>NC_090296.1:150954866-153354866 GCF_039906515.1 Pseudorca crassidens
TCCAGGTACACGCCCACCACGACTGAAAGCAGAGTTTCAAACAGATATTTGTACACAGTAGTGCTATTCACAACAGACAAACAGTGGGAACAACCCAAGTGTCCATCTACAGATGGGATCAACACAACGTGGTCCGTTTACACAATGGAGTATTATTCAGCCTTGAAAGGCAAGGACACTGACACCTGCTACAACATGGATGAGCCTTGAGGACGTTATGCTACTGAAATAAGCCAGGCACAAAAGGACAAAGATTCCATGATTCCACTTCAGAACAGGCAGATTCCTAGAGACAGAAGCAGACTAGAGGTAACCAGGAACCGGGGCAGGAGGGAACAGGAGTAACTGTTTCACAGGAGCAGAGTTTCTGTTTGGAGGATGAAAAGTTTGGGGAACAGACAGTGATGATGTTTGAACAACACGGTTTTGAACTGCTCGGGTCCACATATGCACAGATTTCTTCCAGTAAAGACTGCAGCACTGCACGGTCCACAGTTGGTTGGATCTGCAGACACAGGACCTCAGAAATGGAGGGCCAACTACAAAGTTATCCGTGGATTTCTGACTGTGCGGGGGCAGGGGGGCTCGGCGCCCCGATCCCCGAGTTGTTCAAGGATCAGCTGTATAATTAACGCCACTGAACTGTATACCTAGAGATGGTTAAACTGCAAGTTTTCTTTGTTATATATATTTACTACAATAAAAGAATAAAAAGTTTTTAAAAAGCCCTGAAAATCAGTGAAGATCAGGCCATCAGAGCCGGGTGGTGCAGAGGAATCAAGCAGAGAACGAGGCGGGGCTGCCGCCAGCTCTGTAGCCCCGTGGGAGCCGCGCTGGCCGCAGGGAGGGGCGGCCTCGGGCTCAGCCTGGCCTGGCCGGCTGGCTGCTGGGCACCTGCAGGCACGAGCCTCTGCTGGGCTGGCAGGTGCCCTCCCTGGAGACTGATGTAGAGAAGGGAAGGAACGGTGACAAAGTAACAGGGGTTATGAGCATGGCCGGGAAGATTCTTGGGAAAAGGCAAAAAGGAACCAGGGTTTTCCATCTGTCTCAAAGATAACCTCGGAGTATGAGTGAACGCTCCTATCAGCAGACCCGAGCAAGGGGAAAGTCTATCAACTCTTTGGAACCTTTATTTCAATGAAAGAGACAGGCAGCGCGCACACACCCTCTGTCCACGCTGGGTGAGGGGCCACCAGAGGCCTCTCCTGCCCTGTCAGCCTGAGTCAGCGCCAGGCGGGGGCACCACACCCGCCTCCGGGAGAGGAAACAGCTCTCCCGGCTGGAAGCACTTGAGGTAACAAGGCACCTTTTCAGGTTAAGGCAGTAAAAATAGTATGTCATCGTCCACCACCGTGGTCAAATTTTCCAGCTCTCCATCATCCTGATTCACTTGACCTGCCCCTGGAGAAACAAAAGCTCCCAGAGCCGTAGTGCCTCTGCTCAATGCAAACACGAGGTTGGCAGGGACAGGGGATCGCAGGTGGCCACACAGAGGGCCACTGTCGCCACCTCGGGAGGCCCCGCCCTGCTGGCTGCAGCAGCTGACAGCCAACGCTGTCCTCGGACTCACAAGGTCCCCGCCACAGAGAAGGCAGAGCCTGGAAGGGAAGGCGCCCGCCCTGCTGAGTCAGACACCACGTCGCACGGTGGGAGGAACGCCTTCCATCCATCTTTCTCCCAGGAGGCCCCGGGCAACGAGTGAATACAACCACCATTTCCAAAACCACCATTTCCAAAACTGTGTGGAGGCGGACACATCTAACCCTCCAGCTCCCTCCACCCCTAGAACTTCATCCCTGAATCCCGACACGATCCTGCGGCCGACACACCCACCAACCCCACTGTCACCCCCATATTCGCGCCCCTGCTACTTCTTCTGGGGTTGGAAGAACACAGACAAAGAAGGATGTTTAAGAAATCAACGTTCTAAATCAACCATAGTCCAATATAAAATAAAAATTAAAAAAAAAGAAACCAGGGGCTTCCCTGGTGGCACAGTGGTTAAGAATCCGCCTGCTGGTAGGTTCTCCCTGGTCTATCAGGAAATCGGCCGGCTGTATTTGCAGTGCCCCTCGCTAACTCTGCTCTTTGTTCTCAATAAACTCACTCTCATCTAAAAAAAAAAAAAAAAGAATCCGCCTGCCAATGCAGGGGACACAGGTTCGAGCCCTGGTCTGGGAAGATCCCTCATGCCGTGGAGCAACTAAGCCCATGTGCCACAACTACACTGCACTCTAGAGCTCACGAGCCACAGCTACTGAGCCCACGCGCCACAGCTACTGAGTCCACGCGCCTAGAGCCTGTGCTCTGCAACAAGAGAAGCCACTGCAACGAGAAGCCCACGCACCACAAGGAAGAGCGGCCCCCGCTCACCATAACTAGAGAAAGCCCACGCATAGCAACGAAGACCCAACACAGCCAAAAATTTAAAAATTAATTAATTAAAAAGAAACCGATGTTCTAAATCAACCGTAGCCCAGTATAAAATAAAAGTTAAGAAAAAGGAAATCAACGTTCTAATTACATTTAGATTTTTAAGGTATTAACAGTTTGCTATATTTTTAAATGTATGCCAAACTGAACAAAGGCTGGGCGGCTCCGCAGCTGAGTACCGGCTCCAGGCGCTTCAGGTGCTGGTGCAAGTTGAGAGCCAGCCGGTCCCACCACCGGCCTCTGCTGTCAGGACAGTACACTTTCTGGGACAAAAGGTTTTCAAGCTCCTTGACGGCTTCCTGTGGCAACAACAAGGGATGCGCATTAGACACCTACACACCAAGCGTCTGCCATTATACTGAGTAGTCAGGAAAATTGTCAAAGTATATCTATACAGCATTCCTCTCCATTCTAAAGTAAGGCTCAGGACGCGGACTGCCAAGTGGGGCCCCGGGACGTCCCTCGGGAGTGGCCTGAGCTCCGGAGGCGCCCCATGCTTCTCAGCAGGCCCCCCACCAGCTTGTGCAGCTCGGCACTCTCTGCAAACCAGGTCGGCAGCACAGGCCAGACACGGTCAGACTCTGGGCAGGAGCAGTGGCTGGGCTGCAGGCCCATGTGCATCTGGGAACCCAGTCGGTCACAGGGCCGAGGCTGTGATGGGCAGGGGTCAGGACAGGAACAAGGGGGTCTTCACCCAAACACCCCACCTCAACAGGGGGACTTTCTGGTCTAGGTTTACTGGTCACGCTTCATGTTCATCTTTGGTGGTTCCCGGATCTCTTTGAAGGATCTAACGCATCTCCCGAGAAAAACGCACAAACCCCACAGACACACTCGCAGATTCCCCGAAGCCAACCCCACAGGGCCTCTGGGGCGGGTCCACAGACCCCTCGTGGGGGACCCACTGGCCGAGCCCTAGCACATTCTCTTTGTAAAACACCATGTTTCAATTACACAAGTGTCAACACAACAGAAGCTAACTCCAGCAATCTCACAACGTTTAATACGAGGAGGGATACGACTGAACTTCTCATTCGTGATTATAAATTATTTCCAGACCGTCCACTACTGCTGCCAGGGAAACACAAGCAGAGGTGAGGTTTCTGCCTCAGGGGTTTGGGGAGACCCTCCCTGTCACACAGGCTGCAGAGACCATCAGCGGCTCCCTGCGGAGCTCTGACCGTCACCTGGCCATCCTGGCGCACAGGCGTCAGCTCACAGCTGGCGGAACAGCAGGTCGCCCTCGGCCGTCTTCCTACCGACCAGGAGATGGCAGGTGCCCATGGGAAGCAGGCCCTCGTCGCATCGCCGTGTGCTGACCAAGTACTTGGGAGAAGTCAAGAGCCAGCCCCCTCGCTAAGAGCCGGGGGCGGGGGCTTGTGCACTCACCTGGTACATGTGAAGTCTCTGCAGTATTTCAACGGTTCGGGACAAAATCCTCGTATAAACCCAACCAACGGTAAAACACCGGAGAAAGAGTGGCAATTTCTCGTGGTATCTAGAACAAAGACGTACGCCAGCAGTTTAGCGCTTTGTTTATGTGTTGTAAGACAATCACAAGAAGTGACAGAGCAGAATGAATTCCTACCTTTTAAGAAGATGTATTCGGAACACTGCCTGTCGTGGGCAGTTTTCTACACCACAAATCTACGCTCTCACAGCCACCCTTCCGAGGTCCCCCAGAAAGCGGTGTGAAATGAGGGCTGGAGGTCAGCAAACGCCCGCCCTCGGGCCAGACACAGGGCTCCCACCTGATTTTATACAAACCCAGCGTATATATACAAACCAAACGTGATTTCCACGTTTCTAAATGGTTAAAATAAGTCAAAAGGAGAAAAATAGTCTGTGGCCTGTGAAAATTACATGAAACTCACATTTCGGTGTCTGCAAACACACCTGCATTGGGACAGCCCCGCCCACTCGCTGGGAGGGAGGTGGGGCACGCTCACAGCAGGACAGCAGAGGCCAGTGAGCATGTGGCTGGCAGAGCCTGACCACTGCCTAGCTGGCCCTCCACGGAAGAGGCTACCAACCTCTGTCCGACAGGAACCCAAGTTCCTTAGTTGTTCTAAGCAGTTAGAACAACTCGGCTAGACAGTAAACTTTGACAGGGACCCGAGAACCACTTCACCTCAGGGACGGGTGGCCTTTCAGTCCGTCCCAAGCCTGCTTTGCACACCGAGCGAGCTCCCTGGCTTCCTCCCAGGCCCCGCTGGCCATCGCGGTGGAGATGTCGTTCAGCATGTGCGCGGCCGTTGCGTACCTGCAGGAGGCGGGGGGGGGCCAGGCCATCCAAGCTTCAGGGGTGAACGAGCACTGACACACAAAATTCCACATCCTGTCCACCACGTCTAACTCTGCTTTTGAAAATACGAGCGTTACATTTTACCTCAGTAATAATTTGACGTATTACCCGACGGGAGTGGCCTAGAAAAACTCAGACAGGCTACCCAACCGGAAAGATGAAAACACTCACACCGCACTAGTACATAACACATCCCGTTATATGCATGTAATACTGACCCGCGCTTCCTTTCTGACTTTTGATGCTCGTTCATTCAGCAATCTGGCAACCTTGTAAACAGGTAACTGACTTCAGAATTACACACAAGCGTAGGTTTGGTCATTTAATCATTGAGCCAGAGGCAGACAGAGGGATGCTGCCCGAGCTAAGAGAACTATTGGGGATTTTCAAAAATAACTTCAGGGACAGTCTTTGGGAGACGGCCATGCTGAAGTGTTATGAACACACTTCAGTGAAGAAAGACAACTTGCCAGTGCACCTGAGACATTCGCCCAATCAGTTCTCTAACACTTCGAGGGCACAGTCATTGTGTTCTGGACTCACACTTAAAAGAAAAAGCACGCACGAGCAATATGTGCAAATACTATCACATAAGAGTAAAAGACAGATGTAGAACTGAATCACTTTGCTGTACAGCAAAAATTAACATTGTAAGTCAACTATACTGGAATAAAATAACTTTTTTTAAAAAAAGAGTAAAAGAAATGGCCTCTAAATATAAAAATTTGCTCATGAACGCTTCGATCTAACTCTCTTTTTTTGTTGTTGTTTTTTTTTGTTGTTTTTACGATACGCGGGCCTCTCACTGTTGTGGCCTCTCCTATTGCGGAGCACAGGCTCCAGACGCGCAGGCTCAGCAGCCATGGCTCACGGGCCCTAGCTGCTCCGCGTCATGTGGGATCTTCCCGGACTGGGGTACGAACCCGTGTCCCCTGCATCGGCAGGCAGACTCTCAACCACTGCGCCACCAGGGAAGCCCGATCTAACTCTCTTATAACGTGCAACTGGACAATTCTAAGGTCGATAAGGAAAGAGAAACAGGGAGAGGGTGCCTGGAGGTTGGCCCACCCGGCAGGAGTGCCCTCCCGCCCACCTGAACCAAGCCCCCTCTTCACGAGCCCATTGAGCCCAGCGCCAGCCCCACGGTGCCGCCATCGCCGCCTGCACGGTCACCAGCCCTCCCTCCCGTCTCCCAAACCTCCCCCCCAACCCCCGCGCTGCCAAGAACAGCATCCCTCCTGCACCCCGATCTCTGTCTCCTGCCCTCCGTACACCTGGCTGAGAGCACGGCTTCCCCGCAGCCCCCCTCGAGCAGGGACAGCTCTCCTCACTCAGGGCCCAGACGGATGGAAGCATCCTCCTCCCTCCCACCTCCGCCTCCAAATCCTCCCACCTCCGCCTCCAAAGCCCCCACCTCCGAAGCCCACGCCTCCTCCTTGTGGGCACCTGCCAGCGCCCCCCACCCCTGTCCCTGTCCCCTCTGCCTTGGTCTCCCTGGGTCTCCCGCCACGATGGCCACGACTTCAGAATTCTCCACCTCCTTCCTCCCTGATAACACGATTCTCCAACCTCTTCTCAGCCACCCACATGCCCGTGACCACTGAGACCTTCTGTCCCCAATGGACCGAGTCACCCTCAAGATGCTGACTTCAAGCATCTCCTCCACTGATCCCCGCCCCCAATCCTTCCAGCTCGTTCACTGCTGACAGCAGCTCCCCACCTTCACCAAGGCCCCACCTCCAGCACGGTCCCTGTCCCAGCCATAGTGCCTCCTGTCCTGCAGGCCCACAGACCACGCCTGGGGAAGAACACACACCGGCCACAGCCCCACCCTGGTCAGGGTGCCCTGGCCGCTCACTCCTCTGGGCCTGCACCAACTCCCCGAATCGTGCTGAAGACGATCGCAGAGCCAGGCCGGCTGGTTTCGGCACGTGCTCACACACCTCGGCCCAGCCCTGCTCGAGGGGTCCCCAGCCTCCACCATGGCAGCCTCAACCCTGCCCACATCCCAGTCCTCCCGCCGGTGCTCCGGGGCCCAGGAGGTCCCCTCCTCCTCCTCCACCGACTGCCTCTCCCTTTCTATGGGTTTATCTACACGTGCACGTACACAAACACACACACACGAGTATCTCCTACCCTGAAGACACCAGGGAACTAGACCGCCCTGCCGTCGCAGGCCGCCACAGCAGGGGCTGCTTCTCCGAAGCCCAGTGGGCCATCCCACTCGACCTCACTGCCCTTCCTCCGGGCGTTCAATCGAGCCCCATCCTGACACACCTTCTTCTTCTCCGGGTCCGCCCACCACACACACCCCTGGTTCCCTGCCGCCGCCCATGTGCTGCCCAGCCCCTGGGCGCTGGCTGCCAAGCTCCTTCCTCCTCTTCTCCCTCAGGGACCTCATCCCCGGCCACGTGCTGGTGACTCCAGTTCCTCCCCAGGCCGAGCTCCGTCCTGGGCTCCTGACAGCACGCCCAGTACCACACGGGGCAGCTTCAGTCATGGGGCTGGGGGCATCCCCCCACGGCATCCCAGCCCCCCCCCAACGTCCCCCATCTCATCTGATGGCGCCACCACCCACACCAAAACTCACTCCTTTCCTCCCCAACATCTCGCACGTTCACTTCTCTACAATGCCCGCCACTGCCAGCCCAGCCAACACCTCCATCCGGACCACCAACGCTCAATTAGCCTCCTGCCGCCCCCCAGCCGCCACTCCACGGGACACTTTTGTAAAACGTGCACCAGATCCCTCGCCTGCCTAAACCCCTTCCCCAGCTCCCCATCCAGCGGATATGACCCAGTCGGCTCACCGGGGCTCTGAGGCCCAGCGTCCCCTGACCTGCGGTCCTGCCCAACCTCCCCTTCACAAGGCCCCTGAGGTTCCGGCCAGAGGTCAGCAAGCTCTCTCCTGCCCACGGAGCCTGGGCGCGGGCACCCAGACCCCTGCAGGACCGGCTCCTCCTCATTCTCAAGCCTCAATTCCAACCTTTCGGGGACACTCTCTGCCTCGCACTATCTACACAGGACTTCTCCAGCCTGCCCCGCAGTTATCATATTATTCTGTTTTCTTTCCTGTCTTCCCCAGTAAAGCGTAACCCCACGGCGGCAAAGACCCTATCTGTTCACACTGCAACTCCACCACCTGGCACGTAATAGGTACTCAACACTCAACCCACGGGCACTGAATAAATGAGAAAAGAAAAGAAAGGATCAATTATTTCAAGTACCAAGGTGGTGGGAAAGGTTCCTTAGGCCAGGTGCCACACTACTGGTGTTGTATAATCACCCTTCCTGAAGTCACTTCAACCAGATTTCATTCCCGTGCCACAGCCCTCTGCATAACAAAAGAATGCTGACTTATTTTTAACATTTATAGGATACTACTTTCTAAAAAAAAGACACGATGGTTTATGTTTTCTCCCTAGCCTCCCCACTTCTGAACTTGTCAACCATGGTTTTGTCAACCATAGAACTGAAAAGCAACCTCCCTTAGATACGCGGTAATGATGACAATTCTACCACTAAGATGCACTGAGCAATCCCCACAGGCCAGGCTCTAAGCACGCTTCACATATCAGCACAGATCTGTGGGAATGTACTATTATCTCCCCATTTTGCAGATGAGTAAACTGAGGCACAGAGTAGATTCATGGTTCATTAGAGAGACCGGAACCTGGCTTCAGAGTTCTCACCAAAGAGAACAGCACCAAGTCACTAAAAACAAAGATGTAAAAGGACATGAGACGAAAGAAAGCACAGTCAGAAGAAATATTCTTACTAGAAGATTTGACTAAAAAAGTTATTCTAACTGAACACAAATAGGATATTGAATTTCCTGATAACTATGGCAAAATGGGCTAAAATCAGTTTATACTGACCCTGTTTTGATACAATAATCTCAAGAGTTTATTTTTTAAAGCACATACTAGACAACACTTAAACAACTTTCCTAAAATCAAATATCAGAATCAATTTCTGCTAAATTTGAGTCATAAACCTTAAATCAAGAATCAAAAGTGAGGACTTCCCTGGTGGCACAGTGCTTAAGAATCTGCCTGCCAATGCAGGGGACACAGGTTCGAGCCCTGGCCCGGGAAGATTCCCACAGGCCGCGGAGCAACGAAGCCCGTGCACCACAACTGCTGAGCCTGCGCTCTAGAGCCCGTGAGCCACAATTACTGAATCCCGTGTGCCTAGGGCCTGTGCTCTGCAACAAGAGAAGCCCGCACACCGCAACGAACAGTAGCCCCCGCTTGCCAAAACTAGAGAAAGCCCACGCGCAGCAACAAAGACCCAACACAGACAAAAGTTTAAAAATAAATAAATTTTTTAAAACAACGATTTTGGCTATGAACTCATGTTTCTGTTGTGGATGGCAAAAAATAATAACAAAGCCTTCTACATAAATTTTAAAATACACAGATTTCATAGAGAGCAAACACGCCCTTACCTGATGAGATCCTCTCTATCCTGGAAGATTTGGGTTTTCCGACTGACGGTATACCTGGGAAACTCCATGCGGCCAAGGTTGACCAGCAGTACCGTAGAAAGCTGGCCCTGCCCACCACAGGCCGCCTCCTCCTCTTCCACCTCGTGGGTCAGTGAAAACAGCAGCAGGACCCGGGAGAACACAGCCCGGGGGTCTCTACACACTCTCAGAGACTGTCCCGCCCAGTCTTTAGCTCTGAAAAATACATGATATGGAAATAACTCTCTGGCTTTTAAGCATTTGGATGTCAGATTTCACAAATTATTTCAAGCTAAACAGCATGCATTATTCTAAGCCTGAAGCAAATCTCCCACCTCCAACTGTGTGACTTAAAGCATTTCTTAACCTCTCTGGGGCTCAGAGCCCCACCTAGGAACACGGTGAGGATTAGATGAAATTGTATCTGCAAATGATTTCACGCACTGTTTGCCTCAATAAAAGAGCAGGATAGGGTTTACGCTGGTCCTGAACATGTGAAATACCAGGAAAACTCATGAAAGTGTTATCTATTTGACACTAGCAATTCTCAAATCTTGACTCCAGTGACACTTGAGATGAAATAATAGGTATTTATGTAGAACGTCGCTACCAAAGGCTCTTGGTAAGGCGGCATGTTAAGCCCAGGGCCCTCCGGCTCCAACAACTGCAACACCACACACGGCAGGGTTTCGCTACTGACATCCGGGCCGGGTAACTCTTTCCTGGGGGTGGGATGCCCAGGCTGTGAACTAGAGGATGCTCAGCTGCGTCCCTGGCCTCCGTTCACTAAACGCCTGTAGCACCCACTACCCACCTTAGTCAGGACCATGAAAACGACTCCAGACGATGCCGGGTGTCCCCTGGAGGGCACAGTCGCCCCCAGCTGAGAGCCACTGGTCTAGTGGAGGACCTCACACTTTCCTACCAGCCCAAAAGCCATTAAGTCAAAAGCAGAGTGGCATCCCTGGGGCGTGCAGAGATCAGTGCCACCACCACAGCCGAGAGGACACAGGGGTGGGATTCCCATCACACCACCATTTACTTGAGGACCATTCACCGACAGAGACTGCCAGAAAACACCCTCCTCCTCCATCTCCATGTAGAGTCCCAAGGAGGTCCAGCGGACCGACATTCCAAACTCCTATAAGAATAGTAGTTAAAACTGCATTTTTCTTGAATAATAAAATATTAGAATTTGCCAAGGGCCTAGTGCCTCTAATCTCTTGCCTCCTGATTTTTCTTGGTCCTAGAAATCAGTGTGGTATCTTAAGAATTAGGAATAATAAACCAAGAAAGAATCCAGTCTTTATAATAATGGTTCACCGCCTTCTCAACCTAACTGCAATTGAAAAAAACAATTACAATCTGAAAATACGTACCACCCATCATAAGAGTTAATGTGTGCTATCAGGACTTTCCTGGTGGCGCAGTGGTTAAGAATCCACCCGCCAATGCAGGGGACATGGGTTCAAGCCCTGGTCCGGGAAGATCCCACATGCCATGGAGCAGCTAAGCCCGTGCGCCACAACTACTGAACCTGCGCTCTAGAGCCCACGAGCCACAACTACTGAGTCCTCATGCCACAACTACTGAAGCCCGTGCACCTAGAGCCCGCACACCGCAACAAAGAGCAGGCCCCGCTCTCAGCAACTAGAGAAAGCCCATGCGCAGCAACGAAGACCCAACGCAGCTTAAAAATAAATAAAAATAAATAAATTAAATACGTGCTATCAACATTTCAAATGTTTTTACTATAACAATAGCCACAAAACCTTTTCAAAATCACTGCACCAATGCCAGGCTGATTCTTGCGCCAAGTGCAGACTGAAGGCTGTTTGGCCAATTTGAGAAACGCATTCACCAGCTGCTGCTTCTGCCCATTGGGATTCACCAAGTGGAAGGTCTTTGCCAGGGCTTTCAGTTCCGGAGCAGAAAGGAGCTCGAGCACCTCAGACAGTTCTTGCAACTCAGATTCTGAAATATTAAAAAAAAAAAAAAAAAATTTAAAGTAGTTTTAAATAAGCTTACTGTTTTCTAGATTTATTTACTTTAAGAAGAAAATTCACATGCAAATAAAATGAAATGCTACTGTAGAAATTTTAGTTTGCCAAACTGATTGTTAAAAATTACGGAAAACAGATATTTCACAAAGGCTATAAAACAACAGAACTTCTCAAAGAAAATCTGAATAAAATAAAGACCCACATGGATAGCCACTGGTACATCGCTCACAACAGAACCTACGGCTGGGCCTCTCCAGAGCAGGTCAGAGTCAACTGTTCATCAGCTGTCCTCTCTCCACACAGGCCTGGGGCTGAGAAGACTTTCATGGGGTCACTTGCTCGGCACACATGTGTACATCACACTATTAGGGGACCCAGACAGCAAGCCTGACCCCCGGGATGCAGCTGAATCAGAGCTGGCTGGTCTCTGGCTTCACTGCATCCACAGCTTAGGGCAGGGCCATCTTCCTCCAGGCAGCAAGTCCTCACTGGGTGTACACTGCCTGCCAGGTAGCACCTGCCCATGGCATACAGTGAACAAGCTGCATCTGTGCCCACAGGGAGCTTACCTCCTAGCATAATAAATGTCAGGGGTGACAACTGCTACAAAGAAACACAAAGCTGGCAGCAACATGGACGGACCTAGAGATGATCATATTAAGCGAAGTAAGTCAGAAAGAGAAAGACGATTACCATATATCACTTATATGTGGAATCTAAAATATGACACAAATGAACATATCTATGAAACAGAAACAGAATCACAGACATAGGGAACAGACTTGTGGTTGCCAAGGGGGAGGGGGGTGGGAGGGATGGATTGGGAGTTTGGGATTAGCAGATGCAAACTATTATATATAGGATGGATGAAAAACAAGGTCCTACTGCATAGCACGGGGAACTATATTCCATATCCTGTGATAAACCATAAGGAGAAGAATATAAAAAGAATACATATATGTATAACAAGCACTTTGCTGTACAGCAGAAATTAACACAACACTGTAAATCAACTATACTTCAATAAAATTTTTTTAAATAAATAAATAAAAGGAGGAAGAATGAACTAGGAAAAAAGAAGAAAGAAAAGAAAAGCTGGGCAAGGCAAAATGGACTGGCGGGAGGTGGCCGTATTTGACACTAGGTGGTCACGCAAGTCCCTGATGAGGTGACACGGAGCAGAGCTGGATGACATGAGGGGGTGAGCCGAGTGGGAGCAGGCACAGGCTCTGAAAGAGGGGTGCACTCAGCCAGAGCACCCAGGGAGCAGAGTGAGGGGACGGCCAGGGCTACACCCCACTGGGCTGTGCAGACCACGGTGGGACCTGGGCAGGACTGAGGGCAGCGTTAGGCCACTGGGGTTCTGCTTTTGTTGCTTAACTGTCATTTAAAGGTAAGTCAAGGCTCAGGGCTTCCCTGGTGGCACAGTGGTTAAGAATCCACCTGCCAATGCAGGGAACACGGGTTCGAGCCCTGGTCCGGGAAGATCCCACATGCCGTAGAGCAACTAAGCCCACGAGCCACAACTACTGAGTCTGCGCTCCAGAGCCCGCGAGCCAACGAAGAGTAGCTCCCGCTCGCCACAACTAGAGAAAGCCCGCATGCAGCAACGAAGACCCAACGCAGCCATAAATAAATAAATAAATAAATTTATTAAAAAATAAATAAAGGTAAGTCAAGGCTCACCTGGCTTGCCTGTTACAGCTGTAGATTTCTGGAACCTGCACCTAATCTTCCAGGTCAGGTGAGGACACAAGCTCTCCAGTGCCCCTGATGGCCTGATGTGAGGGAACCCGGGGTCCCGCTGCCTGATCCCTTACAAGCCCTCACATCCACGGAGCCTCCAGGCCTCTCCCCCAAGGCTCCCCACTCCCCCAGGCCCACCACGTCACCCTAACTGCACTTACTTACTGCTCTGCACTACAAACTCTGCCGCACAGAAACCGTCTGGCTTTGGCTTGATTCCCCTATTTCAGTCTAAACGGTGAACAACTTGAACCCAGGACTCACATCTTTCATCCTCCTTATACCCACGTTTCCAGTACAATATTGTACTCAACACATGTAGGGACCTAGTGAAAGCTACTGATGAGACCACCAAGGTTACCTCATATTCACATGGGCTTAAATCAGTGAAACAATTCCTGAGACAATCAACCTACAAATTATAAGAGCTGCCTGTGTATACATGGGGGGCAAATTAAGGTTTTAGAGGCAATACTAGCTTCAAACAAACCAGCTTTGTTCCATCATAAAGATGAGAAAACTGGGTAAGATGAGTCAAGCTCTTGCTGGAAGGAGAGCCAGGAGGGATGAGTTTCCCCTGTGGACCCAGACACCCATCTATCCCTAGGTGACTTTACGGGACTAAGCCTGGGACCATCAGAACACAGCAGCAGGCCATCTTTTGTTATCCTAGGAGTCTTAACTCAGGCTGAGGATGGATTTAACAACACATGAATAATTTGTTGTCCTAAGAAGATTCAAAACTCAATTTAAAAAGACATACACAATTACTATTTACCAGGCACCAATCAGGAGACGACACCAAACTAACATCAGCCTCATTTTGCAGAAACTGGATTCCCTACGTCGGATTTTCAATTTGGTTCCCCTGGACAAACCGTACCCGTCTGCAGGAAGCCTGCATGCGTCAACTCTCTAACCACCGGGGTTAAGTCAGCGGAAATCTCTTCATATTCCAGTTTGTTCATCTTAATCCAGCCGAATTTACGTTGAAAAAGTCTGACATATAACTTCTGACCGCTAGCTGCAACAAAGTTAAGAAAAATAGTGAAAAACCTTCTATTTCTTCTCGAAAACATATACTATAATTTACTTTTGTAAACTGAGGTGAGTAAAACAGGCTGTTAGAAATACACAGAGGCTGACTCAACGGATCTTCCAAGAAAATCATTTTCTTCCTTAGGAAGACGTAACTTATTTCAAACACAGAGTCCCGTGGCGATGTCTCCTTGGCCTGTATGCCTGTCACTGCAGGACAGGAGAAGCATGAGGATGCAAAGCCAGCCCTGCCCCCCCAGTTGTGCAAGTCTTTGGAACTGAGACTCCCTTTTCTCTTCTATTATAAAAAGGAAGAGGGGGTGGGCAGTAACACCATCTTCCCAAAGTTGGTGAAAAGATTAAACACGATGAGGTATTCAATAATTAGTGTATAAACCATAAAAAAAGTTCCAAAGTTGGTAATGATTATTGGCCATTTAAAAACCTAAGACCCGGGTTCCCCACTTTCTAGCCAACATTTCTACTCCCTCAAAAGAAACCCCCCAGGGTTCCCGTTATTTTGTTCTCTCCTTTTGGTTTAATATGCATTATTCTATTTTTGGCTGAAAATCATCTGAAAAGAATTTTCCAAAAATAAGTCTAGCTTTGGTGGGGTGGCCATCTCTAAGGCAGTGATCTCCACCAAGCTATTTAATTAATCTGGTCTCAAGTTTTCCTATTACCCAAATTATCTTTAAATTTCTAACTCTAAAATGGTATGGGGACTTCCCTGGCGGTCCAGTGGTTAAGACTCCACACTTCCATTGCAGGGGATGTGGATTCGATCCCTGGTCGGGGAACTAAGATCCTGTATGCTGCATGGCGCAGCTGAAAATTTTTAAAAATAAAATAAAATGGGGCTTCCCTGGTGGCGCAGTGGTTGAGAATCCGCCTGCTGATGCAGGGGACATGGGTTCGTGCCCCGGTCCGGGAAGATCCCACATGCCGCGGAGTGGCTGGGCCCGTGAGCCATGGCCGCTAAGCCTGCGCGTCCGGAGCCTGTGCTCCCCAACGGGAGAGACCACAACAGTGAGAGGCTCACGTACCACAAAAAAATAAATAAATAAAATAAAATAAAATAAAATGGTATGACTGTATTTGTTACATCTTCAACATTTATTTCCCTTTTTTCTTTAAAGAGGCAAAATCGACTTGCAGTAGTTATTTTTACAACAGAGACACTGTAGATGATTCTCTGTGGAGAGCAAGCCACAAGAATCTGCAGAACTTACACTAAGAAACTGCTCCTACTTCTCAATCATACTGAAGCCAGGGGCCACCAGCTATTCAAACAATTGCTCACATGAATGCAAGCAGCACCCAACCAAAGATCTGTGACCACCCCGGATACGACAGTCAGTGGGGGTCATTCACACCCACAACGGGGGAGGCCAGTGCAAGTAGAGATGGAAGCTGTGTGGATACTTCATAAACTGTTCAAAGGGCTTCCCTGGTGGCACAGTGGTTAAGAATCCACCTGCTAATGCAGGGGACATGGGTTCGAGCCCTGGTCCAGGAGGATCCCACATGCCGCGGAGCAACTAAGCCCGTGCGCCACAACTGCTGAGCCCGCAAGCCACAACTGCTGAAGCCCACGCGCCTGGAGCCTGTGCTCTTCAACAAGAGAAGCCACTGCAATGAGAAGCCCGCGCACCGCAATGAACAGTAATCCCCGCTCGCTGCAACTAGAGAAAGCCCACGCGAAGCAACGAAGACCCAATGCAACCAAAAATAAATTTATAAAAAAGAAAAAAAAAATTTTTTTATTATGTTAAAAAAAAAGAACTGTGCAGAGAAGTATCACCCACGTGTTAAAAAGTAACACAAGCAGAGCCATAGTTTCCTTGTGTGAATGTAAAACCGAAGCCTTTCTCTTAACCATTATTGGTAACACTCAGGATTTCTTTTTTTTACTCTACTGGGACTCAGGCCTGCTACTATTACTAGAGGTCAGCGTGGCCCCCAAGTAAGGTTTTCCTACTCGGGAGGTACTCAGTTGCACAGAGCCATCAAGGCCCTTTGGATGAGCAGCCATCAAGGGCCGGGGGGGGGGGGGGGGGGGGGCGCTCTTGCTCCAAACCTGCGCTATTGGCTCACAGCCACCGCCGGCTGCCACGGAACTGAGGCATATTTTTAAACGTACTAATTTACAAAATTTAAAAAGAAAAAAAGGACCAAAAAAGTTTTTAATGTACCAATTTAGCTTGAAAGTTTCCACTTCCTGCACACCCTGACTTTAAAAGGTAGAGTCCAGGCAACTAAAATATTGTTGGAGGAAAAGAATATGCCTGAGTATACCTTGGTTTGTTTTTTTCCCTGTATTTTATTTTCACTTTGGAGGAAGTGGCCTGCAAAAACAACAAAACCACCTAACAGTCAGCTTGATTACGTGCCCGAAATGCAAAGTACACTTTCCTAAATCACACTGTGTTTTTTTTTTCTAATCTGGGAAAGGTTGTTTTACAACCATCAAATATACAAAAACAGGACAAAGAGCTGCTTCCAATACAACCAAAGTACAGCTTGTAAGGATGATACTGCAGAAGCAGACATCACCAGGCCCAAAAATCTTGTCTCTTTTACAGGCATATCTTTCTCTAGATGAACTCTCATTGGCTGGGGGTCCCATGAGTACTCCCAGGGGACTCCCAAAACCACACTGACTGCTTGTGGTCATGAGATTTCTGCCTATCACATCTCAGACCAAATCAGGGCAGCAAAGGGGAAACAAAGCCTCGAAAGCAAACACGTTCAAGATACCTGATAATTGATGAAATTTAGTTATAATGCCCTTCTCGTGCTCATCAAAGAGCATCCTGTCTTCTTCATTCTCAAACACGGCTTTCAGCACCACGAGGAAACTCCGAAGGTAGTAAGGATGGTCTGGCGGTGCTGGACTTGTTACACGGGAAACATCACAGCTTGACCCCTGCTCCAAAGGAGTTCGGTCAGTGCTTTCATTCTTTAAGCCACTGTCACCTTCTGGAGGAAGTGCTTGGCTGTCACTCCATATAGAAGCATCGTGTGTAGAATTATGAGATTTTGCCTCCCAATGTGATGACTGGGTTGGAGCTTGTGAAACAAAAGTCATTTTTACCTCTTCACAACCACCTCCTTCACAGTTTTCAACACCTTTATCATCTGTTCCTTTGATACTCTCCTGCTTTGCAAGATGGTCCTCTGAAGCAGACTTTAATTTATGTCCAAGAGTTAAATCTGGTGAAAGTAACACGGGAGCATTATCTGAGAAGGTGGGGGTGAGAGTTGACCTCCCACATTCCTGTGCAGCCGTTAGGCCTTCACCTTCCATTATTGTAGAGCCTCCCACAATATGTTCGGGAGTGCTTGGTTCCTCCAGAGAATTACAGGCAAACATGTTTTCCTTTTGAGAACTATTCTCCAAAAGCTGATCCTGGCCTTCCATCTCTGAACACTGATCCACCAGGCTCCTAACCCCTGTGGACGAGAAACTCTGTGGACTCTGATTGGCGAATCCCTCATTCTTATCTATTGATCTTTTAGCCTTTATGTATCTTCTGGACAATTTAGATGACAGGCTTCCCAGAGGGATGACTTTCACATTATGATGTCTCAGCCCATCTTGATTTCTGCACACTGCGTCACCATTACTCTTAAAATAGGGGCTGGTCTGCTGTTTTATGCCCATTTTTGCTGAATCGCTTCGGCCAGGGGTTAAATTGATCTTTGATGGTGACGACTTCTCTGGCGTTACATCTTCTAAGGCAATATTGGTCAAATCTACTGTGGACACATTTGAACTTAAGTCAGCATGCCCAGGGTCAGCTGGAGTGATGTCACCGTTGTTAGCACACATTTCATCAAGGTGACGGTTTAGGTCATATCTTGGCACCATTTTACTACAAATGGGGCAGGCAAGTTTAACAGGTGGTACATTGTTAAAAAACGCAATAATAGAGTTAGATTCATTTTTTTTAGTTTTGCTGCTTGATAAACTTCGAGGTCTTTTTTTTGAGGATTTCCCTACAGACATCATGAGTATTAGAAAAACTGGGTGTTTCAAGTAGTAAAACACAAGAAATCAGCAGGGAAAGATAGCAATGATTTACTTTTACTCCCCTGAATTGAAATGATAAAAAGTAGGATTCTATTGGACTTCATGTTATTCATTTAGTCAGTTTCTTCTCCCTACAAAATAAAACGCATGTGGATTAATAGCATTTTATGAATTCCACAACAGAGGGGGTAAGCTCTAAAACGTGCAATGGCAGAATCCCATGGGATGAGAAAAACCCTGCGCTTGGAACATAAGACCAAGGCCTACTCTCAGCTGTCCACGCGACCTCAAGTGTGTCCCTTAGCCGAGAAATGACATGGGGATAAGTTCTAAGACTTCTCTTTAAGATCGAAAATCAGCCGTTTTAAAAAGGGAACATCTGACTATGCCAGGTCCTTTTTTAAAAGCACCGCATCATTAACTTTTTCCAGGAGAGAGAATGCCTATCCCGCCCTCACAGGCCTGCACGAAGAATCGCCCAAAGTCTCGGGCATCTGTCCATGCTTGGACGCCCCCCCGCCCCCGCCGTCCCCCCGCAGCTCTGGCCGCCGAACCTAAGGCTCGGACTCAGCCACGCCCGCCCTCCCCGCGGGGCCGCGACCGCACACCTGGGATGAGCACCTGGGATGTGCACCTGGGGCTCCGCCGCCGGCTCGGCTGACCTCCTCCCGCCCCCTCCCTCCCTTCCTCCCCCCCTTTCCCCCCTTTCTGTCCCCGCCCCCACCCCCTCCCGGCCTCACCGCCCCGAGCCGCCAGCTCTCCCCACCTCCCGCCCAGCGCCCGCGACCCCGGCCCGGCCGCCCCATGCGTCCTACCTGCTCCGCGCGCCAGGCATTCCCAGCCGATCCCCGCGGCTCGACCGCCACAGGCTCAGTCAGAGGAGGCTCGAGCGATCGATCGCCCCTCCCTCCCACTTTAAAGGCATCCCGGGTCCAGGGAGGCTTACCCGGTGGAGGTCAACCGAGACTCTGCCCCTCCTACCCTCCGCACCTGGGGGAGGCGGGCCGCCGGGAACGTGGGCAGGTTGCTGGTCGGGGTGCATTTGGAGTCCGAGGAAACCGGCCTCCTGGGAGGAGACACAGGCGTGGACTCGACTTAGCCGGAAAGCGCGTGCTGGGGTTCCCGGAGGAGATGCCGTTCGCCGCCTGAAGCAATAAATTTAAACATAAATGTTTCCTTTGCAATAGATGCCCATAACCTCAAGAGCAAAGAAATAGATCAAGAACAAGGACCTACTGTGTAGCAGAGGGAACTATATTCAATATTATCTTGAAATAACCTATAACGGGAAAGAATCTGAAAAAGTATATATACTTTTATACATACTTATATATATATATATAAAATCACTTTGCTGTACACCTGAAACATTGTAAATCAACTATACTTCAATTAAAAAATAATAAAAGAATGATAAAATGTAGTCAGGTAATTAGGGAGTGGTGAGTTTGGATATTTCTTACATTAAAATGTAGTTTTCTTTGTGTTAATATAGTTTAATATAGCCAGGTTACATAATTTAAAATAAGGGCCATGGGGCTTCCCTGGTGGCGCAGTGGTTGAGAGTCCGCCTGCCGATGCAGGGGACGCGGGTTAGTGCCCCGGTCCGGGAAGATCCCACATGCCGCGGAGCGGCTGGGCCCGTGAGCCATGGCCGCTGAGCCTGCGCGTCCGGAGCCTGTGCTCCACAACGGGAGAGGCTACAGCAGTGAGGGGCCCGCGTACCGCAAAAATAAATAAATAAAATGAGGGCTATGTTTAACAACGGCAAAATTACTGAAAGTTTATCAGTCAGCGCTTGAGTGCTGATGTCAGCTGGTTCCAGCACCCCCTGACGGTGACCCGGATGGAAGCTTCCTGAGCGCGGAGCGCCTGTCTGTGGTCCTTTACCACCGCCTGCAGCAGCGGCCGGCACTGTGTGATTACTCCATAAATATGTGTCAAATGAATGCATGAATAAATGAGCAAACCAAAGAGAAAATGGACGTGAACAGGGAATTCATCGACAAATATGTATTGAGTGCCTCCCTCGTGCCAGGTAATGTCCTTGGCTCTGAAAATATGGCCGTGAACAGAATGAGGACTGGGGGGGAAATCCTGCCTTCATGGAGAATTCATTCTGATGGAGGAAGATAGAGAAAAAACAAAATATACGTAAATTATGTAGAGAGTTTAAAAGGCGAGTATTGATTAAATAAAATTCCTATTTTATGGCAAGATGAGAAAAATTTAAACATAAATGTTTCCTTTGCCCATTTGGGCCTCTGCATTAGTATTGTGTCTCCTGCATCTGCATTAATCAGACCTCCTTAGGAGATAACATTCCTTTTTAATCTCATCAAGGGTCACAACTCCTTAGGAGAAAACCTTCCTTCTTAATCTTGTAAGGGGCCACAATGACCCATGACCACTACTCACTTGGTATAGATCTAGACTGTGTACACTGTCAGTAATACGTCATTTAAGGTACAGCCCTGTGTCTCAAAAACTTACATAACTGTGCCTTAACCTCTAACAGGCAGAACAGTTCTCGGAGCTTTCTGAGAGGCTATTCCCGGGTTATAATCCTCAATTTGGCTCAGATAAAATTTTCTATTTCTTTTTTAGATCGACTGATTAATGTTTTCATCGACGGTGCTTTGAAGAGAAATCAAGCAGAAACATCGTGGTGGGGGCCGGGAGGGGCATTACAGTTTGAAAGAGCGGTAAGGAAAGGCCTCACTGAGAAAGTACTATCTGAGCAGACTTGAAGGAGGGAAGGCAGTGGATGTTCCAGAGAGGAGAGTTGTAGTCAGAAGAAACAACCTCAGGGAGTGTAACAGAGAGGGTGCCCCAAGGTAGAAGCTCGCCTAGCAAGTCTAAGGACACCCAGAAGGCCAGGAAGACTGGAGCAGAAGTGAAGGAAGAGAGATAGCAGAGGACAGGTCTTGTAGGGCAATGGTAGTGAACTTTTTTCTGTAAAAGGCCAGGTAGTCAATATTTTAGGCTCTGCCAGCCATAGGGTCTCTGGTCAAAGTCTGCAGTGTGCAGTGTGAAAGCAGCCATAAACAGTACATAACAAAAGAGTGTGGCTGTGTGCCAATAAAACTTTATTTACAAATAGAGTCAGCTGACCAGATTTGGTCTCTGGCTGTAGTTTGCTGACACCTGATATAAGGCCTTGTACATCATTATATGGATTTTAGCATCTGCTTTGAGTGTGTTCAGCAACATATGGTTGGGGTAGGGGAGGCAGGGAAAACAAAAGGCGAATGGAGTAATCCAAGGACGGTGGTGCCTGGGGTTAGCTGATAAAAAGTAGTCAGGAATATTACCCAGCCATGAAGAAGAATGAATTGATGACATTTGCAGCAACATGGGTGGACCTAGAGATGATCATACTAAGTGAAGTAAGCCAGACAGAGAAAGACAAATATCGCAGGATATCACTTGTATGTGGAATCTAAAAAAAAAATTATATAAATGAACTTATATACAAAACAGAACAGACTCACAGACACAGAAAACAAACTTATGGTTACCAAAGGGGAAAGAGGGAGAGGGATAAATTAGGAGTTTGGGATTAGCAGATACACACTACAAGATAGATATATATACAAAATAGATAACCAACAAGGACCTACTGTATAGCACAGGTAACGATATTCAATATTTTGTAATAATCTATAAGGGAAAAGAATCTGAAAAAAATATATATATATGTATAACTGAATCACTTTGCTGTTCACCTGAAACTAACACAACATTGTATATCAACTATACTTCAATAAAAAATTTTAAAAAATGAAGTAGTCAGATTCTGGATACATTTAGAAGGTATAAGCAACAGAATTTGCTCATGGTAGAGAATGTAAGGTATGAGAAAATTCAAGGACTACTCTTAGGTCTTTGGCCTATCACCTGGGAGGATGAAGGGAAAAGATTTAGAGTTCAGTTTTAGATGTGTGTCTTTGTCCATTCAGGCTGCTACGACAAAATACCACAGATTGAGTGGCTTATAAACAATGGAATTTTATGTGCCACAGTTCTGGAGGCTAGAAGTCTGAGACAGGCTATCAGCATGGTTGGGTAAAGGCCCTCTTCTGGATCCCAGACTTCTCACCATGTCCTGACATGGTGTAGTGGAAGGAGCTAGGGAGCTCTGGGGCGGGGGGGGGGGTCTAAGGACACTAATCCCATTCATGAGGGCCCCAGACTCATGGCCTAAGCAGCTCCCAAAGGCTCCACCTCCTCACACAATCCCGATGGGCAGTAGGATTTCAACATATAAACCTGGGGAAGGGGAGAACACAAACATTCAGACCACAGCCACGTATAAGTTTGAAATGCCAGTTAGACATTCTTGTGGCTAAAAGATACTTAAATTTATTAACTAAATCAGGCCAGGAAATATAAACTGGGGAGTCATCAGGGTCTGTATGGTATTAATATACGGCACAAAGGAATGACTGTGGATAGAGAACTGAAAGGTCAGAAGGCTGGATACTCTGATAAGAACAGGAGGGAAGGTGAGGATGAGGCAGCAAAGGAGTCTGAGCTGCAACCAGAAAACAGGTGTGTGGTATGTGCTGAGGATCAGGGGGTGTCGGATGCAGCTAGAAGGAAAGTGAGGTGAGGTCTGCAAGCAGCCATAGATCCAGCAATGTGGATGGCACTGTTACCTGACAGAAGCCAAAGCTGTGGAATGGTGATTGCAGAGGATTCTAGAAAGAGTGGGGAGACAGGAATTGGAGACAATGTGGGGACCCATTCAGTACCCTGGAGTTTGTGTGAAGATTATTTTTGTTTGTTTGTTTTTTGGTTTTTGCGGTACGCAGGCCTCTCACTGTTGTGGCCACTCCCGTTGCGGAGCACAGGCTCCGGACGCGCAGGCTCAGCGGCCATGGCTCACGGGCCCAGCTGCTCCGCGTTATGTGGGATCTTCCCGGACCGGGGCACGAACCCGTGTCCCCTGCATCGGCAGGCGGACTCTCAACCACTGCGCCACCAGGGAAGCCCATCACAGACTTTCTTATCTCCCATTTGCTCTTCTAGAAACACATTTGCTCTTCTAGAAACCCATTTGCTTTTCCCTAACAGCCATTTCTACCCCCTTTCTTTTCCCTGCTAAATTAGGTGTATAAATCTCTAACTTTAACCACTTACCTAGCTGCTTCTTTTATAAACTACAATATGTATATGAATAATTTCTTCTGTTAATCTGTCTTTTGTCAGTTTAATTCACAGGCCCCTAGGGACTCAACCTAAGAGGGTAGAGGAAAAGTTTTTCCTCTCCAACAGCAGAAAGTATAGATGACTCTTTCAAGCGGTTTAGCAGTGAAGGAGAACAGACAGGTAGGGCAGAACTAAAGGGGGAAGTGGGGTTAAGAGTATTGTTATTTAACAAATTGTTGGAGAGGGTGTGGAGAGAAGGGAACCCTCCTACACTGTTGGTGGGAATGTAAGTTGGTGTAACCATTATGGAAAACAGTGTGGAGGTTCCTTAAAAAACTAGAGTTACGGGAATTCCTTGGTGGTCCAGTGGTTAGGACTCCACATTTCCACTGCAGGGGGCCCGGGTTTGATCCCTGGTCTGGGAACTAAGATCCTGCATGCCCCACAGCATGGTCAAAAATCCCATAAGCTGCATGGGGCAGCCAAAAAAAATCAAAAAACAAACCCCCCGAAACAAAGAACAAACTAAATATTGGAACTTCCCTAGTGGCACAGTGGTTAAGAATCTGCCTGCCAATGCAGGGGACATGGGTTCAAGCCCTGGTCCAGGAAGATCTCACATGCCACAGAGCAACTAAGCCTGTGCGCCACAACTACTGAGCTCACATGCCACAGCTACTGAAGCCCACACGCCTAGAGCCCATGCTCTGCAACAAGAGAAGCCACTGCAATGAGAAGCCCATGCACCACAATGAAGAGTAGCCCCCGCTCGACGCAACTAAAGAAAGCCCGTGCGCAGCAACGAGGACCCAACGCAGCCAAAAATAAATAAATAAATAAATTTATAAAAAATGAAAAACTAGAATTACCATATGATCCAGCAATCCCACTCCTAGGTGTATATCCAGAGAAAACCATAATTTGAAAAGATACATGCACCCCAACGTTCACAACAGGCAAGATATGGAAACAACCTAAGAATCCATTGATGGATGAATGGATAAAGAAGATGTGGTACGTATATACAATGGAATACTACTCAGCCATAAAAAAGAATGAAATAATGCCATTTGCAGCAACATGGATGGGTCTAGAGATTATCATACTAAGTGAAGTTAAGTCAGAAAGACAAATACTGTATGATATCACTTATATGTAGAATCTAAAATGTGACACAAATGAACTTATCTAAGAAACAGAAACAGACCCACAGATACAGAGAACAGACTTGTGGTTGCCTAGTGGGAGACGGGTGGGGGAGGGAAGGACTGGGGATGTGCGATTAGCAGATACAAACTACTATATATAGGATGGATAAATAACAAGGTCCTACTCTATAGCACAGGGAACTATAGTCAATATCCTGTGATAAACCATAATAGAAAAGCATATAAAAAAAGAATGTCTATATGTGTATAACTGGGTCACTTTGCTGTACAGCAGAGATTGGCACAGCATTGGAAATCAACTATACTTCAATAAAAAAATAAAATAGAATAGAATAAAAGAAAAGAAAAGAGAATACCAAAGACAGGAGTGGAGGGGTGTAGGGAGGCAGAGAGAGAGAGTGTGGTCTGGAAGGGGCAATGAGCAGCAAGGGCATCTAATCCATCCACCTCCAGGCCAAATGAAGATTGGGGGAAAAACAAAACAGAAAACTGCCACCATTTGAAAAAGCTGCTGAAGAAGCCATGTCCTCAGGGGGAAAAAAAAGGGAGTATTACCAGAGAAAGAGATCATTTTATAAAGTTAAAAGGGTCAGTCATGAGGAAGACATAAAAATCATAAATCGTTGTTTCTAATAACAGGGTTTCAAAATACAGGAAGCAAAAACTGACACATCAAAGGAATAGACAAATGCACAATCATAGAGATTTTAATATCTTTCTCTAATTGGTAGAATTAGACCCCCCTTCCCCCCCAAAAGTAAGGATATAGAATAACTGAACAGAACTATCAAAGCTCTGGACTCATTGAAATACAGAGCTCTATGTGTACCTGTAGAGCACATATTTTTTCCTTTTCCCAGTGGTATAAGTTTAATAATTCTGAAACTGCTTCTTATATCATCTAGAAGCAAATGAATAAATATACTGAAGACAATGGGAGTAAGATTTCTTACTGTTGGAAAAGGTGTTACAAGTACGGAAAGAACGAAACTAGAATATAATGTGCTGCGGTACTGGATTAGAATTGGAGGTATTGATATGAACCCATGCATGAAATACATCACACACACACACACACACACACAGTTTCCCGGCTCTGTCTTTTTTTTTTTTTTTTTTTTTTTTTGGCATTACACGGGCCTCTCACTGTTGTGGCCTCTCCCATTGCCGAGCACAGGCTCCGGACGCGCAGGCTCAGCGGCCATGGCTCACGGGCCCAGCCGCTCCGCGGCACGTGGGATCCTCCTGGACTGGGGCACGAACCCGTGTCCCCTGCATCGGCAGGCGGACTCTCAACCACCGCGCCACCAGGGAAGCCCCCGGCTTTGTCTTTTAATTGGACCTAGTAGCAACAGTAGCAGTGAGCATACCTAGCACCTAGACCTTTTGTTTCAAAATACCATTCTCCACTAAGAGGAGCCAGGGTTCCTTGGAAAAATGGCCAAATCCAGGAAAAGTACAGGATAAAGCCTGGGATGTTTTGTAGCACCACAAAGGAAGGAAGTGCTCAAAGAATGATGGGGACCTATCATGACCCAGGAATCACCTTGAAGGGCCTTCCACTGTAAAGTCAGGGACAATTGGAACATCAAAAGTGATAAGAAAGGATTATAAACATTAAATAATATAGAAACTTGAGTCTATACTGATATAAATAAATGAGAAGGGAAAGCTCTTCCTTGCAGTAGAATGTCAATAGATACAAAAGAAATGATGGGAGTTAGAAAATCATCAGTGGACACTCAAATTTGTGAGTGAAAGTTTGGTGAGGAGCAGGGTATTTACAGTATCTCCACTATAAATTACTAATTATTAAAAAGAAAAGATAACTTTATAGTGGGAAAGCCTGACATCACTTTAACAAACTAATCATTTTCCTCACCAGCTTCACTGGGACAAATGGATATCAAACTTCTGTTGATGAGATACTACAGACACATCACTGCTATGGTTTTCTTGCCAAAAATGCTAACCTGAATCTAATCATCAGAAAACAGACAAATCCAATTTTGAGGGACATTCTATAAAATAACTGGCCTGTATACTTGAAAAATGTTACAGTTAAGAAAGACAAATGCTCAGAAACTGTTCCAGATTACTAGAAGCTAGAGATGTAACAGCTAAATACGAGTGACCTTGGAATGACCCTGCACTGGGGAGCAGCACTATAAAGGATGTTATTGGGACAACTGACAAATTTGAATATGGACGGTGGATTGGATAACTGCACTGTGTCAATGTTAAATTTCCTGATTTTGGTGATTATACTGTGGTTATATATAAATGATTATTCTTATTCTTAGGAAATACATAATGATGTATTTAGAGGTAAAGGTCCATGATGTCTTCAACTTACTCTCAAACTGTTCAGAAAAAGAAAGAATAATAAAGCCAATGGGGCTAAATTTATTGGAATTTTCCTGGAACTTTAAAATATCAAAATTAAAAGCTAATTAAGGGACTTCCCTGGTGGCACAGTGGTTAAGAATCTGCTTGACAATGCAGGGGACATGGGTTTGAGCCCAGGTCCAGGAAGATCCCACATGCTGCAGAGCAGCTAAGCCTGTGCGCCACAACTACTGAGCCTGTGCTCTAGAGCCCGCAAGCCACAACTACTGAGCCTGCAAGCCATAACTACTGAAGCCCGCACTCCTAGAGCCCGTGCTTCACAACAAGAGAAGCTACGGCAATGAGAAGCCCACACACCGCAACGAAGAGTAGCCCCTGCTTGCCGCAGCTAGAGAAAGCCCGCACACAGCAACGAAGACCCAACGCAGCCAAAAAAATTAATTAAAAAAAGCTAATTAAAAACGATACAGAAAATAAACACATAACAAAATGCTCAATCCCATTAGTAGAGAAACATAAATTAAAACCACACAGATTCATCGTATTATACCTACCAGAATAGCAAAAAAAACTTTTAATTCCCCCCAAGTGCTGACAAAGATATGATTAAGTGCAAATTTGTATGACTTTGAGAAACAATGCCACGTTATCTTTTGGACTTCCTAGCCAGCAATTCTAAAGTACCTTAGAGGCTAGAGCCTACACTAGCACTGTGATGTTCAAATGGGATTATTCATAATAGTGTAAAACTGGAAACAAATGTCTTCAAGAGAATGGTTAAATAAAACTGTAGTATGTTCATACAATACTATGCAGCAGTGAAAATGAATGAATAGGATTATGGATAAATTTGAGGGATGTCAACAAAGAAAAAGCAACCTATCGATATAATATTCTATTTTCATAAAATTCACATATTAGGAAAATTAAACAATGCATTGACTATGGATATGTGACTATATGGTAAAATACAACAAATGCAAAGGAATGATAAATGTGAAATTCAGAACTGCGGTAATTCTTTACCTCTTTACACAGATGAGTGAAGCAGACAGTGCATTGTTTTGTTTTTAGGTAAAAGGTGATTTCACAGATGTTCTATTGTGCTTCTAATTTATATAGAAAATGAAATGTATGTAAATATTCTACCAGAATACACACTTCATAAAGTTAGGAACTGTTATCTGTTTCGTTCAGTTATAACCCTGGTACCTACAATAGTGTCTGGCACAAATCAAATATTTAGAATGAATATAATCTTTATATCAAATGTGATATTAAAGCAGCAAATGGATTGATATATCTCACCCAGATGTGGGGGGAAAATGTGGAGATAAGTGACTTTACTCTGCAAGTATCAAACTTGGACAGATAAAAATGAATCATCGCTCCAGGATCAACATCTGATCCTGACAGATTATCATAAACAAATAATCATTACGAGTTTGGGATTAAAATATACACACTACTATATATAAAACAGATAACTAACAAGGACCTACTCTATAGCACAGGGAACTATACTCAGTATTTTGTAATAACCTATAATGGAAGAGAGTGTAAAAAAAGAATATATATATATATATATATATACACACATATACGTAACTGAATCACTTTGCTGTACATCTGAAACCAACACAACACTGTAAATGAACTATATTCCAAGAAGTTAAAAAAATAATAATCAAGGGAAAGAGAACTAAGCTAGCCATGAGTGGGAACTGGAAAACTGTTTTTTGTTTTGTTTTGTTTAAATATTTATTTATTTATATGGCTGCATCAGGTCTTAGTTGTGGCACGCGGGATCTTCGGCTGCAGCATGTGGGATCTAGTTCCCTGACTGGGATCAAACCCGGGTCCCCTGTAGGGAGCGCGGAGTCTTAGCCACTGGACCACCAGGGAAGTCCCCAAACTGTTTTTAGGAAGAAAATAGCAACTCCTAGGGTCACTCCAATCACCACTAAAAATCCTGACACTTTCACTAAGGCTAGAGGGAGACCAGGTGGTTACTCCAACTGTTTTGTTTAGAAGACAAAGGCACAGTAGGGGAGAGAACTGTGTCCTGAATAAGACCTGAAACAAATGACAGTTCAGTACTGACTGGGGCACCCTGAGGGGCCAGCTTCTTTGTCAGCAGGACCGCAGATCACAAACCTCCAGGCTCCTGACGACTGTGACTGTCCCTTCGCTATTGCTTCAGCTTCAGCTTTGTTCTCATCCTCTACCCACATAAGGCTTAAGACATTTCTACCAAGAGCATAATGTGAGGGCTTCCCTGGTGGTGCAGTGGTTGAGAACCCGCCTGCCAGTGCAGGGGACACGGGTTCGATCCCTGGTCCGGGAAGATCCCACATGCCGTGGAGCAACTAAGCCCTTGCGCCACAACTACTGAGCCTGCACTCTAGAGCCCATGAGCCACAACTACTGAGCCCATGAGCCACAACTACTGAGCCCACGTGCCACAACTACTGAAGCCTGCGCGCCTAGAGCCCGTGCTCCACAACAAGAGAAGCCACAATGAGAAGCCTGTGCACCGCAACAAAGAGTAGCCCCCGCTCGCCACAACCAGAGAAAAAGCCTGTGCACAGCAACAAAGACCCAACGCCGCCAGAAACAATAAATAAATAAAATAAAATAATAAAATAAATTTTTTAAAAAAGCATAATGTAAGACCTGTCAGACAAAAGGTGGTCTTCCCTGGGTGGGAGGTTGAGACAGGGAGCACCCGGTGGTCGTGGAAGGCTCCAAGGACCGCCAGTCTGTCCTCCCAGCAAGCTCACCTCCTCTCACGGCCGAATCACCCCCATCCTCCTGCATCTGACGGGGACAAGACTCCCCGGCCTCCGCGAGCCTCTGCTCACATGACATGAGATCACTTCCTAAGGGGAAGAATGTAAGGCACACGCATGGAAATCCCACTGTTCTGTGAAAGGATGACAGGGCAGTGGGAGAAGAAAATCAAGGCCTCTTGAAGACACGTGAGGACCTCTGCTGTGGACAGCTGGCTGTGATGGGGTTTCCAGCATGCAGGCCCACCCCCTCACCAGCTGGGCCTGGGGTGGGCACACAGTGGGGAGGGTCTGGGAAGAGAGGTCCCGCCACATACCCAGATGAAGGTTTGCTCTTCTCAAACATCTCCATCCATGCAAAGAAAAGTTCTCAAAAATTTTATTACAAAAAAGAATGACAGAATATAAGCTTACATGTTACTATTTACATTATATGCAAAATCTATTACAGCTTTAATTTATGAACAGAAATATACTGTTTTTTCTTCTTTTTCTTCTCTGTTCTCTTTGCATCATTTATTTGCATTTTTACTTGATCTTGTAATTTAGAAAAGAATGCTTGTGATGATTTTAAGGCTTTGTCTTTACCTTCATCCTGCAATTAAAAAAATACAAGTTCACGTTGTAAGATGTGCTTAAAGATGAAAAAAACCAAATGATTAGAACAGGGCATCAAAGTATAAATATGAAAAAGAACTAGACAAGAACATGAAAACTTACATCAGTTAGTGCAGAGATATTATATACATTTTACGCTGCAACAATGGTCTCACAATGTCAGGTGACCGTGAGGACCCTGCATTAGAAAGCCGGCCAGTCCCCACGGCCTCTCCCGTCCCCTTCCCTCCGCAGGTGGGCAGCGGTGGCTGGCTCGGCTACTCCGCCACCCGGATCACCTAAAGCTTGCCATCCGCTCCCCTTCCCCCTCCAGCAGCTTTCCTGCCCCATCCTCACCTTTAACAGTGAAGCTCTGCCTGTCTTGGTTAGCTGCTTTAACTTCTCGGAAGCTACTGCTTTGGTGTATTTCCCTGCTCGGTCTGGGTTGCTCTTTTCAAGAAGTCTTCTCCGCTTTTCTTTCTCCTTTATTTTCAAATGCTTTTGATATTTCTTTTTCCTCCTTTCTCGTTTCTTGTCTGTAGCTGTTTTCTCAGCAGCTGTTTTTGTATCTCCAGCTTTATTTTTCTCCTATTGAAAAACAACCACAAACACACTCATTCATCTAAACTAACAACTCAGGAAATTAGAAGAGAAGCAACTCTATGGAATGTGGCTGATGGGCTGTACACCGATGGCCAAGCGAGAAGCAGAGCATCCCTGCCTACACTCTGAAGGGCTCTGGTCACTCAGCTCTCTAAGACCCAGGATGCGTTCTCTGACGGCGACAGTTCAGTCCCAACACTCCTTCACAAAGGCAGCCTGGAGAGCAGGGGTGTCAGGCTGTCCCTCCTGGAGAAGCATGGAGACCCCAGCCGGGGCTGCAGTCACCTGCCCGCAGCAGCCCAGCTCTGAGCTGCTGGCAGCCATGGGGGGCTGACGGCAGGAAACCTAGCTGGTGAGGGTCCATTTCCTCCCTTTTCTCTTCTGCTGCCAGCCCAGCCTAGCAGAGGTGGCAGAGGCTCTGAAGGGGTGAGTGTGGGTGGAGCAAAGCAAATGAGCACAAAAAAGGAGGGCCGTGCTGCCAGGTGCCAGGAGGCCGAGGCCTCGGCAGAAGCCACCATTACTGTGCAAGGCAAGAGCTCCCACGCTCACAAGGCAAGGACAGCCTGCATGTGGTATGTCCAACTCCTCCCAAGATCCAAATGCTATTACTGATAAGCATTACATGGATACAACACAAAGGGGGAAATGCTGATTAATATCAAAGGATTGCTAAATATATGCAGTTTGTTTTAAACCTAACACCTAAGCTAACAACCTCAAACTTCTAATATTCAAACTGAATTACAACAATATACTGATGTTAGATATTTACAATTAGCTTTTACAATATTTCTCAATCTGTATCTCACAATAATACCTGATTACAGAAGACTTGTATTTGAAGATTCTATATTATTAATGTGATTACACTTGGAAACTGCTGAGCTACGTTAGAATAAAGACTACAAGCTCAAGGAAAACGAGCTTAAATGGAGATCTGACTAGAAACGACCAACTTATAGACAGAGATTTGAAGCTTCAACACTGGCTTCTCACCTTGACTTCCTCTGGGGCCAGGAGGGCTGCATCGCTGACACTCACTGGGGCGACCTCCTCCATGGTGACGGCTGGCAGATTCGACACAACTTTAATCTCTGGGACAGGCTAGAAAAGAGACAACACACTTAACAGGAAGTCAGAAGTGGTCCTCACATAAAATATTTAAATTGTGAACCTACTGAAATACATAATACATACAATACTTCATGGAGATTATTTCTATACTTTTTCAGGACCTGTCTGCCATATTCAAACACACGTTCTTTCATCTGTTAGTAAATCATTTCCACCTGCCATGTAGGTGTATATTCTCAAACAATCCTATCCACCGTTTAACAGAATCTATTGGTGTCTGTAAGTGTTATCTTGCCTTTGGGTATAGGAAAAAAGCTCACTATACACGGAAAAAAATACACGGAAGAAATACACGGAAAACGCTCATTATACACGGAAAAAAATACACGGAAGAAATACACGGAAAACGCTGCAAGGAAAGGTGCTTATTGGAACAACATGTTCCAGCAACTAAAAACAGATGTTATAAAGAGAAATATGAAATGATACTAAGTTGTTTTGGAAAATGAAGACAGTACTGAAATAAACACAACCTACAAATTATAAAAACAGGAGGAAAGAATGCAACACTAACTGAAGGGCCATTTGTTTGTCCTTTAGTTTTTTTTTTTATTCTTGAAAGAACTGCCCAAGGGATTCAGAAGTTACAATGGTTGCACCCCACTCACGGTAGTAAAAGGGCAATGGTCATGGAAGACTTACACTACTGCTCTGTACACTAGTCCTGCCCATCTTGACGCAGGGACAACGGGGTCCGCAGTGGAGTAAAGGATGAAGTGGGAAAGAGTAGGTGTCCTGAGCGAACACGAGACTGAGCCCCAGGAGACAGGGCTCTGTCCCAAAGCACAGTGCTGTCCACCTCACCAGCTCATTTCCTATCACAGTCCTGCCCACGTTCCAGTTAACTAGGCAGATATGCACCCCAGGATCCTTCATAAGGAACAAAAACAAGCCCTGAAGACAACAGGGTCCTGGACTCTAAATAAGAGAAGAATGTCAGAGTGTGAAAGAAATCATCTCTTCCCCTGGACCGCTGTTCATTTATTTATTGGGAGCACTGTATTCCATTCTACAATTTAAAGAGAAATATACAGAAAATGGAGACAACCCAAAAAATAACAGAAACTGATGACTGGTTAACAGTCATGGAGATGACTTGTGAAATACCAACCTGAATATGAAAAAAGCAATATCAAGAGGAAGCTAGACCAGAAATGACATTTCTGACAAGGAAAAAAATAAGAAAGGCTTTTATACTGTGGCCCAAGATTCCAAGGGATGTCTGAGGACTTCCCCATAGCCGGCTCCAGGCTGGTGTGAAAACATAGCCGCAAAAAAACACCCACAACTGTGGGCTTTCCTGGTGGTGCAGTGGTTGAGAGTCCACCTGCCGATGCAGGGGACATGCGTTCGTGCCCCGTTCCGGGAGGATCCCACGTGCCGCAGAGCGGCTGGGCCCGTGAGCCATGGCTGCTGAGCCTGCGCATCCGGAGCCTGTGCTCCACAATGGGAGAGGCCACAGCAGTGAGAGGCCCGCGTCCCAGAAAAAAAAAAAAAAAAAAACCCCACACAACTGTGGGGCTTGAAGATGAGTAGTGAGCAATGAACCATCCACCAATGAGTGCACCTGTGCCATGGGGCTATGAGGGAGAAGGGCAGAGACAGACGCGGGAAGAGGAGGTGTCAAACCTGAGACCCTACAGATGGAAGAGCCCGGAGGGAAGGAAGGAGACCAGGGTGGCCGGGGAGCAAACCACGGGGACCAGAGGGATGGGAAGGAGTCATGTCCCGCGGGGCCTTGTAAGCAGGGAAGGGATCGCATTCTCCACATGAGTAAGACCTTTCCACAGCAGGACCTGCTGGCCAAGAAGGTGGAGACATCCCTCTCCTCTCTTCACCTGCTCACTATACACGGTCAGACCAAGCACTCTGAGACTCTCAAGATGGGCCCCACCACCAAAAACGTACCATCATGTAAAGGACACCAAGATTAAACAAAAACAAAGAAGCAGGTGATGACCAAATACTCACATAGGAAAAGTTACCTGACCATCAAAGGATCGGAAAGGACCTCAGAGGTCACCACCTCCTCTGTACAGACAGAACGTTAGGCAATTTGCCTACATCACGAAGCCACTGAGGGGCAGACAGACTCAGGTCTGACTCTGGACTAGCCCTTGATGCTCGACATCCCACTTCCAGACAACACAAGTGACCCCCGGGGGCACCAGGCGAGCAAGTACCAGGAGGCTGGTGCAGCATGTTCTGCAGGCTCACAGAAGTTGGTGAGCAGGAGGGAGCTGCGGAGCAGATGGGCACTGAGCTGTCCGGGCGGGAGTCGCAGAGGCAGAGGGGGAACAGCACGCAGTGCGGAGAGCAAGGGCCCAGGAGTTAGGGCTCACCTCCCGCCCCGAAGCCTTGCTGTCCTCATCTGCAAAGTGGAAGGAGTAGTATCTGCCTCAGGTTCTGTGGGTTAAGAGTTAGTGGACATGACGGACCTAATCTGACAGGTGGCAGGTGCTCAATAACCGCCAGGTACAGACACCACACACGCTCCCAAGACCATCACACAAGCAACCAGAGACCAGACAAGGAAGAAGGGTGGGAACTGAGGAGACCCTGTGGCTAAGGTCAAGGGTCTGGCAGGGACCAGCAGGGTAGAGCCAGAACTGTCATGGGACCAGACACGAGCCTTCCTCATGGGAGGCCCTGCCTGTAATTTATGGGGAATTCCCGCAGGTTTGTATCCTGAAACCAAATAAAGCACGAGTCTCACAAAAGCTCAAAGAGGAATTACAATCACATCTGCTCTGTCTGTTCACTGAGATGTAAACACACTTACCGGCTTAGGGATGAAATGGAAGTTGGAGAGGGCATCCAATTTTAAGAAGAGGGAATCCATCATCTTCTGAATTTCTACGTGCTCTGGATTTTCTTCCTCTGCTGATTTTTGCTTAGGAAATAAGTTCAATGTTATCAGACTAAGCAGCGTCACAGGCATCATAGGACAAAACACTCAAGGCCGATAAGGGTATCACCAGTTTCTCGTCGCCAGGCTTCAGCTCCAAAGAAACATTCCAAGGCAAGATCGAAGTCACCAATACCAGGGCGGCACTAGCACCCACCCAAGAAGAAACATGACGTGCACTTGAGAAGCTGTCGCAACTGTATCACTAACATTTAGAACGTACAGTTTAGTTCCCTTGATGTTTACTTCTGTCAGTAACTAAACTACTCCCACTAGGATGGCTATTTAAAAAGAAACAAAACAGAAAATAAAAAGTATTGGCCAGGTTGTGGAAGGACCGGAACCCTTAGGCAGTGTGGTGGGAACGTAAGATGGTGCAGGCACAGTGGAAACGAGTCTGGCAGTGCCTCCAAAAGTTACACAGAGAATCACCATAGGAGCAGCAATTCCACTTTTAGGTACATGCCCAGGGGAATTAAAGCAGGTACTCAAACAAGTACATGGACACACATGTGCATAGCTGCATTATTCACGAAAGGCAGAAACAGCCCAAATGCTCATCAACCGGTGACTGGATCAGTAAATCGTGGTACACACACAACAGAATACTATTCAGCTATAAAAAAGGGGACAAATTACAGACACGTCACAATCCTGAAACATTAAGCTAAATAAAAGGCATCAGACACAAAAGGTCACAGGTTGTATGACTCCATTTACATGAAATATCTAGAGTAAGTAAATCCACAGGGAATGAATGCAGATTGGTGGCTGTCAGGGGAGGGGTGATGAAAATGTTTTTGAATTAGATACAGGTAGTGGTTGCACGACACCATGAATGCCCCTGAACTGCTCTCTTTAAAATGGTTAATTTGTTATGTGAATCTCAACTCAATTAAAAACAAGAAACAAAGCAAAAAACAAAACTAAGGAGTTAATGAAGATTTTGTAAAATTATCCAAATATTCATTTGGATTGCAGGGACAAACGTATATGTAATTTGTTAAAGATTTTTCTGATTAAATCACATTGGAAAAAATTGACAGCAGTTTTCATTCCACTAAGAAAAGGTAAATTTCACACTTCTCTTTCCCCATGCCCCAAATGCTATTCTAAGAAGCCAAAAGTTTTTGTTTGGTTACTTATTGATGAACCCATGAAAAACCACTATCACCACTACCACTCATCACTGGGAAGCAACTGGCTCTTTACCCCGGTTGCCCTAATGCCACAGCACACCCAGGTCTGTGTGTCCAGTGTCTGTCAGTGCCCCCTTCCAGCCATGCCCAAGCACATACTACTGCTTTTTACTCCTTAAACTTAACACCTGTTTTAAAATCCTAACCACGTCCTTTGCCCTCATCCCAGGTTGTACCTGTGAAACAATGCATCTGACATCCAGCATCTTCCTGACACACACAGATCTAAGGGTTAAGGTTCATTCACATGCTGTTTATCAGCACTCTGCTTATTACCTCCAGGGTAGCTGCTAAACTTCAGGAAATTCAGATCATCCTTCCTTGCCAGACTAACTCTTAATGGAATGAATGAGGCTAGGATTAGCCTAAATTGAGTCCACACTCAAAAACTTGTGAACTGGCTGCTGATGTCCAAGACAGAAATAAAATTAACATTTAAAGACCTGAAACGAGCTACATAATTTCATTTTTACCTCTCATGGTTACCAAATACTTTCTGTATTTACTGAATCTCCTCATAGTAGCTGGATTTTCACTAAGCATTGACTGAGGTTGTACACATCTCCCTTCAACTACCACCTTGGGCGGCAAGGCAGCCGGGAAAAATTTTAATTCAAATCCTTCCAGTTCTTCAGCTTCACAGTGGCATTAGGGCCCTATCTGCTGTTGCTGCCTAAGTGGCATTAATTAACACAATCTGGATGGAATCTTAAATGCTCTTGCAGGATAAAAATGCCACTTCATCCCCAGGCACATACTGACCACATTCCCAGCAAATCAAATGTGAAGGAATAATTCAATTTGTCATATTGGGAATACAACATTTTTGGAAATATGACTTTGTCCTATTTAACTAAAAGTATTTTTTTAACACTCTAAGTAAAAAGAAACAACAACCAAAAACTCACCAGACCTAAATACATGAAGGAATTCACAAATAATCTTATAAAATTTAACAACTTCTAAAGTACAAATGAGAAATGGTTTCTAAATTGTAGCATAATTGCTGAAAAGTTAATAATTAGCTGTGAAAGTATCAGGTGACCAATGAGTAACTGCAAAACAAATCCCCTCTGCCCCTGACACTCAGTGGGAACACTGCAGCCCCTCTATTCCTAGCATGCTCTGTCTCACACTAAACAAGGTGACCCCAAAGTTCAAGACTTAGGTATTTCACACATTTCGACGAGCAGGTAGAACCTGCAGAGGTGGCTCTCCACCTCTCCTCCCTGAATGACAACGCCTTCGCCTTAGCAGTGTCCTTACCTGGTTGAGTTTGATGTACTCCTGTTCATAAATTTCAGCAAGGCTCAACTTACTCTTCTCATGGTCCAGTGTTAAACGCTTTTTATACTCATATGCATCCTCTTTAGGTTTTTCTTTACGTACGACATCATCCCAAGCCTAAAATATGAAAGACACACAGAACACAAACTGACAGATAAAATCGGTAACTTCTTTCTAGGCTCCCTTAAGAATCTTCCTCTGGAGGGACTTCCCTGGTGGTGCAGTGGTTAAGAATCCGCCTGCCAGGACACAGGTTCGACCCCTGGTCAGGGAAGATCCCACATGCTGCGGATCAACTAAGCCCGTGTGCCACAACTACTGAGCCCACACTCTAGAGCCCGCAAGCCACAACTACTGAGCCCATGCGCCCAAACTACTGAAGCCCGCGGGCTTAGAGCCTGTGCTCCACAACAAGAGAAGCCACCGCAATGAAGAGCAGCCCCAGCTGGCCGCAACTAGAGAAAACCTGCGTGCAGCAACGAAGACCCAACACAGCCAAAAATAAATAAATAAATAATAAAATAAAATAAATTTTAAAAAAAAGAATCCGCCTGCCAATACAGGGGACATGGGTTCGATCCCTGGTCTGGGAAGAACCCACATGCCACAGAGCAACTAAGCCCGTGCGCCACAAGTACTGAAGCCCACACGCCTAGAGCCTGTGCTCCACAACAAGAGAAGCCACCACAGTGAGAAGCCCGTGTGCTGCAACAAAGACCCAATGCAGCCAAAAATAAACAAATTAATTTTTTTTTAAAAAAAGAATCCTCTGCTGGAATATTATCTTTCCAGAGTAAGCAAAAGCAAACTGCAGCAAAAAGGAAATCATTTTCACCATTTGAAATGACTACTCAAGTCACAGGAAGTATTATGCAGAAAGGGCATCACTCAAGTACCCTTTTTTGTTTTAAACACGTCTCTCTCCTGGTTACCAACTTGAACTCCACAATTCCTTATCGTGGTTTGCTCAACAGTTAAGACAAGAGTTTGCTTCATTTCAACTTTAAAGATTTTCTGCATATAGTACCCATCTTTCAAACCCTTCCTATTTTAAACAAACAAACACATGTTATAAAGCCATCTCGGGACTTCCGTTGTGGTCCAGTGGTTAAGACCCCTTGCCCCCAGTGCAGGGGGCCCGGGTTCGATCCCTGTTTAGGGAACTAGATCCTGCATGCCACAACTAGGACCCAATGCAGCCAAATAAATAAATAAATAGTAAAAAAAAAAAAAAAAAAGCCATCTCTTGGTGCACGTGTCATGTACCCAAGTTTTACTCTAAGTTTACAAAATAAGATCAAGTTTTAAACAAAAACTCTTTGGTCACCCCATTCTCCTCAGGCACGACACCCGTCTTTGTTGTGTGACGGCAGTGCCTCACACAACAAAGGGCAAGGACACTTCTGGTGTAGACTTAGGGCTTTTAAATGAAGAACTGATAGAACAAATATTCTATGAAAATAAAGTGTTATTCCTACTCCCAAAATATTCTTACATATTTCTAAACATTTCAGTGAATTTTGAATTAAGTTAAATTTCATTGTTACTGACCTGATCTTTTATCCTCTGCTTAATGATATCTTCTAGTTGAACAGTGGTTTCCTCTGTGATCACAGGTGCTAAAGGAAACAGGACATGTGCTCATTAGGTATATAGAAACTAAGCAGTGGTTCGAAAAGGGTGGTCCTTGAACCGCAGCATCACCCCCATCTGGGAACGTGTTAGAAATGCGAATTCTTGGGCCCACCCCACACCTCCTAAATCAGAAAGTGAGGAAGAAAAAGGGATACCTCTGTGTGTTTTAACTAGCCTTTCTGATGCTCCCTGCAATTTGAGAACCACAAAACTACAAAATACATATGGTAGCAAATGCTAACACTTTTAACCCATGCACCTGGGGACTTGCCCCCTCTTTTCCATTCTCTAGCACTAAATAAAATAGAAATTCATTTTGACTTAACGGGTACAAGAAAGAATTCAATGAGATAATCAGGGTTCTGGCTGGAATCACAATTTAATCACTGGACAATGACAGCAGGCACTGTAAGCAGATCACTAGCAGGACTGATTATGGACTATACATTAGGCACCGCTAGTATAGTAGTAATTCTTGGGTGGATTAATGGTATTGTGGCTGTACAGGGGAATGTCTTAGTTCTTAGAAAAAAATAAAAGTACTCAGGACTAAAGTGTCATGATATTGGCTACTTACTTTCAAATGACTCGGGGAAAAAAGTGCACACACACAGTCACACACATAAATGGGGGGAGAAAGCCAAATATAGCCAAAACTTAACAACTGTTGAATCCAGCTGAATGGCATACATATGTCCACTGTACTATTTTTTCAACTTTTCTATATGTTTACAAGTTTTTAAAATAAAAAGTTTGGGGAAAAGAAATATTACTCCAAATCTATGAGAACCATAGAAAAGGCACAGACACGAACAGCTGCAGGAGCCCGGTGGCCACACGCACCCATACGGATGGCGTGGTCAAAGTGCAGGGTCTCTTCTAGGAGGCTGTTCTCAGGCCGCTTCTGTGCTGTCACTTCCCCTTGAAGTTGCCAAGGTTTCTTTTCCAACAACTGTTTTTCCAAAGATGCAATTTTTTCATTCATCTAAGAGACAAAAAGAGTTACTACGTGTTTAGGGAAGAAAACTAGACTTACAGTTGAGTAAAAGCAACTAATATTTTTAATAGTGGGAGAGCAAGAAAGGTACTGTTCCTGAACACAATTCTGTTTTGTCCTTGCCATCTTTTAATGATGCCAGTAGTGACCTCCTATTCCCGTCCCCTGCGGTGGGATGAGGAGAGGTGGATGACCTCTTTCCCCCACTGATTTGGAATGCCATGTTTATAATTTACTTACTTCTCCCAGCAGCATTTGGGTATATTTCTGGGCTCTGTTCTAGTCAAACGACCTATTTATTCACAAGCCACTATCAATTTTAATTATTAGAGCATTCCAAGACTAAGTAATTTTTTATTAGAACATCAATATTTGATGGAGCCTGACCCTCCTGACTCCACACCCACAATCCAAATTATGTCTTACTTCTGAAAAGGTGGCATCTATAATGACCTCACAGTGTATAAAATGCCAGCCTTTTCAGCTACCTTACTGAATTATTGTTCCTAATAGCTTTTCAATTCATCTGCTTGGTTTTTCTAGTATTCTCTGCAAATATTAATGCTTTCACTTCAGTTTTTCTCACCTCTTATCATTTTCTTTTGTAGCTGTCCTGGCTAAATAACACTTCTACAAGAATCTTAAGTAACAGTGGAAATAGTAATAGTGGTAGTGGGAATAGTCTTATTCTTGATTTTAAAGGGATGTTTCTAGAATTCTACCATTAAGCATGATGGCATCTTTTGGCTAGATGTGTTTGTATTTCACTGGAAGTTAAAAAAAAAAATTAGGAATGGATATTGAATTTTATTAAATGTCATTTTTGACATATACGGAGGTGACCATATGGTTTTTCTCCTTAACCTGTTCTCCTAACAAGTATTAAATTAATAGATTCCCTAATCCTGAATCAAGAGGATGAGGCCCACTTGGTTGTGGCAGCATTATTCTTTCATTGAGCTATTTTGGATTTTTGCATCAATATTCATAAGTGAGACTGTGTGTGTTTTAATGTTACCTTTATCAGGTTTGGGTATTCATGTTACAATAGCTTCACAAGAAAAGTTTGGAAGCTTTACTCTTTATATGTAGGAACTGATCAAACAGCACTAAATTATCTACTTCTTGAAGGTTTGATATAATTCCCCAGTAAAACTAAACCTGCTTCTCTTTTTTTTTTTTTTTTGCAGGGGTGTGGGGAGGGAAGGACACTAACTCAAGAACAAAGTTCATATTTTCTTTCCATTTTTTTTTTCTTAAGACTTTTTCTTCTGGGAACAATCTGACCATCATGTGTTTAACTCAGATTCTCTTTTTTTCTTGGCTGCACCATGCAGCATGTGGGATCTTAGTTCCCCAACCAGGGATCAAACCCGCAACCCCTGCAGTGGAACTGTGGAGTCTTAACTGCTGGACCACCACGGAAGTCCCCCCAGATTCTCTTTTTAAAATGATTCTTTTGATATCCTTGGTATCTTTGGTTATTTGCCTAGTCTCACTTCGAACTGTGTGATCTAATTTTAAGATAGTTAAACGATAAAAGCCAAATATTTGGAGTCAGGCTGTACCTATTATTTTCAAATAACACTTTGTTTGTCTCAAATTGTCACAAGGAAATAATTTTTATCGACTCTGGAAGATGTGTTTGAGATGGTATTAGTTAAAATTCTGGCTACCTGGCAACTCGCAGAAGCCATCTGAGATAGGCAGTATCCTTAAAAGCAGGTGAACCAGTTACCAGGAGAGGCTCACAGGACAGCTAGTTAGGAAAAACATGCCCCAGGTATAAAGACAGCACGGAGAAAGAAAAGAAACAAGTTTTACAGACGGGCCCCAGATTGAAAGCCATAGCTTGGGAAAGGCAGCATTGATTTTTGCAAATTAGTTGCTTCCCCTTCCCACATCTCTATACAGGGTGCTACAGAAAGCGGCTGCAAGTTGTTTTTTTTTTTTAAGGACAGTTAAGTGTTCCACCAAAAAAACACAAAAAACAAAACAGGGTAGATTAGTTAGTAGTCTGTGATTTCCACAGTCATGTCAAGCATATGAAAAAATCCCTTAAAATTCCTAATTATTACCTTTTCCTGTCTTATTTCAAAAGAGGATTTGACTTCATCAGAGTCTTTCTGTACATTTAAGACATTTGTATCTTCAGTTTCCTCATCATCTGGCAAAGCAAAGGTCACTCTTTTCAAGGTTTCTTTGTGTTGTTTACTGTCTCCACTTTCTTCAAGGTCATTATCTTCATCCCTGTAAGACCAAAACACTTATGAAAGGAAACACACCACTTTCTGTTAGAAAAACAAAAAGAAACAAACTTAGTAATTTAAGTTCTTCTTTTGTAGACTTAATGCAATTAAATATTCAGAACTTCTATAGTCATTCAGTTACTAAGGAACAGAAGGAATTATTTAGGTGAAACAGAACGAAGTGTCCAATATATAGAAAACAAATTTTTCATCAATCTATAATACAAACTTATCTCACCAAAGTAACAACAGGGTATTTTTACTGACACAAAAAAACAAATCAGAGCTCCTGGTAAGAAGGGTTTGCATGCTACTGCCAGTGACGCTTAACCGCACTAGATCATCTCTGACGTCCCTTCAAATTTGGAGACTTTCCTCTGGCTATCCTGAGGTTCTCTGATCTTAGAGAATCTACTCTCTGATCTTAGAGAATCCCAATTCTTAGGACAATCACAGCTGACAACCAGGAGTACACAAATAGGATGGGGTACCTCCAGCTTACAGTGTAAAGGATTCAAAATACTCACATCTCAGAAAAGCTTTCTTCTCCTTCTTCAGCAATTTCTTCCTCTTCACTTGAAGCCAGTTCATCACCGTCATCATGGACACTTGCTATGTCTCCATCACTTTCAACTGGATCAAAGAAATCTTTGTATTTCAGGTTTCTGGAACTTTTACCTGACTAAAACATAAATACTTTTAAGACCTTAAATCAAGAATAGAAAAATACATTAAATCATGCATAAATGTGTATGCATACTGTACAGGGGAAATTGGCAACTAAAAACACTACCATAAACCGTAAGAAAGAACTATTAGACCACAACAAACTGAATGGCACTATAGATTGATTTATGACTGATTAGATAGAGCACGATATTCTTTTCTCTAAATCTTCTAACTACAATTATTTCCAAAATATCCCTGCCTAAATAAAGTATACAAATGCCTTCCTTTCACTCTTATTTCTAGTGTTTGATGAAAATCCATGTTTGAGGGAAAATTCTGAATCTCTCTAACATGTGTGACTGTGGTTCTGAAGCTACAAAACAAGTGTTCTGTGATAAGGAGACAATGGCTCTGGTTTAATTTTTCCAGTCTTTCTTTTTCAACTGATCTAAATATTTCACTTAAGCCCTGGTGAGTTTTGAAGTATTTTAAACCTCTTCTGGAGAAACAGAACCCCATCTAATTTGAGGAGGCAGAAAGAATGCTCTGTCCTCTCCCAAAACTTTACCTTAAGATCCTGACTTCCAAACAGTCCTCCGTCTTCATCGGAATCGACATCTTCAAAAAAATCAATATCCTCCTCATCTTCATCACCTTTTTGTTCCTCTTCCTTTTCTATGTTTTCTAAAAAGCTCTCCATTTCAGACAGTTTGAAGAATTTATCATCTACTACGGACTTTTCTGTTGGTTTCCTAGGCACTTTGTTTTGCACCTTGCTCTGCTGTTCCAATTTGCTGATATCAAAGTCAAGATCAGAGTCCTCATCACTGAAATCTGGGCTTTTCCTCAGATCCAGTTTGCTTGAGTTTATAGCTCTCTCATCCTCTTCAGGATCATCACCACTCAGGTCTGACACTTTCTCTTCCTCCTCTTCCAAATCTTGTTCTAGGTCCTCCTCACCACCGGCCTCCATCTCTGAGGCATCCTCTTCACACTCCTGCACCTCATTCTCTGAGAGAAGACTGATGTCTTCATCTTTAATGGCTTCACTAACTGCATTCTGGAAGTACTGTAAAATTGGTTCATTCTGCAATTCCAGTTGTTGCCAAATCTGCTCATCATCAAAATTATTTATCATCAGTCTTTGTAAAGGACTTCCACGTTTCCTGTCATTCTCCAGTATTTTATTAAAGTCATAAAGTACTTTTGTTAAAGAAGTAAACTTTGATGCCAGTTCATCTTGAATGCTATTAAGGGGACAGGGAGGAGTTAAATTAGATTTATAATTATAGGTAACAATTTCACAGCACTCAGAATTTTTTTAAAAAGCCCAACTCTTGGGCAAAATCAAATTTTAAAAAAACTGAAGTATGGCTGATTTACAATATTATATTAGTTTCAGTGATTACTTATTACACTCCATTAAAAGTTATTTCAAGATAATGGCCAAGACAATTCCATTGCTATACAATATATTCTTGTTGTTTATCTATTTTATGCATAGTGGTTGGTATTTCTGAATCCCACACCCCTAACTTGCTCCCCCGCACAACTGGTAACTACCATTTTGTTTTCTATATCTGTGAGTCTGTTTCTGTTCTGCTATATAAATTCATTTGTATTACTTTTTAGATCCCACATGTAAGTGATAACACACAGTATTTGTCTTCCTCTGTCTGTCTGACTGACTTCACCAAGCATAATATTCTCTAGGTCCATCCACGTTGCTGCACATGAAATGTCAATTTTAAGTATGTATAGTACTTAAAATTGACAGTGTATTATCTTGCCAAAAGAACCACAGTGTATTATCTTGCCAAAGAACCACATTAGTATATAAAAGGTGTCAACCAAGTATCTGTGAATCTGCTATCTGGATTTCAGACAGGAAAACCGTGCCAGATCTTTTTGCCTAAAGATAGAGAGTGAATCTTAACCTTAAATTCTCAACTCTGCTAGATTACAGGCCACTCCATTCAGTCAGCCCATAGTCAACACTTGCTTTGGTAAGAAGGGTCAGAGAATACCTCTCTGAGGATGTGACATCTGAGATGATACCTATTTATAAGGAGACAGTCTTACAAAGCTGTGAAAACATGTACTCCAGGCAGAAGAAACAGCAAGAACAAATTTCCTAAGAGAAACGCACTAGGTGAGTTTGAGGAGCAGAAAAATGATTTAAATTTATGCTTTGGAAAGAAGCCTGTCGAGGAGAAGGAATGAAATTAGTGTGATCAGGAGGCTGATGCAGGCATCCGGGCAAAGGATGCAGAACTGCGCTGGGATTACAGCTGTGAATACGGTGAGAAATAATCAAATTCAGGATAGTATAGTTCCGAGAACTGACAGGATTTGCTAATAACTGGATGTAGAATTGAGAAAAAGGGAGACATCAAGGAAGTAGCTTAGTTTCGTGTCTGAAGGACTGGAAAGACAGAGGTGCTGCTCACTGTGACAAGGAAGGCAGGTGGCGAGCATGGGGAAAGGATCTCAGGGAGGGCAGAGGACAGGGAGCAAACAGAACCAACAGTTCATTTTGGATATACTAAATCTGCGATGCTTAGAGTGTATGGCTGTAGTTTCTGTGAGCCTCAAGGTCGGGTTTCAAATATAAATCTGAGAGCCATAATTTCCTAGATCTTTTCACAGTCTTTGAACAAAATACCACAAGCTCGTGCTGGGGAGACGAAAGACAGCCTTAACTCTCGAGAAGCTCAAGTCGTGGGGTAGATAGATAAGCGACAAGTTAATACTTTCAATTAAGTCTGATGAGTAAGTAAGCACTGGGTGCTCTGGGAGCACATGGAGAAAAGCAATCCACCCGGTGCGTATGGCGGGGGCGGGGGGCGGTGCGGCAACTGAGGCCTCGAAACAGTAATAACCCAGTTAGTTTGATTTCAACAGCACACGACTGGGAGATCCACACTACACAGCTCTTAACCATCTAAAAAAGTATGATAGGCTAGGGGAGCGTAAACTACCTGAAATCTGAGGAAAAGGGAGCTCCCCTTCCCTTTGCCTTCCTCCTACTCTGGAACTTGCCGGGGGTCCGCAGCCCGCGCCCATGCGAGTCCTGAGCTGCACCAGAGCCCGGGCTCCGAGCACTTACGTGAGGAAGCATTCCGGGCGGTCGGTGGCTTTACCGACCTCCCTCAGGCACCGCTCCAGGGTCCGCCGACGCCACACCCGCGGGGCCATGGCTGACTGCCGCTCCGAACACAGCGCCGCATGCACAGGAGGAGAGCCGCCCGGAAACCACGCCACAAAGACGCGCCCCGCCCAACTACAGCCGCTAGCCGAAGGTTCCGCGGCAAACAGGTTCCGGATCCACCCCCAGCCACAGCCAATGGCAGCCCGAGAACTTTCACCAAGGGGTGCGGGGGGCGGCCGAAGGGGGCGGGGCAGGAAACCGAAAATCGTCATTGGTCAGCTCGATGAACTTTCTCCAAACTTTTTGTTTTATATTTCTGAGGGGCCCACAGGAGGTGTCGCGTCCTCCTTTTAAGTTTCTGCTTTAGATGCACTCGGTGACTTCAATACGTTGTGTAGTAAAAGAGAGGACCCGCTCCCAACACCCACGGGAACGCAGCACCACTTGTCACGTCCCCTAGCCTCGTCTGCCCCGCCCCCAGGATCTCGCCCCGCCTCCCTAGTGTTGTCTGCCCCGCCCCTTCGGACTCTTGTCCCGCCCCCCACCGCGCCTTCGCCCTTCCGACGCATGTGTACGTCGGGAATTAGCTAACGCTTTCCAAGATGGCGCGTGTGCTGAAGGCGGTAATTGCGAGCGCCGTAGGTGAATACTCTCCGGGCTCGGGGCTGTCCGAGGGTGGGGTGTGCGGGACGGGACGCCAGGGCCAGAGGAGGCCGCTCCGTGGCCAGCGCTCCTGGGTCTGCTGCGCTCTGCCCTCGAGATGCGTTCCTTGGCCGCTGTCAGCACCTTTAGACAGAGAGAGCCAGCCTTCCAGGCACGACTGGGTTAGCGTGGGGTTTTCCTTGTGTGTTTGCGTGTCACAGTCACCACTTCTCTGAGTGGCCGCGGAGGCGAGGGCACCCGGCTAAGGGGCAGCAAGGCTGGACCAGAAGTAAATGCAGTAAATGGCAGAGGGACAGTGAGGTTGTGTTTACCGCACCCCGTGAGAGACGGGGGAGAAACCAGAGGAAGGACAAGCCTTGTGAAAACGCAGGCTGAACTCTGGGCTCGGCCAGCATCCTGCTGAGAACTCTGGAAGGTCAGTTGTGTAAAGAATACGGAAGGAGCGTTTTTTCCCACATGGCCTAAGATATTTCTTATTTTGTATAAAATCAGGGAAGAAAGCAGTAGACTGATTGGAAGGTTCCTTGAGTTTTCTACACCACCATTAAAAAAAGTAGCCTCAAGTTTTCTGTCACCCCAGTCCATCTACTTTCTCCTCTTTCTCTTTTTCTTTTCTTCATCCTTCATCAGAGGGGCAACTATTTCCCTTAATCTGAAATTCCCTGTTAGGAAAGAAGTGCCGAGTGGTGACGTCTCTGAGTTACTCCTGAACGTCCGTGACAAATCCTTCAGCTGAGCACCTTAAGAAAGTGTTTAAGGGGATGAACTTTCAATAATGTTAGGTTTCTCTCCTAGAAAGTGCTGTATGTTCCACCTATTCAAACTGACAGTTCAAGTCGTCTTTCGAAGTCCCGTCTCAAACTGAACATGTTCTTTATCAATCTCTGTAGTCTTTCTTACCAGGCACAAAATGTCTTATGCATCTATCATTGCAAGTCACCAGGGCTAAGTGATGAGAACCACGCAAAATGTGCCGTAATAGTTGTAGCTGTCTCAGCTGTGGATCCGTTTAAAGAGGTGATATGTATACAGGAAAAAATATAACAATAGGCTGAGCACAACTTATTAAAAATTAATCTCTAATTAATAGGTGATACTCAAGGTTTGATAATAACATGCCCTCCTGGCCCCTCTTTCCTCTCCTTGGTAAAATACAAGGCAGCATTTGAGCTCACATACCGTTGCAATAGCCCTTTTCAAAAGAACTCATAAAACAGTCATCTCATCTCTTAGAAAGCTCTTAGAAAATAGACATTGCTCATAGAACATACACTGAAGATATTAAAAACTGAGAACCAAAGAATGGTAAAGAATGTCAGAGGGATGAGAAAATTAAATATCATGGTTGCACAACATCAACTTTGTTGTCAGACAGACCTAGGCTTAAGGCCCAGCTTTGCCACTCAGTGTGACCTGCAAGGAAATTAATCAGGTCTATTTTTTTTTCTCTAAGTGGGGAAAATCTGAAGTACTCACTGAACTTTTACTATTCTCTCTAATTTATGGCCATTGAGACTAATAGGCAGAGCTGGGTCACCCCATGATACACTCCTGCTTCAGAATTTGTGATCACAGTTTGTATAGGCAAGATTGTGTGGTAGCATTGTTGCGTAAAAGTAATGACAAAATTAACCTGTGCGTCTTTATTGGGAGAGGTCAGATCAGCGAGGTGTTATGCCATGGGATCTGTCCTACACCGATGAAAGATCCCAGCAGTATGGAGAATGCCTAGAGACTGGGCCATATCTGCATTGGGGGTAATAGGTTCTATAAGATATTAAAAAGAGTTTCCAAGATGAAACAGCAGTCATGAGCAGTGTGGGCGAATTAGAGGGTTACTAAAGCAACTGATTTCAACTTGGAAAAATTGTAAATCAGTATTCCTGTATCAAAAAGTGAAAAGAATACTATGCTTATAATAGCTTCCAGCAGCATTATTCCATGAGGATGTCAGTAGTCACTAAATATTGAAATTCTGTCAACAGTGTTCTAAAATCAGAGCCCACAAGAGTAGATTTTCAAGAGTGAAAGAAGAGTAATCTCCTTGTCATAAAAAGTAGTAAGTTATGGATTGATGAAATGAAACAGTGACTACAGGAGCACTATGTGTGCCAAAACATTCTCCAAATACAAACAATTCTTTAGTTATTAAATAAGAGTTTGAACGTAAGAGCAGTACTGTGTATAGGGTAGGTGCACAATCAACTTTTTCCTTTAAAAACATAAAATGCCTTAGAAGTCAGAGATGCTTACATTTATAAGCAAGTTATTGATGTAACCTTTTTAAAAGTGACAGTAATGATAATCCTTGGAACTTATAATGTACTTTGTGCCGGGCACTTTTCTAAACCTTTTGTATGTAATATTCGTTTTAGTCTCATGACAATATTATGAGGTAGGTATTATCTTCCTATATGAGAAACAGAGGCACAGAGAGGGTAAGTAACTAGCCCAAGGTACACACCAATGGTAGCGTCAAGATCTGAACCACAGCAGTCTAGCACAAGAGCCCACATTCTTAACCATAAAGCATGCTACCTCTTATACTTACACACAAAACCTGAAGGTGAACATATAAATAATAATTTGAATATTAGAGAAGAGGCATTTTTACATGTGTATTTTTAGAAATACTTTTATTCAGTAGTTGTTGGGGGGAAATTAAGGGGAAGGGAATATAACTTCCAAGTCATATATTTATTGCAAGAACTGAATACTAATAAAGATGCATGTTTCTTTTGTAACTTTTATGCACATCTTTGCATAAAGGAAAAGCAAAATGAAAATAGTGTATTCCAAAGGCTGGCTTTGATCTATCCTATTTTAGAGGCTTGAACCTTAGATGACTCCACTTTTTATTTCATTGTGGTTGAATATATCTAACTTAAAATTTACAGTTTTAACCATATTTAGGTATGCAGGTCAGTGGCATTAAGTACCTTCATATTGTGCAAGCATCATCATCTCCAGAACTTTTTCATCATTCCAGGTTGAACCTCTCTGTACCCATTCAACAATAACTCTCCCATTATCCCAAACCCTAGCCCCTGGTAACCACTATTCTACTTTCTCTCTCAGAGTGTGACTACCCTAGGTGCCTGTTATAGGTGGAATGTGTATACAATTTATATACAATGTGTATCCTTTTGTGACTGGCTTGTTTCCCTTAGCTTAATGTTTTCAAGGTTCACCCATGTTGCGTTATATGTCAGAACTTCATTCCTTTTTAAGGTTGACTAATATTCCATTGTATGCGTAGACCATATTTTAGTTATCTTTTCATCTGTTGATGGATACGGGTTATTCCACCTTTTGGCTTTTGTGAATATGCACTTAGGAAATGGGTATATAAATATCTCTTCAAATTCCTGCTTTCAGTTCTTTTGGGTATATATCCAGAGGTGGGTTGCTGGGTCAAATGGTAATTTTATGTTATGACCCCACTTTTAAGGAACATGAAACTAGCAGAAAAACAGGAGAAGCTCAGAAAAAGAAATCAGGTTAAACACACACAATTCGTTCCAGTTTGGCTTGCAAAGGATTGGCTTTGTGAAAAAAGTTAGTTTTGAAAATGTAAACTGAACCTGTTAAAGACAAGAGTGGCCAAGTTACATGACTGTGAGGATAGATCTATGATGGAGTCATATGGAAGTGGGGTAACAGAACTGTTGTCTATTTAGTAACTGCAATGAGTAAAAAATTATTCCTAATCATAGTTTTAAACAGGATGAAAATACGTGTATGGTGCCTCTGGTTGAATGCTGAAAATGAATGGGTTTCTTACCAAACTAACTTGAACGCACTTGTGATGAACGACTTTCGAAGTATGTCTGTCTCCTCAAACCAGATGTGCAAAAATTCAAACTTAAAAACTTATTACAGGGGCCTCCCTGGTGGCGCAGTGGTTAAGAATCCGCCTGCCGACGTAGGGGACATGGGTTTGAGCCCTGGTCCGGGAAGATCCCACATGCCGCGGAGCAGGTAAGCCCGTGCGCCACAACTACTGAGCCTGCGCTCTAGAGTCCGTGAGCCACAGCTACTGAAGCCCGTGCACCTAGAGCCCATGCTCCGCGACAAGAGAAGCCACCGTCATGAGAAGCCCGTGCACCCCCCACCCGCTGCAACTCGAGAAGCCCACGTGTAGCAAGGAAGACCCCATGCAGCGATAAATAAATAAATAAATTCATTAAAAAAAACCACTTATTACATGTTCTAAAATTAGATTATGTGAAGTCTGTACAACTTTGCAAATATACAAAAAACAGAATTGGACACTTCAATTGGGTAAACTTTATAGTATATAAATTATATCAATATAATATCTCAATATTTATGTTAAGAAAACCTCATTACAAATGATTATTCACATTCTATGACACTTTATGTACAAATTTAACATATAATTTCTTTAAACAGTAAGTACCGTTAATGTGTTTGAGTATAGACCCTTGCAGCTAAACCTTTTCTTACTTGGAGTCGATGTCGAGAAAGCCTGGTCTGAAATAAAAACAATCTGAATGGAAAGGAATGCAATGTTATTTTTAAGTCAAGGCACTAAAAGTATTTAGCAAGAAACAATATTGAAAGAAAGTTGAAATTAGAGTTAATCTACGTCCAGATTTGGTAACATATCCATTTCTTGTACATCAGATTCCTGACGTGAGTGAAACTCAGTTGTTCATCTTTACAATCCTGTTGTTTGTTTTTTTTTAACACTCCTATTTTTAAGTATCTCATACCTTTATTCACACCTATGTATACATTGTAGTTTATTCATGGGAAGTAATCCTTTTTGGAATAGTCACGAATTGCACATTATGGAGTTCAAAGTAATGTAGTTCTATTGTACTTTCTGAGAGAAACCTAAAACTGAAAAGCTGTGGATTCCTATAGTTGGGGTGCAATCTGAAATAAAAATATCTTTTAAAAGTTGGCAAAAGTCAAAGGAGAAACTAATATTTTTAAAGTTCAGTTCACAACAAATTCTTCAGCAACACAATTTTTAAAGTATCTGTAAGGATCTATATCACTGTAACCCCTTTATTCTGTTTCTTACCCCAATTTGCTTGGTCTGTAGGATTTCACATTTCACTCATAGACTCCTCACTAACACTTTTTTTTTGTGGGTGTAAAATAATATCTAATTGTTGTTTTGATTTGCTTTTCACTAATGGCAAATGATGTTGAATATCTTATGTGCTTTTTGGCCATTTTTATATCCTTTACCCTTCATTTTATAATTTATTTTATTTATTTATTTTTGGCTGTGTTGGGTCTTCGTTGGTGTGTGCGGGCTTTCTCTAGTTGCGGTGCGCGGGCTTCTCATCGCAGTGGCTTCTCTTGTTATGGAGCACGGGCTCTAAGCCTGCGGGCTTTAGCAGTTGTGGCTCGCGGGCTCTAGAGCACAGGCTCAGTAGTTGCGGCTTAGTTGCTCCACGGCATGTGGGGTCTTCCCGGACCAGGGCTCAAACCTGTGTCCCCTGCATTGGCAGGAGGATTCTTAACCACTGGGCCACCAGCGAAGTCCCCTACCCTTCATTTTAAAGAAGTGGAATTATTGAATTCTCACCAGTATCACCATATTTATTTTGTCCTATTCCTAGAATATATGCTTTAGGGGCCAAATAAAACCAATAAAGTGATGTTTCCTTTCACAAACTAGTTTACACTTCTAGAAGTAAGATCAACTAAAATATGGCCATAAAACCTTGATTTTTACATTATATAAAGATGTTATTATCTTTCTATTTTCCTAACATACAAAGAAGATTTTGTGTTCTGTTAAAAGGAAAAAGTATCAGTCATTCTTGTAAACTGTTCCCTCCTCTCATTTCCAAATGATAAGGAAGTTATGGAGAAAGACTGTAGTGAGGCTTCTAATAGCATGAGTTGCTTGAGCTTCCTTTTCAGTGCCAGAGTTTTTGGAATGTTCCGAAAGCAAACTGGCATAGGATATAAAGCTTCACCTTCACTTGGACGTATTGTAATTTACTCCTTGACAATTGCCATATGTTCCATTGCTGGCAATAGAATGCCGGCCAGAGAACCTCCCGCTGCCCCATCTCTTGTAAAGTTATCACTGGTAAGGAGAATTCAGAAATACCCAGACTCACTGTTTGATATACTCTTAAAGTTTCACAGAGCAAACAACACTAGCGTATGTATTACTCTACAGCTCGTTGACTGTATCTCCAGTTTTTTTTTTTACTACAGATATGTTCTGTATTGAACTTTCATTGCAAATTGCACACAGAGATGCAAGGAAGGAAGGGAAGAGCAGTCTGACTGATGGTTTCGTTGGTTGTTAGCATTTTTAAAATTCACTGCCACCATGCCCTTCAAATGGTTTCTTGGTCTCCACAGAACCCTGCATGCCACTCAACCAGCAAACAGTCCCTGTGTGTCATTAACAATAAGAATGGCTGAATTTACTGTACACCTGTTACAAATGTCTTGCACTGTAGTATATTTTTTACATCAAATATCTAATTTTCACAACAAACCAGCAAGGTAGATATTTAGTGGGTAGTACCAGTATTTTTTAAAAAGCTAAAATAAAATACAATAGAACAGAAAATATTAGAGCACATCACATCTAGTAAGGATTAGGTATTCTTTTTATAAAATTTGATTTCAGTGGTACATTTATGTATGTGTGTACTGGTTTGGAGTACACTTGAATTTCATGATGACACAATGAGTCCAAAGAACTGGAGTCACCAAGGAGAACACAAGACCAGGTGGGACAGTGCGTAGAGAAGAGACAGAGCTGGATGACCTTAGTGTTGGGTGTCAGCCCCCGCCAGCCAGCGGGCCTCTCCCAGTGGCCAGAGCAGGACAATTTGCCTGTACACGCTCCCCTTTGCCACAGTCCAAGGAACCCTGTCTCCTCCCTGTGGAGGACAGGTGTGACAATGGAGTTGGCCTTGTGACAGTCATGCTCTAAGCAGAGACAAAGGAGCATTTATTGATTCTGAAAGAGGGAGAGTCCCCACAAGGTGATAAGAGCCACTCAGGCTGTGGGCTCTTCATCTCTTGGTGAGGAAGCATTCCAGGCCCGAGGCCCATCCTCCTGCGGCTGAGGAGACTGCCTTCCTGACAAGGTATATGGTCTTAAATCAGATCAAATAGTGCCACTTTAATTTCCCTGTTATCAAAAATTTTAGTAAAGGGGAATTAATTTTATGTTAGCTGAAGCTCTGTAATACTAGGTACTATTTAAAGTGTTATTTCATTAAGAGCTAATAACCCTTTGTTTAAAATATGTATTCTTCAATTTGCTGTTTCATACTTTTTTATTAAGTGATGTAGTTTTGCAGGATTATATTTAGACCTCGTACACGTATATAGTTTTCATTCTGGGGAGAACCTGGCTCTTAAAGTCCAGTATTTTGGGGACTGAAGAAATAGTAGTACATGGGGAGAACACATTGCAGGCTGCTTCAGTTTCCAAATGAAAGGTTTCTTCACATTAGAAGCAGTTCTGCTTCTAATCCTTCAAAATTATAAGAACAATTTAAAAAAATCGCTCAGAGGAAACTCTCATAAGTTTAAGTACCCTCTTGATCTTTGCTTGTTTTTCCCCCAGTAATGAGATATTTTCCTTAGTTGGTAATCATCCAAATAAAGTACACGTTAAAAGGTATTTATAGGGCTTCCCTGGTGGCACAGTGGTTGAGAGTCCGCCTGCTTATGCAGGGGACATGGGTTCGTGCCCCGGTCCGGGAAGATCCCACATGCCGCGGAGCGGCTGGGCCCGTGAGCCATGGCCGCTGAGCCTGCGCGTCCGGAGCCTGTGCTCCCCAACGGGAGGGGCCACAACAGTGAGAGGGCCCGCGTACCGCAAAAAAAAAATAAAAACAAAAAAAAGGTATTTATGGTTCTAACTTCAATGAACTTACTGCAGAACGTAAGACAAAAAATTGGTTGTACGTAGAGAAGAAAATTGCTTGCTATCATCATTAAATGTATGTCGTTTCACTATCACATTCAAACTTACCCTTTATAAAATGCAGAGAATAGCAAATAATCCTTAATGATATGCAGCTATCCTTTAAGTGTTATTGGTAAATATAAGTTATTATGAAAAATGTCATCCTTTGTCCTGAATTTAGAAAGCTCAGAATTAGCTTTTTAATTCCAGACAGTTATTTCAGAGCAGAGTGAGTAATTCTGACATAAGTTTTTTCATTTTTGTACTCTGATTTAATTTCACTAATTAAAAAGAAAAGGTTTGTAAATAATTTTTACATATATGATTATATTTTGTTTTTTCAAAAATTAATTTTAGAAGGGCATCAGTTCTCAGAAGAAGGATCTCAATGCCTGCTCCATTTTTCAGGGCTTTTTCCCAGACTTCAAACTCCAGTTCCAACAGTAAGAGCTTTTTCCATGTCCCTGTCGCCACATCAAGCGGCTGGTCCTGTATGGAACCTCGGTCGACTCAGTCATGTCGCAGTAGCAGTGCCAGACTTGGAAAAGGCCAAGGCATTTTATAAGAATGTTCTCGGGGCCCAGGTGGGTGAGACGGTCCCTCTTCCTGAGCATGGAGTATCCGTTGTTTTTGTCAACCTGGGAAATACCAAGATGGAGCTGCTTCATCCGCTGGGAAATGACAGTCCAATTGCAGGTTTTCTGCAGAAAAACAAGGCTGGAGGAATGCATCACATCTGCATTGAGGTATTTTAATTAGTTTAATCCTTGGCATTGTAAATATCTCTTTTAAAATGTCTTTTACTTTTGAAGGCTACATATTGCCGCTGTCATCAGAAACTTCCATGAAGTTCTTTCAGGGAAATGGTAAAATTGGTTCTCTTCAAGGATGGATCTATAGATATATTCTCTTTCCGTCTAGAAAACTACAAATAATAATGAAAGTATGTTTTATTGAAGTCTGGGTTCAACTATACAAAGGCCACTGAAGTTGGCCAAAACAGATTTGCGTCTTTGCTGTAGTATTTATTGACCACATACGACCTTCCATGCAATAGGAACACGCTGCTTTCGCTGTCACAAGGCAATTAGAAGAAACAAGTGACAAGACTTTATAAAGTAAGAATTTCCATATACATGCCTATTATTATAATTATTTTCTATCTTTAAAATTCTAATAACTTGTTCCTTATTACAAAGGCAATACATTTTCAATTACTGACTGTGATTTCTCAGATCTTTTCAGTTGCATCTGCTAACAGTTCCTGAAAAAAACCATGAAGTGTTAGACAAGAACATTCTCATTAGAGAGACTTTATCTGTAGATGTTCATGTTCAGATAACTGCCTTTGGAATATCAGCATTACCAATTATGCTTCAATTTAAATTATTTTGGTAGGACAAGTCTCTTGATAGAAGGAATGACATAATTCATAGTTAGGCCTCATTCCCAATCCAGGAGAGGGGGGGGGTTTGGTTCCAGCATGAACCCAAGGATTTATTCAGTTTACATTGCAAATATATTTGAGAGCCTACCGCGTGTACTCCACTGAGGGCTTGGATTCAGCAGTGAGTAAGAAAGGCGTGGCCGTGCCCACGGTCAGGAGGGGCAGCTGCTTACAGTGCACTGGGATAAGCAGAATTAACGTGTCTTCTTAGTTGTGCAATGAAGGAAAGATTGATTGCTCCTGGCAGGCCAAGGAGGTGGTAAGGTATCGCAGGGCATGAGTTACAATGAATGTGAAGGAATCCCCAGGTGGACAAGGGGAGGAAGGTATTCTAGGCAGAAGGAAAGCACATAGAAAGGCATCGCGTTATCATAACTACCAGCATTGTGTCCTCTGGCAGGATACGAAATACTAGACGTGCCTTATTTAATCCTCGTAGCTACCCTTGAGGGCTATATTAACCCCATTTGACAGGTGAGTAGTTAGAATAGTTAACTTGCCTGCAGTCACATATGTAGGACATGGCAAAGGTGGGGTTCAAACCCAGGTTTGTTCTGATTCCAGGATCTGCACTGTTAGCCATGGCGCCAGATTGCCTTCATTGGATTAGCTGAGATTAAAATTTCAGGTGGGGAAGCCATAAGGTAGTAGACAAAGGAGCTAAACAAGGCCTAATATTTAACCTTTATCCCTTTTTTAGGAGGTTAATTTTGGCTGCAAGTCTTTGTTTCAGTGGACTTGAGGGCTTGTCTAAGTCTCCCCAGGATGAGAAGCAGGATCCTCAGCCCTTGCATGCACTCATCTCTCTCCCACACTGTACTGTCTGTGTTCTACATCAGAGAACCCAGGCCTTCAAAGGAAGCCACTGTGAGTTAGAAGTTCAGTTAAGTAAAAAATAGTGGAAGTTGAGTAATGTAAAAGTGAATTCAAAAGTCCAGATTAAAGGGGGGAAATGAAAATGTTTGTCAGTATAAAATGAAGGTAGGTGATAGGAGGAGTTGTGAAGAGTGGTTAGTTAGCTGCTGCATTAGTGTGTCACACACCCCATCATTAGTCTCTGCTCTCTGTAAAAAATAACATGTCTTGACTGGGTAGATTTTATTTTTCTATTCTCAGTCTAAGATGAGCTGTCCCAGGCTGATGGCTGCTGTCAGTAACATACGACTTACAGGGTAGCTCCAGGCCTCACCAAAGGCAGAGAGAGAATACAGGGCAGGTATCTTCAGGGGGTGATCTCGAAACCAAACATATCACTCCTGTTCCTGTCGTTGGTTTGGTCACATGGCACACTCGACCTCAAGTGTCGTCTGTATTCAGGCACTTACATGCCTTGCTAAAACCTGGGGCCTGGTATAGTTAAAAGGAGGAAATGGAAAGTGGGTACTGGAGGCCACCAGTTTATGCTAGTTGGTAATTTTTAAAAGTGGTATTGCAGGGATAGCATGACACTTTTTTCTGAATGAAGATACGCTTTAAGGTGGAGTCATTTGAGAATCATTGTCACCTGCTGTGGAAACCTGTGAAATGAAGTTGTTACCGCACGCAGGGGCTTGGTTCCCTAACTCACCAGAGAGAGCAGAATTCCTCACCGATCCTTGAACAGGAAAAACATTTTTGTTGAATGAACCTGCAGAGATTTCAGAGTTAATTATTTTACCATAGTGTAACCTAGTCTCTCCTGCTGATACAACTGAGGTCTGAAATTGTCTTCCACTGGCAGTACAAAGGTGATAGAACTCGTCAGAAAATATTTCTTTGGTCATTCCAGGTTCTGTGGCCACATAATACATTATCCCTACACTTCAGGGTGTGATGACAACTATTGTATCTTGCTGGGGATTTTGTGGGTTGGGAGTTTGGGGGAGGGTTCTGCTGGGCAGTTCTTGCTTGGGGTCTGTCCTGCGGCTGTGGTCAAACATGGAAGTGAGGCTCCGCCGGGCCGGGTGTCCCACTCACGTGCTGGTGGCTGCTGCTGGCTGGGCGCCGGGTGTGCAGCTGGACCTCCCAGCAGAGCACATGTGTGTGATCCCTGCAGCTCCACAAGCTGAGGGCGCTTCTCAGGACAGTCGGACTTCTTACCAAGCAGTGGACTTGCTGACTCCTTACCGGCCAGAGTGAATGTCCAAGAAGGCCGGATGGGACTGTGTGGCATTTCCGTCCTGGCCTCGGAAGTCCCACAGCAGCACTTCTGCTGTCTGTTGGTCATAAACAAGTCCTCGAGGCTGACCAGATGCAGGGGGAGAGGAGAAGCTGAGAGTCTATGGCCGCGTCTTACAAGTGCTACAGCCATCCATGTAGTGATGTGTTCTAAACAGAAGGAATGTGTGTGAAACTTCTAGAAGGTCTAGAACGATTTTATTTTCAAATAGCCAGAAGTGGGAACCAGGACCATTCCCTCTGCAAGAGGAGGCAACCTGTCTACCCTTTGTGAATAGAAGGAGACTCAAGAGAGGGGTACTTGAAAGGTGGAAGGTGATAAATACACGTGTGTTTGGCTTTCCCTAGAGGAAGTTTGGAGGTCATCTTGTTCCGTCTTTTTCTTGCTGACGTGCGCACCGAGCAGCCTCAGTTGTCTGGCACAGCTGTGCTGACGTGCATGTGTGCTTCTGACCTTTCGCAGGCCTCTCCCTGAGGAGAAGTTTCTGGTATCGAATAGAACTACCCCTGCTTTCGCTAAATAACTTAGACAGCAAGGTATGTCTCAGTGAAAACCTTAAAGGCCACTGAAAATATTTACTTATTCAACAAATTAGTACTGTTGTAAAAATATTTAAGTGCTTCCATGCTGGTCGGTAAATAGCTGCTGCTCTAAACCTTCTGAGTAACATCCTCCTTCCAGAAGGACCCTTCTCTGAGACCCCTCAGACATCTCCCCCCGCCACACACACACAATTCAGCAACTGAAGGCTTACTACTCAGCACAGCGGGGGTCCTCCAGGACCCTGGATAAGGTGCCTTCTGTTCTGTTTGGTTGCTGCCTTTGTTATGTTCCTGGTCGTTAAGCATTTTCAGAGTCACCGTGACTTTCACTGCATTAGGTGCCGGGATGTGTAGCTACCCAAAAAAGTCCCGGTCCTCTCAGGATTGCCCGCTGCTTCATGTTTTTATGTGTGCCCTGCACTTCCCACAGAGGATTAGAGGTGACTGGCCAAAACACAGCCTATGAGATACCAAAGGATAAACCTAAGTAACAGTGCGAGTTAGAACAAAGAGGAAAATGAATCAAGAGAAAACTCAAGGTAAGATTAGTGTACCCACTCGTTCTGTCAAATATTTCCTTCTAGTTGCCAAAACAAAAGGGAAAATAAATACTATTAAAAACAGTCGTGGCCCCTTCCCCTTCTTCCCCTCCCTTCGTGCCATCCTGGAGACTTTAGGTAGAGCAGAGCCAAACACTAGTGCACGCTGCTGGGGAGAGCGGGGGAGCCCAGAGCGGGGTGCGGGGCCACGTGAGTTGAGGGGCCCCCGCGAGCAGAGCTGCCTGCTGTGGGAAAGCTGGAGGCCGAGTAGGGTACCCACGTGTAGGGAGCTTCCAGCTCAGGGTGTCCGAGTCTGAGCAGAGGATGCTGCCAGGTTTGGGGCGTCAGAGTGAGAAGGGCAGCAGTGCTGGGGGCCAGCCCGTTGCAGGGAGTGGGGTCCCAAGCATGTTGGGAGCATAGAGTGTGAGAGCCTGAGCAGAACGTGTGCGCGTGTGCATGCACGTGCAGGGGGCACCTGGCGTGGGGAGGCGGGGCCTGAGCTGTGTGTGGAGTGTGTCAATGCCAGGGGAGACGATGACTCATGGGGAGGTGAAGCCAAGCGGGCTTGCGGATGGGGTGGCCGCTATGGGCAGTCAGGGCCTGAGCAGGGTGAGGAAGGTGTACACACGTTGGGGCCACTCTGTGCAGGAGGGGGGGACCCAAGCAAGGTGGCGAGGACTTGAGTACGGGGAGTGGGGTGGGAGGCCCTGATGCAGGGGGCCAGGCCCAGCGAATGGGAGCTTAGGTGGGGTGAGGAAGCAACCAGATGGGGTAGGGGGAGGACACGTGGGGTGAAGCGAGCGTTGCTGCGGGAGGGGCAGCAACAGGGTAAGGACTGGTTAGGGGGGAGGTGTATCAGGTGAGCGGGTATAGCTCCCCAGTGTCGGCGATGGTGGTACAAATACACAAAGGATGTTAGATTATGAAAGAAAAAAACTTTAAGGTGAGAGACTAGCCAGGTAGCTTATTTCCTGCATGCTGGGAAATGTCTGTTCTCCAATGAAGAAGAGAGAAAATTCTACTTTTTGAAAAACTCCATTCTCATTTCGGCTTTACAGTAAACCCTAGGGAATTGCTAAGCTCTACAAGTGATCTGTGTATCACGGGTTCCCAGACGTGGGGCTTTTGTAGAATGATAACATTTCCAGAGAACAAAAGAAGTGGGCAGTTTGATCAGGTTTTTTAACTTTCTCTGTTATTTAATAAGGAAAAATTTTAAAAATTCTGTCTCTTGCTAACATCATTTTGGAAAAGAAAGGGCATTTTATTACCAAGAAAAAACAGAGGAGAAGAAAAAGGAGAAATCCTCTTGGAATAAAAGAGTTCTGTCAATTAAGATATTTAGTTTTTTTAATGTTTTATTATCAACTGGTGAAAATTTCAGAGCAGCATTTGGGAAACTATATAGCCACCACCAGACCACATAGCAAGTATGGAAGCTAATGTGTGCCCTTCTGCAATAATCCCCAGGACTACACAGGAACCTTCTGAACACGATACAAAGTGAGAACAGTGTTAGGTTTGCATAATTCACTTAGTTTTTTGTTTTTTGGGAAAAGACAGTTGAAACAGAAATGTTTTATTCAGACTTTTAATTTTAACTTCCATGGATTTATATCAATTTGAAGATTAAATTCATTCATTATTGGTATCAATAAGCACTATTATAATTTTATATAAAATAAAAAGCCTATATTTTTAAGATTAATCAAAATATGCACCATTAAAAGTAGCACATTATTACTTATTCATAAATTTTGGTCACTGTGAATTACATACCTTAAGGTTTTTAAAAAGATGTTATTTAGTCCAACTTCTTGTCTTTCAACAAACAAGATTGCATTGCCAGTTTCAGATGAGGCAGCTGAGGACCAAAGAGAGTATAAGATTTACCTGAAGGTTCTGAATTCTGATTGTGACAATCCAAACATTTTTTTATGTGGAGTACTGTCACTCTTAATTTCCAAATTACAGGGGAATTCCCAGACACAGACACAGATACAATACCCCCAGACACAGATACAATACCCCCTGCTGCCTGTCCCCACCCTACCATACCCCCCCAAACTGATAAGAAGTTGAAATGAATAGCCCGGATATTCACCAATGACATTTAAGGTCTTACAGAGCTATATGATACACAATTGTAATTGTACAAAGGACTATAAAAGCAGATTTTTTTAGATGCGTTATTATTGACTATGTTATTTTTATTACTTAGGGGGACAGACTTAATTTCCCAAATCAAATTACTTCGCATTTTTTCTAAGCATTCTTTATACCCTTAGAGTAGATAATGCATCTACTTTCAATTCAGAAAAATTAAAACATTTTTATTTCATTCTTTTTATTATTGCCAAACAGCACATTAGGAGCACTCTTAGAAAATTGTTAATTTTATGGCAGTACTCTAAACAGAAGGATGGACATGATACAAGATCTTTAAAATCAAAGTCAATGATAGAAATAGTAACAGAAGTAGAAATAAATGCTAGTACAATGTCAATTAGGCATTTTCCCCCAAAATCTAAGTTATTAAATCTTAGAAGTATTTCTTGGACTAAGGGATACTGAAGAAGCAGTATACTAAAAATTAAGATGCAATATCAGGGGACTTCCCTGGTGGCGCAGTGGTTAAGAATTGCCTGACAATGCAGGGGACACGGGTTCGATCCCTGGTCCGGGAAGATCCCACATGCCACAGAGCAATTAAGCCCATGCACCACAACTACTGAGCCTGCTCTCTAGAGCCCACGAGCCACGACTACTGAGCCCGTGTGCTGCAACTACTGAAGCCCGTGCGTGCCTCGAGCTCATGCTCCACAACAAAAGAAGCCACCACAATGAGAAGCCCGTGCACTGCAACGAAGGGTAGCCCCCGTTCGCCATAACTAGAGAAAGCCCACGCGCAGCAATGAAGACCCAATGCAGCCAAAAAAATATATGTGTATAAGATGCAATATCAGAAATGTGGATATTTATAATTGAGTAGAATGTTCTATAATGAAAATATCCATGATCATATGTAGAATAGAAGTTATCAAAAGGGCACTGTGAAAACAGTCATGATTCTATTATGAAAAATTTCAAACATACAAGAAGTAGAAAAAAATGTAGTGAACTCCCATATTCCCATCACCCAGATTCAACAGTTTTCAAGATCTTGTCACACTTTGTTTCTTCCTTTGTTAAACTGTTTAAAAGTAATTCACAGGTCATTTTACCTTTATGTAGTTTGTGTCTCTAAAAAATAAATAACCACAATGACGTTATCATATTGATCAAAATTGACAAAAATATATCTTTTGTCACCATCATATACACAGTTATAAATCACATTTACTAGATTGATTCACGAATGTCCTTATAGTTGATGTGTTCTAATCAGGACCCAAACAAGGTCCACTTATTACAAATGTTGTTAATCTCTTTAGGTTCTTTTTTAAAAATATATTATTAACATCTTACTAGTGCAGTACATTTGTCACAATTAATGAGTCAAATCGATACATTATTAGTAACTAAAATGTATACTTCATTCAGATTTTCTTAGTTTTTACCCAGTGTCCTCCAGTGTCCTTTTTCTGTTCCAGGATCCCATCCAAGTACCACATTACGTTTAGTTATCATGTCTTTTTAGGCTCCTCGTGCCTGTGACGTTTTCTCAGACATTACTTGTTCTGGATGGCCTAGGTATGTTTGAGGATTACTGGTTGGTTTTTTTTATAGAGTGTCCCTCAGTTGAGATTTGTCTGATGTTTTTCTCATGATTAGACTAGGGTTATTGATTTTGGGGAGGAAGACCACAAAGGTAAAGCGCCATTCGCATTACATCATGTCAGGGGTACATACTGTCCACATGACTTATCACTGCTGATGTCGGCCTCGAGCTCCCGGCTGAAGAAGTGTCATCATGTTTCTCCACTGTAAAGATACGATTTTTTTTCTTTTTCTCCGTATTATAATCTTTAGGAGGAAGTCACAGTGTGAAGCCAACACTGAAGGAATGGAGAGTTATGCTCCTTGATCATTCCGTAAATTATTTGGAATTTTTCTGTATGGAAGATTTCTCTGTTTTCCCCCATTTATTTATTCAGTCATTTATTCTTCAATCACTTAGTTATTCAGTCATTTATTTTATATTAGTAATGAGCTATACACATTTATCTTATACTTTAGACTATAATCCAATACTACTTTATTTTGTTGCTCAAATTGTTCCAGCTTTGCCAGTAGGGCATTTTGGTTGACTCCTGTGTCCCTTTGACATACCCTATCTTTTTTATTTTTCCTCCCATGCTTCCTTATTTTCTGGCACTGCAAGATGCTCCAGACACATCATCTGTGTTCCCTCTGCTAATCTTGAACTGGCCATCTCCCCAAGAAGCCCTGGCTTCTTTCACTAGAGAATGGTATTAGAAACCAAGATCTGGGCTCAAGATGTGCTTGTTGCTACTGGGGTGTCATTGCTTCTAGGCCTTCTCAGCTAACAGAGAAATGACCTATGTGTGTGTATGCTGTATATATACATATATCTGTAAGCATGCCTGTATTCAACCATAACTCATAAGATGTCTGTTTGACATGCTCATGAACTCATGAGTTCATACTGATGTCTCTGACCTTAATCCATTACCACATGGACCACTCTAGCCTTCTCCCTTGCTTGTCTATAACCCCTCATTCCAATAGGGAGAAACTTGGCTCCTACCATGTGCCATCCCTTTACTTAACTGTTCAATTTCCGTATGGATATATAGTGATTGTATTAATTTCCTAGGGCTGCCGTAATAAGTTACCACAAACTTGGTGGCTTAAAACAATAGGAATTTGTCCTCAGGTTCCAGAGGCCAGAGTCTAAAATCAAGAGGAAAAAATACAGAAGGAACAAAAAAACAGAATAGAGCATAAGAGAGATGTAGAACATGGTCAAAAGTTTTAGCAGAGTATATGTGGAGTCCCAGAAAGAGAGAAGAGAGAAAATAGAACAGAAGCAATCATTGAAGGAATAGTCGACAAGGACATTACCAATCAGAGGTAAGACATCAACCCACAGATTCAAGCTCCACAACCCGGAGCAGGGCAAATACAAATGACACCACCTGAGTGCCCCACAGTCATGTTGAAAACCAAGGATAAAAAGAAAATCTTAAAAGCAGTCAGAGAAAAACAAGACAACAGAAGTTATGAAATGACACGATATGTAGTGACATTTTTTAGGTACTGAAAAGAAACTGCCAATTTAGAATTCGGTCAATAAATCCAGCCAAGATGGTATAACAGAGACCAGATTTATCCTTTAGCCTCAAAGAAAAAAATTTAGACAAAATATATGAAATAACAATTTTTGGCATTGGACATTCGGCAGCACAACACATTTCTCAGAGAAAGAAAACAACCAAGGTAACCCTACAATTTCCCAGCTTACTGGCTGGAGAGAGTGTTTCCAGGCTGCAGTGCAGGAAGGGAGGATCCAAGTGAAGTTTAGCAGCCTCCCTGCGTTGAGGAGGTGGGAGCAGAAAGGATGGGGAGGCCGTGGTGGTCTGAGTTTGCCGTATAAAGGACTGGAAAGAGAGAGCTGCATGGAGAGTATTCTCCAGAGGTCAGCAATGCCTCTCAGCTCTTCATCTGAATAGTGAACAGTGCATGCGTGTGAGGATGCTGCCTGAAGCTGGGAATAGAACTCCTTGAAAGGATTAGAGGGGACAATCCTTACACAGAGGTTGAAAAAGCCATGTTCTTACCAACCATAGTGGAGAGACCTTGTAATTCATGAGACATTGGGTAGAGTATTCAGAAGAGCTTTGCATTAGTTGTGAGGAAAATTAGTCCTAGACTTTGGGCTGCTCTGATCCTTCAGTAGGTGAGTGGATAAATAAGCTGGTACATCCAGACAGTGGAATATTTTTAGCACTAAAGAGAAATGAGCTATCAAGCCATGAAAGGACATGGAGGGATCTTAAATGCATGTATTACTGAGTGAAAAAAGCCAATCTGTAAAGACTGTATATTGTATGATTCCAACTATATGGCATTCTGGAAAAGGCAAAACTATGGAGACAGTGAAAAGATCAGGGGTTGTGAGGGTGGGGAGAAATGATGACTAGGCAGAGCAGAGAGGATTTTTAGGGCCGTGAAATTACTCTGTATGATACCAAAATAATGGATACATGTCATTATACATTTGTCCAAACCCGTAGAATGTACAACACCAATAGTGATCCCTAAGGTAGACTGTGCACTTTGGGTGATAACGCTGTGTCAGTGTAGGTTCATCAGTTGTAGCAAATGTACCATCTGGTGGGGGATGCTGATAATGATGGAGGCTGTGCATGCTCTTGGGGCAGGGACTGTGTGGGAACTCTCTACTTCTCAATTCTGCTGTGAACTTAAAACTGCTCGAAAAAAGTAGTCTTTGGGACTTCCTTGGCGGTCCAGTGGTAAGGATTCTGTGCTTTCACTGCCAAGGGCATGGGTTCGATCCCTGGTCGGGGAACTAAGATCCTGCAAGCCACGCGGCATGGCCAAAAAAAAAAAAATACTCTTTTAAAAAATAACATAACCCCCTGTCACCCTAGAATTCTAACCTTGATGAAAATATCCTTTAAAAATGAAAGTGAACTGAAAACATTTTTAATTAAACAAAAATGAGAAGATTATGCCCAGCAGACCTGTGCTACAAGAAATACCAAAGAAGTTCTTCAGGATGAAGGGAAATGATACTAGGTAAAAACTCAGATCTTTAGAAGAAATGAGGGGCACCAGAAATGGTAAATATGTAGGTTAAAATAATAACTTTTTTATTACCTTAAATTATGTATGAGACAACTGACAATTGAAAATTTTTAAATGCATTGTAGGGTTTATAACATAGAAGTAAAATTTATGACAGTAGTATAAAGGATGGGAGTTGGGCAAATGGAAGTATACTATTGTAAGTTTCATATATTATACATGCAATGGTAGACTCAGATAAGATCAAAATATACATTGTAAACTCTAGAGCAATCAATAAGAAAATTAAGAGATAACTAAAATGTAATTAAGGAGATAAAATCAAACACTACGAAAATACATGTTTAAACAAGAGGTCAGGAGAGGAGGAACAAAGTATTAATGAGACAAAAAAAGTAAGATGATAGACTTCAATTTAACTATATGAGTATTACATTAAGTTTCATTGGATTAAACAGTAGTTAAAATGCAAATATTATGTATCTGGATTAATAAAACAAGACACATCTGAAAATGAAATTAAAGCAATTTCATTTACAATAGCATCAAAAAGAACAAACAAACAAAAAAAAGAACAAAATACTAAGGAATAAATTTAACAAGAGAACTGTCAAAATTGTACTCTGAAGACTATGAAACGTTGTTGAAAGAAATTAAAGAAGGCCTGAATAAATGGAAAGGTATTCTGTGTTCGTGGATCAGATGACTGAGCATTGTTAAGATGTCAGTATTCCCTAAATTAATCTACGGTTTCAGTGCAGTTGCTATCAGATTCTCAGCTGGCATCTTTGCAGAAACGGACAAACTACTTGTAGAATTCACATGGAAATGCAAGGGATCCCAAATAGTCAAAGCAATCTTGAAAGAGAAAAACAAAGTTGGAGGATTCACACTTATTGATTTTAAAACTTACTACCATCAAAGGTAATCAAAATGGTGTGGTACCAGCATAAGGATAGAAACAGAGATCAACGGATTACTCTAGAATTAAGAGTCAGACATAAACCCTCATACTTGATTTGCAGTGAGGGTACCAACACCCTCCAGTGGGGGAAGAATAGTTTTTCAACAAATGGCTTTGGGACAACTGGATATCCACATGCAAAAGAATGTATTGGAACCCTTACCTCACACAATATGAAGATTCTTTTTATAGCTGGACACAACACAGTGACACTTGGATAGGTGAAAGGCAGAACTCTTTGTTACAGCTCCAAAAGAGAGAAGGCTGCCAGGTAGGGCATGTGGGGTTGTACTGGGGACAGGGTAACAGCAACTGGAGCTGTAGAAGGTAGCTGAGTGGGACAAGTGGAGGGGGGTTAGCTAGGTTTCATGGGTTCCCTGTAGATTAGCTAATATGAGTAATTCTGTGGGCTCTGGGGCATAGGGACTGTACCCAGTTGTCTGGTACCTGTCTCTGCAGCAACTAAGGTGGGCACATACTGGCCCCAGGATATGAGAGCCTGATAACGGAGGTGATTGGCATGCGGGCTTAATCAGTTGCTCCAGAATGAGAACTGACCAGCCTCTACCAGGGCCTCAAAACTGGGTTAAGACAGCATTTCAAAAAAAATCCCCCAAAGTTATATAATACCATATAAAAATTAACCAAAAATGGATCAAAGACCTAAACGTAAGAGCTAAAACTATAAAACTCAGAAAAAACCATAGGTGTACATTTTCATGACCTTGGATTAGGCAATGGTTTCTTAGATATGACACCAAAAGCTCGTGATAAACAAGAAGGTTGATAAGTTCAGCTTCATCAAAATTAAAAACCTTTGTGTAACGACAACTCGTAGAATGGGGGAGAATATTTGCAAATCATATATCTGATAAAGGACATATCCAGAATATTCAAAGAACTATTACAACTTGTCTTTATCCTTAATAACCTTTTATCTGCTTGATGTGTCAGCTACTGAGAGGTATGCATGTTTAGTTTGTTTTTTATTTTTCAAGGCAATACTGTTAGGTACATGAAGATTCAAGATTGTTTTATCATCTTGGTCGATTGTTTTTAGGTTGTATATGTTTTTACTTCTGTTAGTATGTTTCCTTTTAAGTTCTGTTTTATCTGATATTAGTGTTGCTATATCACTTTCTTGTGGTTAATATTTACCTGGTATATCTTTTATCCATCCCTTTACTCTTTTCTTGTGTGTGTGGTTTTCTTTAGGTCTATTCCTAGAAGACATTTATATTCTAAAAAGGAGCATGTAGCTAAATTTTTTTTGTTGTTTAAGTATATCTCTCTCAATCAACAAATATATTTAAAAATTTTTATATTCGTATAATCTCATTTTATAATTCATAAATTTAACCTGTCTCCATTTATAATAACTACTAATGTACTTGAACTTTTTAACTTTTTTTGGTTTTTATTTCTTTTTTCCTTTTTGCCTTCTATTGAATTGAGAAACTTTTTTTTTTAATTCTTTCTTCCTCTGCTATTTTAGAGATTACAAATTCTAGTTCGATTTGTTTAGTAGTTAGCCTTAATTCTTTTAACTTACAGAAAACTTCAAACACAAAAAATGACAGTCATATAATGAACTCTTATGTACCAAAACCCAATTTCAACAGTTATCAATTCATGGATAATCTTATTCCATATATACTCCCTCCATCACATTATCACACTTCCCTTTTCTTATGGTAATGTGAAGACATTTCTAGACGTTATGTAATTTCATCCATAAATATTTTAGTTGTGTGTATGTGTTTATTGCATTTTTTATGTATTTATACAAATCCATAATGGCACCTAAAACAAAATTAATGGTAATCCTCTAATATCATGAAATACCTAGTAGGTATTCAAATTTGTTCTTGTATAACTTTTTATAGTGTGTTTGAATTAAAATCCCAATAATGGGCACACAATTGCTGCTGGTTGGTATATCTCCTTTGAGCCTTTTTGTTGTCATTTAGTTGTGTGTGTGTGTGTGTGTGTGTGTGTGTGTGTGTGTGTGTAAGCAGGGGTCTTGAATGATAACTTAGCTAGTTTAAAATTCTAGACTGACATAATTTTACCTCAGTACTTTGATATCACTCCCGTATCTTCTGGTCTCTGTTCCTACTAGTAAGAATTTGTTCAGTTCAATTGTAGGGAGTTGTTGTTTTTCCCTGAGAGCTCTTCAGATATTCTCTGTATCACTGATGTTATTCAGTTTCTCTATTATATGTATAGGTATTGGTTTGTCTTTATTTATCCTGCTTTATTCTCAGGTGCACTTTTAATTTGAGGACTCAAGTCTTTCTTCAGTTATGGAAAATTATCAGTTATCTATTCAAATATTGCTGTTGTCACTCCATCTGGTCTCTCTTTCTTTAGCTCAGTTTTGCTAGAATATCTGAATCTGTCTTCCATATCTTTTAATATTGCTTTAACATATTTTTATCTATCTTCACCAGTCCCTGCTATGTGCATATGCCTTCAAATGCCAGTGGAATCTTGTCCATGAACTGTCACCAAACTCTTTTGTTCAATAGGCAACACTAGAGAAGGACAAGTTATCGTCTAACCATTAAGAAGAGTCCAGATTTCCCTTCTTATAACCTAAATGTTTATTAGTAGGGGAATGATTAGGTCACCTTTCGTATTTCTATAAAGTAATTAGTTAGGACACTATGTAGTAGGTTAAAAGTTGTTGACCTATATGTACTACCATGAAAAAATTGCTAAGATATATTACATAAAAAAGCAAATACAAATAATGCATACAGAAAGCATCATGTACCCCTGTACACACATGCACACACACACAATGTATGTGTGTGTGTGTGTGTGTGTGTATATATAAACTTTAATTGATATACATATTAGTTAGCCAGACTGCAAAGTTCAGAGCCAGCTATGAAGTTTAGAGGACACATGGTCCTCCAGAAGACCACCCTTACTCGGTATCATCTGCAAATTTAGGGTTTTCCAAAACCACCCTCATGCTCAATAACGCCCTAGAAATGCTCACAGAGCTCCCCAAAAGCTATTACGCTCATTCTTATGGTTGATTACAGAGAAATGATACAGACCAAAACAGCCAAAGGAAGAAACACAGAGGGCAGCGTCTGGGAGGGCTCTAAGTGCAAAGCTCCCATTCTCCTCAGGACACGTGACCGTTCTGGCATTGATGTGTGACAGTATGCCTTGACTATTGCCAACCAGGGAAGCTCACACAAACTGAAATGTTGAATTTTTCTTGGGGCTTTACTACTTAGGTATGGTCGATAGATTGATTGCCCACATGGTTCAACTCAGTCTTCAGATCAGCTGATACCGTGTGACCCATAGCTCCTACCTTAAATCACATGGTTTCTGGCATGGCCAGCCCCTACCCTAAGACTATGATGGCCAGCTCTACTTTAAGATCCAGATTGGTCAGCTTCTACCCTAAACAGAGACTCTCCTATCAGGTTATATAGGTTATCTCCCACAAGTCAAGGGCAAAGACACTCCTATCAAGGTTACAAAAATTATCTCCCAGAAGTCAAGGCCAGATCCCTCGTAGACAAAACCAGATTCTTTACTACTTCATACATATGTAAGGATTATAAATATATTTTAAGATTTGGAAGAGCATACATCAAACTGAGGGCAGTAGTTACCTCTGGAGCAGGAAGTATTATTAGTGGTAGTCAAGGGGTTCTTAGCTCTACCTGTATGTTTAAATTTTCATGTACTGTATAATTTTTAAATTATCTTTAAATGGAAAGACTGAATTTAGACTAACTTTGGGAAGATGGAAAAAGAAGTCAAATTCAGTAGAATGAAATTCATTATATGCAGATACAAAAAGGGAAGCTATCAGGAATCCTACTGTTCTGAGAAAGATGAGACTAGACCAGCTATTTCAAAATAGCATGAAATGACCATCATAGTCTGGGCATGACTTTGAAATAGCTATCAGGTTTAAAAAGAAACATTGTCAGGAATGTACAAGTAGAATGTACTCTGAAGAAATTATAGTTTATTTATAGTAACATTTAGTATCCTTATCAGTGGTTTGACCAGTTTTAGAATCCAGTATGTAATCCTGGGCTCTTTGAAAGTAAGATTGTATAAATATGAACATTTGTTAAATCTATATTTGGGTACATGGGTGTTATTCTCTCTGGATTTTTTTTTATTATTGTTTGTAATGCTATTAGATCATTAAACTCCAGGGTGATGTATGACTGGCTAGGAATACAGGGATTCTTACTATCCCTTTCTATCCACTTACTGGGCTCCAAGTCTAGGAGGATGATTTTCCAAGACAGAGGAGAATTACTCTTCCATCAGGTAGTTAGAAACAGATTTGCTCCTTTCCTAGACTGCTAATAAGGATGAAGAAAATAGAAATGTTTTAGAAAAGACTTGCAAAATTATAAATGTTTGCATTTTTTTAGAATGGAGAAAAACATTTTGGTGACAGTTTAATAGTGATTTTCATGTATATGAAGTTCTAATCTCAAAAGTAATAACCAGACAGTTTGTCAGGTGAGAGGTTTGGAGATCAGGGAAGCACTCATATTTGCTGAGTACCTTCTATAAACTGTGCTCAAAGCTTCTTATCTGTTATTTTAATCTCTTGGCCATTTATATGGCAGGCCTCATGTCCCTCTTATAAATGAAGAACCCAAGGCTCTAAGGAAAAACAATTTATGCAGTATCGTCAACAATACTGCTAGACGAACATGCTATGAAGTGTAGCATACATTATTTAGGTTGTAAGAAATGTTTACTAATGGTGAAAGTTCTTAAGCATTGTGCTTGCTTACCTAGGAAAATTTAGCAACTTCTCCTTCTCTAGAAGTATTAAGCTTATTTCTGTGCTGGTTTAAGAATGGTTCTGCCCAAAGGCAGAGAGCTCGCAGTTTCTTCTAAGCCTTACGGTATTATAATTTGGTATTTTTATGATCTCAAATGTGTTCTTATTTATTTCCTTTTCTCAAGGTGGATAATATAAATGCAGCTGTGATGGATTTGAAAGACAAGAAGATTCGTATTCTAAGTGAAGAGGCCAAAATAGGAGCACACGGAAAACCAGTGATTTTTCTCCATCCTAAAGACTGTGGTGGAGTCCTTGTGGAACTGGAGCAAGTGTGACTTCTATTCTCAAGAAATTAAATTAATTGCCCTGAAAAAGCCTTATCAAAATGTGCTTTGGCATTGAGTTCTTCACTGCTTCCATCACTTAAAAGTTAAATCTAATCACAGAAAGAGATTTTTAAAAATTATATGTGTGTGTATATATATATATACACACACATAAAATATTTGCTAATTACTTTGGTTTTTTTCCTGATTTGGAGAAAACTTTGATTACTAAGTACTTATGGAATATTATTAAAATCATATTCATAGAAATAAATTATTCCTGTTCTAAAACGGAGTAATTGAGTACTGTGTGTGTGTGTGTGTGTGTGTGTGTAAGAATGGATGCACAGAGGACACCTGACAGCTGTGCATGGCTACATATCTGAGACAAAGTGATTTCTAAGGATGTTACAGAGAGTTTTTTAGAGCAAACTGTTTAAGGTTAAGGAGTTTTTACCTCAGAATTTTTGCTCTTCTGGAGCAGCTCAAGTTCCTTATGGGCCAGTATTTTGGGTGCTAGTGCTAGATGTATGAACAAGAAGTTCTGTGGAAGATTTGGTGCCTGATCTAGTGGATGCAATAGATAGATGAATTTTTTTTAAAATCAGTAAACATGGAAAGGGCAGGGAATTTGTAGTTATCTGTCAAGTACTAGGATACCACAGCAGGTCCTAGAAGAATATACAAAATGAATAGAAACCCACTGCCATGAAATTTATGGTCCAGTTGGGAAAACTACTTCATGAACTAAATGTACTTATAAAACAACATGAATGAGTTGAAAAGAAAAGGAAAGGGAAAGGAATATAGATCTCAGAGATTGTGCTTAGTTAGAGGCATATCAGGTTTTTGGTCGGACTCCCAAAGAGAAACAAGTATCAGATGAATTTCAGGGATCACAGATGTATGTATGGAATGCACAATGTATGGGAAAGTGGTTGGTCTTAAATTCATGGATGATTAGATGTTGAGTGATGAGTAGTGTGCGCACGTTGAGCTTGTGGTTATGGAAGACAGGTATAACATCTAGTTATACTTGTCGTTTAGAAGTTACAATAAAAAATTATAGCATTATCTGACATTCTCAGTGCTTGTAGAGGTAATATTTAAGATAACTGTATCATGGGGGGACGGGGATAAAGGGACTTAAATGGTGGTTAAGTTTCAACATTCCACCTGAAGAGATAAATGCTAATACTAGTAGACTGTAATAAACGTCATATGTATATTGCAATCCCTAGAGTTACCATTGAAAATATTAAAGAGATATACTCATAAATATAGATAATTCAGAATGGAATATTGAAGAATGTCCAAATAACCCACTTGAAGACGGATAAGGGGAAACAGGAAAAAACAATAAAATGACAGACTTACATCCTAACATATCAGTAATTACATTAAATGTAAGTAGCATTAACATTTAAAACAAGTAAGACCAGGGAATTCCCTGGTGATCCAGTGGTTAAGACTCTGTGCTTCCACTGCAAGGGACCCGGGTTCAATCTCTGGTCAGGGAACTATGATCCCACAAGCCATGTGGCGCGGCCAAAAAAATGAAATAAAAAATAAAAAGACCATGTAAAATATGCTTTGCGATCATAACTGAATCAAACTAGAAATCGATAACCGATAACAGGAAAATCTCCAAAAACTTGTAAATTAAGCAACATGCTTCTAAATAACCCATGGGTCAAAGAGGGAGTTTCAGGGAAATAACAAACATTGAGCTGAATGACAATATGTAATCTGTTTTATAAAGTTCACTTTGTGAATTTAATTCATAAATTGACAATAAAATTATCTCATAAGCAGAATAAAATTTGGTAGCAATGTTTGCAAAATATGACGTGTAGTAGATTCTATCGATAGCCTCCTAGCCTCTATTCACCATTTTCTCCCTAATAGAGTCCTGACTTTGTTAGATACCAGTGCTTAGTCCCTCTCCACACACAGATAAGGCCTCAGGTAAAGTTCCCAAGTTAGACTTACATTCCATCACCCTTCCAGTGACGGGTTCACAGTGTGTGATCTGTATCTGCACAAAGAGCGTGAATAAAGGTTTCTAGAGGCTTCTGGGAATGTTCTTTTCCACTTCTCAGTGAGAGTCATGAGAGATCAGTCTGTCCAGATGTGAACAAGCAAACAGGAACCAGAACTATGGAAAAAACACTTAGGTCAGGGTGATTCTGGTTGGCAGAGCAGAGAAACAAAAAAAACCTTTTCAATGACATTTTCAAAGAAATTATTATTGAGTAACAAGTTGAATCTATTATAATGGTGGGGGTTTTTTTTTAGTTAAGAAAAAACTATTTTCACTGAAAAGTTATTTCTGAAAACTAAAAATATTTATCCACTACATCTACATAATTTTAAAACCTTTATATGACTTTTACAAACATTAAAAACAAAACAAGCAAACTAATTACTCTTATTACAATACTTATTCAGATATTTTAATAAATGCCTTAGCCATATCTATCTGCAAGACCTCATTACTGCATTTTTCTGAAAAATTCAATTTTTTTCAGTATGATAATATTTTAAAATACATGATTGCCTAAGTTTTCATCAAAATTATAATTTAGAGTTTATATATTAGAAATTGTTGACATATCCAATTGACTCTTCTGTGTAGAACATTTATGTTTTTTCCTTTTAAATAGTCTTTATTATTTTTTAGAGCAGCTTTAAGTTCACAGCAATATTGAGCAGAAAGCACAGAGTTCCCATATAACCCCTGCCCCACAAATGCATATATAGCCTCCCCCACTATCAACACCCACACAAGCATGGTACATTTGTTACGGTTGATGAACTTAGACTGACATCATTATCATCCAACATTCATAGTTTACCTTAGGGTTCACTCTTGGTGTTATACATTCTCTGGGTTTTGGCAAATGTAAAATGACATGTATCCATCATTACATATTATACAGAATAGCTTTGTTACCCCACAAATCCTCTGTTCTCTCTATATTCACCTTTCCCAGCAACCACTGATCTTTCTACTGTCTCCATAGTTCTGCCTTTTCCAAAATGTCATATAATTGGAATTATGTAGTATTTAGCCTTCTTAGATTGGCTTCATTTCACTTGAGAGCTCATTTCTTTTTAGTGCTGAGTAATATTCCATCATTTGGATGTACCACAGTTTATCCATTCACCTACTGAAGGACACCTTGGTTGCTTCCACTTTTTGGCAATTATAAGTAAAACTACTGTAAACACAGTGTGCAGTTTTTTGTGTGGACATATTTTTCAGCTCATTTGGGTAAATATCAAGGATTTGTTTCATTTTGTAAGAAATTACCAAACTGTCTTCCAAAGTGGCTGCACCATTTTGCATTCCCAACAGCAACGAAAGAGAGTTCCTATTACTCTACATCCTTGCCAGTATTTGGTGTTGTCCGTGTTCTGGATGTTGGCCATTTTAATAGGTGTGTAGTGATGTCTTGCTGTTTTAATTTGCATTGCCCTGAGGACATAGGATGTGGAGCATCTTTTCATATGCTAATTTCCCATCTGTGTGTGTGTATATATATATATATATATGTATATGTATATATGTTCTTTGGTGAGGGACCAGTCATGCCTTTTTCCCATTTTTAAATTGAGTTTTTGTCGTTGTTGAGTTTTAAATGTTCTTTGTATATTTTGAACAACAATCCTTTATGTTTATCCTTTTTGTCTTTTGCTAATATTTCAGTCTGCGGCTTGTCTTCTCATTTTCTTGACATTCTCTTTCACAGAGCAGACGTTTTTAAGTTTCATAAAGTCAAACTTATCAATTCTTTCTTTAGCTTATCAGTTTGGTTTTTTTTTTCCCATGGATCATGCCTTTGGTGTTGTATTTTAAAAATCACCACCATGACCAGTGTCACCTAGGTGTTCTCTTCTAGGAATTTTATAGTTTTACATTTAGGTCTATAGTCTATTTTGAGTTAATTTTTGTGAAGGGTACAGAATCTGTGTCTAGATTAATTTTTTTGCACGTAAATGTCCAGTTGTTCCAGCATCCTTTGTTGAAAAGATTATCTTTGCTCCATTGTATTGCCTTTCCTCTTTTGTCAAAAATCAGTTGACTGTCTTTATGTGGGTCTATTTCTAGGCTTTCTATTCTGTTTCATTGATTTGTCTGTTCTTTCACCAATATCACACTGTCTTGAGTACTATAGTTTTATAGTAAGTCTTAAAGTCAGGTAGTGTCAGTCCTCTGATTTTGTTCTCCTTCAATATTGAGTTCTCTATTCTGAGTCTTTTGCCTCAGCATATAAACTTTAAAATCCCTTTGTTGATTTCCACAAAATAACTTTCTTGAATTTTGATTGGGATTGTACTGAATGTATAGATTAAGTTGGGAAGAACTGACATCTTGACAATATTTTTTCCTATCCATGAATATGGAATATCTATCTCTCTGTTTATTTAGGTCATCTTTGATTTCTTTCACTAGAGTTTTGTAGTTTTCTTCATACCCATCTTGTACATATTATGCTAGATTTATACCTATGTATTTCATTTTGGGAGGTGCTAATGTAAATGTTAATGTGTTTTTATTTTCAAATTCTACTTGTTTATTGCTGCTATAGTAAAGCAATTGACTTTTGAATATTAACCTTGTGTACGGCAGCCTTGCTATAATCATTTAGTAGTTCCAGGAGGGTTTTTTGGTCAATTCTTTTGGATTTTCTACATAGATGATTATATCATCTGTGAACAAAGACAGTTGTATTTCTTCCCTCCCAATCCGTATACCTTTTATTTCCTTTTCTTGTATAATTGCATAATTAGAATTTCCAATACAATGTTTAAAAGAAGTGGTGAGAGGGGACATCCTTGTCTCCTTCCTGATCTTAGCAGGAAAGCTTTGAGTTTCTAACCATTAAGTATGATGTTAGTGGTAAATTTTTTTGTAAATTTTTTTTATCAAGTTGAGGAACTTATGCTTTATACTTTGCTTGCTAAGATGTTTTTTAAATCATGGATGAGTGAATTAATTAGGGTTCTCCAGAACCCATATATATATACATATATATATATGTATATACATGGTTATGGAGGCCAAGAAGTACCAAGATATTCTGTATGCAAGGTGGAGAACCAGGAAAGACTGGTATAATTCAGCCCAAGTCCAAAGGCCTGAGAATTGGGAGGCTAGTGTTATAAGTCCCAGTCTGAGTATAAAAGTTCAAGAACCAGGAGTGTGGATATCTGAGGGCAGGAGAAGACGGATGTCTCAGCTCAAGCAGAGAGAGTGAATTTTTCCTCCCTCCACCTTTTTGTTCTATTTGGGCCCTCAAAGGATTTGATAACGCCCACGCACACTGGGGAGGGTCATCTTCTTTCCTCAGTTCACCAATGCAAATATTAAGCTCTTCCAGAAACACCCTCACAGACACACTCAGAAATAATGTTTTACCAGCCAACTTAATTTGTAGTACTTATGATAAACTCTCTCTCTATTACTCTTTCATTAAAGTCTATTTTGATATTAATATAGTTACACTTGTTTTCATTTAGTTAGTCTTTGCTTGGTCAGTCCTTTTACTATCAATTTTTTTGTTTCCAAGCAGTTTGGTTTTTTGTTTCCTTATTATTGAAGTATAGTTGATTTACAATATTGTGTTAGTTTCAGACGTACAGCAAAGTGATTCAGTTATACATATATATTCTTTTTCATTTTAGGTTATTACAAGGTATTGAATATAGTTCCCTGTGCTATACAGTAGGACCTTGTTGTTTACCTATTTTATATATAGTGTATTCAAGCATTTTGAGCATGTGTCTTTTACAAGCAGAATATAACTAAATTTGTTTTTTTTTTCTTTGTGTCCAATTTGAAAATAACTTTCAGTTGGAAAAGGACATGTGCACACACACAGACACACACACATACACACACACTTGTTTATGTATCTTCCCATACTGTGGCTGAGGATCAGAGAAGTCTCCTTTACTTGAAATAGATTTCATATTTCTGTTTCCTGACGTTTTACTTTTGCAGGGTGATTTATAATAGGAGGAGGCAAATAAATCTGAACTCCATCCTCTTAATACCGGCAATGCATCTCTTACGTATTATGATTTTTAAAAGTATCTTGTGTATATAGTCATAATCTCTCATCCCTTTTTGTCCCTAATGTTGATCTTTCTTATCATAATTGCAAAAGGTTTATTTTCCTTTCAAATAATTAGTGTTGATAAACTCTTTTCAAATTACCCAGTTTGAGTGGGTCATCAACTTCCTAACAGATATATAATCGTTGTATAAATGTATTTTATCATTGAATAAATGATAAATGTTTTTCTTTTTAAACTTTATTTTCCCGCCCATAGCAGAACATTTTCATCTTTTGGGAGGGGCTACTCAGCATCTTCTTAACACCTTTCCTAAGTTCCTAAGTTTGGAGGAACTTCTTATCTTTTGAGCTCACGTCTCCCCAAGGCAGAAACCAGAAACTCACATTCTCAGCCTCCCTTGCATCCAGGGCACATGCGTGTGATCAGTCAGACCCCATAAGATTTTATTCAAGGAAGGGAGCTCAAGAAGTAAGCACCATGAAACCCCTTCCAGCCGCAGTAGTGGTAGACATCCAGCTTGAAATACAGAGAGCTGACATGCCCGTGACTAACAGAGGTGGCAACAGGCATCACAGGAATTCTCCTGTGTGGGGTCCTGCAGTGTTGTTGTCTGTGCACTGCTTCTGCCATATAGCCTCAAGCACGAGCCTCTGGCCCACCTGCAGTTTCTGCGATTTATCCTATGTCATTTAATAGATTCCTTTTCTACTTCAAGTAGCCAGAAGAGGTTCTGTTGTTCCTCTCCCAGAGGATTTTACTCCCAGCTTGCTGTTCAGAGACACTCTCCCAACTCCACCAAATCAAAGCTTATTTAAATTTACCAAAGTTTTTTTTCTTTATAAATTTATTTATTTTTGGCTGCGTTGGGTCTTCGTTCCTGCGCGCGGGCTTTCTATGGTTGCGGTGAGCAGGGGTTACTCTTGGTTGCAGTGTGCGGGCTTCTCACTGTGGTGGCTTCTCTTGTTGCGGAGCACGGGCTCTAGGTGTGCGGGCTTCAGTAGTTGTGGCTCGTGGGCTTAGTTGCTCTACAGCATGTGGGATCTTCGCGGACTAGGGCTCAAACCCGTGTTCCCTGCATTGGCAGGTGGATTCTTAACCACTGCACCACCAAGGAAGTCCCTACTAAAGTGTTTTATTGACTTATCTTCATTAATGTTTCTGGCATTTTATTACTTCCTCCTGGATTCACTTTTCTCCTTATATTATCCTTTAGTAATTCTTTCTGCAAAGGTGGAAAATTCTCTAAGTGTGTCTGAAAATTTCTTTGTTCCATTCTCTCTCTCAAAAGATAATTTTCCCGGGTATGGAATTCAGTGCTTAAATTACACAGGTATTTTCCTTCAGCACATTAAAGCTCTTATTCATTATCTTTGTGTACCAAAGGCTGCTAACAAGAAATCCGACGTAGTCTAATTTTTATTTATGTATAAGTAATTTGTGATGTATCTGTTTTCTCTGGCAGCTTGTCCTGTTCTTCTTTTTCTTTCTTTCTTTCTTTTTTATTTTATTTTATTTTACTTATTTTTTTGGTAGCACAGCATGTGGGATCTTAGTTCCCCAACCAGGGATCAAAGCCATGCCCCCTGCAGTGGAAGCACGGAGTTTTAACCACTGGACCGCCATGGAAGTCCCACTTGTCTCTTTTTTCTTTATCCTTGGTGTGCTGAAGTTTCACTCTTTGTGTGTGTGTGTGTGTGTGAGAGATGAACGTGCATGCATGCACACACATCACTCTTTGCAATTTCTGTTCAACACCTTGTATATTCAGCCCATGTATTGAATTGTTAATTTCGGTAATTACTTTTTTTTATTTCCAAGTATTGAAATTGTTCTTGTAACAATTCCTTCTTTATTTCTCTGAGGTATATGTATTTTAAAATCCTTTTCAGATGCTCTATTATCACTGTTCCCTTGGTTCTTCCATTAATTGTATTATCTTACATTCGTGGTATAAAATTTCCTCAGGTATATGCTAATTTCTGGTTCTGCACTGACCTTCCATGAGAGAATTCTCCCCAGTGTGTTCTGAGTTGTAAACTACTCCCTGCAGGCAGACAGCGAGCTGGAGGCAACACTGTGCAGCCAACATCAGACCTGGGCCTCAGCCTCCAAATGGCTACAGCCTCTCCTGCTTCTCCTGTGCATTTTCTTTCCTTTCCTCTTCTTTTTAAAGAAAAGATTTACCATTTCAAGTCCAAGGAGTTTCTCTTTTTTGACTCCAGTCTTAGCTATGAATGGATTACTTTGCTTTAACAATATTTTCTACACAGATGTTACATAGAAGGGAAAGATTTCAGCACGTGGTCAAGCTGCTCTCTTGACAGTAGCTTTTTGTCTGTTGAAACCACTAAATAGTGAGACTTCAGAGGCCAGGAGCCAAACGTGGCTGCAGACTGCCGTGGGGATGGCAGTGTGGGAGCAGCATCGGGGCCTCATTTGGGCGGGGCGGTCCTCTGTCTCAGGCTGGCAGCACCGTGAGGGTCTCCTCTCCTGCCTGCTCAGCCCTCCCTGCTGGCATCTGCTGAGGTGCCTGTGATTCCTGGATCTCTGGTCAACTTCCAGGTCTCAGCTCAGTTTGTCCTGGGCCGGGGCCCCTAGCTGGGGGCGCCGTCTGCCTTCCCCAGCCCTGCTCCCTGGGAGCTCTGCGAGGCTGCCGCCCCAGGCCCCTCCGCCCAGGAAGCCCCTGGCCTGTCCTTCCTCCACTGCTGCACATTGAGGCCTGGGGAGCCCCTCAGCTGGTGGTTCTCAAACTTCCACGTGCAGCAGAATCACCTGTAGGGTGTTAAAATATAGGTTTCTGGGCTCTGCCCCCAAGAAACTCCAATTCTGGAGGTCTGGGGTGAGGTCTGAGAATTTCCACTTCTAACCAGGTCAGACTGGTGGGGAACCACAGTTTGAGAGTCACAGCCCCAGACAGACAGCAGGGACTGTGCTCCCCTTTCTCTCCTAGCCCCAGACCTTGCCTTTGAAGTATCAAAGCCAGGAATGTGGCCGACCTCTTCTCTGATTTTCCTGGCTTGGGGACAATACTCACAGCTAGGAATCACAGCTGGAGGGCTGAGGGAAGTCTGGGGTCACAGAATGAAAACAGCATGTATCGGCACGAAATCATCCGTCCAGTTTAGTTGGTATTTTAAAGTGCTGGTCTTTTTCTCTTCAAGAAGCCAGGTACATACGTACCTTTAAAAATCACACTTTTTTTCTTTTTCATAGTTATTCCCTCCTCCACTTGGAATAAGAGACTCTGAGAACCGGATGGGACCACAGCCACCTGGAGAACATTCATATTACACAAATCGGGGGCTTATCTTGTTAATCACTGATGCTGTACCTGCCTCTCATCAGGAAGCTGTCCCAAGCCATCCCTTGCCGAGGGGGTTCAGATCCCTTCCAAATGCTCTCCTTGACACCCACGGTGAGCTTTCAAGACAGGTCCAGACAGCCCTCCTGGCTCCGCTGTGATGGAGTTCCACAGTGGGCTCTGCCCCCTGCCTGCCCACCGGTTCCCAAACACACCCTCTCTGGCCGTGCCCAAAGCAGACCCCTCTGGAATTCTCAGGTTGGGTCCTGCAGTCCTGCCTAGATGCCCCCTTCCCCTGGGGAATTGTTATGTCCCCAGCCCCTCTGTGCTCCTGCCCCTCCAGGCTTTGATCTTGTTCATCCGGGTCCCCACGAGTCTGCCTTCATGTTGTGTCTTGGAGAACAGCATTTGGAGTCTTGGCCCGTCCCTCCCAAGAAGTCTGACCTCCATGTGAAGAACGACCCACCTCCAACACCCTCCCCACTTGACCCAAGTTACATAATAAGGAGTGTCGAGGAGTAGCCTCACACCTGTCACAATCTGCCCACACTCTGTCCCCCACTCACATTGGTGGTGATGCCACGTCCCACTCCTTGTCATCAGACTCGCTCAAGGTACTGTCCTATGACGTCAACCCAGCTGTCTCCACCATGTCATCTACTTACCATCCATCCCTCACATACGAGCTACATCCCCACCTTACGGCCTGTACTACTTCCCCTCTATCATCTACACAACAGAGTCTCTAGAATAAAGGAGGTCTGCCCTGCGGTGAAATTTTTGTCCCCACCTTTATCAAAATGCAGTGGGTAACTTCTCTCACAAGAACAACAAACCTCTGCTTTTTCTAGACATGCCAGCACCTGCGTGGTGGACCCCTCTTCAGAGGCCCACCCGAGGGTGAGGCCCTTGCTCCACGTTGCTCCACAGATATCTGTGTCCTGCAGCCCATTCTGTGTGGTCACTGAAGGTCTGAATCTGGAGGGTCAGGAGCCAGAGGATTCATAGTTATAATCATCCACCTATTGCTATAAAGCCTGAATTTGGGGGCAGAATCTACGTCCTGAAGTTGGTCAAAAAAATCAACAGTATTTACTTTGGGGGAAGGTCCTTTGCTTCCGTGGTTGGCAAAGGCATTTCCATACTACCTCCCTCTGTGTCTGCTAAAGTAAAGGAAAAACCTGTTAGAATGGGATATAAGTCTAACAGGTTAGAGTTCACTCAAATTCACTCTAGTGAATTTCCCCAGTGACTTAAGTCCTGAGGGTAAAAGAATCAAAGACCTCCATGGGGGTGGTTCCATCCTGGACCTTGGGGATTTTCGAGGTCAACTCGCTCACCTGAACAGAGGAGGAAACCATACGAAGGAAGCCCCAGGTGACCTACTTGGAGCCCTGTCCTGGCTGGTGTCTTAGCTGGGGCTGGAATACAGGACCCCTGGCTCCTGGTTCAAGGCACTTCGACTGCATAGGATGAAGGGGTAAGGAAGATGAGCACAAGTGCTTGGTGTTGACGAGAGGTGAGACCCAATGAGGCTTGTGCCGAGGGGTGACTTATGGAGAGCGGTTCTGCTGACCCCACAGAGAGAGGGCATGTGTGTGTCAATCAAATCCACTAACATACTCAGGGGGGGAATGAAAGAAAAATTAACCTTCTGCCTTTTGGGAATGTCCTCCCCAGCCTATGAGGCAGAGCATTAGTCTTCTGCCCTATATAGGGAAGGTGTGCATTATTTGTAAAAACTAAGTTATGCCAAGTGCTGAGGAATTGACAGGTTTTTGGCTCCACTTTCCTGCCTTGTGGTAATTCTTGCCTAGCTGGGGAGCTTCTCTTGGCTGAAGGGGACGGGCACCAAGCCTGCAATTCAAGAATACTGCCACTAGGTGGCGACAGGGAGCAAGACCAGTGGTTCAACCCTACAGCCAGGGAGGTATCTATTGGGTTGGACAAAAAGTTTGTTTGGATTAAGATGCTATGGAAGATACCACTTTAGTGGCATCAGATGGGGTCTATTTCCTTCCCTTGGGGAAAGGGACCAGGGATTTCAGATGTCTGTTATTCTCCAAAGGGTTAAGAACCAGGGTTTTGAATGATAATTTAAAAATTTTGCTTTGGGATAGATAATAATATTATATACTTCAAAAATAGAAGAGGTAATCAGTGAAAAGTCTTCCTGTGACTCCTGCCCTAGCCACCAGTTTCCTTCCCACAGGCGACCAATATTTATGAGTTTCTTGTGATCCTTCCAGAGAGGCTGTATGATGGCACACAAGCAGGTGTATGCTCGCTCTTTTTTCCCTTTTCTGTTTTTACACACGTTGGTACATTGATCACATCTTCTGCTCTTTGTGCTTTCACTTAACAAACTATCTTGAAACTTCCATGTTAATTCATCATATGGTTCCTTGTTCTCTCCTTGTATTTCAGGGTTTGAATGTGCCCTCACGTTTTTAACAGTCCCCCAGTCAAGAATACCGAGGCTGTTTGCAGTTATTTGTGACACAATAATGCAGTGAATAACTCTGAAAAATAATATGGCTAGCTTGCACATGTGTGGTATACATGTTTAAAAACTCCTAGATGGGCTTCCCTGGTGGCACAGTGGTTAAGAATCTGCCTGTCAATGCAGGGGACACGGGTTCGAGCCCTGGTCCTGGAAGATCCCTCATGCTATGGAGCAACTAAGCCTGTGCACCACAACTACTGAGCCTGTGCTCTACAGCCCGTGAGCCACAACTACTGAGCCCGCGTGCCACAACTACTGAAGCCCTCGCTCCTAGAGCCTATGCTCTGCAACAAGAGAAGCCACTGCAATGAGAGGCCCGCACACCACAATGAGGAGTAGCCCCCGGTTGCCGCAACTAGAGGAAACCCATGCACAGCAATGAACACCCAATACAGCCAAAAAAAAAAAAAACCTCCTAGAAATAGAGTTCTTAGGTCAAAGGGCTTGTACATTTGTAATTTTGATAGAAGTGATCTAATATTCCTCCATAGAAGTTGTGCTGATTTACACTTCCCAGAAGTGCTGAAGTTCGTGTTTCTCCTTGCCCTCTGGAACATATTGTGTTATTGCACTTCTGGGTCTCTAACAGGCAAAAACCATGGCATTCTAGGTATAGTGTTACTTTGCATTTATTATTCTGAATAAGGAGGACATCTTTTCAGATGTATAAAAGTCATCTGTATTTCCTTTCCTGTGAACTCTCTGCTCCTTACCTTTGTCTATTTTTTCTTTTGAGTTGTCCTTTTTTCTATTTCTAGATGCTATCGACATATTAGGGAAGTTGACTGTTGGTGAAATGAGTTGCAAATATTTTGCTTCCGGTTTGTTGTTGACTTTGCTTATGGTGGTGATTGCCAGGCAGGGATTTTTATGAAGTCAAATTTAACAATCTTTTATGTTACAGCTTTTCAGTTTCGTGGAATACGGAGAAGAGCCTTCCCTACTCAAAAATTCTCTAAAAATCCTCTGAAAAGAGATGGTTGGCTGGAGCCCGGCAGACTCAGGAGTCCTGAGTGAGGCTGGGGCGGGCCTGTGCCTTTGACCCCGTGGACTGTGAACATCAGCCACTGGGGCTCCTGTGTGCAGCGCTGGGGTCTCACCCTGTTGGTTGGCCCAGAGCTTGCCCATGGGAAGAGGGGACCACAAACAGCAAAGACAGCTTACCTCAGGGGCCAGAGGGATGGGTCAGGAACCTGCCCTTGGCCTGCTTCTGGGCTCTGCCTTTGTGGCCTTCTTTTGGCACTTGAGCTGCAAAGCTGCCCTACCTGGACACACCTCTGCCCCCCTCCCACCCAACTGGAGGCCCAGGCCCTCTGGGTCACTGTGAGCTGCTGGGGCTGCCAGAGGGAGCTGGGGAGCAGGGAGGGAGACAGGCCCACAGGGCCCATTCACAGCAAGTCCACACCAAGTCTGCGCTGGTCCGGCTGGGGACTCAGCCTGTCCCAGGCCTTCTGCTCAGGGCAGCAGGATGAGGCCCACGCAGGTCTCCTCTTCCCTCTTCAGAACTGCCCCCACCGCAGTGGCACCCCAATCCAGCCAAAAGAAGAGACAACAGAAGGCAAATAATCAGAATTTGAGCGAGGGAGTCACCAGAGCCTGGCTCGGACCGACAAGGCACCCTGCGCACTACTCCAGGTGGAGCCCGCAGGTTACACGACTGTGTGGGACCGAATGAATGGCCAGAGGGGTCAAAGGTGACACCAGCGTCTCCAACATATCCTTCAGGGGGTTCCAGGGGGATTATTCCCACTGTAGGGTGGATCACCTCCTCTCCTTGGGATGTGTGTGGGGAGCTGGAAGTGGACAGGGTTTGGGTCCTCTCCGTTCAGGACTGCAAGGAGGGAAAGGGCTGGGGCGAGGCCCTGGGGGAGCGGAGGCCAGTGGTCGAGGCCAAGGCAGCACAGGACATTGGAAATGGGGTGATGGGATGGTTCCCAGGGATCTGGCATGCAACCAGCGACTGGGGGATCTGCGGCAGGTAGGCAGCAGGGGTCCTCCAGTCCGGAAGGGGCTCTCCGTGGCCGAGATCCCCCCAGGGCTTCTGGCCTAGGGCTCCCTCTCGCCACGCCTCCGCGCGGGGCCGAGCGCTCGGGCGCGGTCGCCGGGGCCCCTCCGCCGAACGCGCTCGGGAGCTCGCCAGGGGGCAGCGCGGCGCCCAGGGCAGGTGCGGGCGCAAGAAAGCCTCGCTGTCACCTGTTCCACCCGCCGGAGGATCAGACCCCAACGGCTCCCTATCCCGCAGGTCCCGGGCGCGCCCGAGAATTTGTGTGCTCCCCAGGGCCCGGGGCGGTTGGGGGGCCGCGGCTTCCAGAGCTGGGCTCGGGCCCCCAGCCCCGAAGCCGGCCCCGCAGCATCCGGACCCCAGGTGCGCCCTCCTGCCCTCTGACTGTCCCGGCGCGGGCTCAGGGGAAAGGGCTGGGCACGCACGCATCTTTGTCCTCCTCCCTGTCTTCCCGCCGCGCGCTCTCGCCGGGCTGGGGGCGCGGGCGAGGCCGGGGCGGGGCGGGGCGGGGCGGGGCGCGGGCTGCCAGCCGCAGGCCGGTGCGGGGTGCACCCGCGGGCCGCGCCGCGTGCGCCGGGCAGGGGCGGCCCTGCGTGCCGTACGCCGCGTCCGGGGCGCGCCCGCTGCTATCCAGCTTCCCGGGCTCCGCAGCATCTTGGTGCGCGGCTCACAAAGAGCTGCGGCGGCGGCCCGGCGCTCGGCCTCGCTGACGGAGCGGCGGCGGCCGGCCGGGGCGGCAGTGCACCCGCGCGGCCCCGTGCCCGCACCAGGTAAGCGGGAGTCCGGGCCGCCCGACCCGCCCACGGCCGCAGTCTGAGGGCGCCCGGGCGGGAGCGGGGGGCTGGGGCGCGGGGGGCGCCGGGGGGTCGGGGGGAGCAGACTGGCGTCCCCTGGACCGGCGGGCGGGCGCGGCGGGGCCGAGCCGGCGGCTCGCGCATCCCGGGCTGGGGGTGCCGCGGCGAGGGGCGACCCGGCGCGGAGCCGGGGCGCGGGCCGGCGGTGGCTGCCCGCTTGGGTCCCGCCGGGCTGGCCGGGCCGTTGGAGCGTTCCGCGGCCCCGCTGGGCGCTGGCACAGAGTCCCCGTGCCAGGCGGCAACTCCCCAGTTTAGGGTCGTTTCTGGGTTCCCTGCCTCCTGGGAAGCCGAGCTCCGGTCTTCCAGCCCTCCCCGTTTTCCCTTTATAACGAGGCCCAGCTGGAGAAACTCCTCAATTAAAAATTCCACGGCCAGGTTCCCCTGGGCGGCCGGCGCGGGGCTGGGGGCGAGGCGCGGACCTGCCCCACCGTCCTAGCCCCTTCCCTTCCCACCCCTCCACCACCCCGGCCAGGCTGCTGCTGGGAGGTTGGGCTTCTGATGTTCAAGGCGAACGGCGAGCCCCCCCCGCCCCCGAGCTGGGCTGTGCGCCGGGCGGGCCTCGGTGTGCCAAAGCCGGGGACGTACTTGCCCTGGAGCCGGTGCCGGTGCCGAGGGAGGGTCTCGAGGGGCCCACCCAGCCGGGGCCTCGCGGAGCGAGGAGGCTGAGATTAGCCTGTTGGTCTCAACTTAGTATTTACTTGCAGAAGGAAGACTTGATTTTTTTCAAAGCTATTCGGATACGGCCAGGCAGGGGCCAGCCTCAGATCTGGTTAAGCGAACTCACAAATGGCCGTGGGGACGGTCAAGTACCCCAAACCGGGCATCTCCTTTGTTCCCTTCATCCTGTGGGCTGAGCTGTCCCTGACCTCTTCAGGCTCTGTCCCCTTTCTGAGAATTCCACCCCCTACCGCCTTTGAGATAAACAGTGGGTTTAGAAATAATGACCTGAAAGCTTCGAGGGTGGGAACAGGACAGCTTTTCCTGGGGTTCACATTTGATGTGCTCTGTGGGTACCCAGCACCTGGTGGGCAGCTCCTTCCTTAGGCCTCTGGGTTAGTGGTCTTTCTGGTGAGGTGAGGTGGGGCGTCTCTCGCCTTCTTGTGGGTGGTGTCCATCCTGCAGGGGACACGGGGATTTCCCAGTCCACAGCTGCCAGGACCCCCTGCCCTGTGCCCTCACTCCTGGGGGGCTGTCCATACTGCCTCCACTTGCACTCAGGAGGGGGGCCTCCTGAGCGGAGAATGACCGCGGCTTGTAGCCTCCTGGGACTCTGGGTGGTGTCCAGGGCGAGTTGGAGCTGGCTGGGGGTCAACTTGCTGAGCGGCAGCCTCCCTGGTGGGCACCACAGGACTGGCAGAGAGACCCTTGGAGTGGTCTCCAGGCTGGGCCAGGTCTGCATGGTGGCACTAGTTGTGGGGTGCCCTGTCTCTCCAGACCTCTGCTCATGGGTTGGGGAGCAGGGTGGTGTCCCTCCCCCAGTGCCTGCCTTTCTGTCTCCAGGGTACTGGGCTTCTTTGCCTGGGAGAAGTGTGGGCTGAACCAGATGGGGGGTGTGTGTGTGTGTGTGTGTGTGTGTGTGTGTGTGTGTGTGCATGGGAGCCGGGGTGGGCTCTGGCAGGCTGGTCAGTTTCTTACTCTTTTGCACCTTGCTTGCTTTCTCGAGCACCCCGGGCTCAAGCTGTGGCTTGTTAACTTGTCTGCATGACTCTCTCTTGATTACTTCTAACCCTTTTTTTTTTAAAAAAAAAAATTCGTTTCACAGGAATAATTGGTGGGGATGGATTGTGAAATGGAGGCGCATAAATAATCCAATTTGCCAACTGAGCTAAGAAATGCTGGATAAAAATAAAAGATAATTGTCAAAGACACCAGTCGCACCCCTGAAACTGAGAGGGAGTGCTAAAACACCTTGATGTTTCCTAGACACAGCTGAGGAATTCAGAGGAGAAGCACGTGTGGTGGTAGCCAGGCTTTGTTGATTGGGTGTCCCCTGCGGCCTGTTGGGGGAGGGTGGGGGCAGAGCCTGGAGGCACAAGCCCCCTCCAGGCCTCAGCGCCTCCAGGGCGCCCCACCTTCCCATCCTTGACCCCCCCCCCACACCTGACCCAGAGCCTCAACAGGTCAGCGCCTCGGGTAACACTAGGGTCTGAAGTCGTGGAGAATCCTTTATTGTCAGGGGAGTCAGGAGGGCTAGGAGCAGGTGGGCACAGAGGCCCTGAGCTCGCCTCAAGGCCTTGCGGAACAAGTGGCAGAGAGCAGCATGCCTGCCTTGCAGCCTGGCCTTGAGAGAGTGGGCGAGAGCCTGGGCTCACGTAGCCCTGACCTTGCTGGGGTGGGGAGTGGCGTGGGCACTGACCGCCATGCGGCTCCATCCCCAGCATAGGTCATGTTTGAGATGACTGCCTGCCAAGTGGGGGCTCTGGTGCCCGGTTGATGGTCGGTGGTCGGGCGTGTGCCCACAGAGGGAATTCTCTGGCCCCTTCCTCTCCCGAGACCCCGCCCACCCCCGGGTCGGGTCCAGCAGAGCACAGGCTGAGTCAGCCGTTGTGGGCGCCGTCTTCGCTGCCTCTCCAGCAGCCAGTCCTCTGCTCTCCCTGTCCTCCTGGATGACAAGGGAGCCCAGGGAGGGCAGTGACCTCAGTGTCATGCAGCTGGGCTATCTCTGTGGGGCTCGAGATTCCTGAGTCTGCTTGGGAACCCCGTCCGTTTTGGCGGGTGCTGTTGCTGTGTGACTTGTGATTTCTGTGCCAGCTGCAGGGCGTCCCAGGGTGGGCTGGTCTGGTGTTTGTCACTCAAGCCCGCAGTGGCTCCCCAGTGCCCACTCCATACCCACATTCCTCAGCCTGATTGTTTTTCAAGTTCCCTTCCTCACTCCCAACCATACTGTCCAGGCTCTGGTCAGGCAGACTCACTGCCCAGGCTTGCTTTGCGTTGTCCCCACTCCATCCCCACCTGCCACCTTAGCCTGGGGCCCTGTGTCCATCCTTGATCATCCCAGATGAATATGGGCTCTTTCCCTCTTATCCCTTGGTCACCAAGTTTGCCAAGCTCCTGCCTACCTCAGGGCCTTTGCACCTGCCCTTCCCCTCCCTGGCACATGCCTCCTCCAGATGTCCACCTGGCTTGCTGTCTCACTTCCTTCTCTGTCTGTACTTCAGCTCCCAGACCACCCTACATAAATTAGCATCACTTCCCCCTTTCATGTTAACCTTGCTTTGTGTTTCTTCTTAGTACCAAATACAGTTTGTTATTTATATACTTTGTTTATTCTGTCTCTTACTGCTCCAACACAGAGACTTTGTTGACCTCTGTATCCCCGGAGGAAAAATAGTGCCTGGCACCTCGTACATCCTCAGTGGTACTTGTTGGATGAATGAATGAGCAAATGAATGAAATCCCAGAAGCATCATGCTTCCTTCCAGCACAAGCCTGGCACCCTGCTACTCCCTTCCCAAGACCCAGCGCCGGAACCAAGCTGGATTCACTGCCAGAGCCTAGAACAGAGCCTTGCCCACAGTGGACAGGCAGGAGAGAGCCGTGGAATGGTGGGGGGCAGGTCAGATGTTGCAAAGGCCAGAAGACAGCGTGGCCAGGAAGGCCATCCAGCCCCGGGAGTGCGCATTCTGATCCTTCACAGAAACTCCCTTTAGGATTTTTCGGTTGTCTGGATGTTCTGCACTCGGGCTGTCCCTGCAGTCAGCTGGGTTATGGATGTGCTGGGAATGATGCCCCCTCTTTTTTTTTTTTAATATTTTATTTTCTTTTTATTTATTTGTTTGGCCGCGTTGGGTCTTTATTGCTGCATGCGGGCTTTCTCTAGTTGTGTCAAGTGGGGGCTACTGTTCGTTGCAGTGCGTGGGCTTCTCATTGCGGTGGCTTCTCTTTGTTGCGGAGCACAGGCCCTAGGCGCGCGGGCTTCAGTAGTTGTGGCTCTTGGGCTCAGTAGTTGTGGCTCGCGGGCTTTAGAGCGCAGGCTCAGTAGTTGTGGTGCACGGGCTTAGTTGCTTTGCAGCATGTGGGATCTTCCCGGACCAGGGCTTAAACCCATGTCCTCTACATTGGCAGGCGGATTCTTAACCACTGTGCCACCAGGGAAGTCTGATGCCCCACTTGGCCAGGTTCCCTTTCTCCTCCATCTGGAGGTTTCTAAACTGGTCTTTTCCCTTATGTCAGTCCCGACGTCTCCAGGCTTCCGGCCGCTCTGCCTGACCCTGTTTGCCAGTCTTCCCCCACCTGATTCTCCCTGCCTGTGTTCTGGCCCTGCTGGGGAAGGCGCTCTGGTTTTATAAAGAGAAAGGCTCTGCCACTAATCCCGGAGGCCTTGGGCAAGTCACTGGCTTTGGGAACCTTTCTCAGCATCTGTCACATGTGCATGACAGCTCTCGCCGAGACAGTTTTGAGGTCCAGACGAGATCCAGCATTGAACTGATTTGAGATACTGGTACGTGATGACCAGAGCTTTGTGGGGTGCTGGTGGCCCTAGGCCTGCTGTGGCTTCTCCTATTCTACTGAGAGTTTGAAGGGTCAGCTCTGCTAGCTTCATGCACAACCTAGTGAGAGAATGTAGTGCTTCCTGGAGTGTAAAGTGCCATTCTGGTGTAAGGGGCTGCACCTGTGCTTTTGCGTCTAAAGGATCAAAATTAAGAAAGAAAAGATACGGGGTTGAGATGCCGGCGTCTCCTGACCACAGAGATGTTTGCATCTTGTGGTTTTTCTGAAAACGGAAGCATGCTGGCATTCGAAGGTGGTTTTGGATGGAGAAACCAACTGGAATTAAACACATGTCGTTGGGCACTTCTGTTGCCTTCTCTCCCTCTGCATGAGCTGTTTTAAATAGTTTCCCGCCAAGCCCGAGAGACAGGTCTTCACCTGGCAGTGAGGAGGCTGAGAACCAGGCAGCTGTGACTTGCCCGAGGGGGCTGCTGTTTCAGGGCAGCGCTGGTATTGGATGGAGAGCACAAAGCCCCATGACCATCCCCCGCCCGACTCCCCCATCTCCTCCATCCTCCCTAACCCCCCCATGTCCCACTGGGGCCCAGTTTGCATCAGATTTGTTTTTTTTTTAAATTAATTAATTAATTTTTGGCTGCGTTGGGTTTTCGTTGCTGCGCGTGGGCTTTTCTCGAGTTGCAGCGAGCGGGGGCTACTCTTTGTTTTGGTGCGCGGGCTTGTCATTGCGGTGGCTTCTCTTGTTGCGGAGCACAGGCTCTAGGTGAGTGGGCTTCAGTAGTTGTGGCTCATGGGCTCTAGAGCACAGGCTCAGTAGTTGTGGCACACGGGCTTAGTTGCCCTGCGGCACGTGGGATCTTCCCGGACCAGGGCTCGAACCCGTGTTCCCTGCATCGGCAGGCGGACTGTCAACCACTGCGCCACCAGGGAAGCCCCCTCAGATTTGTTTTTAAACTGGGTAGGCGTGACTAGGACTTGTGACGACTTATATCATGGGTACAGGGGTTCATTTTCAACCTGTGCCTAGAAAATCTGATGGTGGTGACCCGTTGCCCTGAGCTCTGGTTGGCGGTTGGAGAATAATGGACATGTCACAGGTGACCCAGAGCCCTTCATGGGGACAGCAAGAGGGCTTGGGAGCTTGCCACCCAGGGCAATAGCTAACATTGTTGGTGGATTGGTAAGGTGTTTTCCTTTTTTCACTCGGAGGTACCATGGATTCTTTGCACTTCCTGCCCCTGGAATCAACTCTGAAATGTTCAGGCACTTGTTCTGGACAAATTTTAATTAGTCAACAGTCAGTGAGTAGGAGCATACTATTGGCATTTAGAATTTTCAGTTGGGAGATATACACATATATATGTATAATTGTATTTTAAAAAAAATATATATATATATATTTATTTCTCATTGGATTGGTTTTACATTCGCAGAATGGATTCTCAAGCAAGGCAGCTCTAAATATGTTTTTCTCTGGGCTTCCCTGGTGGCGCAGTGGTTGAGAGTCCGCCTGCCGATGCAGGGCACGTGGGTTCGTGCCCCGGTCTGGGAAGATCCCACGTGCCGCAGAGCAGCTGGGCCCGTGAGCCACGGCCGCTGAGCCTGCATGTCCGGAGCCTGTGCTCCGCAACGGGAGAGGCCACAACAGTGAGAGGCCCACGTACTGCAAAAAAAAAAAAAAAAACCCACAAAAAATAAATATGTGTTTCTCTGAACTGTTGTGGGCCCCGCTAATTTTCATTTAAAAATGGAGTGTATAGTTTTTCCCAGTTTGTCTATCAGTTGACTTGGAAAAATCCATTGTTTCGAAACTAGGAGACCCGTTTGCTGAGTGAGTGCCTACATTAAGGATGATGGATTTCTCAGACCCCTCTGGCAGCAAGCGTGCACGTTGCTCAAATAAAACACGGTTTACGTTCCTCAGTCTTTTGGTGTTATGAGCAGGCCATGTGCTCTGACATATGTCCATGTTATCCAGAGCTGGTGACAGCTGTCAGGGGTGGGGAATCGGAAGTTCCAGAAAGCCTCCAGCAGCTGGCCAGCCAGCCAGCGTGGCTGTTGGGAGTTCAAATGACTCCTTCTAAGAGGGGCACCCGGAGGCCTGCGGTTCCTTCCTTGCCAGCCACCAGCTGTGGTGAGGATGGAGTGCGACCAGATGTGTGTGTGTGAGCGTTTGTTACAGTAGAGTGCCTGGGTGGTGCCAGTCACCAGGCTTGGTGTGTGTGTGTGTGTGTCCGTGTCCCCAACTCGCCTGCCAGGCCTCAGACACCAGGTGCTACCTTGGGTCTCTGGCTGGTCCCCGCTGGTCGCAGTGAGAGCTGGTGGTTGACTGCTGGACAGTGGGTCTTGGCCCCGGATCCCAGCCCTGCCTGCCTGGCCTTGACCGCTAGATCCTGAATCCCTGAGGCAGGCCTGACCTACGGCCCCTCCTGGACGTGCCTTTATCAGTGTATGTGTGCCGCGAAGATTCTGCCTGTGACCTTTCCCTGCCCTTCGGGTGGCGGACAGGAGCGAGCCAGTGTGTGGTAGGGTGGATGTGCCGTCTGCTTCCTGCTCTTGGGGGGATATCTCTGTGCTGTTTCTTGGGTTGGAAACTCTGACAGCAAAAGCCCCTCCAGACCAAGAACTCTTGATTGTGTCTCTCCTTCGGGCTTTAAGAGGTTTCAGCTTTTCAGTTAATTGCATTTCATTAAATAACGGTTTTCTTCGTGATCACAGGCTGGTTTGTGCTTAATCAGCAGTGAGGACTGTGTGGCTTCAGTGGCTGTGACCGCGCCCAGGGGCAGAGGCGCCTCTCGCTTGCATCGGCTTCATGGGGGAGCTGCTGTGGGGGCCCCTGCATGTGGCATCGTGCTCCCCACTCCTCGCTTTGGGAACCCTTGCCTTCACTCTGCGTGTGTTGCTACTTTCATGTGTCGTATAAGATGACTTGTCTAATAATGGAAATAAAGGGGTGCCAGGCACTTAAATGGCAACCCCTTCCCCACCCCCGGCATTCACCTCCCGGCCCTCTGATCTCTTGGGTCGCTGCAATGCTAGCCCCCGAGCCCCTTTGCTGGGAGCTCCATCTGTCCATCCATCCATCTGTCCGTCCATCCAACAGGTATTTCCTGAGCGCCTGCTCTGTTCCATCACTCCCAGTCCCTGTCAAGAGCTGACTGGAGTAAGGAGAGAAGAGCCGAGAGGGGGGCTGCTGTGGAATGCGGGCGGGCATCGGAGCCCAAGGCTGCCTCTGGCTCTAAAGTGCTCCCGGAGCAGCCCAGGCTGGAAGGTTTGAGCGCCCGGCATGGGGGGTGCGGGTCAGGAACCCCATCCTGGAAGAGTGAGTGGGTTTGCCCGTCCAGAGCTCAGGCCAGAAGGGCCAGCCTGGAGTGGGGGACCCGGTATGGGGGTGGAGCTGAGTGTCTGGCAGCAGGATAATGTGGTTTGGGCAGGTCAGCAGGAGATGGCGGGTCCTGACCGTCAGGGGCTTGAGCTGCCTTGGAGGCCTGGGGGAGTCTTGCTGTGGTTGGGGGCAGAGCAGGTGGGGTGACACGCACTCTACCCGCCATTGTCCCGCTGAATCTAGGAGGTGTTTGCATCACCCAGCTTCAGGACCAGTTGGGCCGCCGGAGGGGTGGTGAAGGATGAGAAGGAGGCTGTGATGAGAACGGGGGGAGGGCGTGGGGATTGGGCGGGGGAGGTACATGGAGGGGTGCCTTGAGGCTCGAGGGGGGCTCTAGGAGGGGTGCTGCCAGGAGGCGTGGGGAGGGAGGAAGGATGGAGCCCGACACCTTCTGTGGGAGGAGGCTGCTGCCGCCACGTCCCGGCCTTGCTAGCTCGGATGTTTAATTTTACCCTTTAGAGATTTACAGGCTTTCTAGATTAAATTGCCACTATTCCTCTGTAAGAACGACAAAGTCCATGACAGACCATAAATCACATTATTAATTTGCTTACATGGTGTCAACCTCTGTGGCCCCACTGACTTACTCGGAAGGATGCAGGACGCCTGGGAGACAGGGAGGCCTCTGTCCAGTTGTCAGCGAGCGTGAAAGGCTAGAGGGACCCAGGTCGCGGTGGCCAGGCCGCTCTGCCCACCAGGTGGCCGCCCTCATCCCGTTGCCAGGGCTCCTGGTGGCTTCCTGGCCTCTGTAGGGAGGGGGACCGACTTCTGCACCAGCCGTGCAGAGGGCAGGGGGCGTGGGGAAGCCGGGCTGCAGGTCAGGAGGCTGGGCTCCAGTGGCCTCTGCAGGCTGCTGAGCTCTGGGGGGTTCTTGGAGAGCTCCTCTCAGGAGCCCCGAAAGCCTGGGAATGCGAGATCCTGCCCAGTCTTCCCCTTTCAGGCTCTGGTGGGCTGTTCATCCTCCGAGTGATGATGGGTCAGAAAACATGTCTTACAGTTGCTCCCCTTTCCGGACCTATGGACAGCCTACTCTTTGCGTTGGCACGGGTGGGGGTGGGCACCATTCCCTCTCCGTGGCCCGAGGCTCGGCCTCTGCGGGGAGCTGGCTAGGATGCTGGTGAATGCGTCTTTCACAGCTTACTGCCGTGCGCTGGAGCTGGAAACTGCCTGCTAATTGTGGGGCAGTTAGAAGTCATGATTTGTTGGGAGAAAGATGCATTTGTTGGGGTGGGGGACTCTCCCTGTGTGTTGACCTCTCTGCCTCCAAGGGCCAAGTGGCTGCTCCAGGTGGGGACGGGTGGGGATTGCGTGCTGCAGGGGGGCAGGCCTGGGGCTCGCTCCCCTGACGGTTTTCATCAAACCCCGAATATTACGCTGCAGTTCGTGTTGACTGGTAGCCCAACCCGGCTTTCTTCCTTTACAGTGAAGTAGAGAAGCCAGACTTGGTGTATTTAATATCCGATATTTCATGGCAGAAAGCCAGTGGTCACGCTGGTGGCGTGGCTGCCTCTGTGCTCACGCGTGGTACCCACAGCCGTAGGTGGGCCGTCCCGTGCAGCCTTGATTAGCAGCTGCTGCCGACTGACTCAGGAGATTCTGTAAAATCCACATGTATTTGTAGAAATACAAAGAGAGTTTAATGTCCCAATGTAATGGTCACTTCCTTGAAGTGAAATTAGCTCTGGTTTCAAGGAAGAAAATGGAAGCATAACACATTAATTTCGGGCTGAATTGTGTCTCGCTCACCTGAGTTCCCAGCTACAAAAAAGTCGTGCGTTTTCCTTATGGAAACCGTCTGCACTGACAGAGTCCTGGAGGCCGTGGTGGGTGTTCATCATCCAGAATTCACGGCAACGCATCACTCACATCCATCTGGACCTCACATCTCAGGCCCTGACACCAAAAACACATGTTCCCCTCCACACTGTGTGCTTCATGGAAGATGTTCTAACAAATTACTCATCTTAAAATAAAGCACTGTCCAAGAAAAAGGCAAACAACTGAGTAGGAAAAGGGACCAAAGACATTTCACCAAAAAGAAGGCTCAGTAGCCATATGGAAAGGTCCTCAACTCCATTAGTCATCAGGGAGGGAAATGAAAAATAAATTGTAAATGTTTTAGGGTTCTCCATAGAAACAGACCATAGTGTGTGAGTGTGTGTGTGTGTGTGTGTGTGTGTGTGTGTGTGTGTTATATTTTTTTGGTTTTTTTGGCTGCACTATACGTGGCTTGCAGGATCTTTGTTCCCCGACTGGGGATTAAACCCGGGCCATGGCAGTGAAAGCACCGAGTCCTAACCACTGGACCGCCAGGGAATTCCCTATATGTGGAGATTTATTATGAGGACTCACATGATTATGGAGGCTGAGAAGTCCCCAGATCTGTGGTCAGCAGCTGGAGGCCAAGAAAGCTGGTGTGTAGTTCAGTTTGAGACTTGAAGGCCTGAGGACCCAGGGGGCCCATGGTGTGAATCCCAGCCCAAGGGCAGAAGATGAGGTGAGAGGTCCCAGCTCAACAGTGAGGCAGAAAAAGGGGCAAATCCCTCCTTCCTCCATCTGTTGTTCTGTTCACGCCCTTAGTGGGTTGGACGCCCACCCACATTGGGGAGAGTGTCTGCTTTACCGAGTCCACTGATGCAAACGCTCATCTCATCCAGAGACACACAGACACACCCAGAAATAATGTTTAATCTGGGCGCCCTGTGGCCAGTCAAGTTGACACATAAAAGTACCCACCCCAATTTGATACCGTTACACACCACCAGAAGGGCTAAAATTGAAAAGAGCAGAAACTAGGCATTGAAGAGGTTGTGGAGCGGCTAGAACTCTGATGGTTGATCGGGGTGTAAGTTTATACAGCTGCTTTAGGAAGCGGTTTTGCAGTGTCGCCTAAAGTTAAAAATGCACGTACTCTGTGACCAGCAGTCCCGCTCTGAGTGAAACTGGGTGCAGTGTGCATACGGCCACTGTCGTGGGCTGCATGGTGGCCCCTAAAGATGGCAGGTCCCCATCCCTGGAACCTGTGAATGTGACCTTACATGGTGAAGCCTTTGCAGACGTGAGTTGGGACACTGAGATGAGGAGATGATCCTGGCTTATCTGGGTGGGCCTTGCATGCCATCACAAGGGTCCTTTTTTTTTTTTTTTCGGTGCGCCCCAACCAGGGATCGAACCCGGGGCCCAGTCCTAACCAGTGGACCGCCAGGGAAGTCCCCACAAAGGTCCTTCTAAGAGAGAGGCAGAGGGAATGTAGACACAGAGGAGAAGACAGTGACCACGGAGGCAGAGATCGGAGTGATGTGGCTACAAAGCAGGGAATGCCGGCAGCATCGGCAACTGGAAGAGGTGATTCTCCCCTGGAGCCTCCAGAGGGAGGGGGGCCCTGCGAACACCTAGATTTCAGCCACTGAAACTGCTTTCAGGTTCCCGGTCTCCTGAACTTGAGTTGGTCAAAGGCACGTGTTTGTGGTGATTTGCTCCAGGGGCCCCAGGAAACTAACAGAGCCCTCCAGACGCATGCACCAGAGCATCCGAAGAAGCGTGGTTGTCAAACTACAGATGACCCAAGGTCCACCAGCCGTAGACTGCTCTGTACACTGGGGCTTATCGCACATGGAAACCATCCAGCAGGCACTGCAAGTGTGTGCAGTGGCCTGGATGAGTCCTGCCACGTGCTGTTGAACCCAAAACCCAAACCCTAGAGTCCCTAGTCCCTACCGCATGGCTCCACTGATGGGAAGGGCAACAGGCAACTCTCCCATGTGGGGTGGGAAGTCAGGGTGCCCTTGGGAGATGGTGATTAGAGGGGGCACCAGGAGGGCACCGGGCTTCTGGAGGAACTGACAATGTCCCATTTATTTCTTTTGTTCTTTTTAAAGATTTTATTGATGTAAATTAAAACAATGCTGTTTTAATTTCTGCTGTTCAGCAAAGTGACTCAGTTATACATACATATTCTTTTTCATATTATTTTCCATTATGGTTTGTCACAGGGATATTGAATATAGTTCCCTGTGCAATACAGTAGGACCTTGTTGTTTATCCATTCTATATGTAATAGTTTGCATCTGCTAATCCCAAACTCTCAATCCTTCCCTCTCCCACCTCCCTCCCCCTTGGCAACCACAAGTCTGTTCTCTATGTCTGTGAGTCTGTTTCTGTTTTGTAGATATGTTCATTTGTGTTGTATTTTAGATTCCACATATAAGTGATATCATGATATTTGTCTTTCTTTGATTTACTTCACTCAGTATGATAATCTCTAGGTCCATCCATGTTGCTGCAAAGACAATGTCCCATTTTTTTTTTAATTAATTAATTTAATTTTATTTTATTTTTGGCTGCGTTGGGTCTTTGTTGCTGCACACGGGCTTTCTCTAGTTGCGGCGAGCAAGGGCTACTCTTCGTTGTGGTGCGTGGGCTTCTCATTGCAGTGGCTTCTCGTTGCGGAGCACGGGCTCTAGGCGCGCGGGCTTCAGTAGTTGTGGCACGTGGGTTCAGTAGTGTGGCTCTCGGGCTCTAGAATGCAGGCTCAGTAGTTGTGGCGCATGGGCCTAGGTGCTTCGCAACATGTGGGAGCTTCCTGGACCAGGGCTCGAACCCATGTCCCCTGCATTGGCAGGCGGATTCTTAATCACTGCACCACCAGGGAAGTCCTAATGTCCCATTCTTGATCTGTGTGAGGTTTGCCTGGGTGGGTTCCACTTTATGATAAGGAACTTTTCAGTGTCTATATTAAACTTCAATAAAAACTGAAAAAGAAAAAAAAAAGAGCAGTACAGCATCATGGAATCTTCAGGGAGAACTTTCAATTGACTGACTCATGGCTTATTTTCCTGCTGGAACAATAATATCAAAATCAAGATTACATTTAATTTAATGTGAGATGATTAAATGTGGCCATTCCACCAAGTGCTTATTAATATTCAGATGCACATTGTATTTTCTAAATGAAATCAGAGTCCATAAACCCAAGTAGGATGCTGAGATCTATACACAGGTAATTGATATGGATAAGTTCTCTCCATGAGAGTTTTTCTTCCTGCGCAAGGGCAGAGCTGTGCACTTATGGAAAACCAGACACAAACAGCCCGAGCCCTTGAGGGTCACAGGCTCTGTGGTTTCAGGTGAGTGGGAAGCCAGAGAGCTGTAAGAAGAGATAACGGAGCGAGATGGTGTGTATGAACAGCTCCTTTGGGTTGGCCCAGAAACTGGGTGGGGATTCCGAGGGGCCCCCTGTCTGGCGCTCTCCAGGCCACCCTGCCCATCACACTGAGATCCTAGAGGTCCCTGCTGTCTGTGTCCACAGCGCCCCCTGGCAGCCTTCCCGGCCCCTCCCACCCCTCCAGTTGTGCTGGGAGACTGTCCATCAGCCGTCCAGCTTTGGGCTGGGTCCCACGTGTGGTCATTGCATCCGAGCTTGCGCACACGTGGTCTGTGTCCTGCGCCGTCTGAAATAGACAAGACCCACAGCATAGTGGTCTCCTCTGAGGTGGTCCACAGAGATGCGAGGGAGGCCGGGAGGTGACACCTGGCCTCAGTGGTCCTAGGCATGCTCCTGGCTCCACTCTGCTGGACTCCTGGCCCAGTCCTCGTGCTGGGATAGCACGGAGGCTTCAGCCGTGTGGCTCGAGGATCAGAACGGGGGTCTGAGGGCTGTGCCCGGACAGGCGGAGGCTGGGGCCTGGGTGGAGCTGCACCCACCCTCCAGGGCCCGTGGGGAGCCAGCCTGGAGCAGCGGGCCCTGCAGCTCTGCTCAGCCTCTCCCCAGGGTCCTGTGGCTGCTGTTTGTGATATGGAGAGCACCTCTGCTTGAGCGTGTGGGGTCCCAGTACATTGTCCGTGGTTGGGATTTTAGGAGGGGGTCATATCTGTGGGTGGTGTGGTTCAGAAGTCTAGAAACGCAAATTCGCTGAGCCTAGTGAGTGCCCTCCAGCTGCACCTCCTGCAGCCTCCCTGACCGCACTGTCTGCAGTGCATCTCCCCGGCTCCCCTCTTACGTGGCCAGTGGGTGGAGGAGGGTGTGGGCCTGGGCCAGGAGCAGCTTTGCCCTGGATGGTTAGCTAGGGAGCTGGACTTCCGCCAGGGGCCTGCCCGCCTCTTGCTGGCCTGAGGGCTGCTCCTGGCAGCCTGGCCACCCCGGGGACATCGGGACAGCTCAGAAGGAGACATTTCAGCGTGTGCAGAGGGAAAAGCACCACGCTGGGTTCTTGCACACTGGAAACGGGGCGGAGGAGGTTGGACCCTCAGGGAGCTTTTGATTTGTGTGAGATAAGAAGAAAGGGCCAGTTACCGGAAAGGGATTGAAGCTGGGTCACCTTTAAGGAGCTTGGAAGGAAGTGTTTGGCCTTGGTAACGGTGTCGCGATGTGGTTCGAGATTCTCCCCAGGATCGCCATCATGGCCGCGTGCTTACTCATTCCGGGAATGGCCACTGCACGCATCCACAGGTTCACTCACGGGGGCAAGGAAAAAAGGGTTGCCCATTATTCATATCAGTGGAATTTGATGGAAAGAGATAGGCGCCTCTCTGGAGTTAATCGTTACTATGTGTCAAAGGGTTTGGAGAACATTGATTAAGGAAGCATTTTCTTTTTTTTTTTTTGCGGTACGCGGGCCTCTCAACTGTCGTGGCCTCTCCCATCGAGGAGCACAGGCTCCGGACGCGCAGGCCCAGCGGCCATGGGTCACGGGCCCAGCCGCTCCGCGGCACGTGGGACCCTCCCGGACCGGGGCACGAACCCGCATCCCCTGCACCGGCAGGCGGACTCCCAACCACCGCGCCACCAGGGAAGCCCAAGGAAGCATTTTCTTGATTGATGAAAAATAACTCAGTTATGCTTGTCTGCCCCTGCTAGAAGGTTATGCAGTGTATTTTGTAGTGTGTAATAAAAATAAAAAAGTAAAATAAAAAAAAAAAAAAAGAAGAAGAAAGGGCCAAATGGGGCTTCTGTGGGGTGTGGCCACAAAGGGAGATTCGGGTCTGCAGGAGGTGGTCCCTGCTGGTGTTGACTAACAGAAATGAGGGGGGACGGAACTCCCCCCTCTTCAAGCGTGGGCTGTACCTGGTAACGTCCTTCCAAAGAGCACAGCCTGGAAAAGGGGAAACAGAGGAACTTGACAGTGGAGAAACCGGATAACCCCTCCTCGGCCACGGGATCCAGGTCCACCAGCAGTGATGCGTCGCCTTGATGGTGTGCCCCTGCATGGGATGTGATGGGGATGGCTCTTCAGCTCTGTGGCCTTTCTGCCCAAACCCCAAAACTTCTATCTAATCACAAGGAAAACAGCAGTTCAATGCCAGCAGAGGGGCGTTCTATCAAATACCTGAGCAGCACTCCTTAGAACAGATGAAACCGTAGTTTCACCAAACTCTGAGAATCTGTCACAGCCAAGAGAAGCCGAAGGAGACAGGATGTTTAAATAGAATGGGTGGGATCCTGGAGCAGATAAAGGACACTGGGTTAAAACCAGGGAAACGTCAATAGAACGTAACCTTGGTTAGCAGTAACGCACTGATATTGGTTCATTAGCTGTAACAGATGTGCGACTTGGATGTAAGATTTAATGACTGGGTAAATCAGATGTGAGGGTATTCTATGGGAACTCTGTACGATCTGCACAATTTGTTTGTAGGTCTACAACTATTTAGAAAAAAAATGTCTTTTGAAAGAAATTGGAGGGCAGTTTGAGTCCCGTCACCCCGGGGTTCCTGGCAGTGGGACCTGGGCTCAGAGCCTTGCTGTCCATCCCCCTGCCCCCGTCCAGCTCCAGACCCTTGGCTTTGTCGTCCCTGTTGGTCTTCCTTCTTTCCTCTCCACATGGAACCTGAGGGAAAGTTCAGTCCAGTATTTAGAATAGATTTTTTTAATGCCCCAGATTTCTGGGTGCTTGGAAAGAACCAGCTTCTCAGATGCAGTCTGCGTGGGTGCTGGGGGCCATCCCCAGGTGAGATAAGCCCCCCGGTAAGCTTGCGGGCACCCTGCCCAGGTTTCCTCTGTCTGACAACTCCAGAAAGCGCGCCCTGGGCCTCTGCTTCCTTCTTTTTTGAAAAAAAAATTTTTTTTAAATAAAAATTGAAGTATAGTTGAGTTACAATGTTGTGTTAATTTCTGCTGTACAGCTCAGTGCTTTGTGACCACCTAGAGGGGTGGGATAGGGAGGGTGGGAGGGAGGGAGACGCAAGAGGGAAGAGATATGGGAACATATGTATATGTATAACTGATTCACTTTGTTATGAAGCAGAAACTAACACACCATTGTAAAGCAATTATACTCCAATAAAGATGTTAAAAAAAAATTTCTGCTGTACAACACAGTGATTCACATATATATATATATATATATATACACACACACATTCTTTTCTTTATATTCTTTTCCATTATGGTTTATCACTGGGTACTGAATATAGTTCTCTGTGCTGTTCAGTAGGACCCTGTTGTTTATCCATATATAATAGTTTGCCTCTGCTAATCCCAAACTCCCACTCCACCCATCCCCCAGCTCCCTCCCCCTTGTCAACCACAAGTCTGTTCTCTATGTCCATGAGTCTGTTTCTGTTTCATAGATAAGTTCATCTGTGTCATGTTATAGATTCCACGTATAAGTGACATCATATGGTCATTGTCTTTCTGACTTATTTTGCTTAGTATGATCATCTCTAGTTGCATTCATGTTGCTGCAAATGGTATTATTCCTTTCTTTTTTATGGTATTCCTTTGTATATATGTACCACGTCTTCATTATCCATTCATCTGTCGACAGACATTTAAGTTGTCTCCATGTCTTGACTATTGTAAGTAGTGCTGCTGTGAATATTGGGGTGCATGTATCTTTTCGAATCAGAGTTTTCTCTGGGTATATGCCCAGGAATGGGATCACTGGATCATATGGTAATTCTATTTTTAGTTTTTTGAGGAACCTCCATACTGTTCTCCATAGTGGCTGTATCAATTTACATTCCCACCAACAGTGCAGGAGGGCTCCCTTTTCTCCACACCCTGTCCAGCATTTATTGTTTGTAAATTTGGGGGGATGGCCATTCTGACCTGTGTGAGGTGATACCTCATTGTAGTTTTGCTTTGCATTTCTCTCATGATTTCTGCTCCCTTCTTATGTGTTGAGGTCCTGAGACGGCTGCCCTCCCCTGATCAGCCCTGGGTCACTTCTGTGAGTGACCAGTGACCATTTTTTTAGGGGGTGACATTGCTCACAGCCGACATCATGGACCAAAGCTGATGTGTGTGCGGTTGGCAGTTCAGCCAGGAGGCAAAAGGGAGCTGAGCGTCTGTGTTTCTGGGCTGACTGAGGCTTCATGGTCAGCGCTGAGTAGGTGGTCGGGACAGCTGTGTTTCCACAGGAAGGGTGGCCTGGTGGGGACACGGGAAAACGGGTCCAGCCGGCAGCTGGAACCCTGGTTTGGGGTAATTACATCTTCTTTAACTTTTGTAATGGTCACTTCCAGTATTTTTGGAGGAGGTGCAGGATTCAGAGGAAGGAGTGAGCCCCGCAGGGGAGGAGAAGCCCAGTCAGGACCCCGTCTTGTAAATGAGCCCAAACAGTAAGGATGGAGGGTGGGAAGGGCTTGTCTGGACCCGGCCTGCCTCCCGAAGCCCCCCGCACGCTTTGCAAGATGACGTGAGTTACAGATGAGATGATCCTCGCACAGGGTTACGGTGGCATTGGGCACGTGGGAGGCGCTCGGCGTGGTGGGGCTGGTGTCTCCTGGGGGAACGGGGGACCTGCACCGAGAGGGTCAGTCAGTCACGGCCCCTCACAAGTCCCTGAGAGGAAATGATTCCTGTGGGTCTCACGGCTCATCTGGATTTTAGGACAAGATCATGTTGAACCCTATGAAACAGCTGTTTTTGTTAAGTCAGAAGTGGTCAAATATCAGCAGCGTCATACGGCTTAATGCAGTTGTTTAGTATTAAAGCAGTTTTGGGCAAGAGAGAACACTTTTTCTTTTAACAACTTTAGTTATCGCAAGCCTCCCAGTTCATTGTATTAGAAAATAGAGATCAGCAAACAGGAAACTTAGACATCCTGGATTTTTCCTGCAGTGGGGGGTGGGGGGAGGCATTGTTCACGCGGGTTCTTCTGTGTGCTTGGCACGTGCACAGCTGCCCACACGCCTCCCCCTCTGCTGCGCCGGGGGCCTCTTTCTTCGACCCGCAGCGATGGGAGTTTGTCCGTCGTGCACTGACCCATGCCCCTTGCTTGGACATTGGGCTTGTTTAGAATGTTTTTCTGCCCTGAACGATGCTGTCATAAACACCCTGTAGCTCTGTTTTTCTTTTTTCTAAAATTTATTTATTTATTTTTGGCTGTGTTGAGTCTTAGTTGCTGCGTGCCGGCTTTCTCTAGCTGCGGTGAGCGGGGGCTATTCTTTGTTTCGGTGCACGGGCTTCTCATTGCCGTGGCTTCTCTTGTTGCGGAGCACAGGCTCTAGGCACGCAGGCTTCAGCAGTTGTGGCATGTGGGCTCAGTAGTTGTGGCCGGCGGGCTCTAGAGCGCAGGCTCAGTAGTTGTGGCGCACGGGCTTAGTTGCTCCGCGGCATGTGGAATCTTCCTGGACCAGGGCTCGAACCAGTGTCCCCTGCCTTGGCAGGCGGATTCTTGAGCACTGTGCCACCAGGGAAGCCTTTTTCTTTTTCAGCAGATCCCCATGATTCTTTCCTTATGGTATATTTCCAGAAGTAGAATGGCTGGACCTAATGTGAAGGCTGCAGATTGACCTCCAGAAAGGCTCCATCGCCCACAGACCCTGTGTGAGGGGGAGAGCCTGCCTTGCTTCTCTCCCTTCCCCTTTCCTGTCCTCTGCCTCCTCCCTCCCCTCTCTCCCCAGCCCTCCCTTCTCTCTCCCTCTCTTGTCCTCCGCAGGAACATTCTCTCTCTCCTCCTCCCCTCCCTCTCCCCCTCCCTCCCTGCTCCTCCATCCCCTCCCCTCCCCCGTTCCTCCCCTCCCCTCCCCCCTTCCCTCCCTCTCCCCCTCCCCTCCCCCTGCTCCTCCCCCTCCCCTCCCCCTCCCTCTCCCTCCTTTGATGCTGCACCACTGAGCAGGGGTCCAGCAAATAGCATTCCAGCTGACCACCCTGGGGGGCCTCCTAGCACACAGGCTCTCTAGGGCCCCTGGTCTGGGGTTTGCTTTTGGGGTTTTGAGGGGAAACCAAGAACCCATGGGGGAGCCTGCGGGGAGCTTCAGAGGCTTTCCTGTGACACACAGGCTGATCCTGAGGTGTGATAACCTTCTTCTAGGGAGACATCCCTTCCCTGAGAGCACCCCACCCCTATGCTGGGGGTGCTGGGGCGCTGACCCCATGGGCGGGAACCCGAACCCTGGGCTCACAAGCCATTATTTATTTAAAAAATACCTTATTTCCCTGGCGATTTGGCAAATGGATTGACGCCAGGCCCTCTTCCTGAACCACCTGGGACCACCCGGTGCATGAGTCAGGCTGGTGGCCACCATGGGGCCCTTGGCCTGGTGTCCTGTTCCCCCTACGCCGTTGGCTGCCCTGAGAATCCAGGGAGAAGCTGCTGCCAGATCCGGCGGCCCCAGGAGGGTCTTTGTCCTCCTTTCACAGAAGCAGTAGATTCGTGGATTCGCTCTGTTGAGCTGGAAGGAAGAATTTTTAAATTTCCTCCGGTTGAAAAACCCAAAATGGAACAATCTACATCAATTCCCCCAAATTGGACTTGTAGGCAAGTACTTGGAGAAATGGACTATTTCCTATGCATGGAAGCAAAGTCTGTGGGAACCTCCTGGTAATGAATTTTAAAGTGCTTGTCTACTCAGTCTCATTCCCAAATCCTGAGAGTCTTAAAAACCAGAAGCTGGAGGCCTGGGGGGTGGGGGGCAGGACTCCCCACTCTGAATGGTGGGGAGGGGGCAGCTGGGGAGGCCCACCCTTCTCTGCTGCGGTTCCCTTCCTCCAGGTCAGCAGCACTGTTTGTCAACAAGCGAGACCGTCTCTTCTACCCGAAGATTCTGAAATTTAGGAGTGGTTTTGAGCCCTCTTTATGTAGATGCCGTGTTCTGACATGCAGAGTTTCCACATATTATTTCATTACCAAACGGTGAAAGAGCTCATAATTAACATGGAGATATGCCATCTCTGTGTTTAAATATTGCCTTCTAATAGTGATCTCGTGTCTGTAGAGGAGAGAGCCAACTTCTGGCCGCAGAGCGTGGGGTTGAAGGACCCTGGCCTCGTGGGTGGGATCTGCAGCCTGTGGGCTGGGGGAGCCTGCCCCGGGCTGTGGGCTGCAGATGGGGTGTTTTGATTATTGCCGCCCCATCTTCCAGGAACCCCTTCCCCTCTGAGGTTCCCTGACACCCCATTTCTGGCCTCGTTCAGGCTCACTTTCTCCACTCACACGAGGGTGCCCAGCGGGAGGAAGCGGCAGGGCTTTCCGTGTCATCTTCAGAGCTGATGGAAGTGGAACCAGGCCAGCCGTGTCAGAATTTCGTGGGGGAGCAACTGGCAAGAAAACCCACTCTTTCCCTGTGGCACCAGAACCTCTGGTTAGAGGGATGGCCAAGAGTAGGAACAGGACGTCCACCGTGGACAGGAAGTGGCTCCCAGCATGCGGGAGATGGAGACCAAGTCCAAGGGCCCCGGATGGGAGACCAGGATGAGTGAGGTCTGATGCCAGGGGGCGGGTGGGGCTCGGTTATTTGAGAAGAGTGTATTTCCCTGATCAGCGGGACAGGAGTTCCATTTCATTGGGGTCCTTCCTTCCAGTTTGGGATGGGTTCTGGAATGGTGGTGGTTGTTTTTTTCTTTTTTTGGCCATGCTACACGGCTTGCAGGATCTTAGTTCCCCCGGCCGGGGATTGAACCCGGGCCCCCTGCATTGAAAGCGCAGAGTCCTAACCACTGCACCGCCAGGGAAGTCCCTGGAATTTGTATTCTAAGTGATAAAAAGGGGCAGGCGACTTTTCATGGCGGTGGGGTTAGCTTTGTCAGGTCCCCCTGACCTGGAGAGGTAGTGTCATTAAAATCCGGTAACTCAAGCAGTGCAGTATGATTAAGGACTTATTTATGTCATTGCGTTTTACTCGAAAGTTTGAAATCTGTTAAGGTGACTTTTAGGATTCTTGGTGTGGGTTGGGGACAAGTCTTTCTGTGGGTGGGTTTAATACTTTCTGTGTGCCCCTCGTTTCCTGGGAATCACTGAGGAACCGCTCTTTGATTTTCAATTTTAAACCCTTATCTTCCGACAGTCGGCCTCATCCGGAGCAGAATGGGCTGCAATTACAGTCGTCCTAATGGGATGGGTTTTATTTCGAGTGAGTGGACTGCGACAGCATTTCACTTCGTTCGTATGACTGCTCACCATCGCCCATTTTTCTTTCGTTTAATGGAAAATGTGTCGCTGAAGCTGCTTCACAGTCCTGGCCCCATGGTGGCCTGGGCGGATCCTGGCTCAGATCTGAGGCCACCTGTGCGCATCATCGGACGGGCCAGCCGTGGCCCAGGGAGGGAGGGCGAAGGAGGGGCCTATGTGGCTTTTATTTTGCTGCATTTTGTCCAGAAACATTTCGTATGCTGGGCCGAGTGGTTTTGATTTGGCCTTCAGCAGGAGCAAGGCATAGCAGGATTTCACGGGCTTCTGTGATGGCCAGAGATGCTGGCCAGGATGCAGAGGCAGGCGGGTGCCAGGTGGGATGGAGGTGCAGGTCCCAGAGAGCCTGGCAGGGCCTGGCCATTCTCTGCAACAAAACTGTTTGCTTTCACTGACATTGGAGCGCTGGGATCAGGGTCCCACCGTCGACACGACCACTCACCGCCTCTCCCGACAGCTGGCTCGTGAAACGTTCCAGAGTCAGAGAGTATCTGAGCTGTTTGTTGTAGTGTCTCAACTTGGGAGAGCTCGGTCACCCTTTCAGCCATAAAGTCTGCCTTTCCCCAGAGGAGTAGATGTCAGAGAAGGTGTGTTTTCTGTTTGAATCAACCCTGATGCAGCCTCGGAAGTACCAGAAAGGGGATCTCGCCTTGACACATACAGCTGGGAACCCTTGCATTTCCAAAGTCTGTTAAAAAATCTTAATGCTTGTTAAAAAAAAATCCACTCTACCATTGGTAAAAATATCCTCTTGTGCGTTTGCAAATGATACCTCTGCCTCTCTCAGGTGCCCCGTGAGTGTGGGGTGGTGCTCCTGAACGAGGCTGGAGCCCCTGGATTTTCCGGAGCCCCCGGCCTGGCGCCTCCTGTGAGCTGCTTGTGCCGTAGAAAGGGCACCTCCCCCCGATTTTGATAAGAAGGGCCTCTGGGCTCCTCACCATTCGGAGAAGCAGTGGAGTATCTTCTCTGTCTCTCACCTCATCCTCCCGGAGTGAGTCTTGCTCCTTGTCCCTTGACAGTCATTCCACCAAAGTTATTTTTTATTTTTTAAAAAATTTTTAATTTAAAAAAATTTTTTAAAATTAAAAAAAAATTTTTTTTTTCCGGTACGCGGGCCTCTCACTGTTGTGGCCTCTCCCGTTGCGGAGCACAGGCTCCGGACGCGCAGGCTCAGCGGCCATGGCTCACGGGCCCAGCCGCTCCGCGGCATGTGGGATCTTCCCGGACTGGGGCACGAACCCGTGTCCCCTGAATCGGCGGGCGGACTCTCAACCACTGCCCCACCAGGGAAGCCCTACCAAAGTTATTTTTTAGACAGAGGCTTCTCTCTCGGTTGCCCCAGGCCCGGGGCCCCTCCACGGGGAGAGGAAACATCTGGGAACATCAGCTGATGAGACGGCTGTTGCGCCCCCCACTCTGTCTTCTGGCATCAAGGATATCTTAATTTTTTTAAGTTTTTAAAATTGTGGTAAAATATACATAGCATGAAATGTACCACTTAAATCATTTTTATTTGTACAGTTCAGTGGTATTAAGTACAGTCACTTTGTGGTGCAACCGTTACCACCATCCACCTCCAAAACTTTTTCATCTTCCCAAACTGAAACTCTGTCCGCATAAACACAAACTCCCCATTTCCCCCTCCCCCAGCCCCTGGAAACCACAATTCCACGTCTAAGTGAGATCACGTACGTAGTGCGTATTTGTCTGTCTCTGTCTTATTTCACTTAGCATAATGCCTTCCAGGTTCATCCACAGCATCACAAATGATAGGATTTCCTTCTTCTTTTATCTATCTATCTATCTGTCTATCTATCTATCTATCTATCTATCTATCTATCTATCTATCTATCTGTCTATCTTGTTTGGCCACGCCTTGAGGCCTGCAGGATCTTAGTTCCCCAACCAGGGATCGAACCCATGTCCCCTGCAGTGGAAGCGCAGATTCCTAATCACTGGACCGCCAGGGAATTCCCTCCTTTTTTTAATACTATATAGTAATCCACTGTGTGTACGTGTGCGTGTATACATATATGTATATATATATGTGATATATTCTTTATCCATTCATCTGTCTATGGACCCATATTGCTTCCATATCTTTTGCGGCGAGCGGGGGCTACTCTTTGTTGCTGTGCTCGGGCTTCTCATTGCGGTGGCTTCTCTTGTTGCGGAGCACGGGCTCTAGGTGCACGGGCTTTAGTAGTTGTGGCTCGCGGGCTCTAGAGCACAGGCTCAGTAGTTGTGGCGCACCGGCTTAGTAGCTCCGCGGTATGTGGGATCTTCCTGGACCAGGGCTCGAACCCGTGTCCCATGCATTGGCAGGCGGATTCTTAACCACTGCATCACTAGGGAAGTCCCCTGCTTCCATATCTCGGCTATTGTAAATAATGCTGTAATGAACATTTGAGTGCAGATACCTCTTTGAGATAGTGATATCATGTTTTTTTTGGATATATACCCAGAAGCAGAATTGCTGGATCATATGGTAGTTGTATTTAAAATTTTTTGAGGAACCTCCATACTGTTTTCCATAGTGGCTGCACCAATTTACATTCCCACCAACAGCACGAGGGCTCCCTTTTCTCCACGTGCTCATCATCGCTTGTTATTTGTTGTTTGTTTGGTGATGGCCATCCTAACAGGTGTGAGGTGATACTTCACTGTGGTTTTGATTGGCATTTCCCTGATGATCGGTGATGTTGAGCACCTTTTCATGTGCCTGTGGCTATTTGTATGTCTTTGGAAAAATCTGTTTAGGTCCTTTGCCCATGAAAAAAATTGTGTTTTTCAGAGTTGTATGAGTTCCTTACGTATTTAGGGGTTCCTTCTTTTTTAAGGCCGAGTCACATTCCGTTGTATGTACATGCCACATTTTGTTTATCCGTTCATCCGTTGGACATCAAGAATACGTCGTGTAGTAGAAAGAACAAAGCGGTGAGACCTTGGTCTCTGCGGTTCACAGCCTCTGTGCGTTGGCAGGTGGGGGCTGACCACACTGGTGCTCGCTTGCTTCTGCTCTCAGCAGGTGCACATGTAGTCTCCACGGGCGCCTGGGCCTGCTGCTGAGACTGGAGGGTGCAGATGGGTGTGGGAGCCAGTCCCTACCCCCAAAGAGCAGCAGGGACAGGCCAAGTGAATGACACCTCCTATCTAGGGCTTTAACAAGTTCAAAAAGAGAAAAGAGCTTGTATTCATCCTGAGGGCTGCATGGTCACAGCCCACCCAAAGGATGTGCCTCTGTTCCCAGAATTGGTGGGAGATTCTCTGGCGGATGTGTTTCTCGCAGAGCCCTTCGTCAGGATGGGAGCATCTGCCATGGCTACTGTGATCACAGTCAGCGGCACAAGAGCCCAGGAGGTCCTGCTACGTGTTGCCTCTCGTATAAGGATGTCAGTACATTTTATCTGAAGTTGATAATATATCCAGAAATAGAGGTGTAAAAATATTATTTAGAGAGATGGAAATAGCCACCAGAAGAATTAAAATCTGAACTAAGGAAGAGGATTGGCAGTGGCGTGGGGAAGTTGGGGTCAGGGAATATGGCTTTTCATTAGAAGCCCCTCCAGTATGGGATTATTCAGCCTGAGTGAAAGAATCGTCTCGTTTCTTCAGGTCTTTGCGGTAGCCAATGACTGACCTGTGTAGTTACGTGGTAGCTGGGGTCAGAGGTGTCTGTCCTCAGGTATGATGGCAGTCACAGTGTAAGGTGTCCAGTAGCACCAGGCAGGAAATGGGAAGAGCTCAGGGACTGGTGGGTTAACAGTGTCTGGCCCAGTAATTCCTGCTGAAACCTTAAGGGTGGGCAATAAATGAAAGAGCTGCCCCGGCAGATGTGACTTGCATCCTAACAGCAGTCTTCGATGTCTTCTGTCAGAGGCATGACGGTTGGGCCATTTCTTATCCATGGAGACGGCTGGTGAAGGAGGTTTCAATCCAGGGCACCTGGACAGTGCTTCAGTCCTCTACAGCACACCACCTGCGTAGGTTGAGAAAGACAGTTAACAGTTTTTTTTTTTTTTTGGTTCTGGCTTTTAAAAAAATATAATTTTATTTTTTTAGTTGAAGTATAGTTGTTTTACAGTGCTGTGTTAGTTTCAGGTATACAGCACAGTGATTCAGTTATATATATAGGAGAATATATGTATATTGGATTGGCCAAAAAGTTCGTTCGGGAGCGTACGGAAAAACCGAACGAACTTTTCGGCCAACCCAATATACATAAATAGGAGAAATGTTTCTTCTATATTCTGTTCTCCCACGGTTATTTTCTTATAGCCCTTGTCCCAGTGCACCACAGTGATTTGTTTTCATAGATGTCAAAACCATGGCTGGTTTCCAGAACATCATCTTCGGAAATTCTATATAGCAATGAAGCAGGTTTTCTCTTTCCATTTTTATATAGCTGCGTCTATTTGAAATTTTAGTTTCATATCACATTTATCTAACAGTGTGTCCGCTCGAGATAGTTTGCATTCTATTGAATGGGCTTGATAGGAAATTATTAAAAAATTCAAATATTAGAGTTTCAAGGATCATAAGTGTTGATTTTTAGGGAATGTACCAATTTTCATCTACGTGATTCTTTTCCAAAAGGGAGGGTCACGAAATGGATAACCTACGTTTTCTGGTTTTTCAGTAAGAAGCACTGATTGTGTTTTTTAAAGAAAGAACCATAAGAATATGTGATTTTAATTTTGACTTCATATTAATACCTTCAGAAACAGGAAGTTCTCTGTGCTTGGGTTGCGCATCTTTGAGTTTCCAGGAGTTAGTGCACTGAGGCCTGATCCAGGCAGCTGGACGGTTTGAGTTCTGCTGGCTGCCTTCCTGCTCTGTCCAGGGAGACCAGATCCCAGAGGAGGACAGCAGCAATTAGGCCTGTTGGGAAGAAAGAACACAGCCACCAGCACTGGACCGTTTTGCTTCCCCTGAACAAATAAGATAGTGCATTGCTGGCATCTGTAGCTCCCGTAGGGCCGTGTGGCAGGGGTTGGCCTGCGGGCTTGCTTGGCAGAGACAAGATGCCCACACCCAGGGCTGCTCTGCATGGTCAGGGAAGGAGTTTAATTCATTGACAGTTTAGGGGCTAATGGTATTCACTTGTTCTGTATGGAGCTGGGGATGGATTCTTTCTCTTTCTTCAATTTAATAGAGCTTTACAAATCAAAATACATCCTGCTTAAGCCATTCAGAACTGTTTCCCGTTAAAAAAAAAAAAACCCAAAAGGTAGCCCCTGTGATGATCCCCTCGCCCACCCCACACCATGGTGGCTTTGTGGGCAGTCTTCTCGCTGCCCTGAGCCCATCTGGACACGTTTCTGCTTCTCATCAGAAAGGGAGCTGTCACCAGTGCAGATGGGAGACTCACGTTAGCTTTAGTGATGGGAAGACGGAAATAGAAGTTTCCTTGATACCACCATGCCAAGTGAGATAATGAGGCTGCATCTTTGCTGCTAGCCGCTGAAGGCAGACATCGCTAGAGTAATTTGGATTAGTGGGAAGTTGGAACATATTGTTTTCAAAGAGATTTCAAGAGCATCATCTTTGGAAATCCTCTACAGCTATGAAGTGATTTTTCCCCCTCAATTCTACTTATATAGTAGTATCTGTTTGAATTTTTCATTGGTTATCTGTTCCCTCTAATAGTGTATTTGCCTGAGCTGTCTCGAATTCTATGAAATGGCCTTGGCATTAAATTGTCTTAAATATTTTTTATTGCTATTTGGAAGACCCGGAAATATTTCCAGTGTTCGTATTTGGGTCACAGAGATGCCACTTTGCATCATTTTGTCATATGTAAGGGCCAGGCTATTTCAAGGAAGGTCCAGAGAAGAGACTTGCTATTTCTGAGAATATCCGATGGATTAGGAAGCACGGATTATTCAAAGATCTGTCCTTTGCGCTTTGAAATGTGAAATGGAAAAGCTGTGCTCAGGGGCAGGGGGATTTGGAAACTGGGAGGGAGCGGGTCAGGCTCCCTGCTTCATTCAGAACCCACCTCCTGCCCTACCTGGCCCAGCATCACAGCATCGTGGAAGTGAAGATGCATAAAAAGCCCGAGTTCCAGCTGCTGGCTCCTAACTTGGGCGGGCGTGGGTGAGGAGGCTGGGTGGCTGGTGGGTGAGGTGCTCCATCCAGCCTGGCACCCTCTGGAGGCTGATTCTCTTTATTCTGCAGATTTCCCTGGGGACTGTGGGGATGGCCTCGTTTCACCGGGGCGCCCTCATACGGTTATGGGACAGTCCCACCAGGCTGCAGCGTTGTGAGAGGATGAGACCCTGGCCCCAGTGTCACCTGATTTTTATCCTTTGCTTCCTGGGCCTTTTGCTTGAAGGTACCTTGAGTATCTTGTGTGTGCATTTACTTCTAAAATGTGCATTAGGGACATCCCTGGTGGTCCAGTGGGTAAGACTCTGCGCTCCCAATGCAAGGGGCCCGGGTTCGATCCCTGGTCTGGGAACTAGATCCCGCGTGCATGCTGCAACTAAGAAGTCTGCATGCCGTCACTAAGAAGCCCTCATGCTGCAATTGAAAGATCCCGCATGTCGCAACGAAGATCCCATGTGACTCAACTAAGACCCGGTGCAGCCAAAATAAATAAATAAGTAAATAAATAAATATTAAAAAAAATAATAAAATGTACATTAAGCGTTTTGTAAGATTTCAGAGACATAACATCCATCAGTGTATTCATTCACTCATCATTCAGCAAGTGCTTGTGGAACACCTACTGTGCACCGTGCTGCGTGGTGGCCTGGCCATGGGCTGCCATGCCCTGGGGAGATCATGTTCTGGTATTGAGCACATCCGCACTGTCCAGGGCAGGGACCGCTGAGTTTTGTCCCGTGTAAATCAGATGCCTCGCACCGTGGTTTGCTGTGTTACAGGCAAGGACAGAAGGCAAGAACTTCCAGACAGACGTGGCGGGCTCGGCCTACCTGCCCAGTGGCCGAGCTTAAAGCCCATGGGTCCACACCTCCCAAGACAACATCCCTGCCATTTGTGGGGGACACCGAGGGGCGGGCAGGGTGGCAGGGTGATGGGCCCCGTGTGTGCAGGGTGCTGGGTCAGGTGATGGACTTACTGCAGCCGAGGAGACATCAGCCCCCACCTCGTGGGGCTTCGGTTTGCAGAATTTTAGCCGTTATCAATATTTAAAAAAATTTCTCCTGGTTGTACATAAAATCCCTTAGCTTCTTGCAGCGTGTGCTGAGGCTTTAATGCCATTCTGCAGATGTCCTTTCGTGATGCAAGAGGGCTTCCTGAGAAGGGGCTGGAAAGTGGTTTTCATCCAGCACTTTTGGCAGCACTGTCTGGCAGGTTAGGGTGGAAAGAGCGTGGGAGGTGGCAGGGGGGCGCTCACACCCGCTGTTTCGTGGTTTCAGATCCTGGGAAAGTTGCTCACTCCCAAGCATGGTTTATAGGAGAATCTAAATTGCCTCAAGCGACTTCTGAAAGGAAGCAGGCTTTATTTTCATTCATTAATTAATTTGGTTTTTTAATTTAATTTTTTATTGAAGTGTAGTTGATTTACAATGTTGTGTTAGTTTTTGGTGTACAGCAAAGTGATTCACTTATACATACATGTACATATTCTTTTTCAGATCCTTTTCCATTATGGTTTATTACAGGATATTGAATATAGTTCCCTGTGCTATACAGTAGGACCTTGTTGTTTATCTATTTTATATATAATAGTTTGTATCTTTTAATCGCAAACTCCTAATGTATACCTCCCCCACTTTCCCCGTTGGTAACGATAAGGTTGTTTTCTTTTTTAAAAAAATAGCATACAGATATTGCTACTTCTTTTTTTAAAAATTAATTAATTTTTGGCTGCATTGGGTCTTTCTCTAGTTGCTGGGAGTGGGGGCTACTCTTCGTTGTGGTGCATGGGCTTCTCATTGTGGTGGCTTCTCTTGTTGCGGAGCACGGACTCTAGGCCCATGGGCTCTGTGGGCTCCAGAGCGCACGGGCTTCAGTAGTTGCGGCGCACGGGCTTAGTTGCTCCGCGGCATGTGGGAGCTTCCTGGACCAGGGCTCGAACCCGTGTCCCCTGCATTGGCAGGCGGATTCTTAACCACTGTGCCACCAGGGAATTCCCGTAAGTTTGTTTTCTATGTCTGTGGGTCTGTTTCTGTTTCATAAATAAGTTCGTTTGTGCCATATTTTAGATTCCACAAAAAAGAAGATATGAAAATGCTGTCTGCTTGATTTTTTGTCTGTGAAGGGTTTTTTGGTTTTTTTTTTAACGTCTTTATTGGAGTATAATTGCTTTACAATGGTGTGTTAGTTTCTGCTTTATAACAAAGTGAATCAGTTATACATATACATATGTTCCCATATCCCTTCCTTCTTGCGTCTCCCTCCCTCCCACCCTCCCTATCCCACCCCTCTAGGTGGTCACATAGCACCGAGCTGATCTCCGTGTGCTATGCGGCTGCTTCCTACTAGCTATCTGTTTTACGTTTGGTAGTGTATATATGTCCATGCCACTCTCTCACTTTGTCCCAGCTTACCCTTCCCCCTCCCCGTGTCCTCAAGTCCATGTTCTAGTAGGTCTGTGTCTTTATTCCAGTCTTACCCCTAGGTTCTTCATGACCTTTTTTTTTTTCTTAGATTCCATATATATGTGTTAGCATATGGTGTTTGTTTTTCTCTTTCTGACTTACTTCACTCTGTATGACAGACTCTAGGTCCATCCACCTCACTACAAATAACTCAATTTCATTTCTTTTTATGGCTGAGTAATATTCCATTGTATATATGTGCCACATCTTCTTTATCCATTCATCCGAAGGGGTTGACATTGCAGTGGAATATTTAAGCGGGGTTGGGGCTTGGGCCATTTCGCGGTAGGGTCTCCTTTTGGAGGCCCATCGTTCTTCTGAGGATGCCCCTGGCCGGCCCCTGGGATTTGATGTCCCCCAGATTTCAGGAGGGGGCTGTTGTCACCAGCTGCTTCTCTTCCTGGGTGGGCACTCACGGGGCCTATGCCACCTGTGCTCCCTGCACCCCTCAGCACAAACCCCTGCTGGAGTGACCCCACTGCCCCCAGAGAGGGGTCAGGGAACGCGTCCCGCCCTGACCCTGACCACCCTCTGTGGGTGCTGCTCCAGGGGAGGATGTGCGTCTCACCCTCTTCGTCCAGGCGCTCCTGGGCCTGAGTGTGGCTTCTGCCTGCTGCTCCTGCGTTCGTCCTCAGCAGCCGGCCCCGTCCTCCCCGGGCGTGTGTGTGCGCACGCACACACTCGCCACACACACACACACACACACACACACACACACACACACACACCATACACCCCATACACACACACACCACACACACACACCCCATACACACACACACCCCATGCGCGCGCACACACATACCATACACCCCCACACACAGACACCCCATACACACACTCGCCATACACACACACCATACACCCCCCCACACAGACACCCCATACATACACACACACACACACACCATACACACACCCCATACACACATACACACCTCATACACACATCGTACACATACATCATATACATACATCACACTTACATGTATCACATACCACACCATGCACCACACACACACATATACCCATACCATACACATGCATCATGCACACACCACACACACATACACACATGTGAACCCCTCAGTGAGTGAAACTAAATTCTCAGTTTCCCCCAGATCAACACAGCACCGCCTCCCCTCCCCTGGTCCAGTGCAGCCCTGGGCCCAGGTCCTGGCCCCCATCACCTCCTTGTGTCTGGTCCCCGCCTGCCTGCGTGTTTCCGTTTCCCCAGCCGCCCTATGCTGTGCGTGTTCTGATCCCCTCTGCCAGGGGTGACCTTCCTTCCCGAGGAGCCTCGGGCCCCTGCACTCTCCACACACGCCCCCTCCCTCCTGACCGCCGTTCCCCACTGTGGGTTTCCTCAGTGCTGACACCTCCCAGCTAGAATGTGAAACCCTCAAAGGCACAGACTATGGGTTTCATCTTAATACTGCTGAATAAGAAACGCATTTTGGTAAAAGACCCAACCAGTACGCACGTATTTAATAGAGTCAAAGTGATGCCCCCTTGGCCTCCTCTCCCATCTGCATGCCGTCCACAGAGGAAGTGCTGGCAGGCATTGGTGGGAGCCCTTCCGGTCTGTTCTGTTTGCCTTTGCGTTCATACATGGACTTGCACATGTGTATACATGGTCTAGCTGGCTTGCCGTGTCTGTAACTGGGATCTACACACACACAGACACACACTCGCAGACATGCACACATGCACATACTTCAGCTAACTTGCCGTTTTCACTCAATACCAGGCTTGTAAGATTTCTCTCTGTCAGTACATATTGGCCTACCTCTTTAAAAAAAGTCTCAGAGTATTCCAGCCTGTGGGCTCTGCCCTAATTTATTTAACCATTGTCCTATTGATGGGCACTTAGGTTGCTTCCAGTTTTTAAAAAGATTGCTGCAGTGAAAATCCCTATACTCACATCATTTCATATACATGTGACTCCTGGAAATGCAGTTGCTGGGTAAAAGGATATGCGTGTTTAAATTTTTGATAGAGAAGGCGGAATTGCTTTTCTGAAAGGCGTCACTGGGACTCCTTCTAAAGAAATAAATTTTTTTTAAAAGGAGAAAACCAAAGAAGTTATTCACCACCAATAGCTAAATAAAGAGAGAGTGGTTCTCCCTCAGACCATGAACTGTGAAATGCCACAGCCAGGGAGAGGCAGAGGATCTAGGCAAAGGTTGACATAGTTCCTAAGGTTTTCTGTGCTGTCCCCCTCACCCCGCAAAGCAGTCCTGGGGAAAGATGAGATGAACAACCAAAAGCCTGAGAATCTACTAATGCCCCACAGTTTGGAGAGAGGAACACTGTGTGTGTGGTGGGGTTGGGGATGGATGCTCTCGGAGCCCAGTGACTCTCATTAAAGTCAGGAAAAACCTGTCCTCCAGGGGTGCTGCCCAAGGTCCGTTTGCACTGCATTCTGGGAGAATCCCTTAGTTCCATCTATCAGTTTACCCATCAGCTCCTCAATTATATCATTCTTACATTCAGCCTTCTGCATATCAACCACCATATTTTTGGGGGGGGGTGTGGTTTATCCCAGAAAGGCAAGGTTTATTCAACATTTGAAAATCAATCAACGCAATTTACCACGTTAGTAGAATAAAGGTGAAAAAAAACGATCTTCACAATAAATGCAGATAAAGCATTGGTCAAATTCAGCACCAAGTTTTTTACTATTATGAATAAAGCTGCTGTAAACACACATGTACAGGTTTTATGTGACCGTAAGTTTTCGTCTCACTTAGGTAAATATGAGAAATGGGATGGCTGGGTCTTATGATAAGTGTTTGTACAACTTTGTAGGAAGCTGCCAACATGTTTCCCAAAGTGGCTGCATCATTTTGCACCCTCATCAGCAAGGTATGAGTTATAGCTGTCGCATTTCCTCATCAGGATTTGGTTTTGTCAATGTTTTTTTGGTTTGTTTTTTGTTTTGTTTTGTTTTTTTAAGCCCTTCTAGTAGAGGAATGTTGTTACGATTCTTTTTTTTTTTAAAACATCTTTATTGGAGTATAATTGCTTTACAGTGTTATGTTAGTTTCTGCTGTATAACAAAGTGAATCAGCTATATGCATACGTATAGCCTCATATCCCCTCCCTCTTGCGTCTCCCTCCCACCCTCCTTATCCCACCTCTCTAGGTGGTCCCAAAGCACTGAGCTGATCTCCCTGTGCTATGCGGCTGCTTCCCACTAGCCATCTGTTTTACATTTGGTAGTGTATATATGTCCATGCCACTCTCTCACTTCGTCCCAGCTTACCCTTCCCCCTCCCTGTGTCCTCAAGTCCATTCTGTGTGTCTGTGTCTTTATTCCTGTCCTACCCCTAGGTTCATTAGAACCATTTTTTTTTATAGATTCCATATGTACATGTTAGCATACGGTATTTGTTTTTCTCTTTCTGACTTATTTCACTCTGTATGACAGACTCTAGGTCCATCCACCTCACTATAAATAACTCAATTTCGTTTCCTTTTATGGCTGAGTAATATTCCATTGTATATATGTGCCACATCTTCTTTATCCATTCATCTGTCGAACCACCATATTTTTTAAAATTTGGAAGCATAATTATTTCAGCAGTTTTAGGTTTACAGAAAAGTTGAGCAGAAAGTCCCCATGTGGCCTGTAACCCCCATACCCCCTAATTTCCCCTGTTATTAACATCTTGTGTTAGTATGGTACATTAGTTACCACTGATGAGCCAATATTGATACACAACCGTGGGGATTTATGAGCTGCTGCAAACCCTTTCTCAGGGCACACCATGTGAGTGGCTGGGCACAGGGAGGGAGGCACTGTGTCACCTGAGTCCTGCCGGACGTCACAGCAGATGGAGCCGAGGGCCTGAACCTGGCATGCACTGGGGTGGCCCCACTGGTGGCTGTTGAACGGAGGGTGGGTGGGCCATTGACCGAAGACGCCCTGATTCCCAGGCAGCCACCCCTACCCACTGTGGCTGGCCTGTGGAGCAGGAGCGTGGCTGAGAAGCTGGCTGCATTTTTAGCCTCAGGGACACGTTGCGCGTGGCAGCTTGCAGCCCGTGGCAGGTGCCGGGGTGGGTGGGTTCAAGGCGGTTTTGCAGCATGGGGAGCGTGCAGCTTCAGGGGCTGGCAGGCACTCAGTGTGATCTCAGCGCTCTCAGTGGCGTGCTCCATTGCTTCCCGTCCGCTGTAGCTGGTGCCTTTGACCCCAACCCGATGCTCCATCCTCGTCTCTCGGAGTCGCTTCCCCATCTTTGCTGCTTTTTGCATTTATCCTCCCCTTTCCTTAAGGCTGGAATTGAGGCCCATGTCCTCGGCTTGCTGGCTGCAGTGGCATGTGAAGTCTCTGGAAAGCTGTGCCTTTGGCAGGCCGGGAGCCTAGAGGGAGCAAGGAGATGTGGCTGGGAATGATTGTGAAAACTGCAGAGACAAGACAGGCTGAGAAGATTGTGGTTACAGCTGGAGTTCAGGGACGCCTCTCCCAGTTGGGTTTTGAAGGATGAATAGTAGTTTGTCACTAAGATTCTAGAGGCGTGAAAAGGGAATGGCTGAAACGCTGGCCTGGAAGGTGTGAGACCCCGACAGCATTGGGTCTTGGGGGTGTGACGGGGGTGAGGCTGCAGGGATGGGCAGAACACAGACCCGGGAGCTCATGGTCCAGAGCTGATCACCGCGTGGTGCAGCGCCATGCTTCCAGACCGCATTAGAGTCCCTGGCCGTAGGTGGGGGCAGGCACGGTGTGATTTGGGCCGGGTGTCATCTGCGTGGAGGGTGGAGGGGGTCCGTGATTGGATTTAGGAGGCCCCCAGCTGGGTAGCCTGCTCTGTGGACAGGAAGCATGGCAGGAGCCCTCCACGTCAGAGCTCAAGGACTCTTGTAAGTTAATGCGGGTCTGTGCCCTCACTGGACAGGCAGGGAGACCAGGCTGCCGGTGCTGGAGTGGGGCCTGATCCCCACATCTCAGCGCCCCTGGCATCCTCCGAGATGAGGAAACGGAGCCCCAGGAGGTTCTGGAGCCTTCACAGGCTGTAAGGGCAGAGCTAGGTCTGAGCCAAGATCTCTCTGTGGCCCAGCTGTACGCAGAGATGCAGGTGCCGCCCCTGCCAGGGTGGCTCCCCCACGTGTCAGGGAGCAGACGGTGGCCCTTGCACACGGGGTGGCTTGTGCTGCACACCCGCACATGCACACACTCACCCTTTCTTTGACGAGACTTTGTTTAGTGCGTCTTGTAAAATTCCTACCCCCACTGCGCCGTGTGCAATGCACACAATTTTAAGATAACCCAGACATCACCAAGCTCTATCTTGTGTGGCATTTTGGTGTTTTTGGGAAAACAAGTTGGGGACAAAACCTTGAAGAATATGCTTCCTTTCCCGTCAGAGCAAAAGGAACCTGTAATCTTAAGGCCACGGGGTTTCCTGCATCTTCCTCCAAAAGGGTTAGAGAAATGCATCCCCAGGAGACCGGGGCCAGTGGCTGCTTCCTGAGTGCCCGCTGGCTTTTGGGAGTAGAGGGAGGGCTCCCCTGAAAACTTGGGGAGACTCATGATCACCTTGCCACTCTTTGATTTTCAAACTGTTGGGTGGCTCTGTGGACCCCGGGAGCTCTGATCACAGAGTCCTGAGCTGCTTTGACGTCAGGCACAGGGAGCTTTATGGAGCCTGTGGTCCGGCACTGCATCGGAGAACTTCCTTCTGCTTGTCCAGGAGCAGCCTGTGTGCTCAGCCCGCTGACGCCAGCCTGTGTCCTCTTTCATTTCAGTCTCTGGAGCATCCGAGCGTCGCTGCATCTCGTCTGCATCTCGTCGGGGGAGCTGACGGCCGGGCCAGGACCGATCTGCGGATGGCCCAGGGTCCCCAGGCGCCTGCAGCTTCCCGGTGAGTAGGACCTGCGGGGTCACCACGCTGTCTGCCCTGCGTGCCTGGTCATCTGAGCATCTGCACTCACAGGCTGCCCGGGGGCTGGGGGACAACTGGGCCCGCCCCCCTCATCTTTCTTCAGCAGAAGCTCCAATGCAGCTACACTCACGTGTTTCACCGTTTTCTGTTTTGACAAATTGATGAGGAGAAAGACGAGTTTGGGGCGTCCCCAGAGGACAAGCCACGCAGAGCAGACGTGGTTTCCTGTCACCCTTCTTCTCTCCTTTCAGACTCACCTTGTCCCCTTCTGCCGCTGGGGATGCTCCAATCTGAGTGGCGCCGTTGCCCGCTTCCCGCTAGGGTGCTGTTAGGCCAGATTGTGATATTAGGGGAATGCTGGCCTCATAGAATGTGTTAGGAAGTGTTCCTTCCTCTTCTAATTTCTGAAATAGATTATAGAGAATCGGTATCATTTCTTCCTTAAATGTTTGGTACAATTCAGCAGAGAAACCATCTGGGCCTGGTGATTTCTTTTGGGAAAGTTATTAATTATTGATTCAGTTTTTAAGATACATATAGTTATTCTGTTTGTCTATTTCTCCTTGTGTGAGTGAGTTTTGGTAGTACATGTCTTTTAAGGAGTTGGTCTGTTTTATCCAAATTATCAAATTTGGGGGCATGGAATTCTTTGTAGTACTCCTTTATTATTATCCTTTTAATGGGCTATTATTATCTTTTTCTGTGGGATCAGTGTTGATGACTCCTCTCTCTCTTTGGTAGTTTGTGTTGGTAGTTTGTGTCTTCTTTTTCTTGGCTAGCCTGGTCAGCAAAACAGATTTTGGGTTCATTGATTTTCTGTATTTCCTCTTCGTTTTCAATTTAATTGATTTATGCTCTCATTTTTATTATATTTCTTCTGCTTGTTTTAGGCTTCAGTTTCTCTTCATTTTATTTCCCAAGGTACACGCTTAGGTTATCGATTGGATATCTTTCTTCTTTTCTAATGTATACATTTAATGCTATATATTTCTAAGCACTGCTTTTGTTAAATACATTGTGGAAATTCTGACAAGTGGTATTTTTGTTTTCATTTAGTTAAAAAAACTTTTCTTTTGATAGTTCCTCGTTGACCCATGTGTTGTTTAGAATTATGTTGTTTAATTTCCAGATATTTGGGGATTTCACCCATTTTCCTTTATTGATTTTTAGTTTAATTCCATTCTGCTCTGAGAATGTACTTTGAGTGATTTCAACTTTTAAAAAACTTGTTCATGTGTGCTCTATGGCCCAAAATGTGTTCTGTCTTGGTGCTATGGTCTGAATGTTTGTGTCCCCCCCAAACCCCGCCCCAAATTCATATGTTGAAATCGTAACTCCCAAGGTGATGGTATTAGGAGGTGGGGCCTTTGGAGGGTGACTAGGTCATGAGGGTGGCATGCTCATGAATGGGATTAGTGCCATTATGAAAGGGACCCTGCAGAGCTCCTCACCCCTTCTGCCATGGGAGGACACAACAGGAAGTCTGAGATCCAGAAAGGGGCCCTCATCTGACCAGGCTGGCCCCTGATCTCGGACTTCCAGCCTCCTGAACTGTGAGAAATAAATTTTTGTTGTTTGTATCGCACTGTAGTATTAATATTTCGTTATAGCAACCCATACGGACTAAGGCACTTGGTAACTGTTCCATGCAAGCTTGAGAAGAATGTGTATTTTGCCACTGTTGGATGGAATATTGCATGCATGTCAGTGAGACCCAGGTGATGGATAGTGCTGTCCAGGTGAACCATCCTTGCTGATTTTCTGCCGGCTTGTTCTATCAGTTACTGACAGGGGATGTTAACGTTGTCAATTATAATAGTGGATTTGTCCTTCTCTCTTTGCAGTTCTATCAGTTTTGCCTCATATATTTTGATGCTCTGTTAGGTACATAGCCATTTATGATTGCGATCTCCTGTTGGAGAATTGAATTACGTATCATGCGGTAATGCCCCCTCTTTATCCCTGACAGTTTTCCTTATTCTAAAGTGTGCTTTGTCTGAAATGAGTATTGGTACCCCAGTTTTCTTTTTTTCTTTTTTTTTTTTTTTTTTTTGCGGTAGGCGGGCCTCTGACTGCTGTGGCCTTTCCCATTGCGGAGCACAGGCTCCGGACGTGCAGGCTCAGTGGCCATGGCTCTCGGGCCCAGCCACTCCGCGGCATGTGGGATCTTCCCGGACCGGGGCACGAACCCGCGTCTTCTGCATTGGCAGGCGGACTCTCAACCACTGCGCCACCAGGGAAGCCCCTTTTTTTTTTTTAATTTTGAAATGAGATTATTGTTTGTTTATTTTTTATTGGAGTATAATTGCTTTACAGTGTTAGGTTAGTTTCTGCTGTACAATGAAGTGAATCAGCTATATGCATACATATATCCCCTCCCTCTTGGACCTCCTTCCCCCTCATCCCACCCATCTAGGTCATCACAGAGCACCGAGCTGAGCTCCCTGTGCTTCAGGTTCCCACTAGCTACCTATTTTATACATGGTAGTGTATTTATGTCAAACCTAATCTCCCAGTTCATCCCACCCTCCCCTTCCCCGACTGTGTCCACATGTCCATTCTCTACGTCTGCGTCTCTATTCCTGCCCTGCAAATAGGTTCATCTGTTGGTACTACAGTTTCCTTTTGGAATTAGCACGGTATATCCTTCTCCATACCTTTACTTTCAACCTAAAAGTGTCTTTATATTTTAAATGGGTTTCTTGTAGACAGCATGTGGTTGGGTCTTGTGTTTTTATCCACTCTGACAAACTCTGTCTTTTAATTGGTGCATTTAGACCATTTACATTTTAAATGATTATTGATGTATTTAGATTGATGTCAAACTTTTCTTTTTTTCAATTAATTTTTATCGGAGTATAGTTGATTTACAATGTTGTGTTAGTTTCTGCTCTACAGCAAAGTGAATCAGTTATACATATACATATATCCACTCTTTTTTAGATTCTATTCCCATGTAGGTCATTACAGAGTATTGAGTAGAGTTCCCTGTGCTATACAGTAGCTTCTTATTAGTTGTATATAGTAGTGTGTCAATTCCAATCTCCCAATTTATCCCTCCCCCCACTTCCCCCTTGGTAACCATAAGTTTGTTTTCTGCAACTGTGACTCTATTTCTGTTTTGTAAATAAGTTCATTTGTACCATTTTTTAGATTCCACATATAAGTGGCTAGCAAACTTTTCATTCACTGTCTTCTGTTCTTGCCACTTCCTTTTCTCACTTCTCTGGTTTTCATTGACCATTTTATAGGAATCAATTATATTTCTCTTAGCTAATCATTTTTAATTCTTTGAAAATTTTTTATTGTTTGACTCAGAGTTTACAATATACATTTTTAAGTAATCTAAAATCCATCTTCAAATAACACAATACTTCTTCAGATTTAGTGCAAGTCCCTTAAAACAGACTATTCCCAGTTCCTCCTTCCCGTCCGTTGGGACACTGCTGTCATTCATTTCCCTTACCCATAAGCTAGAATCATCACAATACATTGTTACTATTAGAGTTTTAAATAAACAGTCATCTTTTAGATCAAATAAGAGTAAGAAAAGTATAAGATTTTATTTTACCTTCATTTATTCCTCCTCACACACTCTTTCTTCATATAGATTCAGGTTTCCAAAGTATATAGTTTTCCTTCCATTTGAAGAAGAATCTTTTAATATTTCTTTCAGGGTATGTCTGCTGGTGACAGATTCCTTCAGTATTTGTCTGTCTGAGAAAGTATTTATTTCTCCTTCACTTTTGATAGCTAGTTTTGCTGGATATAGAAGTACAGGTTAGTGGAGTTTTTTTTTCTTTTTCTTTTAAAGCTTTGAAGATTTTCACCTATTCCCTTCTTGATTGTGTAGTTTCTCACAAGAAGTCTGATGTAATTCTTATCTTTGTTCCTTTATAGATAAAATGTTTCCCCACCTGCCTCTAGCTTATTTCTTGATTTTTCTCTTTGTCTTCAGTTTGCTACAGTTTGAGTATGATATGCCCAGGTGTAGTTTTTGTTGTTGTTTTTTGTTATTGCAGTATAGGATTTACAGCGTTGTGTTAATTTCTACTGTACAGCAAGGTGATTCAGCTAAACATATGTATACATTCTTTTTTATATTATTTTCCATTATGGTTTATCACAGGATATTGAGTATAGTTCCTCGTGCTATACAGTAGGACCTTGTTGTTTATCCATCCTATATATAATAGTTTGCATCTGCTAATCCCATGTTGTTGTTTTTTAAAGTATTTATTCTGCTTGGTGTTCCTTGAGATTCCTGGATCTGTGGTTTGATGGTGTCTGTTGTTAATTTTAGAATAAATGTTGGCCATTATTAGCTCAAATATGTTTTCTTCCTCATTATCTCTTTTGTTTCCTTTGGGTCTTCAGTTATACGTATGCTGTATCTTTCAATATTGTCCCGTGGTCCTTGGATGCTCTGTTCTATCTCTGCTTTCACCCCCACACTGGCCTTCTTTTTTATTTTGCATTTCAGTTTGGGAAGTTTCTATTGGCCTATCTTCCAGCTCCCTGATTTTCCCCTCAGCCGTGTTGAGTCTACTGATGAGCCCATCAAAGGCATTCTTCCTTTCTATTACCAGTTTTTAAAAAATTTCTAGCATCTCTTTTGGATTCTTTCTTAGACTTTCCATCGCTCTGTTCATATTACCCTTCTGTTCTTGTATGCTGTCTACTTTTCCCATTAGAGCCCTTAGCATATGAATCATAGTTCCTTTAAATTCCCAGTCTGAGAATTCCAAAGTCTGTGTCATATCTGAGTCCAGTTAGGATGCTTGCTTTATTATCTCTTTAGAATATGGGTGTTAAAAAAATTGTTTATTTTTTTGCCTTTGATATGCTTTCTAATTTGTTGTTGAAAGTCAGATATGTTGTATTGTGAAATAGGAACCGAGGTAACATGCCTTCTTGTGGGAATCTGTGTAAATCCCATTAGGAGCTGGGCTGTGTGTCGTGTCTGCTGAAGCTGTAGGTTCCAGAGGCTTCAGACTCCTCCAGTGGCCTTGGTTTGGCCTCCCCTCTGGACACTGGGCTTCCCTCAGTCCTGCTCCTCAGAGAGGGTCTGGTCTTGGAGCTCCTTCAGCTGGAATCCACTGTTATCAGACAGGATCCCTGTTGGTGTGGTGGGAAGGTGTGGGGGAGGGCATGTGTTACCTGAAAACTGGGTTCGCCTCTTGGTGGGTGTTGAGCCCAGAGACACAACTAAGCGGAGATCCGGAGAAAGAAGGATTTATTAGTTGCAGCAAGTAAGGAGAACACCAGGGATCTTTCCCAAAGCAGCGTCTCCCCAGCAGCAAAATTGGGGAAGTTTTAAGCTTAAGGGTACATGCATATTCATGAGGGGGCTTGAGAAGAGCAGAATTCAGCATAGAACTTCAATCAACAGAGTACAAGCTTTAGTTGATTGAAGTCATGACAGCCAACATCATCATTCCATCCTCCACCTGGGTGGGGGCCTTAGTTTCTGCAGAACTCAAAGGCGTGTTATTATGTGTATCCCCTGAGGACCCAGGACCCTGCCCCAAGGCTGCACTATTGTTTCTTGACGGTTCCTCCCTTGTCCCTGGATCCCCTCCCTTCCCTGATTAGCAACTGTTTGAACCTGCCCATTGGAACTCAGGGAAGGTCATGGGGGCTGAATGAAGCCTATTTTCTGTAATCAAGAAATGGGGGACACAGAAAGGCTTTTGTGCCCAGGAGCCCCACAGGGTCCTGTTCCCTTTCAGCAGGTTCTGAATGAATAAACTAAAAGTGGTAAATAAAGAGGCCAAGCCACTTGGTCACGGTGACGGCTAGTTTGTAGGATTTCTCTTGTGCGTTGTGGTTTTGGGGAATTTGAAGCCCAGATGAGGGAGCCTGTATCCGGGAGCCTCCGGAAGTCCTCAGTGAATGGAGGAAGTGGCCCACAGCTGCCACGCGAAATGCAAGATGATGATGGTGCTGGTGGTGGTGCTGGGGCTGTGGCCACACCAGGCAGCTGGGTGGGCCCAGCCACACAGAGGCAGGTGGGCTCTCCTGCTGTCACTTCTAAATTACTAGCTGTTTTGCCCTCTTACTGTGGATGAACCTTCCATCCCACCCCTTTCCCTATGCCTGCAGTACTTTGTTTTGGGGATCACAATAGCGGGCCTTCCGCGCGTCAAGAAAAACAGAATCGCCCCCGTCCTCCATGTCTTGTCAGCGATCCCTCCGCCAGCATCGAGTCTCATGAACAGATTTTTAAACTGTTGCCATCTGTTCTGCTCTTAATTGCAAGTGTAAAAAATATTATTTTCCCAATTGCATCAGGGGAAGGGGAAAAATATGTATTCCTAAAGACCAGAGTTCTTGAATGAGGCAGCCTGGCTCTGCTGCCCACTCGCTAAAGATGATGTTGCTTCTTTGCTCAAATGGAAGCATTTTATAGCGGTGGTTTACTTACAGGGTAGTATTGGCCCACTTACATCTATAGAACAAGAAGTCAGGAGAAGGGAGAAAGTGGCCGATTTGCCATGGAGGCGCAAAGATCCTGTCCCCCCACCTCTCAGAGGGCCCAGCCCCCTGCTCTACCAGCAGTGTGCTGTCAGGGGTATGTCCTTGTGACCCCTCCTGCTGCTGGGGGTGTTTCCAGATGCAGGCCAAGTGTCAGGGCTGTTTTCACCCTCAGAAGCTGGTGAATTCGGTCTGGGCTAGTGCTGGGCTAGTAGTGCTAACGCCAACCTAGGGGCCGGTGTCAGAGCCGTGCATCCTACCCAGAGGACGGACATGGCAGCATTTTCTGTGGTTCTGAACTGAGTTTGGGGTGACAGAGAACAGAGTGCACGTGTGCACGGCACTTGTGTGCGGAGTCTTGCAGCCGGAGGACACCAGGTCCAGCCTATTGGAGGAGGGCATGTCCTGGCTCAGACCCCCTGTGGAGCTGACACTGGTGTCCCCCAGAGACTTCAGAGCTGGAGGCCGCTGTCCCCACTACATCCAGTCACCTGGACTGCCAAGAAACGAGTGAGGCATAGCTTTAACTTTGCCCCCACTGTCCCTCCGAACCTGCTCCAGGGGCTACTTCTTTCCTGGCCCAAATGACCCTTCAGGGAGGCCCTGGAACTTTCTGTTGTTCTAAGTCAATAACATGTTCTCTGGTGACTTTCAATCCCAGGAAGAGTCTCATTTCAGGAATACAGGTGAGCCATCGTGGACCCTCTGGAGCTTCTCCTGTCTGGCTGGAACCTCACCCATCTTGGGAGTGGGCAGTGGAGGGAGGGCTGTGTGTGTGCTCTTTTCCCGTTGCTGTAGGAAGGGGGACCCATTCCAGGGCCCGAGAGTGGGTCTTGTCAAACACTCAGAAGTGAATTGTTGGGACTTCCCTGGTGGCACAGTGGTTAAGAATCCGCCTGCCAATGCAGGGGACACAGGTTCAAGCCCTGGTCCGGGAAGATCCCACATGCCGTGGAGCAACTGAGCCCGTGCACCACAGCTTCTGAAGCCCACGTGCCTAGAGCCCGTGCTCCACAGCAAGAGGAGCCGCTGCAGTGAGAAGCCCGCTCACCGCAACAAAAAGCAGACGCCACTGGCCACAGCTAGAGAAAGCCCGGGCACAGGAACGAAGACCTAACGCAGCCATAAATAAATAAATTAATGAATTGTCTGAAGAGACACATGTGCTGACAAAGCAAGAGACTTATTGGGAAGGGGCGCCCGGGCGGAGAGCAGTAGGGTAAGGGAACCCAGGAGGACTGCTCTCCACGTGGCTTGAAATCTCAGGTTTTATGGTGACGCGGTTAGTTTCTGGGTTGTCTCTGGCCAGTCATCTTGCCTGGCCCATATTTGGTAACTCAGGGTCCTTCCCGGTGGTGGGTGCATCTCTCAGCCAAGATGGATTCCAGTGCAAAGGACTCTGGGAGGTTGTCAGGGCATATTATGGGCTGGCATCTCTTCGCTCCTTTCAGCCCCTCCTGAATTCCCCTGGTTAGTTTTCGGTGGCAGCACCATGTTCCTTATTGGGACGTCGTGCTGTGAGACAGCTCAGGCAAGCGCTCATCCTGGCCAAGGCGGGTGGTTTTGGTCAGTGGTTCCCTAACACCATCTCTTGCCTCTGGTGGCCAGGGTTGGGCCACGAGGGTCAGAGCATCTGGGTAAAGGGTGGTCTTACCCCTCAAGGGGCTGGGTGGCACTCTCAGGGGCCAGCAGATGTTACTTCTGCATTGTCCTCTCCAGGGGCACTTCTGTCAGAATGTCCTTCTTCTTCTTATTATTATTTTTTTGGCGGTACGTGGGCCTCTCACTGTTGTGGCCTCTCCCGTTGCGGAGCACAGGCTCCAGACGCGCAGGCTCAGCGGCCATGGCTCACGGGCCCAGCCGCTCCGCGGCATGTGGGATCTTCCCGGACCGGGGCACGAACCCGTGTCCCCTGCGTTGGCAGACGGACTGTCAACCACTGCGCCACCAGGGAAGCCCTGTCCTTCCTTTTTAAGACTGAATAATAGTCCCTTGTATGTATAGACCACATCTTCTTTATTTATTCATCTGTTGATGGACACTTGGGTTGTTTCCACCTTCTGGCTATTGTGAATTGTGCTGCTATAAACGTGGGAATGCAGATGTCTCGTTGAGTCCCCGCTTTCAGTTCTTTTAGGTGTATACTCACAAGTGGAATTTCTGGATCAGATGGTAGTTCTGTGTTTATTTTTTTGAGGAACCTCCATACTGTTCTCCATAGTGGCCGCACCATTTTACATTCCCACCGACAGTGCAGAAATGTTCCAATTTCTCCATATCCTCAACAACACGTGTTATTTTCTGAGGGTCATTATTATTATTTTTTTTGCTTTGTTTCTTTGTGGCAGCCATGCTAATGGGTGAATGGGTATAAGGTGGTAGGTACTTGCTTTGTATGGCGGCATCCACTGGCTTCACGAGATGTCTTGGAGCGGATGCAGTGTGATCTAATGCTGAAGCCATGAGTCAGCTCAAGGCAGTGGTGCATGAGTGTGGGCAGAGGCTGAGCTCTGCTGCACCTCCCTAGGAAATCTGGGCTCTCTTGTGATGCCCTGCAGGCGCAGCCAGGGTCCTGGGGTGCTGCGGGGTGCAGTTTGGAAACCACTGTCCTCGAAAATGATCTTCAAACAAGTGAAGGATGGGAGAGAGTGACATAAAGAGTGGGGGAGGGACTTCCTTGGTGGTCCAGTGGGTAAGACTCCGTGCTCCCAATGCAGGGGGATCCCTGGTCTGGGAACTAGATCCCACGTGCATGCCGCAACTAAGAGTCCACGTGCCCCAACTAAGACTTGGAGCAGCCAAAGTAAATAAATAAATATTTAAAAAAAAGAGTGGGGGAAACGTAAAACACGTAGTTATGTGTGGAATTAAGATGAACTGAGGGGACTAAGTGTGGTGTAAATGGCTCCGTGCTCCATCTCTGTATTTACAGCCCTAAAAAGTGAGGAGAGACTTCGACAGAATGTAGGTAAACATTTTGGGTGGTTTTCTGGAATCGTTTTAGTGGTACTGTTAGCACTGCTATTCTGAGCAGGTTTTGTGTGTCATGTGAGATGAAGCAAATGCATAATCATGTGATCTTCCAGTTTGAGGACTCTGAGGACCAGTTTTCAGTGGGGAGGAGAAAGGAGATACAGAGGAAAAATAGTGAGGAAAAGGAAACCCTTGTAATCCTGAACTTGAATGAACTTGAATGACAAGGTCAATGTGAACTCTTGAACCCACTGTGTTCCCCAGAGAGGCCTGGAAATGGTGGCCTCACCAACAGCAAGAAGATAGCCAGGCCCCTGATGGTGGTCTTGAAATACAGTTTTCTACTAAAAGAAACTAGGACTCCTTGGACAAACAGCAGATTCTGTGTCGAGAATAGGAACTGTACAAGTTGTACCTGGAACATTTTGTCAGAGCAGAGAGGAGAGGAACCATCAGACCCACTAGAATGGTATTAAAAGGGCCTGGGACTTGAAGAGGCCAAAGATGGGACAATTTGAACATCAGTAAGAGGAAAAACTGCAATGTATTGAAATGCATCTAATATGCTTAAATCCATGAGTTCTTTCTTTTTTTTTTTTAAATTGAAGTATAGTTGATTTACAATGTTGTGTTAGTTTCAGGTGTACAGCAAGGTGATTCAGTTATATATATATATATATACACACACACACACACATACACACACACATAAGAATATATATATTCTTTTTCAGATTCTTTTCCATTATGGTTTATTACAATATATTGAATATAGTTTCCTGTGTTATACAATAGGTCCTTGTTGTTTATCTATTTTATAAATAGTAGTGTGTATCTGCTAATCCCAAAGTCCTAATTTATCCCTCTACCCTGCTTTTCCCCTTTGGTAGCCATAAATTTGTTTTCTATGTCTGAGTCTGTTTCTGTTTTGTAAATAAGTTCATTTGTATCATTTTTTTAGATTCCACATATAAGTGATATCATATGGTATTTGTCTTTCTCTTTCTGACTTACTTCACTTAGTATGATAATCTCTAGGTCCATCCATGTTGCTGCAAATGGCATTATTTCATTCTTTTTTATGGCTGAGTAATATTCCACTGTATATATGTACCACATCTTCTTTATCCATTCATCTGTGGAGGGACATTTAGGTGGTTTCCGTGTCTTGGCTATTGTAAATAGTGTTGCTAGGAACATTGGGGTGCATGGATCTTTTCTAATTAGAGTTTTCTCCAGTAAATCCATGAGTTCTGAATGATACCAAGGAAGACAAAATGAAACAAAAAAGCCTAATTGGTCACCTCATCTTGTTTCCCTATGCACGTGGCACCAGTGGGCAGCCTAGTGGCAGGTGATGGGGTTTCTGTGTATAGAAGGGGTCCAGCACGTGGATGCATGAATGGACACCCTGGGTTGTGCTGATGCCAGCTGACATTGCAGAGAGGGAGGCATCCGGACCTCACGGCCTCTGGAGGAGGAAGGACGCCACGTTGCCCTGGAAGTTGTTTGCCTCCAAATTCTAATCTGAAACACATTCAGCCTCCAGATCTCACCACCAATTTGCTGGTACACAGAGGACAGGGGACAGTATTCTGCTAGGCTGTGGGGACAGTCATCAAAATCCCAGCCAAGGGAAGTGCTCTCCGACAAATGATTCGGTGTCTTCAGTGGATTGAAGGAGATGTGTAGGGCTGGGCACTCGGTGGGAAATGGTTAAGGAAAGGTGAGATGGTGATACCCCCAGAATTGGGGGTGGTCATGGGGCACATGGCAGGGGCTTTGTCTCAGAGCGGCGCGGGGGATGCCTCTGGGGCGGCCGGCACGGTCTGTCTCCTTATCTGGTTGAGGTTCCAGGGTATTTAATAGTAATTTATTAGGCTAAATATTTGCCTTATGCTGTTGCTGTTGTTTTGTATGTGGGTTGTTTTTTTAATTGAAATACAGTTAATCTACAATGTTGTGTAAGTTTCAGGTGTACAGCACAGCGATTCAGTTATGTATGTGTGTTTTGTTTTTTAAAAAAATTAATTTATTTTTGGCTTGTTGGGTCTTCGTTGCTGTGTGGGCTTTTCTCTGGTTGTGGCGAGCGGGGACTACTCTCTGTTGCTGTGCACAGGCTTCTCACTGCGGTGGCTTCTCTTGTTGCGGAACACGGGCTCTAGGTGCACGGGCTTTAGTAGTTGTGGCTCACGGGCTTAGACGCTCCACAGCCTGTGGGATCTTCCCGGACCAGGGCTCAAACTTGTGTCCCCTGCATTGACAGGTGGATTCCTAATGTCTGCGCCACCAGGGAAGCCCTGTATGTGGGTTATTTTGACAGTAAAAACATTAAAAGAAGACATTTAGGAAACCGGATCACGAGGGTGAACGTCCAGCCTGGTCCTGGGAGTGTGACGTATCCAGTCACTCTAACCTTCTCCCCTTCCTGCAACACACGGCTGACTGCGTCATTTCTCATATTTTCTACCTTAGACCTTTTATTGTAAACTTACCCATAAATATACTTGTGTCTTTGGTTCTGAGATTTCCAAAGGGTGTATGGAGTTGTGTTTTCATTTTTTCTGTGATTCTTATTCCATTTTCTTTCCTGTAAGGAGCTGTGTTAGGTCAGGTCCTCTGAGAAGCAGACTGAGGATTAGATATGTGTGGATTTTGTTGGGGGAGCAGCCTGCGAGGAAGCTGGGGAAGGGGTGTCAGACAGGAGGCGGGGGGGAGGAGAGGAGGCTTCAGGTGCAGCCCAAGGAAGGCAGAGCTGCCTGGAGGCACCTGTGCAGGGTCCATGTCTCCCAGGGAGGGTGGGGTCTGCGTCAGGGCCTCAGCTGCGCTCAGCCCGTGGGACCTGCTGTGGAGTCTCAGCCTCGTGGAGTGAGTCCCCCAACATTGATTTGGGTGGATAGCCTTTTGCTTGCAGTCAGGTTTTTCAGGAAACGCCCGTGAGTGGTGGGCGGTATGGGTGGCCGTGTTGGGATCCTGGCCAACACGGCTGGCTAGGTGGCCCCGGGGCACGTCAGGTGGCCGCGCTGGGCCTCGGTTGGCTCACCTGTAGCGCAGGAATGCTGATGGACTGGTCCAGAGCACAGGGACAACACGGGCCCATCACATGGGGCTGGTGCTGGAGCATCTCTGTGATGTTCTTAGCTCTCAAATGTAAATACTGCGACCCACCCAGAATTACAGGGCAAAGCTAATGGAATCAAGAACGTAAAACTTCCCTGCTCCCTCATGCAGCTCCTCGAGTTTTGGGATGTTTCAGTTCAAAGGAGACGGGCCTCCCTGACTGCTGGCAGCATCGCCAGGTGAGCTCTTGGAGGCTGTAACACGAAAGCCTTATCTCCTGCCCCTGGTCTTGGTTCCGGTTCAGGCGCCCCTCCATCTCCTGGGTGGTCCCAGTGTCTTCCAGGGAGCGCTGGTCCTGCAAACCCTCCAGATGAGCCCTTTTTGGGTGGCACTGTTGATCTCGTCTGATGGATTAGGAAACTGGGGCTCAGAGGGGGACTGTCGGGGCCACAGCTGGGAGGTGAGTGTTCAGGGCTGCAAACAGGCCACTGCATCCTGGGTGGAGGGAAGCTGGTCGCCGGTCACACGTGTGAGGCCCCCGCCATCGTGAGTCAGGGGCTTTTCCGGGGGCGCTCATCTGCTGCCCTGCCTCCTTCACCCCCTCCCTGGGCGTGGCTGCACGCCTCGCTCCATCCGTCTCTCGCTTTCCACTCCAGACCCGAAGGCCCCGCTTGGCAGGACTCCTTATGGATCCGTCGGCCCCCTTCTGCGGGCCTCACTTGCCTGCTTGGGGGCTGTAGTGGCCCTCACGATGCGACATCACAGCCTGCAGCCGGCTCCCTCTGCAGGAGCTCCCCTGGACCCCGGGACAGCCTCCCGACTAACCCTCGAATCCTGCTGCCTCCAGTCCCTCTCCACTGCGCCGCTGACTGGTCTGTCCGAGGAGTGTGTCTGACCGGGTGTTGGTACCGGCTGCCGCTGCTCTCGGGATCCAGGGAAAACCTCTTGTCTTGGGGAGCACAAGCCTGGCTCCTTGTCTCACCCACCCCTGTCACCCTCCACGCTCTAGGCTTCAGTCCCCCAGAACTTTGTTTTCTGGTCCTTGAGTTTACCTCCAAACCATCGGCCATACTTACTGTGCCTTCTCCCTGGGACGCCTCCAGGTCCCGATGTCCTAACTCTTCCTTCTCCTCTGCACGTGGTGTCTACTTACAGAAACAGGACCCCGTGGCGCCCTTCCTGGTGCGAAGCCTTTCCATGTTCTCCACTTCTTGTTTGTAAGGAATAGGCTTCATTCAACCTCCTTGACCTTCCCTGAGTTCCCAAGGGCAGCTTCAACCAGTTTCGAATCAGGGAAGGGAGGAGAGGCAGAGATAAGGGAGGAGCAGTCAAGAAACAATAGTGCAGCCTTGGAGCAGGGTCCTGGGTCCTCCTCGAGGAATATACATAACAATGTATCTTTGAGTTCTTCTGCAGGACCCAAGGCCCCCACCCAGATGGCAGATGGTAACTTCAGGCTGAGCACAAGACGCCTGGAGCACTGCCCTGTTACCTTGCTACCAGCCAATCAGAAGAAAGTCACACACCCTGCGGCCCTCACCCCAAATTTTGCCTATAAAAACTTCTCCTGGAAAACCCTCAGGGGGTTCGGGGTTTTTGAGCACGAGCCACCCTTTCTCCTTGCTTGGCCCTGCAGTAAACCTTTCTCGGCTCCAACTCTAACGTTTTGATTTATTTGGCCTCACTGTGCATTGGGCTCACAGACTAGCGTCAGCAACGTTAACTCCTCCCCAGGAGGGCTTCCTGGGGCTAGGGGTGCCCCGTGTACCACCCCTCATAGGACAGGTCACACATCTGTTCCTTGGATGTGATGTCCCCTAGGGTGTAAGCTCTTGGCGGGCAGGACCTGTGCGTTTTGTAACGTCACGTCGAGCTTCCTGTTTGAGGAGTGAATGGAAGGGCTTTAAAGTGTGTAGATCTGTGCAGGGAAGGGGCAGGAAGGAGCCTCTGCTTCACACTTAAGTTGTGAAAAAGAGATGCTAGAGAGGAACATGAGAGGGGGTTGCCGGGAGCCCCCTCCTGCGGGGGGGATGGTGCGTGGACAAAGGTCTAGGCATTGTAGCCCTGCCATGTTGCTTGCCTCCAGTAGGTTTTGGAGTTTTGTGGAGCCTGGAAGAGCGGCCAGAAGGGAGGCTGGCAGGAAGGTTGGGGTGTAAGGCCCCTGGGCTGGGGTGGAGGACCCTCCCCGCCTCTCCAGGCAAATGGTGGGCTTCCTCCTTCACTCAGACTTTGCCCTGGAGAATGGAGCCCTGTCTTAGGGCCATCTTGGGGAGCACCAAAGCCGTGCAGGAAAAACGTATGGATCCACAGGGTACCTGGTAACCGTGCCATCCTGTGATTATTGGAACTTGAGGAAAAGTGAAGTTTTGTTTGGAGTAGAGAGGGCCTGCAGTAAGGAGACTAGTAGAGCATGAATATTTATCTCAGTAATCAAAAGTTTAAAGCAGGAAGCAATGTAAGTAATACCTCAGAGTGTCTTGGGGTAATCCTGGCCGCTGACGGTTGTTAAAGTTTGTAGTCGCATGGATCCTTGGAGCTTTCCCGAAGTATCCATGCTGGGTGATGTTGTCAGGATTGTTTTGTTGGCATAAAGGATATGGGGGCTTGATGTGAAACTTTCACACTGCAAAAAGAGGGAGAAGTGACGTTTTCAGTGTGTTGGCCAGAAATCTTAAAGTAATGACCTACACTCATTGTTTTTTTGTTGTTTCGCTCTCCCCAGGAAGACTGACGGAGAAAGAGCGTTAGCTCAGAAGGTTGGTACTTTATTTACAGAGCATGTTAAATTTAACATAAGAGTCACAATGAAGAGAAGGACTCTGGGTCTACAGTGTATAAGAAGTCTTCACCTAACAAGTCTGCTTGGCTCTTTGTGTCCACACTTGGTGTGACTTGTTGTAGTAGATGGATAACAAACTTATTACTGTTACGTGCTTGGGGAGATATAGCTTCACTCTCCGTGCGTGTGTTTCTGCCTCATGAGTTTTGCTTTTTTTTTAATCCACTTAATTAAGATCTTGGTTTTGTTACAGATAGGATTCTAATGTAAATAGAGTTGAATGGTTCCCCGAAGATGTCCACACCGTGGTCCTTGGAGCCTGTCAGTCTGTTTCTTTACACGGCAAAAGGGACTTTGCAGATATGACTGAGTTAAGGGGATTGAGATGGGGAGATACCATGGATTATCCCGGTGTCATCCAGGCCTGATGTAATCATGGGGTCCTTGTAAGAGGGAGGCAGGAAGAGCCAGAGGAGGTGCTACGATGATGTGCCTTTGGAAGCAGAGGCTGGAGGGATGCACTTTGCAGATGGAGGAAGGGACCACAAGCCACGCAATGGGGTGGCTTCTAGAAGCTGGAAAAGACAAGGAAACAGATTCTCCCCTAGACCCTCCAGAAGGAACCAGCCTAGTCAACACCTCATCTTTGACTCAGTGAGACACATGTAAGATGGTAAATTTATGTTGTTTTAAGTCACTGAATTTACGGTAAGTTTTTGCAGCAGCCATAGGAGAAAGTACAACAGAGACCTACTGACTGACTGAGCTTTAAAAGGGTGTCAAGTTCAGCCAGTTGTTCTCTCCCTTCACCGTGCTCTTTTTGCTATCGTCTGTGTAGCATTCCCCTGCCTTTCGTGAATAATGGGAGAACGTCTTGGGCACCAAATCTTCTTTTGCCTGCCTCAGTGCACTGGCACCTTTTGGGAGGTGAACGTTCTGCCTGCTGCTCTTCTGGAATGATCCATGTGGGGCCATTAGTGGGAAACATCTGCTGAGATGTGTGGCAGCTCCCCGGGGAGTGATGAAGAGGCACTGAGGTGTGCTCGCCCCTCTGGGGATGTGACTGCCCATCCGTCCTTGTGGGCGTGGCCAGGTGTGTATGTGCAGGGAGCAGAGAGGATCCAGCTGTTCTTGAGGGGTGGTGCCTTCTCCCCAGAGCCATCAGGGGGTGGTCATCCTCCCATCTTTCCTAACACCAGCCCCAGGTCCCTGGAGCTGCCACTCAGCCTCCAGGGGTGAGAAGGTGAGCTGGTTGCCCCTAGCCCGGCCTCCGCAGGCTTCTCTGCTTCTTCTGACCGGTTCTACTTCCATGGTGGGCAGCAAGGGGCCTGGTAGCCTGGCCTCATCACCAAGGATGGAACGGCTTGGCTGCACAGCCACCTTGGGACCAGACCTCCCAAGGTCTGGGATGGCTCCGGATGGCTCCGAATCATCATAAAATCTGTCTTAAAATCAGCGCTGGTTTAGCCTCAAAAAATGCACCTCCAGAGGTTAGGAAAGCTCAGTTGTAACTATCGCTAGGAGCTAATGATGGATTTATTATTCAGTATTGGGATTATACTCTAGTCCGTTTATGGGTTTTTCCTCTAAATTGCTGATGGTTTTTTTTTTTTAATTTATTTATTCATTTATTTATTTTTGGCTGTGTTGGGTCTTCGTTTCTGTGCGAGGGCTTTCTCTAGTTGTGGCAAGCGGGGGCTACTCTTCATCGTGGTGCGCGGGCCTCTCACTGTCGCGGCCTCTCTTGCTGCGGAGCACAGGCTCCAGATGCACAGAGCTCAGTATTTGTGGCTCACGGGCCCAGTTGCTCCGTGGCACGTGGGATCTTCCCAGATCAGGGCTCGAACCCGTGTCCCCTGCATTGGCAGGCAGACTCTCAACCACTGCGCCACCAGGGAAGCCCTAAATTGCTGATGTTTGAAGTGGAAGCTTTCGACGCTGACTAATGCTTCTACTCCAAGATTGGCTTTCGGGCAACTTATTTATAAATAAAGCGGCTTTTTAAGGAACACCCGCGAATTTAAACAATAATTAGTATAATGAGTCGCACAGCCAAATGAGGTGGTGGGGAGCACAGTTCTCCAGATGGGGACGTGGGAATCTGGGTCCCTGTACCCTGGGGAGAGAGACGATAGCATGGTTATTTCCACATGTAGAGTTATCCTGGGTTCAGGGGGCATTTGTGTATGTGGATCCATTCGATTTTCAGAATAGCCCAGGGTTGGTTTGTGTAGAACAGAAGCCTGAGGCAGGACTTTGCCTAGTGACCCCACTCATCAGAGGGGCCGCTCACGTTTGCCCCGACCCCGGTGCTCTGTGTTGCGAGCTCTTCTGGTACTTACGTTTCTTTCTTTGCCTTAGTGGCCATTTCCCCTCCTCCGTCCCCCAGTATCCTTGTTCTCTTTGACTAGTGGGGAGATCTGATTATTTTTGAGAAAAGCATTACAGTTCTTGGAGAAGTCTGCTCTCTGTTTGGAGATGGTTGGCGTAACTCTTAAGAGGGCTTTCTGCGCTGGATAACTTCAGAACTGGGCAGATGCGGGGGTGGGGGGAATGGTCTGCCTGAGAGCACTGGGTCCCCAGTTCTGTCCCTCCAGGCCCTCAGCCGTCAGGAGCTTGTTTCTGTTTTCCAGCAGCTGCCTCTGTTCTCTTATTAGAGGCATACGTTATAAACGCGGACACGAGCTGTACCTCGTGGGCTGGGGGTCCCAGGGGGCTGCTGCAGGTTGATGATATTCATTCCGCTCGGGCGGAGGACTGAGCAGTGTGGGAATGAGACACATCACGGGGGACAGCTTGAGTCCCTCATGCCCCGTGCAGTGCTCTGAAACCTTCAGGAAAGCTGCCACACCTACAGAGGGGCGTGGGCCTGGCGTGTGTGTGCGTGTGTGTGTGTGTGCATGTGTGCAGAGAGAAGAGAGGAAGGCATGTTTGCAAGGAGGACAGTGTCTAAAAGATCAGAATTCAGTAGAGACAGCAGGTCACAGCCCAGAGAGCTTCAGGGGAATCAGTGGACGTCTTGAGGGGTTTCTCACGGTGCGTGGAAAGGTGTGCACCAGCCAGACCGTGTGGATCGTGAGGAGAGGTGCCTGCCTTCCTCGGAGCCGTGCCTTTCTGTTGCTTTTCGCTGGTAGAAATGTAAATTGGTTCAGCCACTGAGGGAAACAGTATGGAGGTTCCTCAAAAAACTAAAAGGAGAATTACAATATGACCCAGCAATTCCACTCCTGGGTATTTATCCAGAGAAAATGAAAACAATAATTCATAAAGACATATGCACCCCAGTGTTCATAGAAGCATTATTGACAGTAGTCAAGATGAACACAGCCTAAGCACCCATCAGTAGATGAATGGATAAAGAAGATATGGGGTGTGTGTGTGTGTGTGTGTGTGTGTGTAGTAGAGTATTACTCAGCCATAAAAAAGAATGAAATTTTGCCATTTGCAGCAACATGGATGGGCCTGGAGGGCATTATGCTTAGTGACATAAGTCAGACAGAGAAAGACAAATACTTATATGTGGAATCTGAAAAATAAAACAAACTAATGAATATAACAAAAAAGAAACAGACTCACAGATACAGAGAAACTAGCGGTTACCAGTGGGGAAAGGGAAGGGAGGAGGGGCAAGATAGGGGTAGGGGGTTGAAAGGTACAAATTACTACGTGTAAAACAACCTACAAGGATATATTGTACAGTTAAGGGAAATATAGGCATTATTTTGTAGTAACTTTAAGCAAAGTATAATCTATAAAAATATTGAATCACTATGTTGTACACCTGAAACTTATATAATATTGTATATCAACTATACCTAAATTTAAAAAAAAACTTTGAAGTTTAGGATGGTTTTAGATTTATGGAAAAGTTTCACAGGTTGTACAGAGAGCCCCCACGTACCCCTCACCCAGCTTCCATATTATTATTATTATTTTTGCGGTACACGGGCCTCTTACTGCCGTGGCCTCTCCCATTGCGGAGCACAGGCTCCGGACGCGCAGGCTCAGCGGCCATGGCTCACGGGCCCAGCCGCTCCGTGACATGTGGGATCTTCCCGGACCGGGGCACGAACCCATGTCCCCCGCATCGGCAGGCAGACTCTCAACCACTGCGCCACCAGGGAAGCCCTGTGGTCTTTTTTTTTGATGTAGATGTTGAGGTTCATTGGGGAAGGGGAGGTAAAACTGGTCTCCTTGGTCACGTCATGACCCTGTTGCTTCCTCTGGCCTGGACGACCTGACATCTCCGTCAGCCTGGAATCCCAGCCTCCATTCGGGTTTTGTAGGCTCCAGAATTTCTGAAGAAATGAGGATTCATATGGTTGGTTCAGACTCCCACCCCCTCGTCACATCACTCCCTGCCAGCATCTGTGCCTGTATCCTTTGAGCTCCTCCTGAGACTGGAAAAAATGTATCCGGCTCCAAGCCACCCCCTCCTTATTTTAGCACCAGGTGCTACCCCTGGAGCTTCCCCCTGCCCTCCAGCGCCGTTTCCTCCTCTCTACTGGATCCCTGGCTGCACGCACATGACGGCTTTTATCTCCCATCTGAGAAAAAAGAAAAGTCTCTTGGTCCCACTTCCTCCTCCTGCTTCTGTCCTATTTTTCTGCTTTGTTTTGCTGTAGAACTTCTGGGAGGAGTTGTCTCTACTGGCTTTTTCCAGTTCCTCCCCGCCCTTTCTCTCTGAAACCCGCTCCAGTCAGACGTTCCCCCTTCCTACTGATGCGTCTACCGACTCTGCTGAAACTGCCCATCGAGGTCGCCAAGGACCTGCAAGTCCTCCTCTCCCTTGACTTGTAATTTGTCCTCTCCCTCCCCCCGAACTGCTTCTTCCCTTGGCTCCCAGGGCTCCATATGCCTGGGATTTTCTTCCCACTTTGGTCAGTCCCCCTACTGACCTCTGAGGGTCGGAGGGCCCCCGCCTCAACCTGTGGACCTCTCCTCTTCTTCATCCACACTCACACCCTGTTGACCTCACCCAGTCTCATGGCACTAAACCCATCATATGCTGAAACATCCCAAACTTATGTTTTCACTCTGACTTCTCTCCTGAATGCTAGACTTGTGTATCCAACTGCCCATGAAACATCTCCTCTTGAGGTCTAAGAGACCCCAACTCGACAGGTGCCAAGCTATCCCCCACCATCCCTCCTAACTCCCGTCTCTCGTTGTAATACATGGCAGCTGCATCCTTCCTGATGCCTGGATCATAGTCTTGGAGTCAACTTTGTTTCTTGTCTTCCTCTCAGATCCTACATCTCATCAGTCCTAGAATCCCATCCCTGGTCACCACCTGCACTGCCCCATCATCTCTCCACTGGGCTGTTGCCCTCGCCTCCAGCCTTCCCATGTCTACCCTGACCCACACCTTTCCACCCAGGTGTATCTCTATATGGCAGCCAGGTTACTGCTTTTTTTTTTTTTTTTTTAGTTTTATGGAGTATGGTTGATGTACAATGTTGTATTAATTTCAGGTGTACAGCAAAGTGATTCAGTTATACATATACATGTATTCATTTTTTTCAGATTCTTTTCTCATAAAGGTACAACATCTACAGAATATTGAGTAGAGTTCCCTGTGCTATACAGTAGGTCCTTATTAGTTATCTATTTTATGTATAGTAGTGTGTGTGTGTTAATCCCAAGCTCCTGATTTATCCCTCCCTCCCCTTTCTCCTTTGGTAACCACAAGTTTGTTTACTATGTCTGTAAGTCTGTTTCTATTTTGTAAATAAGTCCACTTACATCATTTTTTAAAAATTAGATTCCACATATAAGTGATATCATATGATATTTGTCTTTCTCTGTCTGACTTACTTCACTTACTATGATAATCTCTAGGTCCATCCTTTTATTTTATTTTTAAAAAATTTAATAGAGTATAGTTGATTTACAATGACTGCTTTAAAACTTAGATCATGTCACTTTTCATTCCAGAACCCTCCAGCCTGCCCCCATCCCCCTCTCACTGAGTAAAAGCCAGAGGCCCCTCCTTGACTGTTTCTTCTCTGACTTCACTTCCGAAAACTCTACTGCAGAAACCCACGTGGCCAGCAGCATCACCTTCTTCCCGTGTTGGTCCACACGTTCCCCTGTCCACGAGGCCTCTGCAGACGGCCCCCTGAGTACTGGTTCTGGTCCCAGCCCCACCAGGAGCAAAGTCAGGCAACTTCCTGCCCCCCCTGCTCCCCACGTCCTCAGGACCTTTCTAAGTCTAGGTTGCTTGGCCTCTGTGGGTTTCTACATGGGGAGGGCCCCCGACTCTGGCCATCAGGGTTGCGTGCATGTAGACACTGACTGCTGGGCTTGGTTTTCTCCAGACATTTTACGTCACCACCCAAGATATATATAAATTATAGGTCTCAAACAGAAGTTTCAGGAAACGATTTTTACACTCATTTGAGGTGGCGCATCCTGTACAGTATTGTACTTCATTTTTTTTTGTGTGTGTGTGGTACGCGGGCCTCTCACTGTTGTGGCCTCTCCCGTTGCGGAGCACAGGCTCCGGACGCGCAGGCTCAGCGGCCATGGCTCACGGGCCCAGCCGCTCCGCGGCATGTGGGATCTTCCCGGACCGGGGCACGAACCCGTGTCCCCTGCATCGGCAGGCGGACTCTCAACCACTGTGCCACCAGGGAAGCCCTGTACTTCATTTTTAAAATTCTGGTTGCTGCTCAACCAGTGGACCTCATGGTCTGCCCGTGGGTCCCCGCAGTGTGTAAGCCACAGCTCTTTCCAACACATTCATCATCTTAGAGGTGAGAAGCCTGAGCCGCAGAGAGTTACAGGTTTAGCCAAAGTCACATCAGTTAACTCACCGAAGAGCCAGGACTAGCACCTGGTCCTCTGATTCCTGTTCTGGCTCATTTTTTGGATCTTGTAATTAATTTTAATGACTGTCCCATTACGGCTGATTTAAATTACCCCAGGGAGGAGCATCAGCTCTATTAGAGAAGTTTTATTGTAGCTGCCCACCTGCTCTATTCAAGGAAGTGCATCTTTTGTGGAATTTCTTCTGGGTAATTAAGAGGGTCTAAGAACCCAGTCTTATAGTCATTGATTTAACTGTAGATAACAATGAAGTTAAATTTAAAAGCTGGTTCCATCTGCAGGGGCATATGAGCGATTTAAATTAGAAAAGGTGTTCACCAAAGCACTACCTAGGTGCCTGGGGAGGCATGCCTGCCCTTGTGTGACTCTGGACCAGCTCCCACGTGGCACCCCGAGGGCAGGGCTATGGTGGGGGGCAGGGGTCACCATCCCATTCCACTGGGCGTGCTTAGGACAGAGCCTTGCGGGTTCTGGTTCTGTCTGTCGGCTACTTGCACGTTGATAGGGATTCTGTGCGCATCAGGGTTGGAGCAGCTCTGATCTGAGGATGATTGGTTTTTGGTTTATAGTTCTTACCATTAAGTTGGTCATCCTCAGCGACCAAGGGTTCATAGCGTTTGGTTGCCTGTTTAGGGCACCATGCTAGGTTCTAGTATAATACAGTTATGGCAGCGCTCTCTGGGGATTTGCTGTCTGGTGGGAGGGAGGGGTGAGGCACACAGCATTAATCATGGTTTTAGAAAGTGGAGGTGCCGCGGGCACCCCGAGGCAGGCAGGATTTAGATGCATGAAGGGGGAGGGGGAACTGGTAGGGAGGGCGTCATCAGCAGGAGGAGCTGCGTGAAGAAAGATGTAGAGGCAGGAGGATGCTGGATATAGTTGGGGACACCTTGCACCTGAATGGAGGCAGGTGACAGCCAGATTTTGGAAGGCCTTAAATCACATTGTAAGCTATTTGGACTTTATCCAGTGGGTCATGGGAGCCATTGTAAACTTAAAAAAAATACTTGTTTTTACAGAGTTTTATAAATTGTGGCATGTTTAGTCCATTTGAGCTACTGTAACAAAATACCATAGACCAGGTGCTTAGAAACGACAGACATTTATTTCTCATGCTTCTGGAGGCTGGGAAATCCAGAATCCTGGCACCAGCAGATTCGGTGTTTAGTGAGAGCTTCCTGGTTTATAGATGATGTCATCTTACAGTGGAAGGGGTGAGCTAGCTCTCTGGGGTCTCTTTTTATAAGGACGCAAATCTTTATGAGGGTCAGAGCCCTCATGACCTATCACCTTCCAAATGTCCCACCTCCTAATACTGTCACCATTGGGGATTAGGTTATCAACATAGAGAATTTGGGGGGGACACAAACATTCAGACCATAGCCTGGTAAAAGACACAAAACATAAAATTTACCATTTTAACCATTTTTAAGGGTATAGTTCAGCAGCATTAAGTACATTCACATTGCTGGGCTATCATCACCACCATCTCTCTCCAGAATTCTTTTCCTCTTGCAAAACTGAAACTCTGTCCCCACTGAAAACTAACTCCCCATCCCCCAGCCCCACCCCCACCACTATTCTGCGTTCTCTGATTTTGACTCTCTTAGGTGCCTCATATAAATGGAATCACACAGTTGTCCTTCTGTCCCTGGCTTACTTCACTTGGCATAATGTCCTCAAGGTTCATCCACGTTGTAACAGGTGTCAGAATGTCCTTCCTTTTTGAGGCTGAATAGCATTCCATTTTATGCATATACCACATTTTGTTTATCTGTTCATCTATCAATGGACATGTGAGATGCTTCCACCTTTTGGCTATTGTGAATAATGTTGCTAAAAACATGAGTGTATACATACCTCTTCTAGTTCCTGCTTTCATTTATTTTGGGTATATACTCAGAAGTGGAATTGCTGGATCATAGGGTAGTTCTAGTTTCAGTTTTTTGAGGAACCTTCATACTGTTTTCCATTGCTTGCACCATTTTCCATTCCCACCACCAGGGCACAGGGTTCCAGTTTCTCCACATCCTCGCCAACACTTGTTTTCAGTTTTTTGGATAGTAACCGTCCTAGTGGGAGTGAGGTGATATCCCCCTGTGGCTTTGATGTGCATTTCCCTGATGGTCGGGTATGTGGCATGTCTTCTCACCTGTGGGAGCACTGTGCCCTCTGAGCGGGAGTTCTGTGGTGGGGAGGTTTGGGGTGGGGGTGACGTTGTCCCTGGTACTGCAGATCAAGCCCCCGACTCATGGCTTTGGTGGCCTCTGTGGGAACGTGGGGGGTCCAGGATGCCCCCCGCAAGTCCAGAGGGAGCACTGTTGGGTCTGGCTACATGCCTGTCTGCACCAAGCCCACGCCCTTTGCCCTGGGACTGTGTTCCCGCTACTTTGGGTTGCAGTCAGAGGAGCAGGGCAGGCTAGGGGAGTATTGAAGCCAGTGCATCACTGTGGGTGTCTCTGCAGGACTGTTGGTCATTAGTGAGGCTCCTCCTCCTGGGCACATGGGAGGACTGTGCTCCTCCACTTCCTGTGGGGTAGAGGTGACCACATGACTGCTTTGGCCAATGAAACATGAGCAGAAGTAGCAGATGCTTTAAGAGCAGGTCCTTGCTCTCTCCCCAGTCACATCCATCTGAGAAGCACATGTTGAGATAGAAGTGGCTGACCTGCCCTGGAGAGTAAACATTGAGTCAGCAAGATAGAAACTCTTATTAGAATAGGGCACTGTGATTTAGGAGTTATTTGTTACCGCAGCACAACCTAGCCTGTTCTGACTGACGTAGGAGGAACCTGAAAACTGTTTTCAGTGCAAAGATAGGTTAAGATAAAAATGTTTCATTTAGAGGTAACTCCCTATGCTCCTTGATACCTCGAAGTACGGAACCCCTCAGATGCAGCAGAACAGTTTCCCAACAGGTAGTGGGCTGCATTTTCCTGTAGGTGAGTCCCAGACGTCAATTATCAGACGTTAATGGTTTCATTTGCCAGCAACACGGAGCTCTGGCCTGACTGCCCACAGCCCTCCCTGTGTGGGGCTGGGAGCTGGTGAGAACTCCCAGAATGACTTCTGTATTTTCCAGTGTTTTGCAAATCCAGATTTAGCCAATTTAGATTTTAGGAGACAATGCCAAACTCCGTGGACCTCATTACACTTCCAAAGCAGGAGGGTCATTCTCGTTAGTAGTTATTCTCCACTGTTTTTGAAAACAGAAATGCCTTTTTAATAACAGAACATATTCCACACCTTCCCTACTTGGCTGTAGTCATGTTTTTAGTACGATTTTGGTCATTCAGTAACTATTCCTCTAACAGATCTTTTTAAGTTTAACTTTCTGTTTTAGAACTTCTCAGATACTTACAAAAGAAGAGAATTGTATCATTGGTCTTTGTCATGGGATTGTGTCCCTCCAAAATACATAGGTTGAAGTCCTAACCCCTGGTACCTCAGAATGTGACTGTATTTGGAGATAGAGTCTTTAGAGAGGTAGTTAGGTTATAATGAAGTCATTAGGGTGGGTCCTGATCCAATATGACTGGTATCCTTATAAGAAGAGTTTAGGACACAGACATGCACAGAGGGAAGATCATATGAAGACACAGGGAGAAGACAGTCACCTAAAAGATAAGCACAGAAACCTCAAGAGAGAGCAGCCCTGCCCACACCTAGATCTTGGACTTCTAGCCTCCAGAATTATGAAAAAATGAAATTTCCAGGCAGTGGTCCTTTGGTGTGGCAGCCCTAGCAGACTGATACGGTCCCATGCACTCTTCTCCACCTTCAGTATTTAAACAGTCTTCACGACTGCCTCTGATGTGCCAGGAGTGTGGGGCAGACAGCTGAGAATTAGAGACGGCGCCTGCCCTTGTGAAACCTACCGTCTGTGGAAATTGGAAAAGTTCACAAGGAAAAGCTGTAATTGACTATAAATACACGACATCTGTAAACCTTAGAAGTCATCGCCGGAACACATAACGCACTTGGTCTCCCAGCAGCGCCAGGCAGGTGGATGAATTCTCCGAGCCCTTGGAGCCCTATTGTGTGCTCCTGGGACCAAGGCTTCAGGCAGGAGATGGGTTTGTGGTGTAAGTGGAGGAAGATAGAGTGAGCAGTATGGCCTCAGTCAAGCCAAACCCGTTATGTGGATGGGAGTCAGGCCACTTCGGAGCAAGCCCGGCCGGCGAGGACCAAGATGCAAGCACCATTCTTACAAGATAAAGAAGTGAGGGGATGAGCAGTCACGATGAGAAGTGATTCATTTGCTTATGGATGGATTCATCCAGCATTCCTTTAAATACCAAATCCCCATGTACGTTTAAAAATACCCATTTGGCTCAGAAACAGTAGGCTGAGTGAAAGATGCCAGATACAGAAGAACACATATTGTACGGTTCCATTTATATGATGCTTCCAGAAAACGCCTAATTATAGGGAGAGAAAGCAGCTTCGTGGTTGCCTAGGGTTGGGGATGTAAGCAGGGATGGGCCAGGAGGGAGTGTTGGCTGGGGATGGTGGAGATGTTCTAAGACTGCGTTGTGGCCAGGGCTGAGCATCTGAATACATTCCCTGAAAATCGTCACCGCTTATAATAGGCAAGTTGTGTGGTATGTAAATTATACCTCGATGAAGCTGTAAAAAACACTCATTTCAGCCCTGTGGAAAATCATGGGAGTCTTCTCAGAGGAAGTAGGCTCTGAGCTGGATGTGAAGGACAGAGTGCCTTCGGGTAAGGAGAGACCACCGGAGGGAATTTCAGCTGGAGGGACACCATCCTGGGGGAGGGGGCTGGCCGGTGGCTGAGATGGAGGGAAGAAGATTGTCACAGGTGAGCGCATCAGGTCACAGAAGGGATACGCAGCAATTCTCAAACCTGGTTGCACATTCCCACCTCCTGGAGAGCGTTTCTAAAGCACAGATGCCTGGGACCCATCCCTGAGGATTTGGATATAATTGGTCTTGGGCAGATCCCAGATGTAAATTAAAAAAATTTTTTTTTAATGAAATGATAATTCGTTTCTAATTCTGTCATTTCTTTTTTCACTTCCCAGCTGGAGTGCTTCTATAGATGCCTCCTTCATCTGCTATATATATGGTTTACCAGGGGGACATTTCATAGAGAAAAGGCAGGGCAAACACGTCATTCTTTTACTTCATTTACCACTTTCAAAGATGAATGTGTTTCCCATGATCCTCCAGTACGCTTTTTAAAATTTAAACTATCATTGTGAACTCATGGGCTTGGACATGTTTGATAGGTTTCAAACCCTTGCAATCATTATCCTTATTGAAGTTCAAATTGTCCTACCTTTGGCCAGTGGGAGTGTCTTCAACTTGGTCCTTGAGACCTTTGGACACACCCCTACTCAGCTTTTTTTTTTTTTTTGGCCGTGCTGTGCGGCATGCGGGATCTTATTTCCCCAACCAGGGATCGAACCTGTGCCCCTTGCAGTGGAAGCGTGGAGTCTTAACCACTGGACTGCCAGGGAAGTCCCCCTACTCATCTTTGATAGCTTCCTTGCCTTTTGCTAATGAAGTAGTTTTATTTTTTCATCCCTCTCTCACAAGCTCGTGAGGTATGCCTTCCTTTTTCATTCTTTCAGTGGTTGTCCTAGAGGTTATGATATGCAGCCTTGACCCATAGACTCTAGTGATTATAGAGTCATCTTTAAATCGGTACTTGAACCACTTCCTGGACAATACAAAGTCTTTACATCCAGACATCAGTATTTTTTGAAAGCTGCGCAGGAGCTCTTTGTCTCATCCGGGATTGAAAAGTCTGGATGGGTGGATGGTGGATGTATTGAGGACATTGACAGCTTGTAGGGGTAGAGCAAAGGCCAGACCTGAAGTCTTCAGTGAATAAGGAACAGTGTGAGTTTCTTAGTTGGTTATCAGGTTCAGATTTTAAGGAACAGTTTTCTAATTCTGTTTTTGTTTGTTTGTCTGGCCTGATGTGGCTGTAGTGACATTTTCAATTTATGGATCCTTTTAGAGCTGGGAAAGAGGGATGCCCTTTTGCAGAGATGCTTATGTCAGTCAGGTGCTATAGGAATTGAAATTAACATTACTCAGCCCAGGCCTGACAGGGGGATGCCTTTAAGATTCTCAGCATGAGAGTTTGAATGTTCACAGGCCCCAACTCCTCCCCAGATGAGGGGTCTCCCCTCTGCGAGGCGCATCGTTGAGGGCCTTGGTGATGAGATGAGATGTCGTCTGGGTCTTCCGTTACCATCTGACACGTGAGGAGGTGGAAGATTGATGAGAGCCTTCCAGACATATGCTCAGAGCCGCATGGCTGGTGTCCTTGCAAAGTATCTGTTGAAGATGCTGGGATGTCTGACCTGTGGCATGTCTCAGTCTTTAGATGGTTACACTCATGGTGCACTTCAGCGGGTCCTTTGGTCCTCTGTCTCCCGCACGTTGGCAGTTGTACCACTGGACCGTCAGATTCAGGTTGCAGCTCCTCTGCCGAGATTAGAGGAGACGCACCATGTCTGTTTGTTCCTCTTTCTGCGAGTTTGAGGCACCCTTTGTGGTCCTCTGTTACGGCTGCCCTGGCAGACTAACAGCCACCAATGCTTATGTTAGTGCCTTGTTGGTCATTTCAGTCCTCGGATAGATTCCTCAGGAGGACCTCGTGAGACCAGGATCCTTAAGTCCTTGCATTTTGGTGTCAGGTTGCTCATGCCCTTCATACGTGAAAGTCAGTTTTCCCGGATAGTAAATCCTTGAATGTCTTAAATATGCTAGTACACTTTCTTCTGGAGGTAATCATTGTTGTCAGAACGTCTGATGACAGTCTCATTTTCTTATGAATGATGTGCTCTTTTGCTCTTGGAAATTCAAGGGATACTCCCCCCTCCTCTTTTTTCTTGATGTTTGTAGTTATTTTACAGATGTGTCTTTTTTAACTTGAAGTGTAGTTGACTTACATTAACTTGACACTACATTACATTGACTTATGTTAATTTCAGGTGTAGAACATAGTAATTCTATATTTTTATAGATTACACTCCATATGAAGTTATTATAAAATATTGACCATATTCCTTGTTCTGTACATTACATCCTTATAACTTATTTATTTTATACCTAGTAGTTTGTACATCTTAAATTCCTTCACCTATTTTCGCCCCTCTCCCCAACCCAACCCACTCCCCTCTGGTAACCTCTAGTTTGTTCTCTGTATCTGTGAGTCTGTTTCTGTTTTGTTGTATTTGTTCATCAGTTTTATTTTTAGATTCCACGTATAATCGAAAACATGCAATATTTATCTTTCTCTGCCTGACTTATTTCACTAAGTATATACTCTCCTGGCCCGTCTACATTTTTGCAAATGGCAAAATTTCATTCTTTTTTATGACTATTTGTGTATGTGTGTGTGTGTGTATATATATATATATATATATATATTTGATGACTTGACTATTGTAAATAATGCTTCTATGAACATTGAGGTACATATGTCTTTATGAATTAGTGTTTTTATTTTCTTTGGATAAATACCGAGGAGTGGAATTGCTGGATGGTATGGTAGTTCTATTTTTTATTTTTGAGGAAACTACATACTGTTTTCCATAGTGACTTCACGAATTTACATTCCCACCAACAGTGCACGAGGGTTGCCTTTTCTCCATATCCTGGCCAACATTTGTTATTTGTGGGTTTTTTTTTTTTTTTTGCAGTACGCGGGCCTCTCACTGTTGTGGCCTCTCCTGTTGCAGAGCCCAGGCTCCGGATATGCAGGTTCAGTGGCCATGGCTCACGGGCCCGCCCTCTCCGCGGCATGTGGGATCTTCCCAGATTGGGGCACAAACCCGTGTCCCCTGCATCGGCAGGCGGACTCTCAACCACTGCGCCACCAGGGAAGCCCTGTGGTCTTTTTGATGATAGCCATTCTGATGGGTGTGAGGTGATATCTCATTGTGGTTTTGATTTGCATTTCTTTGATGATTAGTAATGTTGAGCGTCTTTTCATGTGCCTGTTGGTCATCTGTATGTCTTCTTTGGAAAAATGTCTACTTAGGTCTTCTGCCCATTTTTTGATCGGGTTTTTTCACTGTTGAGTTGTATAAGCTGTTTATATATTTTGGATATTAAACCTTATTGGTCATATCATTTGCAGATATTTTTTCCCATTCATTAGGTTGTCTTTTTGTATTGTCAATGGTTTTCTGTGCAAAACCTTTTAATTAGGTCCCATTTGTTTATTTTTGCTTTTGTTTCCTTTGCCTTAAGAGAGAGATCCCCCCCAAAATATTGCTACGATTTAGTCAAAGAGTATTCTGCCTATGTTTTCTTCTACGAGCTTCATGGTTACCATTCTATTCTTTCATTTCTAATTTTATTTATTTGGGCCCCCTCTCTTTTTTTCTTGATGATATGGCTAAGTGTTTATCAATTTTATTTATCTTTTCAAAAAACTGGCTCTTAGTTTCATTGATCTTTTCTGTTTTTTTCTATTTCTGCTCTGATCTTTATTATTTGTTTCTTTTTGCTGACTTTGGGCTTTGCTTAGTTTTCTTCTAACTCCTTTAGGTGGAAAGTTAGGGTGTTTATTTGAGATTTTTGTTGTTTCTTAAGGAAGGTATGTATTGCTATAAACGCCCCTCTTAGAACTACTTTTGCTCTGTCCAGTAGATTTTGGAAAGTTGTGTTTCTGTTTTCATTTATCTCAAGGTATTTTTAAATTTTCTCTTTGACTTCTTTGTTGACTCATTAGTTTTTTATTAGGATGTTGTTTTGTCTCCATGTGTTAGTGTTTTTCTAGTTTTCTTCCTGTAATTGATTTCTAGTTTCAAAATGTGATCGGAAAAGATGCTTGATATACTTTTAATTTTCTTATAGTTATTGAAAGTTGTTTTGTGGCCTAGCATGTGATCTATCCTGGAGAAAGGTCTGTGTGCTCTTGAAAAGAATGTGTATTCTTCTATTTGGGGATGGAATATACTGTATATATCTATTCAGTTCATCTGATCTAATGCTCATTTAAACCCACTGTTTCCTTATTGATTTTCTGTCTAGATGTTTTATCCATGGATGTAAGTGGGGTATTAAAGTCTCCTACTATTATTGTATTACTCTCAATTTCTCCCTTTATGTCTATTAATATTTGGTTTATATATTTATGTGCTCCTATATTATGTGCATATGTATTTAGGAATGTTACATCCTCTTCTCTGACTAACCCCTATATCATTACATAGTGCTCTTCTTTGTCTCTCATTATAGACTTTGTTTTAAAGTCTGTTTCATCTGATACGAGTATTGCTACCCCAGGTTTCTTTTCATTTCCATTTGTATGGAATATCTGTTTCCATCCCTTCACTTTCATTCTGTGTGTGTCTTTTGCTCTGAAGTGAGTCTCTTGTAGGCAGCATATAGATGGGTCTTTTTATTCATTCAGCCTCCCTATGTCTTTTGATTGAAGCATTTAGTCATTGACATTTAAAGTGATTATTGATAGGTATGTACTTAGTGCCATTTTGTTACTTGTTTTCTGGTTGTTTTTGTAGTTTTTCTCTGTTCTTCTTTTTTTAGTCTCTTTCCTTTTGGTTTGATGATTTTCTTTAGTTTTGTGTTCGGGTTCCTTTCTCTTTGTTCTTTGTGTCTCAGCTGGAAGGTTTTGATTTGTGGTGATCATGAGCTACATCTATATCTACTTGTACTTATATCTACTTGTTTAACCTGATAGTCATTTAAGTGCAAACACATACTAAAAGCTGTCCATTTTTTACTACTTAACCCCCTATGTTTTATATTTTGGTGTCCTGTTTTACATCTGTCTATGTATCCCTTAACCGTTTATTGTAATTAGGCCAGTTTAGTGGTGATGTTTAGTTTTTAGTTTTAGTTTTTGCTTATTGAGGCAACTCTCTCTCTCTTTCAGTTCTGAATAATAACTTTGCTGGGTAGACTATCCTTGGTTGTAGGTTTTTTCCTCTAAGTACTTTAAACATGTCACAGCACTCGCTTCTGGCTGGCAAAGTTTCTGTTGAAAAATCAGCTGATAACCTTAGGGGAGTTTCCTTGTATGTGACCCTTTGTTTTTCTCTCTTTTTCTTTAACTTTTGCCATTTTAATTATGGTATGTCTTGATGTAGGTCTCTTTGGGTTCATCTATTTTGAGCCTCTCTGTGCTTCTTGGATATGTGTTTCCTTCTTCAAGATAGGGACATTTTCATTCATAATTTCATCAAATACATTTTCTGCCCCCTTCTCTCTTCTCTTTCTAGGACCCTTATAACATTATACAAGTGTATGTTTGTACACTTGATACTGTCCCAGTGGTCCCTTAAACTATCCTCATTAAAGCAATTTTTTTTGTTTTTGCCGTTCTGATTGGGTGATTTCCATTAATCTGTCTTCCAGGTCACTTAGACATTCTTCTCTGATACCTGCTCTGCTGTTAATTCCTTCTAATATATTTTTCATCTCAGTTATTGTATTCTTCAGCTATGGTATCTGATTGGTTCTTTTTTTATATTTTCTAGTTCTTAATTGAACTTCTCACTGTGTTCCTCTGTTCTTCTCCTGAGCTCAGTGAGCAGTTTTATGACCACTGCTTTGAATTCTTTATTAGGTAAATTACTTATCTTTGTTTCATTAGGATTTTTCTCTGAGGTTTTATCTTATTCTTTCACCTGGAACATATTCCTCTATCTTCTCATTTTGTTTGTCTTTATCAGTTTGTCTCTATTAAATCAGGTGAAACAGTTGTCTATCTCAGTCTTGAAGGCGTGTTATTATGGTGGACCATCCCTGTGTAGTCTGCATGTGTCCAGTGGCTTGGCGGAAGAGCTGGCACAAGTCATGTCTGTTACTGGGGTGCACTGGCGGCCATCACCCCAGAGTGGGTAGGAGTGGGTAGAGGCGGAGGGGCCAGATCCTGAGCCTGGTGTGAGCCAAGGCTTTTCACCCCGTGCAATGGAGGTCACCCCCTTGGTGGGGGATGGGGTTGGAGCCAGAGCAGTTGGAGCCAAAGGCTGGCACCAGCTGTGTCTCCTCATGTGGCGTGGTGGTGTTTGCTGCCTTGGTAGTGAGTGGGGACGGGGTCAGAGGGGTTGGAGCCTAAGCCCTTCCTGAGCTGCTGCTTTTCTACAGTGATGGTGGTAGCGGCCTTGTTGGGGGATGTGGTCAGGCTATGAGAGGCTGGAGTTGCAGTCCAGAGCGAGCCCTGGATTTTTTCTGGTGCAATTGCCTTGGTCCCTTGGAGTGGGACCAGAGCAGGAGGGGCTGGAACCAGAACCTGCTGCAGGCTGGGGGTGATCCTTACAGGCTGGCCAGAGCCTCAGGCAGTTTTCAGTCTGCTGCCTATGCCCTGGGACTGGGAGCAAGCAGGTCTCTCCATGCGCCCTTGAGCAGAGTCTCGGTTTCCTGTGGCTCTCTGGAAGGACCTATGGGTTTTTAAACCAGTCAGAGAGGCTCGTCTTCCTGATGCCAGACCCCAGGGCTGGGATGCCGAATGTGGGGTGTGACCCCTCACTCCCCAGGAAGGGTTCCCAGCCTGTGATATCCCCTCCTCTTCTTGGTTGCCCACCAGGGATATAGGTCCTGAAGAGATCACTTCTTCTCCCTCCATGCAGATTCTGTGTGTCTCTTTCTTTATATCCTTGGTTGTAGAAGATCTGTTCTGTAAATCTTCAGAGAGAGTTGCTCTATATATAGCTGTATTTTTTAAAAATATTTATTTATTTATTTGGCTGCATCGGGTCTTAGTTGTGGCGTGCGGGACCTTCGTTGTGGCATGCAGGGTCTTTAGTTGCGGCATGTGGGCTCTTTTAGTTGCGGCATGCATGCGGGATCTAGTTCCCTGACCAGGGATCAAACCTGAGCCCTCTGCATTGGGAGCATAGAGTCTTAACCACTGGACCACCAGGGAGGTCCCTGTAGATGTGGTTTTGATGTGTTCATAGTCGGGGGGGCAAGCTCAGATCTTCCTACTCTGCCATCTTGATCCTGCCTCTAAGATATGTCTTAATGCTGGTCATTCTGGGTCAGTATTCTCAGGTACATGGTGGGCTCTTTCAATAGGTAACTTAAAGTTTCTCAAGTTAAAGTTTTAACTTTAACTTAAGTTAAAGTTTTTAAGAAACTTAAAGTTTCTTAAGTTAAAGTTTTTGTTATTTGTTCTTTCCCCTTGCTTTGGTTTTCTTCTTTATGAACTCATCAATGTCCTGGATCTTCTTTGCTTACCTTCAGTAACTGTCACTTTCTCTAGACTTCTCTTTTACCTCTTTATTTATTTTTGGCTTTCAACACTTTCCTCTTCTTCATCATCTTTTTTTTTTTTTTTTCGGTACGCGGGCCTCTCACTGTTGTGGCCTCTCCCGTTGCGGAGCACAGGCTCCGGACGCGCAGGCTCAGCGGCCATGGCTCACGGGCCCGGCCGCTCCGCGGCATGTGGGATCTTCCCGGACCGGGGCACGAACCCGTGTCCCCTGCATCGGCAGGCGGACTCTCAACCACTGCGCCACCTGGGAAGCCCCGATCATCTATTTTTTTTATGGTATTATCTGTTCTGTTTATTTGCTCTTGGGTTCCTTCTAGTTTAATCTTAATCTCTGAAATAATTGTCTTCATTTCTGATGAAAACATCTCTAATTCTTTCCTGAGTTCTATCGTCTAATTTCTGAGTATGTCTAATTTTGTGTCATGGTGTTATTTCATGCCTTTTCTTAATTTCTTTTAGTTCAATTTGGAACAAAGATTACATTTTTATCTTCTCTGTGAGCATACATTTTTGACATGCTTTCATTGTCTGGAGGAATGTTATTTTGCTCCTTGCTCTCTCTCTCTCTCTCTTTTTTTCTTACAATAGTCTCTTATAATGGTATTTGATGTTAGTGTTTTTCTGTTGATCTTTTTGGTGTGAAATTAGTTTTCCTGAACTTTTGGAAGGAGACATGGTTCAGGACAGCTCTTCTATATGCACAGAGCTTTCTCTTCTGTTATTTATGTGTAGTGCTACAAAAAAATATGACCTGAGATTTCCTGAGCCCTGTTTCCCTTCCCCGCTTGTACTTGGCCTTCCCCTTTCCTTCATCTCTGTAATCTCTGTCCTGCTAGATTTTGATGCCACTCCCAGTGGTTTTCCTCACCATGGAAGGGAGCCCTTGTTCCAATTCAGAGAGGTCACAGCACCTTGGTCCCCACTGTAGACATTTTATCCCACTATTGCTGCAGAGAAAGTCCATCCTGTTCTCCCCACCTGGCTTTCCCGCAAACGTCAGTCGTGGCTCTTCCGGGCTCTCCTGTTGTCAGGTTTCCTGGTCACCCCGCTACTTCCCGTTTCTTTTGCAGATGTCAAGACCACACAGGTCTTGAGACTGTTAGTACTCGATTCCTACCTGCTTGTGTTTTCAGGTTTGTGGGGAAACATTGTCACCTAGTTTTGTTGTAAATGTTGTCTGTGGGTTTGGGGTTTTAATCTATAGTTGCTATGTTTGTTTTAGGTGGGCATTCAGGGAGGTTTCAAAACCCTGCTGCTGACCATGCTTCCCTCCCCACGCTCTGCCTTGAGGCTTGCTTACCGCCTGTTTTTTTTGGTACCATGCTGCCGATCACCTGACCCCTCGGAGCACATCTGTTCTTTTCTGTGGTTCTGCCAAGTTGCTAGTTCAGATCCAAACAAGCACCAGAAGGTGGATTTGGAAGGGAAGAGATGCTGTCTATGAGTTCCCGGCGGGAGTGCGTCCTGGGGGAGGCAGTATCATTCCCCTACTTCTATCACAGAGGAGTGTGGTTTGGGCAAAAAAGGGAGAAAGGGAAGCAGCATGTGACAGTATGAAGCGCTGCTCTGATCCAAGTGGCTGCTCTCGACACCACAGCAAAGAAGAGGCCGTATTGGATCTGGGGACCCATCCACCCTGGTTCTAGCTGACTCCACTGGCTAAAGGAGTGGGTGGCCGTGTGGACACCCTGTCACAGGCAGTGCTGTGGGGGCTTCCTTCCCACCTGCATGCTCACTCACTCTCCCAGTCTGCCTGATGGGTAGATTTCCCATGCGACCAGAAGGAAAAGACTAAACATGGCTGAAGATTGAAAGGACCAAAAGCTTACAAAATTCCAAGTGAGGGCAGGATGAGGAGCTCAGGTCTGAATCATCCCGTAGTTCCTGGAATGTTCCCACTTGGATGTCTCAGCCAGAGTTGGGGAGAGCACAGCGCTTCCTCCCCTGGCCCATCTGGGGTGTGGTGACTGCCCAGGAAATGCCAGCATCTCTCAAGCGGGGTGAGATCAGAGGAAGCTCCTAGCGGCTTGCCTGGCTTTGTCAATCCTGAGTCTCAGAAACACAGCAGCGCTCTTCACCGCTTGTTCAAGCTGAATTGTTTTTTCAGAGCAGGCAGCTTCACTTCCCGTTTCTTCCTGTGTTTCCCTTTACGTGGCAGAATAATATTAAACCCTCCCCATTATTCTGTAAAACCCAAATAATACAACACACACTACACAGCCTGGCGTAAAACAACTACAAACGCATGTGCCGATGGTTTTGAAAGCGATACACAGATACATGTATTTTCCGATCTCCCTTATGGCGACGGCCACTACATCTTGGGAACACGCTTTGCTTTTTCTGTGTCATAAAGTCCAGAACTACATCTTGTCACGTTTAGAGCCTGCAAAACCATCCTGATGTCTTATGGTTCTAAGTCATCAGGAAGGCTGCTTTCAGAAAACTTCATACGATATGGGGGGCAGGGGGGTGGCGCCCCGCCCTCAGTGGGGAAATGCTGAGAACAGGTCTGAGATATAGTAACTCAAGTATTGGCTATTGAGGGAGTTAAAAAGAGGGACTTGGAAAGCGTGTGGGATCAGAGGTTCTGCTTCTGGGAGAGCAGAATGTTCCCTGGAGGCCTGGTGTGAAAGGGAGGAGGGGTTAGCTGGAGGAAGGATCTCAGTGAAAGGACAGAGCATCATGGGGTAAGAATGAGAAAGACCAGAGAAGGGGGGAGGGGTGGAGGAGGAACATCTCTATTACTTAGCGAAGAAGTTAGACTTCAGAGCAGAATGGGAAGAGGGCAGGGCTGAGCTAGGACCCTGAGCAAAGCCACACAAATCCCACCCTATGTACTGCACCCCCTGCCCCAATCTCCTGCTGTTGCTGGTCCAGGCAAACCAGAGAGTCTAACTGAAATAAGTATAAATTCAAGCCAACCTAGACTCCATACAAGGTAAGGAAAATAGAAGTGAGTCACAAAACGTGCAGGCCTGTGAAAACAGTCAAGCCATAAAGGGCCACGAGTAACCTATCATTAACAAGCCATTGCAACTGTGAAAAAAGCACCACGAGTGCCTCCAAACTGGACCGCTTGATGCAAGTGGACACGGGCCAGGAGGGATGCAGTCAGCCCACCTGGCCAGGGCGTGGTCCTCCCAGCATCATTCAGTTCGTCCACCAAAGTGCTGTGCTTCCCGCCCCTGAGGGGCTTACAGGAGTCAGCTTTGAAGGACCACCAGCCATTCCTTCTCAGGGCAGCCTGGCTTCTCTGGGGGTGGGGGGGAAGCTGTGAGGACTCTGACCTTGAGCTGGAACCCCGTTTCTCTCTCTCAAGTCCCCTGGGACCCCCCGACCCCGGGTGTCGTCAGGCGTGTGTCCTTCATAGGCTGCCACTTGGCAGTCTCAGGCACGACCCCCCTCGCTACCCTGGGTCAGTTCTTGGAGCAGGTCCTGTGTCGTTGGTCTGTCCATTTGTCCGTCAGATACGAGTGGGCGGGCATGAGCTCTGCTGGGGTGGCCCGCCCATCCCGCCCCCAGCTGGGCCTCTGAGGGCGCTGGGCCACCCAAGGGCTCTGCCGGGCTGCGGTGTGATGCAGCCTCGGCATCTGGGGTCCCGGCTGGCGCAAGGTACCCTGCAGACAGGAGGGGGCAGGGCAGACCTCACCCTCGCTCCTGGGGGTCTCGGGGGTCCCGGGGGTGGTAAGATATTTGCTCTTCACTCGGGAGACCGCCTCTGCTCCCCAAGTAAGACAGAAAGCGAGGGGCCTTTTCCCATTAGAAACAGGGTGAACATCTTTCCGAGGCCTCACCTGGGAGAAGCTAGGACACGGTGTGGGGGGGCACCCTGTCCTTGTGCCACTCACGGCAGGGTTTGGAGGAATCACACACAGCGCTGCAGGGCCCTGGGAGGAGGGGCACTGTGCTGCGTGACCCAGGAGGACCTGGCGTGCAGGCGGGGGAGGGGTGGGCTTGGGTGGCGGGGTGGGCAGGGATGCGGCCGGAGGTGGGCCGGGCCCCACCTGCCAGTTTGGACACGTGGACGGGCCAGCGGGGCACGGGGGGCAGACGGGGTGGGGGCAGGTCTGAGACAGAGTGTAGGCAGGATGCTCTGCGACGGGGGACACAGCTCCCCAAGGCCCGGGTGACTCTTGTTGGTTTCCGGAGTGTTCAGCATTGCTGCTGGTGGGCTTCTCCTCTTGGGCAGTTGTGAAGCAGAAAACCCGTCCGGAGCCAGCCTCCCCCTGCCCAGCACTACGTGTGTCCCAAGTGTGGACTCCTCTTGGTGTGGGTGCTGCCCTGCTGAGGCCTGTGGGGGGCCGGGGGCAGCTGGACGCCCCACTTCCCTGACGTCCCCCAGGTCCCGGGGGGGAGTCTGGAATTGCTGGTATCACCAGGGCTGTGCGAGTAGGTAGTGCCCTGCGAGGTACAGTCTCTCGGGGGAGGGCGGGGGGAGGGGGGGCTCAGCACATGGTGAAGTGAACCCGGGGCCTCTGACCCTGCAGGTTTGGCCCCGACTGTGACTTTGAGCTGGTCACCTACCTCTGGGTCCTCAGATCTTCGGGTGTAAGACAGGTGGACAGCGGAGTTCAGAACTGATTTGCTGAGCCTTCCTTGGGTCTTCGTATCTGTCATAGAAAGAAAGGAAAGGAAGGGAGGGAGGGAGGGAGGGGGGAAGAGGGGGCGGGCAGGGGATGGAAGGAGAGGGCAAGCCAACGCAACTGTAGCCTGCTAGTCATAGCAGTGCCTATGTATGAGGCTAATGAAGAGAACATTTCATTGTAAAGCAACTACTATTTTAAAAACATCAAATTAAAAAAAAAAAAAAGAGTACATTTCTGTCTGAAAGCCGCCTTGAGGTTTTCCGTAAACACCGAAACGTGAGCCGGGGTCAGAGCTATCCTTCAGAGAGAGGGAGGTGGTGCAGACATGTTTGATGTAAATTGTGCCCTTTAGCCCTCACATTGGGTAGCATCTCCACGGACCACTTAGGCTTGCCCTGTTGCTTTTGGAGAAGTAAAAAAAAAAAAAAAAAAAATCTGATTGAGTTAAATCTAATTCCTGCTAGATTATGATCGTTGTAAGGCTTGAATGGTGGGCCTGCCTCCATACTTGTAAAGAATTCAGGATTTTGTGTAAAAACCACAGTGAGCACAGCCTAGGATTTTGACACAAGGCAGGATTTAGTGCAACATAATAGAGCTTTCATTCTGTTGCTCTCCGGGCTGACAAAGTCATGGTATCTCCTTGGGCCTCAGTTTCCTCATTTATTAAGACACCTGAGGTAACAGAAAACCCGTGCCCTGTTGACATAAACTCTTCTTGTATAATTGAAAAGTCCAGATGGATGGTTTCAGGCAAGGCTTGATCTAGTAGCTTGACCTCTTTTTCCTGGGTTCAATTTCCTTCTCTCAGTCCTGTCTTCTATTATATCCGCTTCATCCTAAGGCTGGTTTAGTAAGAATATTCTGACTGTGTATATTTCTGCTTTGGCAGTAGAGGGTTTGTATTTGGTCCTCAAAGTACTTGTGTCTTATTTAAAGTCTAGTCATTGGAAAAGAAATTGATAAGGATGGACCCAAACAAAGTTAAACAAAACAGCAGATTGTCATGATAAAGCAAGACTGGAAAGAGGCCTTTGACAACCATGACCACCTGAAGGACACACTGATGATGTCCTGAGAGCAGCTGCCTCCCTGGACCTAGCGGGAGCATCGCACGCCTGCCTGCGGGGCTGGCATCCAGCCTGCTCTGGCATCCGGAAGTGTAATTAGAGACCTCAGTAATCGGCCAGCTTTGGTGATGATGCCAGGTTGGAATAACCTCTGTGGAAAAGTGAAAGCTCTCATGAGATACATCTTTAACATCAAAGGCAGCCTGGTACTTGGGTTAAGGTCCTGGCACGTACAAAGTCACAGGTGTATCAGGGAGGGGAGTACCTTGGGGAAACAGGAAGTCATCGCAGGCCGGCTGTGGGATTCACTGGAGAGCAGACCCTGCAGCAACAACAACGTCCCCCTCTTTTGGGGGGCTGGGATTACCCCAAGAAGCCTGAGGTTTGGCAGGTGTAAACACTTCGGCTTACAATTCCAGCCCCGCTACCCTCTCCCTGTGTGTTTCACAGGCATGTGTGGGGAGAGATATGCAGGGTGACCCTTGCCTGAGCCCAGCCCTACTTTGAGAGTGAAATTCATTTCCTTGTCCTCCTTTTCCAGATGAGAGGCTGTGTATTGGTGGTGTGTGTGGTGAGTCACTGGCCTGGATGACGCTGCTAGGATCCTGTTCTTAACATACAGTTTGGAGGCCTGACGTGGCAATTTAGTTTCTTGTCAGCTTTTGCCGGTACGTTATCTTCTAGCATCTCTGTTAGCATACTTAAAAAAACCCAAACCTGGCTTTCACTTTTCTCCTGGAGGCTGGTGGGGGATGTGGAAGCCCCCAACTTGTGTAGTAAACAGGTGGCCTCCAGGAGGGGTGTCACCTCCCTGACCCATCCCCCCGCAGCATGTGAGGGGGTGTCAGTGAAAAATCCGATAAGAATCACGCTAAGACGAAAGAAAAGAGAATTTTATTCAAGCCAAATTGAGGATTATAAACCGGGAAACAGAAGCTCTGAGAACTCCAGTGATCAGGAGTTAGAGACACAGTTTTATATACATTTTTGAGACAAAGAAATTATGTATCATACTGACAGGTTAGCACTGTGCACATAATTCAACAAAGTTGTTTTATTTTTCAATTATGCATGTACAGACAAGCCTTTGGTCAATGTGACCCCTTGTACCCTTGTATGAGATGAAAAAGAAGTATATTAATCGTACAGTTACAATATTACAATGCTGGCATCTAAAGGAAGAGGCCAACTTTTCTCAAAGGTTGATTTCATCCTCCTGCTTTGAGGAGGTCTGCTTACTGTTTCATGTACGGATAGATGCACGTTGCACATTGGGAAAGGCCTGCCACAAAGGGGACATGTCGTTTGTTTTTTTATTTTCTTTCTGTCTTAGTTTGATTGTCCTGCCCTAGAATATTTACGATTTTCCTCATCAGGAACCACCACACACCACATCGCTCCCAGGATGGGCCGGAGAGGCCCGGGGACAGCTCTGCACAGCTCAGCCCCTTTATCCACCAGGTAGAGGTGCCCCTGCATGACCCTCAAGGTAGAATCCTGTCTTCTCCTGGAACACTCATGATTCGGGAGAGAGTGGGCCTGGGGAATGTGTAGGAAGGGGTTTCAGAGTAGTTTAATGGGGTCCACTTAATGGGGTATAAGTGGTGCTGGGTGGCCCCTGACTTGCCCCAGGAACCTGCCTCCCTTTGGACTTACAATCTTCCTCTTGAACATGCAGCATCCTCGAAGGGCATCCAGACCCTCATGATGAGGTGAGGAAGCTCCCGGCGGACTAGGGCTGGCTGCTGTGGGTACATAGGGGACAAGCCAGGGGATTCTGGAATCCGGGAGTAAGGACCCTTCCTGTTCGACAGCCAGGTGCTGTCGATGAGGCCCTGGGTGTGGAGTCCCCCTCTGAGGGGCTCCCAGAGGCTGACGAACAAGCACTTCTTGGGGCGATGAGTGCTGGGGAGAGGCAGCTGCAGGGCAGCAGGCTCTGGTGGCTTTATAACAAGAGCCATGTGTGTCTCCCTTAGTACCTGTGGACACCTCATTGAAGCCACAGGGCCATCCTGTTACCGACCAGGGTTCTTGGCTTCCTTAATCAATAGAAATTGATAAGAGACCAGACAAGAAATTCAGGCAAGGCTTTATTGGGGCCCCTGCTGCAGCAGCGGGGAGCGGGAACAAACAACAGGCTCCCTTGCTTGTTCCTTATATGGGGTGAGGGTAGGGGTGTGTCCAGGGGTCAGGCCAGAGGGGCAGCTTAGGTGTTCTGTCCACTCCTTAGATGGTGTTGTGTGCAGGGGGCATGCGCAGTACCTGGCTTTTGCTCCCAACACCCTAGTTTTGCTCCAGCCCTTCAAGAGTGGCAGTTGGGATTTTTGGTCTCCTTGTATCTTTTTGTCCAGAATTTGCCCCAACTGCGCATGCACGTAGTTATTTTCAGTCCCATATAGTTTCTTTGTATTTTGTTGCTTGCGGAGAGGTGTGTCCAGGTGCAAGCACTGCAGCAGAGGGTCCCAGGTCCCAGCCTGTCTCAATCCCATGACATCAGTTTACAGGAGAATGGTATTATCCCCATTTCACATCTGAGGAAACAGAGCTGCTGAGTCCTGAGCTAGCATCCACCCTCAGCCCCCCGACTTGGCGCGTCTGCCTTGATTTCCTCCAAAGGAGGGTCCACCATTGTTCTGAAAGCTGTGGAGGGACCGGGGGACCCCCATAATCCCGGGGGTCTCCTCTGTTTCTGAAGCAGAGCCCGAGGTTCAGGGTGTTGGAGGAATGGTTGTGGTCACAGCTCATGGGCAGAGAGGTGGGAGCTGAAGTCCAGTCTTGGTCTCAGTGCCTTCCGCCGTCTCTGGGTCTGGGCGAGCTGCTGGGGGTGCCGTCCAGCTCCATGCTGCCTGCTGCCCCGGCTCTCCAGGACCTGTCTCGGGCTGAGCTCGAGGTGGCCACTGCAGGCAAGTTTGGGGACATCATGCCCTTTGGGCTCTTGTCTGAGCCGGGTCCTGACTGGCTGGGAGATGAGGAGACAGACAGTCAGGCATCCTGGTCCCCAGCAGCTGAGCATGGCTGTCTGGGCCCTGCCCTTCAAGGTGAGGGCGGAGGATCACTGGGGGCGGGACTTCTTCCTCACCTGCGCCACCTTTGGTGCTGTCAGAGGGCCCTGATAACAGACACGGTCCCCTCCACCATTTGCATTTCTCATCACGTCTTTTTCCTCCTCTTGTCCTCGGGGTGCCAGCCGGAAAGCGTGAATAATGAGAACAAACACAAATGATCCAAATTCTCAGTGGTCATTTTCCCGACAAGTCGGGGTCAAAAAGACACTAAAGGAGTGCCTTAACCTCCTCTGTCACCTCGTCTGAGTGCTTTTTTACAAAAGGAAAGCAAGCTCGGAATATCTGAGGCATTACTGTTGCTTCAGCTGTCGCTTTATGGCAAGGAAAGTGGTTGTTTCACTTAAAATGGATTTGGACGTAGTTCTTGGAATGAGTAAATTGAGGAAAAGAGCCCGTGTGAGATTTTGGACTTAAGCCCTTAAGTATGAGGATTTAAAGTAGGTGGTCTTGCGTCGTTCTGTGCTGGTCCTTCAGGACTGGCAGAATGGGTCTGCTGGGTGTGACTGGTGTGGCTGCTTTAACTGGACCAGTTGACTCTGACCAGCCCAACTGCTTCTCAGGAGTGAAGCGTCCTTCTGCTCTCTGGGACCTGCAGGAGAGGGAGGGACGTGTTGATGACCAGATCCTGGCTTCTGGGCAGCCCTGCCACGAGGCTAGGGAGAACAGGTAAGGGGGTGGGCCACCCTGAGTGCTGCCAGCCCTCCTCACCCCCACAAGACCCACCCGGGGATCTGCTACCTGCCTCTTGGGCTCAGGCACATACTCTCTTAGCCTGAAAAAGTCTCCCTATTTTTTTTTTTTTCTTTTGGCCACACAGAGTGGCATGCAGGATCTTAGTTCCCCAACCAGGGATCAAACCCGTGCCCTCTGTAGTGGAAGTGCAGAGTCTTAACCACTGGACGGCCAGGGAAGTCCCAAAGTCTCCCTATTTTAATATGTTAATAGAGCACATCCTTCGGCCCCCTCCTGCCCTACCCAGTCACAACTTCCCATGACTCTCCACCCCTTCGTTGGGGCTTTTCTAAGTTCTTTATGTCCCCAGGAGGGAGGTCATTCCTCAGTCACCCAAAAGGATGAAGTGCGTGCCTATCGCGGGTTCCTGCCTTTTACGATCCACCATTTGCGATTATTAATCAGTGTGAGTTAATTCAAGTCTTTTGCATTAAATTTTTGTCATAAGATGTTCAGCATACAAAAAGGTAAAAAGAATCATGTGATGAACACCTGTGTACCCGCCACCTGCTTAAGGTGGAGAGTATTACTGTATTGGTTATCTATTTCTGTGAAACCATTTATGCCAAAGTGTAAGTGGTGTAAAACAATAAACATTTATTATCTTCTACATAGAGTCTGTGGGTCAGGGATCTGGGAGCAGCTCAGACCCCAGGGTCAGCTCCCTGGGCTCAGGGTCAAGATGTGGGGCTGGGGCTGCAGTCATCGGGGGCTTGGAGGATCCACATGGCTGTTGGCAGGAGGCCTCAGTTCTCAGCCGTGTGGACCTCTCCATGGTACTGCTTGGGTGTCCTCACGGCATGGTGGCCAGCTTTCCTCAGAGTGAGTGATCTAAGAATAGCATATGCCTTTCGTGGTCTGTTCACTAGAGGCAAGTTACTAAGTCCAGCCCACACTTAGGGAAAGGAGAGGTAGGCTCCACCTTTTGAGGGGAATGTCTAAGAGTCTGTGGACATGTTTGAAACCATCACAATGACTAACACAGCTAGAGCCCCTCCCTGCCGGCACCCCCTTGTCTCCCACACAGAGGTACCTGCTGTGAGAGTTCGATGTTCACACTCACTGCGTTTGTCAGCGTACCTGCTGCGCCTGTGATTTTTGCATGTCTTGAAGCATGATGTAAATGATATCTAATTGTGTGTTTTTTCTGTAGCTTGCCTTTTTTGCTTCACCTTATGTTTGTGAGATTCATCCATAGGCAAATGTGTAGCTGTCATTCAGACCTTTTCGCTGCTGTGGGGTTCATTGTAGGAATGTGATGTAATCTGTCTGTTTAGGGGCTCCCCAGTTTCTTGCTGTTAAGACAAGGCTGTTAGGAATATGCAGTGCGTCTCTGTGTGACCATGAGCCAGATTTGTCTAGAATATTTAGCAAGGATGGGAATTGTTGCAGGAGAGAGTACACGAGTCTTCAAATTTTCTCAAAGCAGCTAAATTTGTTTTTCCAAGTGGGTCTCCTGATGAGCGCTCCTGCCAGCTGTGTGTGTGAGTCCCCCTTGTCCTATGCAGTGACGACACTTGGTATTGTCAGATGTTTTTTTTTTTAAGATATATATATTTTTAATGCTTTTCTTTTTTAAAAAAATTTATTTATTTTTGGTTGCATTGGATCTTCGTTGCTGTGCGTGGCCTTTCTCTAGTTGTGGAGGGCGGGGGGCTACTCTTCGTTGCCATGCGCGGGTTTCTTATTGCGGTGGCTTCTCTTGTTGCGGAGCAGGGGCTCTAGAGCGCAGGCTCAGTAGTTATGGCGCACGGGCTTAGTTGCTCCGCGGCATGTGGGATCTTCCTGGACGATGGCTCGAACTCATGTCCCCTGCATTGGCAGGTGGATTCTTAACCACTGAGCCACCAGGGAAGCCCTTGTCAGATGTTTGTAATGTTTGGTGGGGGAAGCGTATCTATAAGGGGTCTTAGTTTGCATTTCTCTGTCTGCCAGTGAGGTTGAACATCTTTTCATATATATATATATTTATTTTATGTATTTATTATTCTGTGAATTACTAGTTCATGCCTTTTGCTCAATTTTTGATTTTCTTATTGATTTCTTAATGATCCTTCATTTGGTTTACATATTATAAATATCTTTCCCCATTTCTTCCTACCAGCATAATGTGGGAGCTAAGAGCATGGACTTGGGGGCAAGTGGCAGGATTAAATCCCAGCCCTACCACTTCCTGTGTGGCCTCAATACCTTATATGAGCCTGTTTCCCCATCTGTAAAATGGGGATGATGACCACCCTCACTACCTTGCAGTGGTGCCGGGAGGATTAAAAGTTCTCACCTGTGAAGCATGAGTGCCTGTCATGGCGAGCACAGGATGGACTGAATAACCTTTACTGCACCAGGCCCTGAGTGGCCCCCCAGACTGCGTGCCTGCCCTGTCATTTTGCCCAGAGCTGTCCAGAGCGCTGCGTCCTCTTTTGATACGATTGGCAGGCAGTGCTTCTCTCTGGCTCCCAGTCTCCTGGATGACCCTCCCTTCAGCATCCCTGAGCTGCCTGAATAGAAAACGAAATCCCAGCCTCTCTCCAGGAGATGGCAGGGGGATTGGAAGGCATCCGGCGCCTTGCAGCAAAAATAGAAGCCTCACTTGCTTAGGAAGGAATAATAATGAGGAGAGCCAGACAGACCCAGGCTGGGAGGGTTCATCTCGACCCCCGCTTCCCTCCTGGCGTCTTTGCAGACCTGGTGGATCGCTTTCAGCCTTGGCACTGAGTTCTGGTTTTTTATACCTTAGTGTCGCACTGTCCTTTCCTTCCACAAAGCCAGGGAAGGAGGCCAGAACACAAGACTGGTTTAATATCAAGAACCACTGGAGAAACGTGTCAGGATTGCACTGTAAACACCCCTGCCACAAAGATCAGGGGGAACCGTGCTTCTGTCCTCAGGTCACCATCTGCTGCTCAAGGTCAAGTTTATGGAGGATTAAGGCCCAGTTGAGTCAGGACACCTTTCATTGATTCAGCCCCAATGTTAATTAGCTCAACACTGTGTAAGGAGCTCCCAGGTTTATTTAGTAGAACCCCAGAGGATTTTACATAAAAGCAAACATGGAGGGACTTCCCTGGTGGTCCAGTGGTTAAGAACACACCTTCCAATGCAGGGGACGCTGGTTCAATCCCTGGTTGGGGAACTAGGATCCCACATGCCACGGGGCAACTAAGCCCGTGCACCACAACTACTGATCCCTGGTGCCTCACATAGAGAGAAGCCCAGGCACCACAATGAAAGATCCCTCAACTAAGACCCGATGCAGCCCCCCAAAATAAATAAAAATAAAAACAAACATGGAAAAAGTAAATTAGAGATATTGCACATTATAGCTGGTTTGGGTTATAGCAAATTTCTGGGCTTTGAAACAGATGGAGCTACCCCACATCTCTGTTGCCAGCTCTGCCTTCAGGGTGGCCTCACAGGCCCCATAAGGGGAGCAAAGACCCCCTTGAAAGAGGAGTCCCTACTCAGTAAACTAATCACAGAGAAAGTCTCCCTATTGGAATCTGGAGCAGGAAGTGAGGAAACTGGGGGCAGAAGGTTAGCATCCCCAGTGGCCCGTCGCCTCCAGACTTGGAAAGCTAAACTTCCAAGAATGGAGGGTTTTGACCATTTTAATGGTAACGATTTGTATGTTATCCTTAATTCAGTATTTTTTTTTTTTTTTTTTTTTTTTCGGTACGCGGGCCTCTCACTGTTGTGGCCTCTCCCGTTGCGGAGACGCGCAGGCTCAGCGGCCATGGCTCACGGGCCCAGCCGCTCCGCGGCATGTGGGATCTTCCTGGATCAGGGCCCGAACCCGTGTCCCCTGCATTGGCAGGCGGACTCTCAACCACTGCGCCACCAGGGAAGCCCCTTAATTCAGTATTTTAAGAGCGTGTTTAGAAGCCACCTTCTCAAACAAAACAATTGCTTTTTGAGACCTTTGAAGTTGGATTTGAAAGCCAGTCTGTGCCCCAAACATTTGCACAAATGAGAATCTGAAGGTTTGAACTTTTGATTCTAAAGACACAACTTCTTGCCCAGAAGGAGCGAAATAATACAGGCAGGTATTTATAAGTGGAGTTATTAGCATTTGAGGGCTTTCCTTGCTGGGGGACTCCGTTATTTAGAATTTAAGATTTTTACTTATAAACAGCCCATTGGTGCCCATCAGTGGAGCATCTCAACTTTACCATCACTGTCTCCCAACACCGAGCCCCTTTCTTACCATGATCTGGGCTGCGTCGTCCACATCCATCGGGCTCTGAGGACCTGGAGCCCCTCCCTGAGTTCAGCCCCTGTTTCCCCATGGTCACTGGTCTGTGGCCGGTTCTTGGGGCCCCAGTTCTTTCCGCGCCCTGTTATGACCCTGCTATACCCATCTGACATTGTCCCTGTGTGTCCCCTCAGGAAGCAGCAGACCCCCTGCCCCCACCCCGGCCCCACAATAAACCACATATATCCCAACCTGGGGGAGCATCCGCGCCACCTCCGCAATTCCATCCTGTGGTCCCAGCCACACCTGAGGGGACACTGGGCCACCTCACTGCATCCCCTGGGGCAGCTTGGCTGAGCTGCACAGCCAGGTCCCACAAGCCACCTCGAGTAGCGGCTTACCTGCCAGATGCTCCTTTGCCAACTGACTGTCCCCGCTGCGAGGCAGCCTGTGCAGGCGAGTCCCGTGTCCACCCGGGCTGGGCTGAGAAGACCGTGCAAGCATGAACCCTCCTTCCAAGCTTTCCCTTGCGATAGTCCCACAGATGCCTGGTTCTCAGTGCTGGCTGCAGCCACCAGGCTAGGACCAGCAGGAGCCACATCTGAGCTGGCTGTGATGTGCTGATGATGTCTGCCTTTGATGCACCCTGACCATGGCCGTGGTGCTCTGCACACACCCCTCCCAGCCCCCGCTGAGGGCTTCTGCTCAGTGGGGCCCCATCTTCCATCAGGAAGTGCTTCATGGAACCTGGGATATTGCTGCTCATCAGATCATACCTGTTCTACACCACAGCTTCCCAGGTATCCCCACACCTGTGTGCCCAGGGGCCAGCCCCTTACAAAGGCCAGCATTGCCCATTTAACTCAAGGAAATTCAGCCGTAGCTCTCGGGTCAGCTGGAGGAAGAAATCTGATTTTGGACAGTGGGATGGTGGTTGTGCTGTGTGTGCCCCCGGCCGCTCTGTGAGACCGAGAGGTCAGCGCACCATCTGCAGGCAGACTTTCCGCCTCTGCTGTGGACAAGTGACCTCTGTCCCCTGCTCCTTGAACCCAGGTGCCCCTCAGGACAGCTCCCAGGTCTGGGAGTCCGTGAAGCTGTGGATGTTGCCTTAACTTTGTGAGAAAATGCTTATGAAGATTGGTTCTGAGCCCTCTCCCACCAGCACTGCCCCTTCCTGGGCTCCCTGGGCAACATCTCCTGCTCTGGGTGAGGGGCCCTGTGATCTGGCTTGTCTGGGGCCATTGCCATTTTCCTGGTCCCCTTTCCCAAACCCCCTGGGCCACCGTGGAGCCTCAAGGATATTTCTGAATCTGGGACTTCCCACTGATTCCCCTGCCATAACATCAAAGGCGCTGAGTACCTTCATCAGCAAAGCTGTAAACCATACACTCCAAGGAATATTTGGAATTTCTGTTTATCTCCCGAGTGTCTGGAAACGTAGCACTTCAAAGGCTCTATTTGATCATAGATCCAATTTATTGCCAGAAATGTGCATGTGGAATAACGGGGACCCTCCAGTGGCAGTGGAGGTGGCATCCTGTGAGAAAATGAATTTCTCCCGGAGACGAACACCAGCTGCCTCAGCAACAGTATTCGCAGGAGAACCGAACCTGGTGGTGTTTGAAGTCGGGCAGCTGAAAGGCTCTTCGTGGAAGTGTTCTCTGTGCCTGGATTCAGCTGTGGGGTCAGCGCCCAGGGCCAGGGCCTGCCTTTCGTTCTGCACTCGTTCTGAGGGCTGGGGGCCCTGGACCCTGGAGAATCCAGTTGTCAGCATGTGGGGCAGACGGAGTCTCCTGGGCTCCTGGGACTTCCTGTTTCTTGTCTCACCAGGGAAGTTGGGCTGCAGGGTAGCCTAAAAACCAACCAACCTACCTGTGAATGGACCAACAACTTAGACAGTGGCTTGTTCTAATCTTGTGGGGAGAGACCTGTGTGCTTAATTTCCAGCCTGGAGGTTGATGAGGGATTATTCAAGGAGTGGCTGTGAGTTACCAGAAGATCAGGCTCTTGGACTTCTGTCTAGTCACAAGTGGCCGAGAGGGACAGAGGAGGTGACCTGGCCATGGCTGCCCCCAGAGGGGGTAGGAAGAGACCCGGGACGTGTGTTTGGTACAAAGAGGAGTGACTGGGCCACACATGGCTGAGAAGAGCCTGAATGTTCCAAACCGTATTTGAATCTCCAGGTTCATCCTGGCCTCTTGACGGCGTGGGCCTCCCGGCTGTGCCTGGCCAGGTGGCGGGTGGACTCAGAGCCAACCAGGGAGGCGACAGCGGACCCCCAAGGACTTCCTGGATCTCCCCACTCACGACTTCGTTGGACTTGTCTTTGAGATGAACCATCTATCTGGAGTTGCAGGTCATCAAAAAACACAGCCCTGCTGTAGACAGTGCAAGCCAGGGGTCCCCAGAGCGGGGGAGAGGGCACCGCTGAGGGAAAAGAAAATTCATATTTTTCTTTAGAGAAAATGAAAAGTGGCACTGGGTCCAAGTGGTAGGTGACCTTGCTGTTGAGCTAAAATGCTGCTGGGAAAATGAGAGAAGACAGACATGAAAAGAATGCTAATGAATAGCGGTGGACGGGAGCCCGGAGCCCTGACTCCCCGCCATCCACAACGGGTGCTCGCGTGTAGCCTATTAATAGACACTTAAAAACCGATTCTAAATTGAGCTAAGATGTGGGCCTGTTTTCTGCTGGTGGAAGAGCCTTACGTAAGGCGCCGGGTGCCGCTGGTTGTCCTTCCAGAGTGCTTTGATGGTTGCACACCTTGGTTGGGAACCCGCGGGGAGCAGGCGGGATGTTCAGGCTCCAGGTGGACGACATTGTCCTTTTGAGCGGCTCGAAGACAGTGGGGTGGCAGGGAAGCCTGCAGACCAGCTCCGGGGTCCCCCAGGTGCTTCTGGGCCTGGAGGGGTGGGAGGTGCTGGACTTCTGGGTGGATGGGCCCCTCCACGGCCCGCGGTGTTGGGGGTGGTGGTGGCTGGAGGGCCAGGAGGGAGGGAGGGACAAGTGCGGAGGACTCCAGCCTGTGCTGGAGGCTTCCAGGCCCCTCCCTGCTGTCCTTCTTGGTCACTACTGGTCAGAGCTGGGGTGGGGGGTGCCCAGGCAGGACAGTGACCTTTCTGAGCGACCTGCTTGAGGTCACAGAGCGAATCTGGGACAGAGTGAGGAATCGAGCCCGCCCTCCCAACGCCCCGCTGCCCAGGGAAGGGTTCTTGCCACTGGATGTGACATTTAGTATGAGCGCCAGCCTCCTGGAGGCGCTGTGGTGGTGGGGTTTGGCGGAAGAAGGGACAGGCTGTAGATTCTGGTGACCCCAGGCAGTGTTCTAGAGGTGGGGTTTCATCTTCCCATCCTCCTTTAAGGTGGTTCCCACTGTCCACATTTTACACATGATGGAGCCGAGGCGGACGCCATGAAGGGATTTGAGAGGCAGCAGAAGCACGTACCCGTGGAAAGAAATTGAACAGCGATGCAAACATCCAGCTCCCCCTGAGTAGAGCCAAGCAGGTTACGGTGCTGTGGCTTGATCAGAATGGAAGCGTCTGCAGCCTTCTCAGGGTTAGAGCATCATTTTCCCCTTATCTGTGGACCTGAGGCATCTGCACCGGGCCAGTTTTGGGTGGCTCCCAAATTTCCTCATTAAACCCCACTGCTAGGAATGTCTGTCCAGGGAAATGAGAGCGGCTGTCGGGCTCCCTTAGAAAAGTGACAACACTGAGTCCAGAGTGGACCTTTGTGATGAAGTTGAAGCCGTTGGCTGCCAGTGCCGCTAGCAAGACCCTGTTGTCTTCCCCGAAGAATGACGCCATCCCCTATGACTTCAGACCCCAGGGCCAGATTGAAGGTGGACTTCCCGACCCGACCAGCACAGCTGTTCATGAAATGCTCCCAGTTCTTCCGTTCCCAGCAGATGGGATGACGGTGGGGTTGGGGGGGGGGGGACGCGGCCATTGCCATGGTTTTGAAAGGAACCAAGAAATTCCTTTATCACTTATCCTGTCTTCAGCCATATTGGAGGGAGGAAAGGAATTTGGATGTGATATTTCAGACCCAGAAACCCCGTCCTCTTGCACTACCCTGGGCTCCCTGTCCCTGCAGAGGGACGGGCTGGGGCTTCTCCTGCCTCGCCATGAATTCCTGATCCAACCCATGGCTCTTGCCATCCTGATGCCCTTGACTCTGGCTTTCCTCTCCAGCCCGAGTTTGCAAAGCATCCTCTGTTCAAGGGGACTGTGAAACCCAATGTCCTCTTTTCTGTTCTCTTTATAAAACTGCACCCCCCAGGAGGAAGGGTGGGCTGGGAACCTGGGCAGAGGAAACGAGAGGTGGTCTGCCTCCTCTCTGTCTCCTTTAATCTCTTTTCATCCCCCTGCAGTCCCCACACGCACACCCACCTCTTCTGAAAGTGTCCCAGAATACCGGTTCTGCCAACTAGCGGGGTCAAGCTTTGTTGTGGGAAAATACATATTCATGAGGGCTTTGAGGCGCTTCATTGAAATGCTGAGAGTCTCTGCAGCCAGAGTGATACATAAGCCATCGCTTTATTTGTCCAACACAATGTGAAGGCAATAATCGTGTGATGAATGGCTAAAGAAACATTTTAAGGCGTGATTTCTGATCACCTCATTAGAATTACAATCGGGTCACTTTCCCAGGTATTCAAAGCCTCTCACTCATTTAAATTTCTATGCTCTATAGGAGCACCCTTATCATTCCTGAAACCAAAGTAAATTCCTCTCTCTTCTTCTGTTTTATTCCAGAAAGATTTCATCATCAGGAGGGTTTTCGGGACCTTACCAAACCGCTAGTTTTCGGTAAGAAATAAGAGGTAACCTTGCATGGCGTGAGGTTTTGCTTCTGACATGTGTGAAACGGGGCTGTTTTACTGGAGGGACGCTGCCCTGCGGGTGGGGCTGGGCAGCTGTCCTAGTTCTTTACCTCCTGGGGAGCTGGGTCTGTATAATCAGTACTAATCTGAGCACAGAGCATCTGAAGCTGGGGTCTGATTCACAGTCAAGGGCCGTTGAGCCCTGGGCCCACTGCTGGGCACTTATGTTGTGTCCACGAAAAAATTAATCAGTCATTCTAAGAAAGAAATGGAAAATTTTATTCAAGCCCAATTTGAGGATTATAACCCAGGAAGCGCATCTCAGAAAGCTCTGAGAACTGTTCTGTCCGTTGGAAGTCAAGGCATAGTTATATAAGTTTCTTGAGACGGAGGGCTACACATCAAATGACTTCTTATTGACAGTTTACATGATCCAGATCTAAGCGTCATTGTGACCCCTTACGAGATCAAGAAGAGTGTTATCTTTTAAGGCCTTGTCCCATTGATGCTCGGGGAGTGTTGCCTTTCATGCTTGAGCAGGTATTTCTGTGATGGGGGAGGTTTGGTCGATGCACAGTGCAGACACACAGTGCACAGTGAGGGGAGAGAGGAGGCCACAGGGCAGAGAAAATGTTTTGTGTAGATTTTTCTGGTCTTGCCATAAATACGTATTTTCTTTCTCAGTTGCCCGGAAGTGATGCCTCCCCCAGGCTCCCCAGTGCACACACGACATCCCCTCCTCATTATACTATGCTTCTGTAAACCACAGTCCTCATGGTGTTACCAAACTCCGGTTCGGGTGCTCACCACTCAAAAGCCAGTCATTCGGGAGGCAAGTGTCAGTAGAAAGGAAAGGTGCGATCTGAGGAGATCGTGGACTCATGTCCAGAGACCAACTCCGAAGATTCTAATCAGCCAGGACAATTTTTAAAGGGAAAAATGGGGGAAAGAATCTTAGTGAATCATCGAGGCAAGCGGTTGCGTTCTGCATCATTCTCCATTGTGTGTGGTCTGGCGACTCTTCAGATGTTGCCTTGCCCACGTGATCTGCCTGCAGGGCTGCTGCGGGGATAGAGGGCTAGTTCTTCTTTTTTTTTAAAAAGATCTTTTGGATGTGGACCATTTTTAAAGTCTTCATTGAATTTGTTACAATATAGCTTCTGTTTTATGTTTTGTTTTTTTGGCTGTGAGGCATGTGGGATTTTAGCTGCCTGACCAGGGACGAAACCTGCACCCCCTGCATTGGAAGGGGAAGTCTTAACCACTGGCCTGCAAGGGAGGTCCCAGCTAGTCATTCTTTAACTACTTCATTCTTCATTCTTACCTCTTTCTATCTAGGAAAAAATCGACAGGTTAGGCAAGGCATGGTACACATTCAGGGGAACCTAAGTCAGGAGTTAGTTTCAATTGCTTCGTGATCTCATTCCTATAATTAGGTTTTTAAGGTTTGAGGGGGACAGAAATGGGTAAACAGGAAAGGGGCAAAAGTGCTGCTTTCAATGGATTCCATCATTTATTTGTGTAACTCCCACCAGATTCCTGTTCAGATTGAAAGTAGATACACATCACCAACAGTGCATACCGTTTGAAACCTTCCTCTATTACTGGTCTACGAGAAGTCCACCATTTTGAAATGCCAGGATGCCGAGTAGAAGACTTTAACTCTGATTACAAAGAGCACTCTTTTTTAAAAAATAATTAATTAATTAATTTTTGGCTGCATTGGGTCTTCATTGCTGCGCACGGGCTTTTCTCTAGTTGCGGCGAGCGGGGGCTACTCTTTGCTGTGGTGCGCAGGCTTCTCATTGCGGTGGCTTTTCTTGTTGCGGAGCATGGGCTCTAGGCGCATGGGCTTAGTAGTTGTGGCACACAGGCTCAGTAGTTGTGGCTCGTGAGCTCTAGAGCACAGGCTCAGTAGTTGTGGCACATGGGCTTAGTTGCTCCGTGGCACGTGGGATCTTCCCAGACCCGGGCTTGAACCCATGTCTCCTGCGTTGGCAGGTGGCTTCTTAACCGCTGCGCCACCAGAGAAGCCCACAAAGAGCCCTCTTAAGCTTACCAGGGGTGAGGGGCGGCCCCGAGTCGCTGCCACCTTGTGGGTGAAGCTGTCCTGTGGCCCTCATCCCACTGACCCACGGTGGGCTCTTGGCTTCCTCTTGCCCTGGAGGGCCTGTACGAGCAGATTTGCACAGGTCTGTAGGCCAGGTGCCAGGCAAGCACCTGGTACAGGGGAGGTTTGTAGGATATGGGTTCTGGGCTGAAGGTGCTGGCCTCTTCTTCTGGGGCCAAAGACACGCCGGTGGCTGGGTAGTAGGGAAGCTGGTGTATGGGTTGGAGTATGTCTGAAGAAGAGAACATCATTAGGGGTTAGGAGGCCGAGCCAGGCATGGTGAGCATGATGACCAGAGCAGGTCCCAGGTTCTGGTGGATTCCATGGGTTCTTATGCATTCATGGTGTCGACTGAAAAAAAAAAAAAAAAGCACAACCTAAAGGTTAAGAATTATGTTTCATTTGGTGGACTTTCTGAGGACTTCAAGCCCAGGCACAGCATCTCAGGTAGCTCTAAGTGACGGCCCTGAAGAGGCAAGGGAGGGGGAGCCAGGACATATAGAAGTTTTTGCAAGAAAATCATGTAGTCGGAACATCAAAAGATTACTCTTAACCAAAGAAAACCAGATATCTGAAGTTAAGAAAATTAGCGCTTTTCTGTGTATGGGAAGATGCAAGAGTCTGGGCTCACTGAAATCATTCCTTTGATGTGCACCTCAGCTCTCTGGGGCCAGTATCCTGTGTTTTCTCACCCTGAGTTCCCTCAGGGCTCACAGCTGGGGCTATGGTAATGGCCGATGGCTTGATGGCCGCAGCATCCTTTGTTTGCTCATACTGCAGGCAACAGTTTTCATCCACAGTGGGAAGGAGCATTTGCTAGTTGCATGGAGCAGCGCTGGGCAGCCGTCCAGAGTGCCGTGTGTAGGGTGGCTTTGGGACAACCAAAGGAGAGGGAAACTGCATTCCCCAACGGGGAAGCTCTGCGTGAATTCTGAGGATGATGACGACCACCAGTGGAGATGGGATCCTGGAGTGTCTAGACAATGGTTCAAAGCCATGGTTTTGCCCCTGGGGTAGCAGAAGAACACAGGCCTCGCTACTTGGAGCTGCTGAGAGATCATTGTTTTGTAAAGCAAGGCAGCTTCATTTATTCCACCCGCTGATCCAGCATCTACCCTGCATCTACCCTGCATCTACGGTGCTAATCACTGTGTTGTGCTTGGGCAGGAATTCCCTCACGTCAAATTGGGGAGCGTTCTTGTCCCAAATGTCCTAGATGGAGTCCATGGTGGCTTTGAAACCTCACACCTCAGATTGGGACTTGAACCCAGTCACACCTCGGGTGGGCCTTGAACCCACAATTTCCCAGCTGAAACTGCACACCTGGTCTCAGGACTTAAGGAGGCTCAGGTTCTTTATGTCTCGATGCAGAAAGACTTCAGCAAGAGGCAAAGTGATAGGTAAGAAGTATACTTATTAATGTAGGACGCTTGTGAAGGCTACAAGCAGACAGGCAAGAGGGCTCTGCCCTGGGGACTAAGTGGGAAAGCGGGTTTATTTAGAGAGATACACACCCCATAGACAGAGTGTGGTTCATCTCAGAAGGTGAGAGGCCCTGAAATATGGGGTGATTTTTTTTTTTTTTTTTTTTTAAGTACGCGGGCCTCTCACTGTTGTGGCCTCTCCCGTTGCAGAGCACAGGCTCCGGACGCGCAGGCTCAGCGGCCATGGCTCACGGGCCCAGCCGCTCCGCAGCACATGGAATCTTCCCGGACCGGGGCACGAACCCGTGTCCCCTGCGTCGGCAGGCGGACTCTCAACCACTGCACCACCAGGGAAGCCCTGGGGTGATTAGTTTTTATGGGCTGGGTAATTTCATAGCTAGTGAGTGGGAAAAGAAGGGGCAGTGATTTCCAGGAATCAGACCACCACCCACTTTTCGGCCTTTTATGGCCGGCCTCAGAACTTTCATGGCCCCTGTGGATGTGTCAGTTAGCTAGTGTATTACAATGAGCATATAACGAGGCCCAAGGTCCACCAGAAGTCGAACCTTCTGCCATCTTGGGCCTAGTCGGTTCTAACTGGTTTATGTCATGTCCTCCACGGCTCTGTCATTCTTTTAATGGTTGTGCCCTGCCCCCTCCCCCAGCTCAGCTTTGAGAGTGTGCGAGTGGGGCACAGCCACAAGGCATTTAAGGGGCATAGAACAATCAGCCCCCCTCCAAGGGAGCGGAGGGTGAAACCTCAGAGGAGTTGTATGATTTTTAATGGGTTTGGGCATAGGAATCAATGAGTATTTTTCTGAACATTTCCTCAGCTGTCAGTCTTCAAAGCGTGTGAATTTACTTTTGTGCTCTCAGCAAAGCCTTTTCCTTCCGGTTTGATTTTCCACTTAGAGTTGTAAACATACTTCAGCCTTAAATAGAGTAGATGCGTCAACCGCCCTCCGCTGCGAAAATGCTAAAGGATTTTGGGGGATTCTGGAAGGGGAGGAGATTTTTATTATAATTGACAGTAGGGATAGCTTGTGAAGGTGTTGCAGGAAGGGTGACCCCTTCCGGGGCCCAAGAGTGGGCTCTTGTCTAACACTCGCAGATGAACTGTGTGAGGAGACACACGTGCTGACAGAGCAAGAGACTTTATCGGGAAGGGGCGCCCGGGCAGAGAGCAGAGGGTAAGGGAACCCAGGAGGACCGCTCTCCACGTGGCTTGCAGTCTCAGGTTTATGGTGATGGGGTTAGTTTCCGGCTTGTCTCTGGCCAATCACTCTGACTCAGGGTCCTTCCTGGTGGTGCGTGCATCTCTCAGCCAAGATGGATTCCAGCGCGAGGGTTTCTGGGAGGTTGTCAGGACATATTATGGGCTGGCGTCTCCTGCTTCCTTTCAGCCACTCCCGAATTCTCCCTTTAGTTTTCCGTGGCAGCACCGTGTTCTTTATCGGCACCTCCTGTTGTGAGACAACTCAGGCAAGCGGTTATCGTCGTTCCTGGCCAAGGTGGGCGGCTTTGGTCAACGGTTCCCTGACAGAGATGTTACTGATGGAGAAGTAGTCTCACAAATGGCAGTGAAATTCTGGCCTTCTGGGAGCCCAGGGTCTAGCAGCCACCACACTCCATCTGCTTTCTAGGGACTTTCCACCATGAAATTGGCTTCTTGAGGATTTTCTTAACGAAATTGGAATTGTCATTGCATTCTGATGGATACCATGGGGCAGTTCTGTTTGTGCCTCTAGGGTATAAGGTATTTCCTTCTTCTGAGCCCAAAAAAGACCTAGTGGAATATTTATGCATCCCAAAATATCATTAGAGTATCAAAATCAGCTGCAAATGATGAGAGGCCAAGCTCTCTTGCCAGTTGCACTCACCCATCTGCAGTGTGGCGGGACCGTCATTTAAGTGAATATACTCATCAGCCTTCTCTGCAGAAAAGCATATTTCTTCTGTGAGAGAAAAGTGGCAATGAGATGGATATTTTTAACTGACAGTTTTGCCAGAATGAATCTCTGGGAGGAGAGATCTTCGGAGAGAAGAGACCTGGGTATATTTATTTTTCTACCACAAGGGAACCGTTCTGTAACTTCAGAATACTAATCCTCAGAGTGTGCCTGCTGTCCTTCCACAGGATAACTTTGTGAATATGCTTCCACTCATAGTAAAATTTGGGGGCTGTGTTCTAGTTTTTTCCCCCTGGGAGAATTAAATTCTAGGCCTCACTATTGCTATGATATCTATCCACCAGGCCCTTGATCTGTAAAACGCGTGAGTCATAATTATAGAAATTCAGGGATCATCCTGAAGGAAGGTTGGAAAGATTAATAAGCTGTGTTTAAATCATGGGCAAGTCTCAGAAAATACATGAAGTTAGAAGATGTTGCATTTGTGAAAATGGCTGGCTCTTAGGATGTCAGCATGCCCTTGCCCAGGTACAAACACATGCCAATGCTGTGTAAAATCTGGCCGAGAATGGTCCTAAAACATAAGATCCTAAGAAAGACAGAGATATTCCCAGTCACCAGACAGTAAAATAAAACACGAAGTGGAGCTTCTGTAAGAGTGGGGGAGTGAGGTTCCTGATGGAAAGTGACGGTTCAGATTTGTGATATCTTAGTAGGAGAGACAGAATCGGATGGATGGACAGGGTAGTGAGCCTTGTAAAAGATGCTTACCTGTCTGGGAACCCAGGTGATGGCAGAGGTGTGTTATTGACCAGGTGGGAAAGGATGCAGGACAGCGGTTGTCCATATGGGAAAAGAGCAAATGAGATCCCTACCTCACAGCATACACACAGGTCAATGCCAATAGGACTCAAGAGGTAAATGAAGGGCATGATGTTAAAATACATAGAAGAGATTTTCTGTATGCCCTTGAGGTAGGAAAAGGTAAGACATACACTTGCGCGCAGACACATCATAAAAGACCATTAATATTGGCAACTTCCTTAAGAGAAGGGGCACTAAAGTTTAAAGCAAACTACTAGCTGGAATAAATATCTGTGATGCATTCTCTGTAAGAGATTGGTATTCTGTCTGTATAAAGAACTCTTTCAGGGCTTCCCTGGTGGCGCAGTGGTTGAGAGTCCCCCTGCCGATGCAGGGGACACGGGTTCATGTCCCGGTCTGGGAAGATCCCACGTGTTGCGGAGCGGTTGGGCCCGTGAGCCATGGCCGTTGAGCCTGCGCGTCCAGAGCCTGTGCTCTGCAACAGGAGAGGCCACAACAGTGAGAGGCCCACGTAACGCAAAAAAAAAAAAAAAAAAAAAGGACTCTTTCAGATCAATAAGGAAAAAACAACATAATTGAAAAAAGTGGGCCAATAATAATAAGAAGAAGGTGTTAAGGTTTTCAAGCCTGAACAGTGTGTTCATGGCTGTTGGTGAGCTTGCTCTTTACCCCTGCTTCTCTTGTGTTTGAAAAGTTGATAAAAGAAGAGGTTCTGTTGAACACCTCAGTGTAATTGAATGGGGTCCTACTGCTCTCCGCTTACAAAATCAGACTCACAAATGTTGGTAGAAAAAAAAAGTTGTCTTTAATCAGAATGCCGGCAATCTGGGGAGATGGTGGACTCAGTGTCCCCCAGAAACCACCTCCGAAGATTCTGCTTGGCCACGAAAGTTTTTAAAGAGGAAAAAGGGGAAGTAATCTCGGTTAATCATGGAGATGGGAGGGTCAGACTTGTCGCCCTCCCCGCCATGTGCAGGCTTGTCAGTCCTCGTGATCTTTCTTTAGATGCCAACTTGTTCACGTGATTACTGAAGGGGAAGCTAGGGAAGAGATCTGGTCATCTGTTAATTCCTTATTCTTCATTTCTACGTCTTTGATCTACAGAAAGAACTGACAAGTTAGGCAAGGTATTGTGTGATCAAAAGATTTGAAAGGTGTGCTTGGGCCGGAGATGAGTAGAGCCTGGGGGTGCCTGGTTTAAGGTTAGTGACAGTGTAGCTCTGCTAAAGTGACAAGGAAAGGGGCTTCCTGCTAAAGGTGGTTTCCTGCAAAGAACTGCTTACATCACGTGTGTGCTCCACACAGCCTCACTGCTCCCGTGTCCCTCTGGCAGGGCTGTCTTGCTCCTTTGCATTGGCTAATAATCCTCTAACTCACTGTAATTGCTGACTTCCTGGGCTGACCATTTTACAGGCAGTTCTGCATTCCTCTCTTCATTGAAATGCTCAGGACTTCTTTTTTCTCCCCCAGCTTTATCGAGGTATAACTGGTCTACCAAAAACCTGCACGTCATTCATGTATACATCTTGCTGAGTTTGGACAGATGTATCCACTTGTGTGACCTTCACCACAATCTAGGCAATAAACATACCCATTGTGTCCGAAGGTTTCCTTGTATCCCTTTGTTTTTTTGTTTGTTTTGTAGTAAAAACACTTCACATGAGATCTACCTTCTTAAAATTTTTTTTTAGAAACATAGCATCCCTTACTGTTAACTAGGCGCTGTGCTGTGTGGCATCTCTCTAGAACTGATTCATCTCGCAAACTTGACACTTTATACCCCCCTGCACTCCCCCCCATTTTATTGTCTACCTCTGTCCCATTGACTGTTTCAGATGCCCCACATAAGAGGAATAATGCAGGCTCCATCCTTCTCTGACTGATGTATTTCACTTAGCATAATGTCTTCCAGATCCCTCCATGTTGCTGCAAATGGTAAGGTCTCCTTCGTTTTAAAGGCTGGGTCCTGTTCCATTGTCTGTGTAGACTGCATTGTCTCTATCCCATCATCTGTCGGTGGACATGGGTTGTTTCCATGTCTCAGCTGAGTGAGCCAGGCTTTGCACAGTGGTGTGGCTGGGTTCCTTCAACAGCAGCGTCCGTGCAGGTGGTCTTTTTGGCGCTCTTTCTGGCTCTCTTTTCTATGTGCTTCTCTCCATCTCGATGGACAGGGCTCACAGGCTCCCTTTTCAGAAGCTTTAGTTGGGCATTTAAGCCACATTTAAGCCTGCCCTGTGCTCTCCTGCCTGAACGCTGATCTCTTTGTGGGCTTGTTCACCCACTTGTTCTGACCCTTCACCGTGTCCACCATGGATCGTCGGTGCTCAGGGAACCTGTGATCGCTGTGTAGCTCTGACTTCTCACACTTTCAGAAGCTCATTTTCCTCATCTGTCAAGTGGGGACTCATGGTTTGGGGGCGTGGTCGTGAGAACGAACCACATCACAGATGGGGAGGGAGTAGCACATAAAAGCTCCCCACTGCTGTCATTTCCTTCCTTGGAGGAAGCAGAGAGCAGCCATTGCGATCTGCTTTCCAGCCTTTGTGTGTATGTTCTCAAGTACTTGGAAACGTCTGCTCTGACACCATTTTTTTTTTTTTTTTTAAGTTGCATGTTAGGAGAGAAAAATTTCATCAACACCTTTTTTAAAAAATGAAAAATGTGTCAAGAAAATAGCACTCCGAGCTGCCACTCTGTTGAGCCCAACATAATTTGTGTGATTAAATGAAAGGAAGTTAGCCATTTCTGTATGTAATTTTTTATTAATGATATTCAGATCCAGTTAATTATATCCAGTTCTAATTAATTACATGAGTGTGTACATTGGTCTTCTCCAACTGTGCTCTGTGGAGTCCCAGGAGATGCTTCCGAAAATAGCAGCCCACATTCAGGTCGGGCTGGGACACACTGTGTGTACTGCCCCCACTTGGGTCCCAGAGTGCCGTATTAAAGGCCTTGACAAGTCCTGCAAGAAAGCAACTCATTTAATTCACTTAACACATCATTTTCCAAACTTATTTTTACCATACGTGCTTCTAGATCCACCAGGAAATGCTACTTGAAGTCAGAACAGTTCTTATACCCTAGCTTGGTCTTGGACTGCTTGATAAACAGCGTTTATGTTTATGGAGACATTCCTGAAGTCTCCCCCCCGAGCAACACAGCTGGGGTCTCCCCCATTGTGACAGATTGTCCTGCAAAGAGTTGTGTTTTCATACAGTCTGTGATTACTGCAGACTCATCTTGGACCAGTCACGTGATCTCCTTCAGTCAGTTTACACATCTGTAGGGAAAAATGGGGATGGCATGCCAGCCCTTCAGGGGGGCTGTCAAGGTGAAGGTTAGTCCTTGGAAGTGCCCCCGCCACTCCTGCCTGTGCCCGTCTGTGGCAGAGACCCTCATTCAAAAGAAAGGCCAAATCGTCGACCGTGTCCTGGCCTCAGGGCTCAGATCTGAGACTCAGCTCCTGGCAAGGTCCTCCTAGGAGGTGTGAAAGGGAGCACCTGACCTCCGCTTTGGTGATCAGCCTCCAGGGGATGTGTCCAGTGCTTCGGCGGCCGTGCACCCTGAGTGTTAAGGGAGGTGACGAGTGGACCCTGGGGGAAGGTGGCCCGTCAGTGTAGTTGGTTGTGCAGAAGGAGGTGACACTTGACCGCACATCTCGAAAGGTGAGTGTGCTTTCCTGGGAGAGAGAAGGACGGAGGCGGGGCAGGACCGGGGTGGGGGGCCTGATGCAGGAGCCAGAGGATGAGGTAGCAGGGGCCAGACTGTCCTGTTTTTTTTTGTTGTTGTTGTTTTTTGTTTTGTTTTGTTTTTTGTGGTACGCGGGCCCCTCACGGCTGTGGCCTCTCCCGTTGCGGAGCACAGGCTCCGGATGTGCAGGCTCAGCGGCCATGGCTCACGGGCCCAGCCACTCCGCGGCATGTGGGATCTTCCCGGACCGGGGCACGAACCCATGTCCCCTGCATTGGCAGGCGGACTCTCAACTACTGCGCCACCAGGGAAGCCCCAGACTGTCCTGTTTAGGCGGACATGCAGAACGTCAGGCAGGGCTTCACCAGGGGGCTGATGCCAGAGATGAATGTGGAAGTGGGGTGCAGGGGTGAAGCCCTGAGCCCTGGTGACACCTCGTGTGGCCCTGGGGAGAGATGATGCATTGAAGGCTGTGGGGTGGAGGAGGGACCCAAGGAGAGACCCTGGGGGAAGAGTGTGGGGAGGGTCCCTCCTGGAGAGGGAGTGGTTGGCGGGGGGCAGGAGGTGGGAACTCAGGAGAGAGAAGAACTTCTTTGAGGTGGGGAAGAATTGTTGGATCCCCGCTTCAGGAGGGGTGGAGGCGCTTTTGAGGGGTGGGTGGAAGCAGGGAGTCAGGCCGTGGTTGGGGGTGGACTCGGTGAGGAGCTGCAGGGGCCTGAAAGCGGGCAGAAACCAGGGCGGGCAGACTCGGGACTCTCAGTGGCCATGGCCGGGTGGTGGCAGGTGGGAGACAGAGAAGGATTTTACAAATTTATTTATTTATTTTTGGCCACGTTGGGTCTTCGTTGCTGGGCGCGGGCTTTCTCTAGTTGCGGCGAGCGGGGGCTACTCTTCCTTGTGGTGCGCGGGCTTCTCACAGCAGTGGCTTGTCTTGTTGCGGAGCACGGGCTCTAGGCGCACGGGCTTCAGTAGTTGTGGCTCTTGGGCTCAGTAGTTGTGGCTCACGGGCTCTAGAGCACAGGCTCAGTAGTTGTGATGCACGGGCTTAGTTGCTCCGCGGCATGTGGAATCTTCCCAGACCAGGACTCGAACCCATGTCCCCTGAACTGGCAGGCGGATTCTTAACCACTGCGCCACCAGGAAAGTCCCAAGAGGAGGATTTTAAAAGACAAAGTGTATGTAGTCTTTTTCTTTTGCGTGAAAACTGTCCAAGCAGGGCTGGGGGGCGTGGAGAGGAGAAAGGGTGTGAACAGAGGGAACAAGGTATTTTTCGGTGAGGATGGAAAATGGATGTTGGGTGTGGGTCAGGGATGTGGCGAGAAGAGGTAGGTGTGAGGTTGCAGCGAGGAGGTAGAGGGGCTTGGGTGCTGGTGGAGAGAGCTTCTGATTTTCTGGAGGGAGAAGAATCCAGGCATTTCCAGCTGTGACTCTCTTCTCTCTGGGAGGCGGCGTTAAGCTTGTGATAGCAGAAAGGAATCCCCGTGATGGAAATACATCTGGCACCCGCGTTAATCTTTTGAACGAATATCTCCAGTCGTGGCCACTGTGCTTTGGGACGGTGGATATGGTTCATCTTAGGTCGATTCTGAGAGTCGTCCCCAAGGACGACCCCCAACATTGTTTTCAGCCATGACGGTGCTGGCGTATCTGTGTGGCTTCCCCAAGTCCTGGCTGAGGAAAAGCGGTGCTCCTTGGGATGTGTGTCTGGTTTTTTTGTCGCTACTCTGTCTTGCCAGCCCTGCTTTGGGTCCTGCGGCCCAGAGTGTGGTGGGAGAGCTCGGGAGCTGTTCCAGGCTGAGACCTGGCAGTTGCCAAAGAAAATTTACTCTCTCCTCTGATGCCGTGAGATTTCACATCAGAAAAATCAAACAGCTTTGGGGACCGATTAGCTTAGAGATAAATCCTAACTTCCTCCCCTTCCCTCAAGCCTCTGGGGGGTTGGAGTGGGTATGCAAGCCGGGCTGGAGTTTGCAGCATCCTGGCTGTGCCCAAGTTCATTGCAAGGACTCTGTCGGGCTCTGGAAGCCCCGCTGGTCTCTGTTCCTCCGTGAGGTTCTGTGTGGGCACAGGGCAGCCTGGGAGGCAGGCCCCCTTTGCCTGTGATTTCCCTTCTCTCTGCCAGCTCATTCCTCCCTCCCCTACCCCTCCCCAGCTGATCCAGAAGGAGCAGTAGCATCCCTCTTCTGCCCTGTGCCAGACAGCCGTAGAAGCAGGCTGAATCAGAGCTCCTTCAACTCTGAAGATAGATGTCCTGATTCCTGCTTTCCAGAGAGGAAGATAGGCTCGTGGACATGAGGTCTTAGACACGCAGAGCTGAGCTGGGCTCTGCCGGGCATAGTGTAGTGAGGGGAGCATGCATCATGCCTCCCCGGTGGACCCGGAGGCATCCCACCTCCTGCAGCTGTGGTTGCCCAAGGTCATTATTACTCCTCCAAGGCAGGAGGATACCCAGAGAGCCCCTGAGGCCCAGCCCTGCTTTGATGGAAGATTGCTTTGTGATGTGAAGCTTCTTTGTTCTCTCATCCAATAAAGGACTTGGGGTGGGGGGCAATGGGGAGTACTTAAGGAGTACAGGGTTCAGTTTTGCAAGATGGGGGATGGATGGGGGTGATGGTAGCATAGCAGTGTGAATGTACTTAATGAAGTATATGCGTAACAGTGGTCTAGATGGTAAGTTTTATGTAGTGTTTATTTGACCACAATTAAAAAACAAAAGAAAGAAACACAGCACCTATCTGGTAAACACTGACTCTTACTATGGGGACAACCAAGGAGACACTGAGCGCATATAGGTTCTCCCTATAGGGTTATTCTCCACGCTCTGAATTTCCGCCTTCCCACCATTCTGGGACTTGGTTTCCAGGCTCTCCTGTTTATCTCCCCCAAATGTCATTGTCACTGTCTCTGTCCTTCTTCCAGTCTCGCCCAGGTGGGAGGCTGCTCTCTAGGGTGGTTTTACCAGGATGGGGTGTGTTTTGTGTACGTGTGTATGTCTCTGTGTGTATGTGTATGTGTGTGTGTATGTGTGTGTATTTGTGTGTATGTGTGTATTTGTCTCTGTGTGTATTTGTGTGTATGCGTGTGTGTATGTCTCTGTGTGTACGTGTGTATGCACGTGTGTGTATGTATGTGCGTATGTGTGTTGTGTGTGTCTCTGTGTGTATGTCTCTGTGTATGCATGTGCGTGCGTGTGTTGGGAAAGCTGGCTGATCCTCCTCCCAGATGCTGGGCTACCTAAAGTGACCCAGCCTGGGGACCCTCCCCAAGTGCCCTTCACCCCGCAGTGCACCAGGGGCTCTAGAGCAGGCACTGGGAAGCCTGACCCACAGAAGTTAGGGCAGCAGGCAGAGCCCCAGGTGGAAAGAAAAACCTTGAAAGACCTGCCCCTGCCCATAATATGGTGCCTTCTCTAGTCTCATCCCGATTGTGTCCCCTCCTTCACTATGACGGTGCACACCCTGTAACGACCAACTGGACTTATTAACAGAAATGACTGAAAGTGGGGAGGGGGAGGCTTTGGAGATTCACCTTTTTAAAGCGTTTGTTTTGAATTGCGTAGTGTGCATGTTATAGGCCATAACATATTTTAAAAAGTAGGCACTAGTAGATTTTATTCCATTTGCAACTTCAGGACAAAAAAAGCTGTATTACAATATGGTACAGTTTCTGTGAAGAGATTGTTCCCTAGTGTCTGTCATACTGGAGGCTAGTTTTCTGCCCTTCAGAACATGTTTTTGTTTTTTTATTTTTTAAATTTATTTATTGAAATATAGTTGATTTACAGTGTTGTGTTAGTTTCAGGTGTACAGCAAAGTGATTCAGCCATATATAAATATATATATATATTCTTTTTCATATTCCTTTTCATTATAGGTTATTCCAAGATATCGACTGTAGTTCCCTGTGCTATACAGTAGGTCCTTGTGGTGTATCTGTTTTATATATAGAACATTTTTTTTAAAATAAGCTCTTTAGTTGAAATAAAACAGACAGAAAAGTACAAACATTCTAAGTGTTTATTGCCATGAATTTTCTCAAACTGAACACATCTGTGTAACTACCACCCAGACAAAGAGGTAAAGCATCACCAGAACTCAAGAACCGCCCCCACCCCAGTGTCCCCTCCCAGCCACAACCTCCAATACCCAAAGGGAACTGAATCCTATCACCAAATATTTTTGCTAATTTTTTTAGTTTTCATAAATGAATTTCTACCACACGTACTCCTTTGTGGTAGCTTCTTTCACTCAACGACAGTCATTCATAGTTGTTGCGTGTGCAGTAGATTCTTGATTGTCACTGTCAGATAGTTTTACATTGTCTAAATATATAAAAATGTATCCATTCTGCTTTTGCTGACATTTGGATCTTTCCCACGTTTTGGTCATCGTTGTTGCTGAGAACATTCTTACACGTTTGGTGTACATCTGGTTGCATTTCTGTTGTGTATCTACCAGGGATGGAATTGGTGGATCATAGGACGTGGATTATGTTTATATTTTAGTGAGTACTACCAATCAGATTTCCCAAGTGGTTGGAACAAATACACTCACACCAGCAAGGCTAAGAGTTTCATTTGTTCCACATCCTTGCTAATCACTGGGTTGTCAGTCATCTTAATTTTAATTCTGGTGGATGTAGAGTGGTTTTCTTTGGTTTTCATTTGCATTTGACTGAAGACTAATTTCAGTACCCTTTTTTGAATATTTTTATTGTTCTTTTGGATGTCTTCTTTTGCGAAGCTCCTGTCTTTTGCTCGTTCTCCTGTTGGGTTTTCTTCATCTTTCTGCTGTGTAGGATTCTTTATGTGTTCGATACTTGAGACCTTTGTTGGATGTATGTATGAAATGCAAATGTTTTCTCACACTGTTTCTCACCTTCAGAGGTATCTTTCGATAAAGAGGAGTAGCTTATGAATCTTTGCCTTTAAGATAATTGCTTTTTGTGCTCTGTTTATGGAATCTATTTGTACCCCCAAAGCATGAAGACATTCTCCTATGTTAGCTTCTAGAAGTTTTATTGTTTGAACTTTCCCTTTTAGGTCTACAATCCACCTGGAGTCCATTTTTTATGTATGGTGTGAGGTAGATGTCCCGATTCATTTTCCTCCTAATGGGTACCTGGTTAATCTGGCACCATTAATTACCCCACTGCTCTCTCTAATAAAGGTCTGATTCCATTTCTGGTGTTTGCCTACTGACAGCTCTCAAACCCCATCTCCTCCCTTTCCTTCTGCCCTACATCTGGGCAAGCTGATAACAAAGCTTGCCCACAGCCTTGTGTGCTGCTGGTGGGAGGGTCAAACCACAGAAGCCTCAGCCCCTGTGTGCAGACTCTTCATGGCCTCGCTCCCTAACCAGCAGGGCACTCCATCCCACTTTCTGTCAAGCCACTCACGCCATTTTTGGACAGGCTTTTGTTCCTGCCACGTTCTCCCCAGAAAGACCAGTATGTAAGTAATTAATCTCTTCATACCTTCTTTTTTGTAAAAATTGAAGTATAGTTGATTTACAGTGTCATGTTAGTTTCAGGTGTACAGCACAGTGATTCAGTTTTATATATATATTCTTTTTCAGATTCTTTTCCCTTATAGGTTATTACAAAATATTGAGTGTAGTTCCCTGTGCTATATAGTAGGTCCTTGTTGGTTATCTGTTTTATATATAGCAGTGTGTATATGTTAATCCCAAATTCCTAATTGATCCCCTGCCCCTGTTTCCTCTTTGGTAACAATAAGTTTGTTTTCTATGTCTGTGGGTCTGTTTTGTATCATTTGTATCATTTTTTTTGAGATTCCACGTATAAGTGATATCATATCTTATTTGTCTTTCTCTGTCTGACTTGCTTCACTTAATATGACAGTCTCTGTGTCTATCCATGTTGCTGCAAATGGCATTATTTCATTCTTTTTCATGGCTGAGTAATATTCTATAATATATATAATATAGAATAGAATAGAATATATATGTCTCACATCTTCTTTATCCATTCATCTGTCAATGGACATTTAGGTTACTTCCATGTCTTGGCTATTGTAAATAATGCTGCTGTGAACATTGGGGTGCATGTATCTTGTCAAATTTGAGTATTCTCTGGATGTATGTCCTGGAATGGGATTGTAGGATCATATGGTAACTCTGTTTTTAGTTCATATGTTGATATGTGTGTGGTGTCAAGAGTCTCTACATCTGAACCAATTTTAGGTGGGGAGATAGATTCCACCTTCCATGGCACGATCACAGCACACTTCAGTGTCACTTTTTTGTAAACGAAATTACTGTATGTATGTGAGTTTCTATTCAATTCCACTGTTTGTCTGTCCTGGTACCAATACCACAATACTTTAATTACTGTGCTTTTATACTAAGTGTTACTTTTGCTGATTTTAAGTTCTTCAGTTTTGTTATTCAAGATTCTCCTGCTTTGTTTGGTTCTTTGCATTTCCGTATAAAATTTGGAATCTTTCTGTCAATTTCCGTGTAGACATTTGCACATAGAACCCTGTTGAGATTTTGATGTGAGTCCTTTGAATCATAGATCTATTCAGAGGGAGGTGAAATCTTTATAATAGTAGGTCTTCCCATACATGAACATGTAATTTCCCTCTCTTTTGGTCTATTTTAATTTCTCTTGATACATTTTGTAGTTTTGAATATACATCTTTTGTTAGATTTCTTCCAGGGTATTTGAGTATTGTTTTGGTATTTCCTGTTGTTGCTATTATAAGTGGCATTTAAATTTTTTTTTCTGTTGTAATTGCTTTTCATGGGTGTGTATAAACATGATTGTTTCTTATATACTTTCCTTGGATCCAGCAACTTTGTTAAATTCAGTTATTCTAATAATTAATTTGCAGGTTCTTTTACATTTTTCAGATGCATAATCATGTTGACTGAATAATGAGAGTGTATTTTTCCTTCTTTGCACTGATTGCAAACCCCACTTCAGTGATTCCCCACTTAGGGGCAGATCTTTCAGTATCTTACTTTAAGTTATGCTAATTTCTGTCAGCTTTTTGGTGAATACTCTATATGAGTCAGAACATTCCCTTTTATTTTTAGTTTGCTGCAAGTTTTTATCATGAGTGGGTGTTGAATTTATCAAATACTTTTTCTGCATCTCATTAAATAATCATAGAATATTTTCCTTTTATTTCAGTAATATGTTCAGTTATATGATGGATTTTTTAAATGTTAAACCATCCTTGCATTCTGGACTAAATTCAACTGAATTGTCATATGACTTAATTTTTATATATAACTTGTTTGATTTGATAATTTTTTATAGCTTCTTTGTAACTGTGTTTAAAAGTGATTTGCCTTTAATTTTATTTTCATATAAAACCTGACCATATTTCAAGGTCAGGTTTTGATATCAAGGTATTTGGTGGCCATTTAAAGTGTCCTCTTTTTATGTTCCCTGGAAGATTTTGGGTAATACTGGTGTTTTGTTGTTGCTGTTTGTTTTCGTTTTTGGTTTTGCTTCTGTATTTGGAAGAATTCAATTGGGAAGCCACTGGGGTCTGAAGTTATTTGAGAAGAGGAAAGAGAATTTTAAATTACAGATGCAATTTCTTTAGTAGATACATGACAACTTGGACATTTTCTTTCTTCTAGTGTCAGTTTTGCTAAATTGTGTTTCAGTAATTTGTTCATTTTGTAAAAATTGTCACAATTATTAGTGTTAAGTTGTTCATAATATCCATTATTATATTTTACAAGTGATATCCACCTTTTCATTTCTGATACTGTAATCTGTGTACTTTCCCTCTCCCTCACCTTTTATCAGTATTTATTTATTTATTTATTTGATTTTTGGCTCTGTCAGGTCTTAGTTGCGGCACGCGGCATCTTCATTGCAGTACTTGGGCTCTTTGTTGCAGCACGCGGGCTTCTCTCTCTAGTTGTGGTACATGGGCTCAGTAGTTGCGGCATGCAGGCTTAGTTGCCCCGCGACATGTGCGATCTTAGTTCCCTGACCAGGGGTCAAACCCACGTCCCCTGCATTGGAAGACGTATTCTTTTTTTTTTTTTAACTTATTTTTTATTTTTATTTTTGGCTGCTTTGGGTCTTTGTTGCTGTGCGTGGGCTTTCTCTGGTTGTGGCGAGCAAGGTGTACTCTTTGTTGCGGTGCACGGGCTTCTCATTGCAGTGACTTCTCTTGTTGCAGAGCATGGGCTCTAGACGCACGGGCTTCGGTAGTTGTGGCAGGCGGGCTCAGTAGTTGTGGCACGTGAGCTCTAGAGTGCAGGCTCAGTAGAGGTGCACAGGCTTAGTTGCTGTGCAGCGTGTGGGATCTTTCCGGACCAGGGCTCGAACCCATGTCCCCTGCATTGGCAGGCGGATTCTTAACCACTGCGCCACCAGGGAAACCCCAGAAGCTGAATTCTTAACCACTGGACCACCAGGAAAGTCCCATCACCTTTTATCAGTCTTGCTAGTGACTTACATATTTAATCCCCCCACTCAATAATCAACAATTGGGTTTGTTGATTTTTCTCTACTGTACATTTGTTTTCTGTTGTTTTTTTTCCCTGCCCTTATATTTCTTATTTCCTTCCTTTATCTTTATTTGGGTTTAATTTGCTGTTGTTTTCAAAGTACTTGAGAGTAAATGGATATCTAGATTATTTATTTTTCCAGCATTTCTTGTTTGCTAGTAAAGGAATGTAAGGTTGTAAATTTCCTTGTAAGCCTGCTTTAACAGTAATCTACTTTTAAAAAAAATTGTGGTAAAAAACACATAACATTAAAATTTACCATCTTAACCATTTTTAAGTGTACAGTTCAACAGTATAAACTGTCTTCACATGTTGGGAAACTTATCTCTAGGACTTTTTCATCTTGCAGACCTGAAACTCTATACCCATTAAAAAATAGCTCCCCTTTTCCCCCTTATCCCAGCCACCGGCAACCACCATTCTTTCTGTTTCTATGAATTTGACTATTTTAGATGCCCCATATGAGTGGAATTGTACAGTATTTGTTCTTTAGTGATTAACTTATCTCACTTAGCATGATGTCCTCAAAGTTCATCCATATTGTAGCTTGGGTTAGAATTTCCTTCCTTTTTAAGGCTGAATAATATTCCGTTGTAAGGATATGACACATTTTCTTTATCCATTTATCCATCGATGGACGTTTGGGTTGTTTCCCTTTTGGATATTGTGAATAGTCCAGCTATGAATATGAATGTGTAACACTATTTTTTGACATGTTGTATTTCCATTATTAACCAGTACAAAATGTTTTTGTTTTGTTTGGTTTCTTTTGCGGTACGTGGGCCTCCCACTGCTGCCGCCTCTCCCGTTGCGGAGCACAGGCTCCGGACGCACAGGCCCAGCGGGCATGGCCCACGGGCCCAGCCGCTCTGTGGCACGCGGGATCCTCCCAGACCGGGGTATGAACCCGCGCCCCCAGCATCGGCAGGCAGACTCTCAACCGCTGCGCCACCAGGGAAGCCCAGTACAGAATGTTTTTAATTTTTGTATTTATGTTCTTTTGTGTTCTATCTATTATGTTGTATATGTGGGTTATTTTGAAGTGGTTCATTTCCAAATGTCTGCATATTTTCTAATTATATTTTTGTTATTTATTTCTAGCGTAATTACACTGTAGTCAGAAACATATTCTTCGTGATTTTAACATTTTGAAATTTGTTTAGATTTGTTTTGGACTTGTCTACCATATGATTAATTTTGACAAAGTTTTCTATGTGCGCTTGTGTGTAGTTCCTCAGTGCGGTAATTTTTCTCTGTTAATGAGGAAATTTTTGGTAACTATGGTGTTCAGACCTTCTAATTCCATTCTGAGTTTTGTCTGCTTGTTATAAATCATTTACTGAGAGAAGTGTGTTAAAAAAGTATCCCAGTGTGATTTCAGATTTGTCTTTTTGCGATTCGTTTTTTTTCTCCCCTTATAAAGTTTGAGAGTATATAACTAAGTACATATACACTTAGAATTTAAATTTACAATTTATTCCTAGCAGGTTGCCCTTTTTTATCATGAGTTTTTTCTTTTTTCCTTTAATAATGCCTCTTTTCCTAAAGCCTACTTTGTCTAAATAGTAATATAACTACACCAACTTTCTTTTTTTAAGTAAATTTTTTACTTTAGAATAGTTTTAGATTTACAGAGAAGTTGAAAAGATAGTAGGGAGAGTGCCCATATATCCTGCACTGACTTTGCCCTGTTGCTAACATCTTACATTCACACGGTACATTTGTAGCAAGTAATGAAACAGTATCAATACATTATTATTAACCACAGTCCAAATTTCATTCAAATTTTCTTAGTTTTTACTTAATGTCCTTTTTCTGTCCCAGGATTCCATTTAAGATACCACATTAAACTTAATCTTCACATGTCTTTAGGTGCTTTTAGAGTGTGGTAGCTTCTTAGACTTACCTTGTTTTTGATGACGTTGACAGTTGAGGAGTACCGATCAGGTGTTTTATAGACTGTTGTTCAATTTAGGTTTGTCTGATATTTTTCTCCTGGTTAGACAGGGCTTATGGGCTTTTGGTCAGGAGACTGCATGGGGAAGACTGCCATTCTCCTCATATTAAATCAGGGTGCAACTGACCACTGTTGATATTAACCTTGATCACCTGGGAGTTATGCCCCATCTCCATGAGGCAGTGTCTGCACAAAGTATTAATATATGGAGGAATTCTGCATGGGAGATTTTCCTCTTCTCCCTAGTTTATTGTTTACATCATACGAACTCAGGGATATTTATTTTATACTTCGGGTTATGCAGTACTATTTTATTTATTGTTCAGATTGTTTCAACTTTCACCCTTTTTTTTTTTTTTTTCTGTACGTGGGCCTCTCACCGTGGCGGCCTCTCCCGTCGCGGAGCACAGGCTCTGGACACACAGGGCCAGCGGCCATGGCTCACGGGCCCAGCCACTCCGCGGCACGTGGGATCCTCCCGGACCGGGGCACAAACCTGCGTCCCCAGCATCGGCCGGCGGACTCCCAACCACTGCGCCACCAGGGAAGCCCCACCCTTCTTTAATATATCCAAATTCAGACTCTGTTTCCCTTCTCTCCAGAAATTTGGCACCTCAAGTTCTCACTGCTTTAGTAGCTCTAAACTATAATTTCTTGTTTTCCCAGTTTCCTAAGATTGGGGGGAAAGTTCTGCTTAGTCCTGTTGCCTGGTAACCACCACTTTCTGCTTGTTTTCAACCTCTTGGCCGACCGTTTTGGCTTCCAAGGAGATTGCATTAAAATACAGAATGGATAAACAACAAGGTCCTACTGTATAGCACAGGGAACTATATTCAGTATCCTGGGATAAACCATAATGGAAAAGAATCTGAAAAAGAATGTATAAATATATGAATAAGTGAGTCACTTTGCTGTACAGCAGACATTCACACAACATTGTAAATCAACTATACTTCAATTAAAAAAATGAAACTAAGCCACGTTTGGTGTTCAAGGATTCATGACTGAAGAACAGCCCTGTCTGTCTCACTGATGTTTATGTGACTGTTACTGTTAAGGGAAAAGAAGGCCAAGGATGTCTGTTTCCAAGCGCGATTAGAGAGAGATGAGAGTTGTGCTGTCGAAGAATCAGCTGTCACGTTGTCTTATTCCTTAACTGGATGCCATAAGCCAATTACAGTGAGCGAGACCCTGGAAGATGAGTGAGGTCCCTCACTTGTGTCTTTTACAGCCTCTTTAGTAGATGAGATTTTCCCATTTTAAAAGACAGACTGTCCCCAGATCTCCTGGGGTGACGACCCCAACTGCTAGTGGGTGGCGCCCCTCCTGTCTTGTGCCTGGCTGCCACCCTGGGATCTGGACTCACCAGTTTGGTTTGCTGGTGGATCATAAGGGGAGGAGGGGCAGATGGAAATATCTTAGGACCCAGACCCTGGGCAGCATTATCAGTGGGAGAGCTTATCATGCCAGGAATACATTTTGTAAGAAAAGGACTCATGGTACCTCCCTGGTGGTCAGTGGATAAGACTCCGAGCTCCCAGTGCAGGGGGCCTGGGTTCAATCCCGGGTCAGGGAACTAGATTCTGCATGCCGCTACTAAAGAGTTCGCGTGCTGCAACAAAGACCCGACACAGCCACGTAAATAAATATATTTTTTAAAAGGGCTCATCAGGAACTTGGGATATTATGCTAATGGGAGTTCTTTTTAAATTAATTAATTAATTTGACTGTGCAGCACTCAGTTGCAGCACTCGGGATCTTCCTTGCGTCATGCATGGGGAATCTAGTTCCCTGACCAGGGATTGAACCCGGGCCCCCTGCATTGGGAGTGCAGAGTCTCACCCACTGAACCATCAGGGAGGTCCCATCACTTATACGTACATATATATATATATATATATATATATATATATATATATATGTTCTTTTTCATATTTTTTTCCATTATGGTTTATCACAAGATTTTTTTTTTTTTTTTTTTTGCGGTACGCGGGCCTCTCACTGTTGTGGTCTCTCCCGTTGCGGAGCACAGGCTCCGGACGTGCAGGCTCAGCGGCCATGGCTCACGGGCCCAGCCAGTCTGCGGCACGTGGGATCTTCCTGGACCGGGGCACGAACCCGTGTCCCCTGCATCGGCAGGCAACTCTCAACCACTGTGCCACCAGGGAAGCCCCTGTATTTTTTTAAATTAATTAATTTATGGCTGCACTGGATCTTCGTTGCTGCACACGGGTTTTCTCTTTTTGCTGCGAAGGGGGGCTACCCTTCGTTGTGGTGCGTGAGTTTCTCATTGTTGTGGCTTCTCTTGTTGTGGAGCATGGGTTATAGGTGTGCGGGCTTCAGTAGTTGTGGCTCACGGGCTCTAGAACACAGGCTCAGTAGTTGCGGCGTACAGGCTTAGTTGCTTCGTGGCATGTGGGATCTTCCCAGCCTAGGGATTGAACCCATGTCTCCTGCATTGGTAGGTGAATTCTTAACCACTGTGCCACCAGGGAAGTCCCCAGGCTGTTGTATTTTTGTTACATCAGCACAAATAGACTAAGACATCATGGTTGAAATTTCTAACAGAATCTGAAAATCTATGTTTTTCAAACAGATGGACTAAAAAGAGTATGAAGAGCATGGTATATCAGTAGGCTCAGGCTGCCATACAAAATACCACAGCCTATGTGGCTTAGACAAATGAAATTTATTCTGCACAGGTCTGGAGGCTGGACATCCAAGATCAGAGTGTCAGCAGGGTTGGTTTCTTCTGAGGTCTCTCTCGACTTGCAGACGCCCACCCTCTCGCTCCCTCATTACATGGTCATCCCTCTGTGTATTTGCACGTCTGGGGTCTCTCTGTCTGTCCAGATTTATCTTCTTATGAGTACAGCTGTCAGATTGAATTAGGGCCCACATTAACAGCCTCATTTTGATTGAATTACCTCTTTAAAGGCCCTGTCTCCAAAGAGAGTCATATTCTGAGATACTGGGGGTTAGGATTTAAAGATATGAATTTGGGGGGTATACAATTCAACCCAAAACAAGCACAGGACTGAATTTTGTTTTTGTAGTCTAATCTGAAAATCTATTTGATTAGGTATATTTAATCCAGTGATGCTGATATGTTTGGGCTATTTTTGAGATATTTGTTGGTTAGTATTTTCTTATTGCTTCTGTTTTGTTGTGTGGATTGCGTTTTCTGTGTTCCTTTTGTTTTCCTCTAGTGATTTAGAAATTATGCATCCTATTCCTTTTATAGAGATAACTCAGAGATAAACTTGTATTTTTCTGTTGCCACCTGGACTTGATGAATGTGCCCTCCTTCCTTAGAAAACAAAAATATTGGCATGATCTTACTTCCCTCTGCTTGCTGCCTCAACCTCTCCGCCCACATTGATGGTATCATTTCTAATTTTAGTCCTAGAATTCCAGATTGTTGAAATATTTTCCAGTCATTAGTAATAAATTTTACTTTTTTCCTCCTCCTCATCACTGTTCCTTTTGTATTTGTGATTCCTCCTTGTAACAGTACATTCATCATTTACTTATATTCTACTTGAATGTCTGAAAGTGTTGACATCTTGACTTCTCACGTGAAGGACAGTTTGGCTGGGTATAAATTCTGACCAATGTCTTTTCCTTGGAACTTTGGAGATACTCTCCCATTGTCTTCCTGCGTCCAGTGTTGCCCATGAGAAGTGTGACGTCAATCCAATAATCTGGTTCTCGTTGCTTTGTGTGTAACCCCCACCCCTGCCTTCTGAAGCATGGAGGATTTTCTCTATCCTTGTTCTGAACGTTCACTGTGATGCGTGCAGCAGAACTGTTGGCTAGTCTCTAACAGGCATCCTCCCTACCTTCTCTTTTCCTTGCTGACAAGACCCCCAGTGCTGTGTGACTGCCTGGCCCTAGAGATGGAGGATGGGTGGTGTGCACCTGCCAGCTGATCCTACTCTCAGACTCCTCCAGTCACCCTTGCTTGCTTGGGGCCCTTCCATCCTGGAATCTGTCATTTTGGAACAACCTTGGAGTCTCACCCACTTTCCCCAGCTGTCCTTCCACCTGGGGCTGTGGTTTCATTCTTCCGTCTGAGTCTATCTGCCTTCCTGTTCAGTGATTTGTAAAGTTTCTGACCCACCAGAGTCACCCTTCTTTTCTTATCCAGCACAGTTTTATGATTACTGTCGAGGGGGCTCACCATATCTAAAAGGGATCCTTAGGGAAGTCATTTTTAAACTCTTGGGCACATAATGATCCGAGGTGCTTCATACAAAGATAGATTTCCAGGCCCACCTCTCAGCAGGTTCTGATCCAGGAATCTGTTTGAACCGTATTTTGAGAAATAGTGGTTTCATCATTACCTTGGGTTTCTGTCTATTTCTGAGTCATTTTCAGAAAAAGTGGCTTTAGTTGCTCTGGGAAGGTGGGGAACTCCAGAGGGCTTGAGATAGATGGAAAAGGCCTTGAGGTTTATACCCAAAAGCCAATAAATGGTTTTATTTTTATAATTGCGAGACCCATCCCCTAAATTACACAGTATGTGCTCCTTTAGATGCTCTGGTGAACTAGTCTTAGCATATGGGTGGCAAGAATTTCTGAGTACAGAAGATAGGGTGAGTACATGAATGTCTGAGGAAGATCCCAAGGCTGGTGTGAGGAAGGTCTGTCACTTGTAAGAAATATCTGAATGAGACCCTACTCCTTAGTTAGCAGATATGAAGGACAGCTGAGCTTGGGACAGCATAGCTGCACAGAATTCTGCCATGCAGACTACATTATACCTAAATTCTGAATCCCAGGATGGCCAGGGGATCACCAGGGAAGGCTGTAGACTGTACGTAGAATGGTATTTTTTTTTTTTGGCCGGTACGCGGGCTTCTCACTGCTGGGGCCCCTCCCGTCGTGGAGCACAGGCTCCGGACGTGCAGGCTCAGCGGCCATGGCTCACAGACCCAGCCACTCCGCGGCATGTGGGATCTTCCCAGAACGGGGCATGAACCCGTGTCCCCTGCATCGGCAGGCGGACTCTCAACCACTGCGCCACCAGGGAAGCCCCAGAACGCTATCTTAATACCGAGGAAAGGAAGTGGTGTTAGCAGGAGGAGACTGTGGGTAGAGGCCAAAGGTATGTGGTAAAGGGGACTTCTTTGAGAAGGGCCATTGAGAGTAAGAATGCCCAACTCTTGGCAGCAGGGGAATAGGTATCATCTCCGTGAGAGCAGGAACTTTGTCTTGTTTGCCTCTGCCTCCCCAGTACCCGTGGTTGGTGTGTGTTGAAGGACCGGAGTAATATCTGTGCAGCTGTGATGGGTACATTTATGTGTCAACTTGGCTATCGTGTCCAGTCGCTCGGTCGAACACCAGTCTAGATGTTGCTGTGAAGTTGTGTTTTACACACGATTAACATTTAAATCACATGTGAGGCAGATGACCCTCCATGATGTGGGTGGGCCTCATCCAATGGCTTGAAGGTGTTTTGAGAAAAGACTGAAGTCGCCAGAGAGGAAGCAATTCTGCCTTCAGATCCAAGGCTGCCACATCAGCTCCTGCCATAAGTCCCAGGCTGCCCTGCAAATTTCAGGCTTACCAGGATCCTGTGAACCAATCCCTTGAAATAAATCTCTCCGTCTACCTCCTCCTGGTTCTCATTTTCTGAAGAAGGCTGACTAAGGCAAAGTTTCCTCATCTGATCTGGTCACCGTCCACCTGGCTGTCTCACTGACTTCTGACGTGGGACAACCTCAGATTCAGGGACGAGCCATCTGTCTCTTCATCTCTTCATCCCCAAAGTCAGCCCTCACTGTCCAGACCAAATCTGCCATCGCATTAGTGGCACCGACTGGTCCTGTTCTGTCCTCCGCGCTCTGGCTTCAGATCCCGAGCCCCGAGGTCAGGGGCCCTGGGGTGGTAGCCTGCTCCACCCCGAGGTGGGCCTCGCGGAGAGGGTGGGCAACACCCACAGAGAGATGCCTGGCCACAGCATGGGCAGCGGGAACTCCGCAGCTGCCAGGACGAGATGGGGCCGTGAGGAGGTCCGACTCCCCTGATCACAGTGGGAGGGGAGTATTTCCATCTTTATCCAAGCTGTCCTGCCCAGATATGGCCTTGAAATCCTCTTTTCTCTTTCATGTTCAGGAAGGACATGTGACTGGGGGCAGGGACCAGGGGGGCCTCGGCACAGCTGTGATGACTGCATTTAGCTTCTCAGATCTGAAACCTGCGAATCTGTTTTCCCGAGAAGTCCTGGCATTTTTATCCTTGATTCCAAAGATATGACCACTGGAGGGTGGGCAGGTGGCCTGGCGTCCCATCCAATGTGGTGTTAGATGAGTGGCATCAGCCCCACCTGGGCACCTGTTAGAAAAGCACACCCTCAGCTCCACCCAGATCTCCTGACTCAGAAGCTCCGAGGGCGGGGCCCAGTGTTCTGAGCTTTAACAAGCCCTTGGGTGACTCCCGGTCTCTAAAGTGTGGGGACCACTGGGTGAAGGAGCTGTCGGATGCAAAGCTGGCCAGAGATGGCACGAGGGGACAAAAGAGCCAGGGCCTTGGGACTGAACACGGACAGACAGGGCCCTGAGTGGGACCCTAGAGCCCCCTGACCCAGGACAGCTCTCGGGTCTTTGTCCCCAGTTGGAGGCTGAGCCCAGAGGCTGCTGGCGACAACACCTCCCCCCACCTCCCCCCACCCCAAAACTGGCGCTGGCTGCACCCTCTGCGGCAGGTGATGGACCAGGCGGCTGGAGAAGTGTCCGGGGTCCTCGCCAGAGCCGGCTCCGCCCCTCATCCCTGACTCACTCTGCACAGGGGAGCCCCGCCCCCCGACTTCTCCATCACCTGGCAGCCCTGTCACCTGCCAGCCACACATTCTGCTTAGCCTCCCCCTCACAACTGCCAGCAGACAGCCTAGGTATCTTTTTGAATTTTTATCTTGAAAAGCCACAAGCAGGGACCTAATTTGTAACTACCCACAGCCTCTCCCCTCCCCAGACTTTTCTAGGGTCACAAGGTGTTACTTAGGAGACAGGGCAGCCCAGGTCTCCTGTGGGGAGGATCAGAATCATTGTGCAGACATCAGCCAAGAGCCGGGATGACACAGCTGAGCCCAAAGGTGGTGGGGGGCAGCTCTGGAGAAGCCTGGGGAGCTGCCCGTCAGTAGACCCCCAAAACTGGGGTATGGGTGGAGCTGGCTCTTCTCCAGCAAAGGACGAGGGCCCGCCCCACTCAGGGCTAGGGAGCCTGTGTGTGGGGAGTTTGGGGGTGCAGATACCCCAGGTGCCCTCCAGAGGAGAGGCGGCCCGGCAGGTGACTCCTGCATCTTCTTCTCTTTTGCAAACTCCCCCCCACTGCCCACCCCACTCAATACCCCAGAGTTCCCTGCTTCCCACAGAGGAAACGTGTAAGAAAGTTACACATAAGTAGAGTTAAATTATTTAAAATGAGCCAGGAGAAGCTGGCTATTTAAAGAAATCCCGAGGGAGATCTTTTATTCAGAAGATCATCATGTGATGGAGTATCCTGCCGTCCTGCCGTTTTTCTCCACCTCGGGAGTTTTGTTTCAGCATTTTGCGTTTCCTTTACACCCTTCCAGCAGTCATTGCTGGTGGATGTGCTGGCCCCCACCTCTGCAGAAAGTTACAGAATGTTCCGGGGGGCCGGCAGACAGCCTGGGAGAATTGCGGGAAGGATGGCGTGAATGAATGATTGTGTGACATTCAGGTTGGCCATCGCCTGGGTGGTGCTTCCAGGGCGTTTGTTGGGACGGGGTTGGGGGCTCGCAGGAGAGGAGGGTCTACAGGTGTCCCTGTGTTCCACGAGGCGGGCAGGGAGAGACAGCTCTCCGGCCTGGCTATTTCCGGCCAGAGTTTCCTGGGACCGGGGACAAATCAGTGCCAGAGTGAGGCGGACACTTGACTGTTCTTGTTAGAGGGGCCATTCCCCTCCCCGCCCCCATGGACCCTGCCTCCTGTATCCTGAGCCAGGTCCACACTCCAGCTGTCACCTCTGGGTGAGCTGCTGGGGCTCTGCGCTCTGACGGTGCTGCTGGCCTGGTGACAGCTGGCTCTTGCTTTGGCAACAACCTCTGCCCCCCCACCCTCGCCCTCCACTGTCTGAGTGAAGCACCCGCTCTGTGTTCTGGAGTTGGTGAACCGTGGCTTCTCAAAGAGCTGCTCCCTGGGCACGTCCCTCCCCAGCCCTCCTGGGAAACTCCCTTTTCTGGCCCCAAGTGGCCTCAGCCTCAGAGGGATACTTGAGAACTAATGGGATCCCGGCTGTGGAGGGGCCAAGGCCTGACACATTTGTTCCTATGGCAAAGCATGTGGTGACACCAAGTGGCCCCTCCATGAGGATGTAACACGACAAAGAGAGCCTGGTAGGGAAGTAGGAGAACTAGTCCCAGCCCTCATGCTGAATGGACACTTCTGAAATGAGCTGAGAGACAGAAATTCTCAGAAGAGAAATATAAACTAAAAAAAGAATACTATAGAAAATTTAGACCTGAAAATATAATATCTGAAATAAAAATTTCCCTAGATGGGGTCAAAAGCAAAATGACTATGACACAGGAGAGAATCAGTGAAATTTAAGCAGATCAATAGAAATTATCCTGGATAACAAAGAGAGATAGTGACTCTAAGAAATGAGCAAAGCTTTGGGGACTTATAGAACATTATAAAATACTCCAACATTTATACCATTAGAATCCTTTAATGAAAGAAGAAAGAGCTTGTTACACAAAAATATTTGACAGTATCATGCCTGAAAACATCCCATTTTGGTGAAAGACATAAATTTACAGATTTAAGAACCTCAAAACTGCCAACAGGATAGACCAAAAGAAAATCACACCTAGATATATCATAATCAAACTGCTGAAAACCAAAGATAAAGGAAGAGTCTTGAAAGCAGCTAAACTAAAAATGACACACTGAATATAGGAGAACAATGAGTTGAGTAGCTGTGGATTTCTCATCGGAAACCATGGAGGCCAGAGACAATGGAACATCTTTAACATTCTAAAAACAAAACAAAACTATCAACCACAAATTCTGAATTCAGTGAATAAATCCTTCAGGAATGAAGGTGAAATAAAGACATTCTCAGATGAAGGAAAACTAAAAGGATTTGTTGTCAGCAAACCTGTTTACATGAGTTGCTAAAGAAAGTTCTTTAGGATGAAGGGGAATGATACCAAAGGGACTGGGGAGTTCAGGAATGGAGGCAGAGCAACAGAAATGAAAAAGTATCTGAGTAATTATAATAGACTATTTTTCACCTCTAAAATTCTTTAAAATACTTATGAGGGTTTTAAGCAAACATTGTGACACTGAGGGTATGTGTGTGTTAATGTATATAGATATAATACATATGACAACTATATCATAAATCCTGTGGATAAAGGGACCTATATGGTTGTAAGACTCCTCCATTTTATTTGAAGTGGCAAAATGTTAACTCAAAGTAGAACATGAAAAGATATATATGTATTATATATATGTGTATATATATACATATATGCACAATATAATATATATATATTAATCAATAGAGCAAGCATTAAAAAAGATACAAAGAATTATAGCCAAAAAGATAATAGATAAATGAAATACTAAAAAAAATTTAAACAATCCAAAAGTAGGCAGGAAGTGGGAAACAGAAAAACAAGAAACAAAGGAAACAAACAGAAAAATAATAAGAGTGGACCAAATCCAACCATATCAATAAATACATTAAATATAAATGGCCTAAACACACCATTTAAAAATACACATTAATAGATTAGATTAAGAAACAAGACCTATCAGTATATGCTTTCTACAAGGAATCCACTTTAAGTATGATGACACAGAGATATTACAAATAAAAGGATGGAAAAAAGATATACCATTCAAATACTAAAGAAAGCTGGAGTGGTTATTTTAACACTGGAGAAATTCTACCTTAGAACAAGGAAATTTGCCAGGGATAAAGAGGACCACTACACATGATAAAAGGTTTTGTTCATCAAGAAGACATAAAAACCCTAAACCTGTATGCTGCTAGCAATAGAACTCCTCAGTACATAAAGCAAAAACTGATAGAACTAAATGGAGAAAAATGGTTAAATCCATAATTAGAGACTTCAACATTACCATCTCTATAGCTGATAGAACAAATAGATAAAAAAGCAACAAGGATACAGAAAATCTGAGTAACACTGTCAATGAATATGTCCTAGTGGGCACTTATGGAACACTCTACCTCACAACAGCAAAATACACATTCTTTTTCAAGTGCACATGGAGCCTTCACCAAGATAGACCATATTCTAGGCCAAAAACCAAACCTTAACAAATTAAAAATAATCAAAATCCTGCAAAGTATGTTCTTTGACCATAATGTAATTAAACTAGAAATTGCTGATAGGAAGATATTGGGGAACATCCCCAACTATTTAGAAATTAAACAACATATATCTGAACAATCCATGGGTCAAAGAAGAAGTCGCAAGGGAAATTAAATATTTTTAACTGAATGAAAATGAAAATATATTAATTTGTGGGATGCAGCCAAAGCAGTGCTTACAGAAGAGTATATAGCATTAAATGCTCATATTAGGAAAGAAGAAAGGTCTCATCAATCTGGGCTTCCATCTTAAGAAATGGACCAATTTCTTGAAATAATTCCCAAAACTCATTCAAGAAGAATTGGAGAACCTGAATTTTTCTATTTCTATTACAGATGTGAAATTTGTGGTTAAAAAACCTTCCAAAAAAGAAAATCACAGGCCCAGATGGTTTCACTGCTGAGTTCTCCGAAACATTTAAGAGAATAATACCAATTCTGCACAGTCTTTTTCAGAAAATAGAAGAGGCAAGAATACTTCCATATTCACTTAATGAGGCCAGCGTTGCTCTCATATGAGGAGATAAAGATATTGCAAGTTAATTACAGGCCATATCCCTTATGAACATAGATGTAAACAAATTCTTAACAATGTATTAGCAAAGTTAATCCAGCATTGCCTAAGGACAGTACATTATGGCCAGGTGAGGATTTCCCAGGAATGCAAGGCTGCTTCAAAATTCAAGCTTCAGTCAACACGTTCCACCATGTTAACAGGGTAAAGAAGGAAAACCATGCAAGCCTCTTAACAAGGGTGGAAGAAGCATTTGACAAAGTGCAATCCATTCATGATTTAAAAAAAAAACAAACCTCTTAGCACACAGGAATGGAAACATCTTCAACCTGAAAGAGGGCGTCTACAAAAAATTTACAGCTAAGATCATAGTAGTGGTAAAAGATCGTTTTCCACCCAAGATCAAGGACAAGGTAAGGTCTTGTGGCTCTCATCACTCCTGTTCAACACCATCCAGGACGTCCTAGCCAGTGTGCTAAGGCAAAGAAAAGAAATAAATGGCGCGTAGATTGCAAAGAAATACATAAAACCAACTCTTAATTGCAGACTGCATCATCATCTGCAAAATCCCTTGGCATCTACAAAAAGCTCCTAGAATTAATAAATGAATTTAGTAAGGTCACTATACAACAATCAGTTATATTTCTGTATTATATCAATAAAGCAATTGTAAGAAAACATGAACATTTACAATGCACCAAAAAGAAAAGGCATATGTTTATATTTAACAAAACATGTATAAGATTTGTATGCTGAAAACTACAAATACTGATGAGAGAAATCAAAGAACACATAAGGAAATGGAAAGATAGATCATGTTTCTGCTTTGGAAGGTTCAGTATCGTTAAGATGTTAATTCTCCCCAAATTGATGTATAGATTTGATGCACTCCCAATCAAATTCCCAGCAGGATTAAAAAAAAAAAAAGAAAAAAGGATATCAACGAGATGATTCTAGAATTTATATGGAAAGCCAAGGAAACTTGAATAGCTTAAACAATGGTTAGAGCCAGGGTGCAAACACACCCTGATTACATGCTGGAGAATTCTCCAGAAGATGAAAAACAAGGGAACTCCTTTGAGTGGTGTACTTTGAATCCTTAGGGATTGTATCAGTTTGCTAGGGCTGCTGTAACAAAGTAACACAAACTGGGTGGCATAAGCTACAGGAATGCATCGTTTCACAGCTCTGGAGGCCAGAAGTCTGAGATAAGGTGTCAGCAGGGTTGGTTCCTTCTGGGGGTTGTGAGGGAGGGTCTGTCCTGTGTCTCTTCCCCAGCTTCTGGCATTGCCCATCTTTCCCTACCCTGTAGATTTCTGCCTTCCTCGTCACATGCGTTCTTTCTCCCTGTGTCTGTCTTCAAATTTCCCCTTTTTATAAGAACATCAGTCATATTGCGTTAGAGCCCACCCTAATGATCTTATCTTTGCTAGGTCTTCAATGACCCTATTTCCTCACAAGATCACATTCTGAGGTCCTGGGGGTTAAGGGATTCAACATATGAATTTGTGGGAGACACAAATCAGCCCATAAATAAAATGAGATTTATTTGAAATCTTCACAGTGATGTTTGCACTTGCAAGTGACTAGAAAAATATGAAATTAGCAGGACAGCCAGCAGAAATAAATCCACTTTTCCCTGGAGTCTTGTCTGCCTTCCCTGGAGGCTGTCTGTTTCCTTGTACCAGGATGGAGCTGGTAAAGGGCACTTGGCAATGTCCCTCTTAGCACAAGGCCTTGGCATGTGCAAAAGTTGGGCCCCTTCTCAAGCATGTTGAGAAAAAGGTCAGTGATGGTAATGTTTTGTTTAATTGCCTTCTTGTCTGGACCCTTGCTTTTTTCCTAAAGGCGACTGGGAACAGGGGCTGACTTTGGTTAAGTCACCACTATCTCCAGCTGTTCTCATGGGAGAGAATTAACTTATTACTATTAGGAGTAACTAATGAGAACAGCAAATGTCTGCCATCCCAGAAGTTCCTTGGGTGCCAAATTGCTATACGTTACAGCATGAACATGGGTGACAGGTGTAGATTACATTGTGGGATGTTGAAAATACCAGCTCCTGGAGCCTTGCTATTGGTAAAGGGCTGACAGCATTTAAAAATTGTATTTAAGGGACGGATCATTCCATTTTGTTCATTCTGAGAGTAGGACATGGTGGGACAGATATCCTGGCATATCGAAAGCCCAGATGGAACAAATCATGCCCACCCGTGCCCTGGGACTCTTTCAAGGGATGCTAAGACCCCCATCCTTCCTCTGAAGAAAAGCCCACTGACAGGTGTGGCTGCAGAGGGCTCACACTCCACGGCACTTGTCTTTTTATTTATTATTTGTCTGTAGAAATACCACACTCAGAAATGAAGAAAGGAGGGAAGTGAATAACAGTGTCCCATCACTCAAAGGCAACGCTTTGCTGGGATTTTAATGTATTTCTTCACAGTTTGTTCTGTGTTTATTTGGTTGTGAATAAATTATAACAGCACATTTTATACAATACACTCTTTGTAAATATTTTAATCACTGCATAATTGTCTTACAGATGTGCTAATAACATTGGCTTAACTGGGATCGGCTCCTGGAGATTTGGCGTGTGCTCAACATTTTTGCCGTTCTTACTGACATTTTGCAAAAAAGAAGCACACCCCTCTGTGACCCCAAGCTAGGTGGTATGGTCTTGTGTGACAGTGTTGGATGTCAGCCTGGTTTCTGAAGACTAATTTATTAACTCTTGTAGAATTCTGAAGATTAGTTAATTTCAGAGCTCGTGGTTGTCTGTGACCTTGCAGCAAGATGCTTATTCAAGGTCTCCTGTCTGGGATGTTTGAGCTGATTGTACAGGTGTACTCCAGGACTGTTTAAACCCATATTGTGTGTAGTCAAAGCAACTGTGTTATATTTGGAAGGAAAAAAAGAATATTATCTTTACAACATGGGAGACCCAACTGGGAACAAGATTGGGGGCAGCGACAGTTCGGCCGAGTCCATAGCTCATTTGTAAGATAGCGTTTTAATGCAGCCTGTGTTGTGGCCCCTGCATCACTATGTTTCACCTTGGTCTGCTGTCTTTCAGCTCTTCTAAGAGCTGGCTAATGCTGTTTCCTCTTACAGAAGAAAAATGTGGCTTAGAATAAGGACAGTGGAACCCTTTATTGTTGACAATGAGCCTTTATTTCCCACATCTCATGAGGATGTTCCAGGAGGAGAGTGGTGAGCACCGAGGCAGGGGCTGCATTTGTATTGATTCATGAGCCGTTCTAGAATTGAGTATGGACACAGGGCCTCATTTCCTTGGATGCATAGCAGATAGTCATGCTTCTCCTGAACATTTGAATTGCTTTCCAGGTGGTCTTTTCTGAAGGATTTGTCTTTAATATGATTAATCAGAAGCAGAGGACCTCCTGGGAATGTAAATTGGTACAGCCACTATGGAAAACAGTATGGAGAGTCCTCAAAAAATTAAAGGTAGAGTTGCCGTATGATCCTGCAATCCCAATACTGCATATATATCCAGAGAAAACTCTAATTCGAAAAGATACATGCACCCCAATGTTCATAGCAGCACTGTTTACAACAGCCAAGACATGGAAGCAACCTAAGTGTCCATCAACAGAGGAATGGATAAAGAAGATGTGGTAGATATATACAGTGGAATATTACTCAGCCATAAAAAGGAATGAAATAGTGCCATTTGCAGCAACATGGTTGGACCTAGAGATGAAGTAAATAAGTGGACCTAAGTGAAGTAAATAAATCAGACAGAGAAAGGCAAATATCATATGACATCACTTATATGTGGAATCTAAAATATGACACAAATGAACTTATCCACAAAACAGAAACAGACTCACAGACATAGAGAACAGACTTGTGGTTGCCAAGAGAGAGGGGGCGTGGGGGAGAGATGGATTGGGAGTTTGGGATTAACAGAGGTAAACCATTATATATAGGATGGATAAACAACAAGGTCCTACTGTATAGCACAGGGAACTATATTCAATATCCTGTGATAAACCATAATGGAAAAGAATATAAAAAAGAATGTATATATGTGTATAATGAGTCACTTTGCTGTACACCAGAAATTAACACATTATAAATCAAATATACTTCAATAAAATTTAAAAAGAAGTATACATAAAGAAGCAGAGTTCCTCAATATGTTTGCCGACACCCCCCTCCCCCCCACTGTCGGGGTGGTGAATGCTCTTCTGGCCACACCCCTCCTGGGCCTTTTCTGAGGACCTGGACCTTGGATTGAAAAAAAAGTTTTAAAGGGTCCTGGGTAAAAGGCCTGGAGTGAGGAAAATGGTGTAGAGCATATCCTTAGGGAAACATCAAGACATTATTTATTATACAGAAATAAAGCACAGTTTGTGTGCTCAATAGGGGAAGAGTTAGATAATGTCCATTGGGCCAGGAAATATCATGTAGCCATTAAATAATACTTCATAGAGAGTTTCTACTGCATTCTCTCCCTTCAAATGTCATTTAAAATGTTCCTCAACTCCCTGTATGTAGTAGGAAAAAAAAGTGTTCATGGAAGTGAGGCCAGTGTGGGTTACTCTCTTATTTAACCCACTTCAAGCCCTGCAGGCAGGGCCATCATTTCCAGTTTCCCAGGAGGGGAAGGCCATTCATCCATTAAATATCTTGCCAAAGGCCTGAGAGTAAGTGGAGGTCTGAATTTAAACAAGGACTTTCTGTCTTCATCTTTAATAGGAGGCTCTTTCTCTTACACCAAAAGTGCCCCTGTAGGTTTGATGTAATTCTGCAGACCCTTCAAAGACGCGGCTGCCCTCCCGGGAGGCCACCGGGTCCTTCCATTTGTATCCACGGAAGACAGAACTGTTTGCACCATCAAACTCTGGAAAAGCCAACAACAGCCTTGTATTTAATGGGGAAAACTTTTCAAAAACTAGATCATTCATAGGGACCTGCTAAGCCCTATTGGAGGCTGAGGCAAAAAGAAAAAAGTCAGTCATACCGATCTTTATTTAACATTTTGATATTTTGTTCATTGTGGATTTTTTTTCCATTAAATTTTGATTTTTTTTTTAAGTATTCCATTAAAGTCTAATCTGTTTTGATTCCTGAGTTTTTTTGGCGCCCTGTTAAATTTTGCACCCGAGGTGAGTGCCATGCCTGCCTTACCCTGGACCAGCCCTGGTTAAAAAGTAAAGGCATTTTCATTACAATTGGGAATAAGTCAGGGGTGCCTCAGCCCCACTGTCATGTAACTGTGGAAGGGCAGTACAGCCAGACAAAATGCTGGAAAAGAATAAAATTATCAACTAAAACTATTGGAATTTAAAAATGGGCTTATAATACAAAAGCAGTAGGGATTTTTTTCCTATGTACCAACAATAGTCAGATATATATGATAGGAGAGAATATCCATTCCCCATGGCTACAAAAACTAATATGTCTTAGAATCAGCTTCCTCTGACATGTCTACAGCTATGAAGAAACCCACAGTGCTGTTGACATTTAAGACTTGAATAAATGGGGAGATATTTCTTGAGTGAAAAGACTCAATGTTGTGTGTATAAAATTTCATCATTGTTGGGCAGTAGAAAATAGAGTGGGAGATGATTTTGCAGCGAGCTGGCAGCAGTGGCTTGGCCACCTGGATTTTTTTGTTGAGGCGAGAAAAGGAAGGATCCTCTATTTTTTAAGAGTGGACAGAGGTGGGTTGTCCTCGGCCAAATCTGCTTGCTTCAAGGGACAACGTGCATGCCACCTGGAGCCAGAGGAAATGTGTTCTCTCTGACATTGCCTGGGCCTGTGAGCTGCACCCCATCCCCAGCTGCAAGGAGTGCAGATTTCCCTTGAGGGTGGCCAAACATCTCGTCTTGAAGCAGGCAAATCTGGCCACTATCTGGAACCCTTTATTATCTTGATATATTTAGCCCGTCTGAAAAGCATACATGCGGAAGGTAGGGAGCAGCTTAGTTTCCTCCCAAACGATCGCCCCAGTGGTTTTCAAATTTTGTACACATTAAAAACCTGGATGCTGGATTACGGCTCTACCAATGAACTTGGAATGTCAGGCGTGAGTACCCGTAAAATTCCCCAGGTGGTTCCAGTGTGCAGCCCAAGTATCCCAATACCCCTCACCAAATAGACTATTCTTTTCCACATGCCTTAGGGTGACCAGCCATCCTGGTTTTAGCACTGAAAGTGCTGTGTCCTCGGAAACTGTGTTCAGTCCCAGAAAACCGGGATGGCTGGTCACCCTACATGGTAGAGACTACATTCCTACATGAACATATGTCTGTTTCTGGACTTTCTCATCTATACCATTTCTGTCTGTCCAGCAACACTACCATGCCATTTTAATTACCATGACTTTAGAGTATAGTTAAATGCTTGATAAGGCAAGTTCTTCTCACAGTCTCATGTTTTAGATCTTTCCCAGCTATTTTCACAAGTTTGTTCTTCTAAATGAACATAAGAATTACTAGGTCAAGGTCTCCCCAGTATTCCACTGAGATTTTGGCTGGGACAGCCTTAAATTATAGATTACTTTGGACAAAACTCTAATTCGAAAAGATACATGCACCCCTATGTTCATAGCAGCACTGTGCACAATAGCCAAGACATGAAAACAACCTAAATGTCCATTGACAGAGGAATAGATAAAGAAGGTGTGGTACATATATACAATGGAATATTACTCAGCCATTAAAAAACAATGAAATAATGCCATTTGCGGCAACATGGACATAGATATTATCATACTAAGTGAAGTAAGTCAGAAAGAGAAAGACAAATACCATATGATATCACATATGTGGAATCTAAAATATGACACAAATGAACTTACCTATGAAACAAAAACAGACTCATGGACATAGAGAACAGACTTGTGGTTGCCAAGGGGGGGAGGGGGTGGGGGAGGGATGGATTGGGAGTTTGGGATTAACAGATGCAAACCATTATATATAGAATGGATAAACAAGGTCCTGCTGTTGAATATAGCACAGGGAACTATAGTTGATATCCTGTGATGAACCATAATGGAAAAGAAAATGATAAAGAATGTGTGTGAGTGTGTGTATATATATATATATATATATTTATACACACACGCACACATATATACATATATATGTATAAAACTGAATCACTTTGCTGTATAACAAAGATTAACACAACATTGTAACTCAACTATACTTCAATAAAATAAATTTAAAAATTATAGGTTACTCGGGTAACATTAATAGGATCAGGATCTGCTCTATGTTACCATATACTTTAGTCCTTGAGTCTTACATTGGCCAGTAGGGTGTTGTATATAGGTGTGGGCATACACATCTAGGTGTGCGTAAGATGTCGTCCCCCCCAGATGACATAGAATTCAAAGTTAAGGTAGTAAGAGATACTGTGTACCTTGGTTTATCCTTTGACAAGGATGTGAATACCTGCATTGTGCATGGCCTGGTGTCAGACCCTGGGGAGCTACAGAGATGCTACAGAGATGGTGCCCTGCCCTCTGCAAAGAAAAGGGACCCGTGTGCTCCTGTGCAAGTAACCACTGGCCCCATTGGCCCTCCACCATCCTGGTTTCCAAGGCATAGGGATCTGGTCACACCTTAGCCATCACATTCCATACACACTTAAGGGACCATTTTGAGGAAGGCTTTTCCTGGAGATTGTGTCCAAAAGAGTGTTTGCCAAGTGCCTTGTATCATTCCGACAGTAGGTGGCACATCTGTTGCGGTTGGCTGTACTTTGTGGGAAATCTGCTGTACAACAATGCTTGGCACTCCTGATGCATCCTCTCTGATAGGCTGTATTTTAGGGAACACTGGACACCTTGCTCTCTACCAGGAACAGATCTCTGGAATGGGCCCGTCAGTTTCAGGGTTTGGGGATGGGGTGACTTGGGAGGACGCTCAGACCCTGCAGGGTCCATCTCAGTGACGGTTTTCCTGGTGTGGGACCACTTTCAGGAGTGTGGGCTGCTCTGGGGAAGTGATGTGGATCTTTTAGTGTCTAGCGATGCTGTGGAGACACGGCCACTTGTGAGCCTCTCACTTCCCTAGAGGATGGGAAGGGTGTTTCCATTGGTCTCCATTCCTCTAGCCGCCTGTCCCCCAGCATCTCCCGAAGGGGCTGAAAGAGAAATCTTGTGTCACGTGCCTGCTGAAAATTGCCCAATGACGCTGCATGGTTTGTGGGATAAAATGCAGGGTCCTGGGTGGTGGGGTACAGGACCCTCCCAGTTTGGGCTTTGCGGTGCCTGGTGGTGCCGTGACCCACATCCCGTAAGCAGCAGCCACGTCCTTTGCATCGCGTCCTGGGTGTCCCCCTTCTCCTGGTGGTCCTCCCTCTGGAGTTCCCCTTCCTGGGCCCCCACTCCATCGAGCCGTGAGGCTCAGGCTCACGTCCCGTGTCTCTCTGTGGCACTCGGCCTGGATGGCTCCTGGCAAATCTGGTCAGTGCTGTCGTTTGGAGTAAGGAGGAAGCAGAGGCTTGTGTGTGCCGGGGAGTGGGGGATGAGCTCGAGGAGGGGGGCGGACTTGAGATGGGCTTCGAGGGGCAGCGGATTTCAACTTGAAAGGGGTAGGGCACCTCCTCATTGGCTTCATCATGTCTTTGGAATGAAAGCTTCTCTTTTTCTTTTTGAGAGCAAATAACCTGATCTTATGACCGTTTGTCTTGGTCCCTTGGGCTCCTCAATCAGTGAGCATCTTCACAAAGTCATGAGTGAGACGGCCGACAGCACATGAAAAGATGCTCAACATCGCTAATTATTAGAGAAATGCAAACCAAAACCACAGTGAGGTACCACCTGGCACCAGTCAGAATGGCCATCATTAAAAAGTCTACAAACAGTAAATGCTGGAAAGGGTATGGAGAAAAGGGAACCGTGTTTCACTCTTGGTGGGAATGTAAATTGGTGCAGCCACTATGGAGAACAGTATGGAGGTTCCTTAAAAAACTAAAAATAGAATTACCATATGACTCAGCAATCCCACTACTGGGCATATACCCTGAGAAAACCATAATTCAAAAAGACACATGCACCCCAGTGTTCATTGCAGCACTATTTACAATAGCCAGGTCACGGAAGCAACCCAAATGCCCATCGACAGACGAATGGATAAAGACGATGTGGTACATATATACAATGGAACATTACTCAGCCGTAAGAAAGAATGAAATAATGCCATTTTCAGCAACATGGATGGACCTAGAGATAATCATACCAAGTGAAGTAAGTCAGAGAAAGACAAATATCATATGATATCACTTATATGTGGTATCTAAAAAAAATGGTATAAATGAACTTATTTACAAAACGAAAACATATAGACATAGAAAAGAAACTAATGATTATCAAAGGGGAAAGGGTGGGGGAGGGATAAATTAGGAGTTTGGGATTAAAAGATACATACTAGGGCTTCCCTGGTGGTGCGGTGGTTGAGAGTCCGCCTGCCGATGCAGGGGACATGGGTTCATGCCCCGGTCCGGGAAGATCCCACATGCCGCGGGGCGGCTGGGCCCGTGGGCCGTGGCCGCTGGCTCCGCAACAGGAGAGGCCACGACGGTGAGAGGCCCGCGTACCGCAAAGAAAAAAAAAAAGATACATACTACTTTATATAAAATAGGTAGACAACAAGGATCTAATCTATAGTTCAGGAGACTATATTCAATATCTTGTAATAACCTGTTGTGGAAAAGACTTTGAAAAAGAATATATATATAAAACTGAATCGGGCTTCCCTGGTGGCGCAGTGGTTGAGAGTCCGCCTGCCGATGCAGGGGACACGGGTTTGTGCCCCGGTCCAGGAGGATCCCACATGCTGCGGAGCGGCTGGGCCCGTGAGCCATGGCCGCTGAGCCTGCGGTCCGGAGCCTGTGCTCTGCAACGGGAGAGGCCACAGCAGTGAGAGGCCCGCGTACAGCCAAAAAAAAAAAACCAAAACTGACTCACTGTGCTGTACACCTAAAAGTAACACAATGTTGTAAATCCACTATACTTCAAATAAAAAGAAAAAAAAGAGAGGGAAGTCTCGAATGAGCGGGGAGTTGGGGGGAAAGCAGCAGGCGTCCTGGGGGTCGTTGGGGCCTCCTCCTCCAGCCCCGGTGTCCTCCTCTCTCTTTGGCAGGTGTGTGCGCCGGTCCTGACACACCAGTCAGCTGGGGTGGGGGCGTCACGTCGTTTGAACAGACTCGCGTTACATCGCTCTGGTGTAAACCATGCTGGCGGGGCGTGCTTCTCGGGCTCTGACTGTCCTGTCCCCTCTTCCTCCCCACAGTGGCTGCCCGTTGGTGACAATGGCCGCGTGACTGCCCGCCATGGCCCACCGGAAGCGTCCGAACACGGCGAGCAGCATGCTGGACCACAGGGCGAGGCCGGGCCCGGAGCCCGAGAGCGAGGATGCTGAGCTGCCCCTGGAGGAGTACGTGCCCAAGGGCCTGGAGCTGGCGGCCCTGCGGCCCGAGAGCCCTGTGCCCGCCGAGCAGGGCGGCCACGACCACAGCCCCGACGGGGACTCCAGCTCCGACTACGTGAACAACACCTCCGAGGAGGAGGACTATGACGAGGGCCTCCCCGAGGAAGAGGAGGGCATCACCTACTATATCCGCTACTGCCCCGAGGACGACAGCTACCTGCAGGGCATGGACTGCAACGGGGACGGCTACCTGGCCCACGACGCGCACCACCTGGAGACGGACGAGTGCCAGGAGGCGGTGGAGGAGTGGACGGATCCGGCGGGCCCGCAACCGCACGGCCACGGGGACCAGGACAGCCCCGGCTACCGGGACGGCCGCCTCCCCACCCCAGAGGTTGAGGCCTCTATGCTGGAGGCCCAGGACCAGGAAGAGGGCGTCCACTACTGTCCCGGCGAAGAGGCCTACCAGGACTACTACCCCACTGAGGCCAACGGGAACGAGGGCAGCGCATCCCCCTACCGCCCGAGGCGCGGGGACGGGGACCTGGAGGACCAGGAAGAGGACATCGACCAGATCGTGGCCGAGATCAAGATGAGCTTGAGCACGAGCAGCATTGCCGGTGCCGGCGAGGCCAGCCCTGAGCATGCGCCGCTGCGGGCGCCCGAGCCGGGGCCCGGGGGCCCCTCGGAGGCCTGCCCGCCTGCCGAGGCCCGCCGCGGCCCCAGCAGACATGAGGGCCGGCCCAAGTCCCTGAACCTGCCTCCTGAGGCCAAGCACCCCGCAGACCCCCAGAGAAGCTTCAAGACCAAGACCAGGACTCCCGAGGAGAGGCCCAAGTGGCCCCAAGAGCAGGTAGGACCCTGGCTGTCCCCAGGGGAGGGGATGGAGGGGCCCGGAGAGCAAAGGTGCTGCTGTAACCTGTAGATCAGAATGTGTGCCTAGCTCTCCATCCCCTCAGTTATGTGTGGATGGCCCAGCCGCTCCTGTTCACCCATCAGGGGCCTTAGTTAAATGTCAAGAAAATCTGGTGGAAGGCAGACTGGCAACCAGGGCTCCCAGGAGACACCCAGCCCACCCAGAAGAGGTTGGGTCTTAGTGTGCCTGCCCTGGATCTGCTCACGTGGGGGTGGTCCCTGTGACGGTTGCCCCTCACCAGGGGGTTTCTTCAGGCTGGCCGGACTTCGGCAAGGATGCGGGGCTACTGGCGAGCGCCGGCAGCTGCGGCCGGTGGTTGGGGGTAGCCTAGCGTCGAGGGGCAGCGACCTGAGTGCATTTCACTGGGGATGGTTTTATTGGGTGACACTTCTCTGAAAGCCTGGGGGCCTTGGCATGATGGCCGATTAGCTGTAAAAAACCGTTTTGCAAATGATTATTTGAAGGTTTGACGAAGTCTTGGAGAAGAGATGTATGCTAATGAGGCCAGTGGGTTTAAGCGTAACTATTTTCTTTTAATTATAGCAAAGTGAGTGTGTATTCTAATGAACACTCTTGACAAGCTGCCTTTCAAAAAAAACTTACGTGTATATAAAAAGAAGATGTGAATATTAGACGCATGTAAAGGAACTTGTGTTTAGCTAAATCTGTGGACAAATGAGAACGAACTGCTTTCATATTTTTTAAAGGCTTCATTAATATTATTTTTTTCCCAGAAGAGTTCATGCATTTGACAAGTATAGATAGTGAGAGCTCGTGTTTGGGCAACAAGTCCTATCGACTCACTGTAGGTTTCTGGAACTTCCCTTTGATGCTTTTTTTTTTTTAAAGATCGTTAAGCATAAATTGACTTCACTTTCGGGATGTTCCTGTCATTTGAGGCCGTTCTGTGTGTGCTGGGGGCTCTGGGGTGTAAAGAAACTGCTGTGCGCTAGCAGATGTGGAGGGGCCTCCCAACAATAGCGGCGGCTCTGGGGTCAAGGTCTGGACTTTAGGGAACAGTACTGCTGTCCTTCTGCAGTCCTGGCAGGGCTGGACTCACCACCCCGCAGCGGCGATGGTGCCGCAGGTCAATGTGGACCACGCGAGGCAGATGACGTGCTGAGCCTCGCCAGGACAAGTGATGCCTGGACAAAGTTCTAGTCAAGAGAAATGATCTCTAGGGCATATGGTGGGGAGTGCACGAGACCTGATGTTGGCCTTTACTTAAACCACATGCCAGTTTGAGTGAAAATGCAGCCCTTTGGGTTGGAGGGCTGGAGGTGGATGAGGGTGGAGGTGGGGGCCCAGAGGAGGTCTGTTCTTCAGACGTGGCATTGGTTGGAAGGGCAGGTACCTTTTCTCCCCAAATAGAGTGTTTCCTTGAAACAAATGCTCTCTTCCAAGACCCCGGAAAGGCTCATTTATGCTGGTTTATTATTGCCTAGCTTTTCTGGCTTTATTCACTCATTCATTCACAAGTTAATTCCATCAAGGGGAGAGGCTGGCGATTCCCAGCTCGGGGCGGACAAGGGCCCCCGAAGAAACTGGCCTCCTCTTGAGGGCTCTGCCCTGGCTGGGTCATCATGTCTTGTAGACCCGAATGGCCCATCCAGATGAAGAACACTTTGAAATTTGATCAAGTTGAGCCGCTGGTGACAGGAACCGTCTTGAAAGCAAGATGTGTGTGTGTGTGTGTGTGTGTGTGTGTGTGTGTGTGTCTGTGTGTGTGTGTGTGTCTGTGTGTAAAGAAGGTAAGTTCCCTGGGAAGTTTGGCAATTCTTTGCTTCAGACCACAGCCTGCCTTTCTAAAAGGAACCCCCTTCTACCCCGGGAATATCCAGGCCGTGTGGCCAGCAAAGTCCTGGCCCCCAACAGGTGCACAGGGTGCTCCTGGGTCCCACGCCAGCACCCCCAGTACTGTGCACACAGTGAAGGCTGTGGTAGAAATCACCTGAGGGAGAAATGGACAGCATCAGCCATCTAGGTGCTTAGACTGTTGGTTTGTAAAGCATGGTCCACGGCCCAGCACCACCGGCGGCAAGGACTGCCAGTGCCAAGCCTGCATTTTGTTTTGTTTTTTTAATTAGTTTTTATTGGAGTATAGTTGGTTTACAATGTTGTGTTAGTTTCTGATGTACAGCAAAGTGACTCAGTTATACATATACATATATCCACTGATTTTTACGTTATTTTCCCATATCGGTCATTACAGAGTATTGAGTAGAGTTCCTTGTGCTATACAGTAGGTCCTTATTAGTTAAGGCTGCATTTTAGCAAGATGCCACATGCAGTTTGAGAAGCAATTCTTGGAGGACTCCTGTTGGAGGAGAAGTACATAGATAGCATCCCTCCTTTCTTCCCCTCATTTCAAAGCTCGAAAAGTTATGTCGTGGATGCTTCTAAGAGTGCTGAATAGCACTTCACTCAGTCGCTGTACGGACAACAATATTACAATAGAATTAGAAAGGGGACTGTGGTTCCCACCTTCTCAGACTCTGGCACTGAGCATAAACAATGTCTCTAGCTGCCATCGTGGTCCCACGTGTGATTCTGCCATCCTGCTTTTAAAATCTGACATGTTGTAAATGTCGCTCTGTGTTGTCGTATCATTTTCATGATCCTTTTTGCCAACCTTTGAAGTTCAGGCAATGGGCCATCTAATTGATTTGTCCGTACATATCCTGCCCTGGAGTGTGCAGGTTGCATTTTCTTTTATATGCGAGACTATACAGACCTCTTTGTATGAGGGAGGCAGGTTTTCCTCCTTTGGATTTATTACTTGAGGATAAATTCCCAGGCTATGCATGAATGCTGACCCCATGGTCCTCTTGTCTGATACTTTATTTTTCTTCTATGAATGGTTGGTGCCTTTTATCTTTTGGGGTCTCGATGCTTTTCCATTTCCTAGCAGCACTTTATGCGTGCACCACAGATGTTACTTTTTGCTGCAGATGTTTTTCTTTAGCCTCTTTTCTTTTCTTTTTTTTTTTTTTTTTGCGGTACGCGGGCCTCTCACTGTTGTGGCCTCTCCCGTTGCAGAGCACAGGCTCCGGACGCGCAGGCTCAGCGACCATGGTTCACGGGCCCAGCCGCTCTGCGGCATGTGGGATCTTCCCGGACCGGGGCGCGAACCCGTGTCCTCTGCACCGGCAGGCGGACTCTCAACCACAGCGCCACCAGGGAAGCCCTAGCCTCTTTTCTTTTGAAAAGGCTCCAGTTTGCAGTTAGAGCTGCCCGCATGCAGCTCTGAGGAGACTGAGAGGTCTGCACAGGGGCACGCAGGTCTGGAGAACCTGAAGGAGGTGTACTTGGCGTTGTGGGAAGCTAGAGTGTGATCGTGGGGAAAAGAGGAGACCCACGTGTGAGTATTTTTATAGGAAAAAAGTTTTTTCAAATCAATGAAAGTTTATTGAGGACATTTTGGAAAATAGAGGCAAAAAATATTTTGCCCTGTGACATTGTAGAATTCCAGCATCGAGTTTTCATTTTGTAGTAGCCTACATGGGGAAAGAATCTGAAAAGGAATATATCTATAACTCAGGTGACTTTGCTGTACACCTGAAATAACACAACATGGTAAATCAACTATACTTCAATAAAAAATAAATTAATGAAAAAACAAAACAGGGCTTCCCTGGTGGCGCAGTGGTTGAGAGTCCGCCTGCCGATGCAGGGGACACGGGTTCGTGCCCCGGTCCGGGAAGATCCCACATGCCGCGGAGCGGCTGGGCCCGTGAGCCATGGCCGCTGAGCTTCCGCGTCCGGAGCCTGTGCTCCGCAATGGGAGAGGCCACAACAGTGAGAGGTCCGCGTACCGAAAAAAAAAAAAAAAAAAAAAGTTTTCAAATCAAAGAGACAAATTGCCTCTCAGGATTTCCCCGAAGCATCCGCTTAGAGGTGTTCTGTAAACAAGGTGTGCCTCATCCTTATTTTTCATGGATTCGGTATTTGTGAATTTGCCTACTCACTAGAGTTTATCTGTAACCTTAAAAATCTATACCCATGGCACTTATGCAGTCCTTTTCGGACATGCACAGACAGGCAAAAAAATTGAGTCATTCAACACGCCCGTTCCCAGATAAGTTTGAACAAGGAGATGCCCTGCCCTCTTTCAGCTCATACTATGAAAAAGTGTCCTTTTTGTGGTCCTTTTAGTGCTGTGTCTTCTGCATTTGTGTGCTTGTTACTGGTGATAGAATGACCCCCAAGTGCAGTGCTGAAGTGCTGTCTAGTGTTCCTAAGCGCAAGAAGGCTGAGACGTGCCTTTTGGAGAAAAACACGTGTGTTGGGTGTTTCATTCAGGTGTGAATGACAGAGCTGTTGGCCGTGAGTTCAGTGTTCACAAATAACAGCATGGTACATTCAGAAAAAGGAAGAAGAGTTTGCCGATCTGTACCTGGGGCTGCTCCACGGAGTGCTGGAGTAACATCTACAGTGTGTGAGGGAGTGATGGAAAAGTGGCTAACTTTGTGGATTTGTGAGATGACCACCCATTCAAAAACATCTTGTTGTAAGGCTGAAACCCTAACTCTGACCCTAGCCAATGAAATTGACAGTCTTGTTATCCCGGGTCAGGAAAATGTGAAACTCTTCTCAGCTAGTGTTTTATTATATATACTGGATATAATTAATTATTTGTGAGTAATACATGGTAAATAAGGTGTCTTTAAATAGAAACATACATAGAACAAGGTCATGTATGGATCGGTTGATGAAATGTGGGGACCAGAGGCTCAGGGGAAGCTCACCCTGTATTTCCTCTGGGAACGGTGGTCCAGGATCCCCTCCTTCAGGGTTCACGGCAACTTTATTGAACATCACAGCCACGAACAAGGAGAGCTGACCGTATCGGGTTGGCAGATGACTTTGAGAAACTCTGCTGCAAAGCCTTCCCCTTCCTAGAGATCCCCTCCGTGCTCACATGGGTGCTGCCTTCATCCCAGACTCCCAGCGACGAGGACACCGCAGCCCTGCTCCGCCCGCCTCTCCCGAACACTCTGGAGCCTCGAGCCCTTTTCTCTCCCCACAGGAATACACCAACCGAAGATGCACGTCCTAGGGGCAGAGGGCCAGACCATGTGACATCCCAAGACCTGTCCCCGTATGGCTCAGTCCCAGGATGGTCACCGTCAACCCACAGTGGTGGGAAAGCTGTCACCTCTGTCACCTGTGGGACCTGTGGCTTCGGAGGATTTAATGTTTCTTGTTTTGCCATTTGTGGAGAATCCCTGGGTGATGGTGGAGGTGACGCCGGCGTGGGTAGTGACGGCCAGCACCGTGCTAGGGCTTTATGTATATGATCTCAGTGAATCTTAGAGCAACTGGAAGAGGTAGGGACTAGGGTTATTCCCATTTTACAGACGAGGCCTTTGAGACCTGTGTGGGGTCAGTACCGCATCCATGGTTACACAGCATGAGGCCTGAACAGTTTGTTAGGGCAAGTCTCGTACCTGTGACGCTGGGCAGCTCTAGAAGAGGTGATGCCAAGCTCAGCGAGGGGGTGAGTGTGGGTGAGTTTCCTCTGCCCTGTCATCTGTTTACTCGTTATCCGTTATCACGAGACCTGACGGGCTCTACCGTTCGCGGCGAGTGTGTCCTGGCACCAGCAAGGTGACAGGCAGACACCAGACCTTCGGCCTGTAAAACTGTCGCAACGTCCTGACTTCATGAGGGCTCAGGCCATAGATCAAATCAATCAAGTAGAGATTATTCATGGGGCATTTTTCTTAATTTTGTTGAGCTTTGGTGACATGAAATATTTTTTTTTTTTTTTTTTTTTTTTTTACATACAGCAATTAAAGGATGCATGAGTTGGGTCCAGCCAGATGCATATTGAATATCCAGATAGAATGGCCGTTTCTGCACCTGCCAGGGTGGTCCTCTGCCCTTTGGCAGCGAGGCCGGAAGTGTGGAGGGAGGACCCCACCCGGGCTGGTGTCACAGCTTAGGAGGACCGGGCGAGTCCTCAGTGCACCTCCTGTGAAGAGGGGTGCCCCCCATGCTCCTGGGGGCACGGTAAGAGCATGTTTGTCCAGCACCAGAGATCGTGGTTCTGTGGGTCTTTGGGGTGCCTGGGGTGACAGGCTCTTGTGGTCCCTGCTGTGCGTCTGTGTTTGGCAAGGACTCGCTTGTGACAGCTGTTGTGAGATCAGGTCCTCCAGAAACACCTGCTCTGTGCCCGAACTTCTTTCAGAGACTCTCCGTCCTCTGCGCCTTGTAGATTCCTAGGGTTGCGGCCTTCCCTGGCCCTCCGTGCCCCTGTGGGCTGGGTACACATCAGGGCTTCAGTGATCGTAGAGATGGAGGCTTCAGATTTATGTGACCACCACGTGGAACAGCTCCGCACGTCTGGAGGGCAAACCAAAGGCGTGTTTTGATTCTTTGGGGTTTTCATGATTTCTGTTTATTATCAGCCCAGCCAGTGCTTTCTAGAAAGAGCCCTCTGACAATAGAAAAAAAGAAAGACCAATACATCGTAGTCAAATTAATACAGCAGTTAGAGGGAGGTGTGATCCAGGGCCCCGAGGCCACATCACACACACGAGTGTTCAGCCTTGCTCCCTGTGCGGGCGCCTTTGCTGTGATTGGCGTTCAGTCAAGACTTGCTTTATGCAGGACCTTTGGAGATGGTGGCAGGAATGCTGACACCAAATAGGGAGGGGGAATATTAGGGGCAGGGGCAACCTTGGTCTGCCCTGTGTAGGGGGTGATGCTCCCACTGGGCTCACATGTGCCTTGTTCAGCGACGTATGAAGCAAGTATGAGCACCTGCTTTTTGTAGAGGACCCCCTGGCCCTGAGGGGCCGAGAGAAGAGCATCCTGGGGTCGCTGGTGCCCAGGTGGAAGCAGGTGTGCCAGGGACCCTGGTGCTTGCAACAGTGCCCAGGTGGGAACAGTCTGCCCAGACCTGGCCCCCAGGCCGGACCAAGCTGGAGAAAGAGCCCTCGGGCAGGTGCTGAGGACAGGGCTTGCGGGGGGTGGAGGGGGGGAGGGGTGTCCAGGAGCATGGCGGGACAGTGGAAGGTCCTCAACACCCCCGAGGCCTCCGTGGAGCGCAGCTGGCCTCTTCCTTCCTGCAGCCCTGCTCCAGTTCTGCAGCCGTCCCCACACCTCTGCCTGCCTGCCCGGGCATCAGTCCTGGACGTCCCTTTGCTCACGGGGAGGGTGCATGGAAGGGTCCCTGGGCTCCTGTGCTCCTCCCCAGCCTCCTCCCCGCCCAGTGCGCCTGCTGTCACTAATTCCCGGGACCGCCCTGGAAAACGAAATCCAGGCCTCGGCATCCTCAGCCCCTCGCTTGGTCTGCCCGAGCTCCCAAACTTGACTTCTTGGAGCCCATTTGCCGAGTCAGCGCAACGCCCTGATGTGATTTTTATGAAGCCTCTTGACCTGTGACTAGAGGTGGCTGTTACTTTCATGGAACAGTTCATCTGGCAGGAATCTGGGCTTGCGTCAGGGCTTTTAAAATCTAGTTAAAGTGGGGCTTCTAAAACACTGTCTTTATTGTTTGGGAAAATCACGTGAAGCCCCTCCCCTAACAGTAATCTAGAAAGTTCCTTCCCTGCCCCCCTCCTCCACCCTCGAGAGAGTTGGGGCTAGTGGTTAAGAGCGCAGATGGCAGAGCCAGGAAGCCTGGACCTCCCTCCGCTGCACCAGCTCCTGGTTCGGGAATGTTCTGGACATGCCACCTGGGGCTGTGGGAGCAGAGCTGATTGGGTCAGTATCTGGCAATGGATGGTGAGGGGCGTGGAGCGCTTGCCGTCAGGATGAGGGTGCGGGTCTTACATCCGTGGGAATCTCAGGAGGTGGGGGAGGCAGTCAGGTGAGGCTCTGCACGCAGACTGGACCGTGCTGGGCCGGGCAGGGAGCAAGATGATGTCCCCATTTTCTGGGGTGACATCAAGGGAGGGACGAAGCCAGAAGGGTGAGGCAGGATGAGAGGAGGCATGGGACTGGCCAGGGACACCGTGGAGACGGGTGGGGCCTGATGGGTGGGGGTGACAGGTGGGATGGGAGCAACTCCCCGGGTGCCCTCAGACTCTCCCCTCTCTGCAGGCCCTCTTCAGGTGCCCCCTCTCCCCGCAGGGATTTCTTGGGGGGGCGGTCCTCACATCCTCCTGGTGGCATCCTTAGCCCCTTTCTGCTCTGGATTCCCTGATCTGGGGGGCCGTGTGGCAGCCACACATCTCCAAGGGTGCCCTGATTTTCTCACACTCGATTCTGAATTGAAAGTTAACTGAGATCCCCGCTTTCCAGGCAGATGAGCTGGGCTCCAGACCACCGGTTTCTCTCTAATTCCAAACGCCATCCCTCCTTTACCCGGGGTTTCTGAACGTAATTCCCACTCCCCACCTCCTGGGCTGGCTGGCGTCTGCGAGCCCTCCCACGCAGTCCGTGCGAACTGCACTTACGATGTGCCGGGCCCTGGGGGTGCAGAGATGAAAGTGACTTAAGCCTGCATCGAGAAGCTCGTTCTAGAGGGAGACAGACAGGCAGAGACTCACCATCCATCCGGGTGGGGCTGGGTGATCAGCAGAGACCCCGCTGCCCAGCCCATGAGTCCCTTGCAGGCTTCCTGGGGACGGGCTCCCGCGTGGGTGATAAGTAGAGAGGTCTCGGGACTTTGAGGGGGGGCTTTGGGAAGTCAGCTGACCAGGCGGGCTGAACGTGGAGGTCACGGGCGTCCTTAGCATGCAGTGGGGTTGGGGATTGTGACGGGGGCCAGAGCCCTGGAGGAGGACAGGTGGAAGGTGAAGGACTGGATTGAGGATGCTGATGAGAGAGGGACAGAGCAGGGCCATCAGGGGGAGGGGGAAGTGGGAGGACCCTGAGCATCTCTGGTGGATGGCCAGGGCAGAGGCTCCCATGTGGGAGCACAGGGGATGGGTGGGGAGCGTCTGTAAGGGCAGGCAGGGAGGGATCTGAGGAGATGCCAGCAGGGAGAGGGTGCCCACCACGTGTGGAGCTGGGATTGCGTTGCTTTGACTCGAATTGCACTGCTTGGCCAGTGGTGTGTGTCCAGGGCAGGTTTCGGGGAAGGAGAGAGGTGGGTGGGGGACTGAGGCAGGGCGCTGCCCGACCTGCATCTCCCGTCCTCGGGCCCCTGCAGCACCGCCACCGTCCCCCACATGTGCCAGGGGCTCAAGATACATCCCACAATATCAGTCAGTCACATGACATTCCCCAGGAAGTGCAGGGCTCCATGGGAGAATATATAGTAACAACTTCTGTTCGGGGAGAAAGACCACATTGCTGAGCACGAGATTCGGAGATGAAACAGCATGGCGATGGCAGTCACGGGGTTTGCACCCCAAAGCGCTCAGATAGCGGTCAATGCTAATCAGTTACTAAAAAAGACACGGCACTGTGTCTTTAATAGGAGGCTAACCGAGAATAACTCCCAACCCTACATCAGATAATACCATGGACAGCTCAGGAAAACTGAGCATAGCTCAGAAAGGCTGAGAAAGGGGTGAGGCACAGGATGGCACCCCAGGGCCTAGCGTGGACTCCAGACCCTGCCAAGACCACAGTCAGCCTTCGCGGAAGAGAAGCTGGTCTCTCCACCGGAGACCAAGCCAAGGCCCAGACTCCTGGAGCTGAAGGATGCTTGGATCTGGGCTTGCGGAACCTCGTTGCCCGGCTGCTCAGGTTGGTTTCAACAGCCAGCAGATGGTCCTCTTAAGAGCTGGCGGTGTGCTGTCCTTGGTGCTGAGGCACTGCCGGGTCTGCCCCACGGTTGGCCACCCTGCCGCGCTCTGGGTGCAGTCAGGCCAGCAGGTCAGCGAGCCTGCGCTAGACTTTGGCCGAGGGGTTACTTCTCAGGACAGTGCTCGGGGCACCATGTCAGGTAGGAGGGAGGTTGTTGTTCGGGGCGTTGCCTGTTTGCCCTCCTTGGTCAGTCCTCCTCTTCATTGGCCCTGACACTTGCAAACGGCCTCTGATTCTGCCTCTGGGACCCATTGGCCCACTCTGACCTCTGGTGCAGCCCTATCCCTCCCCTCACCCTTCCCACTTCGACTTTGGATCTCACGCTTCCCCTCAGATCAGCCCTTGGTGCCGGCTGGGAGACCTCTGTTCCTGACCTTCACTTCCAGAGCTCCTGGGTCTCTGGCTGTGGAGGGGTATGCACTGACACAGACTCACCCACCCAAGTGTCCTTCTCAGAAGGGCTCACACCCAGAGCACCCCACACCCAAGCCAGGTCTCTGGCTACTTCTGCTGCTTTCTTCTCTAGTCATTGAAAATAGATGCTCTCCCTTGCTGTCATCTATTCCCTTCTACATTCATTCATTCGTTTATTCATTCACGGGGACCCAAGTATATAAAAGATAGCATGCTGGTCACTTTTAGAACATGAATGTTAATTTCAAGAAAGGAGGGATGGTCTGGCCATTCACCAGTCCTCAAAACCTGCTCCAGACACAAGAGTAGTGGCGGGTCAGGGTGCTTCTTGCTACATTGGATTTGCAAATCACGGGAGATGTCATGAAGTGGAATTGCTGCCCGAGGTTTTTCTTGCCTAATATCTTATTAATATTTCATCTCCAGCCCTCTTTTAAATGCCAAGAAAAATGAAATCGGATGAATTAAGCCAAAGGTTTCCAAGTCACCTAAAATATGGGCCATTTGGCCCATACTCAGAGATCATGGCCTGGTAATTTTTACAGTATTTGTGGGAAGATTGATTTCTCTTCTGCGCCACAGTTATAAGGATCCAGTTCCAAAAAAAGACTTTTACATACAAAGCACTATTGTTCAGCCCTAAACAAAAAGGAAATTCTGACACCTGCTACAACGGGGATATACCTTGAGGCCACTATGCTGAGTGAAATTAGCCAGTCACGAAAGGACAAATCCTGTATGATTCCACCCAAGTGAGGTACCTACATTAATTAAATCCATAGAGGCGGAAGCGGGCTGATGGTTGCCAGGATAGGGGCGGGGGGAACGGGGGTTAGTGTTTAAAGGGGACGGAGCTTCCATTGGCGATGATGAAAAGTTCTGTGGCCGGATGGTGGTGTTGATTGTACATCAGTGTGAATGAACTTAATGCCACTTAATTGTCCACTTAAAATTGGCTAAAACGATACATTTTATCGTATGTATATTTGCCACAATAAAAAAAAAGAAGAAAGAAAAGGCTCTTGTCTCATTAACTGGCCTGAGCCAATTTGAATCATCTAAAACTAAGTCGAGCCAGTCTGAGCCCATGAAGGGGCAGAGGAGGGGTGGACGCCAGATTATGAATCCTGCTGGGCTTTCACAGAGCTCATGCAGACCACTGGGGTATGTAAAATGGTTGAGCTCATACCATGTTAGTATCATTAAAAGAAGAATATGGGGCTTGCCTGGTGGCGCAGTGGTTGAGAGTCCGCCTGCCGACGCAGGGGACACGGGTTCGTGCCCCGGTCCGGGAAGATCCCACATGCCGCGGAGCGGCTGGGCCCGTGAGCCATGGGCGCTGAGCCTGCACGTCCGGAGCCTGTGCTCCGCAACGGGAGAGGCCACAGCAGTGAGAGGCCCGCGTACCGCAAAAAAAAAAAAAAAAAAAAAAAAAAAGATGCGATCATCCCCAGAGGGATAGCTATGATAAGAATAAAGACTTTATCCAAGCTCTCCTCCTCCTGCAGATAAATATCACAGAGTGGCCTGAATCGTAAGAGGAATGGGAGCAAAAGAACAAAATCGTCATTTTCCGGAGCCACCTATTTGTCAGGGGATGGATTGGAGGGCCTTTGAGAGGAGACCTGGAGGGCGCTGATCAGACCGTCAGTGGCCCCGTGGGTTATGCTCTCAGCTTGGCCCCACGGGAGCATCCTCAGTGTCGCTGCCTCAGCTGCCCCTCCTGAGCTGGAATGTCCGATGCGTCAGGCTGACCGATGCCTTGGAGAACAGAGCAAGAAATAACTCCTGGAGAAGACTCCTGCAGCACTTGGGGTTTCTCTGACTCGGAGTTGTGTCTGGGGGCAGATAAGACAGTCCAGCGGCTTCCCTGGCTTTGCTGTCTGTCCCTCACTGAGCTCCCCTCCATGTCACTCACGTGCTTGTCATTCAGGACGGCGCTCGGAAACACGCAGCTTTTGTTCCAGATGGTGTGAGCGGGCGTGCGCTTGTTTGCTGTTATTCCATCTGAAGCCATGTGAGGTATATTGCCAGATTTTCAGTTTAATCCAGCAGACACAATCAGAATTGACACGTGAAAAAATCCTAGCTTTAGTTTCCCTAACTAGAGCCAAGATATTTATTCGGACAGTTTATTCAAATTAGTGTATTTTTCTTACAAGCAAGTCATCTCTGCCCTGAACAGGCGTCCCTGGTCCTGGCATTTTGTGACCAGCCTGTGCCATCACATCGTGCTCTGGTCTCCGGGCTCCATGGAGTGGGGTTTGGGGGGGTCCCCACTGCATTAGCATATTTCAGGTCACATCTTTCACTCCCCCCTCCCCCCCAGCAATGGCTGATGGGGGTTCCAGTGGGTGGCACTGAGAACGCCCCACTACAGGTACTGGATGAGGGATGTGGCCCTCCCATCCCTGTTGGCATCTTATTTTGAGGTGTGCCTGGCTGCTGTACCATGGGGAGGGCACAGAAGGATTTAAACAGCATCTCCCTCTGAGATCCATATGGGCCTCTAACCATGTTCATTTCAGATCCTGTGTCCCCTGCTGCCAAGCCCCCCATCCTGGCCCCTGAGATGAAAATTTGAGCACCAGATGGGCTCTCCCAAGGAGAAGCAGTGCAAGCCGTCCTCCTGCCTCTCTGGAAACAACCCCGGCTGTTTATTATGAGATGCAGTTGTCATGGTGATGAGTGGTCGGAGGGAGTTAGAGAAAATGTTGGCCTGGAGGGAAGGGTCGAGCCTGTGGAAGCTTTGAGGAGAAGCTGCCCTTGTACGTGGACCTGAGACCTTGTGTTGCCTGTGGTCACCACGTGCTGTGGCCCCACACTGAGTTGTCTGGGAGATGGTGTAGGGCACTGACTTCCAGCCTGGGTTCCCCTGGCCAAGCCCGAACTGTGTCCCCCAGAAGGGATACCTCTTCCATTTGCCAGAGACACCCAACACAAGGCCAGCGTCAGTCCTGGTGTTGCCGTTTCCCACTATGTATTCAGCACCTTGATGACAGTCTGTTGCCCCATATGATGGTCCTCTTTCTGCCAGAAAAATTAGGTCCTAGTCCAATCTGTAACATTTGTAGAAGGAGTGTTATCTTAGTACTTTTGGGCTGCTAAAACAGAATACCATAAACTGGGGGACTTAGAAACAACAGACATTTACTTCTTAGTTCTGGAGGCTGGAAGTCCAAGATCAAGGCACTGGCAGATTTGGTGTCTGGTGAGAACCCAGCTCCCTAAACAGCCATCTTTTTTACATCCTCACGTGGCAGGGGGGACGAGGGAGCTCTCTGAGATCCCCTTTATAAGGGCACTAATCCCATTCATGAGGACCCCACCCTCATGAGCTCATCTAATCCTAATCACCTCCTAACAGCCCACCTCATAATACCATTGCCCTGGGGGTTAGGTTTCAACATATGAATTTTGGCGGTGGAGGGTGGGGGACACAAATACTCAGTGTGTACTAGGTGTGGTTGACCCTGTTTTCATTTTTCAGTTGATTGGTTGGTTTCTTTGGGGCTTTTGGAGATTCCTGGTGCCTGTTCGGCTCCTTGTAAGGCAGTGCAGGCCTTCACGAAATGAAGTTTGTGAACTCAGCCTAGGGACGGTCACCAGGTTAGAAATTTCGCAAACAAGAAGGTAAAATACTGATGTGCTCTAAGTGGATCTTGAAATTGGGAGGTGTACAGGACAGCAGAGGGTTGTCTGGGGCATGTCCCACATTAGAGCCTTACTTAAGGCAGACGGGAGCACCCTTTGAGGTGAGAGACCCCTTTGGACATTACAGGAGGTTTTTCCTCGTGTGTCTTGTCCACAGCGGGAGGTGCAGAGCCAGTAGGGCTGTGGCAGGAGCCCATTAGGAGTTCGAGAAGAAGCCTGGCTCCAGTGGGACCCTGGCAGGAGTGACCCCTTCAGGCTCAGCCCTGCAGGAAGGGGCGCTGTCTGCTCAGCTCGGGTAGCATGGATCCGTGGGGGATAGATTAGACCTGAAAGGAGAAGGATGGGGCCAGACCTGAAAGGAGGGCTGTGATGGGTGGAGCAGGGGGCCCCAGAGCCCTTCCTCAGGACAGACCAGAACAGCGGGGCCAGGTCAGGGCCCACCGGCGCCGTCTGGGGGCTCACGGGGCTTTGGGGTAGGGGCAGTCCTTTGGGCTTCCAGCAAGGAAGAGGGGACAAAGCAGACGTCTGACCCTCCTGGCCCCATTTGTGCCCTGCACCCCCTCTGCTCCGGGAAGGCCTCATTCTTCCTGTGGGTTGAGCGAGCCCAGATTGCTCTTGGGATGTGGCACAAATCTGCCCGGTCCTTAATACCCAGCCAGCTTTGTCCACCTCCTGTCTGAGCCTCCCCTCCACGCCCACGGCCTCTGAAGCCCAGTGGTACCTGCAGTCATGGAGAGGATGCTCAGCTAGAATCCCTGGTCTGCCTGGTGCACAACCCCCCTGTTCCCTTCAGGGCTAGGACGGTGGGCCTGGGTCTTTTCATTTTTCTCTAACCCCTGCACGGAGATCTAATGAAGTCACAGGCCGTGACAGTGACAGTCTAGGGCAGGGAAGACACGACACATGGCTGTGCTGCCTGAGCCTATGGGTACCTGGCCATTCCTGTCCACACCTGGAGCCTCAGTCCTCTTACCTGTAAAGCAGGAATGGGCACATCCATCTCATATGGGAAAGGATGTGATCAATAATGTTACTTATTTATAAATAAACATAATGTAAATATAATGTATACGTATGTTCATAATATAAATTTATTTATTTGTAAATAAAACTTATTAATGTCATTGACATCATCATATTGTTACTGCTTGATGATTTATTTCCAGAAAGTTCTGGAACTTGACTTAAGATGTTGACTCACCAGAGCCTCCTTTGGGGTTTGGACAGTGATTTCAGTGCTTGGATCTGGAGAGATCTTCTGGATAGTGCAGGGCATTAAGTAGAGAAAATATACCTAAACTTTAAATTTTGTTCATTGAAGTAAGAAGAATTTTGGGTTGATGTCTTCCTTAAGAGAAGACTTATGACATGTCCTTGGGGCATTTTTCCTCTAGTAGTAGACTGACTAATTTGCATTAACTAAAGAATTTAGATTTTTGAATTTGCATTGAACTAAGAATTTAAGTTTGTTAGAAATATAATTTTAACCCTTGGACACTGTTGTTGGGAATGTAAAATGGCTTAGCTGCTGTGGAAAACAGTATGGTGGTTCCTCAAAAGATAAAAAATAAAATGACCATAGGATCCTGCAGTCCTACTCCTGGATATATATATATATATATATATCCCCCAAGAATTGAAAGCAGGCACTCTGAGAGATATGTGTACACCGGTGTTTGTAGCAGCATTATTCACAACAGCCAAAAGGTGGACGCAACCCAGGTGTGCATGGACTGATGAATGGATAAACAAAAGAGTGGTCTGTATAAATGGTGGAATATTATTCCACCATTATACAGTGGTCTGTATAAATGGTGGAATATTATTCAGCCATTCTGACACCTGCTACAACAGGGATGAACCTTGAGGACATTATACTCAGTGAAGTAAACCAGTCACGAAAAGACAAATCTTGTATGACCCCACTCGTACGCGCTCCTTAGAGTAAATTGATAGCGGGAACTGGTGGTTGCCGGGGGCTGGCGGTGGGCTGGGAATAGGGAGTTAGTGTTTGATGGGGACAGAGTTTCAGTTTTGTAAGATGAAAAGTGCTCTGGAGATGGATGGTGAACGTTGCATAATAGTGTGAGAGTACTTAATGCCACTGAACTGTACACTTACAAATGGTTAAGATGGCAAACTTTCTGTTATATGTATTTTACCACAATTAAAAATAATAATAAACAAGAAATTAGAAAATATGATTCAAGTAATTTTTTAGAAGTAGAAAAGTATACATATTATTGGCAGAAAAGTTAATTATATCTGTGTGCACACACACATACCTATATACACATGCAGTTTACAAAATTGTATCATATTGTATCTCCAGTTTTGTGTCTTGGTTTATTTTTCTTTTTTTAAATTTAAATTTTTATTTATTTTTGTATTTTTATTTTTTCTCACGTGTGAAAACACCATCTTTGTCTTTAACTTCCCGGTTTCCAGGTTTGCAATGGTTTGGAGCAGCCGAGGAAGCAGCAGCGCTCTGATCTCAATGGCCCTGTTGACAATAACAACATTCTAGAGGTAATTTTTCCAAGGAAGAGAGTTCTGGCCCAGGGCCCTGATGTGGGAGCTGCCCACCCTGTGTTCATGGGCTCACCCTCTCCACCATGTTCTTGTCCCACCCAGTGCCTGGGGGAGGGGGGGGTCCCATCAAGCAAAGCCCGGTGGCCCTGCAGGACGAGGAAGGGAAGGCCCTTTCCTGTTGACTCAGACCCACACCACGGTGTGCCCATGTGTTGCCTTTGGTGCGTGGGGGTCATTGGTGCTCCCCGATTTGACAGAAACTCATTCTGTCCCATTATCTGACAGTCATGTTCTAAAACAGGATTACTCAAGGGTGGCACCATTGACATTCGGGGCCAGATCCTTCTTTGTTGTGAAGGGCCATTCTTTGCACTGCAGGGTGTTTAGACACATCCCTGGCCTCTACCCACTAGATGCTAGTAGCAGCCCTCCTCCCCCAGTTGTGACAACCAAAAATGTCTACAGAAATTGCCGTATGTCCCCTTGGGGACAAAAATCACTTGGGTTGAGAACCACAGTTCTAAACCAACAATGTGGTTTTAAAAAACAATCCCATGTAAACTTTCACTGCCGTGATGGGGAGGTTATTAGAATGAGGCCTTAAGCAAGTTATTTCCCTTTTCTGGATAACATGGTTTGGATGAGATTTTCTAACTTGGATGAAATAACTGTGGCCACCCATGCAGTGGCGTCTGGTCTCCTTCCTTGCTTTTAAAGATGTACCTGGAAATTCTCATGCCCACCAGTTAGGGAACCACTGGGTATATTCCTTCTAGCAGTGACATGCTAATCTGGTTTTAGCTGATGGCCTTTTGTACCCCAGGTTTTCCATGAGAATTGGTTACATGTACCCCACCCAAACATCATGGCGCCGGAAAGACACTGGTTTGCTGTAAGGAGCTGACTTCTTGGGAAGACCAGTCATGATTAATTAATTATGGTAATTAATTACCATAATTAATCACCACCATTAATTATGGTAATTAATCAACTTAACCTAGATCTTATGGGCTAACTACTTAAACCTATTGTGTGTGTGTGTTTTCATATTTCCTAACAGACGAAGAAGGTGGCATCATTTCCAAGTTTTGTGGCTGGTAAGTGACTGAATTTTCTCTCTTAGGGGGCAGCTGACATATTTTTATGTCAAAGCAAATGGGACTTTGACTTTTGGTTTTCTCCCACAAAGCTTGTGTAGAAAACACACCTTCAAGGGGAAGGCAGTTCTACAATAAGGCACCACGTCTTCAATGGGAGGGGAGAAGATCCAATTGATTAGGGAACAGGAGACCATCCCATTTAATTACACTTTCAGTAATGGCCTCACACATGACACGATGATTGAATTAATAGATTGAAATGTCTCTGTATAAGCTGCTAATTATGATCTAACACTTTTGATTAGGGTGGATATAATTGCATCCAAATTTAGACTGCTAGTTTTTTTTTTTAAAGACTCTTCATTTCCTTCCACTCTCCTGTCTCTTTTGAGGAGGTTAATATTGTATTTTAACATTCAATTAAAAAAAAAAACAACCCAGGGCTTGCCAGGCGGCGCAGTGGTTGAAAGTCTGCCTGCCGATGCAGGGGACACGGGTTCGTGCCCCGGTCCGGGAAGATCCCACATGCCGCGGAGCGGCTGGGCCCGTGAGCCATGGCCGCTGAGCCTGCGCGTCTGGAGCCTGTGCTCCGCAACGGGAGAGGTCACAACAGTGAGAGGCCCGCGTACCGCAAAAAAAAAAACAACAACCCAGCTGATCTGTTCTGTGTCACTTTTGGTGTGGGGAGCACTCCTGCTTGGCTGTGGTCTGAAGGGCATCAGGGAACCCCCGGCAACTCCTTTAGGATGCCCTCCAACCACACGGTAAAGAGCCTCTTAAAAGAATCTTTGCTTTGCCAGGAGGCTGATTCCTGCTCTTGCTAGTGGGTCACGATAAACAATGTGAAGTTTATTAATTCTTTCAATAAGCTGGTAATTGATTTTTATGAATATTTATGCGAGCAAGGTACATTAATCTTCAGAAGTAAATGACTTTAGACTTTCGCTACCCTGGTTTTCTTTTTCAGTAAAGAACTAAAAAAAACCCGGGAAACTGAAGCCCTCAAATTCCCTTTCAAGGGACTGACTGGTTTAAATCAGGCTAGCCCAACTCAAACTGGTTAAAAGTGAATTCACTGGCTCAACCCGGTTGCAACTGGTTCCACGTTATACTGTCTCGGTGTTGTTCCAGCTGGATAAAAACCAGTTTTGAACTGTCGGAACCAACATTACACAATTCCAATAGCCTTGACCCCACTTTGACCGATTCCAGTAGGCTCAGATGGATTTCGCTCGGCAGTTTACATGTGGTTTGGGGTACATTTTAGCTGGCTCAGACTGGATCACACTGGTTTTCATCAGGTCACAGTAGATTATGATGATCCCAGTCCAGCCTGCTAGTCTGGTTGTTCCAGGACCCAGGGACTGGCAGGACCCAGCATCTCCTTCATAGGGAGGATGTGGGACATCCCAGCTCCAGTCTCCTTGGTGACCAGGATGCCAGGATGGGGCTGTGCCAGTCCACTGGTCTGGCGATGGAGGCTCTTGTGGATCCAAGAAGCTCACTTGTCTTTTGTTTTGTTTGCCTACTCCACGCGGCTTGCGGGATCTTAGTTCCCCGACCAGGGATTGAACCCGGGCCCCCCACAGTGAAAGTGCCGAGCCCTAACCACTGGACCTCCAGGGAAGTCCCGAAGCTCACTTTTCAACGTATTTCATGGCGCCATTTGGGCAGGACTCCCTCAAACTGTCTGGGGGGATGATTTGCACATGAAGCTCCCCTGGCTTGAATCGGCCTCACACCTGCAGGGAGGGGAGGGGGAGGGACCGGGAAGCAGAGCGTGTGCCTGGGTGCCCCGAGTCAGACTTCCAGAAGACTCCCCGCTCTGTACCAGCTGACTGTTCTAGACCAAATCAAAACAGCTGCCTCCAACCAACCCAGACTGGCTAAGGCTGCTTGTGACCAGCTCAAGCCAGTGTGGACCGCCTTACTTGAGAGTGTCCTATAGAAGAGAAGCCCTTCAACTGTTACGAAAAGGTAGCGATCTTAAAGCAAACACACACCCCTTCATAGCAGAGGATTCATATTCAACAGAGACTTGAAGGACCAAAAGTCTGACTCAGGAACAGGAAGAGATAATGATGAAACACCCTAGGATGGAATGAATGTGGGGAAACCACCCCCAAATTAGACACGTTGATCAGTTAAGAATGCATTTCCGTGCACCTACTGGGAGCTTGTCCAAACAGGGAAGCTTGTTGTGTACTGAGGTCCAGAGGCGAGTGGCTCCTGGCTCCATGGGTGTGTGACACGGGGATCGGCCTTCTCCTCGGGTGGGTCACCTCAGCCCCAGCCAGTGTCCGTATCCTTCCGGACACCACTTCCTGTTCCGGGCAGGAAGCAGAGAGAAAAGGGCAAAAGTCCACACCAGCCATGGTAGAGATGGGAAAGATGGTGACTGCGTCTCGATGGAAGATGCATCTTTGCGGGGTACAAAGCTTTGGACTTCCCGTGGAGGGTACCTTGTAACCGGATGTGTCCCTCGAGGGGCCCCTGGAAGCCGTACCCAGGGAGTGAGTGTAAGAGGTGTTGTCTCCTGGGACACTGGGACGGCTCCACACACCCTCCCTGATGGGCGTTTCTTACCCTCGTGCTCGAGGCGAGCGCCTGGGCGGCTGTGTGGACGCTGTGTGGACTCTCGGAAGAATCCGGCTGACAGACTGTGCTTCCTGCCTTATTCCCTCTGAGGAAGCAGCCCCACGTCTGGTTGAACTTAGGAGCCCTCATGACTCTCATGAGTGTTTAGTTGAACCTTAAAGTCCCTGATGACCTCTTTGTCTCCCATCGGCCAGAGATGTGCCAGTGACTGCACCCTGAACCTCAGGCTTGCCTGGACCACTGGGCTTCCAGGAAGGAGGGGAGCAGGTCTGGAGAGGGGGCTGGAGGGGATATGCCCTCGGTGTCGGCCACACCCCGTCTGGCAGGCGAGCATTCCAAGTGCAGTGGAGTCTTCGGGCACGTTCAGTCCTGCGGCCCGAGGTCTCAAGGGCTGAGAAGACCCACTGTGACCTTGAGGAGGAGTGGGCCTTCTGCCAGCTCTGCACTGCGGGAAACCTTCCTGGAGCCTTGATGAGGGAGAGCCTTCAGTCCCAACTCATGCCTTACTTCACATCCTGTGTTGTTAATAATAATGAAAGATGAAAGTTAACAGTTACAGTGATGCCGTCTTCACATGTCTCAGGCGCTGGGTGTGTGCCAGTCCCTGTGCTGGGCCCTGTGCATCTCATTCACGTCAGCCTAACTCACAGGTTAGGAAGCAGTGAGGCTCCTCCGAGCCCCCATGGCTGCCAAAGGGCGGAGCCTGGCCTTGGACGCACGTCTGGGTACTTGACAGCCCGCCTTCCTTGCCGAGCTGGTTTCCTGACTCCCTAATACGCCTTCATTCAACACCATCAGTAACGGGCCAGATAGTCCTTGTCAGCGCTACTCGGGCCCGGCATGGCACTGATGCCTTAACCATGCTGACTCGGTGGCCTCCTAACAACCCCCAGGGACGGTGCTGCCACAGATGAGTAAACCGAGGCTCAGAGAGGGCGCATGGCCAGGTGGTCCCTGCACAGCCGGGATGGGAACCGGGCTGGGGTCTGAGCTCGCCGCGCCCTGCTGTACTGTCCGAGCAGCCCGCCGGGTGCAGCAGGAGTGGGGCTGCCTTCACCTGGTGAAGATGCACAGCTCCAGTTCTGGGGAGCCCACTGAGGATAACCTTCCAGATATCAGAGCTGCTGGCCCCCCTCAGGCTCGGAGTCACCAAGTCATTGAGGGAAGAGCCCCCCCGGTGACCACCGTCTGTGGGAAGACGCTGGCCCTCTCGGACCCTCTTGGTTTGGAAGGTTGACACTGCAGGGTACCTGTGGAGGGTGGACCCCTGCACAGAGCTCTCCCACCGTCCCGTGGGGAGGCATCCCAGGCGGCAAGGAGTAGCAGGAACGCCAGGATGTTCCCTTCCGCGGGCCGTGGAGGTGGCAGCGTGCGTCCACGTGGGCCAAAGGGTCACCTGCTTCTGAACGAGTATATGTGAAAGTCTAGCTTTTCTATCAAACCAGACATGTGCTTATTAAAACCCAAAGTCTGGTGCTGGTCTCGGGCAATGGAGCCCCACAGCAGCAGCTTCAGCACCCAACAAAGGCTGATAGATGGCGTTCTGTTCCTCACACTGCTCTCCCCCTGGTCCAGCAGCCAAGGCTCCTGTGAGGTGTCCTGGACCACCCATACCCCACCAAGACCCTGGGCTTGTGCTCAGATGCCGCTGGTCCTCCAGTCCAGGGCCCCTTAAAGGGGTCCTTACACCCTGTTGTCTGAACCTGTCAGTGTCCCACCGTGGGTGCTGGGAGATCACGGGGGCCTCACTCCCCGACTTCCAGACCTTGGGATGTGCTCACCTCACACCTTCCCTCTCTGAGGGGTCCTCACAGTGGTGATGAAGCCACTTGGCTATATTCATACACTGGGCACTTCAGATCTGAGCCTTGGTTTGCTCTTAAAGTAAGCAGTTGGGGTGAACCTGTCCACGTAAGACTCCTGAGTTGAAGGCAGCTCTCACCTCCTCCTTGTCAGCCCGTGACAGGGGCAGGGCTCCCGAGCCCAGAGCAGGCCTGGGTGGACACGTGGGCCCCCTGGGTCTGGGGTGCTATTGGCCGGAGGGTGAGAGTCAGAAGAGAGCGGAGCGCTCCATAGAGGGCTTAGGAAAACCAAAAAGACTCCTCCTTGTTAGAAACAAACAAAACCATGTGAGATCTTGTCTCCAGTATTCTATTTGCTCAGCATGAATAGGGCTTGGACCTGTTTTTAAATGGGAACATTTATTCACCAATAGAGGTTTGTTAAACTTTCTGTGAATAGTGCTTGGATCAATCCAAGAGCCATAAGATTGAAAAATGATTTCTACCCTGGAAATCCCTGTGGTACCTTCCCCTTTTCTATCTGCACATCCCAGACCCCTAATCCCTCCCTGCAGTAGAAGCCGTTGTTAAATTTCCTGTGAATCCTGCCAGAAATTTCCTGGACATATATAAGACTATACATAGAGCTTTTTATTTATTTTTTAATATTTTATTGAAGTATAGTTGATTGTAGACCTTTTTCTTAAAATAGATACGGGCCACATGGGTCTGCACTTAGTTCTCTCACTTCTTGGTAGATTCCACTTCTTGATAGATTTCTTGGTAGAGACAACAACTATAAATTCACCTAATTATTCAAGTGCTAACACAGGAGTCAGTGATGTGGCCCTAGGATGCCCTACGATGGGGTATTATTAATCAGCCCCCTCTGGACTGATGGTTACATGGTTTCCACTCTGTGTAGCGCTGAGCAGCCTCGTGGGTGCTTGTGATCAGGTGTGAGTTGAGTTCTTTTCTTTTCTTTTCTTTCTTCCTTTTTTTTTTTGGTTGCATTGGGTCTTTGTTGCTGTGCGCAGACTTTCTCTAGTTGTGTCGGGCTAGTCTTCGTTGCGGTGCACAGGCTTCTCATTGCGATGGCTTCTCTTGTTGTGGAGCACAGGCTCTAGGTGCGCGGGCTTCAGTAGTTGTGGCGCATGGGCTCAGTAGTTGTGGCTCGCAGGCTCTAGAGCGCAGGCTCAGTAGTTGTGGCACATGGGCAAAGTTGCTCCACGGCATGTGGGATCTTCCCGGACCAGGGCTCGAACCCGTGTCCCCTGCATTGGCAGGCAGATTCTTAACCACTGCTCCACCAGGGAAGTCCCATGGTGTGAGTTGTTTTGGAAAAGCACTTCCTGGATAGAGCGGGGTTACAGGTTAGCATCACGCCTGCTTGGATAAAGATGACCAGATTGCTTTCCCAAGAGGCAGAGAGGTCACATGGCTCTCCATCATGTGTGAGCATGTGGGTCACCTGTACTGTGTGCCATCCCCCTGTTTGCTCTTAGCCCCAGGCTGATGGGTGGAAATAGGTATCTTGGTAGTTTCATGTGCATATTTTCCATCAGAAGTGAATCCCAGATACCATTTTCCTATGCTTATAAGCTGTTTGTGTTTCTTTCCCTGTGCATTGCATGTTTATTTCCCTTGCCCATCCCTCTGTCAGATTTTTGGTGTTTCTTATTTATTTGTGCTGTTCTTTACATATAAAGGAAATTAGCCCTTTGATTTATATTGCAAAAGTTTCCCCCAGGTTACAGTTGTCTTTTGAATTTCTTTTTGTACATTTTAAATTTTGCTGAACATTTTATGTAGTCAAGTGTATTTATCTTTTTCCTTTGAGGTTACTGAGTTTTTGAGATTAGTATGACCTTCACAGTCCTAAGATATTTTGCACATAAAGTTTTCTTCTAGAGCTTTTATGATTTTATTTTGAATTAATTAAATATTTGATTTATTTGGAATTTACTTTGGTATATGGATCCAGGAAAAGTCACATTTCAAATGAGACAGCTAACCAGTTGTGCCAAAGCTATTCAATGAATCTTTTTTTCCACTGGTTTGAAATGCAGCCTTCATCATACATTAAATTTGCCATGTACATGAGGGCTGTTTCTGGATCTGTTACACTGATTTGCCCACTCAGGTTCCCGAACCAGGCTGCTTGCTTTCCTGGACTTATACTGCATTTTATTCCCTGGTACAGCTAGTTCTTCCCCTTGTCACCATCATTCCTGATCACAAATTCCCTGGATCCTCTCGCGTATTTATTTTTCCATAGGAACTTTAGAATCAGTTTATCTAGGTATGCAATAAAAATTCCTATTGTTTTTTTAATTTGGCATGCCATGCATTAAATTTATCTATATAGGGGAAGTGTCAGCTTTACAATATAGAATCTTAGCCAGAAAAGGACTTATCTTTCCATTTATTCAAGCTTGTTTATCTTCATCAATACAATTTTTTTCGTAAAAATCCAACACACATGTTGTTAGTTTATTCCTTGGTGTTTTATCCCTCTTATTGCTTTTGTAAATCGTATCTCTTGTTTCGTTATTTTTTCTAACCTATTACTATTTGTAGCTACAAAGAAAGCTATTGATTTTTTAATATATTAAATTTGGAACAACTGCCTTAATGAATTCTTTTCTTTTTTGAGTAGATTTTTAGTTGTTTTCTTGGGTTTTTCTTGGTACACAGTCATGCCGTCGGCAAATAAGAATGATTTTTGCTGCTTCCACTCTTGTTTTCTGTTACTTTTTCCTCTTGTCTAATTGATGGGGTAGAATGCAAGGAACAGTGCTCTAAATAGTGATTTCTTTTAAAATGATGCCTTTTGGGGAGATGCATCCTTTTAATTTTTTATCATAAAAAGTTTCAAACGTATACAAAAGAAGAGAGAATACTATGATGAGCTTCCTGTGTCCTCAGCTTCAGTCTCGACCTGCTCACGGCCAGTCTTGCTTCCTCTACATCCCCACCCTCTCCTAGATTATTCTAAAGCAAACCTCAGATCTCACTATCCTCTTTAAATGTTTCGAATATGTATCTCTAAAAGATAGGAAGTTTGTGTTTAAAGATACTGCAATACTATTACCACAACTAAAATCAAATAATCATTTCTTTGTATCATTTAATCCCCAGGCAGTGTTTGCCTTCCCCCAGATTACAGTGTGCTTATCTGTATGAGGTCCAGACAAGGGCCATGCATCGACATCAGCTACGTGTCCCATTCTCTTATGCGTCTTATTTTATAGGTTCTCTATCCATCTCTCTTTTTTCTCATTGACAATATTTTTGTTGCTGCTCTTGTGGAAGAATCTGTATCATTTGTTTCATGGAGTGCCCTGCAGCCTGGATTTTGCTGATTGCATCCTCCTGGGGTTATTGCTGTAAAATGTTGGGTGTTTAGATAAAGAGGCTTGATCAGATTTAGTCTGGTTGTTTCGGGCAAAAAACCCCAACCTTCATAGGTATTGTGTTTTTCCATCAGGCGGCACAGGCTGGTTCTTTGTTTCTCTCTTTGTGATATTAGCAACCATTAATGATCATTGTCTGGATCCAGTAATTGATCAGAGGTTGCAAAATGATGGTGTTCTAGTTCCATCCTTTCTCATTTCTTCTTGATTATCTGGAGTTTTCCCCTGCAGAGAAACTTGCCCTCGTCAGATATTCAGTTACCCAGAGTACAGTTCATATAGGAAAAGCTAGTTAACTACTTGATTCCTTCTCTTTATTTAAACAATTTTAAATTAGTAAGTTTCCCTAACAGCCTCTACAGATCAGCACCATCAGGCACTCTAGGGTCGAAGCACGGTTGGCGTGTCACACTGCGTCGTGGATGTGATCCTTATTGGCGTTGAGGTTGTCCTGTCTTTGGCCAGTGGGAGCCTCCCGAGGTTGCTTCCCGAGTCCTGTCAACATGACCCCTGTCGTCTTTGATAGCTTCCTGGCTTTCTGGTATGACTAGATATTCCAGGCTCATCTTAAACACCTCTCGATTGAGGACTAGGACAAGTTGTTTCTAACAGGAGCCCTGGGAACTCGTACTAAGAGACTATAATCTGCTCACTGTGGGTGCTCATTGCTCCTGATTTGGTCAGAAGGGTAAGAAATGTATCTGTGGTGGGATGGCTCCCAGTGAGCCCCACCTGCTGGTATTTGTGGCCTTGGGTAACCTCTCCCCTTGAGAGCAGGTTGGACTTATTGACTCACTTCTAGTGGACAGAATATGACAGAAGGGATGTCCTTCCCAAGATTAGGTTACCGAAAGCCTGTGACTTCTTTTCTGCTCTTTCTTGCTTGCCTACTCTGCCACGTTGTGAGTGGCTCTGTCAGATAGATGCCCACGTGGGGTCTCTGGCCAGCAGCCCTATAAGTGAACTTGGAAGTGGATCCTCTCCTATTAAGATGGCTACAGCCCTGATTGTCATGGTGACTCCAGCCTTGAGAGAGACCCTGACCAGAGGCACCCAGATTCCCCACCCACAGAAACTGAGATAATAAATTTGTATCATTTTAGCTGCTAACTTTGGGGATAATTAATTACCCATATGTATATATAAGTAACTAATATTCTGTATATTTTTAAGATAAAATACATCATGATTCATACTGATGCTTTGCTAGCACTATAGGGATTTTTACATTTGTATCTTCCTTTTCCTAGGTCCCAAATCCCCAGTCTCAAGGTCACCAACGTAATTCTGCATTTGTTTTATTCCACTAATCATACAGCAGTCACAGAATAGCAATACCAGTGTCACCGAGGACACTGGATTACAGTATAGATACAGTAAAGATTTGTTTGCACTGACTTTTGTCTTTAGAGTATAGCTCACAAGGGATGGACCAGCAAATCACTGCATTCGACAATCATTGGGAATGGTTCTTCTCTTTGTGATTAGGTCATAACTGGATACATATTTAGATTCATTTTTCTTTTAAATCTTAGGAATTTACTCTTTAAAATTTAATCTCGTTTTATAATTATATAAAGTACTTACATGGTTCAAAAATCAAACGCACAGGGCTTCCCTGGTGGCGCAGTGGTTGAGAGTCCGCCTGCTGATGCAGGGGATACGGGTTTGTGCCCCAGTCTGGGAAGATCCCACATGTCGCGGAGCGGCTGGGCCCGTGAGCCATGGCCGCTGAGCCTGTGCGTCCGGAGCCTGTGCTCCGCAACGGGGGAGAGGCCACAACAGTGAGAGGCCCGCGTACCGCAAAAAAAAAAAAAAAAAAAAAAAAATCAAACATACATAACAGCGTACATGCACAGATATTCAGTTCCTTTCCCTATTACCCCTCTCCCCTCAGTCCTTTCCTCCCACTGCAGATAAGCATTTTTGACATTTCACATACTTTTCTTATAAGCATATCTTCCCCTTTCTTGGATAATGAGTTGGGTAACCCCCGTCTCTCCATCCTGCTTTTTTAACTTAATCCTGAATCCTGGATGTGATGAGTTCCACGCTGCGCAGGGCAGGGCAGTGTGTGGAGGACTCTGCTGCTCCAGAGACCCGCCCGACCCCCGTGCAGTTGGATGTTCCCTCTGCAGGAACATTGGGGTGGTTTCCAGTTTTTTTGCTGTTACAAATAGGGCTGCAGGAAACAACCTCATGCATACGCCTTTTCCTATTTTTGCCAGTTTTTGTATTCATCCTGCTTTTTCTGGGAAGGAGTTCTCGTGGGCAGATTTATGCACTGTATCAGGTTTGGCTTTGACCTTTTTTTCCTTGACTCCCTGTTTTTGAGTCGCTTCCTCCCAGTGGTCAGTGACTTTATCTCCAGCCAGTGTCTAATGCTCCGCCCTGTGCATCCCTCAGGCCTTTCCTCAGTGATGCTGCCCCCTGCCTGCAGACCCAGGCGTGGCCTCTCCCCGGGAGTGTCCCATGGTCTGGCTTTCAGACAGCGTCTTCTCTTTTACATCAGCCTTACAGGATCACCTTTACCCTTGCACGGCTTCTCAGAGGCACCGCCCTGGCTGTGTTGGGGCGTCTGGCTCTGGGACAGGCTGATGTGGTGGGCAAGGTATTGGGGGCAGGCAGAGCCCACTCGGGGCCAGACACCACCCCCGCGTCTGCCCAGTCTCATGTTCCTCCCTCTTGCCTCCTCTCCCTGTTCCAGGCCCTTCCCAGGCCGGCTCTTCTATGATCTGGGTGCTTCCTGGACATGGTCTCCGTGCCCCGCCTGCTCCCTGTCTGTCCTTCCCGCCCTGTCCAGTCAGGGCTATGCCCCTCCTCCCAGTGGAGTCAGGTCCCCCTCTGCCTTTTGGATCCCCAGCCCATCTGACATCTTTCCTCCCCTGTATCTTCCACGCTCCTGGCCACTGGCTTCTGAACACAGTATCCTTCCCTGCGTCTGCCCACACCCCCATGCTCACTTCCCCTGCTTCTTAACTGGGACTTGGGACTGGCTGCCTCCTTCTCTGTTCCTCCCTCACACCCCTCTACCCATATGCAAGGTCACTGCCCCATAAGCACTAGGGTACCTTTCTCCTCCCACCAGTGCTGCACAGCTGGGCATGCCTCCCTATCTAAGGCCCTTCTTTTCCTGGCCGCCCTCCACCTTCTCTGTCTGTGTGCCCTTCTTTGTCTGTTTTGCCTGTCATCTTCCACCACCTGGACAGAGAGCGTCGGAGCTCAGCAGAGCCCTGCCCCCACCCGGCTCCCTCCTCCCCTTGGTGATTCTCCGATGCCTGCAGCTTTACTTGGCACCGACATGCAGTTCCCTGGGACTCCTGAGTCCAGCTGCCCCCTGAGCTTCTTTTGGGGGACTCCAGGCTCCTGCCACTAAACTTGCTCAGAATCCTCCCCACCCCCTAAGTTCAGAACTCTCCCAGGGTCCTCTTCTCAGTGAGTAGCAGCTGTATCCATCCAGCCCTGCAGTGAGCTCTCTAGCTCTCCATCCTTCCTCCTCCAAGCCCCCTCCAGGTCCTACTGATTGAACCTGCAGGGTGAATCAGTCTGTCGCTGTCTGTTCATCACCCTGTTCCACATCATCATCATCATCATGACCGTCACCATCATCGTCATCACCATCACCATCATGATCATCATCACCACCATCATCACCATCACCATCACCATCATCACCATCATCACCACCATCACCACCATCATCACCATCATCACCATGATCATCACAATCATTATCACCACCACCATCGTCATCATTACCGTCATCACCATCATCATCATCACCACCATCATCACCATGATCATCACAATCATTATCACCACCACCATTGTCATCATCACCGTCATCACCATAATCATCACCAGCACCATCATCATCACCATTATCATCACCATCATCACCATGATCATCACAATCATTATCACCACCACCATCATCATCATCACCATCATCACCATAATCATCACCAGCACCATCATCACCATCATCATCACCATCACCAGCACCATCATCACCATCACCAGGACCATCATCATCACCAGCACCATCACCATCACCATTATCACCATCAGCATCATCACCATCATCACCGTCATCATCATCATCACCATCATTATCACCACCATCATTATCACCATCATCAGCATGACCATCACCACCACCATCATCATCACCATCATCACCATCATCACCATCACCATCACCATCACCATCACCATCATTACCACTATCATCACCATGACCACCATCATCTTCACCATCACTTGCTTGCTAGGACTCCTTCAGTAGCCTCCCAGCTTTTTTCCCTCCCTCCCCTATGTTGTTCGCCTGTCTGCAGCCTGAGTTACTTTCTAAAGGCAGAGAGCTTGGGCTCCTTCCCTGACTGATACCCTGGAGCGACAGTCCTGGATGTGGCCCCAGGATCCTCACATCTGGCTGGCACTTGCTCTGCAACCTCAGTTTATCCTGACTGCTGGCCCACCCCCTGCATCCAGCAGTTTGCACATCTCCCTGCCACACCAGGGTCTTTGCACCTGTTCTTGCCTCAGCCTGAGAAGCTCTCTCCTCCTCTCCCTCTGTGGCTTGTTGATTCCCTTTCACCCTCCAGAGCGCAGCCGCCCCAGATCCCTCCCAAGGGCGGGCTTCCCTGCTGCTCCTCCCTGGCCACTGTGTTCTGTCTGTGCCACTCACCATGGGCCATCCTGATGCATCTACTTTGTGACTGTGGGCTCCGTGTCTTTGGTCACACAGGGCCTCGTGGAAAGAACTTAGAAATGCTTTGTGCCTGAGTCAGTGACTGATCTTGGGCAAAATTATTTGACTCCACATAGACCGTGCTTCTTTGTAAAATTAGGACACTGAGGTCTGCTTCATGAGCTTGTTGCAGGCCGGATGGAATGGAGGTTGCCCAGGAGTCTGGTGTGTTGGGGTGGGGCTGCACTCGGAGGCTTTCTGGACTCACACCCACAGTTCCATCCACGGCTGTGCCCTGGCTCCACCTTGCCACCCCCTCCAAGACCCCAGGGAGCAGCAGGCACAGCTGAATTCCACTGGCTGGAAGCCTTGTCCACCCCCCACCTTCAGGATAATCCCCCCAAAGGTGGCAGGGCCAGGGGCTCCAAGGCATGGCCCTGGGGACCTCCCACCCCTTCCCTGTTCAGAGAAGCCAGTGGGGCGTCCGGTTCGCCAACGGGTGTTTCAGACGAAGGCTTCCTCCATCGGGGAACACACTGAGCGCCTTACTTTTTCTTATCCAGGCTGTGCAGGGACATTCTGATACATGCACGTACAGGTATTGTCATGCAAAGATAGTTAATGGGGAAATCAGCCTCTGGGGAGACCGAATCTCTTTCAAACCTCTCTCTCTTCTTTTGTTGTTCTGTCTCAGCTTAGGGTTCTTTCAAGAGTTGAGCAAAATAAGGACAGTTTATACCCAAACATGCAGGGCCAGCTGCTTTAGTCTTAGAATGAAGCCGTTTGATCCTCAGTTCTGCATTTGGTGATTGGAGTTGAGAGCTGTGTCTGTGGAGCTGAAGTACCCCCTCCGCTCCCCGCCCCCCGTGCTGGCCACTACTCTCTGCGTCCTGATGCGAGTGGGGCTGGGTGGGAGTCTGAGTGGCAGGAAGGTGCTGGAGGCACTGTCATGTGTATTGTTTCCTCTTTGAAGAAAGATCAAAGCAGGAGTGAGAAGACCCCCCTGCCCCATGGAGGGCGGCCTCTGCGGGAGTTGTAACAAAGCCCGCAGTCCCTCCCTGGCCTCTTCCCTAGGAGCAGGTGTCCACGGGTGCGAGTGGTGGACCCCACTGCCCGGGATGGGGCGCCCTTCACAACAGGAGCCTGTGCCCCCAGGTGAGCCCCAGATCTGGTGGGGACATGGGGCCAGCCTTTAGTAAGGCTACTCTGGGGCGTGGAGTGAGACAGAATGGTCCAGGGAGCTGACCAAGGTCCCCCTGGGGAACTGGCAAGGGGAGCATTAGAAGACAGAGGCCTCAGAAGGTCTACCCTCACCCCTAGGGATGGGGGGGGCACGGAGTGTCATGTGACCCCCCCCACCCCACACACAGGGCATGGGGACACTTGCTGAGGACCAGGCCCTGGGTGCTGGCTAGGGGTGTGCAGCGGGCGGTGACCCCAGGGCTCCTGGGACCACCTGGACTTTCCCCCAGAACAGAGTGACGCCATCTACTGGTCAGTAATGGTCACTGCAGGGAGGGCGGGTGACTTGGGAGGGTCGGGTCCTCTGCAAGAGATGGACCCTGGGACCATATTCACCAGGGGAGCAGATGGCCTGAGACGGTAGAGACGCAACTACCCTGCTCAGGAGCCCTGAGGGGCAGGGTGGAGGCTGCTGCCTTGTGCTAGACGCCCTGTTCCCTCTGTTGGGCTTGGCTTCTGCCTCTCCCTGGCTGGTGACAGTCCCCGATGTGTCCACGTGTGGACCACAGCTGCTGATGGACTGACAGGGAGGGGTTCCCTCCCGGTGCCTCCCCTCTCCCATTATCCCCTCCCCTCCTTTGGCACCCCTAGCCCTGCCCACCTGGGAGAAGGTTGCTCATCTGCTGAGCAACGACCAAGGTGCCTGAGATGGAAGGGACAGCCTGATTTGACCCTGGCCGTGGAGCCCCTCGAGGGTCAGCCAGCTTTGTCTCCCTTGTCGGGAGCAGAGTCCCTGGACAGCCGCCTGTCAGCCCCTGAGTGCGAAGCGGGTGCTGGCCTGTGCCTGGCAGAGGGGTTGCTCCTAAGATGAACGTGGGAGGGGAGCTCTTGTCTGCTGGAGGTCAGGTGGTTCCAAACAGGCTGCCCGGAGTGGGACCCAGTATGCGCGCATCAAGTTCAGATTCCAGGTCCCCCCCTCCGGCTTCCCTGAAGGGGCATCTCCGAGGCAGGGGAGGGACTCTGCAGGCTCCTGGGGCTCTGCAGGTGATTCTGGGCTCGGCGGGGCTGCCTGGGGTCTTCCCCTCTCCCTCCTTCCCTCCTCAAATGACTTCAGCTTCAGCTGTTTTTAAATGACCTGCCACCTCCCACCACCCCATCAGGTACGGGAGGTTCTGGGTGTTGGGTGATGGTGGAGGCTGTCACCCAGCATGTGGCTGCTTTGGGTCTGGTCCCGGCTCTGTCGCTTACATCTGCGTGACCCACCCCCCCATCCCTTTGCCCTCTGAGCCTTTTGAGCTGGGTGCAAATGAAAGCTAGAATTCATCAATTAAGGCTTTGCATTTTATATGCTTTTAGCATTTAGGAAACTCAGACTTTTATCTTTGCAAAAACCCTGTCGAGATAGAAATCAGGAATCCTCTCCCTCCACCCATTTTGCTGGCGAGGAAATTGAGAGAAAAACAATTAGACGGCTGTCCCCAGGGCACAAAGTCTGGTCCATGGTCCAGCAGGGCTGGTGGAGGAGCCCAGACCCAGCCGGGTCTCTGGACCCCCAGCCCGGCTCCATGTGTCCCCTTAGAGCTGACCCTGCTCCCCTGCAGACATCTGGGAGCTACGAGGATGTCACTTGATCATAACACCCAGAAAACACATCCCTTGTCACTGTCCCCCATCCCATCATTTGGGTCTCGCTTATCTGTTGCTCCTAAGATGAGCCTTTTCCATCATCAGGTCCAGACAGTGTCAGTGTCTCTTCAGCCTGGGTTTGGCTTCCTGCACACTGGTTCTCAGCCTCTGAAAAGACCTTGCTTCTGAGTTTGCTTTGTTCACGCGACTCTAGGTGTCCAGACACAGGGCACCTCCCTGCCTGGCCCCCCTTGCTGTCCCAGCACCCAGGACATGGCCTGGCCCTCAGCGCGGATGGGCGGCAGGGGGCGGGGGTGCCTTCCCTGTGCTGCAGAGTTGGGGGGCGGTTCCCGTGCCCCACCCCCCTGGCACAGTCCCCGTGCTACTTTCATTACTAAAGTACTTGGGGAGCCCTTCTCTGTGCCTGGCCCACTGCTAAGCCCTGGCCCTGCCTCCCTGCGCCCTGGGCCCTGGGGCGAGCTGGTGCCGAGGCCAGAGGCCTGGGGAGTCACTGGTTCTGTATCGGCGCCCCGTCCCGGGTGGCTCTTCCTGTCTTGGGTTGTCCGAGAGGCTGAGCACAGCTGCAGGCTCCCCTGTTGCTCCCCCAGCAGGGGGGTCTAGAAGCGGTCACAGAGCAGGACTGCCTTGCAGCTGCCCGCAGCCAGGATCACACCCTCTTGGCCTCAATGCTGCCTTGAAGCGTGACTCTCTCCAGTCCGGGTTGGGCTTGTGGTGATGACGGTGCTTTGTGACCTTGATAATTTGAAGTACCTGCCCCACAGAAATCATTCCTTCCTGCTCTGCCCCAGAAAGGGCACGTTGTATCTGCGAGCCCAGCTACAGAAAAATAGGATGGGAAACCCTCGATTTGAACATTCATCGGGGGACATTGTGACTTTCTTGGGTTGCCTTTTTAAACACTGAAAGGGTGAGATTATAAACCTGCCAGGAGCTAGGTCCCCACCAGGCCCTCCAGCCCCTCTCCCCACACTCCCCACCCCTCCTCCTCCCGCCCTGGAGCCCAAAGCCCACTGCCCCAAGGCTGCGGAGCGCTTTGACCTCCTCCAGATGCAGCCAGGTCAGCTGCTTGCAAAGAACCTTCCCACAGAGACGGATGTGGTGGGGAGACCACGCTGAGGGGGCTGTGAGCTCAGCGGGGACCCCCCTGAGCAGGTTGTCACCTGAGAACGAAGGTGTGGCTTCACTGACACGACCCCAGGCCGACACTGGATCTGGGGCAGGTGTCTACACTTACTCTCTGAAACGTTCCTTCTCTTGAAACCTCAGGAGAAGATATGTATCTGGGGTGCCTGCAGGAAACCTGTACGTTATGCTTTCACTCGAACAAACCAGCTCCGTGGGCTGGAGGTGGGGGAGAGGAAGGGTCCTGGAGGGGAGGGATGGGGTGGCAGGTGATCCTCAGGCCCCAGGTGGGGACCCCGCTGCTGCACAGGAAGGTGGAAGGAGGGCTGGTCAGATGCCCACCGCACAGGACGTGGGTGTGTCTGGGAGCAGAGGTGATGCTCCGTCCAGGACACACAGGAGGGGCAGCAGGAAGTGCAGGAGGATGGAGAAAGGTATGAAATAGCCGTGCACAGATGGGGAGGGAGCGCTTCCTAGAGGAGCCCGTTAAGGTTGCCAAGGAGTTCTGAGGGCGTCCAGGGCCATGAATTTGTAATGGAACCACTTTGGCTTGCTGGGGACTTTTTCCAGCCAGAGGAAGCCTGGGTAGAGTTTTGCTAAATCTCCAGGGCAGGCAGACAGGATGTGAGTGAGGAAGCTGAGGGCTCGGGGCAGGTGGTTTTGAACTGGTGAATGGTGCCGTCCACTCTGGGTGAGTGGGTGGTGTCAGAAACAGTGGTTGAAGCTGAGACTGCAGAACACTGGTGGAGGGAAGGGTCAGGAGGGGACTGCTGGCCCTGAGGGCTTGGGGATGCAGCATAGCCAGCCCTGTGGACACTGGCATGGCTTCGGGTGGCCTAGCTCAGGAAGGAGGGGAGCCTGAGAGCCAGGGCCATGGTCCCCAAAGAAGGGCTCTGGCTGGAGGTGGGCAGTGAGAGGGAAGAGGCAGGGAAGTGAAAAACGTGGTCGTGGGCCTGCGAGCAGGGCTGAGCAATGGCCTCCAGGTTGACAGACTGTGGACTCAGGGCCACATCCTTTGGCCACCAGTTGCGTGTGTGAAGCTTGGCGGCGGTGCAGCAGGCTTGCTCACACACACGCTGCCTGTGCCTGCTTTGGTGCTCCAGATGCTGAGGTGACTAGTTGCAAAGAGATAGCAAAGCCTAAGGTCTTTGTCGTCTGGCCTTTTACAGAAAAGGTTTACTGGCTCCTACCTAGAGGGGCCTGTCCAGGAGACAGGAGCCACTAGCCACGTGTGGCTGTTGACATGTCAGCTAATTAGGATTGCATACAAATTTTAAATTCAGTTCCTCTGTTGCACTAGCCGACATGTTCAAGTTCTCAAAAGCCACGTGAGGCCAGTGGTTCTCGTATTAAACAGCTCAGAGGTGGAATGTTCCAGATCATGCTGTTGGCACCTCAGGTCTCAAGACAGCTGATGGAACAGGGACCACGTCATCCAGCCTGGACCTGGGGTGCATGGCATGGGAGGAGCCGGACAGGCCTTGTGAGGGGTGTGCAGGCTCGCGGGAGCCCCAGGGCACAGAACTGGAGCGCGGTGGGCAGTTCCCATCACCGTCCGGAGTCGCGAGGGCTCTGGGGCAGGCATGGAAATGTTGGGGAAAGGGCGCCTCTGGGGTTGCAGCATACGGTTGTCCCCTCGGAGGCCCAGGTGCCTTCAGTGACAGCTGCCTGGCTCCGGAATTATCCTCCTGACACCATGGGTGCAGGGTTTCCTGGCCGGGTGTTGATCTGTGCAGTTACTTGTACGGTGTGCTGTCGGTAACGGGGGCAGGAGCCCCGCCCCCCCTACTGCCTGCAGACGTTCAGCCTCCTCCTGTGGCCCCTGGCCCCGCTGCCTTGCCTTTGTCGTTCAGGGCTGAGAACTGTGCCCCCTTCAGTTCCAGGGCCCTGTGAGCCAGAAGACCTCATCGACGGGATCATCTTTGCTGCCAACTACCTGGGCTCCACCCAGCTGCTCTCGGAGCGGAACCCATCCAAAAACATCAGAATGATGCAGGCACAGGAGGCCGTCAGCCGGGTCAAGGTAGGGGCGGCCCAGGAGCGCCCGGGTTCCCTGCAGGGAGCGCTGGAGCGGGGTGGGTGACACGGCCCGCTGTCCAGCGCTGACCCCACAGCCCTGTGCACGAGAGTGGGAATGTCTGAGGTGCCTGTCGGGGCCGAGGGAGAGTTTGCCTCGGATGAGAGGACGCAGGCTGGGGACAGAGAGGCTCCATAATGAGGAACTGCCACGGGGCCCCCAGGACACGTGATTTTTAAAATGTAATGTTCCGAAGCATTCTAGTCACGTGTTTGTATAGAGCCTCTCATCCCATTTTGACTGCCTCTGTATCTTTACTGCCAAAGTACTTGCAGAAAGGGAAGCAAAAAAAATCATACGTTTTATTTAAATCTATGACCTCAAGAAAAGCTCTGACGCACTTGCAGCTCTCGGTGCCCGTCATTCGGATCACCTGGGGTTGAAGGGTGGGTGCAGCCGGGCAGGGGAAGGATAGGACCAAGTCAGCAAAGCTGATGGGGTCAGGAGGGAGGGGCGGTGGTCTGAGGAGGTGCCCCTCTGGGCAGTCGGGGGTCTCCCTGCGGGGTGAGGAAGGATGTCAGCCCTCCCTCCCCCATCCTCACTGTACTCTGACCTCCTCGACGGAGGGGGAGGGGCTCCAGGCATGAGCCCCGCGCGGTAGTCGGGAGAGGGCAAAGCAACCTGTCCTTCCTTCGCTTCGCGTCCACCTGTTTTTCTTTTCTCTTTCACGCTGCTCAGAGGATGCAAAAGGCTGCTAAAATCAAGAAGAAAGCGGTGTGTAGGATGTGGGGTTTGCTTGTGTTTCTGTGGCATGTCCTGTGCAGGGGGAGGGGGCTGGGGGAAGCCCCAGGAACAGAGACGATGTGGCAGATGGGTTTTTCTCTTCCTTTGGTAGGTCAATGCTAGACTGTTGAATGAAATCACAGACACTTTTTTTCTTTAAGCCGCCCACTTACGGAAGCATTTAATCGTTGCCCTTTTTTTCATTTTTCTTTTTTAGAGTCTCCATGAGCTAGAGCATGGTTACTGCCGTGATGTGGCCGTTTTGTGTAGACGTTTTTAAATGTGGCATTTGATGCGACCATGTGATGCGTTCAGTGCCTAGGGCCCCTGTACAGAATTAATTAAATCGCTCTGACATTTAGACTCATTAAGTTTAATTTACTGAATCGGGATGATGAGAAATGCAGTCTGCCCAAGGGATGCTTTCTCTATTGAGAAGTTTCTGGAGCATGGGCAGACTTTTAAAAATCTCGGGTCGACCTTCAGTTGTTTGCTCATCAACCTGGTCGTTTAGTAAATGCTGGGCACGTTTTAACTGGAAGTATCCAGTGCTCTGTGTCCGAGGGGCTGTCCTGGCACTGGATTTTGCTTGGGCAGAAGGAGAGCTAGTCCTCTGTGCCCGCCTGGAACACCAGGTTCCAGCAGTGCGGCCAGAGGACCCTGCCCGGGGTCTCCCCTACCGCTGCAGTGAGGCCTCCCTCCCTGCGATGCTTGCTCTTTGCCCAGCGGCCTCTCCTGGGATGCCTTCAGCTGCGGGCAAGGAAGGGACTCACGCATCTCCCTCTGCCCAAGCCACCTTGTGCTGGGTGTCTCCAGGCACAATGGAACGAGCCTGGCTTTGCAGACCTGCAGTGGGGTGTGCTTTCCCCAAGGCGACGGCCCCCACCCACAGTCACCCCGTGCCCCCCTGACAGCTGGAGCAGGACAGTGCGGACCACAGCCTGCTCCTTGGGTCTATAGTCCGGAGAGCTCAGAGGGGTCGGTGTAGGCAGACCAGACCGTGGTGCCAGCCAGGGCCAGCGGTTACCTCCATGAAGAATTGTTCTTTCTCTCGGCCAGGAAGATGCTCAGGGTCATTGCCAAGGGCCCCTTCACTGATCTGCCCGCAGCTGGCCAGGCAAACAATGATAAGAGGGTCTCCATGAGGGACCAGCGTCCCCGGCATAGAGTCCCCACCCCAGGGATTTGCTGGTGACTGTAGGGCTATGGACCCCCATCCACAAGTGACTACAAAGTGACCAGAAAGGAGTATTTATCTTGGTGGAGAAACCCAAGAACTCGCATGTCACTGCCACTGCACAGTAGTATTTAGGATCCCCTGGGACAGGCTGTCCCAGTTTAGGGCAGGCCCCGAGCAGTGCATTCAGCTTCCAGAACATTCTTTTGCACATTGCTCCAGCCGTATGATGGGTGTACCCGGGAGATGACAAAACGGGCATCTGTGGGATGGCTTCTCCGGTGTCCTGTGAGGGCAGCGCCCCGTCTGGTTGAGGTCTTGCTTCCCTAGGGTTTTTGGAAGCTGGACCGATGCTGCTGGGGGTTGACATGACTGTGGCTTTAAACTAGAAGAAAATGCAGATATGCTAATCCACCTTCTTGGAAGAATTCCTTCCCCTTTACCTGGGGATACTTGGAATCCCAAATCCAAGAAATGTAGCTCTAATCCACAGACCCTGTGTAGCCGCCGCGTTCCAGAAGGGTGGGCAGGCGGCTGCAGTCTGGATGCTGCGACACGATCCCCCCAGCGTCCAGCCCCCTCCGGGCTCAGCCTCCTGGAAGCGGTCCCCCCTCCCACTCCTGTGCCAACTGCGCTGAGCGAGCTCACTCAGCTGGGATGTGCTGGGGAGGCCTGTGTTTAGACTCCCATGGCTGCCTCTGCTAGGAGCTTCTCCCTCTAGGGGCGCTCAGGGTCCTTCGTGAGATTGTCAGGCCTTTGTTTGAGTTAGTTTTTTTAAAGGTTTGTAACAGTCTCCACCATCCTTTCTTAGAATTCTGAGGGGGATGCTCAGACGCTCACCGAAGTGGACCTCTTCATCTCCACCCAGAGGATCAAGGTGTTAAACGCAGACACACAGGTGAGCTTTGGAAGACGGTGCTTTAAAATCGTGCGCAGGAGCTCCCAGGAGAGCCAGGTCGAGCTGCAGACCCCGTCTGCGGGGGTGACATGGCGTCCCCGGGACAGTCCCCCCCGGCCCCTGCTGTGAAACGTAGAGCAAGCTGGGGGCGGGCAGCAGCCTCGGGCCTAGTGGGGTGAAGCTGGCGATCAGGTATGCACAGCAGCAGGGATGAAATAGAGACACCATGAAGGGGAGCCGGGTAGCGGGGGGAGGGCGTGTGCTCACCATCAGGATTCTGGAACGGCCCTCTCGAGGCCTATGCGTGCGGGGCTGGGAGACGGAGCTGGAGGGTGGAGATCCCGGTGGCCCTCCGCACCCGCCCCCTGCCCTGCCCCAGCCCCAGCGGCGGAGCTCCAGAGGGGAGGGTCCTACGATTTCCTGCCTGTAAACCACATGCCCAGCTCGTGTCTGACCTCAGTTCTTCTCGTCTTCCTGTGCCTGGATCCGTGCACAAGCCTGCCATTGTGGGGAGACAGGCGAGCAGACACAGGAGCCAGGTGGAGGGGGCTGGGAGCTGGGTGTGGGCAGGGGCACGGGTGGATGAGCTTTGCAGTACAGGAGGGAGGGAGGTGGCCGAGGACAGAGATGGGGAAGGGCCCCACTCGTTCTGGGGATGGGTGAGGCCGGCCAGACGCTGGGGTGCCGGCCCCTTACTTCTTGCTGTTGGCAAGTGGTCCATATCGCGACGCTGAGTATGTGGGCAGCCAGTTCCCCAGGACCTTCTGCCCGATGGTGTCACATCCAGCAGTGACCTTGTCAGACTCAGGTACAACGTCAGAAATGCAAACTGGTGATTTTCTCTTCTGTTCTGCTTCCAAGTTTTACTGTCTAAAGTGCTTCTGTGCAGAAGAGCTTCTTTTTTTCTTTTCCCCCCTTTTTTTCTCTCCCTTTTTACTGTGGACTCCCAGATTTTTTTTTTTTAAACTTGTGTTATAATCCCTTACCATCGTTATTCTCTTGGGTGCTCAAATCACCCAGATCTGGCCAGGGCCTTCCCACTGGGCCCTGTGCCGTCCTGGCAGTCTGCCCGTGGTCTCGGAACACGTTCCTGAGACAATGAGATGTTCTCCGCCCTCCTTGCACTCCCTGCCCGACACCTGGAACCGGCCATTCTTCAAGGAGCCGTGGTTCCTGTCCATGGGGAGGGAGGCACAGAAGCAGAGACCTGGGTTGCTGGCTCTGCCCATCATTGCTGGGGGGCCGTGGATCCTGGGCCCTAAAGATGAACCGAGCTGGACAGTATCTGTTTTTAAAAGCCAGGAGTTCATACACGTGCCTCCTATTTGAGACCAGCTCCATAGGGTCCTGCTCACCTGCCCCCTACTCCGTACGCACCCTGGTCCCACAGTGTAGGTCGTGGCTCCTGACTCCCTCAGTGTGTTTTCTCGCTTGGTCTCTCCTGGGGTGGACCATGCCCATCGCTGGGCTGCTGGGAGGAGCACAGCTTGGCTCTCAGGTAGTGGATGAGCTGGCTGTCACCCCTCAGGACCCCGTGGGCGGGAAGACCTGACATGTGGGGACAGAGGAGGCTGCAGGGCGTGTCTTGGAGTGGCACCATGACGTGGCTCCTGCTGTGGCTCCCTCCCAGCCCCCGTGCCCTGCTGTCCGGCCACCGTCTTGGCCCTCTGATCTTTGTGTCCAGCTGCCCTGTCCCCCGTGGGGCCTTGAACTTGGCGAGAACTGAGGGAGCCGCCCAACCAGGTCAGGCGTAGGACACTTCACAGCCTCGGGCTTTGTTTCCTGATCTTTCGTGGGCAAACTGTCTGGATTAGATCCTCCCTCCCGCGCCCCCAGCCCTCATCCACCCACCTGTCAGGGTCCCCGAGGCCACCCCAGGTTCCATAAGTTGATAAGAGGCCTCAAGGGATTCAGCATATAGTTGTACTCAAGGCTGTGATTTACTACGGCACCAGGATACAGAGCAAAACCAGCGAAGGAGAAGATGCCTGGGGCTGAGCCCAGGGAAACCCAGGGTCCTCGCCTGATGGGGTCACGCAGGATGAGCTGAACTTCCCAGCCGCGAGCTGCGACGGCACGTGTGAGACGTGGGCCATTGGTAAGCTCGAGAGCGTCAGCGCCCAAGGTCTTTACTGGGGGCTGGTCACATAGGCACCTGTGCTGTCTGCCATGCGTCAAAGTCCCAGGCTCCTGAAAGCAAGCGGGGCTCAGGCTGGAGCACGCTGCTTGCCCAAATGCCTCAGGCAAGGTGAGCCGGTCTTATCATGTCAGGTGGCATGTCGGGAACCCTCCTGAAATCCAGGTTCCCAGACGGGCCGAAGGCCACCTGCGGGCAGGCTTTCTGCGGACAGTGTCAGGCCTGTTCTGTCAGCCCTTCTCTGATGCTCCTGCATCAGCGGAGACTGGAAACCGGGCCCATCCCTGTGAACTTGAGGACTTGGACAAGTTTCCGGACATCTCGGAGCCCTGTTGATTCTCAGAGGAGAGTCCGGCGCCGGGCCCCTTGAAGGACAGATGAGGCGACTCAGAGCAGGGCTCACATATGCCAGCCCCTTCCCCTCACTCCTCCCTTCCCTCCTCTGGGTCTTTGGTGTCTGAACAGGGCCCGGGGACAGGGCGTCCGTTCCCAAGAGTGGGCAGAGCCAGAAGCCACAATTTCCTTTGCTTTGCTCGTTCAAGGTCGGTCCTTAACACACGTGGGCTTTCCATCCCGCCAGCCGCAGCATCGTGGCCAAGTCACGCACAGCCGCTGCCCAGACCAGCATCTGTTGGCCGGTGCTCACCTCCCGGCTACAGAGCAGGGCTGTGCTGTGGTTTTGACCATCTGTCTGTGCTGGCTCTTGGCCCTGTTGTGTTCTTCCTGAAGCTTTGCTTTCGCCACGTCGCTTCTTGGGTTCTCTCCAAGAGTCCTGACTGCCACCGTAGACCTCCTGGCATCTTCTCCTTCTCCCACATGCTGTTCCCTGCCCACATCCTCTGCGGAGGGCTGGCTGAGCCCACATAGTCACAGCTCCTGCCCTGGGGAGCCTCTGGTGGCTGCTGGAGGTGCCCGTGGCTCCCCGGGTCTCTGTGGACAGGAATGTTTCAGAACCACAAAGCAGGAGACCTCGGGGTTTTCAGCCTATGTGGGCTGCCCCAGGGACGTGCTACTGATGACTGGGATCTGGTGTGGAGGAGGATGTGCCCCTGATCTCCAGCGGGTCAGGTGTCCTGGGGAAGCCCGAGGCTCCCTAGGGCTCAGGTTCAGGGCCACTGGGTTGGCCGAACTGTGCCAGGCCAGGGGAAGGGCAAAGTGAGGATGGCATCCAGGACCACCAGGACAGGGTCCTCGACGGGCAGCATCTCGCTGGAGGTCCCGGGCAGGAGGCAAGCTGGTCATGGTCCTTCTTATTGCCCCTCCAGTGGTCTTTGAAGTTCAACTTTAAGAGTCCTCCCCCTTCTCTGGTTGAGCTTCACCTCTGCTCGTCGGAGGTATTTAAAGAGTGTTTTCATTTCCCATTTTCCAGCGGAAAGCCCCCGTCGCTCTGTCCCATCGGGCTCTCCTCACTGTGGCAGTTTGCGGCGTGGTCGGTGCCCAGCATCTTGCTCTCTCATTGTTCATCTCCTCCTCCCGGCGTTCCTGTGCATCCTCACAGCCGGGTCTCCCCACGTGGGGAGTCCTCGTTCTTCAGGGGAAGCAGCTCCCTCCTGGGTCTGCTCCCCACCAGCAGGGAGAGTCTGCTCCCCCGTCCGTGCCCACCCACCTCCTCTGCGGAGCCTGGTGGGGAGTGAGGGCTGGTGGCCTCATCCTGCATCTGCTTTGCGGGGAGCAGGTCTCCTGTGGGTTGGTAAGCAAAGCCCTACCATTGATGGGGCCCTGTCCCCCTCACATGAAGAGGCCCTGGGGGAGAGAGAGAACTCGGGGTGTTTGCACACACGGTTGAGAACTAGATCTGGTGGGATTGCTCTCTGTTCTCTTCCATGATGGAAACGTCAATGACTTTTCTTGCTGGAGTACAGCGGGTGTCTGGGTCATTTCTCGTAGCGTTCTTGACTGGGAGGTCAGGGCTGGTGGGAGAAGCAGAGGTGCCCAGCTCCCGAGGAGCCCCCATCTCACTGGGAAGATGGGACACACCTGGTTCCCTGTGTGCTCAGGAGAAAATGCTGGCCGCCCTGAATAAGACAGGCCGGGTTCCCTGTCTACACACCCTGGAACCTCGGAACTGGCCTTGGGGAGAGGGAAGGTCATGCAGGGTTAGCTGGGGGTGGGGGGTGGACGGTGCTTCCTAAAGATGAACTAACTGAGCACTGGCCCCTGCAGGCTTTGGGGTCACCGAGAGCGAGGAGAACAGGAGCTGGGAAGGTGGGTCAGAAAGTTTCCATGAGCCGTGGCCTGGCTGCCTGGCCGAGGTGTCTGGGGAAGCCTGGCCAGTCGTGGGCACTGTGGATCGTTTGAGAGTTTGCTCTGAGGTCGCTGAGGATGAACTGGAAGTGTGGTGGTAGGAAACTGGTTTGACTGTAAAATAAGAAATGTTAGCAGAGAAGCTGGGAGGCAGGAACAGATGCAGAGACTGTGGGAACTCGAGTGGCCGGTTGGGGCAGGAAGGGGACGAGGCCACGTGGCGGGCGGCCTTGTCTGGGAGGAAGCGGGCTCTGCTACTGACAGGTGCTCGGAGATGGGGAGAAGCTCATTTCTGACACCTGGGGGTTGAGTCAGGTGTTTCTGAAAGTGGCTGGAGATCAAGAGATGCTGAAGAGCCACCTCCACTGTCCCCTTTCCAGCGGCCCCTCCCGGAAGGGGGTTCTTGTGGTTATAAACCGCAGCCCCCCACCCCGAGCTGGCCAGAAAACACAGCAGCTCCAGGAAGTGTGCAGAAGTGGCTTCTGTGACGAAGACGGGCTGCAGAGGTTGCAGAAATGCCCCATTTTCTTTTCTGGAAAGAGGACAAAGGCCTAAAGGACCAGCTGATTAGTTTCTCAGAGCCTCTGTGTGCAGCCTTGTTAGGTAGGGGCCCCGGGAATGATGCTTGGTAGAGATTTCTGCCAGATGACAAAAGCCATCGAGAGGGATGGGCCCGCCAGGCCCCGGGGGGATTGAAAGACTGCGGAGACCCATCCATCAGAGTCAGGCGGGCTGCCTCGGGAGCCCCTGCCCAGGCCCATGCTGCTTGAGCTCCTGGGACGAGCTCAGCCCTGGGAAACACTGGCTCTGGAGCCTTCCTCCTCTGCTTGGCAGGAAGTCTGAGCCAGGCGCCCTCCTTGCAGGGAGAGGCGCCTTCTCCAGAGCCACAGATGGCCTCCGATCGGGTAGGGACGGGCCTCAGCTGCTGCCCCTCCTCCACAGGACCGGGAACCCCACCCAGCATCATGCCCCCACGAGCATCATTTTGGAAGCTGCAGGGCTAAGGTGAAGGCACATCACCTTGACTGGGAATCACCGCCCTAAAATGCTCTGTTCGCTGGGGCAGTGGCTCTCTATCCTGGAGACTCTGTCGCTCAGGGCAGATCTGGCCACAGCTGGAGATCTTTGTGGTCGTCACAACTTGGGACGGAGGAGATGCCACTGGCGTCTAGTGGGTGGAGGCTAGGGATGCTGCTAAACGTCCTACTGTGCCCAGGACACCCTCACAGTATGGAATGGTCCAGCCCCAAACGTCAGGAGTGTCGAGACTGAGAGCCCCCAAACTTGGGTGTTTTTTAGGGCTTGTTCCCTGTAACGCAGGCCCTCTCATGCCTCTCCCGCCAGGAGACCATGATGGACCACGCCCTTCGCACCATCTCCTACATCGCGGACATTGGGAACATCGTGGTGCTGATGGCCAGGCGCCGCATGCCGCGCTCAGCCTCCCAGGACTGCATCGAGACCACCCCCGGGGCCCAGGAGGGGAAGAAGCAGTATAAGATGATCTGCCACGTGTTTGAGTCTGAGGATGTAAGTAAATGCTCGGGCGTGATGTTCCCCTCCCGACGGCCCAGGCCCCATGGGCTCTGTGGTCCCAGGAAAGCACATATAGGATGGGGATTCTGTGCCCCATCATGGACGCTTCCAGTGGAAGTGGTGATTTTTCTAACACTCTGAGTTTGCAGAGACCATGAACACAGCTCTGTTTCGCTTCATGAAATAAGTTTTTCAGGAGCTGTTTGCAAATGGAACCGTACTTAAATATGCCGAGGAGCTCTTTGACAAGGTCCTTTAACAAAACCTTGTTCTCCCCAAATAAAGTAGCCCTTGACTAACTTTTCTGTTGAGATGCACACCCCACACTCCAGGGTTGCAAATGGGGAAGCGCCTCTGCTTCTGCTCATGGCCATTTCAGGCCATAAGAAGTTGGAAAATCCAGTGCACCCTTGGACAACATGGGTTTGAACTTCGAGGGCCCACTTACCCATGGACCTTTGTCAGTAGTAGATGCTACAGCGCTACACCGTCCGCCTTGGTTGACTCCGCGATCGTGAACCGCGGACACGGAGGAATTGCGGGTACGGAGGGCTGACTGTAAGTTAGACACAGATTTTTTATAGACTGTACAGAGGGTCACAGCCCCTAATCCCCATTTTGTTCACGGGTCAACTGTAATTCTGACGTTTAAAATACCGCAGACTCGCTAAGAGACCATAAGCCCTTTGACTCCTTCCTTGGATGGGATGAGAGCATCTTTCTGAGCCTGGAAGAGGGAGAAAGGGACCGGGGAAGGGAGCTGCAGGGCAGGAGGTGAGCGGGGTCTCTGGGCTGCCCCCCCAGGGCAGGTCTGATTCAGGATCACCCAGGAGGCAGCAGCTGAGCTGTTCTTGGGGCTGTTGCCAGAGCAGGATTTTAAAAAATTCTCTCTCCTCCACGGATGCTTGGAAAGGGCATTCTCGGTTACCAAGGGCCTTGAGGGCGTGTCAGGGACCCGGAGCAGTGGGGAAGGGTCCCAGTGTTTTCATGTTTGAATGCAGGGTGGGTGGAGGCAGTGACCTTTTTGCTGAGAAATTGAAGTCACCTACAAGTGCTCTGAAGCAATGACACATTTATAGGAGAGGAAGTTTACCTACAGACTCACCAGTGCACACACGTGTTCCTTTCACCATTATGCAGATGTCTGTGGACACCTGCATGGGAATTTTTGTTTGGCTTATGGCTCGAGGAATCTCTGAGACCCGGCCTGGGGGCATGTGATGGGCCCTGGAGAAGGGCTGTGGTGATGGGCAGGGGAGGCAAGAAACAGGCCAAGTGGCAGGGGGTGAACAGTCTGCTGGCTCGGGGAGCAGGAAGGGGCTCCGAGGTGCCCACCGTGCCCCGGGTGCTGCTGCGGCCTGGGTTTCTCTATTCCGTGGGAGAGAAGGCTGAGAGCACAGGTGGGGGCGGGGCTCCAGGTGGTCCTTGAAGGCACATGGGAAGGATGGGCTGGGAGGGGCGTGAGGGGATGCAGCAGCCATCCTGAGAGTCGGGCCCTGATGGTGGCCCCATGCGGGTCCGACTGCTGCTGGGGTGAGTGGAGGATCCAAGGGTCCAGTGAGAACAGAGGGGGACACCTGGAGAAAATGGAAGGTGGCCCTAAGGACCCTGGTGGCCCTCTCAGACTTTCCGTTTCCCTTCTGTAAAGTGGAGGGCAGTGCAGGTGAGCCGAAGAAATGAAAGGGCTGGGGGGGCAGGGCAGCCTCCCTCGCTATTCGCCCACCTGCAGGAGGCCCCCTCTGAGTCCCAGCCTCCAATGCCAGCCCCTCGGGGAGGCCCCCGTGACGCTCCCTACCTTTCTGGGCTCACAGCCTTGGCTGTGACCTGGGGGCAGGGGCGATTCTCCATGACTGGCCCCAGCTCAGGTGGCAGGGATGCCAGGACACAGGGCAGATGGGGGATGGGAGACTGCAGCCAGCCGCTGGTGGGAAGACGCCGAGGTTCCTGGACTGTGCCCCATGGAGCCCAGGCATGGACCACCTTGCCCTCCCAGGTGCTCCCCCAGGTGATGGGCGCCTACCAGGCAGAGCTCAGAGGGGAGGCTCAGGGCAGTGGGCAGTGGGCAGGGGGAACGAAGTGATGCTCTCACACCCCCTTCCCAGCCAGGGGACCCCAGTCAGAGGAAGATGGACCCAGAGGCCTGGGGGCAGCTGGTGTCAGCAAGCCTGAGACCCCGGGGGGGCAGGGCACATCCAGGCCTCCGGGTGGCCCTCGGCCCTCCACCCTCCATCCTGGGACCAGCCTCCTCCTGGAGGCCCCATTGGATCCTCAGCTTGGCCTGAGCCTCGGGCCAGGCGCCCTCCAGGACCTGCCACCGCGGGGCTCCCTCCACCGTCTCCATACACGTCTGGGCCAGTGGCGCCACCTGGTGGTCCCGGGGCTCCGTGCCTGTGGCTGGTTCTCCCTCTGAGCAGAGCCGCCAGACTGCCAGGACACTGCTCCTGGGGGCGGGCAGGGCTTGGTCCTGCCTAGTGGACCCGGGCTTCGCTCCTGCAGACCGTTCGGGGCCCAATTTGGGAGGGCCGTCTGGTCTAGAATCTAAGGACTCCGAGCTCTCCCTCTGTTATGCAGCCCAGCCCGCTTTCTTCAAAGGCTTATTCATTTGCAGCCCGAGAATCATGCAACGTGTAGAGCAAGAATGGGATTCAGGCCGAACCCCTCAATTCCACGTGTTTTCAGGCCCTGTTGACCCGAGGTTTGCTGAGGGGTCCCACTGCTCTCCCCCGGCTGCCTGGCTGCCAGGGTGCTTGACGTGGCCCAGGAACTGGGTCCTTAGCCCTCACTTCCCATGGTCCTTTATCTGCACACCGGCAGGTGGCATGTAAGCTTTGACAGTGACTGTTCAGAGTCCAGGCTTCTGCAGTATCAGATACAGTCCAGTCCATAGAAGTGGTCCTGTTGAAGTAGAAAGAAGTGATTTGCTCCACTATTTGCCCTGTGCTGGTGTCCCCAGGGCCGCATGCTTCTCGTTGGCCTCAGCCTGACACGTCCACACGCCCCACGAGAGCAGCTGGACACACATCCTGCCCGCACCACCCCCCCGCAGCTGGACTGGGTCCTGTTGCTCCAGAGAAGTAAATACTGGGTGGGTGACTGACAGTCTCTGTGACGTTCCCCAGAGGATGCACCCCCCAGTCAGTGTTTGGAATAGGATGGGTGGGGGACTGCCCTGGCGGTCCAGTGGTTAGGAGTCCACGCTTCCACTGCACAGGGCATGGAACTAAGATCCTGCATGGGCCAAGTAAATATATTTATTTAATAAATATTAATTTAATTTTAAATAAATTAATTTAAATTTCATTAAATTAATTTAATAACAATTAACAAATATTTAAATAAATAAAACACACTTGTTAAAGAAAAAACGATGGGTGAAAAGAAAATATAGTACAGTCGCCAGTGAAAACAATGAAACTATGATCATTAGCAAATAATTCATAATTTCCCCAGACGTTATTGGAAACTGTGCTTTGTCTTAGGATGTCTGGGATGTAAGGGAGCTCGGGTGGGGGCAGGCAGGGCACCAGCAGCAGAAGGGCTCCCCCGACAGAGACCCGGGCCACGGTCTCTCTGTGGCTCCTCAGAGCCCAGGCAGGGGCCCCCGTGCAGGCTGTGCCGTGGTCACCCCTCGGGGCCCGTGCGCCTGCCCGTCTCCATTGGGCGCCCCTCCCCACAGGCTCAGCTCATTGCCCAGTCCATTGGCCAGGCCTTCAGCGTGGCCTACCAGGAGTTCCTGCGGGCCAACGGCATCAACCCCGAGGACCTGAGCCAGAAGGAGTACAGCGACATCATCAACACCCAGGAGATGTACAACGACGACCTCATCCACTTCTCCAACTCGGAGAACTGCAAAGAGGTGGGTGCCCGGGGCGGGGGGCACAGCTGGCAGGCGGGGCGGGGTCGAGCCTTCCTGGTGTGTGGCCCCTGCCTTCGCAGTGAGCACTTGTGTGGGAAATGCGGTGCTGTTGTAGGGAAGAAGCTGCTGACGGTCAGTCTTAAAATGACCTTGAAAATGTGCCTTTTAATGCTGCTATTAGATGTGGGCTCAGCCCCTCGAGGTGTTTCTGGAAAGCGTGTGGGAGGCAGCTTGAAAACGGGGAACTTGGGGCTCTGCCCAGGGTGCTGGGAAGCCGCCCGTAGTGAAGCCTTGGCAGGTTCCGGTGGGTTTGCTCAGGGGTCTCTAGAAAGTTCTTCAGAGAAGAGGAGCAAATCCCTGGGGGTGGCCTGTACCCTAACTGCTTGGGAATGAGTGAATGATCCTGGCTTGTTGCTGAATGGATGAATGACAGGCAGCTTTCTGTGAGTGACCCGTGAGGCAGAGAGGAAATAGAAGGACTTTTCCAGACAAGAGCGCCGGCCGGGCTGGGTGTGCATCTGGACTCTGAGAACACGTCCCTCTAGCCTCCGGGTGTTTGGGGGGAGGGGTGGGTGCGGGAGCCGGGACACTGGGGCCGAGCTTGGGGCTAGAGGAGGGGGTCTGTGCTCCTGGTCCCCAGGATGGTTGGGTGGGTCCCAGGAGGCCTTGGGAGCCAGAGCTGGACGAGGCCAGGGAGACAGCAGGCTGGCCGCGAGGAGGTGGCCTCGGTTCTGAGGGCAGGACAGGCACCTGGCCCGGGTCGGCTGGTCCTTCCGGGATGCTGGGCAGAGGACCAGCCCCCAGCCCCCAGCCCCCAGCCCCCATCCCCCATCTCAGGTGGGCCTCTCTTACCCTACCCATTTCCTTGCAGCTGCAGCTGGAGAAGCACAAGGGTGAGATCCTGGGTGTGGTGGTGGTGGAGTCGGGCTGGGGCTCCATCCTGCCCACCGTGATCCTGGCCAACATGATGAATGGAGGTCCAGCTGCCCGCTCGGGGAAGCTGAGCATCGGTGACCAGATCATGTCCATCAACGGCACCAGCCTGGTGGGGCTGCCGCTCGCCACCTGTCAGGGCATCATCAAGGTGGGTGCGGGGCCCCACCTCGCTATATCCTCGCTGCTTTGTAATCCCCCCTCACCCGCCAGAATGCTGAGCCCAGAGAGACCCACCCAGTGACTTTGAACCCAAGACTGTACCACGGCCCTGACATCAGAGAGGGACCTGGGCTGCCCCAGGTGAGGGCCAAGGACCTGTAGATGTCGGGTGACCAGCTTGTCTTAGTTTGCCTGGGACTTTTCACCTGCTGGGTAAACAGGGAGGTTGGTTCCCCTGCCTGGATCTGAGCTGGGAGGCTGCTCTCACCGTCTGACCCGTGAGCCTGCAGGTTCGGGAGATGCAGACCCTCCCTAGAGAGAGTCACGCTGAGGGGACACAAACAGGTGGCCCCTGCTTGTCTGTGAGAGCCCCCCGGGCTGAAGCGTCAGGCAGCCATCCAAGGGGACCTCGGCATGGCGGTGCCTTTGCTCTGTTCAAGGGTCCAGACAGTGGCTCAGCCTACGGGGGGCCATCTGTCCCGCGGCTCATTCCCTCCAGCCCTGCTGTGGTCTCGGGGCTGGAGGATGGGCCTCTGTTCTCCCTTGTCACTCAGAGATGAAGGCCCTGTGAGGGGGCTCCTGGACCTGGGGACCCAGTCCCAGTGGGTACTGTGTAGCTAGACAGACAGACAGGCACAGAAGAGGCCTTCATCAGAGGTGCCAGAGGCTTGGCCAGCCGGGACCCTCGCTCTGAGGGCTGCAGCTCCTGGGGCAGTGTCTAACCTGGGCTGTGTGTGTGTGTGTGTGTGTGTGGGGGTGTGTGTGTGTGTGTGTGTGTGTGTGTGTGTGTGTGTGTGTGCGCGCGCGCGCACACGCGCATATGCACACGTGCACAGAGGAGGAGCTCCCTGCTGCTGCAGCCACGTTCAGGCCGGGCCCCTTCCCCTCCCCCCACCCAACCCCAGGACCATGGCCGCAGCATCCACTGTCCTCTGGGGCCTGGGGCCTCCCTTGGCCTGTCTCGGCACAGACACCAGAGCCTCCTGCTGACAGGTTTCTGCTCTGCCGGCTGCACCCTGTCCTCGCCCCACCCCCAGCATGAGAGTCCATCACTGGAGGATGCTTTGTTTTGAGGAAGGCGCCCCCACCTTCCCAAACAGGAAGTCCTCCTGCACTCAGCATGGCCAGGGCCCCTCCTGGGCACCACCAAGGGTGACCTAGTGCACAACCCGCCTCTTGGTTGTGCACAGGGGCGCTCGGAGCCTGGCCTTGCCCCCAGGGCAGCTTTTTTTCTCCCAGGTCAAAGGGCACACCAGAGCACAGGGGCCACGGCACGCACTGCCACCTGGGATGCAGTACCCCTGCATCCGGTCAGGGTGATGCCTGCATCCACGCACAGAGGGACACCAGGGCTGAGAGGGGCCTGCCTGACTCGGTCCCCCAGCTCCCGGGGCTCTGCCCTGCCACTGGCTCACCCTCCCAGGCCCCTGAGGTTGTCCTCCCAGTGGCATCTGATACCCACTGGGCCTCCCGTTCCTGCTCCGCAGGGTCTGAAGAACCAGACACAGGTGAAGCTGAACATCGTCAGCTGCCCGCCGGTTACCACCGTCCTCATCAAGCGGCCGGACCTCAAGTACCAGCTGGGCTTCAGCGTGCAGAACGGCATCGTGAGTCCGCTTGGCAGCCTCCACCGTGCACATGGACGGCCTGGTGCAGGGAGCTGGGGGGCAGCTCTCCGTCCCTCCAGAACCGCTCCTGTCTGAGGGGGCAGGTCCAGGCAGGGCGGGTGGGCCAGCGTGTGGTCACGGCATGGGTCCCTCCAGCCCTGCCCTCGGCACCCTCGTCCCAGTGGTGGCTGTTCTCTGCAGACCCCAGCTCTAGAGTGGAGGGAGGAGTCCTCCCACCCCTGCAGTTGGGACCCGCAGCCGATGGCAGTGTCAGAGTCACTGTGTGCAAGACACCCACCCACTCATTCATTTGTTCATTCATTCATTCGCTCATTCACTCACCCATTCCGAGCCGTGTGTGAGGTTCCTGAGCTGTGTCAGGCGGGGCCCCAGCCACTGAGGAGGCAGGAGGGCCTCCAGGAGGAGGTGATGCTGGGCTTGAATGAGTGCTGGTCTGGCCAAAAGTCTGTGCCTGTTCCTCAGGCTGGAGTTCTTCCCTCCAGAGTTCCCACCTCCTCTCTGACCCTCTTGAGCTCTGTTTCCTGGGTCGTTTCTCCTGCAAAGGTCCCAGTGGGCAGGGAGGGATGTGGCCACAGATGGAGGACAGAAGAGGGAAGGCCGGTCATTTCCAGATTGCTTACGCTAGCCCAGAGTGCTAAAAAGCCAAGGAAGAGATTGTGCGGTGGATGGGGGTGGTGTCAGGTTGAGGGGGAGGACGTGTGTGTCCCTCCACGGTCAGAGGGGACACATCGGGAGAACGTTCTAGAAACAGGACTACAAATGAGAATTTGTAGGACTACAGAATTTCCCCCGTCACTACCTGGCGCAGGAGTGTGGAGAGTTTACACGGGGCCGGGGAGAGTCACAGGACATCTCCGTCCCCTCTGGGTTAGGGCGCACTTGCTGCTGTAACAGGTGTTCCGCGGATCTCAGCGGACTGAGAGCTGATCTGTTGTTTGGGTCACAGTCCAGCGTGGGAGGGGCTTCGCGCCACAGGGTCGCTCAGGGGCCCAGGCTCACCACCCCCCAGGGCGCTCTTTGTCTGACGGGCGCAGATGTGGCTCTGGCCATTTCTGTCTACATCCATCTGGCCAGACAGGGCTCAGTCACATGCCCCACAAACACAGGGCTGGCCGGGAAGGTGGTTCAGCTGGTGCCCAAGACGTAGAAGGAAAGGGTGTGGGTGCATCTGAAGCTGACATTGGCCGTACCTTCCCAGCTGTGTGACACTGGGCAAGTCACTGAAGCTTTCTGGGCAGATTGAGAAAATCCATGAAGTACCGAGACCTCCAAGGAGGGCCCACTGGGCCCAAACTCTGCAGAGAAGGAAGGCCCCTTGGCACCATACCCAAGCACGGGGGCCCAGCCAGGCTGTCTGCACCCCCTGAGAATTTCTTTCCGGAACATGGCATCTGCCCCGGGAGTTGGCCAGTTGGTGGTCCAGCTAGTGCCACCCTGCCCGGCTGCTCTGCACACACATGTGTCCGGGGCCATGCAGGAGGTTGCCCAGGGTCCCTGCCTGCAGCTTCTATGCGCACCGTGTGGATGGGCCTGGGAGCAGCTGGGCGGGCCTTAGACCTGCCCCTGACACCCTGAGCCACCATGCAGGGCCTGCCTGGGTGCCGTCCGCAGGACCTCTCTCCCTGGGGTGGGGGCAGGTGGGTGGTAGGGAGGACTGTCAGTGACCGGCAGCCCCTGAGACGGCCCTGCTTGTGTGACCCTGAGGGCTGCCCCTGCCCTGCTGGGCAGCCTTGTGGGGCCCAGGCTGTCCCTCCTGCATGGCCCCGGGGAGCTCACCATCTAGGTGGGCCTGGTTCATGGTCTTTGTAAGATGCAGCCCCTGTCCTGCTGCAAGCCTTGCAGGGGGATGGCGTGATGCATCAGGGCCGGCTTTCCCCTCAAGGCCAGGCTCCTGGGGGGTGGCCAAGGGCTTTGCCTGTTCTTGGGGCCCGATGCGCCCCCCCCAACCACCAAAAAGCAAAATCCTTCCCCTGCAAATACTCCCTCCAGCCAGTTCATTTTAATCCTCACTACAGCCTAATAAGGAGCATGGGGACTGGTCAGGAAGCTGGGGCACAGAGAGGTTTAGTAACTTGCCCTGGGTCACACAGCTGGGGAGGCCGTAGGGACCGAGGTGGGGAAGGGGGACGAGGAGACACAAGAAAGGGGGCTCTGCCTAGAGTTTTGTGGGGGCTGAATTGAAGCGAGCGGGAGAGGAAGGGGAGGCAGTGGAGAGGACAGGTGTGGGGTGGCCTGAGTGTGGCCTGGCCCTGAGCCTTCCCTCTCAGAGATGGGGGAGGGGAGGCTGGCGGGGGTGCATCCCTGGGGAGTTACAGGAGGGGTCTCTGCGGCGGGGGTGTGTGGGGATGTTCCCAGGTTGGTATGAGTCGCTGGGAGGCTGAGGCCAGGGGGGCTTCCCACAAGGTTTGGGGGTGTCGGGTTCAGGGTCACAGCAGATCTGGGGTCTGGAACTGGGGAAGTATTACCCGCTGATTCTGAAGGCAGCGTTGCCAGGCTGCCCTTCCCGGGTCACAGGTGTGCACACAGGGGTCCTGGTGCCGCCCACTGCTTGGTGCCTCTGCTGCTGGTCCAGGGTCCGAATCCCACGGTGTGTGTGCTTGGGGCCAGCTGTGGACGAGGAGCTGCGTGGCCCCCAGCGCCACCCACCCACCAGCTGGCATCCTGCCTCTGTGAATGGGGGTGCGCGTGCTAGGGGCCAGGAGGCAGGGGCCATGGTGGCTCCCGGGGGCTTCCCTGCCCTGAGAGCACCCAGGAGGCGGTGGCTGGAGAGCAGGTGGGGGAATGCCAGGCCGGAGGTGGTGTTTGTTGGCCCCAATGCAAACCCGGTGCCGTTTTCTGCCTGATGCCTCCAGGAACGTTGCCTGTGGCAGGTGCCTGTTTCAATGTCTGGGGTGAGCAGTTAGGTGAAGTATGTCCCAGCGCTGGGGCATCAGGTACGTCTGGGTGTTGTCAGGTGAGAGGTGAGGGGGAGGGGCCCTCTGCATGGCTGTCAGTGTGCACACACCGGTGCGTGTGCGTGCGTGTGTGTGTGCGTGCGCACTCAGGTGCGTGTGTTTGGGGACTGCCAGCCTGAGCACTGGCCCCGAGGATCTCAGTGTAGCTTGTGTTTTCTTTAAAGCAAGAGGCCCTGTGGCTGAGAAGCTGGATTACCTTGTGAAATCTGCCCCTCTCTCCCCCTTTTCTTTTGGCCCCGACTCTCTCCTAGAACTTCTGCTTTTCCTGGTTTTTTTGTTTTTTTTTTCAATTGTGGTAAAATACAATTAACGTGAAATTTACCATCTCAACCATTTTCCAGCGTTAAGAACGTTGACATTGTTGTAGAACCAATCTCGAGAACTGTTTCCATCAGCAAAACTGAAAGTCTGTTCCCGCGAACACTGACTCCCCACCTCCCGCTCCCCCAGCTCCTGGTGACCAGCGTGCTACTTCCCGTCCCTGTGAAGTTGAATATGACATACTTAGGTACCTTATATGAGTAGAATCATACGGTTTTTGTCCATCTGTGACTGGCCTGTTTCACTCAGCAAAATGTCCTCAAGGTTCATCCACGTCGTAGCATGTGTAGCAGGATTTCCTTCCTTTTTAAGGCTGAATCGTGTTCCATTGTGTGGAAACACCCCATTTTGGTTGTCCGTTCCTCCACTGATGGACACTTGGGTTGCTTCTATCTCTTGGTTACTGTGAACCGAGCTGCCGTGAACATGGGCGTGCAGGACTTCTGGTTCTCCAGTCTGTCTAGTTCCATTGCTGCAAGACTTGTAGGCCTGCTGGGGCATCTGTCTGGGGTATCAGTCCATCTGTCTGTCAGTTCTAGGAACCGGGAAAGGCCACCATCTGGCCAGCTCTTCCTGCAAACCTGGGGCTTCCCTCTAGAGCCCGTGTCTGTGCGTTGGTCTGGTTAGGGAGGGCATCCCCTGTCCCCATACACAGATGAGGACACAGGAACAGGTAGCTGAAGGGACCTGCCCCAGGCTCCCTTCTGGGCAGTGGCGGGGCAGGCGTTGGCCTGCACGGCTGTCGTGGGGAGCTTGCCCTCTGCCCGTATCAGATGCTGGAGTGTGTGGTCGGCGTCAGTGGGCGAGCGCACGCGTGGACCTGAGCCATCTGTGAGCTGTGCAGGGGCTGTCCTGTTTGCATCTAGGGTCCCGGGTGTCAATAACCAAGTCACAGAGGTGCCTACAAGGCCCTGTCGTGGCCAGCCAGCCGCCTTTCCTCCCACTGGGACTGCAGGGCCCGCAGAGCCCACGGATCACATGGGCCCCGCAGATAAGTTCCCTGCGTCCCTGGAAAAGTCTGCTGACCCCTGAGTTAGTCCTGCACAAGTGCTTTTCCCATTTTCAGCTTCATTATGCCCAAAGTACAAGGCATTCGTTTGCAGACAGGCCCCAACTGAGCCAGTTAACGCTCCTTCTAAATGGACCCCTCCTCTCTGTTCCCACAACACCATGGAAGAGATCAGGACGTCCGCAGCTGGGAGACACCAGCGTTCCTCCTGAGAGTTGCACCCTGAGAAATTAGAGCAGCCCAAGGCCCTGGGTTCTGGGGGCACGCGTTTCGGAAGACCTGCCGCCCGCACGCATGTGTACGTGCATGTGTGTTTGTGTGTGCATGTGTACAGGCGTGTGCCCACATGGCCCTCTCCTCAGCACTTTCTGCTCCCCTCTTGCCCCCTCTGCCAGCCTGGCCCCCCAGGTTCCAGCCGAGGTCCCCTGCCAGGGTCTGAGTCCATCTTCCTGGCAACCCCCTCTTAAGGTGCAAAGCTATTTTCTCCCTCTCCCTGTCCCCTTCCCCTCTTTACCTTCTGTCCCCAAATCTCCACCATGAGGGAAGACTCTACCACTAGGGACTTAGGGAAACAGCGCCTGCTACGGGGTGTCCCAGCTTCCATCAGGAGCACCTGGGCCCTGCCTGACACCTGCCAGGTCTTCCTGAAGCCTGGATCTTCGAAGGGCACAAAATGCCCTTAAATCATCTGGGTGGGGGGGGGAGGGGATAAAAGTTAATCCTTGATACTGACAGGTAGGCAGAGCCTTCACAGCACAGGATGGCTGCTCCCCTTACTGGAAAATGGGTGGTGGGCTCAGCCCGCTTCTCTTTCTCCACCCTGAGTCCGGTCTGGCCCAGGTGCTGCTGTAGGAGTGGCCTTGGGCTGTGGCATCAGCCTGCATCTGTGTCTCCTTCTAGAAGAGAGGGGTCCTGAGGACTGGGAGGGACCTCGAGGGCTTCAGGCACCGCACTGGGATTTACACACACCTACGCACAAAGTGGATCTGGAAAGACCACAAAACAGATGACAGGTGGGAGTCCTGCAGGGGTGCCAGGGCCAGCCTGGGGTCAGTGGCCTTTCAGCCTATCTCAGCCTTCAGAAGATGCCAGGCCAGTGCCGAGGGAGAGCACAGGCAGCTGGGCTGGAGGGGTCCTGTCTGGGGGTGGAGAGTCAGCCCCTAGCCAGTGGAGCAGCCCGGCCAGGGCCGGGATGGGAAGGGGCTCTGACCCAGGTACGGGCCCCAGGTGGCATTCGTCACAGGGCATGGAGGAGGCCTCGCAGCGTTGAGCCTCGCGGTGGGAAGGGAAGAACACCAAGCCTGCGGGAGGCTGGCCGTCCTGCCTGCACCTGCGCCTCCTGCGGGCAGGCCAACCTTGACCTTGTAGGAGGCTGGCCAGAATCATACGAGGACCCCTCAAAAGCCCTAAAAAGCTTCTGGTGGCATTTTTGGGTTGAGGAAACCGTACAGACCAAGGCCTCCGTGGGTACAACGAGGCTGTCAGGTGATGGGGGGTGTCCCCCGGGCACTCGGGGGACAGGGTCCCACCAGCCTGGGCCTCTCCTCCCACCAGACTCTGGGCTCGGCCTTCCTCATTCTCAAACACGTCTGGTACAGGGCAGCCTTCAGGCAGGACGGCTGGGATACTGCTGCAAGGGGCCCAGGGTAGAGGTGCCTGGCGGAGGTGGACAGGGGAGACCTCCAGTGCGGGTGTGGCTGTTCTCGGGCAGCCTCGGCCCCAGGGACGTTGCCGTCTGCCCTCGGCTGGGGGTGGATGAGAGGCCTGGCGCCCTGCCTGTTCCCTCCCGCCCCAGCCTCTCTTGCTGCAGTGCTTTCATCCCACCCCCCTCCCGTGGCTCCCACAGGGCCCCAGGGACCCCCCCCGGGCGCAGCTGCCCCCCCCCCCCCCGCTCTCCATGGGCCCTGGGGCTGCTCGCCCTCCCTGCTGTCTGCATGGACCCACCTTCTGACACCCAGTGTTTAGTGGATCTCACACCCATGGGGGCTGCATCTTCTCTTTCCATTTGTCGGCTGGTGAAATCACCACCTCCCCGTGATGGGGGAGCAGTGACCGTCTTCACTGGAAAGAGGAGCAGAGTGGCTGCTGGCGAACCTGCCAGATCGGCTTTGTCTGCACACCTCCCGGCCTCCACACCCCTGACCCAGGAACAGAGGCTCCGGGGGGCTGGGGCGGGGTGGGGGGGCAGATTCCAACCAGCGAGGGCGGTGGCGGGGGGCGGTGGGGGGACAGGCATTCCAAACCGTAACCTCCCAGTTGGTGAGTCGGCAGACGGCATGTAGGAGCGTCTGCCCGGGGGCTTCATCCTGCGTGTGATGAATTCTCCTCCCCGTCGTTGGGGGCTGGAGGCGACTGGCGAGCGTGGCGGGGACCCTGTGCTGACCCGACCACCCTCCGCCCCCGTGTCGCTTAGATCTGCAGCCTCATGCGCGGGGGCATCGCGGAGCGGGGCGGCGTCCGCGTGGGCCACCGCATCATCGAGATCAACGGGCAGAGCGTGGTGGCCACGGCCCATGAGAAGATCGTCCAGGCGCTGTCCAACTCGGTGGGAGAGGTGAGAGGTCACTGCCCGAAGCCAGAACCGGGCTCTCGGAGCCCAGATGTTTCCATGGCCGACATCTAATCCCCGAGGGCGTGTATAAGGTGCTGGGGAAGCACCCCAGAGCAAAGCCTCCCTTCTGGGCAGAGCCTGTCCCTGCGGGGACCTGGGCACATCTGCTGGCTGGCACGCTCCCACCCGGACCTTCCTGAGCCTCCTCCGGGGCTGCATCAGCTGAGCACGGCTGTGCCTCCCACGGGGGAGCCTTCTGCAGGCGGGCTCTGGCACCCCCTCCTCACCCCGAGGAACTGTGGCTGATGGGATGGGGGTGGGCATTCGCAGGCCGGCCCTGCTGTGCTCCCCTCTCCCACTCCGCTGGCTGTACCTGCCTCCTTTTCTGCTTCTTTCTGGCATCAGTGCGATGCCATGCCAGCGTGAGGGTGGACGGGGTACAGAGCGGGGAGCTCAGGAGGGAGCAGGGTACCTCAGCGGGGGACGTAAGATGCTGGGAGTGGGGGTACCAGCCCAGTGCTGGGAAGGAGGCCTCCCCGGTGCAGGGGTGTGTGTGTGTAGGTGTGTGGGAAGCAGGGAGTCAGGGTGAATGGGTGAGTATCTCCCTGGGTGAAGCCTGGGTGACAGCAGCGCAGAAGGGGCAGACAGCGCTGAGTGGCGGGTGACACGGGACGGCTGTGGAGGCAGGTGCTGGGCGGGGAGTTTAGGTTTGATTCTGAGGGCGGTGGGGACCCAGGGGCTGTGTGGGAAGAGGGCACGGCTTCCTCTTTGGAGGCCGGTGGGGGGAGCATGTGCTGTTCCCTGAGGGGCCTTCAGATCACGTCCGGTCAGGACACCTTTCCTGGGGCCACGTTAACCCACTCAGTATTTTGTGAAAGTCCCAAGGCTGGGGGAGGAGGCCTGTTTCCCTGCATGGGTGGTGGCAGACAGCAGCTCTCAGGAAGGAGGGGGCCAGGTAGGCGCCATTAGCCTTCTCTTACAAATGGCTTCAAAGAAAGGAAAATCCAATTGTCCTAAGTAGACGCCTCGAGACAGCCGCCCCGCTGGGGCCATCAGTCGGGCGGGGGAGCTGGGCTGGGAGCGGGAGAAATGCGTCCGACTGTCTGGACCTGAGGTGAATGGGTATCAGTCAGGCTGGGCCTCAGGCCCAGGGTGTTGGAAGCCGGTCCTGGCTGGTCCTGAGAGATGAGCTTGTCTGCCTGTGTTTTCCATCATCCCTGAGCACATTCGGAAAAGGAGTCACCGATCACTAGATCTGGTGTTTTGCTGGGCCTTGGGGGTGGGTTTCAGATTGAGGAATTAGAATGAATCTGCTGATGGGAAAAGGCACTGCAGGCTGATGAAGGAGCAAACATCTAAGTGGATCAGACAGATCCTGGTGTTGGGGGCCAGGGGGGGAGCCTGGGTGACAAGAAAACGCTTCGGCCAGACTGGCCATCTGGGTTGGTCAGATAAGGCCCGAGAACGGCTTGCCCGAGGAAGGGCAGTCCTGGGGGGTTGGCTGCACGCCCCTGGGGGTGGCTGCACCTGCGGCCGCCTCTCCCTGGGCGCTGGAGGTCTGCCAGCCCACCCCCTAGAGCCACGGTCACCCACAGGGGCCTGAGCACGGCTGGGTCCCGGGCTAGCCTGCGGAGCAGAGTGCTTAAAGGAAGCAGAAGCAGAGCCCGGGGCCCAGGCGGGATTTAGGGTATGTGCCCCCCACGGTTGGCCTCTCCGGGCAGCCGTCTCTGTGCCTTGCTGGCGTACCCAGCCTCTGTGGTGCCAGGGACTGAGGTCAGGCCCCAAAGGCTCATTTGCTAACTGACCCCCAGGGGCTGGGGGGCTCCAGGCCTCCGCCCGCCGCACACGCACTTTGTGTGTGAGCCTCTGGGTCTCACGCCGAGGCAAAGCTTGCCCCTTGCAGTTTCCAAGGAGGCCTGGGCGCCCCAGCCTGCCTTCAGCTCGGTGCACAGTCAAAAGTCCAACTTTTTATGCACCTGGTGTCAGCCTGAGCTGAAGGGAAAACGGCCCTTGACCGCGTGTAAAACCCTCTGAAGACCTGGACGGGGCGCCCAGGTCACAGTCCGCGCAGTCAGGGTACGCACGCTTTCTAAGCCGCCATCGGGGTGGTGACCACGGTGTCGACTTGAACAAATGCACAACGTGAGAGTTGTGAGTTGTTTTATTTGGGGCAAAATGAGGACTGTAGCCCAGGAGACAGCATTTCATATAGCTCTGGTAAACTGCTCCCAAGAGGCAGGGGGGAAGGTCAGTATGCATGTGATTTTGGTGAAGGGAGGACATGCAATGGAGCACGTATTTTTTGCAGGAGGTTCTGCAAGTCTCCTGAGGGTTACAGCTAGTCATGAGCAGCAGACGTCACCAGGAAGGATCTCGGTGTTTTTCTAGATATGAGGAGATGCAAGAATTGGGCTCATAAAATGGGCTCCTGAAAATATCTCACTATCTATCTGAAGACCTGTCCTCCCAGTTTTCCCCAGAGCACAGAGGGCGTCATTCCTGATCTCCACCCTGAACTCCTTTCAGGGGGTGTTGAAGGTCAGCAGCTGCAGTGGCACCTGCTTCAATCCTTGTAGAGGTAGATGGCAAGTGCCCAAGACAAGTGCCAATTTGTAGCTGACAGCCCACAGGTCATTCTTCCTCCCCTCTGGACGCTGGTACTTTACACAGGACACGCTCAGGGGACTTGGGCATCGCTGGCCTCGCATGCGGGGGACGGGGGCGCGAGGCGGAGGCAGGGAGGGCTGGGTCAGCCCCTCTCTCTCATTGGCAGATCCACATGAAGACCATGCCTGCCGCCATGTTCAGGCTCCTCACAGGCCAGGAGACCCCGTTGTACATCTAGGCTGCCCGCCTGCACCCCAAGGAGTGGGAGCCGGACCCAGGACCCGACCCCTGAACCCACAGCCCACCTGATGACACTGGCTCCTCCGAAGGGCATGCCCTCACCACCCACTTTTTTTTTTTTGGACCAAAAGGGGTCTTTATCCAAGGAGAGTCACAGGAACCAGTCTTTGTAGAACAGTCACGTATTTTGCCACATTCTGAATTTTCTCATTGCGACGGACAAGGGTTTGTCTGTACGTCTGTGTGGTGTGGAGCCGTGGAGGGCGAACGTGGGGCCCCCGGATGCGGCTGTGCGGGGAGCCCCTCGAGGACAGCGCGCTCCAGGGGGCAGCAGCGGTGTGCCCCGCCCTCAGCTGGGGCTCGGGTTCCTGCGGGGAGGGCGCCCCACTGCCCCGATGGCTGAGTGTGGGCAGCCAGCTCTCAGGATGGGACTGGTCACTGAAGTTGGGGGACACGTGGTTGTATTTCCCGAGAAAGGAGACATCCCTGAGTTACGTAAATGGTGAGATCCACAACCTCAAAACTCCATGACTATTGAGACGTCACCATTTTGACTTTTGACAACAAACTGCTCTTCAGACGTTAGGATTTTCCGACGACCCGTGACCACGTCTGCTGCCCGTGCCCGCCTGTCTGCTGGCCCCTGGACGCCCCCGGGCAGCCTTCCACAAAGGCCAGTGGCCTCATTACAATCTCTGTCTACACACACGCATCCACATGTGAGCTCCCCCCTCGGAAACCAGACCCTCCCCGGACACCTGGAGCCTGCTATCCCCGGGGGCCTGCGCGTCCGGGTGCCGTCACCGTGAGCAGTGTTCCAGTGCGTGTAGGTCAAGTGCAGCATAGTCTAGATCCGCCCCGCAGAGCTCAGTGTTCACGATGTCATTTTGTCCGGAAGTCTCTCTCTTTGGCCCAGGCCTTGAAGATACACTGTGACTTAAGAAGCCTTACCATGCAGTAACTAAGCTCTAGGACCACTGGATGAGGGTGACCTGTGTGTTGCATGCAGCTGACCTTGGGAAGACTCGCTAATACCACTAATAAACCTGAGGTCATGATGGAAAGCTGTCCGTGTGGCTGGTTTGTTGACGGAGAAGTGGCCGCCCAGCTTTCCTCTAACTCCTCCCCTCACAGCCCGGCTCCGGGTGGGGGCCCTCCCTGCCAGGTCTGAGGGCTCCAGGCACCATCCCCGCAGGAGACAAGCTCCTGACTAATTGGATGAGGGAGAGTGGGAGGCTCGGGCTTCTGGTTCAGATGGGAATCATCTCTGGGAGAGGTGTGTGCGTGTACAGAGCAGAAAGCGGCCCACCTATAGCCTGGCTCCTTCCCTGGGGCCGCCCTGCAGCCCGTCTCACCTGATAGCAGGACTTGGCAGTGCTCCCATCACTGACTGCGTTCTGTGGTCACCGTCCTGGTCCTGGTGTCCCCTGGCATGGGGATCTGGGGTGAGCATGAGCTCTGGTCAGAAGCCCTGCGTGGTGTTCCAGCATGTTATCAAGGGACACTGGGCAAGCCGGGCCCCTTCTCTGGCCGGGATCTTAGTTCCATGCTGTGAGCTACTAGGCAGCGATGGCCCACACCCTGGGGTGAGAGCTGGAGGGAAGGGGCCTCGGCTCAGGGGGGCCCAGGGGTATGGCCCTGCAGCGCCCAGAATGAGGCAGGTGAAGGGGCTCCGGAGAGGAAACCCACGGCTAGCAGATGACGGGGGGCAGGCGTCCCTTCATGTGCTACACATTAAAAAAAAAAAAAAAAGAGAGCTTTAAGCCAGGGGCCTGCATTCCTCCCAGAAGCTGGGGGACACGTCCCACAGAGGGACAGCTGTGGGCCGGGCACCTGCCCGCTCCCCTCACACCCCCAGGGTCTGTCTCCAGAAGGATGTTAGGGAACACAGTCAGGTGCCAGGGGTGGGTCGTGCTCCGTGGTCGGTCGTCCGGACTGAGCCCTCGCTTGGCACCTGGTCACCAGCAGTACACACGGCTCTCGGCATCTGTCCCGATCAGACCTCAGAGGCACAGAGGCCAGAAATAGTTTTTATTAAAACACTGATCATTATGAAAACACCTTGAGGTACATTAAATAAATACAGCCTGCCAGTTGTACAAACAGGCTTGAAAACAATTTCCTATAAATTCTGCCTTAATAGCAGCATCTGTGGATCAATACAGCTGTGGGGGAGAAAACATCCATTCGAAATAAGCTTTCTTTTATGTGGTTTGTTACACGCATTTAATTTGTGTCATTGTCACCAGCTGAAGAAGCCCTTAAGTCCTTGTGAAGGATAAGCACCCCCCTGTTTGCCATAGAGTAGGGGTCTGGAGTTCCTCCAGCCCAGCATCCTTGTGGTCCCTGGGTGGGGGTCTAATGGCAGTGCCAGACAGGCACTGGCCCTGTGCTGGCCCTCTTTTTGGTGGGGGAGGTCCAGGAGAGCACAGGCCCCGGGCCCTGTGCAGGGGGCATCCTGGGCCTTGGCTTCCAGCGCAGCCCGTGGGGACCTGCCTGCTGACGTGTTAACGAGAGCAAGGAGACCAGGGCCGAGCGGACGAGGACGCACCAGTGACGGGGGGACACTGCCTTTCCCCTTGGCTATGAGCCGACACAGCCTGGGGCTCAGGGCGCTCGATGCCGGGGCTGCTGGTTCCCAGGTGCCGCCGAGCAGAGCGGGGTTGAAGGTACCCGGGCTGGGGAGTCAGACCCCGGCCCGTTGCCGGGCACCTCTCTCTTCCCGGGACCTTTCCTGGGAGCCAGGTGCCTGGGCCCTGCAGGAGCCGACGTGGGCCCTCAGAAGGTGTCAGCCCAGCGCTGTAGAACTGGGTACAGTGTACTCACCCGCAAGATAGAGATGCTGTGAGGACACGTGTGAGGGCCGAGCACTTGAGAACGGCCGGCCGGTGGGCTTCAGGCCAGAGCACCTACCTGCACCCAGGGGGAGGCACAGGCTGTGGCAGGTGCTCGGAGGCAGGAGACATGGCGCCCTGCAGGGAGGGGAAGCAAAAGACACAGAGCAGCAGGCCAGGCCCCCTGGAGGTCACCCAGCCTGCGGCAGGGTAACAATTCTGATGCCCGTGAGGTGGGGCTGGACGCAAGGGCTGGCCTCACTCGAGAGGCAGCCTGTCTGAGACCTGCAGGCTTGGCCCAGGGCCCTGCCGTGAGCCCCCCACCCACGTGAGACCCCTGCAGCCTGCTAAGCTCTGGTTGCCACCCCAGAGATGCCTTGATGCCGAGGCCAGGGCGCTGGGGCCATCCATGCTTTGCTGGGAGGCTGAGGGGAGGCCCCTTGGAAAAACCATCAATTTACTTTACCTGCAGAGAGATTTACTTTTGGGGACTTCAAAAGCCCTCAGTTGAGAAAAATTAGAGTAGAGATTTCCCGTTTTATAGTCTGGATAAAGTGCTCATAAATTCTCCTCTGTGATGTCTCGAGCAGAGAAGTTCCGGCTATCATCACAAGGCCTGATTTATATATTGGTCCAGCTCTCACCTCCGGACGGCAGTGACCGATGATAACATTAGGAAGCAAAGCGTTGGCAGCTGACGAGGGGCTCCTCGGGGTGTCTGGCAGCCACACTGCAGGATGGCACAGGTATCCCCGTGGCTGCAGAAAGTCCTTGAGGACAGCGCTGCTCCACGACCCTGGTTGGGAAGCAGCTGCTGCTGAGGTTGCCAGAACAGGGCGGCCCAGGGGTCCTAGAAAGTCCAGGGCACCCAAGCTGCTGTGGCGAGGCTTCTGCGCACCCAGCTCGAGGTGGGGGTGGTTCACGGAAAGGAGTGGTCGACAGGTGGCATCTTCCAAAGCAGACGTGGCGGCTGCCGCCCGGCTGGGGAAGGGGCTGCTCTGAGTCATCAGAGACCCCTGAGGCCAGTCTGGCGAGGGCAGATGTGGGAGAACCCCGGGGGCTCGCCATGGGGGCTTATTGTTACGGGGCAAATAACTACTCAAAGTGCTCTGTGCTGAGCTGGCTAAAGAGACAGTGGAGAGACAGCCAGAGAGGAAGCTGGGAAAATGCCCTGGGGCAGGGAGAGGCAGGGAGGGGTTGCCCGGGAGACAAGGTGTGGGGGTTGGGGGTGCAGGTCCCTCAAAGCCCCTTGCCACAGGGTGGCCGGGCCCCCCTGGGGAGTCCCTCATTGTATGTTTGTTCACAGGGTGGCCCTGTCGCCCTGCGGGCATAAGGCTGGACCCCCGCTGCCATCTGGGCTAGAATGACTTACTTTCTTAAAAATCAGCCTCTAAGAAAGGGTTGATCATTGATTCAAACTGCAAGGGGAAATGGGCTCATTGCCTGATGGACTCCTCTACCCCTTTAAACACTAAACTAAATCGGGGTGGGGGTGGGGACTGGGGTGCAGGAGAATCCTGCTCTTCCATGGCCCCGATTGTGAAGATACTTCAGTTTCTTTAGCTACATGCGTGTCCCCTGCCACTGGATCGCTGTCATGTGGCTAGTTCAAGGTGCTACCTGCCTGACAACAGGGAAGAATTCACGATGGACACGAGAGAGTCATCCACTGTATCACTGGGACAGGTAGGAAGCGTCAGCCCCCAGAAAACAGCCGATGGGGTCCCCCTGGAGGAGGGAAGGGCCTCCGCCGCTTGATCCACCCGGGGAAGCAGCCTCTCCCCACAGGCCCGGCGTCCCCGGCAGGGACTCTGGCACCAGGTCTGTCCATGTCCACATCCAGATGGAGGCGCCTTCACAGCTGGTCCAGGACACGGGCGCTGAGGACGGCCTCCTCCACGTGGCACTCCTCGGAGGGGATGGCCGAGCGAGCGGAGCCCACCACGTGCCTCACCTCCACGGGAAGGGAGCAGCTCGAGTGTTCCAAGAACTTAGCCACCAAAACCCTGGCGTCCGCGTAGGCCTTGCTGTCCACTAAGGAGTGCGGCCGCTCTTTGGAGACTGTCTGTAAGGCCTCTGGCTTTAACCGCTGGTCCGTTTTCCAGGCATCTGGTTCCCTGGGGGGTGAAAGCTGGGGCCGACAGGCACAGGCAACCATGACAGAGTGAGACAAGGAAGCTGAAAACCAAGGGAAAATGCACCATCTGAAAACACCCGACACAAAACAGAAGGCAGCCGTCCACTCACTTCTCCGAAAAGCAAACACAGGGATGCTTGGGACAAGCTTTCCGCTGGGATTTCTGTGTTCCCCAGCTGGCCGTCGCTTCGCATGTCCCCTGGCATGGCCTGGCCCCTCGCAGCCCTGAGTTCAGCCTGCAGTAACCTAGAGGGGCCGCAGCCTCCTGGAGCCGAAGGCTGGAGATGGGAGGGCAAGATTCGAAGCCGGCCAGCGAGAGAAGTGCAGGGCGGGGCAGGGGTCTCCATTCTGTGTGCCTCTCTGCTGGAATTCCCGAGCTCGCAGGGGGGCTGCCCCTTCTCAGCCTTCCCCAGCTCAGTGGCCTTCGCCCTTGTGGGCTGGGTGGCGTTTGGAGACACGTCTGCCTTAAGAGCAGAGCTGGGGGTGGCAGAGGGGCAATGAGAGCGCCCTCCCCACGTCAAGGGCACAGACAGCAGCCACCTCTCACGAGGCAGCAGAGTCGCCCGAAGCCCAGGGCCTTGTGCTCAATGCTCCCCAGGCCGAGGGCAGGGAGACAGAACCAGCTACCAGCGGGCCCCAGCCACTCCAGATGACCCTCCAGAGAGAGAAGCTCCGGGCGGTCAGCTGTGACCAGCTCGCCAAGCACCAGATTAAGACCCGGTTGCTCAATCTACGTTTCAAGTCACACAAGGAAACACGTCCTGGGTGGTCTGGGGTCTTTCTGGTGGCAGCGAGCAAGCCTGGCAGTTAAGCATGTGAAACTGTGTAAGATTCACACGGGGGCCCGTCTCCCCTCCAAAGAGCATCTCATAAGTACAGTGACACAAGCAGCCGTGTGGTGTTAAATTAGCTGTAGCCTCTAATACATCTGCCAAAAGAGCAGGGGAGGCAGGGCAGGCCCACCTTCCAAAGCCCAGAGATCTGGGGCATCGCGTGCCTGGGTGACCCTGGGAGGGGCTGTGTTTAGACACAAGGCAGCCGAGGACCTCTGGTCACCCCTGCCCCCCACACTGTGGTTATCAAAGGGTTTCAGAAAAAGAGCGTCTCACCGGTTCCCCGTGCAGCCCGGGACAGTCCTGCTTCAAGGTCCTGGCTGCAGGATGGGGTGTGTGACGAGGCATCACCTGAACCAGAAAGAGAATTCAGTTAACACACAGCCGGGGAAAAGGAATTCCCGGTAACACCGGAGTAACCCTCCTGAGGATAAGAAATGGATTTCAGATGCAAGAGCAGCAGAGGAAAACTCCTGAATTTAAGCCAGCCGGCTCCCAGATGGCTCCCACCCGGGGCAGGTGGCGTCCCCAGGGCCCGTCACTTCCTCAGCGTGGCCCCGAGCACAGGTAGCAGGCCAGTGCCACTGACAAACCTAGTGTCCCTCATCCCAATCCCCCTCTGCATCTGGGGGTCCGGGCCCCCAGGAGGCATGTGCACAACAGTAACTGTCACGCAGCCGAGAGGAGGCTGAGGCGACAGGGCGGTGAGTAGGATGCAGGGGGACGACTTGTGATCAAGCCACCGCAGCAAGCCTGGTGGGAGCACAGCAGGGGCCCCAGACTGTCCGCCCCCCTTACAGGCTCTGGACATCGAGACCACATTCCCCGTGTGGCCCTGAGGCAGGGCCCAGGGCTGGACTCCACTCCCAGGGGGCACCGAGGCCTGCAGTGTCCGGGCAGAGCCAGGCACGCCCTGGGGACACGGGGCTGGGCCAGCTGTACCTGACGCCCTGGAGGGGCCCCACGAGGTGGGGTCGCTGGCAGAGCGGGCCACGCGCCTGGGACCTGGCCGCGCCCGCGTGCCCTGGGGGGGGCCCTCAGGGGATGTGCGGCGCGGGTGTGCGGCGGGCAGCAGGGTGCCCGTGGGGCCGTCAGAGGGTGGGCGGCTCAGGCCCGGCGTGGCAGTGTCCTCGGGGGCCAGCAGGCTGGAGCTGTCGGCCGGCGCTGCAAGGCAAAGGACACGGCGTTAGCGCTGGTGCTGGGCAACTACCAAGCCGCCCCCACACGGGACAGTGCTGCCCACGCGCCCGTCTGCCACCCAGGGTCCTCCCAGGGGGTGGGGGCAGCCCAGCCTCCAAACTCCAACCCTGGACAAACCCTGTCATCTTGCGGGCGTGGAAATCCTGCCCAGGCTGATAGTGCTCTGTGTAGAAAGTATGGGGGGACCAGACGATCCCCCAGGAATCATTCCAGGAGGGGTACGGGTCTCCACGAGAGACTCCAAGTCAGAAACCAGCCGCGTCTCCCATCCAGGGCATCCCCTGGGGGGTTTGAAGTACAGGAAGGTGGGGGTCACGTGCTCAATGGGCAGGGCCCATGCAGAGAGAGGTCGGGGCTCTGACGGACCCCAGGGCACCCTAGCCAGGCACCGGTGCCCACCCCACGCAGGGGGTGCAGCTTGGGCCCAGAGTGCAGCCCCTCGTCAGGCAGGTGGGGTAGCCCAGCCCTCTAAGAACAAACCCCCCCCCCCCCCCCCCCCGCTGCAACTGTGCCAAAAGGCACATCCTCAGTCCAGCCCTGCCCGGCTCGGAGGGTGGGCCCGGCCATCAGGGTGTGAACAAGCCCCAGGGGATTCTGATGCCCCGAGTGTGAGAACCGCTGCTCTGGACCGGTCATGTCATGCCGCTTACGCTGGGCTTTACCCCTTGCTTCTCCGCAGGTGGCCCCTGGGGTGGAGGCTGGACCAGAATCTGTCTAAACAGGGTCCCCAGTGGACCTGTATACACATCAGGGCTTGAGGAGTGCTGCCCTCTACCCTCTTCTCTCCCATCACCAGACCACCCCCGGGCGCCCCTCCCTAAGGCTCCTCACTGCCCCCCTCCCCCCACTGAAGTAGACGTTCAAGGCGAGTGGCCCGCGTGGGGAACATATGCTAAGAACCACAGCAGCCTGAACTCTTACAGTGGGGGAGGCTTTGAGATCTGTTCCTTCCTCCCCTTCCTGTGGGTCCTGGGGGAACTTCTCTGCTCCCAGGGGCCCTGCGAGCCCCACATCTGTGCACATGTCCTGTGCCCAGGGCCCACCCAGTCACCCCCAGCCCACAGCCGAGGAAACTCTGCTGAGCGAGGGCGGGGAAGAAGGTGGCAGGCCACCGAGTGGGAGCTGGCGGAAAGCGGACCCATTCCGGAGCACACGTGTTCGGCGCCCCCCCTATCCCCTACTGTCTGCCGCTGCCCTCCTGAGAGATGCTTTGAGACCATCAGTCCCATGAGTCCACCTGGAACAACAAAGATGAGACAGACCTCACATCTCACATACAAAAAAAAAAAAAAAAAAAAAAAATTCTTCAGGACGATTAATCCTTTTCTCCTTTAAGATACCATAAGAGTAGAAGAAAATATGGGAGAATAAATCTACTGCCTTGAGGGGGTGAAAGACTTTGTAAACATGATAGAAACCATAAAGGAAAAGCTTGATAAATTTGACAACAGCAACAAAAACATGGTAAACTTGTGTACGGCAAAGGCCTCATTAACAGGCTTCAAGAAGCAAAGCCTGAACTGGGGAAGCAAACCTGCCATAAATAGAGTCACTCTTACACATTTTCTCACTTCTCTATTTAACAAATATTTTTCTTATAAACCAAAAAAAACAAAACAAAAACCAAAAACAACCAGAAATAAATAAATGCAACAGAAATAAATGGACCCAAAACAGACCTACAAGTTGATGATAGATATGTAAAAAGGTGCAGAAACTCAATCCTATGTGTGTTAAGTTCACCTACAAGGACGGTAAAGTTCCCCAGGAGTGACAATGTCTTGGGGTGTCACAAACACTCTTGGTGGGAACATAAACTCGTCATAAAACCCTTCCAGGACACAGTGTAGTCAATACATCCAAGTCTAAAATACACATTCCCCTGGACTCAGCAATTTCCCTCACTGGAATTTATCCCAAGGAAGTAATTGGTCAAGTGCTCAAGACCAAATGTATAAATGTAGAAAAGAAAATATACTTTCCTGTCTCCTTAGAAAACTTCAAACCTAGACATTGTCATTACTAACACTCTCAAAATCTTTTCAAAAATCACCCAGCAAGTATATTAAAAGTCTTTTGAATAATATTCATTCCTTCACATTCTTTTTGATCCCAATTCCCTCTCTCTCTCTTCCACAGCTTTACTGAGGTATAACTGATATGCAAAACACCTGTGCCTATTTACTGTACATAATTTGATGAGACTGGACATATGTACACACCCTTGATCCCAAGTTGCTTTTTTTTTTTAATTTAATTTTTTTGTGTGGCTGCATTGGGTCTTCATTGCTGTGTGTGGGCTTTCTCTAGTTACGGAGAGTGGGGGCTACTCTTCACTGCGGTGCACGGGCTTCTCATTGGTGGCTTCTCTTGTTGCAGAGCACCGGCTCTAGGTGCATGGGCTTCAGTAGTTGTGGTGCGTGGGCTCAGTTGTTGTGGCTCGTGGGCTCTAGAGCGCAGGCTCAGTAGTTGTGGTGCACAGGCTTAGTTGCTCCGCGGCGTGTGGGATCTTCCCGGACTAGGGCTTGAACCCATGTACCCTGCATTGGCAGGTGGATTCTTAACCACTGTTCCACCAGGGAAGTCCCCCAAGTTTCTTAATGTCAGTGAAAATCCAGTGGTTGAGTTCCTCAAGGAAATGCAAAGAGTCATGAGTGACAAATGTGACCTAGCTCTGAATATAAGTAATTAATAGAAAACTTATAAAATTAGGACAGCATTACAGGAAAAGCTGTAAGCCCAAGGCTGGTCACTCTCATTTCTGCACACCTTCCCCTCCAGGGTTGTGTCATGTGCCTACATTTTTATAGAAGTCATAATCGTGGTGGACCTCCAGGGTTTCACCTAACGGATCGAAAACATTTTTCCTATTAATGTGTAGTGATATATTCAGCTTGTGTAACACATTTTCCTGAACTCTTATTAATGGACTTCATTGTCCCCCTCAGTTTTTACTGTTATGGAAAAGGCAACAACTTATCTGCATGCTTACTTTTCCTTTTTCTGCATTACTCCCCGGGGGTGATTCTAGAAGTATGAACACATCTAATGGCATAAATATTTTCATGGCTCTGCATCCCAAACGCTTTGCCAAAGCAGTGGGCTGACTTACAAGCCACCAGTTAGGGCCCCCATGTCCTCATCACTATTTTGTTATTTTAACAAATAGCAAAACAATATTGTTTAAAAAACAATAACAGAATCTCCAAAAAAACAAAAAAAAAATTCTAGAGCTAATAAGCGCACTCATCAAGGCTGCAGGATTCAAGGGGAACACATGAGTGAATCCCCTCCTATTGATTCAGAGTCAGTCCCATGTACTGACGATGAACACGCAGAAACCAAAGGTGTAAACCCAGTGCCATCAACAGCTGCTCCAGAGAAAAATGAAACACGAAACACACACACTAAGGAAAGCTGCCCAGGATCTGTATGCTGAAAACAATACCGTGAAACCAAAGCTCGAAAACCATGGAGACAGACTGTGTTCACGCCTCGGAAGACTCAGCTTTAGAAAGATGGCGATTCTCTAAAATATGGCACAAATGAACTTATCTATGAAACAGAAACAGACTCACAGACGTAGAGGACAGACTTGTGGTTGCCAAGGGGGAGGGGCAAGGGAGAGGGATGGACTGGGAGTTTGGGATTAGCAGATGCAAACCAGTACATATAGGATGGATAAACAACAAGGACCTACTGTATAGCACAGGGAACTATAGTCAATATCCTGTGATAAACCATAATGGAAAAGGATATATATGTATAACTGAGTCACTTTGCTGTACAGCAGCAATCAACATGGCATTGTAACTCAACTCTACTTCAATAAAAAGAGAAAGATGGTGATTCTATCCAAATAGCTGTACAGGTTTAATGCCTGTCAAGATCCCAGCAAGGGAGACTTCCGTGGCAGTCCAGTGGTTAAGACTCCATGTTTCCAACGCGGGGGCCATGGGTTCGATCCCTGGTCAGGGAACTAAGATTCCACCTGCCGTATGGCCAAAACAATGATAAAAAAATAAATTAAAAAAATGAAACACAAATACATGGAGGCTAAACAGTGTGCTACTAAGTAATCAAGAGATCCCTGAAGAAATTAAAAAAATACATAGAAACAAATGACAACAAAAACACAATGACCCAAAACCTATGGGACGCAGCAAAAGCAATTCTAAGAAGGAAGTTTATAGCAATTCAATCTCACCTCAAGAAACAAGAAAAATCTTAAATAAACAATCTAACCCTACACCTAAAGCAACTAAAGAAAGAACAAAGAAAACCCAAAGTCAGTAGAAAGAAAGAAATCATAAAGATCAGAGCAGAAATAAATGAAATAGAAACAAATAAAACAATAGCAAAGATCAATAAAACTAAAAGCTGGTTCTTTGAGAAGATAAACAAAATTGATAAACCATTAGCCAGAATCATCAAGGAAAAAAGGGAGAGGATGCAAATCAATAAAATTACAAATGAAAAAGGAGAAATCACAACTGACACTGCAGAAATACAAAGGATTATAAGAGACTACTACAAACAACTATATGCCAATAAAATGGACAACCTGGAAGAAATGGACAAATTCTTGGAAAGATACAATTTTCCAAGACTGAACCAGGAAGAATTAGAAAATATAAACACACCTCTCACAAGTAATGAAGTTGAAACTGTAATTAAAAATCTTCCAACAAACAAAAGCCCAGGACCAGATGGCTTCACAGGTGAATTCTAGCAAACATTTAGAGAAGAGCTAACACCCATCCTTTTTAAACTCTTCCAAAAAATTGCAGAGGGAGGAACACTCCCAAATTTGTTCTACAAAGCCACCATCACCCTGATACCAAACGAGAAAAAGATATCACAAAAAAAGAAAATTATAGACCAATATCACTGATGAACATAGATGCAAAATTCCTGAACAAAATACTAGCAAACAGAATCCAACAACATATTAAAAGGATTATACACCACGATCAAGTGGGATTTATGCCAGGAATGCAGGGATTCTTCAATATAGGCAAATCAATCAATATGATACACTGTATTAAGAAATTAAGTAATAAAAACCATATGATCCTCTCAATAGATGCAGAAAAAGCTTTTGACAAAATTCAACACCCATTTATCTCCAGAAAATGGGCATAGAGGGAACCTACCTCAACATAATAAAGGCCATATATGACAAATCCACAGCAAACATCATCCTCAATGATGAAAAACTAAAAGCATTTCCACTAAGATCAGGAACAAGACAAGGACGTCCACTCTCACCACTCTTATTCAACATAGTTTTGGAAGTCCTAGCCATGGCAATTAGAGAAGAAAAAGAAATAAAAGGGATACAAATTGGAAAAGAAGAAGTAAAACTGTCACTGTTTGCAGATGACATGATACTATACATAGAAAATCCTAAAGATGCCACTGCAAAACTATTAGAACTAATCAATGAATTTGGTAAGGTTGCAGGATACAAAATTAATGCACAGAAATCTCTGGCATTCCTATACATCAATAACAAAAAATCAGAAAGAGAAATTAAGGAAACAATCCCATTTACCATCGCAATAAAAAGAATAAAATACCTAGGAATAAACCTGCCTAAGGAGGTGAAAGACTTGTACTTAGAAAACTATAAAACACTGATGAAAGAAATCAAAGATGACATAAACAGATGGAGAAATATACCCTGTTCTTGGATTGGAAAATACAATATTGTGAAAATGACTATACTACCCAAAGCAATCTACAGATTCAATGCAATCCCTACCAAACTACCAATGGCATTCTTCACAGAACGGGAACAAAAAACTTTACAATTTGTATGGAAACACAAAAGACCCCGAATAGCCAAAGCAATCTTGATAAAGAAAAATGGAGCTGGAGGAATCAGCCTCCCCAACTTCAAACTATACTACAAACTACAGTAATCAAGACAGTATAGGGCCTCCCTGGTGGCACAGTGGTTGAGAGTCCACCTGCCGATGCAGGGGACACGGGTTCGTGCCCCGGTCTGGGAAGATCCCGCATGCCGCAGAGCGGCTGGACCCATGAGCCATGGCCACTGGGCCTGCGCGTCCGGAGCCTGTGCTCAGCAGCAGGAGAGGCCACAACAGTGAGAGGCCCGCATACTGCAAAAAAAAAAAAAAAAAAAAAAAAGACAGTACAGTACTGGCACAAAAATAGAAATATAGATCAATGGTACAGGAGAGAAAGCCCAGAGATAAACCCACGCACATATGGTCACCTAATTTACAACAAAGGGGGCAAGAACATATAATGGAGAAAAGACAGCCTCTTCAATAAGTGGTGCTGGGAAAACTGAACAGCTACATGTAAAAGAATGAAATTAGAACACTCCCTAACACCATACACAAAAATAAACTCAAAATGGATTAAAGACCTAAATGTAAAATCAGATACTATAAACCTAGGGGAAAACATAGGCAGAACACTCTTTGACATAAATCACAGCAAGATCCTTTTTGACCCATCTCCTAGAGTAATGAAAACAAAAACAAAAATAAACAAATAGGACGTAATTAAACTTAAAAGCTTTTGCACAGCGAAGGAAACCATAAACAAGACGAAAAGACAACCCTCAGCATGGGAGAAAGTATTTGCAAATGAAACAACAGACAAAGGATTAATCTCCAAAATATACAAACAGCTCATGGAGCTCAATATCAAAAAAACAAACAACCCAATTAAAAAATGGGCAGAAGACCTAAATAGACATTTCTCCAAAGAAGACATACAGGTGGCCAAGAGGCACATGAAAAGATGCTCAACGTTACTAATTACTAGAGAAATGCAAATCAAAACTACAATGAGGTATCGCCTCACACTGGTCAGAATGGCCATTATCAAAAAATCTACAAACAGGGGCTTCCCTCGTGGCGCAGTGGTTGGGAGTCCGCCTGCCAATGCAGGGGACGGGTTCGTGCCCCGATCCGGGAGGATCCCACATGCCGCGGAGCGGCTGGGCCCGTGGGCCATGGCCGCTGGGCCTGCGCGTCCGGAGCCTGTGCTCCGTGGCGGGGGAGGCCACGGCGGTGAGAGGCCCACATACTGCCAAAAAAAAAAAAAAAAAAAATCTACAAACAACAAATGCTGGAGAGGGTGTGGTGAAAAGGAAACCCTCCTGCACTATTGGTGGGAATGTAAATTGATACAGCCACTATGGAGAACAGTATGGAGATTCCTTAAAAAACTAAAAATAGAACGACACATGATCCAGCAATCCCACTACTGGGCATATACCCTGAGAAAACCATAATTCATACAGTCATGTACCACAATGTTCATTGCAGCTCTATTTACAATAGCCAGGACATGGAAGCAACCTAAGTGTCCATCGACAGATGAATGGATAAGGAAGATGTGGCACATATATACAGTGGAATATTACTCAGCCATAAAAAGAAACAAAATTGAGTTATTTGTAGTGAGGTGGATGGACCTGGAGTCTGTGATACAGAGTGAAGTAAGTCAGAAAGAGAAAAACAAATACCGTATGCTAACCATATATATGGAATCTGAAAAAAATGGTACTGATGAACCTAGAGGCAGGGCAGGAATAAAGACGCAGACATAGAGGATGGACTTGAGGTCACAGAGCGGGGAGGGGTAAGCTGGGACAAAGTGAGAGAAGCATCAACATATATACATCACCAAATGTGAAATAGTTAGCTAGTGGGAAGCAGCCGCATAGCACAGGGAGATCAGCTCGGTGCTTTGCGACCACCTAGAGGGGTGGGACAGGGAGGGTGGGAGGGAGGCTCAAAAGGGAGGGGATATGGGGACATATGTATGCATACGGCTGGCTCACTTTGTTGTACAGCAGAAACTAACACAGCATTGTGAAGCAATTATACTCCAATAAAGACGTATTAAAAAATTGAAAAAAATGATGTATCTTAAAAAAAAAAAGCTTCCAGCAAGGTATTTTGTAGATACAGGTGAGCTGATTCAAAAACGGATATGGAAAGGCACAGGCCCTACAGTAGCTGCAACCTTGACAAAGAAGAATGAAGCGGGAGGCATTCCTTTCCTGATACTGAGGCTTATTACAGAGCGACAGCCATGAAGACAGGGTGGGATTGGCAGAGGGGCTGACACACAGATCAATGGGACAGAACAGAACAGGGACCCAGAAGCAGACCCATGCAACTATGCTTGACTGATTTTTGACAAAGGTACAAAAGCAAGAAACAGCCTGGAACAATTGGACCTATACGGGCAAAAAGAATGACCTTGACCTCAACCTCACCCCACACAGAAATTCCGTTACTACCTGCTTGGCCTGCAAGCCCCCTGCCAGAGCTTCTTGTGTGTTCCTGCCTACCCTCAGGGCTGGCCCCTCAGAATCTCTCGGGGGAGCCCAGCTAGCTGCCCAGGGTCGTGAGGCAGTGAGGAGGGCCCAGCCCTGCTGAACGCCTCCAGAGGGGCATCTCAGACACCCTGTCCATCTCCACCTGCCCCGAGGCCACAGATAGAAACGGGCCCTGGAGCCGCCATGCTGCCTGGCCTTTCTAACCATGCTTTCCTGGAGAACTGGTGGTTTGTGGGAATCACCTGGCTGGAATGGGGGCCCCGGCTGCAGGCCCTCCCCCCACCCCAAGCTTTAGAAGGCGCTGCGCCCTGGAGTAGCCTCTGGAAAGGTGGTCACTGGATGCCACCTCTTAGACAAGCTCCTGACGGCTGCCTGGACTCACCAAGGGAAGGGCAAGGTCACTTCCACATTCAACTGTAGCGACCCGGGGCCCCTGCCGCTCAGAGGTGGCCTCGTGAAGGATGGCCCCTCCTTATTTCTTAGACGTTACTTGAAGTGGGGACGGCAGCAGCACAGAGGGCCACCACGGTCACGGTCCTTTCTGGGACGCTTAGTCATCTCCCAAGGTGGCTGACTTTGGTCTCCAAATAAATGCACCCACACGAGCCTGCTGGGGACCTCAAGACGAAAGCTCCCCAGGGGCGCCCCCCCACCCCACCCATCTGTTCCCCCTGCTGCCAAGCTTGTCTGCTTGCCTGTCACCTCGGACCACCTTCCCCACCCCGAGGTTTGTCCTGTGGCTCCCACCCCGTATTTGGGATCTGACTTCTCACACTTTTCCTGCCACGCCCTCCAGGACACAACCTCAGGCCCCTGCCCTCCAGCCTCCCCCTCCGCAGCCAGTGGGCAGGGAGCCCCCAGCTCTGGATCCCCCCGGCCCAGCCCAGCCTGGTACGATCTTGCTCTGGAAAGGGTCCATCGCAGACTGCGCCGCACTCTTCTTCAAATCCATACTCCTCGAGTGAGAGAGAAAGGGCGCTGGGGGAGGCGGACAAAGGCCCCCAGGGAAAGCAGGAGGCCTCCCAGCTCTGACCACTGGGGGCAGGGAAGGAGGACAAGTGGAACCTTCCATGTACTTAGCAGGAGAGGCTGCAGCAAATTCCCCCCCTTACAGAGGAAGAGAAGGAAAAGGGAGGAGACACAGCCTGGAAAACTACCAACTTAGTGTTTCAAAGACTGAAAAGGGTACGATTACCTTGCGTGCTGAAGCCCGCGGTGGCGTCTGGGTCCCCGGAGCCGGGCTCGGTCACTTGCGGGTCCCCACTTGGAATCTACGGGAAGAAAGAGGAGGCCGCGCGTGGGTACTCTGCTGTCTGTGGGGCACATCACAGCAGCCTCCAGAACGGCAGGCTGACCCTAGAGCTTGTCTTCTAGAGACAGGTGCTCAGGTTGCAATCTTCTCCCCTAAATGTGTGGGGTGGGGGGTGGGAGGGTGAAGATGCCATTGCCAAGGCCAAAGCCCCTTCCTCGGACCTTCTGCAATGAGAATCGTGTGCCCCCGAGGGCCCACCCTGAGCCCACTCACCTTCCGCTTACGGGCACCATTTGGGGCTGGCGGAGGCCACACAGGGTCCCCCCTGTCACCAGAGGAGGTGGGACAGCCCCTGCCCTCACTTCCCACCCCCTCCTCTCTTCCCTGAAGAGTAAGCCCACGACACCAACACTCATGACACCCCAATGCTTTGGGCCGGCAGTTTGGACACAAGTGGGCACTGAACGAGCTCTGGACGCCCCAGAGCTGCACGTGCCCTGCCCTCCCTTCTGCCTTCCGCACGTGGGATCAAGAGGCTGTTCCCAAGGCCGCCCTCCCTGCCTAAGCTCTGCCGGGGTCCCAGCCGCACAGGGGGCCTACGCCGGGTAGAATGCGGGGCCCCGAGCCCAGTCACATGCCATCCCTTCCTGGTGGAGGCTGGCCGTGAAGCTCGAATGGGGTTGGACCATCATCACACTTTTGCAGCTTTCTTCTTGAACGAGAAGAAAGGCCTCGGGAATGTGAGGGGAGAGACCAGCCTCCTCTGCTGGTCAGGGATGGGGCACGTCTGCTCCCCGCTTGCCGGGCTTGGATCTGCCCCACGCGAGCGCGTCTGTCCCATTGCTGCTTTAGGGCACAGCGGCCCCTCCCAGGCCGTGCGCCTGAAGGCCATGAACCCTGTATGCACGTGCCCCTCTGCCATCTCAAAACACGATTTCTGGCCCCTTGTGGTATTTCAGAACTGCTTGCCAATCATGAGCTGGGGGAGGCCAGGGAAGGTGAGGCGGGCCCCTGCGGCCTGGTCTGGTTCCAGCTCAGTAATTATATTTCTGCCTCCCTGGACTCCTGCCCCTTCAATGGGGTAGCTGATGGCGCCCACCTCTCCTCTGTCAAGCGGGCTGGCGTTGCAGCAGGTGCCGGGCTGCTGCTGAGCAGCAGAGAGCTGCTCAGATGGTCCCTTGGATCCCACGTGTATGTAATACCGTCCTGCACTCAACGCTCCCTCTCTGCCAGGGAGGGGAAAGGATGGGAGAATTCACACCGCCTCACACCAATACCCTGTGTGGAAAATCTCTGTCAAGAATCTCCTGCCAAATCAAAAAAAAGGGACCATGCCCCGGAGGTTCGTTTCCTTTCATACCTCTCTTCCTGTATCTAACCCTCAACTGGACTCTTTTTTTCTTTTTTGTAGGGGTGGGTGGCAACTTCAGTCCTGAAAAAAAAGCTTCTGGTAATAAAGAAATATACATAAAACAAGAGAAATAAAACACACAGTGAGACAAGGTCGGGAGGAAATTGGATGCGTGTCATACTTTGCAGAAGCATCGCTGGCTTCCCTCTGGCGCCCGGTCAAATTTGGTTTCAAGAGGAGACAGCTCCTGGGAGCAGGAAATTGATCACCTCCGGCGAGCAGGGTGTCAAGCACTGAATTAGAATGTGGCCTCCCCTGATGTCCAAGGCCACCTTGCCGCAGCAAGGCCGCTCACTTCACAGGGCATTGTCCATGAAACACAAAGGCAGTGGAAGAGGTATATTTGCGGCATAGAATTGAAGTTGAAATCCGAGTTTAGCAATAAAGGTTCATAACACAGCTCCCGCAGGGCTGTGAGAGGAGAAGCCTCATGTATAACGGAACGTGGATGCTCCAACGCCTGCATTTATTTATTCCCAGAGGCACTATTTTGACCACTTATCGTAATTGAAAACTCAATCGGCATTTAGGCAAATAAGCCAAGTTCCCCTCATCTCCCTTTCTCCTAGGAACTTGGGGGGTGAAGACGTCCTATATGGAAATTCTACGCTGTTTCTGTAATGAGTTTCCCACTCCTGGGTGAGGTCAGCTGGCTATGTCCCAGGTTTACAAAAAGCTGTTATCAGCCATCACGGAAAAGGTGCACTAAGGTTTTCGGCTCGTGTCCCAAGGCAATCTTCGAAGCTACTTCACTTACAGACTTTCAAATGTAAAGGTCATTTCATTCGAAAATATAAATAATAACTTCGAGGACTTGGGGTTGGACACACCTCTGTCACGTCCATTGCCTTTCTCACCACTTCTCGTCCCACCTGCCATATTGCCACCGAAATTCCTAAAGCACTGTTGGGCCACGTCGACCCCAAACGCCCAACTGTTCAAAGGCAGCTCTATAGTGTGGCATCCCAGGTCATGGAATCTGCACCCAAATGATTTCTGTGAACCCCCTTCCTGCCCTTCAAGCCCCCACGAGCCTCCCTTGTTCACACGCCTGGTCCCACGCAAGGTGGCCCAGCTGGTCCTTGCTCTGAAGCCCCAGAGAAGCCCATTCTCTGGTCCCTGTCCTGTGACCACAAGGAAGCGAATCCCATTGGTCTCCCGATCCTATAGCCCGTGGACTGGCGCACAGTCTCACGGGGCCCCCAGAACACACGCTGTCATTCACACAGGGGCATCAACTAGGCAAATTCTCAGCCACTTCCCTGCGGTAGAAAGAAACTCCCTCCCTCCAATCTGGCCCCCAAAGCCACAATCTCAGGCCACGGGAAAGAGAACGCATCGCAACCCAAGTCAGAACGGAACCTGAATGTGGCTGAAACACGCGGGTCAAAACGAACGTGCTGGCTCAAGGGGGGGCTTTTCTTCCCAAATGAAAAATCTGTCCAGATGAGCGGTCTCTGCCGCACACAGACCTGCACAGCCTCTGCTTGCCTTCCAAGGGGGTGGGCGTCCAAACAAGTGCAAATAGGCCATTCATATGCGTTTGTCCTAACAAGGGGGTAATTACCTCCTCCTGGCCAAGGCGGGGGGTGGGGGGGGGGGTGGGGGGGGTGGGGGGGTCCTGCTGTAAGATGGCTGCTCGTGGCTGTCCCGTCGGGGGACTGGGGGAGGGGGGAGCTGGCAGGTGCAGCCTTCCCTCCGTGGGCGGGATGGGATCCTGGACTCCTAGACTCCCTGGGGGGTGTCTGTGGAATTGAAAAGTGCTGTCAGCCCACGGGGTCAGAGAGAATCAGCTGACGAGGTGCAGCTGCCTCCTCGGTGCTGGTGGCGGCGGGGGGCGGGGGGGGGGTGCCTGTGGCGGCCCATTTATCACAAGTGCTACCAGCCAGGTGGGCAGCCCAGGAAAGGGCGGGGGCCACGTCCTCCCGGGGATAACATTCATGCAGGGGCTTGTAAGCTGGCGGTTTCTGAGCCAACGCAAGCTAATGTGAGACAGGCCTTTGCCCTTCAAAAGTTCCTCCCCAAAATCTTTTGAAAGAAATCTCCATTTAGAGAATTCCCCATTCTTTTGGAAAATGAGGTCACGTGGGTCTTAGAACCAGTATTATCATCCTCTGATATAGTCTATTCTTCAGAAAAAAAAGTAAAATAGTGATAAACACTAGGTGCACGTGTCGGGGGTGCATCAGATGTCACACCCAAACCAGAGGCTGCTTCCCAGCACGCCGGGTCCTTGGAGGCCCGGCGAGGCCGGGAGCATCATGGGGGTTCTCGCCGGCTCCAGCTCCGCCACTCGCCACAGGGTGGCGCACACAGACCCGTGAATCACGCACGGTTCCTCTCTTCTGGACATAGAGTAACAGCTCACAGGGACGAAGGAGAGGCAGGCTGGAGCCTGCAGCTCTGTGAGGGCAAAAGGCAGGGCCGCCGGGCAGAGGGGGAGGCGGCAGGGCTCCTCCCGCCCCCAAGGTGGCCGAGGAGAGTCACACAGCCTTGTGGGCTTCCTGGGGTTTCCAGGCCCCTGGCCGCCCTGCTCGGTGTCCCTGCTGGTTACAGGGCGAGCTGCCCGTCTGCACCTGGTTCAGTCCCCTCCTGCCTTCCAGGGACCTCTCTCCCCTGGCCCTGGGGAGCCGGCTCCGCCCTCCAGCCCTGGCATATCCCCATGGTAACCCCTCCCACTCTATTCCCACCCACCCCCTCTAACTACCTCCTATCCAGCCTCTTCATCGATTTACTCCAGGCCCCAAAGGTGTCCTTGGAGCAGCCGCAGTGGGGACTTTGGTAGCCACGCAGATTCTCAGCAGCCCCCTGACCCTGAACTCCGGAGCCCTGGAGGTGTGCCCGGCCATCTGCATTTGATTGACAAGCCCTCCAGGGAGTCGGGAGGCCCACTGGAGGCTAGAAACAGTGGTCCACACCCTTGCTTCCCCTCCTCACATCCCATCCCCTCCGCTCCCTGAGGCCATCTGATCCTACCATGCCCCCCCCCCCCCCGCCCCGCCCCACCCATCCCCAGCAGCTGCTCCTGCCAAAGTCACTGGCAGCCTCTCAAAAGGTGAGCCAGGTGGACAGGGCTCAGTCCTTCACAGCCTCCGGGCAGCATTTGGCCCATGCCTTCCTCCCTGACCACTGGTTTCTGAGTCCAGGCTTTCCGGGACCCCACCCCATGCCCTCTCCTAGGGCCTCAACCTGTCCGGGTCTCCAGGGCTTCCATGACCATCTTTGCAGCGAACCATGATCTCTCTAAGGCCCCGACCTCAGATCCTAGCAGCCGTGGACACTTGCTTGGATGTTCTGATGACCCTGGCACCCAGTGAGGCCCAGCGGGTGGGTCGGCCCCCCACCTCATGCTCACCCCTCCCTCAGAGCCTCTGCAGGAGCTGCTCCGTCCCCAGCAGCATCCCTGCCTCTCCTCCCTGACCTGCGTCCTGCCGCCCACAAGCCGAGGCTTCATCTCCCAGGGTCCCTGGACACACGCAGGGACCAGCATCCCTGCCCAGGGCCCTGCAGCACCCGGGGCCCCACTCAGGGCTCTGACTGTTACCACAACAAGCGGTTTCCGTTGACAATATTGATTTGAACTGTTTTTATCATGAAGAGAAAAATAAACCCACTCCAGGAAGGCAGAATGCTTTGCTCCGCTTTAAAGGGAAAAATTCCAGAGAATTTCAGTTATTATAAGTCTAGAGATGACAGTCATGGTCACACCACTGCCTCCTTCCTCACAGCTCCATGCCTCTGTTTCTCCCGTGGACAGGAAAACAGCCAGGAGTCCCAGCCGAGTCCCTCTGCCGTGGGGGCCTGGAGAGCCTCAGGACCTCTCGGTGGGAGCAGGCCTGGAGGGAGGCCCCGGGGTGTCAGGAGCCTCTGCCTGGGCCAGGGTGGGCTGGGGGGCTGGCCGGGGCTAGGGGCTGCTGAGCAGTCCCTCCCCAGGACCCCGAGGAGAGTCTGTCGAGCCTCGTCCCTTCCCGTCACACAGCCACTGGCCTGCAGGACTCGATCGCCTTGTGGACGGCACTGTCTCTGGTCGCATCCCCTGAACGCTGAGCCCAGCACAGGGGACCCCAGGGCTGATACTCAGGGGGTGGCGGGAACGGATGGGCCCTGCCGCCCGGCCAGCTCACCACGGGCACCTTCTCACAGGGCGACAGTGCGAGGTTGGGGCCTGCACCGCCTCCAGGCGAGGGGCTCCCGGTGGGGACACGTGTCAGGGCAGCTCCGTGGCCGCTGAGACATCACAGCGTGCCCCTGGTGCTCCGGGTCTGTGTGTGTCTCCTCTGACAGATGCGCAGGGCCCAGGAGTGGCTGCAGCCCCGTCCTGGTGCCCCTGCTCCCTTGACGGCTGCCCACCACGCCCCAACCCCTATGGTGCCCTGGGGGACACCCGCATGGCTCTACCACTCCGTCTGCACTTGGGCACCATATGGCCTTTCCCGGTGCTCAAATCTCTCTGCCCTGGCTGGTGCCCCTCGATATTCAGCAATGACAATGATGAGGGCGAGGATAATAATACCAAGAAAGGGCACATGGCTTTTGCTGAGTCAGACCCTGCCACGTGCCCAGTCCTGTCCATTACAAACATCCTGTTCCATCCGATGTGCTTGGTACTATTATGACCCCATTTCACAGATGAGGAAACTGAGGCCGCACGTCCCGAATGCCTGCCCGCTGGGATCAGGCACCTCCCTGGCTGTAGCTGCCAGGCCTCTGACAAGACCAGGAATCCAGACGAGCTCTCTCAGGTGTCCGGATGACTTTGACAGTGGCCTGTAGCTGAAACAGACCAGAGACCCCTGCATACATACTCAGACCATGGCCCAACCCCACCCCGGGGGGCCTCTGCCCACGGGTCAGAGCCTGGGCCCACTCTTTCTGCACTGTGTCCCCAGCACATCTGAGGGGAGGCAAGGAAAGTCAGCACAGACGTAGGGTTGGAATCCCCGCCTGGCTGCCATCTCTGCAGGATCTGCTCGCTGCACCTGCTGCCTCTGCTCCCCCATGACCGGGCTAAGACGACCAGCGTCCCACAGCTTTGCTGAAAGGCTGAGGGAGACGCCAGCGCAGGCAGCAGGACCGGGAACGGGGAACTGGCCTGTCGGGGTCGGGCCTCACCTGGCTGGTGGGGGTCGGGCCCACCACGGCCTCGTAGGGCGGCGGGAGCTCGGCGGGGTAGAGCAGGCCGGGGCTGTTGATGGTGACGCGGTACAAAGTGCCGAATGGGGAGGAAGCAAAGTCCAGGTGGAGGCCCCTGGAAAGGCAGAACCGCGGAACATCACTCCTTGGGTAAGGAGCCCGGACCCGTCCCGTTTCCCTCAAAGCGATCAGACCGATTCCCCGCCTGGAATTCTCGTGTTCGTGAAATAAAAGCCTCATTCGTTAGGCAGTCCTCACTTTTGTTTTTTGCTGGAAACTGACACTTTCAATAAACTCTATGGCCTTTTCCATGACAATTAAAACCATCGTACAGCTGATTCAATCTTTAACTAAATGTGACATGTTCTATTAAATGACCATAAACCGACAGCAGTATTGTGTTTTGTGAAGAGTGGAACAGGGCTGCTCCTGCCTGGCTGGGTTTCTTCTCTGATGCCCTGCAGTGAGGCCAGCGGAAACGCACGGGGCTCTGAGCCCTCCCACCTCCCCGGGCTCTGCTGTCTGATCCAACAGGCCTTCGTTCGCCTCCCCCTCTGCTCACCTTCCCTGACAAGGAGCACCTCCCCTCCCCCAATGACGGCCTCCCATCCTTGGGCCCCAGCATAGCTCAGGGAGGTGTCCCCAGGGAAGACCCACCTGTGGGCCTCAGTGGTGGGCGTGCAGGTGTACTCCGGGGGATAATAGGGCGGAGGGGGCAGTGGAGGCACAAACTCATCAAAATCCAGGGTCTGGTGGAGGACAGTGCCATGCGGGGTCATGCAGGCTGGGCTGACGGAAGGCGCCCTTTGTGGAAGGAACTGCAAAACAGAGAGGTTCCGAGATCAGGACGGCTGCTGTGGCTCTAACGTTATGACATACGTCTTCGTTATGTCTAACGAAGGGAACTGTGCAGAAGCTTTAATGATGCACTTGGAACTCAGGTACTTAAACGTCAGTCAAACCGTGACGGCTAAACACACATTTAAAACGGCAGTTCCGGGAGGATCACCGCCCCCCCCTGCTCCGGAGCCTCAGCACGTTCGGTTCCCACGCTGCTACGCAGATGCCTGTCTTCTGAGGCAAAGCACAGTCCGGGAAGTTAGGTTCTGTTCCTGCCACTAAACCTGTCTCCTCTGATGAAGAGCTTGTGGTCAGAGGGGTGCCTGCCGCCCAGGGCTGAAGACAGCACTTCCTGGAGTGAGTTCCTGAGAAAACACCAGACTCTCAGGATGGCCCTCCCACGCCCTCCCCAACCCCTACAGTGAAATAAACTTGGGCAAAGCCACTTTGGTACTCCCTCCTCGGGGCCCTGTCATGTGCATTATGAGTGTGTTCAAGGCCCTGAGAAGGCCTGCACCGAAAAAATCTGTTAAATTGTTTAGCCCATTCATGGAACATTCCTCAAATATTCTGTGATGGGCCCCTTTGGACACACAGTATCCATCACTATTTGGCAGTTCTAGGGAATTCACACACTTTGGAAAAACTCTGCTCTGAGGGAAAAGAATCCTTCATGAGCTCTAGAACATTCTGGGGGGCAGCCTCAAAACTGAGAGGCTGCTTGAGCAATGTGAGGTCACATCACTTAAAATGAAGCTGTCTCTGCCTCATTTTCCATTTTTGTTCTTGGGAGGCACCACCCAATACCTGCTGCTCCTTCCATGGGCCACTGCTCTCCAGAGATGACCTGTGGCGTGGAGGTAGCCGAGGCAGGCTCCAGGTCCAGGGGACACCTCCCCAAGAGTGCCTCCAGCTGTGGACAGACCCCAGGCTACTGGACACTATGCTCTGGGACCTCCCACTGCATGGGGGGGCGGCAAGGGGTGAGTGAGAGCAGGACCCAGAGTCAACTGTCCATGGCCAAGCAAGGACAGTTCCACGAGGAAACAGTGAACTCTCCAAGCTCTGCAGGAACCTGCAGAGATCCACAAAGGGTTAATGTAAAAGATGATATTTGAATGGGCCTGAAAGAGGAAGAGGATTTCAATGAGTAGGCTCACAGAAGGGGCTCCGAGCTCAAGAAGAACAGGTGAGCCAGTGGAAGATGTGTTTACGGAGAGCAAATTTCGGTAAGGCTCTAGAAGTTACTTCCTAATTCTGGGGGCACTGGGGAGCCAGCGAGGGTGCTGGAGCTGGGCAGCAGCTCTACTGAAGCCGTGTGGTAGGAAGTGCCTCGTGGCAGCAGCGGGTGCGGTGGTGGAACATTTCTGGACAAGTACGGGTGAGGTCGCGATTCTGAATACAGTCCAGAGCTATGAAATCAGCAAGCTCTAGACTAATGCAGAAAGAAGTGGTGGGGGGCATGTTTAAACGTGTGACACATCAGACTGCACACGTCTAAACGTGTGACACCTGCCTCCTCCACACACAGAGCACGGTCCTTGCCCCTCCAGCTGGTGTGACCCACGGTTTGTATGTTTAGCCGTCTGAGATAGGGGTACATCCATGGCCAAGGGTGGGGTGGACGTGTCTGCCAGCCTTGACTTTGGAAAGCTGCTCGCCCTGCGGCTACTGCAGGAAGCTGAGCAGCCAGCATGAAGCCAAAGGTCCTGGAGGTCTCACGGGGGAAGATTTTGAATTAGCCTTATCAGAAATTAGAAAAATCAATAACATACGCAAGTGTGAAATGCAACAGCCAAAGCGCTTTTCTGTGGAAGATCCAATCCCACCAGGAACGCGAGAGGTGAGGAGGTCCAGGCAATCCTATTAGCAGGTTTAAATGAGTCAATGCAGTCGCACAAGGGAGGCTTTTTAAAGTCTAAACGACCGTCTCCGTTTCTGCCCTAAACTCCAATGGCCTTTCCGGGGGGGCATTGGCCTATCTTCGTGGAAGCGTGTCAGACTCAGCAGCATTTATCCCGGCTCCTTGGCTTCCACAGCCGGAGGCCCGCGAGTCACACCGACATCTCCCTTGACACCCCTCAATATCTGTCTGACGAGGCAGCGTCTGTATGGGAGCCCAGGGGCACCAGCTCTGGACTCTGCTCTGAGACAGGGGTGTTGAAGGTCTGCACCCCACGGTCCCAGGCTCCCTTGCAGCTGGCGTCCTGTTAGGTTCTGCCAACGGGGACGCGAGGGGGAACCCGGTGAAGAGGCGGCAGGGAGGGGGGTTCCTGTCACTGCTCCTGCCCCTATGTCCTCCAGCTCTAAGGGTGGCAGAGCTTCTGCTGTTGTCTCTGTGTAACCTCCAGGCCCCCCTTGCTCCTCTGCCTTTCACCCCCGGCTAACCAGCTCCCCGCATGAGCTATGTCGAGCTCCTTTTCTCTCCTGGGCCCCGGCCATGGGGTCCATCATGGGGTCTGGTGCCGAGGGCCCAGCAGGTGCTCTATAAGCATCCACTCCACAGGTGAACACCCGCCTCCTCACTGCCACCTCCCGGTAGCCCCCAGGTTATCTCCTCCTTGCAGAAGCATCTAAATCATCTCTCTGCCTTGGTCTTCTTCCTCCTGTTCTGCTTTAAAAAGCTTTGTTTAGGGGCTTCCCTGGTGGTGCAGTGGTTAAGATTCCATGTTCCCAGTGCAGGGGGCCCGGGTTTGATCCTTGCTCAGGGAACTAGATCCCACATGCATGCCGCAACTAAGAGTTCGCATGCCGCAACTAAGAGTTCGCATTCCACAACTAAGGAGCCCACGAGCCGCAACTAAGACCCAGCACAACCAAGCAAATAAATAAATTAATTAAATAATAATTTTTTTAAAAAGCTACGTTTAATCCAATGTGATGAGGTCACTCCTTTTAAAAACTCTTTTACGAGACCTCTGCTCCCTGAATCCCCACCTAGTTTCCAGCTTCTTTACCCACTAACCCGCTGATGCCCCAAATTCCTCCATCTGCCATTGGAACCAACCCCAAGTACCAAACTCAGGCTGTTCTCTCCCCCCAGATCCCGCCTCCTCTCACCCAGCAACCTCCTGGTCATCCTTCAGGACCCACAGAAATGCTTGCTGCCCACCCGCACCCTCCTCAGCCCCTCATCTGCAGGGCGATGGCCAGGCGCAGAGCCAAGCCTGCATCTGGGCGCGCTGGGGAGGAAACGCGCCCTGAAGCATCCCTTCTTTCCCAGGGGGTTGTGCTTGCCCTGGGCCACCTGTAAGAGCCCTGGTTGGTCCGTGTGGTGACAAAGGTACACCTGTGCCTGGTGAGCGAAGTGAGGTTGGTACCTGGTTGAGGTGTTCACACACCTGGCATGGGCATCATCGCCCAACCCTCGTCATCCATAAAAGAGGAGTTTGCATTTTAGACCCTGCCGGGGAGAAGCCCATCCTCAGGGGTTTGTTCCGGGAGGTAGGACCCATCTTAGGCACGTGCTATCCTTGGGAGAAAGAGCAGGATTATTGCCACAGTAAAAGTTTTCTGAATGGACCTCTTGCTGGTGAGCTGGAGCTCTCCCCCTGTGCTCTGGACCCTGGAGTGATGCCCGTCCCGGTCACCCGGCTGCTCTCTGGTCCTGCTACCCTTGGAGGAGCAGGGCTGCCTCCTCAAACAGGTTCAGACCAGTTTTAGTTACTACTGTAATTTGCAATGAAATTAAGAATGCAGATGGGAAAACTTGCTTGTTCCGTGAAAACCGAGTTGAAGGCTTTGGAAAGACTCGATAGCTAAGCAGGAATTGCTGCTAAGGTAGGTCCCGGCCAGGCAGTCACAACAGGGTGGAGGAGAATCGTAAAATATCCAATCCAAAGGAACTAAATTTGGAAATCATGGAGGCTGCGAGTTCCATGAACTTGATGCAGTAAACACAACCTGATACACCAAAGAGACCCATAATCAAAGAGAAGATCATGGTCCCAAACCAAGACTGGGGGACAAATGCTCATTTGCATGTTTAAAGCCAAAATAAGACGTTCATGGTATGTATCATTTTTATGACTGTCTGCTGTGGCTGGCTTTTTAGGTCAAGCAGACACCCATTACTGGTCCTGATCTGAGAGGGTTAAGTAGCACCTACGACTCGGAGACCTTCCTGCTGAACCCAGACCTCAAGGAAGGTCACTGTGGGTCAGAGGAGGGCCGGCCTCAGTGGGGAGAACTGGAGAGGGGAAGATACAGGTGAACTTGAGTGATCTGCGGGTTCCCAGGGGGCACTACATCCCTCCCTGTCCGGCCAGCACCCATTCCGAGCTCCGTGGGCAAGCCCACAGTAGCGTGTCTGTGACGGCCACGGTACCCTGCCTGCAGCTTCTGCAGCAGCTCTGCTCTACAAGGTGTAGGATGAGTGGAAAACATAGATGACTGTAATAAAAGATGAAGTTAACCAGTGTGTGCGAAATGGAGATGCAGGTAATAGCAGACCACATCCCCGAGGCTAGGTGGTTGGCAAGGAAGTAAGTGGGGAGGAGAATAGTTTCATGGAAAACTGAGATTACACTTAGGAAATAAAACTAAAGATACGAGATTATAGGCACTTTGGAGGTAAATGCTTTCTCCACTAAACTGTATCAATACACTGAATTTTATCGTCAGATGGTCTTTTGCCACTACTTCCAAACACATTAGAGGAATTCAGCTTCATAAAGTCTGACAGTAGACGTAACAATTTGCATCTCACGTAGATATGCATTCATTATATGCATTCTCCCCAAACTCTTAATCATCCCCAAATGCTGGTCCACAAAAATAAGAATAAAATTATGGGTTCCTTCCACGTGGGCTAAGGCCTTTGCTATGAGTCGCAGTCTGCTGATGGGTGCCCCGTGGTTCTTCCTGCATAAACTACACCCGTAGGACATTCTCTGACTTTCCAGTTCTGTGTTTTTACAGCAGAGCCTGAACTTCAAGGTACTTGGGAAGCAATGTGTGTGCAGACACCCCTTCGATTTTTTTCAGGTTTTATCCCAGCCCCTTAGAGTTGTCTGACCCACTTCTAAACTGACGGCAATATATTTAGTGACCCTCTTTCACTGACTCTTTCCAGAGCACTCAATTTTGTTGTAAGAGACATAACTCTCTTTTTGCACTCATATTTCATTGGCTCACGTAGTACTAGAATATGTACTTAGAGTCCACATACCACTGGCCTAAACTGGTCTGGGGATAGATACAACTGTCCCTTGGAAAGCTGATGACCCAACTGCTGGGAGCATAAATGGCCCATGGGTGAACCGCAGAGGCTGCAGCGAGTGGGGGTGTGCTGTGGGCAGCAGGAAGCGCATCTCCCAGGTGGGATGGAGAACCGCAGCTGGCTGGCCAGTCACGTCGGCACAGGTTGGTCAAGAGAGTTATACTGGGGCTTCCCTGGTGGCGCAGTGGTTGAGAGTCCGTCTGCCAATGCAGGGGACGTGGGTTCGTGCCCCGGTCCGGGAAGATCCCCCATGCCGTGGAGAGGCTGGGCCCGTGAGCCATGGCCGCTGAGCCTGCGCGTCCAGAGCCTGGGCTCCGCAACAGGAAAGGTCACAACAGTGAGAGACCCGCGTACCGCAAAAAAAAAAAAAAAAAAAAAAAAAGAGAGTTATAACTGTATGTACAAGGAGAACCATTTGCAGAGGCAGAAACAGAGCCCAAATCAAAAACAAGTAGCAACTCAGATAGAGAAATGGCCAAATAACTGCCGTGACTTCCATCTCATGGACCACTGCAGATATTCAAACATCTCTCTTTCTGTTGACTTAGCGGGATGGCCATGATTGTTTCAGGTTATAAGATTAAGTTGTAGAGTAACATACGTGGTGTGATCCCATTTTGCCAAAAAGAGAAGGAATAAATGAAGGAAGAAAGGGAAGGAAGGAGAGAAAGATAGAGAAAAGGAGGGAGGGAGGAAAAAAGGAAGATAGACTATGTTCATATGTTTCTATAAGTCCTAAGAAATCAAGAAACAAAGGGAAGATTCACTGCAAATTGTTCTCAGGAGAATGCAGTGGGGGAGGGGAGATGATCAACTTTTTCTTTATATACCTCTATATTTTATTTGTTTCAATGATCCTATGTTACTTTTTTTTTTTTTTTTCTTGCAGCACGCGGGCCTCTCACTGTTGCGGCCTCTCCCGTTGTGGAGCACAGGCTCCGGATGCGCAGGCTCAGCGGCCATGGCTCACGGGCCCAGCCGCTCCGCGGCATGTGGGATCCTCCCAGACCGGGGCACGAACCCGCGTCCCCTGCTTCGGCAGGCGGACTCTCAACCACTGCACCACCAGGGAAGCCCCCTATGTTACTTCTTTAATTAAAGAGTTTAACAATATGAAGTAAGAAAACTAAAGTCAACTATATCTCAATAAAGCTGGGGGAGACTTGTAAAAAAATAAAAAGAGCTTCTGAGTCATCCTCAGGGATAACGTAGCTCCCAGCCCCATCCGTCAGGGCGTAACCATGACCCCCTTGGGCTGTCCCACTTCTCCAAGGACACAGCACGTGTGGGCAGGCTGGCCCAGCCCCTGACCCATGTGGTAACAGCCAACCTCCATGTGGCCACCATGCTTTTTCAAAGCCCACTGACACATTATCTAAGTCATCCTCTCAGTGGCCCTATGAGGACAGTAGGATGTAAACAGTCTTACTTAGAGCAGAGGAAACTGGGACAAATGGGTGGTGATGTGCCCAAGGTCAGGTGCTGCTCCCACGGGCGCCACAGTCATGGGCTCCCCGGTGGCTCTGCAGGTCAGTGGGGTAACCGGCCTTCTGAGGAGAGTAAAGCTTGGTCTGTTGCACAGTCCGTGGTCACAAAAGGAGAAGAAAACACACCAGCAGCAAACTCATCGATTTCTATTTCCAAGCCAAGGGTCTGAAGTAAACTTACTCACCAAGTATAATACTTAGCCATGAAACAGCCAGGGGTTCTAACGGCAGCTGCTGTAATTGCAGCTATACTTCACATCTGGTTGACAAAGTACATCGAGGACCACTGCCTTTACGGTCACAGCTGCGATGTCCCGATCACAAACCGGGACGTATTCCCTCCACGTATTTAAGAATCAAAATAGTTCACATCTGAGTTCTCACCAGATATTTAAACAGGGCCCCTCCTGAGTGAGAAAAACGAGGTTCAGGGAGGTTCGTAGGTAAAAGCCGTGGGATCCCGACCCAGATGTAGCTGACCTCAGGCCCAGGATGCCAGGCCGCTCACTTTCTACACGGAGGACTGACAATGACCTGCACGTTACGTTTCACCACATACACCATCTTAGCTACGACATGCTTTCTTCTTACTTAGTTGGTAATTTGCATTTTAATTCTGAAAACCTAGGGAATAACAAACCTTCAGCATTTCCAGCCCCGTGGTTCTGTTAGTTTGGCCAAATTGGTGTGATATTTCCAGATCGAGAGTAAAATCGGCTGAGGCGACCGGAGCCCCACAGTACTTAACCTTCCATTACACGACACGCTGGAGAGAATCGCCAGCATGAGGCCTCAGCGAGCAAGGCCTGAGGTTCATCGCTGCTGAAGAACCGCTTAATGAGGTATCTTTCAGAAGACTGCCGCCTCTCGAAAAGGTCGGCCCGGCTGTGACAGCTGTGTGGATGTACACAGGGAGAACGAGGCTGCACACGATCAGAGCCAATGAATTTTTAACGCCTGCATAATGATGCTCTCTGGCCCTGCACCTTGACGCACGGATGCACTGCCACGGGGTGGGTGAGAAACAACAAATCAAACAGGCTCCTATAAGAAAAACGTGCCTTTTTTTTCCATGAGATGCTTAAAACATTGGGGAGGGGAGGCAGGGCAGGTCTTGGAGGGGCCACGGGGAAGAGGGAGGGCAGGGTTCCTACCCTTAGCATGAACAGCAATGTCTTCCCATCACTTTCCCTTTATTTGCTGACTTTAGTGGTAACGTAGTGAGCAGTGGGCTGTGTTCCACTCACACAAATAACGAAGAGCCGTCATTATTTATTGAGCACGTATTAATAAGTGTGTGACCTCTGCTCTTGGCCTCATCACTCCCATGGGGACCAGCGCTTCCTCTTCTCTAAGACCCTGGCCAGAGGTTCTAATGATGGCTGGCCAGTGACCTGTCGCTGGATTTTGAGCTCAGGGTTAATTAGCAAATCTGCAAAGCACAGAGGAGCAGTTTTTCAGTTTGAGAAGAACTCATCTTCTAAACAATCTTCCTTTATTTTTTTTTTATTTTTTGCGGTACGCGGGCCTCTCACTGTTGTGGCCTCTCCCATTGCGGAGCACAGGCTCCGGATGCACAGGCTCAGCAGCCATGGCTCACGGGCCCAGCTGCTCCGCGGCATGTGGGATCTTCCCGGACCGGGGCACGAACCCGTGTCCCCTGCATCGGCAGGCGGACTCTTAACCACTGTGCCACCAGGGAAGCCCCGAATCTTCCTTTATTAAAAGTGAATTCTGAATAGAGGCTTGCTCTGGAGGTGCCGGGCCTAGAGGACATCTCAGGCTACAGGACTGTTGCTAAAATTACTCAGGGACACAAACCAGGGGCTATCTAGAGGCACGTGATGGTAGCTGGACCCTGTCAACAAGGAGCTCCAACAACACCTCAAATAAGTACATCAGTGGCAACAAATGTGTGAGTTTTGTCTTCCAGAGGGCAGAATGGAGTGACCTCCAAGGATCTCCAAGTCCCACGCGCTGTCGGGGCTTATTGTCCTTGGGGCTTCTGGATGGAAGCCAGCGGTGCCCATGATACATTGGTCTCAAACTGGCTGGGGAGGAGGGGCTGGAGCCTGCCATTTTGAGTGTGCTGGGGAGGAAGGGGGGCCACTCACCATCTGCAGGACGTCAGCGGAGACCATCTGCATGCAGCACATGGCTGTGGCCAGCGCACACACGATGGTGGACAGGACGTTGAGGGCACACACGCTGAAGAGCAGTTCCTGTGGGAAAAGATGCGGGAGGACGTCAGCGTCATCTTGGCAACGCAGATGGCAGGCTCCTGGGCATTACCGTCAAGGTCCAGGATGAGGATGTTCAATTGTGGGTTTCTTTTTTCATCATCAAAACTGGCCTTTTATAGACACATTTGTTTATTCTTGGTTTCTACATGGTTGATCAAATTACTCTTAGATACTAAGTGATGTCGTTTACAATTTTGATAATTATTAGGTAGTCACTGTCTAAGAAAATCTTCAAATTGCCAACATTTGAGTAGGTGGGCAATCTTTGTCAATTATAAAGTGTAACTGAAAATTTTGATAAGAATTCCAAGTTTTTTAAACTTCTTTTCTTGAGATTACTGTAGATTCACTTGCAGTTGTAAGAAATCATAGAGAGATCCTGGATACCCTTCCCTCAGTTTCCCCCATGGTAGCATCTTATAAAACTATAGCATGATATCATAACCATGATTGACAATGATACAGTCAAGACAGAGAACGTTTCCATCACCACAAGAATCCACCCTCCCTGCCCGTGTTGCCCTTTTATAGACACACTCACCTCTCTCTCCCTGTTCCCCACTCAATCTCCCTTTCCAGACCCCTGTCAACCACTAGTCTGGTCTCCATTTTTATAATTTTGTCATTTCAAGACTGGTATACAACTGGAATCATAAAGCATGTAACTCTTCAGAACTGGCTATTTTCACTCAGCATAATTCCCTCAAGATTCATCCAAGTTGCTGCATGTATCAATCGTTCATCCCTTTTTATTGCTGAGTTCCGTGTTTGTTCATTCTCCAGCTGATAAATAACTGGGTTGTTTTCAGTCTGGGGCTATTACAAATAAAGCCCAGGAGCATTTGTGCACAGGTCTGTGGGTGAACATGAGTTTTTATTTCGCTGGGATAAATGTCCAAAAGTACAATTGCTGGGTCATACGGTAACTGAATGTTTAGTTTCATAAAAAACTTCCTAATTGTTTTCCAGAGCGGCTGAAACGTTTTACATTCCTACCAGCAATGTATGAACGATCCAGTTTCTCTGCCCCTGTGCCAGAATTTGATATCACTATTTTATTTTAGCGATTCTGATAGGTGTGTAATGATATAGCATTGTGGTTTTAATTTTCATTTCCCTCACAGCTAATGATCTTTTCAAGTGCTCATGTGCTATCTGCTCATCCTCGTTGGTAAAGTCTCTGCTCATAACTTTTCCCATTTTCTAGCTGGACTGTTTGCCTTTTTTTCTTTTTTAACTGAGTGTTGAGAGCTCTTTGTGCATTCTAGATTCTAGTCCGTTGTCAGACATGTGGTTTGCAAATATTTTCTCCCCAGTCTGCAACTTATCTTTATCTAGCCCTAGATCGTGGTGATTTTCTCTTTTTTTTTTTCTAAAAGCTTTTATAGTTTTACGTTATACGTTTAAATCTGTGATTCATTTTGAGTTAATTTTTGAATAAGGTGTGAGGTTTAGATTAAGGTTTATTTTTATGGTTTTCATTTTGATCTCTACATATTCATTGCTAGAATACAGAAATGTGGTTTGTATCAATATTTGTATTTATCTAGTATCCTGTAACCTCGGGATTTTCTTCCATGTTTAATTTCTTCCTTCCCAATTTGTATGCCTTTCATTTCCTTTTCTTGCCTATTAGCACTAGCTAGAATTTCAAGTATCATGAATAAGAATAAGACGAATAAGACGCCGAGATGAGATATCTTTGTCTTATGCTCTCAGAGGGTTCACTCATAGCATTTTAACTATCCAAATACGATTCATTCTTCTTTAGATAACTTACTGTCAAATCCATGCCAGAAACAGAAAAAAAAATAACCACGATTCACAAAAATGACCAAACATTTAGAATAATTATATGTCCTTCAATATACACACTCATACGCTACTCATACGATAAATGCAGAAAATACTGTAAATACTCCAAAAATTATTAGGAAAAATGGATCTTTCACCAGAAGGACCATGGTATTAATGAGGTTAGTTTCAATTTTCTAATCAAGGGGTTGACAAATCCTCAAGACGAGGTGGGACGTACTCATTGTATTTCCTCGTTAACATGAATTGTACATGCACTGTGAATGTTTCAAATGATGGTCTAGTCTGGGAGCATGCACAGGTCTTGCTCATGGATACTTGAACCCATGTGTTCTAATCAACGGCATCCTTTAAGAAAGTTCCCCAATCTTCTGTAGGCTGCTGTGACTACAGAAGGCTTTGCCCAACCCCCTTCCTCAGAACCTGCTCATTTGTTCTCAAGACTGCCTGTAAGATAGCCAGAAAGGGTGTGATTATGATAATATTACAGAGGACAAAGTTAACCTACCATGCAAATGTGAATACAGAGAACAGAGTCATGTTTTGGAGATTTGTTAGGTGGAACTGAAGCAAGTCTCAGCTTAGGGCTAATTATTCTCCACTCCTGAGGTCAGAGTGTTCTGAGAACCCTGAACAAACGTGGGAAGAGTTGCTACTCCCAAATCTGAGTACTGGACACTGTAACCTCTAATCCTTTTCTCAGACTCAAATAGTTTCTTCATGTGCGTCGGCTAATCAGCATTCAACTGAATACTCCAGGGGGCCCCTCTGAAGATCCCAGGGTTCTCTCCCCTCCAGTATCCTGTCCTCGGTCTCCCTCAGACCCTCAGCTCTGTCAGCTCAACTCAGGGAGTCTTCAGGGATCCCCCTGAGTTCCCCATCCTGCACTGTCCCCTGGAGACTCTCCCCTCATCGGCTGACCATATTTCAAGGATCACTGTCCTTCACTGTCTGATGTTCAATGTCTTCGTATTTTGTCAGGTTTTTGTTGCTGTTCTTGTTTCAGGTGGGCGTTTAAATCCAGTCCCTGTAACTCTGTCTTGACCAGAAGCTCTTGGTGGCTCTTAGGCTCATCTAAGTATCCTCTGTAACATTCTTAGGGCCACCTCAAGTGTCCTCTACGAAGTTGCTAAAGACGGAGTAGGATGGGAGCTCAACTGTGGGAAACGGCAGGCACAGATGGGGTTGGGAAGAGGCTACGGTGTTTGGATTTTAGTTTGTAGGCAATGGGATACTTCTGAAGATGTTTATGTTGGGAAAGAGATAACGCAACCTGTTTTCACAAATGATAGAGAGACCTTTTGCAGAACCTGGGACATAGTTGGTGCTGACCGTTGAAGTGAATGCCCTTCTGAAAGTAACATTAATTTTGAATATAGTCTCATTTGCAACCAAGTAAAACTACTAACAAAAAATAAACACAAATCATAACCTTTTGTTTGAATAAGCGTCATGAGGCAAACACTGCTTTACGTCTCACGGAGCATATTCACTGGAATCACACACCAAAAAGACTTCTTTTCTTCTTCTTCTAGCTGTTTAAGTGCATGGCTTTTTGCTAGATGACGACACACCTGGAATTGTGTCTATGTGTTTCTTCAGAATTCTCTTTCTGGCTTAAATAGTGCCTCTACCTCTGCCCTTGGATGGGCAAGCACTGAAATCCAAGCTCTATAAAATCTCTTTACAAGGTCATTCAAAATGGCAAGCGTGAGGACAAGGTGGGTCTTGCGTAGTGTATCCTGAGTTTTGCTGCTGGTCACTCTGCATACTTCCTCGAATACAATTAAGGAAATCATGTCTATAACGAATCAAGTATAAAACAAAAACAAAAGGAGATACTTAGGGAAACCTACGAATGATAAATTCTTTAAAAATTCTCTCCAAGACGAGTAAATTCCGAATATTAACAACACAACAGAGAAAGGTGACAGCCGGGAGAAATTACGCATTAAGAAACATACAAAAGTTAGGATTTTGATTCCCCTGTTTGTTGAAAATATTATTGTCCAGAGGACAAAGGGTCTTATATTCATTACCATTAGCTAATTCACCAGTTTTTTTTTAACATGTTTTTTTGTTTCTTTGAATAAAAAGGAGATTCCAGAGGAGACTGTTATCAGGCAAGGTATAATGAAGGAAGATGAGGAAAGGCTCATAGCGTAAAAAATAAGCGATGAAACTCATGGCTAACAATAACTGTACATGTGTTATAATTACAAGGGATGGGGTTGGGCTTTATCAGAATTATCCTCTGGAAGCTTCCCAATTACTTGACACAGTAATCACTATCTTAGGGAGTCTTTCATGGCAACAACTGGAGTTCAGTATGGAAACACAGGATGTTAGGAAAGGTCAGTGGACGTGGTGCAGAGCCTGACGAAAGAAACCACGCCTGTCATTATCTTCTCTGTCCAAGGTGGGAAAGGCCAAGTCAAGAACTTGGGTATGCCCTGATCACTCTTCACCCAGACCACTTCCTGGGGTTGAGTTTGCAACAGGCATCCTGGAGGAAGGAGTTAACATGTCCACTGGACAAAGTGGAGGCTCACTACAAAGGCAGCGGATTCTCCAGGCTCAGTGTCCCCTTTCTGTAATGCCCACCACATGTGCGGGCATCCATGAGGGGCCTTTGTATCTTTCCCTGAGACTTGAGGGGCATGAAGAACTGACACAGCATGAAGCTCTGGCCACTGCTTTTGCCATGAGTGAGAAAGTCCTTTGTCTCTGAACCGGGAGCCTCATGTCTTCTGCCAGAGAAGTAGCAGCAAATTCTAACAGGTGCAGCAAATTCTAACAGGTGCAGCAAATTCTAACAGGCTAGTTTGTTAGCTTGAAAGCAAGTATAATCTCAGACCCTGCACAATTCCTGACAGCATGTTTCCCTCTTCAACAAGAGCAGAGACCAGTCTTCTGCTATTCTTTATAGTAGACGATCTCATCAAAATAGGGGTCTGGTAAATATATGTTTGAAAAACGTATGGGATATTTCATTATTCTTTTCTAAATTTTCAGTTTAGACTAGAAGGAAATAACAGGTTTAATTTCCAAATTTCCAACCACACGCCAGAAAAATTTACCATCACCTTGAAATAATGTTTTTTTTCAGAGTCTTACTTCAAGATTCTGCAAAAACTCTTGGTCATATGATCAGTGTGCGCGCGTGTGTGTGTGTGTGTGTGTGTAAAATCTGTGACTTCCATTTTTCATAAAATTTCTCAAGGGATGAGCCCATCCTGGAACAGATCACATGCCATTTGGCATTTAATTTGTCTCTAGAAAGCAGTTCTTTGTGGGGCTGGCTGGAATACTGATCCTACAAAAGGAGCTAAAATTAGGCTGTCACATGGAGAAGGTAAGTGATTCATGGGGGAATCTGTGAAAGTTGTAATTTCAAGACACAAACATTCTACCTGGAATCCCTATACGTTTAAGAATTTTTAGCCTTGCTCTGGCCTCTCATGTACCATCAACAACACAAATGCTACTACAAGAGGCCAGGTTTGCTCCTCACACAATGTGTGCTATTTGTTCAAAGGCACTTTTAACTTTCAGCAAAGATCCATGAGGAAATTTACACACTCCACAATGGTGCACAACTGCACCTTATTTGGGAATTCAAAACCTGTCCTCTGCCCTCTGAAGTAATAGCTTTTAGCCTTTAGCTGAAGAACGTAGATTGCCTAATTATAATATGTATAAACAACTATAACTCATAGACTATTTTCTTACAGTTCTATCAAGTTTGAAGATCAAGGAAACTATTTGCCACTTTTCCAGTATTCAAGGATGAGTATTCAGGCAAAAAATATGTTTCTTTGGTGTGTGTGCAGGGGTGGAGGGGATGTACACACACACATATATTTTAATCTTTTTAAAATTCCCTTTAGATTTATTTTTTGATCCAGTGGGTTGTTCAAGAGTATGTTATTCAGTTTCCATATATTTGTGAATTTTTCCAGTTTTTTGCTGTCATTGATTTCTAGTTTCATTTCATTGTGGTCAGAAAAGACACTTAGGGGCTTCCCTGGCGGCGCAGCAGTTGAGAGTCCGCCTGCCAATGCAGGGGACACGGGTTCGTGCCCTGGTCCGGGAAGATCCCACATGCCGCGGAGCGGCTGGGCCTGTGAGCCATGGCTGCTGAGCCTGCGCGTCCGGAGCCTGTGCTCCGCAACGGGAGAGGCCACAACAGTGAGAGGCCCACGTACCGAAAAAAAAAAAAGAAAAAAAAAAAGAAAAGACACTTAGTAGATTTCAATCACCTTAAATTTGTTAACACTTGTTTTGTGACCTAACATGTGATCTATTCTGGAGAATGCTCTGTGTGCACTTGAGAAGAATGTGTATTCTTCTGCTGTTGGGTGAAAAGTTCTGTATGTCTAAGTCTGCTGGGCTCATTTTGTTCTAGTCCACTATTTCCGTATTGATTTTCTGTCTGGATGTTCTATTCATTATTGAAAGTGGATTATTGGAGTCTCTTACTATTACTGTATTACTAATTTATCCTTTCAAACCTGTCAATATTTGTTTTATACACTTAGGTGCTCTGATGTTGAGTGCATATATATTTACAATTGCTTTATCTTCCTGTTGAATTGACCCTTTTATCATTATGTCATTACCATCTTTGTCTGTAGAGACAGTTTCTGACTTAAAGTCTACTTTGTCTGATATAAATATGGCCACTCCTGCTCTCTTTTGGTTTCCATCTGCATGAAATAGATTTTCCATCCCTTCACTTGCAGCCTATGTGTGTCCTTGAATCTGAGTGTTTTTGTAGACAGTACACAATTGGATCTTGGTTTTTGGTTTAATACCCATTCAGCCACTCTGTATCTTTTTATTGAGGATTTTGTCTTTTTACATTAATTACTGATACGGTAGGATTTACTATTGCCATTTTAACTGTTTTCTGTTTGTCTTGTAGTACTATTTTCTCTCTTCCTGTCTTCCTTTGTGTTGCATCCTTTCTTTTTTCTTGTTTCTGTATTGATAGGTCTTGATTCCTTTCTCTTTTTCTTTTGTTTAATTTTATAGTATTTTCTTTCTGGTTACCACGGGTATTCCATAAAATATAGTTATAACAGTTTTTTATATATATACACATATTAATATACATATTTCCTATAAATTCTAGATTTCTAAAAACTCACTGTGATCCTAATTAGCCTCTAGCTTTAAAATAAGATCAAACAAAGAATTACCCTATATTTATGTGAATTTTAAAAATAAGTTTTGTCAAGAGATTTTTGAAAGAGAAGGGTCCCGCACACATCAAAATGTATTATAAATCTACAATAACAGAATAGTATGACATTGATAAGGAACAGAAGAGAGTCCAGATATAGATCCTTAAAATAATGAAGAAAGTGGCACATTACATAACTTGTGTTGGGATAACTGACTATTTTTAAAAAATGAAAAGACAAATCTATATGTGAAAAAAAGAAGAGAGGAAAATTCTTCCTTGTGAACGTAAATGCAAAAATCCTGAGCAAAATACTGGCAAAGTTAAATTAGATAGCGTATTAGAAACACATTATGAGCGAGTTTGGTTTATTCCTGTGTTACAAGAATGTTCTAACATAAAATAATCTAATGGAATTCATCACATTAAATGAGAAAAACCATATGATAATCTATTAAGATTAGATGTCAAAACAGCAGTTGATATGTCAACACTAGTTTAAAAGCTCCTAATAAACTAGAAATAGGAGAACTCCCTTAACTTAAAAAACTCTACAGAAAATACCAGGAAGGAGATGGAGATGGTGGCCATTATCACTTCTATCCAACGCTGTACAGCAGGTCACGGCCGTTAAACTGAGAAGACATTAAACAGAAGTAAACTGGAGGAGAGATCAAGATGGCGGAACAGAAGGATGTGGTGCTCACCTCCTCCCACAGATATGTCAAAAGTACATCTACACGTGGAACAATCCTCACAGAAAACCTACTGAACGCTGGCAGAAGGTCTCATACGTTGTTCGTGAATTCCATATTTGCGAATTCACCTACTTGCTAAAATTTATTTCTAACCCCCCAAATCAAAACCCGTGGCACTTCTGGGGTCATTCGAGGTCATGTGTGGAGAAGCAAAAAATCTGAGCTGCCTGATGGGCATATTCACAGCTGAAGTTGAACCAGGCAACCTCTGCCTTCTCATGTAACTCATACTATAAACAAGTGTCCTTTTCCAGGTCTATTTACATGTGTCAGATAAGCTTTGCAGAAGCATGAGTTACAGTGCTGTTGGCCTCAAGTCAACAATAAGCACACATAAAGCAAGGTCTGTACTGACTAGCTGATAAAAATGTTGTGACCAGAGGCTCGCAGGCTCCTCACCTTGTATTTCCCCTGGGAGCAATGATCCTGTATTCACTAATCCAGTGTTGCTGCAGCTTCACAGAAATAACTACTTCAAATAAAGAGAATCAAGTGTATTTGTTAAACAAGATCTAAAAGGCACAAACCATAAAGGAAAAGATTGATAAAATCAGCTATTTTGAAATGTTAAAACTTCTATATGAAAAAAGACACCATAAAAAAAGAAAAAAAGGTCTACAGACTGAGGAAATATTTACAATATGCACAGTCAAGAAAGAATTAGTATTTGGAATATATAAGAAATCTCTAAAAATAAAAAATAAAAAGACAAGCCAATATGCAAATAGCAAAAGATATGAACAGGTAACCCAAGGATGAAGTAACACGATGGCTCTTAACATGAGAGTGTGTTTCTCCTCCCTGTGGTCAGGGGATGCGTGTAACTCACTTAATGAGGTACCATGTTCCTCCCCTCACAATGGCAGAAGGAGAAAGCTTGGTGAGGACCTGGGAAATGCAAATCCTGATGGAGAGCCGGTGGCGAGCACGTTAGCACAACCTCTTTGCAGAACAACTTGGCGATTCACAATAGAGTAGAAGATGCCTAAGGCCCGGGACCCAGCAATTCCACTCCTAGGAATGTCTCCTGGAGAAATGCTCACACAGGTGCCCAGGGAGACATATACAAGGATATGCAGAGCAACGCTGCTGGTGATACAAATGTCTTTGAAGGCATCCAGATCTCCATCCACAGGGGAAAGGGAAAATAAATGCTGGTCCATCCACACAATGGAAGACTGTGTAGCAGGGGAAACAAACCAGAGACCTGCCACCAAACGGACGACTGTCACCAAATGTCCCCTGAAAGGAGGGAGTTAGAGGTGAATCCGTACAAAAAGAATAAACACCATCTGCGTGAATCTGAGACCAGGCAAAAACTAACCTCACTGTTTAGGGACACAAATATATGATGAACAGCAAAGGTGCGGGGGACATGAGATGCAGCGGGGGAGGGGGAGGGGAGAGGCACTTCCACTGAGCTGATGATGCTTTCTTGTCTAACTCACATGATTGACACGCGGGGGTTCACTGTGTCACTTTTCAGACCATTCTGTGTATCTTAAATATTGCCTAGAAAGAAATGTTCACAATAAGTCCAGACAGTGCATCTGCTAAAAAGAAAGAGCCCCATCTGTACACACATCAACGCACGCACCACCACCTCTATCAGCTGGTCCCCGCAGTACACAGCAGGCACACTCAGTGGCTGAAGAAAAGGTAATGAGTCATCTCTGTGCAGGGAAAAGCAAACCCACAATGAACACCCCAAACCAGCAGCAGCAGGGAGCGGCTAGCACCCCAGGTACAAAGGAGGGAGCCAGGTTCCTAGGACCCAGCAGAAATAGAGCCCAGAGAGGGGTCCCTCCACCAGAGCAGGTAAAAACTCACAGCCTGCGAGAGGAGGAGGCTGGAAACAGATGGCCTGACCTCTCTTTCCATCCTCCCATCTCCTGCTGGTGCCTCTCACTGGGCGAACCCAACCAGAGGAAGAGAGAAGAGAGTCTGGTGATGCAGAATGCAGAGACCAGCTTGAGGGGCCAAAGCGAGGCCAGACAAAGGAGGACAGGAAAAGGAGGGGGGATGGGGCAAAGAGAAAGAACCAATTATCAGTACCTAGCATAGCTGTCTATCAACTATCTCTATGATTAACTGAATAAAGCAAAGTTTCTAATACAGTATTAATAAAGCTCCTGGTTTAGGTTAACTTTTTTACATATATAAATGCATTTTTTGTAGAAAAAAAGTCTAGAAGAGAATGTATTCATTGCAGGATTATCTATCTATATACCTGTTTATCTATATATCTATCTACTTATCTATGATCCATCAATTATCTATCGATTTAGTTTTTAAAACTTTCGCAATGGTCAGTTATTGCTTTTATAATGGAAAATATTCAGTAAGCTTCTTTTTCAGTCCATGGAGTGTTGAGGAAAAGCCCTAAGGTTTACTGTATAAAATTCTCAGAATAACTGTGGGAATCTGTCATAAGTCTCGACATTCAGGATCAGTCTTAATGCTACAAGTTTTCTCAAATAAATGCCAAGTAACATAAAAATAGGTGACGGCGGGGGTTGGGGAACCCAGATGACAAAATTTTAAACCAATCTTCCAGGCAAGAGACCTTTTCTCGGCTATGATCAGTTTCGGTTGTTTTATCCACCAATATAGCAACTCTACAACAAATGCTTTGAAAAAAAATAAAATGCCAGGGGAGGGACAGATTGGGAGTATGGGACTGACATATACACACTGCTGTATATAAAACAGATAACCAACAAGGACCTGTTGTATAGCACAGGGAACTCTGCTCAATACTTTGTAATAACCTAAATGGGAAAAGAACTTGAAAAAGAATAAATACGTGTATACGTATAACTGAATCACTTTGCTGTACACCTGAAATTTACATAACATTGTTAATCAACTATACTCCAATATAAAATAAAAATTAAAAAAACAAAACAAAACAAAAAAACAGAGAAAAACCAGAGACCAGTGGTTTGTTACTGGCTCCTGGAGCTGGTGCTGAAGTTGGGATGAGAAAACCAAGGCAGCGGGAAGCTGCCAACCGTGGACACGGCCTCAGACACAGCCAAGGGTTATGAAATGAGCGTCTGTCAAATCCACGTGATGGGGGTGGAAGTTTGGCCTGTTCCTGACATCATACCTAGTTCTGAAAAGGTTCCATTGGCAACATCAACATGCTAGGCCAGTGGCCAGGGGCAGGTTCATTCCTCCACCCAGGGCAGGGGTGCAGCCCCTGGGGTCAGGAGCTGCCCACTCTGGTGCGTCCTGGGCAGGCCCTGCAGGAGGCGCCGGGCAGGAAGCACCGCCTCCACGTGGTCACACAGGGGACCGGGATGCCCAGGAGGGCAGGGCTCAACAGCCACACGGTTCCTGGAGAGCCCCAGAGAGGGGGCCATCCGTGAAGGGTGCTGACTGCTGTCAAGACGAGAGGGGCAGGGGGGACCCTCTGAATAAGGGGAAGGACAGGGCGGAGTTGACCGCACCGGAAACCAACCACACGTCTACACGGAGACCAGCACACCACCTACACGGAGACCATCGCGGGGCAGACCCATGCCCGACAGAAGAGGCTGCTTCCCTCATCCCTTCACCTGCCAATGCCCAGAGGGACAGGACCTGAGAGGGACAGGATGGACATGTCCCAGACGTCGGCCCACAGGTGAGGGGCAGAAGAGGAAAAAGGGACCAGGCCCCCCTCACAGGAATGGGGCATCCAAACTGCATGTGGAGGGAAGCTCTGAATGAGACCAAATTCTGCGTCCGGACCTGGACGCAACCAGAAAGTCAGAGGGGCAGCCCGAGCTGCATCATTTAAGGAAGGAGATTCTGCCGGCACCTCGGAGGCAGTGACGCCTAAGGACTCAGTCACCGGAAGGAGCTCTGCGAGGCGGGGGACCCAGCGCCCCCGGGGGCAGAGCGGGTGATCAGGTACTGCTAAAGTGACTTAAGTGCTCCTACTTCAAATAACAAAGCTCCAAGAGGTGTTCTGTTTCCCTGTGGAATGATTTAGAACCTACTGCAGAGCACAGGCAGTACTCACTACTCTGTAATGAAGAAACTAAAAACAAAGTGGATACACGTATATGTACAACTGAATCACTTCGCTGTACAGCAGAGACTAACACAACACTGTAAATCAACTATATGCCAATAAAAACTCATTTTAAAAAAATTAAAAGAAAAAACCAACAACTTTGCAACTTTCGACACTATGTTGTATGCTTATTGGAAAGCCATTTAGAATCTTTTTTTGTGTTAAAACACTCCTGTCATCTATAAGCCTGAATGCTAAGGTCTAGAAACCAGTACTGACCACGGTGGACAAGGTCCTCGAGGGTGCCTGTGGGGCACATTTCCGTGAACCTCAGTTGACTTCAATTACTGGGCTTCATGTCCTACTGCAAAATAAATTCCCCAGGACATAAAGAGCAGAAACAACCCCTAATGTACCTCTTTTGCCTAGGAATTGAGGGCCAGTTAGATTTGAGCCTGCTTAAAGGAAAATCTCAGCCTTGAAGGAATCAGTTGGTTGACAGGATAAATCCACACAGTCACAAGGCTATCAATTTAGCTTTGATTATGCAAGACAGTCACTGTTAGAGTCCTCTGTCTGGGTAAGCGCCGTATTAATCCAGCATCCACTTGGCACCACTGTCCTTTAAGGCCAGGAAGGACAGCTACACGGTCATCAGGGCATCTGGAGGGGGTGCATCTGAACAGAGGGAGGTCAGCCAGCGAGGACGCTGTGGGAAAGGAGGACCCAGACTGCAGGAACTGTCCAGGGGTCCAGACCCCCTGAGGAGGGGCACTGGGGTCTCACCCGGCACAGGCCAGCAGGGATGGATGCAGAGATACATCCGTCTCTGGAGTAGGAGCCCCATTCCCGAGGCTTGGCGAGCAGAGCCTGGGGCGACGGGAGGATGGGGCGGGGAGGGCGGGGGAGGACCAGAGAGGATCACAGGAACACAGACACCTATTCTTGCTCCACGGCGATACCATCCATGCCGTTGGTGAAGCCAAAATCCTAGCGTCACCCTTGGTTCCACAGGTTCTGCACACCCCACGTCCAAGCCCTCCGTGGCGTCTGTCAGTGCAGCTGCCAAGCTCACCTGGAATCTGTCCTCTGCCCCGGCCGCACCTGTCTGCCCTGGACTGGGCGGTGGCCTCCCCAGTCCCCAGTGGCCACTCCTGCCCGTTGGCAGTGCACGCTCCAAGAGCTGCAGGGTCCCTTCTTCCTCCCAGCTTACTGGGATGTCCACGCAGCTGATCAGATCTCCGCTCCTTCCCTGGCCTTCCGCTCCCTCCCGCCCCCTTCCTGCCTCGACACCAGGGCAGTGCTCTCCCGTTCTCTCTAAGCACCAGCTCCACCTCGTCCAGCTCTGGCCCTGGGGACACTGGCCTGCCTCTCTAACTTCCAGCTCCCAGGCTTGGGCAAGTGGCCGGGAAGGTGGCAGAGCAGGAGGGTCCAGGAGAATGCTGGATGCCGGGACTGCTGTAGACCGAGTTCGTCAGCAGGCACCAACCCTGTTCAGTCCCTCAGCCTCTACACGACCATGATAGAAGATGGCACTGAAGCCCCCTGCCCCCAAATCTCCCTGATCTTCTTTCCATCACTTCCTGTTCACACCACGCAAAAGATCCATGGACTGGAAGCCTCCAGCCCCGCTCTCTTCCTGCTGGGTGTGTGGCTTTGAGAGTCTTCTCATTGTTCCGTGGCCTGACTGTTACATCTGTGAGGTGTGGACTGGCCCAGATTTGAAACTGAAGTAGGTCAACTCCTAGGGGTTGGCAAAGAGAACCCGCCTGGGAGAGCTTCTGCCAGGCGTGTGCAAAGCTGAATGTAAAGTTCAATTAGCTCACTATGGGGGGTTCTGGAATGCAGAGGAGGAAGTTACCAGCCTCAGAGAAGGTTGGGTACCATTCATTTTGCTGTCTTCTGTGACTGGTTATCACGTTTGCCTTTATTTCAGTCAATTCAGAAATGCACCCATAATGTTCATTTCTGGGGACAAACACGACCAAAATGAGTAAGTTATTTATCTATAAACATTATGAAGCATTTTCAGGTATTTAACAGTTGTAATAACTACCTGTATTTATATTAATTACTTTCAAATGTTAACTACATTTTTAATTGCTTTAAAATAGGTCTTAGAATCTCTTTTCTTAGCAAGTACACAATTGATGATAGCTACTTATAAGTGAAAACTCTACAGTTAAAATTACTCTCTTGGGGGCTTCCCTGGTGACGCAGTGGTTAAGAATCCACCTGCCAACGCAGGGGACACGGGTTCGAGCCCTGATCCAGGAAGATCCCACATGCCTCGGAGCAACTAAGCCTCTGCGCCACAACTACTGAGTCTGCGCTCTACAGCCCGCGATCCACAACTACTGAGCCCGCGTGCCACAACTACTCAAGCCCACGAGCCTAGAGCCTGTGCTGCGCAGCAAGAGAAGCCACCACAATGAGAAGCCCTCGCACCGCAACGAAGAGCAGCCCCCGCTCGCCTCAACCAGAGAAAAGCCTGCGTGCAGCAACAAAGACCCAATGCAGCCAAAATAAAATAATAAAATAAATACATTTATAAAAAAAGTAAAAACAAAGTAACTTTAATAATATATTAAAAAAATTACTCTCTTGATAGTCAAAAAAAAAAGAAAAGAAAATCCTGCTCTTTCATTTTGATGAATGTGGGAATATTTAAGATTCAAGAAAATGTCGTAGACCTTATTTCAAGCATTATTTTGAAAGATAAGACAATATCAACCCTGGAAGAAAAATGTGCAAATGAAGGGCTTGTTCAGATTGCTATTTCCTAAATGAAAGACACCTGCCGGTCTGACTGGCTTACAGGCACTGGCCCTGAGCTTCAGGACGCGCCCTCATCACTAGGTGATGCCCCTGGGTCACATCACTTGCAGGTCAGTGTTGATTTCGTACCATCTTTTTCCATGTATCAAAGGACAGTTTACTCCTTGCGTGACAGAATGGAACTGAAGGTAACTTCACTGGTGTTTTACTCAGCTGGCAAGAAAGGGACAAATTCCCCTTTCCCGGGAGTCTGTCAAAACTAGAAACACCTAACACAGGAGCCACAAAACTTCATCACCACCTTGTAAAGCAAGACCTTCCTTTCACAGACTGGTTCACAGGCAGAACACACACCACGCTGCAGCCCTTCACCTGGCCTGCTGATAAAGGGAATGTATGCCTCCTAAAAGTTCTGTTCAAGGAACTAATTCCTCCTCACATATGTAATACATGAATTTGTGGTTCATCGATTTTCTAAGAATTTTTTTAAAAGACAGTGAACATAGTTTAATTTTGGTGATTCAGAAGGTAACCGTTTTCTCGCTGGGCGTAAGCTTGTTCCGAGCATGTGTGTCCACTGCCCTGTGGCTAAGCCGTGGTCCTGGGAAGCATGCCTACGTGTCCACTGCAGATGGCAGTGGGAGCCGGGCCATGAAGCCCGCTCCACCATCATGACCTGCGTGACCTTGGGAAGCGGTCTCATTTCACGGTGCCTCAGTGTCCTCATCTGTAAAATGGGAATGATGGTATCTACCTCTCACAGGGTTGGGAAGGTGAAATTAGTTCACAGATGTGAAGGGCTCAGAGCAATGCTCAGCACACAGCGAGGTTCGATAAACATCACCTATGTTCATGATGTATGGCCAGTCACCTGAGGACCTCCATCTGCTCAAAAACACCAGAGAATGAATTCAACAGAGGACTTTTGGGCCTCATCCATGAATGCTTAAGGAAAATAGCCCCAGGAATGATTAGATGACCAGAATGCCCTTTTGTGGTCTAAACAAATTTTATATCGTTGTTCCCACCGTTCAATTAATGGGAGAAAAGAATTCTGATGTCCGCCCTCCTTTTCCTATCCTGCTGTTTTTCTGCTTCCTGAAGGTTCTGTCCACCGCTGCTTGTTTTAACACCCCCTCCCTGACAGAGGTTAAATGTGAGTGAAAGTGGTTTGATTAAAACCCAGGCAGAGGGTTTCCCTGGTGGCGCTGTGGTTGAGAGTTCACCTGCCGATGCAGGGGACACGGGTTCGTGCCCCGGTCCGGGAAGATCCCACATGTCGCGGAGCGGCTGGGCCCGTGAGCCATGGCCGCTGAGCCTGCGCGTCCGGAGCCTGTGCTCCGCAACGGGAGAGGCCACAACAGTGAGAGGTCCGCGTACCATAAAAAAAAAAAAAAAAAAAGATGATCAAGTCTGTATACGAAAAATTATAACAGTTTTCTTGAAAAATGCCACAGAATGCTAAATAAATAGAAAGATACACCAAAAATTATCATTCTCAGCAAACTAACCTAAAAATGCAATGCAGTTACAATGAATGGCTCTGTGTGTGTGTGTGTGTGGTGAGGGGAAGGGAGATGGGGAAGGGGTGGGGGAGGGGGAGAGGGTCCACAAAGGGCCAAGAATAGCCAAGACAATTTTGAAGAACAAAGTGGAGGCGTATCCTACCAAAAACAAGACTAACAAAGAAATAGTATTTAATATAACGTGCTATTGACCATGAGTCAAGCCATATACCAAAGCAAAAGAAAAGAGACCCCAGAAATAGATGCCTTCAGACATAGAAACTGGACATATGGCCATAAAACTAAATGAACACAGACCTGTGCTGTCATAACTGAGGTTTATCTATCTGTGAAAAACAAAATAAAATTAGATCCGTATCTCATACCACATGCACAATTAAGCCTCAGGTAGATTAATGAACTACCTGTGAAAAGCAAAGTTTTAAAACTTATGGGAAAAAAATCCAGGATATTTGTATAACCTCAGGATGGGAAAATATTTCTCTTTTTTTAAAGGTTCTTGGGAATCCCCAGGGGACCACATTAAAAAAAATATATTTATTTACTTGGCTACGCTGCTTCATCATTGCGGCACACGGGATCTTCGCTGAGTCATGCAGGATCTTTAGTTGTGGCATGCGGGATCTAGTTCCCCAACCAGGAATGGAACCCAGGACCCCTGCATTGGGAGTGTGGAGTCTTAACCACTAGACCACCAGGGAAGTCCTGGAAAATATTTCTTAAACACAACACAGAAAGGGCACATCAGACAGGAAATGAATTTGCATCAAAACTGAAAACTTCTCTCTGACAAATGACATCCCAAACAAAACTGAACGACAAGTCACAGAGTGCATGAGATTTTTATGACAAAGGTCATTGTTCAGAATCAAGAACAAAGAATCCAACAGGAAAACAGACAAAATAGGCAATTCACTGATGAGAAACGTAAATAGCCAAGATATTGACAATATGTGACAAGTCGAGAAGAATCTATGTCAAGAAGTCTTGGCAAGGATGTGGCCAGAGCAAGGGCACCTCTTCCACTGGCAGTGAGAATGTGAGTCTGCATTACCCCTTCGTCGAGAAATGGGAAATGTTTTGCAAAAGGGCAGATGCACTTTCCTTTCATCCTGGCAAGTATGCCTGCTGAGAAGATGGAGCACAAGAGCCCATGCTGAGGAGGGCGTGACGGTTCTTTCTAGTACTGTTGCAACAGTAAAAAAATTGGAAACAACTTATATCCGTTAACATGAGACAGATAAGCAAGTTGTGGAAAAGCTACATACATTCAAGCTACATACATATCCATGCGGATCAACATCAAAGAGCATGATGGTGGGTGAAAACAGAAAACTGCTTATGGTACCGATTATGTTAAATTTTATGTAAAATTTTAGTGAATTATGCAAGCATGCAGGGGAAAGGCAAAATCAACCTCAGGATCGTGGCTGTGCCTGGACACCCTCTAATTTCAGACATAGAGAGGGAGCCATGGCCGGGGTCTCAGTGGGGTCTGTAAAAATATATAAAATTGCAGTAATATGGTTCTTGTTTTTTAAAAAGATAGAAGCAAACATTGTAAACATGATGAAACTGGACAAATACGGGTGGCACTTGCTACATTACTCTCAGACTTTCCAGTCTGTTCACCTGGTTCCTCTTGCAGGGTGGATACGCCAGGAGGTGAACGGGGCCAGGCCTGCCAAAGGCATCGCTGTTTGCACAGAAACGACCCTGAGCCTGTGGCCGCACCGTCCCGTGTCCTCCTACGCGGATCCCATTGGTGGTGGAGAAAGCACCAGATCTGGCATTCAAGACGGAAATCTGGGTCCACCACCAGTTACGAGACTGTAGCTCTGACACTGCATGTCCTGGAGTCATGTTCTCGCCTCTAAAGTGTCAATGATAAAGTCTGCCTCGCAGACCTCGCTGGGGCTGGGGTCATGGTGGGGAAAACAGCGTGATGGATCTAAAAGGCCCTGCACTTGGGGACCTAGAGATGATCCTTCTAAGTGAAGTAAGCCAGACAGAGGAAGACAAATATCATATGATATCACTTACATGTGGAATCTAAAAATATGATACAAATGAACTTATTTACAAAACAGAAACAGACACACAGATACAGAAAACAAATTTATGGTCACCAAAGGGGAAAGGTGGGGGGAGGGATAGATTAGTATAGGATTAGCATATATACACTACTGTATATAAAATAGATAAACAACAAGGACCTACTGCATAGCACAGGGAGCTATACTCAGTTTCTTGTAATAACCTATAAGGGAAAAGAATCTGAAAAGGAATACAGATATATGTTTACATACTGAATCACTGTGTTGTACACCTGAAACTTACACAACATTGTCAATAAACTATACTTTGATTAAAAAATAAAAATGTAAATAAATAAATAAAAAGGCTGTGCAAAGCGGGTCACAAAGGATGGCTCCCAGAAAAGCCAAACTGGGGCCAAATGTAAAAGAACACTTAGGTATCAGTCCTCTGCTAAGTCGTTTATCTCGCAATAATTCTGCTCCCTCAGCCGAAGGCTCTGTCCTGTGGTCCCTCTCATCTTGGGCATCTCCGTGAAGGCCTGGGGATATTAAGCCACTCCAAACGATTTTGCTCAGCTCTGCTATGATTATCTTATGCCTTCCTCAAGTTTCCATAACCAGTGCTTATTGATTTTTGAATCAAGTCAAATCCCTAAACGGATCTTTGAATTCCTGCACTGGCCCATCTCCATCTTTCTGGTCTTTGCTTTTATCCCTTTTTTTAACTGTCACTCATCTGTCACAAAGACGGTTAACAGCTTGAGGTATAATTGACATATGACAAAATGCACATATTTTAAGCACAGAATTTGATGAGTTTTGACACACGTATACACCTGGGTAGCCATCACCACAATCAAGCGAGTGAATCTATCCACGGCCCCCAGTTGCCTCTGGCTCCTTTGTTACAAGTAGTTCTGTGCTCTCACTTTCTCTTCTGCCGGTTTTATGCATTCTTTCAAATGGCCTCATCATTCAATTATTACTGAAAAATTTTCCATCCCACGTATTTTCCTCCTAATACCCTCCTCCTCCCAGCATCCCTGTGCTCATTTAGAGCCCGGAAAATAACTACATGCTTTAGAAATAACCTCTAATCTCCAGGAGTGGGCTCTGTGCTGTCTCTCCAGTCTGTATATGGAAATCAACAGCCTGCTATCTGCCTCCCCCTACCAAAAAGGCAATGGGACTCCTCCTGAAGGCCCTGGCTTTGTTTGGGGACTAGAGTGAAAATCAGTTCTATTATTACTCGTGCTGGGACCATCCCAGACCAAACAATGTGTTGCTGGCCCTCATCATAACCCTCCTCTCAGACCCTGACATCGAGACTGTGCTAGCCTCGTGGAGATCCTGCAGCCGAGGGGGGAGGGCCGTGGACCACCTCCTTGTGGGTCCTTATCTGAATGTGCTGAAGACTGCGGGTCCTCGTGTGAGGGGGGTCCGCCCGTGTGGCCCAGCACCAGGCCCTGCAGGCCCCCCAGGAAGCTGCCTTTCACTGGCTACATCACAGCACGTCCCCTGGTGATGGCTTTAGCGTGTCCACTTGGGGAGGGTCCAGGGCAGCAGTCTGGGAGGAAGCTGTGTTTGCACAGCGTGTTGCCTTAGACCTTAAAAATGTCCGCTGTCCATTTCAAATAATGTGAGGGTTCCTACCTATGCGATGACGGGGGTCTGTAGCACTCCTTTCCCAACTGGAATCCCCTTGGCACCATAATCGATCCCACAGCTGCGCCACCCGCCACCTTGATCCCCCAGTCCCCAGGGCACACTCTCAAGGTAGAGGATGGCTGCCAGTGACTTCCTAGAAGGCCTCATGCAGCTCACTCGGAAGCTGGGCCCCTCTTTCTTTACTCTGGTCTTACATGCAACATATATGGTAGAAGTTACAGAGGGTTCCAGAAAGGACTGGTTGGTACTCTTCCTTGACGTCCAGTGTGATACAGGCTTTCCCCTACTGTGACTTGACTGGATTAAGGGAGGCCCACATAGCTGGTAAAACATCACTTCTGGGTGCATCTGTGAGGGTGTCCTGGAAGGGATCAGCAGTTCAATCAGTAGACGGAGTAAAGGAGACACCCAGTGTGGGTGGGCATCACCCAATCTGCTGAGGGTCCTCGTAGAGCAAACACGCAGAGGAAGGGAAAATTTGCTCTCTCTGCTTGAGCTGGAAAGTCCTTCTCCTCCTGTCCTTGGACATTGTCACTGCTGGTTCCTGAGCTTTCAGACTCAGAACAGGACTTACATCCTATGTCCTCCCCATTCTCAGGCCTTGGGACTTGGACTGAGTTATATAACCCGCTTTCCTGGTTCTCCAGCTCACGGACAGCAGATCCTGGGGCTTCTGGGCCGCCATAACCACATGAGCCAATTCCCATAATAAATCTCTCTCTCTCTCTGTATATATACACATTTTCTTTTTTGCAAGAGATAGTTTATTAACGCATGCCATGCACATTGCATGCGACAAGCCTAAACCAGAAGTAACTAAAGATGGTGGCTCAGAATCCCAGCTTCTGTAGCATCTTCAGCAAAGGACAATGAAGTCGTAGAGAAATGATAGGACGAAGGAGGGCAGTTTTAAGCTTCCAAAGTTGGCAAACTGTGTTGGGAAATATACGGAAGGAAAGTGATGGAGTAAGGTTTTTTTAAAAAGAGGAATCTATTTCATGCAAGTTCTTTAGAGAAAGATACACTGAAAAGTCGAAAAACAATGACTTTTTGCTGAATACATTATTACGATGGCTTTTTACTAGGTGACATGCTGAGAAGAAAACTGACTAATTCAATGGGAATTTATAGAAATATGTCATCCAACTGGTTATGCTGTCTTAGGCAAGATACTCAGCCTCCAAGACTCATTTTCCTAATAGCAAAATGAATGGTGAATTTCTTGCTAAATATTCCACAAACCAATTTTTATCTTTGGAGCACAATGATTTTATGAAAATGGGTGATGCTACCGTCTGAGATCACCAATCATACCCTTCGTGCTTTTCCACTGGAATCTAGAATAGATTGTGTTTTCCCATTGGAATCTGGAATAGGAGATGTATAGAGATATTTTCTGTTGGTTCTTTTTCCCTGGAAAACCCCAACTAAGACAGCTTTTTTAGAGGTCTTCAGACATTTCAGTTAGAATCAGAGGTATGTATATGGCCAAGCACTGTGTCATGTCACCACTGTACCCAGAGCTGTGTGTGTGTTTGGTATCGTTCAGCAAGAGAATCCAAATGTGTTTTCCTATCTTCCCACTTCCTCGGTTTCTTAGATGTCACCAATTCTTTTCTTATAGCTAACCCACCCCATCACCTCTGCATACATAACATTTTATTCATCACTCCACTCAGCAAAATAATGACTCTCCCTTAGGATGGAGCAGAGGATTGAAAAATGCTTTTATAATTTAACACTTTAATTTCCTGTCACAGTGGAAATAGTGCACTACCCTGTAATTGTCTGTTTCACTTGTGACTTTCCTCCGCCAGACCTGGAGGGCAGACTCTACATCTTTTATCTCTGGACACCCAATGTCCAACCCAGGCACAGAAGAGGTGCTCAAAACAGTGACTGAATGAATGAATTAAAAACCCTCATTGAGGGACTTCCCTGGTGGCAGCAGTGGTTAAGAATCTGCCTGCCAATGCAGGGGACATGGGTTCGAGCCCTGATCCAGGAAGATCCCACATGCCTCGGAGCAACTAAGCCCACGCGCCACAATTACTGAGCCTGCGCTCTAGAGTCCGTGAGCTACAACTACTGAGCCCATGTGCCACAACTACTGAGCCCACACGCCACAACTACTGAAACCCGCATGCCTAGAGCCTGTGCTCCACAGCAAGAGAAGCCACTGCAACGAGAAGCCTGTGCACCACAATGAAAGAGTAGCCCCTGCTCACCGCAACTAGAGAAAAGCCCGCACTCAGCAACGAAGACCCAACGCAGCCAAAACTAAATATTAATTACTTTTAATAAAAAGAATAGAAAACTATCAAAAACTTAAAAAAAAAAAAAAACCCTCACTGATTTCAGAGACGGTTCCAGAGTGTTGCCCGGGGCCCGACCCCTCTCTGTGAGCCACTGTGAGCCAAAGAGATTTGGTTCCTGCCTCCGTGGGGCTTACGGTCTGGATAGGGCATGCTTACAATCCATGGTCACTGTCATGTGAAGATAAAGTACAAGGAGCTGTGAGAACTTAGGATGAGGGTGCTGGTCTAGCCTGAGGGCTGGAGGAACGCTGACGGCCGGAGGATGAGGAAAAATGAGCCCATCGCAGTGGAGAGGAAGAGCCTTCCAGACACGGAAGTGTGTCCTGGAGGCTGAGGAGGCCAGGGCGGCTGTGGGAAGGGGACAGGCAAGAGTGTCACAAACTGAGGCCAGACAGACTCTGTGAGACATGCTCCGAGATGTAGGTCTTTGCCCTGAAAGCAAGTGCGACCTCATGGGATGTGCAGCGTTAATGTCAGCGTGAGGTGATGGGACAGCGGCCAGGGAGGGTGGCGGGAGGGAGAGAGAGGTTGGGACCCCTCCGTGGTCCCACTGCAGGGGTGCTGGGATGACTAATTTTGTGTGTCAATTTGGCTGCCCTGTGGTGCCCAGGGATGTGGTCAAACATCATTCTGGATGTTTCTGTGACAGTGTTTTTGAGTGAGCTTCACATTCATAGCAGTGACCCTGAGTAAAACAGAGTGTCTTCCAAATGGGGGTAGGGGTCATCCAACCAGGTGAAGGCCTGACCTCCCCCGAGGAGGAGGGATCCTGCTGCAGACAGAGATGGCCTTTGGACTTGAACTCAGTTCTTCCCTGATGTTCATCCTGTTGCCCACCCTGCATATTCTGGACTTGTCAGCCTTGTAATCATGTCAGTCAATTCTTTAAATATCTCTCTCTCTCATATGTACGCACAGACGCATGTGTGCGCGCGCACGCGCGCGCGCACACACACACACACACACACACACACACACACACACACATACACACACGTCTTATTGGTTCTCTTTCTCTGGAGAACCCTGACTAATACAGGGGAGAAGATCTGAAATCGTCATTTTGGAGAGTTGAGGAGAGAGATGGGCAGGGGAAGGCAGCACAGGTGCACAGAGTGGAGCGCCAGGTGAGGCAGGTGCCAGGTGAGGCAGGTGCTCACGGTGTAAGGTGCTCAGCCACAGGCCTCACGACGCGGCCCACTGGTCTTGCTGGGTGCAGATGAGGAGGGAATGTGGACAGTGGTTCATCCAGGGAGTGGGCGCCAGCAGAGAGGGGCTAGGAACAGAGTGGTGGGGCTTTTGGACACTAGTCCATGTGTCCTTGAAGGCATGGATCTGGTCCCTGGGCAGGGAGAAGGATGGACTCGCATGGTGGAGTCCGGCTGAGGCTGGGGAGGAGGCCTAGGGGAGAGGAGGCCGGACAAGAAGGCTGCAGGAGCCCAGGCTGGGGCCATGAGCTGGGTCGTCCCGCAGGCCATCCTGGAGGTGGCAGGGCTCAGGGAAACGATCTTGGAGTGTGTGGTGGTGCTCGTGTGGAGGACATGGGATCTGGAGACTTGGGGTTAAGAGAGGGAGATGCCAGAGCTCTGCAGGGACGAGCGCCCGGAATGCTGTGGCTCTTCCCTGCAAAGAGGAGGAGACGGGGATAAAACCGCCCGGCGGAGGGACAAAGGCGAGGTGCTGGCCCCACAGGAAGTGCCCTTATCCCGAGCAGGGCAGTGAGTGGCCCGTCCTGGGCCTGCCTGCTCCACACCTGGCCCTTCGTGTACAGACGGCAGCCCACCCACCCATCCTGGGGGGCGGGCAGTGCTGAGGGACTGCGAGAGGCAACCAGCCCAACGAGGCTGCCCGCACAGGGACTGCTACAAATACATCCCTAGGAATACTTCTATGTCAACATCTGAGTCTCCCGGACCTGGTTTTAACTGAGCAGGTACAGATAAGTCGCAGGCCTCTTGGGTGGAACCTCTGTTCTGTAGGATTATTCTAAATATGCCATACAGACTTGGGGCTGCAGACATCCCACAAGACTCAGTATCACAACCACACAGGGGAGAGCGATGCCACCAAAATCAGAGGGTGGGCAGGCAGGCTTCCGGTGGCTTTGGGAACCAAGGGCAGAGATGCCATTCAGGAATGTGGTCGGCATCCCCACCCTATCACGGGGGCGAGGTGGGGGGAAGCCTTGCCAGAGATAAACTGTGCTCGATCTCTCTGCACATTCCCTTACAGGGACCCCGTGACTGCTAAGTGGGAGATCGGGAATTTCACATCCTTCTCATCTCTGTCTGGATTCCACTTGGCCAGAGGGACCCGTGAGCCGCCCCCTTGGGGATCCAGGGGTGAGAAGAAAGCTGTATAGAGATATGACCGTCTGTCTTGCTCTGTGTGGCTGCCCACTTCAGAAAATGGGAAGGTTCCTTCTAGCAGGGGTGTGTGTGTGTGTGTGTGTGTGTGTGTGTGTGTGTGTGTGTGTGTGTGTGTCTGTGTGTGTGTCTGTGTGTGTGTGTGTGTGTGTGTGTGTTTATTGTTTCACACTGCCAGTCAATGCTGTGAGTTTTGTCACAAAATATTAGTGTTCACTTATTCTCAGAACCATTTTTATTTCTTCAGCATGGTTAAAAACTTACTCAAGATTAAATGATTTTTTTCAGGTCCCTAGGTATTTAGGAAATTGTCTTGCTGGGATTTTTTCCCCTTTAACTCCCTTAGAGACAAAGAAAAGGGTCTTCAAGAGAAGATAAGGAAGCATATAAACTCAATAACTGATTGATTTCTTGGGAAGCTTTTATCTCCTTGTCCATTGATAAAGTTTCTTTAGGTAATTTGCTTTACTACGGCTCAATAAATTAAACCAGGTACTTGAAGCAAACAACCAAACGAAAAAAGATCTTTAACTCTGTTTTGAATTAGAATTACATCATTATAATAAAACCATAATGATATTCTGGGATATAGCAAAGAATGAAAGTTGGGATGGATATAATATCAACACATGACGAAGCATATTCCATCAACTAACAATTCCAATTTGTGTAATCTTTTAAAAATTCTATTTATACTGATCAGAAAATATGTCACAATCTTGTGCTGGGTTTGACTTGGCAAAGACAACCATTAAACTACCAAAACATCTTTTTATCATTTATTTTGTCAATCTTCCAAAAGCCTAGACATTATCTTATCAGGAAAGGGGACCTCCTTTGGTCGCAATTCCCGCCACTGTCCAGTGCTTTGGGAAAGCGGATGCTGAAATCCTAATTTTGAGGCCACCCTCTTTATGGACTTCATAATGGGATGCCCCCCAGCCAGGTTCCATCATCAGGGAGCAGGCACTTGAGTCTTGGAGAACTGAGACTCTCCAAGGAGACCTGCCCGTCAGCAGACTCGCTCAGGGACCCAGGAGGAGCCATCTGACTCCCTCTGTGCTGCTGCCTGCTCAGCCACATGCTAGGCATCAGGATGCCCCATCCGCCCAGTTCTACAATTCTGAGGATCCCTGCACTGCACGATGGAGTTCTGGGTCCCCTCTATGCCCTTTGCCCTTTCCCCTGCTCTCACCCTGTCAGGGTGGAGCAGCAAACCTGGGCATGGCAGGAGGCATTATGTTTGAGAGGTGCTGGTCTGCCCCCAGGATCCAGGATTCGATGCGGCTGGGGAAAGCTGAAAAGAGATCCAGGGAAGAGGGCTCAGAGCCCCCAAACGACCGAAAATAATCTGAGGGACAAGTGACGCAGCATCCCCACCATCTTCTGGGTTCCTGTTAGACTCCTTATCAGCCAGGAAGAAGACCAGTTTCTGCTTGTTTTCCCTGACGGTGGATTATGCCTGCACAACCTTCCAGATATCGGGAGCGGTGGGGGGGAGGGTGGTGTGAAGGTCAGGAAGAAATCAGACCAATCTCACTAAGTCACCATCAGTTAATTCAAACACACCTCAAATCAACAGAGTGTTGATTCCCAAACCAATTATACGGGATTTCCTGGGCACAAACTGAGTTCATTAGATACAAAGTATGAATAATCCATCATCTAATATGGAAATTTAGGCAGGGAACGTCACTAATCAGATACCTAGAGCCTCAAGTCAGACATTAAAGGACCAACAAACCCACTCTAATTGCTGATCAAAACAGCAGGCAAGGGAAACTAATCAAAGTGACATGCCCGTTCGTGCCTTTCCTCTGGCTCCCAAGGAAATGTGCTCCGCGGAGGAGCAGGCCTGCCCTTCCCCACGTGCCTCCTGCCACCCCCATGCGTTCCGAGAGTTTCAACATGGAGAAGCCACCCCAGGTCCCTTCACAGCGGGTGAGTCACCGAGCACAAGCTGGCTTGCATGACTTTAAGCATAATGAGCATATTAAAAATGACTGCACAGTGCACACTACTGTGTATAAAATAGATAAACAACACGCTCTACTGTATAGCACAGGGAACTATATTCAATATCCTGTAATAAACCATAATGGAAAAGAATATGAAAAAGAAGATATATATATGTACAACTGAATCACTTCGCTGTACAGCAGAAATTAACATAACATTGTAAACCAAGTATACATCAATTAAAAAAAAAAGAGTGCACGACTAATTACAAGAAAACTAGAGAATGTGGTACCTGGATCTACATGAATCTCAGAGGAAGAAGTACCTATATTTATGAAAAGGAAGTACAAAACCTTAATTACGCTAAAGCCTATTTAAATAGAGCACGATGCTTGATAGGGGTTAGGACTTGCCTCTAGTGCTTTGAAGTATCCATGGACCTCAGAAAAGATCTAAGAAAGGGATAAAATACATGGAAACTCCCCCCCACCCGTGTAATTAACTAGCTACAGACATCCTTGGGGGAAGGCTGGGACCAAACTGGGAAGGTGGCGGCTCAGTCTAAGATCTAAAAGTAGAGACACAAAGGCTCAAGAAATAAACGACAAAGAAACAGACTGAGAGGTGAGCTGCCCAAACCCGAGATCACGTCAGAAGCAGAGCACAAAGATAACAGTCACTGCAGAGAACAAGGCGAGGAGGAGAGGCTTTAGGAAAATGGAGCAAAGTGAGGTGGAAAAGAAAGAGTTGTAAAAACTAGAGAAAAAAATGATAGTGATGAAAGGTCAGAGTGGTCCAAGGAAGGCACAGTTACCCTCAAACTAAGAGAACAGAAAAAAAAATTCAAATGCATAGTTCAAGAAAGTTTTTCTGAAATAAAGCAAGATGCAAACTCACAGGCTGAAAGGTGCACTGTGGACCATGGAAATTTGAGAAGGACTGATCAGTGTCAAGACATATCATAGTGAAATTAATGGACTTGATCATTTAAAAACACCATTGACATAGGACCAAAACCATGTTGCCTTGTATCGGACAGGCTGGGCTAGGTTACGCTGTGGTAACAAACATCCCCCAGGTCTCAGTGGGTTAAGACAACAGAGGTTTATTTCTCATTCATGTCATGTGTCCATTGTGGGTACCTGTGGGTGAGTTATGGGGTCTCTGCCCACGGTAGGAACCCAGGCTGATGGTGCAGCCAACACTTATGATTTGCCAGTTACTGTGCCAGAGGGAAGGAGAGCCCCGGAGAATCTCACACCACAGGTACACACTCAGCCTTGGAAAAGGGATCCATGTATGTTCCACTCACGTGGCTCCAGGCACCCAAAAGGGCACTAGGACTAGGTCTAGGGGAACTTGGAGAGTTAAAAATATTTTTAAACAACACTGATGACTACCACATACCAAAAAAGGAGAGAGCATTATGCTGATATAAGATCTTTCTCTACAGCAATACTCGATGTCAAAAGAGAATGGCACACCATCTATAAACCCCTAGGGGGTAAATGTGCTCCTCAAAAATTCTATACCAGGGAGGTCATTATGGATAATACCTCCCAGTTCTGCTTAGGATGCAGACAGCTAAAAAGAGCATTCACCCCACCATTACAAAAAAAATAAGACACCGGACACTCTGCAAATTCACATCTTAAGTTGATCCCATCTGACAGCTAAGGTTGCAGGGCAACCAGCTAATCCAAATGCCAAGGAAAGACAGACACCTCTACGGAGAGATAGGAGGACGGGCTTACCCGGGGCCGATGCTGTCAAACAAGTTCTAGTGGAAAAGGTGGACCAGAGCATACAGGGAACTTCGCAGAGAGATGGAAGCTACATGTAAGAATCAAAGGGAAATGCTAGAAATGAAAAGCAGTCACAGAAACCACAGGGTCACCAGAAGGCTCGACAGAGCTGAGGAAAGACTTACCATGTGGGGTTGATTTTGGGGAATGCAAGGCTGGTTCACCATTCAAAGAAAGACAAATACATGATATTGCTTATATGTGGAATCTAAAAAAAACGATACAGATAAACTCATATGCAAAAGAGAGATAAACTCACAGACATAGAAAGCAAACTTATGATTACCAAAAGGGAAGAGGGGGAGGGATAAATTAGGAGTTTGGGATTAACATATACACACTACTCTATATAAAATAGATAACCAACAAGGTCCTACTATATAGCACAGGGGGCTATACTTAATATCTTGTAATAACCTATAATGGAAAATAATCTGAAAAAGAATAGATATAGATATATATGTATGTATAAGTAAATCACTTTGCTGTACACCTGAAACTAACATAACATTGTAAATCAACTATACTTCAATTAAAAAAAAAAACGTGATTCGCCGCATTAGCAGAATAAAGAAGACAAAGTATATGAACATCTAAGTAGACGCAGAAGGTACTTTGACAAAACCAACATCCACCATGATAAAAACTCTCAGAAAACTAGGAATAGTAGGCAACTTCCACAACCAGATAGTGTACGTCTATAAAAAACTCAGAGCTAACAACACATGTAATCCCTAGAATCAGGAACAAGGCAAGCATGTACGCTCTCACTACTTCTATCTGACACTGCTGGAGATTCTAGTCAGTGCAATAGGCAAGGAAGAAGAATCAGAGGCAACCAGATGGGAAAAGAAGACGTAAGATGGCATCTTTCTGGTAATCAATAGCACATGATTGCCTCCATAGAAAATCCAAAAGAATCTATAAAAGAGCTACTAGAACTAGTAGGTAAGTTTAGCAAATCACAGGATACAAGCTCAGTCACAAAAATCAAATTTCTATATATAAATGAACAAAAGACAATTTTTAAAAAATTAAGTACCATTAAAAGAGCATCTGTACACATTAAATACTCTAAGCATACACATTATAAAATACGTTATGCTCTATATACTAAAAACTACACAACACTGATGGAAAAAAAGGAACACTGATGAAATCAAAGAAGACCTAAATAAGTGGAGAGCTTATTCCAAGTTGATGTATACATTCAGTGCAACCTCAATCAAAATTCCAGCAGGATTTCTGTAGAAGTTGAAATGTTGATTCCACAATTTATATGGAAATACAAAGGAACTAGGATAACCAAGACAATTTTGGAAAACAAAAACAAAGTTAGAGGACAGCAGTAAACAAGCTCTTACTTCTAAGAGTCCCTTGTCTTCCTGATCTTGGATGAATCTCAGCTCCCCCCAGAGCCATTGTTCCCTTTCCAGGCCCTCGGCTTGGGGGCAGGGGCAGGCTGGTCACTGCTGCTCTTTTTTTAAATTTAATTTTTTATTTTATGCTGGAGTATACTTGATTTATAATGCTGTGTTCATTTCAGGTGTACAGCAAAGTGCTTCAGTTATACATATACATATATCCATTTGTTTTCAGGTTCTTTTCCCATATAGGTTATTACAGAATACTGCATAGGGTTCCCTGTGCTATACAGTAGGTCCTTGTTGATTATCTATTTCATCTATTTTATGATTATTTTATATATATAATGTTTATATGTTAATCCCAAAGTCCTAATTTATACCCCCCATCCCACATTTCCCCTTTGCTAACCATAGGTTTGTTTTCTATGTCTGTGAGTCTGTTTCTGTTTTGTAAAGAAGTTCAGTTGTATCATATTTTTAAAGATTCCACATATAAGTGATATCATATTATACTTGTCTTTCTCTGTCTGACTTACTCCACTCAGTATGATAATCTCTAGGTCTATCCATGTTGCTGCAAATGGCATTATTTCATTCCTTTTTATGGCTGAGTAATATTCCGTTGTATGTATGTACCACATCTTCTTTATTCATTCATGTATCAATGGACATTTAGGTTGTTTCCATGTCTTGGCTATTGTAAATAGTGCTGCTATGAACATAGGGGTGCATGTATCTTTTCAAATTATGGTTTTCTCCAGATATATGCCCTAGGAGTGGGATTGCTGGGTCATATGGTAGTTCTATTTTTAGTTATTTAAGGAACCTCCATACTGTTCTCCATAGTGGCTGCACCAATTTACATTCCCCCCAGCAGTGTAGGTTCCCTTTTCTCCACACACTCTCCAGCACTTATTATGTATAGACTTTTTGATGATGGCCATTCTGACTGATATGAGGTGATACCTCATTGTAGTTTTGATTTGCATTTCTCTAATGATTAGTGATGTTGAGCATCTTTTCATGTGCTTTTTGGCCACCTGTATGTCTTCTTTGGAGAAATGTGTATTTAGATCTTCTGCCCAGGTTTTGATGGGGTTGTTTGTTTTTTGATATTGAGCTGCATGAGCTGTGTGTATATTTTGGAAATTAATCCCTTGTTGGTCGCTTCGTTTGCAAACTGCTGCTCTTTCCACCTCAGTCATAAATCCTACCTCCTCTGGGCCTCACGCCACCAGCACTACCTCTACTTACATTTTGGAAACAAATTCATTGAGAAGTTTGGTGCAGTCTTTCTTTTCCTTCAACTCTTACCATTGTCCCAGGCAACGCAAACGTCCATGGGGATGAGCCATTCAACGAGGCTCCCAGCTTGGCTGGAACATCTTCAGTGTCCTTCACTCCATTCCATTCAAGCCGCCCTATCCCTCATGGCCTTCTCGTCAGGGCACCAGAACAGTGGACGAGGGTGGACAGCAAGCTCCCCCAGGCCCGGCTGCGTTCTTAGAGGGAGCGTTGTTGGCCCCACACCATCCTCACTGTTCAAGCCAAGGTCACCTCCTCAGGGGCTGGAGGGGGCCCCTGAGTGCAGCGTTAGGAACTCCAGGCCTTGGGGGAGCAGGCCAGAGGTCTCCAATCCATCCACCGGGGAGAGGGGTGTGACCTGATCACTTCACCACATCTGCACACCCAGGCAGTCTGCAGCATTGTAAGATGCCCTGGGGGCGTGCCAGCGTCTTCGGGGTTGGGGGGATTGCACTGTCATTATAATGACCTATTGTCTTATGACGTTTTTTAAATATGGAAAGAAACAGTGCCCGGGCTGAGCAGAAGACTTAGGAGTAGGCAGAATGAGATCAGAGTGAGCACGGCCGACGCTGGTGGGATGACGCTGAGCACCCCCAGGAGCTATTAAGGTAGAAGCCGTGGCCATACTCAACGGGAGACGGCAAGGAACACCCTGTGACCAAGAGGATGGGCCCTTGATTGCTGCCTTCTGGCTTCCTCCAACCCCCTGGATCTGTCGCTCTGGTGGGCTGCTGGGACCAATGAGCAGGGACCATCCTCCCTGTGAAACAGGGAGGTGCTGGGGGCCTCAGGCACAACCTCTATCTCTGTAGCCACTGCTTGTTTGCCAGCCAGCTTCCCAGGGCACTGGAGTTCACAGGGAGTTCCCCAGACCTGCTGGTTCACCATTGCCAGTATTTGAAATGACACCCATGGAGGACGAACCACAGGCCCCCGTTCCAGACGGCGACACTGCTCTCCATTCTCCCAGGTGCCAGCGTGCCTCTCTGGAGCCTCCAGATCCCCGCACACTGCAACCCTTGCACACGTATGTACTACAGGGCTCCCTGTATACCGTAAATACCATTTTACCACCCACCAAGAGCTGCTTGGACCGTAGCTGCATCTTTCAAAAAATGTTTAGCAGTTTAGTTTCAGGGAAAAGAGAAGAATTGGGTTCGTTGTTCATACACGTTTTTAAGCGGCCAATGTTAATTTTCAGGAGTAGGAAAATCTTGTAGGAAGAAAAAGAAAGAAGTGATATAAACAATTTTCCATGTCATTAAAGAGAAATCAGATGCTGTACATAAGAATAGATTGCCATGGGAGACTATAAAATTTCTTGCTCCAAATATCTTTAAAAAGGCGAAATAAGTACCCATCTGTTCCCTGACGATGGAATAGCAAAAATGTTGGCTCAGCCATAAAAAAGAACAAAATAATGCCATTTGCAGCAACATGGAGGGACCTAGAGATTATCATACTAAGTGAAATAAGTCAGAAAGACAAATATCATATGATATCACTTATATGTGGAACCTAAAATATGACACAGATGAACCTATCTACAAAACAGAAACAGACTCACAGGCATAGAGAACAGACTGGTGGTTGCCTAGGGGGAGGAGGGTGGAAGCGGGAAGGATTGGGAGTTTGGGGTTATCAGAGGTGAACCCTAAACTCCCAATCCTTATATATAGGATGGATAAACAACAAGGTCCTACTGTATAGCACAGAGAACTATATCCAATTTCCTGGGATAAACCATAATGGAAAAGAATATAGTAAGAGAATGTATGTATAACTGAGTCACTTTGCTGTACAGCAGTAATTAACACAACATTGTAAATCAACTATACTTCAGTTAAAAAAATGTTGGAGGGACTTCCCTGGTGGCACAGTGGTCGAGCATCCACCTGCCAGTGCAGGGGACACAGGTTCGAGCCCTGATCCGGGAAGATCTCAGATGCCACGGAGCAACTAAGCCCATGTGGCACAACTACTGAGCCTGAGCTCTAGAGCCCACACACCACAGCTACTGAGCCCGCGAGCCACAACTACTGAAGCCCGTGTGCCTAGAGCCCGAGCTCCGCAACAAGAGAAGCCACGACAGTGAGAAGCTCAAGCACCGCCACAAAGAGTAGCTCCCACTCGCAGCAACTAGAGAAAGCCTGCACGCAGCAACAAAGACCCAGAGCAGCCAAAAATAAATAACTTAAAAAAAAATGTTGGAAAAGCAGTGGCACGCGTCACATCCACATCTGCAACAACCTCTTTTAACACATTCAGCCCTGCTTCACAGATGTGGGAGTCAGAGAGTGAAATGGTGGAAATGGAAAACCCAGAAAGTGAAACCTTTAAAGAGGAAATCTCTAATGGTTTAAAACGCTCTCTGGAAAGATACTCCCTGCTGCATGTGACCCAGCTGGATGAACTAAGAACTGAAAGGAACGCAGTTAATAAAACCTTCCTATGAGATGTCGCGACGTCGCAAGGATGGGATGGGAGGTGGAAGCAGTGGAGCCTGGGTCACCTTTAAGGTCAGCCGCACGGTGTTGCAGTCCTCCCTCAGCGGGTTCAGCTTCAGTGTCTCTCCAAGGTTGCTGCAGCCCGACGACTGATGCTGCATCTCACAGCAGACACACACCTCGACGCTGTCGAACTTAATCTAGACAGGAGTACACAGAGCTCACGGTTAAAACCGGGCACGTGCTTGAGCTACACACACGCTTAAGAACACCATGTGACAAGCATCTCATCTCGTTTTCTCTAAATGATAAAGTCAAGACGATTTTTTTAATAGACAAAAGACATCAGAAACACTATTAGGAATTATTTAAAATTTCTATTTTAAAAGCAATTAATAAAAAAATAAATTTGAAGAAACCTAAGCTATAAAGTTACAGAAAATTACATGAAGTTGAGCATGGAGACGTTATCACATGTCTGTGATAACATACACTCTGTTCCCACGGTCAGCAGCTCCCGTCTCCCTTCATGGCCTAGCAAACTCCTACTCATCCATCAAGACCCAACTCAAGCGCCATCCCTGAGGCCCTGTCTGGTTTCCCTCTCGGGAGCTGCTTGCTTCTCCCCTGCTGAAGACTCACTTTTTCAGCAGCAGTGGCTCGTGTCTGTGTGCCCCCAAGGGCAGCTGCCACATCTTAACCATTACAATGTTCACAATGCCCAGGAGGTGTGGGCCTTCAGTAAGAGCTGAATGAATAAAAACACCTGGGAAAATGAAAGACTATGGAACGAAAAAATGCAGTTCAAGTGTTTTTAAAAGCCTGGACCCCAGGAGGAGAGCCACAGAGCACACCTGAGCCGGACCTGCAGCTTGAAGTGGACCTGCCCTGACCTGGCTGCAGGAATGAGAGAGAAATCACTACACTGCACACGCACACAGTTGTCCCCACCCATCTCCAGTCCTGGTCGGGTTGTCACACACGCACCCAACTGTTCACAGCCTTGGGCTTCTGGAAAAGTGAACTAAAAGAGGGACAGCCATAGGTCAAGGGCATCGTCCATGGCCAAATTTTCATCTATTTTAAACCTCTAGATAGTTTATCCTTTACCTATTTTATGCCTCATCTTTGCTCTTCTCATTCAGTCTTTTCAAATAATTTATAAATCACTACACGTGTGAGTGGGTGGGGGGGACCTCGTGTGTCCAGGACTGCTCGTTAGCGATTCTCCAAATCTGCGCGCAGGCCTCGGGGGCAGGACGGGAGGCAGGGGGAGGAGGGCGGTGTCCTCACAAACCACTGTCCCCTGCCACAGCCACCCACCTACGGCAGGAGGGGCTGCGAAAGCTGCCTATAGAGATGCTCATGCTTTTAGAGATGTCTCCAGGCTCCAGGGCTGAAGCCCGGCTAAAGGAGCCGTACAACACTCCGGGAAATAGTGCAGCCCACACCTGACCCCGCACCCAACCCTGGAGGTCCACAGGGCCCGCTGCCCACCAGCGTCAGGGCCGCCGTTGGTAGAGAGGCATGGGCCAGACCGAGGTGAACGGCTGTGGCTCTCTGGCCACTGAAATCTCCACGGTCATGTCATTGGCAATGTTTATTTCTGGTCTCAAAAAACTGGAAAAGAAGGGTTATGATTCTCGAGGCCAAATTTTAAAAGGTAACGAGGGAAAAGGTAAAACTGTTAAAAGGTAAAACAAAGGTTAAAAAAAAAAGGTCAAAGTTCACCCCAGGTGCCCCTGCCCATTGGGGGTTCTGAGGTCCCCAGCCTTGGGTGCCGGGTGGATCCTGGCCATCAGAGCTGGGCATGTGCTCAGGGAGAAGACCACTCTGCCTCAGAGCATCCTGGACCTGAGGTGCATGGGAGGGGAGCTGGGGCGGCACCACCCAGAACGGAGGCCGGAGGGAGGCTGGTGGACAGGCTCTCTCCTGGTCAAACTCTGCCCAGGCTCCCGCGAGCCCTCTTCCCCACAAGGCCTCAACCGTGGCCTATAAGGCCTGAAAACACAAACAAGCTCTAACAGCTCAAGGCAACATCCCTACAGGACTTGACCCCCGCAAAAGTGCCTGCCTGAGAAAGCCCAAGGCTGCCAGGAGAACCGGCTGCTTTTTCCAGCCTCGGGAGAGGGCCCATGTCCCAGCCTGTGTGGGAGGGGAGCCTGTCTCCGGTGACTGCCAGCAGCTGGCACAGACAGCGGGCATCTTCGCATGGACCCTGCTAACCCGTTGTGATTTTCCACTTCCCTGACTCTACTGAGGCCCCACTCCCCCCCACCCCCACTCCCTCATCCTTCCTTTAACACGCCTGGTCACCTCTGTGCAAAATGAAGTCGAGTTCAAGCACACACTCGACTCTCCTCCCAACTTCCACATTCTACTTCTAATGAAAACCTGTCCTCACCACTTTGAGGTAGAGCTCTGTCCATCTTTGACAAGGCCCAGCTCTGGGGAGCTGAGGCTACTGATTTCCCCCTGAGGCAGCCCGGGGCAGGGGCCTCTTCTTGGCCTTCTCCCGAGGTGTCTTACACACCCGCCCTCAGCCCACTGTTTAAGGCACTGAGATTTACAACAAGAGTGAACAGGAAACAAAATTGCTGAAATCCCTGTATGGAACTTTATTTCTGGTCCTCTTTGCTAGAAAATATTTATTCTGGAATTGGAGGCCTAACTACATAAAATTTCTAGGGGTTGATTTTTCTCTTGTCTGAAGCAGGAGTAAGACAGTATGGGAAGGGGCTGGCTATGGGGACAGAGACGGTATTGGAGTGACAGGGAACCATGGGCTCCCAGTGGCCTGCAGAGCCTGGGGACAGCTGTGAGATGGATGAGAACATTTCAGAGGCCAGGTTGTGTGCACGACTTTCACTCCCTCCTGTATAATGTCAGCGTGCTCTATACAGGCAATGATGTGGTTTCCAGTACCCACATGTTTACCCAAACTACCTTTGCCTGAACAATAGAGAGATGGAGGCAGAAAACCATACAAATAGATGGAGAGATATACCCTGTTCTTGGATTGGAAGAATCAACATTGTGAAAATGACTATACTACCCAAGACAATCTACAGATTCAATGCAATCCCTATCAAATTACCAATAGCAGTTTTCACAGAACTAGAACAAAAAAATTTTTTAATTTGTATGGAAACACAAATGACCTCAAATAGCAAGAACAATCTTGAGAATGAAAAACGGTGGTGGAAGAATCAGGCTCCCTGACTTCAGACTATACTACAAAGCTACAGTCATCAAAACAGTATGGTACTGGCACAAAAGCAGAAATACAGATCAATGAAATAGGATAGAAAGCCCAGAAATAAACCCACTCACCTATGGTCAACTAATCTATGACAAAGGAGGCAAGAATACACAATGGAGAAAAGACAGTCTCTTCAATAAGTGGTGCTGGGAAAATTGGACAGCTACATGTAAAAGAATGAAATTAGAACATTCTCTAACACCATACACAAAAAAACACTCAAAGTGGATTAAAGACCTAAATGTAAAATCAGATACTATAAACCTCCTAGAGGAAAACATAGGCAGAACACTCTTTGACATAAATCGTAGCAATATTTTTTTGGATCCATCTCTTAGAGTAATGGAAATAACAAAAATAAACAAATAGGACCTAATTAAACATATATGTTCTTTAAAGCATTTTTATCATGGATTATAAATGAATACATGAAGGTCCAAACAAGAAAACTGTGAGAAGGTAAGATAGGAGAATATCCTCATGACCCTGGGATAGGGAAACACTTCTTAAACATGGCTCAAAATGTGTTAAGAATAAACAAATGATTCCTGTGTTTGACTATTTGTAATTAAAATTTTTTTCATCAAACAATACCCATAAGAGAGTAAAAATAGGAGATTTTGCATCACATGTAAGTGACAGATGACTTATATCCAAAACAAACAAAAAGCTCTGTCTTAAATATTCAGAAAAAGACAAACAACCCCTATGAAACATGCGATATTGAGCCCCACCACAATAGTACTCTGAGAAACAGAAATCAAAATAAAGTGAGATGTCATTACATCCCCATCAGAATCGCTAAAACTGAAGAACAATGACAATAGACAATACCAAGTGAGGATAAGGATGTGAAGCAACAGGAATGCATACACTTCTGTGGGGTGTGAATTGAGACAGAAATGTTGGAAAACAGCTTGGCATTATCTACTTAAGTTAAAGATTGCACCTCAATCTAACATAATGCCCAACAGATATCTCCATCCTAGGACTATATCCAACAGATATGCATGCAATGGTTACAAAAAAACATGTACTGGAAAGTTCATAGCAACATTACTTAAAACAGCTTCACACAGGAAAGAGCTCAATGTCCATCAAATGCAGAATGGATGAATAAACTGTTTTATATTCATACCATGCAATATTATAAAGCAATGAACATAAATACAGCAACATGCCCCACGAGTATACCGCACAGCATGTTGAGCACAGGGAGCCAGATACAAAAGAAATACTTCTACTGAAACGAAGTTCAAAAAACCAGACAAGGGCTTCCCTGGTGGCGCAGTGGTTGAGAGTCCGCCTGCCGATGCAGGGGACATGGGTTCGTGCCCCGGTCCGGGAAGATCCCACATGCCGCGGAGCGGCTGGGCCCGTGAGCCATGGCCGCTGAGCCTGCGCGTCCGGAGCCTGTGCTCCGGAACGGGAGAGGCCACAACAGTGAGAGGCCCGCCTACCGCAAAAAAACAAAAAAAAACCCCACAAAATTAAACTATAGTGTTCAGAGGTGCATGCATAGCTGGTACAATTGTTTAGAAAATTAAAGATGTGACTATCATAAAGATTAGCATAGTGATTATCTTTGGGGGGGTGGAGAGGCAGTGAACTGGGAGTACATAAGGAGGGCTTTGGGATGCTGGGGACACTTTATTTCTAGACTTCAATGGAGGTCACATGGTTATTTGACTCTTGATGAATTGCTAAGCTACATATTTTTGTTTTGTGCACTTTCCTATATGTGTTTTGTGTTTCTCAATAGAAAAAGTTAAAAACCGATGGGCTTGCTTGAAAGTAAATGAAATGTAAAACTTAAATTCGGAAAAGAATGAAAACAAAATAATAGAAAACAGAAAAAAAGAAATTTAACAAACATAAAAAGTGAAACTAATGGAATAGACATAAAGGTATTAGGACGAATAAAGCCTAATGATGATTCTTGAACAGACCAAAAAAAATAATAATAATAATGCAAATCCTTGGTAGGATTGATTTTTGAAAAAGAAAGCCAAAGTAAACAACACTAGGAATGAGAAAGGAGATTTAACTATAAATATAGTAGAGATTAGAAGAATATGGGCAGCTCTACAGCCATAAATTTGAAAATCTAGAGGACATGGATAATTTCCTAGCAAAATAAAACTATGATACTGAGTCCATAAGATGCAGTAAACATAAAGATCAATAACCATAAGAGATTGGAAAGTCCAATATGGCATTTCAGGCTGAGTTCACTCTGACCTTTAATGAAAAGATAATTCCTACGTTTTAAAACAATTTCAGACCAAGAGACAAGGAAGAAAACACCACAGTTACCTTATAAAGCTAGCAAAGCCTTACCAGCAATTCTGAAAAGAAAAAACAAAAGCTCCCCACCCCCACTAACAACCAAAAGGCCAATTTCTCCTTTCAATTAAAAAAAAAAAAAAACCCACAAATATTCTAAGCAAAAAACTGGCCAATTGAATCCAATGCTATATTAAAGGAATTCTATTCCATGGCTGTATTAAAAAGGAATCTTGAATGAGAACTATACAACCCAAGTCAAAACGCCTTAAACAAGAAAGGGAATTTGTAGATTCATAAAACCAAAACCAGAGTCCAAGGTTTGGAACTCAGGTATGGTGGCAGCCAGGTACTGAAATGGTCTCAGTGCTGTCTTTCTCAGTCTCTGGCTACCCTTTCCTTAGGGTTGGCTCTGTACTCAGAGAGCATCTCCTGAAAACACGTCCAGAACCTGGAAGCTTAGCAGCCTCACTGGTCAATGTGTGCATTCCGATTGCTGCAGCCCCAGGCCTGGCTGGCCACATAGCAAAGGGAGAAGTAAAACTTTGTTCTGTTAAACATTTCGTATTTACTTGTTTCCAAAGCCTAGGTTCCCCTGAAAAATACCCAAGGCTCATTTTAGAAACAGAATTCTAGAACAGTGGTAAATCTATTAAGAAAATTTGTTCCATCAACAAATCAAAAGAGAAAAATCATGCGATCCTATAAATAAATATCATAAGACCACTGCATAAAATTTAGCAGGCGTTCATAATAAAAACTGTAAGTCAATTAAGAATATGAGAAAACAACTTAAGTTTGACAAGGCTTTTATCAAGCAAATGTCAAAAGCAAACATCATTTGAACTGGAGAAATACTGCAGGCAATGCCCCTAAGATCAGGAATGAGACAGTTATCCACACCCATGACCACAATTCTACACAATTGTTTTAGAAACTCTAGCTAATTTAATAAAATAAGAAAATACTGTAAGCTGTGTAAATATTGGAGAAGATGGAATTATCTTTCTTCTCAAATGTGGTTGAATATCTAAAAGAATCTAAGAGACTATACTAAAAATGACGGGAATTAAAGAGTATTTGTTACATTGGTTATAATAAATATGATACTAGTAACAACCAATTTAAAAAAATGCTAGTAACAACCAATTAAAAATTTTAAAAAACAATTAAAAAAATATGATACTAGTAACAACCAATTAAAAAAAGAAAAAATATTCTATTATAACAAATATAAGATACTTAGAAATTAAACACGACAATTTAATGACCTACGTGAAGCTATGTATAAAATGCTATTAAATGGCAAAAACTCAGGTACAGGAGATGTGGGTCATTTTATCTGGCTGCCCGCTACCACTGAGCCTTCCTCCCAGTTTGAGGAATCTCTTCGTTACGAGTCTTCCACTTTTACCAGAAAGGCTTCCCCAGGCGGCCTTGCAGCGAGAGAGCAGGCAGACGCCCCAGGCTCCCCCACATGGGACATGACAAGCCTGCAGGAGACTCTAGGTGGGAGCTTGGGATGCAAAGAGGCTTGCACTGAACCAGCTCCACTCTGGCCCTGCAAGTAGCAGACATGTGCTCCTTCCCGAAGGGCAGTATCTGGGGTTCTGGGGGCAGCGTCCAGAGCCCACAGTCAGCGGGGTCAGCCACAAACCCAGGGGTGATGACAGGGTCCCCCTCACAGCAAGCAGTTCCTTGGTGTGATTTTGGACATCACTCCTTTCCTGGCGTTGTAGTCCCCAAACATGATTTCTGGCCATTCTGGAGACTCTGAGCTATTGAGGGTCCTATAATAATTCCTTCAGGAGGAAAATAGCTCAAGTTGGTTTCTTCACAACTTAGAACCCGGACTGATACATATGGCCTGAATCCGTGGAGGGCACAATCGGCTCCCAAGTAGAAATCTGTGACATCCTGAAAATGCTGGTCCTTCCCAGGGACGCACAGGTGCGCGGGTACCCAAGCAGAGTCCCAGTGGAGTGGATAGAACTGGGCAAAAGTATTTTAAAGACTATTTGGAATAATAAGTGTGCAAGAATTATCCCCCCCAAACTGGAAAAGAATGATAGGAGGAGTGGATGCCTTAACAGACATTAAATTAATTATCCAGATGCTATTATCAAAACACTAAGGTAACAGCTTAAAAATAGACTAAGAGTTCGATAGGATAGAATAGTTTCAGAAATTAGACTGATAATCTACAGGAATCCAGTATATGAGAAGCATTTCAATGCAGTAGGAAAAAGATAGTTTGCTAATAAAGGGTGCTGGCATAATAGGCTGTTCATCTACAGTTGTCTCAAAAACATAAAAAGAGAAATTTTTTTTGTTTTTATTGATGTAGAGTTGATTTACGTTACGTTAATTTCTGTTGTACAGCAAAGTGGCTCAGTTACACATATATATTCTTTTTCATATTCTTTTCCATTATGGTTTATCACAGGATATTGACTATAGTTTCCAGTGCTATACAGTAGGACCTTGTTGTTTATCCATCCTATATATAATAGCTTGCATCTGCTAACCCCAAACTCCCAATCCATTCCTCCCCTGGCCCCGTCCCAACTGGCAACCACCAGTCTGTTATCTATGAGTCTGTTTTGTTGATATGCTCATTTGTGCTCTATTTTAGATTCCACATATAAGTGGTATCATATGATATTGTCTTTCTCCTTCTGACTTATTTCACTTAGTAAGATAATCTCTAGGTCCATCCATATTGCTGCAAATGGCATTATTTCATTCTTTTTTATGGCTAATATTCCATTGTATACATGTACCACTGGATATATATATATATATATCTTCTTTATCCATTCATCTGTCGATGGACATTTAGGTTGTTTCCATGTCTTGGCTATTGTAAACAGTGCTGCTATGAATACTGGGGTACATATATCTCTTCGAATTATAGTTAGTCTGGGTATATGCCCAGGAGTCGGATTGCTGGATCATATGGCAACTCTATTTTTAGTTTTTTGAGGACCCTCCATACTGTTCTCCATAGTGGCTGCACCAATTTACATTCCCACCAACCGTGTGGGAGGGTTCCCTTTTCTCCACACGCTCTCCAGCATTTATTATTTGTAGACTTTTTGATGATAGTTATTCTGCCCGGTGTTAGATGATACCTCATTGTAGTTTTGATTAGCATTTCTCTAACAATTAGTTACATTGAGAATCTTTTCATGTGCCTGTTGGCCATCTGTATGTCTTTAAAGATAAAATATATTTGACTGATCATCTAAATTAAAACAATAAAAATACAGGAATATATAAAAGAATGGTTGCAGAAACATGGATGTGTGGAGTCCTTTGAAAAGCAAATCAAGAGTCTCAGAATCTGTGAAGTCTCAAAACAAAAGACAGACCCAGACAAAGCATGGGGGACAACTGGCCAATGAGGCCTGGGGCCAAACAGAACACACACGTTTCCCACTGAGGCCCCCAAGCTTCTAGGCTGTGGGTCTGGAGCTCCTGGATATATTTTCAGGAGATGGGCAAAGAGTTAATATCCCTAACAGCATTAGGAATGAGAAAGGTGACATAAATACAAGAGCAGGGGGGATTAAAAATGAGAAGAAAATGCTGGGACTAACTGTGCCAGTAAATCTGAATATCTAGAAAAAATACAGGTGACCCTTGAACAATGCAGGGGTTTGGGGTGATGACCTCTGTGCAGCCCCAAATCCGTGTATAACTTTATGGTCGTCACCCCCGATTCTGGGCAGCCTTCTCTGCCACTCCAGAGGGACTGAATCCCCCTGAAACTCAAGTCTCCTGCTCCCCATGCACATTTCTCCCAGAGCACTGATCCTTCTGCAGGGCACTTTACTCAACTGCCACCCCATCAAAGTGACAGGGCACAGTCCCAGGACAAGGGCTGCCTTTTCCCTCTGCATCCCCCGGGGCTATGCAGGGCCTGCATGGGGTGGCTGCTCCCAGCCAGCTCGGAAATAAACCGATAGATGAAGAATGATAGGAAGGAAGATGGATGCAAAAGTGTCACTTTGGTTAATCCCATTGGCTCTTAAAGGCTTCAAGGAGGTTTTGTAATCATTATGTTTTCTATTTTCTGTATTTTGTAATGCTTTGACATCTTGGAGCCTTGTTCATCCTGGAGGGAGTGCCTTTCCAGGGCTGGCTAGTTCCTGGATAGGGAACAGCTGGCCTAGGAGCCTGCCTTTCATGTGAACTGCAAATCCAGCACCCACACCCCAGCCACCTCCTTTATCTCTCACACTCCAAGCCAGTAGTCCCCCACCCTAAACACCCCAGGGCCAGGGAACTAACAACTAGGGACAACCCTCAGGCCCGAGTCTGCTGGCTCTATTCAAACCAGCCGATCCTAAGCTTGCTCTGAGCACCTACCCTGCCTCCCCCATTCCTTCCATGAAAACCACAATAAAGGCTCATGCCCATACCTTCCCTTTGCTCCGTCTGCCTCCTGACTGGCCCTGGTGCTTCCCCGTGTGGCCCTGCCTGGCCTGGGCTGCCCCCTCTTCTTAGAAACTGTGAATAACACTCTTCTTTCAAGGCAGCTGTTTCTGTGTCTGTCATCCGGCCGTACCTGGTTAAAACAAATCCTGGGTATATTCCAAAACAGGCTTGCAACTTAAAGCATGATAAATCCTTCTCCAACCACCTGTTACCCTAATTCATCTCATCCTTGAGTATATTTTCAATAAACACCTGTACTTCAAATGTATTAATGCATATCCTAGAGTGAATCTCGGGGGTATGGAATACGTATCAAGCATTACTCCTAACGCTCAAGATCACAGGATGTAATAGAAAATGTTCTTCTGTAAAATATGCAGTTATTCAAATTTCTCCGTCACAATGGGAAGAGTAAAAATCAACATATTTCTCCAGTCTTTCCCTCAGATGACTTCTGCATTTCGCTTTTATCACTATAGTTTGTTCTGTAGTAAAATGGCAAACATACACACACCATCTGCAGGACAGTAAGGGTAAGGCAGGGGTGTGCTGGGTGCAGATGCACCCGGCCGGATGCAGACCTCTGGGCGTGTGCTGTGACCGGAAACTCCAGCCAGGACGGGAGCAGGACAGGCAGCCCGGCTGCAAGCCTCCGTGTGATGGGAAGGCCACTCCTCGGCCCCAGCACCCTGGACCCTTCTGGTGTGCTGCCCGGCACCCCTCTGAACCCCCCCAACCCCCTGACTCGGGGCGAGTCCTGGGCATCTTGGGAGCGGAAGGCCAGGCTGATAAGTGCTAATCACTGGGCAGGGAGGCTGTCCCCAAACCTCTCAGCAGCCAGGCCCCAGCCCTTGGTCCACTAACTTTGAAGCTGTGTCTCACTTCGCCTTGGAACCCTTTACTCTGAGAAAAGGGGAAATAGAGCTTTGGTTACATAGAGACTGGATACCAGGTAGCCTGGCGGTCAGCCTGACTCCTGGCACTTGCTGGGTGTTGTGGGCTGGGTGCTGGCACAGGGGCCCGGGTGTGTGATGCTCCAGCACTGCCCAGCCTGACACTAGGGGAGGAGGGTCCCAAGGCCAGGTTTGACCAGCTTTCCTCTCTGTGGCTTCAGGGAGGCCAGGGCCCCAAAAGTTCCCATTTGGCTTGTTCTTCGGAGTCTTTCCAAACTCATTACAACTTAAATTTCCACCTCTAAACTGACGTTGTTTTTGTCCCTACGTTGCTTTCATTATGCTATTTCATTCTGTCAAGGAAGCCTGATGGTGATGACTGACCAGTGTTTCTGAATTCCACTCTCTACATCACTAAAGTGCGTTAGGATATGGGCACGCTGCTGATGAAAGCAAAGAGCTGCTCCATTCTCTTTCATTGCACTTTGGAACGTGTATCACAGGGTCAATGCGAACATCCATTAACAAAATTCCCTTAAAACCCCAAATCTGTTGAGAATCTAGGGTTTTGTGTGTTTTTTTTTAAATTGTGTGTGTGTATAAAACGTTTAAGGAAAAAAGGTATCTAATTCCAGAGATACAACTTTTATTATAGAAATCATAAAATTAAGCTTTTAAATCTTCCCTGAGCTTTTAGGGAAAAAAACAGTACCTGCTTTTTATTTATATCATCAGATATTTTACCTTTATTTTGGTCTTCATTTTGTCAGAGTCTGTTTGCTAATTTAGCTGTTGCCTCTGCAACAGATGCTCAAATTATTTGTAGAATAATAAATGTAACAGAGGCATAGACTTTTAATGTTTCATCATGTGAGTGCCACTGCGAGAGAGACAGAGAGAGACAAAGACAAACAGAGACAGACAGAGAGACAGAGACAGAGACACAGAGACACAGAGAGAGACAGAGATAGAGAGACAGAGAGAATCAGTCTAAAGAGTGTAGAATCTGAAGGTTGCCATTGTAACATTCCTGCCAGGGAGCCAGCGGTTATCTTCATAGGACACAGCAACAATTTCTACAGACTTGGGAGTTTTTACAAGACCTTTTTGTTCAAATGACACTCTCAAGGACGGCAGAAGTTGGTAAATTATGACTGTTCACATCAGCCTCCCTGTTGATCAGGGAAACGAGACTGCTATTCTTGAGATGTCCCAGTCACAGGAGAGGCGTGGAACTGGTTGGATGCAGATGCCTCTTCTGGACCAGCGGGAGTGGGGCCTTCACCTCCTCCCTGCCTTTTGTTAATGACATAGAGTCATGTTTTTTTAGGCCAGACTCTGAAACGTCATTAGTTAGCACTGTAATCAAAGCAGAGCCCGACTTGGCTGGCGGAAATGGAGAAAGGGCTGGTTAACAGGAAAATGAGACGCATTTAGCATTTTTCTTCCAGAGAGACCCAAGCAGGGATGTGTTGCAGCAGCAGTGTTTGGAATAACAGAAACATCGCCAAGGACCTAAATGAGGTTCTGGGGTCAAGTTAACTTGGGAAATAGTGTCTTAGAAAATGAAATGGCCCCTCTCCTGCGTGGTTTCTCAGCCTGTAATCTTCCCCTGCCTGTCGCCACCCTCACGGGAGGGGACTAAGTTGCCCGCATCCCTCCCCTCCTCCTCCCTCCTTTCTCCCCCTCCTTCTTCTTCTTTTTTTTTTTTTTTTGCGGTACGCGGGCCTCTCACTGTTGTGGGCTCTCCCGCCGTGGAGCACAGGCTCCGGACGCACAGGCTCAGCGGCCATAGCCCACGGGCCCAGCCGCTCCGCGGCATGGGGGATCTTCCGGGACCGGGGCACGAACCCATGTCCCCTGCATCGGCAGGCGGACTCTCAACCACTGCGCCACCAGGGAAGCCCTCCCCCCCCCCTTCTTTTTAAAATAACATCCATCATGTCTTCCACGCCGAACACTCCAAAGAGCCCACCGGGAGAACTGGGGAAGGAGGAATTGTGGGGGGCTGCTTCCCCTCCAGGCCCCCAGCTTTGGGGGGCGACTGCAGGGCTGCCGGCTCCCTCAGGCTCAGCAACCCCCCACCAAATCACTCTGTTTCCAGACACAAATGCCTGTCCACTAGTATTTGTTCATCCTAAACCATAACAAAACCATCCACCAAGAAAGAATGTTTTTACTAGTTTCTAGTAAAAACTAGTAAACTGGTAAACCAGTTTACTAGTTTTCTCCTTTCCGAGAGGGGAGGTGCCCTACCCACCCCACCTTGCCCCGCCCTCCATCTTCTACAGCCGGACTCCTAGCTCGGCATCTCGGCGCCCACGCCTTTCTTCCTGGTGAGCCTGCTGCTCTGACAATGGGCATCTAGGGGCTCTGGGGGACGCAGACACCAGTGTGACTGGTGCTCCCGTCAGGTGAGCCACTAACACCCTCAAGAACGGCCAGTTTCAATCACCACTTTTTCTTCTGGAGACCACACTTCCGGCGGATACTAGAGGCCCGCTAACTCACTGGCCCAGTCAGCCCGGCTCAGCAGGTGCCTCTGGGGCCAGGGTGAGGGCTAGGGGACAGAGGGTCACCTGAGAGGCTGGCCTTGGACCCCCAGCTCCCTCCCCAGGCCTCCCCCACTTCGGCATCTCCGCAAGAGAAAGGCGGGTGCTCTGGGGAGGGTGGAGAAGAGGATTCATCACGTCTGACACCGACGCACTCCCAGCTCCCACCCTGCTCTGTCCCCCCGGACACACGCAGCCCCACTCAGAAGGCAAGAGAAAAACCCTACGTGTGTGGATACCTGGGGGGTCTCTCGAGGAGTGCCAGGTGATGTATGGGGGTTCACGATGTCGGGAGAGATGACGTTAACCTCCCAGTTCTTGCTACATTTCTGTGAACAGTCATGGGAGGCAGGGCAGCGAATCGACCCTGCCCACGGCTTTCACCCAAATTTATGTACACGGACGAGGCAACATTATACAGCGGGTAGCTGGAGACTGGAGAGATGCGAAGAGGTCCCGAAGTGGCCCAGCCATGAAGTCACATGGATGAAACCACCAGAGGACTTCCCGAGGCAGGTGTCAGGTCCAGCGGAGAGAAATCCCAGGGTCTGAGTCCTTCCAAGTCCCCGGAGACCAGAGGGACACTCAGCCTGGGCTGAGGCTGCCAGCTCTGCGCCCCGCATGCCCCTGGGCTTCCATCTCTCAAACTCCGGTTACCCTCGGACCTGAAGCACCCCCTCCCCAGGGAGCTTCCCTGCATCACTCAGGCCCCAGCCCACCTGTCACCTGCTCAGAGAAGACTGGGCCACCTCGGCACATCTCCTTGCTCCTTTCCTTGTAGCCCTTCCTGTTACCTGACTCTCCTGTTGGCTCGTCTGTCACTCACCTCTCTGCCTAGAACATGAGCCACACACGGAATGCAGAGCCAGCACTTGTCTGACTTGTCATTGCCACATCCCTGGCACCCGAACATTCCAGACGTGTGGCTCTGCCTCTGTGTGAAAATGTATCACCCAATGAATGCAAGTACACAGGACAGATAAGTATTTGTATGCAACCACCATTGGCTTACTGTAAACATATCAATTTTTATTTTGCTGAGCATGTCTTCTTTGCTAGGGAACTTTGTGGTTTGGAGTCAGGCTGCTGCGTTAGCCATGAAATCTGTTTACTGATGATAATGGCAAATTCACATGCAGGTGAATTGAAAAAGAATTGTGTTACTACAAAGGGAACAGTTCTGTGTCATCACAACAAACGACAAAGAACAGTCAGACGCTAACTTCCTTGTGAAGCCCAGAGAGGCCGACTATTCTTGACCCACGATTAGTAGAATAAAACCTACACCTTTCAGCAACAATGGAAGCCTGAAGGAGAGGGTGGCGAGGAGACCCCGAGTGGGCCTGTGTACTTTCAGCTAAGTTTCCTTTCATCTTTAAAGCCAGGCGTTCCCAACAGCCCCAGCCAAAGGCTGTGTCCTCTCCTAATTTATTATTCATCACAGTGAAGCTAAATCAGGGTTGCCCTGGTTACGGTGGGGCTCCTCTGAGGGCTGTGGCTTCCTAATTAGTGTTGGCTTGGTTACTGGATGCTTTCCATTTGGAGATTAGAGGGCCGGTAATAAATGCAGCTGTAAGTATCAAGAAAAAAATTCTACCAGGCTCTGGAAAGAATGAGACAGTCATAAAATCAAGGTCCTCCTCCAAAATACACCATTGAGGATCTCCACCTGAGGTCCTGATGAACTCAGCAATAAGAAATAGAATAACTGGCTCATAAAAATAGTAGATGACTTTTAAAAAACAATAACTGAATTGTGAAACTATTAATTAGATGACTTCGGCTAACCGAATTGGGCTGTCACACACAGAATGTTCAATTTGCAATAAAGACCCTGCTCAGACCAGCATTCAGCAAATGTTCTCTGAGTTCCTGCCATGGCCTTGTTCTGGATCCTGGGAGGAGGATGAGTCCTGGGGCGTTTGGAGGACTTGCGGGAGGGAAGATGACAAGGAATGTGACCTAAGAACAGAGTTTCCAGAAAGAAAGAGACAGTGGTGCCTTGAGTGGGCAGGAAGCAGACTTGGAGGGTCAGAATTCAGCCTGGGTCTCTTCTCAGAAGCCCAGCACCTCACCCCTCTGACATCAGGCTGAGATAAGGGTTACTTGGCTGCAGGAATCCGAGACGTGTTTGTGAGCATCTGGGGATGCGTGCCCTGTGTCTGGAGCCTGGTCTTCAAGTTGCCTGGAGTTCAGGTGGGGCCGCTACAAGGCAGTGAAAGTGACAAAGGGCACATTTAGGGTGAGGGGTCTGAGATGCTTCCCCCATATCTACACTCAAAAGGGACATGTGGGGCATGAGGGGCCCTAGAATTCATTTGTACCCCAAGAAGTCCCTAGAAGAGATAGGAGAACCCCAAGCAGCTAGATCTGGAGGTGAGGCCCTGGAGAGGACCTCAGATGTCAGCAGCTGATGCCAGTGCAGGCCAGAGAGGGCTCAGAGGACAGCACAGAGCAAGCGCCACCCCGCCCACCCTCACTGCTGTGATGCTCAGTCTGGCCCCCCAGACCCAGATGCCACCAGGGACAGAAAAGGAGAAGACGGAGAGGGGAGAAGTGCTGAAGGGCTGAATGCCTTCTGGAACGAGATAATGTTAACCTTGGAGAGACTGTCTGCAGCTGATAAGAGACTAAATCACTGTGTAGTGATAAGGGTCAAGGTTATTTTTCCTAAATCGGTAGAGACAGGCCAAGTCAAGGGGAGTATAAAAAATGAAGAATGCATTTCTGCAGTTCTAAGGCACCCTGTAAAAATTTAAACACACCATATAAAATACAAGTCAATAGGACTGAGACCAAACATCTCTCACAAGCATAAATATAAATAGGCTAAACTTACCAATTAAAGGAAAAAAGAAACCTTTAAAATATGAAGTTAAGTGAAATCAGCCAGACACAAAAAGACAAATATTGTATGATTTCACTCCTGTGAGATCCCTAGAGTAGTCAAAAATCATAGAGACAGAAAGTAGATGGTGGTTTCCAGGGGCTGGGGGAGGGGAGAATGGGACGTTATTGTTTAATGGGACAGAGTTTCTGTTTGGGAAGATGAAAAGTTCTGGAAATGGATGGTGGTGATGGCTGTACAACACCAACAATGTGAATATATTTGATGCCACTGAATTATACAATTAAAAATAGTTAAAATGGAAAATTTCATGTTATGTGTATTTTACCACAATAGAAAAGACTCCTACCTTTGCAAGCTAATTAATATGCTGTTTAATTATTAACTCATAAGTATAATCAAGAAAAAAATTCAAGATATATAAATTACCATTGATATAATAGATAAAACCTTGCTTACAGAGGAACGTAAGTTATAAAAATATTACAAAATATTTATGAAAGAATACTATGAAGTATTGATACTCATGACTTTAAAAATGATTCAAAGAAATCATAAATATGAAAAAATGCAAAACCTGCCAAATAACTAAATATCCTTCAAACATCACCAGTCTCACATAATTTGACTGATGAAACTTTTCAAAGGGTCACGGAACAGATGGTTCTGTTCTCACAGTCTTTATACCATTACAGAACATAAAAAAGGAAAGAACGCTTCTCTGCTTCTCTGTCTTCCAAACCCACTACTATAGTGATTCATCCTGTTTACGGGCTACGGTTTTTTATTCCCTCCTTCCTCTCCCTTTTCTTTTGGTAGGATACTTGTGTGGTTGCCATATATTGTCTTTTCATCTTGCTCATCCTTAACATGGAAGTTCTGGCCATACTGTAGCTTTTCTTTGCTATTATAAGAAAAATCTCTAAACATGGAAATTAAACAACTCACTTCTAAATAATCTATGGATCACAGAGGAAGATTCAAAAAACTTTAAAAACACATAGAACTGAATGAAAATAAAACATCAAAATATGTGGGACATAGCTAAAGCAATAGTAGGAGGAAAATTTATAGCACTCTATACTACATAAGAAACTAGGAAAGATCTCAAATCAATAACCTAATTTCTACCTCAAGAAACTAGAAAAAGAAGAGCAAAATCAACCCAAAGCAAGCAGAAGGAAGGAAATCATAATGAGCAGAAATAAATGAAGTTGAAAACAGAAATATAATTGAGAAAATTGATGGAAAAGGAACTAGTTCTTTGACAAGAAAAAATTGACAAACCTCTAGCAAGAAAAAAGATAAAGGACACATATTACCAATATCAGAAAGAAACAGGAGATATCTCTATGGACTCTGCAGACATTAAAATTGTGGTAAGGGAATAATATGAACTCTACACATATAAACTTGAAATTTAAATGAAATGAATCAGCTTCTTGAAAATCACAACTACCACAACTCACCCACAGGAAACAGATAATTTGAATAGCCTTATAACTATTAAGGGAGTTAAGTTTATAATTTTAAATCTCCCCCAAAAGAAATCTCCAAGCCTAGATGGTCTCACTGGAAAATTCTATCAAATGCTTAAAGAAGGGCTTCCCTGGTGGCACAGTGGTTGAGAGTCCGCCTGCCGATGCAGGGGACACGGGTTCGTGCCCTGGTCCGGGAAGATCCCATGTGCTGCAGAGCGGCTGGGCCCGTGAGCCATGGCCGCTGAGCCTGCGCGTCGGGAGCCTGTGCTCCGCAACGGGAGAGGCCACAGCAGTGAGAGGCCTGCGTACCGCAAAAAAAAACCCAAACCAAACCAAACCAACAAACAAAAACAACAAATGCTTAAAGACGAATTAGCACCAATTCTACACAATTTCTTCCAAAAAGAAGAAAAATTTTCCAATTTATTTTATTAAGCTATTATTACCTTGACGCAAAAACCAAAGACAATTCATAAAACAACAGACTGATATCTCTCACGAACTTAGATGCAAAATATCCCCAACAAAATATTACGAAACTGAATCCAAGAATGTGCAAAAATGATTGTAAACCATGCCCAAGAAATATCTATTCTAGGTATGTAAAACTGGTTAGCATTAGAAAATCAATCAATGTAATCTACCATATCAACAAGGTAAAGAAGAAAAATCTTGTGATCATATCAATTGACAAGGAAAAAACATTTGACAGAATCCAAAACCTATTAATTTTAAAACTTCTCAGAAAGTTAGGAATAGAAGGGAATGATCTCATTTTGAAAAATATATATATATATATACACACACACAAAAGAGAAGGAAAATATATACAAAAATCCTATGGCTAATGTCACATTCACTGTGGAAGGCTAAATGCTTTCCCTTTAAGACTGGGAACAAGCAAACATGTCCACTCTCACCACATTCATTCATCATAGTACTAAATGTTCTAGCTAGTAAAATAAGGCAAGAAAGTGAAATAAAATGCACATAAATTGGAAGCAAATTCCAAGGAATTTATCCAAAAACTAGAACAAATAAGTGAATTCAGCAAGGTCACAGGATACAAAATCAACATACAGAAATCAATCACATTTCCATATAGTAACAATAAACATGCAGAAACTGAAATTAAAAACAAATGTCATTTACAGTCACTCCAAAGACAACAAAATATTTAAGTATACATTTAACAAAACATGCACAGGATCTGTATGCAGAAAATTATGAAATGCTGATGAAAAAAATCAAAGAAGATCTAAATAAATAGAGATATACCATGTTCATGGATCGGAAGACTCAGGATAGAAAGATGTTAATTCTCTCCAAATTGCTATGGAGAATTAATGTAATTCCTAGTAAAACCTCAGCAAGATTTTTTTGGAGCTGGAGACAACATATTTTAAAATTTACATGGAAAGGTACAACCTGTAGAACAGCTAAAACAAATTTGACTAAAAAAAATAAAAAAGTGGGATGAATCACTCTACCCAACATTAAAGCTTACTATATAGATACAGTAACCAAGACAGAGGTATTGGCAGGCAGTGTGCCCACTAACACACAGATCAATGGAACAGAACAGAAAACACAGAAATAAACCCACACAAATATCCCCAACTGAATTTTTCACATATGTGCAAAAACAATTCAATGGAGGAAGGAATGTCCAGAGCAGACAATCATTGGCAAAATAAGGAACCACGACTTAAACCCCATACTTAATATAAAAATTGACCCAAATGGGACTTAAACATAAGATGTAAAACTATAAAACTTTTAGGAAAAAAATATGGGAGAAAAATGTTCAAGATCTAGTGCTAGGCAAATAGTTCTTAGTCTTGACACCAAAATCATCATTTATGAAAGGAAAAAAATGATAAATTGAACCTCACTGAAGTTAAAAACTTATATTCTTTGAAGAGGTTGACAAGACAAATCACAGGGAGAAAATACTTGCAAGTCACATATCTGAAAAAGGACTAGTATCTAGAGTATATGAAGAAATCTCAACACACAGCAAAGAAGTCAATTAGAAGACAGGTAAAACACATGAACATTTATTTCTCCAAAATGTGTATGCAGATGGCAATGAAGCACATGAAAAGATGTTCAACATCATTAGCCATCAGGGAAATGCAAAATGAAACCATGACATATGACTACATATCTCTGAGAATGACTAAAAAAAAATATATTGACAACACCAAATGCTGATGAAGATGTAGAGAAACTGGATCACTCATACATTGTTTTCTTTTTTTTTTAGTTTTTATCATATACCTTTTATTCTTTGCATTTTTATTCTTTTTTTAACATCTTTATTGGAGTATAATTTGTTTTTTACATCTTTATTGGAGTATAATTGCTTTACAATGGTGTGTTAGTTTCTGCTTTATAACAAAGTGAATCAGCTATACATATACACATATCTGCATTTCTCCTCCCTCTTGTGTCTCCCTCCCACCCTCCATATCCCACCCTGCTAGGTGGTCACAAAGCACTGAGCTGATCTCCCTGTGCTATGCCCTGCTTCCCACTAGCTATCTATTTTACGTTTGGTAGTGTATATATGCCCATGCCACTCTCTCACTTCGTCCCAGCTTACCCTTCCCCCTCCCTGTGTCCTCAAGTCCATTCTCTATGTCTGCGTCTTTATTCCTCTCCTGCCCCTAGGTTCATCATAACCTTTTTTTTTTTTTAGATTCCATAAATATGTGTTAGCATACACTATTTGTTTTTCTCTTTCTGACTTCACTCTGTATGACAGACTCTAGGTACATCCACCTCACTACAAATAATTGGTTTACAATGATGTGTTACTTTCTGCTGTATAACAAAGTAAATCAGCTATACATATACATATATCCCCATATCTCCTACCTCTTGTGTCTCCCTCCCACCCTGCCTATCCCACTCCGCTAGGTGGTCACAAAGCACCGAGCTGATCTCCCTGTGCTATGCGGCTGCTTCCCACTAGCTATCTATTTTACATTTGGTTGTGTATATATGTCCATGCCACTCTCTTTGTCCCAGCTTACCCTTCCCCCTCCCCGTGTCCTCAAGTCCATTCTCTACGTCTGCATCTTTGTTCCTGTCCTGCGCCTAGGTTCTTCAGAACCTTTTTTTTTTTTAGATTTCATATATATGTGTTAGCATATAGTATTTGTTTTTCTCTTTCTTACTTCACTCTGTATGATAGACTCTAGGTCCATCCACCTCACTACAAAAAATTGCTTTACATTGTGTTAGTTCCTGTTGTATAACAAAGTGAATCAGCTATATGTATACATATATCCCCGTGTCTCCTCCCTCTTGCACCTCCCTCCCACCTCCCTATCCCACCCCTCTAGGTGGTCACAAAGCACCGAGCTGATCTCCCTGTGCTATGCGGCTGCTTCCCACTAGCTATCTGTTTTACACTTGGTAGTGTATGTATGTCCATGCCACTCTCTCACTTCGTCCCAGCTCCCCCTTCCCCTCCCCGTGGATCACTCATACACTGTTGATAAAAATGTAAAATATATGGGAGTGTGGCTGTTGCCACCCTGGAAAGTCTCTCATAAAACTAAACATATAGTTATAATATGGCAATTGCATTCTTAGATATTCATCCCAGAGAAATGAAAACTTATGTTCACATAAAAACATGTACATGAATGTTCATAGCAGCCTTATCCATAATAGACAAAACCAGAGTTTGCCCAGGTGTCCTTTAAAAGGTAAATGGTTAGACATGCTGTAATCTGTGTGGACCATGGAATACTACCCAGCAATGAAAAGGAACAGACCACTGATGTACACAGCGCCTTGGATGAACCTCCATGGAGTTAGGCTGAATGAAAACAGCCAATTCCAAATGGTAACATACTGGATGATTCCATTTATATAACATTTTGGAAGTGACACTTTTTTAAAGAAATAGTGGGCAGATTAGGGGTCACCAGGAGTTAAGAATGCGGCAAAAGGGAAGTGGGTGTGGTTATAAAAAGGTCAGCATCAGGGATCCTTGTGGTGTTGAAATACTCCAGTGTCCTGACTGTGCTGGTGGATATGCAAACCTACACAGGTGACAAAACTGCATAAAACTCAATACATCCACTCTCACACCCATACAGACAAATGAATATAAGTAAAAATGGGGAAACAGAAATGAGATGGGTTAATTTATGGTTACCAAGGGGGAAAGGAGGGAGGGATAAATTGGGAGATTGGAATTGACATATACACACTACTATGTATAAAATAGGTAACTAATAAGAACCTACTGTATAGCACAGGGAACTCTACTCAACACTCTGTAATGACCTATAAGGGACTAGAATCTAAAAAAGAGTGGATATATGTATATGCATAGCTGATTCACTTTGCTGCACAGCAGAAATGAACACAACATTGTAAATCAACTATACTCCAATAAAAATTTATTAAAAAAACAAAAGCAAGCATTCAGAGAATAAAAATAAATAAATAAGATGGGCTGATTGTATCAGTGTTAATATTGTGGTTGTGATATGTTACCATTGGGGGAAATTCAACAAAGCATACAGCAGATCTCTATTATTTCTTTTTTTCTTTTTTTAAAGGTTTCTTTATTATTTATTTATTTATGGCTGCATTGGGTCTTCGTTGCTGTGCGAGGGCTTCTCACTGCGGTGGCCTCTCCCACTGCAGAGCACGGGCTCTAGGCGTGTGGGCCTCAGTAGCTGTGTCTCGTGGGCCCTAGAGCGCAGGCTCAGCAGTTGTGGCGCACGGGCCTAGCTGTTCCACGGCATGTGGGATCTCCCCGGACCCGGGCTCAAACCCATGTCCCCTGCATTGGCAGGCGGACTCCCAACCACTGCGCCTCCAGGTAAGCCCCTCCCTGTATTATTTCTAACAACTTAATGTGATCCACAAATTTCTCCATAAAAATTTTCTGATTAAAAACATTTTAAAACTCTATATTAATGCTAACTCTCTTCTGTTTCTATTCTAGAAACAAAGAATTTGTGAGTGACATTTCTATAGGTGATCATTGTGGAGTAGCATTAAATACAAAACAAGTCTTTGTATCCATTTTAAGAGGGTTTTGAGAAGAGATTTTTTCAGATGCAATATGTAGGATGTAAAAGCAAGGGATCTGTGGGATTCTGGTTTATATAAATTATCTGGTTGATACAGACAGACTTTCACTCTGCCCATTTCTAAAATAAAAGGATTAACCATGGACAAATTGTAAATGGCATTCTTTTTTTTTTTTTGGCTGTTGGGTCTTTGTTGCTGCGTGCGGGCTTTCTCTAGTTGTAGAGAGCAGGGGCTACTCTTCGTTGTGGTGCATGGGCTTCTGAATGCGGTGGCTTCCCTTGTTGTGGAGCACAGGCTCTAGGTGCGCAGGCTTCACTGGTTGTGGCACGTGGGCTCAGTAGTTGTGGCTTGTGGGCTTAGTAGTTGTGGCTTGGGGGCTCTAGAGTGCAGGCTCAGTAGTTGTGGCGCACTGGCTTCGTTGCTCTGTGGCATGTGGGATCTTCTTGGACGAGGGCTCAAACCTGTGTCCCCTGCATTGGCAGGCGGATTCTTAACCACTGGACCACCAGGAATTCTATGTGTTCATTCCACTGTAATCTTCGATTTACTCATTTATTATCCACCATGAAAAGCGTTAATGTAGAAAAAGAAACAAGTGGAAGTTGATATATAATTTGCTCCTTTCTCTAGCCTCTCATGTATTCTTTTGGTCTAAATTGGAAGGCATTTGTGAATTTCCTCTTAACAACCAGGTTTAGCCATACTTTAAACCAAAACATTTAATTTTCTTTCCTTTGTAACAACTTGAGAGGTGACTGGAGTTGGGGATGGAATGAAAATGTGGATAACTGCATAACCCTTTTTGAATGACAAATTCCTACAAAAACACTGGATGCCCGACTCAATTATAAACTGTAAAAATGATTTACTATCCAAAGTAAGTAAATTTGGGACTGACCTATTGTTTTGAATCAACTCCATCACTGTTTCCTGAAGTTTACCATGAGTAATCGAGAGCTGGGAGAATCACTCTAAACAGTTTAAATAAAGGTCGAGATGATTTTTCCAAGTGCCTTAAATTACATGAGAAGTAACAACACAGAGGCAGGTGCACACACACAGAAAGGCATAAGCCCTGTGATGATGCCCACTGTCGAGTAGCATCAAATACAAAACAAGTGTATGACCAGCATCCTGGGGCTGGTGGATTATGAGACTCTTGCTAATACTTTTGTCCTGACTCCAAGGATAACATGTGAGTCAGGGTGCAGTACACTTTTGGTATTTACATATGGGAGAAAAGATCTGCCTTTCTTTCATCACTCATTCAGCAACTATTTTTTCCTCCTTTCTCCCTCTCTCCTTCCTTCCTCCATCCCTCCCTCCTTTCTCCCTCCCTTCTTCTTTCCTCCCTTTTCCCTTCCTTCTTCCCTTTCTTCCTCCCTCCCTTCCTTCCTTCCTTCCTTCCTCCCTCCCTCCCTCCCTCCCTCTCTCTCTCTCTCTCTCTCTCTCTCACACACACACACACACACACACACACACACACACACACACACACACAAAGGAACATGAGCAAAGGGGACAATGAAATAGCCTGGCTGGGGTGGGATGGAGTATGCAGGATGGGGGAAGTCACAAAAGATGAGGGTGTACAGGTAAAGAAAAAATGGTATGTTAACGGATGGACAAGAGGAAAATACATCAAATGAGAAAACTCCAGTACAGAGGTGTGCTGGTAAAAGTTTAACAACTGACTCTTCAGAACAAAACTGCATACATATATGTACATATATAAACTAATTATAAATGTTAATAATACAAAGGATGTGTATCAAGTAATTAACAGTAACAAAAATACAAAAATCTACATCCTACACATCATTCTAAGTATACTCTACATACTTACACAACTACATGTTATTCATCTAGAACTTCAGTGACTTGCTATTTCTTTTTTAAAAACAGCTTTATTGAGATACGTCACATATCATACAATTTACCCATTGAAAGTGTACAATTAAATGGTGTTTAGTATATTCACAGATATGTGCAACCATCATCAGGGTCAATTTGACATATTCATCACCTCAAAGAGAAACCCCACACCCTTTAACTATCATTCCCCTCTCCCTTCCTCCAGCCCAAGACAATCATTAATATACTTTCTGTCTCTATAGAGTTTCTGGTTCTGAACTTTCATATGAAGAAAATCATATAAGATGTAACCTTTTAAGTCTGGGTACTTTCACGTAGCATAATATTTTCAAGGTTCACACGTGTTATAGCATGTATCAGTATTTCATTCTTTTTTTATGTCTGAAAATATTCTGTAGTATGGATAGACCACATTTTGCTCATCCATTCATCTGCTGATGGACATCTGGGTTGTTTCCACCTTTTGAGTATTATGAACAATGTGCAATAAACATTTACGTATTTATCCACATTTTTGTGTGGATATATGTTTTCATTTCTCTTAGGTATTTACCTAGGAATGGAACTGCTAGGTCATACAGTAACTCTATGTGTAATCTCTGAGGAACTGCCAGACTCTTTCAAAGCAGCTGCACCATTTTACATTCCCGCCAAGCAATGCACGAGGGTTCTAATTTCTCCACATCCTTCCAACATTTGCTGTTATCTCTTTGATCTTAGCCATCCTAGTGGGTGTGAAGCAGTTTTGTGGTTTTGATTTGCTTTTCCCAGATGACTAATGATGTCAAGCATCTTTTCATGGGCTTGTTGGCCATTTGTATACTTCCTTGGAGAAAGGTCCGTTAGATCCTTTGCCCATTTTTTTAAAAAATAAATTTATTTTATTTATTTTTTGCTGTGTTTGGGTCTTCGTTTCTGTGCGATGGTTTTCTCCAGTTGTGGCGAGTGGGGGCCACTCTTCATCGCGGTGCGCGGGCCTCTCACTGTTGCGGCCTCTCGTTGAGGAGCACAGGCTCCAGAGGCGCAGGCTCAGTAATTGTGGCTCGTGGGCCCAGTTGCTTCGCGGCATGTGGGATCCTCCCAAACCGGGGCTCGAACCCATGTCCCCTGCACTGTCAGGCGGACTCTCAACCACTGCGCCACCAGGGAAGCCCCTCCTTTGCCCACTTAAAAATTTTTTTTTTTAAATTATTGAACAATAAAAGTTCTTTATATATTCTAAAAACATGTCCCTTATCAGGTACATGATTTGCAAATATTTTACCCCATTTTGTGGACTTTCTTTTCACTTTCTTGATAGTGTTCTTTGAAACACAAAATATTTAATTTTAGTGAAGTCTAACTCATCTATTTTTTTTCCTGATGCTTATAAGGTCACATCTAAGGGTTCTCTGTAATCCAATGTTATGAAGATTTACCCTTATGTTTACTTCTAAGAGTTTTAAAGTTTTAGCTCTTACATTTTAGGTCTTTGATCTAATTTAGTAAATTTTTGTATATGGTGTGTGGTAAGGGTCCAATTTCACTCTCTTGCATATATCTATCCAGTCTTCCCAGCACCATATGTTGAAAAGACTATTTTCCCCACTGAATGCTCTTGGCACCCTTATTAAAAGTCAGACCATAAATGTTTGGGTTTATTTCTAGACTCTCAATTCTATTCCATTCATCTGTATGTCTATCCTTAGGCCAGTACCACACTGTCTTGATTCCCATCGCTTTGCAGTGAGTTTTGAAGTCAAAAAGTGTGAGTCCTCCTATTTCTTCTTTTTCATGATTGTTTTGGCTATTCTGGGTCCCTTGCAATCCCATATGAATTTCAGAATTAGCTTGTCAATTTCTACAAAGACATCAACTTAGATTCTGATGGGGATACCTTTGAATCAGCAGATCAGTTTGGGGAGTATTGTGATAATAGACTGAATGTTTGTGTCCCCTCAAAATTCATATGCTGAAATCTAACCCCCAATGTCATGGTATTAGAAGGTTGGGCCCTTGGGAGGTGATTAGGTCATGAGGGTGGAGCCCTCATGAATGGGATTAGTGTCTTTATAAAAGAGACCCCAGAGAACTCCCTTATCCTTTCCACCACGTGAGGACAAAGCAAGAAGATGGCCATCTATGAACAAGAAAGCAAGCTCTCACAAGACACCAAATCTGCCAGTATCTTCATCTTGGAATGCCCAGCCTCCTGAACTGTGAGAAATAAATTTCTACTATTTATAAGCAACCCAGTCTATGGTATTCTGTTTTAGCAGCCCTAAAGGACTAAGGCAGTTAACAATGTTAAGCCTTCCAATCCATGAACATGGGATACTTCCCCAATTATTTAGATATTTTTTCAACAATACTTTCATTGTTTTCAGAGTATAAGTTTTGTGTTTCTTTTGTTAAATTTATTACTAAATATTTTATTCTTTCCGATGCTATTGAAACTGAAATTTTCTTATTTTCATTTTCAGATTATTCATTGTTTGGGCTTAGAAATATAATAGATTTTTTGTGTTTTGATCTTGGCCCTGCAAGCTTGCTAGCTTTATTAGTTCTAATGATGTTTTAGCAGATTCCTTAGGATTTTCTATATAAAAGATCATCTCATCTGTGAATTGGGGTAGTTTTACCTCTTCCTTTCCAATCTGGATGTCTTTGATTTCTTTTTCTTGCCTGGCCAGAACCTCCAGTACCATGTGAATAGAATTGGCAGGAATGGACCATCTTCTCTTGTTCCCAGTCTTAGACAGAAAGCATCCAGTCTTTCACCATTAAATATAATGTTAGCTGGGGTTTGTTCAGATATCTTTTGTCAGGTTAAGGGAGTTATCCTATATTCCTAGTTTGTTGAGTGTTTTCGTCATGAAAGAGTATTGGATTTTGAAATTCCTTTTTCTGCATCTATTGGGATGATCATGTGATTTTTTTGCTTATATTCTATTGATAGAACATATTACATTAATTGATTTTTGGATGTTAAGTCAACCTTGCATCCCTGGCATAAATCCCACTTGGTTATGATGTATAACTCTTTTTATATGTTGCCTGACTCAGCTTGCTAGTATTTGATTGAGAATTTATACATCCATATTCATAAGAGGTAGTGGTCTGTAGTTTTCTTTCCTTGTGGTGTCTTAGTCTGGTTTTAGTACAGAGTAGTACTGGCCTCACAAAATAAACTGGGAAGTGTTCCTTCCTCTTCTATATTTTTGGAAAAGATTGTGAATAATTGGTATTAATTATTCTGTAAATTTTTGGTAGAATTCATCTGTGAAACCATCTGGGCCTGTGCTACTCTTGGTGGGCAGTTTTTTCTCTTCACTTGTTATAGATCTATTCAGATTGTCTATTTCTTCTTGAGTCAATTTCAGTAGTTTGTGTTTTTCTAGAATTTGTCTATTTCTTCTAATTTGTTGGTTTAACTGCTTAGAGTATTTTCTTATAATTTTTTATATCTATAAGGTTGGTGGCCCCCCTTTAATTTCTGATGTTATTAATTTAAATCTTTCCTATTTTTTCTCAGTCAAGCTATCTAAAGTTTTGTCAGTTTTGTTGATCTTTTCAAATAACAAGCATTTGGTTTAATTGATTTTCACTATTGTTTTTCTATTCCCTATTTCATTAATTTCTGCTCAATCTTTATTATTTCCTTACTTCAACTTGCTTTAGGTTTAGTTTGCCCTTCTTTTTCCAGTGCTTTAAGTTGGAAGGTTATGTAGTGTTTTGATACCTCTCTTCTTTTTTAGCATAGGTATTTAGTTATAAATGTCCCTCTAAGCACTGTGTTAGAGTGCATCCCATAAGTTTTGGTATATTATGCCTTAATTTTCATTCATATACAGGTATTTTCTGATTCCCTATTAATTTCTTCCTTGACCTGATTATTAAGGAGTGTTACTTAATTTCTACATCTTTGTGAGTTTTCCAACTTTTTTTGCTATTCGTTTTTAATTTCATTCCATTATAGTCAGAGAATATATTTTGCATTACTTCTGTCTTTTATAATTTTATTTAGGTCTGTTTTACAGCCAAGCATATGTTCTGTCCTGGAGAATGTTTCATATGTGCTTGAGAAGAATACAGTCCGTTGTTGTTGGGTGGAGGGTCCTATGGATGTCTGTTAGGTCTGTAGTGTTGCTCAAGTCTTCTACTTTCTGGTTGATTTGATCTTCTGTCTATTTGTTCTATCCATTACTGAAGGTGTGGTATCGAAGTCTCCAGTTATTACTGTTGAATTGCATACTTCTCCCTTCACTGATGTCAATTTTTGCTTCATGTATTTTGGTGCTGTGTTATTTTGGCACTTATATGTTTAAAACCATTATATCCTCCTGATGGGAAGAACTTTAAAAAAAATCATTTTAAAATGTACATCTTTATCTGTAGCAAAATTTTGACTTATTTCTTCAAAAATCATTATCTATTTTTATTATTCAAACAAATCAGCCCACAAATAAATGCTTGATTGGAATTTTTGTATACGTTAACCAGTAAAGTGAAAGTAAAAAAACAAAGCTCTATCTTGGAACATGACTCAAAATGAGCAACTTCTTTGCTTTTAGATAGTGGAAGAATATGTCTTCAATTTTTTTGTGCTATGTACAGTGTCATGGCTATGGCCCTCCTGAGTTCTTCGAAAAGCCCTTTGCTAATTCCTATATGAAAAAGGGTTGCACTCTGGCTCCCCCTGCCAGAAATCCCACATCAGGCTTGAGAGGCACACAGGGAGCTGAGATCAAGCTCTTCAATCAGAAATGTAAACAGATAAGGAAGAAGGAGGTGGTGATGTGCTTTCCATCAAAACACCCGCCCAGGTGTCAGATCTCCTGAGGCCACCCTCGTTTTGGGGAGCTACATACCCCCAGGAAGCCTAGGCAGAGACTAGAAGGATGTCCAATTAGTGGTCAGGTCACACTCACAGCAAGATAGCCCAGCTTTCCAGAAAACAAGAATAAATCACACTGTCCCTGCGATGTGACGCATCTATTTACAAAGGATTTAAGGTCAGGAAAACACGGGTGTGATCGTGGGCAAGCACAACATAAATCACATGATTGTTTGCTTACAGGGAAAGATACCTCTCCCAGTTACATGCTTGATGTGGCTGGAGAGGAAGAGCTCACATTTCCTACAAAACTGGACGCTGTTTTCACATCCCTTTGTTGTGACACATAAGCTATGGTTTAGGTTCCTTGAGATTCTTCTCTACACAGGAAAGTGTTCCCCATGTAGTCAAAGACTGATTTTGACCAAGAAGAAACAAGACATATTCTTTACCTCCATCGTCCAGTGCTTCTCATCCTTTCCTCTTTTAACCATTAATTCTAAAGTGCTACGAAAAACAGAAATTTAATGATATCCTAATGGTTAAGAGCAAGGTTAGAATCTGATGCCAGCACCTGCCAGGGGCATGACTTTGGAAAAGTTCCTTAACTCTCAAGGCCTCAGTTTCCTTACCTGTTAGTGGGGATAAAATAGTACCTGTCTCTCAGTCATGGCTGTCAGGAGTAAATGAATGAACGCATGTGATGTGCTCAGAACAGTGCCTTGTACACAGCAAGTGCTCAAAGAAGTTTGCAATCCTCACCACCATCATCATCACGCAGCAGTTAGCATTAGTTTGGCATAAAAATATTAAAGAGCACATTTCCATCTCATGTTTGAACATATATCAAAATGAACTAAATATATAACTTTTATGAAATTTTCCACCTAAATTTCTAATTCTTGGCAATACGAAGTAGGACAAATATTTTAATTCACTCCATACTGAAACACAGCAGGACCCTATGGGGCCTGTCCAGGACCACCTCCCCCTCTGCCCAAATACCCTCCGCCTGCCTTTTGTCTGCAGAAGAACTTTGGTCAAAGAATAAATTTAATCAGAGAAGTGAGAAAATGCAGGAGCAAAGGAAAACAGTCAAACAAGACCAAATAATAATAGTCTAGTCATTAAGCAAAGTCAAGGACCTTTAGTTCCTCCTTAAGGGATATAGATAATATTCTGAGCCATATCCTGTGAGCTGTCTTGTAGGTACTGAAACCCACACCAGGTGGAAGAAGTTAACTACATGAGGACCAGACTGTAGCCATGACATAAGCTGCCACAATTCTGAGAACTGTCCTCAAGGAAATGGGAATAATCCGACCCTGGAACTGAAGATGAACTGTACTGAAAACAATCAAGATGACGCTGGTCAGACCACTGATGACCAATTTCAAGATGACTGTCAGAGCTGACTGTGCTGTTTCTGCATGTGGCCCCCTCCCTCAGCCTATAAAAGCTCTTGTCCCCTGATCAGCAGGGGGGAATTGGCCTTTGGACATGAGTCCCCTTCTCCCCCAGTTGCCAGCCTCCAAAATAAAGCAAACTTTCCTTTCCACCAACCTTGCCTCTCAAGTATTGGCTTTTGAGTGGTGAGCAGCCAGATCCAACTTTCGGTAACAATACTACGGTGAAGGAGGATATATTTGTTTCCTTTATAATAAAATTATTACCCAACTATATTAAAATTAAAAACAAGGACAAGAATGCATGTTCACTGTGGCCGTGCCTGTGACAACAAAACAATGGAGATGGCCAGAGCGCCTCTCGGTGCAGGTAAATACAGTGACTATGGGGAAATACACACAGCCGCCAGAAGAATGAGGGGCTCCCTGAATATACTTCCATGGTAATGTCTCAAGATAATATCACTGAGCAGGGAAAACGCCACAGAAAAAAGTATACGGTATAAGCGTGTTTAAAAATAAAACTATATGTTTGTGAATGTACAACATGCACACCCACATGTACGTAAACATATACGCATATACGAGGGTCTGAACACATCTCATCCTAAAGGGATCACAGGTGTGATGGGGAGTGGCAGGCAGACAGTGAGAGGGGAGACGTCCAGTTTTATTCCAATTCATGTATCACCTGCATCTTTTCCAATGAGAATCTATTATTTCATATTAAAAAAAAAGGAAACAACAACAAAAAAGCGCCTTTTCCGTTAAAACAATGTACTTATCAACACACGATGCATTATATTATATTGATCTGCATCTGAAAAGCATTCTGTTAGGCTTTCATTTTAAAAACACTGTAAGAATGTGAAAGTAAATCCCAAACTTCTGCAGGATGAATTGAAAGAATTAGGTCATAACTGAAAACAGATTTTTAAACAAATTTTTGATGCTGTGCAATATTTCATTGTACCAGCAGTCGTAAGTTAAACAAAACATGATGAGGCATTTAAAAAGACATTTGAAAACCCATAATGGTTTTAATTGTCATTAACCTAAAACGGCATGTTTACTTAAAACCCCCAGATAATGTTTTACCTTCCTCTAGGGCTCTTAGGAAAAGAACGGCTGGGATACACTCGCTGATTCACTCACAGGCCAGGATAGCACCCAGCCCTGGATGTGGCCTTGTTCCTTGTGGGGTTCTGCCAAGTAGGGAATGATGGGAAATGCCAGTACTCGGAGGAAAACTGACGGGATGCCAAGAGAACAACAGCAGCTGGGAGCCTCTCCGATAAGGGGATGGGGGGAGGCCCTTCCCTGGAGGTACTGACACCAGCTGGGACTTGGGATCCTTTGCTACAGTGCTTGCACCTGGACAAACGTCTCTTTGAGCAACAAAATATAAAGAAACTATATGGGACTAAAAATAACTGCGTGCATGTGCAGCTGGGGCAAATTCTGGACAACAAGATACAAAGAGACCAACAAGCCCAATTGTCACTTCTGAAGGGACAGGCGCAAAAGCCCATGTAAGGAGACAGTTCACCAGCCTCTCAGGGAGCGAGTTAGCAATGGAACTTATTATTTGTTTTCCCTTCCCCTGCTGCAGCAGGGGCCCCAATAAAGCTTGCCTGAATTCCTCGTCTGGCCTCTGATCAATTTTGATTAAGGAGGCCAAGAACCCTGGTCAATAACTGTACCACCTACTCTGGAATCCCACAACAGGAGCAAAAGCCACTCAGTATTTGTTGAGTTATGAATGTGCACAAAGGGTCATCTTCTCTGCCATGTTTATTTTAGCAAAAGACTTGAAACATCCCTAACTGATCCTTCATTAAGTGGTGGTTAAACAAATTATCATCCATCCATCCAACCGTCCATCCGTCCATCTACCCAGGGCTCTCTATTTAACAGCTGGAAAGGGCTCCAAGGGCTGATGTACAAATGTCACCAAGCCACAGGGTTGGCTGACAAAAGGGATGTGAATAACGGTAGGCAGAAGAGACATGTGTGTAAGAATGGTAACACAACACTAATATGCACAGAAAATATCTGGCTACCAAAAGCTTTCTGAAGGGGATGCTAGGAGTGTGGAATTGAAAAGAGACCTCATAATTATAATAATTTATATATAATAAATTATTATGTATAATAAAACTTAGTTAACTTTTAATTATGCAGAGGAAAAAGACACACAGATATGGAAATGTACTAGATACACTAAAGAAAAACAAAAACTGCACTGAAGGATTTATAAAAATAATTTGGATAAAACCAAAGCATGCACAGTGTGCCTGAAAGGGAAAACATGATGTTGTCAATGTGTCCATTCTCCACCAAATTAATCTACAATTTTAATATGATTCCCATTGAAATTTCAAATTGATTCCTTTGAGTCTTGAAAAAAAAATTTCAAAACTCATCTGGAAGACTAAACTTCTAAAAACAGGCAAGAACTTTTTTAAGAAGTAGATTCAAGTCTGGGATGGGGGTGGGGTAGGGCTTGCCCTACCAGTTATAAAAATATAGAGTTAAGGTAATACAAGTGGTGCTGTTCTGTGTATAGCACAGGGGATATAGCCAACGTTTTATAATAACTGCAAATGGAGTATAATCTGTAAAAACATTGAATCATTATGTTGTATAGCTGAAACTAATATAATACTGTAAATCAACTACACTTCAGTTTCTTAAAAAAAGGGAGTATTGTTCTGGAATATGAATAAACAGACATGGGAATGGGACAGAATGAAAAGTCCAGAGATAGGCAAATAGTCACATCTGTATGTGTGTGTGCATACCTATGATAATGCGGTCAGAGTAGATACCGGCTCTCTTATTTTATTTTATTTTTTTTGCGGTACGCGGGTCTCTCACTGCTGTGGCCTCTCCCGTTGCGGAGCACAGGCTCCGGATGCGCAGGCTCAGCGGCCATGGCTCACGGGCCCATTCGCTCCGCGGCATGTGGTATCTTCCCAGACCCGGGCACGAACCCGTGTCCCCTGCATCGGCAGGCGGACTCTCAACCACTGCGCCACCAGGGAAGCCCCCGGCTCTCTTTTTGACTATCCAGCATACATTCCTGCCTTCCTTCCCTCAACCCTTCCTAACACTACCTTAGTTTGGAGGATTATCTCTTGGATTCCACTGGTGGGACAGCTAAGCAGATTTTTTCTTACTCTGGCCAATCAAAATGCTCCCGCCCTGGACTCTGACTCTAGGACCAACGGACAAAGAGGTTAAGAACCACAGGAACTGTTCACTCCTGCAGAACTGCATCCTGAGGAATTCAGGGTTCCCACTGCAGACCCCCACTCTGGGTCAGGTTTTTGCAGCCACAGATGCTCTTTTGGAACCAGCCAGTTTCCAGGCTTAATCTCTAACCCCTTGGATATTCAATAGGTCCCACCATCTCTCTAATAAATGGCCTTTGGCTTTGTCAGTTTTTGTAACTTGCTACCAAAGGACTCAATGTTCAGGTGGCATTTCATATCATCGGGGAAATATTAGGTTACTCAGGTAATAGTTTTAGGAAAGCTAGCTACCCATTTTAGAGGAAAAGGTTAAATTCATCAAATAAATTCAAGGATATTAAAGAGTTAATTATAAAAAAAAAAAAGCACACCAGGGGAAATTATTGGGGTAACATGATCTTAGGAAGGAAAAGGTCTTTTTATTGGTTCCAAGGTAAGACCACGAAGGAAAACTTTAACAGCTTTGAATACACAAAAATTAAAAATTTTTCTATGTGAAAAATAAAGGGCAAATAACAATCCAGAAATATATCTGACCATATAAGCTGCAAGACTCAAAACCATAATATACAAAGAGCTCTTGCAAATAAATAACTGTTAAATCTAAAAATGGGTAAAGGTCCCAGTCAAATCACAGAAGAAAAAGAAATATAAACGGTGCATATATAAATATATAAAGTATATGTAATATGTAAATAAAAAATTGCATATAATTATATATAATTACATCTTTCCCATCCTTTCATGCAGCATACAGTATAGGGAAACAGGGTCTGAGATTAATACCAGGAGAAGTCAACCTTTCAAGACTGGGCATTTGCCTTTCTTTTGGATCTGGACCTCCAGCCACTTTCACTTCTTGTCACCCCAGTCACTCTGTCTTGGAAAATTGGAATCAGAGAAAAAAATGGCTAATCCTGTGTAGGTTGCCAGATTTTACCATATTCACCACATTTAGTACTTAGGAAAAGAGAGGCTACCAAGTTACGAACAGAAGTTAGCAAGTCGCCCTTTCTGTTGGTGATGGGGCTCCAGGTTGTGTCAGTTCTTGGTAGTCCTGGGGAAATACTGCACTACAGCGAGGATACTCTGTGTATATCATATTGGGATGAAATATGATCAGTGTGAGCTCGCCCACACTGAACAGAAAATAACAAGACTAAGCTCTCAGTTTTGGGGACTCAGTAGGTGTTTCAGCACTCACCTTACACTAGACTTGCTGGCCTTGGTAGATGAGGAATGTAAAGGGCAGCAGCTCCCCTTTGAACCCAATGGCATGGCTACAAGAAACGTAGGCACTGCCCTGCTACAGAAAAGCTTCAGGTAGTTCAGCATAGCCCCTGACCTCTCAGAAATCATGGCCACAGGTTGGCAAGTACATGGGCAGCTATGAGGGGCATGGCTCTAAAGGTAGCCTTGTGCCTTCTCTAAGTTAAAGAAACAAACACCAGCACCCCCATACCCAGCAGCCAGGGTCACATCAGGGGTCACACTGCACCTGTACTGAACGTCATGGGACACGCTCTGATTTCTGCACCAGCCACATGCATATGTTACCGAAGCAGGAGCCAAGTTATGATAAGGAATGATGGTTACATTCAACAAACCAAAATGACCCCCTACCATGTCCATAGCACACCATCTACGGTTTTCCTAGATTGAAAAGACAGTTCTCTTTTTTAACTGAAAAATAAGAACTAAATTGTTTGGATGCACTCATTATCAAGCTTATATGTATCTCGGCACTTAAAATCGACTTACAAAATTGATTTTTAAAAATTCAGTGGAGACAAAAACCAATGCAACAAATATTAAAATAAAATCGTTACTAAAGACATTTATTTTAAAATAGCATTACACTAATATACTATTAGTAACTGACTTATGCGTAGAACCAGTTTTAATTTAGGAGAATTTAAAAAAGTGAATCAACGTTAATTCCTTAACACTAAAACATCAGAATAAATCCAAGGATACAATAAAATTATTTTTGAAATCACTTTCATTCAAAATCAAAGCCTAGGCCCTTTATCAAAAGGTCTGCATTTCATTACTCACCAACTGACAGCCTTCTAGGGAGTTGACTAGCTGAGCGTTCTGACAGGAGAGAATTGAACCAGCCAAATTCAGCATTACACATACTGCAGAGAGCAGCATGAAAAAGGTAATCTGGAAACAAACCAAACAAGAAATTGATTATTCACTTGGAGAGACTCGAAGGAAAAATTATTTGGCTTTCAAAAAGCTTTCAGATGATCCAGTAATTATATGAATAACATTTCTATGTTTTCAAGGAAAGTATTATTAAAATTTCAAATTCATATTACCTTAAATCAAATAAAAAAGGTAAAGTCTCTGAAAAGCCATAGCCAGCAACCATGATTTTATTTGAAATATACTATAAAATATTTTAGAAGCTAAACTTGAAAATACTATGCATTCTACAGTCTCAAAAGTGTTACATAGTCTCAGAAATAACAAGTAATAAATTACTAAAAAGAAATCAAGTGAAAGATGTTTATTTATTAGAATGTCTGTAAGTTTATTTCTTTTAATTTTTGTTATGGAAAATTTCATACATATGCAAAACCAGAGAAAACAGTATAACGCCCCGCATACCCATCTCCCAGCCTGTAAATGTACTCCATATTTATTGAAAAAAATCTTCATGTAAGTGGACCATGCAGTTCAAACCTGTGTTGTTCAAGGGTCAACTGTATATATTATTCATATATTAAACATTATATTGTATTAACTAGACAATGGCACAATAGCCACAAACTCTTGACACCTCTGGGAAGGGTGAAAAGATACAAGGGCTTGATCTGGTCTGTAATGTTTTCCACTTTAAAATTTGAAACAAAATGGAAATCTACTGACGGTAAATTATTAACATCTCTACAAGAAAAGTGTGGGGAAAACATGTGCCTCAGATATAACTGACACTGCATAGTGCATAATGATATTTTCTGCCCCATACAGATGAAAATCCCAGCATTAGAACACCCCAGAGGGGAAAGCGGTCATTGAGTAAGCAGAATGCTTAGCCAGGAGGTAATTCATACACTGAAATAAATGCAAACCAAGAAATGCCTTTAAGGACCAACTATATTCACTGATAAAATAAATGCAAATTCCAGTTCAACAGAATAAAGTAAAACCCAGTCATCTAACCCATTGCTCCACACCACCACATACCCACCAGATTCTTCTAGATGACTCTAGTCCAGGGTTGATCAATCCACATTTTTCTTTTTTTAAGTATTTACCTCATTTCATGATTAATTTGCAGTACCTTCCCCCCAAACAATCATACTTATTCACCTGCTGAATAATTAACAGTTGAACTTCTGTATATAAACAGCATTTTGCCAGAGGCTATGGAGAAATACAATGAAAGGCCACTATACCAGCTTTTCTTCAGGCTCATTTAATCCAGACAACTAACTGTGATATAATTATTGTTGTTCCCATTTTACACATAAAGAAATTGAGATTAAGGGAGCTTAAAACCTATGCCAAATCACCATGTTGCCACAGCATGAGCCGTAATCTGAATTCAGTCTATCAGACAACCTCGAAACCCCATATGCTATTCACTACACTACAGAGACCTCTCCAACCTGGGGTAGATCTTACTTTCTGCTCTTACTGTTTACATGGGCTCTACTCACCATAAACCATGAGTTATGTTTTTCCATAAAACCATACAACAGAGTCAGACTAGAATAGTCATATTTTTGAACCAGTAATTCCAATTCGAGGAATGATTTAGAACAAGATAATGAAAGAAAACCTTTAAAAATTTTTTTTAACTGCTCCAGACCAAGAATAAACAAATTTTAAGGAACAAAGTAACAAGTAAAATCCCCCACAGCCCCGGACTGTGCCAAGATCTCTAGGTATACTTCCCTATCTGATTATCACACTACCACACACGACAACATGCATCATCAACCCATTTTACAGGTGAGGAAAGGTCTGTATACAACCTAACCTGCTTAAATTCCTACAGCCAGTTATGCAGAGGGAGGCTCTGATCCCACGTAGTCTGATTCTCAAGTAGGTATGGTTAATCATTAACACTTTTCTGTGACCCACAGAAAGAAATATATTTTACATCATGATCCAATATGCACACACACATAAAAATAGAGCAACTTCCACAAAACACTATTTACCTGAATGATACGTGGTAAAAATTTTCTTTTTTTGTTAAGATGCTGTTTTTCAGTAATGAAATCTTCTCATGACTTACGGTTAAAATAAGTGCACAATGCTTACTTGCTTCAAAAATACAGTGTTTATTATAACTATAGTAAAAAAACCAAAGAAAACAAAACACAAAAAAAAAAACCCAGAAAAAAAAGGAACTAAATGGTCAGCCACACAAAAACTTATCTGGAAAAAATACAATGCATACATTGCTTAGAATGACTCATAACACTTACACACATGGGAAATATGTTTTTAAAATGGCTATGCTAAGATAAATAGAGATATAGGCAGTTACATTTTAGTTTTCAATTTATAGACTTTTATTTTTCCTTACAGAGTTGAGTAGTCCAGAGCCCAGACAAGAGCCACTTCGTTTTATTTCCCTGGTATGAAAGCAACTTAGTGACGTGTTCTTTCTTTTAAATGTCTATTTCCATAACATGGTACAAAACTTTCCAATTCGCTTTATAAAGCTAGCAAGATTTTTATACCAATAAAAAAAATACAGACAGTAAGACAAACCAAAACAAATCATCCCCTAATATTTTTATAAATGAAAATTCGGAACCAAAGTGACTTATAATATCACAAGAAGAAAAGATTGCAAACACATCCTAAAACTATTACACACATTTAAGGGTTACAGCAAGATGCTCCCTCCCACCCCCAGCCCTTCCCCAGGGTCTCTCCGAGTCTGTCTCAGGTTTCAAGAGGAAGGGGCTGGGGTTGGGGCCGTGCCCTCGGTCTGGGGTCTGGCCCTGGCCTCCTCCTCCGCCAAAGCCTCACAGTACTGCGCCGGCCAGTCCTTGGGATCCTGATTGTGGACTTTGGCCACGAACTTGAGCACCTTCATCTTGCTGGTCTCCAGGTTGGTGCGCGGGCCCCACTGGAGCTCGTAGTCCACGGGGTCCGTGTGCGGGATGCGCCGGTACTCCAAGTACCGCTGCCGCACGAAGTCCTCGGTGATGAGCTTCTTCGGGTCCCCGAAGATGAGGTGCTTCTTGGTGGGGTGCACCCCGAGGCGCCGCAGGAAGTCCCAGACCTCGGTCTCCTTGATGCTGTTGCCCTTCATGAAGATAAGCCCCAGCACGATCATAAGCAGCCCGGTGGTGGGAGTGCCCTGGTCGCCGCGCATCTCCGCGTCCTCCTCCACCGGCTCCAGTGTGTTGACCAGGATGTAGGTGTTACTCCGGGGCTCCAGCTCCACCAGCCGGTACCCAAACACGTACTTCAGGCGCTCGGCCGCCCGCCGCAGCAGCTCCTGGAGCACGTCCTTGTAGTCCCCGACCACGTGCCGCAGGATGTCGGTACGACGGATCGGGATCTTCCTCTGGTCCTTGATCAGCAGGAACTGCACCAGCTCCGCCACCTTCAGCTCCAGCTGCTTCTGCGACCGCGGCCCCGGCGCGGGGGGAGCCTCGGCCCGCCGGCCGCCCTGCGACGCGGCGCCGCCCGGCCCGCGGGACGTGCTCGGGGCCTCCTCGCCGCCGCTGCCCTGCTCGGCCTGGGTGCCGGCGCGGCCCCGGCTCTTCGGCTTTTGCGACATGTCGCGGCGGCGGGTCCCGCGCTACGCGAACACCCCGCAACTAGCGGCTGAGGGGATGAGGGTCTGCGCGTAGCTCCTCCTGGCGGCCCTGGGCGGGGCCGGAGAGGGCGCGGTTGCGTCACAGAGGCTGCGCGCTGCGTCAGGGGGCTGCGCGCTACGTCATCGAGGCCGCGCCGTGTCTGGGGGTCGGTCTGGTTCGGCTGGTGGTTGCGCGGTGGCGGCGTCTCCGCGCAACCCTGCGGGTCCCAGCCGTGTGTTTTATTAGAATTAAGTGTCGTCCTTACGAAACCCTGAAGATAGAGAACAGGAAGCAAAGGTCCTGAGCGAGTGTGCGGCTCAGCTCAGGACCGCACAGCTCAGGCCAGATCCGTAGAAAGTATCGAGAGCTCTGAAATCGGGACAGTTTGTAGGTGGAGGAGACTCCCAGGAAGAACGTGGGAGAAAAATAAGGCTAAGAGCGTGGAAGGGAAGTAAAAGCATTTCTTTCCCCACAAAACTGGGCATAAAAAGGATAAAAGACCCTGAAGACTAGTTTGCCGTCGCCAGCCGCCCCCCCCCCCCAACCATTTCCTACCAGTAACTTTCTCTAAAGCCCCTGAGTCTGTTTAGAAAGAATGGTAAAGGCAGCCTTGCCTCGCAAGCAGGGCTTTCCCCATCTTTTCACCATTTTAGCATTGATACTCTGTGCATAATAAACTCCAGCCGGACAGCTGCGTCAAAGCCATCCCAGAAAGCACATTTTAGTTAGGTCCGGTGAGTTTATCTTTTGGAAAGCACATGCTCATGGAAATTGCCTGGGCCCACACCACAATTTTTGCAGAAACGGCTAAGAGAACGCTACCAACAGAGAAACGTGCTCTCTCAAGAGATTACCGTTTAATTTTGGGCATCCCTGATCAAGAATTGCAATCATGTGAATCTCTTAAATGTCTTAATATATCAGCCTTAGGACTCAATGAGAAAGAAATGAGAAAGAAAAGAGAACCCAAGGGTATCATCCCTCATAATCTGTGACGTGCACTTTATATAAATAGATACATTTTTAAATTGTGCAACTCTAATAGCCAGTGTGAGTCATTCCATTAACTCATACCATTTGCAGTCTGCTGCCATTACTTCCACAGAGCTCAGCAAATGTGTTCCTTTTGTATTAACTTACTTGCAAAGAAGAAACTGAATTTACCTCTCTTTTTTAAAAAAATATATTTTATTTACTTATTTTTGGCTACATTGGGTCTTCGATGTGGTGAGCGGGCTTTCTCTAGTTGCGGTGAGAGGAGGCCACTCTTCATTGTGGTGTGCAGGCTTCTCACTGCAGTGGCTTCTCGTTGCACAGCACGGGCTCTAGGCACGTGGGCTCCAGTAGTTGTGGCACGTGTGCTCATTAGTTGTGGTGCACGGGCTTAGTTGCTCCACGGCATGTGGGATCTTCCCGAACAAGGGCTCAAACCCGTGTACCCTGCATTGGCAGGCGGATTCTTAACCACTGCGCCACCAGGGAAGCCCCCTCATTGTAGTTCTGATTTGCATTTCTCTGATGATTAGTGATGTTATGCATCTTTTCATGTGCCTCTTGGCCATCTGTATGTCTTCTTTGGAGAAATGTCTATTTAGGTCTTCTGTCCATTTTTTGATTGGGTTATTTGTTTTTTTAATACTGAGCTGCATGAGCTGTTTGCATATTTTGGAGATTAATCCTTTGTCCATTGATTCGTTTGCAATTATTTTCTCCCATTCTGAGGGTTGCCTTTTCGTCTTATTTATGGTTTCTTTTGCTGTGCACAACTTTTAAGGTTCATTAGGTACCATTTGTTTGTTTTTATTTCCATTACTCTAGAAGGTGGATCAAAAAAGATCTTGCTGTGATTTACATCAAGGAGTGTTTTTCCTATGTTTTCCTCTAAGAGTTTTATAGTGTCCGGTCTTACATGTAGGTCTTTTAGTCCATTTTTAGTTTATTTTTGTGTATGGTGTTAGGGAGTGTTCTAATTTCGTTCTTTCACAGGTAGCTGTCCAGTTTTCCCAGCACCACTTATGATGAGACTCTCTTTTCTCCATTGTATATTCTTGTCTCCTTTGTCATAGATTAGTTGACCATAGGTGCATGGGTTTATCTCCGGGCTTTCCATCCTATTCCATTGATCTATGTTTCTGTTTTTGTGCCAGTTCCATACTGTCTTGACTACTGTAGCTTTGTAGTATAGTCTGAAGTCAGGGAGCCTGATTCCTCCAGCTCCTTTTTTTTCTCAAGATCGCTTTGGCTATTTGGGGTCTTCTTCTCCATACAAATTTACACATCCAACATATTAGGACAGCAAAACAAACAAAACTGAGCTAAACTAAGCAAGTGCTGGGGAGGATACAGAACAACTGCTAGTGGGATGTAAACGTCACTCAGATAAACAGTTTGGCAACATCTTACAAAGTTAAAGTTACATTTACATCTGACCCAGCAACCCTACTCCAAGGTATTTCACTGAAAAACATAAAAATTTACATCCATACAAAAACATACACACAAGTGTCTATAGGAGCTTTATTCATAATCACCAAAAGTGGAAATAAAGCAGTATTTTAATGGGTTAAGAGATAAAGCAGCTGTGTTACATCCATACAAATGAATAGCACCCAGCAATAAAAAGGAACACAATTACTTATAGGTACAGCAGCATGGCTGAGTCAAATGCATCATGCTAAACTCATGAAACCAGTCTCAAGAGAGTACGTTTTGCATGAGTCCATGTAGATGACCTTCTGGAAGAGGAAAAACTACAAGAATGGAGAACAGATCATTTGTTTCCAAGGATTAGCAGTGGGGTCAAAGACTTGACCATTGCAATGTGATGATCACGGGGCCCAGGAACAAGTGTCAGGACTGCCAAGCAGTGTGGCGGGTACGCTGTGGGCTGCTGTCACAACCAGGGCCAGTGATCCTTTGGGACGGGAAGTGGTACCCAGCCTGGGGCAAGTGGGGTGGGTACAGGCCAATCGTGGGAGGCCCAGTGCTCAGGGAGCGTAAGCATTCAGTGGAGGGAGTAAACTGGAGTCGGGGTGACCCGGAAAATCTCCAGGACTACAGCAATCCTTGGTGATGGAAGCTGGGGACAGAGCACGTGGCGCTTTCCAAATACAGGGGCTTAGGGCATGAGCTTGCTCACTTGAATATTAAAGGAAATGGTGATCCTGTATGGCTGGAAGACTTAAGACACCAAGATAGTCACATTTACCGAGAAGAAAGAGGTATCTTATTTCAAGGGAAAAGCTAAATATAACCAGTGTAGAAGACCATGTGACAATGTCTTCTTAATTAACTTTTAGAATTCAGCACATTTCTAAAAAGATAGACTTTTCTTTCTGATCACACTAAGCCAATTTTTAATACTTGTCTGATATTTTTTTCCCAAGAGGAAGTTCTATCAAAGGACCTGAGACCGACAGAAAAGAAATTGGCAAATATTCTTTTTTATTTTTAAGTTCATTTGCCAAGAACCCAGCTGTTTAAAGCAGTAGTTCTCTCTAGCTTTCTGTAACTAAATGAGAACATTAAATTTCAAATGTATCTCTCTCCTAAAGCCATACAGGGTACCCTATCCTTTCTTCTATACAAAAAATATAGGATGATTACTTGCTCAGACAGAATGAAAATTTGAACAGCCACCTTGTAAAAATTAATAATATATGATTTTCAGCTAACATATAAAAATACTCAAAGTTGAATAAAATAAAAGTCAAGGGACTTCCCTGGTGGTCCAGTGGGTAAGACTCCACGCTCTCAATGCAGGGGGGCCCAGGTTCGATCCCTGGTCGGGGAATTAAATCTCACATGCATGCTACAACTAAGACCTGGTGCAGCCTAAATAAATAAATAAATACTTAAATAAATACATAAAATTTTTTTAAAAAAGAAAATACTTATAAAAACAAGTCAAATAAAATACTTGAATATTTAAATAATCTGAACATACTGATCACTCCCATTACCGTTATCATAAATACCACTTGACAGTGAAAAATTAATATTAATAAGCTGGGTGGTTTGTAGATGAGACATTTAGACACAGATTCTTCCCACTGGTGTTTATAATCCAGCTTTGGGTGAAATATAAATATAGCAAAAAAACATAAAAGGAAGAAATCATATTCAGGGAGAAAACAACTTCCCTATTGCTATAGACTGAACTGTGTCCTCCCAAAATTCTTACGTTGAAGTTCTAACCCCCAATGTGACTGCATCTGAAGATAGGGCTTTCAGGAGGTAAATTAAGGGTAGATGAGTCATAGGGTGAGGTCCTAACCTGGTAGGATTTGTGGCCTTTACACAGAGGGTAAGAGCAAGAGAGTATGGCCTCTCCACGGGCACCCAAGGACAGGCCATGTGGTGACTCGGCCAGAAAGCAGCAAGTCAGGAAGCGGGCTCTCGCCAGAACCTGACCAGAACTTTGAGACAATCCACATCTGTTGTTAAGCCACCCCGTCTGTGGTGTTTTGCCATGGTCGCCCCAGCTGACCAAGACATCTACTAAGGAGTTTTTATTTATCCTATTTTAGAATAATACCTTTGGTTAAATGTCAACTAATGAGTGATAATGTTTTTACATATTTCTGTGACTTTTCTGGGAGACAAACAGTTGAAAATTATGTAAGTTTCTTTCCCCAAGATCCCTGTCTACAGATCACTTCTTTTATATACACTGTAACCTCAACAATTACCACCACCACCCCGAACAAAAATTTGGACCCTCTGATGCTTGTTTAAACACGGGGTGACTTGTTTTGACACTTTTTCTAAACTCACTCCTGGTAAAGGCTGGTCACAGACAAAGCAGAGAACTCTTCAAGTCTCAGCCTCAAAAGCTCAGTGACATTACCTCAGGCAGGTCAGTGTCACTCAAAAAGCATGGTCTGGGGCCCAGCTGTCACCCCTCGCCCACTGGCTGACCCAGTGGGATCACCTCCTTTCTCTCTGACCCCGTGTCCTCTTCAATAACATGGGGATCAGAGCTTTCCTGGGGTCAGTGGGAAGGTGAAAGACACAAACATAAAGCGCCTGGGGCAGTTCCTGGCACAGAGTAGGAAGCGATTTCTAGAATGATTGACAGTGTTACAAGAGCAGAAAATGCACTCGGAGAGTAGTCATGGATTCGAGCCTGGTTCCCAGAGTAATTTCTTTAAAGAATGTCTTCAGCTCTTGTCTCCCAAAGCCTGCTCACATGTTGTGGGACTGTCAACACCATCACGGTAATTGCCGCCATGGCCCGAGGTCCCCTCCCGCCCTTCCTCACATAGGTAGCATCACACAAAGAGCACAGGCTCCAGACCAGGACTCTCTGGGTCCAAACCTCTGTGCCTCAGTTGACTCACCAATAAAAGCTGTTTGATAGGAATGCCTATCACACAGGATAACGTGAAGAGTTTAAAATGGTACCCATTGAGCCCTCTGTATAGCCTGGTACAGGTGGTCCTCTGTGGATGTCCACCTGGCCTCTGCGGGTGACCGAGGTGCAAGGACCCCCCCCACCCCGCTCGGGTTCCCTCCCAGGTCTTCTCCGTGGAATGCAGGCCCACAAGCCCCAGCTCCTCGTGAAACCTACAGGGCAGACGGCTCAAGAGATCAACCAAAAAAGGAAAACAGAGGCACAGCGTTCTCTCTGAACTGAGAGGGGCCTTGGGGACAGAAATAAGTGGCAAAACAGGAGGTCCCAAAGGCTCCTGACTCCTGCCCTGCCCTCATCTTCCAAGGTAGCCGTGAGACAGAAGGTAAGCTGGCAGCGTCCTGAGAATTCTCACCTGCAAGTCACTCTAGGGAAATCCCTTTGGAATAGAGGCTCATATCGTGCATGTATGAGCTCCACAAAGGAAGAAGGGCCAGGACGGAGGGCCGGGCCAGTGCTTGTGGGGTGGGACCTGCCCGGCTTGCCCAAGGGGACAGTGCTTGAGTTTCTGGGAGGAAAATAAGACCCCGGGGCCTTCGCAGCGGCGGCCTCGGTGTTTTGGTCTCCCCACCCTCTCCTGGGGGTAGAAACCAGGCTGGTGGAGAGCCACAAATTTGTCAGCATGCAGGAGCCCAGGAGCACAGGCCAGAGCATTGCGACAGAGCGCTGCCAGGTGCACCTCCAACAGATACGCTCCCGCGACAGCACAGGTAAACACACAGGACCAGAAAAACTGCGAAACAGCCTGACAACTGACCAGAAAACAGACACCAAGAAACGTAAGCTCCCAGAGCACCACACGGAACCCCAGATCCTAATCAGAACATCAATCCAACACCGGGAGGACTGGAGCTGATACACGGGGAGACAAGAGTCAGAACTGAGGAAGCCAATTACAGGGTGAGAATTAGACCCGCATCGTCATCACACAGCTAATAAACAACTTGGAAAGTGAGGAACCGAGCAGATGTGAGTGACAATCTCAGTAACACCGGGGGTAAAGTGTGAGATCGCCACCTTAACTGTGTGGAGGAAGAAAGAGAGAGGTGATAAAACAACGAACAGGGTCTGGGGGGCACTGGCAGTGTTCTCCCTTCACTCTAGGAACTAGCGTGTCTTCTTGGGAAGGAGAACCAACCTCAAGTTTAGAAGTAACTTTGGTCTCACATCAGTGCTTCTTCTGTTAATTTCAAATAAAAACAACTGTTTAAAACCTAGACAGTGTCATTCCCTAGTAGCTTCTGTCTTTTACCAGCATATGCATCCAGGGATTTCTCAATTTATAGACACTGAATAGGAAAGACTGACCATTTCTGGGTGGTATCAATACAACTCTGTTAATTGCTTTTGCTGTTGTCATTTTCTGTTGTGCTTAGTTTATTAGAAATGTGCATGGGTTTAATATTTTTTAATGTCACCATTAATGTAAAAGGAAGACAATCCACTCAATGTTCCTTCGATAAACATATCTGTTGAACACTGTAAAGCTGTGAGCCAGACGAAGAGCTCGCCCAGCTGCAGGTAAGATCAGGGAAGCTGGCAGATTCGGGAAGACAGAGGCTAATCCAAACGCAATTCATTCTGGAAATGCAAGCGCGATTTAACATTAGGAAATACAGTCCATCACATGCGTAGAGCTGAGGAGAAAAATAACACGAGCATCTCAGGGATGCAGAAAAGCTATGCGATTCAGCATCTGTTCATATGAAAAACACTCAATAAAATAGGAATTGAGGGAAAGGATGAGTCTATCCCAACATGATAGAAGATATATGTACATTTACAACATAACCCTCAGCTCGAAAACCAGCATCTTAATGAACACAGGAGAACGTGAGGCTTTTCTGCTCTAGTCTGCAGCAAGACAAGGGCACCCTCCATGTCCATGACTCTTCAGCACCGAGTTCGAGGGATTCACCCATTATTTAGACAAGAGAAATAAACTGAAGGCATAAAGACTGAGAAAGAAGAGGTTAAATTATCCTTATTTGTAGCTCATGTGCTTATACATGTGGAAAGTCACGAGTCCTTGTGCCAAACAAGCACACACACACACACACACACACACACACAAACAGGAAGAAAACTTAGTTTTAAAAAACAGCTTGTAAAATAAATACACAAAATCAATAATGTTCATTCACACCAAAGACAGCAGTTGGAACACATAGCTGAAGACCACATTTACAATAGCAAAATAGGTAAATAAGTACTATCACTGGAGACTTGAAAAGAAATGTCTAAAGCCTGTATAAACAAAACTGTGAAACACTCAGGAAGAAAAAGGAAGTCTGAATAAGTGGAAAGATATGCCATGTTCCTGCACAAGAAGATTCAACATCACATAGATGTCGATTCTCTCAAAGTTAATCTACAAATTCAATATCATATCAATTTAAAAATCACATCATTGTTTCCTAAAGCCAGGCAAATTGATTATACAGTTCATTTAGCAGAACAACCAAGCCAGAATTGCTAATGAAACCTTAGCAAAGCAGAACAACAAGGAAGGCTAACCATACCAGATACTATAGTGTATTATAAAACCTCTATTATCCAAACAGCATAGTGATGGTGTATGGATTCACAGACCAATGGAAGAGAATCTAAATATCCAGAAATAGACCCTTTGTCTGTGGAAATCTAGTATATGATAAAGTTGCCATTTAAAATCACTGGGGGAGGACTTCCCTGGTGGCTCAGTGGTTAAGAATCCGCCTGCCAGTGCAGGGGACACAGGTTTGAGCCTGGGTCTGGGAAGATCCCACATGCCGCGGAGCAACTAAGCCTGTGCGCCACAACTACTAAGCCTATGTGCCACAACTACTGAAGCCCGCGTGCCTAGAGCCCAGGCTCCCCAACAAGAGAAGCCACCACAATGAGAAGCCCGCACACCGCAAGAAGAGTAGACCCTGTTCGCCCCAACTAGAGAAAGCCCATGAGCAGCAACGCAGACCCAGCACAGCCAAAAATAAATAAATAAAAATTTTTTTTAAATAAAAAGAATTGTTTAAAAAAAATCACTGGGGGAAAAAACGGACTTTTTAATAAGTGGTATTGATATAACCAGGTAGCCACATAGAAAAAGAAAAATATACATCTGTTTTGCACAAATTATATCAGGATTAATTCCAAATAGGTCAGAAACTTGAGAGAGGGAGAGATCCCATTTAATATTAGAAGAGAACAAAGAGTTCTTCCCTCTATGACCTACAAATTGAGAAACTGCACTATTACTCACACTCCAAAGCAATAAAGACTGATACATTTAACTACATAAAATAAAAATCTTTACATGTCAAAACCCCACCAGAAGTAAATAAAAAAGACAAATGATACATTAGGGAGTAGGGTGTAACTTGCATCACAGACAAAAGCGTAACAGCCCTCCGTATAAAGAGGACAATGCAGCTGTAAGAAGGATAGGAAATATCTCTGTACAGAGACCAACCCCCAGGATATACCTTAAGTTACAAACCAAGGACCAGGACAGTAGGACAGTGCGTGTAGCACGCACATATACAGGCAGTGTGCGGAGAGTGCACATGCTCGCTTATCATTTTTAAATGAAAGCATAGGGACTTCCCTGGTGGTGCAATGGTTAAGACTCTGAGCTCCCAATGCAGGGGGCCCAGTTCAATCCCTCGTCAGGAAACTAGATCCCACATGCATGCTGCAACTAAGAGTTCACATGCCACAATTAAGGAGCTGGCGAGCCACAACTAAAGGAGCCCGCGAAGCCGCAACTAAGGAGCCCACTTGCTGCAACTAAGAAGCCCACTTGCTGCAACTAAGACCCGGTGCAACCAAATAAATAACATAAATAAATAAATATTTAAAAAAACAACAAAAAAGCGAAAGCATAAAGCCAAAACCTACGAGTGGTTGCTCTGGGGTGGGGGTGAGGGTGGCAGTGGCGGGGGGCAGGGGCATGGAGACATAGAAACAGAATAAACGGGACAGGGATGACAACTAGAATCCTCCAAAAATCCTTTGTTGTACAGATTTGACTCTGTAACAGTAAATCATAAAATGAAATTCAATCAAAACATCTCTAAAATCAGAACAAAATGAAACAGACCAGTATACTGGGTTGGCAGCTTAACTACAGAGAATGGTTTTATAAAGACCGTAAAATAAGTAATTTCACTGTATCTCTCTAGGAGTGTACATCCTGAGAGATAATCAAGGGATATGTGGGTGCTACAGCCCATCTGGTCCAGCAAGAAAAGATAAGAGAGAGAGATTTAAGTGACATAACAACCAAATACAAAAAGACAGAGGGACACAGACAGATACAGTTAGAGAAATCGGAACATTGCATAGTTGATGATAAAACAAATCACTGGTATTTATTGGGTGTGTTATTGGCATTGCGGCTATTTAATTTTCTTTCAGAGATACATACATACTTCAGTGTTTTGAATGAAATAATATGATGCTCAGGATTGCTTGAATAATCCAAGGGAGAAATGGTAGGGGATAGTGGGGAAAGAATGGCCAGGAGTTGTTGTAGCTGAGTGATGGGTGCACAAAGGTTCAATGCATATTATATTCTTTACCCATGCATATGTTTGTGCATATTATTAATTATGCCTGTGTCTGTGCATAATTATCCACAATTAAACATTTTTAAAAAACATGAAAAATGAAGGTTCAGATCTCAGCTCTGCTAGTTAGTCATGTAGCCAAGTTTTTAGAATGTCCTATGTTTTGGGAACCACAGTTCCTTCATTTTTAAAAGAGGGCTCTTAAATTGAAGTCAGAAGGCAAATTAACAACATAACCAAGGCCCATCATGGAGAAGAACTGAACTAAGGCTAGTTATTTTTTATATTTATATGAACAAAAAACAAATAAATACGTAAGTATAATTCTGCCAAATTACTAAGAACATTTTACTTAACACAAAACCAAAGTAAGATTGCAAATGATGCTTTCAAGGGGAAACAAAGAATTGAGCATTTCAGTTTCATAATTACACAAAATAGCAATGCTATAATAGGACTAAATTGATGCCCAAATGTATCTCTCAATTATTGCCAAACTCAAATACCAGATGCAATGCACTAATTCTGAGTAACATCCATAGAACTACATACAGCTATTACCATAAATAATATTAAATTTGTGGGACCACAGATGCTATACTAAGTCTGATGTGCCTAAAACTTTGCTGACATATTCTGCCCTATTGTTTCATAAAAAACCACAGTAATCAGATTAGGTTAATTATCAAGCCACAGACAAAAGATTCTTCCTTTTAAAATACCCGGGTAAACAGAATAATTTAAAATGAAGAAATATTTTAATAAAAATAGACAGGGACAGACCTCAAAGCATTAAGGAACTAGATCTGTACACTCTTGGGGTTTACATTCAAAGACTCAATCAAATTTAAACTCATCACTTATGCAAAACGGAACACGAATCTCCCATTAAAATTATCATAACTGCTGGCTTGTTAAAATACTCAAGTGTATTACACATACCAGAGGAAAATTCAATATTATATCATTCCAATAATGTTTCTCTTTTAATGCAGAAAACATGGGGTTCGACCATAAAGCAATGGGAGATGCTACAGATTCATGCAAAATTTCCTTTCCTGTTTTAGAGGGCAACCACTCAAGGAGGCAGCAGGTGTCACAGCAGCAAAGTCCAGAACTGCCACACCTGTGACAGGTATGGGATGGCGAGAAGGAGGAGTCCAGCCTGATCCACAGAAAAGACCCGAGGTTGATGTCTGGTGAATAAAGGGGACCAGGCCAGGCGTCCTCCTGTGATGCTGCTGTGGGTGTGGCTTTTTCACCGTGGGAGGGCAAGTAATTTTAAAACCATGTGAACTCACCTCCCAGCTGCCTTCTTTTGAAAACAGGCTCTCGCTGGGTTTATCAATCGCCCACCCAAACCTGGCTCTCACAGTTAGCACATAACTCCTGATTTCAGGTGTAAATTTTCATAGTTTCCAGACAGCTGTTCATACATTGATGGCAAGTTCTCCACACACTTGGAGTAATGATGCCTTCCTGTCAGTTGGCTCAGTGTGAGAGATGCAAACCAGCAAAGATTAGGGGGAAACCAGTGTCTGGATGCTCGCTCCACACATCTACTGTCACACAGCCCTTTCCTCTGCAAAACTGATACCAAGAGAAGCCAATTTGCTAAGAATCACAGGTAAAATTAAAACCTAAAATTTAACCATATGCCCCCTAAAATACCTATTCTATTTTTTGTTAAAGCTATGAAAAATAATTATTCCTCACTTCTACATTCGAGCTGCATCCTCAAACTGAGGGAGAATCCTGCAGGAAGGTGCTAGAGTGTAAGCAGCATTGGGCAAGAAAGAGCTCTCTGCAGGAGGCCCCTTTGTCTTGTCACCAGCCTTAAACCAGGCACCCCCAGGCTCTACTCATCTCCGGCCCAAGCACACCTTTCAAATCTTGGTAACCTGTCGGTTCTTCCCGTAGATCAAAGACGTAGAAATGAAGAATAAGTAATTAACCGATGACCAGATCTCTTCCCTAGCTTCCCCTTCAGTAATCACGTGAACAGAACAAACTGTGTGAACAGGATAGCATCACGAGGATTGACAAGCCTGCACACGGTGGGGAGGGTGATGGGTCTGACGCCCCCCCCCCCATGTCTACGATTAACTGAGATTACTTCCTTTTTTCCCTTTAAAACTTGCATGGCCGAGCAGAATCTTCGGAGGTGGTTTTGGGGGACACTGAGTCCACCATCTCCCCAGATTGCCAGCATTCTGATTAAAGACAACTTTCCGTTCTACCAACACCTGCCTCTCTTGAGTACTGACTTTTGAGTGGTGAGCAGCTGGACCTTATTCAGTAACAAGAGAGCTTCTCATTGCTCCCATGGTCACTGAACATATCTGAAAACAGTAACAGCAGCCTCCTTGCTTTTCCTTTCACATGAATGGAAAAAGGAGGTTGTGTGGGGGTTTTCCACACCCGCAACCAGTTCTCCAACTCTCAGACGCCAACTGGGTGTCCCACAATTCCAGTCAATTCTGACACTAACTAACCAGAGTTCGTGCGAGCTCCAGGGTTCAGGGCTCAGCCCCACACCACTGCCCCCACCTCGGAAGTTAGTCCTGAGACCTGGGGCCACCTGTACTTCTGGCTCCAAATCAGGGGTTCCCATAACCCCTGCTGAGGTTCAGTAATTTGCTAGAATGGCTCACAAAACCAGGAAAACAATGCCTCCTGCTTTATTATAAAGGATACAGCTCAGAACAGCGAAATGGAAGAAACACATGACAAGGTGCGGAGGGCCTTGGTGGGCGGCACAGAGCTTCCATGCCCTCTGTGGGTGCGCCACCCTCCCAACACTGCCACGTTTTGACCAACCCCATTATTTAGGTTTTTTTTAATGGAGGCATGATTGATTAAATCACTGGCCATTGGTGACTGAACTCAATCTCCAGCCCCTCTGCTGTCCCAGGAGGCTGGGGTCTGGGGCTGAAAGTTCCAATCCTCTAATAATAGCTTGGTCTTTCTGGGACAGCCCCCATCCTGAAGCTGTTTAGAGGACCCCAGCCAAGAGTCATCTCATTAGCAGACAGAAGTCACTCATCACTCAGGAGACTGGAAAGGTTTTACTCAGTGCCAGGCACAGTGAACAAAGAACAAATGCATATATTTATTATACTGCACAGGTCTCCCAAGTTGTTTCAACCCTCAGGTTTCTCCTTAGAGACTAGTGGAGAGAGACTAGTAGAAAATCTGGGCCAAACCCTCCTTCAAAGCACTAACTAGTTTTTTTAAACAAGAAGCTCAGACAGCTCTAGTCTCCTCTGCAGTAAGACAAGGATGTTTAGGTTGAGTGAATTACAAGATCACCAACTGTTGAAAAACTTTCTGAATTCCCAGCTATCCAAACTAATTCCAGCCATGCATTTGACAGGGGAGCATGGGAAGGGCACTTCCTGACCCCATGCCCCTCTGGCCTTCCTGTTATACCTAAGGGGGGGATTAAAAGGCTAAGACACATGCACAGGGCCACGGCCCATAGGAGCCTGAAATCACAGAATGCTTTCCCCCAGCCCCATAAACCTCCCCACGATATTAACATGGCTCCAGTACCCTTACGGTGGATTTTAGCTGAAAGAGCTTGCAAGACACAAGGAGCGGTCCTTAGGGAAGTCCAAGCCCAAGGGAAACAGATGACTCTGAAGCCTCTGGCACCTCCAGCAAGAACAAACATCAAACAGAAACCAAATCCCAGCCCTGTAAACATAAAATCTCACATTTACGGCCTACTGACCTCAGCTCTTATTACCCAATACACTATGTTAGTTTTTCAACAGAAAATTACACAGCAAGAAAAAAGTCTAAAGAGACAGAGCAAACAACAGAACCAGATTCAGAAATGGAAGTGATTTTGGAATTATTAGATGGGATATTTAAAATAACTATGATTCATATGCTAAGGGCTGTGATGGGAAAAGTGAACAACAAGCAAGAACAGATGGGTAATGTAAGAAGAGGATGGAAACTCAGAAGGAATCCAAGGAAATACTAAAAATCAAAAACACTAACAGAAATGAAGCATGTTTTTGATGGGCTCATTAATAGTCTGGACACAGCAAGGAAGGAATTAGTGAGCTTGAAGACAGATCAATAGCAACGTCCCAAACTGAAATGCAAAAAAAAAAAAAAAGAAGAAGAAGAAAGAAAAACAGAAAACAGAAGATCCAAGACCTGTGGGACAATTAGAAAGGTATAATATATACATCACACCAAAAGGAGAAGAAAGAGAGAATGGAACAGAAGAAATATCTAAAGTGATAATGACTGAGAACTTTCAAATTTAATGACAGACCTCAAACCACAAATCAAGAAAGCTGAGAGAACACAGAGCAGGAAAAGTCCCCCCAAATCTGCACTTAGATATATCATATTCAACCTGCAGAAAACCAAAAACCAGGAACAAATCTTGCAAGAAGCCAGACAAAAAAATTACACCTGCCTTGTAGAGCAACAAAGGTAAGAATTACAGTGGACTTTTTGTCAGGAAAGCAAGTAGGAAGAGATGGAGTGACCATTTAAAGGGGTTAAAGAAAAATCCCACCAAGCTAGAATTCTGTATCTGGCAAAATTATCCTTCAAAAGTGAAGGAGAAGACTTCCCTGGTGGCGCAGTGGTTAAGAATCCACCTGCCAATGCAGGAGACACGGGTTCAAGCCCTGGTCCGGGAAGATCCCACATGCCGCCGAGCAACTAAGCCCATGCACCACAACTACTGAGCCTGCGCTCTAGAGCCCACGAGCCACAGCTACTGAGCTCGCATACTACAACTACTGAAGCCTGCACGCCTAGAGCCCGTTCTCCACAACAAGAGAAGCCACCGCAATGAGAAGCCTGCACAGTGCAGGAAGAGTGGCCCCTGCTCGCCGCAACTAGAGAAAGCCCGCGTGCAGCAACGAAGACCCAACACAGCCAAAAATAAATAAATAAATTTATTTTAAAAAAACGTGAAGTAAAGGCTTTTTTGGTGTTTGTTTCTCCAAGAAATAAAAATGGAGGGAATTTATCTCCAGCAGACCCGACCTGAAAAAAATGTTAAAAGAAATTCTTTGGGGAGAAGGAAAATGAAATAGGTCAGAAACTCAGATTTACATGAAGAAAGGAAGAGCACTGAAGGAGAAATAAGGGAAAGCAAAATAAATTCTTTTACTTTTCATATGTTTAATTCATCAAAAGGATAACTCTCTCTTTAAATAACAGTAACAATGTGTTGGGTGATTATAGCTTATGTATAAATGCAATGATTGATAGCAGTGTCACAAGGGAGAAAAGAAATTGGCAACACTGTTATAAGGCCCCTGTAGTAGGTGTGAATCAGTATAATGTTATCGGAAGGTGAATACGGATCAGTTTAAAATGCATGTTGGAAACTCTAATCAACTATATGCCAATTTTAAAAAATAACAAAAAAATTAAAAAATAAAATGTATATTGGAAACTCTAGAGCAACCACTGAAAAAACCTGTAAGAGAAGTATAATTCTTATGCTAAAAGAGGAGATAAAATTGAATCATGCTCAATTAAAACCAGAGAAGGCAGGAAAAGATACGGGAAAAAAAAAAGAATAAATGAAAATAATAGAAAAATGTTACAAACATGGTAGATATTGGATCATGTTAGTTAGATATGTATCTAACTGTGTCAATTCAACTATATCAATAACCACATTTAAATGAGAATGACCCAAACACCCCAATTAAAAGACAGAGACTGTCAGAGTGGATACAAAAGCAGAGTCAACTATATGTGGTCTACAAGAAACCCACTTTAAATACAGAGACTCAGGTAGATTAAAAGAAACGGGACGGAGAAAGTTATATCATGCTATGGTAATCAAAAGAAAGCTGGAAGATCAAGAATTAGCTTCAGACAAAACAGACTTCAGAACAAGAAAGATTATCAGGGAAAAAGAGGAGCATTACCTAATGATAGAAAGGTCATTCTCCAAGAAGACAGCACAGTCTTTAGTGTGTTTGCATCTAACAACAGAGGGTCAGAATAAAGGAGGCAAAACCTGATAGAATTGAGAGGAAAAATACACAAACCAACTATGATAGCTGAAGACTTCAACATCCTCTTTCAGTAACTGACAAACCAAGCCAGCAGAAAGTCAGTAAGGATAGAGTTCAACCGGACAGCACGAACAGTCTATTTGACCTAACTGATCTACAGACGACTTCATCCAAAACAGTAGAACCCAGGTTCTTCTCAAGCTCACATGGAACATCCACCGAGACAGACCACATTCTGGGCTAAAGAACACACATGGACACATTTAAAGGTGTAGAAATCATGAAAGTATGATCTTGGATCATAGTGGAATTAAATGAGAAATCAGTAACAGAAAAACAGCTGGAAAATGCTCAAATATTTGTATATTTAAGAACACAATTCTAAATATTATATGGTTTAAAGAAGTCTCAATTAAAATTAAAATATATTTTGAACTAAATGAAAATGAAAATACAGCTTGTCAAAATTTGTCATGTGCAGCTAAAACAGTGTTTATGGGGAATTTATAGCATTAAATGCATATAATAGAAAAGATGAAAGATCTAAGTATCAATAATCTAAGCTTGCACCGTAGGAAACTGGAGAAACAAGAGCAATTTAAGCCTAAAGCGAACAGAAGAAAGGAAACAATAAAAATTGGGGCATAAATCAATGAAATTGAAAATAGGAAAACAGAGACTTGAAGACGATATTGTTAAGAGAAGGAAAAAGACAAGCCACAGACTATAAGAAAATATGTGTCAAACACGTCTCATAAAGGACTTGTATCTGAAATGTATGAAGAAATTTAAAACTCGACAATAGGAAAACAAAAAACCCGATTTCAAAAATGAGCAAAAATCTGAACAAACCTATCATCAAAGAAGATACATGGAAGGCAAGTAAGCATATGAAATAATGCTAGACATTACTGGTCATTACGGAATTGCAAATTGAAACAATAATAAGATACCACGGCACACCTATAACAATGGTTAAGATCCAAAAACTGACAGTGCAAATTGCTGCAGACCAACAGGAACTCTCATGTGTTGCTGGTGGGGATGCCAAATGGTACAGCCACTTGGGAAGACAGTTTCGATGTTTCTTACAAAACTAGACAAAGTCTTACAATATGATCCAGCAACCACACCCAACTGATTTGAAAATGTCTGCACATGAATGTTTAAGCCAGCTTTATTCATAATTGCTAAAAACTGAAAGCAACCAAGATATCTATCAATAGGTGAATGGATAAACAGAAACTGTGACACATCTACACAATGGAACATTATTTGGCAGGAAAACGAACAATCAAGCCACAAAACATACGAATGAATCCTAAATGCATATTGTTAAGTGAAAGAAGCATGAAAAAATACATACTGTGTACTATGGTCTGAATGTTTGTCTTGCCCAAATTCATATGTTGACATCCTAACCCCCAAAGGTGAGGATACTAGTGGGTGGGGCCTTTGGGAGGTCCTTAACTTATGAGATGGAGTCCTCATGAGTGGGGTCAGCCTCATAAAAGAGGCTCCAGAGAGACTCCTCACCCTTTGGCCATGGTAGGACACAAGAAGTCTGTGTCCTGAAGCAGAGCCTTCACTCAACCATACTGGATCCTGGATCTCTGACTTTCAGCCTCCAGAGTGTGAGAAATAAATTTCTGTTGTTTATAAGCCACCCAGTCTGTGGTATTTTGTGAGAGCAGCCTGAACAGACTAAGACACTGATTCCAATTACATGACATTCTGGAAAAGACAGAGAACTTTAGCAACAGTGGAAGGATGAGTAATTACCATGAGTTTGCAGGGAGCGGGGGTGGGGGTGTGTTGAATAGGTTAATGAGCACGAGGGATTTTTAGGGAAGGTGAAACTATTCTCTGGATACTGTAATTGTGGATACAGGACACTACACGTTTGTCACACTCCACTAAACGGTACAGCACAAAGCACGGACCTTAATGTATGCAAAATTTTTAAAGTTTTTAGGAAGTAAGAGGATTCCAGGATGCAACGCAGAATGTGGCAAAACAATCTGTTTTATAAAAATAAGAAGCAACCTCACTGAAAGGGATGGGAGGGAGGGGAGCTGCCCTGAGTAACCCTGGAGACGAGTGAAGTCTGTAAAACTAGAGGCTAAGGAAACGGCATGTCATCTGAGTTCTAGTTCACAGAGTTGCTTCCCAGGGGGTATGGTCCACAGTCCTGATACCACTGCACATGTGTCCTGGCACCGACAAATCAGTAAACAGATGGTGGGCGGTGAGAGCCTGGCTTCTCACTGCTGGGGTGGAGGCGAGGGGTGCGGAAACTAAGATGACCCCCGTGGTCATGGATTAGAGTTGGGGAATCACTGTGGACTCATGTTTAGCTTAATATAGATACCAAGGGGTACATATTGCAAGATAATAGATATCTGGTCTTCATCCCAGTTCCTGGCACAGAGCTCCTAAAACACCTGTAATTTCCTAAGTGATAAGAATGACAGGATCATCTTCTGTTATATTTGATTTCTGTCCCCACTTCCTGAAACAAATCCAGAGCATAAAGGTGAAAGGAGTGACTTTTGTTATTTCATAACAAGCCCCCTTCCATCACACCTGAGTTGATGTTAAAGCGATGACTTCTGGAAAGTCCCTAAGGATGGGGGCTGGTTGCCAGAGGAGGTTTGGGATTTTCAGCCCCATCCCGTGACCTCCAGGGAAGGGAGAGGGGCTGGAGGTCAAATCACCAATGACCAGTGATTTGGTCAATCATGCCTTCGTAATGAGGCCTCCAAAAACCCCTCACCAAAGGTTGTGGAGAGCTCCGGGTTGGTGCACCCGTGGAGGTGCCGGCAGGGAGGTGCGGAAGACAGCACAGAAGTCCTGTGCCTTTCCCCCACACCTTGCCCTCTGCATCTCTCCCATCCGGCTGTTCCTGAGTTGTATCCTTTTATGATACACTGGTAATCCAGTAATTAAAAGGTTTTCCTGAGTTCTGTGAGCCTTTCTGGCAAATTATTAAACCCGAAGAGGGGTCGTGGGAACCCCCAATTTGTAGCCAGTTGGGCAGAAGTTGCAGGTAACCCACGGACCCACCCTTGCCATTGGCATCGGAAGTGAGGGGCAGTCTTGTGGGACTGAGTCCTTAACCTGTGGGATCTGATGCTAACCCCAGGCAGTTAGTGTCAGAATCAGACTTAATCATAGGACACCCAGTGGTGTCAGGACAGCTGGAGAATTGGTTGGTGTGGGGTAAACCCCACACATCTGGTGACCAGAAGTGAAGTATTGAGAGCAAAGAGTTTTCCTTTCACAATCAGAAATGTTTATAGGTCTGTATATATACATGTAAGGGTATGCATATGTATATTTCCATGCTCTTGCAACAGGGAAGAACAAATCTGACCCCATATTAGATCTGTTTCTTTTACTTTAACCTTTGTATTCTATAGCTTTTGCTTCCTTAAGAATGTTGCCTATAGCCTGAAATATACAGGAGAGCCTATTCTCAGGGCTCTGACCTTTAAGAGTCCATTCATATAGAGATAAAAAGGTGCAGAACAGAGAATAGCATTTGTCTTGTTGGAGGTTTACAGGAACATCGTGACCTGACCTACGTGGACAGCTGCAAGTAAAAATGGATCCCGACACCCAGAAGTTTGCAGCAACCAACCACGCCCCTCCCTCACCTGGCCTTTAAAAAAGCTTTGCTGAAACCCTTTGAGGAGTCTGGGGTGTTTTGGGCAAGAGCCACCTGTCTCCTTGCAGGTCCCTGCAATAAACCCTTCTCTGTTCCAAACTCCGACTGCTTAGTTTGTTTGGCCTCACTGTGCAACAGGCACACAAACTTGTATTCGGTAACATTCTGTCAGCTGAGAGGACCGAGAGGCAAAGTCTCTGAGAAGCAACTGACACGTCTCATACCTGGATTTTGGTTTCTAATACTATTCTCCAATCACCAGAGCCACGGCTCCTTAGAGAAACTGCTGATTCTAGGACTGGGGCAAGAAACACGTAAGATGAGCCTGGGGTATTTTGTAGTGACAGAAATAAGAAAGTCACACACACACAAATAACCCCACATGGGCGTGGGTGTGACAAAGGGACACAGGAGCCAACTGGAACAATTCTAGCAACATGATAAAATAGTACTGGCCCATAACCCAAAGTGTACAATAAATGTCCATGAGTTCATACCCATATAAATGAACAACTGAACAGGTAAATAGCTGGAAGAGAAGAGACAAATCCCCCATGCAGAAGAATTCCAAATAATTCATGTAGATAATTCATGACTAGAGCTCCTCCCTCCCTAAGTGAGGGCTGTGTGCAGTAATGTCCTTCCAAAGAGGACAGGACAAAAATGGAGAAGGAAACGGGGAATTTCATGGTGCAGAAACCTGCCGATGGCTCCCCCAGCCGGGGGTCAAGGTCAATATCAACAGTCATAAGTCAGGCTGACAGTGTGTGTCCTTGATAGGATGGGATGAGAATGGCATTTTCCCTCTGTTTCTTTCTCTCCAAAACCCATAACCCCAGTCTAATCATGAGAAAGACATCAGACTCCTCCCAGGAGAGATCACCCTACCTGACCAGAATGCCTCAAAACTGTTAAGGTCATTAGAAACCGGGCAAGACTGAGGTCACAGTCAAGGTTGCCTAAGGAGACGCCATGACTAACATAATGTGGGGCCCCGACTGGAAGAGGAAGGACATTAGGGAAAAACCCGGCAAATCTGAATAAGCTATGGACTTTAATGAATTATGTGTCAATATTGGCTCATAAATAATAAAAAATGTACAGTGCTAATGTAAGATGTTACCAAGAGGGGAACTACAGGAATTCTTTATACTGTCTTTGCAACTTTTCGGCAAATCTAAAACTGTTCTGAAAGATCAAGTTTATCTTAATAATCCAAACAGCAGTCATGAAGCATGAATATCTCAGACAGTCACACCCTGCCTTGTTGCCAGTTGCTTTTATGAACAAACAGATGCCGGTCACTCCAGGACCCCAGGGCTGGCCCAGGGGCTGTGCCCTCACGACACACGGGGTGCAAAGGTGAGCCGCCTGCCCTGGATTCAGTCCCTGAGTGCAATTAACTTACAGGTGGTATGAGTTTCAGGCTGTGGGGATGGGGGCTTAACACTTGCTTGCTGACGTGGGGAGGAAGAATCTTAGAGCACGATTCTCAGAAGGGCCGGGAGGGCTTCCCACGGGCCGCAGGCAGCAGGCTGATCACTGGCCGCCAGCACCCCAGGTGGTGGGAAAGCACTCGGACACCCACGAGGGACCCGAGAGGACGGCCAGGTGCGATGGCATCACCCCTCACGGCCTTGTCGTGACGGCCACAGTGCAATACAGATGGGGCTGGGAATTGGAGTCGGAAAAGCTGTCTGGGTTCTTCTGGAAGCACCGGTGAGTCACTGGTGCAGGTGCTACAGAGTGGAGCTCCGGCTCCACTCCCTGCACACTTCTGGGGGCCGGCTTTCCAGTGCGGTTTACAAGAGAGGGTCTCACCTCCCTGCACCAGAGGCTCCCTTGGGAGGTCTCAACATGTCCCAACAACTGGGCACACCTGGCATCAATGCCCACACTCACCAGTGATGGGACGGCCACTTGCCTTGAGGACTCCATTCACCCACACTAACTCCACTCAGCCAGAGAAAAGAGCACCAAAGCTTAGAGACCCCCAGAGCTGATAGTCCGGGCTTCTTGGGAGAATGGAAGGGGTCTGATAGACCAAGAGTCCGGTTTTCCCAGGCACCACACCTGTGGCATTCACTTACCTGTGTAACTGGGATGTCGGCATCACCCCCAAACCATAATCAAATGTTCTCTATGAAATTCTCCAACACCGTAATAGCTGTCTTCTTCTACTGTAATTAGGTGAATATACAAAGCTAAATGGCATGTTGGAAAAACCAACTAGAAAAATAAATAGATATCGTTCATATCTGAACACTAAAGCATAAATAATAAATGTTAATAACTTAGACATACAATGAGATAAAGTGCACTGCTGATTCGGGCAAAAATGCTGACAATTAAAACAAAATGTAGAGCTTCCCTGGTGGCACAGTGGATGAGAATCCGCCTGCCAATACAGGGGACATGGGTCTGATCCCTGGTCCGGGAAGATTCCCACATGCTGCGGAGCAACTAAGCCCATGCACCACAACTACTAAGCCTGCACTCTAGGGCCCGCGAGCCACAACTATTGAGCCCACGTGCCACAACTACTGAAGCTCACACGCCTACAGCCCGTGCTTTGCAACAAGAGAAGCCATAGCAATGAGTAGCCCCCCATTCATAGCAACTAGAGAAAGCCCGTGTGCAGCAATGAAGACCCAACGCAGCCAAAAATTAAAAAAATAAAAAATACCTTAATAAAATTTACACCAATACCAGCTAATATAAGAGGTCAGAGAAAATCATTGGATTTCTCATCCCGTCTTCAAAGAAATAACTGAAAACAAGAAATTTCAAAAGGGAAGATGGAACAAAATGATGAAATTATGACTCCAATGTAATTCTATAGCCATAATCTTGCATGTAAATAATGAATTTGAAATGCAAAATCTGTGGTTTACCTCTAGATCACTGACACTAGGTGATTTATACTGGCTAGTTACAGGTAGCTTCTAATGGATGTCAACACTGACTATTTTTAAATAGGAAAAAAAAAAAAAAAAGAGTAAATGCTCATTTGGCTGAAGAGTTTTGAGATGGTTTTTCCTGAAGGGAGGATGAGGAGTTGTGTGGCTTCTCAAGCCCTTTTGGCCTGTGATGCTGTGATAAGCAGACAGCCGCGGTGAGAGGCAGGGCTGCTTGTGGCCAGACCACACACAACAATGCTGCTCTTTCTGCCATCTTTAGGAAATCAAGCTGCCACATTTTCTAAAAACGTAATACTTGGATTTTGAGTCTTTTCGAAATGCATTCTACTTAGTGCACAGGGTGCGAGGTAGGGTTCACTGCTAGAAGATGGGAGAAGGTCTAAAAAGGTGCCTCTCAGGAAACTGACCCTAAGAAGCAGTAAGAGCCTGATGAGACCAGGGGCAGGGGTTGGGGGGTGACAAGATATAATGCCGGTCACTGGAGGCCCCAGAAACCAGAAAAGGCCAGGACAGTGGTCACAGTCTGTCTTCAGAACAGAACTAGAATGGATTTCAGGAAAGCCACCAGAAGCAGGAAAAAGAAGTCTAACCTCTGAGCTGAGAGTAGGGGGTCCATGCTGGGGCCCGTGAGGACCCTTAGAAGAGGTTCCTGCAAATTGAGCCCTGGGCCTGGGAGGCAGCCTGGCTGACAGTGCAGAGGCGTCCAGCCCCTGACCTGAAACAAGGCACGTGGGGGTGGCCTGCCTCCTTCGGGGACACCTCACTCCCTCTGCTGACTCCCCTGTGGATGGCCAGGGCCCCTGGCCTCTGGGGTGGGGAGGCAGTGGGGAGCCTACAGGCACCAGTATCCATTTCCCTCTAGCAGTATGACTTTTTAGTAATAACATTTTCCCCACAGCTTTGCCCATTTTCTCTTGTTCCCCAAGAAAAAAACAAGAAAAATATTGGTTTTCAGAGGTTATCTTATGCTATGGGTTGAATTATGTCACCCTAAAATTCTCAGGTGGACGTCCTAACCCCCAGTTCCTCTGACCTTGTTTGGAAATAGGGTCTTTGCAGACGTTGTTAATTAAGCTGAGGTCACACTGGAGGAGGGTGGGGCCTAAGCCCTTACGATTGGTGTCCTTACGAAAAGGGGACATTTGGACACAGACAGACCTGCACACAGAGAGACTGCCATGAGAAGATGGAGGCAGGGATGGGGGGATGCGTCTAAAGGCCAAGAATGCCAACGATGCCAGCAAACCCCCAGAAGCTGGGGAGGGGCCCGGACCAGATTCTCCCTCAGGACCCTCAGAAGGAATCAAGCCTCCTGATACCTTGATATTGGACTTCTAGCTTCCAGAACCCTGAGGTTCTAAATTTCTGCTACTTAAGCCCCCCAGTTTGTGGCTTTGTTATGGGAGCCCCGCCCAGCAAGCTAACACAGCCTGTAATGTTACCTTTAGGTTTCCACAGATGTTCCAACAACTTCCCTGGGGCGCGATAACCCAGAAAACGAGTGAGAAGGCCCTGGGGGCCCCGTCACTGTCACACTTCAAGGCACCTGTGCAGTACTCACAGGGCCCCCAGGCCGCCTACTAGAGCTACATGACTGTTGCTGGTAAGCCCAGAGCTGAACACAGTCCACTGCAGACAATGCTTCTCTCAAGATGGTAAGACTTTTATAGCCGCTTCCCTTCTCATAGGAATCAATTCTGAAAGGCATGATTTTGTACTTAGAGGATGCTAAGGGCTGGTTATACAGTCTGTGCTATTATGTTCAGCATTTGAACAAAATATTAAATATTAAAATAGAGCTTTAAGTTGAATTTCGATTGAGTTTATTAAGATACTTTCATGTTGACATTCTGTACTAAATTAGAGATGGCTTCTTCTCCCACTGAGAAGTGGAGACTCATTCCCATCCTCCTGCATAGGGGCTGGCCTTTGTGATTTGCTTGATCAAAATGGGACCTAATTAAACTTAAAACCTTTTGCACAGCAAAGGAAACCGTAAACAAAACAAAAAGACAACCCACAGAATGGGAGAAAATATTTGCAAACAAAGCAACCGACAACAGATTAATCTCCAAAATATACAAACAGCTCATGCAGCTCAATATCAAAAAACAAACAACCCAATCAAAAAATGGGCAGAAGATCTAAATAGACGTTTCTCCAAAGAAGACATACAGATGGCCAAAAATCACATGAAAAGATATTCAACATTGCTAATTATTAGAGAAATGCAAATCATAACTACAATAAGGTATCACCTCACACCAGTCAGAATGGCCAACATGAAAAAGTCTACAAACAATAAATGCTGGAGAGGGTGTGGAGAAAAGGGAACCCTCCTACACTGTTGGTGGGAATGTAAATTGCTACAGCCACTACGGAGAACAGTATGGAGGTTCCCTAAAAAACTAAAAGTAGAGGTGCGATATGATCCTACAATTCCACTCCTGGGCCTATAGGCAGAGAAAACCATAATTTGAAAAGACACATGCACCCCAGTGTTCACAGCAGCACTATTTACAACAGCCAAGACATGAAAGCAACCTAAATGTCCACCAACATATGGATAAGGAAGATGTGTATATATACAGTGGAATATTACTCAGCCATAAAAAAGAATTAAATAATACCATTTGCAGCAACATGGTTGGACCTACAGATGATCATACGAAGTGAAGTCAGACAAAGACAAATATCATATGGTATCACTTATATGTGGAATTTAAAAAGTTGATACAAATGAACTTATTTACAAAACAGAAACAGACTCACAGACATAGAAAACAAACCTATGGTTACCAAAGGGGAAAGGTGGGGGCAGAGGGATAAATTAGGAGGTTGGGATTAACATGTACAAACTACTATGTAGAAAATAGATAATCCACAAGGACCTACTGTATAGCACAGGGAACTTTACTCAATATTCTGTAATAACCTATGTGGGAGAAGAATCTGAAAAAGAATGGATACATGCATATGTATAACTGAATCACTGAAATAAACATGATATTGTAAATCAACTATACCCCAATATAAAATAAAAATTAAGTTAAAAAAAAAAGAGACTGTGACACAGTGACACTCCGGGACACAGCTGGCAGCTTCTTCCTGAGTCTCCCAGGATGCCCGCTCGGGGGAAGCCAGCCTCTGTAAAAAGAGCCATTGCCATGAGCTCGCCATGCTCTGAGGAGGCAGCCACACGGAAAGGCCGTGGGAAGAGAGAAAAGGGTCAGCCCCTAGCTGTGCCCCCAACCCCAGCCTGGCCACTGCACACGTGTCAGCGCAGGAAACTTTTGGATATTCCAGACCCAACAGACAGGACATGAAAAGGAACCAGGGAACCAGCTGATAGCCAGAACCCAGTCCCCAAACATAGGGCCCCGTCCAGACATCCCAGGGCACCCAGCCGCCTGGCATGGCTCCAGCTCTGATGAGACATCTCCGCTGTGCCCCGCCTAAATCCTTCACTTCCAAAATCATGAATAGCATAAATGGGTGGCTGCTTAATGCCACTCCATTTCAAGGTGGCTTACAGGGCAGCAGCAGATACCCGGAACACCCTTTCTGTGAAGTAGGTTTTCTTTCCAGACGCTCATGGATTTAGGTGGGTTTATCCGGAGGCTCAAGTGTAACTGAGATTCCATTAAAAATGCTTTTTAACAAACAAGTGCGACGAATCTATCTCCCCACAACACAGGACTGCACTGTCTCTGTCAGAGCACATCTTAGATGGTGAGGTGGCCCAGGAAAATATGCATCTCATGTTCATACTCTCTAACAGCCACCCAACTGAAACAGAGACTAAGACAGGGGAGAAGTAGCAAAGTGCAGCCCACCTCCAATGCAGTGCTCAGAAATTTCAACAAAAACGAAGTCAGCTCTGATTTCAAGAAGGCATCAGACATGCCAATGAGAATGTGGCCGAAGATCACAGAAACATGAGTTCTTGTGGCTCAGCAGGGCCCCAGGTCACCCACCCCGGCCAGAGGTCCCCTCACAGCACCAGCTGACCTGAGAGGTGTCCCCATCGTGTCTCTTGGAGAAACTGCCCGCCCCAGCTGCCCGCCTGCCAGGCTTCAGAGGCCAAACATCTTCCTCTCCTACAAATCTTCCTCGCTGGACTGGAAACCCTTTCCCACTGTCACACTTGTGCAAACTGTGACTTCACAAGCAATGATATTTGGATGTGTGGTCTGTGCTTTGTAGATAACCTGCACTAAATAGTTTTCAAATGAACAAGGAAACCACCATTAACATGCTTTAAAATTAAAAAGCAAACGATTAAGCCCTAAGAGCAACCTGAGCCTGGGTGCCCTCGGAGGGGCCCTTGCTCCCGAGCACGGCTGCACCGTCTGCTTGGGCCTCGTGTCGAGCCTCTGTCATTCCTGTTTCCACAAAGATATCCCACAGCTGGTTCCCGGCAGGACGTTATTCAGAGTTAGGTCTGCAGATGCCAAAGCCTGTGAGAAAAATGTCTGGATGGTGCCAACCCAGTGCCAGACCAGCCCCATCCCCAGCAGCACCCACATCCCCCCACAGATGATAAACTGAGGCACAGACAGAGCGGTGAGCTCCCTGAGACTCCTGGTGATCAGTGAGAGAGTGGGGATTCTGACCAGGCAGCCTGCAGACTGTTCACACGCGGGACGCTGTGTTGACTTTTGAGCAAATCATTCAGCCTCTTGGAAGGCATTCTCCTGCATGGACTCCCTGAGCGGTCAGGCACACACGTGGGAAGCATCTCCCGGTGCTTGTGCAAAGGGAGTGCCAGAGGATCGGGCATGCCGATACCGCCCTGTCTACTGCTCTTACTGTGCCCAGCGCTGCCTGGACCCCGCAGGGACGGGGCCAGCACTGCTGGGTGCGGGCAAGGTGGCACCAAAGCCACTGGCCCAGGGCTGTTTAGAGAGATCGGAGAGCGATGCCACAGCCCCTCTGGAGATAAGGAGTGCGGGGAAGGGTGGTCTGATATGGGACGGGGCTTAGAACGGGAGACAGACCAGGAAACCTGGCTGGCAGAGACTGAGCAGGTGGAGGGCACTGGCCCCCAGCTCGGGGCGACGAGCACAAACATGGGGCCCAGAGGTGGGGGCGGTGAGCAGCTTCTGCAAGAAACTGGTCCCCATCTCATCGGTTATCCCCGAGGCTCAGCCCACGCCCCCAACCACTCAGCTCACGCCCTTTATTTTATGTTTTTAAAATTTATTTTATTGAACTGTAGTTGATTTGTGTTCATTTCTGCTCTACAGCAAAGTGATTCAGTTATATATATATTATATATATGTGATATATATAATATATATGTATAAAACATATACATAACACTCTTTTTCATATTCTTCTCCATTATGGTTTATCACAGGATATTGAATATAGTTCCCTATGCTATACAGCAGGACCTTGTTGTTCATCCATTCTATATATACTAGTTTGCATCTGCTAATCGCAAACTCCCGATCCTTCCCTCTCCCACCCCCCTCCCCCTTGGCAACTACAAGTCTGTTCTTTACGTCTGTGAGTCTGTTTCTGTTTCGTAGATAAGTTCATCGGAAGTCACGCCCTTTAAATACCTGCTCACCACATGCGCTAAGCAACAAGAGTACATGCCTTTTCTTTCCATAAAAATGTTATGCTGGCTTCTTTAATTGCAGTATAAGGGTTTTCTTTTCTAAATACCATCTTCCAAACAAAACAACTGTGAGAGGCGGAGTCAGTGTTTAAAACTGAGTTGGTAGAATGATTGATTGATTCCGAACACACAAATTTTCAGGTGACCAGCTGGGCACCGCAGCCTGGGCCGCCCTGTCTTCCACATCTGGGACCAAAGGAGCACCTGGCCCACAGAGGTCTTTATGTCAGTGTTTTCAAGGCCTTTGAAGGTGCTGCCAACCTCTGTGGGAATGGGCCTATTCCTAATTCACCGGCTCCATCATGTGTAAGCCTCAGTAACTGGGGCTGCATCTCTGATTTATTACAATGATGCTCAGGTGCCTGGCACTAGATGAGGCTCCCGGCGGCCGCCCAGAGTGCCCACCCCTCAACCCAGCTCCCATGTAGACAGGAAGGGGCTGGTGCGTATCAACATCCGGGAGACCTGGCCTTCCGAGAGGTTATTGGCACAGGGCAAAGGAGAAAAGTAAAGCGAAAACCAAGAGGAAACATAAGAACAGGTTCTGATGTCTTGCGGGGTGGAGTGGAACAAGTAAATAGGACTTCACGGGACAGACCGAATGTGTTGGGAGAGCCCCTCCGAGGACAGGGGATGCCCCAGGATGGGCCTGTGGCTGTGACCTGGGGGCGATCTCGGAGGTGAAGGCATAAAGGGAATCATGCCCTGTAACACGCACAGCCCTTCCTCTGCCATATGTCCTGATAATATTTCAATCATTAGATCTGAACTAAATTCAGATTTAATTTACCAAATAATGTTATAATGAGAACGGCAGCGGCGCCCAGCAGCACTCCAATTTATGCATAACTTCAAGTTAAGTAACATCTTTTGACTTGCAGAGAAAGATGTCTAATTAGGAAGATTTTCAGATATAAAGAACTGTCATTGTCAAGCATGTACTGTCATCATGATAAAGTCACACATTCACACAGGGAAACATTAGCCTGTAATAAACAGGCCGTGTACAATGAGGTCCCGGATCCCCCAAAAATGGAACGTGGCAGCGAAGGTGCTGGCACAGGGACCAGCTCAGTCCTTCCTTGATGTCATTGGCTGTGGCCATCCCTTTGCCTTTAGATGTAGCCACAAGATGAATATTTTTGCCGTAAAAGATTATTTTTTATTGCATTTTATTGTGTAGTAGTTTTCTAGCTGGGTATAGTCTGAATGAGAATTTATATTAGGATAAGATATTTAAGATTTTCTTTAAGCACTGGTGTTTAACAGTCTCTCTTAAGGGTGGCTTCAAGGTTACTCAAGAGAAAATTATTAAGAAGTCTGTCAATCAGATACAATCACAGTGACCAGAGGAAGATAGTACAATAACCATAATTCTGCAACCCTACCCAAAATGAGGGTAAAATCACCCTATATGAAAACCAATACACATACTAGGTTTTGTGGTAGCATGAAGAAATGCCTCATGAAGTCAGCCTGGAGGGTCAGGGAAGAGGTCTCAGTGGGTTCTGTGGGATGAATAGGAGTTCAAATACATGCACTGCAGGTGTGGGCCTCTTGTCCAGCTGAGCCGAGCAGGACAAGGCTGTCTGGCACCGTGTGGCTAGAATGTGGGCGCTGGGGGTGCACCTGCCAGGGAGAGCAGAACAAGTCTGGGGGGGCTTGGCAAAGGCTTTGCAAAAGTGGCCTGGCCAGAGCTGGAGAACGAGCTACTGTCACTTCCGCAATGTACCACAGAGGCTGACACGTGCCGGGTGCCACCCAGACACCGTGCCTGCCCTCTTAGGAGTCCAAGGCAGTGGGCAGAGAGGCGAGGAAGCAAAGACACTGCCCCCTGTGACAGGCGCTATGGAGGAGACAAACAGGGGACTTGATGGGGAGTCGTGGCGGCCTTATATGGAGGAGCAGATGGCACCTGGGCCTGCAGCCTGCATGAAAGGAGCCAGGAAGAACATTCCAAGCATAAAGGGAGATCTTGGAAAGTTCCAGAAATTGTCAGGAGGCCCAAGGGGCTGTTGCACAGGGCATCACTGGACGAAGTCATTAGCTTAGGCAAAGCACTGCAGGCCAAGGAGAGAAGTGGGACTTTCTTCCACAATATCATGAGAAACCAGTGAAAGGTTTCAGAAGACATAATGATAGGAGCCCAGTTTCATCCTTAAAGAAGCACGCTGGTCAGGCGCCCAAGCTCACAGGAAGATTTAGCAAGTAGAAGAGGTCTCCCCTTCCTCTAGATCATGCAGCGGACTCCGGCCTTCACCCCTCGGCCAGGGCCCTCCTGCAGGACAGGAGGTTCCTGATTATGCCTGCTGTGGAGATTAGGATGGCGGCTGGAACAAGAGAGGCAGAGAAGAGAGGATGCTGATACCTTGTAAAGAAAGACCTGGTGAGACTGGATGTGCATGTGTGGGGGGGTGAGGGAAAGGGATTGTTATGTGTTCCCTGCACCTTACTTACATCATCTTTAAGGCCCTAACGATGTAAGCTTTCAGTTCTATGCAAGCACTTCACACAGCAGGTTTTCCATCGTGCTCGTGCCACATTTTCCAACCCAATCCTCTATGGATGGACTCTGGGTTGTTTTTGGTCTTTTGCATCACATATAATGTTGCCATGAGGCATCATTTCAGCCCGCCTGCAGGATCAGCCCCAGAACTGGGATTCCTGAGGCAAAGGGTAGATTAACCTATAGTTGGTTTAGTACTGCCAAACCATCCTCCTGGGAACTGTGCCATTTCACACTCCTATCAGCAAAGTCTGAAATGGCCTGTTTCCCCACAGCCTCATCAAAAGTTATGTTGTCCAACTTGTGGATTTCTGCCCAGTCCGATAGGTGAAACGTGGTATCTCAGTGTTGTTTTAATCACATTTCTGTTATCACCGGTGAGGTTCACAATGTTTTCATGCAGTTAAGGCCATTTGATTCTCTTTCTCTGTGAATTCTGTCCACATCCGTTTTTCTTTTGGATACGTCTGGTTCTTTCCTTATCAATGTCTATGAAGTAGAAACATTTGCGGTCTGAGTTAGAAATATTTTCCAAGTTTGATGTTTTGCTTTTCAGTGGGCTTGCTTTTTAAAATGATTTACTTAGCTGCACAGAAGATTTTTACTTTTATGTTGTCACATTAAAAAACAAGATTTTTTTATAGCTGCACAGAACACCATTTGAATTGGTGAAAAGGAATTTGGCCCAGATTTAGAAAGATCTCTAAATGTATTGTTAAGTGCGGAAGGCAAAGGGGCAAATAAGCATGCTCCTTTTTGTGTAAGAAAGAAGAGAAAATGGGTATCTATGACCTATTTGCTTTTATTTTCATAAAGAAGCTGTGGTGGTTCATTTTATGTATCAACTTGGCTAGGCGATAGCACCCAGTTGTTTGGCCAAACACCAGTCTAGATGTTGCTGTGAAGGTATTATTTAGATGTGATTAACAGTAAAATCAGTGGACTCTGAGTAGAGCAGATGACCCTCCAAATGTGGGTGGGCCCTCACCCAATCAGTTGAAGTCCATAAGCAGAAAGACCCAGGTTCCCCAAAGTAGAAGCCATGTTCCCGAGACTGTAACATAGAAACCATGACGGAGTGTCTAGCCTGCTGCTCTGCGGAATTCGGTCTCAAAACTCATCATCAACTCTTTCTACGGATTTTGGACTTGCCAGGCCCCACAATCGCATAAGCCAATTTCTCAAAATAAATCTGAGTATACCTATGTACGCCTACAGATAGACAGATATAGATGCACTCATACATACTTACGCACATACACATACATTCGTATATGTATATACACACACGATTGGTTCTATTTCTCTGGACCCGACTCACACGGGAATACTAGGAGGGTTCCACAAGAAATGAATAAAGTAACTGCATGTAGGAGGGGCAGGGAAGGGCCAGCTAGGACAAGGTGCAAGTGGGAATTCTCAGTTTAGACCTTGTTCTGCTCAGAAATTCTAAACCATGTAAAGATGTTACCTGCTCAAAACAGAAAATAAAATTGAGGGCAAAGCCCACTTTTAGATATAAACTAAATTCAATGCTACATAAGTTGAGGAATAAAGGTTATTTGTTTTATATAAATGTAAGATACAAAAAAGGAATTAACCAGGTTTATTCAAAAGATGAATTCCTGAAGAAGACAATTTTTTAAAGCACTGAGACAAAATTCTTTCAAACGTGACACTATATACCGTATTTTAAAATACACAATATCCTAAGACTCAGAGGAACCCGAGGTTGGAGAAGAGTGGCACCCAGGATGGGATGGAATGGTGGCCGGGGCCTAGAGGACCCACGTTGCGGGGGGAAGGCAGGCACGTGCCTCCTTTTCTGCACCAGGGTCCCACCTACCGCGGAGGCACACTGGCCTCCTCAAGCGCAGGAGAGCCCAGGCCCCAGGAACACTCAGTGGGGTCATCTCTGGACCACCGAGGCCCATGAAGCCCCCTCACCCAGAGTGACACCCTTGTGACACCCCCTCAGGTTTCCGCCTCCTGTCCTGCTCACCCTCCCAGCCCCGCACACCTGCTTCCTTGTCTTGGACTCTGCTTTTGAGGTAACCTGAAAATAACTCCAGCGTGGAGAGTTCTCTTGTTACTGAACGCAAGTACACGCGCCCGATGTGCTGAGGCCAAACAAACCGAAACATCGGCGTTTGGAGCAGAGACAGGTTTATTACAGGACCAAGCAAGGAGATGGGTAACTCATGCTCCCCGCAAAAAACCAAATTCCCTGAAGAGTTTCAGCAAAGCATTTTTAAAGACCAGGTGAGGGGGGGCATGGTTGGGTGTTACAAACGAATTGGTTACAAACTAACTGGTGTCGGAATCCTTTGTCCTTGCAGCTGTCCACATAGGTTAGGTCACAGTGTTCCTGTAAACCTCCAACGAGACAAATGTTATTCTTTGTTCTGCAACTTTTAATCCCTGTATGAATAGACTCTTAAAGGTCAGAGCCTTGAGAATGCACTATTATGTATATTTCAGGGTACAGGCAACATTCTTTTATAAAAGGTGCAAAATCAGCATGACTAAGCACAGGAAAAGGAACAGATCTAATATGGAGTCAGGTTTGTTCTTCCCCATTACACTATGGAATGAAGCAGATACTAAGGAATTGAGGCCCCCTACTCACTCATACCCCAGGCGTACAAGCTGGTTGTGTCCACCTCCTGCCAGTGAGGCCACATCCTTCAGTTGAGGCCACTGCCCAAGAAACATCCCCTAGTGAGGCAGAATAGCAATAATAACAGTAGCAGACCTTTATGTTGATCTAAGCACCTTACCATTAACAATTTTAATTCTCACCACAACCCTGTGAATTATTATTATTGTTCTTGTTTTCCAAAGAGAAAAGCTGAGGCACAGAGGAAGCAACTACATTTCGAAGGTTTGCCAGCAAACAGCAGAGGCAAGGTTCACATGTGAGCCGGCAAGCCCCAGAGTTTGTGTTCCTAAGGCAGACGCCGTCCCACACAAGGAATGCCAAGATGAGGGCTTCAGAGGACCTGGGCACCAGAAATCAAGGAGGAGAACAGGAGCCAGCAAAGGCAGGGGAGAAGCCGACTGCAAAGAACAGAACCAGGCAGAAGCCTGCGACAGAAGCTGAGGAAAGAGGCCAGCAAGACACAGAGAATGGTCACCAGCTCCTAATGAAACACTCCAAGCGGGAGAGTCTGGGAAACGTCTCTGCCACTGCCCTGCCCCGCCCCCAGCCCCCCAAGGGCCTGGACTGAAATCCAGTCTGCGCTCTGCTCCCTAAGCCAGGGACCTGTTGTTTCTTCCCAGGGCTCCTTGGAGAGACGACAGATGTAGGGACAGAATCAGTGGGTGGGGCCTTTGGTTCCCATTTTCTCCATAACTTAATCCTACAGAAAGGTTCCATGAAAGGCATCTTCATTTAGCTTCACACAGACCTTTCTGTGACTTCTAAATTCATTATTTCACTTCCCTCTCATCCTCTGTGAAACCAAGAAGACTGATGGTGATATTACTTAGTTTTTCGTTAAGAGATGATGTGAACTTCAGAAAATGCTCCAAGTTAGAAGTCATTCATTTCAGAGGTTCTCAGCCATACACAAAAGCTAAAGCCAAACTCCAAAAGGGACAAGTCGCACCTTCAGTGAAAATTCTGGTCAAATCTTGTCTTTCCCAGCTTATCTGGGCATAAACTGGAATTTTAAGCCACAGGCCAAGCATTAAAACTAGAGCTTCTGATTTACTTCTAATTTGATCTGTACCTAGTTATTTATTAAAATAAATTCACAGAAAAGTATGAATTCACTTCAGAATGGCCTCTCACACACCACCATCTCAAATGCCCTTGAAATGCCCCCAGTTAAATATAATCTGAAACTGATCTTCCTTGTTCTTGGACTTTTAAAACAAGGAATAATTTCTCATCTTATACATGATTTCTTAATTTTTCAGGTTAGGTCACTTTTCTCCTTTTTTTCTATATGAGGGTGTTATTTCATTTTACACACACACACACACACACACACACACACACACACACACACACACAGAAATAGGACTTCTTAAAGTGAATCAAAAATAAGACGTCCTGCTACAATAAAGTAATTCTTACCTAACAAATCATGGACAAAGGAGAGCGCTAGGAAGTGGACAAATGGTGTCGTCATTGAAAAAGATAAGACTGAACCGGAACTAGGCGTCCCTGTGATTGGGCAGCACCTAGAGGGGCTCGGTAGGGGTCACCGCTGGCTGGTGAAGATAAGCGTGGGCTGAGTGACGCACAGTCCTCTCACCCACAGGACCGAGGCAGTGTAGACGCAGTACACCTGGTGGCAAAGGCCCGCTAGCAAATTTCTCTCTTGCACTAGAGCCTTGACAAGAGAATTCTCCCTGGAGACCAAGCTTCCTGGTCACCATCACTGATGTCTGGCGGGAGGCATGGAGTCAGGCTGAACAACTGACAGGGGACACAGTCCGAGACTGTAACAAGGAAGAACAAACCTGATTCCATACTGGATTTGTTCTACTGCTTGCGCTTAGTCATGCAGGCTCTGAACCTTTGTGAAAGAATGTTGCCTGTAGCCTGAAATATACAGGAGAGCCTATTCTCAGGGCTCTGACCTTTAAGAGTCCATTCACATAGGGATAAAAAGTTGCAGAACAGAGAAGAACATTTGTCTTGTTGGAGGTTTACAGGAACATCATGACATGACCTATGTGGACAGCTGCAAGAACAAAGGATTCCGACACTAAGACGTTCTCAACACAACCTCGCCCCTCCCTCACCGAGCCTTTAAAAGTGCTTTGCTGAAACCCTGTGAGAGTTCGGGCTTTTTGGGACACAAGCCACAAATCCTCTTACTCGGCCCTGCAATAAATCTTTCTCTGCTCCAAATTCTGACATTTCCGTATTGTTTGGCCTCACTGTGCGTCAGGCACGTGAACTTGCATTCAGTAAGAAGACAAATGGGAAATATTGTTACATTACTGAATCAGGGTCCAAGAGGTTGGGGGGTTTAGCTGAGAGAGAGGAAATTTATAGGGGATAAATGTACAATCTTGCACTTGAGTTCCCAAAAGGATCAGCTTTAAATTCCTAAATACATTTATTTGGTCCAAAATATTTTAGCATGTCTTCAAGGATGCAGCAATAAATAAAACCAGTAAGTGACCTTCATGGGGTGAGAGGGCAAGAGGCTAAATAAACCATGTAGGGTATTAAAAGGTGGTCCGGGGGAAAGTGAAACAGGGGAGGGGTCTGGGAAGCAGTGCAGCAATTTTAAGCAGGACTGGCCTCACTGAAATATTGACATTTGTGCAAAGAACTGAAGATGAGGGGGCAGCGCTGCAGCTACCTGGGGAAGAATCTTCCAGACTCTGGGAATGCTGAGGGGCTCAGGGGTGAAGGAGGAAAGTACACAGACTTGGCGATCTCTGGCTTTATTCTAGGGGAATGGGGAATCTTTGGAGAGTTTCCAATATGGGGGTAACAAATGTGACATCAGCTTTGAAAGATCCTTGTGGTCTAAAGCAGCTCAGTGGAAATGGTGTTCCGTGGCTTCTGTAACAGACCTGTGACTTTGCAGAACCTTGATAAAAACCCAGCCCGACAGGAAGATGGGAAAGGCAGTGTGTGAGGGAGGGGCCTGCAGGGTGTGTGATCAGCTCGTGCACAAGTGCACAGTTCTCGGATTGACTGGCATCAAGGTGAAGCTACGAGCAGCACCCGTCTTCTGGTTTCAACCAGTCGAGGGTCCCTGTGCTTGGGGTCAGCAGTTTTCATCGGGTGGGGGTCTGCTTCCTGTAACAGCAGCTTAGGAATGCGTGTCAGGCTTTTGTGTGTATCTTTCAGGGAACTGGGAGTTCGGGGACTCTGCTGTGTGGCTGGTTTATAGACTAAATGGTTCCCAGTTTCCCGGCCCAAAAGCTACTCTTTGTTTCTCCATCCTCACATGTCCTAATCAGTCCCTCTGGAGCAGCCCTTTGAGACTCAGGGGAGGCCTGGGAGACTAAAGCAAAGACTTTTACTTCAAGGACAGGGTCTCAAGGCTTGTACTCGGCTTCAAAGCCCCTTGTCTTTGATACTCCTCAGTCTTGACAGGAGCAGGTTCAGGAGAAGAAAGGGAATAGCATTTTGCCTAAGAGAGGTTAATCCTATAGTAGGCAGAGGAACTTGTTTTAGGGGGATTCAGTTTCAAATTCACATAAGAAGTGCTTTCAGCCACAGGGTGTCACATGAGTAAAATAGCATAGCTCGAGTCTGGCACGAGGTAGGTAGGTACCTAAGTAAAAAAAAAAAGAATGAAATAATGCCATTTGCAGCAACATGGATGGACCTAGAGATTATCATACTAAGAGAAGTAAGTCAGAAAGAGAAAGACAAACACCGTATGATATCACTTACATGTGGAATCTAAAATACAATACAAATCAACACATCTACGAAACAGAAAGAGACTCACAGACATAGAGAACAGACTTGTGGTTGCCAAGTGGGGGGCGGGGGAGGGAAGGATTGGGAGTTTGGGGTTAGCAGATGCAAACTATTATATAAAGAATGGATAAACAACAAGGTCCTACTGTAGAGAACAGGGAACTGTATTCAATATCCTGAGATAAACCATAATGAAAAAGAAACTGAAGAAGAGTATATATATGTATAACTGATTCACTTTGCTATACAGAAGAAATTAATACAACATTGTAAATCGACTATATTTCTATAAATTTTTTAAAATGTAATTTTAACTAAAAAAAAAAAAAGAAAAGTGAGGGGCAGGGAAGCATGGGGAAGGGAAGAAGGCTGGTGGATACTGAACACGGGAAAAGCTTCTGTACTGGTGGTTGGATTGCGTCCCCCCAAAAGGTATGTCCACGTCTTAAGCTCCCAGACCTATAAATGCCACCTCAATTGGAAATAGGATCTTTGTAGATATAACCAAGTTAAGGACCTTGAGATGAGAGGCTCCTGGATTCAGGTGGCACCTAAACCCACAGACTGGCTTCCCTATAAGAGAAAGGATCAGCGGACTGCACACACAGACACAGAGATGACGCAGAGGGCAAGGCCACATGGAGACAGAGGCAGACTGAAGGAATGTGTCTCCAAGCCAAGGGATGCCAAAGACTGCCCATCCCTGCACAGAACTAGGACAAGGAAGCGTCCGTCCCCAGAGCCTCCAGAAAGACCCAACCCCGATCTTGGACTTCTGGCCTCTAGAACCGTGAGAAAAGACATTTCTGCTGTTTTATCACGTCTGTGGTCATTTGTGATAGCAGCCCTAGGAAACAAACACAGCTTTTGTGTGGAAAAAGCAGCCTCCTGAGTTACGGTTTCCTTCCCATAAATCCGATTTTAGGCCCTGCTTCTCAACCCAATCACGCAGCTGGGAGGTCTCAGGCACCCCAAGCTCCCACTTCCCTCAGCTACCAGAGGCCCATCTACCTGAAAAGAGGAAAATTCTGTTTTGAAAAAATTTCCTTGAGGATTACATATGAAAAGGTAGTCAGAATGAGAGAAAACAGATAAACTCCCTAAGGGCCCACACACCAGCTTCCTGAGGGAGGGAGAACCTTCCGTCCTAGAGAGTGAGGCACTGGGTGAAGACAGATATAAGGAAGACAATCAAAGAGCCGGGGTGGTGAGACAGGTGCAGAGGTGAGATGCAGGGAGAGATTTTGTAACAGGAAGGAGCAAATCTGACTCCACATTGGATGGTTTCTTTTACTTTAACCTCTGTATTGTATTGCTTTTGCTTCCAGTTAAGAATGTTGCCTATAGCCTGAAATAGGAGAGCCCATTCTCAAGGCTCTGACCTTTAAGTGTTAAACAGTTTTCCATTCATATGGAGACAAAAAGTTGCAGAATAGAGAATAACATTTGTCTTGTTGGAGGAATGTGGTAACCTGACCTATGTGGGCAGCTGCAAGAACAAAGGATTCCACGCCAAGAAGCCTGCAGCAACCAACCCCGCCCCTCCCTCACCTTGCCTTTAAAAGTGCTTTGCTGAAACCCTTTGGGGAGTTTGAGGCTTTTTAGAGCAGGAGCCACCCGTTCTCCTTGCATAGCCCTGCAATAAACCTTTCTCTGCTCTAAACTCTGATGTTTTGGCTCGTTCGGCCTCACAGTGCATCAGGTACATGAACTTGCATTTGGTAAGAAGAGGACCTAAAAATTCATGCTGCAAAAAAGTGACAGTCCCTCAGACACAAGCCATCCTGGTTCTTGTAATAAAATTGCAAACTTAAAGAGACATCATGGGAAACATATCTATTTTGCAACTGTTTTTAGGATTTTTCAAGTGGATAAAGAGATTTTCATGGCACTCTATGAGAACAATTAGTTGAGGAGGTCTACAGAGTTCCTCATGAAGTTTCAAACCAGGGCTATTTTTATACTGTCCTACACAGAAACCCATTTTGTTTGTAATTTATGACTTCTGATTAGAATTATACTTGTTTGTCTCTCTGATCCTTCCTAATAGACTATAAGCTGCTTGATGCTGAGATTTGACTTAGCTGATCTTTGAACCCAAGCAATAAGTAACATGGACCCTCCAAGGGCTGGGATAGCAACATGTATCTGCCGAGAGGCAGTTGCCAATCAGTAGATTAAGGTAGGTTACGGGACAGGAATAGAAATAGAAGAATTTGCATTGGGGGTTAGAGTAATAGAAAACCAGCTCTGAAACCCAGAAAATCAGAAAGAGGTGGTATTAACAAAAGGATCCCAGAGTCAGGGAACACAGCCAAGATCTGGGGGCTGGGGAGGAAGGATGGGCTGGGGATGGAGGATGACACTAAGTTCTAACTATTTCCTGTAATAGCTCAGGCCAGAGAGCAGCTGGAAAACACCCAAGTTCCTGGATGCGTCTCCTTCTAATTCTTTAAAACGCATCAAGCTGTTATCATTTCCAGGCTTCTGTGCCTCTGCCCCTTGGCATTCTGTGGCTGCCTCTGAGCACGCTTCACGCCTGGAATTATTTGTTGGTTGATATACTTGTCTTCTGTCTGGCCTCCCCAGCTGCCCATCCCAGTGTGATCTGACCCCTTTTGTTCATCCTTGCATTTTAACACCCAGGTCTTGCCCAGAGGCGCCTCCAGTGAAAATACCGGTGTGCCAAACAAATAAACGTGGTCCATTTCACAGGCAAACCCCTGCATGCTTACCCTGACTAACGTCTCACCCGATACAAAAACCCACTTCTTAATCATATTGAATTAGGGAGGGAAAATAATACAATTATATATAAATCTAAAGACAAGATGGGAAAAATGCCTCCTGTAAGTTAAATGGGGTAAATAAAAGTGTAATTGTCAGGTTTTTTTCTTTCCATATAATTGTTAACTAACAATTCTGATCAACTACTTCAACGTTAGCTAACGAGATCATTCAGAACCTTAGACAGCAGCCCTCCTGAGCCAGGTGGACTGGCTGGGGCTGCTCTCCTCCAGCAGCGGCTGCTTTCCCGGGGCCTTCCCAGAAGTTCATCAGGCTCGAACTGGTCAGCACAACTCCCTCTGCCCTGCAAAACCTGCTCCCACCAGGAAACGCCAGAAGCGTGTGCTCTTTCCCTCATGGTTCACAAAAAACAAAATCCTACCATACATTCCCATATTAAAGTAGAATAAGGAGATTTGGTTTTATACCCACACAACTGCAAATACAAAACACGAGTCATACTGTGAGATCCAGATTAACATACCTACTGAAATACACAGAACAGTTCAATCAGGAAAGTTACAAGCTCTATGGCATACAAATTGGCATCCATCATGAATACATGAGTTTTTGACTTTTTATATTATGCGCATGGGGCTTATTTGCATAGCAAACTGGCAAACAGGAATGTAAACTAATGATACAAATAATAACAAATTGGAAACATCCCAAGCTGCCAGATACAGGAAGAAGGCACTGTTTTAACTTCCTAGAGTATGAAAAACTTACAGTGATAACAATTAGTTCACAGCAAGGCAAGAGGGGAGGACATAGCACACCAATGCAGAATAAATTAATATGAACTGTTTTCCATTTTCTGCAGACACTGAAGACCATCTTATCTCTGACGAGAGACATCTCTGTTTATGGCTTGCCCACATGTGGAAATACAAACACTACCAACCAAGCTATAAATTATTTATTAATTCACACAACTTTTCAAATTGAGACTAAACTAATTTATTCATTTTACAAAATCAGGTGTGAAGATATATTGTCCATAGCTGATGGATTAAGAAATTAATATTTAAGTATATTATTTTATGTTATGGATGTAACCAACAGTGAAAGTAAAGATAGCATACAGCAGCATTAAAAGGTAGTTATCTATCAAATAAAGCATCAATGAGCAAAGAGGATAAATCAAGAAATGATAACACAGTCATATATTACGTGGTGACATGGTAATACCCACCAGAAAAATTAATATCAAATTATTAAAATTTCAGCCCCCGAGGAGCAGAGGCAGCAGAGGCAGAGAAGGAGAAGAGGAAAAGTGACCTCACTGTTAGTGCTTCTGGACCAGATTCTCCACCCTTTTTCTTCCTGAGTTATCTGCCTTTGACTTATTAACCTGTCGTTATTTGAAATATTCTGCCCACTCATCTTTTCTTGACACACATCTTCACCCCATCTGTGGCTCACTTTTTACCTTTACGGTATTTTTCTAAAGCACAGAACTTTGTCAGTTTTAATATTTTCCTTCATGGTATAGCTTTTCTTTATGCTTTTGGTCTTGTTTTACTTTTTAAATTTAGGTCTTTAATTCATATGGAATTTACTCTCAAGTTTTGTGCGAGGCAGGGTCTCCCATTGTTCCGTATCATGTTTTTGCATGGATATCCAGCAGGACACATGGCTTTTATTGAATGGTCGTCCATCCTTGTCCAGCCAATGTAAATAACATCATTTCTGAGATACATCAGATCCAATATTCATGGGTGTGTGTCTGGGCTCTTTATTCTGTTCCACTGATCTATTTGATTTTCCCTATACTAAAACCATACCGTTTTAATTACAGTGGCTTTATAATAAATCTCAATATCTGGTAGAGTGAGTCCTACTTGCTAGATCTACTTCAAAAATAGATTGGCTATTCATGGATCTTTTACTGTCCTGTATGAATTTTGGGAGCAGCTAATTAAGTTTCACAAAAAATCTCTCCGAGATTTTGATAAGAACTGCTCTTATATCATAGGTTAATTTAGAAGGACTTCCATCTTTATGACATCAACTGTCCCTGGCTAGAATATGCTCTTTTCATTTCAACAGGATTTGTATGTCACTCAATAAAGGTTTTATTAAATTTAGTCATAGCTTTGAATTAAATTTTTGAATTACAATTTTCAAATGGTTTACGCTATTATACCTGAATGCCTTTTGTTTTGTAATTTGATGATATCTTCTTGTTGGTTCTAATAGTCTGGAAGTTTTCATGGATTTTCTATGTAGATAACCAAACAGTAAATAAATAGAGATAATTATGTTTTTTCCTTTCTAATTCCTCTGCTTCTAATTTGTTTCTTTTGTGTTTTTTTTCTGGTACGCGGGCCTCTCACTGTTGCGGCCTCTCCCGTTGGGGAGCACAGGCTCCGGACACGCAGGCCCAGCAGCCATGGCCAACGGGCCCAGCCGCTCCGTGGCACGTGGGATCCTCCCGGACCGGGGCATGAACTCGTGTCCCCTGCATCGGCAGGCGGACCCTCAACCACTGAGCCACCAGGAAAGACCCCTCTGCTTGTAATTTATGCTTTTCTTGTCTAATTTCATTGGCTAGAGTCACCAGGACAAAATGAATAGGAGTGATGACAGCAGTCATTCCTGTATTGTTCCCTATTTAATTTCAAACATTTAAAAAATTTAATTTACCACATGCTATAGGTTTCTGGTAGATAATGCTTTAACAGGTAAAAGGAGTTCCTTTCTATCCGAGTTTTTATATTATGAATTTGAATAAATGCTTTTGTAGCATTTATTGAGAAAAATCATATGGCTTGCCATCTTTAATTTTTTAATGTTGGAAACTGATAGATTTTAAAAGTTAATCCAATCATTCTTTCTGACGTAAACTATATTTAAGTGATAATGCATTTTAATATAAATTCCTACAATTTGCTATAATTTTTTTGGCCATCTGTGCTCATCAGTGAAATTGGCTTATAATTTTTTTCCTCTACTTTCCTTCTCTAGTTTAGCTATTACGTTCAACCAGATTAATAAAATAACTTGAGTAGTTTCCCCCTCTATTTTTTTTTTTACCATCTTTATTGGAGTATAACTGCTTTAAAATGGTGTGTTAGCTTCTGCTGTATAACAAAGTGAATCAGCTATACATATACATATATCCCCATATCTCCTTCCTCTTGCCTCTCTCTCCCACCCTCCCTATCCCACCCCTCTAGGTGGACACAAAGCACCGAGCTGATCTCCCTGTCTTATGCAGCTGCTTCCCACTAGCTACCTATTTTACGTTTGGTAGTGTATATATGTCCATGCCGTTCTCTCACTTCATCCCAGTTTACCCTTCCCCCTCCCCATGTCCTCAAGTTCATTCTATACGTCTCGGTCTTTATTCCTGTCCTGCCCCTAGGTTGTTCAGAACCATTTTTTTTTTTTTTTTTTAGATTCCATATGTATGTGTTAGCATATGGCATTTTTCTCTTTCTGACTTACTTCACTCTGTATGACAGTCTCTAGGGTCCATCTACCTCACTACAAATAACTCAACTTCATTTCTTTCTATGGCTGAGTAATATTCCATTGTATATATGTGCCACATCTTCTTTATCCATTCATCTGTCAATGGGCATTTAGGTTGCTTCCATGAACTGGCTATTGTAAACAGTGCTGCAATGAACATTGGGGTGCATGTGTCTTTTTGAATTATGGTTTTAAAATATGGTACATGCCCAGGAGTAGGATTGCTGGGTCATATGGTAATTCTATTTTTAGTTTATTAAGGAACCTCCATAATGTTCTCCATAGTGGCTGTATCAATGTACATTGCCACCAACAGTGCAAGAGGGCTCCCTTTTCTCCACACCCTCTCCAGCATTTGTTGTTTGTAGATTTTCTGATGATGCCCATTCTAACTGGTGTGAAGTGATACGTCATTGTAGTTTTGATTTGCATTTCTCTAATAATTAGTGATGTCGAACAGCTTTTCATGTGCCTCTTGGCCATCTGTATGTCTTCTTTGAAGAAATGTCTATTTAGGTCTTCTGCCCATTTTTGGATTGGGTTTTTTTTTTTTTTTAACATTGAGCTGCATGAGCTGTTTATATATTTTGGAGATTAATCCTTTGTTCATTGATTCGTTTGCAAATATTTTGGAGATTAATCCTTTGTTCATTGATTCGTTTGCAAATATTTTCTCCCATTCTGAGGGCTGTCTTTTTGTCTTGTTTGTAGTTTCCTTTGCTGTGCAAAAGCTTTTAAGTTTCATTAGGTCCCATTTGTTTATTTATTTATTTTTATTTCCATTACTCTAGGAGGTGGGTCAAAAAAGATCTTGCTGTGATTTATATCAAAGAGTGTCCTTCCTATGTTTTCCTCTAACAGTTTTACAGTGTCCAGTCTTACATTTAGGTCTTTAATCCATTTTGAGTGTTTTTTTTTGTGTACGGTGTTAGGGAGTGTTCTAATTTCATTCTTTTACATGTACCTGTCCAGTTTTCCCAGCACCACTTACTGAAGAGACTGTCTTTTCTCCGTTGTATATCCTTGCCTCCCTTGTCATAGATTAGTTGACCATAGGTGCGTGGGTTTATCTCTGGACTTTCTATCCTTCTCCATTGATCTATATTTCTGTTTTTGTGCCAGTACCATATTGTCTTGATTACTGTAGCTTTGTAGTATAGTCTGAAGTCAGGGAGTCTGATTCCTCCAGCTCCATTTTTTTCCCTCAAGACTACTTTGGCTATTCAGGGTCTTTTGTATCTCCATACAAACTTTAAATTTTTTTTGTTCTAGTTCTGTAAAAAATGTCACTGGTAATTTGATAGGGATTGCATAGAATGTAGATTACTTTGGGTAGTATAGTTATTTTCACAATATTGATTCTTCCAATTCAAGAAAATGGTATATCTCTCCATCTGTTTGTGTCCTCTATGATTTCTATCATCAGTGTCTTATAGTTTTCTGAGTACAGGTCTTTCACCTCCTTAGGTAGGTTTATTCCTAGGTATTTTATTATTTTTGTTGCAGTGGTAAATAGGAGTGTTGCCTTAATTTCTCTTACAGATTTTTCATCATTAGTGTATAGGAATGCAGGAGGTTTCTGTGCATTAATTTTGTATCCTGCTACTTTACCAAATTCATTGATTAGCTCTAGTAGTTTTCTGGTATCATCTTTAGGATTCTCTATGTATATAGTATCATGTCATCTGCAAACAGTGACAGTTTTACTTCTTTCCGATTTGGATTCCTTTTATTTCTTTTCCTTCTCTGATTGCTGTGGCTAAAACTTCCAAAACTATGTTGAATAACAGCAGTTAGAGTGGGCAACCTTGTATTGTTCCTCATTTTAGAGGATATGGTTTCAGTTTTTAACCATTGAGAACAATGTTGGCTGTGGGTTTGTCATATATGGCCTTTATTATGTTGAGGTAGGTTCGCTCTATGCCCACTTTCTGGAGACTTTTTATCATAAATGGGTGTTGAATTTTGTCAAAAGCTTTTTCTGCATCTATTGAGATAATCATATGGTTTTTATTATTCAATTTGTTAATATGGCGTATCACATTGATTGATTTGCGTATATTGAAGAATCCTTGCATTCCTGGAATAAACCCCACTTGATCATGGTGTATGATCCTTTTAATGTGCTGTTGGATTCTGTTTGCTAGTATTTTGTTGAGGACTTTTGTATGTATGTTCATCAGTGATATTGGCCTGTAGCTTTCTTTTTTTGTGACATCTTTGTCTGGGTTTGGTATCAGGTTGATGGTGGCCTCATAGAATGAGTTTGGGAGTGTTCCTCCCTCTTCTATATTTTGGAAGAGTTTGAGAAGGATAGGTGTTAGCTCTTCTCTAAATGTTTGATAGAATTCGCCTGTGAAGCCATCTGCCTGGGCTTGTTGTTTTCAGATGGAATGTCCTATAAATATCAATTAAGTCTATCTTGTTTAATATGCCATTTAAAGCTTGTGTTTCCTTATTTATTTTCATTTTGGATATCTGTCCATTGGTGAAAGTGGGGTGTTGAAGTCCCCCACTATGATTGTGTTACTGTCGATTTCCCCTTTTATATAAAGGCTGTAAGCATTTGCCTTATGTATTGATGTGCTCCTATGATGGGTACATAAGTATTTACAATTGTTATATCTTCTTCTTGGATTGGGTCCTTCATCATTATGTAGTGTCCTTCTTTGTCTCTTGTAATAGTCTTTATTTTAAAGTCTATTTTGTCTGATATGAGAATTGCTACTCCAGCTTTCTTTTGATTTCCATTGGCATGGAACATCTTCTTTCATCCCCTCACTTTCATTCTGTACGTGTCTCTAGGTCTGAAGTGGGTCTCTTGTAGACAGTATATATATGGGTCTTGTTTTTGTATCCATTCAGCCAGTCTATGTCTTTTGGTTGGAGCTTTTAATCCATTTACATTTGAGGTAATTATCGATATGTATGTTCTTATTACCATTTTCTTAATTGTTTTGGGTTTGTTATTGTAGGTCTTTTCCTTCTCTTGTGTTTCCTGCCTAGAGAAGTTCCTTTAGCATTTGTTGTAAAGCTGGTTTGGTGGTGCTGAATTCTCTTAACTTTTGCTTGTCTGTAAAGGTTTTAATTTCTCCGTCAAATCTGAATAAGATCCTTGCTGGGTACAGTCATCTTGGTTGTAGTTTTTTCCCTTTCATCACTATAAATATGTCCTGCCACTTCCTTCTGGTTTGCAGAGTTTCTTCTGAAAGATCAGCTTTTAACCTTATGGGGATTCCCTTGTATGTTATTTGTTGCTTTTCCCTTGCTGCTTTTAATATGTTTACTTTGCATTTAACTTTTGATAGTTTGATTAATATGTGTCTTGGCATGTTTCTCCTTGGATTTATCCTGAATGGCACTCTCTGTGCTTCCTGGACTTGATTGACTATTTCCTTTCCCATGTTAGGGAATTTTTCAACTATAGTCTCTTCAAATATTTTCTCAGTACCTTTCTTTTTCTCTTCTTCTTTTGGGACCCCTATAATTCAAATGTTGGTGCATTTAATGTTGTCCCAGAGGTCTCTGAGACTGTTCTCAAGTCTTTTCTTTCTTTTTTCTTTATTCTGCTCTGAGGTAGTTATTTCCACTATTTTATCTTCCAGGTCATTTACCTGTTCTTCTGCCTCAGTTATTCTATTGATCCCATCTAGAGAATTTTTAATTTCATTTATTGTGTTGTTCTTCATTGTTTGTTTGCTCTTCAGTTCTTCTAGGTCCTTGTTAAAGGTTTCTTGTGTTTTCTCCATTCTATTTCCAAGATTTTGGATCATCTTTACTATCATTATTCTGAATTTCTGTTCAGGTAGACTGCCTATTTCCTCTTCATTTGTTTGGTCTGTTGGGTTTTTACCTTGCTCCTTCATCTGCTGTTTATTTCTCTGTCTTCTCATTCTGCTTAACTTACTGTGTTTGGGGTCTCCTTTTTGCAGGCTACAGGTTCGTAGTTCCTGTTGTTTTTGGTGTCTGCCCCCAATGGGTGAGGTTGGTTCAGTGGGCTGTGTAGGCTTCCTGGTGGAGGGGACTAGTGCCTGTGTTCTGGTGGGTGGGGGTGGATCTTGTCTTTCTGGTGGGCAGGGCCACATCCAGTGGTGTCTTTTGGGGTGTCTGTGACCTTATTATGATTTTAGGCAGCCTCTCTGCTAATGGGTGGGTTGTGTTCCTGTCTTGCTAGTTGTTTGGCATGGGGCGTCCAGCACTGGAGCCTGCTGGCTGTGGGGTGGAGCTGGGTTGAGACAGAGACTGAGACAGAGATCTCTGGGAGAGCTCTCGCCAACTGATATTCTGTGGGGCTGGGCAGTCTCTGGTGGTCCAATGTCCTGAAGTTGGCTCTCCCACCTCAGAGGCTCAGGCCTGACACCAGGCCAGAGCACCAAGACCCTGTCAGCCACACGGCTCAGAAGAAAAAGGAGAAAAGAAAGAAAGAAAGAAAAAGCTATTAAAATTAAAAAAATAATAATAAAAAAAGAAGAGAGCAACCAAACCAATAAACAAATCCACCAATGATAAGAAGTGCTAAAAACTATAGTAAGATAAACATAAAAATCAAAAACAAATCAGTTGCAGACAGCAAATCCCAAGTCTACAGTTGCTCCCAAAGTCCACTGCCTCAATTTTGGGATGATTCGTTGTCTATTCAGGTATCCCACAGAGGAAGGGTGCATCAAGTTATTTGTGGGGATTTAATCCACTGCTCCTGAGGCTGCATGGAGAAATTTCCCTTTCTCTTCTTTGTTCGCACAGCTCCTGGGGTTCAGCTTTGGTTTTGGTCCCACCTCTGCATGTAGGTCACCCTCAGGCAACTGTTCCCGCCCAGACAGGACGGGGTTAAAGCAGCTGCTGATTGGGGGCTCTTGCTCATTCAGGCTGGGTGGAGGAAGGGGTACAGTAGTTATAACTGGAATGCAGGGCGAGCCTGCATGACCTTACAACAGCCTGAGGTGCGCTATGTGTTCTCCCAGGGAACTTGTCCCTGGATCATGGGACCCTGGCAGTGGCGGGCTGCACAGGCTCCTGGGGGTGTGCGGATAGTGACCTGTGCTCGCACACAGGTGGCTGCGGCACAGCGTTAGCATTTCATGCCCGTCTCTGGGGTCTGAGCTGATAGCTGCGGCTTGCGCCCGTCTCTGTAGCTTGTTTAGGCGGTGCTCTGAATCCCCTCTCCGTGCGCACCCCGAAACAATGGTCTCTTGCCTCTTAGGCAGTTCCAGAATTCTTCCCGGACCTCCTCCCAGCTAGCTGTGGCGCACTAGCCCCCTTCAGGCTGTGTTCAAGCAGCCAACCCTCTCCCTGGAATCTGACCTCCGAAGCCGGAGCCTCAGCTCCCAGCCCTCTCCCGCCCCCGCAGGTGAGCAGACAAGCCTCTCGGGCTGGTGAGTGCTGGTCAGCAGCGATCCTCTGTGCAGGAATCTCTCCGCTTTGCCCTCTGCACACAGGTTGCTGCTCTCTCCTCTGTGGCTCTGACGCCCCCCGCCATCCCCCATCTCTGCCAGTGAAGGGGCTTCCTAGTGTGTGGAAACTTTTCCTTCTTCACAGCTCCCTCCCAGCGGTGCAGGTCCGGTCCCTATTCTTTTGTCTCTGATTTTTCTTTTGCTCTACCCAGGTACGTGGGGAGTTTCTTGCCTTTTGGGAAGTCTGAGGTCTTCTGCCGGCGTTCAGTAGGTGTTCTGTAGGAGCTGCTCCACATGTAGATGTATTTTTGATGTATCTGTGGGAAAGGTGATCTCCACGTCTTACTCCTCGGCCATCTTGAAGGCCCCCCACCCCGCAGTTTTACACATCTATTCTTTTTCAGATTCTTTTCCCTTATAGGTTGTTACAGAATATTGAGTATAGTTCCCTGTGCTATACAGTAGGTCCTTGTTGGTTATCCATTTTGTATATAGTAGTGTGTATTTGTTAATCCCATAGCATTTTTTAAGTATTAAAAATATATCATTTAGTTCCCTCATTTACAAAAACGGCAAAAAGAAAAAAAAAGAAAGTCTCCTGCGGATTGATGCATTTGCTGGTGTGGGTACTTCAGAAAAAAAGATGAGACGAAACACTGCACCCAAAAGAGAACAGGTCACAAAGAGCACAGGCACACCGGCCATGAGCTCCCGGTACCTGCCAGGTGCTGAGAGGTGCCCCGGAAGGGTCCTGTCTGCAGAGACTGTTTGTCTGTACGTGTCTGTGTGTAAGCACACGTGTGTGTATGTGTGTGCTTATGCACTGTGCATGCATGTGTATATATCAGTATGTATGGGAATGTGTGTGTTGTGTGTATGTATGTACGTTTCTGCACGTGAGGGTGTATAGATGTAAACAAGTGAATGCCCACAGCACTGACCATTATATGCTCCCCAGAGCCAGTACCTCGTTTAGTTGTTACAACGACCCCCTGTAATCTAAATACCATGGCCACAGTGCAGTCACTGGTCTTTGAGGCAGGTTCTTTCATTTTCCGTATCACACAGGTGAGTGAACTGAGCCTCATTGGGATGGAGTCACTCATCCAAGGCAGGAGCTCTTAGGATCCTGATGTTATGGTGGGGAGACTGGGGTGTAGAGGTTCAGAGATTTGCTGAAGGTCATACAGTGAATAAGAAACGGAGCCTGTGCTCTTAACCACATTATTATGCTTCCCAGTAAGCAAAGCTCACCTTCCTTTCAGGAACGTGATAAAAAGACACACATACGTGTATTATATACACACATAACTTTAAATAAGACCTTTCTATTGTAAGGGAATGGGGGTGTGTTGAGGACATCAGGGGAAAAAGGGTTAACTTTAAAATAAATATTATGATGAAATCAGAAGAAATCCTTGGGAATTTTCTATATGTATTTCCCAGTGATAAAGGGACATTGCTTCTATGAAACAGGAGCAGACTGCAATGATAGGAAAGGAAGGGATGAGAATAGCTGATGACCAGAAGGAAACACACCAAGATAAGAGGCTGCACAGAAAAAGAGACATACCAAGTGAAAATCTGCACTGAAAATAGTAAAGAGCAGGCTGGATACGGAAAAGAAAAATCAAAATCGTTAAAAATATTTAAAACATTTGCTGTAGAGTAGCATTTAAGTTTCTTTCCAATTTTGCTAGATTTTTCTGCTTGTGCTCCAGACCCACTGTGCACCCTTTACTGCTGCCTGGGGACTGGGCTCCCCTGTTCTCCAGGGGGTTCAGACAGAGAGGCACTGAGGGGAGGGGGGTGGGGAGGGGAGACAGGTGAGATTCTTATTCCCTCTGCTGGACCACGGGACCTGGCAGTGCCCGCCTTCTACCCAAGGCCACGCCTCTCCTCAGGGGGTCCTTTCCTAGGAACTCCCTGCTCTCTCCAGGCCCCAGTGCCTGCCCTCCCTCTACCCTACAGGCCTAGGGGTGGTGCTGGCCCTAAGGTCTCTGCTTCCCCTGCTGGCTTCTTTCAGCCATGCCCTCCCCTTTGTAAACAGTCTCCTTTTTAAACTTTACCTACTCTGATTACGGGCAGATGCCCTTTTATTGTACTTCGCAGATACTGCGTTTTGTACAAATCGAAGGTCTGAGGCAACCCTGTGTCGAGCAAGTCCACTGGCACCATTTTTCTAACAGTATTTGCTCACTTCATGTCTCTGTGTCACATTTTGGTAATTCTCACAATATTTCAAACCTTTTCACTCTTATTATACTTGTTCTGGTGGTCTGCGATCGGTGATCTTTGATTCTACTATTGCAAAAAGATGACGACTCACTGAAGGGTCAGATGATTGTGAGCCTTTTTAACAATAAAGTATTTTTTAATTAAGGTATGTACATTGTTTTCTTTAGACATAATGCTATTGCACGCTTAGACTATGGTATAATGTAAACATAACTTTTATATGCACTGGGAAACAAAAAAAAAATTGTGTGATTTGCTTTACTGCAATTTTTGATTTATTACAGTGGTCTGGAACCAAACCCACACTATCTCCTAGGCCTGCCTGTATGTGATCTGTTTCCTGCTGGACCCTCAAGGATGCAGAGGATGTAGAGCTCCAGGCATCCCCAGGAGAGAGTCCCTTATCTGTTTTATAAACTGTGGTTCTGGATAATAATTTGAGTTTTTTAAGAGTTCCACTTGCTTAAAAAATAAAGTTTAAAAACAACGGATGAAGCTAAACTTGAGAAAGCCAAAAAAATTAAAAAGGGATAGACATGAAAAGAAAAAGAAAAAAATGACCAATAATACGTTTCCAGAGAAGACCTGAAAACAAATAAAGAAATAATCCTGTTCTCATTACAGAATGAAACTCACACTGGCTTCAGAACTTTCCTCAAATTACTAATGCCAGAAAAAATGGTTACTCGGGAATTCTGCATCAAGTCCAACCGCTCTTGTGTGGGAAGGAACAGATGGCTACTTTGGCTGACACATGGTCTGAGGAATATATATCCCCGTGTACCCAACCTAAAAAGATGGACAAAAATTCGGAGGACAGGCTGAAGTCAGTCCTTAGACGATCAACAGGGGAGTGAAACCACCAGGGAAATAAATAAGGGAAGGTTACACAGCCCGAGCTCTAAATATAAAATGGAAACGTGAAGAGGGTCTTAGATGCACAGAATCAAAAATGCTAACATTCATCTTCTGCAAGGAGAAAATGTGATAATCCACTTCTTTGGTAGGTATACCTTACCTACACTGAAATATTCTCTAGTTCCCCAGTGGTGGTGTGTGGAGTGCTACGGGTGCCCTGGGCCAGGTGCGGGGTCTGCAGGCCAGGCATCTGCAGAGGCTCGTGGGCAGGCCTACTGATGGCGTGCCCCTGATGCCCTCTGAGAGCCCTGGCTCTGTTCTCCCAGCCCCCGCCCCCTCCCAGGACCCCTCAGTATCCTGACTGGGCCAGAATGAAGGGGGCCTCTTTGGCAGCATCCCCCATGGCTGGGGAAGCTGGTGGCTCACCCACACGCTCCACTTTCCCTTGGGGGAGACATCGTGGGCTGAGACGGTTCTCTGGGCCCTGAGCCGTGCTGCCTTGGGGGAGGGGTGGAGCAGGTAAAGGGAACCTGGTCCTCTTACGGTCTTCAGTGCATCCCATCTCAGATAGCGTTTGCTCCAACAGTGTCCTGGGACTTCTCTGCTGGAGTCCCAGAACACAAAGGTGCTCTCTTCTGTGGGCGACTGTCAAAAATTGGCGTTCTTTAGGGGGAAGATGGTAGAAAACCCCTATTCTGCCCTACTGATGACGTCACCCCAGGAAGGACTTCTTAATGAAAGATACCCACACCCATGCACAAAAATTAACCATAATGAAAGGGATTGATAAGGAAAGGTGACCGTAAAAAAAGTGAGATGGTAAGTCAAAACCTGGAAGGGGATATTTTCACATTTTTAAAAAAGAAACAACCTCCAAAAGATGTAATATAAAGAACTTCTATGAATATTAAGAAAAAGATTAAACAATAAAAATGGTAAAACAGATAAACTCACATACTATGGAACAGGAACCGCAATGGCCAGTAAAGACTAAAAGTTGGCCTGTTTCATCAGGAATAAGATAAATGCAAACTGAGACCATGAAGACTCCGTTACACCCACCAGATCAGCAAACTTAACATCAGCCCTATGAAGTTCTAGAACAAACGTGGAACACTGCTGGACATCGACATTATACAAATGCTTTGGGAAAACCATTTGACGTTATTCCATAAAAATGAAAATATTCATCCTGGTGACCACTGATTCTAGGCTCTTACACCAGTGGAACCCTCACCCATGTACACAAGGAGACTGGTATTAAAACATTCACAGAAGCTCTGTTCATAATAGCAGGAAAGTTATATAAATGCCCACTTGTCCACTAAAGGAGAACAGGCAAATACACTGTGATATATCATATATTCACATGATGGAATACTGTACCATTAATTATAAAGATAATTCATCTAGATGCACAAACATGGATGAACCCACAACTGCATGAATGAAAAAAAGCGAGTCATAGAGGAATACAGGTTGTGATTCCATCTACGTAAAGTTCAAAAACAAATAAAAATAATGCGTTATTTAGGGACACGCTCATCTGTGGCAAAAGAATGATGAACGTGAAATCCCTGCTCTGAAGAGAAGCAGGAGATGAGATGGGGAAGAGTCCAGAGGGAGGCCCCAGCCTGGGTGACTCACATTTCTTATGTTGGTTTCAAAGTTATGCTTCACAACTTTACACACATTCCACTGTATCTGTCATATATTCATGTTTAATAACATTTTATTTTAATAAATATTTCATCATTTAAAATTGAACAAAGAGCTATATTTTAAATGCAACTGTATCAAATAAAAAAGTAAAGTAAAGTAAAGCACACTGAAAGCAGCGTTTTTAGAAAAAACACAGCATAAAAATCGGAAGTGCCAATAAAAATGTAAAAACAGAAAGATAAAAAGAATAACAAATACTTCACAAATAAATAAAAGATTTCATAGTAAGTAATTACCCTAGTTTAAGCAGACTGATTTGCATGAGAGTCATACCTACAAAAATAGAGAAATTAAAGTAAAAATGATAGGCAAAGATTCAGGCAAATTTGAACAAAAGGAAAAGAAGGTTGGTGCTTTAATTTTAGATGAAGCAGAATTCACAACAATAAAACATTAAATTGGGACAAGACCACTTTATATTAGTAAATGCTGCGATCCACGAATAATGAACACTAGTATATTTAAGAATATAAAATCCAAATGGAGCAAAAAGTGATGGAAATAGGAGGCTGAGAGAAACAGAGCTGTAGTGGAAGATATTCATGTGGATCATGAAGCAAAAAGCCGTTTGTAGAAAAAGATGAGATGAATCTGACAGTGGCTGGGTGGGGTGGGGGCAGAGCCCTGCGGTGTTTCTCAGTCCTGTCCCTGCATTTTCCAGTTTTCTATCGCAGGGCGGGGGCAGGGGGCACTGCCTCGACCTGTATTTGGAGAGGACACCACACATATAAGAAAGGCAGATAATTTCTTCCTTCCTCCTAAAGTCAATCTGCAAATAATCAATGCAACTGATTTTTAAAAACCTAAGTGTCCATCGTCGGATGAATGGATAAAGAAGATGTGGCACATATATACAATGGAATATTACTCAGCCATAAAAAGAAACGAAATTGAGCTATTTGTAATGCGGTGGATAGACCTAGAGTCTGTCATACAGAATGAAGTAAGTCAGAAAGAAAAAGACAAATATCGTATGCTAACACATATATATGGAATTTAAGAAAAAAAAATATCATGAAGAACCTAGGGGAAAGACAGGAATAAAGACACAGACCTACTAGAGCATGGACTTGAGGATATGGGGAGGGGGAAGGGTGAGCTGTGACAGAGCGAGAGAGAGGCATGGACATATATACACTACCAAACGTAAGGTAGATAGCTAGTGGGAAGCAGCCGCATAGCACAGGGAGATCAGCTCGGTGCTTTGTGACCGCCTGGAGGGGTGGGATAGGGAGGGTGGGAGGGAGGGAGACGCAAGCGGGAAGAGATATGGGAACATATGTATACGTATAACTGATTTACTTTGTTATAAAGCAGAAACTAACACACCATTGTAAAGCAATTATACTCCAATAAAGATGTAAAAACAAAAACAAAAAACTTCTGAGAGTCATTAGCTAACTGCCTATATAGTGCTATTTGAAATCAACTTCAATCCATTTTTCCACCAATTGTTGAACCACACAAAGTGAAGAGCAAAACAAATTAGAAACCTCTGAGTTTTCTTTTCATTCCCAATCAGAATCTTTGTATTTTGATACAAATTGAAACCTATAGTGATTTGATTCAATGTACATAAAAATCAGGGTAAAACATGGATGTTCCAGTATTACCATCACTTACTCTACAGGATAAAATTATTCAGGGATCAGAGATAAAGCCCATGAGTAATATTCTTCATTAAAAGAGGTTGGACATTTGAAAGAAAATCTGATAGCTAATAGCCTATAAGTAACAATTTTTTAAAGCTGGGTAGGTAGAGACAGTTCCTCAGAATTGCATATTAAATTCACTTTCAATTAGTATGGTTCAGCATTTTATTCTTATGATTTATATGCTTGGTAATACTTTTAAAATTAACTGTGCTGCACACAGACACACCACATACGTCTCAGCCATAATAATTTTTCTAATGCTATATCTTTATAACAGTAATTGCCTTCTTTCTGAAAGAATATGCATTTGGAATCTAGTGACACTTCATTTATTACTTTTCTTATATTAGAGCTACCTCAGCGTATTAGACTTTTTTTTTTTCCCTTAACGACTTTTTTCTATTAGGAGACCGTGAAGACCCCAGGGAAAAGGAAGTCCATTAGGGGAAGGAGACACTTTAGAGGCGCAGGAATATCTAAGGTGGACATCAGACAGTTCTTGTCAAGAAGGGACTGGACAGGACATCCTCCATTTCCTGTGAGTTACAGATGCTTTTGACACACCTCTATAAACAGAAGTCTCATCACTAATACAGTGAGTTAAATCACCAACACAGCAATTAAGCACAGGAAGGACATCGCCAGCCACTGCACCTGCCCCTCTCAGTTGGGGAGTCACCCTGTCCCGTAGACCACCCTGCTTAAACCACTTGGACCAGGAGACAGAAGGTCCTCTGGCCCCAACACCAGACTCTCTTTTCCAGACCATAAGCATCAGACGATGAGGCCAGCACTGGGGCAAAGTGAGCGTCCAGGAGTCCTTTACTTAAGTACCAGCAGGAAGCACTCTAAGAAGCTGCCCCAAGGACCCGCAGGGCTGCTCGGGGAAGTCACCATCTCCTGATGCCGGAAGTGTTTCCGCACAGGCCAGGGACAATGTGAACGCGAGAGAGAAGTGCCGTCCCTTTCTCCCCAAAGCTTCTATGGTGGCATTGACTCCTGGACCCTTGGACCTTGTACTTTTCTTGCTTCTTGGATTTTGTTTACGTTATTCCGCTGGCCGGCAAGGACCCCACTCTCTGATCCACCTGCCCAAACTCCACCTGTTCGACACCTACGCTGAGTTGCATCCTTACTGTAAGATGAATCAGTCTTTCCCCACCTCAGCCCTTGTGGAAGTAGCAGGACATGAGGAAAAGAGCCGACCCTTTGAAAGCAAACAGACCTGGATTTCTCTACCCCAGCTTCTGAGAGGACTACCCCTGCGACTGCGGCCAAGCACACATTGCTGTGGAAGGGATGCTCTGTTCGTCGCTGGTAACAGTGAGCACCCATTCTGCACGGCTGCCATGCCTGGATGCACAGAAAGGGCTGGGAGCACCATCTTCCTTTCATCTTTCTAAACAAACTTCATATACAATCATTCCTTAACTTACTAAGTTCTAACTTGCAACTATTCCCTATTACATCAATATTTTATTGCTTTTTCTATTTTTCCAATTCCTATCAAGTCCTCATCTACACTAAACTTGTTTTTGATTAACGTTTATTTACTGGAAAATAGTTGATTTACAATGTTGTGTTAGTTTCAGGTGTACAGCAAAGTGAGTCAGTTATACATACACATGTATCCACTCTTTTTTAGATTCTATTCCCATAGAGGTCATTACACAGTATGGAATAGAGTTCCCTGTGCTATTCAGTAGGTCCTTATTAGTTATCTATTCTGTATATAGAAGGCAAGACCATTACCTTGTGCTTCTTTGTGTCCAACTCCTCACACAGTCTCCATGTCTTGCATGATGTATTTTAGTGCAACCACAGGCTCTAAGCCTCATCGCTTGATGGTTCTGAAACCTACTGTGTGCTGACCATGTCCTTTATGTGTCCAGGCAGACACAATAAGGAACTGGCTACAAGTCAGAATCAGCCCAAGGTTACACATATAAAGGTCATCTACTTAAGGGCACCAGGAGACACGTAACCAAGCCTCAGCAGTGAAGCAAACTCTGCTCTTCTGGAAACATCTATAAAGGTGCCCACAACTGGAGCTACTAAGGGGTTTATCATAATCAAGACATTGACCATGGACTGAGGGTCCAGCTTTCTACAGCTCCCCTCACGGCACATTAACCAATGGACATGGGTACAAGTACACCATCCAAGCCGTAGGTAAAGATACACATAGAAAGTGTCTAGGACTCCATCCAAGGCAGGCACGGGGACACCTGCCGATGGTGGCCCACCCTCCACGAGGTCCTGAGCTCCCCAAGACGGCCCGTGTCCTCAGCGCCCTTCCAACAGACCTCGCCGCTCTCTGGTCTCTGCCCTCTTGGGAGAGAGTAACATTCCCCAGGCTGGACTACAGAACAATTCACTCTTTCTGAGAAGATTCTCAACAGTCATTCAGAGGTAACAACCAGGGAAAAGCCTATTTAAATTGTTTACAGGTGCAATTCAATGCATTTAATTCATTATGCTTTCAAGCACACAACTACCTTACCAGGTATCTCTGTCTACCTTGTTTTTAATCTTCCTGTCCAACCTCATGATCTCTTGCAAAAAGCAAGTTTTATTACATTTTCATTTAAGAATGTGTCTGATGCATTTCTCCAAAGAAGACATACAGATGGCCAAGAGGCACATGAAAAGATGCTCATAATCGCTGATTACTAGAGAAATGCAAATCAAACTACACACTGGTCAGAATGGCCATCATTAAAAAGTCTACAAATAAAAAATGCTGGAGAGGGTGTGGAGAGAAGGGAATCCTCCTATACTATTGGTGGGAATGTAAGTTGGTGCAGCCAGCTGAAAAAAATGGAAAAAATTATGGCGGTTCCTTAAAAAAACAAAAAATAGAGCTACCATATGATCCAGCAATCCCACTCCTGGGCATATATCTGGACAAAACTATAATTTGAAAAGATACACATACCCAAATGTTCATAGCAGCACTATTCACAATAGCCCAGACATGGAAGCAACCTAAGTGTCCATCCACAGATGAATGAATAAAGAAGATGTGGTATATACATACACACAATGGAATACTACTAAGCCATAAAAAAGAACGCCATTTGCAGCTACATGGATGGACCTAGAGATTATCATACTAAGCAAAGTAAGTCAGAAAGAGAAAGACAAATACCATATGATATCAATTGTATGTGGAATCTAAAATATGACACAAATGAATCTATCTACAAAACAGAAACAGACTCACAGACATACAGAACAGACTTGTGCTTGCCAAGGGGAAGGGGGGTGGGGAGAGAAGGATTGGGAGTTTGGGATTAGCAGATGCAAACTACTATGTACAGGATGGATAAACAACAAGGTCCTACTGTATAGCACAGAGAACTATATTCAATATCCTGTAATAAACCATAATGGAAAAGAAAAAAAGAATGAGATGGATCAAAATTAAGGAATTTATACTGAAAAGTGATTTAAGTAAATATCAACAAATGTCATGTTGTAATAAAAATGAGTATTTTTTTCAATGACCACTTCTAATTTCACTTGGCCTTGAGTGGTTTCATTATGCTATAATTTAATTAGTCCATTTCAGTCTCAATTTTCTGGTTAGACATGTTCCCCTGATTAAATTTAATACTATTAGTAAATTTAAAGACAACTGTATTAGTCTATTTTCATAATTAAGATAGGGGGCTTTAGATACTTCAGCTGCTGCATTAGCAGCATAAAATATTGCCTTATAAATACGGGTATACCCTAATTCCTTCTCGTCCTCAGCACTAACAAATGAAGCCTTCATCTTTAATGTGATCAAGCAAAATACATTCTTTTGAATGTATTCAAGAGGTCATGATCTTGACTGTGAGAAACCCCCATAGTGGATTTATAACGAATTTTCTGAATAAATAATGACTGCCAATACATTTACATTAAACATATTAACCTTTAACTCACCTAAAATTTTAAATAGCGTATTAAAGTTATATTTGTGCTCAATTCAACGGGCTTGAAAGAAAGCCCTACAGGTTTCCTACATCTCATATTAAAGGTTAAAGTGATTCATACATTTTTTTCCACAAAATATGGCCAAACATACAAACCTGAAGGGAGACCAGGACTGAATTTCTGATGTGCACATCAGGAAACATTTTTGCTAGTACAAAAATTCAAAAATACGTAAAAAAAGAAGCTGATATATGCAGCGTAAGATTTTAAGCTTCCTTACATTGGACAATGATCGCCATAGCAATGAAGAGAGAGAAAAACCCTCATCCAGGTGGAAGTTCGTTCATCATTCCCTTCCAATTCCTTGCCTTTGCATGTGTCATTAAATATTGCAGTTGAAAATAACAAAAAAACAGAATCCAAGCAGAATGGAAAGGCAATCAAAAAAGGCAATTTTTCTTTTTCATTAGTTGCCTGAAGGCATCCAACAAAATAGACACTATGGTAAGAATCAGTGATTTACACCTGAGTATAAATATATAGGAACTAATTATCAGACCCCTATTACTATCACTTCTGGTCTGGCTCCAGTGAATTAGGTTCCAATGGACAAGGAGATGTTCTGGCCAGTGCACAGCAGAATCGGGAGCTCAGTAAGGCTCCTGGCGCCACACACCGGACTCACCAGGGCTAGAAGCCTCCCTGCAGCTGAAGAAGCTCCCAAACACCTGCTGGAATGAATGCAAAACTAGGGAAGCCCCCATCTGGAGAAAACAAAATATGAAAGAACAAAAAAGTCCTCCATTTGGCAGCTTCTAATGGAAAGGAAACCATGAAATAATTAACTGGACGTGAGAGTGTTTTATTTGGTCTGATCGCAAGTGCAGTGAGTCTCCATCTGAGGCGTTAATAAGGAAGCTGGATGACGCCTCAGTCAGTAAAGAAGGAGGTTTGTTGTTGTTGAATTTAAAGGACTCGAGGAAGGCGGCAGCCCAGCGAGGAGGGCAGAGCCCACGGGCCAGGCGGCTTGAGCTGGTGTCACCCACTGTGGATGCCCCACACTGTCCCAGGTCCCATCCCTCCTCCTGGTGTAAGGCGGGATGACAACAGAGGTGCCCCCGGCATCAGGAGACCGTCGGGGCAAGAACACTTGGAAAAGGCCAGGCACATGGTGTGTTCTACATCCGCGCATGTCAGTACGGAAGCCAAACGGAGATGATGCAATGGCCCTGGAGCAATGGTTTTCCACGTGCCTCGGGGGGTTCAGCAGGATGGAGAAGCGCCAGAAGCTCAGAAACACATCACCTGGGGGACAGCTGACCGCTGCCACCAACCAGCTGCACAACCCTGAGCGTGACTAACCCTGGCAGCCCTCACATCATAGAGCGGCACTTAGGAGAGCGTCTGGACCACAGAGGGTGATGGATGGGTGTCAGCAATCGTGGCTGTGACCATCATCAGCATCACCATCTGTCCGGGACACGCACGGCCTGAGACACTGCTGACCTTCACCATGGACACTGCAGACGGAGACAGAGGGAGGGAAGGCAGCTTCACCTGGGGGAATAAAGTCAGGTGCGCCCTCCCCAGCTGCTCACCTCCCCAGCAGCCTGCACCAGATCCTGCCCGTCCACCTGGAGCTCCCCTTTCACAGATCCCAAAGACGGCCTTGGCCTTGGGGGGCAGGCCCAGCCGGGCGGGGGAGTAGGAACTGCTGCCCACCCCAAACAAGAAGACAGGAGACACCCAGCAACCAGCCACCAACTACCTCCGCTCGTCCACATGGTCCTTCTTCTGTAAGTACGAACAGGAAACCAAAGATGCCACACGTCTGAGGAACACTAATATCATGAATAAGGACCTAAAGGAGTCGAGACCAACTGGCCAGTGGGGGGAGCTGAGAACACGGGGAGGCAGGAAACCTGATGAACAAAATTCGAATTAATATTAGGAGGCGACGGCACCCCTAGAGCGCATGCTTCCTAAACTGCGAACACAGTGCTGAGAAAAAGCAGCAATTAGAGAACAACAGAGGATGCTTTGAAAGCAACACAGGTGTCGTCAAAATGAAAAATTCAGCAGGCGGGTCAAGCAGTAGCATGGATGTGGCTGAGGCCCAAACTAGTCATCCAGAAAATAAAACAAGAAATAGCCCAGCACGTACAGAAAAAGAACATGTTAGAAAATGTTAAGAATTCTATGGCATCAGTTTATCTGCCTGCAGCAGGTAGTACATCCTTTTACCTACTCTGAGTAGCATAAACTCGAGAAGGCTGAGAAATACACAGGAGAGATATAATCAATAATTAATGAAAGAAATTCCCCTGGAAAACTTTTCTTGAAATATCCAATAGACAAACAATTAGCTCTATTACAACACTTCACTACCGTGTGTTGTAACCAGATATAAAATCAACACACAATTGTCTTTCCAGAAATTATAACAGAAAACATATTCCCATCTCTCAACATTATAGATGTAATTTTCCTAGAATGCAATCACAATCAAACTCAAATCATTATCAGCTGAGAACTTTACAAACTGATTTTAAAATTTACTGAAGAGAAGAGGCACAGAAGTAGCCAAGAAAATTATGAAAAAAATCAAAGAGCAATTTATTATAAAGCTAGACTAATTAAAACATTGTAGTATTGGCTTAGAAATGGACTAACAGATTCATGAAATAGGGATTAATAAACACACCCATGTCCATAGCAGTGGGGAGGGGACACTTCAAATGCGAGGAGAAATATTGAACGTTCAAAAAATGGTGTTGGGGCTTCCCTGGTGGTGCAGTGGTTGGGAGTCTGCCTGCCGATGCAGGGACACGGGTTCGTGCCCCCGTCTGGGGGCACATGCCACGGAGCGGCTGGGCCCATGAGCCATGGCCGCTGAGCCTGCGCATCCGGAGCCTGTGCTCCGCAACGGGAGAGGCCACAACAGTGAGAGGCCCGTGTACAGCAAAAAAAAAAAAAAAAAGCTAACAATTCTGTATTTTTTTTAAAAAGGCATTTCATCAAAAATTCAAAGACAAAGACAAACAACAGACTGGGATAAAATATTAGTCACCTGAAATGGAAAATAATTACTATATTAAGAAATCCCACAAATTACTAACAGTCTTACAGAAAAATAGACAGAAGATGTAAACAAGCACGTCACAGAAAAATTCAAACGGGCAATGAAATCTTGTTATTTGTTTCCTTTATGTCTCATCTATTCATCGTCTAATTTTTCCTTTATTTTCTGTCTTCTTCTGGATGAACTGGGTACTTTTTACGACTCCATTTTATTTCCTTTGTTAGCTCATTAGCCAAGTCTTTAAAAAAATTTTTTTTAATGTTGGTGGTTGTGTTGGGCTTATAGTATATATATTCACCTTATCACAGCTCACCACAGAGCTTAAGAGCCTTACACTGTATACTTCTATCTTCCTGCATTTACACATTTTTTCCATATATATGTTATAAATTCCATAATATCTTGGTGTGCTTTTCTTCATACTTCCTGTTCTTTGTGCACATGGAGGTTCTCAGATCTGTGGGCTCGTAGTTTTATCCAATTTTGAAAAAACATTTCAGTATTATTTCCTCAAATAGTTTCTTCCTGTCCATCCCCACTATTTTAGGTACCCATTCCACAGATATGAGGCTTCTTGAAATTTCCCCACACAGCTCACTAATGATTTTTCCATTTTCCACAAAATTCTTTTTTCTCTGTGTCCTACATTTTGGAATAATTTCTAGTGCAATGCCTTCGAGTTCACTAACCCTTTCTTATCTCTGATCTAATCTGCTGTTCATCTTGTCCAATGAATTTTTTCTCCCACTGTAGTTCACTGGAAGTTCAACTGGTCTTTATACTGTCTCTACTTTTAAACATCTGCAATACAGTTATAACAACTGTTTTAATACCTTTGTCAGCTATTTCTAACATCCAGGTCAGTTTTGTATCGGTTTCAATTGGTTAATTTTTCTCATATGTCAGGTTGCATCTTCCTGTTTCTCTGCATGCCTAGTAATCCGATTATGCGTGCTGTCTTGGGCGGATAATTTTGTATTCCTATGAACATTCTTGAACTTTGCTCTGGGACATGTATACATTACTTGGAAATGGTTTGATTCTTTTGGATCTAGCTCTCAAGATGTGTCAGACAGGACTGGAGCAGCATTGAGCCCGGAACTTATTATTCCCCATAACGGAAGCAAGATTCTGCTGAGTATTCTACCTGCTGTCCCAATGAATCATGAGGTTTTCCAGCCTGGGCGGTGCCTGGTGCGGCTCCTTCTAAGCCTCTCATTGGTTCTTTCCTGGCCTCAGCTGCAAGAGCTGATCAGTAACAGCCGAATACTGGGAAGGGATCATCTGTGGGTCTCCAGGACTTTTGTAAGCTCTCAGGCACTTGTACTGAAAGCTCTACCCACCCTGAAGTCCCGGCCCCTCAGCTTGTTCTCCTTAACTCAGCTAGTGTGCCAGGCTCTGCCCAGACTCCCCCTACCTGTGCTGCAGCCTGGGGACCCTTCTCACAGCTGGACACGGGCAATCTTAGGACTTACCATGGATGGTGGGGCATCAAGGTAGAAGGAATACACTGCTGAATCGGGCCAAGGTTAGTGACATGGGCCCACCAAGCAGAGATTCTGGCATTCAACGTCTTAGCTGGAGGAATTAGGAAGGATTCTTGCTGTTTGTTTGGCTCAAATACGAACCCCAAGGTGGGCTGCACTAAGTGAAGTTGACATGCCAGACCTTCTAGGTATATCCTCGAGGGAGGAACTTAAAGGCTGGGGGAGACTGGAATGACAGAGTGCACTCTTCACGTAAGACCTGCTCACCCGTCCCGGAGGATCCCGAGAACACAGCTTCCACCACGGCGTAGAGAATACATCTGTGAGGGGAGCCCCAGCACACTTGAGGAGCCCTGAGGGACTCTCCCCTGTAGATCAGAAACTGCAGTAGACATGCCTGTGCTGTCAGCAAACTAGGATCCCCAAGTGCATGAGGATTCTGGGATCCCAGGGCGGCAGGGGCCGAGTGGCGGTACTTCATCACCAAAGACCAGGTGGGTGTGGCTAGGGTGATGGGCAGTGGGGCCAGAGCAGCGGTTCGAAGAGTCTGACTCACAGAGATGCTTGGTGTTGGCTCATAGAGGTTCTGCCTCTCAGACTGAACCCTAACCGATACACATTCCCATCGGGGTTGATAAAATTTAGCAATAAAAGTAAACCACTATCTGAATAAACCAAAAAGTCAGACTCCTCAACCACTATAACATAAAACACAAACAGTACTAAACACATCACTCTATAGGGCACTCTGATTCCTACAGATTAGTACTTTTCAAAATACGACTACTTTGCTCTTAAAAAACTATACTAAATAAACTGTAATTTGTTACATATAAAAATAAATTCTAAAAATGTTTTCAAGCCCGTGGTTATTAGTTTCTCAATAGTATTAGTTATCACAAATAATCTAGTGGCCAGGTCAGAACTACCCATTCAAGTTTTTTTTTAAGTGTACAGTAGTCCCCCCTTATCTGCAGGGAATACATTCCAAGGCCCCCAGTGGATGCCTGAAATGGCAGAGAGTACGGAACCCTGTATATATCAATACGTACCCGTGATAAAGCTTAATTCGTAAGTTAGGCCCAGTAAGAGATTAACAATAATAATAATAAAACAGAATAATTATAAAAATAGACTGTAATAAAATTTATGTGAATGTGGTCTCTCTCTCTCAAATATCTTATTGTACAAATGTAATGCCTTTTCCATCTTAACTAAGTGCTTATAGTGTACTATGGCCATACCTTTTGCAGTTGAGGAGTGACAGCAAAACTAGCATACATTTCTTTTTCCTTCTTCACAATTTCACAGATAGAAGGTTTGTTCTCACTGTAGATCTTGGCACACTCAGCGTACGCGTTTTCTTTCCTTATTAAGTCTAGCACTTTTACAGCTTCTCTCTGGTGTATCCAGATTGCCAGCATAACTACTCTTGAGCTCTGGGGCCTTTATTAAGTAAAATAAGGGTCACTTGAATACAGCACCGAGATACTGCGACAGTCGCTCCGATAACCCAGATGGCTACTGAGTGACTAACAGGTGGGACCCACTGGACAAAGGGACGATTCACATTCCAGGGCGGTTGGAGTGGGATGGCACGGGTTTCACCACAATACTCAGAACAGAAAGAAATTGAAAACTTATGAATTGTGTTTTTTTTTAATTAAAAAAAAATTTATTTTACTTATTTATTTTTGGCTGCGTTGGGTTTTCGTTGCTGTGCGCTGGCTTTCTTTAGCTACGGCAAGTGGGGGCTACTCTTCACTGGGGTGAGCGGGCTTCTCACTGCGGTGGTTTCTCTTATTGCAGAGCACGGGCTCTAGGCACGCAGGCTTCAGCAGTTGTGGCTCGCGGGCTCTAGAGTGCAGGCTCAGTAGTTGTGGCGCACAGGCTGAGTTGATCCACAGCATGTGGGACCTTCCTGGACCAGGGATCAAACCCGTGCCCCCTGCGTTGGCAGGCGGATTCTTAACCAGTGCGCCACCAGGGAAGCCCTTAGGAACTGTTTATTTCTGGAATTTTCCATTTAATATCTTCAGACTGCAGCTGAGGGTGGGTAACTGAAACCGTGTAAAGTGGGACCGTGGATGGTGGGAGGGGCTCCTGTACGACCTGTGATCATCTGTGAGACTGTTTCCAATACTGATACATGTATAAGCAATCAAAGGACATGCCACTGAATCTTTCAAAAACATGAGCTAATCAGAGCTATACAATCTGAATCTTAATTGGCATCTAGCGTAATGTAGAACCTTTTATAGTTTGATGTAAGGAAGACAATTATCTCAATCATAGGAGACACTCAGCACATAGAAAAAAATGAATGAAAAAAATGTGAACATACGTATTCTCTACTGGCGTAGCGCCTGCCTTGTTTCAGAATTTGGAAAGGCTCTTAGAAAATACGATGGTGAGAATGTCACAGCATCTCCCTCCTCCTCCCCTCACATCACAGGCCCCAGCTGGAAAGGGCGGGCGGCCTCCTTCCTGCCCCCGTCAGCCAGCCTGCTGCCCCCACCTTGTCCTCTTTCCCAACGCAAGTCCCTCCACCACCCACAATACATCAAGTCGCACTGGCCTGAAGCTTACACCCCCTCCCTCACCTCACTCTGTCTGACGGGCTCAGAGTGAGGAAGAGAAAGGAGGCCCAGCAGGGCTGTGACGGGCCCACACTCACCAGCCCGTCGGAGGAGAGATATGGTCAAGCGACAGAGGGCAGCCCCCGCAGCCCCACATCAGCGTCACTCCTGGCCTCCCCCAGCCAGCCTGCGAGGCTCTTCCAACACCTCGAGGGGCAGACACCTCCCTTCAGAGAGGGCAACTTGCTCTGGTGGTCATTCGCAGGGGTGGGGCGTGTCGTGTCCCCCTGGAAATGAACCAGAACTCACAGTGGCCTCTTCAGTTTTATGCCTCAGGAAGATGGAAATGTACCATTAGAGTAAAGGATAAAACTGGAGCTTGATATAAAATAACTATTTATCAGAGAAACACACATCAAAACTGCAATGAGATTATTACCTCATGCCCATTGGACTGGCTATTGTCAAAAAGGCAAGAAATAATAAATGCTGGAGAGGATGTGGAGAAAAGGGAGCCCTCCTACACTGTTGGTGGGAATGTAAATTGGTGCAGCCACTATGGAGAACAGTATGGAGGTTCCTCAAAAAATTAATAATAGAACTACCATACGACCCAGCAATCCCACTGCTGGGCATATATCTGAAGAAAAAGAAAACACTAATTTGAAAAGACACATGCACCCCGATGTTCACTGCAGCACTATTTACAATAGCCAAGACATGGAAACAACCTAAGTGTCCATCAACAGAGGAATGGATAAAGAAGATGTGGTACATACATACAATAGACTATTACTCAGCCATAAAAAAGGTAAAATCTTGCCAATTGTGACAACATGGATGGACCTTGAGAGTTTTATGCTAAGTGAAGTAAGTCAGACAGGGAAAGACAAATACTGTATCATTTCACTGGTATGTAGAATCTTAAAAACAAACAAAACACAAAATAAACGAACATACCAAAGCAACCAAAAACAAACACGTAGATAACAGAGAACAGAATAGTGGTTGCCAGAGGGGAAAGGGGCTCAGTGGAGGAGTGACGGATAGAAACTGGATATTTGGTGATGAGCACACTGCAGCGTACACAGATGTAGACATATAAGGCTGTACACATGAAATTTATATGATGTTATAAACCAATGTCACCTCAATAAAAAATAATTCTCAAAAATAAGGAATTATTTAAATCAAGACTTCAAGCTATTCTAGCTGTGAGACCCTAGGCAAGATATTTACCTTTCTAAGTCTTCCTTTTCTTCTGGAAAATGGGGATAAAAACAGTAGCTTACTCACAAGGATACTGTGTGGATAAGCTCAGCGGATCCCGTGCAGGGCTTAGCACGAAGGAAACGCCCAGCACGTGGTTCCTGTTAACAGTAGTTTGTAGGTGGGCCCTACATGTTGTGGAACAGGATGAGGGGCTTGGACGCAGACGCTCGGAGGAGGCTGGGGGGAAGGAGGGCTTCCAGGAAGCAGCGAGAAGCGAGCCCTAATGAGTGGAAGGGCAGGGCAGAGGCCAGAGGGGTCGGGGAGGACCTGTCAGTCGGGGCCCACACCACATGCCGGCAGTCCAGAGGGTCCAGGTGTCAGGGTGAGGCTGGGAAGGGAGGAAAACTAAGGCCACATCAACGCTCACAGTTCAGAGAGTGAGTTTTCTGCTAACAAATCAAAAGTTGTATCATCCTGGTCAACAGACAGAAGAGTGTCCTTACAGCAGAGACAACCAGCTCTCCGCCAAGACTCTGTCCCCACTCCACAATGTGGGCCGTCTCTGGGAGGGACCCGTCCAGGGAGGGACCACCTTTTTCAGCTTCCTTCCCAACCAGACACGCTTCGGGCCCCGTGACGAGCCCTCCCCACTGGTGTGACGTGCAAGCATGAGTGTCCCTTTCAGGCCAAGGAAGTCAAGGAGCACGTGTTTCTCCTTCCTCTCCCCCCTTCACTGAAATGCAGGGGACCCCACGGGCCTGGGGAGTGCAGGGCCACTGGTGGAAGCAAGCGGGGTCTTTGAATCTGGTGTGGGGGGAGCAGCCGCTGCCTGGAAGGCCCGCCTGGATGGGAGCAGGAAGCAGATGTTCACAGCGTTAAGACACGAAGTCTGGGGTCTGACAGCAGCTGGTGTCACCCTAACCGACCCCTTACCTCCCTGACTCAGCAAAGCAGCCAGTGAGCTGGGGGAGCCCTTCCTCCTCGTCTACCTGGAGAGCTGCTGGGCTGCGCGGAGCTGGGGGGTGAGCCCCTGGAAAGCTCGGCTGCAGGGGCTCCCGCTGGGGCCACCCTCCTTGGGCGAGGCCCCGAGACCCACCCTACTGCTGCGGGCACCCCCCCACCCCAAGGACACACCTGCGCCACCTGCACAAGGAGTCCTGACCCCTCAGCAGGCATGAGCACGTGCATCCTTCACGGTAAGATGCCCAGTCCCGAGAAGCTCCGTCCCAGGGTAGGGCTGGGGCAGGCGTGCGGTGGCCGGGGGACGGGTGCCCTTTCTCCCATCCCACGCACCCACCCGAAGGAGGGCGGCTTTCCTCTGTCCAGACGCCAGGCTGAGGGCCTACTCTCTCTGCCCTGCAAGGTGGGGGTAGGTCAGGAGGGATGGGCAGGTTGTCCCCGTTTCCCTGAAGGGGACCCACGGCCCAGTGTCTGCCGCCATTTGCCCCTGCACAGAAGAGTCAGTGTCTCAATACACAAGCCGTGATTTACTTTAAAATAATCCAGCAAGGGGCTTAGATGAAACAGGACCAGTCAATGTTGATACCACTGAGGACGGATAGGGGTACACGGGGTTCACTATACTAGTCTCTCTACTCTGGTGAATATTTGAAAATGTCAATATAAAAAAATTTTAAGGAAATTTCTCAGTATTTTGTATAAGAGGAGGCCCCCTGAATTAAACTACCCCTCCCTCCCAGTGCCTTTTCAGGATGTCATGATTCCCCTCACGAAGGAGGAGGTGTTTACAACAGACAAGATTTGTGGGTCTTTTTCTATTTCCATTAATATTTAGTATGTCATTATCTCCAAGTCTAATCACTTAAAGAAGAGATTTTAAATAATTGATTACTACCTAAGAGGAAAAAAATCCATGCCGTCTTTTTCATTATCCATCAAAACCCAGAAAACCTCTCTGTATAGTCCTGACGTGGACACATAAATATATTAATGCACATGCTGAGAAGAACACACATACAAATCAATAGACATAAATTCACCCCGGGTACTTTCAGATGGAAAAACCATCATCCTCTTTCCACCCCCCGTGTGGCGTCTTCCTCCCCAGCATGAGGCCTGACCCCATAAGACAGGGCTCCAGGGGCACCCTTTTCTTCCTTCTTCCAAAGAAACATCTACGCAAAGAAATACCAATACCTCATAGAGTTTCACAGTCTCCAAAACACACAGAAAGCTAACATTTCTCGAACTCGGATGAGCTACGTCCTATTGTGTGATCACCCGTAAGCATATGCATGTGCACGATCGTGTTTATCAGTCCAGAGAAAACGCTTGCATCTGCACTTATTAAAATGTCTTTGTTGGTGGCATGTCCTCCAAGAGGGCACAACACCAAAAAACAGAAAGAGGATGGCCCGTGAGCGCCCGTGGAGGGGGCAGCAGGACGCCCAGGGTCAAGACGAACGCGCCTTGAAAGCACTCACAGCTCCGCGGGCAGAGCCCTGCTCCATGGCCGCACGGGGACCCGGATGCCACTTACCACGAGGGACAGGGGCCTCTTCCAGGAGACGACGCCGATAAGTCCCGACAGCAGCACCTGGAACAGAGGGAGCAGGGGGTGAGGAGCCTCCCAGGACTTTTCTAGAGCACAGCACGCAGGCAGGAGTGGGTCATGGTGGTGGGTCTGTCCCTCCCGACAGTCACACCCGCAGCCACCACGCGGGGCCAGAGTGACCAGCTCGCAGGGATGCCGAGAGCAGATGCGCTTTCTGAACGAGCCTCCCACCCACCCCCGGGCCCTCAGCCTTATCCCCCCAGGTCCTGAGAGACACTTGCTGTGTGATTTAACATCACAGACAGCACTGAACACACTACTTTGGGGAAGGCGGTGCTGTCCCCACTCACAGGTCACGCGCAACCTGCCCAGCGGCCTGAAGGCTCCCTCTGTTCTCCCACACCTGGGACCCCCCCCCCCAGCCCCTACAGGGGTCTCCCCTTCACTCTCACCCCACCCAGGAGGCTCCCTCGCTGTCCACACTGGCTCTAAGCTGCCCGCCCCGGCCCAGGCCAGCCCTGCCCGACCCCTGGCCCCCGCCCTGCCGAGCGTGTCCCCCCAGAACCTCCCCAGCAGTGCCCCCTCCGCCCTGGCTCCCCTGTCGCCCTTTGTCTGCCAACTCCCAGGAGAACCACCCTCGGCTCCTGGCACACGCTTCTTCCGGGCTGCCCCCCAAGCCCACGTCAGACCCATGTTTGCTGATCCCCATATTCCCAGTCTCCTTGTGTCCAGGCAGGGCCACTGGACCACAGAGACACAGCTGCACCCCACGCCCACTGCCCACCGCAATCTGCCTTCAGAGGGGTAGCTGGATGCAACAGACAAGGGCCGTTACCACCTTGACTTTCCACAGTGGGCCTGGGCCAGGCAGTCCGGGACCAGGCTGGAGGGGCCGGGCTGCACTTCCCCGGGATTCCAAAAGGACCGACCCCAGACCCAGAGCAGAACGCGCAACTGAACAGACCCACAAGGTCCCGATGGTGACAGAGCCCAGTTCACCCTCCAGCACCTCTGCACTGAGCAGGACCGAGTCTTAGACCCTGCAGCCTCCACCCACCCAGTGCCGTGCTGGTCTCAGATGTCCAACAACACCCGGACCAGTTGTCTTTATATGAAAGGCTTTAAACCTTATTCACACACGCACACACACACACACACACTTAACAGAAAAGAATGAATGGAAGAGCTTCTGCATGCTCTGCTCCCCAGCCTGTCACATCTACCTTCTCTCTTCAGGGCACGTACCTCTTCCGAACGCAGCCAGTGCTGCAAATGTTAGACAACCGTTTTCCCACCTCCCGAGTCTCCCCTCTCCGTGATGCTGCCCAGCTCCAGCTGCAGCCGTCACAGAAACCCTGGGCTGCTGTTCCCCACCCCCCTGCCCCACGGTCTCCGAGGCCAAGTCTCCGTCATTCTTCTCCACGTGCCTCTAAAGCCGCCATCTCCCCTTCCGCACCCAACACTCCACCCACCAGAACACCCTCTCTGGTGTCGAATTCTTCCTCCTCAATGGACACAAGACTTCCCCCTAGTCATTTTCCGTTGGACTGAGCTGCCATTTCTCCTAAGGATAGGCTGTCGGGACTCTCACCATCACCTCATGCTGGAGAGCGCACACCCTGACCTCTTCTCTCCACCTCCAAACCTTCTTGTGGAGAATCCAAAACTTCTGCCAACTCCGCCATCAACATCTGAGCTCCTGGCGCGTTCAGGAGCCGCAGTCGTGAAGCTGGGTTGGCTCTTCCTCTCGACACCTCTCCTCCCCCTCTGCTTGCCCTCGCTCTCATGATTTACCTGCCTGGACGGGGTGCTCTGCCACTCACTCACCTCTGCCCCTCCACTGGAACTGCGCTGGACGCCTGTCAGGTGAATGTCACCTCCCTGGACGGGCAACCAGACCCACACAAATCCGGTCCCTGCTTTCCCACCAGCACCGCCCTAAGTGACCCTCCACTCATGTCCTGGCCACTTCGGGCACCAAAGCCACTGCATTTCTCAAACACGAGCCCTGGAACGGAACCCCTGCAGGCTGTCTTCCCTCCATACTCAGCACTCCCCTCCTGTCACCGCCCACCTCCTGGCCCCCTGCCTCAGCCCCACCCCTTTCTCTTCCTTCAGATGATGGCCAAGCTCTGGGGGCTGAGCTCTGACCCCACCATCCGCCTAGGATGGGGCTTCCACAGTGTCCTCTGTCTGCCCTTCACACCAACACTGCCACGCCCAGACTGAGGCTGGAGAGAGGATGAGAATTCTCAGACTATCTCCCAGAAGATGTCCACTTACGCTCTGCCTTCTCCTTCTCATTTCTACCAGATGAAATTTCACCCATCCTTCCAGACGTGGCCCAACGCCTCCTCACCCAAGAAGGGCCTAGGAATTCGAGGGAACATGGGGCCCCACTGAACTCCCAAACCACCCCAGACCTCTCAAGTCCTCTCTGATACGCACAGACAGAACTCCTTCATCTTCTAAGCTGAAGCTGCTAAAGCTATCAAGTCTCGGGCTTCCCTGGTGGCGCAGTGGTTGAGAGTCTGCCTGCCAATGCAGGGGACACGGGTTCGAGCCCTGGTCTGGGAAGATCCCACGTGCCACGGAGCAACTAGGCCCGTGAGCCACAACTACTGAGCCTGCGCATCTGGAGCCTGTGCTCCGCAACAAGGGAGGCCGCGACAGTGAGAGGCCCGCGCACCGCGATGAAGAGTGGCCCCCGCTCGCCACAACTAGAGAAAGCCCTCGCACAGAAACGAAGACCCAACACAGCCAAAAATAAATAAATGAATAAATAAATTAAAAAAAAAAAAACTATCAAGTCTCTACAATGACCAGGCCCCTTACAACAGGGATTTTACTGGACCTCCGAAGAGCAGGGGTTTCTAAACACAAAGGAAGTTAACAGCACTTTTCTTAGGCCACAGTAAAAATTCTTGACATTTCCCATCTTCATCATGAAGTTATAATTCCACAAATCCCCTCAAATAATTTTACTTCCAACAAACATGGACTATTTGCTTCTTGAAGATAATTTACATTTCTAAATATCAATAATAACTATAATTGGGAATGGGTCCAAGTCCCCTATACGAAGGCAAAGAATAAAACCATCAAACGCAATGAGGCATGGAGATCCCGACCTTGTATAATGCCTTCCCCTTGAGTGTGAGTAGGATGTGCTATTCCGTGACTCTCCCCAGGGACGGCATCTTGAAATGATGTTGCCCTGGCAACACCTTGACTGCAGCCTGTGGGACCCTGGCCAGTTGACCCTACTAAGCCATGTCCAGACTCATGACCCAAGAAATCTGTGAGATGGTAAATGGGTGTTGTGTTAAGCTGCAAAGTTTGCAGAAATCTGCTCTGCAGAAATAGAAAACAAATTGTCAGGGACTGAACGTCTGTGTCCCCCCCAAACCCATATGGTGAAGCCCCAACCCTCAATGTGGTGGTATTTGGAGGCAGGACCTTCAGGAGGTGATTAGGGTTAGATTAGGTTGTGAAGGTGGGGCCCCCATGATGGGATGGTGACCTTATAGGAAGAGAAGGAGAGAGAGATCTCTCTATCCACATGTACACACCATGGAAAGGCCACATGAGGACACAGAGAAGTGAGCTGTCTACAAGCCAAGAAGAGGGTCCTCCCCAAAACCTGACCATGGCAGCATCCTGATTGCAGACTTTCAGCCTCCAGAACTTCAAGGAAACACATTTCTGTTTAATCAGCCCAGTCTATGTTAATTTTTTAAATTTAATATTTATTTTATATTGGAGTATAGTTGATTTACAATGTTGTGTTAGTTCCAGGTATACAGCAAAGTGATTCAGTTATACATATACACGTCCATTCTTTTTCAGATTTTTTTCCCATATACGTTATTATAGAATATTGATAGCGCTCCCTGTGCTTTGCAGTAGGTCCTTGTTGATTATCTATTTTATATATAGTAGTATGTGTATATTAATTACAAACTCCTAATTTATACCTCTCCCACCTTTCCCCTTTGGCAACCATAAGTTTGTTTTCAATATCTATAAGTCTCTTTCTGTTTTGTAAATAAGTTCATTTGTATCGTTTTTTTTAGATTCCACATATAAGTGATATCATACGATATCTGTCTTTCTCTGTCAGACTTATTTCACTCAGTAGGACAATCTCCAGGTCCACCCATGTTTCTGCAAATGGCATTATTTCTACGATATTTTGTTACTGCAGCCTAAGCTTACTAATACACTAACATTTCCAGAGTGGGATGCTGGATTTTTGTTCCGAAATATCCCCTCTCCCTCCACGTCTGCTCTCAGGTAGAGCTGACTTCTCTGCCTCTGGTACAGAAACACCAGCACCAGCTCTAACAAGGGTGACTACGTTAGAGTGGAGGAGACTTTCAAAGACCAGATGCTGGGCTCCTCCTCCCTGAGGGTGCCTGCTCCCATCCCCATGGCAACCAAGGGAGGGGACCATATCCCTGCTCTGAAAAGACAGGGACTTAGGTTGAACTGCTGTTTGCTCCATCCTAGCAACAAGGCAGGACGATGTTGCATGTTCTGCCATATCGGTAATTCTGCAGGCTTACTTTGTACCACTCCTGTGAGAAACGGCTCCTGCATCTAGCTGGCCAGTGAAATTATATCTCAAGTACCCTCTGTCCTGTTTAATTTGCCAGGATTGTTATTCAAAGTCTGCAGTTTACAAAGACACTGAAGTGGGTCAGAGAAGAGGAACAGACAATTCAGTAGTTGTGAAAGAAAAGCCAAAAAGAACAGGAAAGGCATGATGCTGCCCAGAGAGGAGGGTTAACTTTCCCAGCACCTGTGAGTTGCTGTGAGGACGCCAAGTGGCTCTTTTCTCCACTTCCCCACCCAGCCTACAGAGATGCAAGAGATAAAATTAGAAACGAGAAAGAGCTTCCTGCTGTTGGGAGCAATGAGAGGGGATAAGAGACTGCGGGGAAGTAACAGCAGCTTTACAGCAGAAGTCCTTGCCTTTGATTGGTGCTGCCCCTGTACTCCGAGGCCCGGAATAAATCAGTCCTTTAAATCTTGTCTCTGAGACTGAAAAGTTATTTCACTGACTAAAATCAGGAACTTTCTTCAGATCTTCCAATCTGGTTCAAAGGCAAACAGTAATGCAACATTTCGGGTAGTGAAGCAACTGCTTCCAGAATGCAGACTTGAAAACCAATTAAATTATTTCACAAAATATATGGCCGGCTGCCCCACAGCTACAGTGGTACCAGTTTACCACTAAAAAGCCAGCATGCACGTGTCTGGAGAAAGAACTGCTGTTGCAATAAGGGCACAGATAGTACTCTGAGCTGCTCAGAATGAAAGACGTCTGTGGGTCCCCACCTTCCAAACCTTCCGGATTGCAGGCCTGCGCTACGTGGGCCTCATGGAGTAGGTGATCCTCCTACTTTATCCCACCTCCATTTTCTTCTCTTTCAGCCTGGTTTTCTTTGTCTGGGTCTCCCCGGGGCCACATGGCCAGGTTCCATCAGGTGTGAAGGCCCTCAGCCTCCTGAGTCCATTTCGGCTCCCGTCTGGGAAAGAGACACCTCTGCAGCCTTCCCATCCCACCCATGCCTGTGCCGCCTTCCCTCAGCACATTTCCTGCTCCCAACCGTTCGCTTTCTCTGCATATCAGTGCATCAAACTCAGAACATCCACAAGGAAAGCCACTCTCCTCAAAGGACCTTCTCCACAATAGAAAAAGAACTCTGCAGCTTTCATTTGCTTTTCATATAGTAGCAAAGCTATAAATCGATGACAAAGTTGCCCCATGAAAGAAAAAAAAGTAAAATCATATAAATGTTATAAATAACTCAGAGCTGAGATACACGCCACCTGTTCTACTGCAATGTGTGTTTCCTTGATGCAAATTAGCTCACGTACGCTGGGTACCAAACTCATGTGCCCTGACTCTGCCCTGTAATATGTAGGCTTCTCCAGAGCTGTTTACTCTGAAATTAGGGTAGTTTCTAGACCTGACACTGGATTTTGTTATCTGATGAGTAATGTCACACATATATTATTATACTTTTAAAAATAAGTTGATTTTAAAATGTTTTAAAATAATTAGTTTCCTTTGTAATCCTGTATATTTTATTTCATGCACTTAAAAACCTCATTCTGAGAGGGACCCCAAAGACCTCACCAGACTGCTCTACCAGAAGTTAGGAACCCTTGATTTAGAAATCCTTGATTCAGTGCAGATCTTTTAATGGCAAATTCCCCTTTTTTGTTTATCTGTAAATTTCTTACTTCACCTCATGCTTGAAGAGTAGTTTTGCTGGATACACAATCCTAAGTGGACAGTTTCTTCTCTCAAGAGCTTGAAGATATTATTCTACTTTCTGGTTTCCACTGTTGCCATCAAGAAGTTGGCTGTCGTTAAACTGCTGTTCCTTGAGGGGCGTTGCTCACTCTTTAAAGACTTTTAAGATTGTCTCCTTGCTCTTGGTGTTCTGAAGTTTCTGCATGATATGTCTATGTGTGCATTTCTTTTTCTTTATCCTCTTTGAGATGGACTGTGCTTCTGAATCTGTAAATTTATATTTTTCATTAGTTCTGGAAATTTTTAGCCAGTACTTCTTCAAATATTTTCTCTCCTACATCCTCTCTGTCGGGGACCCCAATAGCCACTTGCTGATCCTTCCTACTTCATCCTCCAAATCCCTTAGTTCTTCTTTCACATCGGCCACACCCGTGCCACTCAGTATTTCATTCTGAATATTTTCTCCAGGTGTATTTTCCAGATGACTAATTTTCCCTATTAATCAGCTGTTGAACATTTGCATTTGTTTAGAAAAATTCAATTGTTATATTTTAGGTATTTAGAAGTTCTATTTTTACCTTTCCCCAAATACAGCTATTTGCTTCAGATAGTTTCTTGTTGCATGCTCATCTTTAGGATTCTGCCCATAATTACTTTAACTGTTTCACGTTCAGAGGTTCTAGAGTCCAAGGGGGTAGTGAAAGGAAGGTGTCTAAGTCTGTCCTTCATGGTTTCTGTTGACCCCCACTCACTGCAGCTGGCTTTCTTTGATGCCTGCATTCTTGGAAGTCTTTTGTTGTGAATACAGCACTTGATCTTCATCAGTGAGTTTCTATGGACCCCAAATGGAGGAATTTTTCCCAATAGAGTTCTGCCAGTAACCAGGGAGCACCCAGGATTCGTTAACACTATGGTCTCCAGGGACCTCATGGCACAGCATGGAGACCTCAGGATGAGCCCTCCTGGCCAACCTCGCTGTGCAGGGGGCAACCAGGCTCAGGGCAACCTCCCTGCAGCCATGCACTGCTCTGACCACTCCCTGCTCCCTGGACTCCAGCCACCTGCCACCGTGTGTGTGTGTGTGTGTGTGTGTGTGTGTGTGTGTGTGTGTGTGTGTGTGTGTGTGTGTGTGTGTGTGTGTGTGTGTGTGTGTGTGTGTGTGTGTGTGTGTGTGTATTTGCAGATGAGGTGGGGGGCCTCAGAGACCTGCAGTGCCTCAAGAAGCATGTCCTTTGTCCAAAACCAAGGCATAGGCAGATCGGTGTCTGGTGAGGCCCACTTCCTGATCCATAGACAGTGGTCCTTCCACTGTGTCCTCACTTGTGGAAAGGGTGAGGGAGCTCCTGGAGTCTCTCCTATAAGGGCACTAATCCCATTCATGTGGACTCCACCCTCATGACCTAATCCCCTCGCAAAGGCTCTACTCCAAATACCATCACACTGGGGACTAGGATTTGACGTGTGAATTTTAGGGGGACACAAACGTTCAATCTACAGCATCCAGGATGTCACAGGTGATTTTCTAATGTATAATATAAGTTACAAATATTAGTATATTTTTATATTGGTTTATATTACTTTAATTTTTTTTTTTTTTTTTTTTGCAGTACGCAGGCCTCTCACTGTTGTGGCCTCTCCCGTTGCGGAGCACAGGCTCCAGACGCGCAGGCTCAGCGGCCATGGCTCACGGGCCCAGCCGCTCCACGGCATGTGGGATCTTCCCGGACCGGGGCACGAACCCGTGTCCCCTGCATCAGCAGGCGGACTCGCAACTACTGCGCCACCAGGGAAGCCCTATTACTTTAATTTTATATTAATTTATACTAGTAATATAAATTACTAATGTGGTATGCAAAATATAATTTACTACAGTTGATTCCCTCTCAAATCAAAAAGCTAAATGTACCTATTAACACTAAGAAATTGGGAAAGTGGCCAACAGCTACAGGCAAATTCTTCACAAACTTCAAAGCACAGAGATTTCCGATATTATTTAATTTTTCTCTGAGCACAGAGGGAGAAAACAAGGAAACTTTCCAAATTTTTTTTACAAATGTCAGCATAACAATTACAAACCTGTAAAATATCAAAAGAGTAGAAAATAGACCAATTTTACTTATAAACAGAGGAACATCAATTTTTAAATAAAATGGTAGAAAATAGAATTTAGCAGTACATTTAGAAGGATAAAGAACAAGACAAGGGGTTCATGTCAGGAATGAAAAGATGGTTCACTAAGAGGAAATGTAGTAATAAAATTAATCATTAATATGATAAAAGTGAAAAATATGGTAATTCAGTAGATGTAGAAAAGGCATTTGATAAAATTCAATCTCCATTTTTTACAAAAAAAAAAAAGTTCTTCATTTAATAAGATAAAGATGCCCACAATCACCACTTATATTTAAAATTCTTCTGAAAATACTAGTGTGGTGTGCAGACCAGTGAGAGGGTCCCAACGACCTCCACCTCTGGTGTACGCCTTCTACAGAATCCCCTCCCCTTGAGGATGGGAGGGGCTGTGAACCTGATGGATTTCGATCTCCTTGGGCTGAGGTTACACTATGTGACAAGGGTGAAAGGATTTTGCAGCCATACTTGGGTTCCAAATCAGTTTGAGTTAACTCCCTTAAGTCAATCCAAGGGAGTTTCTCCTGGGTGGGCCTGACCTCATCAAGCAAGCCCTCTGGGTCTCGGCCCTTCCTGAGTCAAAGATTTGAAGCACGTGGGAGATTCTGCACTGGCCTTGCAGGGTGCGCTGCCCTGTCGTGTTGTGGGTGGGCTTCTCCATCCCACAGCTTGCAAGAAAACCACGAGAACGAGTTCTGCCCACACCCTAGGGAGTGTGGAAGCGGATCTTTCCCTGGTCAGGTCACCAGACGAGGCTGCATGGAGCCTCACCTTGATTTTAGCCTTCAGACCTCGAGTGGGGACCCAGCCCAAATGCTCCAGACTCCTGACCCACGGAAACTGTGACATAATAAATCTGTGCTGTTTTAAGCGTCTATGCTTGTGGTAATTTGCTCTGTAGCAACAGAAAACGAATATAAGTACTGGAAAGGGGGGCAAAATTACTACTACCTGAAAACGATATACTTATCAAACTAGAAAACCCAAGGGAATTGATAGAAAAGAAAAGAAAAAGAAACCATAAGAGGATTCAGTAAACCATCTGGTTAGAAAAGTAACATACGAAGAAAGTATATTACGATCAATACTCACATTTATTGAGCACTGACGGTATACCAGACACTTAACCAAGGTTTTATACTTTACCTCTTTGGATCCTGACAACCCTGAAAGGCATGTGTGATCTTTGTGCCCTACTGCACAGATGAGAAAAGTAAAGTACCGAGAGGTTAAGTGACTCACCCCATTCTAATGTCAGGATATAAACTCATGAACTACAGAAAAAATAGCTTTCACATAGGCATGTAAGAAAAGCCCGGTTAGAAAAGAGGATAAAATTAAGGAAAGATTATTCCATTTGTAACAGCAAGCAAAAAGGCAGACTGTCTTAGAATAAACAGACTAATGTGAAATGAAGGAAAGCACTATCAAGAAAATCTCAAACATCTACTGAAATCATAAAATACTTCACTATTAGATGGAAAAAGATTCATTTCTTTAAATAGAAGGACGAAGCAATACCTAAATCCCATGCAATTCTCATTCACATACTAAAAAGGGGAAAAGAAAACCTATCCAATCAAAAGTGTTGGGACAACTGATTAGACACTTGGAAAGAAATAAAGCTTAATCTTTACCTCACTTTTTATACCAAAAAAAATTCCAGAGGAACCAAGAAGTAAATCAAAACATGAACACCCTAGAAGAACATGGCAGAATCTTGAAAGAATCTTTAGAAAAGAAGTCGGCCTTTTGAGCCACGACACAGAATCAAGGGTCCTAATAGAAAAGATGAATGAATTAAATATTTATTTTTAAAAAGCACCTGCATGTGATGAACAGAATCTTGGTTCTCAGTCCTAGGGCCTCCCTGTATAAGAAGTACGAGGCTCTGACATGTGACGTGGTAGCCTCTGGACAGAGTGGGCACAGTGCCATCCCCACCCAATGTTGGCCTTGGCCATGGGAGGTGGGCGTGGCCGCCAACCCAAGGCACCCCGGGGGTATCACGTGTTGCCCCTCGCCCTCTGCGCTCCTGCCTCCCGGCCCACAGAAAGACACAGCCCCATCAGCCTGGGCCCCAGAATGGACACATGGCACAGACCTAAACCCAACCAGGAGCCTCCAGCCCAAAGTGCGGGCCCCAGTGGCCTGCAAACCCAGAGGAGAAAATAAAGGTAGGCTACTGGCAACTATTGACCTTTGGGTGCTTCTTTATGTAGTCATGGCAAGAGCCAATGAACATATATTTATGTTTAAAAAGAACATAAAATCAGAGACCAACTGCACGTGGGAATAATATTTATAATACACTCAATAAACAAAGGGGTGATTGTCTCAGTTCACAAAGAATTCATATACATTCATAAGAAAAAGGAACCACTCAATAGAAAAAAGTGACTAAGGATTCGGAATAGGAAGTTCACATTTTTAATGGACAGTAAGCATATAAAGGGATGCTTAAACCTACTCTGATTTTTTAAAAGCAAGCCAAAAGAGGAATATTTTTATCAATCAGACTGTAAATGTGTTTTGGTGGAGTTTGATAAAAACCCAGTGGTGGCAAGGGGCGGGGGGAAGGTTCCTCTCGAACATTATGGGTGTTGGTATAAATTGAGGCAGCCTGCCTTGGGGGCAAGTTCATAAACCTCCCAAATTAGAAACTGCACATACTCATACTCGGTGATGGGAGTTTAGCCTACGATGTGCTACCAGAGGTACACCACACTGTTTACTGCAAAAAGCTGTAACCAGTGGGTAATAATAAAGGGCTAGTTAAATAAACTTTGATATTTACATATAACGTGAATATACGCATTATGACATTTGAGGTAGATCTGTTTGTGCTGTTGTGGAACGGTCTCAAAGATAAATAACTGACAAGACACAACCTGGTGTGCAGAAAATGAATCCCATTTGTGTAAACAGAAAGGAACGGGTGCTGGTGCATACAGAAATGTTTCTCTGGAAGGAAATACAAGAAACTTAATGATGGGAAACCAGATTGGGGAGGGGGCAAAAGGATGCTCGCTTTTATGTGTGTAACCTTCAGTAATACTAATCTTTAATCCCTGTGTGTATTATGCGATGAATATTTTAAACTAAGCATACAGTTTGAGCCTGTAATTCCTCTTCTAAGAATTCCAGATATTAATCAAAGTGTTATTTATCATTTTGAAAATGGGGAACGACCTGGGTTTTCGGCAAGAGGGAACTGCTTATCTTTCAGATCCTTCCCAATTGCTGCCGTTGAGTCTCGTTATGGAAAAATATTTAGGGCCATTTGGAAAAGTTCACACTACATAAAAGGAAAAGAAGAAAAGGAAAAGCAGGCTCCAACATGGTTGGGAGGGGGGATAATTTCCCTTCTTTAAGTAGATAAATACAAATGCCGACACGCAAAAACACAAAGAAACTAGCACGGAACCCGAAGACGCCTCTGATTACCTCCCGAGAGTGGGATTTTAACACCCTCCGTGAAACCTTCTACTTCCCACGCTTTATACAGAAGACAGAAAGCACTTTATTGAGACTCAGGCTAACATGGCTGGTTCTGCCTTCTCAGGGGGCGGGGGCATACCTGAGAAACTGGGAGATAACCCCCTGCCATGCCCCCTTCCCCAGGTGGGAGTCCAGCGCTTGCACTGTTGGGCCCTTTGCTTCACAACAGACATCAACGGACTCTGCAGACTTACGGCTGCAAAGCTGAATAAAGGGGGCAAGAAACCAGAACCCCAGCTCTTGGCTGGGGGTCCGACACTGACCCACAAGTGTGTGTGGGGAGCAGGAAGGCCTGGTCTCCCCAGAGATGCGCCAGCCAGGTGGCCATGGGCAGTTCCATGTGGGTTGCCCCTCTGTGATGAACAATGATAAAAAATTTAAGACATACACGTGACTTTCAAAGATGGATCCCAACCAGCACCCAAATGTATGCGGGACCCTCCTGACCCCCTTCTTTCTCTCAGTCCAAGTGGGAAAGAAAGCACAACACGAAGTGGGCAGTTACATGGCCCAGTCTGGAAAAGACTATTACATAAACCATTTACAAATCATGTTGATTCTCTTCTTTTAGGAGTCTCCTCTTTGCACAACAATAAAAACAATGTATTTGTTGATACAGAACATTAATTCCATTAAAATCGCATTACGTGTAATGAAAAGCTATCAGAGTATAATTATGCAAGCGAATTCACAGATCCACATCAACTTTTAAATCCACTGGAACGACAACAGGAAGTGAGCCTGTCTGGTAGACAAATTGCTCCTTCATTTCCAGATGATTATGAATAAAGACCACTGCACTAATGTTAGAAACCTCACGCTGTTTATGCAAACTCCAAAATCTAGGACTGTGCCTTCAAGGTGCCTTTGCCTGGGTTTCCCAGGGCTGTTCTGCTCTCAGTGCCTGAGGCTGTGCTCCTGAATCCTGAGTCTTCTGAGTCAGTCCCACCCCAAAGCACGCTTCCTTCTTGGAATTCCTGCCCCTGGAGCCAGGGGGCTGGGCCCTGAAGGCCCCCCCGAATTCCTGGACATTCACGGTTGCCCCTCGGAGGGCCCTCTGTCGCCCAGACCCGCAGGCTGCCGGCCCATTCGCCCCACCTGGGCCGGATGTCCCCCCCAGGTGCCCCCCTCTCCGGCCCTCTGCCCTCACACCAGCCCTGGCCTTCCTCGCTGCCCAGGCCACACCAGAGACCTGGGTGCCAAAAGAGTCTCCTGTCCTGGAACTTGGTGAGGTCCCGGGAGGAGGACAGGGGAGGAAGGGGCATGGGGACTTGATTCCTGCAAGAGGCCACCAGGAGTGCTCCTTATGCCGCTCCCATGGGTGTGTGAGGACCACCCCCGCTGATGACCGTCCAGCTGATCCCGTCCCTGGGATCCCAGTGAGGCCCCTGGCCCTCATTCACGGCCCGTGTCCACCCACAGGTTAGACGCTTCTAGGACCCCACACAGAGGCTGGGGGACTGGACAGCTGTCCTATGCTGATGCCATGTAGGGAAGGCGCCGAACAGATGCAGTGACCTCCCCAAGAGCGGGCAGTAGGGCTGGCACCCCATAAGAGCCATTTCCATCCCCACTGCTACTGCCCCTTCCTGCGACTGGCCCTGAGTCCGCCTCCAGAACTCTCACGTCTGGTCAGCAGTGGCCTTGGGGTCGCCAAGTCCAGGGAATCTCCTTCAATTCTCATGGTCCCACTCCCGCCTTTCCAGAACACCCTCCTGCCTTGGCTGCCCCCATCAGACCCCCGCAGCCACCCCTTAATAGGGGCTCCCTCACCCCCCTCCCCTCCCCTCCTCCCCCCTGCACACACCATCTTTCCTGGGAGAGCTCGCTTTCTCCTGCCCTTTGCATCTAAACCCCTTCTCCTGGCCTCTCTTCCTTGAGGGCCTCCTGGAAAGTGCTGGAGCGGGTCTGACTCAGTGTGGCCCATGGCCCGATTGCACCCCCGCAGCCAATGGAGACATCCCTGCCCCGCCAGAGGTCCGCCGTGCACACAGGTGTGCAGGTCAGAAACCCAGACTTACCCACTTCCCTCCATCCCCCACCTCACTCTCAAATCCCATCCAAGGTACGTGCATCCTACTGTCCAACCCACACTGGACCCCGCTCCCAGCTCCACCCACACCTGCTATCTGGTTGTCTCTTCTCACCTTGAAACCATACCCTTTACCTCGCACACTTGAGGCCCATGAGGGAGAAACAAAACGATTCACCCAGACCTCCAAGCTTGTTTGGCAGCAACCTTAGATACGGGAACAACCCGACTGAGCATCGCGCAGGCGCACTGAGGGACCAGAGTGATCGGCAGCGAACATTAGAGTCAGAGGCTGAACCACAGCCCAGCCCCCGCCATGTAACACAGAGAACCCCTGGAATTCACCACTGCGACCCATGAAGAGGCATGAAGGACAGTCGTGCATGTGCAGGGCGCTCTCCAAACTTCCCCTCACCTTCCACCCATGGTTTCCGAGTTCCTCCCCGCCCCCTCCCCAGGTCAACGTCAACAATCAGTGTCACCCTAGGAAGCTCAGAGGGACACAGAGCTGCTCATCGCCTCCTGTCTCCCTGCAGGGCCGCCTGCAATAAAGCCTGTTCTCTCTGCAGAAGACGCCTGCCTGGTATCTGGCCTTCCCTGGACAACGAGCCCACCTGTGGTTCCAACTGGACCCACGGCGACAGCCCTCCAGCGGGTCTCCCTGCCCCACTCCTGGCGGCACCTCTAACCTTTGTTCCACGGGGAAGAATCATCTTAAATGCAAATCCAACCAAGCCACTCTCCCCAACTCTTCCTGTCAGTGGCTTTCTTCTGCCCTCAGGGTAAGTCCCCAAGCTTCAGGCTCAGAGGGTCCCTGCCCACCTGTCTTGCCTCCTCCAGGCCCCTCCACCACGGTGAGTCCCTCTGTCTCCCCCTCCCCTGCACAGCTAATCACCCAGAATGCGGAGCCCCCTGGGGACCCCGGCACTGGGACATCAGCACCCACACTCCCATCGATGGGCTGGCCTTCCTGCTGCAGCAGGTGCTGGGGACAAAGGGCACGTCTTCCATAAATGGTCACGCTGACCGGGGGCCTGGTCTCCCAGTGTGCATACAAGCGGTGTGTCCTGAAGGCTCTGTCTCTAGACCGTCAGCCCCGCCCACCTCAAGGTACCCTTCTCACCTGGGCCCCTCCGGTCCTGCAGCCAGCTGAGGGAGCATGGCCCTGGGGAGCAGTGTTCTGACTTCTCCCCTTTATTTTATTGTACAACAAAAGCAATGCAAGTTCAATGTATAAAAAATTAGGAAAGTCAGACAAACCAAAGGAGGAACATGAAACCACGGATCTCTCGTTACTTCTACAACTTCTGTTAGATTGAATTCTATTGGATTCTATTGAAATAGATTTTGATAAAAATAGAGTCAGAGTGTTGTCAATAATCTCCCCTCATTATAATATATAATGTATCATGATCATGACATGACACCTGGTAAGTATTTATTTACAACACTTTAATGGCTGAATGGTATTCCATTGTATGAAAACACCACCATGGACTTAAAGAGTCATTTATTGCCTTATAAATATTTGCAATCACAAACATTACGAGTAAAGTTTTTTGAACAGGCATGTACATATATGAATACTTAATTTTTTCTGATCTAAGTGATTCTTTTTTTTGAAATTATGCAGAAATGGCCAATATCTCTTATTGACCTATTCTTTTGCAAACTGTCATGCACTATAAATTGTGTACAGTTAAAATATATCTGTATGTTTATATATATTCTAAGTGATTCTTTTACATGATTTGAAAAGCCAACTTGCTTCCTAGAGAGGCCACCACTTACAGTTGTTTGGGTTGTTTCTTCTAGTATTTACTTTCAAATTTCTCAGCTTGATGCTGTGACTGACATGTGACTGTGAAAGTTGAGGATTTTCACCTCCCCGGCAATCCACGCACACACCAGACACAGCCAAATCCACACACATCTTGCTCTTTCCCGATTCCAATGCACTAACAGCCCAACACAGTATTTGGTGTTTACGTTATAATGGCTTTGTAAATATTATCCATAACTGAGCCACTAGGAGTACTGTAATTACAGTGCCTTTAAAAAATCATATTACAGGGGCTTCCCTGGTGGCGCAGTGGTTGAGAGTCCGCCTGCCGATTCAGGCGACACGGGTTCGTGCCCCGGTCCGGGAAGATCCCACACGCCGCGGAGAGGCTGGGCCCGTGAGCCATGGCCACTGAGCCTGCGCGTCCGGAGCCTGTGCTCCGCAACGGGAGAGGCCACAACAGTGAGAGGCCCGCGTACCGCAAAAAAAAAAAAAAAAAAAAAAAAAAATCATATTACAATATTTAATTGGGGCTAACCACCTCATTTTTCATTTCATCTTCTATACATCCATCATAAATCATCCCAAGCCTAGGGAGGGTGGGAGGGAGGGAGACGCAAGAGGGAAGAGATATGGGAACATATGTATATGTATAAATGATTCACTTTGTTATAAAGCAGAAACTAACACACCATTGTAAAGCAATTATACCCCAATAAAGATGTTAAAAAAATAATAAAATAAAATAAAATACTAAGCCATAGCCAACTAAAAAAAAAAAAAAAAAAAAAAAATCATCCCAAGCCCTCTGCAGACCTGAGTGTCTTCTTGCTGTGTCTGAGCATATCGAGTGCTCCGTCCACTCGGGTTTCCTTGGGTGTGTCCCTTGTGGGGCCCTCCAGCCCTGCTCCCCTGTATCTGGCCATCCTACTGATCTGGTGCACCCAGCTCCCGGGGACTTGCCTTCATCTGGGACTCCCCTCTGCCTCTCTCCTGGGCTGCAGCCACTGTTTCCTTGATCCCGTGTTTTCCTCTCTCTCATTTTTCTCCCCATTTTTCTGGACAGACCATATCTTCCAATAATTCTCAGAGAAAGGATCCAGAGCAGGTAAAACTTCTGAGACCCTGCGTGTCTGATACGTAGAGACAGAAAGTCTAAGTTGTAGATGACCTTCCCTCAGCACTTTTTAGGCGGTGATTTAATACGTTTTGACTTCGTGTGGCTGCTGAGGAGTCTGCTTCATTCATCAGCAAATATTTACCAGGCACTGTTCTAGGCCCAGGGAGGTCGGCTGTGAAAGAAGGGGACCCCCAGTGCCTCCCTCACAGAGCTGGCACCCTAGGGAGCAGGGGAAGGGGAGACAAAGGATGAGTGAAACCATGTGGTTGTGTTAGAAAGGGACACAGAAGATGAAAGACAAGACCAGGAGAGGGGGAACCCAGGAGATGGAAAATCCTGGGGTGATGGATCCCAACAGGAAGGACGGACATGGAGGGCAGGAGGGAACATAGGAAACTACCCAGAGGCGGGAGGGTCTTTGTTTTCATTTACCAGGTGAAGTACTGGGTCCTTAGTCTGAATCTGCAACCTCATACCTTTCCCTTCTGGAAATATTTCTGGTATTATTATTTTATAAGGATTCTCTCCCCTTCATCTCCTTTGGTCTTCACTATTCCTATGTCTCTTCTCTGGCTCACCCTCGCATGCCTTTTCATCCCCGTTTCCAAGTTCCTGGTCTTTTTTGTCCAGGTTTATGAGAGATTTCCTCAACTTTATCTTTCAGCCCTTCTGATGATTTTCTTAACTTCTTTAATTTTGAAAATTTTCCAATAGTTACAGAAGCAGAAACAGTAAGAAAATCCAATCCACCTCCTTAACCCATCACTTAGATGAACGACTTTGCCGTATTTGCTTCATCTCTTTTTCTTTGCTTTTTAAAATAAATTACATACATCGTGATATTCCACCCCTAAATCTTCTAATAGGCATATCTAAAAATTAAGGATATTTTTCTATATTACCACAAAGCCATCAATACATCTACAAATTACTAATAATTAATAAAATATCTTGGTATTATCAGTAAAGCTCAATCCTTCTTCAAATTTCCCAGATTGCCTCCAGAATAACTTCTTACAGTTGATTTCTTCAAACTTGGTTCTAATAGCTAGTAATTAGGAAGGTATACATATATGGTTTTCATTTCTGCTGGGTAGCTTTAAATTTTCAGTTTGTTCTTTAACCCACATGGCTCTGGTTTTCAGTCAAGAGTAAACAGTACTGACATGATACTATACATAGAGAATCCTAAAGATGCTACCAGAAAACTACTAGAGCTAATCAATGAATTTGGTAAAGTAGCAGGATACAAAATTAATGCACAGAAATCTCTGGCATTCCTATATACTAATGATGAAAAATCTTAAAGTGAAGTCAAGAAAATACTCCCATTTACCATTGCAACAAAAAGAATAAAATATCTAGGAATAAACCTACCTAAGGAGACAAAAGACCTGTATGCAGAAAATTATAAGACACTGATGAAAGAAATTAAAGATGATACAAATAGATGGAGAGATATACCATGTTCGTGGATTGGAAGAATCAACATTGTGAAAATGACTCTACTACCCAAAGCAATCTACAGATTCAATGCAATCCCTATCAAACTACCAATGGCATTTTTCACAGAGCTAGAACAAAAAAATTCACAATTTGTATGGAAACACAAAAGACCTCAAATAGCCAAAGCAATCTTGAGAATGAAAAACGGAGCTGGAGGAATCAGGCTCCCTGACTTCAGACTATACTACAAAGCTACAGTAATCAAGACAGTATGGTACTGGCACAAAAACAGAACGACAGATCAATGGAACAGTACAGAAAGCCCAGAGATAAACCCACGCACATATGGACACCTTATCTTTGACAAAGGAGGCAGGGATGTACAGTGGAGAAAGGACAGCCTCTTCAATAAGTGGTGCTGGGAAAACTGGACAGGTACATGTAAAAGTATGAGATTAGACCACTCCCTAACACCATACACAAAAATAAGCTCAAAATGGATTAAAGACCTAAATGTAAGGCCAGAAACTATCAAACTCTTAGAGGAAAACATAGGCAGAACACTCTATGACATAAATCACAGCAAGATCCTTTCTGACCCACCTCCTAGAGAAATGGAAATAAAAACAAAAATAAACAAATGGGACCTAATGAAACTTCAAAGCTTTTGCACAGCAAAGGAAACCATAAACAAGACCAAAAGACAACCCTCAGAATGGGAGAAAATATTTGCAAATGAAGCAACTGACAAAGGATTAATCTCCAAAATTTATAAGCAGCTCATGCAGCTCAATAACAAAAATACAAACAACCCAATCCAAAAATGGGCAGAAGACCTAAATAGACATTTCTCCAAAGAAGATATACAGACTGCCAACAAACACATGAAAGAATGCTCAACATCATTAATCATTAGAGAAATGCAAATCAAAACTACAATGAGATAATCATCTCACACCAGTCAGAATGGCCATCATCAAAAAATCTAGAAACAATAAATGCTGGAGAGGGTGGGGAGAAAAGGGAACACTCTTGCACTGTTGGTGGGAATGTGAATTGGTACAGCCACTATGCAGAACAGTATGGAGGTTCCTTAAAAAACTACAAATAGAACTACCATATGACCCAGCAATCCCACTACTGGGCATATACCCTGAGAAAACCATAATTCAAAAACAGTCATGTACCAAAATGTTCATTGCAGCTCTATTTACAATAGCCCGGAGATGGAAACAACTTAAGTGCTCATCATCGGATGAATGGATAAAGAAGATATAGCACATATATACAATGGAATATTACTCAGCCATAAAAAGAAACGAACTTGAGCTATTTGTAATGAGGTGGATAGACCTAGAGTCTGTCATACAGAATGAAGTAAGTCAGAAAGAAAAAGACAAATACCGTATGCTAACACATATATATGGAATTTAAGGGAAAAAAATGTCATAAAGAACCTAGAGGTAAGACGGGAATAAAGACACAGACCTACTGGAGAACGCACTTGAGGATATGGGGAGGGGGAAGGATGAGCTGTGACAGGGCGAGAGAGAGGCATGGACATATATACAACTACCAAACGTAAGGTAGATAGCTAGTGGGAAGCAGCCGCATGGCACAGGGATATCGGCTCGGTGCTTTGTGACCGCCTGGTGGGGTGGGATAGGGAGGGTGGGAGCGAGGGAGACGCAAGAGGGAAGAGATATGGGAACATATGTATATGTATAACTGATTCACTTTGTTATAAAGCAGAAACTAACACACCATTGTAAAGCAATTATACTCCAATAAAGATGTTAAAAATAAATAAATAAAAAGAGTAAACAGTATTTGTTAAAGCCTCTACAGAGTAGATAAGTTTTCTGTTTTTTGCCATCTTCATCATTTTTAATTGTAGAAGTCAGTAGCATTAATTAGAATTGTGATGTTGTACAACCGTCATTACTACTTTTTCCAAAATATTTCATCATCTCAAACAGAAACTCTGAAACATTACATTTGGTGAATTTTCACATAATATACAATGTGTAGCCAAAATCCAGATTGGGATATAAAATGTTTCCAGCTTCCAACCGGCTCCCTTATGCTCTTCTCTGGTTAATGCCTTCCCAGAGGTAACACCAGTCTGACCTCTATCACTGTGGATTAATTTTGCCTGAAAGTTAATTAATATAAGTGGAACCAAACTATGTATTAGGCTTCTTTCACTCAACACTGCCCATGAGATTCATCCATATCATTGCATGAATCAGTAGTTTGTTCTTTTTTTATTGCTACATAGTATTCCATTATATGAACATATCACAATTTATTTTTCTTCTCCATTCATTCTCCTATGAATGGACATTTGGGTTTTTTCCAGTTTGGGGTTATCAGAAATAAAGCCTCAGACTCATGGTCATAGAGAACAGACTTGTGGTTGCCAAGGGGAAGGGGGTTGGGGGGAGGGATGGAGTGGGAGGTTATAAGCAGATGTAGCAGATGTAAGCTATTATATACGGAATGGATAAGCAACAAGGTCTTACTGTGTAGCACAGGGAACTATATTCAATATCCTATGATAAACCATAATGGAAAAAAATATAAAAAAGAATGTATAATATATATAACTGAATCACTCTGACGCACAGCAGAAATCAACACAACACCGTAAATCAAATATACTTCAACAAAAAATTTAAAGATAAGAAATAAAACCACTGTGAACATTACTATGTAAGTCTTTCAGTGAAAATGGATTCTCCTTTTCCTTGGCCATTGTATTAGTCTTCTAGGGCTACTGTAACAAAGTACACAGACTTAAGCAACAGAAATTTATCTTCTCGCAGTTCTGGAGGCTGGAAGTCCCAGATCAAGGTGTCGGCAGGGTTGGTCCCTTCTAAGGCCTCTCTCCTGAGCTTGTAGAGACACGCCAACTTCTCTCTGTGTCTTCATAGGCTCTGTGTCCTAATCTCCTCTTCTTATAAAAACACCAGTTATGTTGGATTAGAGTCCACCCTAATGACCTCATTTAACCTTAAATCCCTCTTCAAAAACCCTGTCTCCAAATACAGTCACATCCTGAGGTACTGGGAGTGAGGTCTTTAATATATGAACTTGGGGGAACACAATTCAGCCCACAACAGGCACGTACGTGGGACTGACATCACTTGGTCACAGGATGAGCATGTGTTTACTTTTTCTTTTTAATAGGTCTTTATTGGAGTATAATTGCTTCACAATACCATGTTAGTTTCTGCTGTATAACAAAGTGAATCAGCCATATGTATATGTATATCCCCATATCCCCTCCCTCTTGCGTCTCCCTCCCACCCTCCCTATCCCACCCCTCCAGGTGGTCACAAAGCACCAAGCTGATCTCCCTGTGCTATGCTGCTGCTTCCCACTAGCTGTCTATTTTACGTTTGGTAGTGTATATATGTCGATGCTATTCTCACACTTCAGCCGAGCTTCTCCCTCCCAGGCCGTGTCCTCAAGTCCATTCTCTATGTCTGCGTCTTTATTCCTGCCCTGCAACTAGGTTCATCAGTACCATTTTTCTTTTTTTTTTTTTGATTCCATATATATGTGTTAGCATACGGTATTTGTTTTTCTCTTTCTGACTTACTTCACTCGGCATGACAGACTCTAGGTCCATCCACCTCACTACAAATAACTCAATTTCGTTTCTTTTTATGGCTGAGTAATAGCCCATGGTATATATATGCCACATCTTCTTTATCCATTCATCTGTCAATGGACATTTAGGTTGCTTCTGTGTCTTGGCTATTGTAAGTAGTGTTGCAATGAACACTGTGGTACATGTCTCTTTTTGAATTATGGTTTTCTCAAAGTAGATAAGGTTTTAACACAATTACATGGTTTTCTCAAAGTAGATAAGGTTTTAACACAATTATGCTATCTGTCCATCACTCTATCACACTTCTCATTCTTTGTTAACATAATTTGGGATTTTAGATCCAAACTGTAATTATATTTTTATGTTATATTCCATGTCTTTTGATAATAACTTTTTTCACAGGTTCAGTGATAACGAGTTTCAGTCTCCACGTTAGTCCCACGGTCACCAACCCCAGCTGCTGACACTCTAGTTCAAATTGTTGAAACCATTTTTCTCCCAAGGAGGTTTGACGACCCGGAGGCCACCAAGGCATCACACTGCCTGGAGAATCTTTTCACATGCTTACTGAACACACGCAAGTCCACTTCTGTGAAACGCCTGCTGAAGCATTTTGTCCATTTTTCTATTGAGTTTTGTGGCTTTTTTCTACTGATTTGTGGGAGTTCATTACACAAAGTCACAATCAGTTATGTGTACTGCAAATATCTTCTGCCACTTGTCTTTTTACTTTCTTTATGTCTTTCAATTTTAAAAAAACCTTTAATTTAAAGGTAGTTATATTTTTCAAACATTTTTTCGGTTTTGGTATTTTTGTGTCTTGTTTGGAAAAAAAAGTCTCCTAATTCTGTGATGGAAAAGCATTGTCTTGCAGTTTTCATATTACTCTAAAAGTTTTAACGTCTAGCCCTTTAAACTACCTGAAACTGATTATCCCATATAGATAACCAGTCGTTCCAGCACCATTAATGGTGGACTGCCTCCCCTCTGTGCCTGATTGGCCAGAGAAATCTCCACCAGACAGCACAGTCTCACATCTGTTTCAAGGTTAGGTTTTACCTACTGATGGGTCTACTCCTGTACCTAAGCTTAATTTCTCTAACTTTAGAATGAGTCTTGCTTGATACCTGCTATCATAAATCCCCCAAACTTCTTCAGGAATCTCCTGACTTCTATTGGCCAATAGTTCTTTCATATAATTTTATAATTAGGTTGTTAAATCCCAGCTCCCCCCCACCCCTCCACACAAAAAAAGATCCTGTTGGGAATTGTAATGGACTAAATTGCATTATAAATTGAATCTAATTTGGGGAAAAAAAATCATCTTCACATACTGAGTCTGCCTAGCTCTATAAATATGGTATATTTCTCCATTTATTTAGGTCTTCTTTAACGTCCATCAATAAAGTTTTATAACTTTCTGCATACAAGTTTCAGACATCTTTTGTTAGGTGTATTTCTAAGGTTCCTTGTTTTTGTGCTATTGTAAATGATATCCTTCTAAAAATTACATTTGTCTGTTGCTGAAGTATAAAGACAGAATTGGATTTTGGTATATTAATCTTCTAGCTAACTGCCTTGCTAAACTCTTTTTCTAATATTATAGTTTATAAATGTTCTGACTTTAAAGGGAGTACCTAGGAATTCGTCCATTGTATCTGAGCTGTCAAATGGACATGCTTTTGTCGACTTTTTGATCTCTTCTGTATCTGTAATTACATCCTCCTTTTCATTCACAGTAGTGGTTATTTGTGTCTTATTTTTGTCCTTGCCCATTCATACCATATTTGTCTATTCTGTTAAGACTTTTCACAGAACCACCTTTTGGCCTTGTAGATTCTCTTTGTTGTAGCTTTGTTTTCTATTTCATTAATTTCTGTTCTGAACTTTGCTTTTTTTGAATTTATTTATTCTCTAAGTTAACTTGAGCACTCAGTTCATCCGTTTCCAGCCTCTATTCTTTCTAAGTACTTAAGGCTATTAATTTTCATTATAATTTCTTCTTTGACTAATGAGTTATTAAAATGTTTTTTAAATTTCCAAATACGTTGGCACCACTTATCTTTTAATTATTGATTTCTAACTTTATTATGGTCAGAAAATGTGATCTCTTTGGATCTATCAATAATTGTTATGTGTTGAAATTTCCTTCCTTTCATGGCAAGATTGGTCAATTTCTCTCTCCAGTTTGATATCTTTTTCTTTATATACTCTGCAGTTATTTTATTAAAGTATATAAGCATAGAATTGTATCTGCCTGGTATATATGTAATGGCCCTCTCCCTAACAATGCTTTTTAACTTAAAGTCTATTTTGTCTGATATTAAAATAGCTCTGCTGGGTTAATATCAAGATAGCTTATTTTTTTTATATCCTTTTACTTTCAACCTTTCCACTTCTGTGTGTTGAAGGTATGTCTCTTGAAGGCGCATGTAACTGAGTTCTGATCTTCAATCTGATCTGACAATGTATGTCTTTTAACAAGTAAGTTTACTCCGTTTACATGTATTGAGATTATTGAAATATTTGGATTTGTTTCTGTCTTTAAAAAATATTATTTGCCTCACTTTTTGTATATTTTTCATCTCCCCTCTTGCCTTTTATTTTGGGTTGAAATTTTTCTTATTTCATTTATTTATTTCTACCAATTTAGAATTTAGAGTCTATTTTTTTTCTTTTAATGATTTCACCCTGAAATTTTACCATCCATATTTAACAAGGTCTAAAATTAAACAACAAATGAACTATCCTTTCCAGTTTCTGGAAGTCATGTTTTCTTCCAGGTTAGTGAGGACTGAATTCCTGAAATTCTCATCTGAATACTACGACTCTGTTTTGATTCTTCTAGATTCTGCTCTTTTCCCTGTTCCGCAATATATTCACAGACCACACTGTTGGATCTTTTCTCTTTACTTATTTATTAACAAGATGAAAGATAAATGAACTCGTTATGAGCACACTGACTTGGTCCTGCTTTTTGTTTACTCATCTGGTAGCATAGCCCCTTCTTGGATCTATTATCTCAATGTAGGTTTACGTCCATAACGCCTAGCGAATTATGAGCTTATGAAAGGCATTTACCTGATGGAGCAGATTATTTTTCAAGTGATAGTTTCAAGAAACTGTTTCTCTGGATTTTTGATCCAAAGCCCTACACAAGAATCAACAACTTCCAAAATATTAATACACTGTGACCAGGGTTCACCAATCACAGCCCCTCACACAGTACTTTGCTTACATACTATCTCTTACCCTCTTCCTGCCAAACTCTGTCACAGCTTTTAAAACTCTGCCTACACTTCCTAAAACAATGAAGGCCCCAGGACATGTGGAAGCGGGAGAGAGAGCACTTGGCTGGCTTCACAGCGTAGCACCATAAGGACAACAGATTTTCACAATGATTATCTCACCAAGCATCAAGTGTGAGGTGCACATTGTTCCCCTTCTTGCAGACAGAGAAACCAAGTCTCCAAGATGTGAAATAACCTGTTCCAGGAAACAGATCTAGCAAACTGTAAAGTCAGCCCTGAGAAGCCTAACCAATTTCATGAAAGAGTCAACGGTGAGGAGACACAAAGCTGTACCAAAGAAGTGATTCCACACTGAAGTAAGACTGCTTTAAGTTTCCAGGCCTACCTGCAATCATCTGAGTAAAGAAAAGAAACTTTCATGTAGGTAAAATATATGAGTAGTATATATTCTCTAGCAGATATAACTCATGGCTATTTTCCATATAAATCGTCTCAAATCAAGATTTGATTCTAACAGCTCTAATTCTAAAAAGAAGAGTCATGAACAGGAGTAAAAAGACCCCTGCACTCACTGCTTCTGCAACCGCATTTTCTGCAAAACTCTGCAGTTCTATTTTTAACATTTGATTACAGCATCAACAGAGCTATATTCCATAAAAGCAATTATATTTTGCTCAGCAAAAAATCAAAACAGAATAACATGTGGCATACTAACAACTGTCAGAATAGAAGCAATTTAGAACATTTTGGGATAATGATTGGGATCATTTTTCAGGATTTACAGCGAACACATTTTAACGGCATGCTACCATGGGGCTTACTGCAATGCTTAAGTTATGCACTACACAAACCAAAAATGCACAGAGAGCCCAGTATTTTATCAAAACATTAATAACAGCACTCGAGAAACCTAAGCTTTTATCACACACTTCCTACTCACCAGCTCTCTCCATGTATAAAAAGCAGCATTTAACTTAAAGTACTTTCCTTTTCTTTAAGGGCTTTCTCTAAAGGTCTGTGAAGTGGAATTGCTCAACTAACACAGGAAAGGCAAACAGGTGGCAACCCCCTCCCATGTCTAAGTGAGACCATGCTTATGTGTCGCAGCACCGCTCCTGGCTGAGGGTACACGCGACCTCAGGATCCTCCCCGACACAGTATTCCAGGCACCGTAACTCAGAGTTCGTGTTGGTAGGTCATATCTCCCCTACATGAAGGTCCTAGACAAACAGGCTAGGGCAGTTAGGGGGATGCAATTATGTTTGATTCATGCCTCTAAGCGCAGGTCATGGTTGCACAGGTCTTCCAGGTAGAATGGAGTGGTTAGTAGCACATCAGTGTTCCTATCAAGAACAACCAGAAAAGTGAGACAAAATATGGGAACCAACTCCTTGGAAGCAGCTGAGAGCAATGAAATTCAGAGAAGCTAAAGGAAGGAGAGACCCTCCCTCCTGGAGGGGAGCCAGCCTCTGTAGCTTCCTTTATCCTAGAGACTTTGCGCAATTCCAGGCACAAGCAGGAGCCCGAGAACCCTGGCATGGCTTCAGGTGGAGACTTGGGGTCCAAACACAGAGCTGGCTTTCCCCTCGGGACATTTTTCAAATTCTGAGAGCAAAATATATAACTCTTAACAAAAAGCCACTGAAAGCACAGTGAAGACAAAGATTGTAATTTGGAAACCCCAGAGAGAAGGGCTGTAAAGAATACAAAAGACTCTCCTCTGGAAACCCTAAAAGGCCAGAGCTCAGAAGAACAAGACGCAGCTCACCTGGGCTGCAGACCAGCTCTGACACAGCAGATCCTGGCTGGGTGAAGGCAATGGCCACCAGGTAATGAAATCAGCCGACCGACTTCGAAACAATTACTATGTCCAGGAAAACAGGGAAAAATATGAACAAAATAAATGAGAAGAAGAATTCACCAGATAATTACAGTCTTTAAAAATATCGGGGACTTCCCTGGTGGTCTAGTGGTTAGGGCTCCATGCTTCCACTGAAGGGGGCATGGGTTCGATCCCTGGTCAGGGAACTAAGATCCCACATGCCATGTGGCATGGCCAAAAAATAATTAAAAAAAAATTTTTTTTAATCAAAGAGGAAAATATAGAACTAAAAAACCAATATCCAAAATCAGTAACTCAAAAGAAGGGTTTGACAGCAAATTAGACACAACAGGAGACAGGACTAGTTAACTAGAAGACAGGTCAATTAAAACAAATACCCAAACTAAAACAGAAAGAGAAAATTAATTAAAAAGAGTATCAGATAGAAGTAGGACATAATGCAAGGCCTAACGTGTGTGATTCAAGTCCCAGAAAGAGAAAAAGAGAATAGGGTGGAAGAGAGAATGGCCGAGAATTTTCCAAAACAATTAAAATATCAAATCACAAATTATTCAAGAAGCTTTTCAAAGCCAAGCTGGCTTATTACAGAGAGAGAGAAAGAGAGAGAGAGAGAGAGAGAGAGGTTACATAAAGAGAAAATCTGAAAAGCAGTAAAGGGTGGATTTAGACCACATACACGCTACTTTCAAAGAAGTAACAAAAAGACTGAAAGTCAATTTCTAACAGAAATGATGAAACCACCTTTAAAGTCCTGAAAGAAAATAACTGCCAACCTGGAATTCTATAACCAAGAAAACATCATTCAAAAATTGAAGATGAAGTTAAGACTTCTTCAGACAATCAAAGCAGAATTTGTCACCAGCAAACCTGCACTAGGAAAAGCAAAAGGAAAATAATCCAGAGGGAAGCCTAGATACGCAGGAAGGAATAAAGACTGAGGAAAGGGATGAATGAATACTGACTGCAACCAAACTTTGGAAGCTCTGAAAGAGACAGAGAGGTGGTACTGATTTAGCAGAACTGAGAACAAGGGATCCCAGAGCAGCAGCGGCGGAGAAAACAGAACAACCTGTGTACATCTCAGAACCCCCAGAAGGTTCAGGCACAGGCCTCACCGAGGACCTCTGGAACTGGGGCTGAACTGATGCAGACAGTTCCAGGGGTCTGGGGGCTGGTCGAGGAAATAGATAGACTAAAAGAAGCAGTAACATACAACAAGCTTTACTTTATCAGGTGGCCCCTGGCTGCATGAGAGGCGAAGTCCCTCGGCATGACCCCATTCAGGGGCTTAAGGCCAGGGGACACCATCCAGAAGGGAGGAGAGTGAGGCTGGAGGTAGAGGAGTGTTGGAGAGGGGCTTGCACCTTCAGACGGGGTCACTCAGCAGCACGGTGGGGAGTCTCTGGGTCAGAGAGGTCCGAAGGGCAGCTGCGGCTTGGGGTCTTATAACCATAAGGCCTGATCTTATCAATGGGCAGCAGAAGCTGGGGGAGGTTTTGCAGAGTATGCAAAGCAGGAAGGTTCTAAATGCTAAAAAAAAAAAAAAAAAAAGGAAAAGAAAACAAATTCTGCTTATTCAGGCCATTGTATAAAATAACTGAACGTGGGGACTTCCCTGGTGGCGCAGTGGTTAAGAATCTACCTGCCAATGCAGGGGACACAGGTTCGAGCCCTGGTCCGGGAAGATACCACATGCTGCGGAGCAACTAAGCCCGTGCGCCACAGCTACTGAGCCTGCGCTCTAGAGCCCGCGAGCCATAATTACTGAAGCCCGTGAGCCTAGAGCCCGTGCTCCGCAACAAGAGAAGCCACTGCAATGAGAAGCCCTCGCACCACAATGAAGAGTAGCCCCCACTTGCCACAACTAGAGAAAGCCTGTGTGCAGTGACGAAGACCCAACATAGCCAAAAATAAATAAATAAATTTATTTTAAAAAATAAATAACTGGATGTGTAAAAATTTTAGTTTGGAACCAGCAAGCTTTCGACTGAACAGGTCTCAACCCACGGTGAAGAAATAAATAACCTAGGGCCCAATGCACAGAGGCCATCTTTGGCCATTTATATAACAATTGAGAAGGGGGGTTGCTGAAATAAGAAAGGAAAATTGGGCAAACCACTTGAAAAAATTTAAATCCCTAGATTCCCCTCCCTTTACTCCACCAGAATTCTAGAGGTTTCTTCCCTGAAAAGGCTAAAACAAAAGATCTGTGGTGTGGGGACTGAGCACCTCCAATTCACATGGTAGCAGAGTGAGCCAAGAGAAGGCATGTTGAGGCCACGCCCTCTGCCACTGCAGCATCTTATTAGATGAAACACAGGATGTGCTCCAGGACAATGAGGATTCAGAGCCAGAATGAGGAAGACTTGAGATCCAGAAAAATGGGCAAATAGGATTCCAAATATCACAGCAAAGGGAGTGTCCAGGATGACCACTGTGCAGCAGGCTTAGTGAGTCATCAACCCAAGAGAAAAGAGTGAGGAATCTGAGAAGAAAAACGGAACAGAGAGATTATCTGCTGGAACTGACTTTGTGCAAAACTGTACTGAGAGGCTACGGCAAGAGAACGATTAAGAAAATGAAAAAGCAAGGCAAGTGTCAACTTCAGGAAAACAAAAAGTTAGCTAGGCAACAATCATAATACACTACACAGCTTTGCTGTGAATAATATTTGCATATGCATGGTAATGTAAACCCAAACACTGACTAAACTAAATTTGTAATATACCCACTCTGGAGGGTGAGGAACGGGAAGCAGAGAGCACAGTGAGGTAAAAAGCTAAAAATCTTCACTGCCATAATGATGCCTAAACTGATGAATCGGAGAGCGCAGGATCTGCATCCCATGTAGATATGTGGAGATGTGATGTCCAGAATAAAACCTAAAAAATCAGAAGTGATTGCCTCAGGGCAGGTTAGGGCAAGGAACTGCTGGGCTTTCCTATTGTTATTTGACTTTTAAAACTATGTCCTTATTTTATTAGGCAACATAAAAATTAATTTTAAAAAGAGACATGAATATTTTTCTTTTTAGTAATATAAAACTTGAATTATTAATTTCAAACCACAAGTAATACCAGCATCTCTAATGCCTGTGAGAAGACAGCTGATCCTTTTACTTTTTTTTTAAATTTGAAAGCGTTTAAACTATCCTGTTATGCCAAAACTCCAAAATCTCCCCATTTTTCATGGTACCATGGGGAAATACAATCTGATGTTTCTACCCACAAAACACCAAAGAGATTAAGATCAGTTAATTTCTTCAATGATTATTTCATGATCAATGAACTCTAAGTACTGGACAGCAGCCAACATCATCCCAGTTGCTGATGGTGGAGCCCCAGAAAATAACTCAAAACGGGGACCCGCCAGCTGAAGGGCTCTGAGCAAGTGACTGCTCACCCAGGGTAAGGACCCCACGGACCTTCTCTCCTGCCTCTCAAGGGGTTTTAACCACCCTGAGAGGGGATGCTGGGGCCGAGCTAAAGTCCCTGAATTATAGAGAGAAAAGAAGTGTTAAATTCTTGGATCTGAAATGAGGGGAAAGCAGAGTATAATCCAGGAGTTTAGGGTGGATAAAGCTGGCAAGTTTGTATATTAAATGAGGGAAGAATAAGAAAGATCTCTGGTGGCCATAAGGCCGAAGAACTCTAGAGGGCAATCATGTTGAGAGCTGCAGGCTCTTGGCTGTGCAAGGAAAATCCCCCACCCACCACCGTCTCCCGTACAAAGTCATTAGTACATTTGTTTTTGGATGCTTCAGAAAAGATGCTTTTGTAGGGCTAGACTGGGGTGAAGGGAAGGTGACAAGGACTCACAAAGGTTTTGAGTGTCAGATTTGGATAAGACAGGGCAGTGCCGAGACAGCCCCTGAGGGTAGGGATTTGGGACAATGGAGCCCGTAACCTGCAGAAATTAGAAGAAAGTTTGAGGAGGGCTTGGGACATCTTGGCCAAAAGAACTGATACAGGTGCCAGCCAATTATACCAGATCTTGCGGGCAGGGGGAGCTGGAAGGAATCTGAGATACATAATCAAATGAAAAATTCTGTGGTAGATGAGAGGGTTTCAGACTGTTTTCCACAGAAGACTATCAATAGTTTCTCAAGGCACACATATAAATCAATGAGGTCTGAAAACATGACATAGTATATATATCCCTCTCACAAAGAGTCACAGGGTACATCAGCACAACAAATACATAATATACACAATAATACATAGCGCAGGAAACAGTTCAACCCTGAATAACTGGGCCTTCTCCAAACGTGACCTTGGAATCTTTTTTAATTCAAAATACACATTTAACATCGTGCATAACCAGTCTTGCACTGCACACATTATATAGGGAACGCTGGCATAGGAAATTATAGTGGGAATTCAGAGAGAGATAAGGTGAAGTGTTTTTTCTTTTCAAAATTGAATACCCTTTCTCTGACTATGTAAATAATATACACTCATGTTGCTAAATTTAGATAATATGAAAAAGCATACAGAGGAAAAAATAGAATTTACCCATACTACCGCACACAGAGATAAACCAACGGCAACATGTAAAGCATATTTATACCTCGACTTGTTTCGATTCACAAAGTTCATTTGATTTTTTTTTTTTATAAAGACTTCGCTCAGAGTACACAGTTTTTCATTTAGAAATATATTGTGGACATCTATGGACACCAATCCTCCAATGATGGGCTGTCTCACTCTTCTCATTCTACTGCACATTCTATTTCTACCATCAAAACCCACCAGATAACATATTTCCAAATATCTCTGATGATGACTACACCTTTTTTAATAGTTTTAAATCCTCTTTATTCTGTTTAGAATTATTTTTGTACTGCATTCGGTTTGATCTTATAATGATAGCCCTACTTCCTTTTTCCTGGCCCTTGTGAGATAATAGCTCTTCGCAGATGCTTTGGTCTGTTATTTTAAGCATGTTTTTGGTCAACAGCATCTATCTGAATTTTGCTTTTTGTCCCAATCCAAAGCACTGTCTTTTACTAGGGGAATTTAAGCAACTTGCATTTATTGGGATAGCTGACAATCTGATGTTTCCCCCCGCTATCTTATTTTTATGCTTGTTTATTATTTTTTTATCTTCTGTTTTTCTAACTTTCCTGTCTTTTGCTATTTTGGCCAACTTTTCTATTTGTTTATTTCCTTGTTCTAATCATTTGAAAATTACACATTTCTTTTCTATTCAAATTTTTAAATACCTACTTGAAAATACATACCTAGAACATGTATATCAATGGCACATACACTTATAGGCTCTATGCAAGATGGCAAGATTTTCTACTCCACCTGACCTCCCAGATTTTATTAAACAACCACAACTACTCAAACTTAATTTTATTTGTTTAATTGCATACTGCTGCATTATTCATACCAATGTTTCTCATCTTTTGACATCTTTTATTGATAACTTCTTTTTTCATTTGGCTTATGCATGTCAAGTAATTTCTTCTTTCAGAAATGGAAAGCAGAGACTATGAATCTATTGTATTTCCAAAGATAACTATTATTTGCCCATTTATGTAAATAAGCTTAGAAATTTTACGTATAGAAAGCCTACAGCAACCTAGCTTAATAGTCTTATTCCTTCTAAAACATATAAATGTTGCTGCATCACCTCCTAGCATTGGGTTTTTGGTTTTTTAAATTATTATTTATTTATTGAACTATAGTTGATTTACAATGCTGTGTTAATTACTGCTGTACTGGGTTTTGAGGGTTAGAATCTAGTATCAGTGTGATTCTCTTTCCTGTGAAAGTGGATGGTTTTTTCTTATCTCATGCTTATCTTTTGTTTTTTTAATCACTGATTCAGAAAAAATCAAAACTGAAATACCTACTATCTGCCCACCCAGTGTCTGGCATCTACTCTCCATGTCCCTTAGCTTTTCTCTCCCAACTCCCCCATCTTTATCCCAAAGGGATCCTCCTCTGGTCTAACTCACTCATCCAGGTCTGCTCATGGGAACATTTTCATGTCCTGTCTGCAGACACTGCATTTCACGCCCTTCTTCTGCAATGTGACTTCCTTTTAGATCTCGCTGAGGTCATGAGTCAGAGCTGGTATGAAGTATCCTTCCACATCTCTATTTCACTGTGTGCCACTGAGCCCAGAGGCTTCCTGACATTAGTACATGATATGCCCTAAATACTAATACTTGCTTCAAAACGCCCTGCGTCTGAGCACCAAGCAGTCGGGGTGATTCCAGGAGGAGAGGCCACGCCTGTCACACAGAAGCACAGGAGAATCATGGCGTCAGGACCAGCCCCAGGGCTCTGGCGGCTGCTGCCCTGGGAGTGAGCAGCCTGGGAGGCCGAAGAAACCTGTGGACGTGCAGCGCCCAGGAGGGACGGCAGGATGGACCCTCACACTGCAGCGGGGCTTTGTTTCTTGTTCTTTGACCCTGTGTGATTCATTTGGTTACACTGAAAGCAAACTCGGCTTTTCTGCTGTACTATTCCAAGTATCTCTATGTCTCTATAAGCACTCTGTGTGATATTAACCGTGGTTCTTCCCATGTTTCCATTCTTTTTAGGCCTAAATCATTATCCCGCAGCTACTTTGAAATAAATGTGAGCAAAGCACTTTCCCTACCCCCCAGTCATGAGACTCCCAGGGTCGGGGGCTGGGGACGGAAAGGCAGACCACCTGAGCCCTGACCTTCAGACTGTCTAATTGGGGGTTCCTGAGATGGGGCCCAATCGATCTGTTTCTCCGGCTGCTGTAACCAATCACCACAAACCTAGAGGCTGAAAACACACAAGCGAATCACCGCACCATTCTGGAGGCGTGAAGTCCAAAACGGGGCAGTGGGGCCGCCTGCCTTCCAGAGGCTGCAGGGGAGAATCCGCACTCGGCTCATCCAGCTTCAGGGGCCACCCGCTCCCACCTCTGCTCCCATCCTCACCCCCCTCCCTCTTTCCCCTCTAAGGACCCTTGTGATGACACTGCCCGCCCCGCCGATACTCCAGGATAAACCTCCCCGTTTCAAAATCCATAACTTACTCGCGTCTGCAGAGCTTCTTCTGTCGTGTCAGGTAACATTCTCACAGGTTCTAGGGATCAGGACAGGACACCATGGGGGGTAGGGGCGTCGTTCTGCCCACACACCCAGGGATCTGAACGCTTCACAAGAACCAACAGAACACAGATCGAGAAGCACCACACCGTCATTGGAACCTGTTCTTTCAGGACACTCTCTGAGCCCTCTTCACCTTAGAAGTGCAAAACTGACACCATGATGAACAAACGGATCGTAATATAAGCAGAATACTCCCTGGCTATTTATTAAGGTAAAATACTGCAATATGCACCTAACCTGCTTATTATAAGAATTAACTTTTAAGTGAGATATCAAATGAGAAAAAAGACATGTTTAAGAGTCAGTGGAAGATGCAAACTATTACATATAGGATGGATAAACAACAAGGTCCTACTGTATAGCACAGGGGACTATATTTCAAGATCCTGGAATAAACTATAATGGAAAAAAATATTATATATGTGTGTATATATGTGTATAACTGAGTCCCTTTGCTGTACAGCAGAAAATATACTTCAATTTTAAAAATTAAAAAAAAAGAGTCAGTGGAGTAAAATAATCATCAAACCAAAAACCTGGGCTGTGTGTGATGTTTGTAGGGTCACTAGAAGTCCTTTCCACAACGAAATCAAGACGAGCCCCCGTGGTGAGCCCTGCGCATTCCTTCTCAGGGCTTTCACACTGAACTTTAGACAGCTGGCCTCTCGTACGCTCAGAAAATATGCTTCCATTTTCACTTTTTCATTTCTCTTAAGCTTTTTTACCAAAAGGAAAAAAGTGAAATTTCTGAACTGTTGAACAGGTTATTAGGAAACAATTTTCAATAGCCAGGTTCTCAGTCCATGCCCGTATTCCAAATGTGTCACTATTTATTATAAACAGCACACAGAATTGACAGATTTTATAACGTGGGAGTTTCCTGGGCTGCCATTCGTCAGCTGATATAAAAGTTAGTGTAATGAAAATGTCAAGAAACAGCATCACATTTAGAAACCATGAAACACAAAAATGGAGCTGTCAGTCATCCTGAACGCTCGCCAAATAAAAAGTTTTAAAGAGAGTCATGGGTCATCAGAACCACATGCTACAACTTCCACTGCACAGAGATGCACCAGGATTATGAAAAGAATCTAAGATCTGTCAGGTGGCTGGTCACACCAGCTCACACCAAATTTGCTCTCAACGGGCACGCCCGGATCTATTTTCACGTTAACTGCCAAAACAATCGTCTCCTCTCCCCTGTGCTTGCTCTGTTAAGGTTTACTTTTTGGATGTGGGTTCCTATGTGAAATCTGGGATTTTATATTTGTATGTAGATTCTATATCACATTTAACCCATTAAAAATGTCACCTTCTTTGGTTTCAGCCCTTCCTCCCCTCTGTCCCGATTCTGACAAGAACTGGTGGGAGGGAAGGAGTTTGTGGTTGAAGCCGACAGACAGCAATGATCTGAAACTGTATTTCCTGAGAAGCAAGCAAGGAATCAGCTACAGAACGCCAACAGGCCTCAGCGATACCCAAGCCCAGCCCAGGTGAGGGCACCTCCATGACTGCGGCTGAGGGGTGAGGGAAGGAGACCCAATGAAAAGAGCCAGAATGAGGGGGTCACGCAAATCAGCCGGGCTGCATGAGGCGCTCATGCCTGACGTAAGGCCAGAAGACCCACCTGCACAGACTCTCAAGTCCTACTTAGCCCATACTTCCTCTGGCTCATGGACCCCAACCACCATGGACACACTGTCTCTGAGGAGAAATGGATTCTGAGGGAAAAGGCTGGGAAAGGAAGAGGTGGGAAAGTGTTGACCACTCCAACGGGCCCCAAGCTGGCTCAGGAGTTGGCAAGGAAGCCACAGAGATTCACAGAGATGGATGTGGCTCCCCAGGCCAAGGACGGGGCAGACGAAGGTCAGGGCCAGCAACATGGTCCCTCAGGTCCCTAGATCAAGTGATGGTGACGCCAACCAACTAGACCTCCAGATGACCTCGACAACACAGAACAGAGGGAGAAGCAGAGGGTGAGTCAGAGATCCTGACTCCATCTCCCCATTGACAGAAGGCTCCGTCCACCATGCACATCTCCATTCATGTCACCTGCTCAGGGAGAGGCCTTCACTGAGCCCCGGTCCAAAGCAGAGCCCTGGCCCTTATCTGCTGCACTGCAATTTTATCTCCTTCTCAACACCTGTCACCATATGAAATGGTTTGCTTATTTATCACCTGTCTCCCTTCTCCAGAATGTAAGCCCACCAGGCAAAGACCTGGTCTGTCTTGTCCAACACAGCATCTCCAGCTCCCAGCACAGGGCCTGACTCACAGAGCAGGCACTCAGATCACTGTGGAAGCATGGATGCATGGATGCATGGATGGAAGGGCAGATGGGTGAGTAGATGGATGGAAGGGTGGATGGATGGATAGATGGATGGAAGGGTGGATGGATGGATGGATAAGTGGATGGATGGAAGGGTGGATGGGTGAGTAGATGGATGGAAGGGTGGATGGATGGATGGAGAGGTGGATGGGTGGGTAGATGGATGGAAGGGTGGATGGATGGATGGATGAAAGGGTGGATGGATGGGTGGATGGATGGATGGAAGGGTGGATGGGTGGGTGGGTGGGTGGATGGCAGAGTGTGGGTAGATGGATGGAAGGGTGGATGAATGGATGAATGAGTGGATGGATGGAAGGGTGGATGGGTGGTTAGATGGATGGAAGGGTGGATGGGTGGTTGGATGGAAGTGTGGATGGATGAAAGGGTGGATGGGTGGGTGGGTGGGTGAATGGATGGATAGATGGATGGGTGGGTGGGTGGGTGGGTGGATGGATGGATGGATGGAAGGGTGGATGGGTGGGTAGATGGATGGAAGGGTGGATGGGTAGGTAGATGGATGGAAGGGTGGATGGATGGATGAGTGGATGGATGGAAGGGTAGATGGGTGGGTAGATGGATGGAAGGGTGGATGGATGGATGGGTAGATGGGTAGATGGATGGATGGGTAGATGGGTAGATGGATGGAAGGGTGGATGGGTAGATGGATAGATGGACAGATGGATGAAAGGGTGGATGGGTGAGTAGATGGATGGAAGGGTGATGGATGGACGGACGTGTGTGTGAGTAGATGTATGGGTGGATGGGCGGGTGGATGAGGGAGTGAGGGAGGAAGGAAGGATCACTCTGCACAACCGGGCCTGATCTGACCAGGCTTTAATGATCCTGGAGGTCACCACCTCCTGCAAAATCGCCAAGGACCCACTCTGAGTCTTGGGAAATGAAACGGGCAGTGTCTGATGACTCTGTGCTAGGGGACGCCAGGGCTGCCCTGTTCCTGGTCTTATTGGCACTGCTCCTAGGAGCTCCCACCCTCCCCAAGTCCTTCCAGTAACTCCCTTTTTGCTTGAACCAGGCAGAGTTGGCTTCTTCTGTCCCCGAATATGCCCCGTTCCAGAAGCGCAAATTACAGCTGAGAGTTATGGGTGCTTACGATGTGCCTGAACTGTGCTTGTTTAATCTCCACAGGGATCCGAGGTGGGAGGGACTGTTCTGATCTCAGGAGAAAAACACAGAGGTCTGAGTGGCCAGGAGACTTACACTATGGCCACATGGCTCGTAGCAGGGGAGCCAGCATGTGAACCCAGGCCATCAGCTCCAGCATCCGTGTTCCGGACCAGCACACAACTCTCCCTCCTGCTCAGCCACTCTGACCCCTGCCGGCATGGCTTTATTGTGATGAAGCAGTCTTTCATAAGTAAAGAATTCCAAATAGCTCATCTTTTTAATGAATCTAAATGTTTACAAATCAGGTCTACTTGTGGGGGCAACTACGGGTCATCCTGAATCTTTTACAACGGCTGGATGCAGCCTGGAATCATTCTCCTAACAGCATATTTCCATAACTCGCCCCAGAAAGATTGTACAGGCACACCTTTAACAAAAATGTAACCCGCAAAGTAAAAGTTACTCTGTGGAACCCTTCCCCCAAATTCATATAATCTATACATAACCATTTCTGTTAAAACTATTTTTAGGCCTAAGCAACAGTAAACTCATCAGTTTGATCATAATTTTATAATCCCTGGCATCTCCAGGAGCAGTGTATATGGAGCACAGCCTGGGGAAAATCAGTAAATAAATTAAAAAGCAAAATAAATCATATAAGCTTATTTTCACAGGAAAAAAAATTATATTGCAATTTTTATAAGGGCAAGGAGTGGGAGGTGGAAGCAGAGATCAATCCATTTCCCTCTCACTCCAGGTCTGAGAATCCATTTCCCTCTCACTCCAGGTCTCATTTTCTATTCGTCACATTAATGAAATGAACACAGACCAGTCTGATTAGGAGGTCTGAAATAATGGGAGTACCGACGCATTTGCATTTTCTTTCAGTGTGAACAGGCTATTCTGATAGTTAGAAAAACAATGACAAATTGCAGGAGACTTCATCCTTTGTTGCTTGGAAATGGCTCTCTGGCCATAATATACCATATCATTGCCAAATGCACCTAGCTTCAAGTCAGGAGCAGAGTGGATGGTGTTAAATACGAAATCAGTGACATGTTTTCTCAATGCATCAACTCTAACTCTAAATTAAAGACTCTGTCAACTCGAAATAATTCCTGTACATTCATTGCTGTTTATAACCGACATGGGAATTTTTTGCAATGAGAATAAAACCCACCTCCAGCCCTGAGCCCTGGCCCTCCCCCTGCACTTGACCAGCCACCCCATTCCTCCGTCTGTCCCCCGAGCACAACAGCTGTGCCACGGCTCTCGCACGGGTTTTCATTTTGAATTTCAGTTGCTCACCTGTCCTGCCTGGGATGCTCTGCCCCCGGGTCTCCTCTCCCCCCACGCCTCTTCACCACCCTGGTCTCTCCTTAAACCTCATTTCCCCTAGGAGGTTCTCCCTAAAAACTGCTCTAGTGTCATCGTCCTCATCTGTACTTCCTTACACCTGGGTGAGGGGGTCTCTGCCTGACCCTCTCCCCCTCAAACGTAAACTCCACTAGAGCCAGGACCCCTAGTCCCTGGCACAAACAGCAGGCCTCGGGGACAGCTGCTGACCAAGGCCGCAGGAATCACCACAGCAAGGCCCCTTGCAAATGGGCTGGAAAGAGCACAGGGGGCCTGCCCCATCCCGGCCTCGCCCTCCCCGTCTCCTGCACTCCCAGCTGCCAGCCGCAGCACCCGCAGGCCCTCATCCACACTGCTGGGAGGAGCCCCCAGGCATCCCTGCGGGCCTGGACTCAGGCCACTCCACTGCTGGTCCAGCACTGACCTCCTGCCTCCCACCCCCCACCCCCGCTATAAACCAGGCTCAGTCACGCCCCCAGCTCCCCAGGCCAGGCCCCCTGGGTGGTGGCACCTCCAGCCCTCCAACTGTTGGAACCCCCCGGCCCCAGCACTGGTGGCTGTGTCCTCCCCAACATCATCCTGGTGCGTGTCTCTCTCCCCCTCAGAACTGGGCCTTTGGGTGCATTTGCATGGCAGTGAGTGACCAGAATCTGATCATGAAATTAATTCCTGCCTCGGAAGGATCACAGCTGCCCCTTTCCCCTTTGATGTTCATTTCTTCTTTGAACTAATGATCAAAGATCTCCTTTGCCCTTGGAAGTCCTAAATGCCAGTGATCATGGACCCATGCTTCTCTCTTCAGGCTGCTCACATTCATTCACATATCCACAGAGGCCAATTTATTTAATGGTATAAATCTTCTTCCCTGTCACATAGTTAAAAACGCATTCTTCCAATCAAGAGGAAATAATTCCCAGAAGGCTCCTTTTCTGACAATGTGGCTCCTGATAAGTCGAGAGGGGGTTCCCCCATCACGTGTTGGAAGGCAGACCCCCAAGCCCAATCCCAGGAGGAGAAGCCTCCCTCGGTTTTCCTTCTTTTCCTTCTCTTCCACTGCTTGTCCCCCAGGGGGAGATCCCCGTGACACCCAAGGAAGTCTTCCACTGGAAAATCTGGGGACCCCTACACTGAAGGACGTACCGCTCCCTTCTGGCCCTGAGGCCTGTACATCCTCCTTCCCTAAACAGAACCCTCTTCACTTTTCATAAAGAACCAAAAAAGGTGATCCATTTACCTAACGACTCAGAGCCACCAGTCCTGTCACTGAAGCCCCACACCCGGCTGTATCTGTCATCGTAAGACTTATCACTACCAGGCATTATACTGTAGATAGCTTCGCTGGTCGGTTTACTCTCTGCCTGTACTAGAGAATGCGAGCAACGGCCCCTGGAAAGAGATGCCTAGAGGACCTGCTGAACCAACTGATGAACACGTGGCTGCCATGGCTCCGCGAGCACAGCACTTCTCGTGTCTTGGTTTTAGGGATTCAAGAATCCCCTGCCGTCTTTGACGTCCATGGGCTTCCGTGACTGCAGAACCCAGAAACCCATGGGCAAATGTCCATGTACTTCATTGTTTCTGCTTCAAAAGAGACTGGTGATCTGGGACGGGCCTGGTATTATCATGAAAGCTTTTAGAAAGACCCGTTTCCCCGACACAGAGGTCTCTGTGGTCAACTGTTCCCTGGTTCTTCCCTAACAGGGCTCACATGAGACGCTGTACAATCACTGGGCATTTGTGTGATGAGAACCACGTTCTGGCCTTTTATCCACATGCCCCCACCTGTTCAGTGCCCCATGTGAACCCAAAGCTGTGCCACGGATCGTAAGTCAGGTTCAACGTCCCTGAGAGGACCCCAGGCTGTCAGTTACAGGCACCCAGATGCACAGAGACACATCCACACGCTGCGAGCAAACAGCTAAGAAGACAAGAGTCCTGCTTCAGTGGGCTCGACCTGAAGCATCAGTGACCGAATTACTTCCATAGCATTGCAAGGCCTCAAGTGGGACGAACCGTGTCTCACACCACAAAAAAGGCTTGTGTTGCAGATGACCTTTTCACAGTGGGATTCTGGTATAAGATCAACACGACAGCACGGCAGACATGGGCCAGCTGTCACGAGACTCCAAGACTGGGTTTCTCAAAGCGGGAGTTCATGGCGTCCAGGGAATCTCAGATGTGACTAAGGTTGAGAAACTGCTCTCAACTCGGGGACACTTTTGTTTCCTGCCGCCACACTTTAGATGTGGCCTGCGGCGTCTAGGGGACTGAACGGCTGGTTTTATTTTACTCTTCCCTACTTTCTCCCTATTTGCTCCTCCCTGCTTGACAAACCTGTGTTTTCTCCTTTCAGCGACTTCCCCCCATTTTCCTTTTGAGGGGAGATGGTCTTTGACATTTGCGGGAATTATTTTACTCATTTGTTTAACATATCCTGACCAGCAAGCCCACTCCTGAATACGTACCCTAGAGAAATGGACACGTGTTCACAGAAAAACTTGTACACTAATGTTTATAGCAACTCTATTCCTGATTGTCAAAAAAAAAAAAGACTGGAAACAACCCAAATGTCTTTCCATGGATGAGTGGACGAACAGGTACATTCACACAATGGGATACTACTCAGTAAGCAAAGAAAGGAACTATTTATACAGTAACAATCTGGATAGACCTCCAAGGCTCTATGCTGAGCAAATGAATCCAATCTCAGAAGCTTACATGCTGTATGAGTCCATTTACATGACTGTCTGTGAAAGACAAAACTACAGGGATAAAGAGATCAGTGGTTGCCAGCACCTAGCGGTTGGGGGAGGTTCGTCTATACAGCATAAGCATGAGGGTGTTTTCTGGGGTGATGGAACGATTCTGTATTCCAGCACATGTAAGACATGCATGTGTCAAAATTCAGGGAACTGTAAGCCCCATGTGTTAAAATTCATTGAACTATACAGTCAATTTTACTGTATAGTAATTTAAGAATTAAAACTATTTTAAAAATCAAAGATACTTCTTCACGGAAAAAAAAAGATCACTGAACACAATCTTTTAAAAATAGTCTATGGAATCTAATTAAGCCAGGAGCCACAATCCACTAGTGTTGTATCTTCAAGCCAGCAAAACCGTGAACTCAGAGATCTGTAGCCCGTCTGCTCATCCGAAAGTTCCAGGGTGGGAGTGAACTTGCCAATTCCAAGTCCTCGAAGAGAGAGGAATAATGCAAATTTCAAGGGAGGACACCCCAGCTCCTCAAAAACCCACAGACGCAGCCAGACCCAGATTTGGGTACATCAACTTGGCACTCCCAGGAAAAAGCAAAAAGCACGTTGTCCCAAGGTAGCGCATCCTGGATGGTGCTTGGGGCAAGTTTCTAGTACTGCTTGTTTAACTTTTATGTTGGCAATATCATCGTGTTCTTTCTTTCTTTTTTTTCAGATGATAAAAATTACCCAAGCCTTCAGAGCATCTTTATAGGATAGTTTTAGAAATTGTCCTTTGGTTCTGATCAAGCCACCTTACAGGAGGAGAGGAAGGGCAGACATAAAAATAAGGCGCTCACTCAGCTTCTTTCAAGATAATGTGGTTTTTAAAAACTATATATGTGTTATAAAACACGTTGTTATCGATGAGGCAACCAATGTAGTAGACAGGACAATGGTGACAAAGCTAGATCCAGGCCCTGGGCTAAGAACACTCAGGTCCATGGAACCGGTCCAGCTGGTCATCTCACTCAGAGTGAGAGCATGTGAATTTCCCACCATTCCATGGGACAGGAGTTCAGATGCTGCAGGTCTCGCCATCTGTCATTTCCTGTTCATGCACAGGATTCACACTGTAAAACACCTGACCTTCACGTGGAGAAGAAACACGTCCCTGTTTGATTCACGTGTCACATACTCAAATCATCTTTTCTATGTCAGCAGTATCCCACGGGTCTTGTCTATGTGCATCTGCACAGGCAGAGAACCACCGCGGTCATCGCGAGGAAGTGCAGGCAGATAGCCTCCAGGGGACAAGGACTTGGGGTCAGCAGCTTTTAAACTCTGAGAGAATTTTATTCTCCAGAGAAACTCCTATGCGGAATCCAATATTTAAAACAGGTGTTTTGTTAGCAGAGATTTTATAAGTTCAAATTTTAAATATTTATTATAGATTCAATCAAGAGAACACTGAGATTGGAAAATGGGATTATACAGGACAGCCAAAGTCACATCAGCCCAGGAAGATAATTGACTTCTAAGTTTAATTTTGGTTGCCCAGTATAGAGAAAATTTTGAAAACAGATTGGTTTTACTTGACAATATTAGGAGGCTGTTAAATTAAATGAATCCAGAAGTTAGAGTCAAAATACAAGGAAACAATGATTTCAATGCTGAATTGTTAAACTGAACCAGTGCATGGCTTATCCACTAGTTTAAGTAATAATTGGTAGAAAATATTTTTCAAACATATTTGTAACATTATGAGATGGATTTCCCATAATGTTATATTTTAAAACATACTACTTCAATACCTACCAAATCTTGAGACAAAATTTCAGTCAAATTTACCTTGTTTTCCCTGCTGACTGTAAAGCTTTCCAAGGACTCAGAAGGCTGGAAGGGAGTAAACTGACAGGATCTGGGGGCCAGGCATATTAAAAAAATCACTAAAACCTTGTTTTAATCTTGAGTTGTCTTTCATATTCTGCTTCATTAACTGTCCTAAACTGAAGCCCAGGAAGATATCCCTGGCTTGTCCTGCAAGTTCTCAGCATCTCCAATCCATGCAAGAGGTCAGTGGGAAATCAGCTCATTGAAAGAAACTGGGGGCTCTTTCCAGTCCACGATGAGTTCTCAAAGCCTGACATCTGTGGGGGACTGTCAAACTTTCTTTCCTGAGCATGTGAACCAAAGGCCCAGATTTAAGAAAGAAACCATAATTGCAGTGTTTTTGCAACTCACTGTAAAATATAAAAATTAAATAAGTAAATGTTAAAATTACTAAAATAAACTGATTATTTGGATTCTAAGAGGAGATGAGTAACCAGTTCTAAACACAAAAATAAATAAATGTTGAAGGATGTCCTACAGACACAGTCTTCTGTATCAGGTGGCCTGTTTTGAGTAACTGAGCACTTTACATAACATTCCAGCTCTAATTTCTTTTATTATTCAAAATTCTGGAGCTAGATTTAGAATTTGGATAATTAATAAGATCACCCCTTCCTCTTGTTCCTGATTATCACTCATCACGGTCCTGTTTGCACTTCTCTTGCCGACTGTAATCATTTATTTGAACCAGTGGCTCATCAGCTCTTCATTAGTGCCTGTAGGTTAGATAAAATGTGCTTGGATTTCCAAAATAACTGCAAATCACATTGGTGTTGACAGCAAAGAGGTGAATTCCCAGAATATTTTCAAATAAGACAGTTCCCCGCAAGACCGTGGCTCTTGAGTGAGAAAAGTGGTGTCCTCCTGAGTGACCGAGAACTCACCCCCCCTCCAGCCCTGAACATCTACCCTAAAAACACTCCCGTGGCCACAACTCCTGGGCGTCATCTTAGCCCCAGCCTCAGCATGTGGGAACATGTCAGTTACTTAAGTAGGAACAAGGAGTGAAAGTCAACAAGAATTCAATACAAAATTTAAAAGCCAGAGTCCCCTAGCTAGCAAGTCGAAAATACAGCTGCCAAGGCCCCGTCCTGGAGAGTCAAACTCAGAAGCTCTAAGAGCAGAGCTGGACACTGGGATCAGTACAGCCTTGAACACAGCAGACCTGGATCCAAACCCTGATCTGGCCTTGAGCATCTGTGTAGATGTACACATAACAAGCTGAACTTGGTGTTTTCATCTTTGAAAACGGAGATGACAGGAATTCCCTGGTGGTGCAGTGGTTAAGAATCCACCTGCCAATGCAGGGGACATGGATTTGATCCCTGGTCTGGGAAGATCCCACATGCTGCAGAGCAACTAAGCCCATGTGCCACAACTACTGAGCCCACGTGCCGCAACTACTGAGCCCACACACTCTAGGGCCCACGGGCTGCAACTGCTGAGCCCGCGTGTTGCAGCTACTGAAGCCTGTGCACGTAGAGCCCATGCTCCGCAACAAGAGAAGCCACCACAATAGAAGCCTGTGCACCACAATGAAGAGTAGCCCCCCTTGCTGCAACTAGAGAAAGTCCACATGCAGCAACAAAGACCCAATGCAGCCAAAAAATAAATAAATAAGTAAATAAAGGGAAATAGCCCACAGCCCCATGGGCAGCAGTGAGATTACAGACGTAATGAAGGGGAGAGCCTCACAGTCCCACCCCTATGACGGCCCCCCTTATAAAGATCACAGAGGCAACCCGCCTACAGGGGAGAACAGACTTGGAAGATTCAAATGCATTTCATGAGACAGAGGAACAGGCCAAACAGCACCATGAGGAGGCAACCAGACACCCAGAATGTGTGTCTACAGGTCAACTGACCTCTTCAATGAATTGCTGTCACCAAAATAAAAAATGGGGGACTTTATTCGAGGAAAGGGATTTAATGAGCCAGAGAAATAAGATACAAATAAGTAAGGGGGGACTGAAACCTAGATTGAACGCTGTGAGGCTGGACTACAGTTGGAAATATCAGTATGAACAAACTCAGTTTGGCTTAAGAGAGACAGACACAGACTGATAGACATAGATAAACACAGAAATACAGAAATGTTACATCTGGGTTAATATACGTACAGTCATCCCTCATCGTTTGCGGATTCCATATCTGCAAATTCACTCACCCCCTAAAATTTATTTGTAACCCCCAAATCAAGACTCAAGGTGCTTTCATAGCCACTTGCAGCCCCACATGTGCACAGAGCATCAGATAATTTGAATTGCCCGATGCACAAGGTCCCAGCCGAGGTTCCCAGCTGAGGTCAAACAAGGCTCTGCCTTTGTGTTTCAGCTCACGCTGTAAACAAGTGTCCTTTTCACCATCTACTTAGTGCCATGGTTTTTGCATTTTTTGTTGGTGATTTCATTGTTCAAAACGGCCCCCAAGCATAGTTCGGAAGGGCCATCTAGTGTCCTAAGTGCAAGAAGGCTGTGATGGGGGCTTCCCTGGTGGCGCAGTGGTTGAGAGTCTGCCTGCCGATGCAGGGGACACGGGTTCGTGCCCCGGTCCGGGAAGATCCCACATGCCGCGGAGCGACTAGGCCCGTGAGCCATGGCCGCTGAGCCTGTGCTCCGCAATGGGAGAGGCCACAGCAGGGAGAGGCCCGCGTACCGAAAAAAAAAAAAAAAGTCGGCTGTGACGTGCCTTACAGAGAAAATGCGTGTGTCCTTTAGGCCTGGGTCACAGTGCTGTGGGTTGTGAGTTCAATGTTAATTCTCCAGGTGAAACCCTATTGAACTAAATTTTATTTTCACCTTGTACACTTGAGAGCTAAAGAGACCATTAACATGGGAGTAATAATGGGTCAAAATTTACAAAATAAAGTACTGCTTTGATGTGGGAGTTGATTAAAAAATGAATCAACAATACATGTTAAATAAGATGCCTTTAAACAGAAACACACATAACACATGGTTATGTATTGATCGGTTGACAAAAATGTTGTGGCCATGGTCTCAGGAACCTAACCCTGAATTTCCCCCAGAAGCAATGGTTCAGAGTTTACCAATCCAGTGTTCAGGGCAGCTTTATAAAACAAAACTATCCCAAATACTGAGAACTGACTATACATTTATTTCCTAGTTCTGTCCCCTAAGATGGCCTAGAAGCAATGATACCTCATTAGTAACTAGCATCCAGACTGTGGTTTCTAATGCCCCTCTCCAAAAAAAGGATAAACGGCTGATAACAGGGCTGGGGCAGGGAAAATGTAAGATGCGCCTGAAGCATCTTGTAGTGGTAGAAAATAAGGAAGTGCTAAAAGTAAGGGCGGGCGGGGGGGGGGGGGAGTTGATGGGAAAACACTGTGTTAAAGAGACACAGGAGCCAAGTGGCTAAAGAAAGAACAATTTGAGCAACAAAGTAAACAACCACAGTATTGAATTATAACGTAAGAAATAAGATAAATATCCGAGTCCATATTGATATCTCAAATGACTGAATAAATACATTTACACAATGAATACATAAGTTTAATAAGTAAATATGTTTATTCAGAAGTGACAAATCTTCCTTAAAGAAGAATTCCAAATAAAAATTGTAAAAGAAAGACGGGAACTAGGAAGTCACCACCAGAACTCCACAGTGATGATTGCTGAGGCCAAGATCCGCTCAAGGATGCTCGTCAGTGGTCGAAACTTTACGGAGAAACACGATATTTACATTGCCTCAAAGTATCTCCCCCAGAATATTTATTCATTACTGTGGTTTTAACGTATGTCCACAAATTTCTTCACCAGGTCCTCCTGGAAGGACCTCTAGGAGGTGGAGCTTAACCCTCCCCCATCCAGTGTAGCCTGGATTTGGTTACTGGCTCCTAATGACGAGAGTTCGGGGAGGGGAAGGATGGTGACTCTGCAGCGGAGAAAACTGCACCACCTTGACCAGGGGATCAAGAGAGACGGACACAGACTGATAACATCACCAGCAATAAGTCAGACGTCGATAGCATCATATGAGGCAATGAGAAGAGTACCTCACCTCTGTGGTATTTTTCCCTCCACCCATAACCCCATCCTGATAATGAGGAAACATCAGACAAACCCACATTGAGGGACGTTCTACAAAATGTCTGACCAGTATTCTTCAAAAGTGTCAAGGTCATGAGAAACAAGGAAAGGCTGAGGAAATATCCCAGATTAGAGGGGTCAAAAGAGACATGATGATTAAATGATGCATGTACCCAGGATTGGATCCTGGAACAAAAAAGGTCGTCAGTGGGAAAACTAGTGAAATCCAAATAAAGTCTGTAGATTAGCTGATAGCAATGTTAATGTTTACTTTTCACCAATTTATCATGGTTTCGTGAGATGGTAACCTTGGGGGCAGCTGGGTGAAGTGTTTGGGAACTCTGCCCTGATATATGAACAATTCTCCTTAGGGCAGCAAAGGTACGGTCCACCTTGGAGTTTGGTTCTATGGTGAATAACAAGCACACAATCATTTGCCAAAAATGAGGTCAGTTGGTTTTCAAATTTTAGAATCTATGTATAGACAAGCATGAGAGCTGAAATACCATTCAAAGCAAAGGCCCGGGTGACAGCAGTTGGGAGGTAAAGGGACAGGTGAGGGAGGCCGGACTTCCTCTCTCACCCAAGAGATCCTGTCCTAAGACAGTGCACCACGTTAGAGAAGTTTAAATTCACGATTTAAAGTCATAAAATCATTACGAGAAGAAATATAAATTATAAACAAGAGAAAACATGAGGTCAGAGCAGGGGACCCATAGAGACAGTCGAGGTCCATACATCCCTGTGGCCACTAGACACGTGAACAGGTAGTGGAAGTCAGAGTGACCAGAGAAACACAGGTCAAGGATCATTTTACACTCATCTCACTGGGAACAATCTTTGAACTCTGACAATGCTCAGGGCTGGAGAGAGCAAGGATCTGTAAGATCAAGACACAGGAGGATTGAGTGGGGAGGGAGGGAGAATGTAAACAGAGGGATTGCTCTGAAAAAGAGTTGAACGTTACCTGCTAGCATTGACCATCCACACACCTTATGCCCAGGGTCTGACTCTTGGGTTTATAACCCAGAAGAAAACTCTTGAACATGTGCACCAGAAATGAGAATGAGAATGTTCACAACAGCAACAACCTGCAAACGGCTCAAATGTCCATCCATGGGGAGCAGGTGATGTTGTCATAGCACAGTCAAAATGTGTAATTACAGCACTCACACAACACGAAGGAACTTTAACAAAATACTATTAAGTGGAAAAAGGTTAGTCCAAAAAGATGAAATACAGAGTGGTACTCTTTTTAAAAAGGTAAAAACAACCAAAGTAAAAACATACTTTTCAGCATATATAGATACAATAAGATTATATAAAAAGGAAAGTGAGGGAATTAGATAAGATTCAGGCAGTGCATTAACCTGAGTGGGGAGAAGCAGGGGGTTAAATGGGTCCTACTGTGAAGGACCCATTTTGACTGCAGTGGTGGGTTTTATAAGTACTTCTTATGTTTCTAAAAATAATAACGAATTTAATAAGGTTGGCCATGCATGCAATGGTGAGAGAGTGTGTATGAATAAAAGGATTAGGGTTGGACCCATTTTGTATGCTTGAAGTCCACTTTATTTTTCAAAATAATATATCAAAAAGAGCAATGTAAGCATATGATTTACATTCATGCAGGCAACAAGCAAAGGAACTAAAACCTGACCCTGAGAACCAGAAATAGGACTGGGGCTGCAAGAATAAGGCGAGAAACTCTGACTTTCCATTTTATGCTCTTCAGTATTTAGGATGCCACCGTAGTGCTTTTCAATCATAGGAAATATATCTAATCCCTTACACGTGGAAGACTCTAAGGGCTGTGTGTGGTGTGGCTATGCCCTTGGTGGCAGAGTCCTTGGACCCGTCAGTGCCCAGAGGAGGATGCGATTTCCCCAGGCTTCACACACTGCTGCTCTAACACCGCAAAACCCAAGGAGCACGAGATAAAGGCCAACTGTTGATAAGAATTAAAAACAGAAATAAAATTCATGAATGTTGATCTGGCACCTAGGTCGGTCTTGAGCCGCAAGAACCTCAGTGCACATATCCTTTCAAATTTCCGGATATTACAAAACGTCCTGACTGAGTGAGACGTCAACCGGAAGTAGCTACCCTGCCCCGTGAGAGGGTCAACGGGAGTTGGTGCAAAATGACCAAAGTGAGCTCTGCCACCTAATTCTACCTGAGGCCTCACTTACCATCTGCCCTGCCTTCCCCATGGGATGTTACGAACGGGGTCAAAGGAGACAAAGATGCTGACAGCCATGTGGATAGCAGAGCAGCACAGGCTGGGGGCTGGAGGTCTGACATCACGGGGTCAGCGGGCTGGTGTCTCCTGAGGCCTCTCCCTTTGCCTGGCAGACGGCTGTCCTCTCCATGTCCTCCGATGGTCTCCCTCTGTATGTGTGTCCTAATCTCTTCTTCTCTTAAGGACACCAGTCAGATTACATTAAGGCTGACTCTGATGATCTCGTTCTTCCTTAATTATCTCCTTAAAGACCCTATCTGGAAATTCAGTCCTGTTCTGAATGTATGGGGTGTTATGCTTTCAACATATGAACTTTTACAGGGATACAACTCAGCCCATAACACTGTATAAATGCTGTATGACTGTGATTTTTATGATTTCATGTGTGGTAACTATACCAGCAGGTTGAGACACATATACGTTCATGTGTGTGTATCTATGTCTGCACACACACATAAAACATTCTCTTCCTACCTCCCCACAGAAATTAATTTCTAAGGTCCTGTTTCATGCCACATAATACTGACCTTGAACTCAATAGATTTCCAAGGAATTTTTACCTTGCAGACAGTTTGGATTTGTGGCTATAACACTCCTTAAAAGCCATTGTTCTCATTTCTGTTGGTGTGTCTAATTCCCTGAGAAGGTATCATAACACTATGGGATTATTTTATGCCACAATTTTTTTATTGTGGTAAAATTTACACACAGTGAAATTCACAGACCACAAGAATACAATTATGTATAAGGTTTGACAAATACATACACCCTGTAACTAACATCCCGATCAAGACAGGAGCGTTTCCGCCACCCCGGGAAGTTCTCCTGTGCCCTTCCCAGTTTTACCCTCATAGGCAACTACTGTTGCTGGGATTTCTACCACCATTGATGAGCTTTGCCTGTTTTTGAACTTCCTACAATGAAATCATAAAACATCCTAGTTCTGGGCTTCCCTGGTGGCGCAGTGGTTGAGAGTCCGCCTGCCGATGCAGGGGACACGGGTTCGTGTCCTGGTCCGGGAAGATCCCACATGCCGCGGAGCGGCTGGGCCCGTGAGCCATGGCCGCTGAGCCTGCGCGTCCGGAGCCTGTGCTCCACAACGGGAGAGGCCACAACAGTGAGAGGCCCGCGTACCGCAAAAAAAAACCAAAAAAAAACACTCTAGTTCTTAAAAACTGATTTCTGAACACATCTTCCCCCACCGCATTAAATAATTGTTATAGCTGTGACGTAATTTCCTTTTCTTGTTTTAACACCTGGTGCAGCTAACATGCATGTCACTTTGCACAGAGTACTATATGTACTGAGAACACTTCTACCCTGCCTACAACAGAATATTATGCATTAATCATAAAATTTTCTGAAGTAACCTCAAGTTAACGTTTCATCTATATAATCATACCACCACTTTCGAACATTAACATGTTGAAAAAGATCACCCCCAAGTTTCCAAGTCTGACTGGAGAAGAGTACAAAACTGGGACAAGTGGTGTCACCATAAATATCCAGTTTCCAAAAAATAACTCAGCTGCCATTTTTCACATCCCTGTTCCCCAGCCACACCAAGTCACCCACGCCTGTCACTATGGGGCAGGGCGGCCCTGGACACAAGGGCTCTCCCTGCCTGCTCCCCTCCACCATCCTCAGAGCCCCCATCACTGCTCCCTACCCCCCGTCTTCCTGAACCCCACACCCCTCTCCTCCAGGGTCGGCTCCATCCCTTCCCACGTCCCTCAGCCTCTCTGCTGCGCCCTTCCACCCATCAGCACACAGACCGTCTCCCCATCCAAAAAACTAACCTTCCCCTGGTTCCTCAAATAATTAAACACAGGATTACCATATGACCCAGCAACTCCACTCCTAGGTATATACCCAAGGGCAGTGGAAGCAGGGTCTTGAAAAGGTATTCGTCCACCCATGTCCCTTGCAGCATTATCCATCATAGCTAAACTGTGGATGCATCCCAAGTGTCCATCGATGGACAAATGGATAAACAAAATGTGGTCTATCCATACAACAGAATATTATTCAGCCTTAAAAAGGAAGGGAACACTGACACCTGCTACAGCGTGGATGAATCTTAAGGACATTATCCCCAGTGAAATAAGCGAGACACAAAAGGACAAACATTAAATGAGTCCACTTATATGAGGCCCCTAGAACAGTCAAATTCCAAGAGACAGAAAGTAAAACGGTAGTTGCCGGGGGCTGGGGGGAGGGGAGAATGGAGAGTTAGTGTTTCACAGGTGCAGAGCGTCTGTTTGGGACGATGAAAAGAGTGCTGTGGGTGCATGCTGGTGGCCCACACTAAGTGACTCATGATCCAACTGCCCAAGCCAACGGACCATTCTCAGAAATCAGTAGAATTTGACGCTGTTTAGCCAGTTCCACAGCTGCAAACCCACTACTGCCTTGGCTCTTCCCCACGATCCCTGAGAGACAGTTGTGTGTGGGTGTGTGGGTGTGAACACACTTTATAAATAAGGCACGCATTTATGAATACACACGTGTGTATCCCATGCTCGCACAGCTGTTTGTGGGCCACCTGCTCCCACTGCCAGGCACCGTGCCGGTCAGTGTTCACAAGAGACCATCTCATCGAATCCCCCAAACCATCCTATGTTGCTTCCTGACTCTCCCACCATCCCCAGTGATTCTTCCTTGCTTTCTTTCCTGGCAGTGTCACATGATGGTCCCTTGGGGTTCTGTCCCTCGCTATCCTCCCAGGAGAGCAGGGGAGCTCAGGCACCCTCTTGGCCCCCTGCTCTTTCTGTGGCAATGGCTCCGAGGCGCCGTCTCCAGCCTGGGCCTCTGCTGAGCTCCAGACACTCTCACCATGTGCTCATCCCACTTACACATGGATCCCCCCCGGACTCTCAAACTCGACACAGACAACGCCAACACCATTCCCTCTCCAACATCTGTGTTCCTCGTTCTAAAAACCTCTCTTGTCTCACAGTTGTTCATTTGACTCAAAATCTCAGTGGTTTATAGGAATAACAACCCATTTCCCACCTCCCGATCAGTGTCCGGGGATTGCAGTGGCTCAGGTTCACGCTGTCCTCCCTCCAGGACGAGGCTGGGGGAGTGGCCACTCCCGCCATGTGGTTCATCACTAAACGAGGACAAGAGAGGGTGAGCCAGGCGCTGGTTCCCGGGGCTCCCGCTCAGAAATGATGGAGCCTCATCCTCGGGGACCGGCCACCCTTACCCCTCTGGAAAGAGCCCTCGGCTCCCTCAGGCACAAGATGCTCTGCATTTTCTCCACAGTGAAGCCTCCAGCACATCTATGGGAAGACAGGACCCAGCCAGAAGTCCCTGGGTCAGATCATTTTTGCCTCAAATTCCATTCATTCACTCGCATTTATTGAGAACCAAGCAGCAGTGTTGAAGGGGCCAGGGGCACACCAAGGAAAAAGATAAAGATCCCTGCCCTCAGGGAGCGCACATCTGGGCAGGAAGCGACAAAGCAATGGACATGATAAATAAGTTATATGGTATGTCAGGAGCTACAGGGAAAGCAGGGAAGAGCTGAGTGAGGTGAGAGGGATCAGGACACCCACGGCGCAGGGGACGGGGCACACAGAGCTCAGTAGACGGTGAATGTCACACCGTAGAGGTTGCTGTCCATGGAAATACATTAGACTTACAAACAGCTACTGACACACGAGGTCGTCAAGATACAGATTTTATCTTTTCATCTCAACCATGACAACCTGGGATGATGGAAGCGCTCACGGCAAGAAAAAACTCCCCGTCTGGGTCCTGATGGAAGAGTTTGCACCTGGTGATCACCCCATCTCCCCGTGCGGATCCACTGTCAAGAAAGGGGCAGGGGGCTTCCCAGGTGGCACAGTGGTTGAGAGTCCGCCTACCGATGCAGGGAACGCGGGTTCGTGCCCCGGTCCGGGAAGATCCCACATGCCGCGGAGCGGCTGGGCCCGTGAGCCATGGCCGCTGAGCCTGCGCGTCCGGAGCCTGTGCTCCACAATGGGAGAGGCCACAGCAGTGAGAGGCCCGCGTACCGCAAAAAAAAAAAAAGAAGAAAGGGGCAGGATGCGTTCAGAATAGGATGCATCCATGTCTCCAGGTAAACCTTATATAAATCAGACAAACCCTGTGAACGTTGGCGTGGGGAGATGACTGTCCAAACCAGGTACGCGGGGCCCCCCTGGGGCATTGGGTAAAGGCCAGTAGCTGCCCCAACAAGTCCCCCACTAACCTGGAAGGCTGTGCTCTACCAGCTGTGAAAAACAACCCCTGGAACCCAGCCCTGATTAGAATGTTTCTTCTTGAAAAAATCGTATTTCATTTGTAATATCAAAGACAGGGAACTCTGGGCCACGGTCAGCAGCGGGTTCTTCTCGAGAGAACTGGTTCTTCTCAGCAGTTTGTCCTGATTTTCAGCAAAACAGGCCCCGGTGGCCACACAGGTGTGCACTCACAGGACGGCACAGTCAGGGCAGCAGCCTGGGTCCAGGCCAGACAGAAACCACGGGTGGTGACCAACCCCCTCTCCCCAGCAGCCCTTTCAAACCAGGGCAGCATCTGGGAGGAGACACACCTCGCGTTCTCATCCACTTAGGAACAGAGTGTAGACATAGGTTCTGGTAACTGGGAGGCCCCACCGCACTTCTGGGCCTAAAGGGGGCAGAGGTTCTGGTGGCCTTTACAGCTGTCGCTGTTCCCACGGTCATCCCTCAGGGGTGGCTGCTCACCAGCCCCCCTGTGCTACACAGGTCAGAGCGAAGGGGTCCCCGGCAGCCACTGTCGTGGGCATCCTGCAGACACGGCCGAGGCCACCAGTGCACACAGGGGAGCCGAGGTTCTGACCAGCTCTCCCCCGGACCAAGACCTTCTCCCTGTGCTGGGGTCTCGAGCATGCCCACCGCATTCCCAAACACCAGAAACGCAGGGAAGAAGCTCTGCCCTGGGAATGAGTGAGTTAGGAAGAACCAAGGAGCAGGACCAAGTCGACATCTGTTAGACCCTCAAAGCAGCCTCGGGGGGCTTCCCTGGTGGCGCAGTGGTTGAGGGTCTGCCTGCCAATGCAGGGGACACGGGTTCGGGCCCTGGTCTGGGAGGATCCCACATGCCGCGGAGCAACTGGGCCCATGAGCCACAATTACTGAGCCTGCGCGTCGGGAGCCTGTGCTCCGCAGAGAACAGGAGAGGCAGCGATAGTGAGAGGCCCGCGCACCGCGATGAAGAGTGGCCCCCACTTGCCGCAACTAGAGAAGGTCCTCGCACAGAAGCGAGGACCCAACACAGCCATAAATAAATTAATTAATTAAAAAAAAACCAAAACAGCCTCGGGGCAAGGCCACGGCTCTGATGGGTGTTCCTCACTCAATGACAGCAGGATGACCAGGTGTGGAATGCATGACCTAACGCCAACCCGAGTGAAGACGACTAGAGAGGCAACACATCTCTGAAAAGAGGACACGTGGTCCTGTACTGACCACTCCTAGGCCGAGACCTTGACTCTAGAGAAGGGAGGGACCGTAGCACCAACAAGGTTGAAGTACGGATGTGCTGGACCTCTAAGACCATGGAAGACAAAGCTGTGGACCGATGCTGACCCCCCCCCGCCTCCATCCTCACAGAGGACCCATCTGCTTGGGAGCCAATGCGTCCAACAAGCACTGCTTTCCCAGACCACCAGACCACCTTCGCCTGGGGTGGCTGTGTGACCCCGTTCTGGCTAAAGAGATGCATGTGGAAGTCTGCTATGCGGCACTTTGAAGACTTTTTCTTCCCTGAAACAGGTGCTTTCTGTTTCCAGGTCTCGCTGCCCAGCAGACAGACATATGATGGGGATAGGAGGTCACGCTGCTGTAACCCTGAGACCAGAAGCGTGGGGCAGAGCCCAATGCTGAAAGTGGCAGGCAGAGAGAGGAAGAGCCTGGGTCCCCAGTGGCTCCATGAGATGGGGAGAGGGTAGGATCAGCCTTTTCTTTACAGTTCATATTGTTTCACTTCCGTCCTCCTTCTCTATGGCTGCTGTGACAAATTACTGCAAAGTCAGCAGCTCAAAGCTACACAAATTTGTCATCTTACAGTTCTGTAGGTTAGAAGCCAGACACGGGTCTCACTAGGCCGAAATCAAGGTGCCAGTAGGGCTGCGTCCTTTTTGGAGGCTCTGGGATGAATCCATTTCCTGGCCTTTTCCAGCTTCTTCCCACACTCCTTGGCTCACAGCCCCTTCCTCCATCCGCAAAGCCAGCTGTGTGGTCTCTCTCTGACCCCTCACCGTAGCCACATCTCCTTCCAGCTCTCCTCTTCTGTCTCCCTCTTCCACTTAGAAGGACGCTGGGCTCAGCCAGATAAGGCCGGGCAATCTGTCTTCTCAAGGTCAGCTGATTAGCAACTTTAACTCCATCCACACCCCCTTTGTCGCATAACCTGAAAGGTCCCCAGGATTAAGATGTGCACGCCTGTCGGGGGTGGTGGTGGTGGTGGTTATTATTCTGCCAACCACAAATTCTTACAATAAGCATAAACTCCTTCTGTAACTGGAAACACAAGTCAAACAATTTAAAATTATTTTTTAGGTTCCACATATCAGTGGAAACATACAGAATTTGTCTGACTTATTTCACTTAGCACAATACCCTCCATATCCATCCATGTTGTTACAAATGGCAAAACTTCATTCTTTTTTATGGCTGAGTAGTATTCCATTGTAGGTACATACCACATCTTCTTTATTCATTCCTCTGTCGTTGGACATTTAGGTTGCTTCCATGTCCTGGCTGCTGTAAATAGTGCTGCAATGAACATTGGGGTGAATATGTCCTTTCGAATTATGGGTTTTCTTTGGATACATGTCCCGGAGTGGGACTGCTGAATCATATGGCAACTCTATTTTTAGTTTTTCAAGGAAGCTCCATACTGTTCTCCATCGTGGCTGCACCAAGTTACATTCCCACCAACAGTGCACGAGGGTTCCCTTTTCTCCACATCCTTGTCAACACTGGTTATTTCTTGCCTTTTTGACAATAGCCGTTCTGTTAGGTGTGAGGTGATATCTCATTGTTGGGACCATGATCCAACAAATTAGAAAAGTAATCCAACTTTTGAAGCACATTGAATCAAGTAAGCCATCGAAGATTTCCACAGAGAAAAGAAGCCGTTCTGTGGCTGGATGAGGCTAAAACACATCTAAGCACCTGTGCTACCCAGCAGATGTGCCTCCCCCTCGCCAGACGCACGGTGAGGGGAGTTCTGAGCAGCACACGGCTTCATGATCTACCAGGCTGAGGTCCCCTCACTACCACCCACTTCCCATTCCATCCAAAAAGTATCCAGGGGGCTTTCCTGGTGGCTCAGTGGTTAAGAACCCACCTGCCAATGCAGGGGACACGGGTTCGAGCCCTGGTCCCAGAAGATCCCACATGCTGCGGAGCAACTAAGCCCGGGCGCCACAACTACTGAGCATGTGCCCTAGAGCACGCGAGCCACAACTACTGCAGCCCGCGCACCTAAAGCCCGTGCTCAGCAACAAGACAAGCCACCACGATGAGAAGCCCGCGCACCACAACAAAGAGTAGCCCCCGCTCGCCACAACTAGAGAAAGCCCACATGCAGCAACGAAGACCCAATGCGGCCAAAATATAAATTAAAAAAAAAAAAAAAAACTTATCCAGGTTCTTGAATAACTTTTTAGTTTCTTAAAAATAAGGCTAATGTAACTTCCAATTATTTAATTTTTCCATTTAATAAATATAGTAACAAGGTCCTTTCCTTTCTTTCTTTTATTGAGTTATAGTTGACCTACAATATTATACATTTCAGGTATACAAAATTACAGAACACTTCACGAATTTTCATCTCATCCTAGCACAGAAGCCATGCTAATAATCTCAGTATCGTTCCAATTTTGGTACAGGTGCTGCTGAAGTGATCACAAGACCCTTTTCTTTCTAATTTTAAGCTACCAGGTGTGCTTGTAAAAACACTGGCCTGCAGGTGGATCGTTCTTCTGTCTGGACACAAGCCCTCCTTAAAACAGCACAAAGGGAGGAAAAGACATCCCTCGTGAACAGCGGGGGCTTGCAGACGTGAAGTGAAGATACACAGTGGACATTCAGGAGTCCCTGTGGCTGGCACCCGTCAGCCCTTCAGCCCTGACGTAGGGATGCTCCTGATACGGAATTCACCTCCTTCAGGAACCTCAGAATCGGTACCTGGGCACCAAGCAGGGCAGCTCTGACTGCCTGCTGTGGAAAGTCGGCCTGGGTCACAAAGTCCACTCTGTACTGTACCCTAAATGGCATTAATGACTCTTTCCGCCAGTGCCCTGGCATTGAGCATTGATACAACCAACGTAATCGTATGCGTGATGCTCACGGGTAGGCAGAGAAACCATCAACAAATGAAAGTGTTCATCTCAAGAACCAAAAGAATGCAGAGCTCTATCTTTTCGAATCAGTGATGAAACAGTTCACATGCAAGCTTCTGAAAACTCTTTCCCATGATAAATTTTACGTTGCCTCAGTAAAGCTGAAAATGAGACGGCTCAACCAGGAGGATCAGAGTTAATCTTGCTTTCTCCATCTGCTTCTCTAGGTAACTCACACTATTTGAAATTAGCTTTGGAAAAAGTAATCTGAAAACATCTTTGAAAATAGAAGATACACAAATACAACGTGGGTTTTCCAGAGATGATGACCTAGGGACACTTAACTCCAAGAACACCATCCCCTTGTCCTCCCCCACCCCCAAGGCCCCTGAGGCCAGCTGCAGACTGCACCCTCCCTGCTGGTCAGTAAAGGAGAGCCCGGCCTCCAGGAGCTCAAGGCAGCAGACCCTCCGAGCCGCCCCCAAACGCGTGCACCTGGTCTCTGATTCTGAGGCTCCCTGGATAGAACGACACACCTGCTGGAAATTTTGCGGAAACACTCCTTCATTTAAAAACAAACACTGTTCATTTAGGAAATGGCTCAAAAGAGATGAGAGGATGTTATTACGGTCACTGCAGGATGGGCCAGATGAGAACGAGAACCGGACATTGAAGCGTAGTTGCCGAACTGGGCTTTTCCTTTCATCTAGGAAACTGATCTACCCCAACCAGAGGGGTCTGACTGAAGATGAGAAAGGAAAACACTGAGGTCCGGGGAAGCAGGGCAGCCTTCGCACAGGTCTGGAGTCCCTTGTGACATCTGAACGAGGATCAGAGGGGCAGGCAGCAGGTTGCAACGGCCTCCATGAAGGGACACATGTGAGCAGAGGCCCTGGGGAGGCCCGAGAGGGTGGCCCACCTCTGGGGACATGGAAGACTGCAGCTCTGGCTGGACATGGGAGAAGCGGGGGAAGGAGACTGACCGGTGAGATGCACACAAACACCGACAGCTCTCTACGTTCATGACATGCTGAACGTGGGTAATGACCCCTTATTTATTCTATAGAACAGACACTCAGCGGCGTAAGTTACCAGTATGTCACTCATCCTCAAGGACCACTAAAAGCACAGAAGATGAAAAATGACGAAAACTTTACTATTAGAGAAGAAAACAGATCTCATGCCCATAGCTACACTTTGAACCCATTACCAAAATGATGTGCTGACTTCAGACTCAAGACCTTTATTTACTATTTTTACCATCCTCAAAGATTCTGTATCACTTTATGGTTTAAGTAGCCAAACACTTTGTAGATTATTACACATAAGGAGGAGGGTTCTTCATCTTTTTTTTTTTTTTTTTGCAGTACACGGGCATCCCCCTGTTGTGGCCTGTCCCGTTGCGGAGCACAGGCTCCAGACGCGCAGGCTCAGCGGCCATGGCTCAGGGGCCCAGCCGCTCCGCGGCATGTGGGATCTTCCCGGACCGGGGCACGAACCCGTGTCCCCTGCATCGGCAGGCGGACTCTCAACCACCACGCCACCAGGGAAGCCCTAAAAAGCGTTTCTTGAAAAAAACAGATAAGTTCTAGAATGTGAAATGCCTGTTTTTTATATTGTTACCTTGGCTCCTTTGAAATGCGTAATTTCTAGCTTCATCTTGTAGACTTTCCGACAGAGACAACTCTCAAATAACTCCCTGAACCCAGACTGGAAGGGTTTAATACACATTTCATTTACACCAACTCACACACATGTAGTGGCTTAAGGCTGTCGCTGGCTGTTTGCTTTTCAGCAGCCCTGAGTCAGGAGCTGATGGACCCACACTGCCTCAACGCCCACTTCCACGCAGGCAATATGGGCATGCGGGTGGCGGGAAACCCCAGGCGGCAGGGATTTTGAGCAACAAGTAACCAGAAAAGGTAACCCAAGACCCTCAGCTGCCAGGGGCCTTGGAAACCCCAGGGAGGGGCCCTCCTGCCACCCTGTGACACAACCAACTTTGGCTAAGAAGACGCTGAACCTGGAACACAGATGACCTTTGTGCTCTAACATTTCATTTTTCTAAGTGGACTCTGACATCAGGGTCCCTCACGCTGCACCAAACGAAAGTCCTACCTGCCTCGGCTTCAGAAAGCAGATCCTAAGAAGGGAGGAAATCCTGCTGCTGCTCGGACAGCGTCTGTCCATCCTCCAGATGTGGGCGCCACTCCCCAAGCTCCCCACCTCCTCTTCTTTCCTTAAACACTTCACTACCAGGAGCTATCACCTGTCAACTATAGAACCATTTCGTTCATCTAAAGGAATGTATTTAAGGGGTGCCTCACATAACAGTCAAAGACAAACCCCCAAAACAAGCAGGGGGTAAGATGACGGGGCAGTCATGCCCCATGAGAAGTGGAGGCGGCTGGAAGTGGGAGCGGCAGGAAGGGCGGGGGGGCGGCAGGAAGGGTACGAAGGACCTAAAGCCAGGGGCCGGGTCAGGCTGGAGGAGCAGCAGGAAAAGTGAGCAGAAATGGGGGGAACAGCCGAGAGGGGCCAAAAGGAAATTAACTGGACGACAAAGACCCAAACAATGAGCCGACAGGAAAGGAACCAGGCCCCACCCCCCTTCCTCCCACCCTTGTGACAGTCAGCAGAGGTACTGCCCACACACAACAGAAGGATGGGATCAGAAATATCCCGGGGTTTTTGTTTGTTTGTTTGTTTTTGTTTTTATTTTTTGCGGTACGCGGGCCTCTCACTGTTGTGGCCTCTCCCGTTGCGGAGCACAGGCTCCAGACGCGCAGGCTCAGCGGCCATGGCTCACGGGCCCAGCCGCTCCGCGGCATGTGGGATCTTCCCGGACCGGGCCATGAACCCGCGTTCCCTGCATCGGCAGGTGGACTCTCAACCACTGCGCCACCAGGGAAGCCCTATCCCGGGTTTTAAATGCCAGGTCAATGCTATACCAAGGGACCCCTGAGAAGACAGCCACGGTCACCAGCTGTCACCAGACAGGACAGTGCAGGGACAGAAAACTTAGCAACGTCCCCAAAGGCAGAGGTCACAGTGCTTTCATGTCCAGCCGACACTCTCATAACTGTGTCCTCAGAGTGGGAGTGGGCATGGAGGGGTCACTGCAGTTCAAGTCTATTCACAAACCTCCTCTGTCTTTGGAGGGACTAAAAACACACATTGACCTAACTGAGAGGTTAACCATGGGTGTCTGGCCCTGACTTCAAAACACAGGGAACACTCAGTCCTGCTGAGTGGAATCTTTGCAAGGGTCCATGGACTCCACCTCTGGGAAGCAGACACCCAGGGAGGGGACTAGTGGCTCTGTCCCAGGGCCACACAGAAGGGACAGGCCTTGGCCAATGCTCCAGGCCGCCTTTGTGTCCAGTTTTGACAGTAATACATCCTCCAGGAAGGACGTGGCGAAAGCACAGAAAAGAATAAAGGAAATAATATCCATCACCCCCTGGAGATAACCACTGCTCACGTTTTGACCTGGTTGCATTCAGGCGTTTTTTTTTCCTGCACACATACATTGTGCAAAATTGGAATTCTACTGTAGCAGGAATCTTGTTGTGTTTGTTTAACATAACATGAGGATTCCCCCAGGCCACTGAATATTCTTTGAAAATATGCTTTTAATGGCCATATAATTTAGAAATGACTACTGTAACCATTCTGCTATTGCTAGAGATTCAGGTGGCTTCCAATTTCCAACTAAGATAAATAAAGCCACAGTGAGTATCTTCACACATACATTTTATTGATATCCCTGATTTTAGTATAAACCCTTCAAAAGAGGATGACTGAGTCAAAGGGTATAAACATTTGTTTTCCACAAGATTGCCCCCATTGACATTGCCTCCAGTGGGTATGAGAGTATTTACCCTCCTATATGCTGGCCCACACCGAGGATAAATATTTGAAAGACCTTTCACCAGTTTGGTGGAAAAGAAAAGAAGGAAGGAAGGAAGGGAGGGAGGAAGGGAAGAAGAAGTGTTTTAATTTGCATTTTTCTGATTACTTATGGGGTTCATCACTTTCTGTTTATTTACCTTTCATATTTCTTCAGGGACATGCCGACTAGAGTTTGTTGCAGACTTTTTCCATCTGATGGTAATGGGTTCCTATTGATTTATGACTGCTTTTAGTATAATAAGGATGGATTGGCAGGTAGACAGTGTTATGTCCTGACTTGCCGATTCTGGTGATACACACAGGATGCTAATGCACTTGTGGTCAGCTGTTTCAACCTTTCCCTTATTAAGTCTTCCACGCAAGTAGAGTGTCATGGTCCTTCAGCTGGGAATCCAACCCCAGCTCCCCCACTGTGTGTCCCTCTCTTTGCCTCAACTTCCTTGATTGCAAAAGGAAGATAATGAGAGTGCATTCACTACATGAGGTCAGTACGTGGCAGACAATCTGGTAGCTGGCCCTGAACGACCCGCCTCCTGGTGTTCACACGGAACCCCTTCAGGTCCAGCGTGAGGAGTGCCCAGGGGCCTGCCCACAGCCGCCGAGTGAGCTCGGAACCCAGGTCCCCCTGCCCTCCCCGGGCAGCACCTCGAGATGACGCAGCCCCGGCTGACACCTTCACTGCACGCTGGGAGACCCTGACCCGAGGACCCGGACAAGCCGTGCCCGGATTCTGACCCACAGAAACTGTGATGTACGAGCGTTGGTTGTTCTCAGCTGCTAAGTCTAGGGGTGGTTTTTTATGCAGCAGGAGATAACTAACACATGATACACGGAAAGTACTCAGAAGAGTGCCTGTGGCAGATTGCAAAAGAGTCTAGCGCACGGCCACTCCTCCCGTGAAAAGATGGAGTCCTTCTCCCCGCCTGGAGCTGGGCTTGACTGTTAACTTGCTTGGACCAAGAAAGCAGAGGCACAGGTGAGGCAGAGACCTGAAAGGCACCTGCATACCAGGGCTTGCCCTCTTGCTACTCTCAGAACCTACCACCACCCTGCGAAGGAGCCCCCCCTGCAGGGCTGAGACCACATGGCCAAGTGACCCCCGATGTGCCCCCAGCTGACAACCAGCCCCACTAGACGTGCAGGAGGCCATCCCTGCAGACCCCTGAGTGGGCCCAACCAGAGAGCCACCCGGCTACACCCAGCACACATTCCCAACCCAACTCACGGGCTGAATGAGTTGCTACTGGGAAGTTCCAGGGTGGTGTGTCATGCAGCACTCGCTGACTGACAGAGCTGCCATTCTCATTACCACTACTGTTATTCTCTTGGGATCAATTATGCGGCCACTCATATTTCTTAGCAGTGCATTTATGCTTTTACTTTTTACTTTATCCACTGGAAACTTACTGTGGTATATGATGCTAGGTTTCATATATTAGAATCTAGAGGATTGTAGGATATCATTTCCATTCATCACTTCTATTTGTATACTAGCAAACCTTGAACCAATACCATATGAGCTCTGTTTTAATTTGGGCCAGGATATTATTATAGGCTCTTCTGCTGGGGCACGCCAGGACAAACTCTCATTAATCCAACTGCAGGGAAGGTGTCAGAGAAGAACAGGGATATGAATCTAGGACCAGCAGGTGGAAGAGGTGCAGACAGTTGCCGTTACCTGAGGGAGGACCCCAAGGCACCGTCCTCTGAAATCAACACTAAACCCATTCCAAGTCTCTCCATCAGTCAGTGGTCAAACCTCACAAGCTCTCTCCACGGGCAGCACCAGGCACTGTAGGGGGATGGGCAGGGTGCAGGCAGAGATGGCACAAGGCCTGCTCTCCATGCTCACAACCTTATGGGGGGACAGTCCCAAACAAAACCTCTGCAGATCGTATTTCAAATACACACAAACACAAACTAACACAATGCAAGCAACATAATGGCTAAGGGGAGCTTAGGAGTCCCTGAGGTCAATCATGGAAGACTTCCTGGAGGAGGGTTTTCAGATTTTGAGGCATAGGATTTAGCAAAGAGAGGGTGTGTGCAAAGGCAGCAAGCAGGAAGGAATAACTCATGTACAGTGAGCAGATTTCTATGGTTAGAGCAGAAAGTCTGAACAGATACACTAAGAAGTGAGTTTGATGAAGAGATAAGCATCAATTTGATTGGGGGATCATTCAACGTTACGTCTTCAAAACAAGTAAGCAAACAATGTTTTGTTAGGTAACATGGGAAGAGACTATAGGTGGAGCACTGACCCCTCTGCTATTGAAACAGTCTGTCATGGACACAGCATCCCCAAACCACTCCAAGACCTGCCTTCTCCAGAACTCTTAGGAAGTGGCAAGAGAGGGATCTCAAAGGGCAGAAGGTGTCATAGTGCAACTCCCAGAAGCAGAGATGCAAGAGGCCAGCACGCCTGGCTGTCCATGTCCAGTCACTGATTCTTAGCGGAGGGCAGCCGTGGGTAGGCTAAGAAACTGACTTCTTGGCTTCTTTACATTGTGGTGAATATCAGCTCTGATCCTAAAAGTTTAGAAATTAAAACGTGAAAATGAGTGGAGCCCTGATCTACAGGACCTGCTCACGGCCCTGAGGTCAGTAAGGGCACAAACCCTTCCCCGGTCTTTCATCCCTGGCAGACCTCCCACCCTGGGAAGCAGCTGTACCATTCAAGACAGTGGCCCCGGTCCCGAGGCTTTGCGGGAAATCTGCACCAGAACTGACTCAGGCACTCGGGGCAGAGGCGCCAAAGGGGTCAGAGCGCGCCCTGAGCCCTAATGAATGCCCGTCCTGTGGGTGCTGACACCAGGGCCCAATTCTGCTGCCGTGTGCTTCACTGCGCCTGCTCTTATGTATCCCTGTGACTGTACTCAGGGGTTAGGAGCAGAGGTTGTTCTGGCCAAGCTCCCCTCCTCTCTTCGTGTCCCCACGGACCCTCGTCCCCTCCCCACCAATCAGCAAGAGGCTGTTGGGCGTCGCCCACATAGGTACACCTGAGAGATGCCCCAGGGGCTCCTCAGAACCCAGATCTGCAGTCTGACCTTGTTTCCCACCAACATGGACCACACAAACCCTGAACTCCACGCAGCAAGTTGGCGGCCAGACGGGAACCTCTCGCCCGTAACCTGTGGGTGGGGTGGTGGCTTCCCCACACCTGAAGGAAGCGGGTGTCTGGTCTCAGCCCCAAAGTGTAGGCCCTGAGCCCGGAGTCGGAGCCGCGGGCACCACAGAGCAGGACAGCAATCCGAGCCCACCCAAGCCTCTGCCCAGCCTTGGAGGCGTCCCCAGGAGTGAGCCAAGGTCATGGTCACCCCTCCTCTGGACCCCAGGTCTGCCCAACTTCTCCCAGTGCCATAATGTTTAAACGATCAGAGCTAGGAATACACTTTCATGTAAAAAGGGCAAACTCCCTACTGAGGGTGACAACTATGTAATACAATGTTTTCTCTGCCTCATACTCTTGTTCACTTTGTCTTGATTCCTAAGGAAGACACCCCTTTTCTTTCATGCAGCAGTATGTTTTTTTCTTAGACGCCACAGTACTTCTTCTCAGTTTGCTCTTCCTCAAAGAGCCTCGTCCAGACCCGCGCTTACTATACCCAGAGTTGTGGATTTTCAAAGATGTCTGCACTTACACTTTCCCAGGTGCAGGGCCAGGGCACCCATGGCCTCTGTCTCTGGTACATTCGATCGACAGGGGTCCCAAGAAACCGCCGTCTCCACCACTCGCTGTGGGGTGCACAGCCAGCCTCCACCCACAGCTGTTCTTCTGGCCAACCCAGGAGTTTGCTCAGCATGTAAGCTCGAAACAAACTAGAATGATGGGGAGGGAGGGACATGCTACGCTGGGGTGGCAGCTCCATAAAATTGTTGCTGCAACATTCCCTAGGCGAGAACAGTGAGCCCCCATCATCCTCCCGGAGGCCAGGCGCGCTGTGCCAGGGGGTGAAGGGAGCTGGGCAGGACCGCCGGCCTCATTAGGTACTCTTCACTGTTACTATAAGCAACAGTCATTTCTTAAGTTTTCATAGGTACCATATGTTAATCAAACTAGAAGTCATACATTAGGGTATGTGAGGATTATCATGATGACCAAGGACTTATCACCCCGAAAAGAATGGCGTTCAGACCGGTTAAGGGAGGTGGGTGGAGTGGCGAGGCCAGGAGGTGGTGAAGCCAGGGTCCCACGGAGACTTAGCTTTCCCGAGTGACTCACCCCCGCACCTGTGCAGCAAGGCTCTCGGCCCAGGAAGGTGACGGGCCCCCTGCCCTCGCTCTGTGCTGGGGAGTCCAACCTCTGTGCGGTGTCTTCTGTTAACACAATTCTCAATTCAGTCCCTGGATTGGCACAAATGCCATCAGAGCCGCGTTAATATGTGACCAGCCTTCATCAAAAGCTGTAAAGTGATCTACTTTCCAATCTTAAGTATAAATACCTAAAGACAATGGCTTCAGACTAACCCTTCAATTCCAAAAAATAGGAAACCATCCACGTGTCAGTTGCAATTCTTAAATTAGCATGTCTAACTAGAGTCAAGTCATTGACATATTTGAGATATTTAGCAATTACCAAAAGACTGTCAGGCTTCTTCTAAGCTAAAACCTCTACACACTCACTGGAAAACTACAGACGCTGGCTGACCACCAGGTGAGGAGCGAACGTCCAAGCCACCAGCCTCACTTTCTCAATTAATAAGCACTTGGTGGTGAATAACACCTAGAAGTTAAGTCTTCTTAGGAGCCCTAAACTGACAAGAAATAAAGCTACTCAGCTTTTCAATTATTTTCTGATCTCCTTCTAGCTTTCATTTAATGGAAAAACTTGTCAAGTTACAACTTTATGTGCCTCGCTCTACAGCATTTATTTTCTACAAATGGGATTTTCTCAAGACAATAACTATACTGACAACACTAGGCTGATTGCAAGAAATGTGTTTTTACCTATTTTCATGAATGTTGGACATGCCTGATGCTGTCCTATTTTGTAAATTTACTGCCTTGTATTGTCACAGAAAACCCCGCTGACTATCCTTTATTTCCCATTGTATAAATGCCAACTTTTATTTAATTCAACTGTCACATAAGTTTGTTAGCCAAATATAGTAGTTGAGACTGTGCTCCAAGTCAAGGCTTATACCAGTATCAAAAAACTCAGAAAACATGAGTTGGTTCCCCACCACCAATTTTTTTAAAATTAATTTATTTATTTTTGGCTGCGTTGGGTCTTCGTTGCTGCGTGCGGGCTTTCTCTAGTTGCGGTGAGCGGGGGCTACTCTTTGTTGCAGTGCGCGGGCTTCTCATTGCAGTGGCTTCTCTTGTTGCGGAGCACGGTTTCTAGGCCATGCGGGCTTCAGTAGTTGTGGCACATGGTCTCAGTAGCTGTGGCTTGCGGGCTCTAGAGCGCAGGCTCAGTAGTTGTGGTGCACGGGCTTACTTGCTCCTCAGCATGTGGGATCTTCCCAGACCAGGGCTCAAACCCATGTCCTCTGTGTTGGCAGGAGGATTCCTAACCACTGCACCGCCAGGGAAGTCCCCCCCGCCCAAAATTTTTGATGATCCAAAAGTATACCAATATTTTACCCCAAATGAACTAATTATTCATTTGCTGGGGTTTTTTTAAATTGTAGTAAAGTACATAGAACACAAAATGTACCATCTTAATCATTTTTAGGTTACGGTTCAGGGGCGTTAAGTCCATTCACATTACAATCTCCAGAACGCTTTTCATCTTGTAAAACTGAAACTCTGTCTCCTTTAAAGAACAACTTCCCATCCCCTGCCCCTCCACCACCCCCCCGCAGCCCCTGGCAGCCACCAGTGTGGCTTTCTGTGTCTGAATTCGACTCCTCTAGGTACTTCGTGTAAATGGAATTGTACAGTATTTACCCATTTGTGATTGGTTTATTTCAGTTAGCACAACGTCCTCAAGGTTCATCCAAGCTGGAACATGTGCCAGAATTCCCTTCCTTTTTAAAGGCTGAATAACATTCCATTGTTTGTAAAGACCGCATTTTGTTTACCCATTCATCTGCTGATGGACACTTGGGTTGCTTCCACGGTTTGTTATTGTGAATAATGCTGCTATGAACATCGGTGTGCAAATAAATATCTCTTCGAGTCTCTGCTTTCAATTCTTTTGGGTGTATACTCAGAATTGGAATCGCCGGCTCATATGGTAATTCTGTAATATTTTAAGGCGCCCATGTTGTTTTTCATTTGGTATTCTTAATAATACAACTGGATAGAGGGCAAGTGATGGCCAAGTGACTAGTGTACTCAGCGAGTTCTTGGGACCACTAAGAGTTCCATCACTACCTTTTTAGCAAAGCAACCCTTTTCTTTGGGGTGTGACCCCTTGTGTCCCAAATGCAGGCAGGCATTGGGCAAATGGTGGCTGCAGGCTATCATGGTAAAAAAGAAATTCCAACCCATTAGAACCCTTCACAATAAAACAGATACAGGATTCTAATAGATGTATAGTTTCTAATCTTCTTTGATAGTTTTTTAAAATAATGAAGCGTAGAAAATTCTGGTTAAAAGTGATAACTTGACCTTCTCCACCTCTATTCTGCCCCAAAACCTCACAGGCACAGAGCCCCAGGGACAGAAGATGGGGAAGTGTGACCCTGGGTAAGAGGATCCAACACATGTTTAAAGCCTAAACACAGACACGAGAGGGTGAGCTGGCAGCTGTGGCGGGGTGGGAGGGGTAGCTGGAGGCACGGGCTGACCCCTTGCAGAGTTCAGGAGGCTGTGGGGTCTGAGTCACCAGGAATCTGGAAGGCAGGCTTCAGGGTGCCCACCGGGCTGAGGGCATGTGTAGAAATAGGGATGTGTCCTTGAGCGCCCAGGGCTGAGAGGAAGGCTGGGCGCAGGGACTGACCTTCAGCAGGCTGGAGGAGGCTGCTTGGGGGATGGGAGTGTTCCAAAACAGGGTTGTGGTGCTGGTCACCCACCTGCATTATTTACGAAAAATCATTGAGATGGACACTTACAATGAATCAGTGGTGTAGCCTGTAAATCGTATCTGAACCAAACTTTAAAATAGATCGATAACCACAAATATATACATGATCAAAACACTGAGACACCATCGACTGACAAATTTTAGATTTTTTTTCCTGCTACCCAGTGAACAATGAGTCAGAGAACAAGACAAAGTCAGTTATAAAAATGAAGAAATGATAACTGTACATGATCTAGCAATCCCACTTCTGGGTATACACCCCAAGGAATTGAAAGCAGGGACTTGAAAAGACATTTGAACACCCACGTTTATAGCAGCATTTTATTCACAAAAGCTGAAGGCCAGAAACAACCCAAGTGTCCATCAACAGATGAATGGATAAGCCAAGTATGGTCTATGCACACAACGGCATATTTTTCAGCCTTAAAGAGGAAGGAAATGCTGACGTGCTACAGCGTGGATGAACCTGCGGGACACCATGTTGAGTGAAACACACCAGTCACAAAAGAACTAATACTGTTTGATCCCATTTCTTTGAGGTCCCCGGAGCAATCAAATTCATAGAGATGGAAAGTCCAATGGTGGTTCCCAGGGACTGGAGGGAGGGGAGAATGGGATGTGAGTGTTTAATGGGTGCAGGGTATCAGTTCTGCAAGATGAGAAAGGCCTGGAAAGATAATGGCTGCACAGCAATGTGAATGTGGTGTTTTTTAATTGTTATTATTTTTATTGGCGTATGGTTGCTTTACAATGTTGTGTTAGCCTCCACTGCACAACAAAAAGAATCAGCCATATACATACAGGTATTCCCTCCCATTTAGGTCACCACAGTGCATTACATAGAGTTCCCTGTGCTACATAGTAGGTTCCCATCAGTTGTCTATTTTATGCAGATGGAGAGGTATACCAATTTCTTGGATTGGAAGAATCAATATTGTGAAAATGACTATACTACCCAAAGCAATCTACAGATTCAGTGCAATCCCTATCAAATTACCAATGGCATTTTTCACAGAACTAGAACAAAAATTTTACGATTTGTATGGAAACACAAAAGACCCCGAATAGCCAAAGCAGTCTTGAGAAAGAAAAACGGAGCTGGAGGAGTCAGGGCCCCTGACTTCAGACTGTACTACAAAGCTACAGTAATCAAGACAGTATGGGATTGGCATAAAAACAGAAATATAGATCAGTGAATGTAGTTTTTAAAAAAATTTTTCTTGAGGTATAGCTGATTTACAAAGTTGTGTTAACTTCTGCTGTACAGCAAAGTGATTGTTTTATATATTATGTATGTGTGTATATATATATATATATATATATATATATACACACACTTTTTCATACTCTTCTCCATTATGGTTTATCACAGGATATTGAATATAGTTCCCTGTGCTACACAGTAGGACCTTGTTGTTCATCCATCCTATATGTAATACTTTGCATCTGCTAATTCCAAACTCCCAGTCCTTCCCTCCCCTACCTCCCTCCCCCTTGGCAACCAGAAGTCTGTCCTCTATGTCTGTGAGTCTGTTTCTGTTTCGTAGATAAGTTCCTTTGTGTAGTGTTTTAGATTCCACATATAAGTGATATCATATGGTATTTGTCTTACTCTCTCTGACTTACTTCACTTAGTATAATCATATCTAGGCCCATCCAACAATGTGAATGTACTTAACGCCACTGAGCTGTGCACTTAAAAATGGTTAAGATGGTGAATTTCATGTTAAAGATACTTTACCACAGTAAAAAATAATAACAAATGTCATTTTTTTCCATAAAACTGGAATAAAAGCAAACGAGGAAAAGACCTGAAACGGTTCGCTGGGGCTGGGGTGTGCATGCCCAGGGTGGGAGGGGCAGCTGTTTTCATTATCAGCCTGTCAACACTATTTGACTTGAACTCTGTTGTGCACTAGACAGATTTTTTAATATTAATTTAAAAACATAATGGGGAGCAGCGGAAATGAAAAGAAAAGCAAACTGAGGAAGCTGCACGCCAATAAGCCCGGTGTCAATCACGGGCGGACGAGAGGGGATTATCCAAGCAGAAGGCTCCTGTGTACTCAGGAAGAAGCGCCAGGCCAGACCCATCTTGCTTTGCCTTTTAATAAGGTCAAGAGATCGGGGGATCAGAGGAATGCTAAGGAGATAAGGGTCTTTATTTCAGCAAGATGTTAACACATGGACGGAGCAGCCCCCCACTGCATGGCCTTGGAGAGATGTAGGCGGGGGTCCCGGGCCCCAAGTAAAGCCCTGGCCTGGCCTGGATAGTGGACAGGAACAGGTTCAAGAACATGGGGGATACGACATCAGCCTGCGCTCTGAAGGGCCGCACCCCAAACCAAGATGAGATCATCTCAACAGTCTAGAATGCTAACTTTTTTTTTTTTTTTGCTGTATGCGGGCCTCTCACTGTTGTGGCCTCTCCCGTTGTGCAGCACAGGCTCCGGACGCACAGGCCCAGCGGCCATGGCTCACGGGCCCAGCCGCTCCGTGGCATGTGGGATCTTCCCGGACCGGAGCACGAACCCGCGTCCCCTGCACCGGCAGGCGGACTCTCAACCACTGCGCCACCAGGGAAGCCCTAGAATGCTAACTTTTAAAGCGAACAGAGGAACTCAGCAGTGTTGCAAATGCTCCGCATTTTGATACCAAAATGCGTAAAATGCCACGAGCAGCAGACCACCGACAAAGGAAGAAAGCGTGGGGTTCTGGGTGGCCACCAGCTCCCCCGAAGGCAGCGGGCTAGGCAGCTGCCCATACCACAGTGGAAACAGTCACCGGCTGTCACCCCGCCCTGCCATGTCCAGGAGGATAAGACATCCAGAAAGCGCCAGACGGAAAGCGGGTGACAAGCCTCTCAATGTGCAAGGAGAACAAAAAGCCTTGCAGGGAACGGGGTGCAGAAGTGGTTTCTCCACTTGAAGGATCTGACGTGGAAAGGGGAGTAAGGAATGTTCCCAGCTGTGCAGGAAGAAGCAGGAAAGGAGAGTCACTGCAAAGTCAGATTTGGGTCAGTTAGCGCTGCCTGACCACGGGGCTCCCCATCACTGGCTCCAGGAGACGCGGTACTCCCAAATCAGAAATATCCCGGATGGTACCCTGCGTGCTGCAGACGGGTGATTTAACGGAGCTATAAAAACCTAATATCCCACAACGTAAGAATAACGGCGGCAATAAAAGGAAACACTGACATTTATTCGGTTTTTACCACAGTCAGGCAATGCTGAGTACACGTTCGTTGCATCCTCACTCTGTAATTCTTTGATATCTCAATTTTATGATCCATTATAAATATCATCAACAAACTAAAAAGAAATGAAGATATTTGGTATAATCATGAGTGCTTCAGGATGATAGTCATATCTAAATGATTTTTAAATGCTTTAAATTTAAAAGGAAAATTTTATCCGTTTAAAACAAAAACGAATTGCCTAATACTAACACCTAATTAGTATTAACACCAAACAGCCTTCCCCTTTTAGAGACATCAGTGGTACACCTAAAAATTTTCAGAGTCAGAAAGTTCTCATGGAAGTAGGTGTTTCCTTTGTTTGTTTGTTTGTTTGTGACGTGGGATCTGAGATCATTGACACTAGATTAGGCTGGGCCTGGATGTGCCCAATGTTGATGAAACGTTAGGTCCATCCATTTATCCAACAAATATTTACCGAGTGTCAGGTGCTGTTCTACGTGCTGGAGAGTCGGCTGTAAACGAGACAGATGCGGGTGGTCACCAAGAAACTAGGAGAAACAGGTACTAAAGATGCAGGAGGAAACAGACAAGACAGCTCACAGAGTGAAGAATGCAATGCAGGGGGCAGGGCAGCAGCTGAGGGCTCCTTTAGGCTGGGTGCTGGGGAAGGGGAGCTCTGAGAAGGAGGTGGGGGATTGGTGACACCACTGGAGGGATGCACGGGTCGGCTGTATAGGTTCTGGAGCTACTGAGGGGGGAGAGGGAGATTCTTCCGACAAGTGGGAAGAATCTGGCTTGAGGGTCAGGAAAATCAACATGAGCTGAGTGGGGAAAAGTCTCCCAGGACCACAGGGCACACTGAGAGTTTATGCAGGGTAGTGAGGAGGCTGGTTTATGTCTCTGCTGCTGGGCATAGAAGTGTGCAGAAGGGCAGGAAATACAGTGAAAGGAATAGCAAGGAAGGTGCAAAGGATGGAGAGGGGCGGGGGCAGCAGGGTGTGTCTGGCAGGCAGAGCCGAGGGGCTGAGTGAAGGAAAAGGAGGAATCAAGATGCCTCATAGGACACTGATTGATTTGCATATATTGAAGACTCCTCCCATTCCTGGGATAAACCCCACTTGATCATGATGTATGACCCTTGAATGTGCTGTTGGATTCTGTTGCTAGTGTTTTGTTGAGGATTTTTGCATCTATGTTCATCAGTGATATTGGCCTGTAGTTTTCCTTTTTTGTGACATCTTTCTCTGGTTTTGGTATCAGGGTGATGGTGGATGTGATACACCATATTAACAAACTGAAGGAGAAAAACCATATGATAATCTCAATAGACGCAGAGAAAGCTTTCAACAAAATTCAACACCCATTTATAAAAACTCTCCAGAAAGTAGGCATAGAGGGAAACTACCTCAACATAATTAAGGCCATATATGACAAACCCACAGCCAACATTGATCTCAATGGTGAAAAACTGAAACCATTTCCTCTAAGATCAGGAACAAGACAAGTTTGCCTGCTCTCACCACTATTATTCAACATAGTTTTGGAAGTTGTAGCCATGGCAATCAGAGAAGAAAAAGAAATAAAAGGAATCCAAAGCAGAAAAGAAGAAGTAAAACTGTCACTGTTTGCAGATGACATGATACTATACATAGAGAATCCTAAAGATGCTACCAGAAAACCACTAGAGCTAATCAATGAATTTAGCAAAGTAGCAGGATACAAAATTAATGCACAGAAATCTCTGGCATTCCTATACACTAACGTTGAAAAATCTGAAAGAGATTAAGGAAACACTTCCATTTACCACTGCAACAAAAAGAATAAAATACCTAGGGATAAACCTACCTAAGGAGACAAAAGACCTGTATGCAGAAAACTATAACACACTGATGAAAGAAATTAAAGACGATACAAACACAGATGGAGAGATATACCATGTTCTTGGATTGGTAGAAACAACATTGTAAAAATGACTCTACTACCCAAAGCAATCTACAGATTCAATGCAATCCCTATCAAACTACCAATGGCATTTTTAACAGAACTAGAACAAAAAATTTCACAATTTGTATGGAAATACAAAAGACTCAGAATAGTCAAAGCAATCTTGAGAAAGAAAAACAAAGCTGGAGGAATTAGGCTCCTGGACTTCAGACTATACTACAAAGCTACAGTCGTCAAGACAGTATGGTACTGGCACAAAAACAGAAATATAGATCAATGGAACAGGATAGAAAGCCCAGAGATAAACCCACACACATATGGTCACCTTATCTTTGATAAAGGAGGCAGGAATATACAATGGAGAAAAGACAGCCTCTTCAACAAATGGTGCTGGGAAAACTGGACAGCTGCATGTAAAAGAATGAAATTAGAATACTCCCTAACACCATACACAAAACTAAACTCAAAATGGAGTAAAGACCTAAATGTAAGGCCAGACACTATCAAACTCTTAGAGGAAAACATAGGCAGAACACTCTATGACATAAATCACAGCAAGATCCTTTTTGACCCACCTCCTAGAGAAATGGAAATAAAAACAAAAATAAACAAATGGGACCTAATGAAACTTAAAAGCTTTTGCACAGCAAGGGAAACCATAAACAATACTAAAGGACAACCCTCAGAATGGGAGAATATATTTGCAAACGAAGCAACTGACAAAGGATTAATCTCCAAAATTTACAAGCAGCTCATGCAGCTCAATGTCAAAAAACAAACAACCCAATGCAAAAATGGGCAGAAGACCTAAATAAATATTTCTCCAAAGAAGATATACATATTGCCAACTAACACATGAAAGGATGCTCAACATCACTAATCATTAGAGAAATGCAAATCAAAACTACGATGAGGTATCACCTCACACAGGTCAGAATGGCCATCATCAAAAAATCTACAAACAATAAGTGCTGGAGAAGGTGTGGAGAAAAGGGAACCCTCTTGCACTGTTGGTGGGAATGTAAATTGATACAGCCACTATGGAGAACTGTATGGAGGTTCCTTAAAAAACTAAAAATAGAACTACCACATGAGCTAGCAATCCCACTACTGGACATATACCCTGAGAAAACCATAATTCAAAAAGAGTCATGTACCACAATGTTCACTGCAGCACTACTTACAATAGCGAGGACACGGAAGCAACCTAAGTGTCTGTCGACGGATGAAAGGATAAAGAAGATGTGGCACATATATACAATGGACTATTACTCAGCCATAAAAAGAAACGAAATTGAGTTATCTGTAGTGAGGTGGATGGACCTAGAGTCTGTCATACAGAGTGAAGTAAGTCAGAAAGTGAAAAACAAATACCGTATGTTAACACATATATATGGAATCCAAAAAATAAAAAGTTCTGATGAACCTAGGGGCAGGACAGGAATAAAGACACAGATGTAGAGAACGGACTTGAGGACATGGTGAGGGGGAAGGGTAAGCTGGGACGAAATGAGAGAGTGGCATGGACATATATACACTACCAAATGTAAAATAGATAGCTAGTGGGAAGCAGCTGCATAGCAAAGGGAGATCAGCTCGGTGCTTTGTGACCACCTAGAGGGGTGGGATAGGGAGGGTGGGAGGGATACGCAACAGGGAGGGGATATGGGGATATATGTATACATATAGCTGACTCACTTGGTTACACAGCAGAAACTAACACAACATTGTAAAGCAACTATACTCCAATAAAAATGTTAAAAAAAAATAAAATAAAATAAAATAAAATGGATAACCAACAAAGACCTCTGCTCAATATTATGTAACAACCTAAATGGGAAAAGAATTTTAAAAAGAACAGATATGTGTATATGCATAACTGAATCACTTTGCCGTACACCTGAAACTAACTCAACATTGTAAATCAACTGTATTGTACTCCATTATCAAATAAAAAGTAAATAAATAAATACACTGTGGGGTGGAAGATGCCTCATAGGTTTCTGACATGAGCCACAGACAGCTGTAAAAGCCATTCTTTGGAGATGTGCCCAGGGAGTTTCCCACCCAACGTTTAAATCCAAGCAGTTGCCACAACGGTAACTGGCAGATTCGTGGCCGATGCATCTCTCGCTGCACAGGGACAGGTTGTGGCAAAACATCACTGTCGCCCTCAGAGATCAGAACAAAGTATGATCCTGCTTGCAGGGAGGCGGCTTGGCTAAAATGCTAGAAAGGACCACCGAGTCTTCCTGTCCCAGTTACAGGCCCTCCCTGAGGCTGGGTCAGAGGGATTAAACGCAGGGTTCGCGGCGTGAAACAATCACATCATCCTGCTTTCATCATGTCGTTCCTTATAGGACCAGGATCATTACCCTTAAGATTTAAAGTTGAACTGCCAGGCACAGAACCGTCCGGCTCTGCTCCCTCCCAGAGGCCCATTCTGCAGTGACTCACTTGCTTTTAAATGCACTGTTTCTTCCTCCCTTACACCCCACATTCAGGACACCCACACCCCACTGCCCTTCTCCACTCTCCACTGGACAAACCCCATCCATCTACCACACTCGGCTCAAGCACGCCTCCTCCTTGAAGCCTCTTCCGATTGCTCCTGCTTACAGCCATTCACCGGCATCCGGATGTTGAACCACTGCCTCGAGACCCCACACTGCTCTAGACCCCCATCACTCCTTCTCCTGAGGACAGATGGCGTGTGCTGCTCCAAATGCAAAGATCATCACTGCCTTGCTTTTATCCCCCAAAGGACCTAGAATAGTGTTTCCAGCACCAGGAGCAAAACCCCTTCCAACTACTGATGGATTGGTGAGTTTACAAAACTGTGAAGCCATGAATATTTCTAAATGTATAGTGAACATATTATAATTGAGAAACTCCAACCTGGCAAACATTCGTTTCACAAGCTGATCCTTGAGGTGGGGTCTGATGTGCAGTGCTGGACCACCAATCACGCTCAAAAGTGAGTGATTAATAGAAGGGAAGACAGATAAACAATCCGACTGGATATCTGCAGAGTTGATTATATTAATTAGCAAAGCTTCAACTGTATCTGAAGTTTTTTTCTCTATTATTTGGAATGCATTTTTATTAAACTTTGAACATTATTTTAAAATACAGTCCTAATCATTAACCAAATAGATCATTTGCTTACAGTCAGATGACGATTAACTCTGTTTTGAAACTGTTGAATATGTAAAGATTTTCTTATATAACCCTAGTTCAGGACTCCAGCAACTGTGAGGCTATACCAAAAAAAGTGCAAATATCAATTTTTTAAAAATTTCTTCTAGTTTAAGGTCATACCTCTCATAGGACCTGCACAAAGGCCATTTCAGCAACCCTGCTTGGCCGAAGGCTGGGAGACATTTTTTCCCCCAGGCTCAAGCCAGGATGGGGCTGACACTGGAGCTGGGTAAGGGGGGGGGGGGTGTCCAGGGTGGCCACCCTCCCATCCTGACAGTCTCCTTCCCAGAAATTCTGACACCTGCCACAACATGGACAAACCTTGAGGACATCATGCTAAGTGAAACAAGCCAGTCACAGAAGAGCAAATACTGTATGATTCTACTTATACGAGGTCCCTAGAGGAGTCAAATTCCTAAAGACAGAAAGTCGATGCTGGGTGCCAGGGGCTGAGGGAGAGGCGGGTAGGGAGTTAGTGATTCATGGGGACAGAGTTGCAGTTTTGCAAGATGAAAAGTTAGGCGGACGGATGGTGGTTGACGGCTGCAGAGCAATGTGAATGTACTTAATGCCACTGAACTGTAAACTTAAAAATGGTGAAGATGGTCAATTTTTCTTATGTGTATTTTACCAAAATTAAAAGTAAAAAAAAAGTCTTCTTCCAGCCCCAAAGGCTGGCTTCAATTCAAACCTCCCAGGAGGAACCCAGCAGGGCCCCTCCTTAGACCCCAGCTGCAGTGAGGAATGCTCGTGGAAACATTGCCACCTCTGTATTTCTGTCCACGCTTGAATTCTCTTTACCACCATGGGAGTACTTTGCTCTCCTTTTCCAAAATCAACACCCATGGGTACTCAGAAGGAAGAGCTAAAACCACTGATTTTCTACAAGCAAGCAGCAGGGGGGTGGTATTACGTATGTTCAACACAGCTTTAGAAAGTGTAGAATGGATTTCTTTAAATCGCCAGGAGCCTAAGAGCAAAGAACTGATGCTGAATTAAATAACGCTTCACAAACACACCGTAGAAAATCACAACATGCTCGTAATACTGGCAGAATAGGGCCAAGCTGACTGAGGAGGGGGAGCCCGCGTCCCCCACGTTTGCTGCGTTTCTGGTACCCAATTCGCCGTAAGTGCAGCCTCCCTGGGCCCATGTGTCCTGTTCCCAGGATACACGCTGCCTGTGAGCAGGGCGGGCATGTTCTCAGGCCTCACCCCAGGGCAAACTTCCCCTCAACTCACCACCTCCCTCTCTCACACACAGCCCCATCCCTGCAGGCCAACCCAGGGGTGGTACATCCCTGTCACTGGGGCCGCCAGGCCCCTCCCCTCATCATGGCTGACACTGCCAGTCAATCATGTCACAGCCCAGATGCACCTCAAAAATCCTTCTCAATCCTTCCAGAAACTGCCGGAAGCCACAATCAACTGATGGGCATTGGCAGGTGAGGGAGGCACCTCAACAGTCCTGAGAGTGGCCAGCCAGCCAAAGAGAGTGCCTTCCAGGTGTCTGAGATGAGACAACCCCTCAGAGATGCTGAACAATTCCTTCCTTTGACCCTCTTCCTAGATTAGCTCATTGCTTAATTGCTAATTAATGCTCACTTCTTGATACCAAGTCACCATTACAAATTGCTCTGGTTCATCCAGTCATTTGACAAACATCATGTTTTGTTCTACATCAGCAACCACTGCTAGGTATGGCCTTACAGGGTCCTGAAAGACTGGCTACGGGTCTTTGGTTCCACACGGGGCACGCGGGCAGACATAGGTGATCCCAGGGCTGCGCGGCTCCCCAAACCAGCCACGTGGACCCACTGGGCAGTGTGCCCGCACTTTGTCCTCCAGAGCCTTCTTCTGAAAAAGCGAGCGTCTGCCCCAGCCACCCGAGGCTCAGCATTCCAGGGAGGGCAGGGCGCCCGGGGGCCAGATGTGAGTTCGGGGACCCTCTCCATCCCTCGAGCTGAGCGCCCCGGGAGGCACTTCCAGGCAGGGACGGAAGTGCACACGGCGCACAGGGGGGACAGGCGCCCCCGTGGGAGCCCCGAAGGGCGGAGCCGGGAAGATGAAAAGACAGAGGCGCGTGCAGCCGGGAGGAGATCCCAACCCAGGAGCGAGGGTAGGGTGAGCCGCAGTCACTTAATCCCGCGCATCCCCTCCCAGGAGCTTGGAACCCCGCTATTAACACTTCAGAGAACAAGGTTCTCCTGACAGCACGGCTGGCCTAGTCTCCCTCTCTGGGGACCGCTTAACTGCTGAAGCCCTGGCCCTAATCTCATTGTCTAATGTCAGTGGTAACAATTCAGCAGAGGATAGAAGAGGAGGAAGATGCCAAACCCACCTTAAAAATGCTTTAGACTAGGCAGCTCTGCCTTCAGAGTGTGTCTATGTGTGCATACAGCCATGTACACACGCAGGCACACTTACACACATACACAGACATACACAAATACACACATGCACATGTGTATGTGTAAGCGTGTAGATGCACGCTTACACATACACACACCGATATACACTTACACACAAATATATATACACACAAATACACAAATATACACTTACACACATGTACCAAAAATGCACTTACACACATATCCAACATATACAGACACATGTACAGACATATAAAATACACATATACATACACGTGCACACATGTACACAAATACACACACATATGCATGCGCACATACATATCAGACTCCTCTTTTCTCTAGCTTTTAAAGATTTCAGGGTTAAGCTTACAAGCACCTACATTTGATGACTAGAGAGGGAATGAAAATGCATTATAAATATCTGCTGAAGGAGGACAGGTAGCAACTGGTGGGTGGGTACCCTTGGTCCCTGATTTGGGTGGGGGGGAAGGAGGGCAGGGGTGAGGGCTGGGGGCAGGAGGAGGAGGGAGCAGGACAGCCCACCAGCACCCACCCCCGCCTTCTATGCCCAGCACTGCAGCTGGTGTCCCCGTTGGACAGGACAGGCTTTGCTCCCCACTTCCACCTGGGCAACAAGCATCCCCACAGGTGTGTGCGGCCCCTCCCCATAACCCCTCCCCCCCACCTGCGGTGTGACTGAGTCAGGGGAGCCTCCCTGGGCAGCTGGAACATGCCCTCTTCTGCAGCTGAACAGCAGCATCTCTTTCCCTGGGAAATCCATAAAACGTGAAACAGAATAAGTGAACATCATCAAACAGGGAAGCATTCCTTTCAGTGAACTTCCAGAGCTGCTGCAAGTCTGCACTGCTGGGCACACTCCCCTCCTGCCCCCGCCACCTGCCCGAGAAGGACAAATGAGCCACAAATGAGCCAGGTCCTGTGCGTGCAGAGTACCGGGCGCAGACAGGGAGGGCCACTGCACTCAGGAAGGCGTCCCCTCTCCGCCTCAAGGTTCCAAAGCCCTCGCTCAGGGGGGCAAGGAAGTGCCCTTCAAAGATAAGGTCACCGAGGGGGCCCGTGGCAGCCAGTGAGCATCCCCAGTAGAAGGAGCCCAGCTGCCTTTCCCTTAGCTGTTCTGTGAGAATCCAGACCCCGTGCAGCCAGATCTTCCAATTTTTTTTTTTTTCTGTGGTACACGGGCCTCTCACTGTTGTGGCCTCTCCCGCTGTGGAGCACAGGCTCCAGACGCGCAGGCTCAGCGGCCATGGCTCACGGGCCCAGCCGCTCTGCGGCATGTGGGATCCTCCCGGACCAGGGCACGAACCCATGTCCCCTGCATCGGCAGGCAGACTCTCAACCACGGCGCCACCAGGGAAGCCCCAGATCTTCCAGTTTTGCCAAAGGGTTTGTGATCCATATTTTACTGTGAACTCTCCCAAGTTTTAAATGTTAGCAAACAAACATTTGGAAACACTGCATGAGCTAAATAAAACATATCTGGGGGCGGGCAGCCACCCGCGGGCCTTGGTTTCCTGTGACCTCTGAACTAAAGGACATCCTTCAGGGTTCAGGGTGAACATGAAAATATGAGTTAAAATAAAGAAATATTGAATTGTCAGAAAAGACGTCTATCCTGATTTATGCTCTGTCAGTACTCAGCAAGAAAGCCAGGGTCACAGGCACCACGGGCTTCAGTTCACAGCAGGAACGGAAATTCCCACCTGAGGCTCACAGCAGATGGACCTCAGGGCCAGAGCCCAGCCCCCAGCTCTGTCCCCCTGGCTGAGCCTGGTGACCTAGCTCTCACTCATGACAATCAGGAAAGCTCAAGGCCAGGAGGCCCAACAGGCTCTGGGAGGCTCCATGCAGCCCTAAGAATGGTGAGCATGTCTGTGACGGGTCCACAGCCTCATCAGATTCTCAAAGGGGCCCCAGACCCTGGAAAGGGCTCCTGCCCTCGCCATCCCCTCCTCTAACAGATGAGGAAACTGAGGTCTGAGTGGTTCTAGGCAGCACAGTCAGGACCAAACGCAGGGCTCCCCTCCCACGCCAAGACTGGTTCTCGGGAATTTCCCTGGCGGTCCAGTGGTTAAGACTTCGCCTTCCAATGCAGGGGGTTCGATCTCTAGTTGGGGAGCTAAGATCCCACATGGCTTTCAGCCAAAAAACCAAGACATAAAACAGTAGCAATATTGTAGAAATTCAATAAAGACTTAAAAAAAAAAAAGATCCACATCAAAAAAGAAAAAAAATCTTAAAAAAAAAAAAGACTGGGTCTCGGATGAAACATGGACAACCTTTAAACATCCACCAGGGGCCTGGGTATCATTTGGGCCGTAAAGAACAATGCTGAAGTCCATGAACGCTCATTCCTGTCTCGTTCGCCCTAGTCACGGGTATGCCGTGGGCTATGACAGACATTGAAGCAAAGGCCCACGTCCCAGCACCCACCCCAGGGCCTCACCCAAACTTGCAGGGAAAGTCCAAACCACCAAGCTTGGAGCTGGCAGGTGAGCAGGGAGGCTACAGATGATTCTGGGAAACCGGCAAGGATAAACCATCTAAGCTGCTTCTGTTCCCTTGATGTTGGGCCTTGGGTCACGATCACCTGGATCCTCAAGCAGCAGAGCCTCGGCCATGTACGGTGGGAGCTCCCACTCCCCTCCCAGTGCCCTAAGGCTCAGATGCAAAGGGTTGGCTGTGCATGGCCACCAGCACTACGGCCAGCCCTGTCCTCACAGCCCCCAGATGGTTGGGAGTCTCGTGACCAGCAGTCCTAGGATCATGCCAGCTGCAAGCACTGCGCCCGCCCTGAGACAGATGGCCCAGGTCCAGCCCGCCAGAGACTCACCCACTGCAGGGGCACCACCCTCAAAGGCCGGTCAGTGCCAAGGTTGGCCACCCTGGTGAACTCAGGCAGGCTGGGGCCACCCCCGCTCTATCTCCTTGCAGTGGGCTCCTTCCTTCCTTCCCTGCAACCTGGCCACCAAGATTCCCCTCCTGAAAGGATGTCCCCTTGTCCTGAAGCATCCGCCCCTTCCCATCCAGTCCTCATGTCCTGCGGGATCTTTCTTTAATTCCATGAGAGGTCAATGCAGCAGCCAGAGCACCGACAGACTGGTTACCAGGAGCTGCATGGCGGCCAGGTTGCCCAGCATCTTTATGACTTGCCCGCCAGGAAGAGATACCTGGGAAGGTACAAGGCAACCAGGAAGCTGCCCGGAAAGCACAGGATTCAGCACCACGACAGGCTGGGCAGCTGATGCTGCCACTGCTAGCCCAGCATGGCTGGTGCTCCATCGTCCAGAAAGGCTACGTCTGGCTGGTCGGGGTAGCCCCCCTAGGCCAGGGCTCCAGAGACAACAGCCCACAGAGGTTAGTCCCCTGGAAGAAACAAACGTTCATCTCAAGTTAAAAGACAAATGATTACATTTCAGCTCCGTGGTTCTGTCCAATCTTTCTGGTCATCTCTCCCTGACAATCTAGACATCCTGACCGCCGTGGGTGGGCGTGGGAAACCTTAAACCTCCTCCGCCACACGGTTCAAGGCCGTCTCTCAGAGGGTCATCTCCGTGGACACCTCGCCTCATTCATTCCATGTCAATTCTTCCTCGTTTCACCCTGAGAAGGAAACCCCATGTTCCCGTTGCGGAGGCACGTCCTCATTATTATCCTGCAGAAACCTGTGTGCCCCACGTTGTACAATCCAAACAGAGTCTGGCCCTCCACCAAGAGCACGGGTTCACACCAAAACACACGCAGCATGGAACAGACAGGCACGAGCCAAGGAAGCCACAGACAGGATGAAGAGGCACCCTACCAAATGGGAGAAAGTACTGGCAAACCATGTATCTGAAAGGGGCTAGTATCCAAAATATATAAAGAATGCATACAACTCAATACCAAAACCCCCCAAACAATCCAATTTTTAAAATGGGCAGAAGATCTGAATAGACATTTTCCTGGAGGAAATGCAGGTGGCCAAACAGACGCATGAAAAGATGCTCAACATCGCTCTTCATCAGGGAATTGCAAATCAAAAGCACAATGAGATATCACCTCACACCTGTCAGAATGGCTGCCGTCAAAAAGACAAGAGATAACAAGTATTGGTGACGATATGGAGAAAAGGGAACTGTTGGTGGGAACGTGGATTGGTGAAGCCACTATGGAAAACAGTAGGGAGGTTCCTCAAAAAATTAAAAATAGAACTATCATATGATCCAGCAATTCCACTTTAGTGTATATACCCAAAGAAAACAAAAACACTAACTTGAAAAGATATATGCAGCCCCATGTTCACTGCAGCATTATTTACAACAGCCGAAACAACCTACATGTCCATTAATGCAGAGGTCCCTAACCCCCAGGCCACGGACGGTACCGCACAGTAGGAGGTGAGCGGCAGGCAACCTAGCGAAGCTTCATCTGTATTTATAGCTGCTTCCCATCGCTCGCATTACCGCCTGAGCTCTGCCTCCTGTCAGATCAGCGGTGGCATTAGATTCTCATAGGAGCTCGAACACTTCTGTGAACCGTGCATGCGAGGGATTTAGGTTGCGCACTCCTTATGAGAATCTAATGCCTGATGATCTGAGGTGGAGCTGAGGCAGTGATGCTGGCACAGGGAAGCGGCTGCAAATACAGATTATCATTAGCAGAGAGGTTTGACTGCACAGAGACCATAATAAATCAATTGCTTGCAGACTCATATCAAAACCCTATTAGTGAGTGGCAAGTGAAAACAAGCTCAGGGCTCCCATTGATTCTGCATTATGGTGAGTTGTATAATTATTTCATTATATATTACAATGTAATAATAATAGAAATAAAGTGCACAATAAATGTAATGCAGTTGAATCATCCCAAAACCGTTCCCCATGCCGGTCCGTGGAAAAATTCTCTTCCACGAAACCAGTCCCTGGTGCCAAAAATGTTGGGGACCACTGCATTACTGGATGAATGGATAAAGAAACACACACACACACACACACACACACAAATATATACACATATATATATAAAACACACACACACATACAACAGAATATTATTCAATATTACTCAGCCTTAAAAAAGAAAGAAAGCTTGCCATTTGTGACAGCACCGATAGACCTTGAGGGTATTATACTAAATTAAGTAAGTCAGAGAAACATAAATACTGTATGATATCACTTATACGTGGAATTTAAAATAAAAAAACAAAACAAACAACAAAACAAGTTTATAGATACAGAGAACAGATTGGTGGTTGCCAGAGGTGAGGGTTGAGGAAGTTTGGTGAGATGAGTGAAGAGGGTAAAAATGTTCAACTTCCAGTTATAAAATAAGTAAGTCCTGGGGAGGTGATGGACAGCATGGTGACTACAGTTAATAATGCTGTATTGTGTACATGAAAATAGCTAAGAGAGTAGATCATAAAAGTTCTCTTCACAAGAAAAAAATTTGTGACGATGGGCGGTGATGGATGTTAACTAGACTTGGGTTGGTCACTGTATTTCGCAATAAATACAAATATCGAGTCATCATGTTGTTCACCTGAAACTAATATAATGTTACCTGTCAATTACACCACAATAAATATAATTAATTATTTTAAAGAAACAACAGAGAGGCAGAGTGGGGTGGGGGCAACAGGCATGGTCTGGGGACCTGTGTCGCCTGCACGATGTTGACAGTAACTCCGTTCCTGAGGACTTGCTGGGGACAGACAAGGCTCCTGGGCCAGCGCAGGTTACAGCAGGCGCAGGACCTTGTAAGCTCTGCGTTTTACTGTGATCACCACCAAGCCGAGCAGGAGAGCCACACACCAGGCTCTTCCTTCCACACAGGCTGGGCTCTGTGATGACAGCGCTGCTGGAAGATGCTCCCCTCAGCTCCCGTAACAACCTCCTGCAACCCCAGACATGGACTGGGATGCAGAGGGACTATCCACCCCCAGCTCTGCGGACAGCAGTCAACTCTGAACCAAGGCAGCCAGCAAAACAAGACCTGGTGGCAAGAGAGACACCACCAGGACAGAGAGAGGGGACCCCTCTGTTCCCCAGAGTGGACACGAGACCATCACAGGAGTCCTGAGAGACAAGATGTTACTGTGGCTGCTGGTCCTGGTGTCCACTCCCCCTAGTCAACCATTCAACCTGGGCAGGCATGTCTTCTGTCTCCAGGGAAACCGGACCCAGTGGGGAAAGACGACTGGTCCATGGCAACAGGCATCTGATTTCATTTCTCAGTGATGCCCCTGCCAAGGGTGGCATCTGTATCCTGATCACATTGATATCTATCCATGAGATAATAGTCTATTAAGGAATACTCACAGACAAGATAATCATATTTGGGGAAAATGTGACAGATGGGCAAATGAAAACAAATGCAAACTTACACAGTGTCAAGGGGCAACAGTCTGAAATCTAGAGACATGATACATACATAGAAATTTTAGAAAGCAGATTACACTGTTCAAGATGCAACTTTAGCTCTGTAATTTTTATAACTACAATTGGAAATTCTTTTTGTCCTCAGAATAATGAAACTGGTTATTTACATAATAGGTATGAGAGTTTGAAAAAGCGTATTGTGTATTTTATTATAGGCTTAGTTTCAGAAACCACTGTAAAGTTGACCTCCCACCAAAAGGAAAAAAGTCTATGTTCACGTTTGTTAGGATTCATGGGGAGGGGGGTGGTTAGCGGACTCCTTCTTATTTTCAGAAGGCATTCTGGGCTAAAACATCAGAAGGAAATGTCACGACAACAATAAATAGGTCAGACATTGGCCCTACTCTCCGAGAGCACATCCAGGCAAAGGGCGGTATGTGAGAGCTCGTTTCTTCACACCTTCACCAGCAATGGGTTTTACCATCCTTTAACTCTTTTTTGATTCAATAGACAAAATATATCAATACTAACATAACACTAGCAGCTGATACTTATTCATAATGATCCAGGCATAGCATTAAACAAAATTCTGCATAAATTTTCTCAACCCTCACAACAGTCCAAAGAGTCAGGAATTATTATGCTTATTTTACGGGTGAGAAAACTGAAGCTTGGAAAATTAAAGCAACATGCCCCAAACCACATGCTGAAGATTGCCAGGGATGACGTGAACTTAAGTATCTAATTCCAAAGTCCAGGCTACCTGAACAACAAAAAAGTCATCTTGTCATCAATTTCTCTGACTTAATTACTAGTGAGGTTTTTTAACAGGACTCAAACCATGTTTCTTATGTTTATCGGCCTTTTATATTTGTTCTTTTTTGAAACTGCACATTCATTATCTTTTTACTGATTTTTCTACTGGAATATTCTCTTTTTTTCTTATTGCTTTGTTAAACTCAACACTTATCAAATACTTTTAATACATTTCCTACCAGGGGCAAATTTTTTTCTGAGCTTTCTGTCTCTAGTTTTAGTGAAGGGCCAGTAATACATTTTAATAGCTAGCTGGAAACATCTCCCCTCATGCCTTTTCCTTTATAAAAATTTCCTCGAATACAGCTTTTCTATTTCTTCCTTGGATACTAGTCCGTTTTGGATTTTACTTCTTAAGAAAATGTGATGGCATCTTTTCATAGAAAAACATGTTTCAATATGATGTTCAAATATATTAGAGGTGCACAAACATTTCTTATTTTAAATGCTTACCTCTGCATTACCTACCCCTCTTGTTCAATATAATTTTCTTTGTTTTTCTGCTTTGGGGGAAGAAGATTATTCTTATCACATGATTCATTATCTTATTGGTCTTTTCCAAGAATGAGCGCTCAGGTTTCTTCATCAGTTCTACTCTTTTTATGTTTCCTAATTTTTCATCTCCAATTTTATCTTTATTCCCTCCGATTTTTATTTGGATGTGGATTATTGCTTTTTTTCCTAGTTTACTTGAGTGGCATGTCCAGCTCATTAAAAAAATTTTTTCCTGCTTAACAATAAAAGTACCAAAACTATACATTTTCCTATGATCATGCATATTTGATAGAGAGTATTACCGTTATGTCCTTTTTGAAATTTTTCACTCAATATTTGGTTCTTCTTATTTCTGTGCATTTTTATACTTAGGCTACAAATGAAGGCTTCCTAAAACAGTATTACTGTTTTCTGCACTTTATATATAAGATATCAAGCTATATTTTAAGAGTTTTGATTTCTCCCCTTATCCGAGGGTTATTTGGCCTAGTAGATGTTTTTATTTATTCATTTTTATTTGTTTCTTTGCCGTTTTTAAAAATGACGATTTTTTAACCTATCCCTTTATTAAATTCTAGCTTTACAGAATGGTGGTCATAGATCCATCATTTCCACATTTTAGAATAAGCTGATGTTTTCCTTAAGACCTAGAATATAATCAATGTTTTAAATGATTCATCAATACTTGAAATAAATAGTATTTTCTGGTGGAACAGAATATTGGTTATAAAACTATTAAAGTGTCCTTTTATATCATTAAATTATGTCATATCTTTATTCATTTTGCCTTACTCTCAAAAACAGAAATGAGCAACTTTGAGACGACAACTGCGATTTTTGTCAATTTCTCACTGTATTTTTCTCAGTTTTTATTTTATGTATTTTGAGGTTGTATTTTTAGTAAATGATCAGGGCAATTTTATCTTCATTGTAGCACTTTCCTTTCGTTACCATAAAATGACCTTACTCATTCTTTTTGATGCCTTCTGCCTTGATTTAACATTGTTTCTTTTCATCTGGACCTGTCCTGTACATCTTTGTCCATTATTTTTAACCTTTCCTGGTCCCTTTTACCCATGCTGTTTTTTAAAAGCTTATGACACAGTTGTATTCTCTGAGTAAATCTTTGTTAATGGGGGAGTTTCAGCTGTTTACTGTAAGAAGATCCACTACATCTGATCTAGCTATCTTCCTTCCGTCATCCTGAGTACCTGACTTTTGAACTTCCCTCGACGTGTGGTTTGTAACACACCCCGTCCTTCCTGTTCACCTCTCCCCAGCTCCCGGGAGCCTGGGAGCATCCTGGCTACTGTCCTGAGAGCTGGTGCTTCATTCCCCCTCCACGCGGCAGCCCAAGCCCAGCCCGCAACACAAGCTTGGCCACAAAGATGCTCTCAGGACCTCCATTCTGGAGCAGAGTGGATCTGGGTGCTTGTTACGCAGAGATGTTCATTTTGTAAAAAAACACATTGAGCTGTGCACCTAACAATTTGTGTAATATGTTAGACTTCAATAAAAAGTTCAAAAAAACAAGGCCTGGGGACAGAATCTGTTGCTAGGAGACAAAGAAACCAGGATTCTGGCTTTGGTTATTAGCTCTCAGAGCTCAGAGGATGGGTATACACCGAAACCTATGAAATGTTTCTGGGAATTTTAGTACTAGAGAAACACCAAGCCTGGTCAACAATGATCTCAGATGACCCTATACCTGCCAACCAACCCCAGGGCCACAGGATGGGGCTGTGACAGTCGCTGCCCTGCAGGGACATCCTGCCCATCTCTGATGTGGGAGGTGGCAGTGGTCCAGAAGGTCTCCTTGCAGATCAGACCCAGGTGCCTGCAAACCATGTCCAGACCCTGAGCTGGGGGAGACACAAGCCTGTGCCCTCTTGGGGAGGACAGGATTAGGGTTCAAGTCATGCAGGCATGGGCATTCCTAAAGTCTCCCTGGGAAGAACAGGGTATGTGGACCTGAACAGCGGAAAGGTGGGACCTGCTTTAAACACTTGCTTCTACCACGCTGGACAATTACTGTTCTGTGGGGCACATTCTGCTTCCCTCCAGGGAGCACTGCCCAAGAGAAAGGCAAGCATCAGGTGTAATTTAAAATTTCTTAGAAACCACATTAAAAAGAAATTAATCATATGTCTCCCCAACTCAAGCCATCCAAAATATTATTTCAACATGTAAACAAGATAGAAAATTATTAACAAACTATTATACACTGTTTGATGGACACCACGTCTTTGAAATCCAGTGGGTGTTTCACAAACACAACATAGCTCAATCTGCACCTGCTACAACATCACTTTTAGGGGTTCATCCCAAGGAAATAACCAGACGAGTATCGAAAAAGGTATATACAAGAATGGCCATGACTGAAAAAGCAAAAAGCTGTGAGATCTTCTGAGTACCGCTCACACCCCTCGGGAAGCCCAAGTGGCCTGGTAAATGCAACACTCAGTGCCTCCTCCCCCTCCCCTCTTCGTTTGCTCTGCTGAGTCCAGGCCAGTTGGGTGCTCTGCTCCATGGCCCTCTCCCCTCTGCTAGGAGATGGGAGACCAGGACCCACACCCATTTACCAAGTTCCCCCTCCTTCCACCAAGCCCCCTTCCTCTGCCCATCAAGCCTCATGGCCTCCCTGCCCTGGCTGAGGACCTGCCCACTCTGAGAGGGAAGAATCCCCTTAGGGCTGCACACCTGCTGACTTCTTGGTGTGTGTTGTGTTTCCATCCTTTTACTCTAGCTGCGTGGGGCCCCAAATCCTGTGTTTCTGGAATGCTCCTGTGAGATGCAGACACCCCCAGTCTATGGACCACGCTTCCAGGGCCCTAAGCACCTAAGGGCTCTGTCTGAATTAAACAGAATTAATTAATCTAAAAACACTCGTAAAGCATAAAGATTAAAAATATTCAACTGTATGCTTAACATGCCCCAACTTTCAAGCAGATGCAAGATTCATGCATAAGATGGACTAGTTACACACAAAAATAAGGAAACCACATGTTCCCTCCACAGCTGAGCCTAGAGTGAATTAGTCCTGAAATCACCACACCCACTTATAATCTGATGAAAATTCTGAAACAATGCTAAGGCATAAAGATTAAAAATAACAATTTTTTAATTATTAAAAATTATAAAATTATGGAAATATTAAATTATATGCCTAACAGATCCTGGACACTCTGGGGTTGAAGGCGAGGAGAAGGCCACAGATAAAAGGGCAGCACCTGAATCTCCCCTTAAAATCACAGAACTTAGTCCTTGACAGCCCTGTCCTTGTTAGGACGGCTACCGTTCTCCTCTGACTTGATGAATGAGCAGGTCCCGCACCTTCTGCCCCCACATACAGCTGAACATTGCATTTTTAAATTCTATTTAACTAACAGACTTAGAGTAGTTTGGAATTCACAGCAAAAATCAAGCAAAAATACAGAGAGTTCCCACATACCCCTCCCCCTACACACCCAGTCTCCCCCGTCATCAGCATCTCCCACCCGAGGGGCACATGGGTACACTGGATGACCCTGCACTGACACATCATCAGCATCACTCCAGGTCCACAGTTTACATTAGGGTTCCCTCTTGGTACATTCTATGGAATTCAACAAATAAATACTGACATTTTAGTATCCACCATTATAGTATCATACAGAAGAGTTTCACTGCTCTAAAAAACCCCCACACGCCACCTATTCATCCCGCCCTCCCTCCCTCCCTTCAAATCCCTGGGCAGCCACCGATCTTACTGTTTCCACAGTTTCGCTTTCTCTGGAATGTCATATGTTTAGAATCATACAGTATGTACCTTTTCAGATTGCCTTCATTTAGTAATTTGCATCAAAGATTGCATTTAAGGTTCCAAGTCTTTTCATGGCTTAACAACTTATTTCTCTTTACTGCTAAATAATATTCCATTGTCAGGATGGAAGCAACCAAGGCCATCTTGGTTGCTTCCAGGTTTGGGTAATTATGAGTACAGTTGCTATCAGCATTTGCGTGCAGGTTTTTGCTTGGAAATAAGTTTTCAGTTCATTTGGGTAAATACCAAGGAGCACGACTGCAGGATCATGTGGTAAGTGTATGCAAGGTTTTGTAAGAGACTGCCAAACTGCCTTCCACAGTGCTGCACCACTTTGCATCTCCATCACCAATGAACAAGAGTCCTGTTGCTTCCGCATCCTCGTCAGCATTTGGTGTTAGCAGTATTTTGGATTTTGGCCGTAACAGATGTGTAGTGGTATCTCATTGTTGTTTTCATTTGTAATTCCTTAATGAAATACGAAATTTTTACTAACGCTTACTTTCCATCTGTGTATCTTCTTTGGCAAGGTGTCTGTTCAGGTACTCTGCCCATTTTTCAATCAGGTTGTTCGTTTTCTAATTGTCGAGTTTTAAGAGTTCTTTGTCTACTCTGGATAACAGTCCTTTACCAGATATAACTTCTGCAAATATTTTCTGTCTGTGGCTTGTCTTCTCATCCACTTGACAGTGCCTTTCGCAGAGCAGAAGTTTTCAATTTTAATGAAGTCCAGCTTATCATTTCTCTCACATATCATGCCTTTGGTGTTCTATTTAAAGAGTCATTTCCAAACCAAAGGTCATTTAGATTTTCTCCTCTATGTTATCCACTATAAATGTTATCTTTATGTTTTATATTTAGGTTCATGATCCATTTTTAATTTTTGTGAAGAGTTTGCACGTGGCTGTCCAGTTGTTACGGCACCATTTGTTGAAAGCACTATCTGTTCTCCACTGAGTCAGCTTTGCTTGTTGTCAGTTGATTACGTTTGTATGAGTCTGTTTCTAGGCTATCCATTCTGTTCCAATGATCTGTGTGTCTATTATTTTGCCAATAGTACACCGTCTTGATTATCATAGCTTTATAGTGAGCCTTGAAGTCAGGTAGTGTCAGTCTTCTAACTTGGTTTTACTCCTTCATTGTTATGTTGGCTTTTCTGGGTATTTGTCTTTCTATGTAAGCTTCAGAGGAAGTTTGTTGATATAAATACAAAATACCTTGGGTGCACATCAGGGGTGGGTGTGTGTGTGTGTGTGTGTGTGCGCGCGCGCGCGTGTGTTTATATATATATTTATATAGGGTTGGCCAAAAAGTTCCTTTGGTTTTTAAGTAAAAATAAGAGACACATTTTTCAAAAAGACTTTTGTGTCCAGGAGTCCCACTGGGTCCTGCTTGATTTCAGTAGGTCAGATCCAGGCATTTTACATGCACTTATTCTCCCAGAAAAACCGAGTGCTAACCCTGACACTGTTCTACAGGCAGGGAACAGGTTCAGAGAGCCATGTGGCTGACAGGATCATGGTGCTCCAGCTGGGTGTCAGGCCTGAGCCTCTGAGGTGGGAGAGCCGAGTTCAGGATATTGGTCCACCAGAGACCTCCTGGCTCCACTTAATATCAAATGGCGAAAGCTCCCCCAGAGATCTCCGTCTCAACGCTAAGACCCAGCTCCACTCAACAACCAGCAAGCTCCAGTGCTGGACACTCCATGCCAAACAACTAGCAAGACAGAATCACAACCCCATCCATTGGCAGAGAGGCTGCCTAAAATCATAATAAGATCACAGACACCCCAAAACACACCACTGGACACAGTCCTGCCCACCAGAAAGACAAGATCAAGCCTCATCCACCAGAACACAGGCACCAGTCTCCTCCAACTGGAAAAAAAATTAGTTAAATCATCTAGTACTCTTCTTGTACTATTTCATCAAAGCTCAGTATTTCAAACTTAAATTTTTTACAATCAAAGAGCAAGGCCAAAGCTGTTAAAGCACCCTATTCATCTGGTATAATACTTTTATTTCTACTGTTGGTTTGAATTTTGTTTGTTTGTGGGTTTCTGGGTGGGCAGGGGCTGCTAAAATTCTCAGGCAGGGAAAAGAATCTCAAGCAAGCTACACCAGACTCACATTTATCACATGTAATGTACTTAATTCTCAAACCTTTCATTCAATTGTACCAGAATACATTAAAATGTATTCTTGAATAAGTATCTATGGATGAAAATGCTTAATACTAAAATTAGGTTGGGGGGAGGGATAAATTAGTAGTTTGGGATTAAAATATACATACTACCATATATAAAATAAACAACATACTACCATATATAAAATAAACAAACATAAGTTCTCTTCCATAGAACTGCAGTCATGGATGGAGAGGTACCATTCAGGTGTGTAGCATAGGGAACTGTACTCAATATCTTGTAATAACCTATGATGGAAAAGAATCTAAAAAGGAATACATATATAGATATATCTATATATCTATATATCTATATCTCTATATAACTGAATCACTCTGCTGTACAATGGAAACTAACACAGCATTATAAATCAACTATATTTCAATAAAAAAATTTTAAGAGACAAAAATAAAATAAAATTATGTCAATTCTCCTCTAATACATCTATAAATAAAACACAAATCCAATCAAAGATCCTAACAGTTTCTCACAGAACCCGACACACTGATTAAAAAAGTTCATGGGTGGACTTCCCTGGCGGTCCAGTGGTTAAGACGCCGCACTTTCATTGCAGGGGGCACGGGTTTGATCCCTGATCAGGAACTAAGATCCCACATGCCACGTGGCGTGGCCAGAAAAAAAAATTCATGGGTAAAATATTTAAGAATAAAATTTTTTAATTAAAGAAATACAAGAAAATTGCCCTAAGAAAATCCTCAACTTATTATAAGGCTACCAGTGTCAGAACTCACAAAGAGACCAAAGCCAAAATAGAAATTCCATAAACAGATCGACATACACAGTCCCAAAATCCTGGGGTAACTGGCCATCGGTTAAAAAACAATAACTAAAACAATTCTACTTCATACTACACATAAAAGTAAACATGTAGATTATAGATGAGTATGTAAAAACTTTTTTAACTTTTAGAAGAAATTATAAGAAAATTTCTCTATAATATTAGCATATGGAAATACTTCTTAAATAAGACAAAAATCACTTAAGAAAATTTTTACATATTTACATCAAAATTTAAACTTCTTATGGCAAGTGACAGTCTAGAGTCTAGGATAAGGTATTTCTAACATATTATTTGAAAAGTATCCACAATCTATAGAGATCCTGTAAATTGGTAGGAAAAAGCAAACACACTAACAGGAAAATTAACAAGGGACAGGAATAGGTAATTTAATGAAGAAGAAATCCCCATAGCAAATAACATAAAAATAAACACAAACTCATTAAACTCAGGAAATACAAGCTAAAACAGTGATACATACCCTGAGGCAGATTTACTACAAAGCTAATGAAGTGTAAGCTTCATGACCCCCTCACTCATGTGGGCCCTTTACAAGGCCCTGGCTTCCCATGGTATTCACACAGTCATACGCTTTTGCAAACTTTGTAAAAGTAATTGTTCATGGATGTTTTGGAATCTAATAAAGAGGAAGTTAAACTGGTTTGGGATACACTGATGTGATTCGAAGTCATGTTGGTATAATTAGATTGTCACTACCCTTCCCCAGGAGGACTGGTGAACAGTGACACTTCTGCTGCCCTGTGCCAGTTCACCCCACGCAGTGAAATGCAGCCTGGGTCCAGAGGTCCAGCCACTATAAAACATGCTACAAAGCACTTACCGCAGATGGACAAGGAAGCATCTTAAAATTAATCTCTGGACAAGTAAACTTGAAATGATCTAAAATTTTACCATTCCTACATGAAAGAAACTTCATGGACGTTTCTAAACTACAGTAATCTAAATATGCTGAAATAAACTTTTCTAGATTATTAGGGGGGAAAAAACACTGTAAGGAATGATGTCAGCAAAAATATCAAACTAAGGAGATGCAAAATTCTACCTCTCAATAAAAGCAATGGAAAAACTGTCATAATCAACTTTTTTAGGAATTCTGAAAATTATCAAAGGTTTACAGCAACACAGGAAGTGTTTATTCAAAGAAAAATGGCTAAATCTCAGTAAGAACAGTGAGTTCTGTGTGGTTTTTTTACTACAGCCCCATCCCCCATTCCCCAGCAGTACCCTTGAAAATAACAGCCCACAGTCATAGTATCAGAGGGAGCAGAATGGGCCTCTTTCACAAAGAAATGTCATTATTTCTTTTAACCCGTCTGGTGGCTCCCTGGAAGACCAGATCAAAAGGCTTATTTTTATTTTATCTGACTACGAATTCTCCCAGTGCTAAAGTTACTACTCAGGGATATTTGTTGAAAACATTTCCAGGCAAATGTTTCATTCACTATTGCCTGGGGTAATACATAACAGTCTGGGCAAACAATACCCTAATCAGAAAGCTGAGGATGAAAGACTGGGGAATGAGAGGCCCAGAAGAGCTTTGAAAAGTTCTGAAGTATTCTTGGGAACCTAAAAGTCCATGCACGTGCAGAGCTGCGCCCATGCTCCAGAAAGGCCCGAGAAGGCACTAAGCTCTCACCTCTGGCTGACCTTGAGCTCTACACAAGCCACCTGTCTGATTATGAACAGGCCCCGACATGCACACGCAGCCTCCTGGCAAAGACAGGGACATTTTTGTGTTGCAGACATTTAAGGAAACGTCTAATCATTAGCAGACCACCAAGCTCTCAGAACAGAGACTGCAGCGGCCACAAACAACAAAGAATACAGACTTCACAAAATTAGCTCAGAAAAGTTACCAACAAAGAACAACTCCAAGGAACAGAAACAACAAAGCCTGGAGTGAGGGGAGAACATGGTTTCCAGAGTTATGACATAATAATAGGCAATATGTCCACTTTTCAATGAACAAAATAAGGCATACAAAGAAACAGGAAAATATGGCCCAACACAGGAAGAAACAGCAATCGAAAGACACTGTCTCTGAGGAAGCATAGACACTTGGACTTACTGGACAAAGATATCTTTTTTTTTTTTTTTAAGATTTTTTTCTTTCTTGATGTGGACCATTTTTAAAGTCTTTATTGACTTTACATAGTAAAGTCATAGTATTTGTTACAATACTGCTTCTTTTTCATGTTTTTTGGTTTTTTTGGCCTCAAGGTATGTGGGATCTTAGCTCCCCGACCAGAGATCAAACCTGCACCCCATGCATTGGAAGGCAAAGTCTTAACCAAAGGACCACGAAGGAAGTCCCTGGACAAAGACTTTAAATAAGCTTTTAAGTGTTAAAGAACTAAAGGAAACCATGACTAAAGAACTACAGGAGAGCAGCAGAATAATGTTTCACCAAATAGAGAATACAATAAAGAGACAGAAATTAAAGTAGAAAAAATAATAGAAACTTTGGAACTGAAAAGCATACTAACTAAAATTAACATTTCTCTATAGGGGCTCAACAACAAATTTTAGCAGGAAGAGGAAAGAATCAGTGAACCTGAAGATAGATCAATTAAGATTGTCCAGGCTCGGGGGAAAAAAAAAAAAAAGAAGAAGAAAAATGAACAGAGCCTCAGAGACCTGTGGGTGCCACCACAGTGCTCCACACACACATTTTGGGGATCTCAGAAGCACAGGAGAGAGAAGGGGCACAGAGAATATTTGAAGAAACAATGGCCTAAAACATTTCATATCTAATGAAAAGCATTGATCTACATATCCAAGAAGCTCAGGTAGGATAAACTCAAACACTCACCTAGATACGTCATAATCAAAGTGGCAAAAGCCAAAGAGAGAATCATGAACACAGCAAAAGAGGAGCAACTCATCACGTGGAATCAACCCTCAGTAAGATGAAAGGCCCATATCTCATCAGAAACCATGGAGACCAGCAAGGCAATGGGATGACATTCAAATTGCTGACAAAAAGCTGTCAATGAAAAATTCTATCCACCAAAACTGTAGTTCAAAAATGAGGGAGACATTGAGACATCCCCAGATCAACAAAAACTCGAAGTTCATAGCTGCCCTACAAGAAATGCCAAAGGGAGTCCTTCAGGCAGAAGTGACAGGACACTAAGTAGTAACTTGAGTCTATGTGAAGAAGTAGTGGCCATCACTAGGGGTAATTACACAGGTAAATACAAAACACAATATAAATGCATTTTTGTTTGTCACTTCTTTTTTTCTATCTCATGTAAACCACGTCTACATGAAGCAATGATTACAGGTCTATGTTGATGAGCACACAATGTATAAAGATACAATTTGTGACAACAGCAGAAAGAGAGAGAAGAATGGAGCAAGGTTTCTGTACACAATTAAGCTGGTATTAATAATAACTGTTTTGTTATAACTTAAAATGCTAACTGTAATCTCCAGGGCAACCACTAAGTAAACAACTCAAAATATATAGTAAAAGAAATGATAAGGGAATGAAAATGGTACACTATTAAATAGTTATTTACCCACAAGAGAAGACAGTAACTGGGGAGCAAAAAAGACTTAAAACATAGAAAACAAACAGTCAATGGCAGAAGTGAATTTTTTCTTATCAGTAATTACATATTATGTAAATGGATTAACTGCTCCCCCAAAAAGCAAGGATTTGGCATAACAAACTAGAAAACATGATCAAACTACACCTACATGGAGCCCTGCAAGAGACCTACTTTAGATTTAGATTTAGGTTGAAAGTAAAAGGGCAGAAAAAGATATTCCATATAAACAGGAACCAAAGGAGACCTAGAGCGTATATACTAACATCAGACCAAATAGACTTTAAGACAAAAAAGCTATGATAGACAAAGAAGAACACTGTACAATAATATGAAGGTCAACCCATCAAGAAGATATAAGAATTATAAATATATGTAACAACAGAGACCTTAAAATACACGAAGCAAAAACTGACAGAATCCAAGGAAGAAAAAGACAATTCAACAATAATAGATGGAGACTTCAATATCTCAATTTCAATAATGGATAGAAAAACTAGACAGAATATCAAGCAAGGAAAGAGAATATCTAAACAAGACTATAAACCAACTCGACTTCATAGATACAACAGCAGAATACACCTTCAAGTTCATACAGGACATTCATCAGGATAGAACATATGTTGGGTCATAAAACAAGTCTCTACACATTTTTTAATTGTATATTATATTTTTGATGTTGACCATTTTTTCAAAGTCTTTACTGAATTTTTTACAATATTGCTTCTGTTTTATTTTTTGTTTTTTTGGCCGTAAGCCATGTGGGATCTTAGCTCTCTGACCAGGGGTCAAACTCACACCCCCTACATCAGAAGGCGAAGTCTTAACCACTGGACTACCCATGGAAGTCCCCAAGTCTCTACACCTTTTTAAAGATTCAAATCATGCGAGATGTGTTCTCTGACCATAATAATTTTTTTAAAAAAGAGGGAAATTTAGAAAACTTCCAAATATGTGCAAATTAAACAACACACTCCAACCTAAGGCAAATAAAGGCATTAGACAGGTCAATATACCTTGTGAATATAGAGGTAAAACTCCTCAACAAAATATTAGCAAATCTAATCCAAGAGCATATGAAAAGGATTATTCACCATAACCAAGTGGGATTAACTACAGAAACATAAGGTTGCCTTAACATGAAAATCAATCAATATAATACACCATATTAATAGAATAAAACACAAAACCTACATGATGAACAGATGTACAAAAAGCATTTGACAGATTTCAACATTCTTTCAAGATAAAAACACTCAATAAACTAAAAATAGAAAGGAACTTCCTCAAGCTGATATAGGGCATCTATGAAAAACCAACAGCTCATATATACACTAACAAACGTAAGGTCGATAGCTAGTGGGAAGCAGCTGCATAGCACAGGGATATCAGCTCGGTGCTTTGTGACCGCCTGGAGGGGTGGGATAGGGAGGGTGGGAGGGAGGGAGACGCAAGAGGGAAGAGATATGGGAACATATGTATATGTATAACTGATTCACTTTGTTATAAAGCAGAAACTAGCACACCACTGTAAAGCAATTATACCCCAATACAGATGTTTAAAAAAAAAAAAAAAAACAGCTAACATCATACTTAATAGGGAAAGACTGAAAGCTTCCCCTAAGATCAGGAATAGACAAGGAGGTCCACTGTCACCACTTATACTAAACATTGTATTGGAGGTTCTAGCCAGGGCAAGGAAGTTCTAAATAAAAAAATTATATAAAATACATCCAGTGTAGAAAAGAAGTAAAATTACCACTGGAGTCAAATGATATGATCATATATATAGAAAATCCTAAAGAATCCACTCACACACACACACAAACCAAACGTATTACTGCTTATAATAAACAAGTTCAGCAAGGTTAGAGGAAAAACTTCAAAAAACAAAAATCAGTTGTTCTTCTATACACTAACAATGAACAATATGAAAATGAAATTAAGAAAACAATTGCATTTACAATAGTAGCAAAAGAATAAATTTAACCGAAGATGTGTAAGACTTGTACACTGAAAACCATGACATTGTTGAAAGAAATTAAAGATGACAAATAAACGTAAAGACAGCCATGTACACAAATTCAATGCAATCCATACCAAAATCCTAATTAAATACTTTGCAAAAATTGACAAACTAATCCTACAATTCATATGGAAATTCTAGGGACCCAGACTAGCCAAACTATCTCAAAAAGGAACTACAAAGTTGGAGGACTCACACTTTCTGATTTCAAAACTTACTATAATGCTACAGTAATCAAGACAGTGCAGTACTGGCATAAAGGTAACTAAACGGATCAATGGAATAGAACTGAGAGTCCAGAAATAAACTTATACAATTTGTGGGTGATACTGATTTTCAGCAAGGGTGCCAGGACCATTCAATGGGGAAAGAACAATATTTTCCAAAAACTGTGCTAGGACAACTAGATATCCACAAGAAAGGAATGAAGATGGACCCTGTCTTATGCCATAAACAAAAATTAACTCTAAATGTTTCAAAGGCCTATATTTAAGAGCTACAACTACCACAACTAAGACCCAACGGAGCCAATAAATAAATAAATAAATAAATTTTTTAAAAAAAGAGCTACAACTACAAAACTCCTAGAAGAAAACATAAGTATAAATCTGCATGACTATGGAATAAGCAACAGTTTCTTGGATAGGACACCAAACGCACATATGACCTAAGAAAAATCAGATAAACTGGACCTCATCAAAAGTTAAAACTTTTGTGCATCAAAGGATACTATTTTTGTTAATGAAGTATAGTTCGTTTACAATATCATGTAAGTTTCAGGTATACAGCACAGCGATTCAGTTTTATTTATATACTTTATATATATATATATATATATATACACACACATTCTTTTCCCTTATAGGTTATTACATAATATTGTTTCCTGAGCTATACAGTAGGTCCTTGTTGTTTACCTATTTTATCCATAGTAGTGTATGTATGTTAATCCCAGTCTCCTAATGTATCCCTCCCCCCACCCACCAAAGGATACTATTTAGAAAATAAAAAGACAACCCACAGAATTAGAGAAGATATTTACAATATTTACAAATCATATTGGGTCTGATAAGGGTCTAGTATCCAGAATATATAAAGGACTCGTACAGGTCAACAATAAGAAGAGAAATAACCCAATTAGAAAATGGCCGAAGAATCTGAATAGAAGGGGCTTCCCTGGTGGCGCAGTGGTTGAGAGTCCACCTGCCGACGCAGGGGACATGGGTTCATGCCCCGGTCCAGGAGGATCCCACATGCCACGGAGCGGCTGGGTCCGTGAGCCATGGCCGCTAGGCCTGCGCGTCCGGAGCCTGTGCTCCGCAACGGGAGAGGCCACAACAGTGAGAGGCCCGCGTACCGCAAAAAAAAAAAAAAAGAATCTGAATAGAAATTTCTCCAAAGAAGATATTCAAGTGGCCAATAAGCACATGAAAAGAGGCTCAACATCATTAATCATTGGAGAAATACAAATCAAAGCCACAAGATACCAATTCACACAAACAAACAAACGAAAAAGGAAAACAAGTGTTGGAGAGGCCATGGAGAAACTGGAACCCTCATCCCTTCCTGGTGGGAATATAAAATGGGGCAGCTGCTTTAAAAAGCAGTCTGGCAGTTTCTAAAAATGTTAAACATAGAATTAAACTCAGCAATTCTCTCCTTGGTTTGTCAGATAGATAGATTAGAGAACTGAAAAGGTATGTTTTATGTTCACACAAAATCTAGTACACTAATGTTCATAGCAGCATTATTCATAATAGCAAAAAAGTGGAAACCACCCAAATGTCCATCAACTGGTAAATGGTTAAACAAAATGTGATAGAGCCACATAACAGAATACCATTTGTCATTAAAAGGATGGAAGTACTGCTTCACGCTGTAACGTGGATAAACCTTGTGGATAAACCTTGAAAACATGATGCTAAGTAACAGAAGCCAAACACAGAAGGCACATATTGTATGATGCCAGTTAAATGAAATGTCCAGAATAGGCAAACCCATCGGGACAGAAAGCAGGTTATTGGTTGTTAGTGGCTGAGGGGAGGGGGAAATTGGAGGCGACTGCTAATAGGTTCGGGATTTCTTTGGGGGGTTATGGAAATGTTCTGGAATTAGTGTGATGGTTGCACAACACTGAAATATACTGAAAACCACTGAATTGTACACTTTAAAATGGTGAATTTTAGGTTATGTGAATAATATGTCTATAATAAAAAAATAAAAATAATAAAATCATTTTAATCAGCAATGCCAAAGGAAAAAAACCTAAGTATCTTTTGAGAATCTAGGGAAAATGAAATGACAAAATCGTTGTCAGGAATAGGCAGTCAAGGAGTATGTGGCAACATAACGTAGAAAAAGAGTATTACAGAGGTGTGTCAGGCAAGTCTTTAACTTTTTAAAATGTGCTTTTTCTAGATCGTATGATCTATCTGGTACATTTTAAAGCATTTGTGGTGACTTATTTTCTCATTCTAAATAAATATCCACTTTCATGTCTAAACTTGTATTTGCAATTTTGTATTCTTTCTGTTAAAAGAACTGTAAAAGTTGGGTCCCACGAAACCTGGAGAGGAAGTGAGAAAATAATAACTCTTCTTGGCCCCAAATAGGAGTTCAAACTGACCTAAACAACTGGAAAAGCAATTTGGGAATTTTAGTGGCACTAAGGTGCCCATTCCCTGACCCGAGAATTCTTCTGGGTGTGGGCTGTGCCGACACGTTTGCACCTGAGCACAGGGACACGAGGGGACATTCCAGTCCCTGCCGCCGCGGGGTAAAGGCGGGTCATCAGAAACATGCTGCATGGTCATCACAGCACAGCACAGACAACTGGGATCTATTCTCCAAGGGAATCACAAACAGGCAGTAAATGAACCTGCACCACCGGAAGGATGTGAGAAACCACACAAGATGCTCCAAGCACGTTTCAGAATGACACACAGTTAATACCACTTGTGTGATTTTTTTAAAAAACACACGTGCAAGCTTTGTATGTTTATTCTGCAGATACAGAAATGAAGTAAAAAGGAAGGTTTTCTTTGGTTATGAAAGGAACAAGATAGGCTGGGGGAAGATACAAGAGAGACTATAACTGTATCTATGATGTTTTCGTTCTTTAAAAACATTGTGAAGAACTGATGCAAATACTTCAAAGCTTAGGCATCTAATTCTGCATTGTGCAAATACACATATTCTTTGGCTCACTCTCTGACCTTTTCTGTCTGAAGCTCGGTTGAGAACACTGACCTGAGCGGAAGAAATACTTGAATCTTAACATATTTGTCAACCAAGAGCGGGAAAAACAGGCAAGAGCAATTCAGGAAATGCTAAGTAAAATAATGATACGTTAACAGTTTTCATCTATCAAACTGGAAGCGTTGGCGGCTCCAGTTTGATAGATGGCCACGGGAGAGGCCATGACAGTGAGAGGCCCACGTACCGCAAAAAAAGTAAAATAAAAAAGTCACCCTCTTTTCATCCGCACTGAGATTTTCTTTTTAAATCCCTCTTTAAACACTTCCTTTTGTGTGATATCTTAACCTTAAGTACTGAACCTTAAAGAAAAGCTGTTTTCCACTCATTGCTTTTAGATTCACTCTCCCTGACCTTTGAAAATGGCAAAAGAAAGAAATGGGGTCACATGCTTTAAACGCCCAAGCAGCAAAGGGACCAAGTGACAAATCCAGTTAGAATACCCAGCCCCAAGAACCCTAAAGCCATATGCCACAGACCCCTCAGCCTAATGAACCACGATGTTGAACATCAAAATGTAACAACACTAAAAGTTCAAGTGCTCTCTTTGAAAAGGAGTAGGAAAACCCTAAAACTCCACAGAACCTAGTTTGCAAAACCGCGGACCTGCATTCCCATCAAGAAGAAGCAAACAGACGCAGGATCTTTCCCTCTACAAAAGCCAGGCCTCCTCTACCTTGTCCACGGAGGAGGGGGACATACACCGGGTGTGATGCACATATGTTGCAATACTACTGGGGAGATGGGTGACACAGCTCAAGGCCTGGGGGGGTGAACAGGAGGTTCTCACTGCAGCAAGACTTTTACAGTATTTGCTCAGAAATGGTGAGTATTTGCTCCAGCTTAGAGGTACTCCCTCTGGACGCTGCCTGTCTGTCCACATCCCACAAGAGCATCCCAACCCGAATGCAAACCCTCAGCTTAACGGACAACACCCATCAGCAGGAGCATCTCCAAGTCCACGTCCTGGTCTCTGAGGTCTGGAGGCACAGAGATTTGGGGCACATTCATGTAATCAATAGATATTAATGAAGGGCCTGATTGGTGGCCAGCACCGGTCCAGACCATGGGTGGACAAAACAAACAACAATCTCCCCTTGTGGGGCTGACAGTCTATACGAGAGACATCCTAAGTAAGCACCTGAGGAGGTGATGAGTGCTCCAGGGGAAAAGCAGAGACCAAATAAGGGGACCAGGGGTGATGGGGGAGGCCTAGGTTTCCGTTTTCATTTTTTCTATTGTGCTAAAAGAACACATAATGTAAAATTTACCATCTTAACCAGTTTTAAGTGTATAGTTCAGTAGTTAAGCACATTGACACTGTTGTGCTATGAATCTCTAGAACTTTCTCATCTTGTGAAACTGAAACCCTGGACCCACTTCCCCACCCCCGCCCTGGCAACCGACACTCCACCTTCTGTCTCTATGAATCTGACTGCTCTGGGCGCTTCGCGTAAGTGGCATCATACAGCGTTTGTCCTTCTGTGCCTGGCTTATTTCATGTAGCAAAATGTCCCCAATCTGTGTTGCAGAATATGTCAGAATGTCCTTCCTTTTGAAGGCTGCGTCCTATTCCACTCTACGGACAGATCACAGTTTCTTCATCCATTCGTTCTATCCGTCCATGGACACTTAGGTGGCTTCCACTGAGCACTGTAAACAGTGTTGCCATGAACGTGGGTGTGTGGGTGTCTCTTCGAGATCCTGTTTTCAGGGAAGGCCTAGTTTTAAACAGGGCAGTCAAGGTGCTTCTCATTGAGAAGGTGGCATCTGAGGAAAGACTTGAAGGTGATGAGAGAGAGGGGGCCATGCACTGTCTGGGGGCAGGGGGAGTGGACAGGTCATGACCAAGGCTCTCAGCTGGGAGCATCCTGGTGCAGTGGGAGGACCAATAAGAGGGCTGAGAGGCTACACGGGTAGGGGTGGGGGATGGGGGAGAGAGATGGAGACAGAGATAGAGAGAGACAGAGAGAGGGAAGAGGAGACTCGAGGTCAGAGCGGGCTGACCACGCAGAGGGAAAGGGGGACAGACTGATGTCCACGTTAAAAGAGGTTGCAGGCGGGGTGGAGAGGTACTGCAGTCATCAGACGAAGATGACCATGGCTCAGACCTGCAGGGGCAGCAGAAGAAAGAGGCAGACAGTCACCTTCAGGTGGACTTTACGTTCCCATTAACAGGGGGATGTGGGGTCAGGGTCAGGTCCCAGGTGCGCGGCCTGGAAAGAGTGGAGCTGCCCGCAGCTGGGGCAGGAAGCCTTCCCAGGGGGCGGGGCGGGTAGACACCCAGCCCGGGCTGCCCACCGATGTCCCTGTCACTGACCCGCCCCCCCTCCTGCCCCCTCCCCAGGCCCTTCCCCCTTCTCTCCTTGCACGGCCTCTGTGGCTCCATGCCACCTTCAGTGGAGGTGACAGTCCCCACTGTTAAACTATTTCCAGTCACTCTCTCATCAGTAGCTCTGCACCCTCACCCACATTTTCAGAGCAGCTCCCACAGACGTCCGTGAGCGCAAAATCACCTACTTTCTACAGACGGATGTCTTCAAAGCCCAGGGCTGTTCGGGCCAGAGTGCATTAAGAGAGTAAGGAATGGAGATTGAGAAAATTAGTTATGGACACAGCAGACGGCTAAAGATCTTCACAGGCAATGTCAGTCCCCACCCCCTGCAAGACATCCCCTTGTACTTTCCCTGTCCAGGTAAAGGGACAGGATGCCACCATCTCAGCAAGGCCCCACTGTCCTCATTTCCCATGAAAGAACAACCTTCAGTAGAATCGCAAGGTCCGCATGAAAAGCCAGGTTAAAGGCTTACTTTAGAATTTTGGAAAGAAAAGTTGTGACACCCATTCAAGGAATTCTAGGAATTCACAATTAAAGGATTTCTTAAAGTTCTGAGTAATCACGATGCAACCTACTCAGCCATCCTACAAATCCTGACTAAGGGGCAGGACACAAGGCGGACAGTGCAGGGGCCAGGATGGGTGGCACCTGAGTCCTGAGCTTCAGCCCACACCTCCTGGTGGGAGACAGGAGACTCCACAAGCTCACAGTAAACCTGGCTGTGGGGTACGTTTATACTGAGTTTCAACAGTGATGCTTAAAATCGTTTACAGTATTACATGCAACAGTGATAAAGGAGACAGTCACCGAACCGTGACCCTGAGACATGGCAGACAACAGCGACCCAGTGGAGGAATTGGAACACAGCAGGTCAAGACTGACTCTGAGCTGAGGATGCTCCGGTCACGGCCCAAGAAGGGCACGGAGCCAAGAAAGGCCACACGCGGGACTCGCCCTTCAGGCCAGCATGCACAGGTGAGGGCACAGGCGACACCGCAGGGCCACCCACCCTCCTCGCTCTGCCAACCGACGACTTACAAAGTCAACTACGAAGGAGGTCTTGGAGACAGAAAGGCTGGGCCCGCTCCTTACGCAGCACAGGAAGGAGTGTGAAAATCACACTCGCATCCTCATCCTGACACTGATGCTGCCACTGATGAGGTAGTGACGTCCACTATGAGTCTCAGTCTCAGGAACAAGCCCCCAGTGAGTCAGTTGCCTGGTCTGTGATGGTGGCTGGGTAAAGCCTGGGCTGCGTTAACCTGATGAGGATTTCAAATTCCAGAAGACCTCCTTCCCAAGAGCTCTCATTTCATATATAAATATATACACATACATATATATATGTGTTGTTTTAATTTGACTCTAACATTAAAATTTACCTTGAAGGCGACCTGCTTGGAGAAGGAGCTCATCAACAGAGTCTGACTTCCCTCCCCCACTCCCCTCCACCTCTCCCTATGCAGGGGGTGGGAGGGGACAAGGAGGGGGCCCTGCAGCTGCCCCTGGAGCCGCCCCGGGATGGCCCCGTCCCTGACAGAGGTTTGGGGACAGGGAAGTGAGTGATCTGAGGGGCGAGAAATGGTTAAAAACTCAGGGTGACAGGCTATCAGGTCCAGAACTCTTGGCCTCATAGTATTTCTAGTGATTGCCATTCAAGCTATCCATATATGTTGGACTTGCAATCTGAGAAGAAAAACAACAAAATACCTTGTTTGACTTTGTGGATATATTAATTGGAGAAATGTGATTGTTCTTAATTACTAAATCTATGTTGTAATACCATGTTTTTCATTAAACACATCAGACTGAATCTCATGGGTTTTCATTTCAGCTCTAAACCCCAGTTCACGTCCTTTCTTCACAGCCTTGCTTTCTTCACCATCGATTTACTGGACACCTACTATGTGCCAGCCCCTGTTCCAGGCACTGCAGATACAGCAGAAAACAAAACAGACAGAATCCCTGCCTTTGCAGAAGAGGAGCAAACAAAAAACAGTAACCAGAAATAATAAACAATACCCCCAAATAGTAAACAACCACAGCAACACATGGGTTCTGTAGCGCCTTAAACCACTGAAGTTGACAGTCTCACAGTCCTGGAGGCTGAAGACCGAGATCAAGGCGTCTCCAGGGTTGGTTCCTTCTGAGGGCTGGCAGGGAGCGTCTGCTCCAGGCTTCTCTCCATGACTTACAGGTGGCTATATCCTCCCTCTGCCTTCCCATCATCTTCCCCGTGTGGGTCTGTATCCAAATTTCCCGTTTATAAGGACACCAGTCAGACTGGATTAGGGCCACCCCAAGGATCTCATTCTACCTTGATTACTTCTGCAAAGACTCTACCTCCAAATAATGGCATATTCTGAGGTGCTGGGGGTTAGGACTTCAACATATGAATTGGCAGGACACAATTCAACCATAACAACAGGAAACAAAAGTCACCCTAAGAAAAAGAGAGGCATTCAGACAACCACGGACGTTGTGGTCCCCTCTCAGCATCCATTCCTTCCCCCACCACCCCAAAAAACGAAACAGCCGTACTGAGGACAGACCCACCCAGCTCCGGGAGCTCCCTCACAGGTGCAAGCCAATCACCATAAACTCTTCCCCCGGCCAGAGCATTAGACGTGGGATGGACATACTCTAGGGCCTGAGCAAAGGTGGATTCAGGGCAGTCCTTGACCACTGTGACAGTCAGGCAGTAGGCCACGGCCTAAGTTGGCCCAATTAACAGAAAGTCTAAAACGCTTGCTCAGACAGGGCAGTGTGAAGATGTGAGGCCTGGAACTGTTGCAGCCATTTGGCCGCTACGAGGCCAAAGCTGAGCCTCAGAGGAGGACAGAACCAAGAGAACAGCAGAGAAAAAGAATCTAATCTCTGATTAATAAACCCACTTGAAACTCATCCTGCCTGCAGAGATCCACAAAGCCAGGGCGACAGCAATGCCGGGAAAATCTGATATAAAACTATCAACACAAAGCTTTTACTGGTGAACTTAATCACATTTAAAATAGAGAACTCACCACTCTCACTAGTATTCAGGGGATAGCTCTGTCCACTCGCACTGGCAAAAAAGTGAAACAGTAATAATACTAAGTACTCATGAGCATGTGGATAAAAAGTAACGCTCAGATGCAGGCATGGATGTGTAAATCAGCATGGACCGTACAAAAATGACCCCCTTCTGCCTCCCTCCCTCCTGCTTCATCAGAAGATGCCTACACCCTAATGCCCTGTGACTATGCAAAAGAGACCCTGAAAAGACGATAAAGGTGAGGGATCTTGAGATGGGCCGACCACCTTGGACTATCTGGGTGAGAGGATCCATCTAACCCCACAAGCCACGAGAGCCCTTAGGAGCAGAGAACTTTTCCCGTTGGACTCAAGGTTGAGGCAGGAGAGATGTGAGAAGCCACTGCTGCTGGCTGTGCAGACAGAGTTGGAGGCCACTAGCCAATGAATGTGGTGGCCTCCAGAGGCTGGGAATGACTTCGGCTGACAGCCAGCAGGGAGAAAAGGATCTCAGTCCTACAAACACCAGAAACGGAATTCTGCCAGCAATCGGAACTGCTGGAGTAAGGAAATGGATTCCCCCCAGGGGTCTCCAGGAAGGAGCACAGCCTGCCCAGGCCTTGACCGTAACCCAGTGAGACATGCCACGGGATTGCTAACAGAACAGTGAGACCATAAACCTGAGTTGTTTTAAGCCACTAAATGTGGCAATTGCTGCAGCGGCCCGAGAAAACACAGACAGCTGCCTGGAAAAGCAGCACATCCGAAGCCAGCACAGCCAAGGAGGGGCATCCCCTGCAGCAAGTGCCCACCCAGGTGTACACCCTACAGCAAGTGCTCCCGCCACCACTGGTGGGACTGTCCTACACCTGTGGAGGCACCAGCCACTGAGGGCTCTTAGGCACTTGAAAGGCAGTTAGTACAACTGAGGAACTGCAGTCTTTTTTTTTTTGGTACGCCGGCCTCTCACTGTTGTAGCCTCTCCCGTCGCGGAGCACAGGCTCCGGATGCACAGGCTCAGCGGCCATGGCTCACGGGCCCAGCCGCTCCATGGCATGTGGGATCTTCCTGGACCAGGGTATGAACCTGTGTCCCCTGCATCGGCAGGCGGAGTCTCAACCACTGCACCACCAGGGAAGCCCCTGCAGTCTTAATATAGTTAGTCTAAATTAACTTAGACTGTAACCATCACAGGTGATGCGTGCTTCCTCCATTGGATGGCGGTGCCCACAGCAGAGATTCTCTAACACTGCTGCACATTAAAATTTCCTGGGGAGATTTTTAAACGCTGATGCCCAGGCTGTGTGCCAGACCAATGACATAGAATACCTGGGGGTGGGAGCGAGACACATCAGCATTTTTTTAACTCTCCGGGGATTCCAATATACAGGCAAGTCTGAGACCCAGTGCCCCAGGGAGACACCCCACAGGAGCACACGTGGTCAGATACAAGGATGGTGGCTGAAAACCCCCCCCGCCCCCGCCTTGTAATAAATACTAAACGGAAAACTGTAAGGTTCCCATTCATGCAATGGAATATTAAGTACACGGCATTCAAAGTAAACGATGAGATCTACACGTATCACCATGGGTAAGTCTAGAAAGCAGCGTTGACTAAAACGAAGTAGAGGGAACACCACTGACAATAAAATACCATTTATATGAATTTTAAAAATACACCAAACAATGATACATGTTGATTATAGACACACACACAGAACTGATACCAAGTTCAAGATGGCAGCACCTGCTAAGGAAGGAGAAAGCGGGGGCTGGGGGCCATGTACAAAGGGAGCTTCAGTTGCATGTGAACTTACTTCATTTTAAAAGATTTGAAGCAATTACAGCAAAATATTATTTGTTACAACTGGATGTTAGGACCCACGTGCATATTATATATATTTTCTCTACACTCTTCTGGTGCATTAAATTTTCCATCATCACAAAAAAGAGGACGGAGGAGTAGATCCCATGGTGGGCAGCACAGGGGATGGTGTTTCTTTGGTGGGGGAGGGTGGGGGCGGGGCAGTTGGCTGGACTATATTATCTAGAGGGAAAGAAACTAATTCCTAGTGTTCCTTCAAGTGGAGAGCCAATTCTCTTCAAGAATTTAAGGACTAAAGCAATTATGAGCCCTTCTTAGAGAAAAAAAAACTACTGGATAACAAAATCTGGCCATGCACACGTCAACCAAAATAAGGGAGCTAGGGATGCCCTTGGTAAAGGAAGCAACTTCGGAGGATAGAGGCTGTGGTGCAGGGCTGCTGGGGAGCACCAAATGCCCTCAAATATGGGATGATGGTGAAATGCTGCAGCCAGTAGGGGTGCAGAGGAGAATACAAACGTTACTAGCCCTGCCCCTATAAACGCTAAGATCTAACTAGCAAAAAACAAGCTGAGAAAGGGGAAATAACAGTGTTAATATATATCAGACACAGCCTATAAATTATAATACTAACTCCACCTTCAAAATAACTCTGTGACAAAGATACTGTTACTACTTCCATCTCACCAAGGAGGGAAATGGGTCACAGTGAGGCTTCACGATCTGCCCAAGGTCAAGCAGGCAGTGCACTTGGGCAAGTGCCCGAGGGACTTGCACCCAAGCTGTCTGGGTGCAAGTGTTAACCCCTGTGCTACACTGTTCCCTGAAATACAGTGTGCGTCTGCTGATTCCCTCTGCAGTGGTATTCAAGAGACAGTGTGCAAATCTGAACTTCTAGTTTTTAACTTCTAGTTAGAAAAAGAATGACTGGATAAACAACAAGGTCCTACTGCGTAGCGCAGGGAACTATATTCAATATCCTGTAATAAACCATAATGGAAAAGAATATGAAAAAATATATATATGTATTGGGTTGACCAAAAAGTTCGTTCGGGTTTTTCGTAACATCTTACGGAAAAACCCGAACGAACTTTTTGGCCAGCCCAATATAATTGCATCACTTTGAAGCAGAAATTAACACAACACTGTAGGTCAACTATACTTCAATAAAATAATTTTTAAAAAAAATATTTAACTGATATAGTGTTAAAATTTTTTAATATAAAGAGATAAAAAAAATAACCCCAACCACTAAAGATTTCTCATAACCTTTTCTACTGGACTGTAAAGCATATTCATATTCTATTTCCTGTTAAAGTAAAGCAAAACAAAATTTACATTTTAATATTCATCCTTAAAGTAAAACATACAATACAGAACTCTCTATACTCATCCCCTCTGCTTACATCCATGAACAGAGGGATGCCTGAAACGCTGCTCCCCAGGCATCGTGGGTAGGCTTGTTCTTGAAGGCGGCATTTTGCATGTGTGGGTTTTTTCCCTTTATTTTCTTATACCTTTCTGTATGGCTTGAATGTTTGATAATGGGTATTTATCATTTTTCACAACAAAGTTATTCCCAATACAATTTCCACTTAATGATACTTTGAAAAGACCAAGTAAAAAACACCAGTCAACGTGCCTCCTGTAGAAACAGAAGGAAAAGGAGGAGCATATGGACATTAAGAGGAAGAACATTCCTCCAAAAATAATCACAGGATCAGAAAGGTCTTTCAAAGACTGGCATCCTGCATGCACTGCAGGCACACAGCACCCTGTGAGCCCAGGGCTCCTTCGAAGGAGACGGCAGACTGTGCTCAGAAGGCACCGGATAAAAGAGCAGGCATGCCACGGAGACTAAAAATATAAGTTCAGGAGAAGAGTCCACAAAGAAGGAAATACAGATCAGAACTTACACCCTGCAAAACCAAACCACTGGTAGAGGGAAAAGCTTTGGAAATTCTATCAGACTGCAAAAACAAAAAGAACGCCACTTGACAAAAGACTCCTGTAGTGAGACAAAACAGGAGATGTCACAGAATATGAGAACAAAATGTGTAGAAAAAAGTGTTTCACGATGAGCTGCTATTTTCCAAAAAAATACAACCGTGGTACGAAAGCAGACAATTATTTTATGGAAGAAAATCTCTCTCCACAAGCATGTCTTATAGATACTGCCGGAAATGCTCTCTAGGCTGTATAAAGGGACCCGTTTGTCTTACCATGTCAAGAAAACATGTCGGTACATTTACTTGGACCATCACATTTCTTGGTATCTAAAATAATAGACACTTACCATTGCAACAAAAAGAATAAAATATCTAGGAATAAACCTACATAAGGAGACAAAAGACCTGTATGCAGAAAATTATAAGACACTGATGAAAGAAATTAAAGATGACACAAATAGATGGAGAGATATACCATGTTCTTGAATTGGAAGAATCAACATTGTTGATGACTCTACAACATTGAAAATGACTCTACTACCCAAAGGAATCTACAGATTCAATGCAATCCCTATCAAACTACCACTGGCATTTTTCACAAAACTAGAACAAAAAATTTCACAATTTGTATGGAAACACAAAAGACCCTGAATAACCAAAGCAATCGTGAGAACGAAAAATGGAGCTGGAGGAATCAGGCTTCCTCACTTTAGACTATACTATAAAGCTACAGTAATCAAGACAGTATGGTACTGGCACAAAAACAGAAATATAGATCAATGGAACAGGATAGAAAGCCCAGAGATAAACTCACGCACATATGGTCACCTTATCTTTGATAAAGGAGGCAGGGATGTACAGTGGAGAAAGGACAGCCTCTTCAATAAGTGGTGCTGGGAAAACTGGACAGGTACATGTAAAAGTATGAGATTAGATCACTCCCTAACACCATACACAAAAATAAGCTCAAAATGGATTAAAGACCTAAACGTAAGGCCAGAAACTATCAAACTCTTAGAGGCAAACATAGGCAGAACACTCTATGACATAAATCACAGCAAGATCCTTTTTGACCCACCTCCTAGAGAAATGGAAATAAAAATAAACAAATGGGACCTAATGAAACTTCAAAGCTTTTGCACAGCAAAGGAAACCATAAACAAGATCAAAAGACAACCCTCAGAATGGGAGAAAATATTTGCAAATGAAGCAACTGACAAAGGATTAATCTCCAAAATTTATAAGCAGCTCATGCAGCTCAGTAACAGAAAAACAAACAACCCAATCCAAAAATGGGCAAAAGACCTAAATAGACATTTCTCCAAAGAAGATATACAGACTGCCAACAAACACATGAAAGAATGCTCAACATCATTAATCATTAGAGAAATGCAAATCAAAACTACAATGAGATATCATCTCACACCAGTCAGAATGGCCATCATCAAAAAATCTAGAAACAATAAGTGCTGGAGAGGGTGTGGAGAAAAGAGAACACTCTTGCACTGCTGGTGGGAATGTGAATTGGTACAGCCACTATGCAGAACAGTATGGAGGTTCCTTAAAAAACTACAAATAGAACTACCATACGACCCAGCAATCCCACTACTGGGCATATACCCTGAGAAAACCATAATTCAAAAACAGTCATGTACCAAAATGTTCATTGCAGCTCTATTTACAATAGCTCAGAGATGGAAACAACCTAAGTGTCCATCATCGGATGAATGGATAAAGAAGATGTGGCACATATACACAATGGAATATTACTCAGCCATAAAAAGAAATGAAATTGAGCTATTTGTAATGTGGTGGATGGACCTAGAGTCTGTCATACAGAGTGAAGTAAGTCAGAAAGAGAAAGACAAATACCATATGCTAAAACATATATATGGAATTTAAGAAAAAAAATGTCATGAAGAACCTAGGGGTAAGACAGGAATAAAGACACAGACCTACTAGAGAATGGACTTGAGGATATGGGGAGGGGGAAGGGTAATCTGTGACAAAGCGAGAGAGTGACATGGACATATATACACTACCAAACGTAAAATAGATAGCTAGTGGGAAGCAGCCACATAGCACAGGGATATCAGCTCGGTGCTCTGTGACCACCTAAAGCAGTGGAATAGGGAGGGTGGGAGGGAGGGAAACGCAAGAGGGAAGAGATATGGGAACATATGTATATGTATAACTGATTCACTTTGTTATAAAGCAGAAACTAACACACCATTGTAAAGCAATTATACTCCAATAAAGATGTAAAAAAAAAAAGAAATAAAAATACTGAATCACAAAAAATAAATAAATAAAATAATAGACACTATTCCCTCCCTTCCTCCCTCCCTCTCTCTCTCTCTCTCTCTCACACACACACACACACACACACACACACACACACTCACACTCGAGATAAGAAGGTCCCTTTAAGCTAAACAGGAGCTCAAATATAACTTGAGGATTGTCAATAAACATAACTCCATCACATGAATAAAAATGAATAGCTTAAAAAAAAACAGTGGTGATGTGATGGCAGCAAGATGGTGGAATGGTTGTCTATAATCATTCCACACAGAACATCGATTTTGACCCACCACCCACGGACAAGAGTACCTTTGTGGGAGTTCAGGAGTCCAAAAGTTCCAACACAGCATTGAAGCAAAAAATCCAAGAGCAGAGGCACTGAAGAGAGTAATAGGAACAGTTTCACTTTGCCCGTGTCACCCTCCCCCAAGGTGGCAGTGCTCAGTGCCAATGAAGGCCCCTCAGCCTGCAATGTCTTCAGGAGGGAAAATTAGAGTTTGAGAGGGCTCCTGGCTTCCCCAGCTCTGCAGGACACAGCCCTAGAGGCCCACTCCTTTCTTGCCCTGCCCAGAATACTGAGGTCATCTGCTCTTAGTACCTGCCCTGGCTTTGCGGGACTGAGAGATGGCAGACAATCTTAAAAACTCCCCGCCAAGGGGCTTCCCTGGTGGCGCAGTGGTTGAGAGTCCTCCTGCCGATGCAGGGGACGTGGATTCTTCCCCCGGTCCGGGAGGATCCCACATGCTGCAGAACGGCTGGGCCCGTGAGCCATGGCCGCTGAGCCTGTGCGTCCGGAGCCTATGCTCCGCAGCGGGAGAGGCCACAGCAGTGAGAAGCCCGCGTACCGCAAAAAAAAAAAACAAACAAACAAACAAAAAAACAACTCCCCGCCAAGAAGGAACAAAAAGTATGGAGGAGGCATACCCACAGAAAAGGTCCAAGAAAGCCTCAGAATCCCTAGCTGGACTGACTGGTGAAGCTATTTCTCCCCCAAAGTCAGTCAGTAAAGACCAGAGGAGGTGACTGCTTCTTCAAATGCAGGAACAGGACAAGGATACCCACTCTCACCACTTCTATTCAACACAGTACTGGAAGTCCTAGCCACAGCAATCAGACAAGAAAAAGAAATAAAAGGCATCCAAATCAGAAAGGAAGAAGTAAAACTGTCTGTTTGCAGATGATATGATCTTACAAATTAAAAATTCTAAAAACTCCACCAAAAAAAACTGTTAGAACTAATAAATTCAGTAAAGCTGCAGGATACAAAATCAATATACAGAAATCAGTTTTGTTTCTGTACACTTCACAATGAATTATCTAAAGAAAAAATTAAGAAAACAATCCCATTTAAAAGAGAATATATATATATTTATATATATATATATATATATGAGTAAATTTAACAAAGGAGGCAAAAGACCTGTACAATGAAAATGATAAGACACTGATGAAAGAAACTGAAGAAGGAACACATAAACTAAAAGATATTTCACGTTCATGGATTGAAAGAATCAATACTGTTAAAATGTCCAAACTACCCAAAGTGACGTACAAATTTAATGCAAATTCCCAACCAAATGCCCTGTCAAATTCCCAATGGGATTTATCATAAAAATGGAAATAACAATCCTAAAATTTTTGTGGAATCATAAAAGACCCTGAATAACTAATGTAAACCTGAGAAAAAAGACAAAACTGGGGCATCACACTTCCTAATTTCAAACTCTATTACAAAGCTACAGTAATCAAAACAGTATGGCATTGGCATTAAAACAGACACACAGACAAATGGAACAGAATAGAGAGCCCATAAATAAACCCACACATATATGGCCAACTAATCTTAGACAAGGATGCCAAGAACACACAACAGGGAAGGGACAGTCTCTTCAAAAAGTGGTGCTAGGTAAACTTGATATCCACATGCAAAAGAATAAAACTGTTCCCCTATCTTACACCACTCACAAAAACTTACTACATATAAACTAAAGACTTAAATGTAAGACCTGAAACTAAGAAAATTTTAGAAGAAAACATAAGGAAAAAGCTCTTTGAGATTGGTCCTGGCAATAATTTTTTGGAAATGACACTAAAAGCACTGACAACAAAAGCAATAACAAAGAAGTGAGACTACATCAAACTAAAAAGCTCCTATACAGCAAAAGAAACAATCAACAAAATTAAAAAGCAAACTGTGAAATAGGAGAAAACATTTGCAAACCATATACCGGATAAGGGATTAATATCTAAAATATACAAGGAACTCACACAACTCAATAGCAAAACAACAACAAATAATCCAATTTAAAAATGAGCAAAGGACTGAATAGACATCTTCCCAAAAAAGAGATACAAATGGCCAACAAGTACATGAAAAGGTGCTCAACATCACTCATCATCAGGGAAATTCAAACCAAAACCACAATGAGATATCACCTTATGCTTGTTAAAATGGCTTCATGAAAAAGACAAGAGATAACAAGTGTTGGTGAGGATGTGGAGAAAAGGGCACCCTTGTGCACTGCTGGTGGGAATGTAAATTGGAACAACCATCATGGGAATGATTGTGGAGGCTCCTCAAAACATTTAACATACAACTACCATATGATCCAGGAATCCCACTTCTGGTTATTTATCTGAAGGAAACAAAATCAATGTCGAAGAGGTATTTGTACTCCCATGTTCACTGCAGCATTACTCACAATAGCCACAACATGGAAACAACCTATATGTTCAGCAACAGAGGAACTGATAAAGAAAATGTGTGTGTGTACCCACACACCACACATGGAATATTATTCAGCCATAAAAGGAAACCCTGCCATTGCGACAACATGGATAAACCTAGAAGACATTATGCTAAGTGCAATAAACCAGATAGAGAAAGAAAAATACTGTATATGATCTCACTCATATGTGGAATCTTAAAAAAAGATATTTTTTAAAATTTCAACTGATAGAAACAGAGAATGGTGATTTCCAAGATGTAAAAACATCTTCCCATTTCCCCTAGAGGGTAGGGGAAATGGGAAGATGTTGGTCAAAGTGTGCAAACTTTCAGTTATAAGATGAATAAGTTCTGGGCATGGTGACTATAGTTAATAATATTGTACTGTACACTTTAAATTCACTAAAGAAGTATATCTTCAGCATTCTCACCACAAAATTTAAAAAGGCAACCCTGTGAGTTGATGGATGTGCTATTTAATTGTGGTAGCCATTTCACAATGTATACATATATCAAGTCTTCACATCGTACACTTTAAATATATACAACTTTATTTGTCAATTATACCCTAACAAAGGCGGAAAAAACAACGGCAAAGTCCAAAATATATAAACTGAAGATAATTCTGGTTTTATCTGAAATATTAAATATTATAAATAAAATAATATAGAATAGAAATAATCTCAAAAAAGATGACAAACAGATGTATACTTTACAAGTATTAGCTAAAGCTGACAAAAGTAAATAATCTTTTATTTGGATAATTAGAGAGCAAAATGACCATCAAACAGCCATTCAACTCTGTGATGTATGACCTATGAACTCACTTCCCACTTTCATCCTTCCAGAATTATTTACATTACTATTTATAATGGCCAACAAAAAAACAATGCAATTCCAAGCCTGGCAAGTTGACCCTGTATTAAATTTACCCATCAATTCTACACAAACCTCCCATGTTTCCTATGAAAAAAGAGATTTTTCATAAAAAAATAAGAGTCATCCACATACAACTTAAACCTAAAAAACAGCATTGAAATATTTTAAATTTGAAAAGCCTATTGTAGAAATCTACAAGAACTAATAAGTGAGTTCAGCAGGGTTGCAGAATACAAGATCAATACACAAGATGCAGCTGAATTTCTATATATTAATAACAAGTACTCAGAAACTTAAATTTAAAAACAACATTATTCAAAAATTGTGAAATAAACAGGGGTAAGTCTGACATAAGATGTATAAGACCTGTACACTAAAAACTAAAAAACACCTTTGAAAGAAATTTAAGACCTCAATTAAAGACCTAAATAAATGAAGGGGTATAATGTGTTCATAAGACATAAAACTCCATATTGTTACAACATCAATTCTCCCCAAATTGATCAGTAGAAGTGATTTTTCAACACGGGGTGACTTTGTCCCTCCAGGAGATATCTGCAACGTCTGGAGACATTATTAGTTGTTGTAACTTGTGAGCAGGGGATAGTTCTGCTATCTAGTGAGCAAAGGCCAGGGATGCTGCTAAACAACCTGCAATGCAGAGGACAGCTCTCATAACAAAGCATTATCCCAGCCCCAAATGTCAACAGTGCCAGTGCCAAGATTGAGAAAATACTGATCTATAGATTTAATGCAATTCCAAAATCCCAGCAGGCTTCATTATAAAACTGAAACACTGCATCTGAAATTCACATGAAAATCCAAAGGATATAGAACAGCTAAGACAGCTCTGAAAAATAAGATCAAAGTTGGAAAATTAATACATCCTGATTTCAAGGTTTGATATAAAAGTTACCGTATGTTGAGAGAGAATTCTCCATGTATTTCTACAGTCTGGGCTTTCTGAGCAATCAGCATGGGAATAACACAGTGAGAGGGTGATGTGAATGTCTTGAAAGCCAGAGAGAGATTTAGAGAGATTTAGAGACTCATCTCCCCTGTAGCCATTTGCTTATATTCCAGTGTAATAAACCTGGGAGAGAAAGAACAGAGATGCCAGCCACCCTACATGAATCCACAGCTTCTCTCCTAGGGTGCAGCTCCCCCATACTTATGGGGAACAGCTGGGACTCACCATGACGCCCCCCAGGGGAACTGACACAAGATGCACTATGAGTAATAAAACGTTTGTTCTTGGCTCCAGAGACCTCATTTCCACACACACACACACACGCACACTCACACACATGCACACACACACACACACACACACACGGGTTTTCGGGAATTTTTTAACACAATAATCAAGGCAGTGTGGTGTTAGCATCAAGATAGACAAATAGACCAATGGAGCATTGCAAAACTAGACCCACAAATACAGGGACAAAAAATGTTGACAAACATACGAAAGCAATTCTGTTGAGAAAGCCAGTCTTTTCAACAAATGGTGCTTGAAAATTGGATCTCCTTATGGAAAAAAATGAAATAAACTTCAGTGTTTATCTCATACTACAAAAAAAAGAGTTAATTTCAAATGACTCACAGACTTCAATGTACTATAAAATTTGCATCAAAAGAACAAAAGAAAATCTTTGTGACCTTGGATCTGGCAAAGATTTCTTAGATACAATACCAAAGCATGAATCATAAAAGAAAAAAATTGAAAAACTGGACTTCGTAAATATTTTAATGTTTTGTTTTTTAAAAGTCTTAGTGTCCAAGACACTGTTAAGAGAATGAAAAGACAAGCCATACAGTAGAAGAAAACAATTGCAAAGCATATATATTGCAAAGGATTTGTACCCAAAATATATAAAGAACTCAGAAAATTTAATAAAAAGAGGTATGACAGCAAAAACAGCAGAGTAAGGACCAATGAAAAGTCTCTCCACCATAAAAGCAATGAAAAACTTGCTTTTTCATGGCCAAAAAAAGTCAGAATCAACTTTTCAAGAACTTTAGAAATAAATAAGAGGTTTGCAGCAATCTAGTGAGTATTTATTAAAGAAAAACAGCTATATCTCAGTAAAAACAATGAGCATTTGCGGCATTTTAGCTTGCCCTATTCCCATCCTACCTCCCAAGCTCCACTGTAGCCTTGAAACTAACAGCCCACAATCATGGTGCATACCAGCAGTCAGGCAAAGCACAGCAGAAGCTGCCTCAAAGCCCCATTCCCAGAGAACTGTCACAACGTGACCTGTCTGCCCGTTCTCTGGAAGAACCCACTCAGAAGGCTGTCTTTATTTGACCTGATTCAGAGCCCACTCAGCACGAAAAGTCTTTTCCCTGGGAATATTTGTGGGAAACAATGGAAGAAAACTTAATAATCACAGCTACTAGAAGCAATGGATAACAAAGGGGCACAAAATAGGCTGACCAAAAAGCTTAAAGGAAAAAGCCATGGAACGAAATGTCCATTAGGCCTTGGAAAAGCTCCAACATACTCCTGAAAATCTAGAAAGCCACAGCATGAAAAGGGTTATGCACGAGCCAGGGACTGTGCACGTGCTCAGGAAAGGCCTGAGAAAGCCCTAAGCACTTGTCTCTGACTGACCTTGAGGTTCTGTGCAAGCAGGAAGTGAATGGAGCTGTAAGCTAACTGGTTGCGTGTAGAAAGTATGGCTCAATATCTACACACAGCCCTTCTGTAAAGACCTCTACGATTCTAACTCATTCCAGGTATTTAGGAAATTTCTGTCTGATCATTGGTTGACACCTAAGCTAACTGAGCAGAGAATTCAGTAGTGACACCTGACAAAGAATACTAACTTTACAGAATCATTTTAAATCACTGAACAAGCAACAATAACAAATAAACTAGGAAGGGGGAATGACCAAATATCCAGAGTTGCCACATTATATTATTTAGAATGTCAAATTTTCAACAAAAGATTATGAGGCATACAAGTAAACAAGAAAACATAATCCACATACAGCGGAGAAATACAGTAATCAATAGAAACTTCCTGAGGAAGCCTAGATGTTGGACATACTAAATAAAGACTTTAAATAAGCTATTTTAAACATGTTCAAAGAATGTTGTCTCACCAAATAGAGGATATCAATGAAGACATAAAAATAATAGAAAGAATGAAATGGAAATTCTGTAGTTGAAAAAAGTACAATAATTTAAAAACTTCCTAGAGGAAATCAACTGCAGATTTGAAAAGGCAGAAAAAAAATGAGTGAACTTACAGATAGGTCAATTAAAATCATGCAGTCTGAGGAAGAGAAGAAAAAAGAATGAAGGAAAAGGAACACAGCCTCAGCCTCAGTAATCTATAAGACATCATCAAACATACCAAGACACATATAATGGGAGTCTCAGAAGGAAAGGAGAGACAAAAAAGGGCAGAATGGATATCTGAAGAAATAATGGCTCAAAGTTTTTATGAAAAACATTAAATAGGAGGTATAACATCCAAGAAGTTCAACAAATTCCAAATAATATGAACTCAAAGACAAGCACACCTAGACAAAGCATAAAAAAGTTGTTGAAGGACAAAGACAATGAGAATATGAAAAGCAGCAAGTGAGAAGCAACTGATCATGGACAAGAGAGCCTCAATAAGACTAGCAGTTAATTTCTTATCAGAAGGCAATGAGATGAAATATTCAAAGTGCTGAAAGAAAAACTCTCAGCCACGAATTTTATATACAAAAAAATTATCATTCAATAAGGCGAAATTAAGAAGTTTCCAGGTAAACTAAAACTGAGGTAGTCTGTCACTAGCACACTTGCCCTACAAGATATACTCAAAGGAATCCATTAGGCAGAAATGAAAGAACACTAGATAGGTAACTAAAATCCACATGAAGAAAAAAAAGCACCCGTAAGGTAACTACATAGGTAAACATTAAAAATGGTATAAATTTTTGTTTGTAACTCTTTTCAACAATCTGATATAAAAGACATCTATATAAAGCAACAATTAAATATCTCTGTTGATGTAGTTCACAACAGATAAAGATGTAATTACATAACAGGAACAGAAAAAATGATGGGTAAGGAATAGGGACACATAAAAGCAAAAATTCTGTAAGCTATGGTAATTAAATTTACTTGAACTAGATTCCTATAAATTGTTCATTTCAATCTCCAGTGCAACCACTATAAAATAACTCGAAAATGTAGTAAAAGACAAGGGAATAAAATGACACACCGGAAAATATGCATTTAATGCAAAAGGCGGCAGTAATGGATGAACCAAGAAAAAAAGAAGACATAAGACATATAGAAAACAAACAGCAAAATAACAGATATAAATACTACCTTACTAGTAATTACATTAAATGTAAATGGATTAAACACTCAAATTTTAAAAGGCAGACATTGATAGAACAGATTTTTTTTAAATAACGCAATCCAACTATAAGCTATCTCTAAGGGAAACACTTTAGATTCAAATACACATATTGATTGAAAGTAAAAGGATGGAAAAAGATATACCATGCAAACAGTAACCAAAAGGGATCTGAAGTGGCAACACTAATATCAGACAAAATAGACTTTGAGAGAAAAGATATTACTGGAGACCCCCCAAAATTTAATAATGATAAAACTATCACTCTAACTAGAAGATATAACAATTGTAAATATATGTGCACCTAAAAACAGAGCCCCAAGATATATAAAGCAAAAGGTGGAAGAATTTAACATAGAAATAGATAATTTGACAATAACAGTTCCTGCGTTTCCACCTTGAAAATGGATAGAATATCTAGACAAAATATCCACAAGAAGATAGCAAACTTGAACAACTCTGTGAACCAACTCAACCTAACAGACACCTATAGAACACCCCACTCAACAAAAGCAGAATATATTCTTCTGAAGGGCATATGGGACATTCTCCAGTATAGACCACATGTTATGCCCTAAAACAAATCTGTGTAAATTTGAAAGGACTGAAATCATATAGAGTATGCTCTCTGACCACAATAAAATGAAATTAGAAATCAATAATGGAAGGAAAACTAGAAAATTCACAAATATGTAAAAATAAAACAACCCACTACTAAATAATCAATAGGTCAAAGAAAAAAATCTCAAGAGAAATTGGGGGAGGGGGGGCCCAAGATGATGGCTTAGGAAGATCCTGAACTTACCTCCTCCCACAGACACACCAAATCTACAGCTACACATGGATCACTTCTTTCTGAAAAAGATCTGAAAACTAGATGAACTGCTTCTCCACAACAGATAAAAGGGCCAAACTGAGACAAGTAGGAAAGGCAGAGACATGGTCTTGCAAAAATCCCACCCCTGGTGCAGCAATGTACAATAGGGAGGGGTCTCACCACTCCAGCACTTCTCCCGGAAAATCGAGGGGTTTGTGCCCCACATCAGGCACCCGAACCCCTGGGATCTGCATGAGAGAGACAAGCACCCCAGATGTCTGCTCAGTAAACCAACAAGGGACCCAAGTGCTATAGAAAACTGAGATTCCCCCTTTAAAGGGCGTGCATGCAATCTCACTCACCCCAAGACCTAGCAAAAAAAAGCAGTTTGAAAGGCACTTAGACTATACGTGAAGAACACTAATTCTGCTAATCTAAAAGCATACACTGGAAGGGCAGGGGTCGGCTGAAATTCTTCTTGGAGACAGAGGTGCTGATGGACACTGTTATTCCACTTTCCACCTACCCTGCCAGCACAGGCGGGCGAGATTGAAGGCAGCACCACCTCTCTACCTCACTAAGACAGGCAGGGGTGAGTGTTGGTAGCACTATCCCACTGCCTTGCTAAAGCCCGAGAGTGTGGGCAGGTGCAGAATTCCCCCACTCCCCGGTTGGGGAAGGTGAGCAAAAGTGGCCATGGCATTCTCTGTTCCCAACCTAAAGCCAACATGTGCACAATGGCAAGGCACTGTCCCAATGCACTGCTGAAACCCGGGGGCACGTGTAGTCAAGATGTTTTCTCATTGCCTTGTTGAAGCCGGGGAACATGTCCTGCCCTCTGCACTCTTAGGCTGCCTTGCTAAAGCCAGTGGGCCCATGCAATCCACACAGGGGGCACCCCTTGACCACCTGGCTCTGGTGGCCAAGGGGACTGGCGTTACTGGGCTCCAGGGGGCTGTAACAATCAGAAAGACAGTTCTCAACAGGCCACCCCCCCCACCCCCCCCACCCCCCACAAGGCACTGCAAAGGCAGCGGACTGAAACACAACCCCAGTCTTCTTATGAAAGGCCTGTTTAGTCAGCCTGGAGCTTTCCCCTGAGGCTTCAGATTTCCCACACATCTGGAGGCTAAGGAGGCACTCCCAGGGCACATAAGTAGGGAGACATCACTCTTGCACATACCTCTGGCCTCACTACAGATCAACAAAACCACCCAGAAAGGAATTATTGCACTCATCTGGAGACCGGATTTTCGCAACTGTCACCGAGGGGACACTTCCAGAACTCCTAGACTGGAGGCCAGAAGGGATTATGACCACGGCCCCACAGGGGCCGTGTATGTATTTTCATACTTTAAAAGCTGCTGCCTGAGGGTGTGACTCCCAGTCAGCCTGAAACTAGGTGACAAATAAGATTCCTCCCCTTGGAACACTGACAAATCTTGGCACACCCTCAACACAGGGAATATCAAGAACAAACCAGGCAATTTAGACAATCACCAAGGTACTAGAGACAACCAAAAGCTAGGACAAGGTGGAACAAGAAGGTTCATCATCTAAGCAAGGCCACTCCTTCAAGGCTGAGAGAGGGAGCTGTTTCCTTTAATACAAAGACACAAACACATGAGGAGACAGAGAAACATGTTCCAAATGAAAAAACAAGATAAAACCTCAGGAAGAGACCTAATGATATGGAGATAAGTAATCTACCTGATAAAGAATGGAAACTAATGGCCATAAAGATGCTCAACAAACTCAGGAGAAGAATGGATGAAACAGCGAGAACTTCAAAAGAGATTGAGGGCTTCCCTGGTGGCGCAGTGGTTGGGAGTCCGCCTGCCGATGCAGGGGACACGGGTTCGTGCCCCAGTCCAGGAAGATCCCACATGCCACGGAGCGGCTGTGCCCGTGAGCCATGGCCGCTGAGTCTGCACGTCCGGAGCCTGTTGCCCCGCAATGGGAGAGGCCACAACAGTGAGAGGCCCGTGTACCGCAAAAAAAAAAAAAAAAAGAGAGATTGAAAATATAAGAAAGTACCAAACAGAAGTCACGGAGCTGAAGAATACAATAGCTGAACTGAGAAATATAAGAGCAGCCTGGATAAAGGACAGCTCAGCAAGCTGGAAGACAAAGCAATGGAACTCACCCAGAAAGAGCAGCAAAAAGAATTAAAAAGAAAAAAAAGAAAATTTAAGGGACCTGTAGGGCATCAAGCAGAATAACATTTGCATTATAGGGAGTCCCAGAAGGAGAAGAGAGAGAGAAAGGGCCACAAGATTTATTTTAAGAAATAACAGCTCAACCCTTCCCTAACCTAGGAAGGAAACAGACATCCAGGTCCAGGTAGCCCAGAGAGTTCCACGATGAACCCAAAGAGAGCCACACCAGGACACATTATAAAAAATGTCAAATGTCAAAGTTAGAGAGAATCTTAAAAGCAGCAAGAGAAAAACAAACTGTTACATACAAGGGCACCTCCATAAGACTATCAGCAGATTTCTCAGCAGAAACTCTGCAGGCCAGAAAAGAATAGCGTGATATATTCAGATCTGAAAGGGAAAAAGCTTCCAATGAAGAATACTCTTCTTGGCAAGGTTATAATTCAGGATTGAAGAACAGATAAAGAGCTTTCCAGACAAGCAAGAGTTTAAGGAGTTCAATACCAAACAAAAAACAATACCAATACAAAAAACATTGGTTCAATACCAATACAAAAAGCATTGACAAGATTTCCTTAAGCTAAAAAGAAATGGCACTAATTAATAACAATAAATGAAACCTCATTACAAAAGGTAAATATATAGTAAAGGCATGAGATTAATCTTAGCTATTATGAAGGTTGTTAAAGGACAAAAGTAGTAAAACTAAAACTAAAATAATTCGTTACGGGGTACAAAAAATAGACAGATATAAAATGTGACGTCTGTGAAAATGAAAAACAGAAACCCTCATTCAAAATGGAGTCAGGAAGTCCTGAAGTGGGGGATCTCCCACACATATCACTCATCACAGTGTACTTTACATGCCCCAGTAGGAAGAAGCTTACTTTACACACCCCAGCAGGAAGAAGGAAGATTTTCTCCTTGTCCAGCAACAACCCAGCCAATAAGAAATTGCCACAACCCCAAACTCTGCTCTCCTCCAATGAACTTTCCTTCAGAACAGCCCCTCCCAACTGCCCCCTTTCCTCTCCTTTGTTCTCCAGACTTACCTATGGTTTGCCATAGTTTGCATATCCTGAATTGCAATTCCTCTGCTATTCCCAAATAAACTCGATTTTGCAGGCCAAACTGCTTACCTTTTTGTTTTAAAGGCTGACACATCAAAAACATAAAATATGAAGGGGAGGAGTAAAAATATAGAATTTTGGAATGCGTTCAAATTTAAGTTCCTATCAACTTAGACTATTATATACATAGGATGATACATATGTGAACCCCACGTTAACAACAAAGCAAAAACTTATAGTAAATACACAAAAGAAAATTATAAAAGACTAAACATAAAACTAAAAGTCATCAATCCACACAGCAAGAGCAAAAGAGAAGAATGGAACAGAGAGGAACTACAAAAACAGCCAGAAAACAAGAGACTGCCTACAAGAGACTCACCCAGAAGTAAGGACACACACAGACTGAAAATGAAGAGATAACAAAGGATATTTCATGCAAATGGCAACAAAAAGAAAGCTGGCATGGCTTTATTCATATCAGACAAATAAAACTTTAAAAAAAAAGACTAATAAAAGACAAAGAGGGAAACTATACAATGACAAAGGGGTCAACCCAGCAAGAAATATGACATTTATAAATATATGTGCCCAACATCAGGGCACCTAAATATATGAAGCGAATAGTAACAGACCTAAAAGGAAAAATTGACAACAAACAATAATAGGAGGGGACTTTAACACTCCATTTATATCAATGAATAGATCATCTAGATAGAAAGTCATTAAGAAAGCATAGGCCATAAACAACACATTAGACCAGATAGACTTAATAGATACCTACAGAACATTAAATGCAGAAGTAGCAGAATAAAAATTCTCCTCAAGTTCACATGGAACATTCTTCAGGATAGATCACATGTTAGACCACAAAACAAGACTCAATAAATTCAAGAAGATGGAAATCATATTAAGTATCTCTACTGGCCACAATGGTATGAAACTAGAAATCAATTACAAGAAGAAAACTGGAAAAACTACAAATACATGGAGATTAAACAACACGTTACTGAACAACTACTAGGTCAAAGGAGAAATCAAAAACTACCTAGAGACAAATGAAAACAGAAACATGACATACAAAAATCTATGGGATGCAGCAAAAATGGTTCTAAGAGGGAAGTTCATACCCATACAGGCCTACCTCAGAAAACAAGAAAAGTATCAAATAAACAACTTTACATTTTAAAGAACTAGAAAAAGAAGAACAAATGAAGCCTGAAATTAGTAGCAGAAAGTAAATAATAAAGATCGGAGCAAAAATAAAGTAGAACTAAAAAAACAATAGGAAGAAGAAACACTTCCAAATTCATTTTACAGGGCTAGCATTACCATGGCAACAAAACCAGAAAAGGACAACACACACAAAAAAGAAAATTACAGGCCAATATCTCTGATGAACACAGATGTAAAAATCATCAACAAAATAACTAGCAAACCAAATTCAACAATACATTAAAAGAATCATACACCATAATCAAGTGGGATTTACTCCAGGGAGGTAAGAATGGTTCAACACCCTCAAATCAATCAATGTGACACAACATTAACAAAATGAAGAATAAAAATCATATGATTATCTCAATAGGTACAGAAAAAGAATCTGACAATATTCAGCATCCATTTATTATAAAAACTCTAAACAAAGTGGATATAGAGGAAATGTACCTTAACATAATGAAGGCCTATATGACAAACTCACAGCTGGTATCATACCCAATGGTGAAAAGCTGAAAGTCTTCCCTTAAGATGAGGACCAAGACAAGGATGCCCACTCTCCCCACTTTTATTCAACATAGTATCAGAAGTCCTAGACTCAGCAATTAGGCAAGAAAAGTAAATAAATGGTAAACAAATTGAAAAGGAGGAAGTAAAGCTGTTACTATTTGCAGATGACATGATAATATATATAAAAAACCTTAAAGGGCTTCCCTGGTGGCGCAGTGGTTGAGAGTCCGCCTGCCGATGCAGAGGACACAGGTTCATGCCCCGGTCCGGGAGGATCCCACATGCCGCGGAGCGGCTGGGCCCATGAGCCATGGCCGCTGAGCCTGCGTGTCCAGAGCCTGTGCTCCACCAAAAAAAAAAAAAAAACCTTAAAGACCACACACACACACACAAACTGTTAAAATACCTGAATCTAGTAACATTGCAGGGTATAAAATTATATACAGAAATCTGTTAGTAACATTTCAGGGTATAAAATTATATACAGAAATCTGTTGCATTTAAACACACTAACAGCAAACTATCAGAAAGAGAAATTAAGAAAATCCCATTTACAACTGTATCCAAAAGAATAAAATTACCTAGGAATAAATTTAACCAAGGAGGTGAAAGACCTATACACTAAGAACTATAAGACACTGATGAAAGAAACTGAGGAAGGCACAAATAAATGGAAAGATATTCCATGCTCATTTTAATATTGTTAAAATGTCCACATTCCCCAAAGCAATCTACAGATTCAATGCAATCCCTATCAAAATTCCAATGGCATTTTTCACAGAACTAGAACAAATAATCCTAAAATTTGTATGAAACTACAAAAGAAGAGGCAAAACAATCTTGAGAAAGAACAAAACTGGAGGTACCATGCTCCCTTTCAAGCTATACTACAAAGCTAAGTAATCAAAACAGTACAGTACTGTAATAAAAAGAGATACATAGATCAATGGAACAGAATAGAGAGCCCAGAAATAAACCCACACATACATGGTCAATTAATTTATGACAAAAGAGGCAAGAATACACAATGGGGAAAGGACAGTCTCTTCAATAAATGGTGCTGAGAATATTTGACAGCTACATACAAAAGATTGAAACTGGACCACTATCTTACACCGTATACAAAAAATTAGCTCGGGCTTCCCTGGTGGCGCAGAGGTTGAGAGTCCGCCTGCTGATGCAGGGGCCGTAGGTTTGTGTCCCGGTCCAGTAAGATCCCACGTGCCGCGGAGCGGCTCGGCCCGTGAGCCATGGCCGCTGAGCCTGTGCGTCCGGGGCCTGTGCTCCACAACGGGAGAGGCCACAACAGTGAGAGGCCTGCGTACCACAAAAAAAAAAAAACATGTATGGACCTAGACTGTATTATGCTAAATGAAATATGTCAGACAGAGAAAGACAAATACCACATGATTCCACTTATGTGTGTAATCTGAAAAACAAAACAAAACCCAGACTCATAGATACAGAGAACACATAATGGTTGCCGGAGGTGAGGACGTTGGAGGAGAGGGGTTGGAATGGGTGAAGAGGATCAGGAAGTACAAACTTCCAGTAATAAAATAAATAAGTCATGGGGATATAACGTGCAGCATGGGGAATATATAATAACATTGTATTAACTTTGTATGCATGTATGCATAGTAACTAGACTTATAGAGTGGATTATTTCACAACATACAAATACTGAATCACTAATATAATATTGTATGTCAATTATATGTATGTATGTTATATATATATGTGGAAATTGGAAAATGCTTTCATATGGATGAAAACAAAACCATAGCATACCAAAATTTATGGAATGTAGCAAAAACAGTGCTTAGTGGTAAATTTAGAGCTATAAGTGCTTATATTAAAAAAGGAGAAAAATCTCAAGTCAACCTAACCTTCTACTTTAAGAAACTAGGAAAAGATCCAACTAAAGCAAACAAAGGAAAGAAACAGTAAGACTTAGACTGGAAATAAACAGAAAATTTTTTTAAGTAGAGAAAATCAATGAAACCGGAATTTGGTTCTTTTAAAAGATCACATTTTAAAATTGAAAAACCTTTAGATACACTGACCAAATAGAGAGGACGAGGGAGGGAGAAAGAGAAAGAGAAAGAGGACTCAAATTACTAATGTCAAAAATTAAAAGTGAGCATATTACTACTGATCTTACAGAAATAAAAGAATTACAAGGGAATACTACAAACAACTGTATGACAAAAAGTTAGACAACACTGATGAAATGGATAAATTCCTACAAAGTTACAAACTACAGAAACTGATTAGAAAGAATAGAAATTTTGAATACACTTATAATAAGAAAAGAGATTGAGTTAACAATCAAAAACCTTCGTTTAAAAAAGGCCCAGAATCAGATGGCTTCACTGGAGACTTCTACAAAACATTAAAGAAGAATTAACATCAATCCTTGACAAACTCTTCCAAAAATTAAAGAGGGAATAGTTTTCAACTCATTCTGTGAGACTAATATTAGTCTGATACCAAAATCCACAAACACATCACAAAAAAACTACATAACAATATTCCCTATAAATAAGACTGAAAACACTCTCAACAATGTATCAGCATATCAAATCCAGCAACATACAGCAGGATTATGCACCATGACCAACTAGAATATATCTCAGGAATGAAAAGTTGATTTAACATACAAAAATCAGTCAATATAACACAAAATATTAATTAAAAACAGGGGAAGGAAATGGTATGGTTATCTCAATATACACAGTAAAAGCCTTTGTAAAAAAACAACTTTTCATGATTTAAAAGGAAAAACAAAACAAAACCTCAACTACTAAGAAATAGAAAGGAATTTCATCAACCTGATAAAGGGCATCTACAAAGAACCTACAGGCTACTTTAGACTGAAAGCTTCCCCATTAAGATCAAGACCAAGACAAGGATATCTGTTCTTACCACTTACTCTTTTCTATTCAACATTATACTGGTGGTGCCAGCCAGGGTAATTAGGCAAGAAAGTGAAATAAAAGGCAACCCAATTGGAAAAGAAGAATTAAAACTATATTTTCAGATGACATGATCTTCTAGATATAAAGATCTTTAGGAATCCACAAAAATATTACTAGAGCTAATAAATGAGTACAGCAAGGTTGTGAGATACAGAAATCAATAAACAAAAATCAATTGTATCTCTGTACATGTGCAACGAACAATCCAAAAATAAATTTCAGAAAATAATTCTGTTTACAACACCGTAAAAAATAAAAAAGGAATAAATCTTTAGCAAAAGAAGTACAAGATGTGTACACTAAAAACTACAAAATATCATTGAAGCAAATTAAAGAGTATTTAAATAAAAGGAAAGACAGCCTTTATTCCTGGACTAGAGAACAGTGGTCTCCAACTTTTTTGGCACCAGGGACTGGTTTCACGGAAAACAATTTTTCCACGGACCGGGCCGGGGCGGAGGGATGGTTCACGTGGTAACACAAGTGATGGGGGGCGGCAGATGAAGCTTCGCTCACTCAACCACCACTCACCTCCTGCTGTGCAGTCCACTTCCTAACAGGCCACGGACCGGTACTGGTCTGTGGCCCGGGGGTTGGGGACCCCTGGTTTAGATGGTGATACTCCCCAAATTGATCTAAAAATTCAATACAATCCCAGCTAGACTTTTTGCAGAATTGGATAATATGGATCCTACAATTAATATGGAAATGCTAGGGGTAAGAATAGCAGGATTCACATTTCCTGATTTTAAAACTCACTACAAAGCTACAGTAATCAACACAGTGTCATACTGGTATAAGGATAGATAAATCAATGGAAAAGACCTGAGAGTCCAAAACTAAACCTATACATTTATTGTCAATTGATTTTCAACAATAGTGCCAAGAAAATTCAATATGGAAAAAAACAGCCTTTTCCACAAACAGTGGAATAGCTCCATGCAAAAGAATAAAACTGAACCCCTATTTCACACTATATATAAAACCTAAGTCAAAATGGATCAAAGACCTACATATAAGAGCTGAAACTATAAAAGTCTTAGAAGAAAACATGGATAAAAACCTTCATGATGTTGGATTAATGGTTTCTTAGATGGACACCAAATACAAGCAACCAAAGAAAAAAAAGATATTTAACCTCATCAAAATTAAAACTTTTCTTGTTCAATGGACACTGTAAGAAAGTATAAAGACAATGCACAGAATTAGAGAAAACATTTGCAAAGCATATATCTGATAAGGGTTTAGTATCCAGAATATATAAAGAACTCTTATAACTCAATAATACAAGACAAGAATACAAGGTGTGTTCTTCCCCGGGAGAACACACGGTGCGCCTCAGGCTGGTGCAACATCACTCCAGCCTCTGCCGCCGCAGGATCACCCTGCATCCGTACCCCTCCCTCCCCCCGGCCTGAGTGAGCCAGAGCCCCTGAATCAGCTGCTCTTTTAACCCTGTCCTGTCTGAGTGAAAAACAGACGCCCTCAGGCAACCTACACACAGAGGCGGGTCCAAATACAAAGCTGAACCCCAGGAGCTGTGCGAACAAAGAAGAGAAAGGGAAATTTCTCCCAGCAACCTCAGGAGCAGAGGATTAAATCTCCACAGTCAACCCCATGTACCTTGCATCTGTGGAATACCTGAATACACAAGGAATCATCCCAAATTGAGGAGGTGAACTTTGGGAGCAAAGGTATATTCTTATCACTTTTTCTCTTTTTGTGAGTGTGTATGTGTATGCTTCTGTGTGTGATTTTGTCTGTAGAGCTTTGCTTTTACCATTTGTCCTAGGGTTCTGCCTGTCCATTTTTTTGTTGTTTTATTACTTTAAAAAAATATTTTCTTAATAATTATTTTTATTTTAATAACTTTATTTTATTTTACTTCATTTTATTTTATCTTCCTTCTATTTTTTCTACCTTTTATTCTGAGCCATGTGGATGAAAGGCTCTTGGTACTCCAGCCAGGCGTCAGGGCTGTGCCTCTGAGGTGAGAGAGCCAAGTTCAAGACACTGGTCCACAAGAGACCTCCCAGCTCCATGTAATATCAAATGGCGAAAATCTCCCAGAGATCTCCTTCTCAACACCAAGACCCAGCTTCACTCAACGACCAGCAAGCAACAGTGCTGGACACCCTATGCCAAACAAATAGCATGACAGGAACACAACCCCACCCATTAGCAGAGAGGCTGCCTAAAATCATAATAAGGCCACAGACACACCCAAACACACCACCAGATGTGAACCTGCCCACCAGAAAGACAAGATCCAGCCTCATCCACCAGAACACAGGCACTAGTCCCCTCCACCAGGAAGCCTACACAACCCACTGAACCAACCTTAGCCACTGGGGACAGACACCAAAAACAACTGGAACTATGAACCTGCAGCCTGTGAAAAGGATACTCCAAACACAGTAAGTTAAGCAAAATGGGAAGACAAAAAAACACACAGCAGATGAAGGAGCAAGGCAAAAACCCACCAGACCTAACAAATGAAGAGGAAATAGGCAGTCTACCTGAAAAAGAATTCAGAATAATGATAGTAAAGATGATCCAAAATCTTGGAAATAGAATAGAGAAAATACAAGAAACGTTTAACAAGGACCTAGAAGAACTAAAGACCAAACAACCAGTGATGAACAACACAATAAATGAAATTTAAAACTCTCCAGATGGGATCAAGAGCAGAATAACTGAGGCAGAAGAATGGATAAGTGACCTGGAAGATAAAATAGTGAAAATAACTACTGCAGAGCAGAATAAAGAAAAAAGAATGAAAAGAATTGAGGACAGTCTCAGAGACCTCTGGGACAACATTCAACGCACCAACATTTGAATTATAGGGGTCCCAGAAGAAGAGAAAAAGAAAGGGACTGAGAAAATATTTGAGGAGATTACAGTTGAAAACTTCCCTAATATGGGAAAGGAAATAATCAAGTCCAGGAAGCACAAAGAGTCCCATACAGGATAAATCCAAGGAGAAACATGCCAAGACATATATTAATCAAACTATCAAAAATTAAATACAAAGAAAAAATATTAAATGCAGCAAGGGAAAAACAACAAGTAACACACAAGGGAATCCCCATAAGGTTAACAGCTGATCTTTCAGCAGAAACGCTGCAAGCCAGAAGGGAGTGGCAGGACATACATAAAGTGATGAAGGAGAAAAACCTACAACCAAGATTACTCTACCCAGCAAGGATCTCATTGAGATTTGATGGAGAAATTAAAACCTTTACAGACAAGCAAAAGCTAAGAGAATTCAGCACCACCAAACGAGCTATACAACAAGTGCTAAAGGAACTTCTATAGGCAGGAAACACAAGAGAGGGAAAAGACCTACAATAACGAACCCAAAACAATTAAGAAAATGGTAATAGGTATATATATATATTGATAATTACCTTAAATGTAAATGGATTAAATGCCCCAACCAAAAGACATAGACTGGATGAATGGATAAAAAAACAAGACCCATATATATGATGTCTACAAGGGACCCACTTCAGACCCAGGGACACATACAGACAGAAAGTGAGGGGATGGAAAAAGATATTCCATGTAAATGGAAACCAAAAGAAAGCTGGAGTAGCAATTCTCATATCAGACAAAATAGACTTTAAAATAAAGACTGTTACAAGAGACAAAGAAGGACACTACACAATGAACAAGGGATTGATCCAAGAAGAAGATATAACAATTGTAAATATTTATGCACCCAACATAGAAGCACCTCAATACATAAGGCAAATACTAACAGCCATAAAAGGGGAAATCGACAGTAACACAATCATAGTAGGGGACTTTAACACCCCACTTTCACCAATGGACAGATCATCCAAAATGAAAATAAATAAGGAAACACAAGCTTTAAATGATACATTAAACAAGATGGACTTAGTTGATATTTATAGGACATTCGATCCAAAAACAACAGAACACACATTCTTCTCAAGTGCTCATGGAACATTCTCCAGCATAGATCATAGCTTGGGTCACAAATCAAGCCTTGGTAAATTTAACAAAATTGAAATTGTATCAAGTATCTTTTCCAACCACAATGCTATGAGACTAGATATCAATTACAGGAAAAGATCTGTAAAAAATATGAACACATGGTGGCTAAACAATACACTACTTAATAACCAAGAAATCACTGAAGAAATCAAAGAGGAAATCAAAAAAATACATAGAAACAAATGACAGTGAAAACAAGACAACCAAAAAACTATGGGATGCAGCAAAAGCAGTTCTAAGAGAGAAGTTTATAGCAATACAATCCTATCTTAAGAAACATCTCGAATAAACAACCTAATCTTACACCTAAAGCAATTAGAGAAAGAAGAACAAAAAATCCCCAAAGTTAGCAGAAGGAAAGAAATCATAAAGATCAGATCAGAAATAAATGAAAAAGAGATGAAGGAAACGATAGCAAAGATTAATAAAACTAAAAGCTGCTTCTTTGAGAAGATAATCAAAATTGATAAACCATTAGCCAGACTCATCAAGAAAAAAAGGGACAAGACTCAAATCAATAGAATTAGAAATGAAAACGGAGAAGTAACAACTGACAGTGCAGAAATACAAAGGATCATGAGAGATTACTACAAGCAACTATATGCCAATAAAATGGACAACCTGGAAGAAATGGACAAATTCTTAGAAATGCACAACCTTCCGAGACTGAACCAGGAAGAAATAGAAAATATGAACAGACCAATCACAAGTACTGAAATTTAAATTGTGATTAAAAATCCTCCAACAAACAAAAGCCCAGGACCAGACAGCTTCACAGGAGAATTCTATCAAACATCTACAGAAGAGCTAACACCTACCCTTCTCAAACTCTTCCAAAATATAGCACAGGGAGGATAACTCCCAAACTCATTCTACGAGGCCACCATTACCCTGATACCAAAACCAGACAAAGATGTCACAAAGAAAGAAAACTACACGCCAATATCCCTGATGAACATAGATGCAAAAACCCTCAACAAAATACTAGCAAACAGAATCCAACAGCACATTAAAAAAGATCATACACTATGATGAAGTGGGGTTTATCCCAGGAATGCAAGGATTCTTCAATATACACAAATCAATAAACGTGATACACCATATTAACAAATTGAAGGAGAAAAACCATATGATCCTCTCAATAGATACAGAGAAAGCTTTCAACAAAATTCAGCACCCTCCAGAAAGTAGGCATAGAGGGAACTTCCCTCAATATAATAAAGGCCATATATGACAAACCCACAGCCAATATCGTCCTCAATGGTGAAAACCTGAAACCATTTCCACTAAGATCAGGAGCAAGACAAGGTTGCCCACTCTCACCACTCTTATTCAACACAGTTTTGGAAGTTTTAGCCATAGCAATCAGAGAAGAAAAGAAAAAAAAATGAATCCAAATCAGAAAAGAAGAAGTAAAACTGTCACTGTTTGCAGATGACATGATACTATACATATAGAATCCAAAGATGCTACCAGAAAACTACTAGAGCTAATCAATGAATTTGGTAAAGTAGCAGGATACAAAATTAATGCACAGAAATCTCTGGCATTCCTATACACTAATGATGCAAAATCTGAAAGAGAAACTAAGGAAACACTCCCATTTACCATCGCAACAAAAAGAATAAAATACCCAGGAATAAACCTACCTAAGGAGACAAAAGACCTGTATACAGAAAATTATAAAACACTGATGAAAGAAATTAAAGATAGTACAAACAGATGGAGAGATATACCATGTTCTTGGTTTGGAAGAATCAACATTATGAAAATGACTCTACTACCCAAAGGAATCTACAGATTCAATGCAATCCCTATCAAACTACCAATGGCATTTTTCACAAAACTAGAACAAAAAATTTCACAATTTGTATGGAAACACAAAAGACCCCAAATAGCCAAAGCAATCTTAAGAAAGAAAAACGGAGCTGGAGGAATAGGGCTCCCTGACTTTAGACTATACTACAAAGCTACAGTAATCAAGACAGTATGGTACTGGCACAAAAACAGAAATATAGATCAATGGAATAGGATAGAAAGCCCAGAGATAAACCCACGCACATATGGTCACCATATTTTTGATAAAGGAGGCAAGAATATATAGTGGAGAAAAGACAGCCTCTTCAATAAGTGGTGCTGGGAAAACTGGACAGGTACATGTAAAAGTATGAGATTAGAACACTCCCTAACACCATACACAAAAATAAACTCAAAATGGATTAAAGACCTAAATGTAAGGCCAGACACTATCAAACTCTTAGAGGAAAACATAGGCAGAACACTCTATGACATAAATCACAGCAAGATCCTTTTTGACTCACCTCCTAGAGAAATGGAAATAAAAACAAAAATAAACAAATGGGACCTAATGAAACTTCAAAGCTTTTGCACAGCAAGGGAAACCATAATCAAGACGAAAAGACAACCCTCAGAATAGGAGAAAATATTCGCAAATGAAGAAGCTGACAGAGGATTAATCTCCAAAATTTATAAGCAGCTCATGCAGCTCAATGTCAAAAAAACAAACAACCCAATCTAAAAATGGGCAGAAGACCTAAATAGACATTTGTCCAAAGAAGATATACAGATTGCCAACAAACACGTGAAAGAATGCTCAACATCCATTAAAGAAATGCAAATCAAAACTACAATGAGATATCATCTCACACCGGCCAGAATGGCCATCATCACAAAGTCTACAAACAATAAGTGCTGGAGAGGGTGTGGAGAAAAGGGAACCCTCTTGCACTGTTGGTGGGAATGTAAACTGATACAGCCACTATGGAGAACAGTATGGAGGTTCCTTAAAAAACTAAAAATAGAACTACCATATGACCCAGGAATCCCACTATTGGGTATATACCCTGAGAAAAACATAATTCAAAGAGTCATGTACCAAAATGTTCATTTCAGCTCTATTTACAATAGCCAGGACATGGAACAAACCTAAGTGTCCATCAACAGATGAATGGATAAAGAAGATGTGGTACATATATACAATGGAATATTACTCAGCCATAAAAAGAAACGAAATTGAGTTATCTGTAGTGAGGTGGATGGACCTAGATTCTGTCATAAAGAGTGAAATAAGTCAGAAAGAGAAAAACAAATACCGTATGCTAACACATATATATGGAATCTAAGGGGGAAAAAAAGGTCATGAAGAACCTAGGGGCAAGACAGGAATAAAGACACATACCTTGGCTTCCCTGGTGGTGCAGTGGTTGAGAGTCTGCCTGCCGATGCAGCGGACATGGGTTCGTGCCCCGGTCCGGGAAGATCCCACATGCCGCGGAGCGGCTGGGCCCGTGAGCCATGGCCGCTGAGCCTGCGTGTCCGGAGCCTGTGCTCCACAACGGGAGAGGCCACAACAGTGAGAGGCCCACGTACCGCAAAAAAAAAACCAAAGACACATACCTTCTAGAGAATGGACCTGAGGATATGAAGAGGGGGAAGGGTAAGCTGTGACAAAGTGAGAGTGTGGCATGGACATATATACACTACCAAATATAAAATAGCTAGCTAGTGGAAAGCAGCCGCATAGCACAGGGAGATATGCTCGTTGCTTTGTGACCACCTAGAGGGGTGGGATAGGGAGGGTGGGAGGGAGGGAGACGCAAGAGGGAAGAGATATGGGAACATATGTATATGTATAACTGATTCACTTTGTTATAAAGCAGAAACTAAGACACCATTGTAAAGCAATTATACTCCAATAAAGATGTTAAAAAAAAAAGACAACCCAATTGAAAAATAAGCAAAGTACCTGAACAGATATGTCTCCAAAGAAGATATTCAAATGATCAATAAGCGCACAAAAAGATTCTCAAAATCTTTAGTCATTAGGGAAAAGCAAATCAAAACCACAATGAGATACTATTTCACAACCACTGGGAGAGCTAAAATCAAGAAACTGCAAAATACAAGTGTTGATGAAGATGTGGAGAAACTGCAGCCCAAAACAGTGCTAGTGGACATGTAAAATCACGCAGCCACTTTGGAAAACAGTTTGGCAGTTCCTCAAAATGTTCAACACGGAATTACCTATGACCCAGCAATTCCACTCCTAGGTAAACATCCAAGAGAACTGAAAACATATGTTCACTCAAAAACTTGTACATAAATATTCATAGCAGCATTAGTCATGGTGGCCAAACAATGGAAGCAGCCCAAATGCCCATCACCTGATGGATGGATAAACAAATGTGGTATATCACTACAATGCAATTTGTTACATGCTACAACTTGGGTGAACCTTGAAAACATTTTGCTAAGTGTAAGAAACCAGACACAAGAGGTCACAACGAAGATGTCCTTTAATAGGTAAAGATAAACTGTGCTGTATCCATCCAACAGAATACTACTAGGCAATTGAAATGGATAAGCTACTGCCACATGCAACAACATGGATGAATCTCAGAGGCATTATTATACTGAGTATAAGAGGCCAGTCTCAAAAGGTTACATACTGCGTGACTCCATTTAAGTGACATTCTCAAAAAGACAAAACTGTCGTGATGGAGAACACATCTGTGGTTAGCAGGGGTTGGAGTGGGGAAGAGGGTGTGAATATAAAGGAGCCACATGAGATAAGGGTGCTTTTTCAGGTAATGGAACTGTTCTCTATCTGATTTTGATGGTGGTTATAGGAATCTATACATGCGTTGAAGTTCATTGAACTGTACACCCAGCCAGGAAATAAAAATGAAAACGTAACCACAAACAGAAAATAAAGAAACAGGAATAAGTCCCTAACATGCACATTCTTTTTTTTGTTTGTTTTTTTTGGCGACACTGTGGCATATGGGATCTTAGTTCCCTGACCAGGGATGGAACCCACGCCCCATGGAATGTAAGTGCAGAGTCTTAGCAACTGGATCACCAGGGAATTCCACCATGCACATTCTTTAGTATTTAATTGGAAGCAATGTTCGCAACTCAAAAAAGAACAGGTTTGAGACTTATTTCAAAAATGAGCTAATCCATTAAGTATGTATTAAATCCAAACGTTTCCAATGGGTAGATGTAATACGCTATAGCAGGCAAAAGGTGCAGTGTATATATTGAAGTACAAGAATTAACTGTTGAAGTGTGGGTGAAAAAAGTAAAATTAAAATTCCATGTATATGACATAATGCTAAGCTTGGGGAAAAAAGCCTTCCTATATAGATTGAACTGAAAAGCCCTTGCAAACATTTCAGTCACCTGATAAAAGAAAACAAAAAGAGAAAAACTAGGGTCACAACTCTGCACTATGATAGTGAAAATGTCCCTCTTCCTAAAATCAAGCACTCCCCTCAAGCTTCTAGAAGATGGTGTTTCTCTTAGGTAGCCTCGGTCTGTCCAAATCACCCTGCCCAACCCCACTGACAAATTCCTGGCTTCAAGACAAGCCCTCTCCCCCAGACGGCTACCTCTAACTGCCTCCTGAGCAGACACTTGAGAGCAGCCAGGTAGCAAGCCCCCCCCCCAATGTCCCAGCATGTCACCCCACACCCACCTTGTGCCACCCCATTTTTCTAACGTTGCCAGAGGACCACGTCTGCTCCCGCGCTCCCATCCTCTCGTCCATCATTCCCATCTGGCTGTATCATCTCATCTTCCTCAAAACCTGTCCTGCAATAGTCACCAACCATCTCCATGCTGTGGGACCCAAGGGATGCATTTCTGTTCTCTTTGCCCAACTTCTCAAATGTCATCAACCCAGCTGAACGCACATTCCCATTTTCTGCTCTCAGCCTCTTTTACACCCCATTCTCCTGGTGTCTCCTGCTCTGGCCACTCTGTTGGCCGCTTTTGCTGACTCAGCCTGCTCCCCTGGGCTTCTCGATATTACAGTGTTTCAGGTTCCAGGCAAAGTCCCTCATTTCTCTGCACTCTCCCCTTTGTGGCCCACCTCTCCTGCTCCCGGTGCCACCTTTATGCCCCTGCTCAGTTTGTTTCAGGATGTTTTCTAATCAGTCTGAGATCTGAGTAAATGTTGCAATAAAATGAGGGTTGCATTAAAAAGAGGGAAAACGAGCTTGAGAAGTACTGCTTCACGTGACCCTCTCCTCAACGAAACGAGTAGAAAAACAAATACGTCTAAAACATTCTTAGAAAAATAAAGCAGTCAACCAGTTCTCTGCCCTCTTTCACCCAGGTATTTGGCAAAACTTGCAACCTTCTTCTCATCCGCTCTTACTGAAATTTAGTCCTCTGTGAAATGAAAGACAGAACTTACTATGGTCATCCCTCAGTATCTGCGGGGGGTTTGTTCCAGGATGCTGTTCGGCCACCAAAGCCTGCGGATGCTCAAGTCCCTTATATAAAAGAGCACAGTACAGCTGGCCCTCCGTGTCCATAGATGGGGAACACCTCCCTCGCTTCCTCACCAGGGTGCAGAATCAGAGGAGTGCCGACAAGAGGGCTCTGCAGACCCACCAGTTTTACCACCTGAGTTCTTTGTGGGCCGTGGAAAAGCTGACGAAAGCTGTGATGCTCTCCTCAGAAAAATGAACACACACACAAGACACAAGCTTCTGTGCACAACGTCAAGGGTCCACGTGCTCAAGCTCGTTCCCTGACCCACAGACTCAAGCTCAACACCCTGGACTGTGGATTCCTGGGGGCTCCCCTAGACTCACACAGACCTCCACCCTATCAAGTTCACTGCTAAGACTACGAGGCCCAACGAGAAAGATCGTGCACAACATAACCAAGACCCGACACGTCCTGCAGAGACCACGCCATCCATTCACTGAGTCCAGGTTTACTGAGCTCATCCTACATCCCAGGTGCTCTTCTAGTTGAAGAAGACAGACTCCAGGACACCTGTCCTCAGGGAGCAAACATCCTAGTGAAGGAGTATTCTTGATCTTGGGTGGTTAGTGGTATCACTTGACAGCCTTTGAGATTCCATTCCATAAAAAATCCCGTCAAGATGTGTAAAGCATCTCTAAATCCTTCAAAATAAGAAGCTATCGTCTCAATGTTAAGGGTTGACTGAGAAGAAGAAATAAAAAAAAAAAAAGATGAGCTGGCAGAGCAGCTGCATATCCTTCTAAACTAATGAAGGGATGCTCATCCTCCCAGATGCCCACTCCCAGCAGAAATCTAGCCTCCATCACCAAGCGAGAGTCACACATTTCTGCCACAGTCACAGGCATCTGGTACGATGGCCTCGTGCCACTGCAGAGACAATGAGCCAGTTCCAAATGGTAAAGGAACCCAAAACTAAAGACGTAAAATCAGAGACCCTAAAATGAGCCAAGTGATACTTCCTCAGCAAACATCTCCTGATGGCAAATCAAGCACAAAGGTCTCATTAACAAAGAACTGTAATTCTAGATAGTGGGAGAATTAGTTCCACCATGAAACGCTATATGCCAAAGCTCTTGTTTAATTCATTTAATTATAGGTCTCTGCATTTGAAAATTATATTCTTGTGTTTCAGATAGCCCCAAAAAATGAAATGCCTAAACTCCATCAGTAAGAGAACGGTTACATAGATGATGTTTTATAAAACAGAGTAATATGCAACCATTAAAAATAACTGGGTACACACTACTATATAAAATAGATAACTAATAAGGACCTATTGTGTAGCACAGGGAACTCTACTCAGTACTCTGTAATGACCTATACAGGAAAAGAATCTAAAAAAGAGTGGATATACGTCTATGTATAACTGATTCACCTTGCTGTACAGCAGAAAGTAACGCAACATTGTAAATCAACTATACTCCAATTTAAAAGAAAACTGGGTAAACCCCTATTACAGTTGACCCTTGAACAACGTGGCAGTTAGGGGCACTGACCCTTCATGGAAGTCCTTGTATAACTTTATAGTCAGTCCTCCGTATCTGCTGGTCCGCATCCTCGGGTTCAGACAACCATGGATCGTGTAGGGCTGTATTACTGAAAAGAATCCACATATAAGTAGACACACAGTTCAAACCCATAGTGTTCAAGGGTCAGCTGTATATTACTCAAGTGACGTGTATTGTTTTATCTGCCTAAAACTTTATTCTTCTCATAAACTCTCCTTCATCCCTTGTGATTCTACCTGGAACTTGCAAATCATACGGCCGCTGTGACTCATCCTGGGATAGGAATCACAGCATGAAAAAATAAGCTATTAGTCTCCCTTAGGACTTTCCCACCTGGAAAACAATTATGGGGCTGTGAGCACATGAGCTTACAAGAGCTTCGAGTGGCAGAAACCCACATAAAGGGTGTGTGCACGTGTGTGTGTGTGTGCGCGCGCGCGTGTGTGCGTGTGTGTGCGTGTGTGTGCCATCCCAGTATAAACATAGGATGACTGCCCTTACACAGGTTTTAATAGTGTGGGAGGCAAAGACAGAGGAAATGCTCCTTCTTTATGAAATTCAAAAGAAATTTTAGGATTATCAGTAATATTTTTCTTCCTCTTTAATATGTTTCAAATTAAAGGAAAGGCACCAGTGTACCACTGTCAAGACCCCAAGCTGCATTCCGTAACTCCACTTAGGCGTCGGTTATTTGGAACTGAAAACATTTTTCCAGAGAAACCGTGCTACAAACAGCTGAGGTTAGAGCCCAAGCCAAATCCATAAATGCTTACTTAAACCATCATTTACTTTGGGAAAACTACATTTGTTAAAGTCCTTCCTATGTGCCAGACATTACGTCCTCCAAAAACATTAACTCATGTATTTCTCGAAACAATCACGGATGGGGTTTTACCTCCTAAAATGAGCATCTGTGAAGCATGAGGTAACAGGCCCCCTGGAGCTCCAGGTGATGGGTCTTCACTTCATTTCCGCCATAAACTCACCCACAACTGGGACGCTCCCCGGGGCGGGGGGCACGGTAGATAGAGCAGAGCTCCCCTCCGGTGGAGACCAGGCTCCCAACATGCATCCTGGATCCTGGGCCTCCGCTGGTTTCCTATGACCCTCCTCTCTACTATCTGTACAAACGCACACCACCATTAAGCCCTGCCCTGCCTCCCCCTCCAGCCACCCTCCACTCCCTCCTTCCTGTCTCCCCAATCCCACCCCTCTCCGCATCCTAGCCTCTCTCGTGCCATCCAGCTTCTGCCCCAGCTGCTCGGGCCCTCAGTCCTTTCCTTGCCAAACCCAGTGGATGGATGCATTGTGGTCCTCAGATGCTCTGGCCTGTCTGCAGCATGGGCACTGCCGTCACACCTCCCCTGCCTCCTGCAACACCTCTCTCCTCTTCTCCCAGTCCTGGGACCACTCCCCCATCTCCTGCTCTCATTTCTCTCCTAGTTCTCCTTAGGACACCGCTGGTTCCTGGAGTCCTGTCCTCGGCCATGAGTTCCCATCACACATGCTCTTCTTGGGTAACTGCATCTATTTCCAGAGCCTGAGCCCCCCGGCATGGAGACAAAGAATCCCAGATCTTTATCTAGGGACCTGCCAAGAAAGATCCATCAGGATCAGGAGTCAGCTGCCTCAGCCCTAAAGACCCCAGGCTGAAACCAAGATCCCTTTTCCACCTGCCTCCCGGCTCGGATCCTGTCCCACTTCAGGAAGGCCACACATCATCGGCATCTCAGTCTTCAGGCTTGCAAGTACTATCATGCACATTCTCCCATTCAATCCCCACGAAAACCTGTGGACAGGCAGGACAGGCATCGTGTTCCAAGGGTTCCCGGGATTTGTTTCTATCAGGCACGGTTAGACATGCAGACGCAAAATGACTCTCACAAGGAAAGAGATTTGAACTCAGTTTTCTAGAAACAGGAGGCACAACAGACCACGCAGGGCCACACAGGGAGGCACCAGTGTCGGTCAGGAGGCAGAGGGATGGGAAGCAAGGCCTTTATTGTGGACTCTGCAGGACGGAAAGGGCGAGGCAGGGTGAGGGGATTAGCCTTGGCTGATTTCGATAATTGCAGAGTGCTCCAGGGGGTAGAGGCTGTCCCGAGTTGTCTAGTACCCGGGCCTGGGGTGGATACAGCAGCTGGACAGGCAGACAGGGGTCCGGAATGTCAGAGCCCCGTAGAGGAGGGGGTTGGGAACACGCACTCTGGACTGGCTGGTCTGGCTTTAAAAGCCCCGCTCGCAGAGGAGTTATTTGCTATCTCTAGGAACTAGCTAGTCCTGGGAGGGGCGGTCTCTCCAAGGTCGCAAGATGTCAAAGCATCAAAATATAGAAAATAAAAAGGCATGATTAAGACACACTGAAACCCTGTCGTACAGGGAACATCCTAAAAAGTGGTTCACTTTTTTTGATGTCATTTATTTTTCTTAATTAATTTTTATGGGAGTAGAGTTGCTTGAGGTTCACTGATGTGACCAAGTTCAAATGGGCTAATAAAAATTCTACCTTAGAGTTTATACAGCATTTACATACATTAGATACATTCATTTTTTTAATTGAAGTATAGTTGATCTACAATGCTGTGTTAATCTCTGCTGTATAGCAAAGTGATTCAGTTATCCATGTATATATATTCTTTTTATATTCTCTTCCATTATGGTTTATCACAGCATACTGAATATAGTTCCCTGTGCTATACAGTAGGACCTTGTTGTTTATCCATATATAATACTTTGCATCTGCTAATCCCAAACTCCCAATCTATCCCTCCCGCATCCCCTCTCCCTTGGCAACCACAAATCTGTTCTCTATGTCCATGAGTCTGTTTCTGTTTCACAGACAAATTCATTTGTGTCATATTTTAGATTCCACACATAAGTGATATCATATGGTATTTGTCTTTCTCTTTCTGACTTAATTCAGTTAGTATGATCATCTCTAGGTCTATCAATGTTGCTACAAATGCATTATTTCATTCTTTTTTATGGCTGAGTAATATTCCATTGTATATATGTACCACATCTTCTTTATCCATTCCTCTGCTGATGGACACTTAGGTTGTTTCCATGTTTTGGACATTAGCTCTGTTTAGATCTCACAAGAACTCAAGAGCATGGCAGCTTTATGACCCTTCTGCTTCTGAGGGGAACAGAGCTCAGAGGTTGACGCAGTTTCCCCTACGTCCCCGACTAAGGAAAGGCGGGACTGAACCTAAGCCAGGCCTTCCCTTCCAGCCTTTGCATGAGGGCCTTGCCACACAGCCTCCCAGACCCCAGGCCCCATCAGAAGCCCCGGGGTGTATCAGGAATCTCTCAGTTATGAGAGTGTCAGCAGGGGTTGCCTTTCCCGCTGTCATCTCCCACACTCAGATATGCTGAAGACACCTCTGTGGGGATAATATGCTTCAGATCATGCATTTTTATTCCAGAACAAGGCTTCAGATTCAGTCTGGAGCTGCGTTCTCATCCAGGGAACAGGACTGAACAACACACTACTCCCTGAGCCCAGCCCCACAGCAGTGGTTTCTGGGGGGGTAGGGGTGGGGGACTGTGGGGACCCAGAGGGGTCTTCATATGACCATGCTGTTCCTGGCATTTGGGGAACAGTGTCCAGGCCAGAATGGTGACCATCCTTCAATACAAGAGGTACTAACCTTTAAATATTAATGTGGGTGAAAACATCAGTTTATATAACAATCTCAACCCAAAACTCGCTTCCACAATTAAACCCAAGGTGTTTTCCACTGTTCTACACACTGGAGTTGCCCAGGAACGCAACCCCTACCAGGTCAGTCGAGAGAACTGGAGTGTTACCAAGAGCTGGGCACCCTTTTGGCAAATCCTATCATTGGCGACAGCACCTCATCCTGGCTGCAGGGGCAGCTGTCACATCCATGGTGACCGTAGGCATAGGTGCAAGGACGTGGTCATTCATTATGTGTCTTAGTGGGGGCTGTCCTAAGCAGCAAATCTGTATTATTTTATTGAAATGGACTTTCATTTATTTTTATACTACATTTAGGGCTTTATCATGCTTTTTGGAAATCATAAGTGAGACTATATTAGGCTTTCTACGACTCCCATTTGGGGAGATAACAAAAATATTGTAACAATGGGCAGTGGAGTTGGATGGGGTTTGGACCACCTGCAGCCTTTCCTCTGGGTCCCACCCTGGATCCTGTTAGCATTTCAGAGCTCAAATGCAGATCCATCTCCAAATGGCTCTCCACATAGGTCTGGGATCAGCAACAGAGAAAGAAAAGAGAAGAGAGAACTGCATTCCTTTATTCCTCCTCTCTGTGTCCTGAGCACACTTGTCCCTGTGCACATTCTCTGCCCCCAACTGGCTGCATCTTATCGTCCTCTAAGTTTTCTTACTACCTGCAATGGCTCTTTATCACTCCTGCCTTTGCAGATTCTTTGCTTATGCCTGACTCTCCTTGAGGAGATGGGGACACAGTACGGAGGGGAGCAGGCAGGTTTTTTAATTTTTATTTTATATAGGAGTATATAGTTGATGAACAGTGTTGTATTAGTCTCAGGTGTACAGCAAAGTGATTCAGTTATACATATACCTATAATCATTCTTTTGCAAATTCTTTTCCCATTTAGGCTATTACAGAGTATTAAGTAGAGTTCCCTGTGCTATACAGTAGGTCCTTATTAGTTATGTATTTTATATATAGTAGTGTATATATGTCGATCACAATCTCCCCATTTGTCCCTCCACCTCACCTTTCCCCTTTGGTAACCATAAGTTTGTTTTCTAAGTCTGTGAGTCTGTTTCTGTTTTGTAAATAAGTTCATTTGTACCATTTTTTTTTTTGATTCTGCATATAAATGATATCTCACTTCACTTAGTATGATAATCTCCAGGTCCATCCATGTTGCTGCAAATGGCATTATTTCATTCTTTTTAATGGCTGAGTAATATTCCATTGTATGTATGTACCACATCTTCTTTACCCATTCATCTGTCAATGTTCATTTAGGTTGCTTCCATGTCCTGGCTATTGTAAATAGTGCTCCAGTGAAAACTGGGGTGCATGTATCTTTTCGAAGTATGGTTTTCTCTGGATATATGCCCAGGAGTGAGATGGCTGGATCATATGGCAATTCTAGTTTTAGTTTTTTAAGGAACCTCCATACTGTTCTCCATAGTAGTTGCACCAATTTACATTCCCACCAACAGTGTAGGAGGGTTCCCTTTCCCAGGAACAGGCAGTTTTATCCACCCATGCAGGAAACATTTTAAATGCCTAGTATCTTTTTCACCAGAACTCCTCACAGACACTCCAGACTCTGAAATTGACCATGAAATGTAAAATAATTCAGATTTTCACATTAAAAGTGTTTAATACTTGGAAAATGGGCAGGTGTGGATTACCAGCCATCTTCCACCTTGAGGAGGGCCTGGGAGGTCAGGCAGACTCCTGGCTCAGAGCTCAAGAAACTTGAAAGAAAAAAGCAAAGCTGACTTGGGAAGAGCCAAACCCAGGGGAAGGATGGTAGAGGGATCAAAAGCCTGCCTGAAACCTTCCGTTTTTAATGTTTATCCTATATTATGGACAGCAGTTTTGAACTTCTGTCGCTACCCTGTGACTTAAACATTTTATTCAGAAAACATCACTGGTAAACAAAAAGCTCAAGAAGTGAACTTGGTTTACTAAAACTGGCGAGTACATTTTAAATATGTTCTGCAAGGATGAAATGCAGTTAACACAAGAAGGAGAGGGTGTTTCTAACATGGGGTATTCACCACTGAGACGCACGATAAAAAAAAAAAAAACCTGCTTGATGATTTAGGCATCTCTTCAGAATCACAGGCATAAAACACGACCATACCTTCCCACTGGCAGACACACAAAACCAGAGCCTCCCAAACACTTGCTGTAGCAGCTCCAACACCAGCTGTTCCAGCAAGTTCTGCGAGAAGCTGCAGTCACAGACGGCCCTGGTCACTCATGTGCCAAACAGCAGCCTCTTCCAACCCAAAGCTAACGTCTCACGTTAACAAGTGGGCTGAGCAAATTAAGTGAGCTAAACCAGTGCTTAGCCTGAGTTTCAACTTTTACAACTTTCTGTACATGCTGTACAGTCGTCCCTTGGTATCCGCAGGGGGTTGGTTCCAGGACTCCCATGGATACCAAGTCTCTCATATAAAATGGCACAGTATTTGCACAGAACCTACACCCATCCTCCCACACACTTTACTTGTTTTGAACTTGATGAATTGAACTTTATTTTTTTACTGAAGTACAGTTGATTTACAACGTTGTGTTAATTACTGCCGTACAGCAATGTGACTCAGCTATACATATATATATTCTTTTTCATATTCTTTTCCATCATGATTTATGACAAGATGCTGAATATGGTTCCCTGTACTATACAGTAGGACCTTGTTGTTTATCCATCCTATATATACCAGTTTGCATCTGCTAATTCCAAACTCCCAATCCATCCCTCTCCCACCCCCATCCCCCTCGGCAACCACCAATCTATTCTCTATGTCTGTTTCTGCTTCATAGGTAAGTTCATTTGTGTCATATCTTAGATTCCACATATAAGTGATACCATATGGTATTTGTCTTTCTCTTTCTGACTTACTTAGTATGATCATCTCTAGGTCCATCCATGTCTCTGCAAATTGCACAATTTCATTCCTTTTTATGGCTGAGTAATATTCCATTGTATATATGTACCACATCTTCTTTATCCATTCCTCTGTTAATGGACATTTAAGCTGTTTCCATGTCCTGGCTACTGTAAATAGTGCTGCAATGAACATTGGGGTGCATGTATCTTTTTGAATTATGGTTTTCTCCAGGTATATGCCCAGAAGTGAGATTGCTGGGTCGTATGGTAGTTCTATTTTTAGTTTTTTAAGGAACCTCCATACTGTTCTCCCTAGTGGCTGTATCAATTTACATTCCCACCAACAGTGAAAGAGGGTTCCCTTTTCTCCACACCCTCTCCAGCATTTATTGTTAGTGGATTTTTTTTTTCCTGCGGTACGCGGGCCTCTCACTGTTGTGGCCTCTCCCGTTGCGGAGCACAGTCTCCAGACACACAGGCTCAGCGGCCATGGCTCATGGGCCCAGCCGCGCCGCGGCATGTGGGATCTTCCCAGACCGGGGCACGAACCCGTGTCCCCTGCATCAGCAGGCGGACTCTCAACCACTGCGCCACCAGTGTAGCCCCTGTTAGTGGATTTTTTGATGATGGCCATTCTGACTAGTGTGAGGTGATACCTCGTTGTAGTTTTGATTTGCATTTCTCTAATACAGACTTACATCATTTTAACAAAAAAGTAGAGACTGGAATTTATCCCTACTAGATTTCAAAACCTACAAAATCCAAGATCTTCCCAAGAATTAAAAGCAATTCTCAGATTAACATACTTATCAAATAAATAAATTCCATTGGTATTTCAAAGAAAATGAAGAAAAGACATTAAACAGAAGGACAGAGATTACAGCCAAGATTCTCAACTATCCCCCTGAAACTGGGTGGCATATTCACCATCCAAAGACAGCAGACCCCTCCATGCTACTCTGGTCTCTGCTGGAGCAAAAGGAGGGGAGCATGCACTGAGCACCTGTTCTGTGCCCTGTAGACAGACTATTTCACTGAATTCTCCAACTTGGGGTTTCCCACAGGGCAGGCTCCTCATCACCACTCTGCAGGGGCAGAAACTGAGGCTGGGCAACTCGCCCACGGCTGCCCAGGCAGGAAGCACCAGGCGGGTCTAGTGAGGCCTCCATCCTCTTCCGGGGCACCATGTCCATCTGCCCCTGAATCCACAGCATATCAAACTTCAACACCAGAAGAATTCCAACCAACCTATGTTTTTCTCCTACCATAAAAAGTATGCATTTTGGTTATAGTAAGTAAGTATACACTTTAAATATAACAGATGCTGTGACCCTGAAGAAGGGCTCTGGCCTGCAGATGTACTTGTAACCAGTGGGAAGAGAGAAGCAGTAGCCACGAGAAGTGACCACGAAATGGTTGCTGGACCAGAGTCAGGGACAAGAGATACCTCTTTAATGTTTTCCAAATGAAATACTTCTCAGCCTACGCCTGTCAATCTGGTGGGAAACTCAATTTCCCCATGTCGTGTAAGAATCCCAGGGTGGATTACGCAGCCCAGAAAAATGTGGGGAAAGGTCCATGACAGTCATCACTGAGCCTCTCATATTCCAGATCCATATGGTCCATCCCAAAGGCACTGATGGTGGCAAGGATTCTGTCTCCAGACATATACAGCCATCCACACTGTGGAATTTATACCCCAGTAAATAAGAAGAGTCTGGCATTTCTCCCTGAGAGAAAGGGAACTTCCCACTCTGGCTGACCAAGGCTCAATGCTCTCCGTGAGGGGCAGGAGAAGGGAAAGACCACCCCTGCCTCAGGAATAAGCCAGGAGCAGGCGTGGCCCAAGCAAAGAAAGCAGGTCCACATTTGGGTCTGTTTTAAATTGTGCTTTGCCAGGACCCCAGGAGGCCCCAGGACTCAGGCACTAGAGAAGACGCATCAGGCTGAACTGCACACCGCTGCCCACACTGGACCACATGTGACCCACAAAAAGGGCAACTTCTTAGAATCAGCCCAAGACCACACAGCACAGGTGGCCCTGGGCTGGTGTGGTCTTTTCCAATAAGGAACATGTGGGGATGTTTGAGCCAACCCAGCTCTGACTCCAATCTTCCTCTCACAATCCTAAATACTGAGAATCGACTCCTCGCTGGGGCCTTTGAGAGGATGGATAGGCCCATAACTAAAAAGGGTTCTGTGGCAACATTGGGTTAGACTTTATAAATGTGGCTCAAATTCCCGGGCAGCCCAATGGTTAGGACTCTGCGCTTCCATTGCAGGGAGCACGGGTTCGATCCCTGGTGTGGGAACTAAGATCCCACATGCTGCGGGGCTCGGCCAAAAAAAAAAAAAAAAAAAAAAAAGTTATATAAATGTGGCTCACGCATCCCAAAACCCGTAAATAGAAGACTGAGCTGCCAGGATATTATGATGACTGTTCTGTACTTAACTCTTTTATTTACATGCCTTCTTGTTCTGAAAAATATTTCAGGGGTTTTATTTCACCGTGACAAAAGGGTTGCTTTAGCCACAGTACAGAAGGAAAGGATAAAGAAGTATACTACTTTTTTTTTTTTTTTTTTTTGCGGTACGCGGGCCTCTCACTGTTGTGGCCTCTCCCGTTGAGGAGCACAGGCTCTGGACGCGCAGGCTCAGCGGCCGTGGCTCACGGGCCCAGCCGCTCCGCAGCATGTGGGATCTTCCCGGACCGGGGCACAAACCCGCGTCCCCTGCATCGGCAGGCGGACTCTCAACCACTGCGCCACCAGGGAAGCCCTAACAGTCACTTTTTAAATTGATTTTATTAAGGTTTTTAAATTGTGGTAAAATATAGTACATAACGTAAAATCTACCATCTTAACAATTCTTTTTAAAAAATTTATTTTATTGAAGTAGAGTTGATTTACAATGACGTGTTAATTTCTGCTGTACAGCAAAGTGACTCAGTTATACGTATATGTATTCTTTTTCATATTCTTTTCCATTATGGCTTACCACAAGATATTGAATACAGTTCCCTGTGCTATACAGTAGGACCTTGTTTATCTATCCTGTATATAAAGTTTGCATCTGCTTAACAACTCTTAAGTATTCAGGTCTGTGGCATTAAGTACATTCATATCGTTTGTAGCCATCACCACTATCCAGTCACAGAACTCTCTTCATCCTACAAAACTGAAACTCTGAACCCATCAGACACTAGCACCCCACGCCCCCTCCTCCCAGACCCTGCCACCCATTGTCCTACTCTCTGTCTCTATGGATTTGACTAGCCTAGGGCCCTCCACCATATAAATGAAGTCATACAGTATTTGTCTTTTTGTCTCTGGCTTATTTCACTTTACATAATGTCCTCAAAGGTCATCTACGTTGTAGCAGACTTCTGCATTTCCTTCCTTTTTTTTAAGGCTGAATACTATGCCATTGCATGTATAGACCACAGTTTGTTAGCCATTCATCCATCGACGGACACTTGGGCTGCTTCCACTTTTTGGCTACTGTGAATCATCCTACTTTGAACATGGATGGGCAAATATCTCTTCGAGTCCCTGTTTTCACTTCTTTTGGGTGTATACACACCCAGAGTAACTTCTTACTTTTAAAGATACCCTCTACACTGAGTCAGTCATATGTGGTTTACAATAGGAATCCGGCACAAGCTGAACAAATCACGACTGTGTCAACTAAAGCAGCACGTACACCAGGGGGCTCCCACCGTGCCTGTAAACCAGACGTTGACCCCTGCTCCCGGGACACACCTCCGGGGCTCACACCTCCTGGGACACACCTCCGGGGGCTCTCACACCTCCTGGGACACACCACCAGGGGCTCACACCGCAGCTGACACAGGTCATGACCTCAGTTCTAACATGCGACATAATTTGGTCTTAGGAACTTGGTGAGATAGTTTCCATTTTTCCCTTCAAAGTTACCTAGTGGGGAAAAAAATGCTGTCTTTGACTTTTTTTTGCAGAATTTAAAATTTAGCTACCAATTTAAAATTTAGAAGCCAATGACACATTTCAGGCTTAGAAAAGACACCAAAAATTTCCCCCAAAGAACTTTGCTCAAACCTGCAATCTCTCTTTAAATTTCATAATGAAGGTGACCAACAAGGTTGGCTTGATTCTACTACCAAAATAGTCTCAAATTTTCTATTCTCTTTCTTTGTTCTTTTTTAAAATTAAATTATTATTCATATTTTCTGTAAATAAGTGTTTATTTTTTAAAACATTTTTTATTTTTTTAAATTATTTATTTTATTTTTTATCTTTTTGGCTGTGTTGGGTCTTTGTTGCTGCGTGTGGGCTTTCTCTAGCTGTGGAAGCGGGGACTACTCTTCATTGCAGTGCATGGGCTTCTCATTATCGTGCCTTGTCTTTGTTGTGGAGCACGGGCTCTAGGTGTGCGGTCTTCAGTAGTTGTGGCATAAGGGCTCAGTAGTTTTGGCTCACGGGCTCTAGAGCGCAGGCTCCATAGTTGTGGTGCACGGGTTTAGCTGCTCTGCAGCATGTGGGACCTTCCCAGACCAGGGCTCAAACCCGTATCCCCTGCACTGGCAGGTGGATTCTTAACCACTGCGCCACCAGGGAAGTCCCAATAAGTGTTAACTTTAACTAGAGGTGTTTACAAAACACATTCTCTTAAATATAAATTTTAAATATTTTTATTTTATTATATATTTATTTTGTATAAATTTACTTTATTAAAACATTTCTACTCTGCATAATTTTATTCTACACACTTAAATGTGAAAAATTGATCCAGGGCCCTTTAAGGAACTCATTAATTTTATAAAATACAGTAATACTGCAGAAGAATGACTCAGAACATTCTCCAAGCCAGATAAATAGATACTAGAGTAAGGATATTTGCACATTCAGTATTAAATGGCACACAGAACAAAATAATCCATGGCTAGTTCAAATTCAAATTCATAGAGACAGAATGTAGAATGGTGGTTGCCAGGGGCTGGGGGGAGGGGAGGGTAAGGAGTTGTTGTTTAGCAGATATGGAGTTTCAGTTTTGCAAGATGAAAAGTGTTCTGGAGGTTGGCTGTACAACAATGTGAATGTGATTAACACTACTGGACTGTGCACTTAAAGGTTAAGATGGTAAATTTTATGTTATGTGTATTTTACCACAATTTTAAATTTTTTTAATTTTTTCAAATTAAAAAAAAAAATCATAGTTTTTGCATAACTAATGCTAGGCAGGACTGGCCACTGGTCAGCAGGAGAAGACTGCTCACAATTACTCATAACTCCACAGGCAAGAAGCAGAGATCCTGGTTAGAGTAAGGTGTTAACGTCCACTTCAGAGAAGAAGGGGTGCAGCTCTGAATTCAGTCCTGGATTTCCTTAAGTGTAACAGTGACATTTCCTTACACTTAACAGTTCTGATGCTAAGGTGCCTCACGCAATCAACGTCAAATAAATCTGCTACCTGCTAAGCAGATGTGTAGACTGAGAAAGAGCTGTGGCTGGCTGTGCATGCATAAACGTAACCAGGCATGAAAGGTACTGGTTCCTAGTGACACGTGTCTGCACTGGTGGTACCAGGTGGTTGAATGTGAGCTTAAATTTGAATACCTAACTGGCCCTTCGAATTTCTTCAAAAACAGTCCCTATGATATATAACTAAAGCTAAATATTATCCTGTGGACAGAAGGTTGCCTTTCACACATCTAAGATGTACAACTAAAATAAGCAACAGCTGCCCAATCTTGTGGGTAGATCATAAAATGTTCAAAGTTGGGACCAGTTGATGAAATTGACGGATGCACTGGGACACTTCTCTGTCCAAAGTTCCAGCTGCCTTTCCGGAGCAGCTGTTTAATTTCCACAGACACATAATGCAATTATGGAAAAAGGCGAATTCAGAGATTAACCAAAGAGGGAATGCAGGCATCTCATAATTTTCAGTATGCCTTGAAATTATGCTGTCAATCCTAAAACTGTGCAAGAGGTCAAGAACAAGAGTATGGAATATAAAAAGTATCCTGATAAAGGCTGCCAACACAACCATCGTGGGCCAAAAGAGATAACAGAAAAAATTATACTATGAATGCTAGGAGAGTTTAAGAATCAAACTTTGTGACAGTGAAGAAGAAAACAGAATGAAGTGAGGGGATAAATGCAGCTACCATTGGTTAGCTATTTTATGGAAGCAACATTTATTACAGTGTTTCTTTTCTCCAAAAAGATGCTGCTTAACAGAGGGTGGTCTTTATAAGAGAAGGTATGTCATTGGTTTTACGCTATGGTCATTTACTATGTGGTGAGCCCAGTCACTTTTGCCATAATGAAGAACAGTTTGTTGCTGAAGGCCACACTGTCTCTCACTTTTTTATTATTAATGTGATGCAAACTCTTCTGATGAAGCGAGAATACAGACTTTTTTTTAAAATCAGTCAAATATGGACACTGTAAAGTCAACCTCTAGTACTACTAATAAACAACTGTTTAACTGAAAACTGTTACTCCTAAGCAGATCCTAAGCATTGTTTAACATGTTTAAGATTGGTGTCATTGACCACGCTTACCTGAGAAGAAAACACGTAATCAATTTAGGAAAACACTGGAAGTACACGTAATAACTCTACATCACTACTAGACATTTAAATTTCACAAAGACAAAAGAACTGGGAGTAGGAACCAAATTTGCAGTAAACATAACAGAGGCAAAGGAAGGTGAAGGACCAGATACAAGTGGCAGACTGGTGAAGAGGAGGTAGATCTCACCAAATACATGGCCAAGGGTGCTGTCACTTCATGAAAACTGCAGAAGAAGGTGTGATGGAGCTATGAAACTATGATTAACCTATCTAGAAACACACATAATAATAAAACTAGAAGATAGAAAAGAGGAAATTTTTAATAATAAAAAGCAATGGAGCAAGAGATAAAGAGCATTCAAGAGAAAGTCATTTGGAAGACAGGTAAAGAGGGTCCAACATATATATAACTGGAGTTCTCAGCAACAAGAAACACTAAAAATTATAATTCCTGGGTTCACTAAAAACTATAATTCCTGAAGTTAAAAAAAAAAAGATTTAAAACTAGGTATCAACTCAATTTTTTAAATGGGTAAAGTACTTGATTAGACATTTCTCCAATGAAGATATACAAATGGCCAACAACATGAAAAGAGAGTCAACATCATTAACCAACAGGGAAATGCAAATTGAAGCCACAATGAGGTATCACCTCAAACCCATTAGAATGACTACAATAAATAAATAAATAAATACGTAAATAACAAGTGTTGGCAAGGATGGGGAGACCTGGAATCCTGTGCACTGCACATGGGAATGTGACATGGTGCAGCCACTGTGGAAGTTGCATGGCTGTTCCTCAAAAAATTGAAAACAGAATTACCATATTACCCAGCAATTCCACTTGTGGGTATACACCCAAAAGAACTGAAAGGAGGGACTCAAAGAGATACCTGTACATCCATGTTCACAGCAGTATTATTCTCAACAGCCAAAAGGTGGAAACAACCCAAGTGTCCACTGATTGATGAACAGATAAACAAAATGTGATCTATGCATACAATGGAATATTATTCAGCCTTAAAGAGGAAGGAAATTCTGACACCTGCTGCAACGTGGATGAACCTTGAGAACATGATGCTAAGTGAAATAAGCCAGTAACAAAAATACAAATACTGTATGATTCCCTTTATATGAGGTCCCCAGGAGAGTTAAATTCATAGAGACACAAAGTAGAATGGTGGTTGCCAGAGGCTGAGGGGAGGAAGGAACAGGAAGTTGTACAGAACTTCAGGTTTGTAAAATGAAAAAGTCCTGGAGATTGGTTGCACAGCCATGTGAATATACTTAACAAGACTGAAATGTACACTTAGAAATGGTTAGGATGATACATTTTATATTATGTATATTTAACCACAATTTTTAAAAACTAAATTAAATTAAACTACATATCAAAAGAGCACATCATGTAGCTAAACACAGACACACACACACACACACACATACATGCAGCAGACCAGCCACACTAAGACATATTCCAGCAAAATCATTAAGGAAGAAAGGATAATGGTACTACAGAAGCACAAAAAGTTACCTCCAACACTTTTATACTTTAGTTCTTTGGGGAAAAAGCTGTACCTTGATGCAAGTAAGAAAAGAGTTATATTTTTCATTGTAGGAGGTACATAAATGGGGATTTATTATATTACCCTCTATGCTCATCTGCATGCTTGAAATATTTGATCACACATTCACACCTATTGGCTCCCATAACTGAAAAGGTCAGAGATTAATGCTGTCTTCAGGACAAGCTTGAACCAGGAGCTCAGTGTCACCAGAGCCCCAATTCTTCTCTACCTTCTGCTTTGCAGCCTCATCCTGGGCCCCACAAAGAAATCCTCAAGCTTTCTTTTATGGTGACTAAGTATCTGTGGTGGTTCCCAGTCTCAAACCACCGTTCCATAGCAAGCCAGAGCATTTCTTCTAGAAATTCCATTTAGGTCCTGGAATTCACTCTCTCACATTGACTGAAGTTGGGTTCCTGAAGCAATTGCTATGACAAGACAGTGGGTACAATGATGAGTTTAAACTTACTAGGACCCACTCATGGAGACAGAAGTGGGGTCAACCCTAAGAATGGAAAAGGGAAACGGAGATGAACGAAGGAGAAACGGATTCCGTGAGGCACCTGCAGCATCTCTGACAGGGCCCATTGTCCTTGTGGTAGCTTCTCAGCTTCACAGACACTAGCCCTCTGCTGACCCCTCTGGGACCCCCAGACATGATAAGACACACCTGTGTTTGCTGTGAGGCCATACGAGGCCCCTGCTTTGCTACACGTATATAGTAGGATTCATATAAAAAGCACAAGGTCCTTTAGAGATAGGACAACTTTTATAATACTCACCTGAGGAAGACAAAACAAATTAGAAATAATTTTCCCTCACTTCCTCCTAATCCTGACCAAGAAAAAAAATGAAGGGAAAGCCAGCACATAATTAAAATAGAGTTGATAGTCAATGAACAAGTCCTACTCAAAGATGAGAGAGGCTGAAAACTTCCCCTGGGTACTCACTCCATGAATACTCATTCATCTACTGCAAAAGCAACTCATCAATAATTTAACTCACTTAAGAAAGGATCTTTCCCATTATTTTATCTGGATGCTATCTTATCGTGATGTTTGGAAGTCTGACAGTTACCAAAGCAGATAAAAATACTAATGCTCTAAATGCTAAAATGATCATTAATAATACATTCGGACTGAAGCTTTCTTGATGACTTTTGCTTCCTTGTGCTTGCCATAAATTAGCTTTTTTAAAAAAAGCTAAAATCTAAAGCATTTGCAGGACTCTAAAACCACCAGAATGTAAGTGAACTAAGTCAGAGAAAGACAAATATATGATATCACCTGTATGTGGAATCTAAAACATGATACAAATGAACTTATTTACAAAACAGAAATAGACACACATAGAAAAACAAACTTACGTTACCAAAGGGGAAAGAGGGGGAGGAAAATACTAGGAGTTTGGGATTAGCAGATACACACTACTATACATAAATAGATAACCAACAAGGACCTACTGTATAGCACAGGGAACTATAGTCAGTATCTTATAATAACCTATAATGGAAAAGAATTTGCAAAAGAACGGATTTATGCACATGTATAACTGAATTACTTCTGTACACCTGAAACTAACACAACATTGTAAATCAACTATACTTCAATAAAGATAATAATAGTAATAATAAAAACCCACTAGAATGTAAGCACACTCTATTTATTTTTTTATTGGTAATATTATTTTTATTTATTTATTTATTTTAGGCTGTGCTGCGCAGTTTGGGGACTCCCAGCATTGCTTGATCACCCCTCCTACATCTGGACAATGTCCCCAAGGTAGAAGCAAGATGCTGCTGTGCAGGATCTAGTTCCCCGACCAGGGATCAAACCTGGCCCCCCTGCACTGGGAGCACAGGGTCTTAACCACTGGACCTCCAGAGAAGTCCCAGCACACTCTAATTTAAAACAAAATTCATCACCAAAAGTTAACCCACCTAATAGTGATGTTCTTCGTGCTCATTTATCTTTCTCCAAGGCCCGACTGACAACAGACTCATTCATTCATTCAGGCGGCAAACATTTACTAAGTGTCTTACACATTCTGGAAGGGATCTGAAACACCACACTTCCTGAGCCCTTTTTCACAGATGAGGAAAATCAGGTCAAAGAGTATAAGTGATCTGCCCACAGGCACGGAGCTAATAAACACGAGAAGTCACAGAAGCAATCACGTGTCCTCAACTCCGCCTGATGCCCTGGCCGTCCTGGCACGCCTCCTCCCTTGTGCCTCCAACTCGGTCCTCCTCCCGACAGACAACACTACTATAGGAGGCGTTACTATAGGAGGCGTTTGTCTCCAGTTTGGGGACTCCCAGCATTGCTTGATCACCCCTCCTACATCTGGACAATGTCCCCAAGGTAGAAGCAAGGCCTCAGGCTTGTGACTCAGCTTTGCCATCGGTGGGCACAGCGGGGAGGCAGCAGTGGCTGGTGGAGCTGCTGGCACTCGATCCCCAGCAAGCACGGTGTCTGTGCTGAGTGGTGGTCACAGAGCTGTCTTCACTTGTCACAGCCCAGCGCAGTGCTCCTGGCACTGGTCCTGGCTACATGGAGTTTTGCGAAATTGGCTACAAAAACGGACTCTGTTTTTTGCAACTAAGAACCCTGACTGCTATTCCACCTATGTACTCAATTATCCAAATGCTCAGCAGATATGCCTCAGAGCTATATTCAAAGTAAAGGGAGCCTCTGCTCGGAACTTCACTATGCATCCCCAGTTCTCAGCTACATACCCAAGTCACAAACTTTAAAAAATATAAATGCTTCTTTTCTATAAAAAAGACAATGATGGAAAGAGAGAATGGGCTTGTGCCAAAATGTTCCTGTAGGCATATTTGGGGAACCTGTACTTCTTTGCTTTATCGAACAACCTTTATTCATCCTTTTATAAACAAAATGTCCCATTCATAATTGCAAAAACATTTTCCTTCGGTGCAAAAAGAGTTTTTTTGTTCACATTTTCAATAAACTTATATATATCAAAAACAGACAGAGGGGGACTCCCCTGGTGGTCCCGTGGTTAAGATTTCACCTTCCAGTGCAGGGGGTGTGGGTCCAATACCTGGTCGGGGAGCTAAGATCCCACATGTCTCATGGTCATAAAAACAAAAAATAAACCAGAAGCAATACTGTAACAAATTCAATACAGAGGGCTTCCCTGGTGGCGCAGTGGTTGAGAGTCCGCCTGCCGATGAAGGGGACACGGGTTCGTGCCCCGGTCTGGGAAGATCCCACATGCCGCGGAGCAGCTGGGTCCGTGAGCCATGGCCACTGAGGCTGTGCGTCCGGAGCCTGTGCTCCGCAACGGGAGAGTCCATAGCAGTGAGAGGCCCGCATACGGCAAAAAAAAAAAAAAAAAAAAAAAAATCAATACAGACTTTAAAAATGGTCCACATAAAAAAAAATCTTAAAAAACAAAACAAAACAGTACATGTACTTTTAGCAATATGTACTGAATTGTCAAATGCCTCCTTACTTTAAAGAAAAAACATTCAGAAGATGGCACAGTGAAAACCAATACCAAATATCTTTCCCCCCAAATTTAACAACACAGCAAAGCTGGGCCCAAGCCACCATCCGAGCTGCAGAGCAAGTCCCCACAGCTCCGGCGCTGCCCTCCTTGGAAGCAGGAAGCAAGCGAGAAGCAAGTTAATAAAATCCTGAACAACCTCACTAACAGCCACCAACTTCAGAGAGTAGCAGAAGGGAAACAGCTGATGCAACCTCCAGAGAATAAGGAGAATTTCCCCCAACACTTCTGTGTCATCCCAGAAATAGAAAAAAAATACTGCGACTCCCGCAGAGAGGAAAGCAAGACACTCTTTCCAAGGGTTACAGCAGGGAAATGTTTAAAAATGACACTGCAAAAGGAATCGTCTTCTCAACTGGACAGGATGGAGGGGGGAAGGCAAAGATGTCTAAGGGCCTTCATTTCCTCGTCTGTCTAAGATAGGGCCTAAAACTGGTAAACCCAGAAAGAGTCTTCAACTTGGTATTTAAAGTTAAAATGTAACAACAACAACAACACAAAAACTAAAAATAAGAATATAAGAAACAAAACTCAGGAAATAGAAAATGTGATAATTTTTTCATTTTCATAGCAAGCAAACAACAGATATAATTTAAGAATTGCTAAACCATGAAGGAGAAGGTTATATCTAATAAATACACAGATTTAGACCAGTAACCACTGTAAAAACTAAAAGGAGACTAATGCACCAGGAGAAACACCACAAATATACACTCAGGTAACAAAAAAGGAGGAAAAATGCAATTAAAAAATGAACGATATGGCAGCCAGGGTGATAGAATTAGGACCCAATGTACCTGTTTTATCCCCAAATGCAAGTGACACAGAATTAGGGTAACTGGCAAATGATAGGTTGCATCTGGTAAGCACAAGAGAAAAGAGAAAGAGAAAGAAAATGAGAAAGAAAAAAAAAAAAAGAAAGAACCAAGGGGGAAGGAGCACCATCACATTTTAACACATAGTGAATCGAAGTCCATCCATTAATTCACTGAACAAATGCACATCAACTGTGTACAGGTTCTCACAGGCCAGGCTTTACAGGCAGAGTAGTGTACAGAACCTTCGTCTTTATGGGGTTTCAATTTTAGTGAGACAGACAAACAAACAGAAATTAACAAAAATTAATTTCAGGTAATATTAAGTGCTCTGAAGGAAAATAAAAATCGGGATAAGAGAGTGGAAAGAGGATGGTCAGGGCAGGCCTCTAGGAGGAGGTGATGACAGAGCAGACCCCAGCGAAGGGTTTGGGGCTTTCCCACTTACTTGCTAGGTTTATGAACCATGCAGCCTGTTCTTGGGGCAATTTGCAAAATCTGCCTCAATCTAAAATGCATGGACCCCTCCACCTAGAAATCTGTTGGCTAGGAAATTCCCTATGAAGGTGCTTACCCAAGTCAGCATATACTTTCAAAGTAAGTTTTAACAGGAATGGAAATCACCTAAGTGTGAGATCAATAGGCGTTTATTAAATAAATGATGTTCTAGTTATTCAATAGAGCACCACGAAGATTTAACAAGAAGTACGCTGAAAACCACAGAGCCACATCGTTTAGTGACAGTAGAAGGCTGAGAACAGGGCACAGGGTATCTCCCCTTCTGACTCACCCAGGGACCAAAAGACGTCCTCTTCCTTGGAACACCTCTGGGGAAGGGAAGGAGACTTCAACCTCTCATTCTGTACCTTTCTGAGTCCCTTGAATTTTCTAACAAGATGCTGTACGCTTCCCGTTTGTCCTGTAAACACCCACAGCAGTTATCCGGGCTGTGGATACAACACATGTGACAGCTGGGACTGTGTGACAGCTTCTCCACAGGGAAAGAACTGAGGTTGCCATAGAGGCGTGTTTCCTCTTCTGGGAGTCTTTATATTCTCAAAAACTAATGATAGTTTTTAAGTAGAAAAGATTTAAGGAGAAAAGCACTCTAACAACAAAAGACGAAATGGTGCTAAAATACTCCCATTCTCTTGATTATATGAAAGCCTGCAAAATCCTACCGCAGAGCCCAGGCAGTGAACACTGCTCTACGTAAAGGCAGCCCTTCCCCACTGTTCAGAGGACCCCTACCCCAGTGATCCGGCCCCCCACGTTCAGATCCCCCACCCAGCCCCGTTGGCACATGCCAACCAGTTCAGACCTGGGAGAGAAGAGCTGTGGGCCAGGCCCTCCCGATGACCCTCCGAGGGCAGCCACTTCTTCCCCCGCCCCCCGCCCCCTCCGTCCCCTCTTTCCAGAGCTCAGCAGGACCTGGGTCTCCCTGAGCAAATCAGACACACCTCTGGTGATACACGAACAATTCTTTATCCACCACCGCTCTGCCCACACCCTCCGCTGCAGCCCCCAAATCTTCTGCACGTGTGCGATAGCTTCTCCCCAAAGAAAGAATCAAAATTCCCCAAGAACAGAGACAATAAGTATTTCCCAACTCATGGGTTTATTCAGTATTTTCATCACCAGAAAACGTCAGGAACCAGTTTTTCCACGAGTGGTGAAAACAAAACTTTACACTGAGCCTTGCCTGCAAGATCACTCGGGGTAACCCCCCAACCCCCCGGCTGACTCGTTCGTGCAGGTGTCTGGCGCCCTGACCTCCTCCGATTTTCCTGTCTCCATCATGATCTCCTCCTCCATTCAAGGGTTTCTCCCCTGAAGGGTTCTCTCCCCTGGCTTCAGCCCTACACGGTCTCTACATACACAGACACCCGTAGCACCGAGAACGTTCGGAAGTTCACCACTCCAAGTGTGACTCGGGGGGCCGGGTTGTCGTAGGGCGAGGACTGGAGCAGCCATCTCAGGCCCAGAGCCTCTGTCCCATGACCAAAGGGATGGACACTCTGTCCCTGGACACCTGGCTGTGCATGATACACCGTGTGGCCTTTCAAATGTGTCCACATGCAAATAACCCATGAAGAGCTAGCTTCACTCACTTACAAAGAACACAAAAGTACAAGACGAGTCTTTCTACTGCTTGCGTGATGTGAGTTCTAGGCGGCTCCTCATGTCCAAACCTGGCAGCCCCTCCCCTCCCCCCCCATGCCCCACCCTTGCGTTGAGGGAGGGTCCCCAGCCAGGCTCCCTGCATCCCGTATGGTGCCCCCACTGGGCTCCCGAGGGCTCTTTCAGGCCAACAGACTCAGATCAACACCACCTTCGGTGACCCTGACTTTGACTCGCAGGGAGCTGGGATGGGGTTTTGGTTTCTTGCTCTGAAAGCTCAGAGCCAGATGCAAACGGATCCACCCCATTCCTCGCCACTGGCTTCGCAGAAGGGGTGGCAAAGGGTAGAGCAAGAGTGAGACCCGCTCCCATCCCCGGCCCCTCTCCCCACCTCCAAGCCCTCCCTGCATCGATGCAATGAAGGGACCCGTTCCAGACTCTAGCCGGGATAAAGCAGCTGCCCCGGAGCGACCCAGGTCTCCATGTGACACAGGGGAGGAGGGGCTGGCAGGACTTCTGGACGCCCACACCCACTCGACAGTCCACTCGACAGGCGGTGTGCAGTGCTCACTCGGGACCGAGGGGGAATACATCACTCCTCGTTGAAGGGTCTGCAACGTGAGCCCACCTCAGTGACCCTGCTCCACTGCCAGGACCCTGGGGCAGGAGCCGGGCCCTCCGCAAGCTCCCCTGGGCGGCCGGGTTCCCACGCTACCCCCTTGCCAGAGCACCGGGGTCACAGACCTGCCCCGATGCCCAGAAACCTGTGCCCACTGCTCTCATTTATCTTAGAAGGTTACGCTGTTTACATTCTCCAGTAAGCTTAATGAGTAAAATGACCATTTTCTATGTATTTACCAACCTATAGCAGAGTCTGGCTTGGAAACAGACTCAGATCCAGTCCCCACTGTCCACAAATGAGAAAAGCGGTGCTCAGAGGTGAAGAATTAGCCAAGTCTTTCTTCAGTCAGTCCACAGACTTTTTCTTAATTATTTAAAAAAAATTTTTAATTGAAGTATAATTGATTTATGATGTGTTAGTTTCTGGTGTACAGCACAGTGATTCTGTTTATATATATTATATATAAGTAATATTTTTCAGATTCTCTTCCATTATAGGTTATTTTAAGATACTGAGTATAGCTCCCTGTGCTATACAGAAGCTCCTGTTGTTTACCTAATTTATACACAGTAGTGTGTATCCACTAAACCCAAACCCCTAATTTATCTAGTTCTTAAAGGCTGGGTTAGTCCAAACTGCTGGGTCCACCACCCCGGAACTCATGTGACCTTTCACATATGCATTTTTCAAGATGACTCTGGACAAGGTGTGAAGGGCAGACGGGGGGACAAGAGTGGAAGTGAGAAGCCAGGTAGGGGCCATGGGAATGATCTGGAAAAGAGACACACATGGGGGACAGGCATAGATACTTGAGAGGAAGAGTCAACAGGACTTGGGGACCGACAAGACGTGGGTTAGCTGCTTTGAGGAACCAGGTGGGTGTTGAGTGGGGAGTGGTGAAAGCACCCCCGAGACCCAGGAAAAGACACCTGCATGGAGGGAGGATGAGGAACTTGGGTGGGGACTCCTGAATTTGGTGCTGAGGCTCGTCCAAGTGGAGATGGGAAGGGGGCAGTGCGTGTCTCAGAAGAGGGAGAACGGTCTCAAGTGCGAAGAACTCTGTGAGTGAACCAGGCGCCCACTGGTGCAGGGCGAGAGGAGCCCCCCGGAAGGTGTAGCCCACCCGGGCGCATCCCCATCCTGCAGGGTCAGCCCCGCCCTCGGCGAGTCTGTGGCAGAGGTGGACCTCAGGGGACAAGGCAATGTCACCAACCCCGGCGAGCGTACCACTGGCCCTGCTGCCTCTGCCCCAACCTCACCGCATCTTGTGGGGTGGTCCTGAGGATCCTGAGCCTGGGCCATGGTCTGCACAGCGCCCACTGCAGATGCTCTGACCTATCATCTCATCTAGGGGCGTCTCTCTGCCTCCACCGAGGGGCCCTCACTCCGAGCTTCCTTTGACATGCCTCACATGTACACAGAAACCTCCAGACGTCTTTATCCCACACACGGGCCACGGGAAATCTCGGGCCCAATCATTTAGATGAGAGGTCAGCAAACAGTGGTCCGTGGGTCAAACCTGGCCTGCTGTGTTTTTGTGAACAAAGTTTTGTTGGGACACAACTACACCCATTCACTTACGAAGTGGGTAGGGCTGCTTTCACACTGCAGTGGCAGAGTGGAGTCCTTGCCATGGAGATCACCCCGCCCACAAGGCGTGAAATACCTACTGCCCTGGACAGAAAGGTTTCCTACCCTGGTCTAGACACTTCCTTCCCCAGCGATGCCTTGTGGCTCCTGCATCAGACTGGAAAGCATGAAGGGTGAAAGGGCTCCAGCAGCCCTCCGAGAGGGGGGGCAGTCTCATCCACCCACCTGGAGTCCGCCATGTGCAGTGGGGTGAGATGCCAGTGTACCGTGTCCCTTCTCGGGGACCCTTTCTCTTTAATTTCAAAAAGAGTCTTTTAATTGTTCAAAATTGCACAAAACAACATCATACCATGGTAATACTGAGTCACTGGGGTTACTCTACAATAGATGCACGGCATACCGTTTCCAGAAACGAGAAATCAAAGGGCGCTCGGGTAAAGGGACGGGGTGTGGTGGGGGGAACAATGGGACCAGGTGATGGGCTCCAAAGTAACTAAACGTGATGTTTCCACAGCAAAGTACACTATAAAACAACAAACCAGAGGCCAGAGGGAGCCAGTAGGGGGCAGGGGTTGCAGAGGCTGGGGTCTCCGCAGCTACAGCTGCGTCTCCAGGGCAGGGAAAGGGGCTTTGAAAAGATTGGCGTAGCCTCTTCGCTCCAGCTTCTCAGGGTTCTTCTCTTACCCCCAGAGGGCTTTCTGCCTCCCCTTCCTGACAGCGTCCTGCTAGATGGAAAAACGCTTCCATCCTCCGTTTACCAACACAGTGCTTAAGACTAAAACAATCTTCAGGCCTTTAAGCTTTGCTCTCAGTAGATAAAGAAGAGCTCCCAGCACTGAAAGATTCCATTTCTCGTAAAAACGCCTGGTTTTCATGACTGTTGTCTCTCCAGAGGCTCAAGGAAGTCAGTGTTGGGACTCAAAGCTGAGGAATGAGTTCTCTGTTCTCTTACCCTAAAGCCATGAATGTCCTCGAATGAATGGGTGAAAGAGCTGCAGGGTAATATGATTTACAGGAAGTTTAAAAATGGGTCCCTTTAAATTCTCAGAAATACTGTTCTTGCAATAACTAGAGTGAGGGCCAGAAAGTTGACACCAGGCAGTGGAAAGAGGGGTGCAATGCAACTTGGGGAGCTAGCCCAGGATGCAAGGGAGGCAGTTCTGCCATCCAGTCCCAGATCGTGTGAGCTGCTCCCCCTGAAGTTCTCTGCCAAGGCAGCTAATCTGGGTGCCAGAGAAGAAAAACAAGATCACTGAAAGATGTGAAAAAAATTTAAGCTCAGTTAACGGTGAAGGAACCGGAGGGAAGATTCTGGATCAGTGTATATGTGAGAGAAGGTTTTGGAGATGAGACCCCAGACCACAGGTCCCAAGGGCAAAAGCAAGACATGGGACCCAAAGAGCAAGTGACTACAGTCTGTCTGCAGAACTACAGATGGGCCTCAGACCCCCAGACCCCCTGCTCTCAACCCAGACTTACAGCACTGGTGTCTGCTCTCAGGCAGAAACCAAAAGAATGCTGTACGCACCAAAGAAACGAGCTTTCTGCCTCGTCTGCTTCCAAAGCGAGAATTCACACCCCAGAGCAGATGCTCTCTCAAGCACATGGGAGGAGAGTTCCCACCCAACATCCAAAGGTGAAGCTGCCAGATGACCTGCTTTGCCCACACCTAGACAGAGCGAGGTCAAGCCCCTGTTCAATGGGTAGGACAGGAAAGCAAGGAAAACATGCCAAGCACTGCTATGAATCAACTAGTCCCTCAATGATAAACCCCAAAGGACACCAAGAACAGCCAGACCATTAGGGATAATCAAAACCACAGAAGAGGCAGATTCAGAAGAAAAAAATAGAAAAACGCTAGAGCAAACAATTCGAGAATAAGAAGAAACCTTCTTGACTTAATTAGTACCCTCAGGCAGAAATGGAAAATAATGCAAACAGAAAATAAGAGGAATATTAAGAAAAATTAGCAGAAAAGATGAAAGACAGCATCACAATCTTAATTATGGTTACTGTATCAATACAGGGTTCATCTCCCCCGGGTGGTTACCAAGCTGTGCTGGTGTCCAGAGAGGCTTGGAACAAGGGTGCAGACAGTTAGCCAAATCAGAATGAAATGCAGAAACTTGCAACTGATGTTGACCCATGCTGGAGTCCCAAACAGAGCAGGGGAGACCTACACCACTTTGTCAGATGGTTTATAGAAAGTGTTTGCACCTGTTCTCTAGGTTTTTGTTTTTGAACCTGGTAGCCTCGTTTTGGCTCTGTAATCAGAAGGATAGAAAAGACCCCGCCTCAGATGAGACAGTTGGTCTCAAACACCTTGGGCTTCACAATTCAAAGTGCATCCTGTGTGGCAGAGGAAGGCCCCTGGGTGGGGGCGGAGGGGGGGGAATCCAACTTCTGTGATATCTGCTTCCCTTGCCCTTCAGGAAAGCCTTGGGATTGACATGTACACATTACTACACTTAAAATGGATAACCAACAAGGACCTACTATAGCACAGGGGACTCTGCTCAATATTATATAACAACCTAAATGGGAAAAGAATTTGAAAAAGAAGAGATATGTGTGTTTGTATAACTAAATCACTTTGCTGTACACCTGGAACTAATACAACATTGTTAATCAACTATGTTCCAATATAAAAAAATTAAAAGAAAAGGAAAGGCTTACTCAAGTGCAGCCTGCAGACCCCCAGGGAGTCCTTTCCATTGGCCAACCCTGTCTCTGCTGCAATTATTTTTTAAAATTTCAACACCTGATCCAGAAGCTGAAGCTGAAACTGAAGAAATCTCTCAGAGGATAAAGTAAAAAGTAGTGGCATGGCAAATAGGAGAGAAAAGTTAAGATGCCCAGAAGATCAACCCAGGAGGTCGAACAGCCAACAAACAGAAGTTCCGAGAAAATAGAAATAAGGAAATAATCAAAGAAAAATATTTCCAGTATCAAAGGGACACACTGAGTGCCTAAGTCCCTTCACGAAATACTGTGAAATAATCAGGACACCAAGAATCAAGAGTAGACCCTAGAAGCTTCCAGAAAGGAAAAACAGGCTAGGTCACCAACGGAAGAAGATGAATCAACACAGGATCAGACCTCTCGTCAGTGACATCTGATATAAAGACAATGGCGCACCTGCCACCAAAGAAGTAACAACAGGGGACTTCCCTGGCGGTCCAGTGGTTAAGACTTCGCCTTCCAATGCAGAGGGTGCAGGTTCAATCCCTGGTCAGGGAGCTAAGAGCCCACATGCCTCCCGGCCAAAAAACCAAAACATAAAACAGAAGCAATATTGTAACAAATTCAATAAAGACTCTAAAAATGGTCCACATCCAAAAAAAAAATCTTATTAAAAAAAAGTAACAACAGAAAGGTTGAAAATATTTAACTCCAAGGAATGGGGAAGGCGGGAGCTAAGGGTTCGATTTAGCACTTCGATTTGCACCATTCCATGCTGTTTTAATTTCCATGAAATTAAGTCAATAATACTTTTATCATCATCATCACAATCACCATCAAAAAACAGAGAGAGATACATTGGGTGCTTTCACCAGAATATGTGATATCACGGCTCTTTCTCTTAAACTCTGATTTTATGCGTCTCACCTGAGAGGCACACCATCTGGACCACAGGTGTAATTCTTGAAGTCAACGGGCAGGTGCCTTGCTCAGGGGCTTTCTGGCTTTTTGTTTCATTTTCTTTTGGTTTTTGTTATTCTTTATACAGACAAAAGATAAAGCATCATATATATATACACACACATACATATATATGTATTATATTTACACATTCTCTTTTTTCGAAGAGAAAGTCAATCTTCAGAAGCTATTTACCACTAGTTATGACAGACTCCAGCTCTCTTAATCCACTCACACCTCTTGGGTGTTACTTCCTCATCTTGAAAAGGGTCAGCTCTGAGCCTCACAAGCTGCCTCGGCACCAAAAGGCAATGACAAGCATGGAGAGAGGCCCCGGGGACACCAACGCTGAATTTAATGAATTGGCAGGTGAAAAGCAGATGCTTTGACTTTTTCTGAGACTGGGTCAAACATTAGTTTCTACAAAGGCAGCGTCCCTTAGTGAACAGTTGTAAAGAGCTCTGGGGGGTATAATTGAAAAAAAAAGATGTTTTCTTTTTAAATCACAAGATTCTGATGAGTATATGCTCTTTATTATACGTATTATACTTAATATACATATATAGTATATGCTGCTTATTAACATGTTAAACAGGGACCATTCTCAGAGTCCTTTCAAATTCTGAGGGTTCCAAAAATGTATTTCAAAATCGCTATTTGTATCACTATCAAAGCCATTAGCTACAATTTCTCATTATAGATGAGAAACAATACCCATCATTACGTCGCATCAATGTTTTTCAAAGAAAAATTTGCTTTTTCGTGAAGTCCTAAATTCTCTATACTTTTTCTGTAAAAGGATGAGCTGAAATGTTAAGGGTTTATCTTCGAACAATTAAGTTGCTTGTCTCTGTGATAGATAATTACGTAATAGGCTCTGGTAGCTGCTGATGCAAAAGAAGTAGTTTGTTTCCATTTATCATGTACTTGACTGAAGGCATCCCCCTCCCCACAAAATGCCAGTATCCCCAATTCCTGTGGTCTCCACCTCACTGTACCGCACCCTTTAAGTGAAATAGGACACTTTCATCGTCACTTGGATGCAAAGGAGGTAAGAGCAGGCCATAACGATCAACTGAAGCTATCAAGGTTAGATGGGTAAACTGCCTAAATGCAGAAACAGAATCAGGCAGGCCTGAGCCTGGGCATGTCTCAGACAGTGGGCCCGGAAATCTCACCTTCCCTAGGAATTGTACCTCGTCGCTGGAAAGGAAGGTCTCAGGGCTGCACTTGGTCAGCACACAGGCAGGCGTGCCTCCAGAAAAGAGAACAGGGGCCATTACACGTATGGCCCCTGTGGGGAAGGTAAAAGTTGTTCTCCCAGGACCAGAGGGTCCTCACTTCATCAGGCAAACTTCTCAGCAGAGGGTGTGGTCCTGCAGGCTGGAAGGCAGCCCTGTCACAGCCGCCTCTGCATCTTCCCTGCGGCCCACCATCTCTCCTTCCATCACTGTCACCCCAATGCCAGCTCTGCAAGAGCAAAGTGCTCGCATGTGGTTTGAACTCATCAACAAATATGGAAATAATACAGAGTCGTCTTAAGAACCCATCACCAGCTTTATTATATTTTCCTGACTCTGCAATAAGACCCTAGGATACACTACTTTTTGAACTTTTCAAGATTCAAATTCAAACTTATCCAATAAAAGACTGAAATCTGAAGCAAAAAAAAGTTCTCCCTCACATACTCAAATTATGTAGACTATATAATGTTCAAAGTCTGTTTTCTTTTGAACTCATCTTTCAGAATGAATCAGGGACACAGAAAAGTTCCAAAGGTTTCATCCTGTGGGGTTTGCAGGATAGGAGGCGAGGGGGTGGCCAAACTAAGGGATGAGAAATTACAAAGAAACCATTTGGCTTGAAGGAGAAGGCTAGCAATGATATCTATCATTCAATTGGGTGTGCTAACAGAAAATTCAGATTTCAATCGATTGTCAAAGATGAAAATATAACTATTAGGAGAATGGAGACGCACAGGAGAAGGGGTCTGGGGAATGGAATAAAAATCAAAATGGGCAGAAGATCTAAATATTTCTTCAAAGAAGACATACAGATGGCCAAAAAGCACATGAAAAGATGCTCAACATCACTAATTATTAGAGAAATAAAAATCAAAACCACAATGGGGTACCACCTCACACTGCTCAGAATGGCCATCATTAAAAAGTCTACAAATAACAAATGCTGGAGAGGGTGTGGAGAAAAGGGAACCCTCTTGCACTGTTGGTGGGAATGTAAACTGCTACAGCCACTACGGAGAACAGTATGGAGGTTTCTTAAAAAACTAAAAATAGAATTACCATATGATCCAGCAATCCCACTCCTGCACATATACCTGGAGAAAACCATAATTCGAAAAGATACATGCACCCCAATGGTCATTGCAGCACTATTTACAGTAGCTAGGACACGGAAGCAACCTATATGTCCATCACCAGAGGAAAGGATAAAGAAGATGTGGTACATATATACAATGGAATATCACTCAGCCATAAAAAAGAATAAAATAATGCCATTTGCAGCAACATGGATGGACCTAGAGATTATCATACTAAGTGAAGTGAGTCAGACACATAAAGGCAAATATACAATATTGCTTATATGTGGAATCTAAAAAAAGGGTACAAATGAACTTATTTACAAAACAGAAGCAAAGCCACGGATGTAGAAAACAAACTTATGGTTACCAGGGGATAAGGAGGGGAAGGATAAATTAGGAGATTGGGATTGACATATACGCACTACTATATATAAAACAGGTAATAAGAACCTGCTGTATAGCACAAGGAACTCTACTCAATACACTGTAATGGCCTATATGGGAAAAGAATCTAAAAAAAAAGTGCATATATGTATATGTATAACTGATGCACTTTGCTGTATACCTGAAACTAACACATCATTGTAAATCAACTATACTCCAATAAAAAAATTTTTTAAAAAGCAGCTTGAAAAGAGATATGTGTACACCCGTGTTCATAGCAGCATTATCCACAGTAAGCCAAAAGGTGGAAGCAACCGAAGTGTCCATCAACAGAAGAATGGAAAAACAAAATATGGTCTATCCATACAACAGAATATTATTCAGCCTTCAAAAGGAAGAAAATCCTGATGTGTGCTATCACATGGATGAATCTTGAACATATTATGCAAAGTGAAATAAGCCAATCACAAAGGAAATACAACTGTATGATTCCATTACACGAGTTGCCTGAAATAGCCGAATTCACACAGACGGGAAGTAGAAAGGTGGCTGCCAGGGGCTGGAGGTGGGGAAATGAGGAGTCATTGTTTAATGGGGACTGAGGTTCAGTTTTACAAAAGTTCTGGAGAGGCTGGTGGTGACGGTTGCACAATCGTATCAATGTTCTTAATGCCACAGACCTGTATGCTTAAAATGGTTAAAATCATAAATTTTATGTTATGTGTATTTTACCACAATTTTAAAAATACATATTTTTTTAAAAAATTAATTTTATCAATCCAGCAAAAAGAAAACAGAAAACAGTAAAGTATAATAATAAAGTCAAAAGGAATGACTAAATCTATCACACATCTTAATAAATGGGAATGGCCTAAATTCCCTGAGCTGTCTAACTTAGAACAAATCTTTCCTATGCTAGTCCGCAGAAAAATACGGAGAGCTCACCAATTTATGTTACAAAACCAGCACAACATAACAAGGTTTAATAAAGATAGTGTATGCTTGTGTACATGTGTGAACGCACAAACTCCAGACCAATTTTGTATGTGGCTATGGAAGCAAACATCTTAATATTACAGCACATGGATTCTAACAATATGTTAAAAGAATAAGTGATAAGGATGATTCCAGAAAGCCAAGGATAATTCAACATTAGGAAATCAATCAACATCCTTCAGTACGTCAATTACTGAAAGAGAAAAACCAAGGGATTACATAAATAGATGACACCTGAAAATTTCAGCAGTCATTCCTTGTAAGAATTCTAAACAGGAAACTACGTAAGTTTGACTTTTAAATTCCTAATTTGAATACTGGACTAGAGAGCAGGTGAGGGAAATATTTATAAAGAACATTCTGGGGACAACTGGCAAAATTTGAATATGGACTGTGGATAGTGTTGTATCGATGTTAATTTCCTCACTTTTACGGTGGCTTCACGTTTATGTAATGCCTATTTAGGAAATATACACTGGAGTATTTAGGGGCAAAGGGGCATGCAACTGTACTCTCCAGTGATTCAGAAAATATATGTAGATGGAGGTATCAATCAGTCGACCAATTGATTGTTCAGGGGGTTTGGGGGTCTGGAAATGACAAAATGAAAGGGGCAAAATGTTAATAATTGGTGAATCTGGGTTAAGGATATATGGCATTCTTTGTACTTTTTTGCAACTTTTCTCCAAGTTTGAAATTACAGCAAAATTTAAGTCATCAAAATTACCTACCTAATAAGAAATAAAAGCAATGAAACTAAAGCTTTTCCCAGTAAATTCAAGAGCAAGACATGAATGCTTCCTTTCACAGTACCATTAAAACTGAAGATTCCGATTAATGCAATAAGGACAGGAGTACGCAGCATATGACAAATATTGAGATATGAAAACACTGAATATAAAGAAACAATTATTTATAGATGATATGGATGTAGAAATGGAAAGCACAAGACATTTACTTTAAAAAGTAGAATAAATAATTTCAAAGTAAGAGAGAAAAGTCAACAGTTTCTCTGTATAGGAGCAGTAAGTCCTGGAGAAGGGGAAACTTCAAAGACAACACAAACAAACACCACAAAAGCTTGGAGCACATTTGACAAGAAAGGTACAGCAGCCATAGGACAGAGGGTTAGAACACTGCACCTGCTCAAATATTTAACATTCATATTAAAAACGTTAATCACTGAAGCAAACTACAAAGATCCAACATTACATTGTATCACGAATAAGCAAGAATATATGAATCCTACCTTGCCTGGTACCAAGAGTGAGGCCTCAGACATAGAGAACAGACCTGTGGTTGCCAACGGGGAGGGGGATAGGGGAGGGAAGGATTGGGAGTTTGGGGTTAGCAGATGCCAACTACTATACATAGGATGGATAAACAACAAGGTCCTACTGGATATATAGCACAGGGAACTATATTCAATATTCTGTAAGAAACCAAAATGAAAAAGAATGTGTATATGTGTAAAACTGAATCACTTTGCTGTACAGCAGAAATTAACACAACACTGTAAGTCAGCTACACTTCAATTTAAAAAGAGAGAGAGAGAGAGAGAGGCCTGCTTTCTTTTTATTTGAATTTGCCCGGTATATCTTTTCCAGTCCTTTTATTTTTGGCCTTTCTAAATCTCTTCATTTTAACTCTATCTCCAGATGTTGCTTTGTTAAGTCAACCTGAAAAACTTTTTAAACTAGGTGAATTAAGCCCATTTATATAATGTTAGTACAGTCTGTATGTGTGGCATCAGCTTTGCAGATTTTTAGCCTTATATTTATAACACTGACGCACAAACTCAGTCTTTTTGTCCGTGGGCTGCAGTCTACTTGCTTCTCTCTCTGTGTTTCTGTAGGTACGTAGGAAGGATTTGGTTCTAGTTGCTCCTTTTATATTACTACCTTATATAACTCCCTTAGCACCCTCCACTTTTGGATATTATTACCTCCCTCCTATGAGCAATAATGTAATTAGCTAGTAATTGCTTCTTCATCTCCCCCGCCCCCCGTCTCCCCACCCCCACCCCCGCCACCTGTTCTTCCTAAAGCATCCATTTTAGTCACCAGTATTCAATCTGCTGTTAATCTGTATGGTCTTCAATAAACTTAACCTTCCACTTCTTGCTTTGTCAGTTTCCAGAGACATTTTTCCATCCTAGCTCACCCCAATGTGCCAATTAAGGAGCTGATTCTACTTCTCCCTCATCTCCTTCCATTTATTTTTCTAGCTGTACGGTTCCACATAACCCAAACGTCTAATGCTATGTATTACTCTGCCTCCCTTATTGCTATCTTTGAGTTTTAATTCTACAGTGAAACCTAGTCATTGTTCATCACTAGACCTTATGAAAAGCTTCACCATCATTGAACAGTTTTCTGAAGCTCACTCTCTAGTAAACAACTATGAAAGGGCTCACTAGGGGGAACAGTCCCAGAGTTCTTGCAAATTCATAACCCTCTCTCTGTTTCTGCTTTGTAAATAAGTTCATTTGTATCATTTTTTTTGATTCCTAGAAGTGATATCATGATATTTGTCTTTCTCTGACTTCACTTAAAGAATCTGAAAAAGAATGGATACATATATAACTGAATCACTTTGTTGTACATCTGAAACTCACACAACATTGTAAATCAACTCTACTCCAATACAAAATAAAAAATTAAATTTAATGAAACAAAACTCTATGTCTCTGGCCTTTATATTTAAAGGACAATTCTCTGAAGACAGGATGCTTGGCTCACAAAGGAAGCAGATTAAAAGCACTGAGGTTTTATCCCAGGTGGAGGAAGCACACACCACCCTGTGTCTCCCACTGATTGCAGCCGTGGACCTGATGGGATGCAGAGAATAGACCACTGGGAAACTCAGAGCAAAACAGCAGGCAGATGGGTGGAGAGCGCTGGAACTCCAGTTACTACCACAGTGGCAGAGGGTTGTCATTGCTCCCTCTTGAGCATGCATACCCCAGCCAAAATGCAACACAGCCCAAAACCCACAATTGAGCATGCGGGCAGACAGACAGGGCCCGGGAGAAGCCCCCGAGCTCTGGCTCAAGGATTTGGAAATCGGCTCCCTAGTGCCCAAAGAGAGTGAGCAAATCCCCAGTGTTTTTGCTTCTGGGTTTCTCTCTCTTCTCTCTGCAGCACTCTCACACCCCAGCACCCAAGCAACACCACAGCAGAAACAGGAGCTGGCAACGCACAGAAGACCCTTCCCCTTTGCCTGCTCCAGAGGAGGGGCTTGGTCCCAAGAGGGCGGGACAAAGCCTTGTTGCTGGTTCTCTCGCTTTGTCCCCCCACTGCACGGCCCCTAAGCAAGACAAGGTAAAGCCCTAGCATTCTTTTGTTTATTTTTATTTTTATTTCCATTATTCTAGGATGTGGGTCAAAAAATATCTTGCTGTGATTTACGTCAAAGAGTGTTCTTCCTATGTTTTCCTCTAAGTTTTATAGTGTCCGGTCTTACAAAAGGGACCTAATGAAACTTAAAAGCTTTTGCACAGCAAAGAAAACCATAAACAAGACAAAAATACAACCCTCAGAATGGGAGAAAATGTTTGCAAATGAAGCAACAGACAAAGGGTTAATCTCCAAAATATAAAAACAGCTCATGCAGCTCAATAACAAAAAAACAAACAACCCAATCAAAAAATGGAAGACCGAAACAGACATTTCTCCAAAGAAGACATACAGATGGCCAAGAGGCACATGAAGAGATGCTCAACATCACTAATAATTAGAGAAATGCAAACCAAAACTACAATGAGGTATCACCTCACACCAGTCAGAATGGCAATCATCAAAAAATCTACAAACAATAAATGCTGGAGAGGGTGTGGAGAAAAGGGAACCCTCTTGCACTGTTGGTGGGAATGTAAACTGACACAGCCACTGTGGAGAACAGTAGGGAAGTTCCTTAAAAAACTAAAAATAGAACTACCATATGACCCAGCAATCCCACTCCTGAGCATATACCCAGAGAAAACCATTAATCAAAAAGACACATGCACCCCAATGTTCATTGCAGCACTGTTTACAACAGCCAGGATATGGAAGCACCTAAATGCCCATCGACAGACGAATGGATAAAGAAGATGTGGTCCATATATACAATGGAATATTACTCAGCCATAAAAAGGAACGAAATTGGGTCATTTGTAGAGATGCGGATGGACCTAGAGACTGTCAAACAGAGTGAAGTAAGTCAGAAAGAGAAAAACAAATATCGTGTATTAACGCATCTATGTGGCATCCAGAAAAATCATACAGGTGAACCCATTTGCAAGGCAGAAAGAGACACAGATGTAGAGAACAAATGTATGGACACCAAGGGGGGAAAGGAGGGGGTGGGATGAATTGGGAGATTGGGATTGACATATATAGATAACTAATGAGAAGCTGCTGTATAGCACAGGGAACTCCACTTCGCTGCACGGCAGGAGCTAACACAACATTGTAAAACAACTATACCCCAATAAAAAAAAAAGTCACGCATTACTCCTAAAAAAAAATCTTTTTAAATAAACTTAATATTTACTTGAAAAAAAAAAAAAAACAAGCCCTAGCATTCTTGGAGGACTGGAGAAGAGAAGCCCCAGGGAAACAGAAAACATCAGGAAGATCACAGAGGGAGGAACTGCGGGAGGTGATCCCTGAAATTTGTTTATGAACTACTGGGCTCATCCCTGAGGTGAAGACACGACCCTAAACAGAATCCTTTCTTGTTTTTTTAATTTTTATTGGAGTAGAGTTGATTTACAGTGTTGTGTTAGTTTCAGGTGTACCGCAAAGTGAATCAGTTATACATAGACATATATCCACTCTTTTCTAGATTCTTTTCCCACATAGGCCATTACAGAATATTGAGTAGAGTTCCCTGTGCTATACAGAACTACAGGATAGATCACCATCCCAGAACCAGACTGGCCACTGGGCGTTGTATGTGCAGGACAGGCTGAAAAATACTACAAAGACTTTGAAAACTGGACTGACATCAGAATGACAATCCACAGAAGGCTGGGCTCCACATGGTGTAAATCGGAGAGAATGGATAGCCTGTTAACACAAAGATAGCAACATTCTTTTTTAAAAAATTTTATTGAAATATAGTTGATTTGCAATGTTGTGTTAATTTCTACTGTACAGCAAAGTGATTCAGTTATACATATATAAATACATATTCTTTTTCAGATTCTTTTCCATTATGGTTTATCACAGGATATTGAATACAGTTCCCTGTGCTATACAGTATGACCTTGTTGTTTATCTATTCTATATATAATAGCTTGCATCTGCTAATCCCAAACTCCCACTCCATCCCTCCCCCGCCCCCTCTCCCTTGGCAACCACAAGTCTGTCCTCTATGTCTGTGAGTCTATTTCATAGATAAGTTCATTTGTGTCATAAAAAATAGCAACATTCTTAATTGCATTTAAAACAACGTACAGAGACTCACAACATAATATTCAAAATGTCCAGGATATAATCCAAAGTTACTCAGCCTACAAAGAATTAGGACTGTCAACTCCCAGGGGAAAACACAATCATTGATAGATCTTGGAATGATCAAAGACTTTAAAGCAGTGAAGATAAAAATGTTCCAGTAAGTAAGAGCAAACGTTTTGGGAATGAATGAAAAGCTACAAAAACTAAAATGAAAAAAAAACGAGTTGATATGAAAGGAAACCCATGGAAAGTTTTAAAACTGAAAAACAGAATAACCAAAGTAAAAATTTCACTGGGTGAGTTTAATAGCAGAATGGAGATGAAAGGAGAAAAAGTCAGTCAACTCACATGGGAACAACAATTTAAATTACCATGGACTGCTCATCAGAGAATACGGAAGACAGAAGGAATTGAAAGAACATCTTGCATCTCCATTCTGCTTTTCATTCATTTCCAAGAACGCATAACCCAAGAGTGGCCATGAGGATAAACCGGATGGACCCAGGTTCAGGGTCATCCTATAGAATAATAAGGCTTATACTCTTTAAGACCATGGAAAACACAAAACACAAAGGAAGACTGAAGAGCGCGAAGAGAAATGAGACACATGCATATTCCTGGATAGGATCCTGGGCCAGAAAGGGGAAAGGAACACTATTTGGACAGTTGGTGAAATTGCAATGGAGTCTATGAATCGGGTGACAGTGTTCTTTCAATGTTGATTTCCTAGTCTGGAGGAGTTTGTGCTGGTAATACAGAACAGTATCCTCGAGTGGCGGTGATATACTCTGAAATTACTAGGGGTGATGGAGCATCACGTCTGCAGCCTGCTCCCAAAAAGGTCAAGAAAAAAACTAATGATAATGGATTTTTTTTCCCCCACTGAGGAAGAGAGACAGGGTACACAAGTGCAAGCCATGGGGCAAATACAGTAAAATGGTTACAATCAGGGAACTTAACTGAAGGGATACAGCACAGGAGTTCTCAGTTCTGTTCTAAAACTTTTCTACAAGTTGGAAATTTCAACTTTTTCCCCCCAAAATTTACTTTTTAAAATATTGCTTTGGGCTTCCCTGGTGGCGCAGTGGTTGAGAATCTGCCTGCTAATGCAGGGGACACGGGTTCAAGCCCTGGTCTGGGAGGATCCCACATGCCGCGGAGCAACTAGGCCCATGAGCCACAACTACTGAGCCTGTGCGTCTGGAGCCTGTGCTCCACAACAAGAGAGGCCGCGATAGTGAGAGGCCCGCGCACCGCGATGAAGAGTGGCCCCCGCTTGCCACAACTAGAGAAAGCCCTAGCACAGAAACGAAGACCCAACACAGCAAAAATAAATTAATTAATTAATAAACTCCTAACCCCAACATCTTAAAAAAATAATAATAAAATATTGCTTCACCTTTTCTAGCAAAGAATTTATTTGGCTATGAGAATTCCAATGCACAATACAAATGACTAGGACTTTTTATCTGGATGCCCAAAGGATTTTTTCCTTATCTTTAACATTCATTATTTTACAGGGATATATCTCAATGTTGATTATTCTGCACTGATTTCCCGCCCCCCCCCACAGTTACATGGTAGACACTTTCAGGTCTTCTTTTATTTTTAGGAGACTTTTCTTGCATTATAGTTCTAAATATTTATTTTATTCCATTGCTTTATTCTTCTGTCTTAGACACTCTAATTGTATATATACATATATCAGATCTCTTTTGCCTGTCTCCTATACTTTCTAATTCACTCTATCCCTTTCTTTATTGGCTATTGTTTTCATTTTTCTCCTTTTCATCCTGTATTTTTACTCCTGTGCTGTCTATGGAAACCATTTGTTCTTGTGTTCCTTCTGGACACAATTTAGCCTTCCTTCCTAAAATTCATTTTTTCCTAATTCTTTCCTGACATCAATCTGTTCTCATTTCATAATTTTCTGTTACCTAGCCATATCCTTTGTCGTTTCTAAATTTCTGCTGGATGTTACTCTTTCAAATTGTTTTTTCTTTTAGCTTATCTTGAAATATTAGTTTATGATTTTTCTGGTGTGCTCTCATTTTCTGTAGCACCATTATGTTCATTTTCATCATTTTCCTTTGAATCAATTTTGCATAAAGTTACCTAATGTTCCATTTTTTGTTCCCCATGTATGAATGAGGTGGATTTTCCCGATGTGAGAAGAGAAAGCTCCTAAAGAAGGGAGGATGGGCTAGGACAGCTTTCCCAGCCGGGCTCTATGTATCTGTAAAAAACTCAAGTGTGAGATCTCTATGTATCCACTTATTTGTTTCTCAGAGTTAAATCCAGAACCCTCATAAAGCTCACTCCCACCCTGGCCCTTTGCTCCAGCTCTAGACCCCCGAAGTCCTTAATTTCCAAGACCACACTCTCTGCTCGGGGTCTTCTCTTTTGCTGCTGGAGCAGTTTCTGAGATCTCTTTCCCCCGACCTGCACCGTCTGAACCTCCCCTGCCTTGCCGTCTGTGTACCCGTCCTGCTCAGTTTGGTTTATGTTTCCAGTCATTCAGCTCAGGGTAGGGCTCTGACCTTCTAGGAGAAAAGACTCACTGTGCATTTGTCGGATGCTCCCAGGCTTGTGCTCCATGTCCCTGCACGGCTACTGTTCTCACCCACAACCAGAAGCCCCAGAGCACCTCTCCGGCGCCCACCCACTTTGCCGCTTGAGTAACTCGTGGTGATTTTGGTTCCCACAGCCTGTCAACAGCTCCCGTTCACTGCCCACCACCCACGCCCCGCCTCCCCTGCTGTTCATCTGCAGCTCCGGCTGCTGCTGGTAGACTGGCTACACCGTCTATGTCCTGACCTGTGGGCGTCTCCCATCTTTCATCAACCTGTCCTTGCTCAGCTTTTTCTAGGATGATCTTAGAAACTGGTTTACTTTTCAAAAGCAGTTTAGGGGAGACTGAAAAATCTGTCCCCATGAACGCATCCCCATAAAAGATTTTTCTGAAAGGTATAAAGACAAAGGACAAAGAAATGAAGATGCAAACCATGTTCCTGAATTGGAAGTTTTCATATGATGAAACTGTCAGTACTTCCAAAATTGATCCATCAATGTAATGCAATTGCAATCCAAATCCTAAGAGGGTTGGGCTTCCCTGGTGGCGCAGTGGTTAAGAAGCCGCCTGCTAATGCAGGGGACACGGGTTCAAGCCCTGGTCCGGGAAGATCCCACATGCCGCGGAGCAACTAAGCCCGTGTGCCACAACTACTAAGCCTGTTCTCTAGAGCCCGCAAGCCACAACTACTGAGCCCACGCACCACAACTACTGAGCCTGCGCTGTAGAGCCCGCGCGCCAAAACTACTGAGCCCACGCTCCTAGAGGCTGTGCTCCGCAACAAGAGAAGCCACTGTAATAAGAAGCCCGTGCACCCCGCTTGCCACAACTAGAGAAAGCCCGTGCACAACAACGGAGACCCAATGCAGCCAAAAAATAAAATAAATTTTAAAAAAATCCTAAGAGGGTATTACTGGAAACTACTAATTTATGAGTAATAAACACAGATATTTTAAAGTTAATACAGAAGAAGAGCCAAGGCACTTTTGAAAAAGAAAACAGTATGGAGGGACCTGCCTGACCAAACAGCAAAACTCACCAGGATGTTGCCTTAATCAGAAGTATGCGGTATTGACCCTAAAACAATGAAGAGAGTAAAGTTGTCACGGGATGTGACGTACAGTATGGCGACTATAGTTAACAACAATCCTGTACTGCATGTTTCGAAGCTGCTAAGAGACTAAATCCTAAAAGTTCTCATCCCAAGAAAAAAGAATTTTGTCAACTACGATATATATGGTGATGAATATGTAAGTAGACTTATTGCAATAAGTAGACTTATTGTGATCATTTTGCAATACATACAAGTATCGGATCATTATGTTGTGCACTTGAAACTAGTATAATATTCTGTGTCAATTACATCTCAATGAAAAAAAATAAAAGAGAGTAAAACTGAATAGAATCCAAAACATAAGCATAGGTACATAGGAACTTTGCAAGCAAATAAAGTTAGGCCCTTTTTTCATACCATATGCAAAACAAATTCTGGATGATGTAAAATTTGAATGCAAAAAATAAAATAAAAACATTAGAAGGAAATGTAAAGGAATGTTTGTGTGACCTCTGTAATGACAACCATCTTAACTAAGAAAACAGCCCTCACACTGCAGAAGAGAAAACTAACAGATTTGACTACATAAAAAGTTTTAAAATTTTATATACGGTAAAAGACACCAAAAATTAAGGCACATGAGAAATGAAAAACTGCAAGAAAACATTTGCAACATATGAGAGAAATAACCATGGAAAGTCAGATCAAGTGAAAACAATGAAATATGTTTTTCTTCATCAGAGGAATAAAATCTTAAGGAATGCTAACAGCCTGGGCTGGTAAGAGGGTGGCAAAAGGGCACCCTGGTGTCATGCTTCTCTGGGCAGGGATGACTGCAACCTTTTGTGGAATTAATCTGGCAATATCTAATGAAATTCCAAATTTGAATACCCTCCGACAAGCCATTCCACTTTGGGGAATTTATGCTCAGAAAACAAGCACTGGTCTCTAAGGCTAGATAAGCAGCATTGTTTATAGAGACACAGAACTGACACAGAGTATTCTCAGCAGGAAAAGAACTGAATAAATTATAAAAATTCATACTATGGACCCTTATGCAGTCATTAAAAATAATGGGAATAATAAGAATAATAAATTATGGCTGGGAATATTTATTATACACGAAATAAAAGAAAAAAAAGAAGCCATGGAGTAAGGTGTGTAGTATGACCTCTTGTAAAGATTATTTAAAAGAAAACAAACATATTCCACACATATACATAAATCCTAATATTTTTGTGATTGTAAAGGAAAGTATGGAAAGGTCACATGAAACAACACCATCAATGCAGGTTACCTGTGGGTACAGAATTGGGAAGGAAGAAGGCACTGTCGCCATTTTCTTTATACCCTTCTGTGTTTTCAGTTATTGCAACAAGCATCTGTTGCTTTTGGAGTATAGTGTTGCTTTTAAAGGAAAAAAAATACATACACACACGTGCATAAACAGTCAGCTCCTAAGGGCTATGTCTGGCTATGTCTTTATCAACACGGGTAACTGGCAATGTGGATAATTCACAGGGTACTTATTTGTCGCTGATGTCCTGGGCATGAAGAGAACCTCAAAGAAAAAGAATGAGGCTGGTCTATCAAAGGATACCTACTCAAGACCTCCACTAGTGCCAGAGGCAGCACTGCAGATTTCCTTCCCCTCCCCTTTAATTCCATTTTTAATATGTTTTATTACATATACTAACCTGTTTAGTCTATTCTATGATATAAGGTTCACTTTTTTAAAAAAAACTGAATTCGATGATCATTTAAAAAAACACACACAGCGCTGGTAGTCTTCTAAACTGTTCATATAGATCATCATCTCTCAAAACGGGCCAAGCATTTATCCCCTGGGGAAGTCAGCCCACCCCTAATTTCCAACTGGATGGCAGGGGCCCAGAACAGGACCACCATTTGCAGGTGGTTCTCAAGTCACTGAAACAGCAGCTGCTCCCTGTCCAGACCTGCCGCCCCTTCCCGTTTCCAACCTTGCCAAGGACCCCCCAGCCTTGTCCCCGATCCTCAGACTTCCTCAATTTCCCTAATTTCATGCCTCCCCAAAGTGCTCTTGAATCATCACCTTTCTACACATATTTTGTGCTTTTCCTAAGAAACAGGTGTGTCCTCCCTGTGGAGGCTCTACCTTTGACCCTTTACACCTGCTCTATTCCACCACCCCACCACCCCCATCAGCCTCTGCCTGGGGGGCAATTAAGTCTAATGGCTAGGACTGTGGCCTCACAAGTCAGAGCAACTAAGTGCAAACCTGCGTCTTTATTGCTGTCCTGCTCCTAGGTTCATCAGAACCATTTTTTTTTAGATTCCATATATATGTGTTAGCATACAGTATTTGTTTTTCTCTTTCCAACTTACTTCACTCTGTATGACAGACTCTAGGTCCATCCACCTCAGGGAGATCAGCTCGGTGCTTTTTAACCCCCAGAGGGGTGGGACAGGGAGGGTGGGAGGGAGGCGCAAGAGGGAGGGGATATGGGGATATATGTATACAGACAGCTGATTCACTTTGTTGTACAGCACAAACTAACACAACATTGTAAAGCAATTATACTGGAAAAAAGATGTTAAAAAAAAAAAGTGCAAACCTGACATTGGCCAGGTGTGACCTTGGGCAGGCATGAAGGTTAATTTTATGTATCCACTTGACTAGACGAAGGGGTGCCCAGATAGACAGGAAAACATCATTTGGGGGTGTGTCTGAGAGGGTGTCTCTAGAAGAGATCAGCACTGAAATCAGCAGACTGAGTAAAGAAGGTCACCTTTATCCACGCAGATGGGCCTCATCCAAGCCAGTGAGGGCCTGAGTAGGACAAAAAGGCGGAACAAGGGCAGATTCACTCTCTCTGAGCTGGGACATCCATCTGCTCCTGCCCTCGGCCATCAGCACCCCGGGTCCTCAGGCTTTGGGGCCAGGCTGGGAATTACACCACGGGCCCTCCAGTTCCTGGGCCTTTGGACTTGGACTGAATTATACCAGCAGCGTGCCTGGGTCTCCAGCTTGCTCACATGTATTTATTGGTTCTCTTTTTCTGGAGAACCCTAACTAATACAGCAAGTTCCTTAATCCCTCTTCACCTCAGTGGACTCTGCAGAAGCTGCCAGGACATCTCAGGGCTTAGGCCTAGCCCTGGAGACAGCCTTAGTTCTGCTGCATCCCACTGGCTAAGGCCAGTCAGAGGTCCAGTCCAAGTTCAAGTGCAGGGAACTGTGCAAGAGCAGGGGCGCCAGGGGCCACAGACGAAATGTGCTATCACAGCATGAAAAACACTCAGCTTAACGCCTGGCACACGGTACGTGCTCAATAAATGCAAGCCATTTTCTTGGCTATTGTTTTTTCTTCAATAAAGGAAAATTATTTTTACAATGGTTCTTCACCATGGACACACCACAGAGAAGGCCTAGCAACCTAGAGAGTGCTAAAGAGCCCACACCTCTTATTTCAGGAAATGCAGAGGAAACACAGGGCAGCCCTAAACCACGCAGAACAGATTTTGGTGTAAAGCCGGCCATCTTAGTCACCATTCGTAAAAGAAAACTATCCTTGCAAAGTGGTTTCCAGGTCCAGGCAGGCAGGCACATCCATGGCAAGGGGCCAGTGTTAGCGCCGAAAGCCACGCCAACATGCAGACCTGTCCCAACATCACTGGAACCAACCACCATGTCTGCAAAGGGCAGAGGTCATATGTAAAAAATGGTATATACTGTTTGGAAAGAAGTGTAAAGGTGCATGTGGTAGATTCAGTTTCAAGAAAGAAAACTAGCACATGAAACAGTGGGTGTAAAGAGGCGGGGAGCAGGACGTGGACGGAGAGCAGAATCTACAACCTCTAAAATGTAAGCAGAGAATGTTGTTCACTGTTGTCCCCAGAGCCTAGAGGCACGTCTGCACACAGCAGACACGTGTGGAATTATTCTGAATCGCAGGAAGTTAGGACTAATAGGTTATAGCTGTGGAAAGGAATAACCATGAATCACCCAAACTGAATCCATGGATTACATATTTATTTAACTCTTTAGACTAAAATGCAGTGAATGTACATTTTTCACATAAACAGCTTTTCTACCGTTTTTGACGAGTGTTTTCCCTTTTAAGTTTATTATTAAAAGGCAGCTCTTTTTCCATGCCCTTTGAAAGTGCCAAAGCCACATAGCTAGGACTAGGTGGAGAAGCAGAGGCCCAGGGAGAAGCCAGGAAGAGAAGCTCATTTACCAGTCTGCCACCTGTAGGCCGCTCCAGCAGACACAAACTCGCGCCCACTAGACAGACCACATGGAAACAATGCATACTAAATCATGCTAAAAACTGAGCTACAGAGGTAGGAAGACTATACAGGGGCCCGTTTTAATCATGATTTCTGAGTCTTGCTTCCAAACCCCTGTCTTTGATTAGAACACTGCGAGCTATGGCCTAATTAGCTATAGCTGATGTCCTAATCAGCTCTCAAAGACTCACCCCTGGTCTGAAATAAGCTTTGAAAATTAATACCCCCATTAGGATGAACCACCATACCTGTATCGATCAGGGTGTCACAGAGTCAGTTCTGCTCAGATCTCATTTTACCAGCCGGGCATCGGACTTAGAGAACAAAGGCCATTACAAAAGAACAACAACAACAAAAAGCGAAGCTGGACAGAATTTTTAAATTTCAAAACTCAACAACAAATAGCAAACATTCGTTACAAAGGCTTGGTTTGGATTTCTGGAGATGGAACTTAAACACACTGGGTTTACAGTTTAAACCTATAAGATGTACTCCGGCACCAGAAACCAAATGTAGTTACAGATGTCAAGAGTTCGCAGAACAAGTGCCTCTCTTTATAAAGACTATCTGCTCTGCATCGATTATTACCGTTTCCATATGTCCGTTCTTTACTAATACAGGAAAATACAACTTCAATCAAAAAATACCCCCCAAAATTAACTCTTGGAGACAATCATTTCCTTTAATGGGATTTCCTGGTGGTTTTGCTCCTATGGAGGTTTGTCAGCCACTGGATTCTCTAATTTGGGGGTCAAAATCCTGAAAATCGGTCACCCTCGCGGCGACGAAGCTCACTGAACACGCCCCCCGACGCCGCCAGCATTCGCTCGCCCAGGCCCGCCGCCCGCTGAGCTCGCCGGCCCGTTCCCGCCAAACGCGGGACGCGCCAAGTCCTGGACGCCAAGCGGGTGGGCGGCCAAAGCGGGTCCGGCCGGTTCCCGCCGCCTCTACTGACCCGCGACCCGACGCGACGCGCCCTGCTCCCCAGTGCCCGGCCAGAGCCGCCGCGGAGGCCCCGCGCACGGAGCCGCGGCCCGGCACCAGGCTCGCACCCCTGCTCCCGCGTCGCTCAGGGCCGCCCAGCCCGCCCGGCGGGTCTCCGGCCCCCGGGAAGCCGGGGGCCCCAGGGCGCAGCCGCCCGCCTCGGAGCGCGCCCGCCGCCCACCCTCACCCGAAGGCCCCTCGGGTGGTCGCGGGCGCCTGGCTTCTGCTTCCTCGAAGAAAAGTTACTTCGGGACCAGCGCGATGGGAAAGGGAAAGCCACGCTCCCAGGGCGGCGAGCGGTGAGTCGGGTCCCCGGAGTTATCCTGCCCGAGTTTTGAACCGCACCCCGGGCTGCGGCAGCTCGCCCGGGCGCTTGAGCCCCGAACCTGGCGCCCGCGGGTTGGTGGGCTCGCCCCCCCCGTAGCCCCGTGCGCGCCCGACGCCGACACTCACCGAGAAGCCGGCCCAGAAGGGGCAGGAGTGGCGGACGCGGGCCGAGGTGGTGAGCGCCAGCGCAGCGAAGCTGACGGCCACGATGAGGCATCCGAGCGCCATCTGCGTGGCCCCGAGCGCCAGCACGATGCGAGAGCGGCCCGGGCACTCGCGCAGGCGGGACAGGCTGCGGGGCAGCGCGGCGGGGCGCGGCGCGCGGAGACCGCCGGCCGGAGGCATAGCGCCCGCACGCCTCTCCTGCTCCCGTCCGGCCCCGCGCGCCGCCCCTCCTCACCGAGGGTCCGAGGCAAGTTGCTTCAGCTGCGGGGTTGGCCTCCCCGCGAGCCGCGGGGGCTGCGACGGCAGCGCGCTGGGAGCGGGCCGGGCCGGGCGGGGAGCCGGGCACCCGCAGCCCCCGCCGGTGCCCGCGCCCATGCCGCCGCCGCCGCTCAGCAGGGCCGCCCGCCGGCCGCGCCGCGCTGCGCCCTCTCCCGCCCGCCCGGCGCGCTCCCCAGCTCAGGCGCGGGAGCGAGCCGCCGCCGCCGCCTCTGTCCCCGGGCGCGAGCCCCGCCGCCGCGCGCGGGGCCGGGGCCGGGGCCGGGCCCGGAGCTCCAGCTGGGCCCGAGCGGGGCGGGAACGGGCTGGCGCAGGTGTGGTCCCAGTGGCTGGGCCTCGGCGCTCGCGCCCCTCGCCGCGGAGGGGAGTGGGGATCGCGGGCGCTTCAAGGGCGAGGGCGGCAGGCGGAGCCCCGGGCCAGCGGCGGGTAAGGGGCCTGGGAGCCGGGCCCGCGGCCCGGCCGCGCCACAGGGGGCGAGCCGCCGCCTAGCCTGGGGCAGGCCCGGGGCGCCGGAGGGGCGTGCGTGGCGGGGCGGGGGTCGGGAGGATGTGAATTCCGAGCGCTCCGTCCCAGGTGTGGCGAGCAGGAGCCGCTCTCGAATGCGGAATTCCAAGATCCAGAATTTCTGCAGTTCCAGAATTTCTCAAGGCACCACTGAGAACTCGGCCCTGGAGGGCTCGGCATTTAGAATATTCTCAGCTCACGAACGGATGTCTCTTGCCCACCTTCCATTTGCAGGGCTTTTGATACAAGTAAAAAGTTGGGGCTGAAAACAAATTGCACAAAACGAATTTAAATGAACTGTATCATGAAGGACCTACGAAATCGTCTCTACTCCCTTTTGCCCGTATTAGGTTTTAAACATCTGACTGTTGGCTTCCTTAGGGTACCAAGAAAGCTTGGAAGTTTTGTCACAATTCACCTTGTGGCCCTGTTGATGTGACCACTTTAAGACTGCCAGTGTTGAAAAGGCTTGTGTTGACATGAGAGGCCCACGAGTGTCAGGCGACCTAAGGAGGTTAGACACAAAGAGGCAACGTTCACAGTAATAATAGTGGGAAATGGTGGGTCAGTCTTACACAGCCTCAAGGCGGGACTGAGGGAGTCCGCCTGTTGATCTGGATCGGCGACACTGCAGCGTCTCGCCCCAAAATATTTCAGTTGCTGTGATGGAAAATTACATCTTTAGAAGAGATACTGATTCCTTTGGGGCTGATGAGCCTCTATTAAAATGCAAATTCCTCTTGAAGGGGCAGTAGCTCAAGCCTTTATCAATCAACACCTGAGCAGGGATGGGATTTATTTTCCAATTCAAAGGGATGGCCCAAGGATGAACAGGTGTGGGAATTCCACAGGTGAAGTGGCTGACCTCAGAACGCTGGCCTGTGGCCAAAGCTACTCCTCCTGCAGTTCTTACCTGTAACAGGACTGAGCCTCTGACTGGCATGGTTCTGAGCACTGGAGTACAAATTCAAATTTCCTGGAGACATTCTCTATCTAGAAATGTGCAGGCCAGCACTTTTTAAGGGCTTGGAATTATACCAAACAAGATCCTGGACTGCCAGGAAGTTAGGTTCTCACTGTAGTCAACTCACTCATTCATTCATTTATTCATTCCTCCAACAAAAGATCACAAAGGGCCCTCTAAGCACTGGGCCCCCTTTTAGGCTGTCAGAGAACATGGGTGAACAGAACAGCCAACCCCTTGCCTTCCAGGGGCAAGGTGAGAAACAGATAACAAGCATAACAAATAAGTAAGTTACATAGAGTTTATTGACATTATGTAGTATTTTAAAAAATATGTTAAACACTCACCGTGTACCAGACACTGAGGGTGTAAGGATGAGCAGAAGCAGACCAGCTTCCTGTACTCAGAGACCTTTCAGTGTAGTGGGGAGACCAGCAGCATATGGATAATTGCTCCAAGGCCAATTGCAAATGGTTCAGTGTTACGGAGAATTCTACACGGTGCCAAAAAACAGATGATAAGGAGCTTTGGAAAGAGCTTTCTGACCACAGTATAGAAAATGGATTAAGGGATCCCCAAGGGAATGTAGAGAGATGAGATGCTGTTGCTGTCATGGAGGCAAGAGGTGACAGTGTTTTGGATTAACGTGGAGAATTGGATGGATTTGAGGCTGTATGGCAGGTGTCAGTGGTGAATTAAACATGGACTAAAAATATAGGGGGCCGCCAGTTGACACACCATGGGAAGAGTGACCAAGTGTTGGAAACCTCCAGTGAACTCCCATTTACGTATTAGATGTGCTTCCAAAATATATGTGAATCAATTCCTTCTATTTATAAATGACATGGAAAAAGCTCCAGGCAGCGCAGCAGGGGATTTTGGTGTAGGTGGGTTAGGATAGGGATGTACCTCCTTGGTGAAATTTGATTTGGGGGCTGATGGAGAGACTGATCTAGAAATTTAAATTACTTTGCTCTTTTAAAAATCAATTCTGTATTTTAGAAAATCTTAAAGTTCTGTCGTATTAAATGCAATAAATAATTAAGGTGAATCAATTTCCTAGAAGTGAATCATAAAGAAAGGAAGGAGGGAGGAGGGGAAAGGGGAGGAGAAAAATAGGGAGGGTAGGAGCTGGCAACTCCTTGGCCCTCTTTGCTCCTCAGTGCTTTTCTCTTGTGAAAGGTTGTAGTAATACATGTCCTAGTGTTATGGGAGATTCCTGGAGACCCCTGGAACCACCTTATAGCAACTTTTTCTTCTCCCTAAATCAGATAAGACTAATAGACCATTGTTCTTTTTTAAAAAATTTTATTGAAATATAGTTGATTTACAATGTTGTGTTAATTTTTGCTGTACAGCAAAGTGACTCAGTTATACATATATATGTATATATTCTTTTTCATATTCTTTTCCATTATTGTTTATCACAGGATATTGAATATAGTTCCCTGTGCTATATAGTGGGACCTTGTTATTTATCCATTCTGTATGTAATAGTTTGCATCTGCTAATCCCAAACTCCCAATTCATCCCTCCCCCACCCCCCTTCCCCTTGGCAACCACAAGTCTGTTCTCTATGTCTGTGAGTCTGTTTCTGTTTCATAGATATGTTGATTTGTGTGGTATTTTAGATTCCACCTGTAAGTGATATTACATGGTATTTGTCTTTCTCTTCCTGACTTACTTCTCTTAGTATGATAATCTCTAGGTCCATCCATGTTGCTGCAAATGGCATTATTTTATCCTTTTTAATGGCTGAGTAATATTCTATTATATATATATATATATATATATGTATATGTATGTGTGTGTGTATATATATATATATATATATACCACATCTTCTTTATCCATTCATCTGTCAATGGACATTTAGGTTGTTTCCATGTCTTGGCTATTGTAAACAGTGCTGCTATGAACATCGGGCTGCACGTATCTTTTCGAATTGTAGTTTTGTCTGGGTATTTGCCCAGGAGTGGGATTACAGGATCATATGGTAGCTCTCTTTTTAGTTTTTTGAGGAACCTCCATACTGTTTTCCATAGTGGCACCCACCAACAGTGTAGGAGGGCTCCCTTTTCTCCACACCCTCTCCAGCATTTATTATTTGTAGACTTTTTTTTTTTTGGCGGTACGCAGGCCTCTCACTGTTGTGGCCTCTCCCGCTGCAGAGCAACAGGCTCTGGACGCGCAGGCTCAGCAGCAATGGGTCACGGGCCCAGCCACTCCGCGGCATGTGGGATCTTCCCGGACCGGGGCATGAACCCGTGTCCCCCGCATCGGCAGGCAGACTCTCAACCACTGCGCCACCCAGGAAGCCCTATTTGTAGACTTTTTAATTATGGCCATTCTGTCCAGTGTGAGGTGGTGCCTCATTGTAGTTTTGATTTGTATTTCGCCAATAATTAGTGATGATTAATGGGGAGCAGCTTTTCATGTGCCTGTTGGCCATCTGTATGTCCTCTTTGGAGAAATATCTGTTTAGGTCTTCTGCCCATTTGTCGATTGGGTTGTTTGGTTTTTTACTATTGAATTGTATGAGCTGTTTGTATATTTTGGAAATTAAGCCCTTATCGGTCGTATCATTTGCAAATATTTTCTCCCAGTCCGTAGGTTGTCTCATTATTTTGTTTATGGTTTCCTTTGCTCTGCAAAAGCTTATAAATTTGACTGGGTCCCATTTGTTTATTTTTGCTTTTATTTCTATTGCCTTGGGAGACTGACCTAAGAAAACATTTATGTCAGAGACTGTTTTGCCTATGTTCTCTTCTAGGAGTTTTCTGGTATCTTGTCTTATGTTTAAATCTTTAAACCATTTTGAGTTTATTTTTGTGTACAGTGTAGGGGAGCATTCTAACTTCATTGATTTACATGCAGCTGTCCAATTTTCCCAGCACCACTTGCTGAAGAGACTGTCTTTTCCCCATTGCATATTCTTGCCTCCTTTGTCGAAGATAAATTGTCCATAGGTGTGTGGGTTTATTTCTGGGCTCTCCTTTCTGTTCCATTGATCCATATTTCTGTTTTTGTGCCAATACCATGCTGTTTTGATTACTGTAGCTTTGTAGTATTGTGAGACCATTGTTCTTAAGCAAAGAAGGTGGCTGAGCTTTTTGTGAAAGGCAAGCCTCACGCCTTCTTGCACAAAGGGGAGATAAGTAATTCTGATGCCTCCCTTACAGGCCCCTTGTTCCAGATTCCTGCTATTTTCAACATATACCTCTCCATTAATGGATGAGAAATGAACTTGTCCCTTTGTGTCTCCTATAAGACAGAAGAAATTTGTACTTGGATCTCACAATCCCTACCTCTGGAAAAGTAATAATCAGCAGAGAACTCCTCTTCCAGGAACAGCAGGCTAGCGAATTCTCCTGCTGAAGACAACTAAGAAGCCAAATGAAATATTTTTTAAATATGTTTTTTTAAAGCATCAAAGAATTATGGGGATAATGAGAGAATACCAGGCCAAGATCTAGGAGGAATCCAGAGAGTTATGCAGCACTTGGACAGCTTCTGCCCTGAGCACTTGCATTCTGGCTCTGGCAACCACACAGGGTTAGAAAGATGAGTTTTGAGTCCAGGTCCCTCCAAGGGTGGGAACCCAGGAAGCCAGTCCCCTGCTTTGTGATGGGCCCCCAGATGGCTGTGCCTGGGGATTAAGGGAGTAAGCCAGCCTTCTCTCTGGTTGCAGGTGCCCAGAAATCCCAAACTCGAAATTTGAATTAAAGTAATTCTGCATTGCTGAAGCCTCTAGGAGCTGACAAAAGCAACTGAAAATCGTCTCTGGAGAAAAATAACACCAAAATAACATCATCCTAGGCCTCAAATTATTTCTAAAAATAACATTTTAAAGAGTCACTTTCCTTTAACTTCTTCACTATGATAAAGGACATTTATGAAAAACCCACACCTAGCATCATACTCAGGGTGAAAGACTGACAGCTTTTCCACAAAATCAGGAATGAGATAAGGGTGTTCATATTCACCACTGCTATTCAACATTATACTAGAAATTCTGACTAGAGCAATCAGACAAGAAAAAGAAAGAAGAGGCATACAAACTGGAAAGGAAGAACTAAAATTGTCTCTGTTCACAGATGATATTATCCTATATTTATAGAAAATCCTCAAAGAATCCACAAGAAAGCTACTAGAGGTGATAAATTCAGCCAAGTTGCAGGATACAAGATCAACGCACAGAAGTTAGTCATTTGTTTATATACCAGCAAAAAACAACCTGAGGAGAACATTAATAAAGCAATTCCATTTACAATACATGTAAAAGAATAACATACCTGGGAATAAATTTACCCAAGGAGGTGAAAGATTTGTATACCAAAAATTATAGAACATTGCTGAAAGAAATTAAAGAAGACCTAAATAAATGGAAAGACACCATGTTCATGGATAGGAGGACTTAATATCAAGACATCAATACCCAAAACACTCTACAGATTCAATGTAATCCCTGTCAAAACTTAGATTTTTTTTTTTTTTGCAGAAATGGAAAAGCCAATCCTCAAATTCTTCTGGAATTGCAGTGGGCCCCAAATAGCCAAACAGTCTTGAAAAAGAAGAATAGAGTTGGAAGACTCACACTTCTGGATTTCAAAACTTACTATAAAGCTACAGTAATCAAAGCAGTGTGGTAGAGGCATAAGGATAGACAGACCATTAGAATAGAATTGAGGGTCCAGAAATAAATCCATCCATTGAACACCAGTCGAGTTTTGACAAGGCTGCCATTCAATGGAGAAAGAATAGTCTCTTCAACAGATGGAGCTGAGACAACTGGATTTTCACAGGCAAAAGAAGGAAGTTGGACCCCAGCCTCACACCATGTACGAAAATTAACTCAAAATGGATCAAAGACCTAAATATAAGAGTGGAAACCATAAAGCTCTTAGAAGAAAAAATAGGTATAAATATTCATGATCTTGGATATGACTGTGGATTCTCAGCTATGACACCAAAACCATGAGCAACTAAAGAAAACCTAGATAAATTGTACTTCATCAAAATTAAAAATTTTTGTTCATCAAAGAATACTATCAAGAAAGCAAAGGGACTTCCTTGGTGGTGCAGTGGTTAAGAACCTGCCTATCAATGCAGGGGACCCAGGTTCGATCCCTGGTCTGGGAAGATCCCACATGTCGTGGAGGAACTAAGCCCGTGCTCCACAAGTACTGAGCCTGCACTCTAGAGCCCACAAGCCACAACTACTGAGCCCACGTGCCACAACTACTGAAGCCCACATGCCTAGAGCCCATGCTCCACAACAAGAGAAGCCACTGCAATGAGAAGCCTGCACACTGCAACAAAGAGTAGCCCCCGCTCACTGCAACTAGAGGAAGCCCATGCACAGCAATGAAGACACAACACAGCCAGAAAAAAAAAAAAAAAAGAAAGCAATAGACAAACTATAGAATGGGAGGGAATATTTGCAAATTATATAGCTGATAAGGATTTAATATCCAGAATGTATAAATAACTCCCACAACTCAAAAACAAAAAGACAAACAACCCAATTTTTAAATTGACAAATATCCGAAATAGACATTTCTCCAAAGAAAATATGTAAGTGGCCAATAATCACATGAAAAGATGTTCAACACCACTAATTAGAGAAATGCAAATCAAAACCACAGTGTAATACCACTTGGCATCCATTAGGATGGCTATTAACCAAAACAGAACAAACAGAAAATAGCCAAGTGTCATTGAGAATATGGAGAAATTGAAACCCTTGTGTGCTGCTGATGGGAATGTCAAATGGTGCAGCCACTGTGGAAAACAGTATGGAAGTGCCTCAAGAAAATTAAACATAAAATTACTATACCCAGCCAACCCACTTGTAAGTATATACCACAAAGAATTGAAAGCAGGGACTCAGAGAGATATCTGTACTACTATCTCCTGAACCTTGAGGACATCATGCTGAGTAAAATAAGCCAGTCAACAAAGAGACAAATATTCTATGACTCCAATTATATGAGGTGCCTGGTGTAGTCAAATTTATAGAGACAGAAAGTAGAATGGTGGTTGCCGGGGGTGGGGGGAGGACAGATGAGGAGTTAGTATTTAATGGGTGCAGGGTTTCAATTAGGGAAGGTGAAAAAGTTCTGCAGATGGATGGCGGTGATGGTTGTACAGCAATGCGAATGTGTTAGGTATATTATACCACAATATGAAAAAACACAATGAAATACCACTTCACACCACTAGGATGACTATAATAAAAAATTAAAAATGAAAAAACCCTGCAAATCACAAGAGTTGGCAAGGACATGGAGAATTTGGAACCCTTGTTCATTGCTAGTGGGAATATAAATTTATCACATGACCCAGTAATTCCACTTTTGGTGTAGAATTGAAAAACAGTGACTTGAACTTGTTCCCCAGTACCCTCTGTTCATCACCAACAGCTCTGGAGCACGTTTGTTCAGATAACTGTAACTGGAGGGGTGAAACCATTACAGGCATCTCTGGGCTTTGATAAGAGAATAACTCATGTATGAAAACTTCGACTTGTCTCTGTTCATTGGGTTATAAAATGTCTATCTCATTATCACCTGGGAATAAATTTAACCAGGGAGGTGAAAGATTTATACACTGAAAATTACAAAACATGCCTGAAAGAAATTAAAGAAAACATAAATGGTTGGAAAGACACTGTGTTCATGGATAGGAAGACTTAATATTAACATGTTAATACCTAAAATGTTCCACACTTAAATAATTAAAGTACAATTTAGTACAGAGAAGGAAGAAATCTAATTTTGACAGGCCTTGAAACACTCATAAAACCTCATAGTTTCTGTGATGAGATTTAAATTAGATCGCAAATAGATAAAAGTATTTTGCAAACATAAAAGCACTTTGTGAATGCTGGGTGATGTTTTTCCATCAGTAATGAGTTCCTTATAAACAGGAACACAGTTTCATTCATGCTTTCAATCCCTTAATGTACCTGGCATAGTCCTTAGCAGATTGTAGTATTTAACTACTATTTATTTCAATTGAATTCTCTATCCTAAACTCTATGTTAAAGTTAAATTTTTTATATATAGAAAGGATAAAAAACAAGGTCCTACTGTATACCACAGGGAACTATATAGTCAATATCCTGTGATAAACCATAATGGAAAAGAATATAAAAATGTATGTATGTATAACTGACTTTGCTCTACAGCAGAGATTAACACAACATTGTAAATCATCTATACTTCAATTAAAAAATGAAAAAAAATGTAAAGATAAAATAAGTAAATCCAAAGTTAAGTCTTTAAGACTTCTGAGCTACTGACTAGAATTTTGTGAGAAGCCCCTGAGAAATAAATGATGTTGGATTACTCAGGAAGGGCAATGAGGCTAAGAAGTAGGTTCCCCTTAAATTAACTCAACCAGCACCATTAAGTCAGGTTATTAGAAACATATATTGTAATGATTTCGTTAGAATAAGCAGTTATTCATATTCACACACACTGACTCAAACAAAATTATGCATGAAAGAAATGTTTTGCCTTCAGGGAAAATGTATCAAAATTACAAGTCAAGCCACATGAGATTTGGTAATTCTCAACCATCAACTGAACAGAAAATAATGGAGTAAAATTTGTCATTTGGTTTTGAAGGATGAGAGTCACCTTCAACGAGAACTCCTTGAATAGCTTTTTTATTGTTTAAGTATGAAACAAAAGTAAAGCACTTTGCTCACGGATAAATGGGAAGTCCCTGGAAAAATAAACATCAGGGCTCACTGATCTTCAGTGTCAATTACGTCATTGGCCCCACTTTTCACAGTGCAGATATAATTCTCAGGGGATAGTTGGCCTTTCTCATGCAAGTAAGCTGTATGCTCAGTGACAGCTCAGACCATCCAGCAGCCCCCACTTCTCTCTCTGCTCTCCCAGACATGTTCCCCAGCCCTCCGCTCCAGCAAGGCACTGCCCTCTGCTTTTTTAGCTTCTGGATATCAGTGGGCCATTCCTGCTGAGAATGACCTACTTCATCAACTATGCAAACTGTATCTCTAAATGCTTTCTCACATCTAAAAGGCAGGCAGGCCAGCAGAGTAGTTAGGGCATTGGTGCCTTAAATGCTGGTGTCATACGGCCTTGGTCCAAACCCCAGCTCCATCACTTCCTACGTAATGTAATAACAGTACCTGCCATATAAGCTTCTTGTGAGGATTCCATGATTTAATTCATCTAGAGTACTTAGAACAGCACTACCATACAGCATACACTAAGTGCCCATTATTCTTCTGTGATCGTGACACCGTCCTGTATGAAAGCAGTCCTGTTGGGTTCAGCTGATCCTGGCCCAAATCAGCAGAACAAGTTAGGTCAGAAAAGACCAAAACGTAAGTTAGATGCATAGGATATGAAACCAGAAGGTGAAGTTAGGTTAGGACCCAAATGCCGAACCAAACCAAAATAGGAGGAAGGGTAAGCCTTAACACCATTGGTAGACAGAGCAGAGTACAGATGTCCAGCAGAGGTGACTTGGTATCTGGAAACCACCTTCCAGGACACTGTAGGGAAAAACAAACTAAGCTGTTTCCTCAAATACTGTATAGTAACTTTAAGGAGAGAATTCACAGTATTTCTTTGGATTTCCCACAGTTCTCAGAATAGTGCCTTATTAGAATAAAGCTATAGTAAGTATCTTTTGTTTGATATTGATACAGCTTTCTTAAAATAATGTATATTTTTCCTGATGTCATCCATCTATTCTAAAATATTATTAGTGGTATATGTGCAAAGCATTGTCCTAAACATGTAAAGATCAATAAGACTCAGTGCCAGACCTCATATTTATTTTTTTAATTTTTTTTTGCGGTACGCAGGCCTCTCACTGTTGTGACCTCTCCCGTTGCGGAGCACAGGCTCCGGATGTGCAGGCTCAGCGGCCATGGCTCACGGGCCCAGCCGCTCCGCGACATGTGGGATCTTCCCAGACCGGGGCACTAACCCGTGTCCCCTGCATCAGTAGGTGGACTCTCAACCACTGCGCCACCAGGGAAGCCCTCATATCTCTTATGGATTAATTTCTATCTAGAATTCAAAAGGCATTATTGTAAGGCCTTTATTAGTTCTACTCTTCCAACTATACAATATTCCGATAACTTTAGGATAAATGGACAAAGTAATGAAACTTCAGAAATCATTGAGTGATTTAAATGTGGGATCCAGACCAAAACCTCTTCCTAGGAAGTTCCAGACTTGATTATAATGATCCCCCTAACCTGGAAAGGTGGTAGAAGTCCCTTTTCTACTCTTGCAGAATTCCTTCTTGTTCGGGGCAGTGGGGTGGGGGGGGACATTCTTTGTTCTAGTAAGGCCTTCAACTGATTGGATGAGGGCCAGCTGCCTTATGGAGGAGAATCTGTTTTGCTCAAAGTCCACTGATTTAAACGTTAATATCTTTCAAAAAATACCTTCAAAGAAACATACAAAATGATTTTTTATCACATATCTGGGCACTATGGCCCAGCCAAGGTGACCAGAAAATTGACCATCACAATGATGAAGTCAAAAAATACCTAAACAGGGACTTCCCTGGTGGTCCAGTGGTTAAGACTGTGTGCTTCCCATGTAGGGGGTGTAGGTTTAATCCCTGGTCAGGGAACTAAGATCTCACATGCCACATGGCAAAAAGAAAAAAAAAAGAACTAAACAAATGGAGAGACACACTGTGTTCGTGGATTGGAAGATGCAACATAGTAAAGATGTCAGTTCTTTCTGAATTTCCCTATAGGTTTAATGAAATTCATGTCAAAATCCCAGCAAGGCTTTTTTTAGACTTAATTTTAGGTTTGTGTGAAAAAGCACAGGCCCTAGAATAGCTAAAATAATCTTGAAAAAAAAGAGTAAAGTGGGAAGGATCACTGTACTCAATACTGAAACTTACTATAGAGATATAATAGTCAAGATATTGTGGTTAGGGCAGAGGGATAAACACATTGAACAGTGGAACTGAATAGAGAACTCAGAATAGACCCAAAACGATATGTCCAATTGATTGTTAAGATAGATGTACAAGCAATTCAATGAAGAAGGAGGGATAGGCTTTTCAACACATGGTGTTGGAGCAATTATCTATAAGCAAAAAAAGTGAACTCCATGGGCTTCCCTGGTGGCGCAGTGGTTGAGAGTCTGCCTGCCGATGCAGGGGTCGCAGGTTCGTGCCCTGGTCCGGGAAGATCCCACATGCTGCGGAGTGGCTGGGCCCGTGAGCCATTGCCGCTGGGCCTGCGCGTCTGGAGCCTGTGCTCCGAGACGGGAGAGGCCACGGCAGTGAGAGGCCCGCGTACCGCAAACAAACAAACAAACAAAAAAAAGTGAACTCCAGCTTAACTTCACACTTTATACAAAAGTTAACTAAAAATGGATCACGGGATTAAATGTAAAACAGAAAAAGAATAAAAAGATTTCAGAAATAAAGGCTATGCTAGAAAAAGTTACAAGAGTGAGTAAATACAATTGCTAATAACCTGAGAGAAATAAAAGGTAAAAAGGAAGATGGAATTTAAATCATTGGGACTTCCCTGGAAGTCCAGTGGTTAAGACTCTGGGCTTCCAATGCAGGGGGCACGGGTTTGATCCCTGGTCGGGGAGCTAAGATCCCACATGCCACGTGGTGTGGCCAAGAAAATAATAATAATTAAACCATAAATAAAATAGGTAAGAAAAGATTTGTGAGAAAGCATATACTGAACAGTATTAAAGAAGATCGAACATATGGCTGAAAGGAGCTCCTGAAAAAGGAAACTAAAGCAAGGGAACAACACAAATATTAAAAACTATAATTCAAGAAAATAATACTAAAAAAAAGACTTGAAATTGCATATGGAAAGAGTACACTCTGTGCAAGAGACTATCGAACCAGTATGGTCATTACCAAGACATATTGTAGTAAAATTACTGAGCTCTAAAGAAAAAGGAGATATCCTTTGGGTATTGAGGCAAAAAGAGCAAGTGGCTCTTAAAGGAAATAATATATTTAACAATAATGCATTATGCCAGAAAATCAATGAAGAAGCATTTCTAAGATAGTCAAAAGTAAAGAAAATGTCACCCAAAGATTTTATATCCAGAAACTGAACTTCAAGTATAAAGCTCACATATAAACTATGATCAGTGTGCAAGAACTCATGGAATATTGTCCCATGAGCCCTTGATGAAGAATCTTATTCGTTCATGAACCTCGAACAAACAAAATAACTAGAGAAACTTTAACATAAGTACAGGCTGAAGAGCAATAAATATAAATTTCCTTTTAGAACTAAGACTAAATGAGGACCCTACCTCATAACATATATAAAAATTAACTCAAAAATGCATCAAAGGGCTAAATATTAAAACTATGAAACTCTTTGAAGAAAACATAGCTATAAATCTACGTGACCTTGATTTAGGCAATGGTTTCTTAGCAATGACAAGCACGAGCACCAAAGAAAGAACAGATAAACTGGATTTTATCAAAATTAAAAATTGTCTTCAAAAGACATTATCAAGAAAATGAAAAGACAGTCTATGGAAAGGTAGAAAATATTTACAAATCACATATCTTATAAGAGTCTAGTATTCCAGAATACATATTCTTTTAAACTCTTGCAATTCAACAAAACAAATAACCCTATTAAAAATGGGCAAAGGGGGCTTCCCTGGTGGCACAGTGGTTGAGAGTCCGCCTGCCAATGCAGGGGACACGGGTTCGTGCCCTGGTCCAGGAAGATCCCACATGCCGCGGAGCGGCTGGGCCCGTAAGCCATGGCTGCTGAGCCTGCGCCTCTGGAGCCTGTGCTCTGCAACGGGAGAGGCCACCACAGTGACAGGCCCGCCTACAGCAAAAAAAAAAAAAAAAATGGGCAAAGAATCTGAATTGACAATTCTGCAAAGAACATATAGAAATGGCCAATAAGCACGTGAAAAGATGTTCCACATCACCAGTTGTTAGGGAAATGCAAATCAAAACCACAATGAGATACCACTTCACAGCCACTAAAAGAGCTGTTATTACAACGATGACGAGAGCAGGTATTGGCGGGATGTGGAGAAAATGGACACTTTGGATGTGCTGGTGGGAATATAAATGGTGCATCCACTTTGGAAAACCATTTGGCAGTTTCTCAACGTGCCCAGCTTAAGTTACCACAGGACTCAGAGATTCCACTCATAGGTAAATACCCAAGAGAATTGAGAACATATTTTCACACAAAAACTTGTACATGAGCGTTGATAGCAGTATTATTCATAGTCACCCAAAAATGATAACAGCCTGTGTATCTCCAACTGATGAACAGGCAAAATATGGTGCATCCAAACAATGAAATGTTTTCAGCCATAAAGAGGAATGAAGTAGTGAAAAATGCTATAAGATAGATGAACTTTGAAAACATTATATGAAAGAAGCCAATCACAGAGGACCACATAATTGTATCATTCCATTGATATGAAATGTCCAGAAGAGGCAAATCCATGGAGACAGAAAATAGATTAGTGGTTTCCAGGGGCCTGGGGAAGGAGGAATAGGAGTTTCTCCTAATGGGGACAGGTTTCTTTTTCAGGTGATGAAATATACTAAAATTAGGTCGTGGTAATGGTTGCATTCTGCTGTGAACACACTAAAAACTACTGAATTGCACATTTTAAAAGGGTGAATTTTGTGCTATGTGAATTATATTTTAATAAAGCTGTTCTATTTCAAAAGACCAAATGAGTGTTAAAAGAAAAAGTGTAGTATGTACTGGTTATGTGCTCCACTATAAACTGAATGTTGTGAACCTCCAAAATTCATATGCTGAAACCTAATCCCCAATATGATGATATTTGGAGGTGAGCCTTTGGGAGGTGATTAAGTCATGAGGGTGGAGTCCTCATGAATGGGATTAGTGCCCTAATAACAGAGACCCCAGAGAGCTCCCTTGCCTCTTCTGCCACGTGAGGACACAGGAGGAAGATGGTCATCTATGAACTAGGTAGCAAGCCCTCACCAGACACTGAGTCTTCTGGCACCTTGATCTTGGAATTCCAAGCCTCTGGAACTGTGAGGAATAAGTGTCTGTGTTTATAAGCCACCCAGTCTGTAGTCTTCTGTCATAGCAGCCTGAATAGACTAAGACATGCTCTGACAATGTAGCTATAATACGACTATTTTTTAAAACTGGGGTTGAATGGGAAGAGCAAATGCAAAAGCTTTAACTGTGTCCAGTAATTAATTGGCTGCAGTAGGATTTGCATTATTATTATGAGACTCTTTGCACATAATACCAGATTAAGCAAATGAGGAATTATGGGACATTCTAATTCTATCATTTTTTGTGTCCTTGAGAACTAGGATTCTCAGTGTAGAGAAAAGCAGTTAGAGATGCAATATAGATGTTAGATAAAATTCCTGCAGTCCAGAATTTGAATTGGAAATAACAGTATGAATTTATGAACTATTTTGTCTATCTGTGTAGCTTACTCTGTGTGTGTGTGTGTGTGTTTCTCTTCATTCTGTCCCCTGAAAAAGCCTAGAAACAGTGACCAACCCAGTTGCAATGAATATCCCTAGTGCACTGATTATGGTCTTAAAATACCAGTTCTCAATAAAAGAATTGGCTGATCCCAGGTTTGGGATCATACCAGATAGCAAAAAGCCATGAGAGATTATTAGAGTAATGGCAAAAGGAATCAGAGCTGACTTCAGAAGTTTTTACTTGCTAACAATGGGAAATTTTGAGTGTCAATTAGGATGCTCATTGCAATGCATTGGAACTTATCAAATATGTTTAAATCCATAGGTTCATGATGATATTTTTTAAAAACTCATTGGTTGCTCTCAGGATGATAGGGAAATAACTCATAATCTTAAAAACTGGCAAATAACAAGAAAATTATCAGGCATTTATCCTGTCTTTCTTATATAAAATGTACCCTTGGGTAATCAGATAGTAGGTGAGGGGAAGTATCATTGTATAATAATATCAATTATTACTGACAAGTGATCATTGAAAAAAATATTGAATTAAGATATCGCCACTTTGCATCCCACAATGAATTAATAGATACAGGAATTGAGCACCAACAGCTGCTGACATCAAAAAAAGAGTGAGGGCTTCCCTGGTGGCGCAGTGGTTGAGAGTCCGCCTGCCGATGCAGGGGACACGGGTTCATGCCCCGGTCCGGGAAGATACCACATGCCGCAGAGCGGCTGGGCCCGTGAGCCATGGCTGCTGAGCCTGCGCGTCCGGAGCCTGTAACGGGAGAGGCCACAACAGTGAGAGGCCCGTGTACCGCAAAAAAAAAAGAGTGAAAACCAGACATGATGGTCCTCCTGATGGAAGGACACATCATTTGTATCTTGTGAAAGGGATTGAGCCTGACTCCAATCCAGTCTTTGGATCCAGCTGCCAATTGACAGGACACCCAGAAGGCAGAGTAACATATTGAATTGTACCATGAGAATGCAGTCAGCAAAAGCCAGACTGTCAGATAGTCCAGGTTCCTCCACAGATAAATTGTAGGGAAAAGAGAAGGATGGTGGGAAACCTGGAGATTGAGACTTGAAAGACATTACAAAATTTTTAATGGGCAAGACTAGCCTGTAGTGTCTAGGGAGAGATGCTTGAATGTTAAAACTACAAAGAAGTGAAAGGAAGTGATGACTACAAGTCAGAAAGTGGTTACTTTGGAGGAGGAGGAAGGGGTTATCATCAGGATGGGGCAGGTGGGGGGAACTCTGGTGTCGTTTGTGGTTAATTTCTTCACCCGGGGGCATGGTTACAAGGCCACTCACCTTATAATAACTTACCCAGCTCTACACTTGATGTGTGTGGATTTCTGTATCTGTTTTCCCTTCCCTTCCCTCCCCCACCCAAAGCATGTTTATTTACATGAGATGGAAAACCTCACATTCTTGGCTTGTCAAGTTCGTCATGACCTTCCTGTACCATGACTTTTGTGCCTGTATCGGAGAGAGAGAGTGAATTTTTAAACAACTCCATTTTGTGTCTGACATCCTTGAACAAAGATGTATGTGCTGCTCTCCTGCGATGTGCCTCTGTGCATCTTCATTCATCCTGGAAAAGGGGCTGCGTGTCATCTGCCAGATGCTTCTTGACAAGCAAACCCTTCATAGGACGAAAGGGAGCCACGGCTGGGAACACCTCCTTCAGCCCCGCCCCCCGCCGCCCTGCCCACCTCTGCAGTCTTGTAGATGCTAACGTACACTGTGTGCTGTGCCGTGGATTTACAGCTATTTGGATGTCGACTCTTTTTTTAAATTTTATTGAAGTGAGTTGATTTACAATGTTGTGTTAATTTCTGCTGTGCAGCAAAGTGACTCAGTTATACACACATGTATATATATTCTTTTCATATTCTTTTCCATTATGGTTTATCACAGGATATTGAATGTAGTTCCCTGTGCCATACAGTAGGACCTTGCTGTTTATCCATCCTATATATAGTATTTTGCATCCGCTAATCCCAAACTCCCACTCCATCCCTCCCCCATATCCCCTCCCCCTTGGTGACCACAAGTCTCTTCTCTATATCTGTGATCTGGATGTCAACCCTTTATTCCTCCCAGACTTAATCTGCAGCAGATTTGTCAAAACAGGCAGCTGTGAAGCAGAGTGGGAAAAAGCAATAAGTTTGGAATCCAAACACATGGCCCAGCCGGCCACCCCTCCCTGCCCTATGACCAGGGCCAGGCCACGTGCCATTCCTGCCTCCATCACCTCATCTGGAAGGTGGGGGTGACTCATGGGGTTTGAGGCTTCAGTGAAGAGACGAACATAAAAGCAACTTGTAACCTCAGCCGTGGAATGTCTGCCTCACTCTTCCACACTTTCAATGAATTTCTTTCTCTGTCAGTACCTATGACTCTACAATGGGTCGCATTATAACTCTGCCCATCAAACACAAAAAAATGGCCCAAAGAGCTTGACGCCCTCGCAGCAAGACCACTGGGAAACCGAGGATCGAGAGGAAGAGCCTTGGGATGTGAAGACTCAGAGCCATCCGGCCCAGATTGTCAGGCGGGTCCCTCCTGAGGAGCCTGGGGTTCACGGCCAGCGGCCACAGCTGCCTCAGGGCCAGGAAGAGGAAGCCAGCCTCTGACCCCAACCACTTCTTCCGGAGCTGTTCTGCGTCATCCAATCTATTTCTTGGTGCCCTGTGTACGGGTTCATTCTACAGGTTTTGAAAAGAACACAAAACAGAACAGAAACATAGCCATTCTAATTCTCATTTTACACATGAGTATAAAGACCTAGGAAAGCTTAGAGACTTCTCCGGCATCTTCCAATGAGTGACAGGCACAACTGTGGCCAGAATGTAGTTCTTCCAGATTCCAGGCCAGCATCCTTCCCACCAGGTCCCTCTCCGTGGTGCCTCAAGGCTCTGTCTTGCCCTCATGGACAAGAAATTGAATGGGCAGCTGGGCCACCAGGGGTGGCTGTTCCCTGCACAAGGACACCCTGCCCAAGGATGCCCCGTCAAGGGGGCTTGGTGAACTGAGTGGGTCTAATTCACCCCCACTCACCAGGCCAGGCACCCTGGCCTGGCGCTTGTCCCTTTCTCATTTTCTGCTCGGCACCAAGGTGCTGTGCATACTGGCCTCAGCCCTGGCCACCAGTGTGACCAACTCTGTGTGCCACAGCTCTCCTGCTTTGCTCCTCGGACCACTTTCAAGGTGTCCTTCCATTCAGCCTGCAGCTGATGTGTGGCCATGCAGACAGGTGAGTTTTGGATGAAACACATCAATCGAATTGTGAAGCCAGGTCACTTTTCCAACAGGCGGTGTCCTTGAAATACTGGTAGGACGGGAAACTGTAATAGCATGTCCCGGCCACTAGGGTACCATTTAGGAAATTACATCCTCGGTAAAATTTAGTAAATTATGGTTGTAGTTTAGTAAAAGTAGGCTACTCTTTGGTAAATTAGTGTTTCAGGGCAGTGGAATCATTTACTGTACAGCACAGTATCCAAGTGACCTAAAATCCTTAATGCTCCTTCCAGATGAGCCTGTACAAAGGAGAAAGCTTCCATGTCAGAAAAAAATACTCAGTTTAATTATAATTCATGGAGAAGGGAGAAACCAAGGGTCCTTGGAGGTCAGAGGGTCCCCCTGTGTTCTGTAAGGAAGACAGCTCAAAGCACAGTAACTGTACATGTAAATGTCTCCAGAATGGATCCAAGATGCTAAGCCTTCCACAGCCTCACAACTTCCAGGAAAAATTAATTTGGGGGGAGGAAAGAAGGAAGGAAGGGAAATTTTTCATGATTGATATAATGGGTTATTTAAAGATGTAACACAAAAGGCTTTTAAGGGATCCAAATATTCATAAACATGCTGATAGGATGACTGTGCTTTACAAACGCTCTAACATAAATTATTGTTAATATGCAAATAACACCCCAGAGGACCTATAATTTGATTCTCCTCAGAATTTTAACAAACTGCTGTGTCAATTAGCTATGAATACTGTCTCCATTAATCTTATACATTAATTAAACCTTCAAACGTTACTGTCATTTATCTTTTGCCAGTCTCCCGTCAGTCATTATTAAATACAACTTCTCATTTCTTTCTTCTTAAAAAACATCGCTTTTGGGCTTCCCTGGTGGCGCAGTGGTTGAAAGTCCACCTGCCGATGCAGGGGACACAGGTTCGTGCCCCGGTCTGGGAAGATCCCACATGCCACGAAGTGGCTGGGCCCATGAGCCATGGCCGCTGAGCCTGTGCGTCCGGAGCCTGTGCTCCGCAATGGGAGAGGCCACAACAGTGAGAGGCCCGCGTACCGCAAAAAAAAAAAAAAAAAAAATCGCTTTTTTTCTTAAATCTTTCCAAAACGGTGTAACATACTAAAAGAGTTGAGAAAAATCTGTCTTTGCTAAAAGATGCCCATTGCAAGTCGATTCCTTCGAAAATAATTAATTTTCTTGAAATCAATGCCTAACTCATTTTTCAGTCTTCTTTTAAAAGTTTCACTTAATTTTAGAAGACTCTTGTAAGGAGAACTTCTTTCCTGTCTTCATGCCCCTAAAAGGGCTGTATGGCATGCACAGTTCAGGTTTGTCTACTTCTTTGCTCCTCCCCATAAGAGAGGAGTGAGTTACTTGGTTAGTGATTGGACCACATTACCTGTAGGACAGTGTTGCCCATCTCACCTGCTATGCATTGAATTGTGTCTCCGAAGAGGGTATGTTGATGTCCTAAACCCTGGTACCTGTGAATGTGACCTTATTTTCAAATAGTCAAGTTAAGATGAGGTCATTAGGGTAGACCCTGATCCAATGTGACTGGTGTCCTTATAAGACCAAAAGAAGAAACACAGATGCACCTACAAGCCAAGTGGTGCCCAGGACTGCTGGCAAACACCAGCAGCTGGAAGAGGCAAAGAAGGATCTTCCCCTACAGGTTGCATAGGGAGCAGAGTCCTGCCAACACTTTGACCTTGGACTCTTGCCTCCAGAACTGTGAGAGCATAAACGTCTGTTGTTTCCAGCCACCCGGTTTGCAGTATTTTGTTACAGTGACCCTAGGAGACCAATATGCCACCCTTGTTCCCTCTGCCTCTTGGATCTGTTTGCACCCAGCATGGTGACGGCCTGCTCCAGCCACATCTGATCTTTCTGATACAGCTCTCACCTGTTGCAAAACTAGGAAAATCAGGGTAATGAAGTGCTAAAAGTCTAGGTTGTGGGAGAAGGGTCCCTGCCCTCTCTCTAATCCACACCTGTCACTTACCAGAGGTGCTCCAAAACTTTGCTTCACTTTGTTCCTTGTGTCCATTTGCAGATGCTTATAACGGGGAGGCAGCTGCTGCTAGGCTGTGACATGCTCCCCATTTGTGTCTCCCTGCACACCCTGTGCTGGTTCACAAGTTTGTGTCAGCCCCAAATCCACCCGCTAGGCTCTGCTCTGCATGATGGGTACGCTCCAGGGTTTCCTGCCTTCTTCATCCAAGTCCTGCCATCTCTCGAGTAACTTCAACATCCTCATGACAGCCCACCCAGCAGTCTTGACCTCTCACCTCCTGCAAAGCCTCACCTCCGTGTTCTGCTCCACTGCATCTCAGCCACCCCCCTCCTGGAAGCACACCCACATTTTGCCTTCACCAGAAGCAGCTCTCCTCCAAGATAATGACCATGAAACCCATCCCCTCCCTGAAGTTTCCAGCTTGATCACTCAACCGTGACCACCCTTGGACCACTGTTTCTCCTGTGGATTCTCTCCCATCTGTCCAGGCCCCTCCACTCTGCACAGCAGCAAACATGTCATATTTGGTCAGGTCACTCTGAGCATGTCAATCTTCTTCTTAAAAAGTAAATCATAAAAAAGTATATAGAGATGGAGAGCAGAACAATGGTCACCAGGTTAGGGAGGGGATGATGGTGGGTGTGCCTACAAAGAGGTACCACAAGGAAGCCTTGTGGTGATGGGACAGTCTCTTGATTGAGGTGATTACATGAGTTTCCCTCAAGTGATTTTTTTTTTTATATTTCTTTAATGCTTAGACTGGGGCAATATGTTTTTGGGGAGAAAGACCACAGAGGTAAAGCATCATTCTCAGCACATCTTACCAAGGGGACATACTATCAATAAGACCCATCACTGTTGATGTTGACCTTGATGACCTGGCTGAGGGAGTGTTTGTCAGATTTCTTTCCTGTGAAGTGACTGTTTCCCTCTCCCATGCTGTGCTCTTTGGAAGGAAGCCACCACACACAGCCCACAATTAGGAATGAGAAGTTATGTCCGTCTCCTTAAGGGCTGGGTATCTACATAAATTACTTGGAATTCTGCTCGGGAGATTTGTATCTTCTCTGCTATTTACTTATTTATTCAATCATTTATATAAATGTGGACTCGTGAATATTCATTTTGTGGTCTGTATACTACTTAATTTTCTTGCTCAGATTGTTCCAACTTGAGCCACTGGGAGCTCTTCAGTTGGCTCCTGTGTCCCTAGGACAGGCCTTCATCACGGTGGGTGTTTGGGTTTTTTGAGCACTTCCTTACTTTCTGGACCACAAGATGCTCCTAGCTCATCTCATATATTTCAAGCCTGAGTCCTGGATTTAGCCATTCTCTGGGGAGCCCTGGTCCCTTCTATTGAAGAATGGTATTAGAAACCAAGGTCCGGACAGTAGGCATGCTCATTGCTGCTGGGGAGTCACTGCTTATAGGCCCTCAGCTCACAGAGCAAGGAAATGCGTGTGTGTATACTAACCTGTGTACATACACATATCTATAAGTATTTCTATATGTAACCATCTCTAACTGTATTAAGATAAACATGAGGTCTCCAGTTCTAATCCATTACCACGTGGATCCCTCTAGTTACTGCCCTTGCTTATCTGTAACCTCTCACTCCTACAGTGAGAAACCTAACTTCTACCATGTACTTCATTAATCATTTAATTCCGGGAAACCTGTACAGTGGTTTCAGAATTGTTCACTCATACCCACACGGGGAACAACTCTGTTAGCTAGAGTACAGCACTTGTGCATGGTTCTTTGTGCCTTTAGTCTTAGAGACTCCATTCATTTCCAAAGTTACTTAGGTCAGCACTTCATTCCCTACCCTCTTCTGTGAACTTGTTTCATACATTTGTTTTATATTTAGATTCTTTTGACACATTATGCATTTCATCCTAGGACCCCTAACCTCCTAATTTTTTTTTTAATTTGCGTAATTAAGGTTTACTCTCTGTGCTGTAAAGTTCTTGGGTTTTACCAATGTTTGTCTTCCTCATTATAGTATTATACAGAGTAGTTTCACCACTCCAAAAAAATCCCCTGTGCCTCACCTGTCCAATCGTCCCTCAGACTCCTAAATTTCTGGCAACCACTAACTGTATAGTTTTGCTTCTACAGAATGTCATATAATTGGAATCATACAGAATGTAGCTTCTTTCACTTAACACTATGCATTTAAGATTCATCCATATCTTTTTGTGGCTTGACTCCTTCTAATTGCTGAAGATACTCCATTGTCTGGTTGTACTACAGTCTGTTCATCCACTCTCCCACTGAAGGACATCTAGGTTTCTTCCAGTTATTGGCTATTATGAATAAAGGTGCTCTAAACATTTGCATGCAGGTTTTTGTGTGGACATAAGTTTTCAGATTAGTTGGGTGATACCTGGGAGTGTGATTGCTGGATCCAATGGTAAGACTATGTTTCATTTTGTAATAACTTGTCAAACTGTCTTCCAAAGTGGCTGTATTTGGGTGTTGCATTCCAACCCAGCATGGAATGAGAGTTCTTGTTGCTCCACGTCCTCTCTAGGAATTGGTGTTGTCAGTTCTTTGGATTTTAGCTGTTCTAGTAGGTATTGTATGTAGTGATATCTCATTATTGTTTTGATTTTCAATTCCCTGATAACAAATGATGTGCTACAGGTTAATTATTCTAAAATCATCCCTGTGGGCAGATACCCCCCCATTATTTAAGTGACTTACAACTAATAACCATATTGATTCAAATATTGATTCAGCCAGTTACTGAAGGGAACGTTTTGCAGCTACTTTTGCTTGGACTGTTCAACAGTTTATTACATGGTTTGAAGTTGGTATTCTATATTTTTTTATTGAAGGATAGTTGATTTACAATATTGCGTTAATTTCTGCTATACAGCAGAGTGATCCAGTTTTATTTATATATATATATATATAAATTATGGCTTATCACAGGATATTGAATATAGTTCCCTGTGCTATACAGTAGGACCTTGTTGTTTATCCATCCTATATATATAAGAGTTTGCATCTGCTAATCACAAACTCCCAATCCATCCCTCCCTCACTCCCCCTCCCCCTTGGCAACCACCAGTATGTTCTCTATGTCTGAGTCTGTTTCATAGATAGGTTCATTTGTGTCATATTTTAGATTCCACATATAAGTGATATCAGATGGTATTTGTCTTTTTCTGACTTCACTTAGTAGGATAATCTCTAGTTACATCCATGTTGCTGCAAATGGCATTATTTCATTCTTTTTAATGGCTGAGTAACAGTCCATTGTATATATATATACCACATTTCTTTATCCATTCATCAGTCCATGGACATTTAGGTTGTTTCCATGTCTTGGCTATTGTGAATAGCACTGCTATGAACATAGGGGTGCGTGTATCTTTTTGAATTACAGTTTTGTCTGTATGTATGCCCAGGAGTGGGAATGCAGGATCATATGGTAGCTCTATTTTTAGTTTTTTGAGAAACGTCCATACTGTTTTTCATCATGGATGCAACAGTAAAGTTGGTATTCTGTAACTGCATTACAGAGATATTTTTATCACCAAGATTATATGTGTTTTAAAATTTTCAAACCAGAATTACTGAATATATGGTAAAAATTTGAGGCTTCAATGATCTATTCATCCATTGCTGAAGTGACTAAAATCTTAACTCTGCAAAGTTACTCCCCGTCCCATCTCCATACACGAATGTTCATCCTTTCAGAACCCGCTGATAGCAAGTCCATCATTTTTCATAAGTGGATTTTGAACCACCTACTCATTAAATTATGCAACCCTGAACATAATCAGCAACATGCTTCCCAAGACTCGTCAGGGAGGACACCCTCAAAGGCACTGCTGCTGGACATGCAGGAAACTTAGGTAAGAGAAACAATAGTAATGTGGCATTACTTGAAGGCTACATTGACCATCCACTCATTTAGACACATAAGGACAGAAATGGATTAGAATTGATTGTCACAATGACAATGCCCTGAAAAACAGACCATGAGGTCGTGCTTCCCAGATCCTCAGAGCTTTTCTGGTCCATCCAGGCTCCTTTGGAGCCCTGGTGGTTGAGATTTTCATTTGGTTCTTACAGCTGATAGAGCAAACTTCAGGAAGCAGAAGTAGAGGAGGAAAGATCATGAAATTAGGCACTGGATAACTGGGCCCAGCACCTAATACCAGTGCTTCCTTGGGCAAGTCACTCACGCTCTATAAGCCTGTTTCTGAGTGTGAAAATCAGAAAGTAACTGCGTTATAACCTCTGCTTTGTCAGGATTCAGTGAATACTACATACAGAAAACAGCACCATCGTCTGACAGTCTCGCAGCCTGAGGGAGCACAGAGATGTGCTTTGTTTGCCCTGCTCCGTGATACATTGTCTGAAAGCTGGAGTCAACCTTTTCACATTGGGAAATTTCATGTATAGCTGAGATTGCTGGCTTCTTTTAAAATCGTGAATGGACCTCACAACTCCTGGGCCTACATTTCCCAGAGCTGAGTAGCAGCCTTGCCCTTTAGACAGAGCGTAAGCCCTCCAGAGCACCTATACAATTATAAGTTGTTGTTGTTGTTGTTGTTATTCTTGGAGAGAAGTTAGGGCAGACTTCCTAAAACCTAAGAGGCCCCTGGACCTACATCTTGCTCAGAGTAAAGCTGAGAGTGGTCTCTCCAATGAGAGAAGGCACAGTTCAGTTGGTTGAGCAGAATCATTGTGTGCTCCATCGTTCCACATCTCTGCTCTGAGCACGCTCGGCGTGAACACCACTTTTTAGGCAACACACTCTGACGTCAGGCAAGATGCTTGAACAAATTCCACAGCCAAGCAACCCACCTTGTTAACATTGTTCCTAAGGCAATGGTATTGCATGGGCTGCTATGTTGTTCTGCTCATACCTTTCCATGCTCTTGCCACCTTTCTCTGGGTTTGTCCAAATTGGAACTGTTGGCAGTGTCCACATTCCCATGGTCAGCTCTGTCTTCTGTGAGTCCCTGATTTGTTCTAGAATGCCGTTCATGTCCAGCTCAAATTTCACTTCCATCTTTATCGCTTTGTGTTTCTTTGTTGCGCTTTCATCTTCGTTGGCCAATTCTTTCTTCTGATTATCCATTTTCATAAAGTGCCGATGATGAGTGGGCTGATCACTGAGAAGCAAGGAGGCACCACAACTGCACACTTTGCTGCCAGTGCATGAGCTGAATGATCTGCTGGAATCAGGAGGTTCGCCCAGCAGTTGGGGTTTTCACAGCTCTCTGGGGGATTCTGACTCTCGGTCAAGTGTGAGATCCACTGGAATAGGTGATAGAACAGAGAGAAGAAACTCCAAAGGCAACTTCTGAACGAGGGAGGCTCCAGCTGAGAGCCTGGGTGGTAGCTATTGTCTGCCCAGGGCTGGCTTAAAAAAGCAAAAACAAAAACAACTCTGTCAAACACAAAGCAAAAAGACCACAAAAGCCCTTCTTAAACTCTGATTAACGTGCAACTCTGATTTTTTTTTTCCGCAGGACCCAATTGACAACCTAAAAATTAAATATTTCTATATGGCAAGATTTCTCACCAAAAATTAAGATGATCAACAGGAGAGAAGATACTTGTAGTTACAATAGGGGGAAAAGATCACTATCCTGAATACGCAAAGAACTCACAGAGAAAACTTAATAGAAAACTAGATAAAGGATGTGAGTGGGCATTTCACAGAAAGAAGAAATACTGGCTAATTCTGAATGGAGAGGTAAGCAGTTGTGTTAGTAACGAAGTAATGCAGTCATGGCAACAGGATAGGCTTCTTGCCTGTCAGAAGGCAAAATAATTTTTTAGGGCTGATAGCATCCAGTATTAGAGTTTCAGAAAATTGGGTGAATGGGCCACATTCTGACACTGTTGGTGAGAATATAAATTGGTACAATTTTTGGTTCTGTCAATTTGATAATCTTTTAAAACTTAAAAATGCACATTCTTTGTGAACCAGAAAAAAAAAAATTTCCACAAGACATGCACCACAATATATTTTAAAGAAATCAGCTATTACACAGTTTAATTTCAATAAGATACCTTCTTATTCATAACATATTATATCAAGTAATTCTCAATTTACTTTCAGAGTAATTGTGTCATAAATCCCTGAGGTCATGGTGCCTCTCACCCAGGGAATTATTATATCTAGCAATAACAAAAAGCATTGAAAAGGAGTAACCTACTCAGAACATTTCAAATATTTTGAAATTCAATGTGGAATTTAAGCTGAGTGTTTTTATTGCTTTTGGTGTCGTAACAGAGAGCTATTTTCCCATGGGAAAAAAAAAAAGCTTTGGTCCCCTATTACATCCAGTCCATTCTAAAGAAGCCAATTAGAGGAGAGAAAGGAGTGTGGTGAGTGGGGTAGAGGGGGTCCTGGAGCAGAGAAGGAGACAGTCCCTACTAGTGGGTAAGAAAGGCGGGCAGTGGCCATGCCCTGTGCACTCTGGGCTCACTACACAGGGGACACGCGCCGTGGTGTTTATAGGGAAATTCAAAGGCAGGCGAACCCCAACCACTCCCAGAAATGTGCAGAGAATGTTTTGGGGTTTTTTAACATTATTTATTTATTTGGCTGCACTGGGTCTTAGTTGCAGCACGTGGGATCTTTAGTTGCGGCATGCAGGATCTTAGTTGTGGCATGCGGGATCTTAGTTGCTGTGAGTGAAGTCTTAGTTGCAGTAGCGGGATCTAGTTCCCCAACCAGGGATCAACCCCAGGTCCCCTGCATTGGGAGCGTGGAGGCTTAACCACTGGAACGCCAGGGAAGTCCCCTGGCTTTTTTATAGACTCACTTTCTGTAAGCTGCTACCTGGTTATCCAGTGGTATAGCTCATATAGGAAAGACAGGAAAATGTTGGATTCTTTCCTTTGATTTCCCAGTTTTCAAGATAAAAGACTTGGTGCCCTAACATCTGAAGGTGATCAATTCTTTTTGTCTTAATATTACTATTAATTCATGGATTTAACATATTTGATGGATTTCAATCCGTTTCAATGATTATCCTTTTTAAAGCTTAAATGGCTCAATCTTGGGTCAATCTTTGCCTCTTCAAGTTGGCGCCTAGGTCCCTATGATCTGACTCTCCTGGTCCTCGACAGCTTCTCTGCCGTCTGGTGTCACAAGATGTTCCAGCCTCATCTTGTATGTTTTCTGCTCCAGCCCTCAAATCAATTATTTTGAAGCCCTTGTTTCTTTTGCTAAGAAGTAGTATTTCAATGCCATAGAATGGGTCATTATTTCTGGGCTGTTTTGGCAGACAGGGTTAGAAAAACAAAGTAAATAAATAAAATACCTCTTGAGTTTATATTTATATTAGTCAGGGTTCTCCAGAGAAACAGAACGAATTGGAGAGATATAGATAGATATGTTTGTGTGTGTGTGTGTGTGTGTGTGTGTGTGTGTGTGGTGTGTGTAGATAAAGATAGATAGATGGATAGGCAGATAGGAAGGAAAGAAATTGGCTCACAAGATCACATGATTCTGAAGGCTGAGAAGTCTCTATCTCCAGCCAGCTGGAGACCCAGGAGAACTGATGGTATAAGTTCCACCCTGTGATTTCTGTTATAGACTCCACACATGGGAGGAAGGGAGCTCAGGGTCTTCTACTCCACTATCTTGTCTTCTGCCTCTAAGAAGGAAATTGTTAAAGATGATATTTATGAGTCCCACCACACACCTGCAGATTCATAACTTCTTAGAATGGGGAGCTGATCACAAAGGGATTTGTATTCACTTTAAAGCTTCAGAAAAACATGTTTAGGTAAGTAGTTACCTTCCAGTTTCCCATCAGGATCAGATGAGCCGTATTAAGAAATAACATCACCTGTTCCCTGCCCACAGAGTCTGTTTATTCCTCCTGTGAGAGAATCAGTGTTGTACTAATTAAGTGCTCCAGGTGATTCTAAGGTGAGGCCAGGGTTAAATACGTGAGCTCTTGGTATATTTGTGAGAGTTAAGCCCAAGCTTTAGTCCAAGGAGAAGCAACAGTGTCTGCTCTGAGTTTGGAAGAGTGTCAGTGCATCCCACATACTTCATTGTAGTGGAGTTTTTGGACATCTATGAGGAAAGAATGTGTGTAGACAACAAAGGGAAACCTCAGTGTGGTCTCCATGTAAGACCTGATTATTCCTGAATCTCTCCTGAGACCAAGCGTGGGAGAGGTTGGCCTTTTCAGCATTTCAAGGTCCTTCTCCCTGTGGGTGCAGTGGGAGCAGGTGAGGAAGCTGTGCTGACACCTTTGAAGGTATTCAGTATATTCTCAAGATGCTGTTGTGATTCCTCCACATAATACTGGTGAGAAAACAACCCAGAGCAGGAGGAAGAAGAGGAGGAAATGGCGGCTTCTCAGGTAACTGTCCTGTCCTGGGTCAGAGGCTCTGTTTGCTTTTCCTCCTGATATGTCTTGGATTGAGAACCTGCAAAATTTTAATTATCTCCTTTTGATCTTTCTGCCTCATGAGGTTGTTTTCAAGCACTTATTTTTTCTTTTATTCTTATGACCCTCAGGATCAGCCTTTTAGAATAATTCTCTGTCGTTTCCCAGAGCCTTATTTTGGTAGTCGACCTCCTTGTTTCCTATAGAGTCTGAAGAATTCTCACCATGATTTAGTGATATCCAAGTATTGAAAATATTCCCTTTGTGAGCGATTAACACAGAAATTCATTGACATCCAAGATTCCCATAGGGATGTGGTTGGGTTTGGGGCTCCTAGGGTAGAATGAGAAAATGTAGTTATTCTCTCACATCCGGATGCAGGGTCAGCTTTTTGGATAGGATTAAGAAAATGCATGTATAGTTAGGATGACCTTAGTGATCTTGAAGTTCTCAGACTTCTGGAAAAAATTAAGAAAGTAGCAGAGTCTTTTCCCTATATTGATAAGAATGCTTTACTATTTTTTTTTTTTTTTTTTTTTTTTTTTTTTTGTGGTACGCGGGCCTCTCACTGTTGTGGCCTCTCCCGTTGCGGAGCACAGGCTCAGCGGCCATGGCTCACGGGCCCAGCCGCTCTGTGGCATGTGGGATCTTCCCAGACCGGGTCACGAACCCACGTCCCCGGCATCGGCAGGCAGACTCTCAACCACTGCGCCACCAGGGAGGCCCTGTCTTACTATTTAAATGCACTATTTGGAATACAGAACATGGAAGGAATATAAGGATTAAAATTTTCATAAAACTGGCCTTTAAAAAAAACTTTATTGATGTATAGTTGATTTACAATGTTGTGTTAGTTTCTGGTGTATAGCAAAGTGATTCAGTAATATACATATTTTTTTCATATTCTTTTCCATTATGGTTTATTATAGGATATTGAATATAGTTCCCTGTGCTATACAGTAGGACCTTGTTATTTATCTATTTTATATATAGTAGTTTGTATCCACTAATCTCAAACTCCTAATATATCCCTCCTTCCGCATTTGTTTGTTTTCTAATTCTGTTTCTGTTTTGTAGTAAGTTCATTTGTAGCATTTTTTAGATTCTACATGTAAGCGATATGATATGGGATCTGTCTTCCTCTGTCTGACTTACTTCACTTTGTGTGATTATCTCTAGGTCCATCCATGTTCCTGCAAATTATTTCATTTTTTATGGATGAATAGTATTCCATTGTATGTATGTACCACATCTTCTTTATCCATTCATCTGTAGATGGACATTTAGGTTGCTTCCATGTCCTGGCTATTGTAAATAGTGCTGCTATGAACATGGGAGTGCATGTATCTATTTCAGTTAGAGTTTTCATCTTTTCTGGATACATGCCCAGGAGTGGGGTTGCTGGGTCGTATGGAAACTATATTTTTTGTCTTTTGAGGAAACTCCATACTGTTCTCCATAGTGGCTGCACCAGTTTACATTCCCATCAACAGCATTTGTCATTTGTAGACCTTTTAATGACTGGCCATTCTGACTGGTGTGAGATGATACCTCAATGTAGTAAAACTGACATTTTTTCAGGATAGATTCAGATTATGATTCCTTGGGTTTCTTTTAATATTTATTTATTTTGTTTATTTATTTTGTTTATTTTTTTGGCTGCGTAGGGTCTTAGTTGCAGCATACAAGATCTTTTATTTCGGCACGTGGGCCTCTCTCTAGTTGTGACGTGCAGGTTTTCTCTCTCTAATTGTGGTGCATGGGCTCAAGAGCACTTGGGCTTTGTAGTTCGTGCCACACGGGCTCTCTACTTGAGGCGCGTGAGCTCAGTAGTTGTAGCATGTGGGCTTAGTTGCCCCATGGCATGTGGTATCTTAGTTCCCCAACTAGGGATTGAACCCGTGTCCCCTGCATTGGAAGGTGGATTCTCTACCACTGGATCACCAGGGAAGTCCCTATGATTCCCTATTTTTGCCAAAAATACCCAAGCAGTGATAATGTTTCCTTCTTTGTGCTTTAGTCACCTGATATCCATTTATCACACTACACCTGTTGTTTACTGCTTCAGGCACTTTCTGTGAGATTCTTGCACTGGGAATTCTTGCATTTATGTAAGTCTCCTACAAATGCATAAGTCCAATTTGTTTGTAAGTCCAACAAAGTTCGCCTAGGTATCCAACTAACACGATCAGCTATATAGTACTGTACTGTAATAGGTTTATGATACTTTTTACACACATAATACATAAAAAACACAAACAAATGAAGGTTCCCTGGGATATGAAGGGAAAGGAAACAAGAGCCATACACCCAGGTACGTGTGAATGGATGAAGCAGATGACACAGGTGAGAGGTCCAAAGATCACCGAGGAAGTCAAACCTTATAATATGGTTTGGGAAGATCTGCTTCAATGGAAATGAATTTTGAGAAACCCAGGCTTACTTCTGTTGCTGTCACTGACGGACATCTGCTGCATTCTTGTGCTCACATCTTTCATGTATTCTCCTTCAGCTCCAGTGATTATCCCTCACATCCACACCAAGAGCCCAAATCCTCCTCTTCCTATGATGACCTGCATTTATCCCGCTGTCCTTCCATTGCTTTTAAGGGCTTTGGAAAAACTGTTTACATTTCTGAGTATCTCTATGTTAAGCTTATTTTTTAAAGTTCTGTTTCTGCTTCAGGTCTGAAGTGCATGAGGGGAATTGTGGAGATATTGAGATTTGGTGCCAAAATTCCAGGAATACTGGGGACAGATATTATGTTTTCTGCTTTATAATATCTAATCCCATGGAAACTTCAAACATCACCCTAACAAACTTCAGACTAAGTAATTACATCAGAGTGGAAAGCACCTCCCTAAAATGATAAAACGTAATCCTCAGTTTTACTTAAAAATTTCCTTGTTTCTTGTATGAACTAATATTAGACATTTTAAGTGTATTTGTGCCAAATCTTTAATGTTAAATTATCTATTATGTCATAGAATTATTAAATAAATTAATACGTAGGGGAGCTTAGAACACTGCCCACAATATCTCGAAGTCTCAATTCTTATTTAATTTCTTAATATCTATAATTTTATAATTTGTCTTATTTAAAATGAAGCTTCCTTGGACTGTGTCCCATACGTTTTCACTTTCTGATTAATTTCATATCAAAATCATCTAAGATTTTAGATACAAAGTATCTAATGTAACATGCTTAGATGAACACTGGTTTGGTAAAGAGTGAGTTAGAGAAGTAGATGAACTCCATATTTATGAAAAAATTTGGTTCATAAATTTAAGATTACTGTAAGCAAAAAGTAATCATTAGTTTTTCATCTACTCTCCTCAGAGTTTATCTGAATCATGGTATAATTTAATTGTAAATGTTTATTTTATATATCAGTGATTGCATATTTTAAAACTTTCATGTTTTTCCTTTATTTATAAAGGTGGTTCTATTTTTGTTCTAAGGAATGGGTTACAGCCTTGTTAATTTGTGCATGTGTATAAGCAATTTGTTAATAACATTAAATTTCTCTACTGTCATTTAAATTCTTATTCATTCACAATCTTCATTAGAGTTTAATACGAATGATTTTAGTGCGTTTTCTGTGAAATTCTTGTGTCTTGAAACACATGCCAGTTATGGAAAATGGTTGTTTTTTATGGGTACAGTGTCACAGATGAAAATTAATGTTATTTAGAAGGATTCTTTTTTAATAGTACATATATGTTGAATTCAGAATTCAGGGCAATAAATTTTCTCTTATTCTTTTTTTTTTTTTAAATCTTTATTGGAGTATAATTGCTTTACAATGGTGTCTTAGTTTCTGCTTTATAACAAAGTGAATCAGTTATACATATACATATGTTCCCATATCTCTTCCCTCTTTGCGTCTCCCTCCCTCCCACCCTCCCTATCCCACCCCTCTAGTGGTCACAAAGCACCGAGCTGATCTCCCTGTGCTATGCGGCTGCTTCCCACTAGCTATCTATTTTACGTTTGGTAGTGTATATATGTCCATGCCACTCTCTCACTTTGTCACAGCTTACCCTTCCTCCTCCCCATATCCTCAAGTCTATTCTCTAGTAGGTCTGTGTCTTTATTCCCGTCTTATGCCTAGGTTCTTCATGACATTTTTTTTTCTTAGATTCCATATATGTGTGTTAGCATACGGTATTTGTCTTTTTTCTTTCTGACTTACTTCACTGTGTATGACAGACTCTAGGTCCATCCACCTCACTACAAATAACTCAATTTCGTTTCTTTTTATGGCTGAGTAATATTCCATTGTATATATGTGCCACATCTTCTTTATCCATTCATCCGATGATGGACACTTAGGTTGCTTCCATCTCCTGGCTATTGTAAATAGAGCTGCAATGAACATTTTGGTACATGACTCTTTTTGAATTATGGTTTTCTCAGGGTATATGCCCAGTAGTGGGATTGCTGGGTCGTATGGTAGTTCTATTTGTAGTTTTTTAAGGAACCTCCATACTGTTCTCCATAGTGGCTGTACCAATTCACATTCCCATCAGCAGTGCAAGAGTGTTCCCTTTTCTCCACACCCTCTCCAGCATTTATTGTTTCTAGATTTTTAAATGATGGCCATTCTGACCAGTGTGAGATGATATCTCATTGTAGTTTTGATTTACATTTCTCTAATGATTAATGATGTTGAGCATTCTTTCATGTATTTGTTGGCAATCTGTATATCTTATTTGGAGAAATGTCTGTTTAGGTCTTCTGCCCATTTCTGGATTGGGTTCTTGGTTTTTTTGTTGCTGAGCTGCATGAGCTGCTTGTAAATTTTGGAGATTAATCCTTTGTCCGTTGATTCATTTGCAAATATTTTCTCCCATTCTGAGGGTTGTCTTCTGGTCTTGTTTATGGTTTCCTTTGCTGTGCAAAAGGTTTTAAGTTTCATTAGGTCCCATTTGTTTATTTTTATTTTTATTTCCATTTCTCTAGGAGGTGGGTCAAAAAGGATCTTGCTGTGATTTATGTCATAGAGTGTTCTGCCTGTGTTTTCCTCTAAGAGTTTGATAGTTTCTGCCCTTACATTTAGTTCCTTAATCATTTTGAGCTTATTTTTATATATGGTGTTAGGGAGTGTTCTAATCTCATACTATTACATGTACCTGTCCAGTTTTCCCAGCACCACTTATTGAAGAGGCTCTCCTTTCTCCACTGTACATCCCTGCCTCCTTTATCAAAGATAATGTGACTATATGTGCATGGGATTATCTCTGGGTTTTCTAATCTATTCCATTGATCTATATTTCTGTTTTTGTGCCAGTACCATACTGTCTTGATTACTGTAGCTTTGTAGTATAGTCTGAAGTCAGGGAGCCTGATTCCTCCAGCTCCGTTTTTCTTTCTCAAGATTGCTTCGGCTATCTGGGGTCTTCTGTGTTTCCATACAAATTGTAAAATTTTTTTTTCTAGTTCTGTGAAAAATGCCATTGGTAGTTTGACAGGGATTGCATTGAATCTGTAGATTGCTTTGGGTAGTAGAGTCATTTTCACAATGTTGATTCTTCCAATCCAAGAACATGGTATATCTCTCCATCTGTTTGTGTCATCTTTAATTTCTTTCATCAGTGTCTTATAATTTTCTGCATACAGGTCTTTTGTCTCCTTAGGTAGGTTTATTCCTAGATATTTTATTCTTTTTGTTGCGATGGTAAATGGGAGTGTTTTCTTAATTTCACTTTCAGATTTTTCATCATTAGTGTATAGGAATGCTGGAGATTTCTGTGCATTAATATTGTATCCTGCTACTTTACCAAATTCATTGATTAGCTCTAGTAGTTTTCTGGTAGCATCTTTAGGATTCTCTACATATAGTATCATGTCATCTGCAAACAGTGACAGCTTTACTTCTTCTTTTCCGATTTGGATTCCTTTTATTTCCTTTTCTTCTCTGATTGCTGTGGCTAGGACTTCCAAAACTGTTGAATAAGAGTGGTGAGAGTGGGCAACCATGTCTTGTTCCTGATCTTAGTGGAAATGGTTTCAGGTTTTCACCATTGAGGACAATGTTGGCTGTGGGTTTGTCATATATGGCCTTTATTATGTTAAGGAAAGTTCCCTCTATGCCTACTTTCTGCAGGGTTTTTATCATAAATGGATGTTGAATTTTGTCGAAAGCTTTCCCTGCATCTATTGACATGATCATATGGTTTTTCTCCTTCAATTTGTTAATATGGTGTATCACGTTGATTGATTTGCGTATATTGAAGAATCCTTGAATTCCTGGAATAAACCCCACTTGATCATGGTGTATGATCCTTTTAATGTGCTTTTGGATTCTGTTTGCCAGTATTTTGTTGAGGATTTTTGCATCTATGTTCATCAGTGATACTGGCCTGTAATTTTCTTTCTATGTGACATCCTTGTCTGGTTTTGGTATCAGGGTGATGGTGGCCTCGTAGAATGAGTTTGGGAGTGTTCCTCCCTCTGCTATATTTTGGAAGAGTTTGAGAAGGATAGGTGTTAGCTCTTCTCTAAATGTTTGATAGAATTGGCCTGTGAAGGCATCTGGTCCTGGGGTTTTGTTTGTTGGAAGATTTTTAATCACAGTTTCAATTTCAGTGCCTGTGATTGGTCTGTTCATATTTTCTATTTCTTCCTGATTCAGTCTTGGCAGGTTGTGCATTTCTAAGAATTTTTCCATTTCTTCCAGGTTGTCCATTTTATTGGCATAGAGTTGCTTGCAGTAATCTCTCATGATCTTTTTGTATTTCTGCAGTGTCAGTTGTTACTTCTCCTTTTTTATTTCTAATTCTATTGATTTGAGTCTTCTCCCTTTTTTTCTTGATGAGTCTCGCTAATGGTTTATCAAGTTTGTTTATCTTCTCAAAGAACCAGATTTTAGTTTTATTGATCTTTATCGTTTCTTTCATTTCTTTTTCATTTATTTCTGATCTGATCTTTATGATTTCTTTCCTTCTGCTAACTTTGGGGATTTTTTGTTCTTCTTTCTCTAATTGCTTTAGGTGCAACTTTAGGTTGTTTATTCGAGATGTTTTCTGTTCCTTAAGGTTGGATTGTATTGCTGTTAACTTCCCTCCTAGAACTACTTTTGCTGCATCCCATAGGTATTGGGTCGTCGTGTCTCCATTTTCATTTATTTCTAGGTATTTTTTGATTTCTTCTTTGATTTCTTCAGTGATCACTTCGTTATTAACTAGTGTATTGTTTAGCCTCCATGTGTTCGTATTTTTTTACAGATCTTTTCCTGTAATTGATATCTAGTCTGATAGCATTGTGGTCAGAAAAGTTACTTGATATGATTTCAATTTTCTTAGATTTACCAAGGCTTGATTTGTGACCCAAGCTATGATCTATCCTGCAGAATGTTCCATGAGCAGTTGAGAAAAATGTGTATTCTGTTGTTTTTGGATGGAATGTCCTATAAATATCAATTAAGTCCATCTTGTTTAATATATCATTTAAAGCTTGTGTTTCCTTATTTATTTTCATTTTGGATGATCTGTCCATTGGTGAAAGTGGGGTGTTAAAGTCCCCTACTATGATTGTGTTACTGTCGATTTCCCCTTTTATGGCTGTTAGTATTTGCCTTATGTATTGAGGTGCTTCTGTGTTGGGTGCATAAATATTTACAATTGTTATATCTTCTTCTTGGATTAATCCCTTGATCATTATGTAGTGTCCTTCTTTGTCTCTTGTAATAGTCTTTATTTTAAAGTCTATTTTGTCTGATATGAGAATTGCTACTCCAGCTTTCTTTTGGTTTCCATTTGCATGGAATATCTTTTCCCATCCCCTCACTTTCAGTCTGTATGTGTCTCTAGGTCTGAAGTCGGACTCTTGTAGACAACACATATATGGGTCTTGTTTTTGTATCCATTCAGCCAATCTGTGTCTTTTGGTGGGAGCATTTAATCCATTTACATTTAAGGTAATTTTCAGTATGTATGTTCCTATTCCCATTTTCTTAATTGTTTTGGTTTTGTTATTATAGGTCTTTTCTTTCTCTTGTGTTTCTTGCCTAGAGAAGTTCCTTTAGCATTTGTTGTAATGCTGGTTTGGTGGTGCTGAACTCTCTCAGCTTTTGCTTGTCTGTAAAGGTTTTAATTTCTCCATCAAATCTCAATGAGATCCTTGCTGGGTAGGGTAATCTTGGTTGTAGGTTTTTCTCCTTCATCACTTTAAATATGTCCTGCCAGTCTCTTCTGGCTTGCAGAGCTTCTGCTGAAAGATCAGCTGTTAACTTTATGGGGATTTTGTTGTGTGTTATTTGTTGTCTTTCCCTTGATGCTCTTAGTATGTTTTCTTTGTATTTAATTTTTGACAGTTTGATTAATATGTGTCTTGGCGTGTTTCTCCTTGGATTTTTCCTGTATGGGACTCTTTGTGCTTCCTGGACTTGATTAACTATTTCCTTTCCCATATTGGGGAAGTTTTCAACTATAATCTCTTCAAATATTTTCTCAGTCCCTTTCTTTTTCTCTTCTTCTTCTGGGACCCCTATAAGTCGAATGTTGGTGCATTTAATGTTGTCCCAGAGGTCTCTGAGACTGTCCTCCGTTCTTTTCATTCTTCTTTCTTTATTCTGCTCTGCAGTAGTTATTTCCACTATTTTAACTTCCAGGTCACTTATCCGTTTTTCTGCCTCAGTTATTCTGCTGTTGATCCCTTCTGGAGAGTTTTTAATTTCATTTATTGTGTTGTTCATCACTGGTTGTTTGGTCTTTAGTTCTTCTAGGTACTTGTTAAACATTTCTTGTATTTTCTCTATTCTATTTCCAAGATTTTGGATCATCTTTACTATCATTATTCTGAATTCTTTTTCACGTAGACTACCTATTTCCTCTTCATTTGTGAGGTCTGGTGGGTTTTTATCTTGCTCCTTCATCTGCTGTGTATTTTTCTGTCTTCTCATTTTGCTTATCTTACTGTGTTTTGGGTCTCCTTTTTGCAGGCTGCAGGTTCATAGTTCCAGTTGTTTTTGGTGTCTGTCCCCAGTGGCTAAAGTTGGTTCAGTGGGTTGTGTAGGCTTCCTGGTGGAGGGGACTAGTGCCTGTGTTCTGGTGGATGAGGCTGGATCTTGTCTTTCTGGTGGGCAGGTCCATGTCTGGTGGTGTGTTTTGGGGTGTCTGTGGCCTTATTATGATTTTAGGCAGCCTCTCTGCTAATGCGTGGGGTTGTGCTCCAGTCTTGCTAGTTGTTTGGCATAGGGTGTCCAGCACTGTAGCTTGCTGGTCATTCAGTGAAGCTCGGTGTTGGTGTTGAGATGGAGATCTCTGGGAGGTTTTCGCCCTTTGATATTATGTGGAGCTGGGAGGTCTCTTGTGGACCAGTGTGCTGAAGTTGGCTCTCCCACCTCAGAGGCACAGCACTGACTCCTGGCTACAGCACCAAGAGCCTTTCATCCACACGGCTCAGAGTAAAAGGGAGAAAAAGTAGAAAGAAAGAAAGAGGATAAAATAAAGTAAGATAAAATAAAATAAAGTTATTAAAATAAAAAACAATTATTAAGGAAAAAGTTTTTTAAAAGTAAAAAAAAAAAAGCACGAACAGAACCCTAGGACATGATGAAAGCAAAGCTATACAGACAAAATCTCACACAGAAGCATACACATACACACTCACAAAAAGAGGAAAAGGGGAAAAAAATAATAAATCTTGCTCTCACAGTCCACCTCCTCAATTGGGGATGATTCGTTGTCTATTCAGGTATTCCATCAATGCAGGGTACTTCAAGTTGATTGTGGAGCTTTAATCCGCTGCTCCTGAGGCTGCTGGGAGAAATTTCCCTTTCTCTTCTTTGTTCGCTAGCGCACGGGGCTCAGCTTTGGATTTGGCCCCGCCTCTGCGTGTAGGTCGCCCGAGGGCGTCTGTTCTTCACTCAGACAGGACGGGGTTAATGGAGTAGCTGATTCAAGGGCTCTGGCTTACTCAGGCCACGGGGAGGGATGGGTATGGAGTGTGGGGTGAGCCTGCGGCGGCAGAGGCCAGCAGGACGTTGCAGCAGCCTGAGGCGCACCGTGCCTTCTCCTGGGGAAGTTGTCCCTGGATCCCGGGACCCTGGCAGTGGCGGGCTGCCCAGGCTCCCCGGAAGCGGGGTGTGGATAGTGACCTGTGCTCGCACAGAGGCTTGGTGGCGGCAGCAGCAGTCTTAGCGTCTCATGTCTGTCTCTGGGGTCTGCGCTGTTAGCCGTGGCTCGCGCCTGTCTCTGGAGCTCCTTTAAGCAGCGCTCTTAATCCCTTCTCCTCACGCACCAGGAAACAAAGACGCAAGAAAAAGTCTCTTGCCTCTTCGGCAGGTCCAGACTTTTCCCCGGACTCCTTCCCGGCTAGCCGTGGTGCACTAACCCCTTCAGGCTGTGTTCACGCTGCCAGTCCTCTCCCTGCGATCCAACAGAAGCCCGAGCCTCAGCTCCCAGCCCCGGCCGCCCCTGCGGTTGAGCAGACAAGCCTCTCTGGCAGGTAAGTGCCGGTCGGCACCGATCCTCTGTGCGGGGATCTTTCCGCTTTGCCCTCCGCACCCCTGTTACTGCGCTCTCCTCCGCGGCTCCGAAGCTCCCCCACCTTCTCTTATTCTTTTTTTGGGGGGGGTTTTTTGGGGTTTTTTTCTGCGGTGCGCGGGCCTCTCACTGTCGTGGCCTCTCCCGTTGCAGAGCACAGGCTCCGGACGCGCAGGCTCAGCGGCAATGGGTCACAGGCCCAGCCGCTCCACGGCATGTGGGATCTTCCCGGACCGGGGCACGAACCCATGTCCCCTGCATCGGCAGGCGGACTCTCAACCACTGCACCACCAGGGAAGCCCTCTTATTCTTATTTAGCAATTCCACACAGTATGCGTCCTTTTTTATTGGAGTATAGTTGATTTATAATGTGTGTTAGTTTCTGGTGTACAGCAAAGTGATTCAGCTATATGTATATACACATGCTTTTTATTTTTAATATTCTTTTCCATATGGTTTATCATAGAGTATTGAATATAGCTCTCTGTCCTGTACAGTAGGACCTTGTTGTTTATCCATTCCATGTATAACAGTTTGCATCTGCTAATCCCAAACTTCTAATCCACCCCTCCTCCAAGCCCCTCCCCCTTGGCAACCACAAGTATGTTCTCTATGTCTGTGAGTCTGTTTCTGTTTCATAGATAAGTTTATTTGGGTCATATTTTAGATTCCACATATAAGTGTTATCATGGTATTTGTCTTTCTCTTTCTGATCTACTGCACTTAGTATGTAATCTCTAGTTGCATCCATGTTACTGCAAAGGGCATTATTTCATTATCTTTATGACTGAGTAATATTCCATTCTATATATGTACCAGGTCTCTTTATCCATTCATCTGTCAATGGACATTTAAGTTGTTTGCATGTCTTGGCTATTGTAAATAGTGCTGTTATGACCATAGGGGTACACGTATCAGTGTCTTTTGAATTATAGTTTTGTCTGGATATATGCCCAGGAGTGGGATTACAGGGTTATATGGTAGCTCTATTTTTAGTTTTTTTAAGGAACCTCCATACTGTTCTCCATAGTGACTGTACCAACTTACATTCTCACCAACAGTATAGGAGGGTTCCTTCTTTTCCACACCCTCTCCAGCATTTGTTATTTGTAGAATTTTTAATGATGGCCATTCTGATTCGTTAGTGTGAGGTGGTACCTCACTGTAGTTTTGATTTGCATTTCTCTAATAATTAGTGATGTGGAGCATCTTTTCATGTGCCTTTTGGCCATCTGTATTTCTCCTTTGGAAAAATGTTTATTTAGGTCTTCTGCCCATTTTCTGATTGGGTTGCTTTTTTGTTGTTGAGTTGTATAAGCTGTTTGTATATTTTGGAAGTTAAGCCCTTGTCGGTCTCATCATTTGCAAATATGTTCTCCCACTCCTTAGGTTGTCTTTTCGTTTTGTTTATGGTTTCCTTTGCTGTGCAAAAGCTTATAAGTTAGATTAGGTCCCTTTTGTTTATTTTTATTTCCATGCTTTCTTTTTTATGATGTGTTTCCCCCAAATTAGTTAATTTCACTTTTTTTAACCTATATTTCATGACTGTAAATGATAATTTTCAACTCAGTACACTTAAGACAATGTGGTGTTGAATTCAAATTTGACTTTTCCATATGTCTATTGCCAATAAAATATGTGATTTTTTATTATTACCCCTACTGTGTACCTGATTTATCAATATTATTTGTCTTCTTGGTTAATGACCAGTGTTTGTTTTATTCTGACTTGGTGAGTAGTTATGGAAATAATCTTAATCTCTCATCTATTTTTTAATGAATTTATTATTTTTATGAGAAAATTTTGAATTAAAAGTATTTTTTTAAGTTTTTTACACTTCTATTTTGGGTATTTAATTTTTAATTATGAGAAGCATATCACAATATGTATCATCTTAACCATTTTTAACTGTACAGTTCAGTGCATTAATTATATTCACGTGATTGTGCCATCCATCTCTGGATAGTTTCACCTTGAAAAATTGACTGAATACTCGTTAAACAAACACTTCCCCATTTGCCTCTACTCCAAGCCTCTGTCAACTAACATTCCACTTTTTAAAATGAGGTTAACTACATTAAGTTGCTCACATAAGGGAAATACTATACTTTCTGTCCCTTTGTGACTATTACGTATCACAACATAATGTCTTCAAGATTTATTCATGTTGTATCATGTGACAAGATCTGTTTCTTTTTCAAACTTGAATAATAATACACTGTATATGCTACATTTTCTTTAACCATTCTTTTATGCATGAATATGGGGCTGTTTCCTCTGTTACTGATTTTGTGAGTAATGCTCCAGTGTAGCTGAGTGTGAAAATGTCTCTAACAGATCCTCCTTTGAAGTTCTTTATGTACATACCCAGAAGTGGGAGAACTGGATCATATCATAATTTTACGTTTAATATTTTGAGAAAACTCCATATTTTTTTAATGCTTGTTATGTACTTTTTTATGTTTCCTTGAACAGTAAATAAGGATCCTAATTTCTCCATATCCTTGCCAACATTTGCCATATAAATATATCATAGATATAATATAGATACATAATATAATATAGATAGAATAAAGATAGAATATAATATATAAAATATATGTGTAGTGGTCATCTTAATCACTATGAGGTGATACCTCATTGTGGGTTTTTTATTTCTCTAATAATAACTTATTTTGAGCATCTTTCACGTTTCTGTTTTTATTTGCATATCTTATTTGAATTAATGTCTGTTTAATTCTCAGCCCATACATTATGGTACTTGTTTTTTGAAGTTGTTGTGTTCTAGGAGTTATTTATGTATTCTTCACTTTGCTTCCTTATCAGATATTTGCTTTGCAGAATTTTCTATTCTTCCACAGGTTGCCTTTTCACCCCATTGATTGTTTCCTCTAATGTGTACGAGTTTTTCATGTGATGTAATCCTTTTCAATTCCACTGCTTTTGTGGCTTGAGCTTTAATTTCATATCCAAAAAATCACTGCCAAATCAAATGGCATAAAACTTTTCCCCTATGTTTTCTTCTAGGAGATTTATAGTTATATGTTCATATTTCAATCTTCAATCCTTTTTGAGTTAACATTTGTATGTGGTATTAGTTAAGGGTCCAACATCAGTCTGTCACATGTAAACATCCAATTTTTCCAGCTCCATTTCTGTATGAGACCATCCATTTCCATTTGCTTGTGATAGGCACCCTGGTTGATGATGATTTGACCATAAACATGAGAGCTTCTATCTGTGCTCTCTATGTTGATCCATTATTTTGTTTCTGTCTGAGGGTTTGTACTGCCCTTTTTTTTGACAACTGTTGCTTTGTAGTATGTTTTAAAATCAGGACATGTCATGCCTCCAACGTTCTACTTTCTTTACCAGGTTATTCAGTATTTTATGATATTCCACATACATTTTAGAAGGAACTTTTCTATTTTTGCCTAAATTGTCATTGGAATTTTTTTTTCAGTACACGGGCCTCTGACTGTTGTGGCCTGTCCCGTTGTGGAGCACAGGCTCCCGACGCGCAGGCTCAGCGGCCATGGCTCACGGGCCCAGCCACTCCGTGGCATGTAGGATCCTCCCGGACCATGAACCCGTGTCCCCTGCATTGGCAGGCAGACTCTCAACTACTGCACCACCAGGAAAGCCCTGTCATTGGAATTTTGAAAGAGAATGTTCTGATTCTATAGATCCCTTGAATAGTATTGACAGTTAATGATATAAGTATTCCTATCCAAGAGCATGGAATGCGTGTCTGTTTATTTACATCTTCTCGAGTTATTTCCAGAAATATTTATAATTTTCACCATACAAGTCTCCATTTCCTTCGTTACATTAGCTCCTAATATATTATTCTGTTTTAAGCTAGTGTAAATGAAAATATACTCTTAATATCTTTCTTGGATTATTTTTTGTTACTGTATAGAAACACAACTAATTTTTGTTTAATTTTGAATTTTGCTAAATTTGTTTATGATGTCTATGTTTATTTGCTTTTTAACATAGATGCTTTAAGTTTTTCTATGTAAGATTTTGTCATCTGTAAACAGAAGTATTTTACTCTTTCCTTTTTTTCTTTGCATGATCATTTTGATTAGGCAATCCAGTACGGTGTTGAATCCAAGTGATGAGAGTATGAATTCTTACCATTTTCTGAAATATAGAGAAAAAGCTTTGTCTTCTACTATTGAGTATACTGATAACTGTGGCCTTTTTGTATGATTTTTATTACATTCTGATAGTTTTCATTAATTCCTATTTTTAGTGTTTTTAACATGAAAAAGTCCTGAATTGTCTATTTATCTGCATCATTTGATATGTAGTGTGACCTTAATTCTTTGTATGTGCTCTTAATATATTTTTTAAATTTCCATTTGTTGAAATACTTTTGAATTCTACAAATAATTCTGAATTTTATTGGTGTACAATCCTTAAACGTGCTTCTGCATTCATTTTTCTAGTATTTTATTGAGGACTTTTGTGTCAGTATTCAGCACAGTTATTGGCTTGTAGTTTTTTTCTTTTCTTTTTAAATTTGTAGTATCTTTGTCTTTGATATTGGGTAATGTTGGCCTCATAGAAAGTGTGATAATTTCTCTCCTCTTCACACTTTGGAAATATTTGTTGAGAATTGGTGCTAATTTTTCTCGAAATGTTGCTGGAATTATCCAGTTAATTCATCTGGTTCATAGATTTTCTTTGTTGGGAATTCTTTAAAATTGGTATTTTGTCTACTTAATAGTTGTAGGTTTGTTGTGATTTTTTAAATTCCTTCCTGCTAAATTCTAAGTAGGCTGTATCTTTCTAGAAGTCCAATTAATTATTCATAGTAGCCTCCTTTAATTTCTTTTATTTCTATAGTATCATTTTTTTATCTCTGCTTTCACTTCTGATTTTAGTTGAGTCTTTTCTGTTTTATCCTTAATCTAGCTAAGGGCTTATCAGTTATACATAAAATTGTATGTATCTTCACCGAGATTACTAAGTGGGATAATTTATTATTTGGTATCTTTCAGCTGTATCTTCTCATGATATCCAGGGTTTGATGCCAAAAAAGCCAGGCATAGAGGATTTATTCCAAACCATGCTGGTCAGAAAATATGAAAGCTATTGCCTTGGAAATTTAAACTTAATGAAAGACTGGGAAAGTAAGGGGTCATGTGAAGGGCTGAAATTATGTTATTATGGACATAATCATATTGGGACAGTTTCCCATAATAAAAGCATTACTGCCAAAGGAAACCAAGGGTATAAATGAAAGTGGGAGAAACTATACTTTACGTCAATATCTTTGGCAGAAAATTATGTTTTTGTAAGCAAAGACCCACATCATTTTTTTTACCATACACATTCTCTGCATGGAAATTTGGAAAACCTGTAAAGTCATCTAGTCTATACTGCAAATACTCATTCAGGCAATTATGAATATAGGCTTGGATTAAACATTCATTTAAACTTGTCTGAAGACAAGGGATTTTATTTTATTTTATTTATTTATTTATTTATTTTACGTTACTTCCATTTATTCCCTGGGCCCCATGCAAATTTTTTTTCAAGACAAAAATCAATTTATTGTTTTGTTCTCATCTCCTCAAATTTAGTGCATTTTCACTTACATTCAGTGTCCAATATTTTACAGCGCTTGATTAAAAGGTACACACTCCTACATATAAAATAGATAAAGACAAGAGATTTTAAAATGAAGAAAAACATCCCAATGTGACCAATTTGAGAGATCCTTTTGCAAGTGTTCTTAATTCCTTAACCAAGAAATATTTTCTCCATGTTCTAAAACCTGTAATGCTGATAATAATGGGAGAGTCGTTATTCAGCCAGCATTGTTCAACAGGTATCATAGTGTAGGTAATATGAAACAACTCTTCTTGGGTAGTAAAATGAGTAAGGCCTTAAGCAAGAGTTCTATTTTCAACAATCACAGGAGTGTTTATAATGGTGCGAGAAGTTATCCATGCATTGAAACTTGGAAAAACTTTGACCAAGACTCAAATCTTATGAGACGTCAGAATTTAACTTTCAGAGAACCATCTTAAAAGTAATAAATGTAGAAATGTCTTTTATCAAAGCTGAAATCTTACTGTGTATAAGAGTGTTCATATTGGAGACAAGGCTTACAGATGTAGTGAATACGGTAAAGTTTTTAACCAGTCTTCAAAACTTACTCAACATCAGAGAATAGAGAGGAGCATTACAAGTGCAATAAATGTGGGAAGGGCTTTAAGCAGTCATTAAATCTAAGAAGACATAAGAAAATCCATACTGAAGGGGAATCTTACAAATGGAAAGAATGTGGTAAAGACTGTAAATTGTGTTCAAACCTTAGTCAACATCAGATAATTCATCCTGGGGAGAAACCATACAAATGTGAAGAACATGGCGAAGCCTTTACCCAGGGCTCAAATCTTAAGCAGCATCAGAGATCTTATATTGGAGAGAAATCTTACAAATGCACAGAATGTGGCAAGGCTTTTAAAAGGCATTCAAAACTTTCTGAACATCAGAGAACTTATATTGGGGAGAAACCACAGGACTGCAAAGATTGTGGCAAAGCATTTACCCAGGGCGCAAATCTTAAGCAGCATCAGATGCAGCAGAAAAGCCTTACAAATGTACAGAAGGTAGCAAAGCCTTTAAAAGGCATATGCACAGTTTACTCAGCATCACAGATTTCACACTGGGGGAAAACCATGCAAATGTAAAAAATGTGGCAGACCTTTCTTTAATCAGCGTTCGTGTCTTACTCAGCATCAGAGATCTCATACTGGAGAGAAACCTCCCAAGTGTAGCCAATATAACAAGCCGCTCCGCGGCACGTGGGATCCTCCCGGACCGGGGCACGAACCCGTGTTCCCTGCATGAGCAGGCGGACTCTCAACCACTGCGCCACCAGGGAAGCCCTTCTGCCCATTTTTTAATTGGATTGTTTGTTTTTTTGATATTGAGCTCCATGAGCTGTTTGTATATTTAGGAGATTAATCCTTTGTCTGTTGTTTCATTTGCAAATATTTTCTCCCATTCGGAGTGTTGTCTTTTTGTCTTGTTTATGGTTTCCTTTGCTGTGCAAAAGCTTTTAAGTTTAATTAAGTCCCATTTGTTTATTTTTGGTTTTATTTCTGTTACTCTAGGAGGTGAGTCAAAAAAAAGATCTTGCTGTGGTTTATGTCAGTGTGTTTCCTATGTTTTCCTCTAAGAGTTTTATAGTGTCTGGTCTTACATTTAGGTCTTTAATCCATTTGGAGTTCATTTTTTTTTTTTTTTTTTTTTTGCGGTACGCGGGCCTCCCACCGCTGTGGCCCCTCCCATCGCGGAGCACAGGCTCCGGACGCGCAGGCCCAGCGGCCATGGCCCACGGGCCCAGCTGCTCCGCGGCACGTGGGATCCCCCCGGACCGGGGCACGAACCCGCGTCCCCTGCACCGGCAGGCGGACCCCCAACCACTGCGCCACCAGGGAAGCCCTGGAGTTCATCTTTGTGTATGGTGTTAGGTGGTGTTCTAATTTCATTCTTTTACATGTAGCTGTCCCGTTTTCCCAGGACCACTTATTGAAGAAGCTGTCCTTTCTCCATTGTATGTTCTTGCCTCCCTTGTCGTAAATTAGGTGGCCATATGTGTGTGGGTTTATCTCTGGGCATTCTATCCTGTACCATTGATCTATATTTCTGTTTTTGTACCAGTACCATATTATCTTGATTACTGTAGCTTTGTGGTATAGTTTGTAGTCAGGGAGCCTAATTCCTCCAACTCCTTTTGCCTTTCTCAAGATTGCTTTGCCTATTCGGGGTCTTTTATGTTTCCATACGAATTGTAAAATTTTTTTGTTCTAATTCTATGAAAAATGCCATTGGTAGTTTGGTAGGGATTGCATTGAATCTGTAGATTGCTTTGGGTAGTATAGTCATTTTCACAATATTGATTCTTCCAATCCAAGAACATGGTATATTTCTCCAACTGTTTATGTCATCTTTGATTTCTTTCATCAGTGTTTTATAGGTTTCTGAGTACAGGTCTCTCACCTCCTTAGGCAGGTTTATTCCTAGGTATTTTATTCTTTTTATTGTGATGGTAAATGGGATTGTTTCCTTAATTTCTCTTTCTGATTTTTTGTTATTGATGTATAGGAATGCCAGAGATTTCTGTGCATTAATTTTGTATCCTGAAACCTTACCAAATTCATTGATTAGTTCCAGTAGTTTTCAGGTGGCATCTTTAGGATTTTCTACGTATAGTAATGTCATCTGCCAACAGTGACAGTTTTACTTCTTCTTTTCAAATTTGTATTCCCTTTATTTGTTTTTTTCTTCTCTGATTGCTGTGGCTAGGACTTCCAAAACTATGTTGAATAAGAATGGTGAGAGTGGACATCCTTGTCTTATTCCTGACCTAAGTGGAAATGCTTTCAGTTTTTCACCATTGAGTATGATACCTGTTGTGTTTTTGTCGTATATGCCCTTTATTATGTTGAGGTTGTTTCCCTCTATGCCCATTTTCTGGAGAGGTTTTATCATAAATGGGTGTTGAATTTTGTCAAAAGCTTTTTCTGCATCTATTGAGAGGATCATATGGTTTTTATTCCTTAATTTGTTAATGTGGTGTATCACATTGATTGATTTGCATATATTGAAGAATCCTTGCATACCTGGGATGAATCCCACTTGATCATGGTTTATGATCCTTTAGTGTGTTGTTGGATTCTATTTGCTCGTATTCTGTTCAGGAATTTTGCATCTATGTTCATCAGTGATATTGGTCTATAATTTTCTTTTTTTGTGATATCTTTTTCTGGTTTTGGTATCAGGGTGATGGTGGCTTCGTAGAATGAATTTGGGAGTGTTTCTCCCTATGCAATTTTTGGAAGAGTTTGAGAAGGATAGGTGTTAGCTCTTCTCTAAATGTTTGATGGAATTCTCCTGTGAAACCCTCTGGTCCTGGACTGTTGTTCGTGGGAAGATTTTTGTCTTTTTTATAAATTTATTTTATTTTTGGCTGCATTGGGTCTTTGTTGCTCTGTGCAGGCTTTCTCTATTTGCAGTGAGTGTGGGCTACTCTTCATTGCAGTGCACGGGCTTCTCATTGCAGTGGCTTCTCTTATTGTGAAGCACGGGCTCTAGGCGTGCAGGCTTCAGTAGTTGTGGTGCACAGGCTCGGTATTTGTGGCTCACGGGCTCTAGAGTGTGGGCTCAGTGCACAGGCTTAGTTGTTCTGTGGCATGTGGGATCTTCCCAGACCAGGGCTTGAACCCATGTCCCCTGCATTGGCAGGCAGATTCTTAACCACTGCACCACCAGGAAAGTCTGGAAGATTTTTAATTACAGTTTCAATTTCATTGCTTGTGATAGGTCTGTTTATATTTCCTAATTCTTCCTGTTTCAGTCTTGGAAAATTGTACTTTCGAAGAATTTGTCCACTTCCTTGTGGTTGTCCGTTTTACTGGATATAGTTTTTTGTAGTAGTCTCATAATCCTTTGTATATCTGTGGTGTCAGTTGTGATTTCTCCTTTTTCATTTCTAATTTTATTGATTTGTGTCCTCTCCCTTTTTTTCTTGATGAGTCTGGCTAAGGGTTTATCCATTTTGTTTATCTTCTCAAAGAACCATCTTTTAGTTTTATTGATCTTTACTGTTGGTTTCTTCATTTCTATTTCATTTATTTCTGCTCTGTTCTTTATGATTTCTTTTCTTTTACTGACTTCTTTGGGTTTTCTTTGTTCTTCTTTCTCTAGTTGTTTTAAGTGTAGGGTTAGATTGTTTATTTGAGATGTTTCTTGAGGTGAGATTGAATTGCCATAAACTTCCCTCTTACAACTGCTTTTGCTGTGTCCCATAGGTTTGGGGTCGTTATGTTTTCATTGTCATTTGTTTCTATGTATTTTTTTTATTTCTTCTTTGATTTCTTCAGTGATCTCTGTGTTATTTAGTAGTGCACTGTTTAGCCTCCATGTATTTGTGTTTCTTTACAGTTTTTTTCCTGTAATTGATTTCCAATCTCATAGCATTGTGTTCAGAAATGATGCTTGTTACGATTTCAGTTTTCTTAAATATTCCATGGCTTGATTTGTGACCAAAGATGTGGTCTATCCTGGAGAATGTTCTGTGTGCACTTGAGAAGAAAGTGTATTCTACCACTTTTGGGTGGAATATTCTATAAATATCAATTAAATCTATCTGGTCTGTTGTGTCACTTAAAGCTTGTGTTTCCTTCTTTATTTTCTGTTTGGATGATCTGTCCATTGATGTAAGTGGCATGTTAAACTCCCCTACTATTGTTGTGTTACTGTCCATTTTTCCTTTCATGGTTAGCATTTGCCTTATGTATTGAGGTGCTCCTATGTTGGGTGCATAAACATTTATAATTGTTAAATCTTCTTTTTGGATTGACCCTTTGATCATTATGTAGTGTCCTTTGTCTTTTGTAATAATCTTTATTTTAAAGTCTATTTTACTGGATACGAATATTGCTACTCCAGCTTTCTTTTGATTTCCATTCGCATGGAATATCTTTTTCCATCCCCTCACCTTCAGTCTGTATGTGCCCCTAGGTCTGAAGTGGGTCTCTTGTAGAAAGCATATATATGGGTCTTGTTTTTGTATCCATTCAGCCAGTCTGTGTCTTTTGGTTGATGCATTTAATCCATTTACATTCAAGGTTATTATCGATATGTATGTTCCTATTACCATTTTCTTAATTGTTTTGGGTTTGTTTTTGTAGGTCTTTTTCTTCTCTTGTGTTTCCCACCTGGATAAGTTTCTTTAGCATTTGTTGTAAAGCTGGTTTGGTGGTGCTGAATTTTCTTAGCTTTTGCTTGTCTGAAAAGCTTTTGATTTCTCCGTCAAATCTGAATGAGATCCTTGCTGGGTAGAGTAATCTTGTTTGTAGGTTTTCCTCTTTCATCACTTTTAATATATCCTGCCACTCCCTTCTGGCCTGCAGAGTTACTGCTGAAAAATCAGCTGATAACCTTATGGGGGTTCCTTTATATGTTATATTTTGTTTTTCCCTTGCTGCTTTTAATATTTTTTCTTTGAATTTAATTTTTGTTCGTTTTATTAATATATGTCCTGTTGTATTTTTCCTCGGGTCTATCCTATATGGGACTCTCTGTGTTTCCTAGACTTGGGTGACTATTTCCTTTCCCATGTTAGGGAAATTTTCGAGTATAATCTCTTCAAATATTTTCTCAGACCCTTTCTTTTTCTCTTCTTCCTCTGAGACCCCTATAATTTGAATGTTGGTGCGTTTAGTCTTGTCCCAGAGGTCTCTGAGATTGTCTTCAATTCTTTTCATTCTTTTTTCTTTATTCTGCTCCTCAGCAGTTATTTCCACCATTTTGTCTCCCAGCTCACTTTTTCATTCTTCTGGCTCAGTTATTCTGTTATTGATTCCTTCTAGTGTATTTTTCATTTCAGTTATTGTGTTGTTCATCTCCATTTGTTTGTTCTTTAGTTCTAGATCTTTGTTAAAAAATTCTTGTGTTTTCTCAATCTGTGCCTCCATTGTATTTCTGAGATTCTGGATCATCTTTACTATCATTACTCTGAATTCTTTTTCAGGTAGATTGCCTGTTTCCTCTTAATTTATTTGGTCTTGTAGGTTTTTACCTTGCTCCTTCACCTGGAACATATTTCTTTGCTATCTGATTTTTTTTTTTTTTATGAGTGGCATTGTGTTCCTGTCTTACTGGTTTTTTGGCCTGAGGCTTCCAACACTGGAGTTTGTAGGCTGTTGGGTAGAGCTGGGCCTTGGTACTGGGATGAGGACCTCTGTGAGACCTCACTCTGATGAATATTCCCTGGCGTCTGAGGTTCTCTGTTAGTCCAGTGGTTCTGACACAGAGCTCCCACAACAGGAGCTTTGGCCCAACCCCCAGCTCGTGAACCAATATCCCACAAGCTGCGTGGAGTGACAAAAAAAAAAAAAGAGAGAGAGAACAATAACAAAATAAAAAATAAAATTAGACTAGGAAACTAACAGATATGTTAGAAAAAATATAAAAATTAAAATATAGATGAATCAACATCCGCAAGGTACAACAGTTCCACAATAGCAAGAAAGAGGAGGGAAAAGAAAAAAACAATGGGGGGCTTCCCTGGTGGCGCAGTGGTTGAGAGTCCGCCTGCCGATGTAGGGGACACGGGTTCGTGCCCTGGTCCGGGAAGATCCCACATGCCGCGGAGCGGCTGGGCCCGTGAGCCATGGCCGCTGAGCCTGCGCGTCCGGAGCCTGTGCTCCGCAACAGGAGAGGCCACAGCAGTGAGAGGCCCACCTACCGCAAAAAAAAAAGGGGGAAAAATGGGCTGTGGAGGGTGGGGCCTAAGCAAGGGCGAGGTTTGGGCAGTGGGCAAGGCCTATGCTTAGGACCCACAGGGCTGGAAAAGGCTTTGGGGGCTGTGAGGGTGAGGCTTAGGCTCAAGGAACAGAAGGGGCGCAGGCGTGCCCCCCACCTCTGGTCTCACGGCTGAGGGATCTCAACCGGGAGCCCAGCAGGCTTCCTGGGCTCGAGCGGGTCGGGCAAATGCCCTCCTCTCCTCTCCTGCTCCTCCTGTCCCGGAGGGCCCCTCCCACCTGCCTCTCCGGATCTCCCTGGCCTCCCTCCTATGCCCCCAGGACCCACACGGCCTGGAGGGTCTTTGGAGAGCAGGGGACCGGCCTGGGAGCTCAGCAGGCTCCCCAGGCCAAGTGGGCCAGGGGATCTCCCTTTTCTCCTCTCCTGCTCCTCCCAGAGGGCCCCTCCTGCCTACCTCTCCTAATCTTCCCAGCCTCAGGGGCGTTGGTCCTGTCTGGCCTCCACTTCTTCTCGCCTCTCTGTCCCCCTACATCCTACCGGTTCACTTGGGGGTTCCTCCCATCTCCTTGGGCGTCAGGGTCCCCCACCAGCAGCCGGCAGGCGCCCCAGTTGTGGGAGACTCTAACTCGGTGTCTTCCCACACCACCATCTTGACTCCACCCTCTACACTCACGTTTTTGATTGTTGATGCCTCCGAGGTAAGAGAAGTCCTTCTATATTAGGTGGCAATCGTTTATTTTTACTACCATGGGTGTTTAAAGACCCTGTAATGTAAAATGTACAATGAAAATCTAAATGGACATGATGTTTGTCATTGATTTAAATCATTCCTGTAGATCCCCGTTAGTTAAGTGTTCGGGGAATCATTCTTTGTATTAAAGACAGAACACTCTAAGTTTTAAATAGTTTTGCCAATTGCTTTTTGGGATAAAAAGATGGCAGTTCATTAAAATCCTGATAAACATTCACTGAATCAATAGATAGAAGTCATGAATATTAGTTGGCATGTTTTTTTTTTTTGGTTTGGGTTTTTTTTTTTGCGGTACGCGGGCCTCTCACTGTTGTGGCCTCTCCCGTTGCGGAGCACAGGCTCCAGACGCGCAGGCTCCGCGGCCATGGCTCACGGGCCCAGCCGCTCCGCGGCGTGTGGGATCTTCCCGGACCGGGGCACGAACCCGTGTCCCCTGCATCGGCAGGCGGACTCTTAACGCCTGTGCCACCAGGGAAGCCCTAGTTGGCATGTTTGAAATAAACACATCTTCATCCATATCCAGAAAAGCATAGGTAAACCTTGTATTAGAGATTATAAAATTCGTGTACATCCATGTTTACTAAATAATTAGCCTCCCTTTTGTAAACCATCCAAATCATAATTCTCAGATCATTCTACCAGAAGAAAAATGCTTCTGAATGTCTGTAATCTGTATTTTGATAGAGAAACATAGGTGGATTGTTAAAGGTTTATTTAGGCTCTATGTGAACTTGTATGTTAATTAACAAAACGGAATGGTTTTTAGTATGTTAAACTTGATGTGTAATGAATGAAAATCAACTTCTCCCACATTATTTAAGCATTATTTTGGGTAACAAATAACCACAAAAAACTATCTGAGAACAGACTGGGGTGACATCTGTAGTAATCCCTTTCCTATTGGCCTTAAAGCTCAAATAATTTGAGATTGTATTTTTCATAATTTCTATATTGTATTTTTCCTCCTTTTTGTAACTACTGGCACATTGTGGTGGTTATAATAAGGATAATACAGGAGGATTGTTGAGAGCTGCCGAAGCTACTGCCTAATACTGCTTCCTCAGCAATTTTGTGTAGCCAGGCAGCCTCCAGGTGCCTTGAACTGACACCAGCCATTCGTATGAGCACGTGCACTAGAAAGCAGGATACAAACTCACACGCAAATGCAAGTTCTTGCTGTGTCTTCCCCAGTAGCCCTTGTGATCAGCAGTCTTCCAGAAACCCTGGTCCCTCCTCTCAAGTATCCTTTCAGTAAGACCCTCAGAGCTTATGAAAATCCTGCTCAATTGGTTTTAATACAACAATACACACTTAACCCTGGAAACCGTAAGAATTTCACCCATTGTCATGATAAAGGCATGAGCCCAACTACTGTGACGCTGTCTGCCTGCATCTTGCCTTGGCCTCCATGAGTGAGCCTTCAAGGTTTGCTATTAATTATTACAGGACCTGTGAGTAATAAACTCATTTGCTTCAATTTCCCTTCTGGTCTTTTACTAAACCTGGATTCACCGCGCATTACTGAGAGCTTTATTTTTTTAAATGTTAATTTAGCAAAGTCACAAGTATAATGAAAATCCATACTTTGAGCCAATATTTTAAATTTTGACACTATATTTTTCTTTGCACACGTTTCTTTGCTCAGCAGATGGAACACAAACTTTTTCATGATTTTGATATACAGGGAATGCAATATGTAAATATATGCAGATATATTTAGGAGTAAGAAAACTAAGAAGGAAGAGTGTGTGTGTACACATAGTATTAGAAAGAATTTAGAAATAATGGATCATAACTGGTAATTTCAAAATTGTGGATGAATTACAAACTCGACACAGATATGTAATATAAATCTATTTTGTCTGCTTTACATTGAATTCATTTATTTCCATATGTCACAAGTCATGATTGAGATGCTCTCAAACCATCTTGTTTACTTGCCTGTTTATCATGAAAAATCTAGTTTATGATTTTATTTTCAAAAATTCGTAAACAATTGCTTTCATGATATGCTGAGACATTTTAAGGATGGTTTTCATTAAATTTAATGGTGTTCAGAAATTAATTTAAAGATGAGAATAACTCCCCAATGAGCATATGAAGTTGATTTTGTTTCATTAATACATTATTACTTCTTAACTGGAGAGGAACACTAAAATGACTTTTCTTCAGTTATTGTTTCTTCCACTTCTTATAAGTAACATTATCAAAGTTATTCATTTTAGTGTGACAGTTAGATCAGGTGAAAACCTGGAGACTTCATGAGTCATGGGATTGTTTAGGCATGTGCGTGAGGTGAACAAACACACATGATGGTGATGGGTGTTTAATAGATATTGTAAAATTAGAAAAATATTCTAATTTGAGTGAGACAGAAAATGTGCAAAAGAAAGAACTGCATGAATCCTGCATGTGGAGAGAGGAGACCTGTTCTCTTGTTGCACAACTGACCCTCAGAGTTTAGGAGAAAAATCTACTTGTTTCGTTTCCTGATTATTTCCAGGTTTTTAAAAAATTTAACCTCGTTGTCATCCTTGCTAACCATGAGTCCCAGTCATTGTCCTTCCTTGCCTTCATTATGGACACAGAGTTCTCACTGCTTTCCTCACCCCCAGTCATCCAAGCAGGGCCTGGTAGTTTCTGATGTGTACTTTCAATTTTTTCTAAAGCAATGAGAAACTTAAGTGATGAATTTGAGGTCACTTATAAGATTCAAGTGCAACGTTGCGATCACTTAATTGTGGTAAGAGTGGAGCAGCTTCAGTGGACCAGGAAGACCTGGTCCTGGACCTGGACCTGGAAGCTTCCCGGACTCAGAAAGTTAGCTCTAGGAGACGTGTGAAGACTGAGCTCTGCTCAGTACTCTGTAACAACCTAAACGGGAAAACAATCTGAAAAAGAATAGATACATGTATATGTTATAACTGAATCACTTTGCTGTATACCCAAAACTAACACATTGTTAATCAATTATACTCCAATATAAAATAAAAATTAGAAAATAAAAAATAGACACATAAGACTTGCTGAAAATACATATGGGGAGTTCTTTCAAAATGTAGGGAGGCAAGCACAAGGGGGCTCTCTTTAATTCTCCAAGGTCCTAGGCAACTGGCGGTGGTGTGCAAATGACAGAGATGGAGACTTGCCAAATGTGCTGAATTCCTGAGAATACAGGAAATCAGATACTGTCCTCTTTATTTAAAATATTTCCTGGGAAGTACTGAGGACTGGATGCTGTTAGTAGAGATTATTACATTTTCCCAGGCTCAGATCAGTGGCAGTTGGATGGAGAGGGGTGTGGAATGAAAAACTTTGTTAACATAGCTTTAAAATGTCCTGTGGCAGACTAGATGTGGAGATGAGGAAGGATTCTGGACACTGTGATAGGCAGGTCAGCACGGCATGTGCTGTGGTTTTACAGAAACCTAGGTGCCAGGTATATACCTGCAACATAAATTATATCTCCTTTAAATGAGTGGCCTTCCAGGGAAGCTGACCTGCAGATGTCAGGGACCCTTCTCACTTCCTCTCAACAGAGTGATGGTCTTATGATGAGTTCTGGGTTCTGTACCAAGCGTCACTTAGTTGGGTGAGAAGTTCACCATAAGAGGCAGTGAGCATTTCTTTTTCAAACAGTTTATTTAGTTTTTAAGCTAGAAGTTCTCAAGGTTTTCACAGCCCATTTTTTCTTTTAACGCATCTTGATTGGAGCGGAAGGACAATATTTTCAGTTGTGGTAATTGATACAATGGAGTTGGTATCAGGTTATGCTCATGTCTAACATTGGTATAAATGAAATATAAGAATCTGTGTTTTTCTGTAACTGGTAGTTTGTTTTCAGTTATACCAAGAACAGACTAATGCATATGTATAGAAAAGAAGATGTATATTTGGTGCTGTGTACACAGGTAATAGGTAGATGTTCAATGGCTGCGAAAACAAAAGGGACCTTTTTTTTCACTTCTTCTCTCTGACATGGTTTACATGCAGTGTTGTGCGTGTTTTTGTTCTCTCATAACCCCAATATGTATGGTTGACACACTGTCAAGCATCAAACCATGTTCCATGCAACAAGAAGGAAGCTGTGTGAATCTGATAGGACATAGGGGTTTTGATTTGAAGCCACTCCTTTTTGATTTGGGGAACAACATCCCCCCCTGCCCTTCTCGCCCCGTATCATTGTTCAGAATTCTATCAAGTGACCACTCTAAGGAAATACATGTTCTGTAGCACAGGGAACACATGAGAAGATATTTGTGAATGGCTGATGTTACTTGCACTCTTTCACAGAGCCTGACACAAAGGATATTACAGATGGTTAAATGTTTGAATTCAGGATTGTGTGGCCAGTGCAAAAAGGAGTGGTGTGTAGGGGACTTTGGCTTCATTTGGGCCAATTACCTTTCTCTGTTGTGAGTTCTGATGTCACCCCTTGAAGGACCATCAACTGTCAGGAGAGGTTATGGTGATATTGATGATGATGACAATGATTTGTATGTCTTTGAACTTAAGGATAAAATAGTTTCTAATATAATTGTCCCAGAAAATTGTCTTTATGTTAAATTGCTTTTATTTCACTATATAAAATAGGCAGGGAAGTGACTAAATGGGTTCAAATAGTGTGACTCTGGAGGTTAAGTTTCTGTTGGTCAGGCTTAGGGAAGGACGGTGAGGGAATGCCCCGGAGAGCCGGCGAGAGCAGTGCAGGGAGCCAGCTTCTTCCTCAGCCCCGCCCAGATCTGCCCCCTCGGGAGGCTGCATCCAGGTCTATCCTCACCCTGGGTCCTCCCCTCGCTGCACAGGTTACAGGAGATCAGGGTTTGGTTGGCTGTTCCTCCCACACTTCAGTGGCAGATGCTCGCATTTTGCTGAAACCCAAAAGCGGATATGTGAGAGCAAAGACCTGTATGTTTTGGAGTCTTAATTTCTCATTAAATCCTGCATTTCAAGAGCCATCCCATCCAGTACCCTGCTTTCCATTCCTGCAAGTTCAAAAATGTAAATAAACATGTATGTTGTGAAATGATTTCCACATTCAAGCTAATTAACCTGTCATCTCACTTATTTGCATTTTTTTCCGAGAACACTTCAAATACACTCTCTTAGCAAAAGTATAATATACCCCATAACTGTTTCACCAGGCCGTACTTAGATCTCTACAATTCATTCACCCTGCCTAAGCAAATTTTTATACCATGTGACCAACATCCCCTGTCTCCCCACAGCAAGTTCCTGACAATCAAATTTCTGCTGTTTTATGAGTTGCACTTTAGTAGTTTCCACATATAATTGAGGTAATGCAGTATTTTCCTTTCTGTGTTGCCTTATTCCACTTAGCATCATGTCCTTCAGGTTCATTCATGTTGTCCCAAATGGAAGGATGTTCTTTTTTTAAAGCTGACCATATATCACATTTTCTTTATGTAATTATGCTAGTCACCAGGGAAACAATAGTGAGATGCCACCTCAAATTTCTAGATGCCTAAAATTAATTAATTAATTTAAAAAAAACAAAAACAGGGCTTCCCTGGTGGCGCAGTGGTTGAGAATCTGCCTGTCAATGTAGGGTATGCGCCTTCGAGCCCTGGTCTGGGAAGATCCCACATGCCGCGGAGCAACTAGGCCCGTGAGCCACGGCTACTGAGCCTGCGCGTCTGGAGCTTGTACTGTGCAACACGAGAGGCCGCGACAGTGAGAGGCCCGCGCACCGCGATGAAGAGTGGCCCCTGCTCGCTGCAACTAGAGAAAGCCCTAGCACAGAAACGAAGACCCAACATAGCCAAAAATAAAATAAATAAATTAAAATTACCCTGTATTGCTGATGGGGGTATAAAAAAATACATCCAGTTAGGAAAACTGATTGGCTTTTACTTATAAACGTAAAACTATACGTAAAACTTTATCTACCCTATCAGAAAAAAAAGTAAACAGGACACAATGAAAACTCTGAACTTCTAAGATACCCCTCCTTTCTGTATTCCTCCAGCCATCTATAGAGATCTTCTGTTGTATGCAAATACTTTAAAAAACCAATGATAGGGAAACAGAAGAAGAGACAGAAATGTGAATCCCAGTATCTGCATCGTCATGGTTACTATGAGACTCCTAGTGCCCAAATCCCAGGGTATTATGAGGGTTAACTCCAATAATACCTGTGAGGTCCCCAAAACAGTGCACCATAATCTACTTGTAAACACATAGTAGATGCTCAATAATCGTTGCACTAATGACTATATACATGTTGTCGTTTTCCAGATAGAGACTTACTCAGAGGTTACAGCCTTTATCGGCCGTGTGTAAACTTTAAAGTGCCAGCAAAACTTGTGGTCCTTCAAGATGGTGATGGTGGTCGTTAGTGGAACCAACAGTAGTCGTGTTGAGATAAGCTGGTTGGTACAAGGGGCTGAGGTGTGGTGTGCCTGCTTTCTCTAGTGTAAGGACACTAAAAATGGGTCTCGGAGAGTAGCATCAGCGCAAGGAAGAAACCTGATAAAGATGCAATCCATGGGCCGCACTCCAAACCTGCAGAATCACAATTTCTTCAATGGGTGCTGGAAAGCTTTGTATCATAGGAAAGTTTGAGAGGCAAGATTTACATACGTGCTTATCACTCTAGGCTTACAATAAAGATGACATGGTGAGTTTTAATAAGTACTATCACCTGTGACCTCCCTCACAGATTCTGGGTGGGGGTGGTTTTTTAAATGAAGTAGAGTTAGTTGAGAGTCCGCCTGCCGATGCAGGGGACACAGGTTCGTGCCCCGGTCAGGGAAGATCCCACATGCTGCGGAGCAGCTGGGCCCGTGAGCCATGGCCACTGAGCCTGTGCGTCCGGAGCCTGTGCTCCGCAACGGGAGAGGCCACGACAGTGAGAGGCCCGCGTACCGCAAAAAATAAATAAATAAATAAAATAAAATATTGTGTTTGATTCAGGTGTGCAACATAGTTTCAGGTGAACATAATTTATATAGATTACAAATAACTTTGTTTTGATTAGGTGCTCCAGGCAATTACAGGGTGAAACCAGGGTTAATCAAGGTGGCTGTCAGGTGTATTTGTGGTGTGAGAGTTGAGTCCAGCCTTTGGTTCAAGGAAAGGTAATAGAATCTGTGTGGGCACATCAGGTCCTTGCAACCCACGTGCGCCCTTGCTATAGTAGAATTAGTTGTTGACTGTGGGACAGGCGGGCCTGTGAAAACAGGGCAGGAGAAGACACGTTTTGCTTTCCCTGGAGGAGCTCATTTTTTTCTGAATCTGTCACATGACCTTCTCTGCATTTCAAGATCCTTCCACCTCTGACTGGGGGCGTAGCATGTGAAGGGGCTGGGCTGATGCCTTCAAAGAGGTACAGGTGTGATTTCTCTCCACAGTATCGCCTGAGAAAGAAACCTCAAAATGGAGGGGGAAGAGGAAGCAACGGCAGGTTCTCAAGTAAGTATTGTGACCCAGGTCAGCGGCTGTGTCACCTTTTTTTTGCTGAAATACCAAGTATTTAGAACTTGCAAACATTTACTTCTGTAGCTCTGGTAGTCCTAACAAATTTGTCTTTGATATTTTTCTGTCTTTCCTAATGACAGCCATGGGTAAGTCTTCCGGATATTCCTCTCTTATATCCCAGAGACTTCTTTCTGTTTTCTCCATCCAAACTCGCTTTACAGCATAAAGAATGCCTACCGTGAATTGCTGACTTGTAAATGTTGAAAGTGTTCTCTTTTTGTCAAATCAGCTTGGGGGATGTGTTGATACACAAGATTCCCACTGAATATGGGGTTGGGTCCTGAGATATCAGTGAGGAAGGAGAATGTGTAATATTTAGGCCCTGTCTGGATCCAGCATCCGTATATGTAGACTAGGATTATGAAAATGCACCAATAATGCAGATTGATATATGGTCCAGGGTAACTCAAAGTTCTGAAAAAAAACAAAAACAAAAAAACCCAGAGCTGTCAATTGCCTCAAGGAAAGACTTACTTATTTAAAATACACAAGAATACAGGATATCAGAATTATGTGTGGCTTTAAATGTGCTTCACCCTGTTCTCATAATTAGATTAATTTTTTTTGTTTGTTTGCTTATTTGCAAAACTATCATAGCAATGATGAGTCCTGCGTGCATGGGGCAGCTGCTATCAATTTGTCCCATTATAGTTGATGCTAATTTTGTTCACTTGGCTCAGGGCCTGTCTGCCGTATTCCTTGACTGAGAAGCTAACAATTTTCCAATTATCATTAATAGGGTCTTGGAGGGATTTACTGAGAGATGTGCATAAACCATTGCATTTAATCTGAAAACTCCCCCTGTCTAGTTCATTTCCCTTTACTTGTAGATTGCTTTGGAATGGTTCTCACCTTTGTTCAGCCTTTTGTTAGTAAATGTTCTGTAAATTCCCTTTTTTTTTTTTTTCTTTTTGCGGTACGCGGGCCTCTCACTGTTGCGGCCTCTCCAGTTGTGGAGCACAGGCTCCGGCCGCGCAGGCTCAGCGGCCATGGCTCATGGGCCCAGCCGCTCCCCGGCATGTGGGATCTTCCCGGACCGGGGCACGAACCCGTGTCCCCTGCATCGGCAGGGGGACGCTCAACCACTGCGCCACCAGGGAAGCCCTATATGCCTTATTTTGAATAGAGTAGTATTTGGAGGTAGATTTGAGCATCTGCAGTTTAGAAATACTTCCTAAGTGTCTTAAAGGGGCTGTCAGGAAGTAGTATTTGGTGAAGTAACTTTCTATGACTTACAATGTCCTCTCTTCTCTGTTGAACACAGTATTGGATTGAAAATTGTAAAATTCCCAGGATGAGTCATGTTCCTTTTTTTAATAAAAAAGGTCTTGCTGTCTCGAAGGGGAACCTGGCCACTTTTTTGAACAGAGAAAAGAACCCCGGGATGTGAGGAAAAGGAGACAACAGTCATACACCCAGGTATGTGGGAATGAATGAAGCAGATAGCACAGGTATGATGTCCAAAGGTGAAGGAGGAAGATAGGCTTTAAAATGTGGGTTGAGAAGCTCTGCTTCAATGGAAATTATTTTGAGAAGCCCAGGTTTATGTCTCTTGCTGTCACAGAGGTACATCTCCATCTCCTGTGTGAAGGTTTGGGCTAAAGAAAAAGCAAAAAAGCGAAAGGTTGTCAAAAACCCTAGGGGTAACAACATGGGTCAGAGGGAGAACTGGTCTGTGCTACAGATTGTGGTACCAGCTTCCAGCTTGCCTGAACTGTGAACTCTAGGGTGTGGGGCTCGTTGAAATGGGATTCAAGACTGGTGAGCTGGAGCCCCGCCCTGGGGAAGGGAGGAGACTGTGAGTGGAGGTTCTGGCCCTGGGCGGGGCTGGTGTGTGCTACAAGTCCTCTGTGCGCTGCTCAGCATGAGGTGGGAGACTCAGTGCGGGCGTTGTGGTGTTATTATCAAGGGTGGAGTCTGGTCAGGTGAGGGCATAGCGGTGCTGGTGTGTTGCTGGCGTGAGAGAGTGGGGGCAGGGAGAAGTGGGCAAAGACATCACACTGAGTCCTCAGGCCACGCTGCACCTGGGTGAGGTGTTCAGGGACTACGTGAGGAAAAAGCGCAAAAGGAAGTGTGGCTCTATGTGGTGTTAAAGATAAAATGATGCACATTCACAGTTTCAAGAGTTAATTTGAGCATCCTTCTACTCAGTTCCAGTAGCCTCAAATCAAAGGTGGTTAGGAGCACTTTATCTGCAAAAGCTAGGGGAGAGGTTTTTCCAGAGAAGACACCACATCAAAGCAAGGATAATATTTGACTGTATCTTTACCAGTCACCTTGTGTTTGGAAAGCCTAGTTGGCTGTGTGTGATTGGTTGTTCTTAATTTATTTTCTCAGATTAAAGTGCCTTGACTCTGGATTAAGTTTTGTTTGCTTATTATAGGCTACCAAAGCATGAAAGTCACCTCAACCTAATGGCCTCCTTGTTTAATTACTTTAACACTGGAAACGCAGTGTTATAATGGGACATTATACTTTTCACTCATTCGCACAGTAATTTAGCAATGCTCCACATAGTGTAGAAATGCAGAGTCACGTTGGTGCAAAAATTTCATGTCCCAGAACCACCCAAGATAAGCCACATGTGTACAAATCAAAGATCCACGTTCTGTGATCACAAGAGAAAAACACATGCAACTATGCAAATGCATAACCAGGGAGTGTCTCAGTAAATTCATTTTATTCATAATTACCATGGAATATGAGGTCGTGTGTTTAGGAATGCAGGAAACCCATTTCTACTGGTGCGACGATATCACCTTCATATGTCATTGGTTAAGGAACGTAATCTGATAGAAAGTTTGATTTGACAATATGTATGTAAATATTCAACCATGTACATAATATTAAGTGTTTGTCTATGTGTGGATGCATATTATACAAATTCAAATATAATTTCAGTTACACGTGGAAATGCATAGCAAGGAGGATATACTTGGAACTGATGATGTTATATCTGGAGAGAAAACTTTTATTGCCTTTGGGAATGGTTAATTAATGGGCACTGTTACTTGACTTTTGTTTATATTTTACAATATTTTATAATGTTTATTATTTTATAATTAAATTCATTCCTATGCATAGTACTTTCCTATCACTGCCATCACATATGACCACACATTTAGCAGTTTAAAAAACATTCTTCAGTTCATAAGTTAGAAATCCAGTTGTTTTTGCTGGGCTTTCTGTTTAGGGTCTTCCAAGGTCAGAAATCAGGGTTTCATGAGGCATAGGTTCTTATCTGCAACTTCCAGGGTAAAATCCACTTCCAGGACCATTCAGGTACTAGACAGAATCCATTTCAATCTGTGAGCCCTCTGTGGTGACACTTTGCACCCGGTGTCCCTAAAGGAGAGAAGAAATATTGTATCATTGTTTAATATTTTTTTTCTCTAATCCTTTACTGTGTATTCAGTTGAAGGGATTATCACGAGTATTTTATATAAATAAGATTATTACCTCAAGGTCTCAAATTAGAAACTATTCACAGTTAAGTTATGATTTGAATACAAATCATGGAATTAATGAATAGGAGAAAAAATGAGTGACCTTCAGTCTACCCACTGCAACTACCATCACCCCACCTCCACCCCTCTACTCCATCTTTCTCTATTCCTCTGTGACCTTTATCTCCAGAACTAATTCTTCCCCTTCTAGGCATCTTTGTTGCTCTCCCATGTCCGTCCTGTGCACTTTAGACCTCCATTCCCATGAAACCTCTATCCCCTGGATTCCAGAGCTCTCAGCCCAACCCAACTCCCCCTTCTATTGCTCCCAAACCTTTTATCCTTCATATCTTCCTTCTCCCTTGCCCTTTATCCTGCCCTCATTCCAATGACTTCAGCCCATTTCTCATGTCCTGTATGTCCAGTGCCCTCAAATGTTCCAGGCATCAGTATTCACATGTCCTTGGTTTCCTCATGATCCTGCACCCATTTCCTCCAACGCTATAATTCCTGACCCTGCAATTTCCTCTGCAATTTTTTGGAATAGTTCGAGAGAAATAGGTGTTAACTCTTCTCTAAATGTTTGGTAGAATTCACTTGTGAAGCCCTCTGCTCCTGGACTTCTGTTTGTTGGAAGTTTTTTATTTTTTAATTTTTATTTTACATTGGAGTATAGTTGATTTACAATGTTGTGTTAGTTTCAGGTGTACATCAAAGTGCTTCAGATTAATATATACATATATCTATTCTTTTTTAGATTTTTTTTCCTATATAGATTATTACAGAATATTGCATAGAGTTCCCTGTGCTATACAGTAGGTCTTTGTTGATTATCTATTTTATATATAGTAGTGTGTAAATGTTAATCCCAACCTCCTAATTTATCCCTCTCCCCGACCTTTCTCCTTTGGTAACCATAAGTTTGTTTTTGAAGTCTGTGAATCTGTTTCTGTTTTGTAAATAAGTTCATTCATATCATTAGATTCCACATATAAGTGACATCATATGGTATTTGTCTTTCTCTGTCTGACATACTTCACTTAGTATGACAATTTCTAGGTCCATCTGTGTTGCTGCAAATGGTATGATTTCATTCTTTTTTATGGCTGAGTAATATTCCATTATATATATATATTCCACATCTTCTTTATTCTTCATCTGTTGATGGACACTTAGGTTGCTTTCATGTCTTGACTGTTGTAACAGTGCTTCAGTGGGCATTGGGGTGCAGGTATCTTTTCAAATTACAGTTTTCTCTGGATATATGCCCAGGAATGGGATTTCTGGATCATATGGTAGCTCTATTTTTAGTTTTTTAAGGAACCTCCATACTGTTCTCCATAGTGGCTGCACCAACTAACATTCCCACCAGCAGTGTAGGAGGGTTCCTTTTTCTCCACACACTCTCTAGCATTTATTGTTTGTAGAGTTTTTGATGATGGTCATTCTGACCAGTGTGAGGTGCTATCTCATTGTACTTTTGATTTGCATTTCTCTAATTAGCAATGTTGAGCATCTTTTCATGACCTTTTTGGCCATCTGTATGTCTTCTTTGGAGAAATGTCTATTTATATCTCCTGCCCATTTATTGATTGGGTTTTTGTTTTTTGATATTGAGGTGGATGAGCTGATTGTATATTTTGGAGATTAATCCCTTGTCAGTCGCATCATTTGCAAATATTTTCTCCCGTTCTGTGTGTTGTCTTTTTGTGTTGCTTATGTTTTCCTTTGCTGTGCAGAAGCTTTTAAGTTTAATTAGGTCAAATTTGTTTATTTTTGTTTTTATTTTCTTTAGGAGGTGAATTGAAAAAGATATTGCTGCGATTTATGTCAAAGAATATTCTCCCTATGTTTTCTTCTAGGAGTTTTATTGTATTTGGTCTTACATTTAGGTCTTTAATCCATTTTGAGTTTATTTTTGTGTATGGTGTTAGGAACTGTTCTAATTTCATTCTTTTACATGTAGCTGTCCAGTTTTCCCAACCCCACTTATTGAAGAGACTGTCTTTTCTCCATTGTATATTCTTGCCTTCTTTGTCATAGATTAATTGACCATAGGTATGTGGGTTGATTTCTGGGCCTTCTATCCTGTTCCATTGATCTATAAGTCTGTCTTTGTGCCCGTACCATATTGTTTTGATTAATGTAGCTTTATTGTATAGTCTGAAGTCAGGGAGCCTGATTCCGCCAGCTCCATTTTTCTTTCTCAGGATTCCTTTATCTATTCTGGATCTTTTGTGTTTCCATACAAATTTAAGATTTTTTGTTCTAGATCTGCAAAAATTGCCATTGGTAATTTGATAGGGCTTGCAATGAGTCTGTAGATTGCCTTGGGTAGTATAGTCATTTTGACAGTATTGTTTCTTCCAATCCAAGAACATGGTATCTTTCCATATGTTTGTGTAATCTTCCATTTCTTTCCTCAGCATCTTATAGTTTTCAGAATACAGGTCTTTTGCCTCCTTAGGTAAGTTTATTCCTAGGTATTTTTTTTTTTGATGCAATGGTAAAAGGGATTTTTTCCTTAATTTCTCTTTCCAACCTTCTGTTGTTAGTGTATAGAAATGCAACAGATATCTGTGTATTAATTCTGTATTCTCCAACTTTACCGAATTCATTAATGAACTCTAGTAGTTTTCTGGTAGCATCTTTAGGGTTTTCTATGTATAGTTCATGTCATCTTCAAACACTGAAAGTTTTACTTCTTTTCCAGTTGGGATTCCTTTTATTTCTTTTTCTTCTCTGATTGCCGTGGCTAGGACTTCCAAAACTATGTTGAATAAAAGTGGCAAGAGTGGACATCCTTGTCTTGTTCCTGATCTTAGAAGAAATGCCTTCAGCTTTTCACCACTGAGTATGATATTAGCTGTGGGTTTGTCATATAAGACCTTTATAACGTTGAGGTATGTTCCCTCTATCCCCACTTTCTAGAGTTTTTTATATTTTATTTATTTTTGGCTGTGTTGGGCCTTCGTTGCTGCGTGCAGGCTTTCTCTAGTTGCAGCGAGCAGGGGCTACTCTTCACTGTGGTGTGCAGGCTTCTCATTGCGGTGGCTTCTCTTGTTGCGGAGCACGGCCTCTAGGCATGTGGGCTTCAATAGTTGTGGCACGTGGGCTCAGTAGTTGTGGTGCATGGGCTTAGTTGCTCCATGGCATGTGGGATCTTCCCGGACCAGAGCTCTAACCCATGTCTCCTGCGTTGGCAGGCAGATTCTTAACCACTGCACCACCAGGGAAGTACCCTCTAGAGAGTTTTTGTCATAAATGGATGTTGAATTTTATCAACAAAAAGCTATATCTGCATCTTTTGAGATTATCATATGATTTTTATTCAATTTTGTTAGTGTGGTGTATCACACTGATTGATTTCATATATTGACAAATCCTTGCATCCCTGGGGTAAATCCCACTTGATCATGGTATATGATACTTTTCATGCAATGTTGGATTTGGTTTGCTAGTATTTTGTTGAGGATATTTGCGTCTACGTTTGTCAGTGATATTGGCCTGTAATTTTCTTTATTGGGGTATCTTTGTTTGGTTTTAGTATCAGGGTGATGATGGCCTTGTAGAATGACTTTGGAAGGCTTCCTTCCTCTGCAATTTTTTCAAATAGTTTCAGGATAGGTGTTATCTCTTCTCTAAATGTTTGATAGAATTTGCCCACGAAGCCATCTGATCCTGGACTTTTGTTATTAGGAGTTTTTTTAAATCACACTTTCAATTTCAGTACTTGTGATTAGTCTTCTTTTCAAAGAATCAGCTTTTAATTTTATTGTTCTTTTCTATTGTTTTCTTCATCTCTATTTCACTGCTTTCTGCTCTGATCTTTATCATTTCTTTCTCTCTACTAGCTTTGGGTTTTGTTTGTTCCTGTTTCTCTAGTTGCTTTAGGTGTAAGGTTAGGTTGTTTATTTGAGATTTTTCTTGTTTCCTGAGGCAACATTGTATTGCTATAAACTTCCGTCTTAGAACTGCTTTTGCTACATCCCATAGGCTTTGGATCGTTTTGTTTTCGTTTTCATGTGTCTCTAGGTATTGTTTGATTTCCCCTCTGATTTCTTCAGTGATCCATTGGTTTGTTGGTAGTATATTGTTTAGCTTCCATGTGTTTGTGTTTTTTGCAGTTTTTTTCTTTGTAATTGATTTCTAATTTCATAATGTTGTGGTTGGAAAAGATGCTTGATAAGATTTCAGTTTTCTTAAATTTATCAAGGCTCGCTTTGTGGCCCAACATGTGATCTTTCCTGGAGAATGTTCCTCATGTACTTGAAAAGTAAGTGTATTCTGCTGCTTTCAGGTGGAATGTCCTATAAATATCAATTAAGTCTATCTGGTCTTAATTGTGTTCCTTGTTTATTTTCTGTCTGGATGATCTGTCCATTGGGGTAAGTGGGGTGTTAAAATCTCCCAGTATTATCATGTTACTGTCGATTTCTCCTTTTATGTCCGTTAGTATTTGTCTTATATATTGAGATGCTCCTATGTTAGATGCATATATATTTACAATTGTTATATCTTCTTCTTGGATTGATCCCTTGATCATTATGTAGTGTCCTTCTTTGTGTCTGGTAACAGTCTTTAATTTCTATTTTGTCTTAAATGAGTATTGCTATGCCATCTTTTTTTGATTTCCATTTGCCTGGAATACCTTTTTCCATCCCCTCCCTTTCAGTCTGTATGTAGCCCTAGATCTAAAGTGGGTCTCTTCTAGACAGCATATATATGGGTCTTGTTTTTGTATCCATTCAGCCAGTCTATGTTTTTCGGTTGGAGCATTTAATCCATTTACATTTAAGGTAATTATCACTATGTATGTTCTTATTGTCATTTTGTTAATTGTTTTGGATTTGTTTTTCTTGATTTTTTTTCTTCCCTTTCTCTTTTATTCTCTTCTTTTGTGAACTGATGACTAACTTTAGTGTTGCGTTTGGATTCCTTTTTCTTTTTTGTGTATCTATTGTCGATTTTCAGTTTGCAGTTACCATGAGGTTTTGATATAGCAGTCTATCTATGAACAAGATTGTTTTAAGCTTCTGGTCTTTTAATTTCAAACATATTGCCAGTATCCTGCGTTTGTACTCTCCTCTTGTCACATTTGTTGGTTTTGATATCATATTTATGTGAATGATTTCCTACTATTACTGTATGTTTGCCTTTACCAGAGAGCTATCCCATTTTGTAATTTTCTAGTTTCTAGTTGTGGCCTTTTCCACCTAGAGGAGTTCCTTTAGCATTTGTTGTAAAGCTGGTTTGGTGGTGCTAAATTCTCTTAGCTTTTACTTGTCTGTAAAGCTTTTGATTTCTCCATCAAATCTGAATAAGAGCCTTGATGGGTAGAGTATTCTTGGTTGTAGGTTTTTCCCTTTAATCATTTGAAATATATCGTGCCACTCCCTTCTGGCCTGTAGTTTCTGCTGAATAATCAGCTGATAAAATTATGGGAATTCCTTTGTATGTTATTTGTTGCTTTTTCCCTTGTTGCTTTTAATATTTTCTCTTCATCTTCAGTTATTTTCAGCTTGATTAATACATGTCTTGGCATTTTCCTCCTTGGGTTTATCCTGTATGGGACTCTCTGCACTTCCTGGACTTGTATGACTGTTTCCTTTCCCATGTTAGGGAAGTTTTCAGCTATTATCTCTTCCAATATTTTCTCAGGCCCGTTCTCTCTCTTCTCCTTCTGGGACCCTAAAATGCATTGGTGCATTTAATGTTGTCCCAAAAGTCTCTTAAACTGTCCTCACTTCTTTTCATTCTTTTTTCTTTATTCTGTTCTGCTGCAGTGATTTCCAACATTCTGTCTTCCAGCTCAGTCATCCATTCTTTTGCCTCATTTTTTCTACTATTGATTCCTTCCAGTGTGTTTTTCGTTTCAGTTAATGTATGGTTCAACTTTGTTTGTTCTTAATATCTTCTTGCTCTTTTTTAAACATTTCTTTTACCTTCTTGGTCTGTGCCTCCATTCTTTTTACGAGATCTTTGATCATCTTTACTATCATTACTCTGAATTCTTTTGGACAGATTACCTATCTCCACTTCACTTAGTTCTTTTGGGGTTTTTATCTTGTTCCTTCATCTGAAACATATTCCTCTTCTGTCTCATTTTGTCTAACTTACTGTGTTTGTGGTCTCCGTTCCACAGGCTGCCAGATTGTACTTCCTCTTGCTTCTTTTGTCTGCCCCCTGGTGGGTGTGGTTGGTCCAGGGGCTTGTGCAGGCTTCCTGGTAGGAAGGACTGGTACCTGCCCACCGGTGGGTGGAGCTGGGTATTGTCTCTGTGGTGGGCAGGACCACGTCAAGTTGTGTGTTTAGAGGCGGCTGTAGGCTCAGGATGACTTTAAGCAGCCTGTTTGCTGATGAGTGGGGCTATGCCCCTGCCTTGTTGGTTTTTTGGCCTGAGGCCTCCCAGCACTGGAGCTTGCAGGCTGTTGGGTGGGTCCCGGTCTTGGTGTCAAAACTGTGACCTCCAGGAGAGCTCACACCAGAGTACTCCCTGGTACCTCCACCACTAGTGTCCTTGTCACCACAGTGAGCCACAGCTAGCCCCCACCTCCCCAGGCCACCCTCCAAGACCAGCAAGTAGTTCTGGCCCAGGATCCTATGAAGTCACTGCTTTTGCCCTGAGTCCCAGTGTGCATGAGACCTTGTGTGTGTGCCCTCCAAGAGTGGAGTCTTTGTTTGCCTCAGGCCTGTGGAGTTCCTGCAGTCATGACCTGCTGGCCCTCAAAGCCAAATGCTTTGGGGGCTTCTCCTCCCGAGGCCAGACCCCCAGGCTGGGGAGCCTAGTGTGGGGCTGAGAACTCTCAGTCCTGTGGGAGAACCTCTGCGACTATTATTATTTTCCATTTTGTGGATTGCCCGTCTGGCCACTATGGCATTTGATTATCTCATGAATGCACCCCTCCTACCATCTCATTGTGGTTTCTCTGTCTTTGGATGTAGAATATCTTTTTTGGTAAGTTATAGTCTTTTTTTTATCAATGATTATTTAGCAGTTAGTTGTGATTTTGGTGTTTTCATTAGCAGAGGTGAGCTCAAGTACTTCTACTCCACCATCTTGTCTCCAGCCTATCCATTGTAGATCCTAGCATTGGCACTGAAGGTGGAAGTGTGTTGTGGGTACCAAGGGAGAAGATGGAGGAGCAGGCTTCAAGGCCATGGAGAGGACCGGCTGGAAGAAGGCAGGCATAACCTGGAAGTTTGGTGTTTTTTTGTAACTGATTCAATGTCATTACTGGTAATTCATCTGATTATATTTTCTGTTTCTTCTTTGTTCAGTCTTGGGAGAGTGTGCATTTCTAGAAATTTGTCCATTTCTTCTAGGTTGTCGATTTTATTGGCATATAATTGGTCATAGTAGCCACTTTATGCTCACTGGTATTTCTGTGATGTCAGTTGTTACTTCTCCTTTTTCATATCTGATTTTATTGATGTGGGCCCTCTTTTTTCTTAATGAATCTAGCTAAAGGTTTATCAATTTTGTTTATCTTTTCAAAGAACAAGATCTTAGTTTCATTGATATTTTCTATTGATTTTTAGTCTATTGATTTCTGGTTCATCATTATGATTTTTTTTACATCTTTATTGGAGTATAATTGCTTTACAATGGTATGTTAGTTTCTGCTTTATAACAAAGTGAATCATTTATACATATACATATGTTCCCATATCTCTTCCCTCTTGCGTCTCCCTCCCTCCCACCCTCCCTATCCCACCCCTCCAGGTGGTCACAAAGCACCAGGCTGATCTCCCTGTGCTATGCGGCTGCTTCCCACTAGCTATCTACCCTACGTTTGGTAGTGTATATATGTCCATGCCTCTCTCTTGCTTTGTCACAGCTTACCCTTTCCCCTCCCCATATCCTCAAGTCCATTCTCTAGTAAGTCTGTGTCTTTATTCCTGTCTTATGCCTAGGTTCTTGATGACATTTTTTTTCTTAAATTCCATATATATGTGTTAGCATACGGTATTTGTCTTTCTCTTTCTGACTTACTTCACTCTGTATGCCAGACTCTAGGTCTATCCACCTCATTACATATAGCTCAGTTTCGTTTCTTTTTATGGCTGAGTAATATTCCATTGTATATATGTGCCACATCTTCTTTATCCATTCATCCGATGAGGGACACTTAGGTTGTTTCCATCTCCGGGCTATTGTAAATAGAGCTGCCATGAACATTTTGGTACCTCTTTTTGAATTATGGTTTTCTCAGGGTATATGCCCAGTAGTGGGATTGCTGGGTCATATGGTAGTTCTATTTGTAGTTTCTTAAGGAACCTCCATACTGTTCTCCACAGTGGCTGTATCAATTTACATTCCCACCAACAGTGCAAGAGGGTTCCCTTTTCTCCACACCCTCTCCAGCATTTATTGTTTCTAGATTTTTTGATGATGACCATTCTGACCGGTGTGAGATGATATCTCATTGTAGTTTTCATTTGTATTTCTCTAATGATTAACGATGTTGAGCATTCTTTCATATGTTTGTTGGCAATCTGTATATCTTCTTTGGAGAAATGTCTATTTAGGTCTTCTGCCCATTTTTGGATTGGGTTGTTTGTTTTTTTGTTATTGACCTGCATGAGCTGCTTATAAATTTTGGAGATTAATCCTTTGTCAGTTGCTTCATTTGCAAATATTTTCTCCCATTCTGAGGGTTGTCTTTTGGTCTTGTTTATGGTTTCCTTTGCTGTGCAAAAGTTTTGAAGTTTCATTAGGTCCCATTTGTTTATTTTTGTTTTTATTTCCATTTCTCTAGGAGGTGGGTCAAAAAGGATCTTGCTGTGATTTATGTCATAGAGTGTTCTGCCTATGTTTGCCTCTAAGAGTTTGATAGTTTCTGGCCTTACATTTAGGTCTTTCATCCATTTTGAGCTTATTTTTGTGTATGGTGTTAGGGAGTGTTCTAATCTCATACTTTTACACGTACCTGTCCAGTTTTCCCAGCACCACTTATTGAAGAGGCTGTCCTTTCTCCACTGTACATTCATTCCTGCCTCCTTTATCAAAGATAAGGTGACCATATGTGCGTGGGTTGATCTCTGGGCTTTCTATCCTGTTCCATTGATCTATCATCCTGTTTTTGTGCCAGTACCATACTGTCTTGATTACTGTAGCTTTGTAGTATAGTCTAAAGTGAGGGAACCTGATTCCTCTAGCTCCTTTTTTCATTCTCAAGATTGCTTTGGCTATTTGGGGTCTTCTGTGTTTCCATACAAATTGTGAATTTTTTTGTTCTAGTTCTGTGAAAAATGCCATTGGTAGATTGATAGGGATTGCATTGAATCTGTAGATTCCTTGGGGAGTATAGTCATTTTCACAGTGTTGATTCTTCGAATCCAAGAGCATGGTATATCTCTCCATCTATTTGTATCATCTTTAATTTCTTTCATCAGTGTCTTGTAATTTTCTGCATACAGGTCTTTTGTCTCCTTAGGTAGGTTTATTCCTAGATATTTTATTCTTTTTGTTGCAATGGTAAATGGGAGTATTTTCTTGACTTCACTTTAAGATTTTTCATCATTAGTGTATGGGAATGCCAGAGATTTCTGTGCATTAATTTTGTATCCTGCTACTTTACCAAATTCATTGATTAGCTCTAGTAGTTTTCTGGTAGCATCTTTAGGATTCTCTGTGTATAGTATCATGTCATCTGCAAACAGTGACAGCTTTACTTCTTCTTTTCCGATGTGGATTCCTTTTATTTCCTTTTCTTCTCTGATTGCTGTGGCTAAAACTTCCAAAACTATGTTGAATAAGAGTCGTGAGAGTGAGCAACCATGTTTGTTCCTGATCTTAGTGGAAATGCTTTCAGTTTTTCACCATTGAGGATGATGTTGGCTGTGGGTTTGTCATATATGGCCTTTATTATGTTGAGGAAAGTTCCCTCTATGCCTACTTTCTGCAGGGTTTTTATCATAAATGGGTGTTGAATTTTGTCAAAAGCTTTCTCTGCATCTATTGACATGATCATATGGTTTTTCTCCTTCAATTTGTTAATATGGTGTATCACGTTGATTGATTTGCGTATATTGAAGAATCCTTGCATTCCTGGAATAAACCCCACTTGATCATGGTGTATGATCCTTTTAATGTGCTGTTGGATTCTGTTTGCTAGTATTTTGTTGAGGATTTTTGCATCTGTGTTCATCAGTGATATGGCCTGTAGTTTTCTTTCTTTGTGACATCCTTGTCTGATTTTGGTATCAAGGTGATGGTGGCCTCGTAGAATGAGTTTGGGAGTGTTCCTCCCTCTGCCTTATTTTGGGATCGTTTGAGAAGGATAGGTGTTAGCTCTTCTCTAAATGTTTGATAGAATTCGCCTGTGGAGACATCTGGTCCTGGGCTTTTGTTTGTTGGAAGAGTTTTAATCACAGTTTCAATTTCAGTGCTTGTGATTGGTCTGTTCATATTTTCTATTTCTTCCTGATTCAGATTTGGCAGGTTGTGCATTTCTAAGAATTTTTCCATTTCTTTCAGGTTGTCCATTTTATTGGCATAGAGTTGCTTGCAGTAATCTCTCATGATCTTTTGTATTTCGGCAGTGTCAGTTGTTACTTCTCCTTTTTCATTTCTAATTCTATTGATTTGAGTCTTCTCCCTTTTTTTAATTGATGAGTCTGGCTAATGGTTTATCAATTTTGTTTATCTTCTCAAAGAACCAGCTTTTAGTTTTATTGATCTTTGCTATCCTTTCCTTCATTTCTTTTTCATTTATTTCTGATCTGATCTTTATGATTTCTTTCCTTCTGCTAACTTTGGGGTTTTTTTGTTCTTCTTTCTCTAATTGCTTTAGGTGCAAGGTTAGGTTGTTTATTCGAGATGTTTCCTGTTTCTTAAGGTAGGATTGTTTTGCTATAAACTTGCCTCTTAGAACTGCTTTTGCTGCATCCCATAGATTTTGGGTCGTCATGTCTCCATTGTCATTTATTTCTAGGTATTTTTTATTTCGTCTTTGATTTATTCAGTGATCACTAAGTAGTGTATTGTTTAGCCTCCATGTGTTTGTATTTTTTTACAGATCTTTTCCTGTAATTGATATCTAATCTCATAGCGTTGTGGTCGGAAAAGATACTTGATACAATTTCAATTTTCTTAAATTTACTAAGGCTTGATTTGTGACCCAAGATATGATCTATCCTGGAGAATGTTCCATGAGCAGTTGAGAAAAATGTGAATTCTGTTGTTTTTGGATGGAATGTCCTATAAATATCAATTAAGTCCATCTTCTTTAATGTATCATTTAAAGCTTGTGTTTCCTTATTTATTTTCATTTTGGATGATCTGTCCATTGGTGAAAGTGGGGTGTTAAAGTCCCCTACTATGAATGTGTTACTGTCCATTTCCCCTTTTATGGCTGTTAGTATTTGCCTTATGTATTGAGGTGCTCCTGTGTTGGGTGCATAAATATTTACAATTGCTATATCTTCTTCTTGGATTGATCCCTTAATCATTATGTAGTGTCCTTCTTTGTCTCTTCTTATATTCTTTATTTTAAAGTCTATTTTGTCTGATATGAGAATTGCTACTCCAGCTTTCTTTTGGTTTCCATTTGCATGAAATGTCTTTTTCCATCCCCTTATTTTCAGTCTATATGTGTCTCTAGGTCTGAAGTGGGTCTCTTGTAGACAGCAAATATATGGGTCTTGTTTTTGTATCCTTTCAGCTAAGCTGTGTCTTTTGGTGGGACCAGTTAGTCCATTTACATTTAAGGTAATTATCGATAGGTATGTTCCTATTCCCATTTTCTTAATTGTTTTGGGTTCCTTAATGTAGGTCTTTTCCTTCTCTTGTGTTTCTTTCCTAGAGAAGTTCCTTTAGCAGTTATTGTAAAGTCTGTTTGGTGATGCTGAACTCTCTCAGGTTTTGCTTGTCTGTAAAGGTTTTAATTTCTCCATCAAATCTAAATGAGATCCTTGCTGGGTAGAGTAATCTTGGTTGTAGGTTTTTCTCCTTCATCACTTTAAATATGTCCTGCCACTCCCTCCTGGCTTGCAGAGCTTCTGCTGAAAGATCAGCTGTTAACCTTATGGGGTTCCCCTTGTGTGTTATTTGTTGTTTTTCCCTTGCTGCTTTTAATATGTTTTCTTTGTATTTAATTTTTGACAGTTTGATTAATATGTGTCTTGGCGTATTTCTCCTTGGATTTATCCTGTATGGGGCTCTCTGTGGTTCCTGGACTTGATTAACTATTTCCTTTCCCATATTAAGGAAGTTTTCAACTATAATCTCTTCAAATATTTTCTCAGTCCCTTTTTTTCTTCTTCTTCTGGAACCTCTGTAATTCAAATGTTGGTGTGTTTAATGTTGTCCCAGAGATCTCTGAGACTGTCTTCCATTCTTTTCATTCTTTTTTCTTTATTCTGCTCTGCAGTAGTTATTTCCACTATTTTAACTTCCAGGTCACTTATCCATTCTTCTGCCTCAGTTATTCTGCTCTTGATCCCATCTGGAGTATTTTTAATTTCATTTATTGTGTTGTTCATCATTGTTTGTTTCATCTTTAGTTCTTCTAGGTCCTTGTTAAATGATTCTTGCATTTTGTCTATTCTATTTCCAAGATTTTGGATCATCTTTACTATCATTACTCTGAATTCTTTTTCAGGTAGACTGCCTATTTCCTCTTCATTTGTTAGGTCTGGTGGGTTTTTGCCTTGCTCCCTCATCTGCTGTGTGTTTTTCTGTCTTCTCATTTTCTTATCTTACTGTGTTTGGGGTCTCCTTTTTGCAGGCTGCAGGTTTGTAGTTTCAGTTGTTTTTGGTGTCTGTCCCCAGTGACTAAAGTTGGTTCAGTGGGTTGTGTAGGTTTCCTGGTGGAGGGGACTAGTGCCTGTGTTCTGGTGGATGAGGCTGGATCTTGTCTTTCTGGTGGGCAGGTCCACGTCTGGTGGTGTGTTTTGGGGTGTCTGTGGGCTTATTATGATTTTAGGCAGCCTCTCTGCTAATGGGTGGGGTTGTGTTCCTGTCTTGCTAGTTGTTTGGCATAGGATGTCCAGCACTGTAGCTTGCTGGTCATTGAGTGAAGCTGAGTGCTGGTGTTGAGATGGAGATCTCTGGGAGATTTTTGCCATTTGATATTGTGTGGAGCTGGGAGGTCTCTTGCGGACTAGTGTCCTGAAGTTGGCTCTCCGACCTCAGAGGCACAGTAGTGACTCCTGGCTGCAGCACCAAAAGCCTTTCATCCACACGGCTCAGAATAAAAGGGAGAAAAACTGGAAAGAAAGAATTAGTAGAAGAAGAAAGAAAGAAAGGGAGGAAGAAAGAAAGAAAGGAGGGAGGGAGGAAGGAAGGGAGGAAGGAGGGAAGGAAGCAAAAAAAGAAAGAAGATAAAGTAAAATAAAATAAAGTAAGATAAAATATAATAGAGTTATTAAAATTAAAAAAATTAAGAAAAAAAATTTTAAAAAAAGGTCGGATAGAACCCTAGGACAAATGGTGGAAGCAAAGCTATACAGACAAAATCTGACACAGAAGCATATGCATACATACTCACAAAAAGAGGAAAAGGGGAAAAAATCATAAATCTTGCTCTCAAAGTCCACCTCCTCAATTTGGGATGATTCATTGTCTAAAGGAGGGAAGGAAGGAAAGAAAGAAAGAAAGAATATAAAGTAAAATAAAATAAAGTTATTAAAATAAAAAATAATTATTAAGAAAAAAATTAAAAACAAAAAACGGACGGATAGAACCCTAGGGCAAATGGTGGAAGCAAAGCTATACAGACAATATCTCACACAGAAGCATACACATACACATTCACAAAAAGAGGAAAAGGGGAAAAAATCATAAATCTTGCTCTCAAAGTCCACTTCCTCAATTTGGGATGATTCGCTCTCTATTCATGTATTCCACAGATGCAGAGTACATCAGGTTGATTGTGGAGCTTTAATCCGCTGCTTCTGACGCTGCAGGGAGAGATTTCCCTTTCTTTTCTTTGTTCTCATAGCTCCCAGGGGCTCCGCTTTGGGTTTGGCCCCGCCTCTGCGTGTACGTCGCCGGAGGGCGTCTGTTTTCGGTCACACAGGACGGTGTTAAGGAGCCGCTGATTCGGGGGCTCTTGCTCACTTAGGCCGGGGGAAGGGAGGGGCACGGAGTGCGGGGTGAACCTGCGGCGGCAGAATCCGGCGTGACGTTGTACCAGCCTGATGTGCGCTGTGCGTTCTCCCGGGGGAGTTGTCACTGGATCCCAGGACCGTGGCAGTGGCGGGCTGCCCAGGCTCCCCGGAAGGGGGGTGTGGATAGTGACCTGTGCTCGCACACAGGCTTGTTGGTGGTGGCAGCAGCAGCCTTAGCGTCTCATGCCCATCTCTGGTGTCCGCGCTTTTAGCCGCGGCTTGCGCCTGTCTCTGGAGCGTCTTTAAGCAGCACTCTTAATCCCTTCTCCTCACGCACCAGGAAACAAAGAGGGAAGAAAAAGTCTCTTGCCTCTTCGGCAGGTCCAGACTTTTCCCCGGACTCCCTCCCGGCCAGCTGTGGCTCACTAGCTCCCTTCAGGCTGTGTTCACGCCGCCAGCCCCAGTCCTCTCCTGGCGCTCCGACCAAAGCCCGAGCCTCAACTCCCAGCCCCACCTGCCCCAGCAAGTGAGCAGACAAGCCTCTCGGGCTGGTGAATGCTGGTCGGCACTGATCCTCTGTGCGGGAATCTCTCCCTGCTTTGCCCACCACACCCCTGTTGCTGTGCTCTTCTCCGCGGCTCTGAAGCGCCCCGCTCTGCCACCTGCCGTCTCCGCCCACGAAGGGGCTTCCTAGTGTGTGGAAACCTTTCCTCCTTCACAGCTCCCTCCCACTGGTGCAGGTCCCGTCCCTAACCTTTTGTCTCTGTTTATTCTGTTTTCTTTTGCCCTACCCAGGTATGTGGGGGCTTTCTTGCCTTTTGGGAGGTCTGAGGTCTTCTGCCAGCGTTCAGTAGGTGTTCTGTAGGAGTTGTTCCACGTGTAGATGTATTTCTGGAATATCTGTGGGGAGGAAGGTGATCGCCGCTGATTTTTTTTTTTTTTTTTTACTAACTTTGAGCTGTGTTCTTCTTTTTCTAAGTCCTTTGTGTGTATGGTTGCATTGTTCATTGAGATTTTTATTGTTTCCTATGGTAAGCTTGTATCACTGTAAACTTTTAGAACTGCTTTGGCTGTGTCCATAGATTTTGGATTGTTGTGTTTTCATTTTCATTTGTCTCTAGGTATTTTTTAATTTCCTCTTTGATATCTTCAGTGATCCATTGTTTGTTTAGTAGCATATTGCTTAGCCTCCATGTTTGTGTTTTTGCAGTTTTTTTTCTTATAGTTGATTTGTAGTCTCATAGCATTGTGTTTATAAATGATACTTTATATGATTTCAGTTTTCTTAAGTTTACTGTGGATTGTTTTGAGGCCTAGCATGTGATCTCTCCTGGAGAAAGTTCCATGTGCACTTCAGAAGGAAGTGTATTTGGTTACTTTTGGATGGAATGTTTTATATATATATATATATATATATATATATATACACACACACACACACACATAAAATCCATCTGGTATAATATGTCATTTAAGGCCAGTGTTTCCTTATTGCTTTTGGCTGAATGACCTGTCCATTGATATAAATGGGGTTTTAAATTTCCCTACTATTATTGTGTTACTGTCAATTTCTCCCTCTATGTCAGTTAATACTTGCTTTATGTATTTAGTTGCTCCTATTTTGGGTGGATATATATTTACAATTGTTATATCTTTTTGGATTGACCCCTTGATCATTATGTGACTCTTTTTAACAGTCCTTATTTTAAAGTCTAATTTGTCTAATATAAGTATTGCTACCCTGGTCCTCTTTTGATATCCATTTGTGTGGACTACATTTTTCCATCTCTCTACTTTCAGTTTGTGTCTTTAGATCTGAAACGTGTCTCTTGTAGGCAACATTTTATACAGATATTGTTTTTGTATCCATTCAGCCACTCTATGTCTTTTGCTTGGAGCATTTAGTCCATTTACATTTAATATAATTATTGATATATATGTTCTTATTGCCATTTTGTTAATTGTTTTGGGGTTGTTTTTTAGGTCTTTCTTGTTCCTTTCTTCTTTTTGTTCTCTTCACTTGTGATTTGATGGATATCTTTAGTCTTATGTTATGTTACCTTTTACTTTTGTGTCCATGTGTGTCTCTATTACAGATTTTTAGTTTGTGGTTACCATCAGTCTTATACATACCCATATATATATACATATACCCATATATATATATAGTTATTTTATGTTGCTGATCTCTTCATTTCAGTGCATTTTCACAACCTGCATTTATACTACCCACCCCTCATGATTACTGCCTTGATACCATATTTTATACATAACTGTTTTGTGTGACCCTTAACTGCTTATTATCTATAGATGATTTTACTACATTTCTCTTTTAACCTTCCTACTAAATTTGTGCATGGATGATTTCCTACCTTTACTATATGTTCACCTTTACCAATCAGTTTTTTTTGCTCTTATAATTTTCATGTTTTTTGCTTAGAGAATTTCCTTTAACATTTCTTATAAAGGTGGTTTGGTGGTTCTGAACTCTTTTAGCTTCTGCTTGTTTGTGAAGCTTGTGATCTCTCCATCAAATCTGAAAAAGAACCTTGCTGTTTAGAGTATTCTTGGTTGTAAGTTTTTTTTTTTTATCACTTTCATCACTTTGAATATATCCTGCCACTCCCTGCTGGCCTGCAGAGTTTATGCTGAAAAGTCAGCTGTTAGCCAAATGGGAGTTCCCTTGTGCTGCTTTTCTCTTGCTACCTTTAACATTCTCACTTTAATTTTTGCCATTTTTATTACAATGTGTCTTCATGCTTTCCTCTGTGGGTAATCCTGTATGGGACATTCTGTGCTTCCCAAACTTGGGTGTCTCTTTCCTATCCCAGGTTAGGGAACTTATCACCTATTATGTCTTCAGTTATATTCACAGCCCCTTTTTCTCTCTCTCCTTCTTCTGGATCCCCTATGATGCAAATATTAGTGCACTTGTTGTTGTCCCAGAGGTCTGTTAAGCTGTCCTCATTTCTTTTCCTTCTTTTTTCTCTTCAGCATCAGTGGTTTCCACTACTCTGCCTTCCAGCTCACTGCTTCATTCCTCTATATCATTTAGTCTACTGTTGCTTTCTTCTAGTGTGTTTTTCATTTCAGTTATTTTATTCTTCATCTTTGATTGATTGTTCTTTATAGTCTCTAAATTTTTGTTGAAAATTTCTGGCTTCTTTTTGCATCCATTCTTCTCCCGAGTTTTTGATCATCTTTATGATCACTACTCTGAATTCTTTCTTGGGTAGATTGCCTGTCTCCACTTCACTAACTTCTTCTTTTGGGGTTTTATCTTATTCCTGTTTTTGGAACATGTTCCTCTGTCACCTAGTTTTCCCTAATTTGCTGTTTATATTTTTATGTATCTCACAGGTTGGCTATGTTTTTTTCCCAGTGTTGGAGAACTGGCTTTTTGCAGGAGACCTCCTATATGTCCCAGCAGTGCACTTTCCTCTCAACACCGGAGCTTTATGCTCTAGAGGTTTCCCCTGTGAGGCCTCCATGGGTCTTTCTGTTGCAGTGGGCTCATTATGTGGGTGGTCTGGTAGGCTTGGTTGGCCCCTGGTCTGGTTGGTTGCTGGGTCCTGCCTTGTGTAGCGGCTTGTGGCTAGCTACTCTGTTAGGACTGTATCAGGAGGCGGCTTACTGCAGAACCATGGGGGTACCCAGGGCTAGTGCTGCATTACTGGTGGGTGGAGTCAGTGTCCAGGAAATCCCAGGGCTGTTGCTCGACTTCTGTGGGTGAGACCACATCCTGGAGTCTGGTTACAGGTCCCAGGGGTCCCAGAACTTGTGTTGGATCATTGGTGGGTGGGGCTGCTTTCTGACACAGTTGGCTGAAGGGCCTGGGGTATCTTGAACCTTCTGTTGAAATGCTGGTGCTTGGCACCAGGGCCCAGGTGGTCCCAAGGAAGGATCTGGCCTGCTAGTGGGTGAGCTATGTCTGGAGGTGTGGGGCTGCGGTTTTCTTATGGCTGGGGTCTGCCCACTGGTGGGTGAAGCTGGGCTTGAGGCTACAGCAAGCTTGCTGGTGGGTGGCCTAGGACCCAGCCAGTCCCGGGGCATGGTCTGCCCGCCTGGTGGGTGGACCAGATCCACAGACTGCAGGACTGTGGTTTTCTTGTGGCTGGTGTCCACCCTCGATAGGGAAGCTGGTCCTGAGGCTAGAGCAAGCTCTGTAGAGGGTGTAGCTCGGACCCATGGAATTCTGGGGATGGTGCCTGCCCACTCGTGGTTGGAGCTGGGTCTCAGATTCTCCGGCTGGAGGGCCCTCAGAGTCTCAGGTTTAGTGCCTGTGCACTGGAGCATGGGAACATGTCTTGGGCCCTCTGATGGGCAGGACCATGTCTTGGGCCCTCTGATGGGCAGAACCATGTCCAGAGGTGATTGTGAGCTCACAGTCCTAAGGCAGTCTTTCTGCCAGTGGGTGGGGCTGTGTCTGTGCCGTATTAGTTGCTTGTCCTGAGGCGTACCAGCACCAGCTCTTATAGGCTCTTTGGTCTGGGCAGGGCTGGGTATTCGGGCTATAAGCTAGAGGGAGAGTTCCAGGTTAGCATTAGCCAGCACCAGTGTCCACGTGGTAGAACGAGCTCCTCAAAATGGCTGTTGCCAGTGTCTGTGTCCCCAGGGTGAGCTCCAGTTATCGCCTGCCTCTCCAGGAAGCTCTGCATAATCAACAAGTAGGTCTGACCCAGGCTCCTATCATATTACTGCTTCTTCCCTGGGTCCCACAGCATGTGCGATTTTTGTGTGTGCCCATTAAGAGTGAAGCCTCTATTTCCCCTAACCCTCTGGAACTCCTGAAATTAAGCCCCACTAGCCTTCAAAGCCAAATGCTCTGGGGGCTGGTTTTCTTGGTGCAGGACCCCGTGCTGAGGAGCCCAATGTGGGGCTTGGACCTCTCTCTTTTTTTTTTTTAATTTTTGAATTTTTTTTTTATACAGCAGTTTCTTATTAGTCATCAATTTTATACACATCAGTGTATACTTCTCAATCCCAATCGCCCAATTCATCACACCACCACCCCCACCCCCCGCCGCTTTTCCCCCTTGGTGTCCATACGTTTGTTCTCTACATCTGTGTCTCTGTTTCCACCCTGCAAACCAGTTCATCTGTACCATTTTTCTAGATTCCACATATATGCGTTAATATACGATGTTTTTCTCTTTCTGACTTACTTCACTCTGTATGACAGTCTCTAGATCCATCCACATCTCAACAAATGACCCAATTTCGTTCCTTTTTATGGCTGAGTAATATTCCATTGTATATATGTACCACATCTTCTTTATCCATTCATCTTTCGGTGGACATTTAGGTTGCTTCCATGACCTGGCTATTGTAAATAGTGCTGCAATGAACATTGGGTGCGTGTGTCTTTTTGAATTATGGTTTTTTCTGGGTATATGCCCAGGAGTGAGATTGCTGGATCATATGGTAATTCTATTTTTAGTTTTTTAAGGAACCTCCATACTGTTCTCCATAGTGGTTGTATCAATTTACATTCCCACCAACAGTGCAAGAGGGTTCCCTTTTCTCCACACCCTCTCCAGCAATTGTTGTTTGTAGATTTTATGATGATGCCCATTCTAACTGGTGTCAGGAGAGACCTCATTGTAGTTTTGATTTGCATTTCTCTAATAATTAGTGATGTTGAGCAGCTTTTCATGTGCTTCTTGCCCATCTGTATGTCTTCTTTGGAGAAATGTCTATTTAGGTCTTCTTCCCATTTTTCGATTGGGTTGTTTGTTTTTTTTAATATTGAGCTGCATGAGCTGTTTATATATTTTGGAGATTAATCCTTTATCCGGAGCTTCCCTGGTGGTGCAGTAGTTGAGAGTCCGCCTGCCGATGCAGGGGACACGAGTTCGTGCCCCTGTCCGGGAAGATCCCACATGCCGCGGAGCAGCTGGGCCCGTGAGCTGCTGAGCCTGCATGTCCAGAGCCTGTGGTCCACAATGGGAGGGGCCACAACAGTGAGAGGCCTGCTTACCGCAAAAAAAAAAAATCCTTTGTCCGTTGATTCGTTTGCAAATATTTTCTCCCATTCTGAGGGTTGTCTTTTTGTCTTGTTTATGGTTCCTTTGCTGTGCAGAAGCTTTGAAGTTTCATTAGGTCCCATTTGTATATTTTTGTTTTTATTTCCATTACTCTAGGAGGTGGATCAAAAATGATCTTCCTGTGATTTATGTCAAAGAGTGTTCTTCCTGTGTTTTCCTCTGAGAGTTTTATAGTGTCTGGTCTTACATTTAGGTCTCGAATCCATTTTGAGTTTATTTTTGTGTATGATGTTAGGGACTGTTCTGATTTCATTCTCTTACATGTAGCTGTCCAGTTTTCCCAGCACCACTAATTGAAGAGACTGCCTTTTCTCCGTTGTATATCCTTGCCTCCTTTGTCATAGATTAGTTGACCAAAGGTGCGTGGGTATATCTCTGGGCTTTCAATCTTGTTCCATTGATCTATGTTTCTGTTTTTGTGCCAGTACCATATTGTCTTGATTACTGTAGCTTTATAGTATAGTCTGAAGTCAGGGAGTCTGATTCCTCCAGCTCCTTTTTTTCCCCTCAAGACTGCTTTGGCTATTCGGGGTCTTTTGTGTCTCCATACAAATTTTAAGTTTTTTTGTTCTAGTTCTGTAAAAAATGCCATTGATAATTTGATAGGAATTGCATTGAATCTGTAGATTCCTTTGGGTAGTATAGTCATTTTCACAATATTGATTCTTCCAATCCAAGAACGTAGTATATCTCTCCATCTGTTGGTATCATCTTTAATTTCTTTCATCAGTGTCTTATAGTTTTCTGCATGCAGGTCTTTTGTCTCCCTAGGTAGGTGTATTCCTAGGTATTTTATTCTTTTTGTTGCAGTGGTAAATGGGGGTGTTTCCTTAATTTCTCTTTCAGATTTTTCATCATAAGTGTATAGGAATGCAAGAGATTTCTGTGCATTAATTTTGTATCCTGCAACTTTACCAAATTCATTGATTAGCTCTAGTAGTTTTCTGGTGGCATCTTTAGGATCCTCTATCTATAGTATCATGTCATCTGCAAACGGTGACAGTTTTACTTCTTCTTTTCCAATTTGTATTCCTTTTATTTCTTTTTCTTCTCTGATTGCCGTGGCTAGGACTTCCAAAACTATGTTGAATAATAGTGGTGAGAGTGGACATCCTTGTCTTGTTCCTGATCTTAGAGGAAATGCTTTCAGTTTTTCACCTTTGAGAATGATGTTTGCTGTGGGTTTGTCGTATATGGCCTTTATTATGTTGAAGTAGGTTCCCTCTATGCCCACTTCCTGGAGAGTTTTTATTATAAATCGATGTTGAATTTTGTCAAAAGCTTTCTCTGCATCTATTGAGATGATCATATGGTTTTTAATCTTCAGTTTGTTAATATGGTGTATCACATTGATTGATTTGCATATATTGAAGAATCCTTGCATCCCTGGGATAAATCCCACTTGATCATGGTATATGATCCTTTTAATGTGTTGTTGGATTCTGTTTGCTAGTATTTTGTTGAGGATTTTTGCATCTATGTTCATCAGTGATATTGGTCTGTAATTTTCTTTTTTTATAGTACCTTTGTCTGGTTTTGGTACCAGGGTGATGGTGGCCTCATAGAATGTGTTTGGGAGTGTTCCTTCCTCCACAATTTTTTGGAAGAGTTTGAGAAGGATGGGTGTTAGCTCTTCTCTAAATGTTTGATAGAATTCACCTGTGAAGCCATCTGGTCCTGGACTTTTGTTTCTTGGAAGATTTTTAATCGCAGTTTCAATTTCATTACTTATAATTAGTCTTTTCATGTTTTCTATTTCCTCCTGGTTCAGTCTTGGATAGTTATACCTTTCTAAGAATTTGTCCATTTCTTCCAGGTTGTCCATGTTATTGGCATAGAGTTGCTTGTAGTAGTAGTCTTAGGATGCTTTGTTTTTCTGTGGTGTCTCTTGTAGCTTCTCCTTTTTCATTTCTAATCTTACTGATTTGAGTCCTCTCCCTTGTTTTCTTGATGACTCTGGCTAATGGTTTATCAATTTTGTTTATCTTCTCGAAGAACCAGCTTCTAGTTTTATTGAGCTTTGCTCTTGTTTTCTTTGTTTCTATTTCATTTATTTTTGCTCTGATCTTTATGATTTCTTTCCACTACCTTTGGATTTTGTTTGTTCTTCTTTCTCTAATTCCTTTAGGTGTAAGGTTAGGTTGTTTATTTGAGATGTTTCTTGTTTCTTGAAGTAGGATTGTATTGCTATAAACTTCCCTCTTAGAACTGCTTTTGCTGCATCCCATAGGTTTTGGATCATCGTGTTTTCATTGTCATTTGTCTCTAGGTATTTTTTTATTTCCTCTTTGATTTCTTCAGTGATCTCTTGGTTATTTAGTAACGTATTGTTTAGCCTCCATGTGTTTGTGTTTTTTACGTTTTTTTCTCTGTAATTCATTTCTAATCTCATAGTGTGTGGTCAGAAAGGATGCTTGATATGATTTCAATTTTCTTAAATTTACTGAGGCTTGATTTGTGACCCAAGATGTGATCTATCCTGGAGAATGTTCTGTGCGCACTTGAGAAGAAAGTGTAATCTGCTGTTTTTGGATGGAATGTCCTATAAATATCAATTAAATCTCTCTGGTCTGTTATGTCATTTAAAGCTTCTGTTTCCTTATTTATTTTCATTTTAGATGATCTGTCCATTGGTGTAAGTGAGGTGTTAAAATCGCCCACTCTTACTGTGTTACTGTCGATTTCCTCTTTTATAGCTGTTAGCAGTTGCCTTATGTATTGAGGTGCTCCTATGTTGGGTGCATATATATTTATAATTGTTATATCTTCTTCTTGGATTGATCCCCTGATCATTATGTAGTGTCCTTCCTTGTCTCTTGTAACATTCTTTATTTTAAAGTCTATTTTATCTCATATGAGTATTGCTATTCCAACATTCTTCTGAATTCCATTTGCATGGAATATCTTTTTCCATCCCCTCACTTTCATTCTCAAGGTGTCCCTAGGTCTGAAGTGGGTCTCTTACAGACAGCATATGTATGTGTTTTGTTTCTGTATCCATTACGCAAACCTGTGTCTTTTGGTTGGAGCATTTAATCCATTCACGTTTAGGGTAATTATTGATATGTATGTTCCTATGACCATTTATTGTTTTGGGTTTGTTTTTGTAGGTCCTTTTCTTCTCTTGTGTTTCCCATTTAGAGAAGTTGCTTTAGCATTTGTTGTAGAGCTGGTTTGGTGGTGCTGAATTCTCTTAGCTTTTGCTTGTGTGTAAAGCTTTTGATTTCTCCATTGAATCTGAATAAGATCCTTGCCAGGTAGAGTAATCTTGGTTGTAGATTCTTCCCTTTCATCACTTTAAGTATTTTGTGCCACTCCCTTCTGGCTTGTAGAGTTTCTGCTGAGAAATCAGCTGTTAACCTTATGGTATTCCCTTTTATGTTATTTGTCATTTTTCCCTTGCTGCTTTTTTTTTTTTTTTTTTGCGGTACACGGGCCTCTCACTGTTGTGGCGTCTCCCATTGCGGAGCACAGGCTCCAGACGTGCAGGCTCAGCGGCCATGGCCCATGGGCCTAGCTGCTCTGCGGCATGTGGGATCTTCCCAGACCGGGTCATGAACCCGTGTCCCCTGCATTGGCAGGCGGACTCCCAACCACTGCGCCACTGGGGAAGCCCCTGGTGTATGAACTTTTTAAATTGCTGTTGAATTTGGTTTGACTTTTTGCTGAGAATTTTTGCGTTTATATTCATCAGGCCTATCAGCCTATAGATTTATTTTCTTGTGGTGTTCCTTATCTGGCTTTGATGTCAGAGTAATGCTGTCCTCATAAAAAGAGCTTGGGAGTGTTCCCTCTTCCTCAATTTCTTGGGAAGAGTTTGAGAATGATTGGTGATAATTATTTTTTAATGTTTGGTAGAATTCACCAGTGAAACCATCTGGTTTGGGGCATTTCTTTGTCAGGAAGTTTGTGTTTATTATTTCAAGCTCCTCATTTATTATTGGTCTGTTCAGACTTTCTCTTCAAGATTGAGTCTTGGTAGTCTTCATGGTTCTGGGAATTTAATTATTTATTATAACTTATCTAATTTGTTGGTATGTAATTGTTAATAATATACTCTTATGTTCCTTTGTATTTCTTTGATGTCTCCTCTTTCATTTATCAGAGTTTTTTGACTTCTCTTTTTTTCCCTTTGTTAATCTAGCTAAAAGTTTGTAAATTGGCTTCATTTTTTTTTCTTTTTCATTTTTTTTTATTTACTTATTTTTTGGGGGGCTGCGTTGGGTCTTTGTTGCTGCACACAGGCTTTCCCTAGTTTCAGTGAGTGGGGGCTTCTCTTGTTGTGGAGCATGGGCTTTAGAGCACAGGCTCAGTAGTTGTGGTGCACGGGCTTAGTTGCTCCACGGCATGTAGGATCTTCCCGGACCAGGGCTCGAACTTGTGTCCCCTGCACTGGCAGGTGGATTCTTAACCACTGTGCCACCAGGGAAGCCCAAGGCTTTATTTTTTAAAACACCAACTCTTGGCTTGATGTTTTTCTTTTTTTTCTAGTCTTACTCCATTATTTATTCTCTAATCTTTGCTCTTTCCTTTCTTCTCCTAATTTTGTGTGGAATTCTTTTTTTATACTTCCTTAATGTATAAAGTTACGTGGCTTTTCTTTTGAAAACTTTCATTTTTTTTAATGTAGACACATAAGAACTACTTTTGGTGTACTCTGTAAATTGTGGTATTTTGTATTTTTATTTTTCTCAAGATACTAATTTCTTTTGATTTCTAATTTGACCCATTGGTTATTTGGAGTGTGTTGTTTAATTTCCATGTATTTGTGAATTTTTCAGGCTTTTCTCCTATTGAGTTCTACTTCCATATCATTTTGATTGGAAAGCTCTGAGGTATGATTTTAATGTTAAATGTGTTAAGGTTAGCTTTGTGTCCCAGGAGTGATGTATCCTGGAGAATGTTTTATTTGTCCTTGAGAAGAATGTGTTTTATGGTGTCCTTGAATGGAATGTTCTGTATATATCTGTTAGGTTTACTTTTCTAAAGTGTTAAGCAGGTCAGTGTTTTCTCATTAATTTTCTGTCTGGATGCTGTATCCACGTTTATATGTGGGGTATTGCAGTACCCTACTATTATTTTATTGCTTTTTCTACATGTAGTATTTGTTAATGTTTGCTTTAAATATTTACATGCTCCAGTACTGGGTGCTTATATATTTATACTTATAATGGTCTCTTGATAATTTGACCCCTTGATCACTGTATAGTAACGTTCTTTGTCTCCTGTGACTGATTTTGATTGAAAATATGTATTATATCATATACGTATAGTTACTCCTGCTCTCTTTTGGTTGCCATTTGTATGAATTACCTTTTTACATCCTCTCACATCCTTTATATGTCCTTAAAGTTAAAGAGAGTCTCTTGTATACAGCATATTGTAGGTTCTATTTTTAAATTAATTCAACCACTTTCTGTCATTATTTTTAGAGAACTTAGTCCCTTAATGTTTAACTTAATTGTTGATAAGGGCTTACAATTACCCTTTCATTGCTTTCTCTTTGTTATTGTTGTTGTTCCTTTGTATTTTTTTGATGTGCTATGAATTAATTCTTTATCTGTTGTGCAATTACAATAGATTTTTCTTTGTAGTTCCCATGAAACTTAAATATCTTGTAAAATATATTTAAATTAATAATAACTAATCTTTAATTTCAGTAAAAACTCATTATTTTACATACATTATATCTATTCTCATTATTTTATGTAAAAAATAAATTATCTATCCCCAGAAAAACATTTTTATATATACAGACATATATATACACAAATATACATACATATATATACATATACACACATATATGTGTATTGGTATATTTTTTCTCTATATATAAGATTTATTATTATATTGAAGGAAATAGTTTGATTTTCCTTTTCTTCAACTCTATATTATCTTTATAAGGAGTTCATGATAATTTTATTCATATAGGCTTTTCATGTGTTGTTAGATTTATTTTTATTTTATTTTATACTTTTAAAATTGCAGCCTAAAAAAAAAAAATAAAAATAAATAAAATAAAATAAAAAAAAATTGCAGCCTACCTTTTAATATGCCTTGTAACTGCTTGGAATGTGTCTACATGAACTGTGTACTATATGCTTATGTTATAGTCTTTACGATATTTTATTGTCTTATTTTCTGAAACAATAATCCATTGATTCTTTGGGCTTACTAAATATATATCCATATGCTCTGCAAATCGAGATGATTTTAATCCTTCTTGTCCAAAGGTAATTTTTTGACTAATTCATCAAAGTGTTAAGTAAGTTAGGTATTCATATCTCCTGTTGATTTTTCAGACAGAGGAAATTAATCTGTTATTTCTCTATAGGTTACCTAGTGTTGGGGGTATGTGATATTTCTTTCAGTACATATGTATTAATATCTTCTTTACTTTTTAAATTATTACCTGTAGAATTCTACCATGCTACTTTCTTTGTATCTATCAAGTTGATCACATGCCTATCATAAATTTATAAGCTGAGTAGTTAATATATTTCCTAACAACCAAAACATTGGAGTCCTGGTGTAGGATTCACTTAATCTTGGTATAACTTTTTTTTTCTAAGTTAGGTTTATTAAGCTGTTATTCATCTTTTGCTTTAAGTTTTATTGAGATATAATTGACATACAGCACTGCATGTTTCAGGTGTACAGCATAATGATTTGACATACATACATCATGAAATGATTATCACCTAAAATGATTATCACAATCAGTTTAGTGAAAATTCATCATCTCACATAGGTAAAAAATTAAAGAAATAGCAAAAAAATGTGATAACTCTTAGGATATACTCTCTTAACAACTTTCATATAACATAAAGCAGTGTTAATTATGTTTATCATGTTGTACATTAAATCCCTAGTACCTATTATCTTACAACTGGAAGTTTGTACCTTTTGACTACTTTCATCCAGTTCCCCCTCCACCCACACGCTGCCTCTGGTAACCTAAAATCTTTTTTTCTGTGACTTTATTTGTTTGTTCTTGAACTATAATTGACCTACAATACTGGTAGTTCCAGTTGTCCAACATAGTAATTGATATTTCTGTACATTTAAAAATTATCAACACAGTAAAGTGTGTTTATGATATGTCACCGTACAAACATATTACTTAGTTATTGACTATATTTCCCAAATTATACCATCTCATACCTGAGACAAGTTTATTTTGCATCTGGAAGTTAGTACCTCTTAATCCCCCTCACCTATTTTTTCCTCCTCGCACTCCCCTCTCCTCTGGCAACCACCTGTTTTTCTCTGTATTTTCAAAACTGTTTCTGTTTTGTTACATGTTCATTTGTTTTGTTTTTTAGATTATTCAAATAATTGAAATCATACAGTACTTGTCTTTCTCTGTCTGACTTAGCATGGTATCTTCTATGTCTATTCATGTTCTCTCAAATGGCAAGATGTCATTCTTTTCTTTGGCTGAGTAATATTCCAGTGTGTGTGTGTGTGTGTGTGTGTGTGTGTGTGTGTGTGTGTGTGTGTACATAGATGCACAGACATCACTTCTTCTTTATCCATTAATTGATGGATACTTGGGTTGCTTCTATATCCTGGCTATAATAAATAATGCTGCAGTGAATATAGGGGTGCTTATATATTTTCTAATTAGTGTTTTCTTTTTCTTCAGATAAATACACAGAAGTGGAATTGCTGGAACATATGGTAGACCTGTTTTTAATTTTTTTGAGAAATAGCCATACTTTTATCCATAGTGGATACACCAATTTACTTTTCACAAACAGGGCACGATGGTTACCTTATCTCCACATTGTTGTCTATATTTGTTATTTGTTGTCTTTTTGATAATACAGTATTCTGGAAACTGTGACATGATGTCTGATTGTTGTTTTGATTTGCATTTCACTGATGATTAGTGATGTTGAGCATCTTTTCATGTGCCTGTTGATCCCCTGTATGTCTTTGGAAAATTGTCTCTTCAGATCCTCTGCTCATTTTTTAACTGGGTGCTTTGTTCTTTTACTCTTGAGTTTTATGAGTTCCTGGTATATTTGGGGTATTAACCCTTTATCAGATATACAGTTTACAAATGTATTCTCCCTTTCAGTAGATGGCATTTTCGTTTTGTTGATAACATCCTTCCCTATGCAGAGCTTTTTGGTTTAATGTAGTTCCATTTGTTTATTTTTGTTGTTGCTTCTCTTGCCATAGGAGATATATCCAAACAAATACTTTTTTTTTTTTTTTTTTTTTTTGCGGTACGCGGGCCTCTCACTGTTGTGGCCTCTCCCATTGCGGAGCACAGGCTCCAGATGTGCAGGCTCAGCGACCATGGCTCACGGGCCCAGCCGCTCCGCGGCATGTGGGATCTTCCCGGACCGGGGCACGAACCCGTGTCCCCTGCATCAGCAGGCAGACTCTCAACCACTGTGCCACCAGGGAAGCCCCAAACAAATATTACTAAGACTGATGGCAAAGAGTGTACCGCCTATGGTTTCTTCTAGAAAATTTATGGTTTCAGTTCTTACATCTAAGTCTTAATTCATTTTGAATTTATTTTTGTGCATGTTAAGGGAGACTAGTCCAGTTTGATTCTTTTGTAGGTAGCTTTCTAGTTTTCCCAGCACCATTTATTGAAGAGGCTGTCTTTTTCCCATCATATATTCTTGCCTCCTTTGATGTAGATAATTTATTGGTTCATTTCTGGAATCTTGATTCTGTTACATTGATCTATTTGTCCATTTTTGTGCCAGTACCATAGTGTTTTGATGACTGTAGCTTGGTAGTGTAATCTGATATCAGGAAACATTATGCCTCCAGCTTTGCTTTTCTTTTCAAAATTATTTTGGCTATTTGGGGTCTTTTGTGTGTTCATATAAATTTGAGAATTATTTGATCTAGTTCTGTGAAGCATGTCATAGATATTTTTATAAGGATTGTGTTGAATCTATAGATTGCTTTGGGTAGTGTGGAAATTTTAACATTAATTCTTCCAATCCGTGAACACAGTATATCCTTACATCTGTTTGTGTCTTCAATTTTTATAAGTCTGTTGTAGTTTTCTTTTTTTAATTTTATTGAAATATTGTTGATTTACAAGTTGTGTTAATTTCTGCTGTACAGCAATGTGACTCAGTTATATATATATAATATATATATATATTCTTTTCCATTATGGTTTATCACAGGATATTTAATATATTTCCCCATGCTATACAGTAGGAACTTGTTCATCTATCCTATATCTACTAGTTTGCATCTGCTAACTCCAAACTCCCAATCTTTCCCTCCCCAACCCTGACACCCCCTTGGCAACCACAGGTCTTTTCTCTATGTCTGTGAGTCTGTTTCTGTTTCGTGGATATTTTCATTTGTGTCGTATTTGAGATTCCACATATACGTGATATCATATGGTATTTGTCTGACTTACTTCATTTAGTATGATAATCTCTAGGTCCATCCACGTTGCTGCAAATGGCATTATTTTATACTTTTTAATGGCTGAGTAATATTCCACTGTATATATACACATCTTTATCCATTCCTCTGTCGATGGACATTTAGGTTGCTTCTATGTCTTGGCTATTGTAAATGGTGCTGCTGTGAACATAGGAGTGCAGGTATCTTTTCGAATTACAGATTTGTCTGGGTATTTGCCCAGGAGTGGGATTGCTGGGTAACATGGCACCTCTGTTTTTAGTTTTTTGAGGAACCTCCATACTGTTCTCCATAGTGGCTGCACCAGTTTGCATTCCCACCAGCAGTGTAGAAGGGTTCCCTTTTCTCCACACCCTTTCCAACATTTATTACTTGTAGACTTTTTAATGATGACCATTCTGACTGGTGTGTGGTGGTACCTCATTGTACTTTTGATTTGCATTTCTCTAATTAACAATGATGAGCATATTTTCACGTGCTTATTGGCCATGTGTACATCTCCTTTGGAGAAATGTCTTTAGGTCTTCTGCCCATTTTTCATTGGGTTGTTTGTTTTTTATTATTGAGTTATATGAGCTGTTTATATATTTTGGAAATTAAGTCCTTGCTGGTTGCATCATTTCCAAATATTTTCCCAGTATGTAGGTTGTCTTTTCATTTTGTTTATGATTTCCCTTGCTGTGCAAAAGCTTGCAAGTTTGATTAGGTCCCATTTGTTTATTTTTACTTTTATTTCTTTTACATTGGGAGACTGACCTAAGAAAACATTGTTATGATATATGTCAGAGAATGTTTTGCCTATGTTCTCTTTTAGGAGGTTTATGGTGTCTTATAGTTAAATCTTTAAGCTATTTTGAATTTATTTTTGTGTATGGTGTGAGGGTGTGTTTTAGCTTCATTGATATACGTGCAGCTGTCCAACTTTTCCAACACTAATTGCTGAAGAGACTTTTTCCCCATTGTATATTCTTGACTCCTTTGGTGAAGATTAATTGTCCCTAGGTATGCAGGTTTATTTCTGGACTGTATTCTGTTCCATTGATCCATATGTCTGTAGGTTTGTAGTATTGTCTGAAGTCTGGGAGGGTTATGCCTCCTGCTTTGTTCTTTTTCCTCAGCATTACTTTGGCAATTCTGGGTCTTTTATGGATCCATATAAATTTTAGGATTATTTGTTCTAGTTCTATGAAAAATGCCATGGGTAATTTGATAGGAATCGCATTAAATCTGTAGATTGCTTTGGGTAGTATGGCCATTTTAGCAGTATTACTTCTTCCATTCCAAGAGTATGGGATATCTTTCCATTTATTTAAATCATCCTCGGTTTCCTTTGTTAATGTTTTGTAGTTCTCAGCATATAAGTCTTTCACCTTCTTAGTGAGGTTTATTCCTAAGTAGTTTTTTTTTTTTGATGCGATTTTAAAGGGAATTGTTTGTTTGTATTCCCTTTGTGATACTTCATTGTTAGTGTAAAGAAATGCAACTAATTTCTGTGTGTTAATCTTGTATCCTGCTACCTTGCTGAATTCGTCAATCAGTTCTAGTTGTTTTTTGTGTAGAGCCTTTAGGGTTTTCTATAAGTAGTATCATGTCATCTGTGTATGTGACAATTTTACCTCTTTCCTACCAATTTGAATAGCTTTTATTTCATTTTCTTGTCTGATTGCTGCAGCTAGGACTTCCAGTACTATGTTGAAGGGAACTGGTGAGAGTAGACATCCTTGTCTTTTTCCAGATTTTAGTGGGAAGGCTTTCAGTTTTTCAGTATTATTATAGTGGTAGTGGGTTTATCATAAATAGCTTTTATTATGTTTCAATATGTTCCCTGTATACCGACTCTTGTAAGGATTTTTGTCATGAATGGATGTTGAATTTTATTGAATATTTTTCTGCATCTATTGAGATGATCATGTGTTTTTGTCTTTTCTTTTGTTGATGTCATGTATCACATTGATTGATTTGCATATGTTGAAATATCCTTGTGACTCTGGTATGAATCCAGCTTGGTCATGGTGTATGATCTTTTTTATGTGTTGTTGGATTCGGTTTGCTAATTTTTTGTTGAGAATTTTTGCCTCTATATTCATCAAAGATATTGGCCTGTAATTTTCTTCCTCGGTAGTGTCTTTTGTTTTGGTATCAGGGTGATGGTGCCTTCATAGAATGTCTTTGAGAGTGTTTCCTTCCTCTTCAGTCTTCTGGAAGAGTTGGAGTAGGATCACTACAAGTTATTCCTTGTATGTTTGGTAGAATTCACTTGTGAAACCATCTGGCCCTGAATTTGTTTATATAGGGAGGTTTTTTTAATAACAGATTCGATTTCACTTCTAGTGGATTGGTCTGTTCAAGCTATCTATTTCTTTTTGATTCAGTTTTGTTGGACTGTATGTTTCTAGAAAGTTGTCCATTTCTTCTAGGTTGTCGAACTTGTTGGCATATAATTGTTAATAGCATTTTTATGGGGTTTTTGTTTTTTTGTATTTCTGTGGTATCAGTTGTGATTTGTCCTCTTTCATTTCTTATTTTGTTTATTTGGATCTTCTCTCTTTCTTTCTTGGTGAGCCTGCCCAGAGGTATTTCAATTTTGTTTACCATTTCAAAGAACCAGCTCTTCATGTGTATTTTTGGGGTTTTATTTTTTTATTGTTTTCTAAATCTACATTTTATTTCCTCACTGATCTTTATTATCTCCTTCCTTCTGCTGACTTTAGGTTTTATTTGTTCTTCTTTCTAATTCTTTTAGGTGATGGATTAGGTTGTTTGAGATTTTTCTTGTTTCTTAAAGAAGACGTGTTGCTATGAACTTTCGTCTAAGAACGGCTTTTGTTACATCCCACAGATTTTGTATAGTTGTGTTTTCATTGTCATTTGTCTCAAGGTATTTTTAAATTTCTTCTTTTATTTCATTGTTGACCCATTGGTTTTTTAGTAGCATGTTGTTTAGTTTCCATGTAATTTTTTTTCTCGTTTCTTCTTCTGTGGTTGATCTCTCATTTCATACTGTTGTGATCAGAAAAGATGCTTGAGATAACTTCTATAGTCTTAAATTTCTTGAGGCTTGTTTTGTGCCCTAGTATGTGGTCAATCCTTGAGCAAGTTCCATGTACACCTGAGAAGAATGCGTATTCTGCCTTTTTTGGATGTAAAGTCCTGAAAATATCAATTAAGTCTAACTGTTCTATTACATCATTTAGGATCTCTGTTGCCCTATTAATTTTCTGGCTGGAAGATCTGTCTGTTGATGAGAGTGGGGTATTTAAAGTCTCCTACTACTATCTCGTTGAACGCGGCAGCAGCTCTGTAGGTTGCTGTTTTCTCCTCCAGTGGACCTGGGCCTGCACTCCAGCAACCATGTCTAAGAGACCTGCAGTTGGCATTGATCTTGGCACCACCTATTCTTGTGTGGGTGTCTTCCAGCATGGAAAGGTGGAAATAATTGCCAATGATCAGGGGAACCAAACTACCCCAAGCTATGTCACCTTTACTGATATCGAACGATTGACTGGTGATGCTGCAAAGAACCAAGTTGCAATGAATCACACCAACACAGTTGTTGATGCCAACCGCCTCATTGGACGAAGATTTGATGATGCTGTTTTCCAGTCTGATATGAAGCATTGGCCTTTCATGATGGTGAATGATGCAGGCAGGCCTAAGGTTCAAGTAGAATACAAGGGAGAGACAAAAAGGTTTTATCCAGAGGAGGTGTCATCCATGGTTTTGACAAAGGTGAAGGAAATAGCAGAAGCTTACCTTGGGAAGACTGTTACCAATGCTGTTGTCACAGTACCCACTTACTTTAATGATTCTTAGCGTCAGGCTACCAAAGATGCTGGAACTATTGCTGGGCTCAATGTACTTCGAATCATCAACGAGCCAACTGCTGCTGCTATTGCCTATGGCTTAGACAAAAAGGTTGGAGCAGAAAGAAATGTGCTGATCTTTGATTTAGGTGGTGGCACTTTTGATGTGTCAATCCTCACTATTGAGGATGGAATCTTTGAGGTCAAATCTACAACTGGAGATACCCACTTAGGTGGAGAAGACTTTGACAACCGGATGGTCAACCATTTTATTGCAGAATTCAAGCTCAAACACAAGAAGGACATCAGTGAGAACAAGAGGGCTGTCTGTGACCTTCGTACTGCTTGTGAGCGTGCTAAGCGCACTCTCTCTTCCAGCACCCAGGCCAGTAGTGAGATTGATTCCCTCTATGAAGGAATTGACTTCTATACCTCAATTACCCATGCCTGATTTGAAGAACTGAATGCTGACCTGTTCCGTGGCACACTGGACCCTGTGGAGAAAGCCCTTTGGGATGCCAAGCTAGACAAGTCTCAGATCCATGATATTGTCCTGGTGGGTGGTTCAACCCGCATCCCCAAGATTCAGAAACTTCTACAGGACTTCTTCAACGGGAAAGAACTGAATAAGAGCATCAACCCTGATGAGGCTGTTGCTTATGGTGCAGCTGTCCAGGCAGCCATTCTATCTGGAGACAAATCTGAAAATGTTCAAGACTTCCTGCTGTTGGATGTCACTCGTCTTTCCCTTGGAAATGAAACTGCTGGTGGAGTCGTGACTGTCCTCATCAAGCACAGCACCACCATTCCCACCAAGCAGACGCAGACCTTCACAACCTACTCGGACAACCAGACCGGTGTACTCTTTCAGGTTTATGAAGGTGAGCGTGCCATGACCAAGGATAACAACCTGCTTGGCAAGTTTGAACTCACAGGATACCTCCTGCCTCCCGTGGAGTTCCTCAGATAGAAGTCACTTTTGATATTGATGCCAATGGCATCCTCAATGTCTCTGCTGTGGAAAAGAGCACAGGAAAAGAGAACAAGATTACCATCACTAATGACAAGGGCCGTTTGAGCAAGGAAGACATTGAACATATGGTTCAGGAAGCAGAGGAGTACAAAGCTGAAGATGAGAAGCAGCGGGATAAGGTGTCTTTGAAGAATTCTCTTGAATCCTGTGCTTTCAACATGAAAGCTACTGTTGAGGATGAGAAACTTCAAGGCAAGATTAATGATGAGGACAAACAGAAGACTCTTGATAAGTGTAATGAAATAATCAACTGGCTTGGTAAGAACCAGACTGCAGAGAAGGAAGACTTTGAACATCAGCAGAAGGAGCTGGAAAAAGTCTGCAGTGCCATCATTACCAAGCTATACCAGAGCGCAGGAGGCATGCCAGGAGGAATGCCTAGGGGCTTCCCTGGTGGTGGAGCCCCTCCGTCTGGTGGTGCCCCCTCTGGGCCCACCATTGAAGAGGTGGATTAAGCCAGCCTAGCATAGGTTTAGCATTGTTCCACACAACATTGAAAGATTTCTCCCTCTGTGTCTGTTAGTATTTGTTTTATATATTTGGGTGCTCCTATATTGGGTGCATATATGTTGACAAGTGTAATATTCTCTTCTTGTATTGATCCTTTTATCATTTTATAGTGTCCTTTTTTATCTCTCTTTGTAGTCTTTGTTTCAAAGTCTATTTTGTCTGATATAAATATTGTGATCCTGACTTTCTTGTCATTTCCGTCTGCATGAAATATCTTCTTCCGTGTCCTCACTTTCAATCTATGTGTGCCCTTTGCCCTAAAGTGGGCCTCTTGTAGTCGGCATGTTTTAGGCTCTTGTATTTTAATCCAATCTGCCACTCTGTGTCTTTTGATTGGAGCATTTAGTCCATTGACACATAAGGTAATTATTGACAGACATGTATTTATTGCCATTTTAAACCCTGTTTTCCTGTTGATTTTATATTTTATTTGTCCTTTTGTTTTTCCTTTTGTGTTTTGATGGTTTTCTTTTGTATTATACTTATATTTTCTTCTTTTTGGGTTTTGTGACTCTACTGTATATTTTTGATTTCTGGTTACCCTGTTTTTCACGTGTGTTAACCCCTTCTTTTATTTACTTGGCTTAGACTGGAGTCATATAGCTTCAAACATTTTCTAGGGAAAAAAATCTACATTTCCTTCCTCTCCTTCCCCACATTTTGTGATTTAGATGTCCTCTTTTACATCTTCGTGTTTATCCTTTTACTGTTCCTTGTGGTTATCATCACTTTCACAGAAAATTTTTCTTTTGTTTTTTTAAATGTGTGTACTGGCTTATCTAAGTGATTTATTTTCCAATTGTAATTTTCTCTTTCCTATAGATTCTTACTACTTTTCTGTTTAGAGAAGGCCTTTCAATATTTCCTTTAGGATAGGTTTAGTATTGCTGTATTCTTTTAGTTTTTGCTTGTCTGAGAAGTTCTTTATCTCCTATTCGAAATGATAATCTTGCTGGGTAGAGTATCCTAGGTTGCAGATTTTTCCCTTTCAGGACTTTGATTGTGAATATATCTTGCCACTCCCTCCCTGCCTGCAGTGTTTCTGTAGAGAAATCAGGCTGATAGCCTTATGGGGGTTCCCCTGCAATTAACTCTTTGTCTTGCTGCCTCGAGAATCCTCTCTTTAATTTTGCCATTTTTATTATAATATGTCTTGGTGTAGGTCTGTTTGCGTTCATCTTGTTAGGGTGCTTCCTGTACCTAGATATCTGTTCCCTTCTTTAGGTTAGGGAAATTTTCAGCCATAATTTCTTCAAATGCATTTTCAATCCCTTTTTCTCTATCTTCTCCTTCTGGGATCCCTATTATGCATAGATTGGCACACTTTATATTATCCCATAGGTCTCTTTTATTGCTTTCAATTTTTTTCATTAGGCTTTCTGTCTGATGTCCTGATTGGGTGATTTCCATTATTCTATCTTGCAGATCACTTATTCGTTCTTCTGCATTATTCATTCTGTTATTCACTGCCTTTAGCTCAGCTTTTGTTTCAGCGAATGAATTTTCTAATTTTTCCTGGTGGCTCCTTATAGTTTCTAGTTCCTTTTGACAGTGATATGCATTTCTGTCCCTAGCCTTTCTTAATTCCGTCAGTATTTTCATCATCTCTTTTTTGAACTCAGTGTCTATTAGATTGAAGAGGTTGTTTTCATTCTGTGTTCTTTCAGGAGAATTCTCTTGATCTTTTAACTGGGAGTGGTTTCTCTGCTTCTTCATTTTACTTATATTTCTCTTGCTCTGTGAGTTTAGGAGAAACAGTTGTCTACTGTGGTCTTGGAGGGGTGTTTTTATGTGGGAACATCCCTGCATAGCTTGTGTGGATTTAATATTTTTTGGCACGAGGGCTGTTTTCAGTGTGGATACCTGCCGTGTCTTTCCCTAGTGTATGGTGGCCATTGATAGGAGATGTGACTGCTGTTGTGGTGACCAGAGCCTGCACTGTGTATTGAGTGGGGCCTCCTCTTTGCTCTGTGGTTGTCACTGCCCTGTCAGGGGCAGGGTCTGCTCCCTAGTTGTTGGAGTAAAGGCCACCAGATCTGTTTCTGAGCTACGTTTCTGGGCTGCAGTGTGAGGTAGATGGGATTGGAGTGCTGCTGCTGGGAGACGAGCCACTGCCTATTCCTCTGCCAGAGCTGTTCACTGGTGAGCATGCTCTGTTGTGTCACCTGTCATCTGTTGTGCAGGTTCACAAAGTACACTGTTGTTGGCACTGCCCTCGGTCCTGTCTCAACCTTGGAAACGCTAGCAATTGGCCCTGGTGTCCCTCAGGCATTGTTTTCACATGGCCACCAGCACAGATCCACTGAAGTCAGGTACCGGGACCACATTGGTCACACATCCAGACCCACTGTGGGATCTATGGGGGCAGCTCAGACCCTGGCCCAGCCCAGCACCCATGTGCAGGCACCCACGTTCATGCATCCACGTTCGTGCACCCACAAAGCCCACAGCTGCTTAGGACAGACCCGTCCCAGCCACAGGAGCACCCGTTGTCCACTCGGATGTCCTGCAGGCGCTGAATTTACAAATCCAACAGCGGAGGTTTAAATCTGCAGCTGGTGCAGCTGCAGGGAGAGATTTCAGCCCTGCTTCCTAAGTCACGTGGCCCCTGGGGCTCAGCTGTGGTTTCAGCCCTGCCTCTGGGAGTGGCAACCCACTGGCACCTACTCCCAGAGCCTGCTGAAGTGGCAGCTGGGCGCGAGACCCCGTGGAGGCCTGAGCCCCCGGTAGTGGCTGGGGCATGCTCTCCCAGAGGCTGAAGAGGTGGGAGCCAGTGCGTGGAGAAAGGCTGTAATGGCAGCCCCACCCCTCCCTTCATGCACCTCCTAACAAGGGCACTTTACTTCCATGGAAGGTCCGGGCTTTTTCTGGGAACAGCCCCCTTTGGGGCTGTACCACACTCCAGCCCCTTCACACTGTTTCCACAGCCAACCTCAGTCCTCTCCCTGGGTCTGTCCTCTAGACCCCGAGATCCAGCACCCAGCCCCCTCCCCTGCCAGTGGATGCGTGTCTCAGACGGGGATGTGCAGGGCAGTGGCAGGGACTGTCTGTGTAGGTCTGTCTCTGTTGTGCCTGCCACAAACCAGTTGCATTCTCCTCTGAGCCTCTTCTGCTCCCTTTCTGTCCCAGGTGATCTCCCCACAGCTGAGAGGGTTTTCCAGGGTGCAAAAACATTTCCTCTCTTTCAACTCCCTACCAGGGGCACAGGTCCTGTCCCAGTACCTCTTTTTGTTTTTTCTTTCATCCTACCCTATTTCGTGGAGATGTTTGTTGTCCTTTCAGGTATTTGAGGTCTTCCGCTAGTGTTCAGTAGGTGTTCTGTGAGAATTGCTCCATTTGTCGAAGTATTTTGGATGTATTTGTGGGAGGACGTGAGTGCTACTTTTCTTCTACTCCACCATCTTGATTTGATTCCCTAGTCTGTTATTTTTTTCTGAGTACAAGTGTTTTACCTCCTTAGTTAGTCTTATTCCCAGGTATTTTATTATTTTTGATGCTAATATAAATGAGATTGTTTTCTTTGTTTCAATTTCTGAAAGTTTGTTTTTAGTATGTAGAATTGCAACAGACTTCTGTTTAGTAATTTTGTATCCTGCATCTTAAGCAAATCCATTTATGAGTTCTAGAAGTATTTTGGTGGAATCTTAAAGATTTTTTTTTTTTTTTGTATAGTATCATGCCATCTTCCACACAGTGACATTTTTAGGTCTTTTGTTCCAATTTGGGTTTCTTTTATTTTTATTTCTTGCCTACTTGGTGTGGCTAGGATTACCAATACTATGTTGATAAAACTGGCAAGTGTAGGCATCCTTCTCTTTTCCTGATCTTGGAGGAAAATGCTTTCAGCTTTTCACTGTTGAGTATGATGTTACCTGTGGGCTTATCATATATGGCCATTATTAAGATAATGTATGTTGCCTCTGTACCCACTTCATTGAGAACTTTTATCATAAATTGATGTTGAGTTTTTTCAAAAGCTTTTTCTGCATCTACTGAGATGAGCACATTATTTTTACTCAAGTCATTAATATGGTGTATCATATAAATTGATTTTCCCTGAGATAAAGCACACTTGATTATGGTATATGATCCTTTCATTGTATTCTTAAATTTGGTTGGAGTGAATTTACATCTCTGTTCATTAGTGATATTGGCCTGTAATTAATTTTTGTGATATCTTTGTCTTGTTTTGATATCAAGGTAATGGTAGCCTCATGGAATGATTTCAGAAGAATTCCTTCCTCTGCAACTTTTAGGATTAGTTTGAGAGGATAGGTTTAACTCTTCTAAATGTTTGGTGGAATCCACCTATGAAACTGTTTGCTTCTAGATTTTTGCTTTGGGCCTTTTTAAAAAAAATTATTACTCGTTCAATTTCATTACTAGTTATTGGTCTGTTCATATTTTCTGTTTCTTCCTGATTCAGTCTTAAGAGGTTGTATGTTTTTAGGAATTTGTGCGTTTCTCCTTGGTTGTCCATTTTATAGATGTATAAAGGTTCGTAGTACTCTCTTATACTCCTTCCTATTTTTGTGGCATTATTTGGAACTTTTCCTTTTCTAATTTTCTTTTAACTGGGTCCTCTCTATTCCTTTCTTTTTTTTTTCCCATTGCCTCTTTTTTTTTCTTTTGCCTTCCTGTGCTTTTTACATTTTATTTTATTTTATTTTTTAACATCTTTATTCGACTATAATTGCTTTACAATGGTGTGTTAGTTTCTGCTTTATAACAAAGTGAATCAGCTATACATATACATATATCCCCATATCTCCTCCCTCTTGCGTCTCCCTCCCACCCTCCCTATCCCACCCCTCTAGGTGGTCACAAAGCACCAAGCTGATCTCGTGCTATGGGGCTGCTTCCCACTACCTATCTATTTTGCATTTGGTAGTGTATATATGCCCATGCTACTCTCTCACTTCGTCCCAGCTTACCCTTCCCCCTCCCCATATCCTCAAGTCCATTCTGTACGTCTACATCTTTATTCCTCTCCTGCCCCTAGGTTCTTCAGAACCACTTTTTTTTTGATTCCATATATATATATATGTTAGCATACGGTATTTATTTTTCTCATTCTGACTTACTTCACTCTGTATGACAGTCTCTAGGTCCATCCACCTCACTACAAATAACTCAATTTCGTTTCTTTTTATGGCTGGGTAATATTCCATTGTATATAGGTGCCCCATCTTATTTATCCATTCATCTGTCGATGGACACTTAGGTTGCTTTCATGTCCTGGCTATTGTAAATAGAGCTGCAATGAACATTGTGGTACATGACTCTTTTTGAATTATGGTTTTCTCAGGGTATATGCCCAGTAGTGGGATTTCTGGGTCATATGGTAGTTCTATTTTTAGTTTCTTAAGGAACCTCCATACAGTTCTCCATAGTGGCTGTATCAATTTACATTCCCACCAACAGTGCAAGAAGGTTCCCTTTTCTCCACACCCTCTCCAGCATTTATTGTTCGTAGATTTTTTTGATGATGGCCATTCTGACTGCTGTGAGGTGATACCTCATTGTAGTTTTGATTTGCATTTATCTAATGATTAGTGATGTTGAGCATCCTTTCATGTGTTTATTGGCAATCTGTGTATCTTCTTTGGAGAAATGTCTATTTAGATCTTCTTCCTGTCTTTGCATTGGGTTGTTTCATTTTTTGATATTGAGCTGCATGAGCTGATTGTAAATTTTGGAGATTAATCCTTTGTCCGTTGATTCATTTGCAAATATTTTCTCCCATTCTGAGGGTTGTCTTTTTGTCTTGTTTATGGTTTCCTTTACTGTGCAAAATATTTTAAGTTTCATTAAGTCCCATTTGTTTATTTTTGTTTTTATTTCCATTTCTCTAGGAGATGGGTCAAAAAGGATCTTGCTGTGATTTTTCATAGAGTGTTCTGCCTATGTTTTCCTCTACAGTTTTATAGTGTCTGGCCTTACATTTAGACCTTTAATCCATTTGGAGTTTATTTTTGTGTATGGTGTTAGGGAGTGTTCTAATTTCATTCTTTTACGTGTAGCTGTCCAGTTTTCCCAGCACCACTTACTGAAGAGGCTGTCTTCTCTCCATTGTATATTCTTGCCTCCTTTATCAAAAATAAGGTGACCATATGTGCATGGGTTTATCTCTGGGCTTTCTATCCTGTTCTGTTGATCTATATTTCTATTTTTGTGCCAATACCATACTGTCTTGGTTACTGTAGCTTTGTAGTATGGTCTGAAGTCCGGGAGCCTGATTCCTCCAGCTCCGTTTTTCTTTATCAAGATTGCTTTTGCTATTCGGAGTCTTTTGTGTTTCCATACAAATTGTGAAATTTTTTGTTTTATTTCTGTGAAAAATGCCATTGGTAGTTTGATAGGGATTGCATTGCATCTGTAGGTTCCTTTGGGTAGTATAGTCATTTTCATAATGTTGATTCTTACAATTCAAAAACATGGTATATCTGTCCATCTGTTTGTATCATCTTTAATTTCTTTCATCAGTGTCTTATAGTTTTCTGCATGCAGGTCTTTTGCCTCCTTAGGTAGGTTTATTCCTAGGTATTTTATTCTTTTTGTTGCAGTGGTAAATGGGGGTGTTTCCTTAATTTCTCTTTCACATTTTCATCATTAGCGTATAGGAATGCAAGAGATTTCTGTGCATTAATTTTGTATTCTGCTACTTGATAAAATTCATTGATTAGCTCTAGTAGTTTTCTGGTAGCATCTTTAGGATTCTCTATGTATAGTATCATGTCATCTGCAAACAGTGACAGATTTACTTCTTTTCTGATTTGGATTCCTTTTATTTCTTTTTCTTTTCTGATTGCTGGGGCCAAAACTTCCAAAACTATGTTGAATAATAGTGGTGAGAGTGGACAACCTTGTCTTGTTCCTCATCTTAGAGGAGATGGTTTCAGTTTTTCACCATTGAAACGATGTTGGCTGTGCGTTTGTCATATATGTCCTTTATTATGTTGAGTTAAGTTCCCTCTATGCCTACTTTCTGGAGGGTTTTTATTATAAATGGGTGTTGAATTTAGTCGAAAGCTTTCTCTGCATCTATTGAGATGATCATATGATTTTTCTCCTTCTATTTGTTAGTATGGTTTATCACATTGATTGATTTGCGTATATTGAAGAATCCTTGCATTCCTGGGATAAACCCCACTTGATCATGGTGTATGATCCTTTTAATGTGCTGTTGGATTCTGTTTGCTAGAATCAGAAAAAATCCTTGTTGAGGATTTTTGCATCTATGTTCATCAGTGATATTGGCCTGTAGTATTCTTTCTTTGTGACATCTTTGTCTCATTTTGGTATCAGGGTGATAGTGGCCTAATAGAATGAGTTTGGGAGTGTTCCTCCCTCTTCTATATTTTTGGAAGAGTTTGAGAAGGATAGGTATTAGCTCTTCTCTAAATGTGTGATAGAATTCACCTGTGAAGCCATCTGGTCCTGGGCTTTTGTTTGTTGGGGGATTTTTAATCACAGTCTCAATTTCACTGCTTGTGATTGGTCTGTTTATATTCTGTATTTCTTCCTGGTTCGGTCTTGGAAGGTTGTGCTTTTCTATGAATTTGTCCATTTCTTCCAGGTTGTCTATTTTATTGGGATACAGTTACTTGTAGTAATCTCTCATGCTCCTTTGTATTTCTGCAGTGTCAGTTGTTACTTCTCCTTTTTCATTTATAATTCTATTGATTTGAGTGTTCTCCCTTTTTTTCTTGATGATTCTCGCTAATGGTTTTATCAATTTTGTTTATCTTCTTAAAGAACCAGCTTTCAGTTTTATTGATCTCTGCTGTTGTCTTCTTCATTTCATTTATTTCTGATCTGATCTTTAGAATTTCTTTCCTTTTGCTTTGGGGGTTTTTTGTTCTTCTTTCTCTAATTGCTTTAGGTGTAAGGTTAAGTTGTTCATTTGAGATATTTCTTGTTTCTTGAGGTAGGAATGTATTGCTATGAACTTCCCTCTTAGCACTGCTTTTGCTGCATCCCATAGGTTTTGGGTCGTCATGTCTGCATTGTCATTTGTTTCTAGGTATTTTTTGATTTCCTCTTTGATTTCTTCAGTGATCTGTTGGTTATTAAGTAGTGTACTGTTTAGCCTCCAAGTATTTGTATTTTTTACAGATTTTTTCCTGTAATTGATATCTAGTCTGATAGCATTGTGGTCAGAAAAGTTACTTGATATGATTTCAATTTTCTTAGATTTACCAAGGCTTGATTTGTGATCCAAGATATGATCTATCCTTGGAATGTTCCATGAGCACTTGAGAAGAAAGTGTATTCTGTTGTTTTTGGATGGAATGTCCTATAAATATTGATTAAGTCCATGTTGTAGAATGTATCATTTAAAGCTCGTGTTTCCTTGTTTATTTTCATTTTGGATAATTTGTCCATTAGTGAAAGTGGGGTGTTAATGTCCCCTACTATGATTGTGTTACTGTCGATTTCCCCTTTTATGGCTGTTAGCATTTGCCTTATGTATTGAGTTGCTCCTGTGTTGGGTGCATAAATATTTACAATTGTTATATCTTCTTCTTGGATTGATCCCTTGATCATTATGTAGTGTCCTTCTTTGTCTCTTGTAATAGTCTTTATATTAACGTCTATTTTGTCTGATATAAGAATTGCTACTCCAACTTTGTTTTGATTTCCATTTGCATGGAATATCTTTTCCCATCCCCTTACTTTCAGTCTGTATGTGTCACTACGTCTGAAGTGGGACTCTTGTAGACAGCATATATATGGGTCTTCTTTTTCTATCCATTCAACCAGTCTATGTCTTTTGGTTGGAGCATTTAATCCATTTACTTTTAAGGTAATTATTGATATGTATGTTCCTATTACCATTTTATTGATTGTTTTGGGTTTGTTATTGTACGTCTTTTCCTTCTTTTGTGTTTCCTGCCTAGAGAAGTTCCTTTAGCATTTGTTGTAAAGCTGGTTTGGTGGTGCTGAATTCTCTTAGCTTTTGATTGTCTGTAAAGGTTTTAATTTCTCCATGAAATCTGAATGAGATCCTTGCTGGGTAGAGTAATCTTGATTGTAGGTTTCTCCTTTTCATCACATTAAATCTGTCTTGCCACTCCCTTCTGGCTTGCAGAGTTTCTGCTGAAAGATCAACTGTTAACCTTATGGGGATTCCCTTGTATGTTATTTGTTGTTTTTCCCTTGCTGCTTTTAAATTTTTTTCTATTTATTTATTTATTTATTTGTTTATTTATTTATTTAGCGGTACACAGGCCTCACTGTTGTGGCCTCTCCCATTGCAGAACACAGGCTCCGGACGTGCAGGCTCAGCGGCCATGCCTCACGGGCCCAGCCGCTCCACGGCATGTGGGATCTTCCTGGACCGGGGCACGAATCCGTGTCCCCTGCATCAGTAGGCAGACTCTGAACCACTGCTCCACCAGGGCAGCCCTGTATTTAATTTTTGATAGTTTGATAAATATGTCTTGGCATGTTTCTCCTTAGATTTATCCTGTATGGGACTGTCTGCGCTTCCTGGACTGGATTGACTATTTCCTTTCCCATATTAGGGAAGTTTTTAACTATAATCTCTTCAAATATTTTCTCAACCCGTTTTTCTCTTTTTCTAGAACCCCTATAATTCGAATTTTGGTGCGTTTAATGTTGTCCCAGATGCCTCTGAGACTGTCCTCAATTCTTTTCATTCTTCTTTCTTTATTCTGCTCTGCAGTAGTTATTTCCACTTATTATCTTCCAGGTCACTTACCCATTCTTCTGCTGCAGTTATTCTGCTATTGATTCTTTCTAGAGAATTTTTAATTTCATTTATTGAGTTGTTCATCATTGTTTGTGCTCTTTAGTTCTTCCAAGTCCTTGTTAAACATTTCTTGTGTTTTCTCCATTCTATTTCCAAGATTTTGGATCATCTTTACTATCATTACTCTGAATTATTTTTCAGGTAGACTGCCTATTTCCTCTTCATTTGTTTGGTCTGGTGGGTTTTTACCTTGCTCCTTCATCTACCGTGTGTTTGTCAGTCTTCTCATTTTGCTTAACTTACTGTGTTTGGGGTCTCCTTTTTTCCAGGCTGCAGGTTCATAGTTCCTGTTGTTTTTGGTGTCTGCCCCCAGTGGCTAAGGTTGGTTCAGTGGGTTGTGTGGGCTTCCTGGTGGAGGGGACTGGTGCTTGTGTTCTGGTGGATGAGGCCGGATCTTGTCCTTCTGGCAGACAGGACCGCATCCAGTGGTGTGTTTTGGGGTGTTTGTGACCTTATTATGATTTTAGGCAGCCTCTCTGCTAATGGGTGGGTTTGTGTTCCTGTCTTGCTAGTTTGGCATAGGGTGTCTAGCAGTGTAGCTTGCTGGTCGTTGAGTGTAGCTGGGTCTTAGCGTTGAGATGGGAGATCTCTGGGAGAGCTTTCACCATTTGATATTACATGGAGCCTGGAGGTCTCTGGTGGACCAATGTCCTGGACTTGGCTCTCCCACCTCAGAGACACAGGCCTGACACCCAGCCGGGGCACCAAGACCCTGTCAGCCACACAGCTCAGAAGAAAAGGGAGAAAAAAAGAAAGAAAGAAAATAAAAAGTAATAAAGTTATTAAAATAAATTTTTTTAATTATTAAAAATTAAAATGTAATAATAAAAAAGAAAAGAGCAACCAAACCAAAAAACAAATCCACCAATGATAACAAGTGCTAAAAACTATATTTAAAAAAATAGAAAAGAAAACAGACAGAACCCTAGGACAAATGGTAAAAGCAAAGTTATACAGACAAAATCACACAAGGAAGCATAAACATACACACTCACAAAAAGAGAAAAAGGAAATATATATATATTTTTTTTTTAAAAAAAGGAAGAGAGCAACCAAATCAATAAAGAAACCTACCAATGATAGTAAACTCTAAATACTAAACTAAGATAAACATAAAACTAGAAACCAGTCAGTCGCATACAGCAAACCCCAAGTCTACCATTGCTCCCAAAGTCCACTGCCTCAATTTTGGGATGATTCGTTGTCTCTTCAGGTATTCCACAGATGCAGGGTACATCAAGTTGATTGTGGGGATTTAATCCGCTGCTCCTGAGGCTGCTGGGAGAGATTTCCCTTTCTCTTCTTTGTTTGCACAGCTCCTGGGGATCAGCTTTGAATTGGCCCTGCCTCTGCTTATAGGTTACCTGAGGGTGTCTGTTCTTGGCCCAGACAGGACGGGGTTAAAGGAGCAGCTGATTAGGGGGCTCTGTCTCACTCAGGCCGGGGGGAAGGAGGGGTATGGAATGCAGGGCAAGCCTGTGGCAGCAGAGGCCAGCGTGGTGTTGCAACAACGTGAGGCGCGCCGTGTGTTCTCCCAGGGAAGTTGTCCCTGGATCACGGTGCCCTGGCAGTGGCGGGCTGCACAGTCTCACGGCAGGGGAGGTGTGGATAGTGACCTGTGCTTGCACACAGGCTTCTTGGTGGCGGCAGCAGCAACCTCAGCGTCTCATGCCCGTCTCTGGGGTCCGCGCTGATAGCCGTAGCTCGCGCCTGTCTCTGGAGCTCATTTAGGCGGTGCTCTGAATCCCCTCTCCTCGCGCACCCTGAAACAATGGTCTCTTGCCTCTTAGGCTGGTCGAGACTTTTTCCCAGACTCCCTCCCGGTTAGCTGTGGCGCACTAGCCCCCTTCAGGCTGTGTTCACACAGCCAACCCCAGTCCGCTCCCTGGGATCTGACCTCCGAAGCCGGCGCCTCAGCTCCCAGCCCCCTCCCGCCCCCGCAGGTGAGCAGACAAGCCTCTCGGGCTGGTGAGTGCTGGTGGGCACCGATCCTCTGTGCGGGAATCTCTCCCCTTTGCCCTCCGCCCCCCTGTTGCTGCATTCTCCTCTGTGGCTCAGAAACTTCCCCCCGCCCACCCCCTGTCTCCGACAGTGAAGTGGCTTCCTAGTGTATGGAAACGTTTCCTCCTTCACAGCTCACTCCCAGAGGTCCAGGTCCCGTCCCTATTCTTTTGTCTCTGGTTTTTCTTTTTTCTTTTGCTCTACCCAGGTACGTGGGGAGTTTCTTGCCTTTTGGGAATCTGAGGTCTTCTGCCAGCGTTCAGTAGGAGTTGTTCCACATGTAGATGTATTTCTGATGTATTTGTGGGGAGGAAGGTGATCTCCACGTCTTACTCCTCCACCATCTTGAAGGTCTCCCTCTTTTCCTTTATGTGTAGCTAGAGGTTTATCAATTTTGTTTATCTTTTAAAGAAGCAGATCTTTATTTCATTGATATTTTCTATTATTCTCTTAGTCTCTATTTCATTTACTTCTGATCTGATCTTTATGATTTATTTCCTTCTACTAACTTTGTGCTTGTTTTTGTTATCCTCGTTACTTTGGTGTAAGGTTAGGTTGTTTGACATTTTTATTATTTCTTGAGGTAGACTGGTAATGGTATAAACTTCCCTCTTATAACTCATTTTGCTGTATCCCATAGATTTTGGATCATTGTGATTTCGTTTTCCTTTGTTTCTAAATATTTTTAAGTTTCATCTTTGACTTTTTCAGTGATCATTAGTCGTTTAGTAGCATATTATTTAGTCTCTACATGTTTGTGTTTTTTGAAGTATTCTTCTTCAAAATTCAACTTCAAAATAGTTGATTTTTACTCTCATGGATTTTTGGTGAGAAAAGATGCTTGATATGATTTCATATTTCTAAAATTTACTGAGCATTCTTTTGTGGCCTAGCATGCAATCTATAATAGAATATTCCATGTGCACTTGAAGAGTACGTGTTCTGCTGGTTTAAATGGAATATTCTATGTGTCTAATAAGTCTACCTGGTCTAATGTGTCCTTCTATTCCACAGTTTTCTTACTGATATTTTTGCCAGGATGATCTGCCCCTTGAAGTAAGTGAAGTGTTTAAATCTCCTACTATTATTGTGATACAGTCCATTTCTCTATTTATATTTCTTAATATTTAATTATGAATTTAGGTGCTCAAGTGAGTATTTTGAAAACTTTGCTCTGAGAGAGAGAGTATCAGGGTCTATGTCTGGATGAAAAGGAATTTTTCTGGAGTGCCATAGTCACACATGAAGAGGGCATATTCCTAAGAAATGGGCTGAGGTTGTGGGGACAGACTAGAGGTGTGACATTCCACACCAATTTCTAATTGGTCCTAATATGTTTTAATATTATTCTTTTTAAAAAAAATTTATTTTATATTGGAGTATAGTTGGTTTACAATGTGGTATTTTTTCAGGTGTACAGAAGTGATTCAGTTATAAATATACAAAGATATATTCATTTTCAGACTCTTTTCCCATATAGGTTATTACAGAATATTGAGTAGAGTTCCCTGTACTATACAATAGATCCTTGTTGATTATTTTATATATAGTAGTGTGTATATGTTAATCCCAACCTCCTAATTTATCACTGCCCCCCCCCAACCATTCCCCTTTGGAATCCATGGGTTTTTTAAAATTGGATTATAATTGCTTTACAATGTTGTGTTAGTTTCTGCTGTACAGTGAGGTGAATAGCTATATGTATACATATACCTGCTCCCTCTTGGACCTCTCTCCCCCCCATCTCACCCATCTAGGTCATCACAGAGCACCGACTTGAGCTCTCTGTGCTCTACAGCAGGTTCCCACTAGCTATCTATTTTACACATGGCAGTGTATTTATGTCAAACCTAATCTCCCAATTCATCCCACCCTCCCCTTCCCACACTGCGTCCACACGTCCATTCTCTGCATCTGCATCTAATCCTGCTCTGCAAATAGGTTCATCTGTACCATTTTTCTAGATTCCACATAATGTGTCAATATATGATATTTGTTTTCTCTTTCTTAGTTCAGTCTGTATGACAGACTCTAGGTCCATCCACATCTCTACAAATGACCCAATTTTGTTCCTTTTTATGGCTGAGTAATATTCCATTATATATATGTACCACATCTTCTTTATCCGTTCCTCTGTGGTTGGACATTTAGGTTGTTTCCATGTCCTGGCAACTGTAAATAGTGCTGCAGTGAACATTGGGGTACATGTGACTTTCTGAATCATGGTTTTCTCAGGGTTTGTGCCCAGTAGTGGGATTTCTGGGTCATATATTAGTTCTATTTTTAGTTTTTTAAGGAACCTCCGTACTGTTCTCCACAGTGGTTGTATCAATTTACATTCCCACCAACAGTGCAAGAGGGTTCCCTTTTCTCCACACCCTCTCCAGCATTTATTGTTTGTACATTTTTTGATGATGGCCATTCTGACCGGTGTGAGGTGATACCTCATTGTAGTTTTGATTTGCATTTCTCTAATGATCAGTGATGTTGAGCATCTTTTCATGTGCTTCTTGGCCATCTGTATGTCTTCTTTGGAGAAGTGTCTATTTGCATCTTCTGCCCATTCTTTGGGTTGTTTTTTTGGTATTGAACTGCATGAGCTGTTTATTTGTTTTGGAGACTAATCCTTTGTCCGTTGCTTCATTTGCAAATATTTTCTCCCATTCTGAGGGTTGTCTTTTCATCTTGTTTATGGTTTCCTTTGCTCTGCACTCTTTACTTAGGTCCCATTCACTTATTTTTTTAAATTTCATTACTCTAGGTGGTGGGTCAAAAAAGATCTTTCTGTGATTTATGTCAAAGAGTGTTTTTCCTATGTTTTCCTTTAAGGGTTTTATAGTGTCTGGTCTTACATTTAGGTCTTTAATCCATTTTGCATTTATTTTTGTGTGTGGTGTTAGGGAGTGTTCTAATTTCATTCTTCTACGTGTAGCTGTCCATTTTTCCCAGCACCACTTATTGAACAGGCTATCTTTGCTCCATTGTAAATTCTTGCCTCCTTTGTCATAGATTAGATGACCATAGGTACGTGGGTTTATCTCTCGGCTTTCTATCCTGTACCACGGATCTGTATTTCTGTTTTTGTGCCACTACCATACTGTCTTGATTACTGAAGCTTTGTAGTGTAGTCTGAAGTCAGGGAGCCTGATTCCTCCAGCTCCGCTTTTCTTTCTCAAGATTGCTTTGGCTATTTGGAGTCTTTTGTGTTTCCATACAAATTGTAAAATTATTTGTTCTAATTCTGTGAAAAATGCCATGGGTAATTTGATAGACAATGCATTGAACCTGTAGATTGCTTTGGATAGTAAAGTCATTTTCACAATATTGAGTTTTCCAATTCAAGAACATGGTATATCTCTCCATCTGTTTGTGTCATCTTTGATTTCTTTCATCAGTGTTTTATAGTTTTCTGAGTACAGATCTTTTGCCTCCTTAGGTAGTTTTATTCCTAGGTATTTTATTCTTTTTGTTGCAGTGGTAAATGGGAGTGTTTCCTTAATTTCTGTTTCTAATCCTTCATTGTTAGCTTATAGGAATGCCAGAGATTTATGTGCATTAATTTTGTATCCTGCAACCTTACCAAATTCATTGATTAGTTTTAGTGGTTTCCTGGTGGCATCTTTAGGATTTTCTACGTATAGTATCATGTCATCTGCAAACAGTCAGAGTTTTACTTCTTCTTTTCCAATATGTACTTCTTTTATTTCTCTTTCTACTCTGATTGGCCACTAGTAGGACTTCCAAAATTTTGTTGAATAATAGTCGCCAGAGTGGGCATCCTTGTTTTGTTCCTCATCTTAGAGGAAGTGCTTTTAGTATTTCACCACTGACGATGATGTTTGCTGTGGGTTTGTCATATATGGCCTTTATTACGTTGAGGTAGTTTCCCTCTATGCCCACTCCAGAAGAATTTTTATCATAAATGGGTGTTGAATTTTGTCAAAAGCTTTTTCTGCCTCTATTGAGATAATCATATGATTTTTATTCTTTAATTTGTTAATATGGTGTATCACATTGATTTTGTGTATATTGAAGAATTCTTGCATTGCTGGGATAAATTCCACTTGATCTTGGTGTATGAGCCTTTCAATGTGTTGTTGGATTCTGTTTGGTAGTATTTTGTTGAGGATTACTGTATCTATGTTCATCAGTGTTATTGGTGTGTAATTTTCTTCTTTGTGACATCTTTGTCTGGTTTTGGTATGAGGGTGATGGTGGCCTCATAGAATGAGTTTGCGAGTGTTCCTCCCTCTGCAATTTTCTGGAAGAGTTTGAGAAGGATGGGTGTTAGCTCTTCTCTAAATGTTTGATAGAATTCACCTGTAAAGCCATCTGCCCCTGGACTTCTGTTTGTTGGAAGGTTTTTAATTACCATTTCAATTTCATTACTTGTGTTTGGTCTGTTTATATTTTCTAATTCGTCCTGGTTCAGCCTTGGAAAGCTATACCTTTCTAAGGATTTGTCCATTTCTTTCAGGTTGTCCGTTTTATTGGCATACAGTTGCTTGTAGTGGTCTCTTATGATCCTTTGTATTTCTGTGGTGTCATTTGTAATTTCTCCTTTTTAATTTCTAATTTTATTGGTTTGAGTCCTCTTCCTTTTTAAAATTTTATTTATTTATTTTTGGCTGCATTTGGCTTCATTGCTGCAGGCAGGCTTTCTCTAGTTGCAGAGAGCGGGGGCTACTCTTCGTTGCAGTGCATAGGCTTCTCATTGCGGTGGCTCCTCTTACTGCGGAGCACGAGCTCTAAATGCATGGGCTTCAGTAGTTGTGGCATATGCACTCAGTAGTTGTGGCTCACGGGCTCTAGAGCACAGGCTCAGTAGTTGTGATGCACAGACTTAGTTGCTCTGCGGCATGTGGGATCTTCCCAGACCAGGGCTTGAACCCGTGTCCCCTGTACTGGTAGGCATATTCCTAACCACTGTGCTACCAAGGAAGTCCCCCTTTTCTTATATATAAATTTATTTATTTATTTATTTATGTCTGCATTGGGTCTTCATTGCTGTGCGTGGCTTTCTCTACTTGCGACATGTGGGGGCTACTCTTCATTATAGTCCACAGGTTTCTCATTGCGGGGGCTTCTCTTGTTGCGGAGAACGGGCTGTAGGCGTGCGGCCTTCAGTAGTTGCAGCACACAGGCTGAGTAGTTCTGCCTCGTGGGTTCTAGAGTGCTGGCTCAGTAGTTCTGATGCACAGGCTTAGTTGATCCACAGCATGTGGGATCTTCCCAGACCAGGGCTTGAACCCATGTCCCCTGCATTGGCAGGCAGATTCTTAACGACCTAGCTACCAGGGAAGTCCCCTGTATCTTTTTTTTGTGATGATTCTGGCTAAAGGTTTATCAATTTGTTTATCTTCTCAAGGAACCAACTTTTAGTTTTATTGATCTTTGCTATTATTTTCTTCGTTTCTATTTCATTGTTCTGATCTTTATGATTTCTTTCCTTCTACTAACTGAGTTTTCTTTGTTCTTCTTTCTCTAGTTGCTTTAGGTGTAAAGTTAGTTGTTAATTTGAGATTCTTCTTGTTTCTTGAGGTGAGCTTGAATTGCTATAAACTTCCCTCTTAGAACTGCTTTTGCTGCGTCCCATAGGTTTTCGATCGTCATGGTTTAGTTGTCATTTGTTTCTAGGTACTTTTAAATTTCCTCTTTGATTACTTCAGTGATCTCTTGGTTATCTAGCAGCGCACTGTTTAGCTTCCATGTGTTTGTGTTTTTTTACAATTTTTTTCCCCTGTAATTGATTTCTAGTCTCATAGCATGTTGGTTGGAAAAGATGCTTGGTACGATTTCAATTTTCTTAAATTTTCCAAGGCTTGGTGTTTGAGCCAAGATGTGATCTATCGTGGACAATGTTCTGTGTGTCCTTGAGAAGAAAGTGTATTCTGTCACTTTCAGGTAGAATGTCCTATAAATATCAATTAAAAGTATCTGGTCTAGTTTGCCATTTAAAGCTTGTGTTTATCTTCTGTCTGGGTGATCTGTCCATTGGTGAAAGTGGGGTGTTAAAGTCCCCCACTATTATTGTGTTACTGTCAATTTCCCCTTTTATGGCTGTTAGCATTTGCCTTATGGATTGAGGTGCTCCTATATTGGGTGCATGAATATTTACAATTGTTACCTTTTCTTCTTGGATTGATCCCTTGATCATTATGTAGTGTCCTTCCTTATCTCTTGTAACAGTCTTTATTTTAAGGTCTGATATGAGTATTGCTACTCCAGCTTTCTTGTGATTTCCATTTGCATGGAATATCTTTTTCCTTCCCCTCACTTTCAGTCTGTATGTGTCCCTAGGTCTGTAATGGGTCTCTTGTAGACAGCATATGTACAGGTCTTGTTTTTGTATCCATTCAGCCAGTCCGTGTCTTTTGGTTGGGGCATTTAATCCATTTACATTCAAGGTGATTATTTATATTTACGTTCCTATTACCATTTTCTTAATTGATTTAGGTTTGTTTTTGTGGGTCTTTTTCTCTTGTGTTTCCCACCTAGAGAATTTGCTTTAGCATTTGTTGTAAAGCTGGTTTTGGTGGTGCTGAATTCTCTTAGCGTTTGCTTGTCTGTAAAGCTTTTGATTTCTCCATCAAATATGAATGAGCTCCTTGCTGGGTAGAGTAATCTTGGTTGTAGGTTTTCCCTCTTTCCTCCCTTTAAATATATCCTTCCACTCCCTTCTGGCCTGCAGAATTTCTGCTGAAAAATCAGCTGATAACCTTATGGGGATTCACTTGTATGTTATTTGTTGCTTTTCCCTTGCTGCTTTTAATAATTTTTCTTTGAATTTAATTTTTGTTTGATTAATATGTGTCTTGGTGTGTTTCTCCTAGGGTTTATCCTGTATGGGACTCTCTGTGCTTCCTGGACTTGGGTGACTATTTCCTTTCCCATGTTAGGGAAGTTTTTGACCATAATCTCTTCATATGTTCTCAGACCCTTGTCTTTCTCTTCTTCTTCTGGGACCCCTATAATGCGAATGTTGGTGCGTTTACTGTTGTCCCAGAGTCTCTGAGACTGTCCTCAAGTCTTTTCATCCTTTTTTCTTTATTCTGCTCTTTGGCAGTTATTTCCACCATTCTATCTTCCAGCTCACTTGTTCGTTCTTCTGCCTCAGTTATTCTGCTATTGATTCCTTCTAGTGTATTTTTCATTTATTATGTTGTTCATCACTGTGTTTGTTCTTTAGTTCTTCTAGGTCTTTGTTAAACATTTCATGTATTTTCTGAATCCGTGCCTCCATTCTGTTTCCCAGATTTTGGATCATCTTTACTATCATTACTCTGAATTCTTTTTCAGGTAGGTTGCCTATTTCCTCTTCATTTATTTGGTCTTGTAGGTTTTTACCTTGCTCCTTCGTCTGTAACATATTTTCTTGTCGTTTCATTTTTTTTGATGGGTGGGGCTGTATTCCTGTTTTGCTCGTTGTTTAGCCTGAGGTGTCCAGCGCTGGAGTTTGCAGGCAGCTGGACAAAAGCTGTGTCTTGTTTCTGAGATGAGGACCTTCAGGAGACCTCACTCTGATTAATATTCCCTGGGGTCTGAGGTTCTCTGTTAGTCCCGTGGTTTGGACTTGGTGCTCCCACCACAGGAGCTCAAGCCCAACCCACTGTATGGGAACCAAGATCCTGTAAGCTGTATGGCGCAGCAAAAGAAAAAAGAAGGAAAAAAAAAGAGTACAATAACAAAAAATAAAAAATTAAATTTAAATTAGGGAAATAAAAAATATATTAGAAAAAATATAAGTGAAACAGTAACAACAAGTTAACACAGAAGCACAAGAGCAAAAAACAAAAACAAAAACTGGAAAAGGCCTTAACTGTGGGGGTGGGGCTTAGGCGGGGGCAGGGACCTACGCTAAGGACTTGTGCCACTGGCAATGGCAGCATGGCTGGAGGGGTCGTTGGAGTGTGGAGTGCAGAAGTAAGGCCCTGGGTGGGGGTACGTGGACAGGGCTTAGGCTCAGCGCACCTGGAGGGGCCCTCTGAGTACAGAGGATCAGGCCCGGGACCGCAGCAGGGTCCCAGGGCCCAAGTGGGCAGGGGAAACGCCAGCCGCATTCCCTTCCGATCCTCCCATGTCCCTAGGGTATCTCCCCGTACCCGTTGCTCCCCTCACCATGGGTGGGCCCCTCTGGGCATGGGAACCCCTCCTGTCCCCCCAGCCGCCCCTCCAGGGCACTGGTCCCATCCTGCCTCCACTTCTCCTCCCCTGTCCGCCCCCCTCCCACGTCCTACCCGGTCGCTCAGGGGTTCATCCCGTCCCCTGAGGTGTTCGTTGTCCCCCACCAGTGCCTGGCAGGTGCCCAGTTATGTGATTCAGTTATAAATATACAAGTATCTATTCATTTTCAGATTCTTTTCCCATATAGGTTACTACACAATATTGAGTAGAGTTCCCTGCACTATACAGTAGATCCTTGTTGATTATTTTATATACAGTAGTGAGTATATGTTAATCCAGCCTCCTAATTCATCCCTCCCCTCCCCTTTCCCCTTTGGAAACCGTAAGTTTGTTTTTTGTTTTTAATTCAGGCATATTTATTGAAGATAAAAAACTAGAAATTAATAAAAGAGTAAGTGGATTTCCACAAATGGCTAACACAAATGCCCGAGTTTGTTTTTGAGGTCTGTGACTATTTCTTTTTTGTAAATAAGTTCATTTGTATCATTTTTTAGATTCCAAATATGTGGTATCATATGATATGTCATTTTCTAACTCACTTCAATTAGTATACTTATCTCTAGGTCCATTCATGTTGCCGCAAATGGCATTATTTCATTCTGTTATGGCTGAATAGTATTCCTTTGTGTATGTGCACTTCTTTATCCATTCATCTGTCGATGGCTACTTAGGTTTCTTCCATGTGTTTGCTATTTTAAATAGTGCTCAATGGACATTAGGGTGCATGCATCTTTTGGAATTAATGGTTTTCTCCTTATGTATGCCCAAGTGTGATTACTAGATCATATGGTAGCTGTATTTTTAGTTTTTTAAGGAACTTCCATACTATTCTCCATAGTGGCTGTACCAGTTTACATTCACACCAACAGTGTAGGAGGGTTTCCTTTACTCCACACCCTCTACACCATTTGTTTGTAGACTTTTTGATGATGGCCATTTTGAACAGCGTAAGGTGATACCTCATTAGAGTACTGATTTGCATTTTTCTAATAATTAAGGGATGTTGAGCATATTTTCATGTGTTTGTTGGCCTATATGTCTTCTTTGGAGAAATGTCAATTTAGGTTTTCTGCCCATTTTTTTATTGGGTTGTTTTTTTGATATTGAGCTGCATGAGCTGTTTGTGTATTTTGGAGATTAATCCTTTGTCCGTTGATTCATTTGCAAATATTTTCTCCCATTCCTAAGACTCTCTTTTCATCTTGTTTACGGTTTCCTTTGCTGTGCTAAAAGCTTTTCAGTTTAATTAGGTCTCATTTGTTTATTTTTGTTTTTCTCATTACTTTAGGAGGTGGGTCAAAAAAGATTTTGGTGCGATTTATGTCAGAGTGTTTTGCCTATGTTTTTTTATTTTCCTGTATGCGGGCCTCACTGTTGTGGCCTCTCGTGTTGCAGAGCACAGGCTCCGGACACACAGGCTCAGTGGCCATGGCTCACGGGCCCAGCCGCTCCGTGGCATGTGGGATCTTCCTGGACCGGGGCACGAACCCGTGTCCCCTGCATCGGCAGGCGGACTCTCAACCACTGTGCCACCAGGGAAGCCCTGCCTATGTTTTCCTCTAAGAGTTTTATGGTGTCTGGCCTTACATTTAGGTCTTTAATCCATTTGGAGTTTATTTTTGTGTATGGTGTTAGGGAGTGTTCTATTTTCATTCTTTACACGTAGCTGTTCAGTTTTTCTAGCAACACTTATTGTAGAGGCTGTCTTTGCTTCATTGTATATCCTTGCCTTCTGTTATAGATTTGGTGACCACAGGTGTATGGGTTTATCTCTGGGCTTTCTATCCTGTTCCATTGATCTGTATTTGTTTTTGTACGAGTACCATAGTGTCTTGATTACTGTAGCTTTGTAGTAGTAGTATAGTGTGAAGTCAGGGACCCTGATACCTCCAGCTCCATTCCCCCACCCCCACCCGCCCCACCAAGATTGCTTTGGCTACTCAAGGTGTTTCCATACAAATTGTAAAATTCTTTGTTCTAGTTCTGTGAAAAATGCCACTGGTAGTTTGATAGGGAGTACACTGAATCTGTGGATTGCTTTGGGTAGTATAGTCATTTTCACAACATTGGTTCTTCCAGTCCAAGAACATGGTATATCTCTCCATCTGTTTGTGTCATCTTTGATTTATTTCATCTGTATCTTATACTTTGCTGCATACAAGTCTTTTGCCTCCTTTGGTATGTTTATTCCTAGGTATTTTATTCTTTCTGTTGCAGTGGTAAATGGGATTGTTTCCTTAATTTCTCTTTCTGATCTTTCATTGTTAGTGTACAGGAACACAAGAGATTTGTTTGTTAATTTTGTATCTTGCGACTTTACTAAATTCATTGATTAGCTCTGGTAATTTTCTGGTGGCATCTGCACAAACTGCAGATTAAATCCCCATAATCGGCCCATGTTATGTTTTTCTAAAACTATAAGGGAGGAGACAAAACCATATACAAGTTGGCCCTAAGGAACATGAATAAACACATACATCCACATACACTTACAGGCACAGTGGGAAGACTCCGCCTTCCCCCCCTTCTCCTGCTCTGTCTTCTGCCAGGATGCACTGGCAACAGGGGCTCACTCCAAATCCCCCACCCCCACCAGGACCAACGCGGCAGCAGGCAACTGGGTGATGAGGATCAGTGTGCAGGATTTTAAACTAGGATTATGAAGTTAAACAATACTAGAAATAGCGGGCAAACAGACCAAACCAGCACTTTATTTTAAAAAGTTTTATTCTGCAGATTTAGAAATTTGAGATTTTTTAATAACTGCAAAAGAAATTCAGTCACACCTACTGATTAACAGAATGTAGCGGTGTATTATCTAAACAGAAATTGTGCTGATGTGCCACAATAAATTGTCTATTAGTAAAAAAATACACTTTAGGGCACAGCATCATATCACAAATTACAATAGGGATACTTTGCAAGAATTTATTCAAACTAGAGAATTCTGAGTAACTGTATCTTTTGAATGCAGCATTTAAAAATGTAACAACTCTGTGCATTCTTTTTCTTAAAAAACTGACCTTGTGTGTGTCATAGAAATGCTGCTTTATTGCTGCAGAGGTCAAAGTTCAAGGCTCAAGAGGTACAGGAGAGAATACAAAGGTAGCCTTAAGAAACTTGGTTTTGTTTATGTATAAAAAAGGTAAAGTTTATAAAAGTTAATTTACAAACCAAGAACAAAGTGGTATGCACGCCTTATGTACAAGCATCCTTAAAACATCAAAAGTTTTTAAATGCATAGCCTAAAAAAAAAAAAAAAGAGAGAGAGAGAGAGAAAACAACCACTGCCCCTTGCCAAACAAACAAAACAAAAAAAACCCCACCCCAAATCACACCATTATTTTCTTCTGGGTGATTACACATTTCTGAAACCACCAAATCCACAATTCACTCAATCTTTTCATGATACAGTATCTAGATGTGCACAAAAGCCATAAAACCTTAGTAACACACAGAACGATCTAAGAATTAAAAACACAAGGGTAAGGCATTCCTGCTGGTTAGTATGTCTATGGTGATATGGTTAACTTATAGATCCAAAGAGGCCACAGAACCAGTCTCACATGCTTTGGTGTCCTTCCCTAAGAAAAATGAGTTTTCATATACAGTAAGTAATTGTCTTCACTTGCCCCGCCCCACCAAAAAAAAAAAAAAAAAAAAGCTATAAATTCCTCTTGCTGTACATTTCTGTTAAATCCACTACACTGGTTATACATTTGAGGTGCTTTTTAAAAACGTGTGATTACCTCATGCATAATAAAAATGTGTATGCCAGGCCAGGGCCATAATAAAGTCTGAAACAGTGTACTTTGGAAAGAACAAAACTCAAATGCACCCCATTTACTGGCTGTTATTTTAACGGAAATCAATATGTGAAGTTAAGCAGTGACCATAGAAAAGTACAAAACTCATTACAAAGCATCACATCGTGGAGCCTGTAGCCAACACCGACCCCCAACATGCAGCAGGCAGCATGTTTCCCAGGCACGGTTCAGGGGATGTTCACTCAGCCTCTCCAGTTCAAACAAAGCGTGTGATACTAACACACTGCAGTGTCAATTATAGGAAAAGTATATAATACTTGATGGAGTGGTTCCATTTAGATTTAGTAAGTTTAACCCAGTTTCACATTATTTAATCAAGTTCCTATATTTTAAGAATTAAAAGTGGTCAATCAAGACAGAAACACAGTTTGCTCCAACAAGATAATTTGGATCTCCAGGAAGACACTTGTTTTGCCAGGTTTTAGGATCGCCTACGAGAGAAAAAAAAGTTCATGTCATTTCTGGTTGGTTAAACTGCTATCTGTAATGCTTTGCAATCATGGGACAAACACAAACATATATATTTAGATACAACTTTCCTCTATTTCTTCAGCATACCGCACTTGTACCAAAACTCTTAGTGCTATATATGTACTTCATTGGAGACCCACTGGAATCTAATGATCCAAAAGCTGTTGCAGATTTCTCGTTTATTTTTTATGTTTTCAAGTTTGAGCCTTTTAAAAAATGAATAAAAGTTAGGGTGATCATGTGCCTGGGACAGTTCCAGTTTGCCCCTGAGTATTATTATTAAGAGTACCCTTCTTGGGCTTCCCTGGTGGCGCAGTGGTTGAGAGTCCGCCTGCCAATGCAGGGGACGCGGGTTCGTGCCCTGGTCCGGGAAGATCCCACATGCCGCGGAGCGTCTGGGCCCATGAGCCATGGCCGCTGAGCCTGCGCGTCCGGAGCTTGTGCTCCGCAACGGGAGAGGCCACAACAGTGAGAGGCCCACGTACCACAAAAAAAAAAAGAAAAAAAGAGTACCCTTCTTTCACTTTCAAAAGTTTAGACAATAATTATATGATTACCCCATTTGAGCTGAGTATGAGAACACATTTCTCACACTTGACAGACCAAATGAAACCCTCAACACTGCAGAATTCGGTTAAGGAGCCTCCTCCCCTTTACAAAAAAAAAAAAAAAAAATCACTGAGACTGGGCCAGAGATTCTTAGCCCTGATCCTGCTGTACAACAAAACCATTCATGATGCTTCCAAAGTCATTGAACTGAGTAAGACTGAAGCAGGGCCTGGGCTTTGGAGTTTTTAACCAGCTTTTAACCAGGTGATTTGAGATTTGCAGCTACAGCTAAGGAGCCCTGGCAGTGGACTCAACGTAAAGAAGGCTGGGACAGCCATACACCTCTTGTGTCCATGGTAAGTGACAGTCAAAGCTGCTGCCTGTAAAGCAACAGTTCTCCACCAGGAGCAGTTCTGCCCCTCAGGGGACAATGTCTGGAGGCAATTTTGCTTGTCACAACTGGCATCTAGCGGGTGGAGGCCAGGGAGGCTGCTAAACACCCCACAGGGCCAAGGCTGAGAAGCACTGCAAACTGTAAGCTGTCCGTTACCTAAGCAACATCTGAGTCATGGTGGGCTCAGCAGTTTAAAACAGAGGGGTTTAACTTCACAGGTACATGTGGGCTTGTGCCATACTGCAGATAAATTGTTTAGGCAATGAGATAGTTACGACAACTCTTGGGAAAAACTTTATCTTTAGGTTCAAAATTCTTTCCAATATACTAATAAATGCTTCTTGGAATTAAGTCAGTAGCTATCAAAATCTACCTTGACTTTTTAAAACAGAAATTTATAGTAGCAAAAGCATTCCGAAGCCACACAGAATTACATAAAATTACATTTCTCTTCTAGGTGTACATACTCAAATTTAACACAGGAAAAAGTAAGTTGTTTCAATCTAACAAAATAACATGTTCTGTGGCACAAAACAAATTATACGAAGCATACTGATTTTTTTCGTATCTGGAAAAAAAATCGCTTATAAAACAAGTAACAACATAGTTACTTTAAGGACCCTCAACCTATTTTGGGTTAGAGGACGATCACAGCCCACACTAAAACCTGACTTTTGGAATATATGTTTTAAATGCAGTTTTATTAATTTTAATTCATTAGTTCAAACTAGGCTAATAAAATGTTTCTCAGTGGAGTTCCTGAAGAACTTTTCCCAGAAAATGGGGTAGTTATGAATGAATATATGTAATATTTTATGTTGGGTAATATTAAAATATGTTCTTTACACCATAAAACTCTATTTCATACTGTACCAAACTAAAACTGTATAATGCTCATCTGATTTATCAAAAATTCAGAAGAACTTTAAATTCTTTTTTTCTACATCAGGTTCAATTAAAGTGTTCTGTGCCATAAATATAGAAAGTTCTGACTTTAGTCTAACTGACTTAGTCACCCAAGGAAGTGAGAAATGTGAAAATGCAATGGAAGCTTTGAAATTATGATCTTGACAGCAATAAGCCATTTTAAAAGTGTATTAGAGAAGTTATTTTGAGTTTTACATGGAAAAACCATGGCCAAGTATGATCACAGTGTAAGGTCTTTTATCTTTCAAGTTTCTCTAGTGTGTGTGTGTATACACACACACACACACCCCTACAAAGTATATATATATATACTTTGTAGACTGAGAAATAGTAACCAAAAATAGAAATTATTACATAAAGGAATCAAATCATTTTAGTATAAAGATGAAAATGCATATATATGTAGGACAATATCAATTCTTCCACCTCATCTTAAAAATTTTGACAGAATAATTTTGTTGAACACCAAGAAACAGTCAACCTTTGGCCAAATCATCAATGTTTACAAGGCAGAAGCTTCTCTACCCTTCAGTTTTCATTTACAATATATGTACCACAAATAAACTCCAAAACACTGGTGATGCCTACAAGGCCACAGGAACAGAGGGAGGATCTGTGCACAGACAGCACGGGTAGCTCCGTCAGCCCACGGGTCAATCAACGACAGTACCCAAAGCCCCCAAAGGACAGAGTGAAGACAGCATACCCGACGAGGAGTCGGATGATTTTAGAGCAAAAGACCAACCGTCAGGAGTCATGGACGCACAGTGTGGTAAGCGCAGCTCCACGGGCTTCAGGAACTTGAGGCCATGGGGCCCGCACATCACTAAGGGGCTCAGCAGGGTCTCACCTGGGGCGGGGGGAGAGAGGTTAGACGGCTGGCTTCCTTCTAGACCCACGCCCTCCTCACCCTCCTTCTAACCATATGCTTTAAAGCCAAAGACGGTTAGTTCTCTGTAGTAGCACTGACCAAGAAAAATGTAACAGGAGCCACAGATGTAACTTAATATTTTCCAGTAGCCACATTAAAAAGGAACAGTTGAAGTCAATTTTAATATTTTATATAACCCAATATATCCAAAACATTATTTCAACATGTGAGCAATATACTGAATCTTTGAAGCTGGTGTGTATTTTACACTTCTAGCCCGTTTCAATTAAAACAGCCACAATTCAAGTGCTAAACAGCACAACGTTGCTGGTGGCTACTTCATTCAATCACAGCATTCTTATGGTATAAGACATACTCAAACATTTTACAAATGTTACTTATATCTTGTGTTTTTAATGTTGTATTTGCTACAGACGTGGTTTAAGAGATTCACGCAGGAGGGCCAACATGTTAGTATTCTGGCAAAATGTACGAAAATGAGCTAAAATAATGTATTTAAGGAAGCAAAGCACTGCTAAAATATTCTAAAGGACGTTGCAACATGGTTCATTATCATTTCATCCTGACAGATCTGGAAGACTGTGAAAAATAAGAGCATTCCTAGATTCCTGAAGCAGCTCAGAAACACACACCGCGACAGCCGATGGGGATGCTTCCTCCTCTGCAGCGTGTTTACTTGTGCTAGGTCTGCGCAGTGAGGAAGATCTGACCCGAGAGCCTTGCATTCCACCAGCAGGTGGCAGCACAGAGCAAGGCCTTTGGAGTGGGTGTTACCTAATTCATCTCTAGAGCTGCAAGGCAGGAAGGAACGACTCAAAGACAAAAATCTGGTGAGGTCGGCTAAGACTGGCGACTGGCTGGCAGGTACAGTAGTGCCCAATGACCCATCCCCTATTGTCACCGTCACAGTAAAGGTAGCACAGGCTCCCCTCTCCACAGTGCTCATTAGAGAGGCCCTCCCTTGTAGAAGGAACTTGAGGGCAGCCAGGGTGGGGGGAGAACAGAGGTCTAGGGTATCCTGTCTACTGAGCACAATAAGCTTTGAAAAGCACACAGGGCAACTCGAGTTATTGAAACTAAGCAGGAAATCACACACTCACCTTTCTCCTTATCCAAAGGCGGGAGGATGCTGTTGTCTCGGCAGACCTTGAAATAGATTTCCTGCTCGACTCCCTCAGGAATGGCTCCTTGTGGGATAATGATACTAACGCCGGTCTCTATGGAGCTCAGCACCCCGCCGTTGCTGTTAAATACGCCGCGGGCGGTGGCCACCACAGTGTGACCATCCTCATCTTCATCCTCTTCTACAGCTGAGGGACTGAGAGTTCAGAAATGGCCAATGAGTACATTCCTAGTCACATACAGGCACTTTCACTGCTAGTCTAGTCGGTGGTTTCATTCTCTTTCTCTCTCCATATAATCAAGCAGTTACTTACTTTAATAAGTTTTCAGTGACTGACAGACTTTACTCACAGGGATAACTAAGCATATTCTTCCTCGAGAAGTCAATGTCATTTTTAAAGGTAATAGTCACGTTTCCTTCATTACTGATTTTTTGCGATCAGAACATGTAAGGCCTGATACAGTGCTCACCCAATATTTTACAGCCATGAAACTGGTGTTTTAAAACTGATGGCACATCATGGTTTAATTGGTAGCATGTTTTTTCCTTCTTAGTGATACGTAAGACAGTGGTGCATCTCACAACTGATGGCATCTTAGACCTGATAAAATACACTAATTAGGCTCGCTCTCTCCTGAGGATTTCTGGTGTGCATACTATGGCCTTCCCTCCCCACTCCCTAAGCACAGACGCCCAATTCCATGAGGTAATAAAGACTCCGGTGTGGGCAATCGCTCATGGAGAGGAGATGGTCCATTCACGCGGTTCACACAAAGACGCCTGAGGCAGAGGGGATGTGGTACCAAATCTCCTTCAAAAGTGCAGGCTCTCAGGACTTCCTTTTATTTTCCCCTCAGGACTTCTTGAAGCAAAATTTTGAGCCAGGACTAAAGGTGAGCAGAAAGATGGGCCAACAAAATGAAAGTGAGTGCAGGGAGCTGCGGCTTCACTCCTCCGTGGCCAGAGCAGTGGGCATGGGCTCCCCGGGGGCAATGGTACCGCGGGGCCCCTGTGAGGGGGCCGCTCCTCCACATCCCCTGGCTGGCCTGTCCTTCCGCTCGGGAGGCAGCCTGCCGGTGGCCCGCGAGTACTTTCTGCGTCAGTGGCTTAGGGAGGTTTCTGCATGGCGAGCACGGGTCTTGTCGGTCACTGTGCAGATGAGGGGAGGGGTGTAGGGAGTGTGGCTCCAGGCAGGCTGGGTTCATCTCATTTGCTCAGCCATCTGATCAAAACTATTAAGAAAGCTCTTTTTTAAACAACCATTTTGAGGTTATTACATCTTCTTTTCAAACTCACTGCTGAATAAACAGTGGATGAGGAATACAGATACTCTATTATTTTTGAGATATTCTCCAAACGTGCTGCCCCAGCTGGAGGTCAGAGGTCATGGGAAGCCAGGGCCGGTTAGGAGTCTGGCTCTGAGGTCAGAAGTCAGACCAGTGGCTGGGTCTAGGCTCCCTGAGCATGGCTGTGTGACCCTGAGTGAAATACAGTGCCTCTCAGCCTGGGTTCTTACACAATGGAGATAATGAGCACCAGCTTTAGTGCCTCTTGCAGAACCTTTAGTCATTCCAACATTTTGGACAGCACCATTCAGCTTAAAGTTTGAGTTGAAATCATCAGTCAGGTTCCCAAAACCACACCCAACTCATGTGAGAGACATCACCAGGCCAAGAAAAAGTCTTACCTCACGGGCACAGCTTTAGGCCCTGTGCTGATACTGTTTACTTGATATTTAGGCTTATTATCTGTGTGGACAGAGAACGTCTCAACTCCACTGTCAAACTCCGGAGGCTGCGTGGAACTGTGTGCTTTCACCAGAGTTTTCGGAGAAGTGGGGGCTTTGGAAGACAAGTCAGGTTTATGTGCAGTTTCGCTCGTCAGGAGATTGTGACTGAATTTAGGACTTTCAAACTTGCGTTCAAATGGCCGCGCAGAACTTGTATATGGTTTTGGTGTGAATCGATTGTATGCTGGAGTGATCGTTTTCTGAGTCTGTTCGGCCCCGTTAGCTGGGGCTTTATCTGGGAAACTTTTCTGGGGATAGAAAGCAGACTGGGCAGCGTCTTCTCGGTTGGCTGGTCTGTAAGCTGCTGGCTTATTCTGAGATGGAGGTGGGTCTGGTTTGGACACTAAAGAGCTCTGAAAATCCAATGACATGGAATTACCTGTAAAACACACACATATAAGTATTTCAAAAACTTCCTGAAAACAGCTACTGAATACTATGTTGTACATCAAAACTAATATTATAAGTCAACTATACTTCAATAAGAAAAACAATAAAGTACATTCGGTGGCTTGAACAAAAAAAGCATTACAAACCCATCTCTAACTGACTGTAATGGTTTGTGAGATGGAAAAGATGTTATAATGGGTCAAGAATAAAATCTATCCAGATGAGTAATTCATTCATGAAAGTTATCAACAAGTGATTCTGTGGGAGACCGTGGTGACCATGTTAAACTAAGTTTTTAGGAATAAACCTTGAAACAACTTTTCATCCATACAGAAAACAAAAACCAAAACGCCCTTCCTGACACAAGTTCTAACAGTCATCTGATGTCCCTCTCATCTTAACCTGTCCTGGTGTCAGAGTCAATGACTGACTGGGTCTGGGTCAGCAGTCTGAGGACACTCTTGACCCCTGGTGGCTGTGTGTGATGCTGAGGGGCCAGGAGGTAGCAGGGACACCTGGGACAGTGTTCATGTACCTGCTGCCTGGAGTCAGGGTCACGTGGCTGGGAGTCCTGGCCTCCAGAGACTGGCATCGGAGTGACCCCGCTCCAGTGTCCACAATAAATTAGAAACAGAATGACAAAACTGGCCATGTTAAAAAAAAAAAAAAATCAGTACTACAAAACTCACCATAATTAAAGTTAAAAAAGAAAAGTCACAGATTGGCAGAAGCTATGTACAACACATATAACTGATTTTAAAAAAAATTAGGATCCAAAACCTATGAAGAATACCTATACATCCATAAGAAAGAATCAACCAATAGGAAAATAGGCAAAGACCTGAACAAGCAAAAACGCAAGTGAAGACTAGACTAACCAGTAATCATACAATAAGATACTCAACATCACTATTAATTAGGAAAATGCAAAACAAAAACAAAAAACATCATTTCACATCCATTAAATTGGCAAAACTTACTTACAAGTCTGGTAATGCCAAGCATTGGCAAAGATGTGGAATAACAGAAATTTCCATGTACAGATCTTCCTCGACTTCCCAGGGGAAGTTCAAAGTAAAAAATGTGCTTAATACACGGGACCTACCAGAATCGTAGCTCAGCCCAGTCTCCCTGAACGTGCTCAGAATACTCTCACTAGCCTACAGTTGGGCAAGATCATCTAACACAAAATATTATAATAAAGTGTTAAATATCTCATGTGAGCTATTGAATACTGTCCTGTAAGTAAAAAACAAGACTGGCTCTCTGGGTCCAGGACAGTTCAAAGTGTGTCAGTTATTCACCCCCGTGATGCAGCGTCTGACTGGGGGCTCTTCTCACAGCCGCTGCCCAGCTTCACGAGAGATTGTATTGCTTATTGCTAACCTGAGAAAAGATCGAAATTCGAAGTAGTTTCTAGTGAATGTGCATCGCTTCTGCACCATGTAAAGTCAAACCGTCATAAGTCAGGGACCCTCTGTACCGCTGGTGGCAGTGCAAAATAGCACCAACTGAATTCTATGAAATAATTAAGGAAAAAATCATATCAGTGCTATACAAACTCTTCCAGAAATGAGAGAAAGAGGGAACACGTCCCAGCTCTCTTTCATGACTCTAGCACAACTTTGATACCAAAACCAGACAAGGACATTATAAGGAAATTATAAACCAAAGCTCCTTGTGAACATAGTAAGATAACTTATTACAGAAACAAAATGAAGGAGACAAATCTTAGGATCGTCTTCGTGCGTTTGGCCCTCTGTATCTGCGGATGCAGAGCCCATGGACACAGAGGGTCGACTGTACTACACCAGTTACACGGGGGACGTGTGTATCCGCAGATTTCAGTGTGCGTGGTGGGATGGGGGTGAAGTGGTGGTGGTGGGGGGGGTCCTGGGATCAGTCCCCTGCGAATACTGAGGGACAATGTACATACAAGAAAAAAACAGTTGACAAAATGCTTTCAGCAAACTAGGACTAGAAGGGAACATTCTAAACATAATAAAAGGCACCTACAAAAACCCCTACAGCTAACATTGTAACGGTGAAACATTCAATCGTTTCTCCCCACAATGGGGAACTAGCAAAAGATGTCTGCCACCATCATTTCAACTCAACATTTTACTATGATGTCTCAGCCAGTGCAAAAATGGCATAAGGTTTGGAGAGTAAAAATTTAAACTTTATCGGCAGACATGATAGTGTGTAAAGAAAATCCTAACATAAAGTAATATCAAATTATACCCCTGGGATTGGACTCCTACATAAATACAGAGGAGCACTGTCTCTAGGAGCAAAACATCACCAGGAGATGGGTGAACTGTGGTGTATCCTTTGAAAGCACCAAATGAGAAGAGAGATGTTGGTTGGGAGGGTGGAGGCAACAGTCCCTTCCAGGACGTCTAATGGCTGTGGAGCTGGGAAGGTGGCATGAGGCAGTGGCACTTACTGGAAGGCAAAGGGAAGGATTATGGGGAAGGGGAGAGGAAGATGAAGGAAGCAGGAGAGCGGGGAGAGGAGCTGGGCCAGTGGCCCGGGAAGAGAGGCAGTTACTGCTCAGAGATGTGAAGGAGAAGACGTGGGTGCACACGCAGGGACGCCACCCTGAGGTGAGCGCTCTGGAGCTGATGGGATCTATCTTGATGAGCCTCCGCCACAGAACACAAATGCAAAGACGAGGTGCTCAGGGACACGTATTATGTGAAACTCTACGGCCGCCCTATATCCACATGCGAAGACGGACATCACCATAATTTTTACGAACCACCATTCAAACATTTAGTTTTGGGCATACTGGTAAACAAAAACTACTTTCAGAAATTAAGCTATGTTAAGGAGGCAGGTTAAAATCTATTTAGCTAAAAGGCTTGTCCGATATAACTGTCATTATCATAAAAAAGAAGAGGTACTTTTAACAAAGCCCCTTATTTTTCGCTGTTCTCAGCCCAGAGGTTTCTAGCACGTACTTTTCATCTTGTAAGTGTGAGTCTATTACAGTGGTCCTGCCAACTCCTGAGCCGCCTACCTTCGCCGAGTGTCCCCTTGGTGTGTGAGTGGAGGCTGAGGGTGGTGCTGGGGCCAGGCTGGGTGGCCTGGCTGTACTGGGCGGGTGGCGGCGGAGGGGGTGGTGTGGCCTGCAGTGGGTCATAGCGCTTCTCCCCAAACGGCCTGTCCACAGCTTCAGCCTCAGCAGACTTCCCCCTGTGGAAAAATGAGGAAATGCCAACACCTACAGACGGATCCACATTCACAAAGCAAGTTCCCCTTCTTCTAAGTATCCCTGAGGGGTTTTTTTTGAGAATTTCAGTTTACCCTTATGAGTGTGGGTACTCTACCAAAAAACACAAACAAGTCCAACCAGTCACCAGCACAAGAGGTGTAAAGGCAGCACAGGTATTTTAAGAATATTAGTAAAGCATCCAAAAGACGGCAACCAAAAGGCAGATGGAATTCGGGGTATACTTGTACTATTCAACACTGTGGTCTACAAAAAATAGTAATGGCTGGTAGGTTTAATGAAGTCGTCCAAATATTCTGAAAAATATTTATTGGCCCAAATCCTCATTAGATTCCCTTCTGGTGTAGTGCCTAAGAAGGCATGAAGCACCATCTTCTGGTGCAGGCTAGGCACCACAGAAGGTGACGTCACGGGCCAGGGGCTGGCAAGCCCTTAGTCAAGGGCTGACAAGAAATGCTATCAGCTTCTTGGCCATACGGCCTCTGTCACAGCTATTCAAACTCTGCCCCAAAGCAGCCAAAAACAGCTTGTAAATCAAAGGGTACTGCTGTGTTCCAGTAACACTGCACCTTTTTTTTACTTCAAAATTTATCCTGGATTTACCAGATCCATTTTTTGTTTAGCAATTGCTAGAGCAGCAAATACTGCTTGATTTTTAAGGCTCATTTAAATCAAATTGTGAATGTATGCTTATTTTTTCAGATTCCCAATTGTTAATATAGAACACGTAAAATTCACACAAAAGAAATCTTTAAAACAGGACCCATAATTGCAACACTGCCCTCTGAGCTCTGCAGAGCCAAAGCTGTACACTGGCTTTACGTGCACACGCAGTCACACAGACGCTTGGAATGTACTTTCACAGAAGACTACTGTCGCGGAGTCTACTCATGATCAGCTTTAAAGCCACGCCATTATCTCATTTTGGGTGTCTGGACTAAGCACTGAAGACGACGTTAACACCTGCAAGTGCACGTAATGCCAGTGCCACAGCGAGGGACCCTCACGTCACAGCCTCACACCAGTGCCCCGTCTTACCACATGAAGCTCCTTTCCAAGTAGTCAGAGCTAGTATAAGAGCCAAGAAATCTAGGTGATGGCAAAGCAAGCGCAACAGAAAAATTAAAGAAAACGATCAATCTAAGTTTGCAGCAAACAGAACTCAAATGTCATTTTAAAGCATCAACCAAAAAACACACATCCACCATTTCAGCATACTTCAGTCTATAAAGGAAACCACCACTGGCTCTCATTTAGCTCGGGACACCAGCAGCCGGTGGAGACGTGGAACGCAGCTAGGCCCCGCCCGCCCACCCTCCACACACATGGGGCTCTGGTGGGCAGCAGTGTGGCTAAGCTTCACTCCTTGGCCCGCTGCCCACTCCTGGTGCTGAACAAAGAAATGAAATAAAGCAGCGGGTTCTGAAGTGGGGGTGAGTGCTCTGTTGAAAGAAAGGGGGCTAGGCACAGAAGTCCAGAGTGAAAACACAGAAGTGATGCAGCACCACAGCTAGCACGGTACGGATACACGATCAACACGTGCTCCTTCCGAGCCTGACGCTGAGCCCCGAGGTGGGCAGAGCTGCCACGCTGACTCCCTTGGTCTCCACCTCTCTCATCTAATAATGCTACATGCACACAAAACCACCTAACGCCAATCTTATGCTTAATTCTTGTAAGCTGAAAACCACCAACATTTATCTTGAGACCTGGAAGTCTCACGGTAGGCTGCGTCTTCAGAGGTAGATATTCCAGTGACAGAAATCACATTAGATGCCCTGAAGGAGACAACTCAATCTCTGAGCTGCAGCACGTGCACAGACCCAGATGGAGCCTGCTCTTCTAGCCCTGGCCTGGAATCCTGGCAACTCCTAACTTGCTTTGGAGGTGATGTCAGGGCTGCTGTCTCCTCACCTCTCCAGCATCAATGTGGCTCAACAGACTGTGAGACTGGGTGACAGCTACCTGCTTCTGGGGCACTTATCCTGTGCTATCAAAGACTTCTCCCTGCTCTAATTCCCTCCATTTTTAAGGTGTGCTTTTAAGTGGAACAAAAGCACGCATTATCTGGAAGACGGTAACTTTGTTATTTCTATGTTTTACTTTAGAGAATAAGGCCTGTAGGCAATCTATTGGTGACAAACAGTAAATAGTTTTGAAATGTAAGACAAAGAGGGCCCCATATTTTAAACTATTTTCCAATTATTAAAGTTGTATTAATTGGGCAAAAGAGTAAAACAGCATTAGAAAGGGAAGGCATAGAAACAACTTCCTGCTGAGTCATCTTCTAGGATACTTGAGTCTCCTTTCCAACTCTCTAACCATTAAAAACCTATATGGGAGGGCTTCCCTGGTGGTTCAGTGGTTAAGAATCCGCCTGCCAATGCAGGGGACATGGGTTCGAGCCCTGGCCCGGGAAGATCCCACATGCCGTGGAGCAACTAAGCCTGTGAGCCACAATGACTGAGCCTGTGCTCTAGAGCCCGCGAGCCAGAACCACTGAAGCCCACGCACCTGGAGCCCATGCTCTGCAACAAGACGGCAATGAGAAGCCCACGCACCGTAACAAAGAGTAGCCCCCACTCGCCGCAAATAGAGAAAGCCCGCATGCAGCAAGGAAGACCCAACGCAGCCAAAAATTATTTTTTTTAAAAAACCTTATTATATGGGAAAATGCAGCATTACTTTCATATACAAAGGAAGGAAAGGCATCCTACTATTCATCTCAAGTTAGACTTTCTCACCCCATAACACTACCAACAGTAAACAGTAATATCAAACCGAGTCCGCAGTGAATCTACAGAGACAGACATGATCTCTTTCTCATGGGACCTCTGCCCAGCAAACACTGGTTCCTCCCAGGGCTGTGGACGTGAGGAGGAGTGCACCGGGGCTTGTGCTGAGCCTTGGTCACTCCACATGGAATGACTGAGCCCCTCCACCGCCAAGTGCTCGGCAGTGTTCTAGACCATGTCTGAAAGCTATACGTCATAGATATATTACTGAGTCTTCTCTCCAGAGAACAAGATTCACACAAAACCAAAAAATACCTTGTCATCTGATTCCCTAGCAAAACTTTTAATTTACTTTTTAGACCTAAATGTATCCTGTTAAGGCTGTATTCTATTTACCAAGTATGTAAAAGGATAAATAAAATCTCTCTTTAAACTGGACTCCCTTCTGAGAGGAATGAATATGTTTAAACAGCTTCAGTAAAAGTGGTGACGCCCTTCCATCTCATGGAAGGTGAGCTTCTCAGGCTCCACGCCTAGCTCATCCTGGTCTGGACTCTCTCCAGATGCACTGGGCACCTCTCTAGGCTTGTGTTAGGGGAGGCTCACAACACTCGTGCAAGACTGTCTGCTTCAAACAGAGCCCGAACTGCACCACTCACAGTTCGCAGCTGTGTTTCTCATAAACTGCTTTCTTCCGTAGACAAAGATTTAAATGGATAACAGTGGAAAAGGTTTTAAATCTTCACTTTAAATGATGTCTTAGAAGGCAAGTGGTAATTGAAAGTAGGTTTTTAGGGACTTCCCTGGTGGTGCAGTGGTTAAGAATCCGCCTGCAAATGCAGGGGACACGGGTCCGAGCCCTGGTCCGGGAAGAGCCCACATGCCACGGAGCAACTAAGCCCGTGCACCACAACTACTGAGTCTGTGCTCTAGACCCTGCAATCCACAACTACTGAGCCCGCGCACCTAGAGCCTGTGCTCCGCAACAAGAGAAGCCACCGCAATGAGAAGCCGACGCACTGCAATAAAGAGTAGCCCCCGCTCGCCGCAACTAGAGAGAGCTCGCGCGCAGCAACGATGACCCAATACAGCCATAAATAAATAATTTTTTTTAAGTAGGCTTTTAATATTAGAGGTTTTAAAGTATATTCTAAAAGAATTTTCACTGATCAGCAAGTGACAAATGATATGTTCAGACAGTCCGAAGCATCTAATTCAGTAAAAATCTTCATGATTTTAAACTTAGGCACAAAAGTGATTTGTGGTTGCTTTTTTTTTTTTGCAGCACGCGGGCGTCTCACTGTTGTGGCCTCTCCCGTTGCGGAGCACACAGGCTCCGGACGCGCAGGCTCAGCAGCCATGGCTCACGGGCCCAGCCGCTCTGCGGCATGTGGGATCTTCCCGGACCGGGGCACGAACCCGTGTCCCCTGCATTGGCAGGCGGACTCTCTACCACTGCGCCACCAGGGAAGCCCTGTGGTTGCTTTTTAATGTCTCATCTTGGCTACGCAGAACTACAGTCCCAGTTATTCACTCAAACACTAATACGGGTATCCCTAGGGAGATTATCTAGATGGGCCCTTCTCAAGAGGAGTTAACAGCTTCCCTGAGCTCCGAGACCACTAGGCATTTCCCTTCCTGCCCTGCAGACTTAGGACTTGCTCAGCCTGGCCCCACAACTGTGTAAACGAATCCCTTGTAATAAATCCACATCTACTTCCATTCTGTGGGCCTGTTCTGCTCAAGTATGAACCCACCTGTGCCTGTGTGTGTTTATACTCCACTCTCAGAACCAAATTCACCATTAGTCAGGGCTCAACCAGTGGCAGAACCAGAACGGGATACAAACTCACACGGGCACATGTGGGTTTGTAGTTTGTACCCCAAAAAACACACAAGAAAGAAAACCAAAAAACCCAGTAGACAAGCAAACAGAAGGGAGCAGCACAGACAGGAAAAAGACAGCAGGAACCTGGGGCTCACTCCTAGCTCTGCCCCTGTCATGGCCCCTCGCTGGAGCTTGGGTTCCTCATGTTTACAGCTAGACCAGAAATCTCTAAAGTCTCCTCAAGCTCAAACAATAATAAACGACAAGTTTTCTCTTGACTTGGAAAAAAAATTTTAAAAACTCTTTAGTATCGTCCCTCAATGTCACTCCCCAACACAACCCTACTTTTTTTTTTTTTTTTCCGGTACACAGGCCTCTCACTGTTGTGGCCTCTCCCATTGTGGAGCACAGGCTCCGGACACGCAGGCTCAGCGGCCATGGCTCAAGGGCCCAGCCGCTCCGTGGCATGTGGGATCCTCCCGGACCAGGGCACGAACCCGTGTCCCCTGCATCGGCAGGTGGACTCTCAACCACTGCGCCACCACGGAAGCCCTAACCCTACTTTTATTTTTAAAAAACAAACAGAAGAGAAGGATGAGAACGTGTGCTGCACAGAAGGGAGAGACTCTTAAAAATCAGGGTCTTAACCGTTTATCCTCTCTTACCTCAAAACGCTTTGATTTCAAAATCCTTTGATTTTAACATATTTTTAATGCAAAAAATTTACATAGCTGACGCTAGAGTTTAAGAACAAAAAACACACATCCCAGAGCTAGATAGAACACACACTGCTGAAATGCTAAGAGCCTACAGAAGTCATGTATTACATAGCTAACTATTTTCCTTCAAAATATACTGAACTTAGGACTTCCCTGGCAGTCCAGTGGTTAGGACTCTGCACTTCCACTGCAGGGGCAAGGGTTTGATCCCTGGTCAGGGAACTAAAATCTCGCATGCCAAGCAGCAAGGCCAAAAAACAAAACAATACACACACACACACGCACACACACACGCGCGCGCGCGCGCACACACACACACACACTGAACTTTGTGTGATTAACTGCACTTTATGTTTCATCTTATTTTTAAAAGGTAAGTCTTAAACAAAATAACTCACTTGGAAGAGTAACTAGAAAACTGTGGCTGACTCTGAGAATGAACCGGCTTGGCGGGCTCTGAGAGGTGGCTGGCAGGGACATGTGCAGAAGGCTTGCTCTCAAAACTTCTTCGATCAAAGTAGGAGAGCTGTTTTCGATAGTATTCTTCATCTTCCTCAGGATCATAATGATTTGACCGAACAATGTCTTCAGGCGGCTTCATTTGAGGTTTTTGTGGTTCGGGGATCCTGATAATGAATGATAAATGAAATAACTTTTGAGAAGTTAATTTGACAAATAAAATGGAATACGTAAGTTTCACCTTGACCTTCCACTGACTGCTGTGGTTACTCAGGATCTGGCTGAGCAGTGCAGCAGTCAAGGTGGACATTCCCAGTCCCGTGTCCTCATACATTATACTCGATGGCAACACTCTCCTGGCCCGTGAGTCCTAAACACAACCTATCTATTGAGCTTGATAGTGACCTCGTTAGAAGCAGCTCATCAGAAAAAGAAAAGTAAGCCAGACAGTGGAGGGCTTCCTCAAGTACATGCACCATCATCGTCAGCAACAATAAAAACCGAGAGCTGAAGAACTTTACAGCAGGATCAATAAATGATCCTCATATAAGGAAAGAGCTCGACATGTCCAAAGTTCCAGAGGACACAGGAAGCACGTGGCAAAGAAAGTACATTATCAGCAAATTAAGGCACTGTTACATAGGCCCTAGTTAGCAAATTTCAGAAACTCCGCATCAAAAATGGATAAACTTAAATACGTTTCACACCAAGAAGGGGCTAAGCTTTCAGTTAGTACATGTTTACTCTGTGTAGAAGAGCTTATTTGCTAGTGATCCCAGCTAAAGGAGACATCACAGTAGTTTACATTTTCATGAAGAGCAACAGACATTAAAATCAGAGGAAAATGTACATGTTAGACAGTAGTTCCTCTTTATTACAAGCACAAATATAAGCGAATGAAACATATTAGGCCAAAGAACTGTATTCAAATGCAGCCCATCAACTTAGCAGCAGCCAAATCAGGCCACAGCTAAGAGCACAGCTGGCGGGTTCCTCTCCCAGCAACTCCTGTCAGCGTCAGCTTCATCCCTCCTGGCGCTTTCTAAAGGATTAAGTTTAGTTATCTCATAGCTATCTGAGTCTGTTTCCTCACCTCTAAAAACTAACAGTTTGCATGTCCAAAAGCACTATTAAACTAAAAAACACAGTCCAAAAGTAATTAGGGCTTTAAAAACTGTACTTTAGCCATTTGCTAGAGAAATATGTGTTCGAAAGATTTGTTAACTGAAAGAATAATAAAGATGTGTTACAGAAGGTATAATACATAAAGCTGTTTACTTTTCCTTCTAGGACCACTGTTTTAACTGCAAAAGCTGGAGGAGTTCACCTAAGGACAAGGGAGACCTCTGCCTTCCCTGCCTCCTCTCTAGTAAGAGGGCCACACTCTCAGTCAGTTGTAGGCCACAAGCCTGCAAAGCACCCACCTGTGCAGTGTTCTGTCGTGTTCAATGAGCTGATTCTGAGCAGGGGCTTTAGGACCTAGGACGGGAGCACCTGCAGGTTTAGACGTGACCTCTGGAGGCTGCAGAAAAATAAGACACACGAGCCTCAGGGAGAGATCATGAGAAAACAGGCTTCGTTTAAGGGGGAGGGAACATTATGAAGCGTTACGCACAACAGTCACTGAATGTGCTCTGAACGTGAGGCAGGAGACACAATCACGTATTTACCTTGAAACCAGAGTTATGGTTTTCATCCTTCTTGCTCTCCACTGATGCAGACCTTTTGTTTTCAAACATTTTCACTCTGGTGAGCACTGACTGTGGCTTCATCGCTGGGTCTTCCTCTTCCTCGACCAGAGCTGGGGGTGGAGGCAGTGGTTTGGTACTTGCGGGCGGCACTTCCGGCTTGTGCTGAGGCGGGACAAGGGCAGCACCGTGGAGAGGCTCGTAGTGGCCCGGGCCTGCTTTGGAGGTGAAGCCTTGGGGCGGGACCTGCTCATAACTCCGTGAGTACTGGTCAAAATACTGCTTAGGCTCGGACGCCTTGGGGCCTGTGGAGGAGTAGGGCTGCGCGTCTGGCCTGTACCTCCCATGCACGTCAAACCCAGGAGCGGGCTGCTCTTCGTGCCGCAGGGTGGAGGTCCTGAGTGGCGGGTCGTAGCGCGGTCGGCTTTCATAGGACAGAGGGGTTGGCTCCTCGAAACGTGGGAAATACCCTCGTTCTGAGGACTCCTCGGGATGCTGTCTGGAGTCCAGGTCTCGCGGGTGCTGATTATCAAAAGAAGGCCGGGGCTGGTACGGCTGTTTGTCATCATAATAGGACCACTGCTCCTCATACGCAGGGATGCGGTCGTCATAGCGCAGACGATGGTCGTAGTTTCGAGGAAACTGGTCCGTGTAGTTTGAGGAGTCATATCTGTAGGCAGGCTGCTCCAGGTCCCTGCTGGCCTGTCTCTCTGCGTATGGGGGCTGCGGCTCATAGCTCAGACTGGGCTCCTTGTCTAGCCTCTGCCCTGGGTGAGCAACAGCTGGCTGCTTCAAAACATGGTTCTGTCTCATCACTTCCTCAGGATAGGGATCCTTCCTATATACCTGTATAAAAAATCCACGCGTAAGGACACAGGCTTGTTTCAAATTCTAGTCTATTTTAAGACAAACTATGATTTAATATGTAAAAATGGCATGTTCTACCATTTATTACCAGGACAGAAACAGATTAGTGGAGAAAGCCAGTTTAAGTGAAGCTCAAACTTTACAATGCAAGTAGGGGCTTTTACTTTTCAGCATACTAAATGAAAAGTGAGTTAAAGATACTTTAACTTTTTAATTATTAAGTTTAGTAGAAAATTAATGCACTGAACTGTTGATTCCACTTGATTTGGACACTGAAAATAAAATCAAAAAGAAAATTTATGGACACCATAATTTATAAAACATAAAGAAGTTTAAAATGGGTCTGAACTATAGATTAAGAAATTCTGACAACCTAGAGGGGTGGGATAGGGAGGGTGGGAGGGAGACGCAAGAGGGAGGGGATATGGGGAGATATATATATATATATATATATACATATAGCTGATTCACTTTGTTATACAGCAGAAACTAATACAACATTGTAAAGCAATTATACTCCAATAAAGATGTTTAAAAAAATAAAAAGAAAAAAGAAAGAAAGAAATTCTGGAAGATTCTGAAAGCCAAACATTAAAAAATAATAAAAATATTAAGTACCAATCCCAATTAAAAGGCCTATTTTAAAATAATCAGTATATCACTGGAAGCCATGCAAATTATAGAACCGAAATGATTTGTACTGATTTGAAAACAGTATGGTGCATAAGCCCACAGTAAAAAGCAAAAGGAACACGTAAAGGGCAAAGCAAACACAATCATGTGCTAGACTGATGGAGAGCAACAGATTAGTGCAACACTGCAGCACAGGTACCTTTGCTGGATCTACATGCGACGACAATGATGGCTCTTGACCTCTTAGCATTATGTGAGCTGCCTCAGTGCGTGGTGCTCTTAAAGAATCAGCTTGTGGTGAGTCAGAGGTGAAAGGAGCTGGGGTGGGCTCCTCCAGTCTGACATTAGTTAAGTTTACATTAGGATTAACAGCAGAGGTTGATGATGCTGGGTTTGTTTCAGGCGAAAGGTAAGGGCCTGGAGATGAGGCTTCTGCTTTCTGTGAAGTGTTTAAAATATTTTAAATATAGTGTTTCTGTTTACTGCTAACTTCCCACTTCCATTTATAGTGGTTGATAGACATACATTTTAAGTGTGCTGAATAACAAAACTATGACCTCATGTCCTGAATTTTTTAAATTTCAATATACTGCTGTCTAAGATAAACACACAAAGTTTAGAATTAAGTCCTTGGTATTCTCAAGTTGAAATTAAAGATTAATTCTTAATCTGGAGAAAGGACAATATATTTTTAATTCAATCACCATATCCTAGACTTTAACAATGCACCTCTAACTGCAAAACGTTGAATGCTTGCTGCTTACCTGTTGAGAGGCTGTCTTAAGTCCAGGGGAGTCTATTCTATGAACTGGCTGTGGCTGCGCTTGTGGTGAGTAAGTAGGATATGTCTGGTGGTCATGATGCATTCCAGAGGAGTCCTCTCTGACAGGCTCAGAGGACCGTGTAATGGCAGACTCCGGGGGAGTCCCCACCTCATCATTAAGAGTCTCATCTAGTTCTTGATCAGTGTAGGCCCCGCCTTCTGTATCTGTATCTTCATAGTCAGAAGTATGTCTACTGTCCGTGCTATACATTGAGTATTCACTACCTGGGGCTGACAGGTAGGACAGACGATCATCATGCAAATCAAGGTCATCACTTGTAGCACCATCCGCCTGGGTCAAATAGAAGTAAATTAAAAATTTATTCAGTAGTTCTTTAAGAGATGGCCTTTATTTTACAAGGGAGACTGAAAAGGATACTTTTCTTTGCAGAAATCACATCTGTTTCTTGAAACTTCTGGTGAGGAAAGGTCAAGAAGATAGTACAAGCACACATGCAGACACACAGAGCATCCTTTGAGATCTGAAGGGCTTGGATGAGTGGAACGTCGGCTGGCCGGCCGTGACAAAGCCCCAGAAGACAGCGAAGGAGCCCTGGCCCCACTCTGATTTTGAAACCTAGTCAGTCACTAGCTTGTCAGCCCAGAGGAGGGTGAAGAGGGAGAGTGCTGCCAGACCAAGCTCACAGAAACAAAGACACAGTGACTGACAGAACAGCGCACGTGAGAATAACCAGGAAAATAAACGCCACAGTTCAAGCTGAACAAGAGTTTATGTATATATAAAATCTATATATTAAAGAAAACAGCTTCTTAAAAAACTTGGTATTTGGCCCTAGAGCTTTATAAAACACAACGGAAAAGCATCATCTAAGTGCTGGCTGCCTAATTAAACTAAGAACTTTTAAAAATTATTCTTCACAGATGGATGCAGAGAGGGAAGTGCAGTTATGACTCTCTTTTACAGACAATTAAGAGCTGAGTTAGCCTTCAGTCTGCACTGATTATCTTCTGAGCAGACCAGAAAGAACGGAAGTATTTGAGGGAAAGGGAAGTACAGTGCTGCAGTCAACAGGCTGTCATGGATACTAATTTGAAGCTAGTGCCCGTATTACACACAACAGTCCTGGAAGACCATGCCTGGACCCTGCGCCCAGAGAGGCACGAGAGCTGGAGGATCCAGAACCCAGAATTCTGACGGCATGGACTGAAGGATAAACAAGGCTCGAGCCGCCTGAATGGTGCTTCCCCCACAGTCCCAATCCTGGCTCTGCAACAGCCTGACCCTGAGCCCTGCCTTAATGGGAAAGACCAGCCTTCCGTGACTCTGGCTTTCAACAGATCACCTGCCTGGTTTGGAGAGTGAGCGCACTAGGGCTATGCTCTATGTTCCGGCAGAGTCTCTCCCACTGAAATCTCAATGGCTTGAAACCTTCTTGCTATCTACTTTGATCTCTGACTCGCGGGGTCTGGAAGACTATAACCCAGGAGCCAGCCAGGGAAGTATTTAAGGCCCTGGGGAAGAACAACTCAACTCACTAACCTGCTCAGCTTTTGCAGTGGTATGAAATGCAGCTTTTGCAGTGGTATGAAATGCAGAAGTGAGCAAGAACCAGGAGTGCTCTGAACCAGAAATGACATATGCTTACATGTTAAGAAAGCCTCCGGATGATTTTTCTTGGTTTAATAGGGAACATACAAGCCTGTCACAGAAATTGCAAAAAGGAACTCTTCCTAGCAATCAGATCAAAGTAGTTAGCTCAGGAGAGTCGATGTGAAATGAAGTGGTTTTAGTTTAAGAATCTATTTGGAGAAAATATACTTGAATGGAAGGGGGGCATAAATCAAACTTGATTTAAATTGTAACACTTTTTCTGATTTACGAAATGCATCAATCTATTCTAATAGTAAATGACCTATTAGACCTATTAATAAAGTTAATAAAATTAATTGAGATGACCTATTTTCCTCACACAAAAAGCTGGGAGAGCTAGACCTTCATTTTAAAATCCAAGCAAAGAAAGGAAGCACACAATAGTATCAAAGAAATCACAGAAAATTAAGATTTGTGGATTTAAAAAACCTCTCAGATAGGTAGACATGTATACCTTGTGCATTTATAAACTAATATCATTTCAAAAATCACCAGTGATACCGCAAAAAAAAAGAAAAGAAAAATCACCAGTGAAAGCTATTAACATTCTACCTGACCAAGGCTGCTGGCAGAACTGTGTTGTCATAGAAGATTAGTATGGAGAGGACGGTAATCCTTTTAATCAAATGCCACAAGAGTTAAGAATTAGTAACAGTGTGTCGTATAAAGTGGTGTAGTGAGTTTATTCTACCTGCCTCTGTCTATAAAGCGTCCCGGCTGATATGTCAGTTACTCAAAGTGGTCTCAGGTTCTCATGTGTACGGTCCACCGCCCAGAGTGGTACTGAGGAGAAAAGGCATGGTTCTGACACAGGACCACAGGTGGGAGCAGCAGACACTACCTCTAGATGTCAGCATTTCAACATCTCTTCTTGGCAGAGGTTGTGTTTTCTGGGTGAGGGGCACGGGGGTTCTAAGCATGCAGCATGCACGGCCACAGCACCTGGGGCCATAGCCAGGCAGAGGAAAGGAGGGGCCATGCAGGGGCAAAACACAACAAAAACCAAGCCGACAAGGAAATACAAAAAACAAAATAAGAGAACAGATATTCTCAATCTTCCCTAGCAACTAAAATATATTAATATTGTGTTCATCTGAAGGTAAAAGACATTTAAAACAAAAGATTCTTTTAACTGTATACTTTGAGAAAATTATTATCTCTCCCAACAAAATAAACAGGACTTTCCCATCAAGAACTGCTAAAAGACCAGAAAGACTTAACAACAGAAAGTAGTTATTTTAATCTTTATAAAATCAAAATTCAAAGCCAAAAGGATGTATTGCTTTGTCTAACATTTTCAGTACGTTTTAAGAATGTTAACAGGTGCTGAGTGAAAAAAAAATTCCTTAGGTAAAGATTTAGGGAAATGCTTAAAGTAGCAAAGTAAGTCCTTTACTTCAGACCTCTCAGAGGCATCACCACGCTGGTGGGTACTGTGCTGCTCCAGGGCGCTTGGTTTGCAGCACGGTGGTCCCCAACCATTCCTTGCCTTCAAAGTGCCTCTTCTTCAGGGCGAGTCCTGGATCTCACATGCTGAGCACAGCACTTTGGGGACCACTCATCTAGCCCACCCATTCCCCTTGTTTCCAGAGGAAGAAACAGAAGCCAGGTTCAAAGTCATTCCTCAGTCAGACAGGGGCAGAGTCAGAACTCAACCCTGCTCTTTTAAGTTACCCTCTGAGAATTCTCTGAGAATACCACTGAATGGTAATTCAGTGGGGAGAGAAACTTCAGAATCTTCTACTATCAAAAACAACTTTCATAACCCTTACAAATTATAAAAACCTAAAAGCTAATGCCCCAAATTACTTTAATAAGTTGATCCAATTAGAAAACAATGGTGACTCAAAGGCTTCTCTGATTAGTTATATAATTTATCAAATGGGTTAAAAACAGGAAATTTCTTACCTTTCCCTCAGAAACCCACACCAACTGGTTCTGTTGTTGCTGAATTGCTTCTTTCAATGCACCATACCAACCGTCATTCATTGAATTTAAATTAATTGTAGCTGCAAATAGATAACATTGTTCTATGATTACAACACAGCAAAAGTCAGAATTCACTCAACCATTGCTTAGAGTTCAGTCACCACTACTGAGTTATCTGACAGATAGTATTGAGGACACACCTCTGGAAATGTCTATTTTGGCACTGAACCATTTCTTTCAATCAACAGCAGCCATTAACACAACAACAAGCATAACAGGCAAAGGTTATATGAGTTTTAATATTTGAACAACACAACATTTTTGCCCACATATTGTTGCATAGACACTGTAAGCTGAAAGAAGGCCTTTAATATACTCACTTGTAAAAAGATGGTGATTATTTTTACGAAGTTTATGAGACCGCTCATATAATTTCCTGGCGCTTTTCCTAGATTCTGGACATAACCTCATCCTCATTGTTTTCACACCTTGCTTAGAATCAGGGTTAAGGAACACTACAATTGGATACCACTGGGCATAATTCAGACGATCAACTGCATTTGGTGTTACATCCAATAAAGCATGTTTATCCTGAAGACACAAGAAAAAAATAAACAAGGACGCAAGACACGGTAACTAAGAAGCATCACCTTCAGAAAGTCACAGCTGAGACTACATTCCAATGGGAATGGACGTTTAACTGTGCTCCAAAATGTCTCAGGAGCACACATTAGAAAAAGGTGTACTCAGAAGTTAATGCAATATAATTTCTAGTCCAATTTAAAAAGAAGTTTTAACTAGCTCACTTTTAAGATAGCCCAAATACTTGCAAGCAGAGAGTGAAAATAAGTGTAACAATTTAATGTTCCTGATATGGCCTTGTGAGTAGCAACACATTCCTAACATATAAATATCAAAGTGCAACCTGAATTGTCCTGATGCGGTATCAAGTCTATCGACATATGTGAACACTGTATACTCTTTTGTGGTAATGAAAGCTCATCTTTTCAGGCACGTACTACCGTTCCACTGAAAGTGATTATTTTAATGTCTCAGTAATTTACTTACGGTATACCAGTAATAACTTTAGAAAAACTACCTTCTACTTTCAGTTTAACCAAACCCATCCCACTGAGAAACACAAAATTCACAGCTTACAATGAAACGGGTCAATTTCTAATAACTTACTTGATCTATTATTTGCTTTATTGTATGAAGGCGAATAATACCAGAGCTCCGTTGGTCAGTTCCAGCATCTCGAGGTTCACTTTCTAGTCGTGCAGTCAGGACAAAAACAAAACACCAAATTTCCACTGGTTAGGTCAGTTTCTCAACTGCTGGGCATAATGACACGCTGGGCTCCATGACGTGTAGTTGTGGGGGCTTCCCGTGCACCACGGCCTATTGAGCAGCATTTCTGGCCTCCACCCACTGGATGTCAGTAGCAGCCCCCCACCTCCCTTTTGCTCCCACGGTGACAAACAGAACTGCGGCCAAATGTCGTCTCTGGGACAGACCCACCCTGGCTGAGAACCCCCGGTTACATCAATGCTTCCAACACTGCTGGGATCAGACGGCAAGGGGGAGAACTTCCCTGGTGGTCCAGTGGCTAAGACTCTGTGCTCTTGATGCAGGGGGCCCAGGTTCAATCCCTGGTCAGGGAACTAGATCCCACATGCATGACGCAACTAAGAGCCCACATGCCCCAACTAAAGATCCTACATGTCACAATGAAGATTCTGCATGCCACAACTAAGACCCAGCACAGCTAAATGAATAAGTAGGTAGGTAGGTAAGTAAGTAAATAAATAGTTTTTTGTTTTTTTTTTAAAAGCAAGTGGGCCACTCACCCCGGTGCAAAATTCAAGGGAGTGCCCCCAAACCTCAGAAGTCCAATAATATTTGGATGCAATATGTTCACAAAAGCAAAATAAATACTTCAAAATGAACATTTTAAATAGAATCAGTAAGTGGAGGGACTTCCCTGATGGTCCAGTGGTTAAGAATCTGCCCTGCAATGTAGGGGACGTGGGTTCAATCCCTGGTTGGGGAACTAAGATCCCACGTGCCACGGGGCAACTAAGCCTGCGTGCTCTAGAGCCTGCATGCCCCAACTAGAGAGAAGCCGGCATGCCACAACGAAAAGCTCGCGTGATGCAACTAAAACCTGATGCAGCCTGACTAATTAATTAATTAATTAATTATTTAAAAGAAAAGAATCAGTAAGTGGAACGTGAGCAAAAATTATTTAGGACTGTCACTTGGTCAAGAGAAACAGCCAAATATGGCAATTCTCTCAATTGAAAATAAGCTTAAAAAAAATGTAGATTTACAAAATAATATTGATAAATTTGCTTCCATTAAAACCAGAAAGGTAAAATTATAAGTTATGTGTTTGGTCTAAATAAAATATTTAAATTTAAAATAATGTCAGTTTTAATACTCATGTCTTCAAAAATTTTCCAACTATTTTCATGTTCTGGAAAAAACAGCCATTAAAAAAATATATATAATATATATATAAAAACATGTATATAGGGATTTCCCTTTTTCTTTTGCTCCAGTGTGGCCTGGCATGGCACTGTCTGCAAACCTTTTTCACATTGAGGCATGTGAGTGGCAATGGTTCTGTCTGTATGGCACACAGATACCCTGAGGAGGCCTCCCCACAGCAGGGCCCGCCCGGCCGCAGACGGCTGCTCAATACCCGGGCAGGCCCACACTCAGCAGCAACAACTACAGCAGACTGGCTGGGGAGTCCTGGGTTAGGGACCTCTTTTCACATCAGCAGAAGGGGACTTGGGAGCAGAGAAGGCTGTAACTTGTGACTATGACACAGCCTGTGCTTTCACACTGGCAACCTGTGCCTCCCTCCTGGCGCAGAACACGCCAAGGCAGCTTGGGCTGATTTCTAACCACGCGTCTCAGAGGTCCACTGACATGAAGGCTTTCACCGAAAAGGCACAGCGATGTCTGAGGCTCTGGTCACAGGAAAGCTCAGAAGTTAGAGCTCTGGTTGTTCAGATCAGACAAAGACAGAGACATGGAAGTTCAGAGGTCAGGCTGAGGGACAAGGGGATGATCTGGGAGAACAAGGCCATCGCGAGACAGCAGGGCCAATCTCCAATCTGGTGGACATGGGAGAACGACGGAGGGAGATCAACTGGGAGGTTCTGGGTGGAGAAAATGCTACTAGTCTCTAAACTCAAAATACTCTCGTTAGATTCAAATAGGATACATAACTAAGCGATCTGAATCCCTTTCGTAAGAGTCTGGTTGTAGAGTAAACCCAATTAATCAACCAATTAGTCCTTAAGACAGAGCTTTCTAAGTCTTCACACTTGCTTTTCCTAAATTTAAAAGCCCTAAGTTTGGTTACAGGTGGTATCTATACATATCAACTTCTTCAGGCAAAATGTTATCTATAAGCAATGACCAAAAAAAGATCTCTTCTGAAAAGACTAACAAACTGAGTGATGAATCAGAAATGAACATTTTCTAAATTGCCCAAATTTTACTATCATTTGTCTGCAAATCTTCTGAGTTTCAGAAAATATCCTCATTCAACTTCACCAGCAACCAAATGAAAAGCAATATATATAATATTAAATCAGCACTTGGGAGTTTATAGTGCCAGCAGGAACAACAGCTGCACAACCCTCTGGAAGCAGCCAAAGTTACACAGCAGCAGCCAGGAGTGCTCGTGTCTTGGGTCATTCCTTCCTATCTTTGGTAATTCTGTCTAAGAAATTCAGCATATATATGGAAAAAGCTATATTCTTGAGTATTTAAATCCTTTGCAGAACAAAAGCAAAGCATAATATGGACAAAGCAAACAAAATATGGACAGATTTCTGCACCCTTTGTATTAGTAAAATATAAATTTGAAACGGACGATACAAATAACTTAAAGCAAGCCTAAGTGATAACTAAGTCTGTGTATTTAAACTACCATAATAGCTAAAATAATGAAACAATGAAAGAATCTGCAAGCAAAATCTGTAAGCATTTAAAGCACTACTTCCTCGATATTTATATTTAATACTAACCTACTATATCTGTCTACAATAAGCAATAGCATCAATCATGCTTTTATTACTCTTCTGACATATCTGAGTATTTGTTTGCTTAATGACTGAAAGCACTGGGCTGGAGCCAGAAAGAGCTGGGTTCAGAGCCAAGTGTGTGACTCATTAGCTGGGTGTCATCATGACACCCCAACTAAAGAGGCGGGGCGGTGGTCTCCGTCACAACCACCCTACAGCTCAACTCGCCCAGCTTCAGCTGGACATTCTGACACCCGCCCCATGGGATACTGTCAGGATTAAACAAGACTGTGTGCTAAGAGATTCTCATAAATGGTGATTCTTTTTCTTATGAAAGGGAACTGGCAGAGCACAGACACAGTCACTCAGGTTTCCCTCATGGGGTCAATTGCAAATGTTCACTTACAAAAAGTGTTATTTCTATTAAGTGAATGGATCAGACCCACCCTTTAGAGAAGTAATTAGTAAAGAAACACGCTCAATCTCATCTGAAGTCCGTATGGAGACTACTTACTTGCAATCTGATAAATATCTGGTTCTTCTCTGGCCAGCTTTTCTCTGGCAACATCAGCTATTGGTCCAAAGATGGTTACAGGCCTCAGAAATCCAGCTGGGGAGATTCAAATGAAAAATAGCACAGTTTATACTTCTTCTTTCTTAGGCAAACTGACATTAAAAGGTATTAGGTTCATCTGTAGAAAACAGACTACCTTCTCGAAGAACAACTCTCTCATATGCTGGGAACTTTGTCTGAACCGGCTGGGCTGACAAATCTTCTCTGCTCTTGCGCAGATTTCTCTTGGAGCTACGCAGACCTCGGAATCTCCAGAAGTCGGCGCGGTCTCCTCCTGCCGTCTTTGGAAGTGTGTACTGTACACTGGCTAACTGCTCAGCTCTGGACAAGAAAAGACAAAAATAAAAATAAGGGTATTTTAAAAACAAAATGGAGAAAGACTTATAGTGAAACAAAATGTCAAAAACACTGGATAGAACTTCACATGCAGTTTAAATCTTAATGGTTAAACTAAAATAAAGGAGTTTATACAACTAAGTCAGTTTTAGATATGGTAAATACAGTGAAAATTAATTCTTTACGTTACCAAAATTTCCCAGTGGGACTGAAATATTGTCATCATTTCCTTAATTTGTTCTGTAAGAAGTATCCAAACATTCATACCTGTTCTTATTAGGGATGATGCCTCGTTCTACCTCCTTATGATTTTTGCCAATTCGAATAGCAAGCCAAGAGCCCAGTTTTCCGTTGTACAAAGTATCCACAACACGGAACACCTCTCCTTTGTTAAAACTAAGTCCATAGGGAGATTCCTTTTCATATTCAAAATGAGTTCTAATATAGAAAGAATCTCCTACATCTGATTCTACGATGCGACGATAAACTAAAAGGAATCAAAACAAAAAATTATCAGTAACTAGTGGGAAAAGATATTAATCTGAAGAGAATACATTACGTGAAGATTCTATTGATAATATCAACAATAACAAAAACAACAGTTTCCAACAAACGGTGGCTCCTTACTAATTACTAAGTATTCTGTCTTGTGGACATCATCATTAACTCACGAAATGGGAACTCTTAGCACTTCCATTTCACAAATGAGGAAACTACTGCAGATACAGATCAAGCAACTTGTCCAAAGCCACACATGCTTTCTATTTAAATCATCTAACTTAATTTCGCTGCAGCCCCTGCAAACCTCATCTATGTCCCATTTTCTAAATGAGTGGTTCTCAAATGAGGGCAATTCTGTTCCCCCCAGGGAAGAGCTGGCATACATGGAGACATTTTTGATAGTTGCAATTGTGTGTTGAAAGGAGGTGTGTGTGCTACGGACACTTAGTGAGCAGAGGGAAGGATGCTTTTAAACAGCCTGAAACACACGGGATAGCCTTTACAACAAAGAATTATTTGGTTCAAAACATCAACAGTGACAAGCTTGAGAAACCCTGTTCTAAATGAAAATGTATCTGCTTAATCACAGAGAAAATCAGGCATTCCCTTGCATTAATGCTAACAAACATCAGAGTATATTGCTTAGAAAACATGAATACAAAATTCAGAAGCTACCCATATGCACTTTTGTGTGGAATACTATAGGATTTTTCCGTGCAGATGGCACTCTACTTCAATAGAACGCCAGAAAGGTTGGCTGGTCCTATTACTGTGCTGTGTTAACAAGCACAGTGTAAGACTGTGTGCCCCTAAATGACAAAATAAACAAAATCTGTGAGATTAACAAATTCATTTATCACTTAACTTTGATTTATTAAAAATATTACAATTAAAATTCCTATTTAAGTCCTCAAACTTCTCCAGGTTTATTTTCTCAATATTCTGACAGTATCTCACCATCCTTCTTCTTCTGAGCCAATATGGTCACTTCTTCTCCTTTTGGGAGGTCAAGTAGAAAGAGGACAGCTTCTTCTCTTATGATATTTGTGAAGTCTACATTGTTTACCTGTTAAAATACATTTCACAAATTACTGCTGGTCATATTTTAAGATTATAAAAACATTTATCTATGCAGGAAACAAATATATCCAGAGTTTATCTAATTTGAAAATATCACATCTTCAAAAGTGAAAATTTTCATTTTACTTTGGAGAAAAGAATATACCCTAATTTAAAACAAGCAGGAACCAAGTAAATAAAGTGAGTGAAGGTGTAAAGTCACTTAAAGAGTAGTCACAATGCATCCCGACATTAGAGATCATGCACTGCAAAATCCAACCAATTCAGACCAAAAAAGACAACTTCTAATTCCAACTGTTTATTATTATTGCAAAATCTCGGGATTTAAAATTTTAAATTATAAGTTCTATGAATGTATAATAGAGCTCTACTTTTTACTAGGCTCTGAAAAAGAAATCAAAAGGAAACAAGATTAAAAAGAAAGAGTGCATGCATTGTGCCATCTCTGTAAGAGCATCTGTATGGTGTAAGCTCAGTGTCTGCCAAATCAATGTTTAATATTAGACGCTCCTAAGGACCAAAATGTAACTTATCAAAATGTCCCCAGTGACTATGTGCAGGATTACAGGTAGATTTTCTTCTACTCATCTTCTGGAAATTTTCCGCATTAAAAAAATTTTTTTTTCTACATGTACTACCTTTATGATATGAAACAACAAAAAAACTATTAAGAAATATTTTTTGAATGATGTATGATTACTTCAAACAGGATATGGGGTAGGTAAGAGAATAACAGGTCTGTTTAATTATCCATGTTGTATTTGAGAAAATGTAGACATCATCTGGAGGAATCATAACACAAAGTCAGGTGGAAACCAGTGAGTCAGGAGACAATGCCCTGACTTTCTGACATGTAAGTCTGAAGGGGGAGGAGGAGGACGGGAGTGGCCATAGGCAGCCAGCACAGTCTGAAGGGGCTTGCAGAGGGCTCAGAGGGCAGCTTCTGACCGCGGGCTGCTGCCAAAAGCGACCAAACCCAAGATAGAGATACGAAAGCAAGATAGAAGCAGGGGGCCGCTGACACATCCCAAGTTTTAGGAAGAATGATTAAAGAAGGTAGGAAAAAAACTGAAATGATTAGAGGAGCACCAGAAAAGCAGTGTTATGGAATCCAAGGAAGAAAGCACTTCAAAAAGGACTTGTTAAGAAGGTCAAAACACTAGCAAGAAATACAGGAAAATGAGGGCTGAAGATGACATTAGGTTGGCAATGCCTCATGAAAATTCACATTCAGTCATGGTTAAGGTGGAAGGCAGACTACACAACTTTATGACACAAGGACTGAAAAGCAAGCAGGGAAGGGACTCAACCAAACCTTCAACAAGTTCAACAGCCAAAGGAGAAAAGACAGACAATGGAAGGCTGATGAAGAACCAAAGGATAGGGAAAGAGGAAAACATGAACAAAGGAGTCATATTCTGGGGCAGGAGGAGAACGAATGCAGGACATGGGCAGGAGGCAGCCTGAATGCAGGAAGAGACCAGAACAGAGGTGGCAACGACAATCTGAGGCAATCTCCTCTGGCAAGAGGAGTAGAGCAGATGTAGGAACTCCCACTTGAGAGATCTGATCTTCCGATTAAAACAGCACATAGTGCATCTGGCAGAAAGTTTGGATATTTTAAAAAGAGGAGAGAAATAAAGATGGTACTACGTTACTAGGCGGCATTGCTTATGGAAAAGAAACAAAAACATACACAAACAAAAAACAAAAAAAAAGACCCGATTGGCACCCTGCATCTAAACTAGGCTTTCCTGGACTCTCCCCTCTTGTGGGGTATGAAGCTTCAGAGCCCAGGCAGCTTACACATGTGCCTGATGGAAACCCCATGTCTGCACACCTGAGCCATCACCTGTGGTGAAGAAGGTCCTACAGGGCTCTGTGGGCTGCTGCAAAGACTACTCCCACTGGAGAGGAACACCCGCCGCTGCCCTAGTGGCAAGTTGTGGCCCACGGCAGAGTCTAGCCAGCCTGAATGTTTAATTGAACTTAAAATAACTGGTGGATATTATGGGGCTCTAAGACTTACTTTTTTTAGGTTCTATGAACATGAGTGATTAACACGAGACCAAAGCACCACACTGTGTAGTAACAACACAGCAGTGAATAAGAGCAAAGGCAGGAATGAGAGACCTGATGGATTCTCAATCTGCATGCTAAATTGGTTCTAGACGCTACAACAGATTACAAGCTAACTGCGATAGTGAGTCTCCTGTGTCTGATGCCTTTTTCTAAAGATCTAAGTACTTTGAAACCACATAAGTTGACCACTGACATACCCTGAGAATCTGATCACCCTCTTCCAAGCCTTCTTTGGCAGCAGGGCTATCTTCAAGAACGCCAGCTACAAATATTCCAACATCATTTCCACCAGCCAGCCGCAAACCCACACTATCTCCTTTCCTGAATTTTACTAATTTCATGCTGGGCCTGTTAAGACAAATATTTCATTTGAAACAGTTAAGAGAAGCTTGAAGAGTTATAGCAAACTACTACAATAAAAACCATATTTAGAATAAAACAAAGGACCATCATCTCTAAAATTTGCCCTACACCTCTAATTTACTGAATAAAATTTATCATTAGAATACCAAACCAGATTTAATAGCACTTTCTTTTAATTTTTGATTAACAAAATAAGTTTCGAAATATCCAAATTCAATATGTAAGTACTGTTTTACATAATAATTATAAAATTACTTCATAACAATGCTTTCCCAACTCTGAGTCTTGGATTTATGTGGTACATTAACAATGGCTAAAAAATCTTCCATTTCTCCCACCCCAATTCATACCATATCATCTCTACTGAATAACTAAGAAGCACTATTGTACGAAGGTAGAAACTGAGCATAAACTGACAAATTTCCCTAATGCCAGAGAGTCAAAAACAGGCTCTAAGCACTGTAATCTCTATACCCAACAGACAGCGGTTTTGAAACTTTGCAGTTAGGGGACTCCTTCAGTAGTTCACACAGATCACTTACTCTGCAGCCCCTTTGAATTTTAAACAAAAAGCTTATCATCATTCAGCCTTTTGGGATTAGCCCCATATTTAAGCTCTGCCCCCTTCTTGCTAGAGAGAATGGAAAGGAATTAATGCAGGCACATTCCTCTACTATCAGTGTAGTGTCAAAGCTCTGTGACACTCCTAAAACACCAAAGAATGCCTTAGAAGAATGGCTAGATAGAAACACATCGTAACTAAGCATTACCCTTTTGGGTAATTAATTACAAATTACATACATAATTACAAATTTCCCTTCTAGGTTTCTATAACCATCCCACATTCCAAGCCAAGAAGACACACAATTCTACCTATTCTGACACGATGTGTGGGAAAAAGTCCTTTTCCTCTTAATTTACTAAGTAACAATGAGCAAATAATTAGAAACTAGTAGTAACGAAAAAAACACAAATCAAACGAATGAATGAGTTGAGGGAAGAGAGATGCCTCATTCTTTAAAACCAACTAAAGACCACCTTAGCTTTCAGAACGTACAAGGTAGTCACATTTGACCTTGTTTCTTCATGTAGAACTAACATTAGCTAGATGGAAACCTGAGAGTCTGTAGGTCAGATGAGGTCACTTACTGCCAGGGCTGGTGGTACCCTCAGTGCCCCAAATCCATTTACTGGCTTTACCATGGAGGGTGTGAGTCCCTCAGCTGTGATGGATCCTACTTTTCCAACTGCATCAAGAGCCTTCTGACAGACTCCTCTCCCAAACCAACTGTACAGACAGCTCTTTTAAACATTTCCTTAAAGTCCTTAAGGCGCCAGGTCCCTCAAGTCCTCTCCTAACACTGACCCATCTAGTGCACCTCAAAAAGTAAAATAGCTGATTGTAGTCTGCATCCTTTAGTAAAACCTGGCTTTTTATTGATAAAACCACTGTTCAAGGACAGGTCTACGCCCCATCTTAGGGTCATGTGCCCTACATGCCTAATATTTTATACTCTGCCCTGTGTTATGTCAACCACATGCAATAGCAAAAATCCTTCTGCCTCGAATCCAGTCACTGAATCTGAATGAATAACTAACCTTTCCTGGCTAAGCTACAAATCCTGCCCACATTCTCAGTTCTCTTTGGTATCTGTCCTTCAGTGCTCCCTCAGGGAAACAGGTCTCTGGAATCTAGTTATTAAAGTTTTCGTAAAACTTACAGAGTTAGGAAAGCTCTCAGGCCATTCTCTTTTTTTTTTTTTTTTTTTTTTGGCTGCACTGGGTGTATGCTACTGCCCACGGGCTTTTTCTCTAGTTGTGGTGGGCAGGCCTCTCATTGCGGTGGCTTCTCTTGTTGCGGAGCATGGGCTCTAGGCACGCGGGCTCAGTAGTTGTGGCGCACGGGCTTAGTTCCTCCATGGCATGTGGGATCTTCCCGGACCAGGGCTCAAACCCGTGTCCCCTGCATTGGCAGGTGGATTCTTTTTGTTTTTTTGTTTTGTTTTGTTTTGTTTCTGCGGAACGTGGGCCTCTCACTGTTGTGGCCTCTCCCGTTGCGGAGCAACAGGCTCCGGACGTGCAGGCTCAGCGGCCATGGCTCATGGGCCCAGCCGCTCTGCGGCATGTGGGATCTTCCCGGACCGGGGCACGAACCCGTGTCCCCTGCATCGGCAGGCGGACTCTCAACCACTGCGCCACCAGGGAAGCCCGGCAGGTGGATTCTTAACCACTGCTCCACCAGGGAAGTCCCCAAAATGTATAATTTTAAACTTGTGATACTTTCACCTATTTCAGGAGCCATTTCTCTCTACCAAGCTAGGTCTTATGGTAATAACCCAATTTTCTTTAGCAGAGAAAACAGATGAGAGCAGAGGTCTACATCTAATCTACTTTAGGAAATCTGGTAATTTTCCATTATTCATGTCATGTCTCTTTTACCAGAGAGGCAACAAAAACTAATCTGATGATCATGATAGTTTGAAATCTGGATATAAAATCTACATCTCAATCTCAATGTATAAAATATAAAGTAATAAAAGTTGTGAATATCAAAAACTTACTTTTGAGTTGCTAACTAATCTAGAACAGGTTTCTCAACCGGAGGTGATTTTGCCTGCAGGGAACATCTGTCAGAGCCTAGAGATATTTTTAGTTGTCACAACTGGGTGTGTATGTGTGTGCTACTAGCAGCCAGTGGCCAGGGACGCTACTAAGCATCCACCATGTAAAGGACAGTCCACCACAATAAACAATTATCTGGCCCCAAATGTCAACAGCGCTGAGATGGAGGAACACTGATTTGTTTTTAAAATGCTAGGGCTTTAGAATGCCTGTGAAAATTCTGATGTTTAAATAGAAAGCAATTTTCTAGTTTTGTAATTCCTAATCTAAAAACTAGGTAGAGAAAAAAACAGTGGTGAGAAAGAAGTAAACATCTTAAATGTTTCTTTGTTGTTCTCTAATCTCTAACTATTCTATCATATAAATAATTTTAAAAACCAAAACAAACACTAACCATAGCATTTAATAGTATACACTGTCTTTAAAAGCATATATAATATGGTTCGCAATTGAATTCTCAATTTAAATAATCCTTAGTAACGGGCAGAGGAGACAACACAAGTTTAAAACCACATTACCGAAGAATCCCATCTTCATGAGTTGCATTAGGCAGGATCCCATCAGATGGACTGACAGGTAAATCCACGTCTGGCTGTCCAACCTGAGCATACACAGGCTTTGGTTCTAAAAGAAAAGAAAATTTAAATTATGCAGGAATCACTTTACAAAATGGAATAACAAAGCAAGCAACCACTGAAATAACCAAACAATAAAAAGTCTGCAAAATACAGCAAAAATGTAAGTTCAGAGAACCTGATCAGGAACATATATACTACATATGCATATATCAGGGTACATTTTACAGTTATAAATTCTGGGATCTTTATAGCATGTATGCACGTTACATGGTCACCTATGCTTTCTATAGCTCCAGCTGTTACAGTCTGAAAAATATACTTTTTAGGGAAGAATAACAGAGGAAGAAGAATATAAGAAGAGAGAATCCCTACATTTCTCTGTTAAGACTGTCAAAGTAGCCTTCTTTCTTCACTCTGATACAGTTTATTTTTAAATTTCCACATTCCTGCCACTAAATAATCAGAGCAGAAACAGGTTTTGAGAGAAGGACCTCAGAGACAGTAGAACCAGGACCTCCAGGCCTGTCAAGCAACTGGATCTCAGAACCTGGCAGATTCTTATGTGTGGTCTTATATACAGGTCAGCAAGGAATACTTCATAAAGTGTTTCTGAAAACACTTTCAATAGACAAGAGAACTTTAAACAGTGTCTAAAGCCAATCTAATGTTTCCCTTAATGAGCAGTACTGGAAAACAACCTCACTCAGTGTGAACAGCTGTGAACCACAAATAACTTCTATCTGGAAAATCTGAAAAACATTCACGAACGTTTACTGATATACGGCAACCTCCCACTTACAAAGAAGATGCTGGAAGTACAGAAAAATTCACACATGGGTAGTAGGTAGCAGCAATAGTAGTAGTAATAATAATTGCATCTTTATATTTTCTGTAAATATAATTCTGTAAATTGTGAAACAATTTAGTCTGAATGCAAATGTTTCCTGCACTCTAGGCTAGGCTTACCTGGAAGATTGGGTGTTTGTTTCTCATTTCTTTCAACTGTAACTTCTTCCACTGTTTTAGGTGTGTGATCATCTGCATGCTTTACAGGAGTTGAGACAGCCCCGGGTTTAGAAATTCTCTCTTCCTCTCTGCTCCGGAGACTATACATCAGTAAAATAAAAACTTATGAGCATGCCAAGACAATGTCAAAAAAGGGTGACAAGGGACTTGCTCTAAAAGATAACAAAATATTGTAAAAACTTAGTAATTAAAACTAGAGTGCTACTGCCACAGAAACAGATAAATAGATCCATGTAACAAAACAGAAAATGGAGAAATATATCCACAGTACCAAAGTTTATTACGGAAGCAGCAGCCCAAAACTGCTGAAGAGAACACACTGTTTAATAAACAGTGTTTAGAACAACTGTCCACAAATTTAGAAAAATTAGATCTCTATGCATATCAATGACATAAGTATAAATTTCAGATAAAGTCTTAAACATAAAATATATTTTAAAAATCTTATCAAAAATAGAGGACTCTTAAAGTAAGATTCAGTGCACAAAATGAAGTGAATACATAAAAAGTTTTAAAAGGTGTGAAAATAATTTGAAAAAATATGTCTTAGGTTGAACCAAATGAATTTTAAGTTCAAACAACTGAACATTAGCAATTTGACCAAACAAATGTAACAGGAGTTCAATTTTAAGACTATATATTGATCTAACAATACATATAATAAGAATTTGATATTTAGAACATACGCAAACACACTTTTTAATTATTTTAGAATAAAAAGAGCCAATATGTGAACTCATGGACAAAAATGAAAAAGACCTTGGGCTTCCCTGGTGGCACAGTGGTTGAGAATCTGCCTGCTAATGCAGGGGACATGGGTTCGAGCCCTGGTCTGGGAGGATCCCACATGCCGCGGAGCAACTAGGCCCATGAGCCACAACTACTGAGCCTGCGCGTCTGGAGCCTGTGCTCCACAACAAGAGAGGCCGCGATAGTGAGAGGCCCGCGCACCGCGTTGAAGAGTGGCCCCCGCTCGCCACAACTAGAGAAAGCCCTCGCACAGAAACGAAGACCCAACACAGCAAAAATAAATAAATTAATAAACTCCTACCCCCAACATCTAAAAAAAAAAAAAAATGAAAAAAACCTAGAAACAGACTTCCCATAATATGGAAAATTTCTCATCAAAGGAATAAGCTGGAAGGATGCTCACCTGTGTTAAGTGAAACAAACTACTATCTGAGGAATATGTGCAGAGCCTGATCTTTTCAAATTATTTTTAAAACACACAGAAACTCTATGATGCTAAAATGTTTGCACGAGTACGGAGGAAAGCTTAATTCAAGAAGGAGATCTGGGATGAGGTGGAGTTGGCAGATTTGGCCTATTTCACCTAGAACGTTCTAACGAGCATACAATGCTTTCATAATTGAAGATTAAAAATTAAAATATTAAAGTTACAATGAAATAGAGTTATATCTGGAGACATGAAAATAGCCCCAAAATAAAATGTGAAGAACAAACTGCAGAATATACGTGGTGTGACATCACTAAGGTATTAAAGAAAACTCTCCACAGCTACACAAACACATGTCGACGCCACATGCAGAAAGACCCAGACGGACAGAGGCGACAGAGGTTCTCGGAGTGGGGAGCAGACAAAACAGCAGCCCAGGGAAATCTGAGATTTATCTCCACTATTTCAGTTTTCCTAAGAAAATATTTACATAGTACTTATGAAGGAAAGACTGAAATGTTTTTAAATATTTTAAAATAATGTTCATTATTTAAAAATGGAATTAAGTCTAATTTTAAACAATGAATTTGATTCTATTACTGCATATTATTAGCAGTCTCGTACCAGGCAAAAATTTCTTCCCGTTATCCTCTTGAAAAAATAAAACATAAGCACTTTTCAGAGTTTCTATTTTCATGTTCATCTAACTACTCAGTGGGGGTGTATTCCAGTTTTAAATTATATGTATTAAATGAGCTGCATGTAAGTAGAACAGTCTTTCAGAAAGTAAACCCAAGATATCTTCTAGCTCAAACCAGAATGAACTTTCTAAATCATAAAAGGTTAAAATTTTTAGCCACTGCTTATGTAATAAAATCTTACATACAATTAGTCTAAGTATAAATAAATACAGTTAAACTCTATCCCCAAACTGCTCTAGGCACCTCAGAATATAAAGGGAAATACAAAATAATAAATTCTCCTTGCATTCTTTGCACTGAAAAATGCAAATGATGCATTCTCATTGCATCTTTATAGATGCAATGAGATGCAAATCTCATTGAAGAGAATGAGATTAAAGAACTACATAATTTTAGTAGTTCTACAGATTTTGTTGCTCTGCAACAGACTTTAAAGACTATTTGCTTAAAAAAGATCAAAAAACAAACGTTTCCAATTGATTTTCTTGTTTCTTGTAACTTAAAAATTCTAAACTTAGAATGTGACCAAGTGACATTAATGATAACTAAGAATCAATGATAATATTTTAATCTGAACGTCCTCCCCAGTGATAACCAGGACTGTCGTGCAATAGGGCTCTTGCTCCGTACATCACACGGAACTCCCGCTAGTAGAGTTGGCTAATTTTCATACTCTATACCACCTTTCTTTAATTATTATGACTTAACATTGCAGATGGGTGGAACGCACATCATTCTATTAAATTTTTCATACAATTAATATTTGGAAAAATCATTGTTCATTTTTAGTGTATTTCCATTATCTACCAAAAGATGGAAGCATTATTCAATACATGCAGATTTGGAGCCGTGCTGTTAATGGAATTGTGAAGCAAGTCATTTATGTAATTTAAAATTTTCTAGAATCCATATTAAATAAATGAGGTGAAATCAATTAATACATTTTATTTAACTCAGTATACCCACAATATTATTTAAGTAATCAATATAAATGATTAATGAGGTATTTTACACATTCTTTTTTGTGTACTCAGTCATCAAACTCCAGTGTGTACGTTCACACTTACGTCTCTATTTAAACTGGCCACATTTCAAAGGCTCCACAGCCACATGTGGCTAGTGGCAATGGTGTTGGGCAATGAAGATCTAGAGTAACAGTATAGAACAAAATAATCAACTTTTCCAAACATTTAAAATGTTCTACTATGAGCATGTATGACCATTAAGTCTATTATAAGACAAAGAATAGAATTTAGACACACAGAATCAGCCTACAATCAGGGGCAGTTATTGAAAGTGAAGCCATAAAAAAGGAAAATATATTTTCCCCAAACCTTCCTTACATAGTTCTACCCTAATGGCTCCCATGTAATATTTAAGCTTTAGTAAAAAACAACTTTTGCTATTATGAGTCAAGCCAGCTTTATACAAAAACCATCTTTGTCCTGAGTTGGACTCATGTTTATCTACCACACTCTGGCTCCTAGTAGCCTAGAAAGAAACTCCAGGCATTCTAGGGGACCTTGAGACCCTCTGAAGGGTGTTTTTGTTTTTCCCCTGGAGGGTAAGCAAATAGGTTTTGTTTTTCAGATTTTTCACTTGTACATATTAATCTAACGGTAATGATCCATTAATCTAGAGACTTTGGGCTGGTTAAAAGCTCTGCGGAACAGCTGTTAAGACAAAGTCTCAGAAAGAGAGTTTTTACAGTCACATAAATGGGCTCATTGTAAACAGAGCCTTAAATTGTATCCAGTCAACTCTGTAAGTACAGTAGCAGATTAACACACATTCAACCAGATCAGCAAAGGGTAACAGATTAAGTGCAAAACTTCAGGTGTAAAGTCACAGCTGTTTGGGACCACTTAGTGCAGGCAGAGGGCAGGCAGCGAGGTCAGGAGAGGGACCTGGAGAGACACTGCAGGAGGAAGGGGCTCTCCTCCGTCCCCTCGGCAGCCCCTGCAGGACACAGGGGCCAGAAGCACTCAGTGGCCAGCAGCTTTCCCCAGACACTTCCTAGGTTGGTTTTACAGTGCGCGGTCTCTGACAAGACACCTCCTCAAGATTGGCTTTCCCAAGCCCCTTGGAGGGCAGATTTCCTGCAAGTTCATCCAGTGACACCACAGTGAATTCTCTGCCATGCAGTGGGCCTCAGGTGTTGTGAGGACAGGTGGGGAAGCTTCTTCCTTTGGCAAATCCATCTCAGCACCAGGGGAAGGACCTGCTCCTTACATCTGATTCTTATATTTTTCAGTTCTCTTTGTTTATTACTGGCGAATCCCTTGTCACTCCACTCTCGTTATATTTAATCTCTTTGTATTAAATTCGCTCTGTTCACAAGAAACTGTGCTTTCTGTCTTTTAGACGCTGATGAAATATGTCAGACTGCCAATTCTTCAAGGAGTTTTATTTCTGATTTCTAGTTCTCAAACACCTCCCCATCTGACTGGTTACATCTTATTTAAAACTAATCTTAATACAGGAAATAAACTGAGGCTGAATGTTCACTGTAATAAAAAATCCTTTTATAAAGCTAATTTCCTCTTATATAATAAATGACTCATCCTACATAAGCCAATTTATAATTTCTTTTCAGAAACTCATTTATTGCATAAAGGTAGGCAAGATCTACACAGCTTAGGATGAACACAGCAACTAGGTACCCTTTCAAGGCCACTGGACTATCTCAGCCCCAATTATCAATAAAGATAGAAACTTAGAAAGTAACTTAGCCAGACTCCAAAGTTCTTCTCCACTGGCAGGGACAGTTCGGCATGGAGGGCTCCTAATACATATGAGAAAGAAAAACTAAGGCACACTCAAGTCTGACTTCTCAGAATATTGCAGCCATTGCTAATCTTCTAAATTTCATATGGAAACAGATATTTACATACTGCGGTTCCTCCTCGACAGCAATTCAAAAATTACAGCATGGCACACAGACGATTATAGGGATGAAAAAGGCAGAGAGATGTGGAGATTCTGGGCTGGTACTTGGGCAGAGAAGTGAAGAGCTGCCCAGGGAGTATGCTGAGAAAGCAGGGGGAATAATTACCTTATATCTACTTGGCTACATTTGCAAGCAAAGTTCTCACAATTTAAATTTGTTCTTTATACATTGTAATCTATTTTCAAATATATATATATGTGTGGTGTACGTTTTTGAAAAAATATGAGTGTCTGTGTTGCTCACGTTGACAAATGGCTTTCTGGCAATAACCTAGCTACATATTTATATGAAGCCTATCAGCTTGTACAGAGATTCTCATCTTGCATGTTCCTTTATGATGATAATGACTAACCTAGTCCATCTGAATTAGAAAACAGATCTGTTGTTCAACAAGTGTAATTGAAAAAATGATCAATTTTTAGTAAGGAACAACTGGGGAAAGACTAAGAAGGACCCTTCTTTCACTTAAGGGACAACAGCATCATCAGGGCTTCACTGGTGGTATGATTATTACATACTTAGATTAATATTTAGAGTAAACCAAGCCTTGACTGTGCAGTATGTTTGGCTGATTTTATAACAAGAGACCAGTGTTACCATACTCTTCATTTTTTATTAACATTCTCTCAAAGGCAATAAAGAATTGTCCTACGTTATTTAAACTAGAAATAAGATTTTTCATATACTTACTACTTTTACACGTGAGTGGAAGTCTGTTTTTATAATATTTTATGTTTTATATTGTACAAGAAAATAGTTCTCAGCTGATGGAGTAAATAAAATGTACACTTTTACTTTAAAAATAGTGACTATAAAGTATAATATTTAAGCTTGCCTTGCTGTCATTAGGTCCATGAACTCCTCTTAGGGGTTAAAATCCATCACCAATCACTGAGCACAACACTACTAGACCTTGGTCTATATTAACTAGAGAAATGTATCAGCTATGGTCCTCCCTCAGCCCTTCCCCTTACAAAGCATATGAAAACAAAACCTCAGTTTGGAGTTTTAATCCTGTAACCGAAAATTCCCAAGGATTGAAAGTAACAGTTGGCTCTTATCTGAATAACAGAAGTTCAGGATGGGTCTTTAATATACTCACTTTCAAAGGTTAGACAAAGAATCTTATTTTAAAAAGATTTAGTAACAATTCAAGTGATAAACTTTGAAGTTTCACATTCTCCCTAACCAATTTTCCAAAACAGGAAAAAAAAAAAACGTTTAAGAACTCCAAATCCCTGGCTATGTTGCCCTTGTGGTCCAGCCACACCAGTCACCTTGCTGTTCTTCCAACAAGCTGAATGTATCTCCATCTCTGTCTTATTCTGGAATGATCTTCCTTTGGCTGGCTCCTTCTCACTCACTCATACCAAGATAAGTTGACCGTAGAGAAGCCTTCTTTCTGCCCAAGCGTGTCTCTAATACTGCCCCCTCTTCCTGCACTATCACATCACCCTGATTTTCTTTACCACTAATGCAAATTACTGTTTCATATTTCAAACGCATTTATCAGTTTTATTCACTTGGATATAAGCTCTATGGTACAAGGGATCTTGCCTAGATTGTTGAGGGCATAATTTATAATCATACACTGACAACATGTGCATTATCAAAAAATACTTCATAGGGGTTTCCCTGGTGGTGCAGTGGTTGAGAGTCCACCTGCCGATGCAGGGGACACGGGTTCGTGCCCCAGTCCGGGAGGATCCCACATGCCGCGGAGCGGCTGGGCCCGTGAGCCATGGCCGCTGAGCCTGCGCGTCCGGAGCCTGTACTCCACAACGGGAGAGGCCACAACAGTGAGAGGCCCACGTACCGAAAAAAACAAAACAAAACTTCATAAAGGAAAAATGAGCGGGGTAATGTCAAAATTACTGGTGAAGGAAAAAATCTTTCAACCTTCACTGAAGAACACTCACCGTGCTGACTGCTGATCACTCACCATCAACTGTGCACGGCACAGGAGGCATAGAAAAGGAGGCATCAATTGTTGATTAAATTCACTAAGATTTAATAAACTGAATCTCTCTACCTGACTATCTCTGAGGTGAAAGCAGGAGGGAAAAAAGGATGCAGGACTCCACAGCATGTCTGAAAAAGAAAATGTAATAGTACCTGCACCAAATTAATTACCAACAGTATCACATATAAATCTTGTTTTGAATCAAGCATCTTTCAAATTGGAGGTAATAAAATCTTTTCTATCTAAGACAAAGGACTAAAACCAAGGATCAGGGGAAAAAACCCTGAAATTCACCAGTCAGAAGAAGGTTATACTTCTCTACATTTTGAAACAGTAAAAATAAATGTTCAGCTTATGTATATGGATGTTTCCACAATAATTTTTAGCCTATTGGCAAAGTTCTATGTATGTTCCAAACAGAACTACACAATATCTAACAGAAACGATATATACTAGGGCAAAAGAATATTTACAGCTCTCTAAACTCAAAGAAAACAACTATGGAAGGTGACATATAAGGTGTGTAAATAAAAAAACTAGATCTTTAATTTAAAAGCCAAGGCTTCTCTAAGGTATTTAAGCAGAAACACCATATGCCCTACATGCATGTTTATGAGGACTCACCTGGCACTCTGAGAGAACAAAGGCATGAACCTGCATTCAACCCTGATGATATAGGTGGACTGTATAGTTAAAGGATTTTTGATCCCATTATTTAACTTGATTATTTAACTTGGCTCAATGCTCGGATTTAGGCTAGAAATTCGCATTCATAAGAACAAATTTAATCATCATATATTTGTTACACCATAAGCAGTATCAATACTGACACCACTAACTTCAGAATTCAGTGGAGACATTTCTCTCAAGAGAAACAAACAATGAAACAAGTATTTTAAACTTCTACAGTTTTAATCTCTAGACTGCTTTCAAGTACTTCAGAAGCAATCATTTTTATGAAATAGATATGCTAAATATAAATCAGACTTTTTCCTGTTTGTTAAAATATACAACTCCCTAAAAACCTTAAACAGCTTATTCTCAGATGCACCTTGTCAGTTTATGGAATGACTGAGTATAAGAAATACAAACCTTTACAATGCAAATTTTCTACAGTTGAACCTTATCCTAACTGGTCTGAGCTTTTACTGTAATAGAATTTTTTCAACAATGTGACGGCTTATGATTAATCAGTAGCATGAGAGTCACTTTTATTAAAATAGTTTATAGAACAGAACCAAAAACGTAAACATATGTTGCTCCTCTAGGGAGAAAACGCATAAAATGGATCTGTTAAATTAACTGTAAATACTAGGGAGAGTACAATATAACCAAACAGAGGCTTAGAACACACTCTGCAAATCCAATACTCTCTAGTCATGCAGGGACTGCAGTGAAATCAGTGAAAGAGTCTTCTCATTGACAGCCCCTGACAATCGCCATGAGGCAGTGCCACCAGCCAAGGACTCTCAGTATGCCCAGCTCCCTCCTAGAGAGGGAGTCTCGGCCCAGAGTGGGCAGTGAAAAAACACCGAATAAAATATACAAAACAAACTTAGCAACAGCATCAAGCTATAACAAAATCACTGTAATAATTCTCTATACATATATTATTTTTCAATTTAAAAACAAAACTATTTTAACATCCTAGACCAGGGAAGGACTGGCAGACTTTTTCTGTAAATGGCTCTGTGGGCCATGCAGTCTCTGCCACAACTTAATTAGGATGAGTTCCAGTAAAACTTTATTTGCAAAACCAGGCAGCAGTCTGGATTTGGCCCACAGGCTGTAGTTTGCCAGCCCATGTTCAAGACAACAGTAAGGGTACACTGCTCATCCAATTATTATGAAGAAACACGCTCATGTGTTTTTCTCAGAACTCAGACCATATAACATTTGTTCTCCAAGAAAAGAACATCACACAGAGGAACATAAGTAGGTCATGACAACAATGGAACACAATGGAATGCTTTATAGATTTCTGCTCCCTTAAGTAACCTTCCACTTTTTTCTTTCTCTACACCCATAAGGTCAAACACTTAAGTCAAAAGGCCAAGAGCTTTAATCCTGGCTCTAATCTCTTGTCAACTACATAACCCTGGACTTTATCACAACCACTCAGCTTAAGCTGACTTGCCTACAAAACGAGCAAATCTTCTTAGAAATGGTTTAATATGAGCAGATGTGAAAGCACTTTTGGAAACTCTAACTGATGATACTATTACTACTACTACTAATCACCATACTAATGTGAGCAGCCAATATTTGCGCCAGGTGTTCTAATAACTAATTTAACTTTCACAACTTTGTAATGTATGATGCCTTTTTTTTACAGCAAATGAGAAAACTAAAGTGCAGAGAGGTTTCAAGGTTGCGCAAGTAACCAATGGCAGGGTGGGACTTAAACCCAGGAAAACTTGCTTCAAAGCCCAAAGAAATCACTATATTCTATTGCCTCTGACAAAATGAAAGTTACTATTCTCAACAGATAACTGCAGTCTTACAAACATACGAAAATACTCAGAAATCTAGGAAGAGAAAAAGGTGGGGCTAGTGTTTTACACACTAAACTGAAACTTTTCTCACCAGTCTTTTTTGTTTCACTTTTTAAACAAGAGCATTTAAAGAATATTTGTAAAACAAAGACATCTGTACAAAATTAAATAACAAAAAGAAAATGTCCCATGTGTTTTTTAATACTAGGATTTTACTCTCTTACTATATCTAAGTTGTTTCTCAAAAGGCAAGGCACCCTCTATTTTAAAACTCCCACAGTTATCTGGATTTTAATATTAACTTTAGGGGGGAAATGAAAATGAAACCTTTAAGCAACTGGTACTACTTTACATCCTGTCTTTTGACAGGCCACTTAATTTTCAGGAATTATATTCTCAGTACAAACATTTGGAAAAGAATCTGAAGACTTTTTGTCTTCTGTACTCAAAGTACTATCTTTTCCTTAGTATATGCTACATGTTCTAACCAGAAGTTCCCAAATCTGGTAATGTATAGAAGAGAATGCTATCAGGAACTTTAAAAAAGTATTCCCTGCCTCCACCTCAGATGAACTGAGAAGCAGGCCCAGGATTCTGTATTTTTAAAAGATCTCATATAACTGGTGTTACCCATAAAGAATACTTGAGGTTCCCAAGAGAGTAAAACAACCCAATATAATATGAAGATAGTTAAAAAAATTTTTAAATCCTCTTCAACTTTTAAAGTTACAGATGTCAAGTGTTTAGGAACTCTAAATGGAAAAAAGTAAGTATCAGAAAGAACTTTCTAAGGTTTAGAATTTGATTACAATAAATACAAATGGCCAAAGTTTTGATGAGCATTTCTTTCTTTCTTTTTAAAGGAAAATCATGTCCAAATTGCTTGATGCCAGCCTAGCTTCTAGGTGAGAGAACTGTGTTACAATTACAGCCACTCCCTGTGACTCATCAGGGATGTTAGCTCTGTCACTGTGTACATGTTGCAGCAGCTGTCCTTTTCCAGATAAGGTCTGTACTGTGTCAGGGAGATTTTTAGAATTAATATGTTAACCTGCAGCAGTTAAAACTAATAATCGACTATAAGTCCATTTTGCATGTGACATACTATAATATTCCTTAAAAAAATTATAACATTAATTACAAAGATCAGGGTTAATACAATTTATATGTCTAAAATCTGAAATTCAGAGAGAATCAGCCTCACAAATATCTAAACTCAGGGGTGCATAACAACTGTTATCTGTATGATTTCTGACAATCTTGAGGACAGCTCTCTCCCAGGGAGGGACTTCTCCCTTGCCTCCTCAGGGAACACTCCCTGTGGTCCACCTCTGGGCGTTCTATCTATATTGTTTTTCTTGGCACTTTTAGTGACTTCTATGGCTTCAGCTAACACCCTCATGCAGTAAGTCCCAAATCACCACCTTGAATCTTAAACTGGTCAGCTCTGGACCTGAAATTTCAAGTGTCTACAGAAGATCTCCATATGGATTGCTGTTAAACCCTAGGTCCACCCCTAGGTGGCCTACAGAGCCCTGGGGAATGTCCAGAATTCTTATGTAAAGTGCTACACGTATGTGTACATGTGCATTTTTCTGGAAAGAAGAGTCATAATTTTCCTCATATTCTCAAATGTATATGTGACCCCAGAGACTATAAACTCAGGTAAGTCATATACTACTAGCATAGCAGACCCTTTGGCATAAATACCAGACAGTGTACTTTAAAGCAGAAAATAAAGTCCAGGTTAATCTCTCCACTAAAGGACTTCTACTGTATACAGTTAACTTGTCCTAAAGCTTGCTAGCATCTTCTAATGCAGTGGGTCAGCAAATTGCAGCTGAGAGCCAACTTTTTAAAAATAAAGTTTTATTGGAAAACAGCCATGCCCATTTATTTACATACTGTCTACAGTTAGTTTTGTGCCACAAAGACAGAGCTGAGTAGTGACAAGACTTGGCTCACATGCCTAAAATACTTACTCTTTGGCCTTTTATGAAACAGTTTGACCTCTGTTATTCTAGATAAGAAATACCTAAATTGATAAAGAAACACGAACCTAATTTAAGTAATCCAAAGACAACCTATCTTCTAATTTTATTTCTAAGCAAAACCAGAAACATGTACCAAGCACACACACCTGTTTTATTTTAAACAACAGAGCATGATTACCTGCCATTGCTGGGCTGCTGTGGAGACTGTCTAGAATGGTCAGAAGGCTCTGACCGCTGGTCAGGAGATCGTGATCGGCTGTGACGGGGAGGCCGGTCGTGTGATCGACCAGAATGATCTGATGCCAGTGACTGAATTTCTGAAATGTCTGTTAAACAAAAGAGTGCTGTTTATTTTCCCATGAAATGACTACAGTAAAATATAAGGTACTCCAATAATAATGGAAATAAGTTACTAAATATAACTTCATATAAAATGGTTGATTTAAGCATTAACTTAATCAGCTACTATTCGATATTGGTGAGCTGTCAACAGAAAAAATTTTTTTTGAATTCTTGTATTTTGAAGGTGTCTGGCTTATAGAAAATTATCATTTCATTCTAAAATGTCAAATCTTCCCACTTTAAGAAACAGGTCACTTAAAGGGTCTCTGCAAACAGAGCCACACTCACCATCTCTCTCAGAGGCATTAGCAGAGTGGATACTGTCAGAAAGATCAGGGACATTCAGCAGGGTAGCCCGCTCATCTCTCTGAACTACCATCTTTAACTTGCCTTTAGACCTCTCTATCAATGTCTTTGCATCTGTCAATGACATATTTTCCGTCACGGTACCATTTATCTGCAACAGAAAAGAAACTATAGGTTGAAGGTAAATGACAAAAATACAAACGTTAACTTAGTCTGACATGAACAGGAATATCTAGACTACTCCTGGGCTTGCTCTGAGAACCAAAATATTCCCTTTACACTCTTCCTAAACTATCAAAGTACTCCTCCTTACTGAAATAATAAAATCTGTACTACACTGCTGCTCTGCCAGAAAAGCCCAAATTAGCATCTTCTACCTCCTCCCCATCACTTTCTATTACTCATGGGCAAACTAACAAAACACATCAATAATATCCGGAGGAGTTATCAAAACCACTTAATGTGGAACAACAAACAAATCTATCTATAAAAGTAACTCCTATTAGTGAAAAATACACATTTGGCGCTATTAATTCTCTAGGATGACTCTATGCCCAAAGAAAAGCGTCAGTGTTGACATGTAATAATAGCCAGTGGCAAACTATCTAGTCCCCAAATACTGATTTTTAATTCTTTTTGGCAAAATCGCTTCAAGCATGAACAGGAGCTATGTGGTCACACTAGAACTTGTTTTCTACTGCAGTTCATCAAAATGTAAGAATATGACTATACCTTCAATACAACATCGCCTTCTTGAATATTGCCATCTCTTGCTGCCAAACTATCTTGTGAAATTTCCTTTACAAATATATGGCTGGCCAATCGAAGACCATATTCTGAAATAATATATTTAAATGTCTTTAGTGTAAAATCCCAAGAGTAAAATCCCAAGACTCTTAAATAGAGTTTAAAAGTATGAAACTAATAATCACCGCATAGAGTTTTTAAGTACAATCAGTAATAAGAAATTATTCTTGGCCTCCCTGCAAAGAAGACATTTCCTCTAATCATCAGAAAGTTTTCACTGTCAGTGTGAAAGCAAAGGGAAAGTGCCTGGTTCAAACAAAAGATTGACACATCGTGCTCTCACTGTACTGAAAGAGAGAAAAATCCGAAGAGATAACCATTTCTCTCTGATGGTGTCATGCTGATGCACTAGCTTCTCAGAAGGTTTAAAGAATAAAATTCTGAAAAGGAAAACTCTGGAATCCTTTACGATTTTGTTGATGACTTTAACACCTCTCTGAGAGACATACACAGAGCATCAGTGTGCACCACTCAAACGAGGGCTTCAAACAAGCCAAGCAGATGTGGGGAGGAGTTAAAGATGCCAGTCCTTCCAACAACCGACAAAGTGCCCAAAGTGCCCAGGAGCGTGGCAACATTAATTGCACCTGTGGGTGAAGGAGTGGTCAGAGTTAAAGAAGTTACCAGGAGAGTCCAGAAAACTGTCCAGGGGGCCCGCAAAGCTGTACAATGACTACAACTAACAGTATAATGTCAATAGAACAGGACTGCCCCGGTTGCGTTAGGATAAAGAGTAGGACTGAGTCTTACTGGGAAAGAAAAACAAAACAAAAACCAGAAGGGAAACAAAACTGTTTTTAAGATGGGATAAGTTAGCAGACCTGCTACTCAAGCTTTTAAAAGTTACATCAGTTACAGTTCAACTTAAGGCAAATATACAAAGAGTGTTCACAAGTAGGAATAGAATCAGGGTTAAAAAAAAGAAAATGACCTTCTAGGGGATCTAGGCAGTCAACTATGTGTGCTTTAGAAATGGTGACTATATCTCACAGAAAGAAAGTATTGATTAAAAGACTGTCCTTATTTAAGACTTAAAAATTATAGATGACCAAACTACAGAGATGACTCTAAAATATTCCTTGTATATTAATGTATTCGTTTATTCTAAGTATTTCCTTAGTAAATATTAACTAGGTGGTAGGCACTAGAGATAAAAACCAGCAATTGAGACAGTCCCTGCACTCTGGCAGCTTCCCTAGTCAGTAGGGAAAAAGACGTTACCACAATTACCTGTGTGATGAAGAGTTCGGATGGAGCAATACATGATTCTGTGCCTAGTGGGGGTCAGAGAAGGCCTCCCTGAGAAGCAAATGCTAAAGCTGAAACTCTACCTAAGAAATACTAACACTAAACCTGAGAAATGGACTTCCCTGGTGGCGCAGTGGTTGAGAATCCACCTGCCAATGCAGGGGACACAGGTTCGAGACCTGGTCTGGGAAGATCCCACATGCCGCGGAGCAACTAGGCACGTGAGCCACAACTACTGAGCCTGCGCGTCTGGAGCCTATGCTCCGCAACAAGAGAGGCTGTGATAATGAGAGGCCCGCGCACCGCGATGAAGAGTGGCCCCTGCTTGCCACAACTAGAGAAAGCCCTCGCACAGAAACGAAGACCCAACACAGCAAAAATAAATAAATAAACAAATGTGGGTTTTAAAAAAAAAAAAGAATATAAACCTGAGAAATGAGATTGGGTGGGGGTGGTGGGGTGTGTGTGTGTGTGTGTGTGTGTGTGTGTGCGCATGCGCGTGGGTGTGGGTGTGTGCGTGCGTGTGCACACTGGTCAAGACAGAATGGTTAAAAACAAGTGCACCAGAAGGTATGAAGGAAAGACAAGACAGGTTTGATGAAGTCATAAGTGTAGGGCAAGAGTCAGACAGAGAAGCAGCCCAGAGGACCCTGTAACCATGTGGAGCAGTCCACAGAATGGACCAGGGAGATCCAGAGACTGCATCATGAGGCTGGGTGAGTCACTTAATAGACAGTGGTGTCATGCTCCTCACCCGCCGTGCCCCACAACACAAAAAAGGAAAAAGTAACGATGTGTTGATTAACTTGATTGTGGTGATCGTTTCCTAGTGTATACATACCTCAAACCATCACACTGTACACACCTTAAATACATAACAACTTTACATATTAATATACAATGTCAATTACACCTCAATAAAGATGGAAGAAAAAAAAAGATGCTGGTAGCTTGGATGAGGGTGGTGGTGGTGGAGAAAGGAGGAGTAGGACAGTCAAGTGTGGTGTTTAGGAAGTTAGAAGGTGTTAACCGGGCATAGGAAAGCAGGGGAAAAAAGATGTCACGGAAAACTATACCATGCTGCCCCCGGCTGGCTTGAGAGACCGGGTAGACAGGAATATATGCAATGGGATATTTCATAAGAAACATTCCACGAGGGAGATGTGCTGTATCTGAGGGATGCAGACGAACACCTAAGTGTACATGCCTATGAGTCAGCTGGGGCACCAGGGTACACACACTGGACCTAGGGAAGGAGCTGTGCCATCATGAGCAGCCCACGACACTGAGAGACATGAGATTTCCTAAAGATGTTATATGAAGTAGAAAAGAGATTCTAGAACAGAAATCCACAGAACACTGAAAGGTAGAATGAGGACAAAGAGATTGCCAAGGATACAGAAAAGAAAGAGGGAGGAACCCCTGAAACCCACAGCATTACAGGAGCCAAGAGAAAACATTATTTCAAAAAACAGGGAGTGGTTAATTATTAGAGAAATGCAAATCAAAACTACAATGAGGTATCACCTCACACCAGTTAGAACGGGCATCATCAGAAAATCTACAAACAACAAATGCTGGAGAGGGTGTGGAGAAAAGGGAACCCTCTTGAACTGTTGGTGGGAATGTAAATTGATACAGCCACTATGGAGAACAGTAGGGACGTTCCTTAAAAAACTAAAATAGAATTACAGTATGACCCAGCAATCCCACTACTGGGCATATACCCAGAGAAAACCATAATTCAAAAAGACACATGCACCCCAATGTTCACTGCAGCACTATTTACAATAGCCAGGTCATGGAAACAACCTAAATGCCCATCAACAGATGAATGGATAAAGATGTGGTACATATATACAATGGAATATTACTTAGCCATAAAAAGAAATGAAACTGAGTCATTTGTAGAGACATGGATGGATCTAGAGACTGTCATACAGAGTGAAGTAAGTCAGAAAGAGAAAAACAAATATGGTATATTAACATATATATGTGAAACCTAGAAAAATAGTATAGATGAACCGGTTTGCAGGGCAGAAATAGAGACACAGATGTAGAGAACAAACGTATGGACACCAAGGGGGGAAACTGGGGGTGGTGGGGGTGGGGGTGGGATGGGATGAACGGGGAGACTGGGATTGACATATATACACTAATATGTATAAAACAGATAACTAATAAGAACCTGCTGTATAAAAAAATAAATAAAATTCAAAAAAAACAGGGAGTGGTTAACTATGTGAAATGGTACTGAAAAGGCAAGTAAGATAAAGACTAGAAATTTCTACCGGATTTAGTATGACCAGTTCTAGGAGCAGATACCAGAGAGAGAGGGCTGAAGAGTGAGTGATGAACAAGGAGAAACAGCTCTGAACACAGACAGTCTGACTGAGAAGTTGGTATGGATGAGGGCAGAGGGGAGCAATAACCAGGAGACATGTCAGGTTTCAGTAAAGCGGATCAGAGCCAGCCTTCAAATACTCTTACACCTTTTTATCAAAATGATCAGTCATCAACGCTTTCCTGCATGGGAGAGACACGCCCACGGCAGCAAGAAGCCACAATCAGACTCATTTGTACCAAATGTGATTACCTGAGGGGAGGCAGCTAGGCTTCAGTTTCAAAATTTTTTGACAAACAAGTCCTTTGCTTTTAGAGCAATATCCTGTGGTGGGTCCTCTCCCCCCGACTCTCCATTTAGAAAAGGCAGCCTGCCCTCCCTCCGAATCCAATGATTTCTACCCAGATGTAGGTACTACTGATCCTGACAGCTAAGTAAAACACTGAATTGCAACTTGGTGATGGCGTGACATTTCTTGTATTAGCCTATTCTACTCACAAGAAGTAATCCAAAATCCAACTACTCGACAATTTATGTGAAGTACTATCTGCTACAACAAAATGATTCAAGAAGAGGAAACAGATGACCCCTGAAGCCTGACATCACAGGATTTGATTTAAAGCAACAGGACACAAAAACGAAGATAACAGAAGACAACAAAGCAAAGATATAAAGTGATGGCAAACTTACTTCTCATTAAAATTAGTCTTAAAATTTTCATGTGAAAATGATAAACGAGTTGGTAGAAAATACCTTCGTTTTTCCGGGATTTCACCAGTGTGACTTTGGTGGGTCTGGCAGGTTGACTGGAAGCCACAGATCGCCTATCAGATCGCGGAGACAGACTCCTCTCTCGACTTGCACTTCTATCCCTGGCCCAGCTCTTCTCACTCCTCCTGTTAACCATGCCCCCACGGCCACTTCTCGGGTCGTGTACTTCCTCATCATAACTATCTTCTTCATTCTCAGATACTGGTTCAGGATCAGGACGACTTACTGGTATCTGAACTTTCTTTTTCCTTCGAATGGTCTACAAATAAGAAGGATTAGAATATGAGCTGATTTTCATATATGTACTTTCAGTTCTTAAGAGAGGAAGATCACATTTTTCTGGTCTCATACTCATTATAAATAAGAGATATAATACACAAATATAACAAATTAATAAGGAATACTTTTCTATATTGGTTATCTTTTCTGCTCTCCTGGTAAACAGATCTGGTTAAGAAGCAAATTTGGAATAGAGGGCCTAATAAAGTTCTTAATTAATTCAGAAGATCTTCTATGTGTAATAATTACAAGCTTACAGGAAAACTAATAATTACTGGTGGTTTGAATAAAGGAGGGAGCACTGTACTCTAATACAATCAAATATACTGTAGTTGTTACCAAACCAGAGCAAACTTGCAGGCCCAACTTGATTCCTTAAAAATTTCAGAATCCATGAGTATCAAGGCCCACAACTGTCCTACTGGAACTCTAAGAGAGAAATTTATTGTACTTCCACACTAACACTGAACTTAGTGTTGTGTTGGAGCTAATAACTCCATGATACTCCACCAATACAAACTTTGTTTCTCTCTCTCCAAAATTTGTAATTTATGGTCTATGCATAAATTCCTTCTTCTGGCTTTCTTTACTCAATTGACTCTGATACTGGTTCAATTTTCCCTGTCCACTTATTTCCTTTACTTTCTGTAAGATCAAGATCTATTTGCGTTGCCTTCTGACTGAGTGGCCTCTTAATCCCTGGACTGCACTCTGTCTTCTCACACCAGTATACATTTGATCTCATGAGAGATCTGCAAGATCTTCTTGAGTAACACTCCTTGTCTTCTACTTCTGACACCCTGATCTACTGAAACTTCTCCATGTCCATCTTATGTCTGACTCCTCCATGCCCTCCTATTCTCCTAGTCCATCAATTCCCTCCTGGTTTCAACTGTCTTCCTCCCAAGTTTGATGAGTTGTCATGCTTCGATATTTAAATGATTTTCTCTAGCCCCGGGATACCACAGCCCTGTACCTGCTGAGTCAGGACCCAGCCCACCCCAGTAGGCTGGCACCAGCCCCTGGACCCCCAGGGCCCTGCAGCCAGAGACTCCATGACCAGCCTGCCTACGCTGGGCACTAGCCCTGGGACACATAGGACCCTGACCCTGTCCACCAGTAGGCCGATACTAGCTCTGAAACACCTTGGACCCATCAGCCAGCCACTCTGGGATCCAGCCCCACTCACCAGTAGGCTTACAAAGCTTTGGAACACCCCGAACCCTGCAGCCAGTGATGTCTGAAACCAGCCTGCTCACCAGCAAGCCTACACTAGGACCCCTGGCCGCACAACCAGCCACCCAGCTCTACCCACCAGTGAGCCAGCACTAGAGAGAGTGGGCCCAAATCAATAATATCAGAAATGAAAAAGCAGAAGTTACAACTGACAGCACCGAAATACAAAAGATCACAAGAGATTAATGTGAACAATTATACGCAAATAAAATGGACAACCTAGAAGAAATGGACAAATTCCTAGAAATGTACAACCTCCCAAGACTGAATCAGGAAGAAATAGAAAATATGAACAGACCAATTATCAGTAATGAAACTGAATCAATAATTTAAAAACTCCCAACAAACAGAAGTCCAAGACCATATGGCTTCACAAGTGAATTCTACCAAACATTTACAGAAGAGTTAACATGTATCCTTCTGAAACTCTTCCAAAACACTGCAGAGGAAGGAGTGCTTCTGAACTCATTCTATGAGGCCAGCATCACCCTGAGAGCAAAACCAGACAAAGAGAAGAGAAAAGAAAATTACAGGCCAATATCAATGATAAACATAGATGCAAAATTACTCAACAAAATATTAGCAAACTGAATTCAACAATACATTTAAAGGATCATACACCATGATCAAGTGGGATTTACCCCATGGATGTAAGGATGGTTCAATATCCACAAATCGATGTGATATATACCACATTAACAAACTGAGGAAGAAAAATTTTATGATTGTCTCAATAAATGTTGAAAAAGCTTTTAATAAAATTCAACATCTACGTATGATTAAAAAAACTCAACAAAGTGCATATAGAGGGAACATACCTCAACATAAAAAAGGTCATATATAAGCCCACAGCTAACATGGCAGGCTCAATGGTATAAAGCTGAGAGCATTTTCTCTAAGATCAGGAACAAGACAAGGATGCCCACTGTCGCTCTTTTATTGAACTTAGTGTTGGAAGTCCTAGCCCCAGCAATCAGACAAGAAAAAGAAAAGGAATCCAAATTGGAAAGGAAGAAGTACAACTGTTACTGTTTGAGGATGACATGATACTCTATAGAAAATCCTAAAGGCATCATGAATAAACTGCTAAGAGCTCATCAATAAATTCGGCAAAGTTGCAGGATACAAAATTAATACAAAGAAATCTGTTGTATTTCTATACACTAACAACGAACTATCAGAAAGAGAAATTAAGAAAACAATCCCATTTACAAATCGCATCAAAAAATAAAATCCCTGGGGGCTTCCCTGGGGCGCAGTGATTGAGAGCCCGCCTGCTGATGCAGGGCACACAGGTTCGCGCTCCGGTCCGGGAAGATCCCACATGCCGCGGAGCGGATGGGCCCATGAGCCATGGCTGCTGAGCCTGCGCGTCCGGAGCCTGTGCTCCGCAACAGGAGAGGCCACAACAGTGAGAGGCCCACATATCGCAAAAAATAAATTAATTAATTAATTAATTAAAATCCCTGGGAATAAATCTAACTAAGGAGGTAAAACACCTATACTCGGAAATATAACGACACCAATGCAAGAAACTGAAGACAACGAGAACAGATGTAAAGATATACCAAGTTCATGGACTGGAAAACTTAATATTGCTAAAATGACCATACTATCCAAAGCCGTCTAAATATCCAATGCAATCCCTATCAAAATGCCAATGGCATTTTTCACAGAACTAGAACAAGTAATTCTAAAATTTATATGGAAACACAAAAGACCCCAAATAGCAAAAAACAAACAAACAAAAACAATCTTGAGAATGAAGAACAAAGCTGGAGGCATCATGCACCCAGATTTCAAACTATACTATATGGTTACAGTCATCAAAACAGCATGGTACTAGCACAAAACCAGACACATAAATCAATGGAATGGAACAGAAGGCCCAGAAGATGAATCCACACTTACATGGGCAATTAATCTATGACAAAGGAGGCAAGAATGTACAATGGGGAAAAAACAGCCTCTTCAATAAATTGTGCTGGGAAAACAGGACAATTACATACAGAAGAATCATACTGGACTACTCTCTCATATCATGCACAAAAATAAATTCAAAATGGATACAAGATTTAAATATAAGTCCTGAAACCATAAAACTCCTAGAAGAAAACATAGGCAGTACACTATTTGACATCAGTCTTAAAAATATTTTTTGGATATGCCTCCTCAGGCAAGGGAAACAAAAGCACAAACAGGACTACATTCAACTAAAAAAGCTTTTACACAGTGAAGTTAACTATCAACAAAACAAAAAGGCCGCAGACGCAATGGGAGAAGATATTTGCAAACAATATGACCCACAAGGGATTAATATCCAAAATATACAAAGAACTTACACAACTCAACGTCAAAAAATAAACAAACAACTCAATTAAAAACTGGGCAGAGGATCTGAATAGACATTTTTCCAAAGAAGACATACAGATGGCCAACGGGCACATGACAAGATGCTCAATATCACTAATCATCAGTGAAATGCAAATCAAAACCACAATGAGATATCACCTCCCACCTGTCAGAATGGCAATTATAAAAAAGAAAACAAATAACAAGCACTGACAAGGATGTGGAGAAAAGGGAACACTCATGCTCTGTTGGTGGGAATGTAAATTAGTCCAGCCACTACGCAAAACAGTATGGAAACTCCTCAAAAAATTAAAAATAGAACTACCATATGATCCAGCAAATTCCACTCCTATTCACCCAGAGAAAATAAAAACACTAATTAGAAAAGACATTTATGGGAATCCCCTGGTGGTCCAGTGGTTAGGACTCTGCACTTCCACTGCAAGGGGCATGGGTGCAATCCCTGGTCGGGGAACTAAGATCCTGCATGCCACGAGGCCAAAAAAAAAAAAAAAAAAAGGAGGGGAGGGAAGAAAGGAAAAGGAAAAGACATTTGCATGTCTCTGTTCATTGCAGCATTATTTATGATATCCAAGATATGGAAGCAAAGCAAGTGCCCATCAACAGATGAACGGATAAAGAAGATTTGATACACACACACACACACACACACACACACACACACACGAATACTACTCAGCCATGAGAAAGAGTAACATCTTGCCATCTGCAACAACACAGATGGACCTGGAGGGTATTACACTAAGTGAAATAAGTCAGACAGAGAAAGACAACTACTGTATGATTTCACTTATATGTGGAATCTAAACAACAAATGAACGAACATAACAAAACAGAAATGGAGTTACAGATATAGAGAACAGGCGGCTGCCAGAGGGAAAGGAACAGGTGAGACAGATCAAACAAACTTCCAGTTGCAAAATAAATGAGTCATGGGTATGAAATGTACGGTGTAGGAAACACAGTAACTACCTAGTATCTTTGTATGGTGACATATCGTAACTAGATTTATCCTGGTGACCATTTTGAAATGTAGAGAAATATAGAATCACCATGTTGTGTAACAGGAACTAACAGTGTTGTAGGTCAATTATACTTCAAAAACAAACAAATTTATAGAAAAAGAGGTCAGATTTGTAGCTACAGAGGTGACGGGGGCTGGGGGGATTGGATGAGGGCAATCAAAAGTGCAAATTGGGGCTTCCCTGGTGGCACAGTGGTTGAGAATCCGCCTGCCAAGGCAGGGGACACAGGTTCGATCCCTAGTCCGGGAAGATCCCACATGCCGCAGCAACTAAGCCCGTGTGCCACAACTACTGAGCCTGCGCTCTAGAGCCCGCGAGCCACAACTACTGAAGCCGGCGTGCCTAGAGCCTGTGCTCCGCAACGAGTGATGCCACCGCAATGAGAAGCCTGCGCACCACAATGAAGAGTAGCCCCCGCAACCAGAGAAAGACCACGCACAGCAACAAAGACCCAATGCAGTCAAAAATAAAATTATTATTATTATTTTTTTAAAGTGCAGACTTCCCTTCATAAGATAAATAAGTACTAAGGACATAATGTACAACATGGTAAATATAATTAAAGTTGCTAAGAGAGTAAATCCTAAGTGTTCTCATCACAAGGAAAAAATGTTTTTTTCTATTTCTTTAACTTTGTATCTATATGAGATGATGGATGTCATAATTTCATGAAGCCAAATCATCATGCTGCACACCTTAAACTTACACAGTGCCGTATGTCAACTGTATCTCAGTAAAGCTGGGGGGAAGTTACTTTTTCTTGACCCGTTGGTCCTGTGCCAGGTCAAACCCTGTCCTGTATTATCTTCCCCTTCAGATGGCTGCATCCCCACACCGGCTGGTTAGGTTCTCCTCTATAAATTCATTTTACTTGAAAGAATTCTTTCATTTATTCAGCAATCCTTTCATCTACCTCTTGTTGCCTCAAATTCCATGGAATGTGCTAACACAGGTATCCCGAAACCGTTCTCTGAGATGCCAGTCACTAGGCCTGATTTATAGAGATCAGTGCCACTTCACCTCCCCACTCCCACATGCTTTCAGTGTCTCATTTATTTGGTCTTCCTTCCTGGTCTCAGACAATTCGATCCTCTTCCTGCATGAACAACACCCTTTCAGAGGGGCTTATTCTCATCCCTCCCCACCTCCAAGACCTTTCCTCATCAATTACCACCCCCCCGCAAGCCAGGTACCAACAACTATAATCTCTCCCTATTTACCTCCAGTCTCTCCTCTGCCTACTAATCTGCAAACTCATCTTCGATTCCCATCTCGCTACTCATTTCCAAGCTATCATCTTTTCTCTTCCTTTTGTGACTCACTTTCTTCAAAGGGCTGCTCCACACTTAATACCGCAGCTTCTTACCACCAAGAGTGATCAGAGAAGGCCTCCCTGAGGACACATCGAAGCTAAAGGTCAACAAGCAGCAAGAGGCCAGCATGTGGAAAGGACAGGCAGCCAAGGCCCTGTTATGAATGAAGAAAAGGCTGCCTGCCTTGCTACTCTTGGTGCCTCATGGCTGAGGCCCTTCTCGGGCAACATTTACTGTAAAGCACCCCTCACTGCCTCCCTGAGTCTTACTCTCACCTCTATTTCCATCTCCAACATGTTGTATTAGAAGCAATTCTTTGTGTTAGCACTTCGATCTTCAATCGCTCCCTAGTAAGGTATAAACAAAATAACCAGTTGAGTCCTCAAAGCTTTCCCCATCACTCCCCTAAGAGAGTGAGCACCACCTGTCTGAAATCTGCACCTGACGCACCCTCCATCTCAGATGATTTGCATGATGGCTGTGACTGTGTGTACCCATCGAGCCTACTGAAATTCAAGTTCCCTGAGGAGAAGGTCCTGGCCAGGTCATTTTAACTGTATCTGTAATGAAGTATTTGCACGTAGTAAGTGTTTAACTCATTGAAAAATATCCAATCCTGCTATGATTCCCCATTTATATTATGAGTTAAGTACTATAAACCCACTCAGGCTTGGTAATCATACTTGATTTTAACACTGAAAATTGTGAAACAAAAATTTTGGGAAAAAATGCCTACTTCAAAACAGGTCAGCTGAATTAAACATTCAAATATAAAACAAAACAATGAAATTATGTAAGTACTAGAATAAAATATAAGATATATGTTTTTATAACTCTGGTAAGGTAAAGACTTTTGTAAGCATGACACCAAAGGCAGAGCCAATCAAGTGAAAGTCTGACAGATATGACAGGATAAAAATGAAAACATTCCCATGATGATGAAATAAAATGATATAAAAGCAAACCAAAAAAACACTGTAAACAACGTACACACACTCACAAAGAAAATGGAAAAACAATATATGCAGTGTATACCACAAAAGGCTAATCATCTTAATACACACAACACTAGTGTGACAGTCATCAACATAAGAATAGGAACAGGCAAAGAAACATAACGGGAAGTATACATACCAGGTGAAGATCAAACCCACTTGTAATTTGAAATACTATGTTTAGTCCATCAGTTTGGCAGAGATGTAAGCGTTGATAAAATTGTACTCTCTCAGTAGCTTATTGGTTTTCTAATGGGCAAATTGGCAATCCATGTATCAAAAGTCGTTCATGCCATCTGACTCTAAAAAGCTACTCCTAAGAAGTTATTCTTAAAAAGTAACTGAACAAGTAGATAGAAATACGATGATCTTTATTATTTTTAAAATAATAAAGATTATTTAAAAAATAATCTTATTAAAAATAATTTTAATAAGATTATTTTAAAATAATCTTAATTTTTAAAAAAATACTTGTGGAAACTGGACATTGAAATGCCCATCAGTGAATGCATTGAGGAAGTGTGCACACACACTGAAATGCTATGCAGCCATGTGGGTAAATACTAAAGTGTTCAGAGTTTATCTCTAGGAAGGTGTTTTCGTCCATTCGCTTCATAATGCTTTTTTAGTATGTTCAGAATTTTAGTAAAAACTACACATGTTCACTATGTTATAAACAATCTTTTACTATCTTCTCTTCACCTACTGTTAAACAAAATTAAGCACATTTATGGTAGTTATATTATCAAAGGAGTTCTAACATTTTAATTCAACGGAAAAGAAATTTATTGAGCCTAATGCCCAAGGGATCTTAGTTTATGGGAAGATATAAACTAAGAACCATCAAAATATAAGAGCCCAGGGCCGGGGAGGGAAGGAGCTAGCTACTCAGAACTGGGGGGAAAAAAAACATATATAGTGACCTGAGGTTCTGGTTATGGCAGGAGATGAGTTAAGGAAGACATCCTACAATGAAAGGCCACATTTTAAAACACTACGGTTTTATTCTCAATGATGAAACCTTAGCGTATGTTGATGACGTAACCCACTCTCTTCAGACGCAGGAATGAACAGCTACCCTCTGCTGACTGAACATGCTTCCACCCAACCCTCCTACAGCTTCTCCCTGAAGAGCAAACTACTTGCCCAACCTTCCTGAGTTCCACCTTTCCAAATGATGTAGCGAAGCACAGTGAGAGGAAAACTCATCCTTCTTACATGTGCTATTTCAAATACATAACAGGTTTTGGACTGTTTCTTACAAAATCATTTCTATGGTTAGAAAAGTCTGAAGTGTAGGAGTACAACTTTCTTGGTTGTATTATTGATGTGGGGCATGTGTACTAAACATTTTGCATGGAAAAACACAACAGTTCAATATTCCAAAGAATGAAGCTGGAGCTATGGGTGAAGCTCACAACCTCAGACACAGGGAGAAAAATCCAATTTACCTATGGTGCTCACCTTGGAATATGCAGTGACTCATCTGAAGAACACTTATTCAATTTATAAAAACCAACAAATATAAAAATTAGCAATTTGCTTCTGTAAATGCTACAATCTCATGTTATAAAAACTGTTTAAAAATTGTACCATCAACTAGCCAGTCTGTACACGAACTGCAATTTAAAACAACACTAGAGTTCCAAATGTAAAAATACAGTTACAACAAAAAGCTGTGAAAACACATGCACAGTAGAAGATGCCTGTCATCTGGAATGCAGTAACTAAACTCTGGGTCTACTGCCACATGAGAAAACTCACTTAACCAGCAAGGACACTGGTGCGGAGATGAGCCATACGGCACAGCAGCCTACACAAGGTGAGAGGGCCTCCAACTGTGGGTATACAGTCTCAGGAAATACCCCTTCTGGCTCTCACCATAGCTCCCAGAGGTCAAAACACCATGCAGGCCTCCTCACTCCAGCCCTCTCCTTTCTGTTGGGTCCACTGTGGCTCTGACTGTCTGCTGCAAAGTAGAAAGGTTCTCAGTGGACAAGGCAGGACAAACCATGTAGCCGCCAGCCTCTTCCTCCTACTCTATACACCTGAGCTAACGCCTCAAGCAGTACCTTAATTAGGCCTTTCAGAGTCTAGATAAGGCAGAAACAGGGGCAGCAAAGTGGTTAACGTGCTCCTCTATGCATTGATAGATATACATATATTTTTTTTTTTTTTTGGCCTCATGGCATGTGGGATCCTAGTTCCCCAACCAGGGATCAAACCTGTGATTCCTGCAGTGGAAGCACAGAGTACTAATCGCTGGACCGCCAGGGAAGTCCCTATGTAGATACAATTTTACGTAGGATTTTAACGTTAAATCCATTCTCTGCTACATGTGCCTAGTTTTAAATGAAACAGAAGAGTCTAGCAATACACTAAAAAACATATGAACCCTGAACAACTCTATAAAACAAAAAACAGAAAAAAAACAAAACACACAGAACAACCAAAAAAATAAACCCTTACCACTCTCTCTTTCCTCAAACTATATCACAGTAACAAAGTAGCAACAATATACATGTTCAAGGGACAACATAAAATTTGTCCACTGAACAAAACCTATAACAGAAAATACTTTAAACTGATTATACGCCAAGATTCAGTCTAATGTAAGTATTTTTTTAAAGAGGAAGCATTAAGCCATAAAGAGGTAACCATTCAACCAGGAGCTCCTTCCTTTCTTTTTCAATCAAAAAAAAATCCTAGTATCTGAGCTTTGAGAAAATACACACCAGTGACAAAACATACCACCGGTATTAGAAGAAAGAAACATTCCTACTTGTAAACAACTAACTTTAGAACTACTGTTCCAGATTTTATTTTCTTAAATGGGAAGAATGAATTCAAACACCAAAAACATACCAACAGTAAAGTTGGTATCTTTATAAAATTAAAGGTAAAAAACACTTACAATTTTTGCATTTTTTCCACTTTTCCTTAGTTGCTGAACAGCAAAAGCATGTTCAACATTATCCATTGAAACGCCATTAACCATCGCGACTCGGTCATTTTCCCTAAGGAAAAAAAGTGACCAAAATAATAACAAGTTAGACGAAACCATACAAATAAGTTTATAAAGATATTTTTAAGATAGGATCTTTAAAAAAGATATTCTAATTATGGGCTAATTAACCTGTCTTCAGATCAATGATAAAATAATGTCCAGCTATTTAATTTTCAAATCCCCCACAAAAGATGTTTAGCACTTGTAACTAACCACAGGTCATTAATTTTTTAACTATTAACACAATGTTTCCCAAAAGGACTGAACAGGTACCACAATACACATAATGACTTCTGGTGGTACAGTTACAGGCATTCAATGATACTAAGTCATAATGCTGGAAAAAGTTATTCCTTCTTTAAAGATAAAGTCTTTCTCCTTCCAATTTTCTTTCAGTCCTCTACTCATACTCTCATTTTTTTGCTAGTGTACCTTTTGCCTCTCTTTTTTCTTGCTAATCTTCTTGTTGAACAAAAACACTAAGACTCAGAGTGAGAGGCTCCTGAAGGCTAGATTCTACCCCAAACTTAGTAACAAGTTTTCTTTTCACTATCTTTATTTTTTACAGTGACCTTCTATTTAAGTTTAGTGATACTAGCTTTCCATATATGACAGAGATAAGCATAAACGTATATTAATTTAGAAAAATCACTAGCATGGCATGCCAATGGCTGAGGGTAGGAAACATGCTTACTGCAGCTGCCCTTCTGCGGGTCCTCCTTTAAGCACATCTGAAATCACAATCGAGGTTTCCCCACTCTGGAAATGAGGATTATCTCTTCCACCAGATATTGCAATTCCAAATCCAAATCCAGGAGCCTAAAGTAACAATTATAGTAAAATGTTATGATGTCATACTCTACAATCTAAAAAAGTTCAAATATAAAAATTACAATCCTATTACAAAATACTCACTCACTTGTATGGAAACACATCAGAATGACCTATCCTGGTATGGGAATGCAGGCTTTAATAAATTTAATGCTGGGCATAACAGAATATCGAAAACTGTCAATTACATGAATGTTCTTTAAGAACTAAAACACATTTAAAAATTCTGAACACTGAAATCCTGAATTCATTTTTGCTTATCAGAAGGGTTCCTGAGGGAATTGGCAGTGCCCCCCAGCCCCCCAGCCGTGATCATCACAAACACTGGCAACTGATTTGCAGAATGACAGATTTAATGAGCATATAAACCGGGTGCCATTTTATATAATAGAATATCAACAGCTGTGAAAATCAACTTCCTTCACTTACCCTAAAAATCTCTACTGAAGTAATACACTATAATGTCTTATACACACTGCATACAATAGAAAGTATACATTAATCATATCAAGCATTTTTTAATTACTTATATTGTTAATTAAACAAAATCGTAATTAATTATATACTTCTAAATGAGCTGAGAATCTTTACCATGGTGACTAAGGACAGCCCAGCACAGAAACAATCAAAATACTACCAAGTTATTTAAAAATTACCTAATCTCGCTTTTTTCACGAAGATGGCGCCAAAGGTGAAGAAGGAAGCCCCTGCCCCTCCCAAAGCCGAAGCCAAAGCAAAGGCTTTGAAGGCCAAGAAAGCAGTGCTGAAAGGTGTACACAGCCACAAAAAAGAAGATCTGGACGTCACCCACCTTCCGACGGCCCAAAACACTGCGGCTCAGGAGGCAGCCCACATATCCTCGGAAGAACGCCCCTAGGAGAAACAAGCTTGACCACTATGCCATCATCAAGTTCCCCCTCACCACCGAGTCAGCCATGAAGAAAATAGAAGACAACACCACACTGGTGTTCACTGTGGATGTCAAGGCCAACAAGCATCAAATTAAACAGGCCGTGAAGAAGCTCTATGACACTGACGTGGCTAAGGTCAACACCCTGATCAGGCCTGATGGAGAGAAGAAGGCATATGTTCGACTGGCTCCTGACTATGATGCTTTGGATGTTGCCAACAAAATTGGGATCACCTAAACTGAGTCCAGCTGGCTAATTCTAAATATAGAAGTTTTCACTCTAAAAAAATAATTAAATAAAAATAAATAAAAATAAAAATTACCTAATCTCAAAGAAATCCACACCATTCCCTAGAAAGGAAATGAAGTATTCAGAGTAGTCTGAAAGAAACAGCCAATATTCTCCTAGGGCTCCAGAATCAAAAAATCAGAGGCTATGTTTTCATATAACGTTGTACTACACTATGCTCTACAATCCAAACCACCTGAGGACAAAGGTAACAACTTCCTTCCACTACTGTCCCATCCACAAAGACCACGCTCACCAGGGACAGGGGATACATCATGACCTCCCCTTCTACCCCAAAGTCTACTGAAATAGCCAAAGAAGAAGAAAAGAGAAAAACTCTTATTAAAAAAGAATAAACACCAGCAATTCCACGCCTAGGTATATACCAAAAAGAAATGAAAACGTGTGCAGAGATTTATACCCACACACAGCAGCATTTATTAATAGCCCAAAACTGCAAACAACCCAAATGTCTATCCACTGATGAATGGATAAATAAAATATGGTATATCCATTAAATGAATTATCTGCAATAGAAAGGAGTGAAGTACTGATACATGCTACAAAATGGGGAACACAGAAAACATGATGCTATCTAAAAGAAGCCAACCATAAAAGACCACACATATCATACCATTCCTCTTAGATGAAACGTTCAGAAAAGACCAATCTGTATGAAACAGAAAATAGACTGGTGATTGTCGACGGCCAGGGTGTGGAAAGGGATGGAGACATTGGGGAGGGATGGTTTATGACTAACATTATTTTTTTTAGGGTGATGGAATGCTTAAAAAGTGACTCTGGTGATGGTCTTACAGATCTGTGAATATACTAAAAATCACTAAATTGTACATTTAAATGGTGAATTGTATGGTATGTGAATTATACTGCAATAAAGCTAATACCCCCCAGAAAAGGTTAATGTGAAAAAAAAAATAAACAGGAAAACATCTGGGTGGCAGAAGATAATGGCAACTGCCTGAAGCTGTGTCTCCAAAATAATACAAAACAGATCACTACACAAAACCATAGCCTTAATATAGCTCAAAACCAGAGAATATGCAAATCTCAAAATAGCTAGAAGTAGGCCTAAAATTTCAAAAATAAAGAAATGATTAGAAAGAAAACTATTAGCACACAATTAGAAAACTTGAGACTACAGAACAAGTTCAAATAAATTTGAAAACTTAGATAAAACAGATAATTTTATAGGGAAATACAGATTATTGAAATTGACTCTATTAGAAATAAAGACTTAAGCAACCCCATCGCTGAAGAGGAAACAGAGATAGTTATGAGGGAATTATCCCACAAAAAACACCAGGCACAGATGATTTCACAGGGAATTCTACCAAAACATCAATATCCAGATAGCCTCAATGCTCCATAAATTGTTCCAGAGCATCCTAAAATGAAGGAAAGCTTCTAACTCTTTTCAAGAAGCAATTATAATATTGATATCTAAATCTGATCATGACTATCCATGATAAAGACAGGGCTTCCCTGGTGGCACAGTGGTTAAGAACCCACCTGCCAATGCAGGGGACACGGGTTCGAGCCCTGGTCTGGGAAGATCTCACATGCCACGGAGCAACTAAGCCCGTGCACCACAACTACTGAGCCTGTGCTCTAGAGCCCACACACCATAACTACTGAAGACCGCACGCCTAGAGCCCATGCTCCGCAACAAGAGAAGCCACCACAATGAGAAGCCCAAGCACCGCAACAAGAGTAGCCCCTGCTTACTGCAACTAGAGAAAGCCCACAAGCAGCAACAAAGACCCATCACAGCCAAAAATTTAAAAAAACAAATTAATTAATTTTAAAAAGACAGAGCCCCCCTCCAAATACTAAAGCCTAACATCATTTATAAAGGCCAACACCATACAAATATTCCATGACAAGGTGATTTATTTCCAAGACTGTTGTATTAGGAAGGCCACTATATCGGAGACCCTATTAATAAACGTAGAGAAAAAAATTCAGAGATTATATCCATAGACCCTGGAAAGGCCTTTGACAAAATCCAACATTCACGACCAAGGGAAAGAAAAATTCAAGAAAATACTTTCAATCTGTTTTAATATTTCATTTTATGTTAAAGTACATGAAGAACCTTACCCACACACATAGTTGAAAAGGAGAAGAGTGATTTTAGTAAACCTTTTAGATGATTATGGATACTCCTGTTTGATTTTATATCGGTAAGTGATAGTTTCTTAATGGGTGGCTACAATGTGCAACCTAAAACCGTATCAGTGGACTTTTTGTACTTACTCTGTTACATGAATACCCATCCACTGGCCTATTTTGCACTTTGAATGGATTATTTTATCCAATGTGATTTTATAATACATTTCTTGGTCATTTGGAAAATATTTAGGTAAATCTTTCAAATGATGACACATTTCACTATACAATATTTTTTAAAAATCATACTTTAATTAATATCACCACCAATGCAATCAAAGTCTTTAAGTAGTGAAAAGTACTGAGCTCATCTCATGGTGGCAGATAAATGTTTTCCAAATTTTAATTTCTGTTTTAAAATTCAATTTTCTTCATTGGCAACAACTATTATCAGAGTTGTTTTCCTTGAAGCAACAGGTACTCATCACTTGAGAAAAATGTTTGTCAAATATTCCAGTCTGGATAACCATTCCTTCAAGTGAAAGTGGTGTTACACACACAAATACACAGCTGGTTGAGCTTCCAATTCAAACAATCATGCAAGTACTTCAGTATAAAGCAGAAATACCTTATGCATATTTCCCATTTCAATATACAGATTATTTGTTAAATGTCTATTCAAAAGCTGACATGTGGTAAAATTAGTAATTTTTACTGCTTTGAGTTATTCTGCAGCAAAACTGGGATTGTTCTTATAAACTCTGAGTAAGTCCAGGAACTATTAGGATGGTTTGGGGCTATGAGGCCAGTTTTACCTCATACCACTGCTTTTGTACCTTCACTACAACTATCAACACAGTGAAAAAGACAAATAACATTTCTGTGCTGTTATGAAAATAGTTCGTCCTAAGCATAAAAAGACTTCAGAGGTCTTTTGGGGTCCTCAGCCCATACATTGATATTAAAAACCACTGAAAAAAGAACAAAACAAAAAAAAACCCAAAACAAACAAAAAACCCAACGAAGCAATTTACAAAAGATATGAAATGTTAAAACTCATAAGAAACGCAAATTAAAACCACACAACAACACATTTTGTTGAGGCGGCTGTAGAAAAATAGGCACCACTGCTAATGGGCATGCAAACTGCTACAATTCTTTAGGAGAGGAATTTGGCAATCCTAACAAAATTACAAAAGCATTTATGTATGTATGTATGTATGCATTTACTTATTTGTATTTTTGGCTGCGTCTTAGTTGTGGCACGCGGGCTCCAGAGCGTGGGCTCTGTTGTTGTGGCACACGGGCTCTCTAGTTGTGGCACAGGGGCTCAAGCAGTTGCGGCACAGCCTGTGGGATCTTAGTTCCCCGACTAGGGATCAAACCCAACCCATGTCCCGTGCGTTGGAAGGTGGCTACTTAACCAATGGGCCACCAGGGAAGTCCTCAAAAGCACTTTATCTTTCAACAGAGTGAACCAGTTTCTAGCAATGTACACTGAAGATTACATATACAGCTCCAAAAATAAGAAAATACATAGGTACATAGTTATTCACTGCAGATTGTAACTGCAAATACTGGAAAAAACCTAAAACACCCAAGGGTTACCTCCAAGGCAGTTTGGGGAGGGGTGTGTTATTCTCTGGCTCTTTTTCCATCCTTGGAGGAGGCTAGCACTAATCTTTTATTCTGTATACTTTTAAACTGTGCATTTATATCTTGCTTGATAATTCTTTTATTTAAAAATTAAAAACATAATACAAAAATATTAAAGAGGGCTTCCCTGGTGGCGCAGTGGTTGGGAGTCTGCCTGCCGATGCAGCGGACACGGGTTCGTGCCCCGGTCCGGGAGGATCCCACGTGCCGTGGAGCGGCTGGGCCCGTGAGCCATAGCGGCTGGGCCCGTGAGCCATGGCCGCTGAGCCTGCGCGTCCGGAGCCTGGGCTCCACGGCGGGAGAGGCCACAACAGTGAGAGGCCCGCGTACCGCAAAAAAAAAAAAAAAAATTAAATGCCAAAAACATAAGGACCTTTCAATAAGGAAGGCGGAGGTGAGTAGATACTTCCTAAGATTTGCTTGTGAACAAGTAAGTACAGTCTTGGCTGCATGAGCCAGGCATCAAACCCAGGCAGAACATACTGCTTCCATGCAGTGCCAGCACTCTGTGGGGCATGTCATCCTGCTGGATCAGCACTGGCTGCAGTTCATTTAATGACTACCCAGGAAGTCTGTAATTCCCAACCCTGTCTACAGATGAAAATCATTTGGGATCAGTCTCAAAACTGCTTGATGATTTCCAAACCCCCCACCCCACAACCATTAAATAAAACTGGAGGAGGGCAGATGGCAGGCGTTTAAAAAAAAAAAAATCTCCTAAGTGATTCTAATGGGCAGCCAGGGCTGAGAACCCTAGCCTTAAAAGCTTTGTGAATTTAAGACCAGGGTGATCATCAAAAACTATAAAAGGTTCGACTATCTCACACTTTCCCTTCCCTCTTAGGGAAGGTTTCTCTCCAAAACCTTTTTAGGCTTAGATCTCCACACGGTCCTATTTTTGGCCTTTTCAACAGATTTCTTACCTCCACTGCACTACAATTTACCCTCCATCGTGTTCAAAGGATTATTATTCTAAAACAAACCCAATTCTGTCATTCCATTGCCCAGAGGTCCAAGTTCCTTAACATGCAATATCCTGAAATGCAACACCAACTTGCTTCCCAGCACCCCAGTCTTTACCCTAAACACACTTAACTACTGACCCCTGCTTAACCATGCCATGCATCATCAAGTTCCAAGCTTTCACATTTCTTCTCTGCCTAGGACTCCTTTAGCATCACACCCTTCAACATCCAGGTTCAACGACACCTCCTTCATAAAACCAACCTAGCTTTTCATAGGCACAAGTGGCCCATCCTGTAGGCTCTCCGGCCACATAGACACACTTCTGCTACTTAACACACAGCACTGTAAATAGCCTGGGTATCAGAGGTTCGTTTGGGAGGGGTTTACATATTCTTCTACATATCCCACCTGAGTACAACCCTGCAAGGGCCTAACACAAAGTGGCTCATCAATGTTAGGGCACTAAAACAAGTATCTAGCTAATTATTCAATTTAATTTTAACTCAGTTTCCCTTTATAGAGTTGTCTTTTAAAACTCACACTAATTTGAGCACTAAAACCTCATTAGCAGCCAGAGTAGTAGCGTGGATTTGGAATTTCTTGAATTTCCAAATAAAAACAAGCAGGGCAACTATACAGCAAACCAAAAACCGTATATACAGCAAAAAAAAAAAAACCCACAGGCAACCAATGTACCCTCCTGAGGAAGCAGATAGGGATGAGCAACACCTATGAGACTTGTGTGTTCCCAAAACCTACTTGGAAAGAAAGCCACAAGGCATCTGACACACCTTAGACCTGAAGAACCTCCCAAATAACTAACAGGTATTTACTGGAAAGAACGGCAAGGCAATTTTAGAACAACAGCTGAAACTGGGAGGGATTTTGCCTCTCCAGTTGTCAGTGAGAGCAAGGAGCCTGCAGTAGGGCGTGAATGGGCTAGAGCAGTGTAACCCCTAGGAATTCTCAACACAGACCTGCCAGTGGATTCAGACTAGAGAGGGACAGAACAGCAAAAGATGAAAGGGTACAAAAGGCATGAGCCTAGGAAATGTCAGAAAGCAGCAGTTATGTTTCTTTAGTGCATGCACACATACAAGAAAACTAAGCCAATTTCTAGAAACTCAAGAAAGGTAATTTCCCATAAAATTGAGCAAAAAAGGGATTATGATCAAATCCCTTAGAAAATTACTATAGAACACAATGAGTAGCAGAATATCCCTACGGAAAATGAAAGCATGCCAAAAAGAGTACTCAAAAAAAGAAAAATAAAGGATCAAAACTGTTACTATTATAAAACAAGTGAAAAGGCATTACAAAAATACACAGGACATGAAAGAATATAAATAAGAATTTTAGACAATCACAGAAAGATAGACAAAATGAAAAGGCAGAGGACTTTGTACCAGATGAAGGAACAAGATAAAACACCATAAAAACAACTAAATGAAGTGGAGATAGGCAACCTTCCAGAAAAAGAATTCAGAATAATGACAGTGAAGATGATCCAGAACCTCAGAAAAAGACTGGTGGCAAAGATCGAGAAGATGCAAGAAATGTCTGACAAAGACCTAGAAGAATTAAAGAACAAACACCTGGAAGAATTAAAGAACAGAGATGAACAATACAATAACTGAAGTGAAAAAAAAGAAAGCTGGAGTAGCAATACTCATATCAGATAAAACAGACTTTAAAATAAAGAATGTTACAAGAAACAAGAAGAGACACTACATAATGATCAAGGGATCAATCCAAGAAGAAGATATAACAATTAAAAATATATATGCACCCAACATAGGAGCACCTCAATACATAAGGCAACTGCTAACAGCTATAAAAGAGGAAATCGACAGTAACACAATAATAGTGGGGGACTTTAAGACCTCACACCAATGGACAGATCATCCAAAATGAAAATAAATAAGGAAACAGAAGCTTTAAATGACACAGTAGACCAAATAGATTTAATTGATATTTATAGGATATTCCATCCAAAAACAGCAGATTACACTTTCTTCTCAAGTGCGCACGGAACATTCTCCAGGATAGATCACATCTTGGGTCACAAATCAAGCCTCAGTAAATTTAAGAATATTGAAATCATATCAAGCATCTTTTCTGACCACAACACTATGAGATTAGAAAAGAATTACAAGGGGAAAAAAACATAAAAAACACAAACACGTGGAGGCTAAACAATACGTTATTAAATAACAAAGAGATCACTGAAGAAATCAAAAGAGAAAATCAAAAAATACCTCGAGACAAATGACAATGAAAACACGACAATCCACAACCTATGGGATGCAGCAAAAGCAGTTCTAAGAGGGAAGTTTATAGCTATACAAGCCTACCTCAAGAAACAAGAAACATCTCAAATAAACAACCTAACCCTACACTTAAAGGAACTAGAGAAAGAAAAACAAACAAAACCAAAAGTTACCAGAAGGAAAGAAATCATAAAGATCAGATCAGAAATAAATGAAATAGAAACAAAGAAAACAAGAGCAAAGATCAATAAAACTAAAAGCTGGTTCTTTGAGAAGATAAACAAAATTGATAAACCTTTAGCCAGACTCATCAAGAAAAAGAGGGAGAGGACTCAAATCAATAAAATTAGAAATGAAAAAGGAAAAGTTACAACAGATTCTGCAGAAATACAAAGCATCCCAAGAGAGTACTACAAGCAACTCTATGCCAATAAAATGGACAACCTGGAAGAAATAGACAAATTCTTAGAAAGGTATAACCTTCCAAGACTGAACCAGGACAAAATAGAAAATATGAACAGACCAATCACAAGTAATGAAATTGAAACCGTGATTAAAAATCTTCCAACAAACAAAAGTCCAGGACCAGACGTCTTCACAAATGAATTCTATCAAACATTTAGAGAAGAGCTAACACCCATTCTTCTCAAACTCTTCCAAAAAATTGCAGAGGAAGGAACACTCCCAAACTCATTCTATGAGGCCACCATCACCCTTATACCAAAACCAGACAAAGATACCACAAAGAAAGAAAATTATAGACAAATATCACTGATGAATATAGACGCAAAACTTCTCAACAAAATACTAGCAAACAGGATCATATACCATGATCAAGGTGGATTTATCCCAGGGATGCAAGGATTCTTCAATATATGCAAATCAATCAATGTGATACACCATATGAACAAACTGAAGAATAAAAACCATATGATCATCTCAATAGATGCAGAGAAAGCTTCTGACAAAATTCAACACCCATTTATGATAAAAAACACTCCAAAAAGTGGGTATAGAGGGAACCTACCTCAACATAATAAAGGCCATATACGACAAACTCACAGCAAACATCATTCTCAATGGTGAAAAACTGAAATCATTTCCTCTAGATCAGGAACAAGACAAGGATGTCCACTCTCGCCACTATTATTCAACAGTTTTGGAAGTCTTACCCATGGCAATCAGAGAAGAAAAAGAAAGAAAAGCAATACAAATTGGAAAAGAAGAAGTAAAACTGTCACTGTTTGCAGATGACATGATACTATACATAGAGAATCCTAAAGATGCCACCAGAAAACTACTAGAGCTAATCAATGAATTTGGTAAAGTTGCAGGATACAAAATTAATGTACAGAAATCTCTTGCATTTCTATACACTAACAACAAAAGATTAGAAAGAGAAATTAAGGAAACAATCCCATTCACCATTGCAACAAAAAGAATAAAATACCTAGGAATAAACCTACCTAAGGAGGTAAAATACCTGTACTCAGAAAACTGTAACACACTGATGAAAGAAATCAAAGATGACACAAACAGATAGAGAGATACACCATGTTCTTGGACTGGAAGAATCAATATTGTGAAAATGACTATACTACCCAAAGCAATCCACAGATTCAATGCAATCCCTATCAAATTACCAGTGGCATTTTTTACAGAACTAGAACAAAAAATCTTAAAATTTGTATGTAGACACAAAAGACCCCGAAGAGCCAAAGCAGTCTTGAGGAAAAAAATCAGAGCTGGAGGAATCAGACTCCCTGACTTCAGACTATACTACAAAGCTACAGTAATCAAGATAATATGGGGGCTTCCCTGGTGGCACAGTGGTTAAGAATCCACCTGCCATTGCAGGGGACACGGGTTCGAGCCCTGGTCCAGGAAGATCCCACATGCTAAGGAGCAACTAAGCCGATGCGCGCCACAACTACAGAGCCTGCACTCTAGAGCCCGCGAGCCACAGCTACTGAGCCCGCACACCTCGAGCCCATGCTCCACAACAAGAGAAGCCACCGCAACGAGAAGCCCGTGCACTGCAACGAAGAGTGGCCCCCACTCGCCACAACTAGAGAAAGCCCTCACGCAGCAATGAAGACCCAACACAGCCATAAATAAATAAATTAAATAAAATTTAAAAATTAAAAAAAAATACAATATGGTACTGGCAAAAAAACAGAAATATAGATCAGTGGAATAGGATAGAAAGCCCAGAGATAAACCCATGCACCTATGGTCAACTAATCTATGACAAAGGAGGCAAGGATATACAATGGAGAAAAGACAGCCTCTTCAATAAGTGGTGCTGGGAAAACTGGACAGCTACATGTAAAAGAATGAAATTAGGACACTCCCTAACACCATATACAAAAATAAACTAAAAATGGATTAGAGACCTAAATGTAAGACTGGACACTATAAAACTCTTAGAGGAAAACATAGGAAGAACTCTCTTTGACATAAATCACAGCAAGATCTTTTTTGATCCACCTCCTAGAGTAACAGAAATAAAAACAAAAATAAACAAATGGGACCTAATGAAACTTCAAAGCTTTTGCAAAGCAAAGGAAACTACAAACAAGATGAAAAGACAACCCTCAGAATGGGAGAAAATATTTGCCAACGAATCAACGGACAAAGGATTAATCTCCAAAATATATAAACAGCTAATGAAGCTCAATATTAAAAAAACAAACAACCCAATCAAGAAATGGGGAGAAGACCTAAATAGACATTTCTCCAAAGAAGACATACAGATGGCCAAGAAGCATGTGAAAAGCTGCTCAACATCACTAATTATTAAGAAATGCAAGTCTAAACTACAATGAGGTATCACCTCACACCAGTTAGAACGGGCATCATAAGAAAATCTACAAACAACAAATGCTGGAGAGGGTGTGGAGAACAGGGAACCCTCTTGGACTGTTGGTGGGAATGTAAATTGATACAACCACTATGGAGAACAGTATGGACATTCCTTAAAAAGCTAAAATAGAATTACCGTATGACCCAGCCATCCCACTACTGGGCATATACCCAGAGAAAACCAAAATTCAAAAAGACACATGCACCCCAATGTTCACTGCAGCACTATTTACAATAGCCAGGTCATGGAAACAACCTAAATGCCCATTAACAGACGAATGGATAAAGAAGATGTGGTACATATAGACAATGGAATATTACTCAGCCATAAAAAGGAATGAAATTGGGTCATTTGTAGAGATGTGGATGGATCTAGAGACTGTCATACAGAGTGAAGTAAGTCAGAAAGAGAAAAACAAATATCGTATATTAACGCATATATGTGGAATCTAATAAAATGGTACAGATAAACTGGTTTGCAGGGCAGAAATAGAGACACAGATGTAGAGAACAAACATATGGACAGCAAGGGGGGAAAGTGGTGGTGGTGGTGGTGGGATGAATTGGGAGATTGGGATTGACATGTATACACTAATATGTATAAACAGATAACTAATAACCTGATGTATAAAAAATAAAACTCAAAAACTCAAAAAATGAAAAAAAAGAATTTTAAGAATTCAGAAATGAGGCTGACAGAATTCAAGAGTTAATTAGAAATTTTAAAAAGCCATTTTAGACAGGAACACAAATAAACATAATACCATGAAAGAAACAGAAAGTAAAAAAGATAAATCTTTTATAAAACAAAAAAGAAATGTTTCAGGAGATTTTTTAAAAAGGATTTGAGAGAAAATTACAAATAATGAAGACAGGCAAGAGATACAACATACGGATAGTAGGAATACCTGAAGACTAAATTGAAGTAGGAGAAAAAAAATAGTAAAACTAAAATTAAATAAAGAACTTTCCTGATATATGTATTTTATATATCCTTCCATATATTTATATATATAATTGAAACTGTATACTCAAAGGACACAAATCACTGTAGATACCTGAGAATATCAATTCAGAGGAAATGCCAAAATATATTCAAATAAAATGAGTAGATTTTAAGGCAGAAGATTCTTTGGCATCTAGGCAAAAAGAGCTATAATTTTAAAAGAAATATAAATTAGATTATCATCACACTTGGGTAGCAACACATTATGCCAAAAATAACATCGTTAAGATACTTAAGGGAAACAAGGAGCCATGGATTTTATATCCAGTAAAGCTAATCTTCAAGTATAAAAGGGCACAGAAAAGCTAATAAACATATAAGAAAAACACAGGGAACACTGTTTTTCATGATCCTTTCCTAATAGAAAATAACTTTCTGACAATCAAAATGACAAGAGGCACATGGAAAGGACTGGTGATAAGCATTAAATATACACCTACTTACAGCATTAAATATACACCTACTTACAGGATTAAATGTGGATTAAAGGGAGAAAGGTTAAATTATATAATAGCTATATGGTCTACACAGAGTAAAACCATTTCTTTAAATGGGGAGAGGAACAGGATAGAATAGAGGAATAGTTAAAAAATTTTAACACTGTTTCCAGTAATCAAAATTGACAGTAGTAGAATTATTATTATTGAGGCAATCGTATGCTCTGTACTGGATTTACAAAAGACTAACATGGTGCTTTTCAGAGGGATTTTCAAAAGAAATGGAAAATAATCCATTTTTCTCATATATCTTTACCATAAGAAAATTGTAGGTGTGTCAAAATGTAGTTGATTTTTATATGTTTACATGAGAAAATGTCCAAGATAATGGTTTTTATTATGGTGATGGGAAAAGTAGTTTAAAGCAGTATAATATGATCTCATTGACCTGTATGTGCACACACACACGATTATAGCTTTTGGATGGAATTAAATGCATCAAAGAATTTTACTTTCATCATATTTTGTCCTTTCGACATCACAGGCAGCCATAAGCAACAATAATATGTATTTCTACCTGTGCCTGGTAGTGAAACTGAGTTTATGATAAACAAGAGGCCTGGAATCTGTTCAGTTATTTGCCCAGTTTCACTGGACACTAGCCATGCCCATTCCTTTACATTTCATTGTAACTGCTTTTGCACTGAGTACTTGCAACAGGGAACATATGGTTAACAAAGCTGAAACTATTTACTATCTGACCTTTTACAGAAAAGGTTTGCCCACTTATCTGTTATAGTATTTCTTGATTCCTTAAAAGATTTTTTACAAAGGGAAAAAAATTCCTGAAGGTTGACTGTTGATTCATTTGCAGAAATATAACTGCATAATATGAATAACCTCTCCTCCAAAGATTTTTCTGTTTCCTTCAAATATGCCCAATTCTCTAGTTAAAGATTCTCCCCGCTGCCTTTTTTTCTCCTGTTTTTCATGCCAAATTTCTACAACCAACTAACTTAATTCTAACTTTTCTCACCTTATACAGTTTTACTCCTATAGTTTTTGTAGTTTGACTCCTCTCCCCTTCTTCTCCCAATCTACCCTCAACATTCTATGGAAACTGTTCTAGTCATGTGTTTTCACAGTGAACACGGCGATCACAAATTTTTTAAATGAATGGATCCAATTTTTTCAAATGGTTCCTCGGCAATCATTTGTTCAACTTCCTTTCTACAAATGAACTCAGAAGGCCTGGAATCCTATGTGCCACTCCACTACCTGCCAACTAGACCTTATGTAGGACTTCTCTGTGGACTTGGTCAGAGAGATTAGGATTTTATCACCTCTGGTAACATTTTAATTCTATGAGGTCCCAAGAGATCTGAAAGGCCTGTTCAAAATCAGTTAGTGGTAAGCCCAAACTAGTTCAGAAGTCACAAGACCCCTACAGTTTTTCCACTGTACCTTGGTAGTTCTCAAAATGTTGTTTAAATGTCTACGACTGTTAGACTGGTTCTTTTTTACCTCTGCGTCCTTCATCAGCCCGTTGGTTACTCGCTCTTGTGGCTCTGTTTCCAAAATTATAGCTTTCATTTCTAATTCTTATTCCACTTTCCTATTCCCAGCTTCTTAAAGGACACCTCCAATTGCCCTTCTCCAAACTGTCATTTTCGCCAAAAAACTGACCTCACCACCAATGTTCTAAACTTAAAAAAAACAAACAGAAAAAAAAACAGACAAAAAGCCAAAATTCTGGCTCCTTCCTTAACAAGGTCACTACTTTTTATTAATTTTATTACATATATATGTAGTTTATGTGGTAGAATTACGAGTTCTGAATTTCAGATATTATATTCCATAAGTATTTCTAATATTTAAAATTAAATTTTACATGTAAGTGAAAAGAGCATTATATGATGAGTCCAGAGACCTGCGTTCAAGATGTACCTCTTTGGGACATTTCACTAGACCTTTCTGAGACTCAGTTTATTCCATGTGGTTATTAACCCCTATTTCACAGAGAATTAAATAAAATAAAGGATTTGAAACATTCATAATACACTCTATAAATGTACACAATGGCCTTCAACCAGATAAAACAAGCCTAGCTTAGCTTACACGCTTACCTTCTACCCACCATACACTTGCCTGGAGCTACAAAACAGATATGTAGGATTCCCCTTCCCTGGCCCCTTTTCTTAGAATAGCTTTATTGACATGTAAATTACCTATCGTAAATTCACTCTTCAAAATGTACAATTCTATGTTTTTTGTGTGTTCAGAGTTGTGCAACCATCATCACAATCAACTGCATAAAATTTTCATCACCCTGAAATGAAATTCCCTACCCTTTAGCCATCATCCCTGAATTCCCGCATCCTAAAAACCACTAATCTTTCTGTCTATTCACCTGTTCTGACCATTTCATACAAATGGAATTATACAATAATGGTCCTTTGTGACTGCCTTCTTCGAGTTAGGGTAACGTTTTCAAGGTTCATCCATGTTACGGCATGTATCAGTACTTCATTTCTTTTCACTGTTGAACAATATTCCATTATATGGATATACCACATTTTGCTTATTCATCATTCATCAGTTAATGGGCATGTGGGTTCTTTACACTTTCAGGCTATCATGAGTCATGTTGCTATGAACAACCATGTTTAATAAGTTATTATGTCGGTATTTGTCTCCACTTCTCTTGGGTATATGCCTACGAGTGGAACTGCTGGGCCATGTGGTAATTCTACATATGTTTACCTTTTGAGAAATACCTTACTTAGTTTACCACAGTTGGCTCCACCAGCCAACATCCACATCCTCATCAACACCTATTATTGCCTGCTTTTGTGATTACAGCCATTCTAGAGGGTGTGACAGGGTATCTCACTGTCGTTTTTGACATATATTTCCCTGATGGTCAGTACTGTTGAGCATCTTTTCATACGTTTATTAAACAGTTCTGTATCATCTTTGGAGAAATGTTTTTCAAATCTTCAGTCCATTTAAAAAACTGAATTATTTGCTTTTTTACTACTAAATTTCTATATTCTGGATACAAGTCCCTTATCAGATATGTAACTTGCAAATACTTTCTCATTCTGTGGGTTATCCTTTCACTTTCTTGTTGAGAGTTTCTTGGTTTCCTTTGAAACACAAAAGTTTTAAATTTTGATGTGGTCCAATTTTACCTGTTTTCTCTTCTGTTGCTTTTATTTTCAAGATTGTATCTAAGAAACCATTGCCCAACCCAAGGTCATAAAGATTTATTCCTGTGTTTTACAGTTTTAGCACTTACATTTAGGTCTATGATCCATCTTAGGTTAATTTTTGTTCTTGGTGTGAAGTAGGAGTCAAAATTCATTACTTTCCACGCTGTTGACCAGTTGTCCCAGTACCATCGGTTAAGACTACTCTTTCCCTCACTGCATTGTCTTGGCACCCTTGTTCCAAGTTTACTTCCTATTGAATCCCCTCCCTATTTGAAACACTTAGCTGCTTGCCCTTAGATGATCTCTTAACTAGATTCCTTGCTTTCAACATACTTTCACCATTTGATTTTTTTTTTTTTAGTTTTAAGTGTACAACATATTGTTTAGTATAGTTGATTTATAATACAATATTAGTTTCAGGTATACAACATAGTGATACAAGTTTTTATACATTATACTCCTTTTATAGTTACTATAAAGTATTGGTTATATTCCCCTGTCCTATATAATATATCCCTGTAGCTTATTTATTTTATAAATAGTAGTTTGTATCTCTTAAACCCCTACCCCTATCCTGAACCTCCCCCCTTCCCTCTCCCCACTGGTAACTACTAGTTTGTTCTCTATATCTGTGAGTCTGTTTCTTTTTTGTTATATTCACTAGTTTATTTTTTTAGATTCTGCATATCCATGATAACATACATTGTCTTTTTCTGTCTAATAAGCATAATACCCTCTAGGTCCACCCATGTTGCTGCAAATGACCTTATTTTATTATTCTATATGGCTGAGTAATATTCCATTATATATATATGTACCACATCTTTTTTTTTTTTAACATCTTTATTGGGGTATAATTGCTTTACAATGGTGTGTTAGTCTCTGCTTTATAACAAAGTGAATCAGTTATACATATACATATGTTCCCATATCTCTTCCCTCTTGCGTCTCCCTCCCTCCCACCCTCCCTATCCCACCCCTCCAGGCTGTCACAAAGCACCGAGCCAATATCCCTGTGCCATGCGGCTGCTTCCCACTAGCTATCTACCTTACTACGTTTGTTAGTGTGTATATGTCCATGACTCTCTCTCGCCCCGTCACAGCTCACCCCTCCCCCTCCCCATAACCTCAAGTCCGTTCTCTAGGAGGTCTGCGTCTTTATTCCTGCCTTACCCCTAGGTTCTTCATGACATTTACCACATCTTCTTTATCCATTCATCTGTTGATCAACACTTAGGTTGCTTTCATATCTTGGTTATTGTAAATAATGCTGCTATGAACACTGGGGTGCATGTATCTTTACAAATTAGTGTTTTTGTTTTCTTCGAATATATACCCAGAAGTGGAACTGCCTGATCATATGGCAGTTCTATTTTTAGTTTTTTGAGGAACCTCCATACTCTTTTCCATAGTGCCTGCCCTAATTTACATTCTCACCAGTGTACTAGGGTTCCCAAATTTCTCCACATCCTCACCAACACTTGTTATTTGTAGACTTTTTGATGATAGCCATTCTGAGGGGTCCAAGGAGTCCTGGGGCTGGTGTCACACGGTGGGTGGGGATGGGGCCCAGGGGATCCCGGGGCTCATGCCCACCCACCAGTGAGTGAAGCCAGGTTCTAGGGCTAGTATTGGCCAACTGGTGGGCAAAGGCAGGTCCTGGGGTCTCTGGCTGCAGAGCCCAGGAGTCCCAGAGCTGGTGTGGAACCACTGGTGAATGGGGCTGAGGCCCAGGGGGTGCTGGGACTGGTGCATGCCCACTGGTGTGTGAAGCTGGCCCCAGGGCTAGTGCCAACTCACAAGTGGGTGAAGCCAGGTCCTAGGGTGTCTGACTGCAGGGCCCTGTGGGTCCTGGTGCTGATGAGCTAGAGGGAGGGTTCCACAATGACTCTTGCCAGCACCAGTGTCCATGTGGTAGAATGAGCTCCCCTAATGTCTGCTGCCAATGTCTACGTTCCTCGGGTGCACTCCAGTTGTCTCCTGCCTCTCTAGGAGGCTCTCCAAGATCAGATGATGGGTCTGATACAGGTTCCTTTCAAATTACTGCTTCTGCCTTGGGTCCCAGAGGATGTGAAATTTTATGTGCACCCTTTAAGAGTGGAGTGTCTATTTCTCATAGTCCTCTGGGTCTTCAGAAAGTGAGCCCTGCTGGCCTTCAAAGCCAAACATTCTGGGGACACGTCTTCCCGGTGCAGGACCCCTGGGCTGGGGAGCCTGATGTGGGGCTCAGACCCCTCACTCCTTGGGGAGAACCTCTGCAATTGTAATTATCCTCCCATCTGTGGGTCACCTACCTGGGGGTATGGGTCTTGACCATGACTCCACCCGTCCTACCCATCTCACTGTGGTTCCTTCTTACTATCTTTAGCTGTAGATCTTTATGCCTCCAGTCTTGCTCATCAATAATTGCTCCGTAAACAGTTGTTAATTTTGGTGTACCCGTGAAAAGAGGTGAGCTCAGGGTCTTCCTACTCTGCCATCTTGGCCAAGCCTCTAACTTCTCTCAATCCTTTAATTCTTTAATACAGAAATATTCACTTAATCTTTCATGTAATTTTTTTCAAAAAATAGAAAAATAGAGATGACCAACTCATTCTTGAGTATTCATTTCTCAAAGAATTATAAAAATATGTGCATTTTCTAAGGGAGAACATCTGAAACTGAAGAAAGTTGTGGGTATGTAATGGGTGGGAGGGGTGGAACACAAGACCCTCTGGATGCAACTACCATCTCAAGCTGCAGACCTGCACTTGCCAATACTACAGCCACTATACACACAACTACTGAGCACTTAAAATGTGGCTAGTCTTACCTGAAAGGTGCTGAAATTACAAGATGTACATCAGTTTTTTAAGACTCAGTATGGGGAAAAAAAGCAAAGTATGGTATACCAATTTTTAAATATTACATGTTGAAAATGACAACATTTTGGATATACTGAGTTAAATGAGATCTATCATAAAATTCACCCATATTTTACGTTTTTCAAGGTGAAGACTAGGAAAATTTTAATTACATTGTGGTTTGCATTATATTGCTACTAGACAATGCTGCTATTTGATCTCCTAAGACTTTGTTGAATAGATTGGCCTCCTGTGAAAATAAGTTTTACTGGGCATAACTAAGTACACTAAGCCCTTATCTGGCAAGACACAATATCTGTAACTCCAGGTTATTGCCAAAAGCATATAGTCTCAAATTATCTCGGTCACTTACTACTATTCCAAAAGCTCATTTGGCTCACCTCAAGGAGAATAACTTTCTCTCATTCCTTTGTCAGCGTTTCTTAAAAATGTGATGCCAGAGGACATGGCCCTCCATTTCAAACATGCATTTTTAAACATACATATTACGGGTCCCATCCCAGACCAAATGAATCAGAATCTCTGGTAGTTGGGCATGATCCAGTTGATTCCTCTTTACAATAAACCTTGAGAGCTACTACTCTAGATCAGCCGTCAGCAAACTATGGCCTGCAGGCTAAATCCAGCTAGCTGCCCATTGTTGTAAGTAAAGTTTTACTGGAATATAGCCACACCCATTTGTTAACCTACTCTCTACAGCTGCTTCTGCAATACAGCTACAGAGTTGAGAAGTTGTGACAGAGATTTATGGCCCGCAAGGCCTGAAGTATTTATTTATCATCTGGTTCTTTACAGCAAAAGTTTGCTGACAGTGCTCTAGACAGTCTAAATTTTATTCTGTAACAACTCAGAATACCAAAGGAAAGATACCTGAAAGTATAGTTCTGCAGCCTCGGAAAATGAAGTCAACTGAATTATGCTTTGGCATAAGTTTCTGGGCTTACAATGACAGGTCTATTTTTAAAAACCTTCAAAAACGATTCCTGGAGGGATGGTTGTTGAGGACTTCCATTCTGTCATAGTCCCTCTCTGATGAGGCCCAGAGGCAACACAGCTCTGTGTTTCCAGCACAATAGTTAACATGTTTGAAAACCAAAGAATTATGAACTATATACTCATCTTATCTCCATGTATCTTTTGATGACATTTTTCTGGGCTAGTACCCCCCTCCCTCAGGGCAAAAGAAAACCGAAGCACAAGAAGAGCCCAGCTACAGAGTGGAGTTTACACTGACCTTCTTTCTAGACAGGAGTTCCAGACTTGCCTGAGTATTACAGCTACCATGATGAGTTGGTGTGACACTTTTAACACATTCAAAAAATCAGATTCTGTTTTCTCAACATTCAGAATCTTTTCCTACTTTGCCTAAGTTCTGTAGTAAATAACCTAACATTTCCCCACAACTGACAAAACCAGGCAAAACTGTAGAAAGGAGAAACGTACTTTAGCTAATTTAAGTGTCTTATTTTATTTTCCTTATTTAAAAACTAAGAAGGTATTACGAAAAAACAAATGTAATGTGATACGGTCAAATTACACCTATGGTCCCAAATGATCTAGCTTCTACCTTAAGAAATCATAAAAAGAAGAGCAACTTAAACCCAATGTAAGCAGAAGAAACATTAAAATAAGAGCAGAAATCAGTGAAATACAAAGCAGAAAATAAAAAATATCAATGAAAAGAAAAGCTGGTATTTTGAAAAGGTCAATAAAATTGTTAAACCTCGGGCTTCCCTGGTGGCACAGTGGTTGAGAGTCCGCCTGCCGATGCAGAGGACACGGGTTCGTGCCCCAGTCCGGGAAGATCCCACATGCCGCGGAGCGACTAGGCCCGTGAGCCATGGCCGCTGAGCATGCGCGTCCGTAGCCTGTGCTCCGCAACAGGAGAGGCCACAACAGTGAGAGGCCCACGTACCGCAAAAAAGAAAAAAATTGTTAAACCTCTAGCCAGGTTGACCAAGAAATAAGAGAAGACACAAATTACCAATATTATAAATGAAAATGGGCCACCATTACAGATCCTAAAATATTAAGATAAGAGAATGACATGAACAATTTTATGTCTATAAATTTGACAACTTAGATAAAAGGAACTAATACTTTGAAAGATACAAACTACCAAAGTTACCAAATAAATCTCCAAAAGCTAACAAAGAAAAAATACATAACCTGAATAGTCCTATATAAAATTAAAGAAAATAAATTTATAGTTAAAAGCTTTCTCACAAAGAAAACTCCAGAACCAGATGGCTACACTGGTGAATTCTACCAAACAATTCTACCAAACATACCAAAGGGAGAAATACCTTCAGTTGTACACAAACTCTACCACAGAACACAATAGGGAAGAATACTTCCCAGCTGCTTGTTTTGAGACTGGTAGCTTTCCTTACTCCAAAACCAATAAAAACACAAGGAAAAAGTACTAACCAATATTCCTCATGAACACAGAAACAAATATCTTCATAATACATTAGCAAATCAATCCGGCAATATATAAAATGAATAATACATCACAACTAGGTAGAATTTATCTTGGGAATGAAAGGCTCTTCAACATCCAAAAAGCAAGAAACTGACCATACCAACAGACTAAAAAGAAAACTCGTATGATAACCTCAATCAATACTTACCAAAAAAGCACTGGCAAAATCCAACATCTATTCATGATTAAAAAAAAAAAAGCCTCTTAGCAAAGTTAAGTATAAAAGGGAACTTCCTCAACCTAGTAAATAGCAAAACAGAAATACAAGGGAACTTCCTTAACCTCATAAAGGGCATCTACAAAAACCTTACTGCTAACATCATACATAATAGTGAAAGAATGCTTTCATTTAAAATTTGGAATAAGGCAAGGATGCCTGCTTACTGTCCCTATTCAACAACATCCTTGAAGTCCTAGCAAGTACAATAAGGCAAAAAAAAAGAAATGAACAGCATATAGATCAAAAACGAAGAAATAAAACTGCCTCTCTTCACAGATGAAATGACTGCATAGAAAAAGGCCAAAGAATCTACCAAAGGAGTTCCTAGAAAACTTAAAGTTCACTATTTAAAAAAAAACAAAAATCAATTGTATTTCTACATATTAATAGACAATCAAAAACTGAAATTTAAAAAAATACCGTTTACAATAGCATGAGGAAACATAAAAAATATACTTGAGTAGAAATCTAACAAAACATGTGTAGAATCTGTATGCCGAAAACTACAAAACCGTAATGAAGAGATACATCACATTCAGTTTGGAATACTCAATACCGTTAAAGTGTCAATTCTCCCCAAATTAATCTGTAGATTCAATGCAATCCCAATGAAAAATCCCGGCAGATTTTTTTTAATTTGACAAACTTATTCTAAAGTTTATATACAGAGACAAAGGAACTAGTCAAAATAATTAAAAATAATAATAGTAAGTTTGGAGGATTCACACTACCTGATTTCCAACTTAATATAAAGCTACAATAATCAAGGCAGAAGTAACTGGCAAAGGACAGACACACCGATCAATAGAAGAGACTAGGGAAAGGCCGACACACATATGGTCACTGATTTTTGACAAAGGGAGAAAGCAATTAAATGAAGAAAGGATAACCTTTTCATAAATGGTTGTTCAAAAAATTGGACATCCGTATTAAAAAAAAATCCCCTAAAAAGAAATCTTAATACATACAAATTTTAATTAAAACAAAACAAAAACAAAACAAAACCTTCCAGAAGAAAACAACAGGAAAGATATTTGGGACCTTAGGTTTGGCAGACTTCTCAGATACAAAACCAAAAGCAAAATCAATAAAAGCAAAAACGACTTTATCAAAATTTGAAACTTATACTCTGCAAAAGACACTGTTAAGAGAAGGAAAAAGGCAAGCCACAGACTGGGAAAAATATTTGCAAAACAATACCTATTAAAGAACTTGTATCCAGAAGATATTCAAGACTCTCAAAACTCAGTAACAACTTTTGTGCAACAAGGGACACAATTAACAGAGTACAAAGGTAATCCATGGAATGGGAAAAAAAACATTTATGAGTCATATTATCTGATAAGGGGTTAATGACCAAAATATATAAAAACTCCTACAATTCAACAGATAAAACCCAATTTAAAAATGGACAAAGGAACTGGACAGATGGCAAATTTTGTTATGTGTATTTTACCACAGTTTAAAAAAACAGTAAGTATAAAAATTAATAAACAGAAACCTCAATTAAAATAGAGTTGGGGGCTTCCCTGGTGGCGCAGTGGTTGAGTCCGCCTGCCGATGTGGGGGACGCAGGTTCGTGTCCCAGTCCGGGAGGATCCCACATGCCGTGGAGCGGCTGGGCCCGTGAGCCACGGCCCCTGAGCCTGCGCGTCCGGAGCCTGTGCTCCGCAACCGCAAAAAAAAGAAAAGTGAGGCCCGCGAACTGCAAAAAAAAAGAAAAGTGAAGAAAAAAAAAAATAGAGTTGGGAGGCCAGAAGAGGGAGCACTCATGCACTGTGCTGTTAGCAGAGCCTAGCAAGAAGAAAGACTTCCTCTTCTTGCCTGCCAAGAACTCAGCCAATGACAGACTGTCACAATTCAGCCAATGAAAAACCACTACACTCTGGACTCTCAATTCCTCCAATGGACTCTGTTTACTACAGCCCTCCCAACTTCCTTTTCCCCTCTATAAAAGAGTTCTATTTTTGCTGGGGTCTTGCACTGTGTCTTGCAGTAGCTGCAGACTCTGAATTGCAATTCTTTGTTGATCCCAAGTAAACCCATTTTTAAGGTCAATATAAGAAAACAAAAAACCTAATTAAAAATGGGTAAAAGATTTGGACACATTTTACCAAAGAAAATAATGGATGACAAATAAGCGCATAAACAGATATTCAAAATCATTAGTCTTTAGAGAACTACAAACTAAGAACAATTCCATTCCTAGGAATTTACCCAAGAGAAATGAAAAGCTATGTTCATTCAAAAACCTGTACACTAGAGATTTATTCACAATCACCAAAAACTGGAAACCACCCCAGGGTACCAAGACTGGAGAATGAATAAGCAAATTATTCTACATTCATACAACGGAATACTATTCAGCCATAAGAACTACTGATATAAGTACATCACGGAGAAATCTCAAGTGCATTAGGCTAAGTGTAAGAAACCAGTCTCAAAAGGCTATGTATTGTATGAGTTCACCTACATGAGAGAAAAAGCAGGCATATAGGAACAGAAAACACATCAGTGGTTACTCAGTGCTCAGGGTAAGCGGACGGGGTTGACTACAAATGGCAGAAGGGAAAATTTCAGGGCGATGGAATTGTTCTATATTGTCTGTAGTGGTGGTTATATAACTTACATGACTAAATGCGTTTGTCAAACTCAGAACTGTACACTAAGGATGAATCTTACTGTGTGTAAATTATACCAATAAAAATAATAAAGGTATTAAGAAAATAAATGTAATGTGGTAAAACACCAAATTATTCTATAAAAACCAGCCAATTAAACATTTATAAGGTACGATGGCATATGTTTAATCTGATTTAAATATGCTATCAGCACATTTCAAATAAATTCAAGCCATACCTTAGCTTTATAAATTAAAAGTTAAGGTTAGTATTATTAATGATTTCTTTCACCATTTACGGAGACACAAAAAAGTCTTATCTGAAATCACTGTTTTTTAATAATTAATTTACCCACTGTCTATTATGTGTAGATTCAAAGATTCACGAGACAGTCAGGTGCAGGGTGGTTCAGGAACATGATTTTCCCCCTTTCCATTTTCCTAGTAATGGATATAGCTGGTAGAAATAGTAAGTGTAAAATATTTAAATATTCTCTAATCTCTTTCTGTACATTCTCTAAGGAGAAGGGTAATCAGTAGATTCAGCTCTCTTCAAAGGGAGGATAGGAGAGATTTATGGGAGGCACTACTTTATGTCAAGCATGAGGTGGCATAAGCCCCATTTTTAACACTGAAAACCAATGCTTTAAAGGCCGTTTGGTCACTTGCTCATTTCTAAAAGGAAGCAGGCAGCAGTAGGATTCAAATTCAGGGCAGTCTCATTTCAGACAAAGCTCTTTTTTTTTTTTTAAAGCTATTATTTATTTAATTCTTATTCCAGAATTTTCCATCTATTTCTAGTGCCATGTGGCATGCGGGATCTTAGTTTCCCAACCAGGGATCAAACCCACTCCCCCCTGCATTGGAAGCGCGGAGTCTTAACCACTGGATCGCCAGGGAAGTCCAAAAAAGCTCTCACTCTTACCCAGCTCACTGCGATTTGCTCTCTGCCCATCTGCAATTGCTTAAGCAAGAGCTTGGCTCTGCATGTTTCAAATCAAGGAGTATCTTTTAAGATTTTATTACTCGCATGACCCTGTTCAATTTTAAACCCCAAGCCTACAAATACATACATATTACTCAGAAAAGCTGAAACAGTTTACAATTTACACGAAAATACGATGACTTTTATTTGATCAAATTTTTAAAAATAAACCACTTAATTTCTTAAGTCATGATTAAAAACAGCAATATACAAATAACAACCAAAAGGATATATGAAAAAGTAATCATGTTCACTTTTGACCTTAATAAAGAATTTATTGCAACTCTAATTTTAAACAAAGGAATATAGAAAAGTTCTTCCCCTTTCTTCTGGCTTCCTGACATCTGGCTTTCCTCTATTGTTTTCAAAAGCTGCCAGTATCCTGACCTACACACAGATTATTTACTTCAACAGAACTCACCCTGTGAAGTGTCACCGTGTGTTGTTCCCATATAGCTGTTTCCTCCATTGCTGTGTTCTGATAAAGAAAAAGAAAAACAGTAATTATCTTTTAAGAAAATGTCTAATAAAGTGAATGAGAACAGCCAGCAAACAATTTAGCACAGTAAAAAAACAAAATTCATACTTTCAATATTAGATACTCTAAAAAGAGCTTAATAATTATTGAAGGTTTTTTGCTTGCTTTTGTTTTTGTTGTAAGAGACAGGAAATTACACACAGGAACTTCCTTTGTTTTTAACTTAATTTGGACAGATGCCACTCTATATTCATTTCATGCCAGCTGAAATCAGTGTTCAAGCTAATTCTGCAACTTTATACGTAACATCAGATAGAAATGAACAGAAGTTGGAATAGTATTTTAAAATATCTAACGAACAACACATAAAACATTTAAAAGTATTCCTTAATGTTGTGCAAAGGAAGGAAACGTCAAATACCTCTGAACTCAGTAATTATAAATACACGTATCACAGGAAAACAGATAAGACCATTTGATAGGTTTGGTCAATGGCTGCTTCAGTATCAGTTAAAACATTACTGCTCTACCTAGTTTCAATTTTACTACAGAATTATCTTCAAGCTTTGTTTATAACCCTGAAGAAAAAAAAAAGGCTTTTCTAACATACATATCATGCACACATGCCCATGCCACACACAAAAGAAATAAAAAGGAAAAACAAATAAACAATTCCAAACTCCCTGCCCCAAAGAACTGCCTTAAAATAAAAGTGATGCAAGCTCCAATAGAGGTGCTCAAATGTCAGTGTAGTTCAGGTTCTTCTCCTGTCAAGAACTTTTTAATGAAGAGAGAAATAAATCACTATCTAACAGACACTAAAGAATTCAAAGTAAATTTCTTATAAATTGGGTTAATTGCTCTTGCAGGCTTAAAGTAATTCAATCTCTTTTAATGTTACCATTTTCTGTAATTGGGGTTCCTGAACATATATATCTACAATTTGTTTAAAGTCTTTTTCAGAGGTATCACAAGGTAAGGTAGAACTGAGAATGCTGAGCACGATGCTTCCAGGACATCACTTGTCACCCAGCCTTATCAATGTCTATTCCACAAATAAGGTTTGTTTTCTACTGCACTGCTGTCACTACCATCATGAGAACATGTCCACCAAGGGGCCCTGGACCCATTTCTCCTTTCCCACAGCAACTTTAATCGAACATTAATGCCACTTTAGAAAAGGAATCCCTATAAAGAAAGCCTGCTTCCCTAAATACAAAGCAACTAGATTAACTTTCCTGCCAGATGAATAAGAGAGGGAGAGAAAGGATCCCTCTGTTCACTCCCATAGATAAGAACTGTCAACCAGCGTTTTGTTTCAATCTTTCAGTCAAGTGCAGCAAAACCTCCTTTTAATGAGACCTCTGCTGGAAACAAAGCTGTTTTGTTTTTTTAAAAAATTGACCAGCATTTATGTATTTTAAAATATACCTCCATCAATGTGACACAGTGATGATATGAGTAATTCTGCTAAACATCAAGAGTCCTACTAAAATATACAGGATAAAAATATCTGCAATTGCCAGTTTGTCCAATCTTAGCTGACTTATTAAAAATGAGAACTGCTTGCATGGCTTTAAGCTTGTCTTGCCTTGATCTACTTCTTAAACCAGCAGCACTGCTTCACTACCCTTTTAATTCCTTTCCTATCAGTGCAAACTGAAAGTGATCTGATAACCAGAGAGGACCTCCATAACATATTCTTTGGAACGAAAATTTATCATCCTCCATATGGTTTTAATGGCCACACAATTTACCATTTAGTAAAAGAATATGAATCAAAATGAGAAAATTCATTTAATGCGAAGGGAGGAAAAGCAGATTATGAAATGGCTTGTATATTGTTATCCTTTGTTTAAACGTGAATATGAAAAGAAAGGCTAAAAGGATATACAAAATGTTAACACAAATCATCCTCAAAGTGAAGGGATTGTGGGTAATATTTTTTCATTAGGTTTTTTTTTTTTTTGCTTTCCTTTCTCCATTCCCAGTCAGAATAAACTGCCAAAATATTTTAAGCCACATTCATCAAATCCCACTTGAAACTTCAAATATCTATTTTTAACTTTGCTTTTAGGAAAAATCAAGTAATATTTAAGATTCTTTTATGTTTTATTGTTAATTATAAAAAAGTATCCTGTTAGTAAGGGATTTATAGAATAAGGTCTTAATGTACAAGCTTCTAGGAGTACAATAAGAGAAATTTAGATTATTTTGTTTATATAAGGGGAAAAATAAAAATACTAAAACAATTGTTCTCAGCATTCCAATCAAAATTAATGTTTCTTCAGAAAAGTACACAACTCAACCAACTCAATGGCTTCCCCCAAATGGGTAATACAATAGCTCCCTTCTCTATTAAAGCCAAACACAGCCTTATTAGCTTGATTTATCAGAAGGGAGACCAATGTGCAAGAAAGAAGCCGAGAGAACGAAACATCAAAAAGGGTGGTCAGTTAGGCTCTTAACCTGTGCTCTAAAGCAATTGAATCCATAATATAAATAAGTTGTTATGCCTTGATGATCCTAATCACTTAAAACACACACACAGAGAAAAAAGTGTTACTAGTTTAAACCATGGACCATTCCATCTCTCTCCACTCTCAGGCCTTTGGTTTCCTTCAGTGGCAAAAGCAGCAAAATTCTATCCATGGCTGTTTATATAACTAGGCAGACTTTATGAGGAGTTCTGAAGGAACTGAGAATACAAATACAGTAAAATATAATAGTAGAATCTTACTTGACGGGATTCAAGTACCCACTGTAATTCTTTCAACTTTGCTATGTTTGAAAGTGAACATAAAATGTTGGGAGGTGGTGAGAGGAGATTCTTATTAAATCACTCAGAAACTGAAGGCTAAAATGGATATAAAAAACTTTTAGTACTACTAAATGTGATACTTTCGAAATTTGATACTTTAGATTTTAATGCTAAAATTTTGATACTTTAGAAAAAGGAGAAAGGGGATTTCCTTTGATAGAATACCTAAAAAAACAAGTGGCCTCTGGGGTGGAGAAAGAGAAATTGGGGCAGGAAGGTAGGGAATCTTACATTTTCACTGTGAGCCCTTTTGTAATGTTCTATTATGTTCATCTACTACTTACTCAAATAATTTTTGAAACATCATCCTTATTGTAAAATTGCTTACTTGTCATTTTTCTTACTGGTAAAAAAAAGCAGAATGCGTAACTGGCAGAAGGATTTTCTGGTAAATGAATAGTCTCATTCCCAAAACATTTAGGCTTGTGGGGAGACCGCAAGTAAAAAAGTGTCACTCCTCTAAGAATGATTACAGCACTATCATTCCCTATAACTATGAAAGATGCTGTTAAACAGAAAATGAACTAAGCCAGAAATACCAAGATCACAGCCCAAATCTGCCATTAACTAGGTAAGTAAACTTAGTGTTCCTCATTTAGGGAATGGTATGACATTATCTCAAGTAAAAAGTCCTGTCCAGCTCCAAAATTCTATTAGACTGTAATTTCAATTCCAAACAGGCTGCAAATTCAATAATTAGTGAAGCACTGTAGGCATCCAGAGGAACTGTAATCGTGGCCACTGGACTCTGAGTTCCACATACACTTCTAAGTCAGTGTCAACTGACCAGAATCACAATTTCTGAAAAAGCAAAAAGCTGCATTTCAGAGAGTGCCAAGAGTTTGTTTGGTTTCTTTGTTCTAAGCTCCAGCTGGCAAAGACACTACTCAGATCACCAACTCTGAAGGGCTTCCTGCCAAAACTTAAGATCCTAATTCTAGGCAGTTTCACTGTCCTTTAGGGCTGATTACACATCAAGTGGGGAAAAGACAGGAGAACACAAGAACGGACAAGAAGGGATGAACCTGTAACTGGGAGAAGACCAAATCCAAGACGGAATAAAGCCAGTGTTCTCCAAATGAAGGAAAATCTTAACTCCTCAATATTCACTGAGTATACAGCCAGTTAAAATTTACCATCCTTATGGCTGTAATTTTAAAAACAATCCATTCATTTATTCAATCCAGACATTTATGGTAAGTGCTGTAGAGGTCAAAAATAGGTCCTTCTTCCTCCTTAAGGACTCAAGGAGAGGCTTATAACACTAGATAAATGTGTATACAAGGTGCCACGGGGGATGGAGAAGACGCTGCTTGCTGAGAAGATGGGAGACTGAGTCCCCGAGAAAGAAACATCTGAGTTCAAGCTTGAAGGATGACCAGGAAAGAAAATGGGGAAAGATGTTTCCAGAGAAGAAACAGGGTATCAGCAAGGCTGTTGATGCTGCACATAAAGCTGGCTTTGATGTGGCTGAACAGTACCATTTGTGGAATAGGGAAAGGGTAAAATAAAAAGAGAAGCTGCAGAAGTACATCCCAACAGGCCTTGTAACAAATCTAACGCTAAGGACTGTAAACTCAATGGGAAGACACTAAGGAACTTTAGGCTGTCATATTCCATAGTCAGGACTCATTCTGATGGCTGTGATGTGGAAGAGGGAGTTGAGGCAGGGAGACCAGTTAGAAAGTGGAAATAAAGAGGGGGAGGAGCTAAAGATGGCTGTTACAGGTTCTGAATTGACCATCTGCGTGAAAAAGCCAGCAGAAAAAGAGATTACAAATTCAGTTTTAGTCACCTTTAATTTAAGGTGCCTGTGGAAATACTGAAGCAGAGATATAGGCAGTAGGCAGGTGGATATAGGAGATCTGGCACAGATAAGGATCTAGGAGTAATCAACAAAGTAGTATTGAATCCAAGAGAAAAGATCCAATTACCAAAGGACTAAGATGACCCTGTGCACCACAAATATTCTGAGGGGAAAAAAGGAAGAACCTAAGGAACCTGAAAAGGCACAGCCAGTGAGGAACTAATATAAAAATGTCATTTATTGTCCAGAGAATACACCAAAACAAAATATAAAAATGGAAGATACCATAAAAGAATAAAATTTTCATGTTTTTTAAATTGTTGGACCCTTACATATCAAATATATACTTTAAATAGTTTATTCAGTACTATCTCTTAAATAAAGCACACTGAGCTCCTTCCTGATGCCTTGTGGTCCTCCACTAGGAATATCAAGTAGCAAACACAGAGGTAACACTGGTGGCTCTGAGTTTTTCTTCTCTATGCAAAGTTGTTATGCTGAATTGTTTCTGAATTCTCCTGCCCTCCAAAGTGTTTTGTTTTTTGTTTTTTTGCTTTCCATCCAAAATAGAAAGCAAGATTACCTACTGAGATAAGGTTGAGCCAGGAACTTAAGAAGTACAACCTAAGTTTTAGTGAATAAAACAAATGACCCCTGCCCCTCTTTGACCTTTCAGTTAAGCATTTAATTTCAAATGTGATCACTGCTATGCAAATAAAGTACAAAGAAAGAGACTAGTGTATGTGCTAAAAGGTGGGGAAAATATACATTTGGATTGATCTGAAGGGCTGTCAAGTAAACTCTCAAAATGGAGATGTCCTGTCCAAGACAGAATAAAAAAGATAAATCTGAAGTCAAATGAAGAGTGGTCTTGGAGACACTCAGGGAATTCAACAAATCTCACAAACAGGATAAGAACTCACTAAGCATAAGAACTAAAAATAATGATCAAAGTAACACTGCAGCAATTGTGGGATGACAGCCTCAACAGAAAGTAAGTAAATCGAGCATCTGACATCCCACTATTCTCATCACCAGTTAAATTTTCAAATACTTTACTGTGTGTTCACTACTTGGCTGACAATTCAGGAGACAGATGATGAGATGGATAGGATTAGAAAATATTAAGAGCTGGAAGAAGGACACAGGTGGGCCTAGAATTTTTTTGGTTGATCAAAGCTAGAGATTTGCTTAAGTAACTTCACAGATAAATTGCTATATTTGCCAATGTCCTAAGATCAAAGTGAAAGTGTTACCAAGTCCAAGCTCGCTCCGCTCCCCACATGACAGGCCAATGAATCGGAGACGAGGTATTGAGGCAAAGGAATATTCGGAAAGCCGGCAGACCGAGAAGATGGCAGACTAGTGTCTCTGAAAAACCATCTTATCGGGGTCTGGATGCCAGTTTCTTTTATAGAATCAGAGAAGGAGAAGCAGTGAGGAAGTAAAGTAAAAGGGCCATCAGTCTTGCAAAACATCTCCTGGAATGACCAGCCCCATTGAGGGGATGTGTTAGTTTCTTTTTTCTTGCAGCCAACTGACAGGTGGGCAGAGTTCCCTGAGGCAGGCCATTATGTGTGATTATAATAACAAAGGCAACAAAAAGCAAAGGTTAAAGTCCAAGAAACAGATCCTACGTGGAGTCCGATTTAGCTCTTCCCTGTTACAAAAGAATATCAGCTTAAATAAGTTACCATTAAACCTTGAGAAATTCTCATCAGGGACAGTTACAGATACCCTCGAAAACTTAGTGCTTTCCAGTTATCAAAAATAAAACTTTTTAGGTTGACATTTTCTAATGGCTGAAAGTGGATAAAAGACCTTTCAAATTTTTTCCAGGTAGAAAGGGGAAAGGAAATGGGGTAGCATAGATGAGGAAGTGATATTTCTGAGTGTATCTTTTTGTGTAGCAGTATTGTTCCATGATATATTATCCTCCATATATACAAAAGTCTTTCTCCAGGGGTGAGGGGAGAAATGGGTAAAAAATTTAAACTGTTTTATGCGTATACTAGAAGTGAAGAAATAATAGATAATGAGAGCTGGGTTTCTATTGCTGGAGAAAAAAACTATAAATAAGAAAAGGAGGGAGGCTAAACTGAACTCTATGATGTGAGATCGGAATCTGAGGTCAGTATAAACCCATGGTTTTCAATATACATGCAGATAGATACAGAAACAAGAGTCTTGTAGATATGCATATGCCTACAGGATTCCTAGCTCTGTCTGCTGAGAGCCTAGAAGAAAGAAAGACTGCAATGAGCACAGCTAGCTTGGAGATCTTAATTTCTAAATACGAGTCTTTAATAAAACAAACCAGAATTTCTCAGAGAAGGGGTTGGTTGCAGGGCTGGGTCAGGAAAATGCAGCATGAACCTGGAATATCATGTGGCACTAGAAATGAAGGTACTGCTCAAAAAATTATGGGGGTTTGTCAAGAGAACACCAGCTTGAAAGAGCTTCTAAAGGCCAAAGCTGGAATAATGTGAGCAACAAAATAATATTAGACTTTAACCCACAGAATAATAACCCTTGAGTCCATACTGATGTAATCAAACAAATAAATGGGAAAGGGACAGCTCTTCATTAGAGTGGAATTTCAATTAAATGTGAAAGGAAATGGGAAAACAGAATTACCATCAGCCAAACTCCAGAAACTGTTCCAGATAAAGATCCACCCACAGATGATAAAACTAGTGGGTGAATGTTTGAGGACTAACAGTTAAGCACAGCCCCAAATTATCTCCTCCAAAATATTTATAAATTACAGAAACACAGTAACTTTACAGTGGAGAAATACCATCTTAACCAAGGTAAACATTACCAATAATAAGACAGATCAATATCATGAACCCCTTGAGATGATGAACAACATGGTTTTTGTAGTATTCTTGCCAAAAATGCACGACCTCATTCCAATGATGAAAAAACATCAGACAAACCAAGTTGAAGGGCATTCTAAAAAATAACCAATCCTCTTCAAAAAGTTATTAAAGGCAATGGGAAAACTGAGGATCTGTTACAGAGTCAGACACCAAAAAGAAGTAACAACTAAATGCAAAGTGGAATCCTGGAAGAGAAAAAGGAAGAACTAGCAAAATTCAAATGTGGTGGGTAATTTACTTATTATTGGATCATTGTTCATTTCTTATCCTTGATAACTGTTCTACAGTTGCAGTTATGTAAAACGTAAGGGGAGTGGAATGAAAGATATAAGAGAACTCTAATATTTTTGCAACTTTTCTCTAACATTAACTCAAAATTTAAAAGTTTTTCCAAACACAAAACAAAAAGACAACTTACAGACTAAGAGAAAGTATTTGCAAATGATGTAACCGATAAGGGTTTAATTTCTAAAATACACAGACAGCTCATAAACCTCAGTATCAAAAAAACAACCCAATCAAAAAATGGGCAGAAGACCTAAATAGATCTCTCTCCAAGGAGGACATACAGATAGCCAAGAGGCACACGAAAGGATGCTCAACATCACTAATTATTAGAGAAATGCAAATCGAAACTACAATGAGGTATCACCTCACGAACCTGTCGAATGGCTATCATCAGAAATTCTACAAATAATAAATGCTGGAGAGGGAGTGGAGAAAAGGAACTCCTGTACGTTGTTGGTGGGAATGAAAATTGGTGCAGCCACTATGGAAAACAGTATGGAGGTTCTTTAAAAAACTAAAAATAGAGCTACCATATGATCCTGCAATCCCATTCCTGGGTATATATCCAGGGATTAACAGATATGTACCACTATATATAAAATAGATAAACAACAAGGATTTATTGTATAGTACAGGGAACTATATATTCAATAGCTTATAATAACCTATAATGGAAAAGAATCTGAAGCTGTACACTTGGAACACGATCTTGTAAATCATTACAGTTAAAATAAAAATAAATAAATATTCACAGAGCAAAACAAAAAAGGAATGGTAATGACAAGATTAATAAGGAGCTGAAAATTGCTAGGTACAAAAGAATTCCATCTTGACCACATTTGCCTTGGGCAGTAGAACATCTAAGTCATATTCTGAACTATCATATATGAGCAAATTCATCAAATTCTTATCAAAATCAAGAACATTCTTTCTTTAGCTGCTAAAATGAAGAATATAATTAACCTATTAAAGGAACCTGAATGGGTAGTTAACACGTCTGGTTTTGGAGTTTCTTTGGTTATTCCTCCTCCTTACTAAATCACTATCTGATTTTCAAAAAAAAAGAAAAAAAACTAAAAAGTTTTAGGAAGTCTTTTCAATTTCTAAATAATAAAATATATGAAAAACCATGATACTTCTCTAACAAAGCACTCAATGGAAAACAGCAAATTTGTACACTCGACAGGCCACATTTCTTTAAAACCAGCCTCCTTACTTCACCTCAACCCTAAAACTATTTTAAACAAATCACAAAATGTCTAAGGTAAAGTAACAAGCTGTGTTTCAACTGCTAAGCCCCACTTGGGCACACTCCACCAGGCAGCTCCCTGGTTCCCAGACCAGGCACCTTGAGGCTGAAAACTTCACTATTACGATGGAAGTTGCGATAGATCAAGGTTCGGTAAGAAGTAAATATACCAGTCTGAATGCAAGCTGTTTGGTTATTAAAACTTAGAACTTCTTCCATACAAACAAAGAAGCAGTATCACTTATTTTCATGTAAATCTGGGCTTTTAAAGTTAACCTGCTAATATCTATCTAACGAATCTAGTATTCACAGCCAGAAAATCAATAAAGACAAAGCACCTAACAGAAAAGATGGGCTGAGGGCTTGAGGAAGCGCTTCAAGCAAGAGGACAGTAAACACGTGGGAAAGTGCACAACTTCCTTATTCAACAGGGCAATACAAATTAAAAACACAAGTAAAGGCTACTACACAACCATACAATAAGCTAAAAGAAAATAATAATGAACACTCTAATCAAAATGCACCACTAGTGGACTTCCCTGGTGGCGCAGTGGTTAAGAATCCACCTGCCAATGTAGGGGACACGGGTTGGAGCCCTGGTTCGGGAAGATGCCACGGAGCAACTAAGCCCGTGCGCCACAACTACTGAGCCCAAGTGCCACAACTACTGAAGCCTGCACACCCATAGCCCGTGCTCCGCAACAAAGAGAAGCCACCTCAATGAGAAGCCCATGCACCGAAACAAAGAGTAGCCCCCGCTCGCTGCAACTAGAGAAAGCCCACAGGTAGCAACGAAGATCCGACAGGGCCATAAATAAATAAATAAATTTATAAAAAGAAAAAAAACCTCACCACTAGTAGGAGTGTAAATTGGTATCACTGCTTTGGAAAGCTGGGTAAAATAAGCATACTGTATGATCAATCAACAGAAATGTAACATATATTTACAAGAATGTTCACAAAAGCACTATTCTTTTTTTTTTTTTTTTTTTGTGGTACGCGGGCCTCTCACTGTTGTGGCCTCTCCTGTTGCGGAGCACAGGCTCTGGACGCACAGGCTCAGCAGCCATGGCTCACGGGCCCAGCCGCTCCGCAGCATGTGGGATCTTCCCGGACTGGGGCATGAACCCGTGTTCCCTGCATCGGCAGACGGACTCTCAACCACTGCGCCACCAGGGAAGCCCAAAAGCACTATTCTTAACAGCCAAAAACCAAAAACAATCTAGATGTCCACCAATCATAAAAGTGAAAACAATGCAACATTCACTCAATGGAAAATTACAGAGCCATGAAATGAATAAACTCTAACTACACAAATCAATATGGATGAACACTGATCAGTGTTGAACAAAAAAAGCCAGACATAAGAATATGTTTCCCTTTAAGTTTAATAACAGGTAAAACTGAAAAAAACACTGCAAAAGAAAAACTACTAGGGGGGAACTAGCCCTATCAAGTATGGCCTCTTAATTAAGACATACTATAAGGCATCTACAATTAAAAATGTGATACTGGGGCACGAGCAAATAGACCAGTGGAATAAAATGGGAAAATTCATAAACAGACCTTCAAATCACTGGAAAAATCAGTGTATGAGAAAGGTAACATCTCAAATTACTAAGGTAAAGATGCACTTTTTAATAAATGCGGCTAGAACATCTGGGCTGTCATTTGGAAAAAACATATATTAGATCTATATCTCACCACACACAAGAATAAACTCGAATGAATTTAGGAATCTAAATGTAAAAAACAAAACCATACGAGTACTAGAGAAAACCTGGGTGAATTCCTCTTTAATGCTGGTGTAGGGAAAGACTTTCTAAGCATAACTCAAAATCTAATGGAAATAAAACAAAGTATGTAAAAAATTTTAAATGTCTGCTTGACCAAAAAAAGAAACACAAATACAAAACACCATAAACAAAGTCTTAAGAAAAGTGCAAGATACACCATGAGAGCCAGTATCTCTAAAACATAAAGAAATCAAAAACTGCAGGAAAAATTCAGCAGAAAAATGGGGAAAAAAATACATCACAAAAAGGATATTAAGATTTGAAAAAATGTTCAAACTCAGTCATAATTAGAGAAATGCAAATTCATATAACACCAAGATGCCATTTCTCACCTGCCAAAGCAGTCTGAGGGCAAGACTCTGAGGCTATATTCACTCACAAATATTTCCAGGGGAAATGCAAATTCATCCTGCCTTTCTGGAGGTATATCTGGCAATACTGGGGCTTCCCTGATGGTGCAGTGGTTGAGAGTCCGCCTGCCGATGCAGGGGACACAGGTTCGTGCCCCAGTCCAGGAAGATCCCACATGCCGCGGAGTGGCTGGGCCCATGAGCCATGGCTGCTGAGCCTGCACGTCCAGAGCCTGTGCTCCGCAACGGGAGAGGCCACAACAGTGAGAGGCCCGTGTACCGCAAAAAAAAAGTAAATCTGGCAATACCTAACAAAACTGAATGTGTACCTAACCTTCTGACCCAGAGATCCCACTCTTAGGAAATCTGTCCTGAAGATAAACCTCCAAAAATGCGACTATACATATGTACCAGGTATTCATGGTAGCAATGTTGTAACTACAATACTGGGAACAACCTATGACCAAACTTGGGAGAACGGATGAATAAATTACAGCACATCACAGAGCAGAGTACTATGCAGTCATGAAAAATGGAAGATCTCTATGAACCGACATGGAGCAATTTCAAAGACAGACCTTTAAAAGAATAAAGCAAAGTGCACACATATCAATAGTATTCCATCCTTCATGAAGGAAAGAAGGGAATATAAGATTATATACATGTATCTGCTCATTTGTGCAAAAGAAATATAGAAATGATAAACCAGAAACTAAAGAAATTGCTTACAAATTAAGTAGGAAAGGGGTGGAAGGGAGAGGGTGGTAGGACTGAGGAAGGAATGATATTTCTTTGCAACACTGAACTACAGTAACGTATCACATACCCCAAAATAACAAATAAATAATTAAAATTAACCAGGATGAGGTGGTGGGAACCAAAATGGAATACAAACAGTAGCAGATAAACCTATCTATTACAAATGAATACCACAAGCGAAGAGGATGGGTAGAAAAACACTCAGCTAAGTAACTGTGGAAAACACTATTCTGACTGGATACTGTAATGTTAAAGACACAAAGAACTGTACACAAACACTGTACTCGAGTTAAGTCAATCTGTTTCTCAGAAGGATAGGATGGGTTAACAATCTGCTAACTACTGGACAGGTACATGAGGATTAAACAAATAACTGAATATACTGTAGACAATGAGCTGATTTCTCACTGTCAGAGAAAGAAGTTACAAGAAAGAGTGAAGGCTAGAATGAAGAGTGCTGGATAGGAATCATGGCGTCCATATAAACCCATGGTTTAAAACATACACATACAGATAACTAGATACATGAGGAAGAAGAGGCAGCTCTTCCTTACAAAGGAATGTGGAAGAAATGAGAGAAATACAAGATCACTATTTTAGGGAAAAAACATCGTAATAACTGCTGCAGGCAAGATCAAAGAGCATAACCAGTGGGCAAAAGTTTGAAGAGAAACAATCTCAAAGTATCTTGCCCAAGATATTTATCAATTACAAAGGGAAAAACAGTAAGTACCTCACCAAATGTTCAAGGTTATCACACCAGTAATAAAACATAAATATCACATACCCTTTCCTAATCTGATGCATAACCTCAATCCAATCATGAGACAACATCAGACAAACCCAAATGGAAACATTCTAAAAAATAACTGACCGGCGTTCACTGAAAGTGTCCAAGTCATAAAAGACAGGAGAAGACTGAGAAACCCGGAAGGGCTGTCAGAGTTAAAATGATAATATATTGGATATATGCACAAATAAAATATTAAAATTATTTTCACCTGTTAAACTTTTTGATGTGGTTAACAAAATTTAAATCATGTATGTGGCTCATATGATATTTCTATTAGACAGAACTGCACTGGCTCTAATCACCAATTTTCAGGAAGTACAGAGAGCAAGAAACATTGTAACTATGACAGGGAAAATCCAGACCAAGAAATTGCATAGGACAAACAATTCTGTTCTTCACCAATAAAACTGCACCGTGGGTGGGGAGGCCAGGGCCAGGGCCAGAGCCAGATGGGAGAATCCTACAGTCTAAAAGACTTAGGATGGGCTTCCCTGGTGGTGCAGTGGTTGAGAGTCCGCCTGCTGATGCAGGGGACACGGGTTCGTGCCCCGGTCCGGGAGGATCCCACGTGCCGCGGAGCGGCTGGGCCCGTGAGCCATGGCCGCTGAGCCTGCGCGTCCAGAGCCTGTGCTCCACAACGGGAGAGGCCACAACAGTGAGAGGCCCGCGTAGCGCAAAAAAAAAATCTTAAAAAAAAAAAAAGACTTAGGAGACACACCAAACAATCACAATGGGAGGACTTTATTTGGATCCTGTTTTTTCTTAAATATATTGAAAACAGAAGTTGATACTTAAGATAATTAGAAACTCCATTGACTAAATGGTGGATTTTTTAATTTACAATTTGTTTTTAAAGTGTGATAATAGTAATATAGTTATTTTTTTTAAAAGAGTTCTTATCTTTTAGAGATATATACTCAAATATTAGATGAAAAGACATGTCTGGTGTTTGCTTCAGAATAACGGGGGAGAAAGAATACAATGGGTAGAAGTATAGATGGAACAAGACTGGCCGTAAACTGACAACTGGAGCTGTGAGGCTAGCATGGGGATTCATTACACGCCTCGTATACTTCTCTATGGGCTCGAACTTTTTCCACTTAAAAAAAAGGAAGGCAACTGAGGGGACTACAAGTTAATTATTGAATCTAGAAAAGACCCAAACTAAGAATCCTACGACCAAGATGCCAGGCCATTATGCAAAGTTTCCATGGGCTGGTTCCTCAGCAGCTGCCTCCCCTTCCAGGAAAGATAAGTGCAGCAGGTCCTGGAGATGCACTAGGACCTTCTGGGAGTTTCTTGGCTGAATGTAACCTGGTCTATTACCAGTAAGTGAGCAACAGAGTGAAAACAGTGCCTCTGGTCCAGGAGGGACGTCAGATTTTAATCAAATAAGCAGCAGACAAATAAGTACAAGTTGTTGTACAGTGAAATACAGGTAAAGCACAGGGAGCTTAAAGCAGAGTTCTGAACTGTCTTCTGGGCTCAGGACAAGGTTCTCGAGGTTTAGTATTGGGACATGGCTATCTGAGGAAGACAGGTCCTCAGAGCTCTGCCTGCTCTGGCTGGGGAACAAGGCGGGCAGGAAGCCCGGTTGCAGCTGCAGCAAAATGCGGGAAGGACCTGTGGGAAGGACCTGTGGGACCAGACTTGGCAGTTCAGGGAATTACAATCATCTTCACCAGCCTCAACACTGACTTGACCAGAGGCACAAAGGAAAAGCATCTCAAAGTGAAAGGACCAGTTCAGATGTATATACCAAGACTCTGAGAATAGCTACAAGGAAAATTCCTGGTGGTGAAGGTTCTAAGACTTGGGATGGTTTTCAGAAGAGGCTCCACAGCGACTCACTGACTTGCACAGTCCTGAGATGGTTAAGCAGATTACCTCCATCAACACTGAGCCAGGAGTCAGGGCTGAAGTCACCACTGCAAATGCTGAAATCAACTTTTAATAAGTTGATAAGCACTTGTCAAAAAAAAAAAAAATTGGCACAGATGCTGGGTGAATGAGGGACAGAAGTGGGGAAGCTTTCCAGGTAGAGAAAACAGCATGTGCAAGAGCCCTGGCGTAGGAAAGCACTTTCCACATTAATTCAAACAATACTTGAGTTTATTATAAGCTAGACACTCTGTTAAGCTCTGCGATGACAGGACACACCAAGATGACCTTTGTTCTCATGGAGCTTACAGTCTAATGACAGAAATGGATGATCAAAAAATGTCACAACTGAATATATTACCACAGGCTTAAATAAATACTACAAAGAAAAGAATGAGTGCCGTGAGAGGAACTCAAAGACAAACCTGGCAGGAAGTTCAGTACCCGCTAGGAACTAAAATGAGGACAGCACAGGTTGAGAACAGAGACCAAGAGGGGGGAAAAGATGCAAGGTGAGGCTAGAGCAGTAGGTAGGGGTCAAATAATCCTGTAGCAGTTTACTGATCATATTATGGATTTTGGTCTTTTACTTCTGAAGTCAATTAAGAAGCCTAGGAGTTTTAGAATGAGCATGTGTACTGGGGCACAGGGAAAGAGGGGGTACTAATCAAACTTGAATTTTGAGACGATCGTTTCAAAAAGACAGACTGTAAGGGACAAGAAGGGGTATGATACTACTTAGGAGGCTATTACAGGAGTACAAAGAGAAGAACAGAATGTGTGTATGTGTGTATATATCTGTTTTGGAGGGAGGGGGGATGTAAATGGTAGAAAGTACCCATGGAACGAGTGGAAAGATATGAAGTGCTCAGGAGTTAAGAACTGAACAGAATCTGCTAATCGGTCAGGTCATTCACCCTACCAGATATGTAGCCCAACTGAACCAGGTACACTGGAGTAGGAGTAGTCTTTAGTCTCTATTCCCTAATTCGTCAGACAAAATAGTGCCTCTCTTACTTAATACTACCGTAATAAAATTTTCAAAAGTATCTCGGGAGCTCAAGGACTTTCTCTGACACCACAACACATCTTGCTGGTCTGGGACTCAACTAACCCTTTGTCCAGTATCAAATACATACATACATACCTAAATATGTAAAGTAAGTAAATGTTTCAAGAGTGCACATTCACAGAAATACCATAATTCCTATACACCTCTTCCCTGATATTAAGGTGGGCTTCACTTAAAATGTTTTTATTAAAAGATACAGCCAACATAACAGCTCACCCTGTTCTGGGCACTGTGCTGAGTGTACAACCACCCTGAGACGGGTCCCTGAGTGTACTGTGATCATCTGAGCTGTACAGATGACAACACAGTATTAACTGGTAGACTCAAGATGCAGATTCCAGAGCCTAAACTCACGTAATAAAGTAACAAAGACTTAGGGTTATTCAATGATAAAACTTTTCAGTTCTTATATTGCTTGACCTCTCTCTGTGCAGGGTCTGGCCTACCAACAGGCAGGTCCCTCTATGGAAACTCTCTATTCCCTTGCTGGCCTTTCTCTTGTGTCACTACACTCAGACCACATTCAAATGAAGAGCTTGTATTCATCAAAAGAACATTAAGAGAACTACCACATTGGAAAATATACCTACAATATATATAATCAACTAGCTTTTATCCAAAAAAAAAAAAATACAAAGCAAATCAATAAGATAATCCCAAAGAAAAATAGACAATAGACTCAAACAGGGCATAAACATGCAAAGTTGCTCAACTTCATCTAGTCAAAAAATGCAAATTAAAATCTCCAATGAGATTCACTAAAGACCAACCAGAAAGGGCTAAAAGTATCTGCTAATACCAAGTATTGGTCAAAATGCAGAGCAACAGAAACCCTCATTCACTGATGATGACAAGTGTAACTTGGTATCATCTCTTTGCAGAAGACATCGTCTACTGAAAGTGAAGACACACTAAACAATCCAGCAGCAATTCCGTCCCCAAATACATCTTAGAGAAAAACGTGCACATGTTCACCGAGATGAACAAGTGTTCATCTTAATAGTGGAAGCATTATTAATAGCCCAAAGTAGTAAACAACCCAAATGCCCATCAATGGTAGAATAAATAAACTGTAGTACATTCACACAATAAAATACTAAACAGCAATGAAGATGAATGAATTCATGATGCAACAACACACGAATTTTAAAAACATAAAGTCAGAATAGTGGCTGTCTTGGGGAAAGAATGGTGCTGGCAGGAAGATCCTAACGCATGGGCCTTACTGTCGGGACAGTGGCTCACTGGCAGGATAAGGTTATCAGGTAGAGGGCAATGAAGGAAGCTGAAGAGCTGCCAATATTCTACTCCTTGACCTGGGTGGTGTTTACATGGGTGTTCACTTTGTGATAATTCATTAATGTACATGTGCTTTCTGCTCTTTTACATAGGTGTTACGTTTCACAATAAAAAGGTATAAAAAATGAAGTCAGCTCCCAACAAGTAAATCAAGGTAATTTACATAAAATCTGGATTTACAACCAGTTCTGGAAAAAAACGGGAAGATCCAGCCTGCTGTCTTCACCACCAGCAACAATCAGCTGGGGCGGGGCAATCTTGGCCTCCTTCAGAGGAGCTCGTGCTCTCTGACCCCACAGCACCCTCTCTTCCTGCTCTCAGGAGTCACGACTCGCCTAACACCTAACACCATTCCATACTCGTCTCCTTGACACTCCTTACAGCACATGAACGTAAAAGCATGCGCATGTGTGAATTATAAAGCCTAGAAGCAAGTGTGTCATTAGCCAGAGCAGTAAATTTAACCTCAGATTCCTCACCTATGAAACAGAGGTCACAAAAGTACCTACCACAATTGTTAAGACCAGATGAGACAATGCACATGAAACAGCTAGCTTAGTATCGTCACAGAATCAGCACTCAGTATTAGGAGGCTATTGTTTATTATTAATACACATTTCTCATATTTACAACTAGGATGTAAATCTGCTTGCCATGGCCAGAGTCTTCTGACTTTACAGGAAATACAGCATCAAAATATGGGTTGGTATACGTTTAATTAAATAGTCCAACATGTATCACTGTTTAAAAAAGAAAAACAATAGGGACTTGCTGGTGGTGCAGTGGTTAAGAATCTGCCTGCCAATGCAGGGAACATGGGTTCGAGCCCTGGTCTGGGAAGATCCCACATGTCTCAGAGCAACTAAGCCCATGCACAACTACTAAGCCTGCGCTCTAGAGCCCACGAGCCACAACTACTGAAGCCCATGCACCTAGAGCCCGTGCTCCGCAACAAGAGAAGCCACCGCAATGAGAAGCCCGCACCATAATGAAGAGTAGCCCCCGCTCGCTACAACTCGCGCAGCAACAAAGACCCAACACAGCCAAAAATAAATAAATAAATTTATTTTAAAAGAAAAACAGTAAATAAATCTTCCAAAGTTCCTTTACATGACACCACTGGGAAAGATTTCTTACAATTATACTTTGAAAAGTACACTTGTGTTTACTTGTTTTTGCCGAACCACAAATTTCTCCCTATCAGGGCTTTCACTGGTCTGATCAGCGTCAGGTAAATAGATACCTATGAAAATACACTTTAAGATAATGGATTTTAAGATCTCAGTCATAAAAAGCCCTCAAAATTAAAACTGACTTTTCAAGGTAAACATCATATGAACACCAAAAGCAGCTCCCTATTTTTCACATAGCTGTTAGTGTCCCAACGCCTAGCCAATACACTTATCTAATTCTTGCCCCTCAGACAAGTATACAACATTTTCCCCCCAAAACCCACAAAAGTCTAATTCAAACTACTTTTTCCAGAAGCCAATCTGACAGTAAGCCCTCCTAAAATGGAAGACTACGAATTTCACCCACGAATATAATGACAGCTAATGAACTAGTCACCCACGATGTCCATCGTCTCACAGACACAACACTGAGCAAGAGAAGCCATATACAAGAGTCCACACCAGAAGATCCTGTTTGTGTAAAGTTCACAGGCAAAACCAGTGTTTACGGAATGCGTAAGTGGTAAAATTACACAGAAAAACTAGAAAATAAGTAATATAGAAGACAAGATACTTATAATCTTTGGGGAAAGCAAGTTATGATCCAGAAATGGCCTGTTAGGGATTCTAGGTGCTCATCATCATTTTATTTACAGTATTTTATTTGTTGCTTTCTGCCCACACCATTAAAATGGTCCACAAGTACAGCATAGTGATATGTTCACTGCTCTATTTCTAGCACCTAGAACAGTGCCTTGGTTCATACTAGGCCAGCAGTGAGTATCTGTTAAATATAGAATACAGCTTCAAAAATCCAAATTGTTACATATTTAACAACTGGCTAGACCCTAAGTATAATAGTAACAGCCAGCTTACTGTCCATTTTCCATGTCAGTATATTCAAGGAGTTATAAGTATGTAAATAAATTCTAATTACTTTATAATTCTTAACCTTCTTCTCTATTTAGACGTTTACCAAATGCGTGAATGTATCCAGATTCAACTGAAACTTTTTTTTTTTAATTAACAAGGGAAAATGCAGAAACTCATGTGTTACAGTAAGCCCAGGCTCTAGATGGGATTCTACCACCTTCCCCAACCAAAAAAGCACAGCAGAGTGCTATGCTTTTATAAGATGACCTGAAGTGTGCTCATATTTAAGAATAAAAACTCAAATCCTTTGGATCTTAAAAATGAATTACACATTTCACAACAGATTATTACAATACAGGGCAGCTAAAACCTATAAGCCTTTAGAGGACACGGATCCAAATCAAAGTGTGCTCAATAAATACTTGCTGAACTAACAAAAAGAATCTCATTACTGATAACCTCCTGAATTTTAGCATTATGTACTGACTTAAGAGATCATAAATTAAGTTTAATTCAGTTATCAAAAACTGTGTACAAACCCAAAAGATTACTAGCAACAATTCGAAAGAGTGAAAATTCCTAAAATAACCAAGAAAAAAATGAACTTTCACTCTTTGGGAATGTACACTATTTTAAAAAAAACAAAAAAAATACTTCAGCAAATCAAAAAAAAATTTTTTAATCAAGCCAGGAATATGCTAATCTTATGTTCCTAATTAGCATCCCTGCAAAGTAATATTCATTCCAGTTTTCACCTCTCTTCTGGGCATGATAAACTAGAATGAGGTCACTCACCAATCAACTCACTTCCCAGCATTCTACCAGCATGAAAGAGTTAAGACTGTTCTAATATATACTGAAATGCACCTACAACACAAATTAAAACATACCTTTTCATCTATCCCAAAGTTAAGGGCTTTCTGTGATTCAGTATCAACACTACATATGTAACAGGGTATTTTGTGGTATGAATTTTGGAAACATTGGTTTCCTCATATTAAAACAGTACTCTGTGGGATAGTCTATCATTCAGAGTCCATTATTTTCACACATTTTTAGGATATAACATGAAATTCCCTACCCATGAACTCATCGCACACTTCTCATTGTTAAGAATGTATCTGTTTAGGAAGGCACGGAAATCAAGCACCTGGCTAACCCATAAAGAAGCAACCTGAAGCCACTCTTCTCTGCAATAAATAAATTAGGAAGCACTCTAGGTCAGCAGTAGCAAAAGGCCTATTTTTATTGCTGGCTTATATTAGAAATACTATACTGAAACAGACCAATTTTAGATTAAATTCAAAACTTGGTAAACTGTTCTAACGTGTCTCTTTCTACAAGATTAAAAGTTAAGCTAAGGAGGTTTTTCAAGATTGTCTTTCAAAATTCAGAGATACAAAGCAAGTTCTAGTCAAATATTTCAGAAATATCATACTAGTCATAAACTATCTTTTAATCTTATTTAACATTTGATCAAAAACTCTACAAATAAAAAATAACTCTGCTTGTCCCATGGCTGGTCTCCAGACCTACCACGCTCCATCAGTGCTCGATCCTGAGTGCGTGATTGGCACGGAGCCTGCAGTGAGCTGTGGCTGGGCGGCCAGGGACCAGTGGCACCACACGTGGATTTACAGCCGGACTCGTGGTCTTTCATTAGATTGAATTTTTATCATGTCAGAACTATGTCAATAAACAGAATTACACTTCCAATTTTGTCACCAAAATTATTATTTTTAATGACACTTTCCTTAGCAGCTTGGTAATGTCTTGTTTATACTCAGTTTTATTCTTAGAACTGTACTGAGTTTACATTTGGTCTCTAGATAGAGAAAAGATTAAAGAGCAAGTAAAAGTCAAAGCCAGTACATTGTTACCAGGATTGGAAAAAAAAAAAAAAGCAGTGAAACTACTGTAATCTTTCTCCTTCAAACCAAACAGGAAACAGTACTATATATACTACATTACAGCTCTCAAAGCCACAGATTGGTTTTAACCTCATTATTTGTTGGTGTGGATGGCTGACCTCCACTATCACTCACTAGTGGGTAAGCACTGTAGATTTGAAAAATACCTGTCTAATGGAGCTGTCCTAAAATGAACTTAAGAGTTATAAATGCAGTCAGGATTATCAACCAAGCACATAAATGACAGGTTTAACCACAAGCATCTACCATGTCAAACACACTAACATAAAAAATTAAGTCTTTACCTTAAATACTATAAAAATATTTCTAGTGAAAAACATTGTACAAATTTGGCAGGTAAAGAAAAATATTACTACAGTGAAGCCCAATAAACGTTGGCACACACAATTAGTGAATTCTCATAAAGCACAGTGAGTTTTTAATTTACCTTTAAAGCAGTATGAAGCGAATACCAATCACTAAGTACCAAAATTAAAACTACGTCATAACAGCCACTGAGGACACAATTCCTATCTATAAGGACTAATTTTGTAATTAGTTTTGTTCATTTAGCTTTATTCTACAGTTTTTAACTTTCAAATGTTAAGCTGTTAAGGAAAGTTCATTGTGCCTTATTTGATAACTATAAATCAATTCCTAAGAAGTGCTGTAAATAATTTCCATACTAAACTACATTATAATTTTAAAAATAATCAACCAGGCGAAAAAAATTCTGTTCCTGAGACAAAATGGAAACTTTTAAGCAGCAAAATCAAATAAGCATACAGTACAATGTTACATTTTATTGCTTCCTCTGAAGTGAAACAGCTTAAATATCCAGAAGCCACTGTACTTGCTTCAGCCACTTTCTGTGATTCAACAAATGGAAATGTTCCCAATTATTCATATCATTTTCTTACATAACTAAACAATTCCTTGGTGAGACAGAGAACCGCCCTCAAATTCCTGTTTTCAACTTTTGAATCATTTCATATCAGGTACACTAGTTAATTCTGTTTGCAAATTCAGATGTATATCTGAACTTTTCCTTTATTACTTAAGTTAATATCATGCACTGAGAAGCCCTTTCCAATTTAAGTATTTATTTTTTAAAAGCATCCTATACTTTCTTCTAGTATTTTATGATTTATCTTCTTTGCACTTTTTCAAACATTTCATTTGGACTTTTTTTGGGGGGGGCCCTAAAAATTTCTTTTTTTTTTTAAAGAGGATAACCAACAGTCCCAGCACTATTTATTGAATAATCCATCCTTTCTCCAGTAATCTTCCATGTTATTTTTATCATGCAGTCTCAATTCTCCCTCTTGCTGGCTAGGTGAATTTAGGCAAGTTACTTTATCTCTCTGTGTTTCAATCTCCTCATCCATAAACTGGGGAATAACAGTAGTACTCACTTCATATCGATACTGAGAACTACATCAGTTAATTCATGTTAAGCACTTAGAAAAATAGCTGACACACATTAAATGCTGACGATCATAATCACTAAAACCTCATAAACACACAGATGTTTCTGGACTCTGTGATTCCAATGTCTATTCCTGAGCTAAAAGACTGCCTCAAATTACTTTGAACTTATAACACATTAGGTTTTCTAATAAAGTATTCTTTTTCCAAAAATTTCATGGCTATCATCCATTTATTTTATCAGATAAACTTTCTCATCAGTATGTCAAGTTTTCTACAATACTGCACTGGAATTCTATTTGGAATTGTGTTAACATTTATACACCAACTCTAGGAAATTTGGTATATTCTACAAGAGTCACTCTCCCCCAGTCAGAGAGTATATCTTCTCATCTCATTTACTGAGGTTTTATGTCCTTTAAAATTAGGTAAGTTACCAACAATTGTTATATTTATTCCTAGGTACAACCGTTTTGGAGAAAGATTTAGTGGCGTATATCAGAATTTTAAATGCACATACCCTTTGACCCAGAAATTCCACTTTTAAGAATATGACATACAGTAATACTATATAAATGCAGATATAAAAATATAAGGCTACTTATTACAATAAAATCCTGGAAACAAATTAAATGTCTATCAGTAAGGCAATAATGACCTGCAGCATATTCATGGGATGGAAGAATATTCAACCATTACAAAGAATATAGAATCAAAGGTACTGGTTTCGAGAAGAGTTCTACAAACTATTATGCTAAAAGCAATAAAAGCAAGCTGCAAAATTAATGTCTTCACTTTTTAACTGGGAAGTGGAGGAAACAAAAATATACATACAGTATTGAGTACACAGCCTGGTTCTTATTAAGCATTTTAATCACCTGACAAAATTAAACGTGACTTGGTTGGTTGAATACTATTTCATTTCATCTATCTTTTACAGCCTGCCTTGCTCTACATAAGATTTAATGGTGGCCCCATAACACAGCATTTCAGAAAAGTAAGCTTTCAACTGACATTCTACTCATAAATATTTAAGAATGCAAACGTCCCTAAAATGTAGTGTTTAACTAGGGATATTTTTCAATATGCCATAAAATCTCAACACCATGATTCAGGAGAAAATGTATGACTCCTTCTAAATCATCATTTTACCATGGCAATCTATTGAAAACTTACTTCTCTCCATACATGAAATAACCTTTTTAGAGTGTGTGGTCTTGTATATTAAGTGCCAGAGATCACAGTGCAGGAACACAGTGACATTCTCTGTAATACGGCAACAAAGCCTTTCCTCCCAAGAAAAGTAAATAATGAAAGCTTATTTTAAAATCATGCAAAATTCTGCCTTTTATTCTAAATCTTTAGATTGTGCTTAATCAGTGTACGGTCAAAAGGTACACATGAAAGTTTTCTTGTACACATGCAAGTTTTCTTAAAGAGAGAACACTAAATTCCTTAGAAGAATTTATTCACTACTAAATGTATTCGCTAACTTCTGCCAGCCAGAAAACAAGGTCTTGAGATCAGAAACTCCAGGGCCTTATTATACCTGGTCCGAGATACTATGAATAAACATTTCAAACAGAAAAACAAACAAAAAAAATCAAACCAGTACCTGCGTAAGCACTTTGATACTGTTTGAAGTAATGAATTGATTTTTAAGGGAGAAGATTTTTACTCTTCACATTTCTGTATTCCCGCAATCGTTTAAAAGAGCAGGTACTATTTTATGGTGAAAAAGGTTAAAATGTACAAAAGGAGAGGAGAATATTAACTGATTTTTAAGAACTTCAGGGAACTTCCTTGGTGGTTCAGTGGTTAAGAATCTGCCTACCAATGCAGGGGACACGGGTTTGAGCCCTGGTCCGGGAAGATCCCACATGCCGCGGAGCAACTAAGCCCGTGGGTCACAACTACTGAGCCTGCGCTCTAGAGCCTGCAAGCCACAACTACTGAGCCCACGTGCCTAGAGCCTGTGCTCCCTAACCAGAGAATCCACCGCAATGAGAAGCCCGCGCACCGCAACAAAGACCCAATGCAGTCAAAAATTTTAAAAAAAAATAAATGTATTTTAAAAAAAAGAACTTCAGCTTTTTGATGTCATATACGAATTGGTTTCAAAGCACTGAGAAAATGGCATAATACTTCAAAGCACATGGAAAAATTGATAGGAAAAAGTGTTACTTTTTTGAGGAAACCACACGTCTTTGCCAATTTTTATTGTTTAGAGTTCATCTAATTGTCCATTCTTAAGGTTATTTTGTGGTACTTCTGAAAGTTTAATTCAAACTAAACTATTAAAAACTGTTAAGAGATTAGTTTTTTCAATGTTTCTGTAAGTAAATAAAAGAGTTAAAACAACAAAAATCCAGCCTACTCCACACGGGCTGAGTGTTTGCCGTCCCAATGTCTTGTCGCGGGCGCGCGCATACCAGCGACAGTGACATCAGATCGAAACCACACGGTTTCGCCAGGGACCAACCACTCCCGCAAAGACAGCAGCCGCCGCCCACCGGGGTGGCTCCGGCCCGACCTCCGCTCCCCGCGCCCGGCTTCCCGGCGGGACCTGTTGCGCGTTCCCGCCCGCCCTGCTCCCTCCCCGAGCAGGCATGAGCCGGGGACTGCCAGCGACGCCGCCGCGATGCACCTGCCTGGGCCCCAGCCGTCCCCACCCCCGGCCAGCCGCCCGCTCCTCGGGCCCCGGCCCGGCAGCCAGCCCGCGGGAGGAGGGAGACGGGCCCCCGGCGGGACGGGCCCCCGAAGCGCTCACCTTGGCGGCCGCGGCCCTGGCGGACATCTTGTCTCTCCGGTGCCACAAGACGCTCCTCGGACCCGAGACTCCTCGCCGCCAGCCACCGGCTCCTCACGCAGCTGCCCAGATAAACATCTCCCGGGAGCGAGCGGGGCGGGGGCGCCGGAGAGGCCCGGCCCACGGGGAGGGGACTCAACTAGGACAAAAGTCCGCGCCGCGCCAGCCCCGCCCGGGGCTCCCCGCGGGGCGCGCCCGGCCGGCACCTCCCTCCGAGCGCGGCGGCCGCAGCCCCGCCACCGGCACGGGCCTGCCCGCTCAACGCGCGGCAGCACCGAGCCCTCCGCGGCCCGCCCACCGTCTCCCTGCGAGCCGCTTCCGCATGTAACTTCCCAGGAACGAGCCGCAACGACGGGACGTGGCGTCGGCGGGCTGAGCCGGCGCCGGCAACCACGGACGGCCACGCAAACCTGCCAACCCGACCCGGCCCACTGAGCATGCCCGGCCGGGGGGCGGGGCCAGGGCAAGGGCAGGGCCAAGCGCGGGAGGCGGGGCCGAGGCGGGGGCGGGGCCACGAGGGCGAGGGGCGAGCGGCTGGTCAGCTTCCTGTCCGGACGCGACCCCTGTTGCGGAAGGAAAAGCCCAGTTTCCGAAGTAGCTTGGAGACGGAGTTTCCTGTTTGTTCGCATCACGGGTCCGGCGGAAAGCGGCCCTCAGGAGCGAGCCTCCGTGTATCCAGCCTTTGCGACTTGAACAGAGACACACCTGGCCGCGGCCCCCGCCGCTCGCCTGCCTAGGCCTCGCTGTGAAGTGCGTCCTGGCTGTCGTTGTGGACGGATCGACTGCCCCGCGGACACTGGTCACGGGCACCAGGGGGCTCACGCACACGAGGCCTCGATATAGACCCAACACCCCCTTCTCCAGCCAGTACAGACAGGGATCCCAAAAGCATATTTTTGGCATAAAAAATGTTGAAATTCTTAGTGGCGAGAGAAGGGGAGGCGCCCAGCAGAAAAGGCTGCTGTCCGGCTGATCAGCCCGCAGTGCAAACGCCCTCGCTAGACACCAAGGAGTATTTAAGAAACCTTTCCCGCCTTCATTATTCTACACTCTGTAAAATGTAAAGCTCTTCACAAATGTCAGGAATTCTTAGTAACATTAAATGGTAAGCTCCTTAAAAGTACCTAGTATAGTGCCATAAAAGGTACACGAGAAACAGAAAAAAGCAGAAACATCAGGTTTTAAACGATGATTTTCTCTAGAATTCAAACTGTATGAAAAGACCTAATTTACCGTAACCAAGAAATATCTGTATATCATACATAAATATCAATTAAAATTTCAAAGTAAAATACCATACATTTTGCAACCTGAAGCTATGGAACTAGAAAAAAACATTCTGCAAATCAAACCCTTATTCTTTCCTTTTTTTTCCCCATGCACAGAAATGGTTACAGTCTCTTTTGTTTTAAAGTCATGTTGGATGTAACTTTTGTTTTTGGACAAAGTATTATTTATTCTTTTAGGAACTGTAATTAAAATTTCCTTATGAACAAATGCTATTTTTTTTAAATTGTGGTGATATTTTTTTATTTGAAAAGGTGGCTGTGGAAGACCTTCCACATTATCTTTATTAGTCTTCCCATTTAATAAGATGTGCAATCAGCATGACCTGCCTAGAACTAGACATCGTACCTTTAACAGACCTAAACCTAGAAATGTTATCTACAAATGCACTGAGACCTTTCCTCTTTCCTCATTTGTCACTCTTCATCAAGCCTACCGTATGTAAGTTACATGCTAGATTACATAATGATCTGTCAAAGATCTAATACATCTGATGGCAATTTTAGTTTATTTTCCTTTTGGCATGGTTTTAAAAATAATGAAATCAAGCAAGAAATTTAACCTTGAGAATACTATGCTTTAAAAATTACATTGATAAAAATATTTCAAAGAATAATAGTATACTTTAAATTTTTTTCAGTGGTAGTTATAATATCTAAATTAAGCTGTACGAATGGGAGAAAATATCTGCAAATGAAGCAACTGACAAAGGATCAATCTCCAAAATTTACAAGCAGCTCATGCAGCTCAATAACAAAAAACCAAACAACCCAATCCAAAAATGGGCAGAAGACCTAAATAGACATTTCTCCAAAGAAGATATACAGATTGCCAACAAACACATGAAAGGATGCTCAACATCACTAATCATCAGAGAAATGCAAATCCAAACTACAATGAGGTATCACCTCACACCAGTCAGAATGGCCATCATCAAAAAATCTGCAAACAATAAATGCTGGAGAGGGTGTGGAGAAAAAGGAACCCTCTTGCACTGTTGGTGGGAATGTAAATTAATACAGCCACTATGGAGAACAGTACGGAGGTTCTTTAAAAAACTAAAAATAAAACTACCATACGACCCAGCAATCCCACTACTGGGCATATACCCTGAGAAAACCATAATTCAAAGAGTCATGTACCGCAATGTTCATTGCAGCTCTATTTACAATAGCCAGGACATGGAAGCAACCTAAGTGTCCATCGACAGATGAATGGAGAAATAAGATGTGGCACATATATACAATGGAATATTACTCAGCCATAAAAAGAAACAAAATTGAGTTATTTGTAGTGAGGTGGATGGACCTAGAGTCTGTCATACAGAGTGAAGTAAGTCAGAAAGAGAAAAACAAATACCAGATGCTAACACATATATATGGAATCTTAAAAAAAAAAAAACGGTTCTGAAGAACCTAGGGATAGGACAGGAATAAAGACGCAGATGTAGAGAATGGCCTTGGGAACACGGGAAGGGGGAAGGGTAAGCTGGGACGAAGTGAGAGAGTGGCATGGACATATATACACTACCAAATGTGGAATATCTAGCTAGTGGGAAGCAGCCACAAAGTACAGAGAGATCAGCTCGGTGCTTTGTGACCACCTAGAGGGGTGGGATAGGGAGGATGGCAGGGAGATGCAAGAGGAAGGAGATAATGGGGATACATGTGTATGTATAGCTGACTCACTCTGTTATAAAGCAGAAACTAACACACCATTGTAAAGCAATTATACTCCTATAAAGATGTTAAAAAATTAATTAAGCTGTACAATTTTTTTAATGTATCTCCTTTTCTCTAAAGAATCAAGAGAAAGTTTTTGTCATTTGTAAAAATAAAGGTAAAAGTTAGTTGTCAAGAATTAAAAGCACATATCCATTCCTACAGTTTATTTCCGGGGAGATGGTTTGATAAGAAGTGGAAAGCATAAAGCATAATCTCAGATAGTTGCCCCTTTAACAATGAAGAGTTTATCCTTTCAACATCAAAAAAAGGTTCACATTATACCACAACTTTAATGCCTGCATATGGATGTGATTATAGCTCCTCTAGATCAATTATATGGGAAGAAATACAAGCAAATTTGAGATTCTCATTTAGAATTACAATAAAGTTTAACCAAGAATCTCTTTCGATAGCACAGACTATTTCTGATCATCTAATGCAAACTGAACAGGAAACTAAAAAACCACAACACATTCAAAGACAACTTCCTGTGGGACTTTTGGTGTCTGTGGCTCAGAATGAAAAAACAGCATGTATGCGAAATCTTTATAAATCTTAGAACCATTTATTAAAACAGCTTTGACCAAATGAACAACTATAACCACACCCACATTTTACATATGTATATTTATCTTTCTGTTACCAAAAAAATCCTTAGAAAAACATAGCTATTTTTAGTATGAGCTGTGAATTTACACATGAACTATAAAGGGGAAGTATGGCACTGTGGCAGAAAGTGAGACAGTCTTGATAATGTCACAAAAGAGACATATATACAAAATACTGGAATTAGGAGAACTTTATCAGAGCACTGTAAAAACAAAATAAAATAAGTAATCCTAATCTCACTCTTATGCCGTATTTTTAAACATTCTATAAACTGCTTCCAAGTTTTCCTCTGCCGATAAGAGTCATATAACACTGTTAAATAGGAAAAAGTTTTTTAAGGCTCATAAAGTTTCTAGATTTCAAAGACCAGTAAAATTTCACAAAAACAAAAGAAACAAAAAAACCCACTTTAGGGGTACAATACAGAATGACCAACTTTTAATCTTATTTTATTTTGCAAAGTAAAGAACATTTAAAAACAAACATTATGAACTGTACACACTTAAAGATGTTTAAAATGGTACATTTTATATAGATTTTTGCCAGAATAAAAAAAAATACCAAAAGAATGCTACTTATCACCAACATCATTTCGTTTTTTTAAAGAACGTAGAAACACTAAAAACAAGTCATTTTTTATTCAGTTCAAAATAAAGAACAGTCCTTCCTAAGAAGAGTTCCTCCTAAGGAAGAGTGGCGCCATCCTTCCTCTGACCATGGCAAGGTAGAGCTTTCTCTTTTTAGGGTCGTGAATGTCACACAACCAGGCTGACTAGAAAGTTCATAATTCCGTGGAATCCATGACTCCAGCTGGACTGGAGGGAGCAGTCTGCCCCTCCTTCACAGCTCCTGTTTCCCACTTCTACACTCTCCTAATGACCCCTCAAAGACCTCCTCCCCAGCCCAAGCAGATAATCCATAGAGAAAACAGAAATTGAGGAATGGAAACTCCCTTCCCTTCCTGCCAAATATGACACACCTATCCTAACATTGGCTTTTCTTCTCTTTCCCTCCCCCCTGGGCAGGGAATCCCATCTGGGGGCCTGGCCCTATCAGCCAAGTTCTCTGGCCATCATCTTTGTCCTCTCTCAGCTAAAGGATTCTACCTCTCAGAATTCAAGCTTCTCCTAGTTTCTCCCATCTTAAAAACGGAGGGAAAAAACAAAAACAAAAGCCCCTGACTCCACCCAGGCTACCTTCAAAGGTGTGCCAGCAGTGCAGCTGTACAACCCGGCGCTCAGAAGCCCCTGCACTTGGGGTTTAATGCTCTGAATCTGAATGATTTTCGCTTTGGATTTGTATTTTGTAAGTGAAGGTGGACAGAGCGCACGCTGGGGTCCTGTGGTCTCAGCTCACACTGGTCCTGGCTCCTGTGGCCTCTGGGGCGGGGCTCCAGGCTGCCTGCTCCCAGGACTCCTGAAGACTGGCCTGTTCCTCCCTCCCTGACAGGGATGGGCGAGGGCTGGGTACCACAGCATCCTGGGTGGGGCAAGAGTCCAGACAGGCAGTGCTGTTTCCCACCTTGGTAGGGGGAGCCTCTCTCTCAGCTCCCACTCGGGTACCAAGCCTTCGCGGCCTGGAGGTTTAAGGATCCCTGGTGGTTGCCGTCTGCTGTGGGCTGCAGCAGCAGGCCAGGAGCTCAATCCCCCCAGACCCTGTGCCCAGCTAGGGCATCTTGGTCAGGCAGCTTGTGAGAAGGGGGTTCTGCTAGGCCCAGCAGGCAAGTGGGACCCCCAGGGCCTTGGAGGGTCTTCTGGTTGTGATTATCCCAGGCCCAGGGGTGCTCCCCCTGCCTGTGGGTCTCTGCTTGGGAGTGGGGTCCTCTCTCCTCCCAACCTTTCTGAGTTTGCTTGTGCTTGTCTCTTCTGGCTGGCTTGAGGGACAACTCCAGGGAAAAGCCATGAAATATCAATTGTATAATTCAACTAATTCCTCATACGAGTTAAATGTTCTGATCTTTGCATTTAAAACTAGCCTGAGGGCTTTCCTGGTGGCGCAGTGGTTGAGTCCGCCTGCGGATGCAGGGGACGTGGGTTCGTGCCCCAGTCCAGGAGGATCACACATGCCGTGGAGCGCCTGGGCCCGTGAGCCATGGCCGCTGAGCCTGCGCGTCCGGAGTCTGTGCTCCGCAACGGTAGAGGCCACAGCAGTGAGAGGCCCGCGTACCGCAAAAAAAAAAAAAAAAAAAAAAAACTAGCCTGATATAAAAATAAATGGAAAAATTATATGTACTGTTAATGACACTTTTTTCTGCTTTTTGAGCAAAGGGTTCCACATTTTCATTCTGCACTGGATCCCACAAGTGGCACAGGCAGCTTCGAGTCCAGCCCCTCTAGACAGTGTTCTACCGGTTCATGATGAGCTTCCCGAGAGTTCTCTCACCTCTGGGTCTCTCTGTTGTCAATGCCTGCCCTGGGCTCTTGGCATTCTTTCTTTTCCCCCTTAATTTCACAACTAATACAGGGGTACATTCCTCCTGTAAAAGACTCAAGCAATAGGTATTTTTTAAAAGTCCAACTGGCCTACATCCCCCATTTCCACTACCCAGGAATACTGGTATTTAAATCTAACTAGAGAGTGATATCCAAATGGCCTTTTTTTTTTTTCGGTACGCGGGCCTCTCACTGTTGTGGCCTCTCCCATTGCGGAGCACAGGCTCCGGACGCGCAGGCTCAGCGGCCATGGCTCACGGGCCCAGCCGCTCCGCGGCATCTGGGATCTTCCCGGACCGGGGCCGAACCCGTGTCCCCTGCATCGGCAAGCGGACTCTCAACCACTGCGCCACCAGGAAAGCCCCAAATGGCTTTTTTTGATTGAAGTATATGCTTATTTAAAATAAAAATGCTAAACTGATACTGTTGACTTGCCAACCAAGAATATTAGATCAACCTATCCTGTTTCCCCCACCCATATGAACGCTTGATATTAATCTTATACATTTTTGCCTGTCTGGCAGACAAAAACAGTATATTACTTGACATTTATTCATTTACCCCCTTTTTTCTGTTAGGTTATTTATCTTACTGCTTTGTTGAAGTTCTCTAAGGATCCCTTTGTATTTAATGCATTCTAAGACTTTTTAGTCTGCTGCCTGTGTGTGTGAGTGTGTATGTGTATACGAAATAAAATTTCTTTTGGAATAATTTTAGCTTTACAGAAGAGTTGAAAAGATAGTACAAAGACTTCCTTTATACTTTTCACCCAGGTTCCCCTAATGTCAACATTTTATATAACTATGGTAGACTTGTTAAAAACCAAAACAATTAACAATGTTACAACATTATTAACAGAAGTACATCAAGTTCTGCCCGTTTTCTCTCTTTAATTTCTCTGATATTCTTCCAATTTTGCCAAGCCTCCTCCTTTCCAAATCTTATGAAAACTATTTTGGCCATGTCCATTTTGAGCCTCTAGAATTTCTTAAGTTCAAGTCTGTGAACATGACTATGAATCAGGCAGAGGGTAAATTACAAAGTCACAGAGGGGCTTCCCTGGTGGCGCAGTGGTTGAGAGTCTGCTTGCCAATGCAGGGGACACGGGTTCGTGCCCCGGTCCGGGAAGATCCCACATGCCACGGAGCGGCTGGGCCTGTGCGTCCGGAGCCTGTGCTCCGCAACGGGAGAGGCCACAACAGTGAGAGGCCTGCGTACCGCAAAAAAAAAAAAAAAAAAAAAATCACAAAGGACAACACTCAGGGCACACCTGGAGTTTCATGGTTCTTATTATACTCAAGGAACTTATTTTCTCAGACTCATCATTGTAAAAGAACTTCTGTGAGATATTTTCTCAGCCTCAAACAATAAATGGAGATCAGAAGAAATCTTTCTACCCCACTTTAGTTTGGCATCTGTCTTTCCCAGATGGCAGGGAGTACCAAACTCATTGGATTAAAAAAAAACAACCAGATATATTCCTTAACAGAAGCTAAACAGTCTGGTCTCCCAAAGTACAATGTTTGGATTTTGTTTACAGTTTATGCATGTGTAAAACCTTTATAATAGTAGTCTTTTAAAACAAATAATAAACATAAAATGTAGAAAAGTTAGTGTAACTCCACTGAAAAAGAGGTAAATATATTTTTATATTTAACATAATTTTAAAAGGGAGTAAAATATATACATATATTTGCAAAATAAACAAATAAAAGGAATTGCCTTTAGAGGAGGGAGAGACATCAATAATCTGAGACTTTTCTAGACAGACTCGATATTATGGTTTTGACTTTGGAAACAAAAATGTTTTGCATATTTTTTAAAAAATGAAATCAAGAAGAAAAAAGGCATCTGTAAATACTGGGGTGAGAAAATAAACACTACTTTCGTGCCCTCACCATACAAAGAAAAAGAATAATGGATCAAAAGGTGAGAGAAGCGACCAAGTAGCTTCCACTGGCCAAAGATGAAACAATTTGAGCCTCAAAAAAAAAAAAAAATGCGATTGAAACACACTGAATATTGAAAACCCATGAATTCATAATACAAGCATACCTCGTGTTATTATACTTTGCAGGTATTACATTTTTTTATAAATTGAAGGTCTGTGGCAACCCTGCATTGAAGGTCTGTGGCAACCCTCCATTGTCAGATGGTTAGCATTTTTTATCAATCAAGCATTTTTTAATTAAGGTATGCACATTCTTTTTTCAGACATAATGTTATTATTGCACATTAACAGACTACAGTATAGTGCAAACATAATTTTTATATGCATTGGGAAATCAAAAAAATTCATTTGACTTGCTCTAGTGTGATACTTGCTTTATTGCAGTGGTCTGGATTAGAACCTGCCATATCTCTGAGGTCTAGCTGTAATATCAAAAAAGAGAGTAAATAAGCAAGAGAGGCCCCCAAACAACTACGTATTGAGTAGCTCTAGCTATAACTCAGGTACCAACTCCTTATTCTCTAAGCTGTCAATTAAAAGGAAAGAATATATATTCTGTCTGAATATTATTGCAGATAACCAAATGACTCTAACTGATGAGGGAAAGTTCCTTATGAAAGAAACTCCACCTAATAAATCTGGAAGGAATGACGGAATTAGGAAATCATCGTCTTGTAACACTGAAATAACAGATTCGGGTACTGATCATCAAAGGATCAACCCACCCATCACTGTTATAGCATTATTGAAAGCAAGACAAGCCAACACTGATGCCTCTGTGTGATGCGACTGGAAGCACACAACCCTCTCTACAAAGGACACCTGCCCCGAGAGTGGCACCTGAATGAAATTCACCTATAGGGAGACTTCCACAAACAGAAATACAAGAGCTGGAGATGCACCTTAAATGACTCCACGAGGAAGCAGACAGACAAACGCAGAATGTGGGAGGTTCTATACACTATATAGAACTATACTATACTATTCCTATAGTATATAGGAAAACTCAGCCAGTTTTCAAAACAAATTAATAGGAAAAAAGAAAAGAAAAGCAAGTTGGGACTGCTATGGACCTTATGTGGATGGAATCCTTTTCAAATCTACCTATTGTAAAAAGACATTTTTGAGACAATTGGGGAAATTTAATTATGGACTAAGTGCTAGATGATACCAAGATATGATCATGGCATGTGGCCACATAAGTAAGGTATCCTTTTTGAGGAGATGCATATTGAAACATGCAGAGCTGAAACAGCACCATGTTTGGGACTTGCTTTAAAATACTTCAGCAAAGAGAAAAATTTAAAACTACAGGCAAAAAAAAAAGCAGCAAAATATTGAAAATTGTTGAATCCAGGTGATGGGCATATAAGAGGTTTAATGTATCATTCTTTTTACTTTAGGGTATGTTTGAATGTTGGTGTACATTTGAAATTTGTTATCATAGAAATCAATAAAAACAGAAATATTCCCATCAGCAAAGGTAGGGAGATGACAAATAATTGTCAGAAATTCTTGCCATCCCTGTTTGGATGCCCCATTGCAATGTGACAGAGCAGCTCTTCTCAACAAGAGGTAGAGTCTTTCTTTTCAACCTCCTGAATCTGGGTAGCAGCATAACTTGTTTTAAAGGGCAAACATGACACAAGCAGAAGCCTGAAAAGCACTTGGGCATCAGGGCTTGCTGTCTCTTGCTGCTGAGGACCCTGCAACCTCCAGGGGAAGAAGCCCAGGTTAGCCTGCTGGAGAGGTCACATGGAAAGGAAACAAGATGCTCTGGCTGAAAGTCTGCCAACCTCCAGAGACATGAGCAAGGGAATTCTAGACCATCCAGTCCCAGCCAAGCCACAAACTGACGGCACCAACCTAAGTGAGCCCAGGCAAGTCTAGCAAAAGAACCACTTAGTTGACCCGAGCCCAAACTGCCAGCCCATAGAACCATGATGATTTTTTTTTTTTTTTTTTTTTTTTTTTTTGCGGTACGTGGACCTCTCACTGTTGTGGCCTCTCCCGTTGCGGAGCACAGGCTCCGGACGCGCAGGCTCAGCGGCCACAGCTCACGGGCCCAGCCGCTCCGTGGCATGTGGGATCCTCCCGGACCGGGGCACGAACCTGTGTCCCCTGCATCGGCAGGCGGACTCTCAACCACTGTGCCAGCAGGGAAGCCCTAGAACCATGATTATTTTTAAAGATGCTTAGTATTGGGGTGGTTTGTTACACTGCAAGGACAAACTGATATGTAAGGCTAAACCTATAGGAGTACTACACAAACACATGAAAAAGATTAGCTTCTTAGTACTGTGGGGTACGTGGCATGTGCTCTGTAAGTGTATCTGAATGGGAATTCCACATCGCTAGAAAATGATATATATAGAAACTGCTCTAAAGGCAAGAAGGCTTAGGTAGACTGCCTCCTTTTGTATGTATAATAAGGGCTATAAAACCAAGTAGTCTCTCCACTGATAAAGGCAGGTGTGACCGATAAACGTAGAACTTTCTTTTTTCTTCTAAGGACTAAAAAGGTCTGGCTCTGCCCCCTGGTCACCTATGATCAGACACTACACAATAGCCTTTGGGATTGCTGGCAGACGGCCCCGCCTGTCTCCTCTGACACAATTCTGCAACCCAAGTAGACAGTACATAGAGAGAGCATACACTCTCCTGTCAGAGTCTGGCTGACCCGCTCTCCCCTAAGGGCCGCGCTGGGGCTACCCAGCACCCAGGAACACATCTGGGACACTTTCCAACAGGGCATATTTCACCCTGTGGACCCTAAGGACAAACATGACCCTAAGGACCCTAAACAAATCATGTTTCCTCTTTACGACAGATGTTCGCCAGCAGATGCTGGATTCAGACATAAGGATTAATTAGAGAGTGTTTAGGGTGCCACAGACAAACTAAACCAAAGTCACTGAGGTGCATAGTGATGTTTTAGCTAAGGTATTTTTTCACTAAAACAAAATATTAAAGGATTTTAAATTGACTGATCAATTTAGCTGAATCACATAGCTTTAAAATAATCTTTGTAAGGATTCTGTAGCTCATCTTAGTATCATTAGCAAAATACTGTACTTGTAAAAGAAAAATTCAACATAGTTAAATATTTCTCCATAATGCTAGCTATTTATTTGGAAATATTTGAAAGTTAATTTGATACTTTAACTTTTGATGAATATGGCTACTTTCAGTACATTAGAATTACTTTTCACACAAATGCCACCCACATTTACATGCTAATTTATCCAGTCTCTTCATTTATATTTTTCAAGGTGCAGTATAATTTTTCGTAAGTACATTTTTTAAAGCACAAGAATCTTATAAGTAAATGACCATATTTTATACTATTCTGAATTAGCAAACTATTATTTAGTAAATGTTGCAAAAGCCTTTTTGGACTATGGGCTTGGAATTAACATTATTCAACAAGGTTTAATGATACAAAAAGATGGTATTGGGGAAGAATGGACTTTAAAAACTAAAAAATAAATAAGTAAATAAATTGGTGGCAGCTTCATTATTTGTGGAACTAAACTTAAAGGGGACAAATGAAAACTTGAGGCTGAGCTGAAGGTACAACAGAAACTAAGGGCAGCAGGCTGATCCCTCACTTGAGGGAGCGCTTCTGAGCTCCTGCTCCTGGCAGTTCTACCTTCTCTTTTTGAAAGGACCACACACAGAGCTAGGAAAAGCCGTTAGATTCATTATCTTTCTACTGAAAACCAAAATAAATGTTCTCTTTAGTTAACAAAGTGTGGACACACATGGTGAAGGCATCAGAAAGAACACGATGGAAATATCTGGGAAAGGTCTTCTGGGACTGAAGTTTCCGCATCTACACAATAGTGGGGGAGGGCCGTTAGGGGTGGGGTAACCCGGAGGGATTGATGTGTGGGTGGGGATGGGCTGGGTTAATTCTCAGACCCTTTCCAGCCATAACTTTCAGTGATCTGAAGAGTCAAAAGCTGAAGATCTTTTTCATCCCTGAAGCTATGAGTCCACTGTGGGATGTGGTTATTCGTAGGTCTTACAAGTTTTGGAAAGATACATATTATAAAACCATATAATTTGTTTCTATGAAAAGCTAACTTTAAACAAGTTTAATTTTAAATGTGATTAATATTTCCATGAGAGTACCTTTATGAAAATGAAAAGTTTTATAAAAGCTGGGCAAATTAAAAAACATGTAAAAATCCAGCTTAACTTAAATCTGTGTGGGAGAGTGTGTATGTTTTGAAAGGGTGTGGCTTCCTGACTGGATTGTTTGGAAACATTCTGACAAAGCCAAATTCACTTCTCTGATATCCTGAAGGCAGCAACGGAACTGGCACCTAAAATAGCACAAAAGACCATATTCCTATACACATAATCAATTTAAGTCAACTGAGAACTGTGATTTTAAAAAGATTTCTAATCTGTATTCTCCTAATTCCTTTTCAGAGATAGTCTACACCAGGGGTCCCCAACCCCTGAGCTGCAGACAGGTATGGGTCCTTGGCCTGTTAGGAACCCGGCTGCACAGCAGGAGGTGAGCGGCAGGCAAGCAAGGGAAGCTTCATCTGCCGCTCCCCATCAGTCGCATTACCCCTGAACCATCCCCCCACACCCCTTCCATGGAAAAATTACCTTCCACGAAACTGGTCCCTGGTGCCAAAAAGGTTGGGGACCTCTGGTCTACACAATAAACCGGATTGGAAAATTTAGCAACACTTTGCATGCTTTTCACTCATTCACTCATTCATTCATTAACTCACATCTATTCAACAAATATTTATACATCTCTTTATTTTTTACAAACATTTATACATCTCTTAGTATATGCCAGAAACAATGTCTTCTAATGTTTTTCCCAATTTTTCTTTTTCATACTCCTTTACTCTCACTTCTGCTTTTGTTAGGTATGATGCCATATTCAGATTACTCAAGAATACATTTAATGGGACTTCCCTGGTGGTCCACTGGTTAAGAATCCACCTTCCAACGCAGGGGACGCAGGTTCGATCCCTGGTCAGGGAACTAAGATGCCGAGGGGTAAATAAGCCCACACGCCACAACTAGAAAGTCCATGCACTGCAACTACTGAGCCTGCATGCTCTACAGCCCACGAGCCACAACTAGAGAGAAGCCCATGCATCGCAAAGAAAGATCTGCATGCCGCACCCAAGACCCAACTCAGCCAATAAATAAATAAATAAATATACAAATAAATATTTTAAAAAAAGAATACATTTACAATTGAAGTACGGTTGATTTACAATGTTGTGTTGATTGCTGTACCAACAAATAATATTTTTTTAAAAAAGAAGACGTTTAAAATGTGGTACTAAAATCACAATGCTCTCTTACTGAGGGAAAAACACACACCCCTGGGTCAGCCCCTCATGCTGCGGTATCAGGAGGATTCTTGAGTAGTTTGGTACACTCTACTATCCCCCCTCAAGGGAACTACAGTCCTGGCTGGACTTACTTATGCTTCTTCCACTATTGTTAAGAGAAGTTATTCTTGGGACGACCAACTTTTAGAGAGTCAACCCAGGACACAGCAATACAGACAAAAGACATAATAATATAATATATAATAAGTAACTATACACATGTTACTGCTTTAACATAAAAAATTAGGTGCTGATGGAAATTGTATTATTCTGCATTATTTCCCTTTCTATTACATAAATGTTATTATTTAAATAAAACAACACTAGAACTAGTTAATAGTGTTAATCAGTAGTAATTAATAGGACTAATTAAATAATGTGTGAGAAAATATAACAATATTTTTTAATGTTTCTGTCCTCTGATACAGCACTGTAACTCTTTTTAAATTATTTATTAGATATTTAAATTTTGTAGGCTTTATACTGTGTACTTTTAAGATATACGAATGTAAGACTTCTTAAAAGGAAAATATAAATACAAGGCTAAACAGATATTACTTATATTTAACCACCACCACCACACACAGAAATATCCTGTTCCTTTCTGCTCCATGATACAGTAGGGTATTTTTACTCTTTCTGTTTCCTTTCCCCATAATACCTGTCTGAACTGCCTGCAGCTGCTGAGATACCCCTCTTCTCTTCCTGTGGTGGCAACAATGAACACAGTCACATGAAAAATTCACTCTGACTTGCCGCTCTGCCTTTGTCAGGCCCACAGGACAATGATGCCTGGTGTCAGTCCAGTGCGATGATATCAAGCTAAACATCCTCTCAACAAAAACATTTCAGCGCGGAGTAGTTACAATTTTATTTACTAGCAAGAGCAGGTTTTTAGACTTGTGGGAATTCATTTCAACCCTTCCAAAACCATCCATCCACTTTGTATCTACAGGCTGGTTTGTTAATCAGGTCGTCTGCACCTATAACTTCATCAAATAAGCTACGTCTAAAAGATCCACTGTTTTATAAAACTCTTCATTTTGAAATAATTATAGATTCAAAAGAAGCTGCAAAGAAATGTACAGGGAAGCCCCGTGTTCCCTTCACCCAGCCTTCCCTGAGGTCAGCAATGAATACAACTCAGTATCACTCTGATACCAAAAATGCACACTGGGACAATCCAAAGACTGTATTTAGATTTCACGAGCTGTACGTACGCTCGTGCACGCGTGCCTGCACGCCTACACCACTTGTATAACCACACACAGCAGCCCCCACTCACACACTCTGTCTTCCCCACAGGGCTCCCTCCTGTCAGCCCTTTATAGCCACACCCGTCCGGTCCCCCCATCCCCTAACCTGGCAACTACTAATCTGTTCTCCATCTCTATAATTACATTACTTCATGAATATTAGATAAACGGAATAACATAGTATGTAACCTTTTGGAATTGGCTTTTTTCACTCGGCACGATTTCCCTGAGGTTTCTACAAGCTGTTGCATGTACCAAGGGCTCCTCCCTCCTTAGTGCTGAGCAGTGTCCCACTGTATGGATGGATCACAGTCTGTTCAACCATCACCCACTGAAGGACATCTGAGGAATTTCCAATTCTTGGCTGTCATGGATAAAACTGCTATGAGTATCTGTGTACCAATCCCTGCATGAAAATAACTCTTCATTTCTCTGGGATAAATGCCCAAGAATTCAAATGCTGAGTCTCTATGGTGAATCCACTTTTAGTTTTGAAAGGAACTGCCCAACTATTTTCCAGAGAAGTTGTACCATGTTACATTCCTCCCAGCAATGAATGAGGGCTCCAGTGTCTCTTCATCCTTGATGTTATCACTATGTTTCATTTTAGCCATTCTGATAGGTGTGTGATGATATCTCATGTGGTTTTAATTTGCGTTTCCCTAATGGCTAATGATGCTGAACGGCTTTTCATGTGCTTTTTTAAATTTAAATTTTTATTTTTATTTACTTATTTGGCTGCATTCGGTCTTAGCTGCAGGATCTTCCTTGCGGCATGTGGGATCTTTCATTGTGGCATACAGGATCTTTCATTGCGGCACACGGGCTCCAGAGCGCACAAGCTCAGTAGTTGGGGCGCACAGGCTCTAGAGCGCGCAGGCTTAGTTGCCCAGCAGCATGTGGGATCTTAGTTCCCTGACCAGGAATCGAACCTGCATCCCTTGCATTGGAAGGAAGATTCTTAACCACTGGGCCACCAGGGAAGTCCCTCACGTGCCTTTTCCTTTTTTGGTCGCACCATGCAGCTTGTGGGATCTTAGTTCCTGACCAGGAGTTGAACCGGGCCCTCGGAAGTGAAAGCAGGGAGTCCTAACCACTGGACCTCCAGGAAATTCACCCATTTTCTCATCAAATTGTTTTTTTACTGTTGTTTTGAGAGTTCCTCATACAGTCTAAATACAAGCAGTTTGTTGGATGCATGGTTTGCAAATATTTTTTCCCAGTAAATAGCTTGTCTTTTCAGCCTTATGGATCACACTTTTGGTGTCCTCAGCCCTGTTCTAAGTCCTGAAGATTTTCTTTTATGTTGTTTTCTAGAAATTCTATAGTTTTACGTTTTACATTTAAGCTTGTCTATCATTTTTAAACCATCTGAATGGACAAGTTACACCTCTCTCTCAGAGAAAATAGTTTTAAAGCAAAGATGTAATTTGAACTTGTGAGATCAAAGTTTTAGTTTAGTTGAGAAAGTTGCCCTTTTCTGATGACTTATAAAAAAATTTTAAGCAATCATTTCAAAAAACGAGTCATTTTCTCACCATACGAGTTTTTACCTCAACTAAACATAACAGCAAACAACTCAGGTACAGTCGCTCCATCCTTTTCTAGGCTTCTTATACATCATCAAAGACCATTAAGCAGTTCTAAAGAAAGAGCATACAAATGTCTGTTTTACTGTACCTCTTTTCTCCATTCTCATCTTCAATGTATTTCCAAATTAGAGAAGGACATTCTTTCTGTCCTGCACTTTGAAAATATGATTTTATGACAGGGCAATATTTTAACATCATTTGATGGCTGAGAACTACGATAGCCATTTTGTAGGCACATGTGCTAAGGAGGCTATCTCCTTCCATTTCTATAAATTCAAACATCTCATTAGGTGCTTCTAAACATTTTGAGGAAGCTGAAGAGCGACCAAACACTTGTATTATGAAAGTATCGCAGGTAAATCTTTTTTACCTCATACACAACACTCTTAAAAAGATTTACCTGCGATACTCTCATAATACAAGTGTTTGGTCGCTCTTCAGCTTCCTCAGAGTGCTGTGTATGAGGCGTGCAGGCATTTACTAGGTAAGATCATTTCAGTTTCTTTGGTAATAAGTTTATAGACTAACTGGGATTTCCAAAATTTACATTTGCACTGCCTGCTGAATAGGCCGATGGATAAGCAAAGTACGACAAGATATCAACAATCTTGTACAGTCTGTTTACTGAGATCTCATTAAAACCTTCATAGAAATGAAGATGATCTGAAACTTCAATTTTCCAATCAAAACACCTAATAGCTGGGCAAAACATTTTTGCTGCCCTGATCTGATGCATCACTTGACATACTGTAGACGCAGGATGGTGGATGAGCCCTGACAGAATCAGCTCTACGCCATAAGGGCCCAACACATCTGGAATCAAGATTTCCTCTCTTTTTTTTGGCCCACATGGCACTTTATTGCAACCTCTGAATCAGGAAATATAACTTTACTCAGTTCCACAGAGTAACAGGGGAATAAAGCCGTGATGCATTCCTATGGTATGCCCAAGATTATTCCATGCCAGTTATTTTCATTTGAGTATTGGTGTCTTTGGGGGAGATGAAAAAACTTTTGATTGATTCAGAAATATATATATGTATATACTTGCCTATCTCAGCCCAAGTTCATGAGATCCGGTGTCCCTGTGTTCTCACCCTGCCCCTCCTGATGCCCTATTCCAATTCTGCTCTGTGTATTGCACATTACCTCTGTTTGATCATCCCGCTCCCTGATCCAGTCCTCCTGATCCTGATGCATCCCTCCATCTGTCGTTAAAACATCACAGTCATTCAGCCTTCTTTTTCAGTGAGGTCTGGGCCAAACTGTCACCGCTATTGTAATCGTATTCATCTTAATTATCTGACTCCTTAGAAAACATGATCAGAATGTTCACAATGTTACCATCCCTATCTTGACACAAAGCACAACAGTCAGACAACAGTCTGAGTCAAAGCCGGATTCTTTAACGCTCGTGGTTGCAATGGCCTTAATTACACACTTAAGTCTCCTTGCTCGCTGAGGAAACAATGGGTGATGCTTTACTGTGACCTGCAAATCATGGATGCCATCAGAGGTCAGGGTAAAAAGAGTGACAACAACTGCAGAAGGCAAATAATCCACGCAGGACCCAAGAGACACTAAAATGGCATTGTTTCCAGCCCATATTTGGGGCGCCACCTTATGGGCTTTGTAGTTTTCCCCAACCTTCAGTACCCATCACCAGAAGCCGGGGTGTTTCGTGTCCCAGGGAGTCGTTTCGTGGGACACAGGATCTTCAGTGCTAGAATTAGGACACTCCTCGCTAAGGAAGTCAGTTAGTCCCCCCACCGATACTGTAGAAGAGCCTTCTAGAGGGCCCTAGACCAGGACGGCCCCGCTCACTGGCTCCAGTCAGACCTTTCCTGTGCTCATCGTAGAGGACCGGGGGAGAGGTTTCAGAGAGCAGATAAATGGGCATGTCTCCTTCTCTTCCTCCTTCTCAGCCACATCCCCACTTCATTCTTAGTCCAGAAGTTAAAACTGGTCCCAGAAAGGAAGAGGCAGAGATCAGAGGGGCAAACTATAAACTTGGAAGGCGCAGTGTGCAGACTCCTCCAGACATTTCTACTCAATGCACAGAGAAAAGTCGCACGCAGTAGCCGCATCGTGAATACAAAGCAGCCTTCTCCATCATCCACTAATGTTTCCTTATTAGGTGCCATTCACTACTCTACATGTTTGGGATACAAGAAAGAATCTACAGTCTAGAGAAGGAGACGCTATAAGAGATAAGAACCAGAGAGCGAGGGCTAAGAGCAGGTCGGGGCAAGGGAAGCAGAGAAGAGAAGGGAGGTTTGCTTGGGTGGAGGCTTCGGGGAAGGCGTCCCTAGGAGATGGCTTGAGGGGGAGGGTAAACATGTGAAACAGAAAACCATGGACCCAAGAATAAGAGTTCCTGCATTTCAAAGTCCCTGAAGTACCCTTCAAAGGGTACCACCGGTTTGAGGGCTGCTCTTCCAAAAACAGGACACTGGCATTTCCCGTGAGCAGCAAGAAGAACCCACCAAGGGTAGATGTGACTGCCTATGATTGACAAGAAGGGGAAGCAAGCCTGGCACCGACCCCACCAGCCTGGAAGGCTGGGTTTCCACCGTGATGGTCAGGGGCTGAGCCCCAGTCTGGGCTGAAGTTGAGTCTGGCGAGTCCATGACAAAAAGCTTACCAAGCAGAAGGGCAGAGGGAAAGTATTTCAGCAAAACTATTTAACTCACTGAAAATAATTTATATCTGTGTACAAACAACCTGCTGATTAAAATTGATCCTTAACTGCTCATCAAAAGGAGGTCCACCCTTCAGGACCTATACTTTGCAACATTTAGTTACCATTAAATTGGAGTTACAGTATCAGCAAAATAGGAAAAGGCTGCATTTCTTTATATGCTATAATTTTACTTTCTTGACTAATTCCAACTTTCTCTGTGCTCAATTAGTCTGACTTAGTGATGTTTTGTCATGTATAAGCTGTAAAGTCCTGACTTGTCTTTCAACTTTCCAGCCAGAAGTAGCAGGATTAGTAAATTCTTCAGATTTTTTAAAAAGGCCAAATTTTCTTTACTAATTTTAAATGACTGTAAGCTCTTGGGAAAATAATTATTTATCATCAAAAATACAATCTATATTCTTCTTGACCTCAACTTAGCTATGACTGAGAATCAAATTTGAGTTTGTGGTCTCTGTCTTATAATGTCCAGAATGCACTGTACATAATAAAGTTGGGTTCACCTGGGGCTTCCAAAGCCCAGAGACCCATTAAGAGTTCCCATAAATAAGGACATTTCTAGAGGTGGAGGGTATAAAGCAAGGTTTTCTGATCTTCTGGTAAACTTTTAACTGGGAAGCCCAACTTTAGGTTATTTTATTTTGAGAGAGGGATGAAAATTTTAGCAAGTTGTAGCTTCCCAACATAAGTATAGAAGGGAGATTGAATGCATGATCACAAGTGCAAATCTCTGACAAGGAAGTTAGGAAGAACCACTCTGCTGTTCCCTTAACACCTGCTGCCCACAGCAAAAAGAATAATCAGTTTTCTTAAGTCACACATTTCTCTGCCATGTGTGAGAAGAAAATTTCACTTCTGAAATGCTAAATTAATGTGTGGTTTCCAGCGAGCAAAGTTGCATAACGGTCCTGGCTTTGCCAGACACATGCTGTGTATGTGTGGACAAATTGCCCAACTTCTCTAAGCCACACTGTTCTTCTCAATAAAGGTGGTAATAGTCACTGCTTTTTATAAGCTGATGCCATGAGGAAGGATTAAATGAGCTCATGTATGAGAGAGTCCACCGGCACTCAATAAACATCTGCTCATTTCTTTAAGAATTATTCTTTGCTTTGTTCTTAATTTTGACATGCTACTTGCTATTTACTGATGTTCTTATTTTTCATTTTTGTATCAGTGTAAAGTCAGAAGAGTCAAGCAACCATTCTAAGGATGACACGAGTTATTTTCTAGACCCAGTTCAGTGATCAACCATCTGTTACGCTCTACATGCTGAGGACTCAGCCATGGACAGCAGACAAGAAGTCCCTCCCCCACATAGCTTCTACTGCAGTGGAGAAACAGAAACAGATAAATAAGAAAAATACGCAAAATGTTAGACATAGTAAATGCAAGTGAAGAAGACTGGGGAATCCATGAGGAAGGCAGGGGACAGCTGGATCTGTGGATTCAGGAAGGTCTCATGAAGAAGGCGACACCTGAGCACGGGGAGTGAGCCCTGCACACGCTGTGGAAGACCCTCCAGGTGGAAGGGGTGGCACTGCAAGGTCTCTGCGGAAGGACGGGAGGGGACTCAGTGTGTCAGAAGCAGCAGGAGGCCAGTGGCTGGAGCAGAGGAGAGGAGACGGAGCTGACAGGGAAGTGAAGGGTGGGGCATGCTGGCCAGCAGGCTTTCCCTGTGTTGGATGCAGGCCTGCTCAGGAATCTGATGGGGTGACAACGGAGCCACTGTTTGACAGAAATGCTCTGCTGCTGTGCAGAGAACGAAGGGAGAGAGCAACAGGGAGGCAGGGAAACCAGCCAGGGGCACCCACAGGGGCCTGGACCCACATCAGTGGCGGTGCTGTCCGTGAATCCCATGTGGGGTCTGATGGTAGAGCCCATAGGGTGTGCTGAGAGAGGAGATGCAGGGTACACCGGAAGAGAGGAGTCTAAGATTTTTGATCTGAGCTACTGAAAGTGTGCAACTACCATAAAATAAGATCATAAACTGTGTGGAAAAAAGCAGGTTTTGGAGGCTGACATCAGGAGCTAGTTTTGGACGTGTTGAACATGAGACTTGTGTGGACATCCAAGGAGAAATGTTGGGTAGGCAGCAGGAAACGTGACTGGACTTGATGTCCAGCTGGATGCAGTGATCATCAATGTGAGATGGTCCCTGAAGCCACAGGTGGGTGAGCTCATAGAGGAGTGGGTGTACATGCAGAAAAGAGACCCAGGACCCAAGACCAAGCATGCCAGGGCCAGAGGTCAGGGAGAAGCAGCCCAGGTTACTAAGAATGAGAAACCAACAAGACAGAGGACAGTGTCTTAGAAGCCAAGTGAAGATGATGTTTGAAGGAGGAGGGGCTGATCAACTGTGAACCATGTCAAATGCCGTCACCAGGCTAAGAGCAGAGAACTGAGCAAAGGGATACCCCAAATCCTCATAAAAAGGTAAGTTAAACCAGTTTGTAATGTTTTAATAAGGTCTTACAATTAAACACAAGATTTACATATGAATTTATCTCTTTACTAAATCTCACTAAAATGACAGTAAGTTATAAACACATAAGGACAAAGAGACAACATAGGTCAGGAAGTGTCTCCTTCCTTGCCCTCTCCCCTAAAACTTTAAACAGACCCTGGAATCTATTCCAAACATTCCAACAAACAATCTGTACACCAAACAACAGAGCCTCAAAACGCCTGAAGCAGAAACTGATAAAGCTGAAAAGAGAAATGGATAAGTCCACATTTGTAGTTAGGAACTGCAGGCTCCCCTCAGCAACTGAGAACTACTAGACAGAAAATCAGTAAGAACAGAGAAGATCCACACAATCTCACAGGATCTTACTGACATATGTAGAACACTAACCCAAACTCAGCAGAATACAAATTATTTTCAAGCATTCTAGGAACATTCACTGACGGACCATATGTTGGGCCATAATCCATGCCCCCCAAAATTTAAAATAATTGCAATCATGCAAATGTGCTATCTGCCATAATGAAATCAGACTAGAAAATGATAATAGACAAGAAAATATCTAATCATGTGGAAATAAAACAACACTTATAAATAATCAATCTGTCAAAGAGGAAGTCACAAAGAAATTTTAAAAATACATAGAACTAAATGAAAATGAAAACACATTGTATCAAATATATGGGGTGCAGCAATAGCAGTAACCAAGAGGAAAAGTTATAGCACTAAATACTTAAATGAAAAATGCAGGGCTTCCCTGGTGGCGCAGTGGTTGAGAGTCTGCCTGCCTATGCAGGGGACACAGGTTCGTGCCCCGGTCCGGGAAGATCCCACATGCCGCAGAGCGGCTGGGCCCATAAGCCATGGCCGCTGAGCCTGCGCATCCAGAGCCTGTGCCACAAAAAAAAAAAAAAAAAAAAAATGCAGAAAGGTCTCAAATTAATAACCTAACTTCCTACCTCAAGAAACTAGGGGTGGGGTGGGGGGTGGGAAGAAGAGAGCAAAATCAGCCCAAAGTGAACAAAAGGAAGTAATAAAGAGCAAAAACTAGTAAAATTAAAAAGAGAAAAGCAAAAAACAAAAGGCTGGTTCTTGGGGGAGGGGGATCAATATAAAATTGACAAACCTCTAGTGAGACTGACAAAAACAAAAAGAGAGAAAACACAAAAAAAACATTATCAGGAATGAAATATGGGACATCACTACAGATCCCACAGTCAGCGATAAGATTACAAGGGAATGCTATGAACAACTTTATACTCAGAAATTTGAAAACTCAGAGGAAATGGACCAATACCTCAAAAACCACAAACTACCAAAACTCAACCAAGAGGAAATAGTCAATCTGAATAGTCTTATCACTCTTTTAAAAAACTGAATATCTAACTTTAAAGCTTCCAAAAGATAAATTTCCAGGGCCAGAAGGATTCACTAGGGATTTCTACCAAACATTTAAGTAAGAATTAACACCCATCAAAATCCCTGCAAGATATTTATAGATATAGGCAAGATTATTCCAAAGTATATATGGATATGAATTCAGATGTCTCTGACTCCAAAGTGCTTTTTCCTTGTACAGCATGTTAGGGTTTGTGTATAATCATTTGCCTATTTCTTAAAACCGTTTGTGATGTGAGAATCCTAGTGTGCAAGAAATTAGACATCTTCCATTGTTTCACTGTGCATTTTAGAAAGAGTTGTTCCACTGTAAGCCAGTCCTCAACAAACCCATAAGTGGTTACATTCCTAAATGGGAAAAGAATTTGAAAAAGAATAGATACAGGTATATGTATAAGTGAATCACTTTGCTGTACACCTGAAAGTAACACAACATTGTTAATCAACTATGCTCCAATATAAAATAAAATTTTTTTAAAGAGTGGTTAAAAAAATAGTATATATGGAAAGGCAAAGAAATGAGAATAGCTAAATTCATTTTGAAACAATAAATAAATAAAATGGGAGGAATCAAGTCTGTGAGATTTCAAGACTTATTATACATCTATAGTAATCAAGACTGTGTGATATGGACAAAGATCAGTGCAATCCACACAAATATGTCTGACTCATTTTTAACAAAGGTGCAAAAGGCAATTCAATGGAAGGATAGCCTTTTGAACAAACAGTGCTGCAGCAATCAGACATTCATGAGCAAAAAATGAACCCAGACCTGAATCTCACATCTTACACAAAAACTAATTCAAAATCAATCAGATACTTAAATGTAAAACTGTAAAATCTTTAGGGAAAAAAAAGAGAAAATCTTCAGGATCTAGGAGTAGGCAAAGATTTCCTAGACACAACACCAAAAGGACAATCCACAAAAGGAAATACTGAAGAATTGCACACCGTCAAACTTAAAAACTTTTCCTCTGCCAAAGACCCCGTTAAGGGGATGAAAAGACAAGCCACAGACTGGAAGAAAATATTTGCAAACCACGTATCTGACAGAAAGACTAAAATATATAAGGAAAAGACATTTCATTGAAGGGGATATTCAGATGGTTATTAGCATGAAAAGATGTTCAATGTCCTTATCCCTCAGGGAAATTATGCAGTGAGGTATCACTGCCCATCTATCAGTTACAAACCTATTTGGAGACAACACCGAATGCCAGAGAGGACGTGGAAAAGCTGGGTCACTCATACACCGCTGGTGGGAACGCGGTATGGTCAAGCCCCTCGAAAGTCACTCATACACCGCTGGTGGGAACGCGGTATGGTCAAGCCACTCGAAAGTCACTCATACACCGCTGGTGGGAACGCGGTATGGTCAAGCCACTCGAAAGTCACTCATACACCGCTGGTGGGAACGCGGTATGGTCAAGCCACTCGAAAGTCACTCATACATCGCTGGTGGGAACGCGGTATGGTCAAGCCACTCGAAAGTCACTCATACATCGCTGGTGGGAACGCGGTATGGTCAAGCCACTCTAAAAAACAGTTTGGCAGTTTCTTATAAAAGTAAACATGCAACTAGTATACCGAGAAATTGCACTCTTGGGCATTTATCTCAGCAAAATGAAAATTTATTCTCACACAAAAACTTGTACATGAATGTTCATAGCAGCTTTACTTATAATAGCCCCAAACTAGAATCAGTCCAGATGTTCTTCAGCGGGTGAGTTAAACAAGTTGTGGTCTAGCTATACCACGGAATATTATTTCGTAATAAAAAGGAAAAAACAATTTACATATGCAACAACTTGGATGAATCGCCAGGAAATCATGTCAGTGAAATAAGCCAATCCCAAAAGGTTCAGTCTGTACTGAATGCTTGATTCCATTTATATAACATTTTGAAATGATAAAATTTTAGAAACAGAGAATAATTAGTTGTTGTCAGGGGTTAGGGACGTGCCAGGGGAAGGGAGAAAGTTGCGTGTGATTATAAAAAGGCAACATGAGAGATTCTGGTGGTGCTGGAAATATTCGGTATCTTGACTGTAGTCCCCTATTTAATTAGCCATTCTAAGTAGGTCACTGTGTGACCGACCATCCTACTCTCTGGCGGCTGCTCAGATGATGATTTAGGGGGGTGGGGGGGCCAGTGATGTTTACTCTCTAGAACTACCCAGGTCCCCACCCCCCAGACGCTGTCTTTGGTTTAAAAGACCAAAGATGGGGAGGGGACGCAGCAGCCTGGGCAACAGCAGGCTCCTACTGGGGGTTCAGGATTGGGGATAACCCTTGAGAAACGTCTCCTCTCTTCCCTGCCCTCCCTGCTCCTTGTGGGCATGGGTTCCCATCACTCACACATGTCTGTGCACTGATGGGCTGGGATAGCTGGGGCGGTGGGTGGGACTATCTCCACAAGTCAGATGTACACAACTTTTTCAGCCTATGAGACAAGTTATGAAAGTTCAGTGACCTGTATTTAATACTGACCTACTGCTATACGGTATTCTTTTTTTATATGACCTCAGAGACTCTTCTGGACTAGGACACTCTCCCTCCAGTGTCCGGCATCCAGTGCCAGCCCCAGAGCATGGGGCAGATTTGCATATTTATTTGTCTGTTTGGTAGGCTTCCATGTCCAGGATCCTGTTTAAGGTTTTAGGATGCCTTCAGTACACTAACTTTTTGAAATAAAAATATTTCCTGGGCTTCCCTGGTGGCACAGTGGTTGAGAGTCCGCCTGCCAATGCAGGGGACACGGGTTCGTGACCCGGTCCAGGAGGATCCCACATGCTGCGGAGCGGCTGGGCCCGTGAGCCATGGCTGCTGAGCCTGCACGTCCGGAGCCTGTGCTCCGCAACGGGAGAGGCTACAGCAGTGAGGGGCCCGCGTACCGCAAAAAAAAAAAAAAAAAAAAGTAATATTTTATATACCATATAGAAAATATAGAAATACAAAAAAGATAGAGAAGTACCAAAAAACTATAAACAACAGAGACAGTCTATGTACTGGCAACTGCAGAATGGCTCCTGTAGTAGGGTAGATGGTGGCCCCAACCAGATAGGTCCATACCCTAGTCCCCAGAATCTGTAAAATGTGACCTTATTTAGAAAAAGGGTCTTTACAGATGTAAATTAAGGATTCTGAGACAGGAGACCATCTAGATTATTATTGGGCCATAAATCCAATAAGTGTCCTTACAAGAGGGAGGCAGAGGGAGATCTGACAGAAACAGGGGAGAAGGGATGTGAAGACAAGGCAGAGACTGGAGAGCAGGGGTCGCTAGCCCAGGAACACCCAGGGATGCTGGGCAGCCACCCAAACTGGAAGAGACAAGGGTCAGATTCTCTCCTGGTCTCCTGGAGGGAGTACAGCCCTGCCAGATTTTGGACTTCTAGCCTCCAAAACTGTGTGGTGATTTGTTACAGCAGCCACAGGAAACTAATACACTCCCTTTACCAGGGAATACAATCCACACACCTGCCAATCAAAGCAAAACATGAAAATCACTATCTTTCAAATTCAGGATAAAACAGGTCTCAGGAATACCTTAGGACTCTAGCTCACAAAAGTGTGAAAATATGAAACAGAGTATCAAGGAATAACTTCAACCAACTTTGCATGGACCTATATGAAAACAAAGAAACAAAAAAGTTCATTATTATTTTATTAATTATTATTTATACTTGTTTATTTCTTCAAGTCAAGAAGTGGAACACACCCAGCTGCTGAGTGGAGGACTAAACACTGTAAGATGCAAGTTAGTCTCAAGTTTGTTTGACACAATGCAAAAAAAGTCCCAAATATATTTTTCAAAGGAATTTAAATGACTCCAAAGTGCAAAGGGTGCAAAAATCTAGTGATAAAGGAAAGATCTATAAGGTAAACTAACAGATATGATGATAACAAGATCTGCTAGATATTAGACATAATATAAAGGTATAACTAACAAAACATAAGGATGAAGCTAAATGAAGCAGAACAGATAACAGAGAAATAAATCTTGTTATGTAAGAGAATTAATCTATGGTAAAACCAGCAACAGGAAAGAAAATATCAAATCAATAAGCTTTATAAGGACACTGGGCTAGCAGCTGGGTGGAGTGGGGGTAGGGAAGGATTCATATCCTTGTATCATACTGTATATGACAATAAACTACAAATGAACTGAAGACTTAAATGTTAAAAATTAAACAACAAGCCAGAACGAAGAGAAAATGGACCAGATCTGGAGGCAATGGGGTGGGGGTGGGGGCGTTAAGAGATGAAAAGGGAAGGACTTTTAAATGCAGTGGGATAAGCCAAGAGGAAAAAGATGGATAACTCTTACAAAGCCAAACTTTTTAGACTGAAAAAAAAAAAAAAAAAGACAAGCTGGAGCAAATATTTGCAATAAGTCAGAAAAAGGATTAATATCCTCAATATGTAATAAGTTCACTCAGAGTAAAAAGTACATGAGAAAAAAAGAGAAAATGGAAGAAAAATATTAATAAACATATAAAAAAAGAGCATGAAGAAATCCTACAATCCAAATAAAAAGACAACCCAATTTTAAAATGGACAAAGGATGTGAATAGACGTTTCTCCCAAGAAGATATACAAATGGCCAATAAGCCCATAAGAAGATGTTCAACATTAGTAGTCATTAGGGAAATGCAAATGAAAACCATAATGAGACAACCCTTCACAACCACTAGGATGGCTATAATCAAAAAGACGGACAAAAACAAGTACAAGAGGATGCAGAGGAATTGAACTTCCATATATCACTAGTGAAGATGTAAAATGGTTCAGCTGCTTTAGAGAACAGTCTGGCAGTTCCTCAAAATGTTAAATACAGAGTTACCAGCAATTCCACACCCAAGAGAATTGAAAACATATATCCCTATAAAAATTTGTAAACAAACATTCATAGCAGCATTATGTCACAACAGCCAAAGAGTAGAAACAGCCCAAATGTCCATCAACTGATGAATGAACAAAATGTGGTCTATTCATGCAACAGAATATTGTTCAGCCATAAAAAGGAATGAACTATTGCTACAATATGAGTAAACCGTGAAAACATCATGTTAAGTGAAAGAAGCCAGACACAAAAGGCCATATATTGCAATATTCTATTTATATGAAATGTTCAGAATAGGCAAATCCACAGAGACAGAAAGTAGATTGGTGGTTGCCAGAGACTTGTAGGAGGGGAACTGGGGGGTGACTGCTAATTAGTATGAGGTTCTTTTGGGGATGATGAAAATGTTCTGGCATTATAAAGTTTTATTTTTACCTTGTACCACGTCATGAAATAAATTTCAGTTAGAATAAAGACTTAAAAATAAAAAATAGGTCTTCCCTGGTGGCGCAGTGGTTGAGAGTCCACCTGCTGATGCAGGGTACACGGGTTCGTGCCCCGGTCTGGGAAGATCCCACATGCCACGGAGCGGCTAGGCCCGTGAGCCATGGCCGCTGAGCCTGCAAGTCCGGAGCCTGTGCTCCGCAACAGGAGAGGCCAAAACAGTGAGAGGCCCGCGTACCACACAAAAAATAATAATAATTTTAAAAAATATATAATAATATAAGAAGAATATTTCAATAATCTTTAATTGGGATGGGTCACTCTAAGCACAGCATGGATTAAAGAAATTATAAAGGATGGATAGACTTAAGTTTATAAAATTCACCAACTTTTACAACAAAAGAGACTTCCTGAATGGATACTGTTGGATTATAAAAAAAGGTGGTTTCTATTTACATTTTTTAAAAGGCCAGTATAGTCAACACCTGCTGGTCTGCCTCTTATATCACATGGATCCACCTTGGGCCTTGGTCATGTTTTTCTGCCACAAGGACAAGAAAAGCAGAGGAGGCCTTTCTGCAGACAAACAAGAAGAAGAAAAGATTCGTGTGGGAGGGAAGACACCAACTATGGGGAACTGAATGCTGATGGCGTTCAAGTTCCTGCTCCAGCCGTTCCCCAGCCAACATGCATCCTGCCTTCAGGAGCTGGGAGACACTAGGTACTCTCAAACGAGCCTGTATTTCCAGTCAGTGGCTCTTAACAAATGTTGCTCTGTTTCCAAGATTATTTACTAGAAAGTGTTCTGTTAACAACGATGGCTTTATTTTTATAAAATCTTCAAGTGAATAGTGTTTACGCCTTTGTTTTTTTGCCCAGTGTTTCTGTATTAACATTCAAATTTTAACATTTCAGGTGGAAACAAATATACACAGATTATAATAAGTCCACTTAGTTTCCATAAGAGCTGTTTGAAAGATTCTGAGAGTGTGAAAAACAGCTTTAAAGGACAGGAAATACACTCAAGGCCGAGACGCTCTGGCATTGTTTCTGCAATGACAAACCATGGTGGCCAATAAAAATTAAAACAGTTTCAGAGCCAACAAGATTTTTCAATTTTCATGCTTAAGTTTTAGGATCCCTAAAACATCACAGTATCCCTAAAATCTGGAAGGAAAAACAAGTGAGGTACAGCCTGAGTGGCTGTGAGGTGGACTGTTTGATTTTTAAGATAAGAATGAGAAACGGTGTCATTTTCTTAAAGCCCAACCAGTAAGATCAGCTCTAACGTCACATCTGAAAGGATGTCAAATTGCTATTGGATGGTCTTGTTCATGGGTCTATCTTGTTTATAGGACCATCTAATTTAGAGAGCAAACTGTTTTGTGCCATACATTTCTCCCTATGTTGGAAATTAAATGAATTTTTTGGTTGGTTTTTATTTTTACATTTATGCTCAATGATTTTATGACTTTTTAAATGAAGTATAGTTGATTTACGTTTTGTTAGTTTCCACCGTATAGCAAAGTGATTTAGTTATGTGGGACTTCCCTGGTGGCACAGTGGTTAAGAATCCACCTGCCAATGCAGGGGACACAGATGTGAGCCCTGGTCTGGGAAGATCTCACGTGCCGTGGAGCAACTGAGCCTGTGCACCACAACTACTGAGCCTGCACTCTAGAGCCCACGTGCCACAACTACTGAGCCCATGTACTGCAACTACTGAAGCCTGTGCGCCTAGAGCCCGTGCTCCGCAACAAGAGAAGCCACCGCAACGAGAAGCCCGTGCACTGCAACCAAGAGCAGCCCCTGCTCGCTGCAACTAGAGAAAGCCCGCACGCAGCAACGAAGACCCAAAGCAGCCAAAAATAAATAAATACATAAATTAATTTTTTAAAAATCCAAAGTGATTCAGTTATGTGTGTGTGTATGTATATATACATACACACACATATATAATATACATATATATATTTATTCTTTTAAAGATTCTTTTCCCTTATAGGTTTTCACAAAATATTGAGTATAGTTCCCTGTGCTATAATGATTTTATAACTTGCCAAGAAAATATCTTACGGAGAAAAATTGATTGCAGGACATCTTCAAAGATACACTGTCCACCAACCAAGTGAAGCCACAGGCACACATGTCCCGCAGGCAGGCCCTGTCTCCCCTGCTCTGCTCCCCACAGAGCGCTGCCTCCACATCACTGTCAAGGGGATGACGATCTTAGACCTGCTGTCCACACCACATCCTTGCCCTGGGGACTACATCCCACGCTCTGGCCTCAGGAGGGCGGGCTCCTTGCCCTCACTCTTCCTGGGAGTCCTGTGTACCATTCTGCCTCCCTCCCTCCCTCCTGCTGCCTGGTTCCAGACAGCAGAATAGAATCACAGGACAGCTCTGCTTTCCACTCCCTCCTCAAGTCATCCAGGGCACCCTCAGATTTGCACAGTTATACTTACATACCTAGAAAACACTTCATGCTTGCTCTAAGGTAACCCAAGTCTGTGCATTGCTAGTCAGAACTCCTGGTTTATAACATCATCATGAGTATTGCAGATGGAGCCCTAGACGTGTTCCAGTCCTACTGAATCTGAACCAAGACAACAGGACAGAAGATGGTATGTGTATACTTTAGGAAAGCTCTCAAAGGGATTAAAAAAAAAAAATAACAGCTTTCTTGAGATATAATTCAAATACCAAAAAGTCACCTTCTTAAAGTGTACAAATTCAGTCACGTTTTGAAAGTGTACAAATTCACAAAGCTGTACAACTATCACCAGTATCTAAATCCAGAACATTTTCAGGACCCCATTAAGAACCTCATTCCAAGTAGCAGTCACTCCCCAATGTGCTCCCCTCCCCAACCTCCTAGTCCCTGGCAACTATTAACCTATTTTCTGTCTCTATGAACTTGCTTACTCTGCACATTTCATATAAATGGAATGATATAATATGTGGCCCTTTGTGACTGCCTTCTTTCACTTGGCACAATGTTTTCAAGGTTCACCGATGTTGTAGCATGTGTCAGTACTTCTTTTATTTTTATGGCTGAACAAGATTCTATCATATGGATATACCACAACTTGTTTATCCATTTATCAGCTGATGGACATTGCGGTTATTATGAAATAATGCTGCTACGAATGTTTATATATGAGTTTTTGTGTGGACAAATGTTTTCAGTTCTTTTATGTATATACCCCTAGGAATGGAATTGCATATATGCTAATTATATGTTTAACATTTTTAGGAAATGCAAACTTTTTTCCTCCGCAGTGGCACCATTTTCCATTCACACCAGCATCCATGAGGGCTCCAATTTCTCCACTTTCTGGTTAACACTTGTTACTGTTCATCTTAATTATAGCCAATCTAGTGGGTATGAAGTGGTATCTCAATGTGATTTTGATTTGTGTTTCCCTGACAACCAATGATGCTGAGCATCTTTTCACATGCTTATTGGCCATTTGAATATTTTCTTTGGAGAACTGTCTATTCAAGTCCTTTGCCATTTAAAAAATTGAGTTGCCTTTTAATAGGTGACTTGTAAGAGTCCTTTATATATTCTGGATACTAGACCCTTATGAGATGTATGATTTGCAAGTATTTTATCCCATTTTTTGAGTTGTCTTTTCACTTTACTAATGGTGTCCTTTGAAGCACAGAAGTTTATAATATCGATGAGGTCTAAGGTATCTATTTTTCCTTTGGTCACAAGTGACCAAAGAACCATTGCTTATTCCAATGTCATGAAGGTTTACTCCTGGGTTCTCTTCTTATGAGTTTTATAGTTTAGTTCTTATATTCAGGTCTATAATCCACTTTGAGTCAATTTCAGTGTTTAGAGTGAAACAGGGCCCCAACTTCATGACTCTGCATGGGATGTCCATCGTGTTGTCTAGCACCACGGGTTGGACTCCAGGTGACTATGATGTGCACCTGCAGTTAAGAACCACCAAATTCTAGCCCAACACTTCCAGTATCTTCATTTCATAGATAAGAAATTTTAGGCTCAGAGAGATTGAGGTAAAACTGCTCTGTACTTGGAATAAAGGAAGTTACAGAAAAAAAGAGAAGTTGGTTCCCACATTTTAGAATTTCAAAGTCTGGTGAGGAAGGCAAACATCACAGTGTCGGAATATGAACATCATAATTCAGGAATAAGCACAGAAATATACAAAGTGGCATGAGATCGCAGGGAAGGGGCTGATTAAGTAACTGTCTGGTGATTTCAGCTAAGATTCACTGGTGAGGGTCACTCCAGCAGAAGAAAGCTCACTTATGAAACCTTTAGGCTGAAGTGCTGCGGGAAGCACACACAGTCACCGGAGCAGTGGGGTCTTAAACCAGGGCCAACAGGACAGGGAGTGATAGCAGACGAGGCTCTGTGCTCCGGCTGAAGCCCGGGCAGCAGGGAGCACTCCACTAGACATATGCTTCAGGAATCAGCGGCTGGCGACAGGGATGGCGGGTCCCAGGCAGCAGGGCCGGGAGGAAGGCTTCAGGAGATCCTGTAACAGCTCCTGACGAGGGCCCGAAGCACAGTCCTCAGCCCACAACCAGTTTTCTGATACGGCCGGCAGATAAGCCTTGTTTGGCTAGAACAGCATCTTTAAAACATCTTGAACTCAAATGCCTGCTGGGGAGGAGGGAGTGCAAGATCTCCCTGGGGTGCTGGAACCCAGCACTCCCTCCTCAGGCCTGCCCAGCAGGAGCAACCAGGGATGCAGCCAGCCCAGCCCTGTAGGCCTTTCAGTTCACAACCTGGGCCTAGACTAAGGTGGCGATGACGCGAGAGCAAGAAGCTACGGCAGAGTCCCAGGATAGCGAGAAAGCGGCTGCCGCCCTGTGCGGGTGAAGGACCGCAGGGTGAGGCTGACCTCTGGACTTGGGTGCGCCTCACGCACCCACCCACCCTGCTCCCGGGAGGATGACAAAGCCTCTGCTGAACTCACCACTCTAAATCGTTTGCACTGCTGGCTCCTGGCCTCCCGTGTCAAGAATAAGAATACATGAAGTCTTTCAAAATGGCTTGTCAACTGTGGGATTTTTTTCCTGCTGAAGTTTTATGACGGAAAGCTGTGGAAATTTCCCACCTTCCAGTTCCCTGGGGACTACAGATTTCAAATTTCCAAGGCTGTCCGGAAATGCTGGTGCTGGCCAGTGATAGGGTATTTACTTTACTTTCGTCTGTCTTCAACTGATATCTCTCAAAAGAGTTCTCTCTCTCAAGATGAAAGGGTGTATCCTAGTTTCGACAGAACGGTCTGTTCTCTTCTGAAGTCTGCTCATGCATGTCCTTCTTTTAGAGCGTAAGTTCCTTAAGGGGAGGGACCGTGCACCTCATTCAGTTCAGTAACCTGGGAGCTTAATGAGGTCCCAGAGCACAGGCGGTGGTTACTGTTGAGAACTGTACAAGACTCCTACTGTCAGGACAGTTATCTGCAAGCTCTTTTTGGCTCCATTCGCCTGCAGGCCTCTGGGCCAGGTTCAAGTCCACAGGGCTCTCATCCGAATGAGGGGAATAAAGGCTGTGGAGGAAGGAACCTGGCATCTGACCCTGAGGGTCTCCAGCTCTTTTCTGTGGGACTGTGTCTCTGAGTCCTGCTGCCTTATCACCATCCCCACCTTTCTCATCAGTTGCCTCTGTGGGCACTTTCTCTCCAACAGACCCTTTACACCTGGCCCCTCTGTCTCTGTCTTACTGGGTACTGAGTGGTAAACATTTGTAGACTATTTATTAATCCTTTTAACTTTTTGCTTTACAAACACCTGTATTTTGTTTGTAAATCTCTTTTCTAAAATCAAAACAAAAGTTATATGCTAGAAAGCAAACATTACGCTAAATTTAGAAGGCTTAAAATAACCTTTTTATCTCCTTCTCCAGGAGCGACATAAGAGGGCTCTTCCAACTCTGTAATTTGAAGATTCAGGAAACCATGAAAGCTCATGTGAGCCAAGATCTTCATAGTTGGAATGGGAATCTACAAGTGAATTTTAACAGGATAAGCAATATGTAACAAGACCAGGAAACTATTCAAGGGCAAGATTAGATGGCTGTTCTTGGTTTTAGCTGCACAAGTCAACACCAATCCCTCTGACAGGATAAGAATTCCTCTTTTAGCAGTTACTGACAGCAGCAAACGGTAAGATGTTAACAAAGAGCATCCTCAGTGCACGTGGAATGAAGCAGACGATTCTTACAAATGTTAACGTAAGCTCTGTAGTTCATTCCACTCCGTCTTGTTGAAAATTTTACTCTGCCAGGTCTGGTGCAAACTCAAAATACAGTTTTCCACAAAGAATGGGGCTGCAACTTCCTTCAACTTCAGAGTGATTTTTATGTGGAAAGAAATCTGTGATATCCATAAGAACTTGGGGGATTTTCATAATATGATCATCTTCAGAAGTGCATTTTTTTATTTGTAAAAATTATCTTAATAGATATTTGGCAAATACATGAATGAATGAAGGTGCATAAAGTGGTGAAACATCTGGAAGCCACTGGCACACACCCAGAGGAAGACTGATCCAGATACACAGGGCCTTGTCAGCAAAGAGGGCTGGTGAAGATGTTCACACACCTGGCAACATCTCTCGTGAGGTCTGAGCCAGACATCATCACCAATGCCAAGCGGGGAATGGATCTGGCCCTCCAGAGCCTTAATAGCTGTTGGAGAATGTAGAAAAGAAGTGAGGGAGTGAATTAGAGAGACAAACAGAAAGCTTAAAAGGCAGAAGTGGAATGTTGAAGAGAAACAGGGATCCAGTCTCGTCCAGGATGAATTCTCATCTCCAGGTTCTGCCTAGGAACTAGGGGACACAATGTCTCTAATGAGAGAAGCCTTCTGCCCTTGACCAGTAATGAGACAGAAAAAAATTTGCAGATAACAACTGCAAAAGCATACTTCCATCACAGGCCCTTGGAAGAAAGGAAACACAGAGAGCTGACATAAATTTCAATGTAAACACAGCTTTAAGCATTTTTTCTTTTTCTTTTGGTGATCTGACACCTTCTCCTTTTCAAAACTAGCAGCGTATTAATTCTCTGTTAAATCTTCTCTTTGAAATCTACGTTTCTGTCAGGCATGACTTTATCCCCATGTCACCTAGTCCTGCCCCCCACATTCCTGTTCCTTCTGGTAACATCCACCTAAATTTCAACACATTTTCCCTCACAAATGTAGCATTAGCTTAAATCATTAACTATATTTAGAGCTTGCCTTCACCCTTACTGAGACATAAAGGCTAGCTGCGATAATGGTTCTGTTTGTTTATGAAGGAAAAGTGTCCATTTTCAATCAGTACTTTTAAATACATCACTCTGTATCGGAACACAGCTTTGACAAATGTCCGGTGGGATGGAATCTCCACCCTGGTCAGAAAACAAACAGGCAGCATTCTTCATCTTATTATGTGAACTCCCCACAGAGCAGGCCATGTGGAATTTGTGTGGGATCTTATTTACTATATTATTACAAAAGCTGTCCTTAGTGTATGTTTTCTGCAGGACAAAAAAAAAAAAAGGCTGCTTTTATAGAAGTCAAATGTCACATCAGAAAATAGTAGTCTGGAATGCTTGGAAAGCATTCTAATGCTTTGGATCCATTGAAAAATATAACGTGCTCTTCACAACAACAAATTAACTGAAGGGGAAAGGCATGTTTAATAAAAATAAAGACGTCTTCTGGTTGGGAGTGAGCTGTCAGGAGGCTGAGAAAGGAGGTGAGGCCTCCCGTGGGCCTCCTTCAGCAGCCACCCTCACCCCAGCTGGCCTGGGGGGCTGAGGGCCAGGGGCACAGAGACCGCAGGGAGCTGGCATCAGGAGCCCCCAGCCTCTCGAGGGGGAAAGGGAGGGGGAGGGGAGGAATGCTCAAACTGAGCCCAGACGCATGGTCACTCAGGTCCTGTCCTGTCCGTGTAGGGGCCCAGAGCTGCCTGTGCTTCTCGTTGCTTCTGTGCTCCCTAGGTCTTCCTGCAAGACCAAGCGAACTGGACTCAAGACATTTATTCAGAACAAATAAGATCAATCATGTACTATATAGACTGTAAGAAGTGAAAAGAGCAATTTCTGGCCAGCACCAGAGCTGCCCTGGACACAAGAAACTCCACCCCATCCAAGCTGACCAACGCCCGGATCAGATACACCGTCTGTTCGTGGCCAATATTAGAACTTGGTCTCTAACTGTAAAAGCCACGGGCAATGGATAAACAAGAAATCAACTAAAAAAGATGAATGACCTACGTGATGGCCATCACAAGAGGTGACGGCAAAACTGTAACCCTGTTTGTTGGAGAGTCCAAGCAGGCATCCCTGTAGAAAGGGGACCCACCTTGCTGCCTCACACCTGACTCAGCCCACTTGCTCAGGGAAGGAGAAAAGCATTTCCTTCCCTTCCACGACATGGGGGCTCCGAATGCAGCTCTCCACTCTTTCCAGGAGAAAGAGAGGGTGTGTGTATTCCCTTGTAAACTGTCTCAGTGAGTAAAAATTATATTTTGAAAACATTTCTAAGTAGAATTAGCTGAGGATTAGAGCAACAGCTCCTAATTCCTTCTCTGTAATTTTCCAGGCATTAAAAATCACTGGTCAGTTACAAGGTTGCTAGTCCTGCCTGTGGTTGTACAAAGGCTTAGGATAAGATGCAGGAACAGTTGCTGAGGAGGCTTCGTTCCCTTTTTTGCCTTTTCTGGTGATCCGGACTCTAAATGAGCTCTGAGACCGGGCCCTGTGTGTGGCCCAGGCCCAAGGACGAGCCCAAGCTCGAGGTGCTCTCCGAGAATCCGAGGCTGGTCCTCCTCTCCGTCCCCGGCCAAGTTCAGTGTCCACACAGAGCAACACGCAATAAACGCCGAGGGAGAGAAGGCAGGAAAAACAAATCAAGGGAATGAAACTGTGTCTGGCATTGGCAGACACTAGCTTCCCAATATTTGTTGAGAAAATGAACCCCCTAAGGAAAATAGCCCAAATTTAAGTTTTTTTCAAACTTCCTTTATAGACTGGTTCTGAGGACCTAAGCGAAAGATTTTGCTACTGCTAACAAACTTTGCAAAAAGAAAAGTTTTCACCATGGAAAGAAAATTTGAAGAAAAAAAAAAAAAGGAATGAGTAGAAGCTAGCCCTAGCTGATAATAAAACATATTATGAAGCTTCAATATCAATACAGTTTAGAAGAAATAAACAAGACAGATGACTGGATCACAAAAAAGATTAAAATATATGAGAATTTAATTTACTACAAAGGTATATTATATTACTATAACATAGCATTTCAAGAAAAGAGATCACTTAATCAATGTGTTTAAATGTAACCAGGTAGCTATCCGGAAAAAGTAAAGCCAGATTCCTCTCATGCTTTATATCAAAATTAATTTCAGATGAATCAAAGTTTCTGATGTAAACATGAAGCCATAAGAGAAAGCCAGGGAGAACAGTGAATATGTGTATCATCTCAAGATGGGAAGGATGGTCTCTTTCCATGCAGGACATAACCTCAGAATCAAACAAATAGGGAAAACATTTGCAACACAGATACAAAGGGTAACTTCCTTAATCTAGAAAGTGCTCATATGGGGACTTCCCTGGTGGTCCAGTGGTAAAGGACCCGCCTTCCAATGCAGGGGACGCAGGTTCCATCCCTGGTCGGGGAACTAAGATCCCACATGCCATGCGGCAACTAAGCCTGCAGGCCACAACTACTGAGTTCTCGCACCTCAACGAAAGATCCCACGTGCCTCAACAAAAATCCCACATGCCGCAACTAAGACCCGACGCAGCCAAAAAAAATTAACAAAATAAATAAAATTAAAAAAAAAAGAAAGTGATCATACAAACAAAAAATAAATAAACCAACGGAATAATGGGGAAGACATCAGAAAATTCACAGGAAGAGAAACACACATCTCAAAAACAAAACAAAAATCGTTAAGAAGATGCTCAACTTCACACATATTTAAAGAGGTAAGATCAAATAAATAATGAGATACTGTTTATTTTACCCATCACACTGCAAAATGGTGGGGAGAGCCTGGAATAACGCACTGAGACACCCCTGAGGGGAGTATATATTAAATGTAATGTTTCTGGGGAATGTGGCAATGTTTATCCAAATTTAGAAAACATGTATCTCAGCAATCCCTGGACCACAAAGAATTTACCCGACAAATATACTCCCCTGATCCAAGGTCCGTTCTAAGGTCAAGGTTGCAGAAGCAGCAGTGCTGTCTCCAGGTGAGGAACTGCGCTCAGGTTCAGCCCCACGTCCCTCAGACACGGCTCGGTACCCTCCCCGATGGTCCCGGGATGCCCTGGGCATACATCTCACCAGGCTCCAATATTAGTATACCTAATATTATATAGCCCATAGTAGGTGTGCAAAATAACATTTGTTGAATGAATGAACAAATGAATGAGTGAACGTGTCAATGAGGTAAGTTAGCTAATGAGAAATACCAGTGGGCAGATTAGAGACAGGACTGAAACACAGGTGAAAGGTTAAAAAGAGAGAGAAAATTTTAGAATAGTTCTCTAATGAATTTAACCTGAGTCTTGTGTGTAAAAACGACTTTTATATTGAGTATGCAAAATTACCTTACAATAACAGAGCAACATGAGTAGACAGTAATGATCTTACAAATGGAGCAAGCAGATTGGGTTAGATGGGATGAAACCAAAGACCCTCAAGCTTTGGAGACGAGCTTGTTAAATAACCAAGCTCCTGTAAACAGGCAGCTAGATTTATCGTGCCCCCGGGAAACTCTCTGGAATGAGAACAGAAAATGCTGCTGTTGATTAGCCCTCCTAGCTGGCGGCGGAATGTTGACCTAAAAGAGAAAGGCTTGCCCTCCAGATTTTACATAACGTGTGCCCTTATCAACTCCCATCCGGGACTGTCCCTCGCAGGGACATGAGGAAGGCGAACCCTCCAGCCTCAGCAACAGCCTGTGCTCCCAAGAGCCTGCCACCCACCAGAAGCTGTCTACACCCGCTTGCGGACCGGCAAGAACAACTTTAAATTGAGGGCAAAAAGAGAAGGATAAGGAAGGATGAGGAAATTAACACAATGAACAAGTTTACTGACTGATGTATTCAGACAAAGAGAGGAAACCAGGGCCGTGAGTGTGTGACCACCTGCCCCAGGTCATAAGGGACCTCGGGGGCAGCAGGGCCGGTCCTCCCCCAGCCAGGCCTTCTCCGGCCACCTCGAAGGCAGGCTCAGCAGCAGGGAGGGGGCATGTCCACGAGGTACCTCTGAATACCTCGCAGTGTTTTCACTTGACAAAGCAAAGCAAAGAGGCTCCTCCAAAGAAGACACTGACCACTCACTCAGAGCTGGTAACTGACATCTCTGGCTGCAACTCAAGGCTCACTTTAACCAACTTTGGGATTACTTCCCAGACAGTTCTAAAAAAGTACGCAAAGCAGGAAATGTAGTCAAAGAGAGATACTTCAAATCTTGTGAGAGTGACAATAAAATGAGAAGACTTTAATGTCGTAGGAAGCATTGTAAAATGTGGAAATGTCTATTGTTGGTTTTCTGGCTATTGTAGCCAATCTCCAAGGATGACACCCAGCCCCAACCCCCACCATGCCCACAGGGAGAACCCCCTGTATTCACCTCCGTGTGGCCCCCTGCCCCTGAAGGCAGCGAGGCGGAGCTGTGTGCCTTCTGAGACTGGATTCCTAAGACATCTCACAGCTTCCATCTCTGGGGAGGCCTGCTGTGGGGCGAAGCGCGCTGCTCATGAGGGGGCACAGCCCGGAGAGGGAGGCCCTCAGCCCCCAGCAGGCACCCAAGAGGCCGCCCTGGACGCCCAGCCCACATCACAGGAGCCCAGTCCCCACCCCATCAGAGCGCCAGCCCAGGACAGACCCTGGTGAGAACCGAGACAGAGAACAAGAGACAAGCCACCGAGTTCTGGGGTGGTTTCCTATTCAACAACAGATAATAAAACATTAGCTAACCACAGTGTGGAAAGTACTGAAGTAGATTTCATGCTGTAAGACATGAGAAATGTAAACCAAAAAGGTTAATAAACGATGACTGCGCTCTTGTGCTGCTTCTTTGAATGGAAGGTCTTAGAAATGCTTCTCTATTTTGGGGTCTTTTGAAGGGGCGCAGGTGTGAACACACAGCAGCGCCAGCAGGGGAAAGACGGCCAGGAGCTGACAGGACGTACTGTGGGGTAGGGAGAGAAGGATGGTGACCACAGGGGCACAGGCAGGAGGCTGGCAGCTGAAGGACTCAGGACAATACTTGACTTTCAATCGGAAACAAATTCAGCCCTGCCGGTTATTTCTCTTACAAACTCTAGAATGGTCTAGGGTTGCAGAGGTATTTATACTGTGAGCATAAATGTGCTCGTACCATCAAATTGTGTGGCAAAATCTTTATTCTGTACTTTCTCCAGATTTATATCTCTTTTTTTAGACTTAAATCTTATTGTACTTCAAAGATGATTATGAAGTGCCTTGAACTCACGTTCAAGTTTAAAATATAAAACAAAGATGAAAGCACAGACTAGAACAGAAAATAAAAAAGCAAACAAAACACAATTCAAGGATAGTATAACCAAAACATGTTTCAGATCCTGGAGAAAGCTGGTACTTTGCGATAGGAGGTCAAGTTCCAGGGGTACCTCATCCTTAACAACCAGATGTGTCCACCAGTCACTTCGGCCAAGTCATTTCTGCGTCTCAGAGCGGCACTGAAACGGGCCTCACGGGACGAGTGGGATTTGGAAGAAAGCTGTGCAAGAGCAGGTGTTCATGTGAAAGGCACACACACCAGGGGCCTCAGGTGGTGACGGGCAAAGCTCTGAGCTCAGGAACTTCAAGCAGTTCTGAGCGTTTCTTTTGATGTCTGTTTGGCAAAAGAATTTCTTTTTAAACAGACCAACTCACCGTGTTTTGCCAAATATACTAAACACTTCTGAGACATTTTCCGGATCTTTCAGGTTTAAAAAATTAATTCTGGATATTAGTTGTTCCCAAATTCAAAGGTGACATCCCTTGCCGTTAAAACCTAATCCAGATGCGGGAAACACCTGGGGGAAGAGAAGTGACCAGGCGGACCCGCTCCCAGGGCCCAGGGGCTGCCACCCCTCCCGTGTAAGAGCAAACTGCTCCTCGGGATGAACTGGTCCCTTTCTGAATCAAATCAGAAACGTAAAGAAAAGATAGAGGTCTATTCACGTATGATCGAGGCAATTTTTGGCTACGCTTGATACTATTTTTCAGTGTCATGTTTTCATGTTCTCATTGAGTAGCTGTCAAGCACGGCTCAGCGGGGGTGTGAAGGCAGCTCCACCTGCCCAGTGAGGCCCTGGGCTTTGTGGCCTGGTGATTTCCTAGGGGACGGACCACACAGGTATGCTGCTCCAGATAAAACTAGAAATCTTACGGTGTAAATGCAACTGCTGTTCATTAGTCCACATTTTGCTGAGGACAAAAGTGCATTCGATACTGCACAGAGCACAGCATTAGACAAGCTCCCACCCCAGAGGCTCAAAGTCCACATTAAAACAAAACAAGGAACAGAAAAGAAAGCAGTTTTCTGTCGCCCACCTCCCCCTCTTCTACCTCCTCCTCTCCCCGCAAATGCACCACCCACCCTTGGGGGGTTTCCTGGTCACACACTTTAGTGCACAGAGATGACATGCCACGCTCTCCTCGGGTCCCGGTTTACAGCCGTCACCACCATCACAGCAGCAACAATGACAGGGTGCGGCCACATGAGTAAAACAAGAAGGGCCTGTTCTGAGGCCACGCGGCGGGGCCCGTGTCCTGGTTCCTCTCTCTCTGAGAAGGAAGGTGACAGGGTGAGAACGGCCCTCAGGGGGACGGTGGGGCACGTGTCACCGACGGGGCTGCAGAGCCCTGCGAAGTCCCCACTGTGCACTGTCAGAACCAATCAGGCGCTCAGCTTGTTAGAAGTTGGTTGCAGAGCAGTGGGTGGCGGGGTGCAGGGTAGGGAGGGCAACCTCACCCACACATCTCAGTCACGGGGCACAATCGGGACTGGCGTTGGCAGCCCTGAAACCAGCCTGCAGTGATGCAGCCAGAGACAATGCCCCGGGTAAAGCAGGAATGCACCCTATTATGAAAGAGGAGAAACCTCAGCAAATCGTTGTCTATGCTCTTTCTGAGCTGATAAAACAGCTTTACAATGAGCCAGGGGTGGCTAGTCCCTCAAAATCCACGTTAATGAAATTTCCTAAAACAAGTAAAAACTAGCAAAATCATCCTTTTAAACAAATTTAGAATTAAAAATTCTTATTTGTTTGCAAACACGGTCATAAGCTTTTGAGATGAAAAGTCTAATTCAGCTCCTTATTTAACAAGGAGTAGCTTTTAAATACAACTTAATGCGTTGCTGTATCAATATTACAACTACTAATATACGTGCTGCTTCTAATGATGCCTATGCATATATACACACACACAGATATCATGTAAATAGTAACACCTAATTGATTTTGACATGCATATGTATAAAATAGGACCATTTGGATAAAGATCGAGTTCATGATTACAAGAAGCAAATAACACCCATTAAAACGACTTTTAGGGCTTCCCTGGTGGCGCAGGGGTTGAGAGTCCGCCTGCCGATGCAGGGGACACGGGTTCGTGCCCTGGTCTGGGAAGATCCCACATGCCGCAGAGCAGCTGGGCCCGTGAGCCATGGGCGCTGAGCCTGCGCGTCCAGAGCCTGTGCTCCGCAACGGGATAGGTCACAGCAGTGAGAGGCCTGCGTACCGCAAAAAACACACACACACAAAACAAGAAAAACAAAAACGACTTTTAAAGGGTGTTAGATTTTCACTCTCTTCCTCAGTAGAAAGTAGCATTTACTGCTATCTACATGTTACTGGGGCTGTAGCAGCAAACACCTGACTTGGCTGAAGGATGAAATCCATTACATAAGGAACTCCTACTTTAAATGGAGGCCCCTCCCCAAGTCTAAGGCTGGCAGCCACTGCAGACTTGAAGGCAACCTTCCACTCTGTCCCAGTAAGTGTGCAGCCACAGGGGCACCATGACCATCTGCAGACCAAGCGTGAGGCAAGCCTCTAGTATGAACTTCTCAATCAATACCCGAGAGGCTTTTTTTTTTGCGGTATGCGGGCCTCTCACTGTTGTGGCCTCTCCCGCTGCGGAGCACAGGCTCCGGACGCGCAGGCTCAGCGGCCGTGGCTCACGGGCCCAGCCGCTCCGTGGCATGTGGGATCCTCCCAGACCGGGGCATGAACCCGTGTCCCCCGCATCGGCAGGTGGACTCTCAACCACTGCGCCACCAGGGAAGCCCCCGAGAGGCTTTTTAAAGAGTGATTTCCACCTCGTTTTCATTGGTTTGATTTTATTCTACTCAAGTACCTTGTTGCAGTTGAAAACTACAGCTGACTTTATTATCGTCAACTTCGAGTCCTCTTTTCCACCTATAATTCTATATAAATTCCTAAAACAAATCATTTGTGCAAGTTATCTGAGGACTAACTTCTCCTGGAGATGCAGTGTTCAAGTCTATGAATAACCCCCAAGCACAGGTTGTGGGTTTGGGTCTCCCCGCAGGAGGAAAGTGTCACCTTCTTCCCTACAGGCCACATCTTCAGTGACCAAATGTAGTTGTTACTTCAGCCAAAACTTGACACCTTTGCTGTCTAACGTGGTGACCTCCAGCCACATGTGGCTATTTAAAGTCATTCAAAGTACATAAAACTAGAAATTATGTTCCTCCTACACACTAAAGCCAGATTTCAAGTGACCCACAGTCATGTTCACCAGCACGGCCACACGGAGAGTGCCGGAAAGCCTCCTGGGCAGCACTGGTCTTCGTGCCGGGAGATGGCTGTGGACTTCTGGCTAATTAATACACGACACTGTCCACCAGCACACACACAACTAGACATACCCACGGCCTCCAGAGAATTTGGGGGCACCATGACCCCCAGCAGCCCTGTGGATACAAACCTGAGGGACCAGCACACTCTGCTCAGAAGTCGGAAGTCCTCCCACACCTGCTCCTGAGGGGTCACTACCACCCCTGAAGCACTCACCCCACACATTCATGAGAACACAGTGAGGCCTAAGGAGCGAGCATGCCCACAAAATGGAAGAGTTTCAGTTCATTCAAAGTTAAGGTTAATTTGGTTTTTCCTCACTTCTGTCAATTTTCTGTACAGCACATCAGTTTCCTTTCCTGCTTTAGTGTGGCACCCTCTACACCTAACCTTAACTAATTCAGGACGTTACATTAATTGAGGCTCACTGTTTTTATAATTTCTTGTAAAGCAATAATAGATGTAAAAGATTTTAGAAGATCTGACTTAACATTTGACTCTAGGACATAAAAATGGAAGATTATTTCTTTTAAAAACAAATACTTTGACTTTTTAAATTAAAATTTGCCTGTTTTCTCTAAAAGTAAAGTATAGTTTTTTAAGAGCTGGTTAATCAAGTGCAATGTACACTGACTTGGTCTCCATGGGCAGCCTCTGGACTTCCCCAGAACCATGAATTCCTTCAAGGAGTCGATATATGCTCCAAAAAGTACTTCATTTTATGTCGGATCATTCTGACATACTCTCATTTTAGGAAACAGGCCATAGTTCAGTCTACAGCCACCATCTGTCCTTAGAATACAAATGAGCAATAAAAGGAAGTCTCTAGAAGCATCCTTTGAAAGGTGTCCCCACAATTCTAGAGCCCCACAGCTTTGTATAGTTTCTAATCACGCATGTAAGCAGCTGAAATGAAAAACAATTTCCCTTTTGTATGTGCCCGTTTCCACATTTGCTTGTACAACATTCCCATTCTGCCTGGACCAGCAGGGAAGCTGGTGTGGGAGGCAGGGCTGGCCTGGGACACGTGCTCAGGAGAAAAGGTGACCTGCAAGTTAATTAATGTCCCCTCCCCCAGCACCCCCCCCCACATTCCTACACAAGGGGTTAAAGCAGGATAAAGAGAACAGCAAAGACAGCGTTAGTGGGGCAGCAACTCTCAGAAAGGCGGGAGGGAGGCTAAACCTCGAGGTCGGTTTGCTGTCCCCTCCTGCTCTCCGCCCGCCCCGCCCCCCAGGCGTCTCCACGACTCACTGCCTCCCCAGGGCCCACGCATCAGGCCAGATTCCCCACTGCCTTTTTTCCTCCCTTGAATATTTCCTTAGGTGTGTATTTCTAATGCTACATTTATGATTTCATCGGGTCAGTTTTAGTGGTTTAAAGCTAAGTCTCAGTTTCTAGGAAACGCCATCTTGTCATCAGCATCAACTCCAGTCCTCTGACCTCTGGTATGTTAGTAACAGGACCCTGATGTCAGACGCGCACTCTTCCACACGTGGTTTGGACCAAGTGACAGTGTTAACTCATGTATTAAAAAATATCTTCAGGGCTTCCCTGGTGGCGCAGTGGTTGAGAATCCGCCTGCCAATGCAGGGGACACGGGTTCGAGCCCTGGTCTGGGAAGATCCCACATGCCACGGAGCAACTAAGCCCGTGAGCCACAACGACTGAGCCTGCGCGTCTGGAGCCTGTGCTCCGCAATGGGAGAGGCCGTGACAGTGAGAGTCCCGCGCACTGCGATGAAGAGCGGCCCCCGCTCTCCGCAACTGGAGAAAGCCCTCGCACAGAAACGGAGAGCCAACACAGCCAAAAATAAATAAATAAATTAAAATATATATATATATATATATATATATATATCTTCATCTTGCTAGCTACTTTGAAATATGTTGAGTATTATTTTAAGAAAACAATTGCTTCTCATTAATATAGAGTTAATTTCAAAGTTACACAAGCTTTTACTTCATTTATTGCTTTCGTCTTCACCATATCCTCACTAATTTCTTTCTTGGTGCAATTTATTGCGACAATTGATTCAACCATTTATCTCTGTGTTAGGTACTTGGAGGGATTTTTGTTTCTTTGTTATTTGTTTTGTCTCTAAAAACAAAGCAATAATAATAATAGTAATAATAAAACATTAATGCCCTTGTGGTCTGTTGCATCCTTTGCAGGCAGGTAGTCCAGTGAAGCGGGTAAGGAGGTAAAGCTTATAGCTTCATTACCCGAGTGCAAATCCTTCCAGTATCACTGTTTAGCAGAGGGCAAGTAACTGACTCTTTCTGCCTGGTTTCCTTCTCCCCTAATCTGGGGTAACATTAACTGAGAGACACAGGATTGCATCTACAAAGACTTTATCCAATTAATGTTCATCTCCTGTTGTGACAGTAGATTCAAATTTGACCCACAATTGGGATACTTTTCACCCCTACTCAGGAAGCTTTGTGGATATTTAGTAGTAATTCCCAGATACTCAAGTCACTGAAATTTTAAAAAGTGTTTCCGGACAATAAAGTCTGATGTCCTTGCCTCATCCCAATCCGGCCTTAAACTGCCCCAGTGCACTGACCAGGGAGACCTAGCGAGCCCCTCATTAGCACAGTTTCCCCATCACCAAGCATCAGGCAGAATTCTTACCATATGTTTTACTTGTCTGTGTCTCAGTTTGGGGAAGGGGAAAAGAGGGGTCAGCGAGCTCAAAGCTATACCACGGAGCAGACCTTAAATATGAAAATGACTCTCATGCCCCCAGCACCAGTATCAACGATAAAAGACTTCCTGATAACACTTGGAGATCTGAGAGACCTTTCTAAAATGACTTTGTGACTTTCATTCTAAATCGTTAGACAAACAACTCATTCAACAGACTGCAGAAAATGGGCCACAAAATGACCAGGAGGCACATGATATCACGCAGAGAAGAGGGAACAGGGACCACAGTTAAATCTGTAACTAGGTTTAAGTACAAAATCCCTAAGAGACTTAGGTGGCCGGATTACAAATGAAGAGCAACCGTCCCTGCATGAGTAACAAAGTCCCTCCCTAACAGCCTTCCCCAAATTCACAGTCGTGGGTCCAATCCAGTGTGATCAATAATCGTTAAAACAACAAAAGCAACACCACCACCACCTTTAGATCAATGTGGTGGAGGGTGATTTTGAGAGTCACTAGAAAAAGCGAAACAGACCCAAGATCTGACTAATGGGCTGCTTGCTCACTTGGTCTTGGTGGTGACTTCATCACTGTGGAATGCCGTCTCACTTTTGTCTGTGGCCTTCCTACTGCCCCTTCCGATTCTGCCACTCCCAGGACTTCTACATGGGAGGACTACAAACATGGCTAAAGCACTTAAAATTATTTTAAAATGGTTGTTTGAAAGAACTAATATAATTAATGAAAAAAAAATATGCCTCAATTTGAGTTCCAGGACTATTACTTCTGCTGGAAAAGAAAGTCTAGTAAATCTTCTTTCTGTGCTAAAATGCAGAGACCCCTGTTTGGCTGTATACAGTTTGCAGCCCACTGGCAATCTATTCGCTTCCTGTGACTACAGTCAAAGAAATTTAACTTGGAATCTAATAAAAGAAAACATTTCTTTCAAGTTGTAGGCTTGCCTTGGGGCTTAGAGTTAACACTGGGTCCACTTCCTGCAGCCTTGGAAAGCCTGCGAGGGAGGCCTTTAGGGCAAGGCTCGGGGCTTCTGTGCACAATGCCCAGAGAATGCAGAATGTTCTGTGTTCTCTCTCACTCTGAATTGTTTATACTTGCTAAATAACCTATATTTACTCCTCAATTCAAGATGACTTGTGTATGTGACTGAGGCGTAAAATGATACAATCATCTCACACACTCAATGTAGCAACCATCTCCTTACTGCCCCACCCCCCAACCCCTGCCCACAACTTTTTAGTGGTGAAATGATGTTTTTATTTCCCTTTTAATCCTGACATCATTTATTCTATCAATGCCATTTAATAAAATGACCAAATGATAAAGGAGAAAAAGAGGTATTTTGAGAAAGGGTTTCATTTCTGGCTTTAATTATAAGGATAGGGATTTTTCTTTTTTTTTCAGAGAAAAAAATTCTAGTGATAAAAGAACAACATTTTAATGAATGCTAACTTTTAATAAATCTTTTATAATCTGTGGATATATTCTACTCATAAAATATTTACAACTCAATGAAATGAAGGAATAGACAAGCTATACACGGAGCTTCACAGCCTCATGTGCTTGGTGGTGAAATTATCACAACCATGGGCCACTACTATAATGTATTAATAAAGTGAACAAATGATAAATATGGAAACTCCTGAAAGGTAAAAATTCTTCAGAAAAAGTCTTTAGGCCGAAAGCTACACAGGGTATCCCTGCTAAAACAAGGCCATCCTACCGACCATGCCGTCCTTGTAGAGAATCTGAAGACACACCTTTTTCTACTAAATGATGAGGCACCTGCTCCTTATCTGTACTTGTGGCTGCACTGAACTCACAATAGGGAAAGGAAACTAAACATCTTCTGAAAGAAAGTAACTTTACAAAGAGATGTCCATCATGTCTAAGTGTTCTTTTAAAACAGAGCTGGAGAAACCACAGAGATCACCCTGTTCAGTGGTTCTCCACAGATGCTGCATGGACCACGGAGGGGAGTGGGGCTGCCGTACTCACACGGCTCAGCCCTGCAGCTAGGCCTGACAAATCTTGGAAGGTAGAGCCCAGACACCTACAATTTTAATAAGCACCTTATTTCATTCTTCTCTACAGTACCTGTTTTCCTAGTCCCTTTTCAAACACAGAAACTCTAATCCGGGTTGTCCAAGAAGGTAGAACCAACTGTCTCACAGTGACATCGTGGGTTTTTCTCATTCATTCTTCTATTCCACAAACTTTACTGAATGCCCACACTACACAGGCATCACTGTCACAGCAGTAGGGGCTATAGAAGTGCCCTCAGGGAGCTTATAGTTGAGCAAAGATAAGACATTTACACAAAGAGGTAGGATTCAAGGTAGCCTGCAACAAACACAACAGGAGTAGGCTAACTAAAGGGATCCAAGGCTTCTAAGTAACTAGCCCTCCTCCTGGTTCAGGTGATCAAGAAAGACTTCAGGGAATTCCCTGGCAGTCCAGTGGTTAGGACTCCGTGCTCTCACTGCTGGGGCTGGGTAAAGGCCAGACGGGCAGGAAGGATAGGCAAGCAAGGACAGGAGGGGCAGGGAGAACTCAGCTTACCGTCTCATGCGCTGCCCAGTGTGGACATCGTGGGCGGCTGCAGCCTTTATACAGAAGTGCTCCAACTGAACGGAATAGGATGGGGTGGGGAACAAGACCGTCCCTGTACACGGGGGTGGCGTCTCCCCCAGGCTGCCAGGCTGCCCCGCGGGACTGCTCTCCCTGACTCCTCAGACTGTCCTCTTCTCAGACTCTGAGGAAGATCTGGACCCTGCCCTCCCCACACCCCCAGTTCTGTAGGGAACCCCCATATTCACCAGTGTCTTACATTCTTTTATGATGTGAACCCAGGCTCAGAGGGGACTGGCCCCTTCCCTGGGGCCCCTCTCCCTGCAGGAGCGGCCTGCAGGCTTGGGTTTAGATGTCCTACCTCTCAAGCTGTGCTCCCCCAACCTCCCAGTTCTCTTTAAGATCTGGCTGTAAGGGGCTCCCTTAGACAGCATTCCTGAGGGGAAAGGGAAACCCAAGCAGCACTTCTGAAGGCCGTGGGGACGGGCTTCAGGCCTTGAGGCTTTGTTTCATCTTCCTTCTCCTTGATCAGTAAACGCCCCCAGGCATTTACTGAGCACAGGCAGCAGAGGACTGCCCTTGTGTTTTTCAGCTTTAGAACAATAACAACAAAAACTGATAAACAATCAGATTTCTTTCCTGCTTTGGGCCAGTAAATTAAAAAAAGAAGTGAGCAGGGGACTTCCCTGGTGGGCAGTGGTTAAGAATCCACGTGCCGGGGCTTCCCTGGTGGTGCAGTGCTTGAGAGTCTGCCTGCCAATGCAGGGGACACGGGTTCGAGCCCTGGTCTGGGAGGATCCCACATGCGGAGCAACTGGGCCTGTGAGCCACAACAGCTGAGCCTGCGCGTGCGTCTGGAGCCTGTGCTCCACAACAAGAGAGGGTGCGACAGTGAGAGGCCCGCGCGCCGCGATGAGGACTGGCCCTGACTCGCCGCAACTGGAGAAGGCCCTCGCACAGAAACGAAGACCTAGCACAGCCAAAAATGAATAAATAAATAAATTGAAAAAAAAAAGAAAAACCTCACTCACTTAAAAAAAAAAAAGAATCCAGCTGCCAATGCAGGAGACACAGGTTTAAGCCCTGGTCCGGGAACATCCCACATGCCACGGAGCAACTAAGCCCGTGCGCCACAACTACTGAGCCTGCACTCTAGAGCCCGCGAGTCACAACTACTGAGCCCGTGCACCTAGAGACCGTGCTCCCCAACAAGAGAAGCCACCGCAATGAGAAGCCCGTGCACCGCAACGAAGAGGAGTCCCTGCTCGCCACAATTAGAGAAAGCCCGCACACAGCAACAAAGACCCAAAGCAGCCAAAAATAAATAAAATTTAAAAAAAAAAAGTGAGGGGAGGAAAACAGAAAGCTGACCTAGAATTGTCAACCTTTTATTTTGCCATCTAAGAATATTTGGGGAAATATTTCCTATTTTATACAAATAGGAAAGTCACTATTTTAATAGAGAGCAATTCTTTAAGTAGAATAAATTCAGATTATGAAAAATATGTTTTACGTATTTTATTTTATTTATTTAGCCTTGGACTAGTGGCTGGTCCAGGTGGCCCCATCTGTAGTACTTAGAAATGAGTTCAGGCTGAGAAATGTAAACCACAGCTCAGAGATTCAAAGAGGGCGCAGAAGGGGGCTCATGAAGAGCAGGGAAAAGAGCAGAAGCATCAGAGCTTCTCAGGACAACAAGCACAAGTTCAGATCTGAAAACCCCTCATCAACTGTAATCCAGGCTACAAAACTGTTCCCTGAGCCAAGAGAACCAAGCTGGACGAGAGGCTGATTTTAAAATATAGTGTGCTGTAAATAAATTTAAACATCAGCAGTGTAGGAAAACCAGTTTATGTCAAAACATACTGTTTAATAAAGTTCTTATGGAGTGTCTCCACAAGACACAAATGTTGGCAAGGATGCAGAGAAAAGGGAACTCTTGTACACTGTTGGTGGGACTGTAAATAGGTGCAGCTACTGTGAAGAACAGTGTGGAGGTTCCTCAAAAAACTAAAAATAGAGCTACCATATGATCCTGCAATCCCACTCTTGGGCATATATCAGGACAAAACTATAATTCAAAAAGATACATGCACCCCAATGTTCATAGCAGCATTATTTACAAGTGCCAAGACATGAAAGCAACCTAAGTGTCCATCAACAGATGAATGGATAAGGAAGATGTGGACTATATATATAATATTACTCAACCATAAAAATAATAAAATTTCGCCGCTTGCAACAACATGGATGGACCTAGAGATTACCATACTAAGTGAAATAAGCGAGACAGAGAAAGACACACACTATCATATCACTTATATGTGGAATCTAAAAAAACAAACAAATAAAAATAAAAACAGAAACAAACTTACAGATACAGAGAACAAACAAGTGGCTACCAGTACGGAGAGGGAAGGGAGGAGGCGCAAGATAGGGGTAGGAGATTAAGAGGTACAAACTACTATGTATAAAATAAATAAGCTATAAGGATCTATTATATAGCACAGGGAATGTAGCCAACGTTTTTAAATAATTTTAAATGAAATATAAGCTATAAAAATATTGAATCACTATGCTATACACCTGAAACTAATAATATTGTAAATCAACTATACAATAAAAATAATAAAATTTTACTATTTGGCTTTTTAAAAAGTTCCTATTTTTTAAAATTTTTTCAGGAAATCAGGTCAATAGTAAGACATGAGAAAGAAACAAAAACTTAAATATTAAGAAAGAAGATAATTTTTGCATGTGTTTCTAGGAATCAAATGGGAAACTATTAGATTTAATTTAAAAGTGAGTGAATACAAGATATACAAAATTAAAATACCAAGTATCGGTCTGAAAATATGATGAAATGAGATTGAAACACAATCTAAAATAAATAATAATAAACATAATGAGAAATGAAAGGACCTATTTAAAGAAAATTGGAAATTTTGGTGGGAAATACAAAAAATAAGATTTGAGTTAAATGCACAGTCCATGCCATGTGCTTGATTAAGAAGACTAAACATTTTTAAGTGGCCAGTCTTCTCAAAATAATTTGTAAATTCAAAGTAAGTATTCCAAAGTTCCTCTGAAAAAACAAACAGGAAAGAATCACAAAGAAAATTTGCAGAAGAATCCTGAAGGGGGTTAGCCCTATCAGATACTAAATTATTTAAACAGTGTGGCACTGGCAGAAACACAGATAAGCAGAACAACTAGAGGCAACGAAGAAATAAAACCTACTCATATTAAAAAGATATCACATGGCTTCCCTGGTGGCGCAGTGGTTGAGAGTCCGCCTGCCGATGCAGGGGATGCGGGCTCGTGCCCCGGTCCGGGAGGATCCCACATGCTGCGGAGCGGCTGGGCGCATGAGCCATGGCCGCTGAGCCTGCTCATCCGGAGCCTGTGCTCCGCAACGGGAGAGGCCGTAACAGTGAGAGGCCCGCGTACCGCAAAAAAAAAAAAAAAAGATATCACAAATCAATCAAATAAAATGGGGGAAAGATTGAGCCAACTTGGTAGCAATTCAAAAAGAAAAAAAGGCCCCTCATCCAATTCCATATACTGAAATAAATTCCACATGAATTAAAGAGTTTAATAAGAAAAAGCTTTAAGGTAGAAAAATATATTGGATAGCTAAAACTTCTGGAAAAGAAACACCAAACTGCAAAAAATATTTGCAGTTAGAAATGATTATCAAGACTAATAGCTCTGCAATAAATAGAGTTATAACATTTGTATTAGATTTGCTAGTACCATGGTAAACTAGTATAAACTTTTGGGAAGGTAATTTGGCAACACATGTAATTGGAATCTTAAATATATTCGTATCCATGATCCAGTAATTCCACTTCTGGGAATCAAGCCTAAGGAAACAATCACATATAATAAATACTCTCTGTGCACAAAGATGCTCATCACATGGAAAAGAACTAGAGACAATCTAAAAAAGCATTAAAGAACAATTAACTGTGCAGCCTTTAAAAACGATGCTTAGGAACAATGTGCAATAATATTTAAGTTTTATAATGTTAAAGAAAAAGCCTAGGTACTAATTGCATATTCAATGAGGAACATAACTTTATTTTTTTAAACCTAGATTTATGTATAAAATACTAAACTATTTCATTAAAATATTTATTCAAACACTATATATACTCATTATATATGTGTACATATATAATGTACTATATATACATTTACATATATTTTATATAAACATTATATATAATACACACACCCATCACCTGTTTAATGCCTTTAATTTGTTAAAAAAACAAAGCATAAGGCCAAAAGTACATTAATGTAGTACCCTGACTTACCAGGGTTCAACTTAACGATTTTTCACCTTTACGACGGGGCAAAAGCAACACGCATTCAGCTGAACTGTACTTGGAATTTGAATTTTGGTCTTTTCCCAGGCCAGGGGTGTGCAGTGCGATCCTCTCCTGCGAAACTGGGCAGCAGCCCCCAGTCAGCCATGCGATCATGGGGGTAAACAGCTGATATACTTACAACCATCCTGGACTCACAGAACCATTCTGTTTTTCACTTTCAGTACAGTATTCAACAAACTATTCAAAACATAAGCTATTCAACACTTTAGTATAAAATAAATGGGCTCTGAGTTGGATGATTTTGCCCAACTACAGGCTAATGTGAGTGTTCTGAACACGTTCAAGGCAGGCTGGGCTGAGCTACGATGTCTGGTAGGTTAGTGTGTATTAAATGCATTTTCAACTTAGAATATTTTCAACTTAAGATGAGTTTATCAGGATGTAACCCCCACCTTAAGTCGAGGAAGATCTGTATTACCATTCATTTTGAAGGGTAATATTATATAATTAATCCCAGAGCATCCTTAAGTCCCAAATTTTTCACCAAAATAAAGTCATTAAAAAAATACCCCATTATGAATTAAATGTATTATTAAATAGTACTTATATTTAAAACAACAAATCATTTAAACCTTAAATACAATTCATTAGTCTCCTGAAATGGGTGAATAACACACAAACATTCTCATAAAAGTTCTTTTTTGTTTCTGCCTCCACTAGCGTACATCCTAAAACTACATTCCGTAAGGAACGGCTCTGGCCCAGTGTGCCCAGAACTACAAGGGCATCTCCACTCATTTTCACTCCTGTCACTACAGTGACACCCCAACAGAAGCACAAGAAGAATGCCGAATGCAGTGGGATGCTATTAAAAGGACTAAACATGGGGCTGAAAGCCTGGCAAGAAAATAGGAGAATGAGGAACCCAGGGAGGCAGCAGACAGACTGGATCTCACCAAACGCTCGAGCTGACAAATGCCCAGAAAATGTGCTCCATGGAACCCAAGGACTCCTGCTCCGCGGGACCAAGAGGTGGCAAATCCACTCGCCTGGCTGGGTAACCAATCCCGGGAAGGAAATGAGACGAGAGGCCTCAAAGTAAATCAGACTCGTAGAACAGATCCATGTATATGGTTTCAGTGTTAAGTGCAAGATAATCTTTGAGTGACTGTCATTTAAAGTGTTTAATATTTTAGAAGACCTGTCAGAATGGTCTTGTCATCTGTAAGCTGAAAGATGTACCAGAAATGTATTGTTTATAAATAATACTGTTATGTTTGAGATAACTTGATTACTGTACTAATAGTTTACTATATTTTGAGACTTTTTTTTTCTATTGCGATTGTAAATTTGCCTCTCACACATTTTAAAGGCTTAAAAATAGAATATACTAAACCCATAAATGTAGTTTAAAATGTTGGAGGAAAATCCAATTAACTAAAATTAATCAACAATTAGTCTAATTTTATGCAAAATAATTAGATTCATTAATAGAAAATAAGATTTGTAAACTGAAAAGGAAAAGGAAAATTAGCTTTTTAAAAGTAAAACCTCCACAAACTGAACACCATTTTTAAAAACAAGTAACTACAAATGTCCTTTGTAAGGACAGCAGTCCCTCTGGACATTGTGACCTATCACTTACTCCTCCCCAGCCTCTCCTGCAGCCACGGGAGACTTCCTGTGAAGGCTAGCCAGGCCCCAGCCCCTCCACAGCCTTCTCCCACTCTGAGGTCACACTAAGTCATTCATCTCACCCTCCAGGGAGACCCAATGCCAAAAGGCATTATCAAGTCATAGTCATTTTACTAAAGATTTCACGGGGAAAAGGTCAGCAAAATTAATACTTTTTCCACATACCAAAAAATTTTTAATTTTAATTTCTTCCATTAGCTACCTCCTTTCTTCTGCTCAAAAATTCTCTTTCCTACCAGTTTCATTAACTCTTTTGGCCTCTCCCACACCTCTCTTCAGATACAGTTCTGACCCTCACCTGCATGCCCCACTCAAGAGAACAAAAGCTACACGGTGGCCAGACAGTGGCCCTGCTCCCCCACCCACCCTGAGTCCACCACTCCAGTGTAAAAGCCCAACAAAACTGGGTAAGATAGGATCCCGCTGCCAAGGAAATGAGATTTTTCTTATATCATTTAAAATAAAATCACTATGATAAGCCAGTTGAAACAAAACGAGAGTTAAGGGGATACAGGCCATCATAAGGGAATAGAAATACAGCCACTCCACTATTTTGCAACGCCATCAGTTAGATCTTTATGCTACCCAAGGCAATCTACAGATTCAATGCAATCCCTATCACATTACTAATGGCATTTCTCACAGAACTAGGACAAAATTTTTTTTAATTTGCATGGAAACACAAAAACCCCCAAATAGCCAAAACGGTCTTAAGAAAGAAGAACGGAGCTGCAGAAACCAGGCTCCCTGACTTCAGAATATACTACAAAGCTACAGTCATCAAAATAGTTTGGTACTGGCACGAAAACAGACATATAGATCAATGGAACAGGACAGAAAGCCCAGAAATAAACCCATGCACCTACAGTCAATTAATCTAAGACAAAGGAGGCAAGAATATACAATGGAGAAAAGACAGTCCCTTCAATAAGTGGTGCTGGGAAAACTGGATAGCTACATGTAAAAGAATGAAATTAGAACATTCTCTAACACCGTATACAAAAATAAACTCAAAATGGATTAAAGTCCTAAATGTAAGACCGGATACTATAAAACTCCTAGAGGAAAACACAGGCAGAACACTCTTTGACATAAATCACAACAATATTTTTTTTTTGATCCGTCTCCTAGAGTAATGGCAAGAAAAGTAAAAATAAACAAGTGGGATCTAATTAAACTTACAAAAGAAACTATAAACAAAATGAAAAGACAACCTACGAACTGGGAGAAAATATTTGCAAATGAGGCAACCAACAAGGGCTTAATTTCCAAAATATACCAACATCTTATACAGCTCAATATCAAAAAAACCCCCCAACAATCCAATCAAAAAATGGACAGAAGACCTCAATAGATATTTCTCCAAAGAAGACATACAGATGGCCAACAGGCACATGAAAAGATGCTCAACTTGGCTAATCATGAGAGAAATGCAAATCAAAACTACAGTGAGGTACCACCTCACACTGGTCAGAAAGGCCATCATCAAAAAGTCTACAACCTGTAGACTTGTAATAACCTATAATGGAAAATAATGCTGGAGAGGGTGTGGAGAAAAGGGAACTCTTGTACACTGTTGGTGGGAATGGAAATTGGTACAACCATTATGGAGAACAGTATGGAGTTCCTTAAAAAAATAAGTGAAGAACTACCATATGATGCTGTATTCCCACTCCTGGGCATATATTCAGAAAAGACTAAACTCTAATTTGAAAAGATACATGTACCCCAGCATTCACCGCAGCACTATTCACAATACCCAAGATATGGAAACAACCTAAATGTCCATCAACAGATGAATGGATAAAGAAGATGTGGTACATATATACAATGGAATATTACTCAGCTATAAAAAAGAATGAAATATTGCCATTTGAAGCAATATGGATGGGCCTAGAGATTATCATACTAAGAGAAGTAAGTCAGACAGAGAAAGACAAATATATATCACTCTTTCATGGAATCTAAAAAAGTGATACAAATGAACTTAGTTACAAAACAGAAACAGACTTACAGACTTAGAAAACCAAATTTTGGTTACCAAAGGGGATAGCGGGGTGGGGGAGATAAATTAGGAGTTTGGGATTAACAGATACACACTACTATGTATAAAACAGATAAACAACAAGGACCTACTGTATAGCACAGGGAACTATATTCAATACCTTGTAATAATCTATAATGAAAAATAATCTGAAAAAGAATAGATATATATATGTAAAAATGAATTACTTTACTGTACATGTGAAACACTATAAATGAACTATACTTCAATAAAAATTTTAAAAAGACTAGAAAAGCTGGAAATGGGGATGGGCATTCTAAACAAGCTCAAAGCCCAGGTGAATCACTCCCACTGCAATGAAAAGCAATTACATATGTTACACCAACAGAGCCACTGTTGGTGTGGTTTCCTAATGGAAAAAATGGACAGCTGTCAAGAAATGGAAACCAGAGGAATATTTTCCCAGTTTTCAGAAAAGAGCAAAGAGTAAAAATACGGAAATTGCAAACTGGTAAATATGACATTGATCTCTAACAAAATACTAGAACAGACAAACCAATGTTCTGCTGTGAAAGGAATAGTATATACAGTATGTTCAATACAAAATGCATTAAAAAATTATTAGAGACCCCCCCCACAGCCCTTCACAGAGAACTTGATGTGATAGTAAATCTCTACACAACTGCTAAAGGAGGAAAGAGAATCCTCCTCTACTATTCCCTCATCTACTGTCAAAAAAGCAGAATCCCTAGAAAACTGATACCACAGAAGAGTGCAAAGGCCATGAACGAGGAGAGACACTGCCAGGGGAAACGTCTGCCTGTTCCACTGCAGCCCTCCCTCTCAAGCCTGCAATCCAGGCCTCCATGCACGTGAGCCCTGCCTGGGGGCTGCAAGGGCGCGGCTCCCAGCCCAAGTTCACCCCCTCCCCTCTACACTGCCTGCCTCGGTGCAGGACCAACATCGTGCTGGGCCAGCATCCTGGGAAAGGATGCTTTCTGTGGCCGGATGCACATCTAGAGTCCGAAGCCTGGCGTTCACTCCTCAACTTGAAACCCTCCCTGGCTTCCGTCCTCCTATTAAGGGTGAGAGTAAGCCTTGCAGGTTGATGGTGAGGACCCAATGACAACAGGTATGAGGTGAACTGGACAGAGTGCCAGGCGCCACCCTGAGAAAACCCCGAGGGTCTTAGACCAGACCTCTGTGGTCTGGAACTCTAAATCTGAGATCCTGTGACCAGAGTTTGGAATCAGAAACTCTTGACTCAGATCCTTTTGGGCTATAATCTTTTCATTACAGTTAAAATTTAAAATGTGAACAACTGGAAAAAAGAGGATTCTCTGAACACAAATTTGATTTTCTATTCTTCCCATTTCATAAAGCCAACTATAAAAACAAAAGCTTCTGAAATAACTGGTTTATTATACTTGTTCTCTGTGAAAACAGTCATAAAGTCATCCTCTGCACCGTCCCTGCCCATTTTCCTCTCTGTTTTAATCAGATTCTATGAAGCCACATTTATGCAATAAGTAGATTTTTGTAAAAAAAAAAAAAAAAAAAAGGGAGGTCGGGGGGAGGATTCCTATGTGACCATGTCTTGAGAAGCAAGTTTTCCACGGATGGTCTCATTAACGATGTGTCTGGGGCCAGGTGGACAACAATGACGTCACCTGAGGGACACATATTGAAGGATGTGCTGTGTCCACACAACTGACAAGTGGTGGTTAGAAGAGATTCCAAGTGCATAAAAGTCTGTACATAAAGGAATCTGAACACAGGACACAGCTATACAGAATCTCTTCAGATATGTTCTGAAAGCAAAAGTTCTTTCGTTTCAATCAATAGTTCTATTTAATGAATATATTTCAGAATGTTTCAAATAAAATCTATCCAATAAAAGAAATACAGCACATTTGTTACATAATGCTAATATAATAATTCTTAAACTGGAAGAATTATTCCCACCATGAATTCTCGCAGGGTATAGGAGGCCTTGTCCGATGGGGAGCCCAGGCCTGTCCGGCCAGACATGTGGTTCCGGAAACCGGCTAAGCCTCCGGGTACGATGGCCACTGCCATGTCTGCAGCAGCACAGGTCTGCCGGGGAGGTTTAAAGCCACTGGAAGGCACATAAGCAGTTCAATTATCATAATAAATTCGTTGAAAAGGTGGGGTTTCTCTTTTCCTCCTGATCAAGGTACAGTCCTTGAAGAAAATCATACAGCCAAGAGGATCCCATCCTCAAAGAAACCCACCAAATAATCATCTAATAGCAGGGAACTGGACCAGCGAATTCATTTCTTCACCAAATATGCCTTAAATATTTGTTCTGTGCCAGATGCTGTCACAGGTACTGAGGATACAGCAGGGAACAGGCACAAAGCCCAGCTCTCCTGCAGTTTATATCCCAGTAGGGAAAACACAACTGACAAAATAAATATGTAAGCACAGGGAACTCTAGTCAACATTCTTTAATGACCTATACGGGAAAAGAAACTAAAAAAGAGTGGATATATGTCTATGTATAACTGAATCACTTTGCTGTACAGCAGAAGCTAACACAACACTGTAAACTATATTCCAATAAAAAAATATGTAAAACATACAGTATACTAAACGGTGCTGGGGGCTTTGAGGAAAAAAAATAAGGCGGGGGAAAGTGAGAGGGGACGGGAAGTGCGACTGTAACGGGGGTTCCGGCACAGGTGACACTAAAGCAAGATTGAACCACTGAGCATCCCGGTCATGCAGCTATGCAGACAGGCCGAGCGGCTGCAAGGGCCTGGCACAGCGGTGCATGTCCGGACGGCCGGGGCAGCCACAGCAGACACCAGGGCAAGGAAAGGTGGGCAGACAAGAAGGGACAGCCACGGGCTTTACCCAGCGTGAGACGGGAGCCCTGGCGGAGCTCTGTGCGGAGGAGTGACACCCACAGCTTCCCTTTTCACGAGATCCTGAGGTCCTCTGAAGAGTGTGCTAGGAAAACTGACTGCAGGAGGGCAGCGTGAGAACAGGAAGTCGCCAATGAGCCACTGCACCAACCCAGGTGAAAGGTAGTGCCAGCTCAGGCGCGGGTGGCAAATGCAGGTGGGGAGAGGCAGTCACAGGGGCATCAACTCTGAGGTGTGGCCAGGAGAGCCCTGCTGATGGACTGAACACAGCCGAGCACGACAGAAAGGGGGCAAGGATGAGCCCAGCTTCTCTGGCCTGAGCAAGAGCAAGGACGAGGTCACCACTAACTGAGATAGCAGGTAGGGGAGGAGTCAGATCTTGGTTTTTGGACTCAGTTTGAAGCGAGGGCCTGTGTGATTCTGGAGTCCAGGAAAGAGGTCCCTATTAGCATTTGGATGTACTAGGTAAGCCATGAGGCCGGCTAAGGCCAGCAGGGGAACGAGTCCAGAGCGAAGGGGAAGCCCAGGAACCAGGCCCGGGGCCAACACTGAGATGTGGGGCAAAAGGAGAACCAGAAGCGTGTGGGTCCTGGGGACATGCTCCCAGGCAGAGAGGGTTTCATTTGTGCCGAGGACAGTCCAGGAGGTGGAGGCTGGCTGACCAACACGACTGTGACCTTGGCAGCACGAAGGTCTGCCAATAAGCCACTGGTGACTTCCCAGGAGAGCGGTTTCAGGGGAGCAGTGGAGACAAGCGCCTGATTCAAGTGGATAGGAAAGAGACTGGGACACAGCCGACTCTTCTAGGCTCCAGTGCTGACTCCTGTCCGAACTGTGGAGCCTCAGAACTCCAAAGTCTCCTTTGCTCTTAATTCTCACACAAGACTTCCTTGTTTCCAATTAAACATCTCCTGTTTTAGTTTTTAACACCATTTCCTTGTATTTGGTCCTCTATAAACTGGGAAAAAATATTCTGTATCTCTCTAACATGGACAAAAATCTGTTAATGTTTTATATTCTTAAAAACAGTAGTCAAGGGACTTCCCTGGTGGTCCAATGGTTAGGAATCTGCCTTCCAGTGCAAGGGACACGGGTTTGATCCCTGGTCAGGGAACTAAGATCCGACATGCCATGGGGCAACTAAGCCTGCATGCCACAACTAGAGATCCCGCATGCTGCGACTATAGAGCCCACATGCTCTGGAGCCCGCGCCCCACAACTCGAGAGCCTGTGAGCCACACAAAAGATCCCACGTGCCGCAGCTAAGACCCGACACAGCCAAAAATAAATAAATAAATGAAAAAAAAATTTTTTTAAAATAGTAGTCAGTAAGAAAATAATTCCATTTACAATAGCATCAAAAGGAGGGGTTTCCCTGATGGCACAGTGGTTGAGAGTCCGCCTGCTGATGCAGGGGACACGGGTTCGTGCCCCGGTCCGGGAAGATCCCACATGCCGCGGAGCGGCTGGGCCCGTGAGCCATGGCCGCTGAGCCTGCGTTTCTGGAGCCTGTGCTCCGCAACAGGAGAGGCCACAACAGTGAGAGGCCACAACAGTGAGAGGCCCGCGTACCGCAAAAAGAACAAAAACAAAAACAAAAAAACCCCAAAAGGAATACGATACTTCGGAATAAATTTAACAAAACAAGCACAAGATTTGTATACTAAAAATTACAAAACATCCTTGAAAGAAATTTAAAAAGACTGAACTAAAAGGAAAGACATCCAATGTTCAAGAACTGGAGGCCTTAATACTGTGGAGTTGGCAGCATCGTACCAATCGCTCTACAGACTTAGCGCAGCTCCATCCAACTCCCAGCTGTCGGACTTCCCTGGCGGTCCAGTGGTTAAGACTCTGCACTTCCACTGCTGAGTGTACGGGTTCCATCCTTGGTCAGGGAACTAAGTTCCCGCATGCTGTGTGGCATGGCCAAAAAAAAAAAAGTCCCAACTGCCTTTTTAAAAAAAAGAAATTGACAAGCTCATCCTAAAACCCATATGAACATACAGTGGACCCAGAATAGCTAAAACAATCTTGAAAAAGAAAAAAAAAGTGGGAGGATTGACATTTCCCAATTTCAAAACTTACTGCACAGAGTGGCTCTGGCCTAAAGAGGGACACACAGATGAATGGAATAGAAGCTAGAGTCCAAAAACAAACTGTACAAACAAAAATGTATTTATTGTCAATGGATTTTCAACAAAGGTGCCAGGACAATTCAACAATTTCAACAATTGATGCAGAACAACTGGATAATAACATGCAAAAGTATGAATCTGGACTCCTACCTCACACCATCTACAAATTAACTCAAAGTGAGTCACCAACTTTAAATGTAAGAGCTAAAACTAGAAAACTCTTGGTAGAAAACAGAGGAGTGAATCTTTGTGACCTCAGATTTAGCAATGGTTTCTCAGATATGACACCAAAAGAACAATCAACAAAAGAAAAAGCAAATAAATTAGACCTCAAAAGGATTTTTAAAGTTTTGTGTTTCAAAGGACAGCATCAATCAAGTGAAAAGACAACCGACGCAGTGGGAGAGAAATATTTGCAAATAACATATCTGATAAGCGACTTCTATCCAAAGTATATAAAAAATGCCTATAACTCCATAATAAAAAAATAACCCAACTGAAAAATTGGCAAAAGATGTGAATAAACATTTATCCAAAGAAGACATACAAATGGCCCAAAATCTCACAAAAAGATGCTCAACAAGATTAATGGGGAGATACAAGTCAAAACCACAAGGGAATTCTAATTCTCAGCCACCAGACTGGCTATAATCAAAAGATGAACAGTAAGGAGCGCTGGTGAGGGCGTGGAGGACCTGAGCCCTCAGACATGGCTGGTAAAAATGGAAACAGTGCAGCGGCCATTCAGCAAGGCACAGAACTGTCAGATGACTTAGCAATTCTCCTCCTAGGTTTATATCCAAGAGAAATGAAAACATATGCCTACACAGCCACAAAACATACATCCGTACACAAATGTTCACAACAACATTACTCAAAATAGCCACAAAAATAGAAACAGCCCAAATGTCGATCAATTGATACATGAATAAATAAAATGTGGCACATCCATATGATAAAATATTATTAGGCAACAAAAAGGAATGAAGTACTGATACATGCTATAATATGAACGAACCTTGAAAACATCACACTAAGTGAAAGAAGAATATATTATTCCATTAATATGAAATGCCCAGAACTGGCAAATCTACAGTAGAGACAGAAAATAGATTAGTGGTTCTCTAGGGCTGGTGGAGGGGATGAGGGAGGGAACGGGCAGTGACTAAGCCCAGGATTTCTTTGTGGTGATGAAAAAGTTTTAAAATTAGATTGTGGTGACAGCTGCATAACTGTTAATATATTAAAAACCACTGAAATGTATACTTTAAATGGATGAATTGTATTTTATGTGAATATCTCAATAAAGCTGCTACATAAAAAACAGTAATCAAATCTCTAACCGACTCTATGTTAAATAATCCCGATTTTTAAAACTCTGAATAATTTTCATTATTTGTTATTTTTCTATGATCCATTTTTCTGGCTTTTTTTCCCGTAATCTTTAAGAGATGATAGCTTAATTAAAGTGCTCATTTAATCTAGAACAGGGGTCAGCAAACTACAACCTGAGAGCCAAACAGAGCTAAGAATGGTTTTTATTATTTTAAAGGGTTAACAAACAAACAAAAAAAGAATATACAACAGACACCATATTTGGTCCACAAAGCCTAAAATATTTACTGTCTGGTCATTACAAAGGTTTGCTGACCCATGATCTAGAACAACAAAGTGAGTCTGCACAGTATACTCATCACAAAATATATTAGAAACATGTTCACTTTGATCCATATTCATACTGTGATTAGCTATGTTTAATGCACAGAGGAGGAATAAAGGGACTGTATTAAACAAACTCCCTTTCTACTAATATAATCTATTTTAAATGTCTATATTCCAGGCTGTGAGTAACCACAGGTAATTTGGAGAAACTGATAACTATATACACAACTGCCCCGTCCAGAAGACAAAAGAGATACTGACTCAGGCAGGTGCTACAGTCGGACCTTAGAGGTTATTGTGCAAAATCCGTCAGATTTTGGCCAAATCGCTTTGCGACGATAAAGTCAAGGATGTACTATCTTGACTGTGAACATGTGTGAAGGAAACCTGACTCAGAACTGGAGGCAGGAAGCTGGGAAGGAGGGTGCCGGCCCAGCCCGCAGGGCCCAGCAAGAAGGACGAGGGTCTCCGGACAACACCACAAGCTGCAGGGTCCTTGCCTGCAGCCACGGGGAAGCCGCCACCATTCTGCGCTTTTGTTTTCCTCCAGTGACTTTTATTCCAAACATCTTCTGCCAGCCTCCTCCTTTCCTCCACAAAGAACGTTCTCCTCGGTTCACTGGATTAGCCTAGGGGCCACCAGTTTGCTTGTTCCGAATGGCAATTCCTCTGCTATTCCCAAATAAATCTTTTCTGCTTAAATAAAATTGCTCTTTGTGCTATTAGACGTTGACATGACCTGAACCCTGCGAGTTTTCAAGTGCATTATCATCTTACCATCCCCACTCTTTAGTAGGTGTAATGCTTAGCAGAGTCAGGATTCAGGCTCTGCTTCCAAGCTGCACAGCCTGCACCTGTGATGTAATTTCTGACTCTGAGGATTAGATGAGTAATGAGCACAGGTCAGCACACAGCCTGATGCCGGGCACAGTGGGCCCTCAAGTTAGATTTGGGTTCAAATCAACGAAACCTACTGAATGTCTGCTCTGTGCCTGGTGCTGAGTCTGCTGGTCCAGAGATACAAACGGAGAAGATGTGGAATCCACCCTCCAGAAGTTCACAATCTAGTGAAAGAAAGAAACCTTCCTCAGTAGCACAAGGGTCAACATCTGTCACAGGAATGCGCATAAGATACCAAAGTCAGGCTGGGAAGGCGAGGATGTCTAGGAGGGCTTCCGAGAAGAGGTGTCAGCAGAGCAGTGAGCGGCCTTCACAGAGGAGAAGCGATGAGAACTGGCACACCTGGGGAAAGGCTGTAGAGAGGGACAGGACGCTGAGCGTCTACCACTGAGGACAGGCCATCTCCCCTTTATGTGTCACAGCGCAACAGTGCCGGTCACCCGTCCTGGAGATCACAACACAGACACAGGTCCCTCTGAACGATCCCTGACCGGCACATAGCTGCTGTTTGGTTTGACCACTCCTGCTTTCATAATCATAGCTGGGTTCAGCCAATGCTAGCCGGCAGCATAACTCTGCATTTCAGACCTCCAGAGCAAAACTGCAGAACTACAGCTGTCTGAGGAGGAGGTCCCTGATCCACACCACTTGGGCTTCCTCTTCCCATAGCTTCCAACAACCACAGAAGCCCCTTGCGCACTCTGATCCTCAGCCATGAACTAGTGTCACTTTTTTTTTTTTTTTTTTTTTTTTGCGGTACGCGGGCCTCTCACTGTTGTGGCCTCTCCCGTTGCGGAGCACAGGCTCCGGACGCGCAGGCTCAGCAACCATGGCTCGCGGGCCCAGCCACTCCGCGGCGTGTGGGATCTTCCCGGACTGGGGCACGAACCCATGTCCCCTGCATCAGCAGGTGGACTCAACCACTGTGCCACCAGGGAAGTCCTAGTGTCACTTTTAATAACATTTCTCAATTGGTGATATGTTTGCTTCATGGTCAATCATAATTCAGATTTTTTTTTCCAGTTATACATATATACATTCATATTCTTTTCCATTATGGTTTGTTACAGGATATTGAATATAGTTTCCTGTGCTATACAGTAGGGCCTTGTTGTTTATCTATTTTATATATAATATAGTTTGTATCTGTTAATCCCATAGTCCTAATTTATCCCTCTCCTTCTCCTTTTCCTCCCCTTTGGTAACCATAAATTTCCTTGCTATGTCTGTGAGTCTGTTTCTGTTTTATAACTAAGTTCATTTGTATCATTTTTTTAGATGCCACATATAAGTGATATCTAATGATATTGTCTTTCTCTGCCTGACTTACTTCACTTAGTAGGATAATCTCTAGGCCCATCCATGTTGCTGCAAATGGCATTACTTCATTCTTTTTTATGGCTGAGTAATATTCCATTGTATATATCTACCACATCTTCTTTATCCATTCATCTGTTGATGGACATTTAGGTTGCTGCCATGTCTTCTTGGCTATTGTAAATAGTCAGATCTTTTTATACTGTTCACATATTAAGTACCAGCCTATAATTCTGTACTTAATCTGATTTTTCTTAGTCACACAAAAGGACTACAAACATTTTAAATAATATGGAAAAATAAACCATGAATTTCTGTATTAACCCTCTAGTTCATGCCACCCACCCCCAAAACAACTCTATTTCCAAGGGTTGGAAGATAAATAGGAAAAAAAATCCAGATAGTAAATGAAAATTTTAAAATGTCACATTTGGTTCTTTAATTAAACCATGGAGAGCTTTGAAATTTTATTTTGTGAGAAAATCGTAAAATGGGAAACAAACAAAAACAGACCATAAAGAGATGCAATTTTAAAAACCTTTTCACTGAAAGAAATGCAACATTATATTTTTTCCCTTGCTGGTTATTTGAAAGTTACAGGTTCAACTGCTTGAGAAATTAAGTTAATACTTCAGTGTCATTAGTTTGTATTTTGTTCTAACAGTACAAACAGTAGAAGAAATCATTAGTAAAGTGAGGGTAAAACAAACTCAGTTAATTACAGTTAAAAACAGCTAAAAACAAACAAACAAACAAAACAGTTAAAAACAATCAAGGGTCAGGCTTAATTTTAAAAAGAACCTTTCCAGGGCTTCCCTGGTGGCGCAGTGGTTGAGAGTCTGCCTGCCGATGCGGGGGACATGGGTTCGAGCCCTGGTCTAGGAGGATTCCACATGCCGCGGAGCAACTGGGCCCGTGAGCCAAAACTACTGAGCCTGCGTGTCTGGAGCCTGTGCTCCGCAACGAGAGGCCGCGACAGTGAGAGGCCCGCGCACTGCGATGAAGAGCGGCCCCTGCTCGTCCCAACTGGAGAAAGCCCTCGCACAGAAATGAAGACCCAACACTGCCAAAAATAAATAAATTAATTAATTAATTTAAAAAAATATATATATATATTTAAAAAAAAAACTTTCCAGAATGTTAAAAATCAATGTTACCTCAATTTAAAAAAAAGTTTTTAATAAAAAATAAATTTAAAAATAAAGTAAAGAAAAAGAAACTTTCTATCCAGTCACAATACTCATGTAGGTTTACGGGGGTAGATTCCTAGTCCCATATATAAACACTTTTTAAAAATGACCAGGAATATGGGAATCTTCTTCATTAATGCTCCTTTTTGACCATGAAGCAGTTCTGTTAAGACAGAACTTCTCTACTCAATAAATTGCTCTAAAGTACCATTTGCCCTGCCCTAAAGGAATTAGTTTGATCCAAAAGAAACTGATAAGAGCTAGAGAATGTGGAAACCAACAGTTCAGCAAGTTAACAACAGTTACATGCCATTCACTTCCAAGGAAAAAAACAACACAACTGCCAACCCTATTTAAGAAAAGTACGTTTTCTATCTCACAGGCCAGGTCTTGACCTGAGTGATTTACAGGCAAGCCAAGCCTCAGTGAACAAGGCCAGGCTTCTCACAAACGCACCTGCCCGGTCCCCTCCACCGCTCTCACACCCATCTCCCGTCTTCATACACTCAGAGGAGGGTGAGCCTGAATGAAGCAAAACTTTCCAACTCATCTATGTGTCATCTTCCCCAAGCTCTATATGAAGCTCGAGATGAATACAAAGGCACAACACGCATACCACAAATTTAATATTTAGTTTCCTTCCAGGATCAAATGTACTTATAATATTGTGTAATATTTACCTAGAAGGATCTCCTTAGCATTTGGTGAAACAGTAGATAAAGATTAAAGCCTTACTCATTGAGAAATTATTAAGTGTTCACTCTGACATGTTTAATCTTACCAAGTTTCAAAATACTAAAAAATCAGAAAATTTCCCTTTGCAGTCTTGGAGATATTTGTCCTTTCTTTCTCAGGAATCGGAGTAGAACTTTTGTGAAAAGCAGCAGTCTAAGCAGATCATAGCAATGGGAAATTCCTTTATGGGAATTTAACTTTTAAAACTCCAAATGAAGACATGTATTTGCAGTAGGCAACCTGAAGACAAAATACCATGCTCAAACAAAATGAGCTGGGGAACAGGCCTGCTAGGGAGCAGCTCCATTTGTTATCAATTCTTTGACCTCTCCGAGCTGGGTCTGAGGCCCAAAATACGCAGAGCAGATTTCAGCAGAGTTGCCTGAAGGCCTGTATCTGCAAACAGGAGGGAGGGCTGGGGCAGAGGGGCAGGAGAGGAGGGGGAGGAGGTTCAGACCCCAGGACCACAAGCGGGCCTCAGGCTTTTGTTCCAAATGTGAGCAGATCCATTGAAGGGCTTTGAGCAGAAGAGCCACAGGGTCTGATTTACATTTGAAAAGGACTGTTCTGGCTGCTGGTTGAGATCAAACTGGGTGGAGAAACAAAAGGATGGCGTGGACCTCGCAGGCAGTAGAGGAGGGGTGAGAAGTGATCAGATGCAGGATATAATTAGAGGGGAAGATGCAAGATGTAAGAGGAAGACAAAGGTACATCTCTACCTCGTTTCATAAATAAAAATAAATTCCAGATTGTTCGATGAGTTAAGGTAAACCATTGAATTGAAAACTAGGTAAGGGCTACAAACAATTTACAAAACAAGAAATACATGCAAATAACCATACCAAAAGATTTCAACATCACTAGTAATACGAATTGCACTATATAAATACAAATTAGGAAAAAAAAAAAAAGGATGCTTTCCCCCCTGCTCTGATTAGAAAAGAAATTTAAAGATAATCGTAGTGGTACGGATAGTATTCCCCAAATTCATGTCCACCAGGAACCTCAGAGAGTGACCTTACTTGGAACAGGGTCTTTGCGTATGTAATGACTTAAGATGAGATCATAGCAGATTAGGTGGGCCCTAAACTCAATGGCTGGGGTCCTTCTAGGAAGAGGAGAGGACACACAGAGATACAAAAGCATGGGAGAGGCCATGCGACAATGGAGGCTAGACTAGAGTGATGCAGCTGTAAGTCAATGACTACCCAGGACTGTCAGAGCATCAGAAGTAAGAAGCAGCAAGGGAGAATCCTTCCCCAGAGCCTTCAGAAGGAGCACAGGCCTGCTGACACCTTATTCTGACTTCTAGTCTCCAGAACTGTGAGAGAATAAATTTCTGTTGTTTAAAGCCCCCAAAATTGTGCTACTGCAGCCCTGGGAAACCAGTACAGTAATATATGATGTTACCGCGAGTGTGGGAGGCAGTCAAGTCTCGTTCCCCATTGGCAGAGCCTAAGTCAGGGGTACAACCTTTGGGAAAGACCGTGTCACAGTGCTTACACAGTTCTAAATGATCAGATCTCTTGGACCAGGAATCCAATTTGAGAGATTTATATTCAGCAAATAATTAGCAATGTGTGCAAAGATTTAAAAAGAAGAATGTTCATCCAAGGGTTACAATTGGAAAGAATATAAACGTTCAAAAATTTGGAATTAGTCAAGTAAACTATGGTGTAAACTTACAATGAAGTATCACGTTGCTATTGAAACGGACCTTGATTGGAAGACAGTTTGGTAGTTTCTTACAAAACTAAACATATTCTTACCATACAATCCAGCAATCACACTCCTTAGAATTTACCCAAGTGAGCCGAAAACTTAGGTCCACACAAAAACCTGCACATGGATGTTTACAGCAGCTTTATTCATAATTGCCAAAACTTGGAAGCAACCAAGACGTCCTTCAGCAGGTGAACGGATAAGCTTTGGTACATCCAGACAATGGAATATTATTCAGCAAAAAAAAAAAAGAAAAAGAAAAAGAAATGCACTATCAAGCCACAGAAAGACATGAAAGAAGCTTAAATGCATATTACTAAATGAAAGAAGCCAGTCCAAAAAAGGCTACATAGTATATGATTCCAACTATATGACATTCTAGAAAAGGCAAAACTACAGAGATAGTAAAAAGATCAGTGGTTACCAGGGGTAAGGGGGTTGGGGAGAGAGATTAAAAGGTGGAGTGGAGCACAGGACATTTTTAGAGTGGGGAACTATTCTGTATGATACTGTAATGGTGGGTACATGTCATTACACCTTGTCCAAACCTACAGAATGAACAACACAAAGAGTGAATCCTGGGACTTCCCTCATGGTGCAGTGGTTAAGAATCCGCCTGCCAATGCAGGGCACACGGGTTCGAGCCCTGGCCCCGGAAGATCCCACATGCCATGGGGATGCAACTAAGCATGTGCACCACAACTACTGAGCCTGCACTCTAGAGCCCACGCGCCACAGCTACTGAAGCCCGCGTGCCTAGAGTCCAGGCTCCGCAACAAGAGAAGCCACCACAATGAGAAGCCCGCGCACCGCCGCGAAGAGTAGCCCCCACTCGCTGCAACTAGAGAAAATCTGCACACAGCAACGAAGACCCAATGCAGCCAAAATAAATAAATAAATAATTTTTTTAAAAACCCCGAAGTAAATACTAATGTAAACTATGGATCTGGGGTGATAATGAGTTATCAATGTCAGTTGATAGTACCCTGATGTGGCTGTTGATAGTGGGGGCGTGAACACACGTGGGGACAGGGAGCATATGGGAAAACTCTGCACTTTCTGCTCAATTTTGCTGTGAACGTAAAGCTGCTCTAAAAAATAAAGTCTATTAATTTTTTTTTAATTTGAAAGAAAAAATGATCTTGAAAAAATATTTAAAGCTAAGAATATTCAAAATATGTGATGCATTGTTAACTGGAAACAGAATATAGAAACGACCTACAGTCAGATTCTAATTTTGTTTTTAGAAGGAATATATATATTCATGTACTATTAGAGATAACACAGAGAACACTCAAATATTAATAATGGTTATCTCTGAGTGGTGGGATTCACACGATTTTTATGTTTTTCTTTGTGATTTCTTGTATTCTCCAAAATTTCTACAATAAACATGTATTACTTTCGTAGTCAGGAATGTAGAGTTCATGTCATTTACAAGTAATAACCAATGCAGGGGTCTAAGAAACCTAAGAACATTAATCTGAGAAAAAACAAACGTCCTTTAAACTCCTTTTCTTCTACTAAGCAGCCTGCCTACCTCTTCAGGGATGCTGAAATCCATGGAGTATGAACAACCTCTGATTCCCTTGCTTGCACAACGAAGTTTCCTGGAATATTCACCCGCTCTATCTTCCATTCCTCTGTCACTTACTGCTCTTTAAAAATAGAACTGAGAACAAAAGTGCTCTTGAAAACTAAAAATATGGGAGAAGGGGAAAAGGAATCAATGGAAATTTGGAAGATAAAGTTGTGAAATTATCTCAGAAAGCAGAAAAAATAAAAGGATAAGGGAGGTGGGAAATAGAGATAAAAAGAGAGAGAAATTAAAAGATAGTCCAACAGTCCCAACAAGAGAGGAAGAAAACACCACTAAACAACTTCCCAAAGTCTGGAAGATATTTTCTGGTTTCAAGTTTCTACTTGGAAGTTTCAAGTGCCCATCACAATGAATAAAAAAAAGACCTACTTCACAGCACATCAGAATACTGGGGATAAAGAGAATTTCCTAAAATTTTCCACAAAAGAGGGAGGAACAGGAACACCCAAAGGGTTGAAGATGAAAACTCCATTTAGGGACAAGACTGGAAACTGGAAGGTTGCAGAATGAGGGGGAAGTGACCTCTGCCCTGGAATGGTACCCCCAGCAACCATCCAGTGGGTGGGTGACAGGGACATTCTCGAACATTCAGTTTACCAAATCCTTTGACACGACAGCAGCTGACGGCCTACTCAACAACCATCCTCCTCTGTTTTTGCTAACAAACCCTGACTTTATTCCTCTATTAAGTGGTCATCCGTTTTGCAGGAAGCGGGGGCATCGGCCCCAGGAAGGCAAATTCTTCCTAGAAACCAGTTATGGCGATTCCATTCCCTGTGCTATGGCCTGAGATGTGAACTAAAGTTGGCGAAGAGGTTTTGAGAAAAGGATTTTCTGGCCTTTAAAAAGAGGCTCAGCAGAGAAAATGGTTCATTTTTCGCTTCTGGATATTGTCTACATATGACACTTGAAACATGGCAGGCACCTCGGAGCTGGTCCATGAGCCCAAATCCTCACACAGAAGCCCAAAGAGTTGAACGTTTGAAAGAATCTATGTTTGAAGATATCACTAAGCTGACCCTGCACCAGCTCCTGACTTATCTGATATAGTAAATGTCCTTTCTGTTTAGTCACTTGCAGTTGGCTCCTACCTGTAGCTGAAAGCATCATAAACTGAGATGTCCCCATTCTGTCCCCAGAACGCCAATGGTGGTAGCCTCACTGGAGCCAGGAACAGGAGAGGTGAGGGAAACCCCTGGAATGACAGTGAAATGACGCCCAAGGAAAACAGCCGTGCAAAGGCCTAGGGATAATACATGTGACTGGAGCCAGAGGACGGGCTCCAAGCAGGGTCCCCAGGGAAAACCCACAGATGTGCAGTTTGTGACCACATGAAAAATAACATTAAGGAGGACTCTGTAATTTGCTTACCAGTTTAAAAAGACATAATAATAGCTGCATAGAAAATTAAGTAAATAAAAAGATGAGGGAATTTTTAAGTCCAAGGAAAACAAAAATTTGCACAAGAAAGGAGAAAATGGTCATAATACCCTACTTGGTCAGCAGTGAGTAATATTTATATAGTCACACTATATAGTGTCAGAATTCTGAGAGGGAAGTTAGAAGAGGGAGGGGAGCACAGGGAGGGGGCTTCCCCCTCATCTTCCACAAGAGAACGGCAGCAGAGAATGTCTAACGTAGTCACACAAGAGACATGGCAACAAGCACGTTACCTAAAACGTGGAGGTAAGTTCCACAGAAAAGTTAAAGGTATTTAATCTTTGAATGTTTCTGAAAGTTGAAGATATTTAATCCTGTAGTACTCTGTAACGTATTAAACCATACGACTATATTACCATAGTGTAATAAAGAACCTGTCTGGTCTTCGTCCCGGGTTTCTGGCATGGAGCGTGCACAACCCTTAGCATCTCCTGAATGACAGGAGTGTCTCTGTTACGCTCACGTGGTAACTCCCTGGATGGGGATGGCTTCCGGCTGAGGGCTGGGCACCAGGAAGACCAACTCTGTGATGAGAGGGCTGGCGGGACTTTCTGCTGCCTGACCTCCACGGAAGGAGGAGAGGGCTGAAGGCTGATTTCAATCACGTGGCCCATGATTCAGTCAATCGCGCTTCTGTGATGAAACCCCAGTAAAATATCTGGACCCTAAAACTCAGCAGAGCTTCCTGGTTGGTGAACACACAGATGTGCCGGGAGTGTGATGCTCGCTGACTCCATGAGGAACGGCACAGAAGCTCTGCATTCCTTCCCAGACGTCAGCCTATGCATCTCTTCATTGGGCTGGTCCTCTTTTTAATAAGACTGCAATCATAACTACAGTGCTTTCCTGAGTTTTAAGCACTGTTCTGGTAAGTTATCTAGCCTGAAGGGATCATGGGAACCCCCTCACTTATAGCCACTTGGTCAGAAGTGCAGGTGGCATCTGAAGTATTGGAAATCTTTTTGGCTACCAGGCCCTGTAACTTGTGGGGTCTGTGCTAATTCTGGGTGGTTAATTCCTGAATGGAATGGCAGGAGACCCAGTTAGGCCTGGTACAGAATAGTTACTTTGCTAAATTAATTTTTTAAAGGAAAAAAGCGTAAACCTCATCAGCCTAATCATTGGAGGGTTCTGTGGCATGTGTATGAAGGCCCACCCAAGGGTGGAGGACCACAGCTGTGGCAACACTGCTGCTGGCCAGTGAGCACTCACGGCAGGGAGCATGCCTGGGGTGGGTGGGGCAGGGAATGCAGGCCTCGTTTCTGAACGAGGATGCAGAAAAGGAGGCTTCTTGAGACTTTTCATTTAATTCCACATTCTTCAAAACAAATGTCCAGTAGTCCCCTTGTGGCTGCAGTTGGCCAAAGGTAAAGTAAAAAAAGCAGCTTGGGGCTTCCCTGGTGTTGGAGTGGTTGAGAGTCCGCCTGCCGATGCAGGGGACACGGGTTCGTTCCCCGATCCAGGAGGATCCCACATGCCGCGGAGCGGCTGGGCCCGTGAGCCATGGCCGCTGAGCCTGTGCGTCCGGAGCCTGTGCTCTGCAACGGGAGAGGCCACAACAGTGACAGGCCCGTGTACTGCAATAAAACAACAACAAAAAAAAAACCACAAAAACAAACAAAACAAAACAAAAAAAAGCAGCTTGTCCTTGGTATCCTGTGTTCTCCAGGCCTTCCTTCCTCTGCCTTCGGGGAACCTCAGCATCCATCTGAGCCAAGCCCGCTGAGCTGGGCCTCTCCAGGCCACTCTCCTTCTCCTCCGAAGTCTCCCTTCCCCTGCCATCCTCCTCCCCTTTAGACCTGGTTTTGGCTATCTGGTAGTGGGAAACTCATTTATTCATTCACAAATAAAAACAAGTGACTGCTTTATATAGTTGTTAACTTTTTAAAAGAAAAGACTAGGTAATTTAAAAGAGATATTTCAGAGCTTCCCTGGTGGCGCAGTGGTTAAGAATCCACTTGCCAATGCAGGGGACACGGGATCGAGCCCTGGTCCAGGAAGATTCCACATGCCACGGAGCAACTAAGCCCGTGCACCACAACTACTGAGCCTCCGCTGTAGAGCCCATGCTCCGCAACAAGAGAAGCCACCACAATGAGAAGCCCTCGCACCGCAATGAAGAGCAGCCCCCATTTGCTGCAACTAGAGAAAGCCCACATGCAGCAACAAAGACCCAACACAGCCAAAAATAAATAAATAAAAACTTATAAAAAAAAAAAGGTGATATTTCAGAGGGAAGAGATTCTGATGCTCTTCAAACCAATTTAGGGACAAACTGGTTAGGAGTCAAAACCAAAATCATCCTTCCTGGTGCCAAGAATCTCAGCAGCTCTGGGTGTAAGACTGGCCTCCGCCGTACACGGGCTGCTGCTGCTCCCAGGACACTGGGCCCGGGCAACTCCCACTTGCACACCACGCACACATAACATTCTGAGGGGAGCTGGGCGCCCCTTCCCACCAAGCATAATGTCTCTGTGCACTGGCGCCAAGCTCGAGTCTGCAGATTAGAACCCAGGTCCCCAAGGGGTGCAGTGGCTGAACCCTTCCAGGGCTAGCCACGGCTGTCAGGGCCCGGGGAGGCCTGGGCTTCACAGGGAACCCATCCATGGGTTACGGTGTAGCAGGCAGAGGTGGGAAATTAAGTAAGCTCTTTAAGAGTTCTTTAAGTCTTCATCGTTTATGTCTGTCAAAGCAGAGTTTCTAGAAGGATCCAGATTCATGCTCCACAAAGGGCTGAGATATCTGCACTGAAATCGGAAAATGCTCTAAGAGCAACGTGATATTTGTTTGTTTGTACTACTAGAAACCAATGGAGAAAACGCCTTATCTGGAAACACAATCTGAACTTTTACTCACCTCCCCAAATCTAAATTGATATCTAATACCCACTTTCCTCGCAAAACAATAGCAGGCAGTGGGGACAGAGCCTTTCATAGTAAGAAATGTTATAATGTCATAGAAACCTGACACGATATAGATAATGGGACTTATTTTCTGTCCACTCACTTTCTCTTTAACATCAAAGCCTGCTTACATTGCTAAATACTGCAGTGGAAAGACTGACCTTACTATGTTCACTCCACCCAGGTTCATTGCTACAGTTACCTGAATGTGTGCCAAAGCGCCCGGCCTATCGCTTGGAAACCCTACATGCAGCCCTGTTTTTGAACACTTTTACCACTCCCTTAACCTTTCCACTTTAAAAATATTTTCTGATATTTTGTTTACTTTTATATTTTAACCACTGTTCGTATGAAAGAAAGCATTTTAATTAAATCAAGCAATGGAGCTCATGCTTACTACCTGCATGTAGATGTTCTATAATATTTTATTAAAGTCGAAAAGACATACATCGTAGTATACAGCTCTAACAACCTTGCTAGTAATGCTAGTGACACAAATGGACTTATGAGTCTGTTTTCAGAAGTCCTGATATGTATAATGACCAACATCAACCCCCATCCCAACGGCTCTGAAGACATGAGACTCATCAGCTCCTCTCCTGCAAACATAAGCAGGAGACACAGACACCACATCCTCAGTGATGTGTAACAGGTTGCATGAAAGGAGAGCAAGACATGCCCTGAGCCCGGATCGGTGGGAGGGACACCTGAGAGCAGGGGTGCCCAGGACTGGTCGCTGGCTGCCACCTGCAGCCCCAGGTGGCTCTGCTGCTCTCAGAGCACATGGGGCAAGTAAGCCAGGCCATGAGGATCTCAAGGAGCACGGAGGCAGACAGAGTGAAGATGAGGGGACACTCTCTCTCTAATTCCTTCCCCTGCGGAGGTGTCTCCTGCAGTAGTTAAGAATCTGCCTGCCAATGCAGGGGACATGGGTTCAAGCCCTGGTCCGGGAAGATCCCACATGCCGCGTAGCAACTAGGCCTGTGCGCCACAACTACTGAGCCTGAGCTCTAGAGCCCATGAGCCACAACTACTGAGCCTGTGAGCCACAACTACTGACGCTGTATGCCAGAACTACTGAAGCCTGCGCACCTAGAGCCCGTGCTCTGCAATAAGAGAAGCCACCGCAATGAGAAGCCCACGCACCGCAATGAAGAGTAGCCCCCGCTCGCTGCAACTAGAGAAAGCGCACACACAGCAACGAAGACCCAACACAGCCAAATTAATTAATTAATTAATTTTTAAAAAGAACTCATTAAAAAAAAAAGACGATCTTGTGAGTGACAATCATGTCATCAGAGCTTTGAAAAAGTAGATGCTTTAAACAGACGGAGAAGGGGAGGGTAAGTAGATAAGCATTCTAGGTACAGGAACTTCAATGAGTTGGCAAAAAGCTATGCAAACTCACAGTATGTCAGGCAGGAGAAAGTTCGTGAAAGCGGGGAAGCCAAAAAAATGGGACAGAATTAGGTGATGGAGTTCCCTACAGACCATGAGGAAGAGACTAGAATTTATTCTACAAAGACAGTCAAGTTTTTAAGCAGGGGAGGGACATTATTACATCTACTTTGGAAAGATAGCCTTGGTGAAAATATGGAGGATTTATGTGTTGCAGGAGCTATCAGAGACAGGAAAATGGCCCTGACGAGGTTTTCTCAACCAGGGTCTGCGAATCTCTCGAGATGACTGAAAAATTGTGTGTGTGTGAGTGTGTTTGTATGTGTGTACACGCGTGAGTATACGCGCTTTCTCAGGAAGAGGGTCTATGCTTTCATCAGATACTTAAGGGGTCACAATCTCAAAAAAGGTGAAGAACTAGAGTTAACACTCATGCGCACAGTGATGGGGAAGGAGCAGTATGTGTGGAGAGAACAGAGTAAATTCCTGAGAGTCTTTGTAAAGACTGCATTTCTGGACCTGCAATCAGCTAGTGGGTGAGAGTGAGAGGAGAATTTAATGATGACAGTAAAGATCCTAAAGATTCTAGCTCAGTGATTCGGAAAGTGTGAGGAGGAGAGGAACAGAGGGGGTGTCCTTACACTAAGAACAAAAATAATAACAATTTCACTTCAAAGAATCAAATACTTAATATTTTCACTTAGCTGGAGGTTTTGGCCCATTTTTATGGGCCAAAGTATTTCTGGCTAAAGACAGAGATAAGATGAACTGCAGAAGACTCTGTTTGCATATAAAAATAAAAAGCAGATGAGAAAACAATCTTCAAAGTCTTTTCCAGAGTGGTTTCTCTTTCCGTATTCTCATGGCATCAGGAAACCTCAGGGAGATGGCAACGAATTTAGCATACATAAGTAAAGTAAGCTAAAGACAGCAGTCCAGAGAGTTACTTTTTTTTCAAATGTAAAAACTTTTTGTATTACTTGAGGTTTTCACAAATTAGGGATTTGACTCTCCAGTGTGGATTACCCCTTGAATGAGTATAGGTTCACCCTTGTTTTTATACACATACCATGTATGATGAAACAAATTCACGTCTTTAGTAAACCTTTGTTAAGCATACCCTTAAGGCCCTTTTCAGTGTCCCCTTCTCTGTATCCCAACCTCCAAAGTTAAAATAGTCACTGACACACAGCAGGTGCTCAAAGTTGGGTCCAGAACAATGTAATTTCTCACCTCTAGCTTTTCAATTTCTAAGTAAAACAAAAATTTCTATGGATTTAGAAACCAATTTCAAAGCTATCTGCTTTTGTTACATAAGTAAGACATGGAAGAATTCCAACTGTAAAATAACCCCATACTGGCCTAATATGTGTTCCATTACAGGAGCCAGCAAAGTGGTCCAAGGACCATGGAGCCAAAAGGTCCAGGTGTGCTTGTTTAAAATGCAGATTCCTGGGCCCCCACCTAGACTCATAAGTCAGAATCCCTGCAGTGGGGTGGGGAGTCCAAATGGTACAGTCACCCCCACATGTTTCTTGCTCGCAGGAGTCTGAAAGCCACTGGTCTAAGAAATAGGTGGTAGGGAGAGAAAGAGCGGGGTGAGGACTAGCAGAAAAAACCAGTACATCTAGAAAGACAACAGAGAAAACCCGCCTGTGGGTCTGGCAGGAGGTGGTGGGGTTAGAGCACCACAAACTTTGATCTCCGGGACAGTCAAGGAAACTGGTCCCACAGATTTCCTTCCCGACTGTTCTTAAAGAAACGATTCTTCTGTGACTTTTTCTGATTCCACTACCTCTGAACTGGCTCTGCTGTTTGAAAACCTGTAAGTCAAGGGCTGTAAGAGAAGACGCGGCAGAAGAGGCAGGAGTAAGCACACTGTTTCACTCACCCTCACTCCCCCCCACCCCACCGCCCACCATGGAGACCTCGCCAGCGGGTCTCCCACTGTCACAACGCCGCGCTCAGGGCCAGCACTGAAGCGCACCTCCTGCCACTGCACCCGCTGACCCAGGCCCCCGCTTTCTCTCAAGGAGGCCCTCAGGGGCCACACAGTCTGGCTGCAAAGGAGTTTGAAGCCAAGTTTACAGAGAGCTTCACATGGCCTGGGAAACACTCATTAAAACTGGGGGAGTGGAGCCCGCGTTCACTCTATGAGCGGTTCTCAAACTTCAGCCGGAGTCAATGTCACCTGGAGGGGTGGGTTTCCGATACAGCAGGTGTGGGCACATCCGAGATCCTGCATTGCTAACCAGCTCCCGGTGCTGCTGCTGCTGGTTCAGGGCTGGCCCTCTGAGAACCGCTGGGCTTCACTGTCACCTCTGCTGACGCCTCCTCTTTACCACCGAACAGCTTGTTTATCAGGCAGTTTTTTGGCACATGCCAGGGAAAATGTAGATCTAGAGCCAAAAAAACACTTTAGCCCTGAGTGCTAAAGGAGTAAGCAAGGGTCAGGCAGCCGTGTCCGGACACAAGGTTCCAGCAGAAGAGGAGGAGGGAGAGGGAGCAGGGCAAAGCGGGGTGGGCCGCAGAGGGATGAGAAAGGGACGGAGAACGGCTTTGGGAAGGGGTGCCTTCCCTTACCCTGGAGTCCTGGAAGGGCCTGAAACTGCGTGAAAAGGCTGCAGGTCTATGTGTATTTTTTTCCTGCAAAGAGTCCATAGTTTCCTCATGGTCTGTGCCCCCAGAAAAGTTTGTGATCTTCTGCTCTGAGCCAAGCTTCCTCAGAACAGGGCAAATGCGAGTGACAGAGCCCACCATCTGGCCCATGTGCCACCCAGTCTGCTCCCGTTCTGGGCAAATCAGACCATCCCCAGCCAGAAGAGGGAGGCCTTTCAGGTACCCAAGGCTGCAGGCCCCTCCGAGGCCCTGATTTAGCGTTCTGGCCATCCCTACATTTAAGAGCCTCCCCTGCCCTCAGAGGCTCCTGTGCCCGTAACCTGGAAGAGGCTGCTTTATAGAGAACTGCCCAAACGGCTCTGTTTGCTCTGTCTGACCCACCTCCCAGGACCGAGGGTCCAGAAAGCGCAGCCTCGGGAAGCCTGGAGAAAGCTAAAAGGCGAAGGCCAGCGAGTCTGTGTTAAACAGACAGGCACTGACGGGCAGACACCCTGACAGTGTCAGAACGCACAACGGTGCCAGGGGCTCTCTGCTTGTGGATTCAGGCTCAGCCACGCAGGGCAGGCCCCGGAGGAAGAGCCTGCCTGGTTGGGAGGCCAGGGAAGGCTGCTCCTGGAAGGAGCCAGCTGCCACGTGGAGCTGAGAGGGGCCAAGAAAGGAGACCTCGGGGAGCGAGTGCGGCTCCCAAACGCTCACATCCACACTAGACAGCAGGGCCCTCCTACCCAGACTCCACGCAGCAGCTCAGCAGATCCACCACCGCCCTCACCTCCTCGGTGAGGAATCACACCCGCCCAGGACCGTGGCCCACAGCGCCCTCCCCCGCCGCCTGCAACACACATGCACACCAAGCATGCCTGCACACACACACACAGACACACGCAGGCACACACACTTCCACTCTTAGCAGCCGAGCTCTATGAATACAACCTTAGCCGACTTCACTGTTCCATTTGTACTTATTACTGTAACTGATGAACGGGTGCAAAAAGAATTGTTCAATGAATGCTTTGGAAGCACCTGATGAAGGCAAATTACTAAAAAAAAGAAAAAATGCTGCCAAATTTAGCGTGGAAGAGATTAACTGTAAAAAGGAGGAAGGGAAATTATTAAAAGTCATGAAGCCTATCAAGGTCTTTCCACTTTAAAGAAAACCCACCTGCACTATGGCTGTGCTTCACGGAAAAACAAAGAGGCAGAACTAAGCAAATCTATATTCAAACAAAAGGCCTGGGAGCTACATCCAAAAACTGGTAAATAAATGTGCATTTATAGGTACTTAATTAATATAAAATGTTTAAGGAGCATATGGAACATTTTTTTATGATTTTCTGCTCAACATTTTTTGCAATTTGCTGGCCAACTACCATAGGAATTAACCAAAAACCTAGCAATTCTCCAATTCCTCTTCCTTTTATTAATTAATTAATTAATTAGGCTGCATCTGGTCTTAGTTGCAGCATGCAGGATCTAGTTCCCTGACCAGGATCAAACTCGGGCCCCCTGCATTGCGAGCATGGAGTCAGCCACTGGACCACCAGGGAGGTCCCTCCAATTCCTCTTCTGCAGGGATTCACCCCACCCCACATGACCAGCTGCTCTCCCTTTCAACTGGAAAATCCTTGGCCCTGTTACCAGACTGTACCAAAGATGATTTGCAAACCATGCAATCTCATTTACTGTGCTCTGCGTTTAGCTTTACTTGATAAAAAGGATTTTAGGGCTTCCCTGGTGGTGCAGTGGTTGAGAGTCCGCCTGCCGATGCGGGGGACACGGGTTCGTGCCCCGGTCCGGGAGGATCCCACGTGCCGCGGAGCGGCTGGGCCTGTGGGCCATGGCCACTGGGCCTGCGCGTCCGGAGCCTGTGCTCCGCAGCGGGAGAGGCCACAGCAGTGAGAGGTCCGCGTATCGCAAAAAAAAAGAAAAAAAGAAGAAAAAAAAAAAGGATTTTATATTAAAACTTAAACCTTAACCACTGCCAAACCTTCCTTAACCTTACCTAATAAGATTTCATAAAACTTAGAACAGGATTGATAAACTGAATAAATATATGAAGAAGTCTATCAAAGCAGTTTCTTACTGCTTATTATTATTTGTATTCCAGTTACAGAATTTTAAATATTGAAGATTATCTTTAAAAAACCTTTTAAAATTAATTTGTCAATGCAAAAATTTTGATTACTTACTTTGTTTTGATATATTTCAATCTGAGATACTATACAGTAACAAAAACATTCAAGTTGCAACTACTGAAATGAAATCTGATAAGCAACCTGTCATTTTATTGAACAATTGCCTTGCTCATGTTTTTTGAAACATTTAGTTGGAGAAGCTGTCTTCCTTTAAAAACTGATGCTTTAAAATCCATGTTATTCAAATATCGTATATTAATGCATATATGTGGAATCTAGAAAAATGGTACAGATGAACGAGTTTGCAAGGCAGAAACAGAGACACAGATGTAGAGAACAAACATGAACACCAGGGGAGAAAAGCGGGGGTGCGGTGGTGGGATGAATTGGGAGGTTGGGACTGACAATATATACACTAATATGTATAAAATAGATAACTGATAAGAACCTGATGTATAGCACAGGGAACTCCACTTCGCTGTGCAGTAGAAACTAACACAACATTGTAAAACAACTATACCGAAAAAAAAAAAAATCCATGTTATAAAAAGATTACTAGGGAATAGCAGCTATTCAGTAGCTCTTCATAATGTGTTTAAACACCAATTTAATTATTCAGTACACTTCTAGCATATTTGTAAGATCTCAAGAGCACTATGGAATGCTCTGGACTGTCTTAACACACAGGATTCAATGTAACAGAGCGACTTGAGAAGCTAGAACTGGATTTCCTGACTGGTTAATGGGATCTCTTAAATTTAATCCACTGGAGGCCAACGAACGTCATCCTTAATTAAAAAAGAAAAGAGTGGTGTTATTAAAAAAACATTTACTTCAAGTGATAGGCAGCCCAAATGGAAACTACAGAGTCCTGTGAATTTTAAACCATACACAAATGCTGTTACACAAACTCATTTTTCTCCGGTCTTCAAAGTGCTGCCCAAGTTTTTTACACGTAAGCTCCTGCAGACCTGAGGGGTCTGCTTTACAATGGCTGTTGTCAATTCAAAGATGAGATTCCTTTTTAAGGATCACAATTAAAAGGGCAGATGTACCTAAAAAATGTTAATATACGGCCATCATAAGTTAGTTTTGAAACGACCTCACTACTTAATTTTAGTGTATCAGTCTACAGCATCTATTAAGCAACTGGTATAAAGCAGGGGTCTCCAACCCCCAGGCCACGGACCGGTACCAGTCCGTGGCCTGTTAGGAACCGGGCCACACAGCAGGAGGTAAGCAGCGGGCCGGCCAGCAAGCAAAGCTTCATCTGCCGCTCCCCATCACTTGCATTACTGCCTGAATCATCATCCCCCCCATCTGTGGAAAAATTGTCTTCTATCAAACTGGTCCCTGGTGCCAAAAAGGTTGGGGACCGCTGGTATAAAGCATTTTGAAACCAACAACAAACAGTGAGTGATGATGTCATGCACATGTTCCTTTTAAGCCCTTAGTCCACCTTTCCAACAGCTACTACACACACACACACAGCACACAAAGACATACACATCACACAGATCCCCCCACCACCACCAATTTTTCATGGCAACACACACCAATCTTTTTTTTTTTTTTTTTTACACCAATCTTTCATGGATATATTTATGGCTTAAATTTAGCCAGATTTTTAAAAATTTTTTATTGAAGTGTAGTTGATTTACAATGTTGTGTTAATTTCTTCTGTACAGCAAATAAATTTAGCCAAATTAATGTTAATTTCTTCTGATAACCTTGGAAGTATTTTTCAACACTCTTTAGATAATTAACAAAAAGACATTTAGGACTCAGCTCTATAAAGGTATCATTGTTGTTACTGCTGTTTTCTGTCTCCTTTAAGGAACGTTCCATGCTTATCAGGACACAGAGCTGTCACTCAGCTGTGATGAACAGACGCTGCCTTGCGGGGCCTGTCACTCAGCAGAGCCTGGGTTTAGCAGGCTCCCAGGGGATGGCTGTGCTGAGGTGGACAATAATATCAACTGAAGAGCTGGCTGAAATAAGCACTTTGAATTTTCATTTGTATGTGAGTAGATTAAAGAGATTAAAGTGGTATATCCATAATTATATCATTACAGCTATTAAAAAATAGCTATGCCGACTTCTAATTTAAAAGGTAGATAGTCCATGTATGTTATCTCTTCTCTCTCCTGAATCACTGCTCCCCGCCCCCCCGCCCCCCCAAACCCCCCACCCCGCCGCAAGAAGAGATAAAGCCACAAGGAAAACAGATCCAAATGAGTGGGAGACAGCCACACATTGTGGAAGAACAAGAAAAAGCAGAGTCATCAGCCCTGGGCCTCCAGTTTGCCTTGAGACCCAGGAAAGGCTCCGGGGTCCGGGCACCCGGACCAACCGCAGGGCAGGGGGACAGGCTGAAGACCAGGGAGTCCATGAAGGCCAAGATGTGAGGACTTGGATCCCCAGGTCCCCCCGCCCCCGCCCGGGCTGCTCAACGGCTTCAATCTGCTTGTTAGTGACTCACTCCTTCATATACACTTATAACTAAGGATTAGACAAGTTTCAGTAAAACTTTCCAACATTAAAGCCAGAAACCAAAAGAAATGAGAAAAGAGTCTTGAACATTTAAAATAGTACAAATAAATAATTTTTAGCATGGTTGTATAAAAAGATCAAACGTTGCAGACAAAAGAGAGGAATCAATATTTTCCAACGTCAAATTAATAGAGAAGAAAGGTGTTTATCAAGAAAAAAAAGAAGACCTTTCTCAAAATTAGAAAATGCCAAAGGGCTTTCTAAGAGGCCGGCCAAGATGAAAACACACCGTTTGAGGCACATCACAATGAAATGCAGCAAGAATAAAGAGAAGATGCTAAAAGCTTTCACGGAAAATAGCATGTCACATCAAGGCTTAGGAAATGGAACAGAATCAGAGGTCTCAACACCACCACTCAAGCCAGACCAGAGTAGAACAATGATTTTCAGGTTCAGAGGAAAACACTTTTCAAGCTAGAATTCCATAACTAAGCAAACTACCAACCAGGAAAGAGGCACGAAGGGCCTGGTTCACATCAGAGAGGCAGAGGAGCTGGCAACCCCAGAGCACAGCGGTCAGAGCAGGGTGTGGAGGCCTCCCACGTCCCTCAGTCACGTTCCTGAGGGTCTCCTCTGCCAGGGCTGTCTGTCGGGGGACAGAAAGAGCTCTCCTTCTCCCGGAACTTTCATTCCAAGGGGCAAGGGGCAACTAACAAACAACATACCCCGTTAGGTAAAGAGCTGAGGTAAACGAGCAGGATGGGGGACAGAGTGTGACCCAGTGGACAGAGCTCTGGGGGTCGATGAGCAAGTCAGTTAGGGGGATGCCAGGACCACCTGCTCCCATCAAGGACAAGGTTTCCCACTTGTTCCCAGCCATCTCAGCTCTTCCCGATTCTCTGGGAAGCTCTGCCTGGAGCCCAGGGACCACGCTAAGTGACCCTAGTCACCACACATCTGGGCCCTGCCAAGCTGATCCTCTGTTCCCTCCCCATGCTGTGGGGACCTTGCAAGGGAGATGGAACCCCGGACAGAAGGACACGAGCAGTTAAGTCTAAAGTGGTAAGTCCAGGCCCAAACGGGTCTAGGCAACCTGCCACCCTCTACTTCTGTAGCCCTTTATGTGTGTTTCCACAAGCCAGGGAGGGCAGAGCAGGTACCACCATCTTCCTCTACAGACCAGAGACTGAGGCCCTGCCAGGCAAGGAACTCGCCCCAGCTCACAGAACACGGCTACAGAGCCCAGACGACAACATAAACCTGCATCAGAGACCAGTCCACACCGTCTTCCCATTACTCTTCATTTTCTCCACCCAGGTAAAAATGAAGCTGAAGCTGTAAGTGGCTCACGAGAACAAAAGAGCTCCCAGTTCAGCGTTTAATAAGCTGTAACTCTGCTCCTCCGGGAACTTCTCCTTGACTTGTCGTTTTCTCGCTACCCATGGTAAGAGACAGGTACCAGAACTAGGCTAGACTTAACTCCATCTCAGATAAGAAATAACTACGATTCAGGAAAGAAAAAAAAATGCTACAGGATGGAATAAGGACAACCTGGAAGAAGAAAGATGTGTCAACGTTTGGATCACCAGCATCACCCAAGTCCCTCCTGGAGCCCAGCACCCTGGCCTTCCAAACTCCCCGCTCCCCTTCTCTCCCTGCCTGCGGGCTGCCTGGATCCTGAGAGCATCCGAGGGTGCAGGATGGGAGGGGCCGCCCAGGCCCACACGTGGAGTCAGCAGCTGGCCCTGCTGAGCAAGGAAAGCGGGGTGGCCTGTCTCCACCTGGGTCTGGCACAGCTCCCGGAGCTGACTCAAGAACTGAGTCGTCATTTGCAACCTGAAGTCAGGCAACTTCTTAGCCAGGTTTAAAACATCCTGTATTTCTACAGCATCTCACAGTTAAACAGTACTTTCACATTTAATCCTCAAAACTCCTGCCTGAGAGAAGCACAATGGTGTCTGCAATTTATCTGAAATAAGTCAAAAAAGTAAAATGGATGGATGGATGGGTGAATGGATGGATGGATGGATGGAGGGATGGATATGTAACAAAACAAGTAAAATGATCATGGTAGAAACCAGGTATCGGACGTATGAGTATTCACTGTAACATGCTTTCATCTTCAGTGTATTTTTGAGATTTTTCATGATAAAATCTTGGGGGTGGCTCGCCCTGAATAATTTCAACATCCATGTGAATGATTAACTCAACAACCTGGCGTCCAGCTTTGTGACCCTCAATACCTGGGGGGCTCCCTCAGCTCACAGACCTTATCCTCACGCAGAGCAGCGCTGCCTGTAAAGACGATGCTGCTTCTTCAGACCAAATTCCTCTCATTCCAGCTCACTGTCCTCACCCGCGCTTCCGCCTCAGGAAGAGGCTGAGGGCCCCAACCCCGCCTTTCTCCACGATTTCTCTTTCTTCCATGCCCAGCAGAGACCCCGTGGATCATTAACCAGCCACGCACACTCTTATCAGCTCCCTCAGCAACTTCCCTGAAAACAAGCAGGGCCAGGCACTGTTAGGTACTAGGGATGCAGAGGCAGGAAAAAACCTAAACAGCTCTGCCTCTGGGGAGCTTCTCTGGAGCTGAGCAGCCAGACGTCCAGCAAGCTGTTCAAGCAGGGACAGGGCCGGGGGGGGGGGGGACCCAGCTCCCACCCTCACCCTTGGCCCCCGGCAGGCCCCGGGGCACACTTGCCTCTCCTGTGGTGGACCTCCTCTTTTCCATGGTCCATATCTTCCAGGAGAGCTTACTTTACTCTCATTTTGATAGAGCATGCCTCTCAACTGCTTCAACACTTTTTATTATGAAATATTTAAAATATACTCAAAAGTAGAAAGAAATGTATGATTAAATGCATCCCTCAAACTCAGCAACATCAAGATTTTGACAGGGACTTCCCTGGTGCTGCAGCGGTTAAGAATCCACCTGCCAATGCAGGGGACATGGGTTCAAGCCCTGGTCTGGGAAGATCCCACATGCCACAGAGCAACTAAGCCCGTGTGCCACAACTACTGAGCCTGTGCTCTAGAGCCCGCAAGCCACAACTACTGAGCCCACTTGGCACAACTGCTGAAGCCCGTGCGCCTAGAGCCCGTGCTCTGCAACAAGAAAAGCCACCGCAGTGAGAAGCCCGCACACCACAATGAAGAGTAGTTCCCGCTCGCCACAACTAGGGAAAGCCCACGCACAGCAACGAAGACCCAATGCAGCCAAAAATAAATTTAAAAAAAAAAAGATTTTGACATATTTGCTTCACTATCTCATTTTTCTTTTTCTTTTCATTCTTTGCTGAAATACTTTAAAGGAACTCTCAGCTTTTCGATATGCCTCTAAAAATGTGGAATTTGAAAAACATACCACAATGTCACTATCACATATAACAAAATTAAACATAACTTCTTGCTAGCATATAATACTTAGTCCACAATAAAAATATCCTGATTGTCTGAAAAATGTCTTTTTACCCAAACAGGTTTTAAGCAGGATCCAAGCAGGGTCCCCGTATTTGTTCCCTGTAGCTGCAGGTCTCTTAGGTCTCTTAGGGCCTCTGTAACCCAGGAGTCACCCCCACCCCCCACCATCTTTGTTCATTTAATGCCATTAATTCATTGCATTTGTTCCAGCTGACCTGGACTTCTCTGCTTGTTTCCTCACCGTGTCATTTGTTTAATTTATTCCTTTCTCTCCATGTCTTCTGCAAATAGAATTTAGCTCCAGCAGCACGATTAAACTCAGGGTACAGTGTTTGGCATGTATGATTCTCGGGCAGCGCACTGTGCTTCCTCCTGCATCTGATCGGAAGGCCTGCAGTGTTGCAGGCACCTATCCTAGGATCCAGCAGTGGACTGAGCTGGTGATGGCCTGGACTCTGCACCGTGAAGCCCCCTCAACCTTTCACCCAGTGCTTTCACTACCTCCATCTGTTACCTCACCAAGGGTCGTACAGTGACGATTTTCTAAGTCTACCATCCTTTCCACAGCTCAGAGCTGGAATTCTTCTACAAAGAACAACTTTCCCTTGTGAGTTACAGTTATTTACCTGTATTACAGTTCATAACACAAAAGGCAGGACAAGGGCACAATTCTTTCCTTTTACTTACTAACTTTCAGAGTAAGACTACGACCCTAATTCTGAAATAATCCAATAGGGCCCAATGAGTTGTTTGACTTTCTCTCTTTTTTAAAGTATTCTTATAAACTCACAGGATTTTACATATTCTTTGTTTTAATTAATTGCATTTTTATGTGTGTGACTCCCAAACAGCCCCATCTTTGTCTGATGAGAGCTCCTTCATGTTGGGTCCTATGTCTCTTGACATGACCCCATTAGTCTTTAGTAACTTCTTGGCTTTCTGGCACAATAAAATGTTCCAGGCTCATCCTGAATATTTCCTGCCCAAACCAGAACTGGCCACTCCTCCAAGGAGCCCTGGCTAGATGCTACAGTCTGGGTGATGGATGTGTTCACTGCTACAGTTATCACCGCTTCTAGGACTGTTGTGTAAAGAGAGGTAGGAGAAATAATTTTAATTTAAAAAAATCAGTTCCGGGCTTCCCTGGTGGCGCAGTGGTTGAAAGTCCGCCTGCCGATGCAGGGGACACGGGTTCGTGCCCCGGTCCGGGAAGATCCCACATGCCGCGGAGCGGCTGGGCCCGTGAGCCATGGCCGCTGAGCCTGCGCGTCTGGAGCCTGTGCTCCGCAACGGGAGAGGCCACAACAGTGAGAGGCCCGCATACCACAAAAAAAAAAAAAAAAAAAATCAGTTCACACTGATATTTCCAATTGAGATTTCACATCACAGGGGTTTTATTTAAGATCTGCCAAAACAGAAGATTTTTAACTCTTTCTTTCCAAGTTGTAGGCTTCTCACATTCCTGACTTTAAAAGGAAGGCCTCTAGTTTTTCCCCACTAAGTAAGGTGCTGACTTTGGGGTGTGTGTGTATGCATGCACGTGAGAACGTTTAATCATGCCAGGCTACTACGCACTGAGTCCTATTTTAAAACTGAGTATTTTTAAAGGGATGAGTGTTGAATGTTGTTAAATGCTTTTTTGGCATCTATGAAGATGATCACGTAATTAATTTTTTTTCCTTAAATCTACTAATCTAATCTGATAAACTACATGAATGGATTAATAAATCACATTTGAATTCCTGGAATAAACTGTACTTGATCATGAGCTATCTTTTTTATGTACCATCAGATTATATTTGTTAGCATTTTACTTAACATTTTTAAAGTCTCCATCAGACTTTAGTATTAATGTTATATTCACTTCATTAAAAGAATTTGGAAAGGAGAGGGGAGCGGCGATCTGAGAGGACGCTGAGCCTGTGACCTCTTTCTTTCTTTTATTTAACATAAAACCGGTGTGTCCACCCACAGGGCCCCGCGGCCAGGCGGACCCAGTGCAGACGGGCTAGCTCACCTGGCCCCTTGGAAGGGGAGGTGGAGCTGCACTAGGAGAACGAGTGAGCCCCTCCACTACTTCCTCTCCTGGAGTTTGGAACTGTCAAGCTCCAGCTCCCACCCTCTCTCCAGGTTCAAGACTCCTGCGCGGCCCATGCCATGGGCCCAGCGGCGCTCGGGGGCCGGGCCGGGCCTGCCTGGCCTGTGAGGATCTGCACCAGCAGGTCGGTGGCCAGCATGTGCGACGGCTCCTCGAAGCCGGTGGTCAGCAGCTGCTCGTAGTCCCCAGGAGGCTGCGTGGACAAAATCCTGGGGGCTGGGGAGAGACAGGCCTGGATGTGGGTGCCCCCTGCTACTCGGGAGCCCCTCCCCTTGAGTGAGAGGCTGTGGCTGAGAGAGGCTTTGTTTCAGCTAGGGGTGGGAAAAACCCTGGGGGAAAGTGATTTTCTTGTTGATGAGAAACATAGAGGGTAATGGCTCTGGGAGGCTGAACAACTCTAGCCCTGACCTGGCCAATTATCAGCTAGCTGTGTGTCCTTGGGCAGGTAATTTATCCTCTCTGAGCACCTGTTTCCTTCTTTGTAAAATGGGGCTAGTAGTATAGACCTCAGTGGGTTGTTACATGAGTCTGCATAAAGCGCTTTTCAGGGCACAATAAAATGCTATCGTTATTAAAAAAAAAAAAGAATTTGGAAATTTTCCTTCTTTTTCTGTGCTCTGGAACAGTTTAAGTAGTATTGAGATTATCTGGGCTTTGAAGCTTTGAAAGAATTCCCCTGTGAGACCATCTGGGCATGGTACTTAAGTTCTTCTACAGTTTTTCCTACTTCATGTATTGCTGGGCTCTTTAGATTCTCTGTTTCTACTGGGATAAGTTCTAGTAAATTATATCTTCATGAAACATTGTCCATTTCATCTAGGTTTTCAAATATATTTGAATGGAACTGTGCAAAGTAATCTCCTGTTTTAAATTTCTTCTGTTTTGATGGTTATTTCTCCCTTGTCATATCTTATTTGGATACACATTGTTTTCTACCCCCACTTTTTTTAGATTAGGGGCGCTAGTAGTTTTTATCATTTTTTTTTAAGTATTTATTTATTTATTTGGCTGTGTCAGGTCTTAGTTGCAGCATGTGGGCTCAGTAGTTGCAGTGCGTGGGCTCTCTAGTTGTGGCACTCAGGCTCTAGAGCAAACTGGCTCAGCAGCTGTGGCACTCGGGCTTAGTTGCCCCACGGCATGTGGGAATCTGAGTTCCCCGACCAGGAATCGAACCTGCATCACCTGCATTGGAAGGCGGATTCTTAACCACTGGACCACAAGGGAAGTCCCAGTTTTTATCTTTTCTTGAGCTTCACCTTGAGAACCAGATTCTTGATTTAGTCATTCTTCTGTTTTTCTGTTTACTAATCAGTTAATTTCAATTTTTATATTTACTAATGCCTTCTTTCTGGTTTTTTTTTTTTTTTTACTTTGTTGTTTATTACACCAGAGTTTTGCTTAGTTCATTTTGTTCATTTTTTGTTTTGATTTTTGTTTATGTGGCTATTTATGCTATGAATCTTCCTAAACATTGTTTCATCCACATTGACTCTGATACAGCATGCTTTTAATATTGCTATTTTCTCAGAATTCTGTTCATGTTTCCCTTTTGATCCAAGAATTATTTAATAAAGTTTTAAATATTCCAGATTGAAGAGTCTTCTTTTTTCAATAAATAAATGACTGTTATTTAAGACTGCACCTTGGAGCAAATGGACATTCTTACTCCAATCTAAAAATTTCCACGTAAAGGAAGTTTTGCTTTTATTTTTACTTGCTTTATCTTTTTCTTTGTGTGTGGTTATCCCTCTTCTTCTGGTCCTATTAGTTTTACTCCAAAGATGTGATGCTTCTGATGTATACTCCTGACACAAAACAAAGTCAAACCATGGCTCCATCACTAACCAGCTGTAAGACTTGTTAGTCTACAACTAACCTCTCTGGGCTTCAATATCATCCTCTGTTTAAGTAGGGCATCGACTCCAAGGTTTATTCTAGGTCTAAGTTCTATAGCTTCACTGGGAGTGATAATTACTTCCATTTTCTATTTGGAATAAATTGGCACTCAAGTAATATGCTACTCCTCACCTGTTCTTGAACTTTAAAGCAGAGGAATTTGGAGAGTCTTGCGACCACTTTTTGCATTTCCCTCTTGACAATCATGTTAGTATCTTCTTTGAAGACAGGCTTTAAAAAAAATTGTGGTAAAATACACATAACATGAAATTTACTATACCATTTTTAAGGTATAATTCAGTAGTGTCAAGTACATTCACACTGTGAAACTAGTCTTCTTTTTCTATTAATTTCTAATTTTATTCAGAATATGTTGATTTATTTCTTTTTTTCAAAATTATATGAAGATTTTAAAATCAACTAATATAAGGTCAACTGGTATCAATGATCCACGTGCACGTGAAATCAAGGTACAGTCCCCATCCCTGGGGTACGTAGTTCAGCATGTGTCTACAGGTCTCCTAGCTGATCACCTACTTAGGCATCTACACCCTCACACACTTTTGCACTTGATCTGTGTAATCAGAGAGCACGTTAAACGCCCCTACTTATCAGCATGTGCTATTCCTCCTTGCAGCAAGAGCTCCTGCTTTAGGAACATTGTTTCTGTGTTATTAAAAGAATAGATATTAAAAACTGTCATTTTTTTCATTGGAAATCATAGCTTTTTGCATTATACAGTATCTCTGTCTCATGTGATCTTTTTTGGCCTAAATTCTACTTTGTCTGATATCAAGACTTTCTTTTTACATATATTTTCCTGGAACATCTTTCCCAATCCTTTATTTCTAACACTTCTCAATCGCTTTAAGTGTGTCTCTGTACACAGCAAAGAGTTAGATTTTACTTTACCAATCGGAGACTCTTTAACTTTTAATAGCAACTTAGGTCTATATACATTTATCATTATGACAGATTTCCGTAATAATACTCAATATATATTGTGAGGTCTGTTTTCTTTGCTCTGTTTTTCCTTTTCTAGTATTTCTTTTGGTACTTAGAAAGTTTTGTATTTGTGTTCTACTAGCTTCTTTATACTAAACCTCTATGTAATATTCTTAGTCATCTCTTTATTCAGCTATTACCTATTGGCTTCACAACTGGAAAATTCCAGAATTATCATTCAGAGATGGAGATAGGCTATTTTCACCATGACTACTCATGATAAAGTAATGCGTGAAATAAAAAGGAAGATTTTCGGACTTTCCTGGTGGTGCAGTGGTTGAAAATCTGCCTGCCAATGCAGGGGACACAGGTTCAAGCCCTGTTCTGGGAAGATCCCACAGGCCGCAGAGCAACTAAGCCCATGCGCCACAACTACTGAGCCTGTGCTCTAGAGACCACGAGCCACAACTACTGAAGCCCGCACACCTAGAGCCCGTGCTCCACAACAACAGAAGCCACTGCAATGAGAAGCCCACGCACCACAACCAAGAGCAGCCCCCGCTCGCCATAACTAGAGAAAGCCTGCACATAGCAATGAAGGCCCAACACAGCCAAAAAATAAATTAAAAAAAAAAAAATAACAAACCTCATTAAGAAAGGAAGATCTTCTAGGGAGCATAAAAAGAATGCAACTTTTCCCTCATTCCAAAGAGGGGAAAGAGGGAAATTCAGAAAAATGAAGAGAGTAGTAGAGAAACTAAAAAAAGAAGCCATTCAGAAATATGGGAAATTAATGCAGAAGTCAGCAAAAGTTACAGTCTATTAAGTTGATATTTAGTAATTTTGGTTTGTAAACTAAGAGATTAACCCTGAGGCTATACATACACAGTGTATTTGTAAAGGGCCATGCTTTTAAGTTTCTAAGAAAATCTTCAGTTACCAGTTTAGAGTCTTCTAAAATTAAAGTAAAAAGAATTAATTGGTGTGAAAATACAAGGGTTAGCCGTGTGGGAAAATGTCTAATTGAGGGTTGTAGGTTTCTTGTATCTTGAGAAGAATAAATATTTTGAAGAGTAACACTGAAGGTGGCATTTTAAAAGACATTAAATGCTTATTAAAAGCCACAGGAAAAGTAGTGGAAAGGAAATGGTAATAGAACAGTCAAAGAAAAGGATAATGGAATAATAAACAGGTTAACATTAGAAAAATGATAATTAACAGTAATAAAAAGATATCACTACAATTTCAATTAAACATAAAGCAGTGGAAGGAAATACTGAAATACTTGACTATATAAAAATTCTAAACTTTTACTTATAAACTTCCAACCTTATATATTTGAAATAAAAAAGCATAAATGGCCAAAATGTAAATTGGCCATATCCTTTCAACCACCAAATCTACTTCTAGAAATTTACCCATAGAAGACAATCACATAAATATTCAAAGATATATATGAAGCAGTGTTCAAAAGAGTGAAAACTAGGAAATACTCAAATATCCACAAACAATGGATAGGGTAAATAAACTATGGTACATCCATGAAAAGGACTACTGCTACAGCCATAAAAACATACAGATGTCGGAGAAAGTCACGTTAACAAAGAAACTTAGTGCCATAAATTCATGACCATTCCTCCCAAATGGGGCCCCTACACACTCCCTCTGACCACACAGACTTACAGGTCCTTCTCCTGTGCTGATCAAAGATCTCCTATCAGCAATAGAAAGGAATAAAGTACTAACACGTACTACAACATGGAAAACCATTGAAAACATCACGCTAAGTGAAAAAAGCCAGACACAAAGGGCCACATAGTGTATGAAATGTCCAGGGCTGGGGCGGAGGGTTTGGAATGGAGGAATAGGGGAGTGATGGCTAAAGGGAGTGGGGACTGGGGGGGGAATGAAAATATTCTAAAGTTGATTGTGATGATGGATGCACAACTTTACAAATATACTACCAGCTGCTGAATCATACATTTTAAATGGGTGACTTGTGTGACATGTATTATATCGCAATAAATGTATTAAAAAAAAACAAGTTCTCCCATATGCTGAATATCTTTGCAATACCCCGTTACCACCTCAGTACTCTTTTTTTGTTTGTTTTTTGTTTGTGGTACGCAGGCCTCTCACTGTTGTGGGCTCTCCTGTTGCGGAGCACAGGCTCCGGACGCGCAGGCTCAGCGGCCATGGCCCACAGGCCCAGCTGCTCCGCAGCATGTGGGATCTTCCCGGACCGGGGCACGAACCCGTGCCCCCTGCATCGGCAGGCAGACTGTCAACCACTGCGCCACCAGGGAAGCCCCCACCTCAGTACTCTTATCCTTACAGCTGAATATGCCTTATTTGTTTATTCTAGTATATCTGTGAGTTTCACCATCTGTATGAGACAAGCCAGCTCTATGCTCATCTGTCACTCCACCTTTCTAGAAAGCCATCTGACAAGACATATCAAGAGCTAAAATAACACTTCTCATCCATTGATTCAAATATTCTCTTTTAGAAATCTATCTTAAGGAAATATAAATTTAGAGACTTATATTCAAAGAAGTAATTTTTTAATTTGGGAAAAAAATGCAAGCAATCTAAATGTTTAACAATCGAGGAATCAATAAACTGTAATACGCCCATATAAGGAAGAGCAAAAAGTCATTAAAATGTCTTCAAAGAATATCGAATATCAAAAAAAGTGGAACACAAAGAGTACAGACAGTGTGCTCCCTGTTACGTACATTACACGTGCCTGCGACACGGATGTGGGGGACGTCCATGCTGTCTCTGGACACCAGCCCCCCAGCCCTAGCACCACCGTGCTTGTGTAGTGTGACCACACTGCCTTGCCACAGGGACAGGGGCTGATCTGGGGGCGGGATGGGCAGTCAGGGACCCTTCCCCGGAAATGTGCAACTGAGACCATGAGATTCAACCCGGCTGCTCCCCTGAACTGCAGAGGCCTGACCCGTTGGCTGGGCCTGCAATTATCTGAGGAATGCTACCAGGGTCTCCGCCTCTGCCCTGACACTTGCTACACTTGAATGTTGTGTTCTCAGCGTTCACTGGAAGGCAGGGCCGGGAGTCTCCCAGCACTGGACGGCTGGTTGGAAACAGCAAAGCTCACCCCCTGGGAGCATTGCTGGCTAGAATCCACCTGTGCCAGCAGCTCCCTGCAGCATCCTCTCGTTTAACCTGCTCCAACCACAGAAAATAATCCAAGAGCCAATTCTGCTACACCAACAACTAGAGTCCAGGCCAGCGAAGCTTTCTATCCACTGGTCTAAAGCGTGGACCGTGGGTTCAGCCACACGTCCTGTGGGCTGAGCGGATTGTGCACTCTCGCCCAGGGTTGTGGTCAGACCCTCAGGCCCTGGACATCCCGGGCTGCGCGCGTCTCCCTTCAGCTTCCTCCTGTCCTGGGAAGAGAAGCAGCACAGCAGAAACAGCGAGAAGTGCCATGAACTGTGAAGGGGAATCTTCTCAGCCTCCCCAGCTAAGCACCCTTCTCCGAGAGCACTGGATCTTTGAGAACAGAGCAGACCTGCCGCTGGCACGTGGGGATGGAGAGAGGGAGGCCGTCCGGTCCCTGAAACCAGGCTGTGTCCTCTCCTGTCCTGGCCATTAAAGCCAGTCACTCAGCACCTCCAGAGACGCAACACGGGGACACAACGTGCGCCTCACTGAAGGCTCTCATCAAACAGTACTGCTCGTCCCTCTTCTATGCTACCTCCTTTTCTATTAAAAAATACAACATTTAAAAACAGAGATACCCACTTGCTGCTGTGGACGTAATAATTACAACCTGTAAACCATGGCATTCACCAACAGCCCAGGGAGTCATTCCTATAAACACACACACACACACACACACACACACACACACACACACACACACACACACCTCTTCCTGCTTGTACGTATTGTACTTGGAAATAACTGTCACACTGAGTCAGGGCTTCTGGAATTCACGAGCAGGTGAGTCAGCAGTTTCTGATGCATTCTCCTTTATCTCTCTGACCGGCAGATCTTCCTCTTTTACAGCTTGATTGAGGTATATCTCACATATCATAAAATTCACCCATCGAAAGGGTAAAGTTCAGTGGTTTTTATTATTTACAGGCAGATCCTGACCAGCATAGAGTGGAAGATAATAAAAGTGTGTTCTCAGCCGGCATCTTCGTCTTCCCCTCCTCTGCTCTGTTTTCCTGGGTGCTCCATCTAACCCCTTGCCATCTTCAGCCCCTTGGGGGCCACAAGCCTGGGAGGGAGCCCTAAGCCAGGGCAGCAGGCTTGGCTCACTATGCCGTGACCCCAACACTCCCCACGAGGGAACAAACTCTAGGCTCAGAATACATGATCTTATTGAACACCAGAAAAACAAGGATAAAAAGCAAGTGAAAGAAATAAACACTTTTGTATACTTTTAAAGTATAGAGAGCAAGTTGAGAGTTTATAAGCAAAAGCTGAGTTTTTTAAAAAGAGCTTTTTGCATAATCTTTGCCTTTATTCCTACAAATAATTAAAATCTCACAAATGACCATAGGGACCCATCAAATAGTAAAGAATTATTTACTGTATAAGGAATGAGTTATTTACAGTATAAGGAATGAATTCACATGTGTGATGGACAATGAAAGGCCCAAAGAAATGAAAATCCCAGAAGAAGCAGGGTAAAAACAAAGCGTAGGGAAACACGATAGAACTATCTCTAAATACATCATAAATCACGGTAAGTATAAATAAATGAAATCGGTCTGTTAAAGTGGATAAAAATTTAGATTCTGTAAAAAGAAAAATAAACCCCACAAAATCCACAGAGACACATACAGAGACAGAGAAGTTAAGAATAAAAAGAGGAAAAAATACATCTGTGGGAGGAATTGAGATTCTGGGAATGGTGGTCTGGGTAATTCAGATTAAGCCTCCCTCTGAACATAACTGGAAAAACATAAAAAAAATTTTCTTGAAGGAATCACAGAACCAACCAGATAGCAAAGAATGGCCAAGCCAAATCCTGTGAGAATGGAGGTCTGGGAAGGTGAGCCAAGCACACAGGGGCCACTCTCCCCTGAGGGTGTCCTCTGATTCCGGGGTGTGGCTGAGCAGCTCTGTGACTCCATCCAGGAATCAAGGGACAGAAACTGGAGTCCATGGTCCACCAAGTCAGAGTGCCTGGGAAATCCTCCTTAATTTGGGTTGGGATTCTGAAGGAGTGCTCCCTCCAAATAAAGAAACAACCAGGTCTTCACAGGCACTTCACAGGTTCAGTTCTGAACCACCTAAGTCCTTGGAATTGGACCCAGGAGTTGCAACAGATTCCAAGCGCCTGGCAGAAACACACACAAATGCATTGTGGAAGAAGACTAGACCTCAATTTATTTTTAATTTTTAAAATCTTTTTGGCACTCACTCAATAAAAAATAACCGGACATACAAAAAGACAACACTCTATGGAAAAAACCTCACAAGCAATAGAATACTCACACAATCACTCTGAATATTAGAGAGTGAGACACAAAGTGTAAAATAACTTTGATATTGTGTTCAACAAGATAAAAGACAAGACTGTTCAGACAGAGAGTTGGAAACTGCAAAGGAGAACCAAGAAACATATGAAAAGAGGCTCAATCTCATTAGTTATTACAGACACGCACACTAAAACCACAATGTGCTACTATCACACCCCAACTACGATGGCTAAAATTAAAAACCTGACAACACCAAGTGCTGCTAAAAATAGTGTAACGGGAACTCTCATGTAGCACTCGTGAGATTAAAAACTGTTTAAACCACTTTAGAAAACTGTGTAGTGTCATCTCATAAAACTGAACACATGCACAAGCTAATATATAGTAATTCTACATCTAGGTTATACAACCAGCAGATACACACACACATATACACCAAGGAACTTACACAAGTAAACTTCTAACAGCAAAACTTGATCACTGGAAGGAAAAAATGGATAACCCCAAATACCACAGTAGCAGGAGTTAACACGCTTATTTCAGTAAATTAATTGATCAAGTAGAGAAAATCTGAATAGCAACTAATAAGCCTAATGTAAAGAGATTAGAGAACTCATTATTTTCAACCCACAGGCATTTTTTAAAAACTGACTTTATTAGGCAATAATGCACATTTCAACAATTATCATAGAATAATTATCACACAGACCACATTATCTTACAACAATGAAATCAGAAATCTGGGGCAAAAAGGTAACCAATTTGTGCCCTTCTTCTTGGAAATTTATGGACACAGCTCCAAATAATCATAGGTCAGAGAAGAAACCATAAACGATATTAGAAAATAACTTAAAACTTTAATGACAATAAGAACTAAATATTGAAATATATAGGACTCAGCTAAATCACTACTTAGAAATCTGGTGTTTTAAGTGTATATTAGAAAAGAAGACTGAAAACCACCGAGCTAAATGTGCAACTCAAACATGAGAGGAAGAATGAGCAGAGGGTAAGAGGGTATGAGCAGAATGATGAAACTAAAAACAAACCATACCAAGAAGCAACACAATCAAAAGCTGGCTCTTTGACTAAAGAAAAATATAGAAGGTATAAAGAAGCAATATCAGGAATGAAAAAAAGGGTCACAACTACACATACAGCTGACACTAAAAAAAAAAGACAGAATACAGTAAACAACTTTTTGCAAATACAAGTGAAATTTTGAGGGAGAATGGATAGTTTTTAAGAAAAATATAACATCGAAATTAACTCAAGAAATTGAATCAGCAGTTCAATATCTACTCCTCAAAACATACTAGAAACAAACAAACAAAAATCAGCTCTCGATGATACTTCAGGCAAGTTATATCAAACATCCAAGATGCAGAAAAATCTCTACACAAACTACTCCAAAGAAGAAGAGAAGGAATCATTCCCAACTCATATAATGAAGATAGGAAAACCCAGAAACAAAACACATAAGAACAGCACCAACATCTCAGTTTCTAACAGATGTAAAAATCTTTCTAAAAATGTTAGGAAACCCAATTTTGCAAAGTCTTAAATAACAACAACAACATTTTCAAGTATAATTTATCCAAGTAACACAAAAACAGTTTCATACTAGAAATTACAATAGTAGAATTTTGTAATTCACCACATTGATATGAACATGTCAATTAAGATCCGGGGAGAAACACTGCATTATCTTAATAGGTATAGAAAAAGTACTCTTTAAAATTTAACACTCATTCATGACACAAATTCTTAGAAAACTGAGATGAGGAGTTCTCTAATCTGATGAAGGTGATCTACAAAAATATACAGGAAATGCCACCCTTAAGGACAAAGCATTAGAAGCTAAGGGGTCATTATCATGGCCCCCATCCAGCTGTGCACTGGAATGCCCGGCACAGACGGAAGACGGCATGGTGGCATGAGGGCTGGGACCAGACAAACCCGTCACAACACACAGGAAGCAGCAGAGTATACAGAGAATCACCCAGAAATCCAGACACTATTAGAATTAAAATGACAGACTGCTGATTATAACGCGAAAATATACAAGTCGATTACACATCTATACATCAGCAAAGTTAGAAAGTGAAAATAAAATTTAAGCCATTTACAATGACCAAAAACTCTGTAACAAATCTAACAAGTCATACAAGATACAACTTTATTGAAAACCATTTTAGAATAGATAGATGTGCTCTATCCAAGTATAATGAGTCCAAACTATAAGAGATTAATTCTCCCCCATTCTAATTCTATATATTCAATGTAATTCCAATCAAACTCCCATGGGTGTTTTGTGTGGAATTTGACAGATTGATTATAAAATGTGTAAGGAAGGTCGAAGGGCCAAGCATAGCCAAAGCAACTTTAAATAACTAGGGTGAGGTGGGAAGGCACCTACCAATTTTCAAGATTAGTTGGTAAGTTATAGTAATTAACACAGTGTGGTTTTAACACCCGACTAGGTAAACAGACCAATGGAAAAGGAAAGGGAGAAACAGATCCACACATACGTGGGAACTTTCTGTTTGACAGACAAGGTATTACAGATCAGTATGAAACGATGAAACATTCCATGTATAGTATCCATACTGAAAATAATAAGGCAATCTCTACCTTTCACCACACCCAAAAAGTAAATTTCAGGATTAAAGACTCAAATGTGAAAAGCAAACATTAAAACATTTTTAAAGATATAAGGAAGAACATCTTTATGGCTTGGAGAAAGAAAGGGGTTTTTAAACAAGACATTAAAAGAATAAAAATCATAAAGGAAAAGACCAATAAACATTCCTACATTAAAACTATGAACACGAAATAGAAAGGTAAACCACAGACAAGAAGATATTTGCAATGCATATTACCATTAGAGGACTAATAACTACAACATACAAGGAATTCCTACAAATCAATAATCAACCTTCTCTCCAAATAACTTAGCTATTTTTACAAGTGTGAAACGTCTCCATTTTTTTGCTTCCATTTTGAAAAATGAATATTTAGCTTCTCTGAGAGTATTCTTTTTCTCTTACTGTCATTTCCAACATAGAATTCTAAAACTGATTTGAATAGTATTAGAACCATTAAAAATATATTAAAACTAATGTATTTTAACTATTTTTATGATTATAAAATAACTCATAATTGTAGAAATTTTATAAAGGTATTAAAATATACATTTGAAATATTAAATAATTAAAATGTTAAAATTAAATGGAAAAGAAACAAATATAGAAAAACATAAAAATCATTAATAATCCTTCATGCACACACACATCCTTGTTAATATTTTGGAATTTTTTTCTAGACTTTGTTTGTATTAATATATACAGACATGTATCCATACATTACACTGTAATGTATACATTAACCTAACATGCATGACAAGTTGGGTCTGAAGTGAGGGCAGGTCATTTCAAGTGATGACACCCATCAATCAGCAGGAGATGCAAGCTGACTCAGGAGGTCTTCTTAGAGCAACAGGAGTTAAAACCACTCTTGGAGGAAGGAACTGTAACAGGAGTGAAGGCTTAACGCCGGGATAAGGACCACATTAAGATGGTGGGTTAAAGAACTCCTGGACAAACAGAAGGCAAAATCGAAGAGGTTAGGACGAGAAGCAGGATATTGTGGAAGAATTTCAAGAAGAGGATACTGCTCAAATGCCAGATCCTGCAAAGAAGTTCAGGAGAATGAGTGAAGAAAAGGCATCCAAGAGGGCCATGGTGAAAATATCAGATTACAAGGATGTGAAGAAAACAGGAGATAAAGATGTGTGTGTGGACTTCACAGTCAGCAAATCAGGCAGGAAGCGAAGGTGACAAATCAGCAGAAGTTTAACCCAATCCACTGAGAGACTGCGGATGCAGGAAGAGAAAGAAAAGGAGGACCCAGAGGCCCGAGGGCAGCGGGAGAAAAGGATTGGTGTCACCGCAGAGCTGTTCCCAAGCTGATGACAGACGGGAGGAGAGCCTCAAGCCAGGTAAACTTGGTCATTTTACCACTAAAATCTGGCATGGGACAAAAGTCTATTTGAATCAAGACACATCCCCACCAAGCTGCTGTATCGGACAGAATACTAGAAATACAAAAGAAGAAAAACAAACCCTCATGTCTTTGCTTCAAGTCACTCATGGCAGGAGAACCAAGATTTGAGAGAAACTTCATAAATACTGATGCTAAGGGGGGTTTTTAAAACTAGCTAACCACTGACACAAATGACTGACAAGCTCTTATTTCCTTAAAAGAAGGAAAGTCCTGATTTATTTAATATTATTTTTTGACAGTATCTATCCACACGACTGGAGAATGCTACACGTAATGAATGTTTCTGTGCTACCTGGTCAACTGCATAATTGCTAGTTTAAGATACAAAATTAAAAGCAAAACAATTCAAGGTGGAATAACCCAACCCATGTTTTCCTAAATATCTGTGATTGTAGCAGGAATGTGATGACTCACGGTTCTCTGTAGGTAACAGGGACGCACGGCTGGGGCTGTGACCTTCCCAGCTCCCTCCACATCCTCTACATCCCTCCTCACCTCGCCCCACCTTGAATGACACCAAGTTAAAACACTAATGAAGACACCCCCGTGCCATAAACCCAATGAACTGGAGAAACAAGAACGCTGACCTCTTTAATTACTCCTCAAAAAAAAAGATCTAAAATTTATGCATAATAAAATTTTAAAAAGAACATTTATCTTCTAAGTGTATATCTTCTAAGCTTATGACTGAAGTATCTTGAACTTCTAAAGTGGTTTTCAACTTCAAATACAAACATTTATTAGAGGCAAAAGCTAATTAGCTTTATTACAAGGAGGGTGTGAAGAGTTGATGTGATCTGAGGAAGTAAATAAAGTTTGCAAAGATTTTCATTTGACTGTGGATTTACAAAATGTTCAATAATTCTAATTTCTGGAATAGCTGTCATCTTCCTATAGGATAAGATAAATTAGTCAGCTAAGGGTGGAGGTCTCTGAGGTAATATCAAATCCATGCCACTAGAAGGAAACTCTCAGAAGTGTCTGCAGAATGATCTTCGAAATGAAGTCACAAAGTACCCACATCCTCCCACCTTCCACGCATGCTTCTTCTGTTTACCTACACATGCCCCTCGCAACACCTGTGCATCTCCTAACACTCAGCATTTAACTCTCCAGTTAGTTGATACCACTCCACAAACCATTTCTTCTCTCTTCGTTCAGAGGTTCCTTATCCTCAAATTTCTCAAATTTTGTTCAATTTTAAACTCTTTATATTTACCTTCTAAACATTTTAGTCACCTCCTCTGCTCCAATCAGAGGAGCAAGTACTCGACTCTCTAAGCCCCTATCGCTTTCAGCAATTACTGTCAGGCATTTTCTTAAAATTCTTGTGTCTCCAGTAAGGTGCTGGTGGCTTGACAAGAGTCGTCCAGAGCAGTGTCAACACGACCAGGGAAGGACAGTGGGGAATTGCCATTTCACCGCCCCTCACTCCAAATGACTTGACCAGCTCTGGGAGGACCCTGACCCCCACTCCATTCCAACTGTCCACTCCCAAAGCCACACCTGGTCTCAGTCGCCACTACTCCCCTGACAACTTCTTAAACTTCTACGCGCAAAACTCAAGCCAAAGCTCTTGAATTCTGCACCAAGGCCCCAGCCGCCCAATCCCTTCTGATTTCACGTCCTGGTCCCAGGGGCCATCATCTCCGTCATCCTCTCACCTTTAATCTCAATTCCCCCTGGTCCTTCACTGCACACTCCCTTCTGAACCGGCCAGCCCTCTTTCCACTGCGCCCCCCAGGCTTTGGAGCCCTTCTGGAGAGAATCACACAGGCTCGCCCCATGCGGTCATGGTCTCCGACCTCTGGGGTCCCTCAACCATGCCCGGCAGTCCCTACTCATGTTCCCAGTCATTTCCTCTCTCTTTGTCCCTCCGCAGAGGTGACATCATCACCTCTCTAGAAATCTTACCTACTCCTTCTCCCTCGACTGGCAATCTCAATGCCCTCTTAGAAAATGAAACTACCTCCCAGCCCCACCTTACCTCTATACACAACTATTCATTCAGTTCCTCCTCTCTGGGGGGGTGGGGTCCTTACCCTGTGCTGTGAATTCCATCCACCACTGTCCCCCACACCCCGTCCCCACAGCAGCAGCCCTCCATCTCTGTCCCTGCTCCCTCTGGTATCTCTGAAGGTTCCACCAGGCATATAAAGATGCTCAATACTCTACCATTTAAAAATAATAGCATCTATTGAAAATGACAAACTTCTATAGAGTATGTTTAGCTCTCACTAAATACAGTGGTCTGCTCACTCTTCACTGTATTATTTTATCTGTGTTGTCAGTACCTGGCTCCCCTGGTCTTTACTGTAGACACTGATGCTCATCCCTGTTGCTTTGGCTCCAGCAAGTTCCTAAGCTGCTGACCAAGCGTCCAGCCTTCCTGTGGGATCTCGAGGGCCACCCACTGGCTCTCCAAATTGAGCGTTTCTTTCTCACACCTGCAACTCTGATCACTCAACTCCCGGCTTGGTTTCAGCTTGGACTCCAGGTACCTGCTGGGACTGCAGTATGACCCTGGACTCCCACTTACTGCACTCATTTCCAACCAATGTCCAGGCAAAGGATCAGCTTTTTTCTGCTGAGGGTCCTGATTTCCTCTTAAGCCCAGGAATTATTAGGGGCCCCTTCACTCTCAATTTCACATCACTATACTGAGCTGAAAAAAACCCTGGCCTTTAAACTGCTCTACCCTGGGTTGACAGTTAGACTCTGCATTCAGGACCCTGGCTGCGCTGCTGGAGTCCAGCTACATGGCTGCTGGTCTCCTCACCCCTGGCTCCCTTGCTTGCAATTTCCTCTCATTTTCTACTGATCTCCAACCCATCTCTCATCAAATCATGGGCAAACACCCATGCCACAACAGGTAGTCATTTCACTCACTACTTATTTTAAGTTGTGGTAAGTGTTATAAACAAATTCTGAAATCTACATTACTCTTTTAGCGGTCAGCAAACAACACTATTACAGACTCTGTTATATTTCATAATCATATACATAACGTGAATGCTCTAGGATTTATGTCAGAGAAGATCATCATTTTAAGAGTACAGTATATGTGAAACTGTTCAGTCAGTCAAAAACAAAAAAGAAAAGTTTAATATCAGGTGGTCATATACTGGAAAATCAAATCTTGAACAAAGATTTAGGGATTCTTAGACTTACAAGTGTATTGGTTTCTACTGGATTATTTCTTGACTGTCTCATCTTATACCATCCAAACAAAGGAACTGATATTATGTTTTTAAAAAACTGATCCAAAATAAATCTGAGAAATCAGAAAAATTTTATGTATTGTATATTCTGAAATGAAAACGAAGAAAAAGCCAGCATGCTAAAACCCAGTGGCACTACCGTACTTCTTCATGATCACACCACAAAGCAGAATTTAATAGCTTCAAAAAGCAGTTATCAGGGACTTCCCTAGTAGTGCAGTGGTTAAGAATCTGCCTGCCAATGCAGGGGACATGGGTTCAAGCCCTGGTCCCAGAAGATCCCACATGCCACGGAGCAACTAAGCCAGTGCGCCACAACTACTGAGTCTACACTCTAGAGCTCTCAAGCCACAACTACTGAGCCTGTGTGCCACAACTATTGAAGCCCGTGCACCTAGAACCCGTGCTCTGCAACAAGAGAAGCCACCGCGTGAGAAGCCCGTGCACCGCAACGAAGAGCAGCCCTCACTCACTGCAACTAGAGAAAGCCTGCATGCAGCAACAAAGACCCAACACAGCCAAAAACATTAAATAATTAATTAATTTTTTAAAAAAGCAGTTATCAGATACCATCTGCACAGGACATACAAAGGAAATAACAAGTATACAACCTAAAAGAGACAACACTAACCCTGTCCAAGACACAAAATGACATGCAAAGTCACACTGAACAGACCATCTTCCTGAGAGTAAGTCAGGAAAGGCAATGGCATGACTCTGACACTTTCCTAAAGGATGGTCTTGATAACTCAGCAGCTTCAGTAAAGCTCTTCTTTTGCCCTCGTCAAAATGCACTTAAATATGAGAAAGTACAAGGAAAAGCATTTCTCTTCACTAGAAAGAAATCTAATTATCAGATGCTAAATCCAAGTGTTACACGAAAACAAAATTTAGATGAAATAAAATATGGCCCTGCCTCAAAGCATTAGCAAGTCTTGCCAGTCTCAATGTACCTCACTAACAATTTCAAGGCGGAAAAAATAAACATTTGAACCATTTAAAATTACACAGTCCATTAAACATTCTGCTGTGCACACAGAACACACAGTGTGCTTATTTTACTTGACATGTAAAAAGAATAACATTTATGTGGAAGCCAAAGGTTAAACAGATTTTAAAAATATGAACAGTAGTAACAATATACTGAATTATATAATATCCAAAATGTTGAAAATGAATTTTCATGCCAAATAGTAGGAAAATGCCAGTGATTATGAGTTACTGAAATAAAATGCAGTAACTCAAAGTATATAGTTAGATCAAAAGGAAAAATGTAAAATATTTAAAAAGCTAGTTCATGATTTTCATTCTAATTATAATAAATCTTTCAAAATTGAATACACAATAGAGAAACAAAGTTAATAAATGCATACAAAGATGGTTCATGTTACATTAAAATATGGAAGTGACTATCAAAACACGATTTTTAAAACAATCAAAAGCTAAAGTCATGTTTGGAGTACAGGTATATAGCTAGTTTTAAAGAATTTCAACTAAGTTACTTTTTTAAAAAAATCAACAAAAAAGCTTGACTTCTTTCTGGCAGCACAGAGTCCTTAAAGAAGGGTGGAAGCACTTTCATTTTTCATTGCAAAGAGGAAAACAGTCACTGCTGTCATTCTGCTACCAGTTATCCTCCAATCATCAAAAGGCCCTGGCATTTAAATCACCTTCAGACAAGCTCAGGTGGCTCCAAATTCTACTCCGCCCTAAGCAGCACCTTCTAAATATCAACAGCTTCCAGAAATTCAAACAACCAAAACAACTTCAAATTGGAAAGGCCTTCCACTTTCATTCCACATTAAAGTCCATCAGTCACAAATTTAAGCAGAGATGTGACTGTCGAGAAATACGAAGAATGAAGCTGTTAGGCAGCCAGGCCCCAGCGGCTGTCCCCGCCTGGGCGGCAGGTCACTTGCTGGGGAGCCCTGCCCCCAAGTGGCCACCAGCTGCCCTGCCCAGGGATGAAGGGAGAAGGCCACCCGGGCTGTCCTCCTACGAAGACACTCTCCCTTCCCAGGCTCAGGCCCGGTTTCCTGGACCGTGTGAATGCGCGCAGGTACCTGACCAGAAGGAAAACAGCCGCCGGACCTGCAGGTGCCTCACAGAGGGGACCTCGAGGGGATTCAGCCAACCTGGACTTTCAAGTTCTGAGCCTGTTTGTTCTGGGAGTCAGAGTGGGACTCCCAGAACAAACAGGCCACACCGAGATCTGGGGAGGACTGGGTCTTGTGCCCGCACCCAGATCAGGCTCTGAAGAACAAGCCCTCCTACAAGCTACGATGTCACCACTGAAGCGAAATGACTATAGTATTGCCCTCCCCCACTTGCCACAGGAAAGAACACAGTAAAGCACTGAGGACACCAAAGGCTTCCCTCCGCCTGGTGTCTTCTCTCAGGGCCGCCCCAGCTCAGGCCAAGAGCTGGCACCCCGCTGAGCATGCCTGCACCCCGTGTGCACGAGGCCCACAGCCAGCCCTCACCACTATCTGATTACCACAAAATGTTGGGCTTCTCTAAGATAGAAGACAGCATAGAGATAGAAAACTACACATTCTGAATCTTCCATTTGTCATCCTAATGCTCAGAAGTCACGGAATAACCAAATACAATGCTTTTACTTAGACTAGCAAGAACAGAATATCTGCTCCAAAGACAAATATAACTAATTTCTACATATCCTTGAAATTATAGTGTGTGTGCATACTGACACAGGTAAGTACATTATTTGTTATGTTCCCCAGAGATTATTTATTCTGTTCAGTAACAAATATGGAAATCAAACGATTCAGTTTCTTGAGTTAAAAGTAATGAAATAATATAAGATCACCTCTGAAAACCTGAAGCAGATCCATTTTAGATAAAAAACAATTATGTCCATAGACTTACTCATTCAGCACACAGGAAAATATTCTTTTTATTTCTGGAATTTCAACCTCCTTTGGCCTGCCTGCCTGTCACCCCACTGCCCTTGGCTAATGTCACCAGCCACCTCCAAAAACCCCCCACCCCGCTCACCACTGTAAGCACAGCACCTGGAGGGTGAGTTCCACTGCCATGTGCCCCCTTCACAGCCCTGGGGGAGGGGCTGTCAGAGAGGTGATGGAACTGTCAGAGCCCATGACATCAGCTCTGTAGATTTTGAAGCAGTGATGGCTCTCTTTGTTCTGTGACTGTATGAAAAATTACATTATTCCTCCTCTCAAGATAAAAAGTAAAAGAAAAGATAAACTCTAATTCTCACTCCTTAAGTGACCTTCTCTGACCGCTGGAAGGTCCAAGTCGCCTTTGCCCTCCGCCACTATCTGAGGCTGCACGTATCTGCTGGTCACTCACTCCCTTCTGGAAACTGCCCTCCTCAGCTGCTCCATCACCCACGAATGAACTCCCCTGCTCGCTCCCCTCCTGCTGCCCACCCCTGAACTGGCCATGTCCTCTGGTTCTAGCATTAGCCCTCTTAGTTCACAGAAGCATCATCATGGCGGAATCCTTCTTTGTAAGTGAAATGGTGCACATCCCCCTGCCCTCCTGCAGCGGAACAGATAAATGCGGAGCTCCAGACAGGAGGCGGGGTGGGGGCTCAAGACTGACCCTGCCCCTTGGGGTCAGAACAACCTGTGGTCCCTCCCACGGCCCTGGCAGCTCTCAGCTCATCCCCACTCCCTGCCCTGCTCCCTCAACCTGGGGACATCCTCCCCGCTCCCTCCCCCACAAAGTCAGATGCATCCTTCAGGTCCAGTGAAAGAGTCACCTTCTTCGTGACTCTCTTCTGCACCAGGGGGGCGATGAGCACCCGTATTCCCCAGGGGTACCCTGCACTGCCTCTACTACTGTCCATGGTGTGGTGTGTTTACATTTCTGCCTTCTCTATTAAACTGAGACCATTTTAGAGGCAGGTGAGACGGTGGTGGTGGTGGTGGTGTGTGTGCATGAGAGAGAAAGATGTGGGGAAGAAGGGTCCCAGGTGAACCGAACATGAGGCTCAGGCGTGTTCTGCTGTGGGCTGGTGTCCCGCATGAAGAGAAGTGAGGCCGTGGGGCGGGCAGTGACTGGGAGCTGGAGGGGAAAGCAGCCGCTGGTCTCCAGCCCAGACAACAAAAGGAATCGAAGCCCTAGAGAAAGAGATGGTCAGGCAAAATCCAGGGCAGCTTTCCCAAGAGACTATGAGATACAAATTAAGGCAGAAAACTAAAGGCTTCTCGTTCTCTTCTTGGTAATCCTATTTTCAATATTCTTTTCCTTAAGACCTAAATTCTAAAAGTCCTGTGTTTTCTACTCAGTTCTGATGAATAAAATCCTGCCTAAAATCAGAGCCAACAAAGTTCCCAACTAGCAGTTGTTAGTGAAAAGAAACTTTAAAGAGATAAGCGATGTGAGCATAGGTCCAAGATGGAGACAAAATTCTGAGCTTCTGAAACAATACAAAAGACGGAGGCTGACAGTGTTCACAAGAAGAGTACTTGTAGCCGTTGTGTTTATCAACCATTTAAAAAAACAAATGTCCTTGTAAGGCTGTCTGTAAAAGTCCCTTAAAGATATCTGGACATTCACAGTTTAATGAAGAAGTAACCACTATGGGCAAAGCAGCTCCTACTAATTGGTTGTCAATGGGCAAACTGCATTCCAACTGGTCTCTGGATGCCTTAAAGTGACATAAATAGCCCGATTTTTTTGTTCTCCCTACCTGACTCTGCTCACTCTGGAAAACTGATGAGGGTGGTAATTCTGGCGGATCCCTGTACCCTCCAGCCATGCCTCTCCCCACAGAGGGTTGGGACTGGGCCACTCCGGTGTCCAGTGATGAGGCCAGACCTCAGTGAGCTGGGACTAGTGAGGACAGCCCCTTAGCTACTGCTCGGAGCACATAACCTGAGTCTGGTCATGGGGAAACACAGAACAGCCCCAGGTTGAGGATTCTTTAAAACTGCCAAGGAGGAGATATGACACCTAGAAGCAATGCATGTTCCTGGACGGGATCCTGCACCAGAAGGGAAACAAGACACTGCTGGGACAGCAGTGCAGTTCGGATGGGATGTGTGGACTGGACAGAACTGCTGTGCCAACGTTGACTTCCTGCCTTGGTTACACGGGTTATTATCATGATTAAGTAGAAACTGCCCTTGTTTGGGGGAACTAAACCCAAAAAAGTTTAGGGGCTGTGGGACACCATATCTACAGCTTGCTCTCAAGAGTTCAGCAAAAGACTAATAACAAAGGGTGTATTCACACACGCACATACACATCTCTACACAGAGAGAGTGGGCAGTGGAGCAAACGCTATGAAATGTTAGCAGTTGGGAAATTTGGGAGAGTGGGGTTATGGCAGTTCTCTGTACTGTTCTTACAATTTTTCTTTAAGTTTAAAAATATTTCAAAATGACATTTTAAAATTCCCCCTATTGTTCATTCTAGTACTTTTTATCTTCTCCTTTCCTTATATCTGACAAAGCCCACCAGCCAAAGACCCCCAGACATGCCTGTAGTCAAACAGAGTGAGGTCGTGAACTTGCTGCAGCCAACAAGGAAGCTGTCCACACAGAACCGTAAGTATGTTTTGCAAATTGTGGTTTCCATTGCCATTCACAGTGCCTCCTCCCGGTCTACCTGCCAGGGAGGGCATTGATTCACCTAATAAAATCTCTTCGTTCATTCAACAAATATTTATCCTGAGCTCCTCTAAGTCCTTAACACGTTAGGCATTAGGAAGCTATGTAGTTTAATGACACATGATCCGTCTTTGAAACTGGTGAGGCAATGTATAGACATAAATGATGATATAAGAGATCCTTGTAAGGCTGTACTGAAAAAACAAAGACTTGATGGAATGAAGGAAAACCTGAGGAACAATTTGTTCTGGATAGATAAGTTTTCATAGAATTAGCTGAAAGTACCACTTCAGGCACAAAATCTTTTTGTATTTTAACCATCAGGTTATATATATCTTTCTAAGATGTATTATAAACTTTCCTGCCTTAAACCAAACATAATTTGATATGTTAAGCAAATTTTAGTTGTGCAAATCTCAATCATGCAACATAAAATATTAATGGTCCCATTTCATACACAAATCTGAAATTATGCAAATGCCCCAAATTAAGAGTGACCAGTCAGAATTGCATAACTTCAAACCAGCAGGCTGAGTGACCTATAGCCTATGAACTCTAACCAGACCACTTTATCTGGAAAACAGAAATAAGCCACCATATTTTGTGAGTCCTCTGGGAAAATGGGTCTTACAATTGTATGAATTTTGAATATGTAGAGGCCTCAGAAGCATACATCTTTTACTGGGGCACCCCACTGACGCTGGGGCAACATACATCTTCCATAAAATGCCATATCAATTGTAATTTAACCCATTTATGATTTGGCTTTTACTGGGGCATTAACTTTCTGGTCTGTACAGTGGCGAGTTCCAGACCTGCTAGGGTATGTAAGTGGACTTTTCTAGTTACTGATGAAATGTCCATTTCCTTCTTCTTCCTCACCAGCAGAACCCCATTTTTATCCCCTGCAGCCCTGTGCTACCAAAATTTCCATTTTTCAACCTCCCTTAGAACTGGAGATGACAACATGACACAGTTCTTGCCAAAGAGATGTAGGAAGATGTCCCTAAGCGGGCACAATCTCCTCTGAAATAACCGGACAAAGCTTCCCTAGGACAAAGTCTGTGCCTTTACTCTGCCGCCTTCTCCTCGCTGGAGACCCAAAATATGAGGGCAGACCCACAGCAGACACGTAGAGACCACAGAAGACCAGCATGAGGACCCAGGCCTGCAAACTGAGGGCAGCCTGGAAAAGAGAAAACTAGGTCTCATCACAGAGCTGCTGTACCAACGACTGTCTACCCTGAGACTCCCACTGAGAAAAAATTCCTGGCAGTTGATTTTAAATGACTATAATTCAATCAGCCAACTCTTACATTCATATAGCTGTTATTTATGGATTTGGGGGGGTTGGGGCACTTTTTTGGTCAAAGAACCCAGCTAAGCAAATCAATACACGTGATCCACCAGGCCAGATCCTGGTCCAGGAAAAGGCCCAGCGAGAGAAATGGGAAGGAGCAAAGGGGGCTTCAGGGAAGGCTTTCCATGCTTGTAAGAGAGAGACTCCCCTTCCTTCCTGACTTTATCCATGTGGATGTGAGGCCCAGAACTGCCACACTCACCACGTGACAAGTCTACTGATGAGGTCTATGCAGAGAGGAGAGTAGACCTAAGATTCCCAGGAAAATGGAACTGGACCCATGGGATTAAATCAGGCATGAAGATCACCCTAGTAGACTTCTAGACCTCTAGGAATGTGACCTGATAAACATCCTTAATATTCAGGTCACTCTGAGTCAGGGTTTTGTAACATGCAATCAGGAACATTCTCACTACCTCAAAATGTGAAGGACCTGGCCACTGTGAGAACAGAAGCTGCCACAATCATCTCCTCCACCTCTACCTGCATCACCACCACCACCTCCACCATCATCACCTAAACCAGCATCACCTCCATCACCATTACCATCACCACCTCTATCACCACCACCATCACCACCACCCTCTCCATCACCACCACCATCACCACCCCAGCTACCATCTCCATCACCACCTCCATCACCACCGTCATCGCCATCACCTTCACCACCACCACTGCCATCACCACCATCACCACCTCTACCACAACCACCTCCATTAACACCACCAGCACCACCACCACTGCCTCTACCACCACCTCCACTCTCACCAATACTACTCCACCGTCATCATCACCATCACCACCACCACCTTCACCTCCACCTCCAACACCACCAATACCACTACCTCTACCTCCTCCACCCCCACCACCAACATTACCTAAATCCCCTCCACGATGATCTCTACCTCCATCACCCCACCACCACCTCCACCTCCACCAGTTACCTCCACTACCTCCATCAGTACCACCACATCTACTCTGGCTATTCAAAAAAATGTCCCCCTTACTTCTTCATGCTCAGGCATGTTCACCATAAGAGAAGTCAATACATGAAGTTGCTTCCTTTTCCTGTGTGTCAAGTGAGTGACATGATTTTACATGTCCTCTTGCTTCTCAGCCCCACCACTTTAACATTTAATGGTCGCTCAGCTTTCTTCTACTCAGCTACCAAAGTTATTGGAGCAGTAAGTCAACCAACAATAAATCAGCAAATACTTAATGAGCATAGACCTGACATGCTTAGCACTGGGAAATACAAAAGACATGCTCCCTGCCTTTGAGGAGCTGAAACACATCATCAATGGAGAACAGAACACACACTAAGAGGCGAAGGTGCAGTGAGGAGATGTGTAGGTGGCCTGGGGTCAGCACCCACAATGACACGGAGATACCTAAAGTGAATTGAAAGATGCCAAGTCACTAGAGCTCAGGGTGAGAAGAGCAGAGGGCACCCACGATGCTCACTGCTGTTTCTTCTAAGCTCTCCTCCGGTGAGGCGGGTGGTGGTGATCAGAGAAGAGCAATGAGCAGGGAGTGGCTGGCCCTTCCCACCAAACCAGGAAGCAGGGTAAGCTGGTGTTCAGTGTCCTTCACGTCTTCTCCCTCTACTGACTCAGCACCTTCAGTGCCAGCTCCTTACTCATCAGTCAGGCACCAAGAAAGCACACTTGACATATGGTCAAAGTCAAAGGGATATTTAGTTTTAAAACAGGCCTCTGGGGTCTCAGCATCCCACACATCTCATAGTAGGAGGTCTTGGGTAGAGAAAGAATGAGAAAATTTCCATCACTAATATCCCGACAGGGTTGCATAGATCCTCCAGTAGCCTACACAGATGCCTCTTTACGAGGAGAAAAAAGTTTCTTTTCAAATGTGAAAAACTGCTGATCATTAAAAAACCACAGAACTATTATTCAGGCAGCAGTGAAATGTGGCATATTAGCCCCAAAAGGTAACACTCCAAATAATATCTTCACATATTTTCCCTCCCATGACAAAAACTCCTGGAAGGGGTTTGAAAAATGTATCATTTTGCCTAATGGTTCTCAGTGATGACTGAATCCTTTTTACTCAAGGCTAAAGGAACAGAGACATAAATTATTAATTAGTTCATTGTTCCTATTTATTGTATATAGAACTTCTTTGTAGTATTTCTGTTGGCAGAAAGAGAAAACTGACAATCTAGGTTTACACCCACAAAGCAAGAAATAAATTACTTAAGTTCACGTTAAGGACAGCATTCCCAAACTGAAGGAATCCCACTCAACTGGCTCCATCCTCCTATTTTAGGTAGGAGGTATAATCAAGAGAAGCTGTAAAATTTCAAGCGATCTGCTGAATTTTTAAATAACCACTTAAAATTCTTTGATAACACATTTAGAATCTGAGAGAGAGGAAGGGAGAGAAGTGAAAATGCAACCTGATGACTCTAAACCTGATGGCAATGACACCACAGTGATATGGAAGAGCTAAGAACGGAAACATCATTAGCTAAATCTAAAGACAAACGGTTGCTTTTCTTCTTCATACTGATTATCAATACATCCCTCCTTCACCCGAAGGAAGAAACAGAACTTGTCACATGGTTTATATAGCATTTTACTCATTAAAGTGTTGAAGAAAGGCTCAGGTTTTCTAGGCAAAACACATCATCATAACAGACTTGTCCATTCCAGGCCTCGCCTAAGAAAACTGTACCAAGTATCCCTGGGACACTGTCTCAAGGACCTAGGGAGAGTGGATGGATTCCAGGCCCCCTCAGTAAACTAGGTTGTCAATCAATTACGCTGCAGTGTTTACAGAATGAACTAGAAAGCCCATCCCATTTAATCCCCACAGAGAAAGCTGAAACAATCAACTCTCCCCAGGGGTGAAATGGCATCGATCTGATGCTGGGACCAAAGCCAACAGTCTCAGCTGGAACCTGAGGCTTATCGGCCAGAAACTGGGACCTTGAAACCACGGCAAGTGGACCTCCTGCTCCACTTGCTAAGTTCTTCCAAAAGCAATGAAAATTGCATTTTTTCTCAGGCAAAGTTAAAAGCAAAATGTAAAAATATAAATGTTACTCTGTTGGTCATGCAAATTTGATATATATGTACATGACAGGAGACCATGAACTAAGTTTCAGTCTTTCTATTTTAAGGTTTTCTGTTTACTTTGGTGGTTAAAGGAAGCCATACATTTAATAAGAATTTTTACAATTTAAAAAAGTGTATAATATGACAAAATTTTCAGTCTTTTTGCACTAGAAGAACATTTATGAAGAGATACATACAATGGCTAAGCTATTTCCTGAAGAGAATAAGGGTTATGTATTCCTATACAATTAGAAGTCATTACAGACCCTTTCCCAAAGATCTTTTTCCCTTTAAACTTTGTGGCAAAGATTTTAAAATTTGGTTCTCCACGATTATATGGCATAGTCAACTGCATTAGAGAAACAAATCTGAACACTTTTTACCTCCCATGAAACCCTTTTCTAAACCACACTTTTAAAAAGCGGAGTACTCCCTTTTTTAAAAAAAAGAAGATAAAATTTTAGAAGTGGAGGGAAAGGGATTCCCGGTGGCTCAGTGGTTAGGAACCCACCTGCCAATGCAGGGGACACGGGTTCGAGCCCTGGACCAGGAAGATCCCACATGCTGCAAAACAACTAAGCCCGTGCACCACAACTGCTGAGCCTGCACTGTGGAGTCAGTGAGCCACAACTACTGAGACAACGTTCCACAACTACTGAAGCCCACGCACCTAGAGCCTGTGTTCCGCAACCAGAGAAGCCACCACAATGAGAAGCCCGCGTACCGTAATGAAGAGTAGCCCCGGCTCGCCGCAACTAGAGAAAGCCCGTGCGCGGTAACGAAGACCCAATACAGCCAAAAATAAAAACAAATAAATAAATTTTTAAAAAAAGGTAGAGGGAAAAAGTCCTTTTTCAGCCCCATACCAAAGATACTCCATGTCCCTATACATTCTGAATATTATAGTATTATCTGACCATAGCTTATGGTAGAAAGTGGGAATAGCCAAGCTGGGAGAGTCTTCTTTCTACTATTTTATTTTTCAGAAAATCAGTTTATTGCTTTGCTAAAAACGGAACATGTTCATTGTAAAAATTTCTGACAATCTAAAAATGTTCAAAGAACAAAACACTAAATTGCTGCCCCACCAACCATGACTATAAGAACCTGAGACAGAAAATGAACTCAAATTGCAAAAAACCCAAATTGATTGCAGTAATTACATTTTGTTAATACATTCCCATTACTGACAAGTAGATGAACTATCAGTACATGGCCTTTCAATGCACTCTGCAGAAAGTAGAACACCAAAGTCACACACAGCACAGCTCATGCAGCCAAGCACACCCCACACCAGAACCCACAGCTCTTCCCAGGAATCCACTTTCCCTACCTCAGCTTTACCTCTCTTTGAACCTCAATGTCAAAACCTCTTCCCTCCAGAGATGCTTAAACATTTCACTTTTGACATAAAGTCAAACAGGAAAGATCATCAAAAAGAAATAAATTAATTCTGCACCTGGCTAGTGTTATTTTTTTCCTTGCTTGTACTGTACACTAACTTCAGCCAAATCAACTCTTTCATGGAATGAGACAGGAAATTTACTATCAATAATTTTTAGATATGTTCATCACAATAAAAAGATAACTCTATTCACCAACTTTTCCTCACAGCTGATATAATCTATTTCTGAGAAACTGAAGGCAACCTTACGTGAAGTTAAGCTCTTCTTCTGTCATATTCTAGAAAAATTTTAATATCTTCCCCCTCCACAATAATTCTATTTAAGCAAGTAAACATATTTTATGACAGGCAAATTAATTAGTTATCTGATTATGCTTCAGTAATGATAATATTTAACATCATATAAAATAACGTGATAAAATTTCAACTCCCATTTTTATGTTCTAACAAATAATTCAAATTTGTTTCTCAATTAATTCAGTGTTTCACTTTTGAAAAGCAATTTGCTTTATTTCAAGCCAGACTTATACTTTATTCTGTCACTTTGTCTACTTAGCATGAATTTACTGTCTTTTAACCCCTTTTTTCAGTTATTGCTTAAATGTCTTCTGATAGGTCACGTTTCACCTTCTTGTCTTATATGGTCAAGCATAGTTTTAAGTAAAATAATTGGGTAAAATTATTTTAATAAAAATAATTACTAAAATTTTTGAAAACTAAAAATATAGAGTATTCACAATTACTGAACTTTTGTTTTCATCAATTATAGGCAAAAGATGCAGTAGGGCTTCCCTGGTGGCGCAGTGGTTTAGAGTCCGCCTGCCGATGCAGGGGACACGGGTTCGTGCCCCGGTCCGGGAAGATCCCACATGCCGCGGAGCGGCTGGGCCCGTGAGCCATGGCCGCTGAGCCTGCGCGTTCGGAGCCTGTGCTCCACAACGGGAGAGGCCACAGCAGTGAGAGGCCCGCATACCGCAAAAAAAAAAAAAAAAAAAAAGATGCATTGGTCATATCCTCAAAAAAGATAGGCTTTACTTTCACACTGTTACCACCTTTTGAAACAATAATGGTCAATGGTACTTTTATAATTCTGAATTCTTCAGCGCTCAAGGGAGAAATGAACACATCTAGTCTAAGCATCCCGAACATCCATTAATTTGCCAATGAATGCTACAACACATAAATGTGAATAAGACCTTCTTATAGCTAGGGAAATTCTAGTGTTTCCTTTATGGCATTGCAGTAGCTCTTCCAGGACAACACAATTAATAGGAAAGGACAGTGGGGCCTGAAAGGGCCAGTGTTCCTCTAAAAACATGCATGAATTTACCATATACCCAAGTGAAAACCTGTCACTAGGCCTGGGGAAAAAAAGGTCACTAATGTTAATCACTTAGAATGAGAAGAAAACCCCATCATTAACTGAACTGGATCTGTCCTAATAATAAGAGAGCACCTCTATTTTCTGGAACTACAAGGAAGTTGGGTGTTTGGGGTTCATCAAATACTTAGGTCTGTACTTACATTGATATGTGGATTTGTAATTTTCCGAGAAATTTACATTATCCACTAAACTTAATTCAATTTTATTTTTTATTATTATTTTTTTTTACAGTACGCGGGCCTCTCACTGTTGTGGCCCCTCCCGTTGAGGAGCACAGGCTCCGGATGCGCAGGCTCAGCGGCCATGGCTCACGGGCCCAGCCGCTCCGCGGCATGTGGGATCTTCCCGGACCGGGGCACGAACCCGTGTCCCCTGCATCGGCAGGCAGACTCTCAACCACTGTGCCACCAGGGAAGCCCCTTAATTCAATTTTTGTTGTAGAGTTCAGGAAACATTTGTTTATTTTGGTCTTTGAACCAGAATCATCATTATGAACCGCTTATCATAAATGTATCTATAGATATCGGTTAAGAAAGTTATGCTGGTCGGTAACCTGTTGGATAAACCAGTTTTTACCGAAAAATGCTTACCACAAAATAAGTCTGTTGCATTTTTATGAAAATATTTAAAAATCAAATTTTTCATATTCTTTGAAAAGGAAGAAAAGCGTTAAACAATCCACTTACAGTGAGTTCACAGAAATCGATGCTATCAAGGCTTTTGCTTCTGTGTAGTCTCCCTTTAATTCGTCTTAGAGAAGGTTTTCCTTGGCTGACACTAGAAGTAGCACCATTAGGATTTTCAGAGGATGGTGTTACCCTGCAAGAAGAGGAAAATTCTTAAGAAGACAGGTTTATAGGTGAATACTTTTCTCAAGTATGAGGGAAGCATTTACTTGAGAATAGCTTTGGAGATGTCATACTCCTTTTTCAACCAAAAAGCTAAGAATCACAGTGGAGCTACATTCTACCAGATACCTCTCTAAATATTTCTTAGCAGCTTGCTAGTTTAGAAATCTTTCGTGACAGTTCAAATATTCCAACATTAAGATTCACTAAAAGTCAACTCTGTAACCATCAGAAAAGCAACCAAGACCAGACTGAAGTTTCCTAGGTAACTGAGAGGCACTGCTTCCCTCTGGGTGGTTATTTATCTAGTGCTCAGCCTGGTGCCTGGCACACCAGTGCACAGCAGCCATCACTGTCCCCAACCACAGAAACTGTTCAGGAGGATTCTGTTAAGCATGAAAACAGCCTTTAAAAATTTAAGCATGAGACGTAGCATGGACTTGAGGACACGGGGAAGCAGGGAAGGGTAAGCTGGGACGAAGTGAGAGAGTAGCACTGACATATATACACTACCAAATATAAAACAGATAGCTAGTGGGAAGCAGCTGCGTAGCACAGGGAGATCAGCTCAGTGTTTTGTGACCACCTAGAGGGGTGGGATAGAGATGGGTGGGATAGAGAGGGTGGGAGGGAGATGCAAGAGGGAGGGAATATGGGGATGTATGTATACATATAGCCGATTCACTTTGTTATACAGCAGAAACTAACACAACATTGTAAAGCAATTATACTCCAATAAAGATGTTAAAAAAAAATTTAAGCATGACAGTCGACACTTAATTCAGTATACTATGGAACCAAGAAAATTCAGATAAGAAACAGCACACAAACTAAGCCATCTACAGAACGCACCCTGGGCAACGTGTTCACACATACACACACACACTCCAGACTGCCATGTGTCCTCCCATTTCTGTGCCACTGCTGGTGGCAGCCTTGGAACAAGGTGCCTTGGGAACCTGGGAGGACACTGCTCAGTGGATTATGGTTTTAGAGATAAAAAGATTATAAAGTAATGAGGCTGATTTGTAAGTGTGGTTGTGTGGTTTGTGAAAAACATAATCCTTATTTTATGATCAGATCTCCTATTTGTAATACATTCCATGTTCATATATTTATTAACCTTCATGACCTATTTAATCTTTGGTATTTAAAATGTTGTCTGAGGGACTTCCCTGGTGGTGCAGTGGTTAAGAATCCACCTGCCAATGCAGGGGACACTAGTTCTATCTCTGCTCCTGGAAGATCCCACATGCCGCAGAACAACAAAGCCCATGCACCACAACTACTGAGCCTGTGCTCTAGAGCCCGCAAGCTACAACTACTGAGCCCACGAGCCATAACTACTGAGCCCGCATGCCACAACTACTGAAGCCCACACATCTAGAGCCGGTGCTATGCAACAAGAGAGGCCACTGCAGTGAGAAGCACGCACACCGCAACGAAGAGTGGCCCCCGCTCACTGCAATGAGAGAAGGCCTGCACACAGCAACGAAGACCCAACACAACCAAAAATAAATGAATAAAATAAATACATTTAAAAATAAAATAAAATGTCTCTTGTTGCTTGAAAAGGACACAAAGGATGGACTACTAGCAAAATTAATTTGACAACAAAAATAAGGTAGAAGTAAATACCATAAAATAGACTAGTTTAGGTACATCTACAGCTTAAAAGTACTCCATCCATATAGTCAGAATATTTGAAGAGTACAGAAAGATACAGAAACAACAAGTAAAAGCCTCCCCCCTCCCCCTCATCCCAAATCCCCATCCCTCTTCCTAAGGACAATCATTGACAACAGTTCTTTGTATAACCTTGCAGACAAATGCTCATGTTTATCTATGTATGTGTTAATCTCCTTTTGAAACTTTTAAGGCAAGGCACCAAATTGTTTATATTGTCCTGCATCTTATATTTTTCACTTAATTACCTATCTTGACGCTTTCCCCATAATAACCCATACAGATCTATTTCATTGTTTTTTTTAACGGCTAACCACTATTCCATAGCATAGGTGTACGGCAATTTATTCAATCATTCCCCTGTGATGGGCATTTAGTTTAGTTTTCAAACGTTTGCTATCAAACCACAAAGCAATGAACACCTTTTCTTTGACAACATCTTTGGGTACAAATGCAGTATTTACTTAGGAAAAGTTACTAGAAGTTGCTAAGTATTGCCTTTCAAAAAGACCTTACCAACTTACACTTCCATCAACAGTATAACAATGCCCATCTGGCGGTCCTTAAATACAAGGACAATTTTACCATTTTATCTTATTAGTTAAAACTCAACTTCTCCGTGTCCTTCATTGTATTTGTCTTGCTGAGTTGATTTCTATAAAAGAGACTAGTATCGGGGGCTTCCCTGGTGGTGCAGTGGTTAAGAGTCCGCCTGCCAATACAGGGGACGCGGGTTCGTGCCCGGGTCCAGAAGGATCCCACATGCCGCGGAGCGGCTGGGCCCGTGAGCCATGGCCGCTGGGCCTGCGCGTCCGGAGCCTGTGCTCCGCAAAGGGAGAGACCACAACAGTGAGAGAGGCCCGCGTACCGGAAAAAAAAAAAAAAAAAAAAAGAGACTAGTGTCGAGCTCCCCAGCGTGAATATGGATTTGTCAGTTGATCTTTGTATATCATTAGTTTTTCCTTTATATGTCTCAAATCTATTTTATTAGATGCCTTAATGTTTGTAACTCAGATCTTCTTAGGGATTTAACCCTTTAGCATATGAAAAGTCTCTGTGCCAATTCAAGATTTTACCCTAAATGCTATTTTGTCTGATAATGTTTTCCATCTATATTTTTACATTAAACTTTTCCTGGCTTATCTTTTTCTGTGCTTGTATTTTCCACCTTTCCCAGTGTCTGTCTGTCTCTCTCTTTTTAGCTGTACCTTTAACTCCTGGTAAACAGCATGTAGCTGTATTCCTTTTCTTTTTTACCCAATCTGGAAATCAGTATTTTTTGAGAGAACCTTAATCCATTCAAAGTACTCTTTACTCATATGTTTAGATTTATTCCTATCATCTTTGTTTTATGGTTTGTGTGTGTGTTTTTAAATTTAAATACTTTGGGGTTTTTTTCTGCCTTTTCAGTATGATTTTCTTTGCCCCGCCAGCCCACAGACTCTTCCACCCTTCCAATTAGTTTGAAAGTTGTACATTTTATAAGGGCAACTCTAACTCTAGCTAACTAACTATATGCATATATTTATGTATTTATATGTATATACACATACATGTATATGTAAATATACATACATACACATATATACGTGTTTAAACTCATATTTTTCTATCAGCATCTCTGGTTCATTGGTTTTCTTACCTCCTCTTACACAAGAAATGACATTAATACATCTTCATTTTCCTTCTTTGCCAGCACCACCACATCCCTGCCAAAAGTCCAACCCCCTCTTGGACATTTTTTTTTTTTGAATTTTTGAATTTTATTTTATTTTTTTTTATACAGCAGGTTCTTAGTACTTATCTACTTAATACATATTAGTGTATATATGTCAATCCCTATCTCCCAATTCATCCCACCACCACCACCCACCCCTGCCCCCACCACTTTCCCCCCTCGGTGTCCATACGTTTGTTCTCTACATCTGTGTCTCTATTTCTGCCCTGCAAACTGGTTGATCGGTACCATTTTTCTAGGTTCCACTTATATGTGTTAATATACGATATTTGTTTTAATCTTTCTGACTTACTTCACTCTGTATGACAGTCTCTAGATCCATCCACGTCTCTACAAATGACCCAATTTCGCTTTTTATGGCTGAGTAATATTCCACTGTATATATATATACCATATCTTCTTTATCCATTTGTCTGTTGATAGGCATTTAGGTTGCTTCCATGACCTGGCTATTGTAAACAGTGCTGCAATGAACATTGGGGTACAATGTTCAATTCTTTTTGAATTATGGTTTTCCCTGGGTATATGCCCAGTAGTGGGATTGCTGGGTCATGTGGTAGTTCTATTTTTAGTTTCTTAAGGAACCTCCATACTGTTCTCCATAGTGGCTGTATCAATTTACATTCCCACCAACAGTGCAAGAGGGTTCCCTTTTCTCCACACCCTCACTGGCATTTGTTGTTTGTAGATTTTCTGATGATGCCCATTCTAACTGGTGTGAATTGTAGTTTTGTAGTTTTGTAGTTTGTAGTTTTGATTTTCATTTCTCTAATAATTAGTGATGTTGAGCAGCTTTTCATGTGCTTCTTGGCCATCTGTAAGTCTTCTTTGGAGAAATGTCTATTTAGGTCTTCTGCCCATTTTTGGATTCAGTTGTTTGTTCAATATTGAGCTTCATTAGCTGTTTATATATTTTGGAGATTAATCCTTTGTTGGCTGATTCGTTGGCAAATATTTTCTCCCACTCTGTGGGCTGTCTTTTCGTCTTGTTTGTTGTTTCCCTTGCTTTGCAAAAGCTTTTAAGTTTCATTAGGTCCCATTTGTTTATTTTAGTTTTTATTTCCATTTCTCTAGGAGGTGGAACAAAAAAGATCTTGCTGTGATCTATGTCAAAGAGTGTTCTTCCTATGTTTTCCTCTAAGAGTTTTATAGTGTCCAGTCTTACATTTAGGTCTCTAATCCATTTTGAGTTTATTTTTGTGTATGGTGTTAGAGAGTGTTCTAATTTCACACTTTTACATGTAGCTGTCCAGTTTTCCCAGCACCACTTATTGAAGAGGCTGTCTTTTCTCCATTGTATATCCTTACCTCCTTTGTCATAGATTAGTTGACCATAGGTGCGTGGGTTTATCTCTGGGCTTTCTATCCTGTTCCATTGATCTATATTTCTGTTTTTTGCCAGTACCATATTGTCTTGATTACTGTAGCTTTGTAGTATAGTCTGAAGTCAGGGAGTCTGATTCCTCCAGCTACGTTTTTTTCCCTCAAGACTGCTTTGGCTATTCAGGGTCTTTTGTGTCTCCATACAAAGTTTAAGATTTTTTGTTCTAGTCCTGTAAAAAATGCCACTGGTAATTTGATAGGGATTGCATTGAATCTGTAGATTGCTTTGGGTAATATAGTCATTTTCACAATGTTGATTCTTCCAAAAAAAAGCAGGGGGAGGAATAAATTGGGAGATTGGGATTGGCATATACACACTACTATGTATAAAAGAGATAACTAATAAGAACCTACTGTATAGCACAGGTTAGCACAATACTCTATAATGACCTATATGGGAATAGAATCTAAAAGAGTGGATATATATGTATGTATAACTGGCTCACTTTGCTGTACAGCAAAAACTAACACAACATTGTAAATCAACTATACTCCAATTTAAGAAAAAAAAGAAGAGGGCACATGGGAAAGAAAAACAGAATGGTAAAACAATATACAAGGCTTAAATTTTCTTTATTTCCTCTCTCTCATTTCATGTTGATAGCACTGCTTATATGGTTTGATCATTTATAAGAAATTAACACAAATGTAATATAAACTTTTCTCCACAAAGAAAATTTTCAAAAGATTTTCTTCTCATCTGACTTAGACAGGCATCACTATTTTCATTTTTTCCAAACCTAAAAGCCTAAAACCTAAAGTCTGCAATAAGTATTTATATCCACCAAATTTTATAAATGACTAAAAGCCAAGAAATTTATCAGACTTAACACAATGTAATATTAAATCCAGTAACAAAGTAAAAGAGAAAAGAAAGATCCTAAATATAACTAGAAGAATGGACTCTCCCCCTCCCTACCAGGATCATAATAAAAACCTTTAATAACCAGGAGGGATGAGCTGGCATATACCAGGTGAATATCAGGTCGGTACCCGCCCTACCCACAGACTCAGAGGGAGGATGGTGTCTTGTCCAAGAACTGAACCAGCTCCTAGAGAGTAATTTTAGTAACTTTAAAGCTCAGACCAGATCTCTGTGAAGCTAAGAGGTCAACTGTTAAAAAGCATATGGCTCAGTCATGGTCCCCCTTTCTTTGATGGGAGATAACGAAAAGGAATAAACAGGTCCAGATAATAATGGACCAGATTATTATGCAGAAGGAGTCGAGGTATAAGGGAATTTTAAATGTCACTTCTCTTTTGTTTTAATATTTCTCGAGAATTAGTATTTGTCCTGGGGTGGAAATACGTGTGTTCAAATAGTTCTCTGCTAGACATGCACAAGAATACAGAGGTGCATCTACAACTCACGTGGGGAGTACTGCCTTTGCGTACTCGTGATGTGGAGTAAAAGGAGCCTCTGTCACCCCGAGGCACCGCTCTCCCCCAACCTGAGGTATTCCCCCACTGAATACCTCAGACTGTGGAGATCATTCCCCAAATATTTAGGAGAACAGCCTTTGATGACAGGGAAATAAAGTTAGGAAGTGAGCTGTAAGCAGCTTGGATGCTTTCCCTTGAACTCTGGAGAAATCAATACTTGGCCTACAATGAAGTTTTTCTTTTCCTAATTCATAATTCCATTTAATCATCCCTAGGGGGTAACTGGGGAGAAAATGTCTGCCTCTCTCCACTCGCTTCATAACTTCTCTAACAGCGTCGTGTTTTTATTTGCAGCCTTGGCTGACAGGCTTAAAAGGCAGAAACCCGGAGTCCATCCTCTCATTTTGTTATAACTCAGCAGATTTGGCTCACGACCAGTTTTGACCACAGTTCACTTGGGACAAACAGCTCCCAAGCTCATCTACCACACCCATTTCTAATTTCTAGTGGAAAAGAACTCAACAATAACAAAGAATTGGGCAAAAATAATGAAGATCGTAAAAACAAAGCAGTTATACAAGAACTATCAACAAAATATCTAATAATCCTTCTACAATATATTAATTATAAAATATAAGCAACTGACAGCTACAACCAAGTCAAGATAACACTTATGAGAGAGAGCAAAGCATCCTTCCCCCAAATGAGGGGAATTCCAAACAAGAGTGTGAGAACAGGAGCCTTGAGATACTGCTAAGTATAGCAGGGCAGCTGACTTTATAAGGATACTGAGTACTTCTGAAGGATTCTTCAGTAGTGCTAGCAAAATGCTAATTTTTGTTTACGAGTACCAGACTGCGGAAACCTTAATAGCTCACTGAAAAGGTTCATATTAATGGCCCTTAGTTGTACTTATAAATAATAATGTGTGTAACTGCCTACAGTTTGCTCATTAAAGAAACCAAGGAAGGACTTGGATATTGGTCCCATCCAATCAGGGAACTCTGTGAGCCGTGAATGGGCCACAGGTCACCCTGGGAGAAACAACATCCTATAAGGGACATTCCCGTCCTTTTGTTCCTGTCTTCAGTCTGTCTCTCTTTCTGGACTGGCACGTCCTCGCTCAAATATGTTTTTAACCCCAAGAACTGGCAAAAAACCTGAGGTGCGACTCTGGGCAAGCCAATGACCTCATCTGTAAAGTTGGGGAGATACAGCCCCCACCTCACAGAGGGATATAGGGCCCAGCAGGGAACAAGCTCAATGAACAGCAGCTCTTCTTATCTTATTTCTGGAATCTGACTATTAGATGACAACTTCAGTGGACGAATGGATACTGCATGGCCTTCAATACTTACTGACTCAACTGGGAGAAACAGACTTAGAAGCATGAAGAAAATGATATGACACTCTTTTCCCCTTAAGATCCGTGTAAATGCTCCTGAAAGCACTCAATGCAAAAATCAAGGCTCTGGGGAGACATTCAAGATGGCGGAGGAGTAAGATGTGGAGATCACCTTCCTTCCCACAAACACATCAGAAATACATCTACGTGTGGACCAACTCCTCCAAAACACCTACTGAACGCTGGCAGAAGAGCTCAGACTTCCCAAAAGGCAAGAAACTCCCCACGTACCTGGGTAGGGAAAAAGAAAAAACAGAGACAAAAGAATAGGGACGGGACCTGCACCACTGGGAGGGAGCTCTGAAGGAGGAAAGGTTTCCCCACACTAAGAAGCCCCTTCACCGGTGGAGACGGGGTTGGGGGCAAGCTTTGGAGCCACGGAGGAGAGCGCAGCAACAGGGGTGCAGAGGGCAAAGCGGAGAGATTCCCGCACAGAGGATCGGTGCCGACCAGCACTCACCAGCCCAAGAGGCTTGTCTGCTCACCCACCAGGGAGGGCGGGGGCTGGGAGCTGAGGCTCTGGCTTCGGAGTTCAGATCCCAGGGAGAGGACTGGGGTTGCCTGCGTGAACACAGCCTGAAGGGGGCTACTGCGCCACAGCTAGCCAGGAGGGAGTCCGGGAAAAAGTCTGGACCTGCCGAAGAGGCAAGAGACCATTGTTTCAGGGTGCGCGAGGAGAGGGGATTCAGAGCACCGCCTAAATGAGCTCCAGAGACAGGCGCGAGCTACTGCTATCAGCGCGGACCCCAGAGACGGGCATGAGACGCTGAGGTTGCTGCTGCCGCCACCAAGAAGCCTGTGTGCAAGCACAGGTCACTATCCACACCTCCCCTGCCGTGAGACTGTGCAGCCCGCCGCCGCCAGCGCACCGTGATCCAGGGACAACTTCCTGGGGAGAACACACGGCGTGCCTCAGGCTGTTGCAACGTCATGCCAGCCTCTGCCTCCACGAAGAACAGACGCCCTCAGGCGACCTACACGCAGAGGCGGGGTCAAATCCAAAGCTGAACCCCAGGAGCTGGGCGAACAAAAAGAAAGGGAAATTTCTCCCAGTAGCCTCAGGAGCAGCAGATTAAATCTCCACAATCAACTTGATGTACCCTGCACCTCTGGAATACCTGAATAGACAACGATTCATCCCAAAATTGAGGCAGTGGACTTTGTGTGATTTTGTCTGTAGAGCTTTGCTTTTAACATTTGTCCTAGGGGTCTGTCTGTCTGGTTTTTTTGTTTGGTTGGTTGGTTGGGGGATTTTTTAGTATAGTTTTTAACAATTGTTATGATTGATGGATTTGTTTTCTGGTTTGGTTGCTCTCTTCTTTCTTTCTTTTATTTTTATTACTTTTTCATTTTTAATAATTTTTTTATTTGTTAATAACTTTATTTTTTTCTTTCTTTCTTTCTTTTTTACTCCCTTTTCTTCTGAGCCATGTGGCTGACAGGGTCTTGGTGCCCTGGCCGGGTGTCAGGCCTGTGTCTCTGAGGTGGGAGAGCCGAGTTCAGGACACCGGTCTACCAGAGACCTCCCGGCTCCACGTAATATCAAATGGCGAAAGCTCTCCCAGAGATCTTGATCTCAACGCTAAGACCCAGCTCCACTGAACGACCAGCAAGCTACAGTGCTGGACACCCTATGCCAAACAGCTAGCAAGACAGGAACACAACCCCACCCATTAGCAGAGAGGTTGCCTAAAACCATAATAAGGTCACAGACACCCCAAAACAAACCAGTGGACGCAGTCCTGTCCACCAGAAAGACAAGATCCAGCCTGATCCACCAGAACACAGGCACCAGTCCCCTCCACCAAGAAGCCTACACAACCCACTGAACCAACCTTAGCCGCTGGGGGCAGACACCAAAAACAACGGGAACTACGAACCCGCAGCCTGCTAAAGGAGACCCCAAACACACTAAGTTAAGCAAAATGAGAAGACAGAGAAACACACGGTAGATGAAGGAGCAAGATAAAAACCCACCAGAACAAACAAATGAAGAGGAAACAGGCAGTCTACCTGAAAAAGAATTCAGAGTAATGATAGTAAAGTGATCCAAAATCTTGGAAACAGAATGGAGAAAATACAAGAAACCTTTAAGAAGGACGTAGAAGAACTAAAGAGCAAACAAACAATGATGAAGAACACAATAAATGAAATATGTTCTACATGTGGAACAATCAATAATGAAAGGACATATTTAAAGTGATGAAAGGGAAAAACCTACCACCATGATTACTCTACCCACCAAGGATCTCATTCAGATTCGATGGGGAAATTAAAACCTTTACAGACAAGCAAAAGCTAAGAGAATTCAGCACCACCAAACAAGCTTTATAACAAATGCTAAAGGAATTTCTGTAAGCAGGAAACACAAGAAAAGGAAAAGACCTACAATAACAAACCCAAAACACTTAAGAAAATTAAGGAACATACATATCGATAACTAACTTTAAATTAAATGGATTAAATGCTCCAACCAAAAGACAGAGACTGGCTGAATAGATACAAAAACAAGGCTCATATATGTGCTGTCTACAAGGGACCCACTTCAGACCTAGGGACACATACAGACTGAAAGTGAGGGGATGGAAAAAGATATTCCATGCAAATGGAAATCACAAGAATGCTGGAGTAGCAATACTCATGTCAGATAAAATAGACTTTATAATAAAGACTGTGGCAAGAAATAAGGAAGGACACTACATAATGATCAAGGGATCAAGCCAAGAAGAAAACACAACAATTATAAATATTTATGCACCCAAAATAGGAGCACCTCAATCCATAAGGCAAGTGCTAACAGCCATAAAAGGGGAAATCGACAGTAACACGATAATAGCGGGGGACTTTAACACCCCACTTACACCAATAGACAGATCATCCAGACAGAAAATAAATAAGGAAACACAAGCTTTAAATGACACAACAGACCAGATAGACTTAATTGATATTTATAGGACATTCCACCCGAAAGCGGAAGAATACACTTTCTTCTCAAGTGCACATGGAAAGTTCTCCAGAATAGATCACAACTTGGGTCACAAATAAAGCTTGGAAATTTAAGAAAACTGAAATTGTATTAAGCATCTTCTCTGATCACAATGCTATGAGACTAGATATCAATTACAGGAAAAAATCTGTAAAAAATGCAAACACATGGAGGCTAAACAATAAACTACTAAATAACCAAGAGATCACTGAAGAAATCAAAGAGGAAGTCAAAAAATACCTAGAAACAAGTGATAATGAAAACACGACGAAGCAAAACCTATGGGATACAGCGAAAGCAATTCTAAGAGGGACGTTTATAGCAATACAATCCTACCTAAAGAAACAAGAAACATCTCAAATAAACAACCTAACCTTACACCTAAAGCAATTAGAGAAAGAACAACAAAAACCTCCAAAGTTAGCAGAAGGAAAGAAATCATAAAGATCAGATCAGAAGTAAATGAAAAAGAAATGAAGGGAACAATAGCAAAGATCAATAAAACTAAAAGCTGGTTCTTTGAGAAGATAAACAAAATTGATAAACCATTAGCCAGACTCATCAACAAAAACGGGGAAAAGACTCAAATCAATAGAATTAGAAATGAAAAAGGAGAAGTAACAACTGACACTGCAGAAATATAAAGGATCATGGGAGATTACTACAAGCAACTCTATGCCAATAAAATGGACAACCTGGAAGAAATGGACAAACTCATAGAAAAGCACAACCTTCCAAGACTGAACCAGGAAGAAACAGAAAATATAAACAGACCAATCACAAGCACTGAAATTGATACTGTGATTTAAAATCTTCCAACAAACAAAAGCCCAGGACCAGATGGCTTCACAGGCGAATTCTATCAAACATTTAGAGAAGAGCTAACACCTACCCTTCTCAAACTCTTCCAAAATACAGCAGAGGGAGGAACACTCCCAAACTCATTCTACAAGGCCACCATCACCCTGATACCAAAACCAGACAAAGATGTCACAAAAAACGAAAACTACAGGCCAATATCACTGATGAACATAGATGCAAAAATCCTCAACAAAATACTAGCAAACAGGGCTTTCCTGGTGGCGCAGTGGTTGAGAGTCCGCCTGCCGATGCAGGGGACACAGGTTCGTGCCCCGGTCCGGGAAGATCCCACATGCCGCAGAGCGGCTGGGCCCGTGAGCGATGGCTGCTGAGCCTGCACGTCCGGAGCCTGTGCTCCGCAACGGGAGAGGCCACAACAGTGAGAGGCCTGCGTACCGCCAAAAAAAAAAAAAAAAAAATACTAGCAAACAGAATCCAGCAGCACATTAAAAGGATCACACACCATGATCAAGTGGGGTTTATTCCAGGAATGCAAGGATTCTTCAATATACCCAAATCAATCAATGTGATACACCATATTAACAAACTGAAGAAGAAAAACCATATGATCATCTCAGTAGATGCAGAAAAATCTTTTGACAAAATTCAACATCCATTTATGATAAAAACCCTCCAGAAAGTAGGCATAGAGGGAACTTACCTCAACATAATAAAGGCCATATATGACAAACCCACAGACAACATCGTTCTCAAAGGTGAAAAACTGAAACCATTTCCTCTAAGATCAGGAACAAGACAAGGGTGTCCACTCTCACCACTGTTATTCAACATAGTTTTGGAAGTTTTAGCCACAGCAATCAGACAAGAAAAGGAAATAAAAGGAATCCAAATCGGAAAAGAAGAAGTAATGCTGTTACTGTTTGCAGATGACATGATACTATACATAGAGAATCCTAAATATGCTACCAGAAAACTACTAGAGCTAATCAATGAATTCGGTAAACTAACAGGATACAAAATTAATGCACAGAAATCTCTTGCATTCCTATACACTAACAATGAAAAATCTGAAAGAGAAGTTAAGGAAACACTCCCATTTACCACTGCAACAAAAAGAATAAAATACCTAGCTATAAACCTACATAAGGAGACAGAAGACCTGTATGCAGAAAACTATAAGATGCTGATGAGAGAAATTAAAGGTGATATAAACAGATGGAGAGATATACCATGTTCTTGGATTGGAATAATTAACATTGTGAAAATGACTATACTACCCAAAGCAATCTACAGATTCAAAGCAATCCCTGTGAAACTACCAATGACATTTTCCACAAAACTGGAACAAAAAAATCTTAAAATCTGTATGGAGACACAAAAGACTCCAAATAGCCAAAGCAGTCTTGAGGGAAAAAAACGTAGCTGGAGGAATCAGACTCCCTGACTTCAGACTATACTACAAAAGCTACAGTAATCAAGACAATATGGTACTGGCAAAAAACAGAAATATAGATCAATGGAACAGGATAGAAAGCCCAGAGATAAACCCATGCACCTATGGTCAACTTATCTATGACAAAGGAGGCAAGGATAGACAGTCCTTCAATAAGTCTCTTATTGAAGACAGCCTCTTCAATAAGAGAGACAGTCTCTTCAATAAGTGGTGCTGGGAAAACTGGACAGCTACATGTAAAAGAATGAAATTAGAACACTCCCTAACACCATACACAAAAATAAACTCAAAATGGATTAAAGAGCTAAATGTAAGGACAGACACTACAAAACTCTTAGAGGCAGAACACTCTATAACATAAATCACAGCAAGATCCTTTTTGACCCATTTCCTAGAGAAATGGAAATAAAAATAAACAAATGGGACTTAATGAAACTTAAATGCTTTTGCACAGCAAAGGAAAACATAAACAAGATGAAAAGACAACCCTCAGAATGCGAGAAAATATTTGCAAATGAAGCAACTGACAAAGGATTAATCTCCAAAATTTACAAGCAGCTCATGCAGCTCAATATCAAAAATACAAACAACCCAATCCAAAAATGGGCAGAAGACCTAAATAGACATTTCTCCAAAGAAGATACACAGACTGCCAACAAACACATGAAAGGATGCTCAACATCACTAATCATTAGAGAAATGCAAACCAAAACTACAATGAGGTACCACCTCACAGCAGTCAGAATGGCCATCATCAAAAAATCTACAAACAGTAAATGCTGGAGAGGGTGTGGAGAAAAGGCAACCCTCTTGCACTGTTGGTGGGAATGAAAATTGATACTATGGAGAACAGTATGGAGGTTCCTTAAAAAACTAAAAATAGAACTACCATACAACCCAGCAATCCCACTACTGGGCATATACCCTGAGAAAACCATAATTCAAAGAGTCATGTACCACAATGTTCACTGCGGCTCTATTTACAATAGTCAGGACATGGAAGCAACCTAAGTGTCCATCGAGAGATGAATGGAAAAAGAAGATGTGGCACATATATACAATGGAATATTACTCGGCCATAAAAAGAAACGAAATTGAGTTATTTGTATTGAGGTGGATGGACCTAGAGTCTGTCATACAGAGTGAAGTAAGTCAGAAAGAGAAAAACAAATACCGTATGCTAACACATGTATATGGAATGTTAAAAAAAAAATGGTTCTGAAGAACCTAGGGGTGGGACAGGAATAGAGACACAGATGTAGAGAATGGACTTGAGGACACGGGAAGGGGGAAGGGTAAGCTGGGACGAAGTGAGAGTGTGGCATGGACATATATACACTACTAAATGTAAAACAGATAGCTAGTGGGAAGCAGCCGCATAGCACAGGGAGATTAGCTCGGTGCTTTATGACCACCTAGAGGGGTGGGATAGGGAGGGTGGGAGGGAGACACAAGAGGGAGGAGATACTGGGATGTATGTATATGTATAACTGATTCATTTTGTTATAAAGCAGAAATTAACACACCATTGTAAAGCAATTATACCCCAATAAGATGTTAAAAAAAAATCAAGGCTCTGACAACAATAAACTTATTATGAAAATAATTTTTGCATTTCACCTAAAATAGATAGGAGTAACAGCTATTTGGGCCTCACACCCGCTGAACAGCAAGGAGCCGGCCATGGTTCCCGCAATGGACTGAACTGTGCCCCTCCTCCCCCCACCTCCTAACAACCCAGTGGATGTGACCCTGTTTAGAGAAAGTGTCTTCACAGAGGTTACTATGGTGAGGATCTCGAGATGAGCTCACCCTGGATTACCCAGCTGGACCCTAACTCCGATGACAAGTGGTCTTATAAGTGGTCTTATAAGAGACACACAGACAAGACCACATCAGGATGCTGAGAGAGACTGAAGAGGAACCCAAGGAACACTGGGGCCACAGACACTAGAGGAGGCAGGAAGGATTCTCCCCAGAGCTCTTGGGGGAGCGTGGCCCTGCCGATGCTTTTATTTCAGACTCTGGCCTCCAGAACTGGTGGAGAAGAAATTCCTGTTGCTTTCAGTGATCTGTTACAGCAGATCTAGGAAATACCGTGCTCTACTGCTTCTGTCCAGCAGTGGTACTGGTTCTGTCCATCTGAACCATTATCTGAGGCCCTCAGAGCAGGCAGCAGCCGCACAAACTCACATCTCCCTCGGGTAACAGGCCTGAGTTCCAGGTTCATGAACAGTAATGATTCAGAACCAAACACTGCAAACACTCCTACTTACTAAACTTCTTAGAGAAGGAGTCAAGGAGAAGAGGGCTCCTGCAGGCTCCACTGATGCAGGTCTGGCTGTGTGTCCGCTTCAGTTTCCATGTAAAATGGCCTGCAAGTGCTCTACTCCTTAAAGGATTTGTAGAGCCAGTTAGAAAGACAGAAAGATATTGCAAAGAGGAAAGCGGATGAGCACAAGTGGCCAAACTACATACGAGTGTGGGGCCAAAGCACTGGTCCATTCAACCGTAACCTTCACTTAGACAGGCATAAGCTTTGCAGGTATGCAGTCTTCCCATACAGACTGTAATAGTTAAAAGAGAGAGAAACACAGGGAGCCTACACATCTTCCTAAACGTCTTCACATAAACCTTTATATAAGCCATGAACAATGACTGTGGTATGTCCTCACATCTTGTAAATGGACATAAGCTGGTGCACCCCAAGGTCTGAATGCACTATTGATGTCGCCTGTGGGTTCCCACCAACCACTCTGGAGGCAGACCCCATCCTCTCATCTTCTAGACAAATAATGGCCCCATCCATCTCAAATTCTCCACATGCAGTTGCTAGGGCACTGGCAAAATGAAATGTTATCTAGAAAATAAACTCCAGAGACGTAAGAGATAGATTTACCAGGCAGCACAATATTCTCCAACAACAACAAAAAAAGACTATACATCTATGTCCCAAAGTACCACCCAGTGCCGAGTTTTGTAGAGTGTGCTCTTCACTTTGCCACTGGAGAAAGTAGATGAACATTTGCAAATCCGCTTACCACTGAGTCCTGAAATGCTCATTTAAGATTGTGGGAAAGCTCAATGAAATCCCCCTCTTTCCAGGCTGTCTCTTCATAAGACGGTTCTTAATGCTGGTCCCAGGTCACTGCCTGCCTCAAACGTGAATCTCTAGAGTACAAATGTTACCGGGATTTTATTTCCTTGTGTTCTCTCTTCACAAACTATATACTCGGGAAACTAGTTTCAGAAGCAGCACTCCAATGATAAGAAAGAATAAACCAAGCTTCTTGACCTTGTGACCAATTGCTGCTAATATTCATGCCTAACAGCTCCTCAAACCTTATTTCCACATCTTGGTTTTTAAGTGTAACATGAAGAAAATTTCCTTGGGAATTCCTTGGCGGTCCAGTGGTTAGGACTCTGCGCTTTCACTGCCAAGCATGCAGGTTCAATCCCTGGTCAGGAAACTAAGATCCTGCAAGCCATTCAGCGCAGCCAAAAAAAAAAATTCCTTAACTTTCTTTTCCAATTATGCATTAAGAATTCATTTATTCAGCAGTTATCTTTTGCGAACCTATTTTGTACCAGACACTGCTTGAAGGGAATTTAGTAATCAACTAAACAGACTAAAGCCCCGGCCCCATGCTACTTAACATTCTAGGGCGGGGGGAGAAGCGATATATATGAAAATTAAGTAAAATAGGCAGTGTGTTCGATACTGATAAGCACTCAGGAGAAAATCTGGGTGGGGGGTAAGACTGTTGGTGCTGACCTCTCCTTTTGTTTTTGTTTTTTTTCTGTAAACCATCCATCTGAAAAGTCAACTTCAAATGTTACCGCTTCTTGCTTCAGAATAATGACATATTCTTGACGTATTTGCTAAAACTTCCTTCCATGGACATTTTTTAATTCAATCACTGTCAACTTTTACCAGCCTAGTCTTCCAGGTGTTGTCACTTGATGTTCATCAAATTAAAATATTTTGCAGAATAAATTTATCTTTTTTTAACAACTGGGCGGGAGTGGGGGGTGGGGGGGGTGGAGGAAGACAATAATATTTACTCAGCACCTACTATGCAGCGGGGGAGAGTGGCCAGCACTTTGTATTGACCATCAAAGTTGGTGTACACATGGCCCCATGCGGTAGAGAACATTGTTCCCATTTTACAGATGAAGAAACAGATTCTCTAGCAACTTGTCTATGGTCACACAATAAGTGGCACAGCTGAAATTTGGACTTTGCTGCTCATAATTTTTGGTCTTACCTCCAAAATTCTCCACTATTGACAGTTTTCTTTTAAGCTTTTTCCTGGCTGCTCAATCCTTATGTTCCTTAGATCGTTATTCCATTTTGCCTTACATACAGACATTACTCTTCCCAATGCTTAGATACAGCCTCACTTCCTCTCCCTATAACCTTAAAATTAAACTGAACTATGTTCAGTTGAATTGAATCAACCTCTATAAACTATATTAACCACGCATTTTTTAATTGAAATAACCACTGAATACCACAATCACCGGCACCTTTTTTCTACAGTCACCACCCCTTTACTGGACCATTCCTCTTGTGACAGAACCGCACACCTAAGTCCCAAGTGGATGGAACGCCTGGGTCGCCACTGGGATTCCCTGTGACATGTTTACATGCTAATAAAACGCGATACAATCCGATAGATGATCGGGTGTCCACACCGGTTCCAGGTGACCCTAGACACCTTTCTTTAGGGGCGTTCTTCCCGTTACCCCGAGAGCGGTTTCCAGGTGGGAGCACCAGACGGCCTACAGGTAAATCCCAGTCACCGACCCCGCGAGGATGACCCCGCCGGCTGCGGACGTTCCGACCCGGATCGGCGGCCGATGGATCCGAGGCGCCGCAGGAAACGCACGGCGAGCCCGGCGGGACGTTCGGAGCCAGAACCTGCCGGCGCGGCGCCTCCCTCGGCCGCGGTCCCCGCCCCGCCCGGCCGCGCGCTCTCTGGTGACCGAGGGGGTTGATAGTGCCCACTGCCCGGCCCCCGGCCCGTTGCCCCCCGCCGACCCCCGCCCCCGGGCCCCGCCCTCACCACAGCCTCCTTCTGAGCGGCAGAAGGCTGCCGCGGTTGGACGGCGTGACGCCGATGGCCATCTGCAGCACCGTCAGGTACTTCTGGTACTTCATCTTGTCCCCGCTCCGCTCGCGGCCCGGACCCCGCCGCCGCCGCCGCCGCCGCCGGCACAGCCCCTCCAGGCGCCGCATAGGTCAGCCCTGGGCCATCCGCCGCCGCCCGCACCTACCACCCCGCGCCCCTGCAGCCGCCGCCGCAGCCGCCGCCGCCGCCGCCGCCGCCGCCGTGCGTCCGGCCGTGCGTGCCGGGTCCCGCGCCCGCGTGCGTGCGTGCCCGCCGCTCCCGCCGCCGCCGCCGTGCGTGGCCCGCGCCCCGTCGTCCCCGCGCTGCGCACCGGCTGGCGGGGCTCTGGTCCGGAACGGCGGGCGAGGCCGGTACCGCCCGCATTGCCCCCCCCGCCCCGCCCATCCCGCCCTCCGCCCCGCCCCCCCGGCCTCGCTCCCCTCAGCGCTTGGCGGGAGCTCGCTTTCCACCACCTCACTCCCACAGAATCCCAACCACAACCTTCCAGAAAGGGAAAAATTACTATTTTGTATTTATAATTACACCCAAATAGCTGTCACCGTCACTTACGCTCTACCCTGAAGTGTGTGGACGCGTGCTGTATATAAAATACACGCGTATCTGTGTGCTGTACGTGTGGATACTGCGTGTGTACACGTGCGGGCCTCACTGGCCGGCAGGCAGGCGGTGGACAGGACCCTGAACCGTGCAAAACCATCTTCATCAAGGGGAAAATCAACATTGTTCCACGACCTTTAAAAATGTCCAAACATGCCTAGCTGTTCATTCATGGTTATAAATGTGTAGGGAAACGAAAAAAAAAAAAAGCAAACCAATCATTTGTTATGCTGTAAAGCATTACAAACATGGAGACTTGAAGTGTTTTATTTCTGTGTAGGAAAAACTTAACAAGAGTGGCTTGAACAGTGCTTGTCTTTTCCTGAGAGTCGTTATATGCCCAGAGAGCACCTTTTCTGTGTCTTGGCAAAGCGTCCTGTTTGGGTCACTTTCAACGTTTTATCCTCTGGGCGTTCCCCATCGCGGAGTGAGTCCGAGTTCCTTCAATGCGATGTCCTCTGAGACGTCCCCATCCTTTTGTCACAGCCGCTTTCTTCATTCAAGTTTACATTCCGTGCGATTCCCCCAGCGGCGCATCTAAAGGCTCTGGAAAGGTGGCAACATCTGCATTCCCACAGTTGCCTATTTTTTTATAACTCCAATTACATTCCATTCATATTTCATGCCACTTCCATCTTTATCGTTTTTTGTTTCTTTGCTGCACTTCCATCTTTGTTGCCCAATTTCCTCTTTCAGTTACCCTTTTTCTGTTTTTGTTTTTTAACAAGGCTCTGTGAGTATATCACTGGGAGAAAAGGAGGCAACACAACGGCACACTTTGCTGTCAGTGGCTAAGCTAAAAAATGCTCAGAGACCAAATACTGACAACTTTGAAAGAACTGCTGTCACTGATCGTGATGCACATGTTATGTGGTGATTTCTGGACTAAAGAGCTGGCGTCAAGTTTGTACTATATGTATTGGTACTGGATGTATTTACTCACAGTATGCCATGAGAACTGAAATTTCACCCATATTGTTGAGCAGCTGGTATTATTTAATTAAACCGTGGTAGCTGACATCAGGCATATCTGAACCTGCAAAGCAAGGGCGGCCTGGAAGCAGGTGTATACTGTATGTGTATGTGAAGAGCACAGATAACAAGTGCCTATGCACCCACCAGGCAGAATGATCAAATGTCAACCCACTCCCACTATAATGCATCCCTCCTGTACATCTACTTAAACACTTCATTTTCAAATTAATTAGCACACAGGAGAATTAGAAAAAAAAACAGTCTCCTGCTGGTTTAGGCTCTCAACATGATTTCACAGTCACTTCAGTAGAAAAGCAGGTCTAAATCTATTTCACTTTTGTTTATTCAGAGGTTTTAGCTCTCACATAAAATAAGGAGTTGGCAGATCTTTCACACTGCAAATGTATATTCATAACTGGGACAGGACCTTTTAAAAGGTACTGGGAGCAGTACTTTTAAAAGACATCAGAGTCTGTACTTATCTATTCACCATTTCTTAGATGTGCTCATCCTTTTGCATCACCTTGCTATACTGTTGTAAGGTATTTGATGAAAATACTGCACTGTACTCAAGGATTTAGATAACTGGAGGTTGAGGGGATCTATTCAGGATAACAAGGGATAAAAACAAATCTGGCAGAAGCACCATCCAGAACGGCAGAAAAATCTGCTTCTCCATAAAAAGAGAGTGCTGGCTTAAATTGTCAAATCAACCTTTTCAGAACCCCAGAAATCAACCAAAGGCTTGCAACAATCCCAAGATTGTTTTTCACGAAAAATGACTGAATCTTGATAAGAACAGTGAGCCTTATGGGATTTTAACTTGCCCACTTCCCAACCCCTTCTACCCAGCCCTGTGGTAGCCTTGGAAACTAATAGCCTCATAACTACAATAGCTTTGAAATCCAGTAGACTAGCAGCCACTGGAAGGGAAGAATGGGTTTAGAGGTCCCCAAAAGCCTTATCTCCAGAGAACTGTCATTATTTGACCTGTTGGCAACTCCTCTCACAAGGCTTGTCTTTATTTGACCTGCCTCAGAATTCACTCTGTGCAACCAGCCCTATCCTTAGGGCATTTGTCAAAAACAATCAGCAGCAGTTGTTTAACATCACAGCTGCCTGAGGTGGTGAAACCAGTTGGGGCTAACAAGAGGTTAACCAAAAAAATGCAAAAATGGGAAATGAGAGTCCATAGTGTGCCTTGAAAGCTCTGACATATTCCTGGGAATCCAGAATGCCATGCACGGTGCAGGACTGTGCACACACTCAGAAAACACCTGAGAAGGCCCTAATCTCTCACTTCTGGTTGACTTCGAGGTTCAGTGCAAGCAGAAAGTGAAGGCTAAAGAAGAGTCATAACTTACCTACCAGAATATCGAAGGCATGCCCCAACACACACACAGCCTCTCAGCAAAGGCTAGGAGATTTACTGGTTCAAAGCATTTAAGTAAACCTCTGTCCAATAATTAGCTGACCACTAAACTACCGGATCAGGGACGTCAGTGGCCACACATGACAACGAATACAGACTTTACAGAATTAGTCTGGAAAAGTCACTAGACAAGCAACAACAATGAACCTTGGGGTAGGAGGAGGGATATTATTTCTAGAATGGTCACATTTTGTTATTCAAAATGTCCACACTCCAACAAAAAAAAATTACAGGACATGCAAAGCAACAGAAAAATACAGTCCATATATAGGGGAAAAACTTGTTAATAGAAACTGTTCTTGAGGAAGCCCAGGCATTGGACTTACTGGACAAAGACTTTAAATCAGCTATTATAAATATGTTCACTAAAGGAAACCATGTGCTAAGAATTAAGGAAAGTATGATAAGAATATCTCACCAAATAGATAATATCAATAAACAGAAATTAAAAAAAAATAGAAACCTGGAGTTTTGAAAAATACAATAACAGAAATTTAAAATTCAACAACATATTTGAACTGGCAGAATAAGAGTCAGTGAACTCTAGTATAAATCAACTGCATTTATCCAGTCTGATGAATAGAAAGGGAAAAGAATGAAGAAAAACAAACAGATTCAGAGACCTATGAAAAAACATTAAACATACCAATATATGCATAAAGTCCCAAAGGAAAGGAGAGAGAGAAAGGACCCAAAGAATATTTGAAGAAATAATAACTAAAAACTTCCCAAATGTTGTGAAATATATTAATCTGCATTCAAGGACATTCAAGGAGTACAAAGAACGCCAAGTAGAATATACTCAAAGCAGTCCAGGGACTTCCCTGGTGGTACAATGGGTAAGACTCCACACTCCCAATGCAGGGGGCCCAGGTCCGAACTCTGGTCAGGGAACTAGATCCCGCATGCATGCCGCAACTAAGAAGCACGCATGTGGCAATTAAAAAGTCCGCATGCTGCAACTAAAAGATCCTGTGTGCCGCAACCAAGACCTGGTGCAGCCAAAACTAAATAAATAAAAATAAAATCTTTAAAAGAACAAAAAAAAAAATACAGCAGTCCACACCTAGGCTAATAGTCAAACTGTTGAAAGCCAAAAACAATAAGAGAATCTTAAAGCAGCAAGAGAAAAGCAACTTATCACATATAAGGGATCCTCAATAAGATTAACATCTGACTTCTCATCAGAAATGGAGGTCAGAAGGCAGAATGAAGACATTTAAAGGGCTGAAAGAAAAAGACTATCATCTGAGAATTCTACATCCAGCAACAGTATACTTCAAAAATGAAGGAGAAATTAAGGCATTCCCAGATAAACTAAAACTGAGAAATCATGCCTAGCATACATGCACTTTAAGAAATACCAAAAGACTCCTTCAGGCTGAGATGAAGGATACTAAACAGTAACTTGAAGCCACATGAAGAAATATAGAACATTTATAAAAAATAACTATCAAATTGAATATAAAAGAGAGTATAAAATATTTAAAAATTTTTAATTTTTAAAATCTCTTAATTAAAAATATTTTTATTTGAAACTCTTTTATCTGATTTAAAAGACAAATACATAAAGCAACAATTATAAACTGTATTGATGGGCTTATAATGTGTGCATGTACATATACATATTTATGTATTTATATGTAATTTGAATGATAATAACAGCACAAAGAAGAAGGGAGAGAATGGGGCACTATTGGGGCCTAGTTTTGGTGTCCTATAGAAATTAAATTAGTATTAATTTTACCTAGATTATTTTAAGTTAAGAAGTTAATTGTAATCCCCAAGACAACCATTAAAAAAGCAACTTTTTAAAATATAGTAAAAGAAACAACAAGGAAATTAAAATACTACACTAGAAAATATACAGCAAAAACGAAGGCAGTAATAAACAGAGGAACAAAAAGACATAAGATATGTAGAAAACAAATAGCAAAATGGCAGCCATAAATCCTTATCAGTAATTTCATTAAATGTAAATATACTAGATATTCCAATCAAAAGACAGAGATTGACAGAATAGACATAAAAACATGATCCAACTATATGCTATCTACAAGAGACATACTTTAAAGTCACAAATGGGTTGAAAGTAAAAGGATGGAAAGACATGTACCATGTAAAAACAAAGAAGAAGTGGCTATACTAATATCAGACAAAATAGACTTTCAGAGATAAATTGTTCCTAGAAACAAAGAAAAACATTTTATACTGACAAAAGCGTCAATCCATCAAGAAAACATAACATTTAAGAAACGCATTGCACATAACAGAACCCCAAATAGCAAAATCTGACAGAACTGAAGGGGAAAAGTAGACAATTCAACAATAATAATCGGAGATTTCAATATCCCCACTTTTCATAATGGATAGAACAAGGCAGATGATCAACAAGGAAAAAGAAGTCTTGAACAATACCAAAGTCTTGAACAAAACCCAACTAGACCCAACACATCTGTGGATCATTTGCATCCAACACAGTAGAATACACATTCTTTTCAAGTGCACATGGAACATTCTTCAGGATAAATCATATATCAGACCACAAAACAAGCCCTCGATACATTTAAAAGTATTGAAACCATACAAAGTATGTTCTCCAACCACAATGGAATTAAATCAAAAACGAATTACAGAAGGAAATTTGGGGAATTCAAAAATATGTGAAAATTAAACAAAATACCCCTAAACCTAAATAACCAATGGAACAAAGAAGAAATCATAAGAAAAATTAGAAAAAATTATGACTGAGACAAAAAGCATAACATAGGACTTGGATGCAGCTAAAGCAGTGCTATGAAGGAAATTTATAATTGTGATCCCAATATTTTAAAAGATGAAAGAGTTAAAATTTATAGCCTAACCTTCCACCTTAACAAATTAGAAAAGAAGAACACACTAAACCCAAAGCAAGCGGAAGGAAGGAAATAATAAATATTAGAGTGGAAATAAACAAAATAGAGAATAGAAAAATAATAGAGAAAAATTAACAAAACCAAAAGTTGGTTCTTAGAAGAGATAATAAAATTGACAAACCTTTAGCTGGACACCAAGGAGAAAAGGGAGAAAACTCAAATTACTAAAATTTGGGATGAAAGAGAGGACATCACCACCAATCTTACAGGAATAAAAAGATTTTAAGGGACTACTATGAGTAGTTGTATGCCAACAAATTAAATAACCTAGATGAAATGGGGAAATTCCTAGAAAGACCAAACTGCTGAAACTGACTCAAGAACAAACAGAAAATGTGAATAGAACTATAACAAGTAAAAAGACTGAATTAAAAAACTTCCCACCATGCAAAGCCCAGGTCCAGGGGAAAGGGTTGGTGTCAGTGTTGTTCGCTGTTCTATCTCTAGTCCCGAGAACAGGGTCTGGTATACAGTAGGCACTCAATAAATATTTGTTGAACTTGAGTGAGGGCATGAATGCAAAATGAAAGATTCCATGACTTTTCATAAAATGTATCATTTTCCTAACAAATGAGACAAACTACCCGTATAGTTTTGCATGCAGTGTAGGTAAACATTACAGCTGGAAAGCTGACATCGTTTTACGAAGTCAAAGAAATAAAAATGCGCTATTAGTTCTCAGAGGATAGCCAATGCTTCAAAGGAAAATGAGGGGGCTGCTACAATGACACTGTGCAAGACCCACGGGAAATCTTCAAGCAAGCAAGTCGCTGGGGATTATAGCACCTATACCTGTTGCCCACCTTCCTCTCAGACAGGGTCCTGAGGGTCCTGAGGGGAGGTGGAGGGTCCACCTCCAGTAAGAAGCACATTTAAAAAAAATTTTTTTAATTTATTGAAGTATAGTTGATTTACAATGTTGTGTTGATTTCTGCTGTACAGCAAAGTGATTCAGTTATACATATATATATTGGTTTGGCCAAAAGTTTCGTTCTTTTTTTTCCGTAAGATGGCTCTAGTAGCACTTAGTTGTCTTTAACTTCATTCGAAACAATTTTGTTAGATTGTATGTGACAGCTGTCATATCAGCATGTATTTAAAAAAAGACTTATCAAATTTGATGAATTTTTGTGTAGTCATTTTAATATTGAAGATGGAAGAAAAAAAGCAACATTGTGGGCATATTATGCTTTATTATTTCAAGAAAGATAAAAATGCAACCAATACACAAAAAAAGATTTGTGCAGTGTATGGAGAAGGTGTGTGACTGATCAAATGTGTCAAAAGTGGTTTGCAAAGTTTTGTGCCAGAGATTTCTCGCTGGACGATGCTCCACAGTTGGATAGACCAGTTGAAGTTGATAGCAACCAAATCGAGACATCAATTGGGAACAATCAATGGCATACCACACGGGAGATAGACGACATACTCAAAATATCCAAATCAAGCGTTGAAAACATTTGCACCAGCTTGGTTATGTGAATCACTTTGATGTTTGGGTTCCACATAAGTTAAGCGAGAAAACCTTCTTGACCATATTTCCGCATGCGATTCTTTACTTAAACGTAACAAAAACGTTCCGGTTTTAAAACAAATTGTGACAGGCAATGAAAAGTGGATACGGTACAATAATGTGGAATGGAAAAGATCATGGAGCAAGAGAAATGAACCACCACCAACCACACCAAAGGCTGGTCTTCATCCAAAGAAGGTGATGTTTTGTACATGGTGCGATTGGAAGGGAGTCCTCTATTATGAACTCCTTCCGGAAAACCAAACGATTAATTCCAACAAGTACTGCTCCCAATTAGACCAACTGAAAGCAGCACTCGATGAAAAGTGTCCAGAATTAGTCAACAGAAAATGTGTAATCTTCCATCAGGATAATGCAAGACTGCATGTTTCTTTAATGACCAGGCAAAAACTGTTATAGCTTGGCTGGGAGGTTCTGATTCATCTGCTGTATTCACCAGATTTCTGTTTATTTCTATTTATTATTACCTTGAGATTTCTATTTATCTCGGCTTTTACAAAATTCTCTTAATGGAAAAAATTTCAATTCCCTGGAAGACTATAAAAGGCACCTGCAACAGTTCTTTGCTCAAAAAGATAAAAAAATTTTGGGAAAATGAAATTATGAAGTTGCCTGAAAAATGGCAGAAGGTAGTGGAACAAAAGGGTGAATACATTGTCAATAAAGTTCTTGGTGAAAATGAAAAATGTGTCTTTTATTTTTAGTTAAAAACCAAAGGCACTTTTTGGCCAACCCAATATATTCTTTTTCATATTCTTTTCCATTATGGTTTATCTCAGGATATTGAATACAGCTCCCTGTGCTCTACAGTAGGACCTTTTGGTTGATCCATTCTATATATAATAGTTTGCATCTGCTAATCCCAAACTCTCAATCCATCCTTCCCCCACGCTACCCCACTGGCAACCACAAGTCTGTTCTCTGTCTGTGAGTTTGTTTCTGTTTTGTAGATAAGTTCATTTGTGTCATATTTTAGATTCCACATATAAGTGATATCATACATTTGTCTTCCTTCGTCTGACTTACTTCACTTAGTATGACAGTCTCTAGGTCCATCCGTGTTGCTGTAAACGGCATTATTTCATTCTTTTATGGCTGAGTAGTATTCCACTGTACATATATACCACATCTTTGTCATCCATTCATCTGTTGATGGACATTTAGGTTGCTTCCATGTCTTGACTATTGTGAATAGTGCTGCAATGAACATTGGGGTGCATGTATCTTTTCGAATTAGAATTTCTCCAGATACATGCCCAGGAGTGGGATTGCAGGATCATATGGTAACTCAATTTTCAGTTTTATAAGGAACCTCCATACTGTTCTCCATAGTGGCTGCACCAATTTACATTCCCACCAACAGTGTACAAGGGTTCCCTTTTCTCCACACCCTCTCCAGCTTTTATTATTTGTAGACTTTTTGATGACAGCCATTCTGATTGGTGTGAAGTGGTACCTCATTGTAGTTTTGATTTGCATTTCTCTAATAGTTAGTGATGTGGAACATCTTTTCTTGTGTCTGTTGGCCATCTGTATGTCTTCTTTGGTGAAATGTCTATTTAAGACTTCTGCCCAATTTTTGATTGGGTAGTTTTTTTGTTTTGTTTTTTTTGATATTGAGCTGCATGAGCATGAGTTTGGTTTTGGTTTTGGCAGGGGCCCCCGCGGAGGGGGGAATCCCTGTCCTGTTTCAATTTTTAATTTCTTGTTTTTACAAGTTTTATTTGGTTGTATTTCAAATACATCTTGTCATTTTTATTACTTTTATTGTCAAATTTGTTATCAAATTAAGAAATCTTAATATTGATATGATACTATTATCTAATATATAGTTCATATGAAAATTTTGACAATTATCCCAATACTGTCTTTCATAGTAACTTTATTTTTACTTCCTTTATCTCCTTTAATCTGGAGCAATTCTGTGGCCGTTCTTTGTTTTTTATAACACTGACAATTTTGAATAGTACAGGTCCATTGTTTTGTAGAATATCCTTCATGAATCATTTTCTGCATTTTTCCCCCAATTTTTAAATGCTGGTAAAGTACACATAACATAAAATTTACCATCTTAACCATTTTTAAATGTACAGTTCAGTGACGTTAAATACACTCATTATGTGCAGCCGTCACCACCATCCATCTCCAGAACTCCTCTCATCTTGTAAAATTGAAACTCTATACCCATTAAACAATAACTCTGGCCTCCAGAACTGGCAACCACCATTCTACTTTCTGTCTCCATGATTTGACTACTCTAAGTGCTTCATATAAGTGGAATCATACAGTATTTGTCTTTTTGTGACTGGCTTATTTCACTTAGCATGATGTCCTTAAGATACATCCACCTCATAGCATATGTTAGTATCTCCTTCATTTTTTAAGGCTGAATAATAATTATTATTATTATATACATAATTATATTATGTATATATCATAGTTTGCTTATCCATTCATCCATTGATGGACATGGATTCCTTCCATGTTTTAACTATTGTGTATAATGCTACTATGAATATAGGTAAACAAATATCTCTTTGAGACCCTGCTTTCCAGTCTTTTGGGTCTATACCCAGAAGTGGAATCACTGGATCATATGGTAATCCTATTTTTAACTTTATGAGAAACTGCAACACTGTTTTCCACAGCAAAGGAAACCATAAACAAAATGAAAGGACAACTTATGGACTGGGAGAAAATATTTGCAAATTATGCAACAGACAAAGCTTAATTTCCAAAATATACAAACAGCTCATACAACTCAATAACAAAAAAGCAAATAACCCAATCGAAAAATGGGCAGGAAATCTAAATAGACATTTCTCCAAAGAAGATGAAGTAAGAGTGAAGTAAGACAGAAAGCGAAAGAGGAATATCATATAATATCACTTATATGTGGAATCTAGGAAAACAATACAGATGAACTTACTTGCAAAGCAGAAATAGAGACACAGACATAGAGAACAAACTTACGGATACCAGTGGGGGAAGTGGGGGTGGGATGAACTGGGAGATTGGGATTGACATATATACACTACTATGTATAAAATAGATAACCAATAAGGGCTTCCCTGGTGGTGCAGTGGTTGAGAGTCCGCCTGCCCATGCAGGGGAAACGCGCGTGCCCCGGTCCGGAGGATCCCACATGCCGTGGAGCGGCTGGGCCCGTGAGCCATGGCCGCTGAGCCTGCGCGTCCGGAGCCTGTGCTCCGCAACGGGAGAGGCCACAACAGTGAGAGGCCCGCGTACAGCAAAAAAAAAAAAAAAATATATATATATATATATATATAGATAACCAATAAGACCCTACTGTATAGCACAGGGAACTCTACTCAGTGCTCTGTGCTGACCTAAATGGGAAGGAAATCCAAAAAACAGGGGATATATGTATACATACAGCTGATTCACTTTGCTGTACAGCAGAAACCAACACAACATTGTAAAGCAACTATACGCCAATAAAAATTAATTAAAAAAAAAGACTCCCTTCCCAGGTGCCAAGGCCATACTGGCTCACTGTGTACGTGCTGGTCTGTTTTTTTTTGAAACCTTGAAGGAATGTGTTCCTGACTTGTTTGATGCTCTTTGTTTTGTGCTGAAAACTATGCTTCTCCAGAACAGTTCCTCAGAGTTACCTGAGAAGCTGTCTTCCCGCCTACAGTTCTCAGTTTGGCTCAAGTAAAACTTTTTTCTATTCCTATTTTAAAAAAAAAAATTGAAATAAAAAACAAATGGATGAGTTTAACAGAAGATCAGATGTAGCTAGACAGTTAGTAAACTAGAAGTAGACACAGTGCTTACCAGAAGTAGGCACAGAGACAGAATGATGGAGAATATGAAACAGTGATTAAGAGACTTGAAAGTTGCAGTGAGATGTCCAACGTAAGTAGAGCAGCACTGAAGGTGGGGAAGGGGAGAAAGGGGGCAGGAAGCAGCATGCGGAGAGGTGTTCATGAGTATACTCTAGAACCGATGGAAGGCCCAGTTCACATTTCCGGAAGCCCAGTGAATCCCAGGCAGGATCAATAAACAGAAATCCCCACCAAAATACATCATAGTGAAATTGCAGAACTCTAAAGAAAAAGAAAATCTGAAAATAGGCCAGAAAATAAAGAATGCTTACATTTAAAGAAACAACAATTAAACTGAAGCTGGTCTCTCAACAGCGGTAATGGGAGCCGGGAGCCAGTGGGAGGAGAATCAATGAACTGAAAGAAAACAACAGTCAAAGTCGAGCTCTACAGCCACTGAAAATGCCTTTTAAGAATATGGTGAAACAAAGACATTTTCAGTCAAACAAAAATGGAGGTCGTCCCCAGCAGACTCTCAATAGAGAAAATTGAAATGATACATGTTTGTCAGAACAAAAGTTTTCCTAGACGGAAAGTGTGAGAAACAAGGGATGAAGAGTAAAGAAAGTGGTGAAAATGTAGATGAATCTAAGCAAGTACTAATTAATAAAACAATAATAATAATGTCTTAAAGGGTTAAACAAGAATAGTTAAAATACGTGGAAAAATGATTCGTAAGTTGGGAAGTGTTCTAAGTTTCTTTTATTAATGCAGGAGGAAGTTAAGGGATTTATTTAGACTTTATTAAGTAAGCATATTATAATTTCTAGGACAACTACTAAAAGAATTGAACATAATGCATAACTTTTAAACTACTTAGAGGAGACAACATTGGAATAACTAAAATAGTCAGTAAATACAAACTAAAGTAAAAAAGGAGAAAAAATATGCAACAGGTATGACAAGTAGGAAGCACAAAATATGGTTGCAGATTTAAACCCAAATATATACAGAGTGTGAATTGTGCCTCTAAAATGGTGCAATGTCATGGCATTAATAATTAAATTTTATGTAAATGAACTAAATGCTCCAGTTAAAAGACAAAGATTTTCAGACTTGGTAAAGACAAATTCTCCCCCTATGCTTTTATGAGAAATAAAATGTCTTAAAAATACAATGATTAAGGATACAGAAAACTTGAAAGGGAAATGATTAAATAAGACTTACCAACACATTCTAAACCAAAGAAAACTAGTGTAGCTATAATAAGGAAAAAAATATCTTTAAGGAAAATAAAATTACAGGAGTAAAGAAGGTTGATTCATGTTGATGAAAGGTTCCATTTGCTGAACATGTGACAATTTTTAATTTGTATATTCCCAATATATACCCTCAAGATATGTAAGGCAACCACTGATAGAACTTCAAGGAGAAATAGACAAATCTATAAACAAGGAAGGAGTGTTGTTTTTGGTACTACATCTCTCAGTTATTAACAGAAAAAACAAACAAAAAATGAGTAAAGACATGAAAAGATTTGAGAAAGATAATAAAATTGACATACTGAGATTACCACCTAACTACTGCAGAATACATATTTTTTCAAGCATACAGAACATTTACTAAATATAAATGAACCATAAAGCAAGTCTTAATATATTTCAATGGTTTAAAACCATAGAGCATGTGCTTGGACCATAAGACAAACTAGAAATCAGCAAAAATTCGAAAATGAAAAAATACCCCAGATGTTACAGACCTAAAACAATCATGCATCAAAACAAAATTATAAAAATATTTCAAACAGAACAATAACAAAATATTGCATATCAAAATTTATGAATTCCGTACAGAAAGGGAAATTCACAACCTCAAAGTGTGTATATTCAAACAGTCTGAAACTTAATTAACTAAACATTCATTCGAAGAAGTTAGAGCTATACCAGCAAGAAGAAAATAAGATAAAAGGAGAAACTTTAAAAATAGAAAACAATTACATAATGGAGATGTTCAACAAAGCCAAAAGTTGCTTGTTGATTTTAACAAGTTACAATATCTCTGTCAGTAGTGATCAAGAAACTAAGGCACAAATAACTAATATCCAGAAACAAAAAGGAGACATACTTACAGATGTTACAAATTATTAAAAAGACAATACAAGATTAACATGATCCTCAATAAAGTTGGGGGGGGGAGGAACACGTTAAATAAAAGAAAAAGAAGATTGACATGAAATCTTCATACCAATACACTTGAAAAATTTAGACAAAGTGGACAGGTTTTTAAAAATATATAACTTAAAAAATTTATTCAGGAAGAAATAGGAAATCTATAGTAAGAAATAGGAAATCTTACAACTGTAGTATCCATAAATTCCATTTTGCCCAGGACAGTCCCAGTTTATGCCCATTATAGATTAATATCCATTAATTATTTTAATGACGCTTTTAATTCTCAAAAGTGTTCCATTTTGGAGGGTAAGCCATATGTTCATCCTTCCTACTTACAATAATTAGAGAAACAAAATCCATAGTCCAAAATGTTCCTGCTGAAATAGTTCCAGGCTCAAATTCACCAGCAGATTCTACCAAACATTCATGAAAGAAATCATTTTAATCTTAAACTCTTTCAGAAAATAGAAAAAGAGGAAACACCAACTCCTGAGACTAGTATAACCTTGGTACTAAAATCTGGCAAAGACAGTGCATGAGAAGAAAATTACAGGCAATCTCATGCATGAACACAGATGCAAAAATCCTAACCAAATGTCTGCAAACTGAATCTAGCAGTATATGAAAGGATACTACCTCATGACCAAGTTGGTTATATCCCAGGAATTCAAGGTTGTTTTACATTTAGCAAATGAATTAATATAATCCACCATGTTACCATATTAAAGAAGAAAATCATAACATCTTCTCACTAAATGTAGAAAAAGCATTTGATAAAATTCAACATACATTCACGATTTTAAAAAATTATTCCCAAAGTGAGAATGAAAGGGAATGTCCTTGGTGAAAGTTATCTTCAAAAATCATATAGCAAATATTCTTTTTTTCGTTGGTTTAATTTAATTTAATTTTTTTATACAGCAGGTTCTTGTTAGTTATCTATTTTATACATATTAGTATATATATGTCAATCCCAATCTCCCAATTCATCCCACCGCTGCACCCTGCCCCTGCTTTCACCCCTTGGTGTCCATACATTTGTTCTCTACATCTGTCTCTTATTTCTGCCTTGCAAACCAGTTCATCTGTACCATTTTTCTAGATTCCACATATATGCGTTAATATACAATATTTGTTTTTCTCTTTCTGACTTACTTCAGTCTGTATGACATTCTCTAGGTCCATCCACATCTCTAAAAATGACCCAATTTTGTTCCTTTTTATGGCTGAGTGATATTCCATTGTATATATGTACCACATATTCTTTATCCATTCATCTGTTGATGGGCATTTAGGTTGCTTCCATGACCTGGCTATTGTAAATAGTGCTTCAATGAACATTGGGGTACAGAAAATATTCTTAATGGTGATATTTTGAGATCAGGACAAGACAAGAATTTCTACTATCATCAAGTCTATTTGACATTGTAGTGGTGGTCCTAGCCAATAAAGTAAGAAAGTAAAAAGAAAAAAAGTTATGCAAGAACTGGAAAGGAAAGAACAAAACTGTTATTATTAGAAAATAATGTTTATATAATAATTCAAAATAAAACTAAATAATATTTTATTAGAATTAATAAGAGAGATGAACAAGTTTACTGGATACAAAAAAAGTCAACTGCATTTCTATACACCAGCATCAAAAAATTGCAAAATGAAATAAAAGATACTATTTACAACAGTACCAAAATATACAAAGTACCTAGGAAGGAAATCTAACAAAAGATGTTATAGAGAAAATTATAAAATTGTACTGAGAGATATCAAAGAAGATATAGAGAAATATAACAAACTTATGGATTGGAAGCTTGAATATTATAAATATATCAGTTTTCCCCAAATTAATATATGGATTCAATGTAATTGCAATAAAAACAGTAGTTTAGGGGACTTCCCTGGTGGCTCAGTGGTTAAGAATCCACCTGCCAATGCAGGGGACATGGGTTCAAGCTCTGGTTCGGGAAGATCCCACATGCCTCGGAGCAACTAAGCCCGTGTGCCACAACTACTGAGCCCACGTGCTACAACTACTGAAGCCCGTGCGCCTAGAGCTCATGCTCTGCAACGAGAACCCACCACAATGAGAAGCCTGTGCACCTCAACAAAGAGTAGCCCCTGCTCGCCGCAACTAGAGAAAGCCTGTGCGCAGCAACAAAGACCCAATGCAGCCAAAAATAAATAAATAAATAAATAAATAAATAAAGATTCTCTTTGTAAAAAACAAAACAATAGTTTAAGTGGGTGTTAAAACTGACAAACATTCTAAAGTTTATATGGAACAGGAAAGGGCCTAGAAAGCTGAAACAAACAAGGTGGGAATATTTGCCCTGTAAGATGTCAAGACTTAAAACAACACTATAACAATTAAGAAGCTGTGTATTGGCTCAGGGACAGACAATTAGATCAATGGGCCAGAGGAAGCACACAGAAATAAACCTACACACATGTGGCCACTTGTTAGACGACAGAGCTGCCATTGCAAATAAGTGACAAAAGGATGGCTTTTCATTAACTGGTCCCAGAACAACTGGGATTTCATAAGAGAAAAACCCTGAATATGGTCCTGTACCTTGCATTACACACAAAAATCAGTTAAAAGCAAATATATGTGAAAAGCAAAACTATAATCCTTTCAATAGATAATATAGGAGGATATCTTTAAGACCTGGAAGGATTTCTTAAATAGTACATAAAAAGCATTTAACCATAAAGAAAAAGATTAATAAATAAGACAACATTAAAATCAAGAACTTCATATCTCATCATCAGAAGGTATCTTCCACATCATCAAAAGACCCAAGACTAGAAAAAGATACTTGTAATGAATGAATATAATGGACAAAGGACTCATATCAAGAATATATAAATTTTTAAATGCCTACCAATGAGAAAAAGGCAGATAACAATAGAAAAATGCACAAAGGACCTGAACAGGCAGCTTTTCAAAAAGGAATTCCAAATGTGTAATAAACACATCAAAGGTGTTTAGCCTAATTTGTATTCATAGAAATGTACCTTAAAACCACAATGAGACCCCCTACAATCCTATCAGACTGGCCAAACTTATAAAATCTACAGTAAGTTTGGGAGAGGCTGTGGACTATTTTCATACACAATAACAGGGAAAAAAAATGTCTCTGTATTATAAAAACAGCAACTGAGTGTAGGAGAAGAACCCAGGGATTCTGGGGAGTGGTCTGCTCACTTCTCACCTTGGTGGATTTGACGAGCGGCCAGGCAATCTATTCTGGCTCTTGTCAGTCCCAGGGCTAAATTGTTCAGCTACCACTTAGTGGAAGTAACAGCTGTCATATTGCTTTAATAGTTTCCTTCCACTGACATGAGATGAGGAATTTTTTCCATGGGAATACTCAAGAGTTGGCAAACCTCCTAATGGCATCCTTCAGTTTTGACCTCCAGTGGCTCTTATATTCAGCTGAATTATGTAGAAAACAGAAAGAAGGAGTTATCGATCATATTCCTCTCTCTCTCAAGGAAATGTACCATTTTCTTCTTCTCTTCTATAGTCTGTGTGGCATTTTTTTTCCCAAGCTTGCTTGGTTTAAAACCTGCACACCTCACCTTCTTCAGGAAGCTCTCCTAAACTGATGTCTTATTCCCAGCTGTCCTCTGATCCTTTTCCCTTTCTATCCTATATCACTACTGAAGGGGGACATGTCTTAGCTCTTTCAGTAGACAGTGACTTTGTGGCAGACAGGATCCTTGTCTGATCCATTCCTGAGCTCCCTACAGAGAAACTTTCCCAGTTTCTTACACATAGTAGGTGGTTGGTAAATGTTTGTCTTATGAGTGAATGGATCTTCAGATTATTAGATAATAAACGTGCAGAGTTTTAGGATGTATCAGTTAGGAATGGTGTTGGTGCTAGTACCGAGAACCTGTCGTAGTGGCTTGAACAAAGGAACATTTTTTTCCTCTCATGTAAAAAATGCCATTGGTCTGCCAGTCTGGAGTTGGTAAGGTGGTTCCACAAAGTCATGAGAGATGCAGGCACTTTTTAATTTCTGCTTTGCATTCTTTGGTATGTTGTTTCCATCTTCAAAGTCACAAAATGGCTGCCCAGAGCTTCAGCCAGCGCATCTGCATATTAGGAAAAATAGAAAGGGAAATACAGGGGGCAAACAGGCTCTTCTCTCATCCAAGTCAGGCCCCCTTTAAAGAGAGTTTCAGGAAACATTAACCCAAGACTTCTACTTAAATTTCAGTGAATACTCCCTTAACTGCAAGGGAGGCTGGGAAGTAAAGTTTTTTAGCTTGGCACACTGACCCTCTGAACAAAATCTGAGTTATGTTACTAAGGAAGAAAGGGAGATAACATATTGGGTAAGCAGCCTGAAATCTGCTGCAGTGTTATCATTTTTTCCCCACAAGTGTTAATTGTTTCTTCAAGATTTTTATGTTTCTCTTCAAAGTCTGTAGGTAAGTTATTGATATTTACACAGACTCCAGCTTTCACATCCAGGGTTTTAATGTCATACAATCTATTTGATATTCTCCCCTCAACAAATGAACCTCATTTGTTTTTCCTGTATCTCTAAGTAGGTATGATACCATCTGGTGTTTTCCACGTTTGACCCAAAACCACAGCTGGTTTCGTCTGAGTAATCAGGAGCTGGGAAGGGGCAGGTTCGGGAATGGGTTAGTGTCACAAATCACTTGGTAATTAAAAAACCCCTTGGTTATAACACTTGCTCCCTGCAATAAAATATCCACTGTAGGATTCTGATAAAACTGTGTTAAATTAAACATCAGTAGTTGGAAGGTCAGGGTGTGAGTTTTATTGATGCCATGGCTGATATGAAGTATTAAGTTTCAAAAAGACAACCAGAGAGGCAGTTAAAGAAACGTTTCTTGTATGCTCATTCTTTGCCTACCATTTCATACATGTTAACTTCCTCCTAAAAATAATCTGGATGCTGTGGTACAAGCGACTAAAGATAATAATTGATCTATTTATCATCCATTTCATTCAATCACTAATTGTTCAGTATGTACTATTTGCCAAGCATTGTGCTTGTTCTTACAGATTTAAATGAGAATTTTTAAATGTAGACATTCAGAGATAAAGATATATTGAAAGTCTGTAATGGACAGCAGAAAACTGAGATGAGTAATCTGAATTCAACTTCCACAGACTAATAATCCTAGAAAGCCTACTGGAAAATTAATAGCAGAAACTGAGCTTGGACATTTTGTAATTCTCTTTTAGCCACACAAAATTAAATTAGAAATTCTCAGAAGACTCAGGCTTCTTCATTGTTAACATGAGATTTTGACACATACAAATTAGACTATCTTAATGAATAAAGAAAAGAAATACAAGTTCCTTATATGGCATAATATAGAAATAAGGTGTCCTAGATTGTCAACTATTCTGATTGAAAGATAAAAAGTTTTAATAGGTTACAGCTGAGTGAGTGGCTCAAAATTCCATTAGAATATTCTAAGCTTTAGTGCAGAAGTTGACACAAGAGTTACAGAAAATGAAATTTAAAACCAAGACCTGGAGAGCACTCATTAATTTAAGGGCAGGTCATTTTTTTTTTCTCTTCTGCGATACACGGGCCTCTCACCGTTGTGGCCTCTCCCATTGCGGAGCACAGGCTCCGGACGCGCAGGCTCAGCGGCCATGGCTCACGGGCCCAGCCGCTCCGCGGCATGTGGGATCCTCCCGGACCGGGGTACGAACCCGCGTCTCCTGCATCGGCAGGCGGACTCCCAACCACTGCGCCACCAGGGAAAACCCGCAGGTCATTTTTTGAGAGGAAAAAATCACTGGATTGTCAAAAATTGAAATAGGTTAATTTCAGCTGACTAATTGATACATTTGGTCAAATCTTTGAAAGTCATGAATTTAGAAGCTGCTGATGCTATGGTAGAGAAAATCTGCCTATAAGAAGGTGTTCAATCCAGAGCTGCTGGGGGTCCTATGCCCCTTGGGTTTCCAGTATGTTTCACTTGGAGCTCAGGCCACTGTCCTGAGCTTTTGACCTTGGAACATCAGTTGGTATGACATGCTTGTTTCATCATTCATTAGTTGGATGAATAATTTATAATCTCTAAAACTCAGTGTACTCTTATGTAAGTGTGTTTAAATATAACCATTATGATATCCTGTACATATTCTGTTAATTTTCTTAATGATGTTTGAAAGGCTTAAAAGGATTTTATCTACAAAATTTATAAGGCTGATATAGTAGATTGACAAGAGTGGCTTAAATGCTTAGGAAGATTTTGTTTCTTACATTTGTAATCCTCTCTTAGTGTATTTGAAATGTTTGAGAGAGTCAATTGTGTTAAAACTGGACTTTGAAATAGCCAAGGGAATTTGATTAAAGTTAAATATCTAAATATGTTACATGTAGGAATTAACTGAAAAAGCACAAGTGAAAATGATTGTTCTTATTTTTGATTAAAATTATAAAATTTGTAAATGAAATAAAAGCTGTAAATGTTTAAGGAAAACAAGATTTTTACCTTTGTAGCTATAATAATACAATATGAATTAAAGCATGTTAATTAGAAGGATTCCTTTCTGGGCACAAAAGCCCAATTAGGATAGTAAAAGCCCCAAACACAGAGTTCACCAATAACAGAAGTAGGAGTAAGCTGTGGGTCAACCATTAGGGTACTTGAAGAAAGATCCTCATTCCTAGCAGTAGGGTCAGTGGGGCTCCACACATAGGTTCCAAGTGAAAGGATGAAAAAAGGTATTCCATGCAAGTGGAAACTAAAAGAGATAAGGGGTAGCTATACTTATATCAGACAAAATAGATTTTTAACTAAAAACCTGTAACAAGAGACAAAGAAAGTCATTATATAATTATAAAGGATTCAATGCATCAAGAGGATATAATAATTGTAAATATGCATGACGTACCCAGCATTGGAGTACCTAAATATATTAAACAAATATTAGCAGATCTGAAGGGAGAAATAGACAACAATACAATAATAATAGGTGACTTCAATACTCCACTCTGAACAATGGATAAAGCATTTAGACAGAAAATCAATAAGGAGACATTGGACTTGAACTATACTTTGATCAAATGAATCAACAGACAACTACAGAATATTCCATCCAACAACAGCAGAATATACATTCTTCTCAAGTACATAAGGAATATTATCCAGGATAGATCACAGGAGAGGTCACAAAACAAGTCTTAGCAAATTTAAGAAGATTGAAATCATACCAAATATCTTTTCCAACCATGATGATGTGAAACTAGAAATCAATAACAAAAGGAAAATTGGAAAATTCGCAAGTATGTGGAATTTAAACAATACACTCCCGAACAACCAGTGGGTCAAAGAAGAAATCAAAAAATACCTTGAGACAAATGAAAATGGAAACACAACATACTGAAACATGGGATCCAGCAAAAGTAGTTCTAAGAGGGAAATTTACATCAATAAAATTTATATTAAGGAAAGAGGATGATCTCAAATGAAATACCTAACTTTATACCTCAAAGAACTAGAAAAATAAGAAAAACTAAGCCTAAAGTTAACATAAGGAAGGAAATAACAAAAATCAGAGCAGAAATAGAGACCAGAAAAATAATAGAAAAAAATCAAGGAAACCAAGAGCTGGGGTGTTTTTTGAAAAAAAAAAAAAAATTGGTAAACCTTTAACTAGACTAAGAAAAAAGAGAATAACCCAGGTAAATAAAATCAGAAATGAAAGAGGAAACATTATAACCTGATACCACAAAAATACAAAAGATCAGAAGAGACTACTTGAACAATTATATACCAACAAATTGGATAACATAAAATAAATGGAATAATTTGCAGAAATATACAACCTACCAAGACTGAATCATGAGAAAATGGAAAACCTGAACAGACCAAAAATGAGTAAGGAGATTGAATCAGTTATTTAAAAAGTCCCAACAAAGGAAAGTCCAGGGTCAGATGGTTTCACTGGTGAATTTAACCAAATATTTAAAGCAGAATTAACTCCAGTTCTTTTCAAACTCATCCAAAACATTGAAGGGGAGGGAATGCTCCCAAATTTATTTTACGAGGTCTAGTACCCTGATACCAAATCTAGGTAAAGACACTACAGGAAAAAAAAATAGGCCAATATCCTTAATGAATATAGATGCAAAAATTTTCAACAAAGTACTAGCAAATTGAATTCAGCAGCACATTAAAAGGATCATACACCATGATCAAGTGGGAATTATCCCTGGAATGCAAAGATGGCTCAATATATGCAAATCAATAAATGTGATACATCACTTAATAGAATTAAAGATAAAAATCATAAGGTCATCTCAATAGATGAATAAAAAGCATTCTATAAAATTCAACATCCTTTCATGACAAAACTCTCGATAAATCAGGTATAGAAGGAACCTACCTCAACATGATAAAGGCCATACATGACAAGCCTACAGCTAACATCATATTCAGTGTTGAAAGGTTGATCAGGAACAAGAAAAAGGTGCCTACTCCCACCACTTCCATTTGAAATAGTACTGTGACTCCTAGCCAGAGTAATTAGGCAAGAAAAAGAAGTAAAAGGCATCTGAGTTGGAAAGGAAGAATTTAAATTGTCTGTTTGTAGGTGACATGATTTTTTATATAGAAAATCCTAGAAACTCTACCAAAAAACCTGTTAGAACTAATCAACAAATTCAGTAAAGTTGTGGGGTACAAAATTAGTGTACAAAAAGCCACAGCAATTCTATAGATTCATGCAATTCCTGTCAAGATTCCAATGGCATTTTAAAAACAGAAAAGAAAAAGTAATCCTAAAATTCATTTGGAACCACAAGACCCCAAATAGCCAAAGAAATCCTTAGAAATAAAAACGAAGCTGGAGGCATAAAACTTCCTGATTTCAAACTATATTACAAAGCTATAGTAATTAAAACAATACAGTACTGGCATAGAAACAGACACATTAGACAAATGGAACAGAACTGAGAGCCCAGAAAAAACCTTCACATTTATAGTCAACTAATATTTGATAAGGGAGCCAAGATACTCAGTAGAGAAAAGACAGTCTCTTCAATAAATGGTGCTGGGGAAATTGGATATGCACATGTAAGAGAATGACTGGACCCTTATATTACACCTTTCACCAAAATTAACTCAAAATCAATTAAAGACTTAATGTAAGACCTGAAACCATAAAACTCCAATGATTTTTTGATATGTCACCTAAAGAACAAGTAACAAAAGCAAAAATAAACAAGTAGAACTACATCAAACTAAAAAGCTCTTCACAGCAAGAGAAACAATCAACAAAATGAAAAGACAACCTATGGAATGGGAGAAAATCTGTTCAAATCATCTATCTGATAAGGGGTTAATATCTAAAATATATGCAACTCAATAGCAAAAAACAAATCATCCAATTAAAAAATGGGCAGAGGACTGGAATAGACATTTTTTTTTTCCAAAGAAGATATTCAAATGGACAGCAGGTATATGAAAAGGTGCTCAACATCACTAATCATCAGGGGAATGCAAATTCAAACCACAATGAATTATCACCTCACACCAAAAGAATGGTAATTATCAAGAAGACAAGAAACAAGTGTTGGTGAGGAGGTGGAGAAAAGGGAACACTTGTACATTGTTGGTGGGAATGTAAATTGGTGCAGCCACTACAGAAAACAGTGTGGACGTTCCTGAAGAAATTAGAAATAGAACTATAATATGATCCAGTAGTTCCACTTCTGGGTATATTCCTGAAGGAAATGAAATCATGATCTTGAAGAGAAATCTGCACTCCCATGTTCATTGCATCATTATTTATAATAGCCAAGACTTAGGAAACAACCTAAGTGTCCACTGATGGATGAACGGATAAAGATGTGTATATTTATATTTATACACACACACAAGGAAATTATTATTTCAGCCATGAGAAAGAAGGAAATTCTGCCATTTGTGACAATACGGTTGGACCTGGAGGGCATTATGCTAAGTGAAATAAGTCAGACAAAGACAAATACTGTATAATCTCACTTATATGTGGAATCGAAAAAAACTAAACTCATAGAAACAGAGAGCATGGGACTTCCCTGGTGGTCCAGTGGTTAAGAATTTGCCTTCCAATGCAGGGGATGCAGGTCCGATCCCTGGTAGGGAAACTAAGATCCCACATGCCATGGGGCAACTAGGCCTGTGCGCCACAGCTACTGAGCATGAGAGCCACAACTAGAGAGCCCTCAGGCCACAACGAAAGATCCTGCATGCCACAACGAAGATCCCGAGTGCCACAACTAAAACCCGACGCAGGCAAAAATAAAATAAATAAATAACTATTAAAAAAAGAAAGGAAGAAAGAAAGAAACAGAGAACAATTTGGTGGTTACCAGAAGTGGGAGCTGGTGGGGGGAGAATGAGTGAAGGTGGTCAAAAGGTAACACTTCCAGTTATGAGATAAATTAGTTCTTGGGATATAATGTGCAGTATGGTGACTATAGTTAATATATTTGAAAGTTGCTAAGAGAGTAGACCTTAAAAGTTCTCATCATGAGAAAAAAATTGTAACTACGTGAGGTGATGGATGTTAACTAAACTTATTGTAGTAATCATTTTGTAATATATACATATATCAAATCATTGTGTTGTACACCTTAAACTTATACAATGTTATATACCAATTATATCTCAATAAAACTGGGAGAAAAAGACATGTTTTCATTCACTTAATCCATATTTTCCTCTACATTCTTTAATATGCTCGTACCAGTTATTTAACATCCTTTTTTTTTTACCAACTCAAATAGCTAGGGTATTTGTGGGTCTGTTTTATTATCTATTTTTTCCCCTTGATTTATCACTCATGTTTCTCTGCTTTTTTTTTTTTTTTTTTTTTTTGCGGTACGCGGGCCTCTCACTGTTGTGGCCTCTCCGTTGCGGAGCACAGGCTCCGGACACGCAGGCTCAGCGGCCGTGGCTCACGGGCCCAGCCGCTCCGCGGCATGTGGGATCTTCCCGGACCGGGGCACGAACCCGTGTCCCTTGCAACAGCAGGCGGACTCTCAACCACTGCACCACCAGGGAAGCCCTATATTTCTTCTTTATCCTGCCTAAAACCTAATACTTCCTTCTTTAATCTCTTTCTTCTTGCATTTTATAAATGCAGCTAAAAGAAGCCAGTTGCACTTTCTTTTTTATAATATGTGCACTTATTTATTTTTTTTATTGAGGTATAATTGACATATAACATTAGCTTCAGATGTACAACATAATTTGATATTTGTATATAGATATTTATATATATTGTAAAATAATCACCACAATAAGTCTAGTTAACACCCATTGCCATACATAGTTATATAATCTTTTTTCCTCATGGTAAGAATTTTTAAGATCTTAGCAACTTTCAACTATACAGTACACTATTATTAACTATAGTCACCATGCTGTACATTACACCCTCATGAAAGCTGTACCTTTTTATCCACTTCACCCATTTCTCCCACCCCCACCTCCCACCCTCTGTCAACCGTCAATCTGTTCTCTGTATCCGTGAGCTTTTTTTTTTAGATTCCACATAAAAGTGAGATGAAACAGCATTTGTCTTTCTCTGTCTGACTTATTTCACTCAGCATAACACCCTCTAGGTCCATCCATGTTGGTGCAAAAGGCAAGATTTCCTTCTTTTTTGGTGGCTGAATAATATTCCATTGTGTATACAGACCACATTTTTTTTTAAACATCTTTATTGGAGTATAATTGCTTTACAATGTTGTGTTAGTTTCTGCTGTATAACAAAGTGAGTCAGCTATATGTATACATGTATCCCCATATCTCCTCCCTCTTGAATCTCCCTCCCACCCTCCCTATCCCACCCCTCTAGGTGGTCACAAAGCACCGAGCTGATCTCCCTGTGTATAGACCACATTTTGAAGTCCATTCACACATTGATGGACACTTAGGTTGTTTTCATATCTTGGCTATTGCAAATAATGATGCAATGAACATAGGGGTGCAGATATCTTTTCAAGTTAATGTTTTTGTTTTCTTCAGACAAATATCAAGAAATGGAATTACTGGATCATATGGTAGTTCTAGTTTTAATTTTTTCCAGCACCTTCATAACTGTTTTCCATAGTGGCTGCACCAATTTGCATTCCTACCAACAGTGCACAAGTGTTCCCTTTTCTTCACATTCTCACCAACGCTTCTTATTTCTTGTCTTTTTGATGATAGCCAGTCTAAGAGGTGTGTGGTGATATCTCATTGTGATTTTCATTTGCAATCCCCTGATGATAAGTGATGTTGAGTACCTTTTCATGTACTTTTTGGCCCATCTGTATGTCTTCTTTGTAAAAAATGTTTATTCAGATCCTCTGCCCACTTTTTAACCAGATTGTTTGGTTTTTTTGCTACTGAATTGTATGAGTTCCTTATATATTTTGGATATTAATCCCTTATCAGATAGATAATTTGAAAATACTTTTTCCCACTCCTTAGGTTGCCCGCACTTTCAGTATTTTGCCTGGAAATCTCCTTATCCAGATCAGCAAGTTCATTAGCTGCAGTTTTCTATCTTCCATGATACGGTGTGGCCAAAAATTCCACCAGGTGTAACACAGGTCACCCTTTTCTTGAGCCTCCAATAGCAATTTTCTCACTACTATTCCAGGCTTCCCTGACAGTTTTCTTGCTGCTCCTTCGGCCTCTGTTCCCAGTGTCAAAACTAATGATGTTACTGAACAAAAGTCTGTGTGCCCAACGCACAGTGAGGCCAAACACCACCAAAATGTGGGAGTTTGGAGCAGAGAAAGGATTATTGCAGGGCCACGCAAGGAGACAGGTGGCTCATGCTTTAAAAACCCTGAACTCCCCGAAAGCTTTCAGCAAAGCCCTTTTATACAATAGGTGAGAGAGGGATGTGGTTAGTTGTTGCAAACTTCTTGGTGTCAGATCCGTCGTTCCTGAGGTCAGGTCATGGTCAGGTCACCATCTTCCTGTAAACTTCCACCAACACAAATGTTATTATCTGTTCTGACAAGCAAGGGCAAGGTCCCAAGGCTCAACTTTCGCCCTCCAAGGTCCAGGCCTGGCTAAGAGGAGGGGGTCCCTGCAGGGGCCGGGTACCCTGCCCCGGAGCGCTCTTCCGACACCCAATCTGGATCCTCACACCAGTGCCCAGGCCTGGCTGAAGAGGCAGATCTCAGCTGACAGCGCCCTCAGGGCCAGGTCCCCAGACCCTGCCCAGCGCCCAGGACACAGCCAGCCCTCAGGCTTCTCATTTAAACTGGAGAGAATCAGTTGTATAGGATCCATAGGAATAAGTATGGTAGCAAATACCCATCACGTTAATTCCCAGCTCACAGCAATCGCCCTTCTTAGAGAAAAGCCCCAGCCACACAGGTGGACCTGAAGTAACGATGTACAGTGTCCTTGCAACTTAACCTTGACCTCTGGCCACCTCCTGGGGTGGACAACCGATCCAAGCTGTACCAAGTTTTGAAACTTGAATGGAGAAACGAAAGCTGGTTGAGCTGTTATCTTTTTTTTTTTTTTTGTCTTTATTGAATCTGTTACAATATTCCTCCTGTTTTATGTTTATTGGCCGCGAGGCATATGGGATCTTAGCTCCCTGACCAGGGATCGAACCCACACCCCCTGCACTGGAAAGCGAAATCTTAACCACTAGTCCCTGAGCTGTTACCTTAATGGCCGTGTCCATATGTTCCAGTTGCCGAGGCCTCCATGGACTGCGACTCATGGAGACCGTCACCTCCATTAGGTCTCGGAGGAAGGGATGGGAGAGAGGTTCGCCGCTGCTTCAAGGCCTGGCTGGGCCCAGCCATTGGGTGGCCATGGCAAGGGCTCTGGAGCTCTGAAGGACACAAGCCCCCAGCCTGTCCCCGGGCCCCCAGCTCACCCACCAGCCCGAGGTCGGAGGGCCTGGAGGGCCCTGGGGAGAAGGCCATGGTCTGCCTCTCACCTCACTCTCTGCCACAAGGGACATGGCCACGCTGACCACTGGCGGAGCAGGACCTCTAACAGCCAGGCTGCAGGTCTCGCACTTAGGGTCTGGCGGTAACAGTCTCGCAGTAAAGGCTGTGCACCTGCCCTGCCCCTATTACAGATATCTTCAGTTTTTATAATGGCAGCACTTTCCTCCCAGATACCAATTTCTGTTTCAGTTATCTGTTTCTGCGTAATAAACCAGCCCAGCATTTAGTAGCTTAAATCAATGTCACTTTTATTGCTCACAATTCTGTGGGCTAGGAACTTGGGCAAGGGTTGGTGGGAGCAGTTCTCCTCGGCTCTGGTGGGGACAGCTGGGGCAGATGAGGCCGGAAGATCCCAGCTTCTGCCTGCTGGTGCTGGCTGTCAGCTTGGGTTCCTTGGTTCTCCTCTGTGGGGCCTCTTATTATCCAGGCCCTCTTTCTGTCTATGTGGCCTCTCCAAGAGGGTCGTCTAGATTTCTGTACCTGGCACTTGGCTTCCAAGAGGCAGAAACAGAATCTGCAAGGCCTCTAAAGGCCTAGGCTGAGAAGTCATACAGTGTAACTTGCACTGCATCCCACTGGTCCAGTTCAGATTCAAAGGAAGAAATTTCATTTCTTTGTTGGTAAAGTCCCATTGCAGAAGGGCATACAGGATGGGACAGATTGCTGTGACCATCTTTAGAAACAACCTATCCCACAGATAGAAGGAAAAAGATCACGAACCCAAATGCTCTCTGAGGCCATTTCTATTCTGTATCCAGCAATAAACCTGATGTTCAAACTACCTCCTTAGCAAACTGGCTAATTAAGCCAAGGTAGGCAGAAGGAGGTTAAGACAAAACTAATCGACGCAAGACTGCTTTTACGGGACTTCCCTGGTGGTCCAGTGGCTAAGACTCCATGCTCCCAAAGCAGGGGCCCGGGTTCAATCCCTGGTGAGGAACTAGATCCCACGTGCTACAACTAAAGATCCTGAATGCCGCAACGAAGATGCTGTCTGCCTGCAACTAAGACCTGGCACAGCCAAATATTAATAAATAAATACATATTTTTAAAAAATGCCTTTAAAAATAAAAGACTGCTTTTACAACATCCCTATCTGTATTTTCTTGGACATTTTGAGAGACAAGCCACCTCAGAGGGCGACCTGTCCCATTGTTGAGCAACTCTAAAATCTAGAGCAGTCTTTCATGTGCGAGGCCAACACTGCCTTTCTGTGAGTCCTCCCAGGCTCAGAGATCTGCCGTCTGGAGCCAACTCCCTTCCAAATATGGCTTTCTTTTCTTTTTTTCTTTTTTTTTTTTTTTTGTAATTGTTCTTTTTTTAAATTTAATTTTTATTTTACATTGGGGCGGTATAGTTGATTTACAATGTTGTTAGTTTCCGGTATACAGCAAAGTGATTCACTTATATATACATGTATTTATTCTTTTCCAGATTATTTTCCCATCTAGGTTATTACAGAGTATTGAGTAGAGTTTCCTGTGCTATACAGTAGGTCCTTGTTGATTATCTATTTTATATATAGTACTGTGTATATGTTAATTCCAAACTCCTACCAAATATGGCTTTCATTCAGATTTAGGTATTCTCAATTCAAGGCTCGACATCTCCCAACTTCTTTTTTTTTTTTTTTTTTTTCCAACTTCTTTACTTGTCTGTCTCAAGTCATGATTTCCCAAACATGTGTTTGCCTGTATAATATATAACTCATAGAATGAATTTTGCCCAGTTAGTGTATTTAAGAACAGAGGAAAGTAACAGATTATTGAAAGCTTTAAAATATCTGACAATGCAAACAAATGGGCTGTTTATTGTTAAGTGTCTGACACACTGGCCTGGCTTAAACTTCGGTTTGATCTTGTGGAAATACAGTGCTTGAAATTTATCTTGTCCCCACTTTTTATTTTTTTTTCTTGCGGTACGCGGGCCTCTCAGCGCCACGGCCTCTCCCGTTGCAGAGCACAGGCTCCGGACGCGCAGGCCCAGCGGCCATGGCTCACGGGCCCAGCCGCTCCGCAGCACGTAGGATCCTCCCGGACCGGGGCACGAACCCGCGTCCCCTGCATCGGCAGGCGGACTCCCAACCACTGCGCCACCAGGGAAGCCCCCAACTTTTTCATAAGTTATTCACTCTTAACCAAAATAATTATCTAACTGAACCATTTCTATAATTAGTATTCCGTGGGTGATACAAGTGGGGACCATTAATACACAAATTCTGAGAAAAGCTGAAGGTAAAGTTTACTGTTCTGTTACAACTGATGAAAAAAAAAATTACCCAGATAAGACAAACTCTGCTTGATGCTTTTTGTGCCAAATGAAAAATAGGAGCCTGTATGACTGGTTGAAGAATCATTTCTCCCCATGGGTGGTGCTTATGTAAGATGCCTCAGACCCAAAATTAGGGTGAAGCTTTCACTAGTCAGGGAAGGTGGCTGTAAAAAGATAAGAATAATGAAAAGCTATGACCAATAAAAAGACAGAGAACTTAATCACAGCCTTATCAACCCCCAACCAGGGGTCACAAAAAGCCTTAATCACGTCCTATAGTATTAAGACAACAACCCTACATTTTCTTGACAACAATTTTTTGGTGCTAATATTTTGGTCTTTTGCCTCCAAGTACTAGCCTCCTAATAAAGTCAGAAAGCTTTAAAAATGTATGTGTGTATGTGTGTTTGTTTTGTAAATAGAAATACATTTGAGGATATATGAAAGGAGCAAAGTATTTATCTCACCACACAGTTAAGGACTTTAAAAAATATTCATTGTTGTATGATGTCTTTTAAAACATTAAAATAAGCAAGACAGTTGCTTTGAATTTATGAAGAATAACACATATATAATTAATGACTTTCCTCTTCTGTCTGTATCATACTTGCTTAGTTTTTTTCAGGCTTAGTGAAAAGGCTATATATAGGAAAAATAATGTGTATATGTAATAATAAAGAAATAATGTGGACTATCAATGAAATGAAAAATAGTCATTTACATACATTTTGTTTGAAGATATTTTCAGATATTTCCCTACATTCACCTTTCATATTTAGTGCATCAATGGCATGAGAAGATCTTCAAAATTAGGTAACTCAAATGTGTTCTAGTTGAACACAAAAAAGTGAGAAAAAATTAATTTTCCTAAATATATAATAGAGAGTAGAAGATTGTTGGAATTGCAGAAATCTTTTTCAAAATTGATTCTGAAACTAGTTAGTGGCGATGGTTGTACAACAATGTGAATGGACTAAATGTCTCTAAATCGTATACTTTAAAATGACTAAAATAGTAAATTTTGCTATATGGATTTTACCATAATAAAAAAATGGTCTTTCCAAAAAAAGCCCAATAATTCATCTAAATAGGCAAAGTAGATTTCTAGGAAGCTAAAATCTGAGATTTGAAGGAAAAAAGAATAAACCTGGGTTGAATTTGCTGGGATTGCCCATCATTGTCTTTGTTAGCAACCTGCTAAATATTTACAAACTTCTGGACAAGTCTGAGGTCAGTCGGTATAATCAGCAAAGAAGTGAAGTGCACTTGGTCCCAGGCAGACTGGTACCCAGGGTGTCTCTGGACATTTAATTGGTCTGAGTTCCCTGCTGAGCCTGTTGCAGACAGGAGCAGGCAGGTTCAAGAGCTACTGTTGCTCAGAGTGTACAGCGGAGTCAGCTGATTGTGAACGCGGCTGGTACAAGTGGCCTTTTATGCTAGAGCCCTGCTGGCCGCCCAGAGGACAATCCCCCATTCATTTGTCTCCTTTGGATGCTTGTGGTCTTGGGGCCTTTTGGATTTTTATTGCTGCAGATAACAGAAAACAGGCGTGGGTGTATGTTATAGTAGTGTCTTCTCTACACTTGCAAAAATTCCTGGCTAGAAATAAAATAACAACAACAACAAATGGGAAAGGTGGACAACACCAGGCAGTGTAGCTCCTGAGAAAATGACTTTATCCAGAATTCATCCTAAAATATAAGCTGGCTCACCACGACTCCAGGTCTGGCCATGGACTATATTAAAGTGTCATACATACAGGTGGCCAACAGGCACATGAAAAAATGCTCAACATTGCTAATTATTACAAAAATGCAAATCAAAACTACAATGAGGTATCACATCACACTGGTCAGAATGGCCATCCTCAAAAAGTCTACAAACAATAAATGTTGGAGAGGGTGTGGAGAAAATGGAACCCTCCTGCACTGTTGGTGGGAACGTAAATTGATACAGCCACTATGGAGAACAGTATGGAGGTTCCTTAAGAAACTAAAAATAGAACTACCACATGACCCAGCAATCCCACTCCTGGACATATACCCAGAGAAAAGCATGGTTCAAAAAAACAGATGCACCCCAGTGTTCATAGGAGCACTATTTACAGTAGCCAAGACATGGAAGCAACCTAAATGTCTATCAACAGAGGAATGGGTAAAGAAGATGTGGTACATATATAAAATGGAATACTACTCAGCCATAAAAAAGAATGAAATAATGCCATTTATAGCAACATGGATGGACCTAGAGATTACCATACTAAGTGAAGTAAGTCAGACTGACAGAGAAAAGAAAAAAAAAGAAAATGAAGATCTTTCCTGGAGGGCCTAGCAAACTTCTCACTTTCTCGTTGACCTGAATTGGGTCTCATGCCCATTTCTGAACTGACTTAGGGCAATGAGTATGGGTCACCCTCTGACCAACCACCTCCCAGGTCTGGAGGTGGAATCTACTTCCACTAAGGTACATGGGGTGGGGGTGGGGGGGGTCCCATGGTAGGGGTTGGGGGAAGAGAACTGCACAAAATCAGAGCTCTGTTAGGAAGGAGGAAGCAGTGAATGGGTGCTATGTATGCACAGAAGGTGCAGAAGGAGGAAGGTGTAGAACAGCATGTCCAGCATGTTGCCAGTTTTTGTTAAAAAAAGATGTGGGGGCTCCTAGAGAAATGGAAATAAAAACAAAAATAAACAAATGGGACCTAATGAAACTTCAAAGCTTTTGCACAGCAAAGGAAACCATAAACAAGACCAAAAGACAACCCTCAGAATGGGAGAAAATATTTGCAAATGAAGCTACTGACAAAGGATTAATCTCCAAAATTTACAAGCAGCTCATGCAGCTCAATAACAAAAAAACAAACAACCCAATCCAAAAATGGGCAGAAGACCTAAATAGACATTTCTCCAAAGAAGATATACAGACTGCCAACAAACACATGAAAGAATGCTCAACATCATTAATCATTAGAGAAATGCAAATCAAAACTACAATGAGATATCATCTCACACTGGTCAGAATGGCCATCATCAAAAAATCTAGAAACAATAAATGCTGGAGAGAGTGTGGAGAAAAGGGAACACTCTTGCACTGCTGGTGGGAAGGTGAATTAGTACAGCCACTATGGAGAACAGTATGGAGGTTCCTTAAAAAACTACAAATAGAACTACCATACAACCCAGCAATCCCACTACTGGGCATATACCCTGAGAAAACCATAATTCAAAAAGAGTCATGTACCACAATGTTCACTACAGCTCTATTTACAATAGTCAGGAGATGGAAGCAACCTAAGTGTCCATCATCGGATGAATGGATAAAGATGTGGCACATATATACAATGGAATATTACTCAGCCATAAAAAGAAACAAAATTGAGTTATTTGTAGTGAGGTGGATGGACATAGAGTCTGTCATACACAGTGAAGTAAGTCAGAAAGAGAAAGACAAATACCGTATGCTAACACGTATATATGGAATCTAAGAAAAAAAAATGTCATGAAGAACATAGGGGTAAGATGGGAATAAAGACACAGACCTACTAGAGAATGGACTTGAGGATATGGGGAGGGGGAAGGGTAAGATGTGACAAAGTGAGAGAGTGACATGGACATATATACACTACCAGACGTAAGGTATATAGCTAGTGGGAAGCAGCCGCATAGCACAGGGAGATCAGCTCGGTGCTTTGTGACCACCTAGATGGGTGGGATAGGGAGGGTGGGAGGGGGGGAGACGCAAGAGGGAGGAGATATGGGAACATATGTATATGTATAACTGATTCATTTTGTTATAAAGCAGAAACTAACACACCATTGTAAAGCAATTATACTCCAATAAAGATGTAAAAACAAAACAAAACAAAACAAAAACATGAATAGGCAAAAGAAAACAAAAAAGAGATGGGGGAAAGAGAGAGAGAAATATATTCATGTATGCATAAAATATATTTGGAAGTGTAAATAAGAAACCGTTCATGTGGCTGCCTCATGGGAAATAACCAGGTGTCTGGAGACAAGTTTACAAGAAGTAAAATTTTCACTCTACACTCATTTATACCTTTAAAATTTTGAACCACGTGAATATATTGCTGATTCAAAGAAAAATTAATGAAATAAAAATAAAAATGGACTTTCAGACTTCCCTGGTGGTCCAGTGGTTAAGACTCTGTGCTCCCAATGCAGGGGGCATGGGTTCGATCCCTGGTCGGGGAAGATCCCACATGCTGTGTGGCATGGTCCCCCCAAAAAAAACCTGTTAAAAATAAAAATGGACTTTCAGAAGCAAGTGGGACTTGGGGACTCCAAATCTAGACCCTTTCAAGGACTTTGCTCCAGATTAAATGGACACTATGCTTACTTATTCACCCAAGGGCCCAATGGATAACTGGGCATGTATTGTTTGTGTCAAATAATATCACACACACACACACACCACACACACACACACACACACACACACACTCACCGAACGTTAATTTCCCTAAGTTCTTCTGATGGGAGGATTGTTTTCGTGACTAGGCAGAGAGGTGACAGGCCCCTTCTTCCACTGCCAGCCTCTGAAGCACTGATCCTCAACCAAGGGTGGTTTCACAGCCCTCACAAAGGGACCTTTGACAATATCTGGGGGCCTTTTTGGTTGTCAGATCTTGGGGGTGCTACAGGTATAGAGTGGGGAGAAGACAAGGATATTGCTAAACATGCTAAAATGAACAGCACAGCCCCCCAACAAAAAATGATGGCCCCCAAAATGTCAATGGTGCCACTGTTGAGAAACCCAGCTCCAAGGCAGAAAGCACAAGAAAAGAGCCAACTCTCAATGGCCACGGTGTAAGAAAATACCTGTCTTTGTAATTGCCATTTGTCTTACTCCCAGATAAGAATTCTTACTAGAATGCTGCCACAATAAATGAAGCGATGTGGAAAGTTGTGGTATCCAGGATTTAACGGAGTGGAGACACTAGTCTCCTAGTCAAAGAGGTTGGCTCCATCCCGTGAATGGAACATGGTGCCCACTGAGCTTCTGTACCGTGTTTTCCTTCAACAGCTCGCTGCTGAGAAGCAGTTGGAGGTTTTCTTTATACTAATGTTGCAATGATTGCTACCTACGTGCTAAGCATTCTTCTAGTCTGTATAAATATACCTAACCTTCACAACAGTTCCATGAGCTGACTACATCATCTCCGCCTCACAGATGAGGCTCAGGTGGGTAAGGTAACTTGTCACAGTCACACAGCTAGAAAGTTGCTGAGGTGACATCTGATCCCTGGCAGGCTGATTCCAGAGCCTGAGTGCCTAACTCACTGCTCTCCTGCTTTGGCACACTCAAACTAACCTACACCTCTGTGTACTCTTGTGAGAAGGAAAATTGTCCTCCAGGAAGATTATTCTGACATATTGTCCAATGAATTATCCATAGGAGTGACTGTTTCCCCTCATCCTCACCAACAGCGGGTATAATGCATTTTTAAAAACCTGTCATCCACCATTATTATTTCTATTTTTCATCTCCTGCCTTAGAATGAAATTATGCATCTTTTCATGTGTTTATATTTGCACTTTGTTTTTCTGTGAGATGCTTGCCTCTTTTTCTATTGGGATGTTTATTCTTTTCTTTTCAGATTTAAAACACTTCTTTGTTTATTAGGAACATGTAACCATTGATCGTCATTGGCCACTTGGGACAATATTTTGCCCAAATTTATCTTTTGTAGCTTTTATTGTACTTTTCTTTTTCTGTGCAAAGGAGCTTAATTTTTATGTCCTTGGATTTATCAATCTTTTCCTACTTGGCTTCTTGAGTCTGATGTCATCCTTGGAAACTTCTTACCTATAAAGTATTATTTAAAATATTTACCCCTGTTTCCTTCTTATAGATTCTCATTGTAGAACTCTCATCTTTAATCCATCTGAGATTAGTACACTAAATTTGCATATGAATGCGTATTTTGACACAGTAAGAATCACAGATAGATAATGTATATTCTTAACATAATGCATATTTCAGTTGAGGTCACTCTGTATTTTGAGATTTACAAAAAATTTGACCCAAATCCCCATTGCACACCTGGAGGGAAGCCCAAACCCCTTTCCAAGATTTCTGTGGGCCCCACAGTTTAGTCTGATTCTCTGCTCTGGCTGAATCATTGAGCTCCTTTGTTTCCCTCAATCCTCACCGTATTCTGCTCTCTGTTCCCTCAGCCAGATGAGAAACTCAACCTACCCTTTTTCTTTGGTAGAAAGCCCCTCACATGCAGATCTCTCTATAGGGTTGGGGTGGGAGGTGGAGCTTCCCTGCTGCCACATCAGTTGAATAGTAAAGTTCTTTGGTCAACTCACACAGTTGGGAATTTCTAACTGGCATATTCCTCCAGGAGTCTCAGGCTTCTACCCAGTTTGCTCAAACATATATACTATATTCTGCTTCCCTCCCATCTTTTTTCACCCTTCCCTGAACTTCTGCTTAGTTTTTGTGCCAAATAGTGTTACTATTTTCTTGTTGGGCATTCCAGGGCAAGCCACTCCCTCAGGGCTTTGCCTTCCAATCAAAATATTTTTGAAAACAGAGAGACTATTCCATCATTAAACATACCTTGGTACTATGTATTTAAAAATAAATTAGTCTTTCTGCTACAGTATTTGAAAGTCTTTTCAAATAATGCAAATTTTTCAAATGGCTTCGTAGAATTAAGGTAATCGTAAGGCTTTCATTCTTATTAATGAATGGAGTTCCTAAATCAAAGGATTTTTTCATTCTTAAATTAAGCCTTGCTTAGTAATACTGTGTGTTTCTTGAGATACATTTTCTTTAAGTATATGTTGGAGACTTGTAACTAAGTTCATAAGTAAGACTTTAAAATAGGGATGCTTTGTGAGTGTGCATATCTGTGTGAGAGCCACCTGCCTCAGCTTTTAGAAGCCATAATACCGTAACTTAGGAAATAAATTAGGAAGGCTCCCTTCCTCCTCTGTGCTTTAGAACAGTTTGAACACCATTGGAGTCATCTTTTCCTAGAGTGGCTTTATTTATATAAGACAAAGTATACTTCAGAAGAAAGAAAATTACCAGAGACAAGGAGGAAAAACACTTTTAACTATAGAGGAGCAAAGATGAGAATTACATCTAACTTCATCTCTGAAACCATGTAAGCAAGAAGATAGTGGAATGAAATATTTAAAGAGAGTGAATGCTAATGTAAACTATGGACATTAGTTTTTTTAAAATGTTAAGTCCCTCCCCATTTAATAACTTTTTTTTCTTCCAGTATATTTTGTCTTGTATTAATATGCCACTCTGGCCCTCTTACAGTTGCTGTTTGCACAATATATCTTTCCCAACCTTTTACTTTCAACCTCTTTGAATCTAAAGTGGATCATAGTTGTTTGTTTTTTTTTTTAAATCCAGCCTGACAATCTCTGACTTTTGATTGGAGTGTTTAATCCATTCACATTTAATGTTTTTATTTATCTAGTTGGAACTATCTCTGCCATCTGGACATTTGTTTTCTATACAACTCTATGTTTTGTTCCTCTATTCCTCCTCTACTGCCTTTTTTGTAGTAAGTAGATATTTCCTTGTGTATCATTTTCATTCTTTTGTCGACTTTTGGACTATTTTTGGTTTTAGTGATCTTCTTAGTAATTGCTTTACATCTGAAGCAATTACTACTGAGGGGATTAGAGTTGGTGTCAGGAGACCCGTCAGAGTTACCACGTGAATGCAAACTGCCGTCCACGCTCTCCTGCCTGCTGGAGCCACCGGCTTCTGGAAGCTGATCTGGACCACTCTTCCTCTCTGGGGATTGGTTTTGCCTTTCAGTCCCAATTTGGCCTGTTGCCCAAGTCCTGGACTTCAGGCTGAGCCTGATGGAATCAGACCTTTTGACCTGGCTCTTCTTGCAGTCACTGACTGTGATTCCAAGGCTTTCTGAGTTTTGAGCAGCTCTACTCGCCTGCCAGAAATCAGTAAGGAAGCTCCTTTATAGGTGCTGAAGCAGGGGTCTGAATCAGACAATACTGAAAGGTTCTTTCTAATTCTTTTATTCCCCGATTGCCTTAAAATAGTATTTGAAATATTTCTCACCTTCTGCTGTTCCCACGCATCAACTCTTTGAATCTGGTACGAAACAAGGTATCTGTTGTGTGCTTTTAACACCTTTTTGCCTGAGTTCAGCTAAACTATTACTGAAGTTGTAACCCTTTTATGATATAATTATTTAGTGTTAGATTTTTGTGTTATGAAACTACAGAATATCTTAAATATGTTTCCTGATAGATCTAGGGCAGTAAATCTCTTCTGGATACTTTTCTCTGAAATTACACTGAAAGAAAGAAACAGCTGTCAGGAGGTTGCAGGCTAAACTGTTAGATTGCTGACTCAGTGCTCTGGAAGTTACAATACATCCTAGAATGCAAGTCACTTGGCATGACATTCAAGTACTCATTTTCTTTTTTTGAAGGTTAACGTAAATTCGTTGTGGGAGGTTGAGAAGAGGACACGGGAATAACTGGAAAATGCAAATGCATGGGCCAGTAACAACTAGTATTCTAGCTGTACAGGCATGGTCAAACACACAGGTCATATGCAAAATATGATTCATGTCTAATTTATGATGCAGAAAGCCTTGTGTTAATAATGGTTCTCTTTACCCATTAAAGCTACTGAATTACATATTTCTTTGTTGCTTGGTCTTGTTTTCCCCTGAAAGACCCTATCAAACGGTTGTAATGAAAGCAGTATTTTACAATTACAAAACCAGTGCATTTTGTCCTTAAGCCATATTTCATTTCAACCTCTGTCATCTCATCTTGATGTAGAGTCAAGAGGCTTACTGCCCGGGGTAGAGAGCGTGTATGCGCCCTCTTTCGCATGATGCTAGGCTTGAAATCCAGGCTTTGTGCATTTGGTCGATTCACTGAATGGCCATTCAAACAGGCCTAGACCTGACTTGGAGCTTAAACCATCTCCTAAAGTGAAAAGAGAAGAGGGTCCTTTTATCTATCTCTGCTGGGCCTCAGGGCTTTCTTCAACCTGGTACAAGGAAACTCTCGCAGAAGAGATGTAAAGGGAAGCCCAGCTCCTCCCCTCTGAGAGATGGGGGTAGGAGAGAGCAAGAAGGGTCCAGCTACAGGTCAGTCTGATGTCGGTGCCGAGTGGTCCTCACGAAGCTCCAGCAGGAAGGGGTGTAGAACGCACGGGCTCCGCAAGAGGCTGCTGGGTGGGGTCCCCTGAGCTGACATGAGCGGGCCCAGCCTCCTGAAGAGCACAGAGCCCAGAGCTCAGCGAGAGAGTTTTCCAATCCCCACCAGCAAGGCCCTGAGCTGAGAGCCACCGGGCCACCCTGAGTCCTGGTGGTGGGGCGAGGCCAGGCTGCAGGGGCCCCGAAGGAGCTGCAGGGAAGACGATGCAAGCTCTTGGAGGGGCTCAGCCAGTGAGATGGAAGAGAAGCTGGGTCCATCGGGGGCCATGCCACCCAGGTGGGAACCTGCAGGTCCCCCCCAGGAATGAGCAGCCGCAGCCCTCAGCTAGGAAGCCAGCAGGGAGCCCGGTGCCCACACAGCCAGGAGTATCACCAGGACCCGGAGGAGGACCATCCCGCAAGAGGACACTCGAACAGATGGAAACAGGGGAGGCTGGCCAGTGATCAAGCAACCGATTAAAGAATCATTTGCCTCTAAACCTTAAACCTCATGGGCCACTTAGTTGGGTTCTGTTGGTTTGTTTGCTCTGCTTCCCTGCAAACAGGTACTTGAGGAAGGCAGGAAATTTGTGTAAACACAATGAGAAACATTTTCTCCGCACATTCCAGTTGTGGCAAGTGTCGCTGCAGGTAGGTTATAGGTTGAAGGAAGCACATGTGAGTGCACATGCACTCACACTTGCTGTAACTCAGGAACGGAGCTTAAGGGAGTGAGTGTGAGGGGCTCACAGCTGCCTTCCGGCAGGAGGAGTCCTGGACATCCTTGCTCAGTCTTTTATACCGGGGCTTGCGGCACCTTTTCAGAAGAACGTCCACACACCATGTTTTTTCTTCTTTTTAAAACCACTTTACTGATGTATGACTGATTTACAAAAAGCTCTATATTTAATATATGCAAACTGATGAGTTTGGAGATAGGTATGCATCTGTGAAAACATCACCACAACCAAGTCCTTAACTCCTCCTTGTTCTTTTTTGAAAATTTTTTCATTTTATACTGGACTGTAGTTGATTTACAATGTTGTAACTTCAGGTGTACAGCAAAGTGATTCACTTATATATATATATATACATGTATCTATTCTTTTTCAAGTTCTTTTCCCATTTAGGTTATTACAGAATATTGAGCAGAGTTCCCCATACACCATTTTAAGAGAGGATTTACCAACACAGGAAGCTCCTGGTCCTTGAAGCCAAGTCAGCATCAGCCAGTTCTCCTCCAGAGGAAGAAAGCCCTGCTGTGCTCAAGGCCCTGAACCACTGCCCGCTTCCAGCATTCCAGGAACCCTGTGTCTGGGAGCTGGTCAGCCGCTCGAGAATCAGCATCTTCAAACACATGATTATGAGTGTTACACACACATGATTTTATTTCTGTAACTAATTTTTGTCAGATTAAGTGTTTACCCATCTTAGAGTTGTCAGAGCATAGCAGTGGGTGACAGACTGTCTCCTTCAGGGCATCGCAATGCGGTGAGGGGGTCTTGGGGGTCTCAGCACAGTGAAATTGCTCCCCTGGGGGGCTGAAGATGTTTCCCATCTTCCTATCTTCCCTCAGACCACGCCAGGATGAACACTGAATCACACTGACCCTCCCAAACACTTTCTGAAGTTTCCCAACTCTTGAACTTAAAAAGGAAGTTTGAAAAGCTACACATTATTTTCCCTTTATTGTATTGAATATACTTATCTCTGTATCCAGTATTTCACCTTTTTTTTTTTTACTAGTCTCTGAAACAACGGCTGTGAAGGCCTCTTTTCTACCACACTGTGTTGATTTGGGTTTTCCTTACCTTCAAAAATGTCTCACTGCATCATCCTTCTCTAACCCTGCCCTGTCACTCCCTTTTTCCCCATTTTATTTCTCTTATCTACATCTATTTTTATCTCAGCTCAGATACCAGAAGAATTTCTAATATGCTCATTTTAAAGTTTGACATTATCTGTTGGGATCAGAGGTCAGAATCTGTTTGACGTTAGGAAAGCTTGCGATGGCCAGCAAATTGAGGACTGTGGGATTCTTCCTTTTGTGGAAGAAGAATGTGCTGGGGGTTTTTTTTGTTTTTGTTTTTGTTTTTCTGGCCGCACCATGCAACTTGTGGGATCTTAGTTTCCCAACCAGGGATCAAACCCGGGCCCCCTGCAGTGGAAGTGCAGAGTCCCAACCACTGGACCACCAGGGAATTCTCAAGAATGTGCTGGGAGTTTGATAGACCCTAAGCCGTGGAGTTGTTTGTGTTTGGAGTCGGGCACACTGGTCATAGCGCCATTTTTGGAGCAAGGTGACCCCAACAGTAGCACTGGAAAATGCCATCTCAAGGGGGACCCTGGACATTCCCTTTTCTGATTTTTCTTCCAGAATATCAATGATCCAGACTCTGTAGGACTTCCTGAAGTCTTTCCTGTTGAGCTCATCCTCTGTTGAGCCACGACTTTATCAAATTATGGTACCACATGCGGGCCTCTCTTCTCACTGGAAAATTCCAAAAGCAGCCAAAATTCTAAAAAGATAAGCTAATACACATGGGAAAGGCCAACTGTTCCAAACCATAAATTAAAAAAGACGTTCAAAGAACTGATTGGCTGAGGTCTCAGGCATGGGCACAGCATCTGTCTCCACTGGGGTTTGTCAGGTATCTTCGAGGGGCTCTCTTGGCATTTGGGGTGGGACAATTCTTTGTTCAGAACTATCGCACACATTATCAGACGGTTAGCGTCCTGGGCCTTCAGGCACCAAGTAGAATTTCCATGTTATCATGGCAACCATGGTGACCCCTACACATTACCGAATGCCCCCTTGGAGGTGGTCTCTCCTCCAACCGAGATCCGTTATCTCTGTCCTAAAGAGTATGAATGAATGATTTCAGAGCACTTTGTTTAGTTAGAATTTCATGTTTGTAATCAATTCTTTAGATCAAAAGCTACATTTTTAAACTTCCAGTGAGTTGGTAGAACGACCAGATCCAGCCAGAATCCTGCGAGTCTCCCGCTGTCGGCCCTTAGTTGTTTAGAGCCTTTCTGCGTGAAGTGTGTCCCCACAGGAGCAGCTCATTAGAGCTTGTTAGAAATGCAAAAGCTACTGGATTAAAAACTGTATTTTAGACAAGATTGCCACTGAATCCATACGCACTTTAAATTTTGAGATGCAGTGCTTTAGAGAATACCCTGGACAGTCTTGTGACAGCTCTTATAGTTAGACTTTTCCCCACTCAGTGGCACAAATGATTTCGATCCCAACCCCAAATGGTATTAAACGCTTCCCATTTGCACTTTGCCATTGTGATGGGAGCAGCAACGACTCTACCAAAGACCCACTGTGTTCCTCACCAGCTTGGGCTCCAACCACATCAACTAAGCTCTCATAATTGTGAGAAAGCCAGATTATCAGGTGATCTCAAATATTCCTCTTATCGTCTATGAGAGTTCTTTTCTTTCCCATTATGGTTTATCACAGGATATTGAATATAGTTCCCTGTGCTATACAGTAGGTTTTGTTGTTTATTTTACATACAGTAGTGTGTATCTGCTAAACCCCAACTCCCAATTTATCCCTCTCCCACCCCAGCAACCACAAGCCTGTTCTCTATGTCTGTGAGTCTGTTTCTGTTTTGTAAATAAGTTCATTTGTGTCATATTTTTTAATTTTTTATTTGAATTTATTTATTTTTTTACAGAATTAACTTTCAGACATTTTCTCAATTAAAAAATTTTTAAAATTTATTTATTTACTTACTTATTTTTGGCTGCATCAGGTCTTAGTTGCGGCATGCAGGATCTTTCCTTGCAGTGTGCGGGCTCTTCCTTGCAGCGCGTGAGCTTCTCTCTAGTTGTGGCACGCGGGCTCCAGAGCGTGGGCTCTGTAGTTGTGGCATGCAGGCTTAGTTGCCCCATGGCATGTGAGATCTTAGTTCCCGGACCAGGGATCGAACCCGTGTCCCCTGCATTGGAAGGCAGATTCTCAACCACTGGACCACCAGGGAAGTCCCTGTGTCATATTTCAGATTCCACATATCAGTGATATCATATGATATTTGTCTGCTGCTGGCCATCTGTATGTCTTCCTTGGAGAAATGTCTATTTAGGTCTTCTGCCCATTTTATTTTTTTTAACATCTTTATTGGAGTATAACTGCTTTACAATCGTGTGTTAGTTTCTGCTTTATAACAAAGTGAATCAGCTATACATATACATATATCCTCATATCTTTCCCCCCAAAAAAAATGGTTCTGAAGAATCTTGGGGAAGGACAGGAATAAGGATGCAGACATAGAGAATGGACTTGAGGACGTGGGGAGGGGGAAGGGTAAGCTGGGATGAAGTGAGAGAGTGGCATGGACATATACACACTACCAAATGTAAAATAGATAGCTAGTGGGAAGCAGCCACATAGCACAGGGAGATCAGCTCGGTGCTACGTGACCACCTAGAGGAGTGGGATAGGGAAGGTGGGAGGGAGACGCAAGAGGGAGGAGATATGGGGATATATATATATATGTATAGCTGCCCATTTTTTGATTGGGTTGTTTGGGTTTTTGTTTTGTTTTGTTTTTTGTTATTGAGTTGTGTGACCTGTTTGTATATTTTGGAAATTAATCCCTTGTTGGTAGCATTATTTGCAAATATTTTCTCCCATTCAGTAGGTAGTCTTTTCATTTTGTTTATGGTTTCCTTTGCTGTTCAAAAGCTTTTAACCTTAATTAGGTCCCATATGTTTATTTTTGCTTTTATTTCAATTACTCTAGGAGAGGGATTTAAAAAGATATTGCTGTGATTTATGCCGAACAGTGTTATTCTACCTATGTTTTCCAGTAGGTTCATTTCTTTTTTTTTTTTAATGCTATGATTTTTTTAAAATGTTAAAATCCATTTGTTTTATTTATTCTTTTATTTAATTTTTTATTTTATATTGGAGCATAGTTGATTAACAATGTTGTGCTAGTTTCAGGTATACAGCAAAGTGATTCAGCTATGTATATATACACATATATGTTTTTTTTCAGGTTCTTTTCCCATTTAGGTTATTATAGAATATTGAGCAGAGTTCCCTGTGCTATACAGTGGTCCTTATCTCTTTTAAATATACTAGTGTGTACATGTCATTTCCTTTTGAGAGAGCTATGGAAGGGAATCTTCCTCACTTCCCTTGCTCATCCCTGTGTAGAGAAATGAAGATGACGTGACACTACAGGCATGGCCTTGGAGGAACTGGAGTGCTTGGATTAAGCCAATCCTGAAGGCTGTTCTACTGAAGTCCTTCCAGGTGTAGGACAGAGGGTCTAGTCAACTAGGTTAGGGCCAGAAAGCAGTGACATTGGAGTTATACATGTAAATGTGAAGCCATTTCAAGTCCAACTCTGGTGTGGCTTGCAAGCTTTTGGTTTACAACAGTAAAATCATCTCTCTGATGTATAGTATGTTATGGTTTAAAAAGTAGTCTCACATTCAGGTCTTGTTTGAGAGTAACTGTGCAAGGCAAGGCCTATGCCCCACTGCACAAGTGAGGGAAGGAAAACACAGTGGGGGAAAGTGCTTGTCCAAGGCCACTCATCTTGTAAGAGGCAGAACTGGAATCTGACCAAAGTTTGCTTCTACATCAAGGTTACTTTCCCTGACATTCCTCCAAACCCCAGGCTGCTCAGATCAAGGCACTTGTACCCACAAACATGTAATGAGGGCCCAGGCTGCCCTCCAGACTGGCGGGACCAGGAATCTCTAGATGGTCAGCAAGTAGGAAAGGGCAGGAAAAGCCCCACTGGGATACAGCTGCTGTCACTAAGGCTGCTGCCACCATGACAGTATGACCTCTAACATTTAACCCTGCTCAGTCCTCAAGATTCAGTGGCCCAGGAGCCAACATGTAGCCTCCAGGCTCCACTAGGGCAGGAGAAAACGACCTGGTGCCCCTCATCTGATGGAAGATTCCCCAAGATGAACATTAGGGTGCTATGCTAGGGACCCCTAAATGGCAAAGATTCCCCCAATCTCTAAGGCTCCTGCCATCTCCAAAACTCTGGTGGCAAATGCAATGAATAACCTTTAGTCACCTCCTTCCTCTGGAAAGTTTTCTTTCTTTCTTTTTTAATTAAGGCTTCAATTAATTTAAAGAGAATTTAATCCAAAAGATGAGAGTAGAGTTGATGATGGCGTCAGGGAGCTGATGTTAATCAAAAGTTAGGAAAAAGATACATGTGAGCAATAACATCGTTGGATTCAAATTTAGTCCCAGAGCTACAACTGAGTCTGTGAGTGTGTCATTTGGACACATGCTATGTGTTGCACACACCCTTTTGTTTCTGCACGAGCCCAGGCACGCCACAGTGGTGTTGTTGCCTTTTGTTTTTAATCTTAGATTCGTTTTTAGATCCTCAAGCACAAAACGGAATTCAAGAAGTGTGAGGACTTCCCTGGTGGTGCAGTGGTTGAAAGTCCGCCTGCCGATGCAGGGGACACGGGTTCGTGCCCCAGTCCAGGAAGATCCCACATGCCGCGGAGCAGCTAGGCCCGTGAGCCATAGCCGCTGGGCCTGTGCGTCGGGAGCCTGTGCTCCGCAGCGGGAGAGGCCACAACAGTGAGAGGCCCACATACCGCAACAAAAAAAAAAAGTGTGAATTTACTTGAACCAAACTGAAAAAAGGTTTTATCAGCCTCTGCAAAATGCAGCTGCAGAATTCTCAACAGTTTTTTTTTTCTCTCAACAGTTTTAATTATAACACACTAAATAAATACAGTAAGCAACTCTTTGCTCTGAGGTTGAAATCTCTATCTATTTTTATCTTCAAGCAGATAACAGACCAGAAGGGAAAGTTACTACATTGTGAGTGGATTATTGAATCTAAGCATCAACAACTTCTTTGACATTATTTTGTACTGCATGCTGAAGAAAATCATTTACCTGAAAATATTACTGTAAACAGACTAAGCAAAAAAATTTAAGACTTTTTAGAAGAAATTTTCTTCCCACAGGCAAAGAAAGAGTAAGCACATGAAAAACACTGCTGTGCACATTGTGCTCTCTCCATACAATGGAATATTATTCAGCCTTAAAAACGAAGGAAATTCTGGGGCTTCCCTGGTGGCACAGTGGTTGAGAATCTACCTGCCAATGCAGGGGACACGGGTTCAAGCCCTGGTCTGGGAAGATCCCACATGCCGCAGAGCAACTGGGCCCGTGAGCCACAATTACTGAGCCTGTGCGTCTAGAACCTGTGCTCCGCAACGAGAGAGGCCGCAATAGTGAGAGGCCTGCGCACTGCGATGAAGAGTGGCCCCCACTTGCCACAACTAGAGAAAGCCCTTGCACAGAAACGAAGACCCAACACAGCCATAAATAAATAAATAAAAATTAAAAATATATATATATAGTGTGCCAACAATAGAGATATATTCTTTCAAAAAAAAAAAAAAGGAAGGAAATTCTGACACAAGTAACAACATGGATGCACCTGGAGAACATTATGCTGAGTAAAATAAGCCAGTCACAGAAACACACATACTGTATTACTTCACTCATGTAATGTCCCTAGAGCAGTCAAATTCACAGAGACAGAAAGTAGAATGGTGGCTGTCAGGAGCTAGGAAAGAAAGTTATGGGCAGTTATTCTTTAATGGGTGCAGAGTTTCAGTTTTGCAAGATGAAAAGAGTTCTGGACATGGATGATGTTGATGGTTGCACAACATTATGAATGCATTTAACACCACTGAACTGTACACTTTAGAAATGGTTAAGATAGAAATATAAAAAGGATCACACACCATGATCAAGTAGGATTTATATCAGGGAGGCAAGGATGGTTCGATATCTGCAAATCAATCAGTGTGATACACAACATTAACAAGGAAGGATAAAAATCACATGATTATCTCAATTGATGCACAAAAAGCATTGACAGGGCTTCCCTGGTGGCATAGTGGTTGAGAGTCTGCCTGCCAATGCAGGGGACACGGGTTCGTGCCCCGGTCTGGGAAGATCCCACATGCTGCGGAGCAGCTGGGCCCGTGAGCCATGGTGGCTGAGCCTGCGCGTCCGGAGCCTGTGCTCCACAATGGGAGAGGCCACAACAGTGAGAGGCCCGCGTACCACACACACAAAAAAAGCATTGACAAAATTGAACATCCATTCATGAAAAAAACTCTTATCAAAGTTGGTATAAACTGTCACTATTTGCAGATGACATGATACTATATATAGAAAGTCTCCACCAAAAAAACTATTAGAACCAATCTATGAATTCAGTAAAGTTGCAGGATACAAGATTAATATACAGAAATCTGTTGCTTTTCTATAACTAATAATGAAATATCAGAAAGAGAAAGCAAGAAAACAATCCCTTTTAAAATTGCATCAGAGAATAAAATACCTAAGAATAAATTTAGACAAGGAGGTAAAAGACCTATACTCTGAAAACTAGAAGACATTGATGAAGGAAACTGAAGATGATACAAAGAAATGGAAAGATATTCTGTGTTCATGGACTGGAAGAATTAATATTGTTAAAATGTCCAGGGAAGAGTAAGACGCGGAGATCACGTTCCTCCCCACAGATACACCAGAAATACATCTACGCGTGGAACAACTCCTACAGAGCATCTACTGAACGCTGGCAGAAGACCTCAGACCTCCCAAAAGGCAAGAAACCCCCCACGTACCTGGGTAGGGCAAAAGAAAAAACTAAACAGAGACAAAAGGATAGGGACGGGTCCTGCACCAGCGGGAGAGAGCTGTGAAGGAGGAAAAGTGTCCACACACTAGGAAGCCCCTTCGCGGGTGGAGGCTTCGGGAGGCGGAGTGGGGGAGCTTGGGAGCCGCGGAGGAGAGCACAGCAACAGGGGTGCGGAGGGCAAAGCGGACAGATTCCAGCGCAGAGGATCGGGCCGACCGGAACTCGCCAGCCGAGAGGCTTGTCTGCTCGCCCGCCGGGGCGGGCGGGACTGGGAGCTGAGGCTCCGGCTTTTGTCGGAGCGCCGGGAGAGGACTGAGGTTGGCGGCGTGAACACAGCCTGCGGGGCGTTGGTGCACCGCGGCTGGCCGGGAGAGAGTCCGGGGAGAAGTCTGGAACTGCCGAAGAGGCAAGAGACTTTTACGTCCCTCTTTGTTTCCTGGTGCACGAGGAGAGGGGATTAAGAACGCTGCTTGAGAGAGCTCCAGGGACGGGCGCGAGCCGCGGCTAAAAGTGCGGAGCCCAGAGACAGACATGAGACGCTAGGGCCGCTGCTGCCGCCACCGGGAGGCCTGTGTGCGAACACAGGTCACTAGCCACACGCCCTTCCGGGGAGCCTGTGCAGCCCGCCACTGCCAGGGTCCCGGGATCCAGGGACAACTCCCCCGGGAGAACGCACAGGCGCGCCTCAGGCTGCAACGTCTCGCCGGCCTCTGCCGCCGCAGGCCCGCCCCACACTCCGTGCCCCTCCCTACCCCCGGGCCTGAGTGAGCCAGAGCCTCCGTATCAGCGGCTCCTTTAACCCCGTCCTGTCTGAGCAAAGAACAGACGCCCTCCGGCGACCTACACGCACAGGCGGGGCTAAATCCAAAACTGACCCCTGGGAGCTGTGAGAACAAAGAAGAGAAAGGGAAATCTCTCCCAGCAGCCTCAGAAGCAGCGGATTAAAGCTCCACAATCAACTTGATATACCCTGCATCTGTGGAATACCTGAATAGACAACCAATCATCCCAAATTAAGGAGCCCTGTGGATGAAAGGCTCTTGGTGCTGCAGCCAGGAGTCAGTGCTGTGCCTCTGAGGTGGGAGAGCCAACTTCAGGACACTGATCCACAAGAGACCTCCCAGCTGCACATAATATCAAACAGCAAAAATTTCCGAGAGATCTCCATCTCAACGCCAGCACCCAGCTTCACTCAACGACCAGCAAGCTACAGTGCTGGACATCCTATGCCAAACAACTAGCAAGACAGGAACACAACCCCACCCATTAGCAGAGAGGCGGCCCAAAATCATAATAAGTCTACAGACACCCCAAAACACACCACCAGACGTGGACCTGCCCACCAGAAAGACAAGATCTAGCCTCATCCACCAGAACACAGGCACTAGTACCCTCCACCAGGAAGCCTACACAACCCACTGAACCAACCTTAGCCACTGGGGACAGACACAAAAAACAACAGGAACTACGAACCTTCAGCCTGCAAAAAAGGAGACCCCAAACACAGTAAGATAAGCAAAATGAAAAGACAGAAAAACACACCGCAGATGAAGGAGCAAGATAAAAACTCATCAGACCTAACAAATGAAGAGGAAATAGGCAGTCTACCTGAAAAAGAATTCAGAATAATGATAGTAAGGTTGATCCGAAATCTTGGAGATAGAATGGACAATAGAATGGACAAAATGCAAGAATCAGTTAACAAGGACCTAGAAGAACTAAAGATGAAACAAGCAACGATGAACAACACAATAAATGAAATTAAAAGTACTCTAGATGGGATCAATAGCAGAATAACTGAGGCAGAAGAACGGATAAGTGACCTGGAAGATAAAATAGTGGAAATAACTACTGCAGAGCAGAATAAAGAAAAAAGAATGAAAAGAACTGAGGACAGTCTCAGAGACCTCTGGGACAACATTAAACGTACCAACATTCGAATTATAGGGGTTCCAGAAGAAGAAGAGAAAAAGAAAGGGACTGAGAAAATATTTGAAGAGATTATAGTTGAAAACTTCCCTAATATGGGAAAGGAAATAGTTAATCAAGTCCAGGAAGCACAGAGAGTCCCATACAGGATAAATCCAAGGAGAAATACGCCAAGACACATATTAATCAAACTGTCAAAAATTAAATACAAAGAAAACATATTAAAAGCAGCAAGGGAAAAACAACAAATAACACACAAGGGAATCCCCATAAGGTTAACAGCTGATCTTTCAGCAGAAACTCTGCAAGCCAGAAGGGAGTGGCAGGACATATTGAAAGTGTTGAAGGAGAAAAACCTGCAACCAAGATTACTCTACCCAGCAAGGATCTCATTCAGATTTGATGGAGAAATTAAAACCTTTAGAGACAAGCAAAAGCTGAGAGAGTTCAGCACCACCAAACCAGCTCTACAACAACTGCTAAAGGAACTTCTCTAGGCAAGAAACACAAAAGAAGGAAAAGACCTACAATAACAAACCCAAAACAATTAAGAAAATGGGAATGGGAACACACATATCGATAATTACCTTAAATGTAAATGGACTAAATGCTCCCACCAAAAGACACAGATTGGCTGAATGGATACAAAAACAAGACCCATATATTTGCTGTCTACAAGAGACCCACTTCAGACCTAGAGACACATACAGACTGAAAGTAAGGGGATGGAAAAAGGTATTTCATGCAAATGGAAACCAAAAGAAAGCTGGAGTAGCAATTCTCATATCAGACAAAATAGACTTTAAAACAAAGACTATTAGAAGAGACAAAGAAGGACACTACATAATGATCAAGGGATCGATCCAAGAGGAAGATATAAAAATTGTAAATATTTATGCACCCAACATAGGTGCACCTCAATACATAAGGCAAATACTGACAACCATAAAAGGGGAAATCGACAGTAACACATTCATAGTAGGGGACTTTAACACCCCACTTTCACCAATGGACAGATCATCCAAAATGAAAATAAATAAGGAAACACAAGCTTTAAATGATACATTAAATGAGATGGAGTTAATTGATATTTATAGGACATTCCATCCAAAAACAACAGAATACACATTTTTCTCAAGTGCCCATGGAACATTCTCCAGGATAGATCATATCTTGGGTCACAAATCAAGCCTTGGTAAATTTAAGAAAATTGAAATTGTATCAAGTATCTTTTCTGACCACAACACTATGAGACTCGATATCAATCACAGGAGAAGATCTGTAAAAAATACAAACACATGGAGGCTAAACAATACACTACTTAATAACGAAGTGATCACTGAAGAAATCAAAGGGGAAATCAAAAAATACCTAGAAACAAATGACAATGGAGACACGACGACTCAAAATCTATGGGATGCAGCAAAAGCAGTTCTAAGAGGGAAGTTTATAGCAATACAATCTTACCTTAAGAAACAGGAAACATCTCGAATAAACAACCTAACCTTGCACCTAAAGCAATTAGAGAAAGAAGAACAAAAAAACCCCAAAGTTAGCAGGAGGAAAGAAATCATAAAAATCAGATCAGAAATAAATGAAAAAGAAATGAAGGAAACGATAGCAAAGATCAATAAAACTAAAAGCTGGTTCTTTGAAAGGATAAACAAAATTGATAAACCATTAGCCAGACTCATCAAGAAAAAAAGGGAGAAGACTCAAATCAATAGAATTAGAAATGAAAAAGGAGAAGTAACGACTGACACTGCAGAAATACAAAAGATCATGAGAGATTACTACAAGCAACTCTATGCCAATAAAATGGACAACCTGGAAGAAATGGACAAATTCTTAGAAAGGCACAACCTGCCAAGACTGAATCAGGAAGAAATAGAAAATATGAACAGACCAATCACAAGCACTGAAATTGAAACTGTGATTAAAAATCTTCCAACAAGCAAAAGCCCAGGACCAGATGGCTTCACAGGCGAATTCTATCAAACATTTAGAGAAGAGCTATCACCTATCCTTCTCAGACTCTTCCAAAATATAGCAGAGGGAGGAACACTCCCCAACTCATTCTACGAGGCCACCATCACCCTGATACCAAAACCAGACAAGGATGTCACAAAGAAAGAAAACTACAGGCCAATATCACTGATGAACATAGATGCAAAGATCCTCAACAAAATACTAGCAAACAGAATCCAACAGCACATTAAACGGATCATACACCATGATCAAGTGGGGTTTATTCCAGGAATGCAAGGATTCTTCAATATACGCAAATCAATCAACGTGATACACCATATTAACAAATTGAAGGAGAAAAACCATATGATCATCTCAATAGATGCAGAGAAAGCTTTTGACAAAATTCAACACCCATTTATGATAAAAACCCTGCAGAAAGTAGGCATAGAGGGAACTTTCTTCAACATAATAAAGGCCATATATGACAAACCCACAGCCAACATCGTCCTCAATGGTGAAAAACTGAAAGCATTTCCACTAAGATCAGGAACAAGACAAGGTTGCCCACTCTCACCACTCTTATTCAACATAGTTTTGGAAGTTTTAGCCACAGCAATCAGAGAAGAAAAGGAAATAAAAGGAATCCAAATCGGAAAAGAAGAAGTAAAGCTGTCACTGTTTGCAGATGACATGATACTATACATACAGAACCCTAAAGATGCTACCAGAAAACTACTAGAGCTAATTAATGAATTTGGTAAAGTGGCAGGATACAAAATTAATGCACAGAAATCTCTGGCATTCCTATACACTAAGGATGAAAAATCTGAAAGTGAAATCAAGAAAACACTCCCATTTACCATTGCAACAAAAAGAATAAAATACCTAGGAATAAACCTACCTAAGGAGACAAAAGACCTGTATGCAGAAAATTATAAGACACTGATGAAAGAAATTAAAAATGATACAAATAGATGGAGAGATATACCATGTTCTTGGATTGGAAGAATCAACATTGTGAAAATGACTCTACTACCCAAAGTAATCTACAGATTCAATGCAATCCCTATCAAACTACCACTGGCATTTTTCACAGAACTAGAACAAAAAATCTCACAATTTGTATGGAAACACAAAAGACCCCGAATAGCCAAAGCAATTTTGAGAACGAAAAATGGAGCTGGAGGAATCAGGCTTCCTGACTTCAGACTATACTACAAAGCTACAGTAATCAAGACAGTATGGTACTGGCACAAAAACAGAAATATAGATCAATGGAACAGGATAGAAAGCCCAGAGATAAACCCACGCACATATGGTCACCTTATCTTTGACAAAGGAGGCAGAAATGTACAGTGGAGAAAGGACAGCCTATTCAATAAGTGGTGCTGGGAAAACTGGACAGCTACATGTAAAAGTATGAGATTAGATCCCTCCCTAACACCATACACAAAAATAAGCTCAAAATGGATTAAAGACCTAAATGTAAGGCCAGAAACTATCAAACTCTTAGAGGCAAACATAGGCAGAACACTCTATGACATAAATCACAGCAAGATCCTTTTTGACCCACCTCCTAGAGAAATGGAAATAAAAACAAAAGTAAACAAATGGGACCTAATGAAACTTAAAAGCTTTTGCGCAGCAAAGGAAACCATAAAGAAGACCAAAAGACAACCCTCAGAATGGGAGAAAATATTTGCAAATGAAGCAACTGACAAAGGATTAATCTCCAAAATTTATAAGCAGCTCATGCAGCTTAATAACAAAAGAACAAACAACCCAATCCAAAAATGGGCAGAAGACCTAAATAGACATTTCTCCAAAGAAGATATACAGAGTGCCAACAAACACATGAAAGAATGCTCAACATCACTAATCATTAGAGAAATGCAAATCAAAACTACAATGAGATATCATCTCACACCAGTCAGAATGGCCATCATCAAAAAATCTAGAAACAATAAATGCTGGAGAGGGTGTGGAGAAAAGGGAACCCTCTTACACTGTTGGTGGGAATGTAAATTGATACAGCCACTGTGGAGAACAGTATGGAGGTTCCTTAAAAAGCTACAAATAGAACTACCATATGACCCAGCAATCCCACTACTGGGCATATACCCTGAGAAAACCATAATTCAAAAAGAGTCATGTACCAAAATGTTCATTGCAGCTCTATTTACAATAGCCCAGAGATGGAAACAACCTAAGTGTCCATCATCGGATGAATGGATAAAGAAGATGTGGCACATATATACAATGGAGTATTACTCAGCCATAAAAAGAGACGAAATTGAGCTATTTGTAATGAGGTGGATAGACCTAGAGTCTGTCATACAGAGTGAAGTAAGTCAGAAAGAGAGAGACAAATACCGTATGCTAACACATATATATGGAATTTAAGAAAAAAAAATGTCATGAAAAACCTAGGGGTGAAACAGGAATAAAGACACAGACTTACTAGAGAATGGACTTGAGGCTATGGGGAGGGGGAAGGGTAAACGGTGACAAAGCAATAAAGAGGCATGGACATGTATACACTACCAAACGTAAGGTAGATAGCTAGTGGGAAGCAGCCGCATAGCACAGGGAGATCAGCTCGGTGCTGTGTGACCGCCTGGAGGGGTGGGATAGGGAGGGTGGGAGGGAGGGTGACGCAAGCGGGAAGAGATATGGGAACATATGTATATATATAACTGATTCATTTTGTTGTGAAGCTGAAACTAACATACCATTGTAAAGCAATTATGCTCCAATAAAGATGTTTAAAAAAAAAAAAATGTCCATAGTACACAAAACAATCTACAGATTTAAACCAATCCCTATCAAAATACCCATGACATTTTCCACAGAACTAGAACAAATAATCCTAAAATTTAAGGAACCACAAAACACCCTGAATTGCCAAAGCAATCTTGAGAAAAAAGAACAAAGCTTGGAGACATCATGGTCCCTGACTTCAGACTATACTACAAAGCTACGGTAATCAAAACAATATGGTACTGGCACAAAAACAGACACATAGATTAATGGAACAGAATAGAGAGCCCAGAAATAAACCTACACACTTATGATCAATTAATCTATGATGAAGGAGGCAAGAACATACAATTAATGAAAAACATTCTCTTCAATAAGTGGTGCTGGGAAAACGAAACAGCTATATTTAAAAGAATGAAATTAGAACATTTTCTCACACCATATACAAAAATAAACTCAAAATGGATCAAAGATCTAAATGTAACATCAGAAACCATAAAACTCCTAAAATAAAGCATAGGCAGAGCAATCCTTGACATAAATCAAAGCAATATTTGTTTTGGATCTGTCATCTAAGGCAAAGGAAACAAAAGCAAAAATAAACAATGGGACCTGAGTAAAATAAAAGCTTTTGCATAGCAAAGGAAACCATAAACAAAATGAAAAGACAACCTACTGAATGAGAGAAAATATTTGCAAATGGTATGACCAATAAGGGGTTAATATCCAAAATATACAAACAGTTCACACAACTCAATATAAAAAAAAAACAAAATTAAAGTTTTGAAAGAACTTTATTTAAAGAACCCAGTTAAAAAATGGGCAGAAAACCTGATGAGACATTTTTCCAGAGAGGACATACAGATGGCTAACAGGCACAGGAAAAGATACCCAACATCACTAATCATCAGAGAAAAGCAAATCAAAACCACAATGAGATATCACCTCACATCTGCCAGAATGGCTATCATCAAAAAGGCCACAAATAACAAATGTTGGTGAGGATGTGGAGAAATCCCTACACTGTTGGTGGGAATGTAAATTGTTGCAGCCAGTATGGAAGACAGTATGGAGATCCCTCAAAAAACTAAAAGGAGAACTACCATATGATCCAGCAATTCCACCCTGGGAATATATCAGAAGAAAATGAAAACACTAATTCAAAAAGATGCATGCATCCTAATGTTCATAGCAGCACTATTTATAATAGCCAAGATTTGGAACCAATCAACCTTCGTGTCTATCAACAGATGAATGGATAAAGAAGATGTGTCATATATATATATATACACACACACACATATATACATATATATTTACATATATATATATCAATATACAATGGGATACTACTTGGTCACAAAAAAGAATTAAATTTGTAACTTTGCAGACTAGGATGAACCTGGAGTATATTATGCTTAGTGAAATAAGTCAGACAGAGAAAGAGAATGCTATCATTTATATGCGGAATCTAAAAAATGAAACAAATAAATGAATGTAACAAAGCAGAAACAGACTCACAGATATAGAGAACAAATTAGTGGTTACCAGTGGGGAGAAGAAAGAGGGGAGGGGCAAGGTAGAGGTAGGGGATTAAGAGTTACGAACTACTATGTATAAATAAACTACAAGGCTATATTGTATAGCACAGAGAATATAGCCAATATTTTATGATAACTTTAAATGGAGTATAATCTATAAAAATATTGAACCAGTATGTTGTACACTGAAATTAATATAGTGTTGTAAATCAATTATACACTCCAGTACAAAAATGGTTAACATGGTAATTTTTTTCTTTTTGTCAGAGTACTCTTTATTTATTATTTATTTTTATTTTATTGAAGTATAGTTGATTTACAATGTGTTAATTTCTGCTGTACAGCAAAGTGATTCAGTTATACACACACACACACACACACACACACACACACATATATATATATATATATACATTCTTTTTCATATTCTTTTCCATTATGGCTTATCACAGGGTATTGAATATAGTTCCCTGTGCTATACAGTAGGACCTTGTTGTTTACCCATTCTACATATAATAGTTTGCACCTGCTAATCCCAACCTCCCAATCCATCCCCTCCCCACCCCCTCCCCCTTGGCAAACATAAGCCTGTTTTCTATGTCTGTGAGTCTGTTTCTGTTTTGTAAATATGTTCATTTGTATCATTTTTTTTTAGATTCCACATATAAGTGATATCATATGATATTTGTCTTTCTCTGTCTGACCTACTTCGCTTAGTATGATAATCTCTAGGTCCATCCATGTTGCTGCAAGTGGCATTATTTCATTCTTTTTTATGGCTGAGTAGTATTCCATTGTATATACGTACCACATAAGATGGTAAATTTTATGTTATGTATATTTTTACCACAATAGAAAAATTGAAAACAGGGACATCTCTGGTGGTCCAGTAGGTAAAACTCTGTGCTCCCAATGCAGGGGGCCCGGGTTTGATCCCTGGTCAGGGAACTTGATCCCACAAGCTGCACCTAAGAGCCAGCATGCTGCAACTAAAGATCCTGTCACAACTAAAAAAAAGATCCGCATGCTGCAGTGAAGTTCCCACACGCAGCAACGAAGATTTTGCATGCTGCAACTAAGACCTGGTGCAGCGAAAGAAAGAAGGAAGGAAGGAAGGGAGGGAGGGAGGGAGGGAAGAAGGAAAGAAAGAAAGAAAGAAAGAAAGAAAGAGAGGAAGGAAGGAAGAAAGAAAAAAACTGAAAACAAAATAAAACAAACAAAAAACCCCATGCTGCTCTGAAATAATTTTAAAGTGTAATTCTCCTCTTGACTTTCAGAAGAGCCCTTAGCAAGGGCAGAACTCTCCCTTTCTCACCTCTCCACAGTCGCCGGGGCCTTGGCACTCAGGCCATGAAAATGAAGACCCCTCCAGTCACCACCGCAGCTGGGTTCTGGGGACAGTGTGGATCCAAGAACAGAGCGCCCTGGTGTGGTCGGCTGGGGCCTTGGTGAGGGCTGCAGGTTGAGGGAAGGCCCGGGGGATTGCATATCTGCCCTTGGCCTCACTTCCCTGCTCTTCTCCTAGATGATTCTATCAGAAATGATTTGGGCCCAAGAATGGGCCTGTGATACCAACTCTGGGCTGAATTCCTCCCCTGCATGTGGGCATCACATCGTAGACCCCGATCTTCCGTAGTAGCGTAAGATAGGGAGGGCAAAGCCGGGAGCAGAGAACAGACGTTTCAGAGGTTCACTCACTTATTTTCAAAGTAGGCCACACTACCGATGAGAAAACAGGTGCACGGAGGTGAAGAGCCTTGCTGGAGACTGCGCTTCACCCCAGCTCTGTCTGACTCAAAGCTTTGAATTACATCATAATTTCTAAAAGAAAGGGTTAGGGAACCGTTGACCGTAACCACTTGCCTTGGCCAGGCATGATGATAACCGTTTGCCTGAGTTTTCTCACAATAGGATGTCCCGATAAAGAACTCAGTGCTGCCACCGAACACAGACTGGGAGAATTCGGGAGGGGCCGAAAGGAGGAAGGGAGAAGAAGATATGTCCAGAATCCTCCTCACTGGAATCCATCTTGGCTGAGCCATGTGCGAGCCACCAGGAAGGACCCTGAGTTAGAGTGATTGGCCAGAGACAACCCGGAAACTAAACCCATCACCATAAAACCCTGAGACTGCAAGCCACGTGGAGAGCCGTACTCCCGGCCTCCCTTACCTGTTGCTCTCCGCCCAGGCGCCCCTTCCCAATAAAGTCTCCTGCTTTGTCAGCACGTGTGTCTCCTCCTCCAATTCATTTCCAAGTGTTTGACAAGCGCCCACTCTTGGGTTCCCCTTCCTGCAACAAAAGGGTTGATCCTCACAATTATAATAAAATTCACAAGCAGCCTAAAGGACTTGTTTGGGAAATTCAGTCAAATGACTACATAACAAGGTTAACATCAAAGGCAGCCTCATTGAATGCTTACATTATGTTTTACCATACGCAGTTATTAAATCACTTAAAGATGTTTCAGGACTGAACGGGTTATTTCTCTATGATGCATTTCTAATGAAAGGAAACATGAACTATTATTATTCATTATAAAATGTAAAACAGGAGATTTCACAGCCAATCAAACCAGAGTTTAGAACTGGATCCTCTTGCACTTTCCCCCACATGATGATATGTCAAAGCCGTTCCCTTCTGCAGGCTTCTGCTGGCCTCTGAGCACCCTGGATCACCAGCTACGGGGTGCTGCCTGCCTGATCCGGCCAAGAACACACCAGGAACACGCCCCAGGGAGAGGCATCATCTTCCATGGAGCTGTTGAAAATACTGGGGCTTGTTGCCACGACCGCCTTCACCTACTCTAAGGATTTATCAAGTGAACAAAAATACATTAAAACTTCAGTGCTTGGCTTGGGGTTTTGAAGATCAGTGGCATCTATTGTTGGGATAGATCCTTGGGACTTTCCCAGATCCTATTGATTGACTGATTAATTGATTGTGGTACGGATGCCCGAGGGCTCTGTGCGCAGCCCAGCTCTCTCTCAGTTGCCAATTCTCCCGCAGATCCTCAGCTGCAGCTCTGGTTCTTGCCTCTTCATTCACACCATTTGGGACCTGAAACTTGTCTGTCCTGTGGCCCCGGAACCTTGACTGGGCAGCCTCTCCTGTCGGCCCCCAAGGAGGTTTGGCTGCCTTTTCTGATTGAGGGCTGCGTGACTGAGCCACACAAAGTTGCTCTTTTGTTGGCTATTTTTGTCCTGCAAAAAGCAGAGTTTCACATCCTTCACTTTCATACTTCTGGAGGAGTAAACGACCTGCTTTTGTTGCCCAATTCAGGGAACAAATGGTTCCTTCGTCAAAGAACTTTTGTGAGCCAAACAATGCTTGTTTGATGCCTGTTTCCTCTTCAGTGACATGTGTGGCACCATCACAGGAGGACCACATTCTCTCCTGCCTTCCTAGGGAGCTCCTGCCCTTTGTGTGAAAAGTGCCCTTCCTCTGGGCAGCTCCACTGTGATGAGCTTTTTCTGAGGGTGCAGTGACAAGAAAAACGTGAAATATTGTTCCTGTTACCTTAAGTAATAAATCACAGTTTCTTCCATTTTCTCTTTGGCTAAAAGCTTTACCCAACTTTAACCTTTCTTCTCCATTATGTAAATAGCAAAAAGAATGTGACGTGTGCACCCAAACTTAGACTGTTTGGAGCTGGAAACATCACTGACCTCTTTGTTTACTGTCTTAGAATCTTTGCAGCTGATAAATGTGTCTTCTTTCAAATGAACTGGAACAGATGAGTTGCCACAAAGCCTGGGTCTGAGCACATCGTAGGAGAATATGCAGCTTCTCCACGGCTGATGCCGGCCCATCTCATAGAAGCTCAGAGGCCCGGGGAGGCCAGCCCCAGCTGGTCCCAGGAGAGGACCATGGTCAGCTCCATACGCGAAATCTCACTGCCGGAAAGGGATTTGGGGTGCATCGTATGAATACATACATACAATTATAAAATAAAAATAAAATAAGCAAAGAAATGGAGATGGAGGAGAATGAAGGTAAAAAGTTGAGGTCACGTTTTTCTTTTTGCCTATTCATATTTTGAGTTTTCTCACTTTCCTTATTGACTTGTAGGAGTTCCTTGTATATTCCAGGTCTGTGCTCTCTAGTGAGGTAGCCACTGGTCCCATGCGCCTGTTAGAATGACAATTAACTAAAATCCAGCTGCTCAGTCACACTGGCTGCATTTCAAGTGCTCATTAGCTGCCAGTGGCTTGTGGCCAGCACAGACCTGGAACATTCCCGTGAGTGCGACAAATCTTCTCAGACAGAGTGGTTGTATCTATGAACCCCTTGTCAATTTTATCCATTTCAAATCTTCTTCCAGATTATTGTTTTCTGCTAACTTTGACTAAGACGACTTCACTGAACCACAGGTAGAGTTTTTAGATGGTCTTATCCCTCCTATTTTGCCCTGTCGTTGATGCATTGAGGGTCTTGTTTGAATAGTCTCCTCCCTGAGGTCGCCAAGACATTTCCTTTGACCTTTTCGCATCTGTTATATGGTTTTACTTTTCCTATTTTTTTTTTAATTTGTATTGGAGTGTAGTTGATTTACACTGCTGTGATAGTTTCAGGTGTACAGCAAAGTGAATCAGTTATACATATACACATATCTATTCTTTTTTAGATTCTTTTCCTATATAAGTCATTACAGAGTACTGAGTAGAGTTCCCTGTGCTGTACAGCAGGTCCTCGTTGGTTACCTATTTTATACACAGTAGTGTGTGTATGTCAATCCCAAACTCCCAATTTATTCCTCCCTCCCCTTCCCCCCTGCTAATCATAAGTTTGTTTTCTACATGTGTGACTCTGTTTCTGCTTTGTAAATAAGTTCATTTGTACCCTTCTTTTTTTAAGATGTTGGGGGTAGGAGTTTATTAATTAATTAATTTATTTTTGCTGTGTTGGGTCTTCGTTTCTGTGCGAGGGCTTTCTCTAGTTGTGGCAAGCGCGGGCCACTCTTCATCGCGGTGCGCGGGCCTCTCACTATCGCGGCCTCTCTTGTTGTGGAGCACAGGCTCCAGACACGCAGGCTCAGTAGTTGTGGCTCACGGGCCTAGTTGCTCCGCGGCATGTGGGATCCTCCCAGTCCAGGGCTCGAACCCGTGTCCCCTGCATTAGCAGGCAGATTCTCAACCACTGCGCCACCAGGGAAGCCCTGTACCCTTTTTTTTTTTTGATTCCACATATAAGCGATATCATATGATAATTTGTCTTTGTCTGACTTCACTCAGTACGGCAATCTCTAGGTCCATCCATACTTTACCTATTAAGGTATTGAATCCAACAGGACTTTGCCTCCTTTACACAGTGGGAGGGAGGAATCCATTTACTGAGACAGGTCTCCCCATCACTGCTGCAAACACATGGGTCTTCTCGCCACTGGTCTGGAGCGCTGCTGCTCTCCCGAGCCTGTCCCAGGCCTGCGTGTGACTTGTTGGTCCGTGGCTCTGTCCCGGGCTGCATCCACCTCTTTGCTTTTCCTCTGCTGGAGCACGCTGCCTTCTTGCTATGACTCTGTGGTGTGACTTCATATGGGGGTTGTGCCCTGCAACCTCTGGCTCTTATTTTGCCAAAGTGTCTTAGCCATTCACGGACCCTACCCATCTACATGCATTTTAAAATCCATTTTGTGAGTTCCTCAAACATACATATCTATCTATCTATCTATCTGTCTATCTATCTAAAATTGGCAATACTAATGAAATACGCTCCTTTAATTTTAAAAGAGTGTATGTATGGGGCAAGCTCTGAGATCTCCTTTTGAACCTAAGAATGAAGCTGCAAGTGTTAACAGTGATTAAAAATCCATTCCATGGAGTTTCAATGACTCTGGAGCACCTGTAAATGCTCATTTCCAAAGTGCTTTGCTTTTGGAGACTCCTAATGAAGGCAGTGTGTTGCCATGGTAACAGTTACTTTTAGTTAGTACTTTTTATAGATTTAAGGGTGACACCCTGCAGTCTCTTCCTACAAATGAATAAATCTTAAGGCAGTGTGGTACTTCATTTAATGTAGATATTTAATGGCATAGAGTCGACTTGAAAGAACCAGAAATGGGAAATTTTGTATTTGATGTAGACACACCTTGTTACCAGGGCTACAACATTTTCATCAATTTTTTTCTTTTTTTTTTTACAAAATACAAGTTAATCTTTTTATCCAATGAAATGTATTAAATATGGATTTAATAAATTATGGCAGAAATATATACGTGTGTCAGGAGTTTGCCCACATCACTGTTTTTTACCTTGGGGCAGAATCCCCAGTTGCTGTTGGGAATCTGAAGACTTGAAGAACAGTGTCTCCTGACCTGATGGGGGGACGTCACAGGCGCCCGGGGAGGAGGGAGCTGGTGGGCCTGGGTTTGGATACTAGCTCTGCCCTTTACTGCCTGTGAAGGCCTGAGCTTCAGAAGATACGGTAACCCCCATCTTCTACTCTGCAGAGCAACATGATGACTGAAAGAGATCCATGTCAAAAGTGCGGACGGAAGGCAACAGAGAGTGGTCCTCGGGGGTGCCCAGCACCAGGGAACAGACTGGACCCTCTGTTTCCATGCAGGGGCCACGGAGCACAGAGGCAAGGCCTCGGACAGGGGGCAAGGGCCTGGGCAGAGGGCCTGGGGCTGGTGGGGTGAGGATGGTCAGTGAGGACAACGGGGTGGCGATCAGAGGCCCCAGTGTAGGCTGAGAGCTCTGTACTTTACACAGCAGCCAGCTTGGTGACCAGAGTGTGGCAGAGGGAAGACCTGGCAAAGCTAAGGGGCACAGAGAGGCTGCCACGAGGGCCATGTGTGCCCCTGGCCCGAGGAGAGCAGGGGTGACCTCAGGCAGGGATCTGGGAGGGAGGTGACACTGTGAACCTCAGTCACCAAGAGGAGGCTCCTCTGGGCATGGAGAAGCAGAAGGAGTGGAAGGAGCCAGAGCTTATCCTGAAAGCTTTCAGCTTCTCTGATAAACAACTGTTTAAAGAACAGCGACAAACATAACAACATGTGGTTTGAATATCTGACATCTGTCCTTTAAAAAAAAGTTTCAAAATGCATTTATGAGCATTATCTCATTTGGCTCCCACAAGAGCTTTGTGAGCTAGAACAGGCAGACTTTACATCCTTGTCTAAAATAGGAAGAGACCGTTTCTAGAAGAGTAACAACCGCAATGAAGGCAAAACAATTTCCAGGCCTTATTCTGTCTCCAAAAAAAAGAAAAAAAGGAAAAAAAAGTGGCTTCTTTTGCCTCTGTGGTTCCACATCATGGCCAAGGTCAGTCTCATATCAGTTCTCTGGGAATCAGGAGGAAATTGCTGAAGAATGGACATGCCCAGGAGCGGTCCCTTAGACTTCTCAAGGACAGAGCTGGTTGTCCAGATGACAGACCAGTTCATTGTGCAATGAAATGAAGTATACATGTCCTACAGGTGGTCAAAACAGGGTGCTTCCCAATCTATGAGCTCTCCCACGACTCACATGGGTGTGGGCTGAGGTTTTGGGACACCTCCTGGGAATACAACTCAGCCTATCATCTGGGTCCATGTGACCTCCATCCCAGCTGCCGTATTGTGGTTCCTGATGTTTCCACTCCTCCAGTCCCCTAGGGAGTTAGGAGCTTCCCACACGGCCGCCAGTGACACCCACCTCCTGGTATTCATGACTTTGTGTGTACGGGCTGGACCAGTGACTTGATTTTGATGAACAAAATACAGCAGAGGTGATGGGGTGTCACTTTTGAGAGGAGGTTATAAAAGACTGTGACTTCCCTCTTTTTCATATACTCTGTCTTTCTGACCCTCCTCACACATTTGCTCTGATAAAGTGGAGAAGGTCACATGGCAAGAAACTCTGGGCAACCTCCGACTAACTGCCAGTAAAGAAGGCAAAGCCTCATCCTAACATCTCACAAGGAGCTGAATCCTGCCAACAACCATAGGAGTGAGCTGGGATTTCATTGTTCTCCTTTGGAAACTTCAGATGAGACCACAGCCCCAGCTGACACCTTGATTACAGCCTGTGAGAACCCCTGAGCTGTGTAACCCAGCTAAACTGTGCCCTGATTCCTGGCCCACAGAAACGATGAGATGATAACTGTGTTTTTTAAGCCACACACTTTGGGGTGATTTGGGGGTAATTTGTTTTGCAGCAACAGATAATTAATACACCTAGGTTCCAACACTTGGGGCTATCTTTGATCCTATCAATTACAATAAGGCATGTAGAAGTTCTCCCGCCGTTTTCTCAAGGCCCCTAAATTTATGCTTCTCTGGAATCTGAGGGAAGATACTGGGGAGGAAGATAATGCTTAGGAAGGAAAAGATCACTCCGTATCAGCCTCCAGGCACTCTTTCCTCTGCTGGACAACCACTTGTCCAGCTTTTTGCCTTCCTTGCTATTCTGCCTTGGACTTTCCATGTTCCAAAACTTAGCTTGAGTCCAGACTGTCTTCTTCTTCGTCCTTGACCTGGATTCCAACTCCAGAGCCTGGGGTTGCTGGGGTTCTCAGCCTGACCTGGTCAGCAGATCTTTTATCGCTGCTGCATTTGATGGTTGGTCTGCGGTGTTCTTGTCCTCGTACGACACCCACACAGATCAAACCTCCTTAGCAGCCCTGCAGGATGGTCTGATTCCCCGCCCGGGCAGTACACTGCCAGGCCCCCGACTAGCTCCCAGTGCCCAGCCCTGGTGCATGGCTCCCTGACTGCTCTGCTCAAGCTTTTCATATCACTGGCCTTCGCAGCCCCGCTGCCTTACAAGGCTCACACAGTCTTTCAAAGGCCTGTGCCAAGTTCTGAGCTCCTTCCTCCTGTCTGTCCAGGGGGGTGGGATGGGACTTACGGACGGGCCAGCTCTTCGGGGGAGGTGTGAATGCAGCAGCTTCACGGAGAGTTTGGCACCAGGCCCGGCCACTCAGTGGCACCGCAGTGACTCACCAAGCACTGGGGAGTGGGGTGTGGTGTCAGAACCAGGCCCCAGGCCCTCTCAGCAATGACGAAGCAGACCGTTGACTTGGAGCCATGAAAACAGAGTAAAAGTTCCTTTTCCTGGCTTCCAGGGATTGCCGCAGGTGGATGGATGCCAGCCACCCTCCCAATCTGTCCTCATCCTGAGCCCTCTGCTCCCGCCACTCTCTAGTCCAGAATTCTTTACTTTACAAAATATTTAGTGGGACTTCCCTGGTGGTCCAGTGGTTAAGACTTTGCCTTCCAATGCAGGGCGTGTGGGTTTGATCCCTGGCTGCGGAGCTAAGATCCCACATGCCTCACGGCCAAGAAATCAAAACATAAAACAGAAGCAATATTGTAACAAGTTCAATAAAGACTTTAAAAATGGTCCACACCAACAAAACAATCTTAAAAAAAATAAAAATAAAGAATAAAAAAAAAAGGATAAAAAAATAAAAAATATTTATTGAATGGGTGAACCCCACAGACATTATGTGAAGCTAAAGAATCTGAATACGAAAGACTAAATGCTGTGCACTTCCTTTAGATGGCATTTTAGAATAGGCAAAGTTCAGTAAAGTGAAAAAAAATCCTACTAGTTGCCTCTGGTTGGTGAGGGATCGTCTCACCAGAGATGTGAAGGAACTTTCTGGACAGATGGAGATGTTCTCTGTCACAGGGTTGGGGCACCACAGGTGTATTCATTTGCCAAAATCGTACAGCCAGCTTTGTGGTTCTGTCACTAAGTCATTTTGATAGATGTAAATTTTACCTCCAATAAAACTAAAAAATAATATTAAGTCAGGACAGGGAGTGGGTGGGTTTACAAAAGAAGCAGAAATGGCAGAATGTGGATAATTCTTGAAACTGGGTAATTGGTGCACAGAGGCTCATTACATTATTCTGTTTACTTTGAATATGAGTAAACTTTTCCATAATAAGGCACTGAAAAATTATCTACTGAACACATATTCTGTACGAGACCCTAAGCTAAATGACACGGCCCAGGCAGACAAGGCTGCAGATACAAAAAGTCAATTAAAGATGGAATTTTTACTTACAAACATTAAGTTTCTTGAAAGGGGGAAATGTGGAAAGAAATGCTGACCATTATTAATATCTTAAATTGTTATTCATTAACAACCCCTTAGTGTCGTTTATAATTTGCCACAGATATGTATGCTTAGGAGGAATACTAATGATACTCTCATCACATCTATAGACAAAATTGCTCTGAGATATCTTGTTTCTTCCCACTTCTATACCTTTGTTTTTGCTCTTTCCACGCATGCTTGCTTCCCTCTATCCCTCCAAACCTATGTAAATTCCACTCATGATTTAGCAGCACTACTCAAAACAAGGGCCCAGGAAGATGCAGACCTTTTACCAGGGGTAAATCCACCTGCTGCTTCTTTCATCAAGATTGTCATGTTATGTTATCCTCATAAGAAGGAGGGCAGCAGAACTAAACATTGTGCTGGGTGATGTAGTTGATTTACATTCTGATTCAAGCTGGATTCTTAGAGCAGCAGCCAGCCCTGGGACCAACACTAGGGCAATGGTTCATTAGATTCACCTGGGGAGCATACAGGTCCACTAAAGCAGAATCTCTGTTGTGAGTTCACCACGTGATTCCAACACACAGCCAGCCGTGTGAACCAGTGATTTATGAACCGCATAAGTCACTTCCCCTCCAGGAGTTTCTCTGTGCCGGCTCTGGAAGAGTTTTCTTTTATCCAACACCCTCCACATCGCTGACTTCCAATCTGCTGTCTAAGTGTCTGGGGCCTTGTACTGTTTCAAACCATCATGCTTGGTTTCTTCAATAAGGATATATGGATCTGTGTTTTTGAGGGTAGGGACCATCTTTTACTTCTTTGCATCCCTCCCAACACTTAGCACTATGGTACTCAGTACACATTTGTTCAAAATGTTTTTTTAGAAAATGATCAAGTATTTCCTTATTAAAACTTGCCTGGGGACTTCCCTGGTGGTGAAATGGTTGAGAATCTGCCTGCCAATGCAGGGGACATGGGTTCGATCTCTGGTCTGGGAAGATACCACATGTTGTGGAGCAACTAAGCCCGTGCACCACAACTACTGAGCCTGCGCTGTAGAGCCCGCAATCCACAACTACTGAGCCCGCATGCCGCAACTACTGAAGTCCACGTGCCTAGAGCCCGTGCTCCGCAACAAGAGAAGCCACCGCAATGAGAAGCCCATGCACTGCAACGAAGAGTAGCCCCTGCTCACCGCAACTAGAGAAAACCCGTGCACAGCAGTGAAGACCTAACACAGCCAAAAACAACAAAAAAAACACAAAGAAAAACTTGCCTGTATTCTTTAATTATATATATATATATATATACACACATATATATATATATATATATATATATTCCTATGGTCTGAATGCTTATGTCTCTCCCACCAATTCTATGTTGAAATTCTACCTCCTAATACCTGAGGGTATTAGGAGGTAGAGCCTTAGGGAGGTGATTAGGTGCCCTTACAAAAGGGACCCCAGAGAGCTTCCTCGTCCCTTCTGCCACATGAGGAGACAGAGAGAAAACAGCTATCTATGAATCAAGAAGCTCTCACCAGACACTGAGTCTGCCAACACCTTGATCTTGGGTGTCCCATTCTCCAGAACTGTGAAAAATAAACTTTTGTTCTTTATACGCCACCTAGCTGAGGGTATTTTGTTATAACAACCCAAATGGATAAAGACATATAGATATCTATAAATTACTCAAGAATTCTTTCTCAAGGTTTTGAACTAAATGATTAATCAATACTGGGACATGCTTTTTCATGAAGGAAATATAGAAAGAGGTAAAATTTAAACATAACTTTTCAGTTATTTAATTTTGCCATATGCCAATTCAATGTATTTCCTATTTAACAGATTCTGTCTATATTATTTTGCTATCCGTCCTCACGCAGACTATTTATATGCTGAGTTGTTTGCAGGGGAGAAATCTGTTCTAATGGAGTTACTGGAAGTTGAGGTAAACCGACTCAGCCATTAGAGAACCATCGTTCTTACCGGTTGACCACAAATGAGAGGAACTATATGTACCTATTACAGATCAACACCAGAATGACCTTCACACATAATGGTGCAGAATTTTTTTCCCAATGAAACATGGAAAAATGTAGCAGCCCAGAGTGAAGTTGCCTTCAAAAGCTCTCTGGAGCGAAACCACTGTGTTCTCCTGGGTGACAGAGCCCAGTACTAATGTCCATCAGAGAGGCTCCTAGGAACGGCTTCCATTAAACAGTGTATTAACCAGAGCCTGGTTGCTTGTACCACACTGATAAAGACAAAATTCATCCTCTCTACCAAAAACATACTTGCCATACAAGACTTAGCAATGAAAATAAACAAAAGCTTTAGATGTCAACTACAGATACCACGAAGAACGGTGAATTTCGGTTTTTGTTAATGCTCATTTGTCTTTGCTTTTAATTGCTTAGTTGGCTGCAAAAAGTGTCGTTCACATTCCTTTACAATATTGTTTCACTTGAAGTTAATTGTGAAAGAAAAGAGAGAATTAATAGCACTTCTCAGAAGCCCACATGTTATTTAACCTAAAGAACTTTACATCAGAGATTTCAGTATGAGTCAAAGGCCATCATTGCTTCAAAATAGGGTGATTTAGCAAATTAAAGTTAGGAGAGCAGTAGATAGTGCTGATGAGAATGGCAAAAACGCATTAAGAGTGATTCATTCCTTGAAGAAAAGAATCACTGTCAATGCCAAGTTTAAACACTGTGGAATTTACGAACTATTGCAGAGCACCACCTAGTGGTGATGATATAGCTCCATCCTGGTGTTAAAGGAGGACTGGTTTACCTCAGCCTGAAATTGGCAAATCCAGGTCCATAGTGGATGACACACACCATGACTGTAAACTATCAAAAAGGTGAAAGGAGAAAGGCATCTTTTATCACTCAAAATTTGTTTAGGGTGATGAAGTGCATTAATATAGATAAGGTAAGCAGGTTCCAGTAGCTTATATGAAATTTTAAAATGTTCCAGGGTCTCAGACATGTCCAATATGGATTCTCAGTAAATTTTGTTTTAGGATATTGAACAAGTACTGTGGTTACTTTTCTCACAATAATTACTGCAATCTGTCTTATCTGTCTTGAGTTATACCATAGAATATTGAGTACTGCTTTGTTTTTTTCTTACTCTGAACAAGTGTAATTTGTGCATTTCTTCAAGTGCAATCTGAAAATCAAATGCTTTTGACATGGTAGGTGTCACAATTATCTTTATTTAATGAGATTTATGGAGGGTGAAAAAAATGTTTAAAGGGATAGTTGTTTCTATGACAACTTGAGGGCATAGCTGAGAGTATTATGGGTAATTTGGACCCTTTCTGATCAAATTCAGATATAACAAGGCACTTACACTTAGTTTACCAATATTTCTAATTATAAGCACATTTTCAGACATATGGGGCTCACTGTATTTTAAACATAGACAAGATTCAATGTGAATCTATCATTTTTCTCTTGCTTCAAGCCTTGTTTTATAAAAGAGCCATTGATTTGTTTGGCATGGGTAAACCTAATTTAATCTATTAGATGTCCTTCTCAACAATAAAGGGTCTGAAGAAAAAATGTTAATGACTAGGCCTGAAATTATTTTTAAAATTCACAATGTTGTCTATTCTATTTTGCTTACTGACTTAACAAATCTTTAAACAACCTTCATGTGTATCATGGAGATATAACTTATACCATACAGTGATGTGATTTATTGAATGTGAGAGAAATTCTCACATTCAATCTTAATTTCCTTAAAAAGAAGAGAACAGGTTACAGTGTTTAAATAGTGAATGCTTTTGTAAAAGAGCGGCTAAGTGCAGTCTTTCTCACAACTACTCAACTTTAGTGGCAGCATGAAAGCAGCCATAAACTTTATGCAAATGAGCAGATGTGCCTGTTTTCCAATAAAGTTTTATTTACAAAAACAGGCTGCGGGTTGGATTTGGTCCACTGCCATACTTCACTAACCTTGATCTCTATCATCAGTGGGGAAATCGGTATTTTGATGCATCTTATTAAACCTCTGTTCAATATTTTTTATTATTTATTATAACAAATATTTATTGAGCACCTACTGTGCTCCAGGCACTGCTCTAAGAACTAGGGATACAGCCGTGAACAAAATAAAATCTCTATCCTCACAGAGCTTGCATTCTACTGGGAGAAAACAAACGAACAAAGAAACAAAACATGCAATGTATCAGGGAGTGCTTGAAGAAAATAAGGCAGAATGAGGGATGGATACTTCTAGAGGTGGGAGTGGCACAGTTCTAGAAGGAGTGCTAAGAAAGTCCTCCCGAGAGGTACAGGTACGTGAGGGTCAGAAAGAAGCCGCCCCACCCCTCTGCTGCGTAGGGGGTGTTGGCGGCTGTTCCAGGGAAGACAGGAGGGTGGAGTCCTGAGCCAGGAGGAGAACCAGCCAAAGGCTGATGAGCCTGCAGCCCTGGGGGAAGGAAGGGAGGTATCCAGGGGCCAGGGCCAGGGCCTCCAAGGCCATTTTGAGGAGCAAGGACTTTATCTTGGTGTCATGGAGGCCCCTAGGGGCCTTTAAGCCAGGCAGTGACTGATTGACGCATTTATAATCTGTCTCTCTCCGCTGTGGCACCATGGGTTGTGGGTCCAGGACCAAGCAGGGCGGGTTAGGAAGCCCCACAGCCTCCAGGTGCGGGTGGTTGGACTTGGCCGCGTGGTGAGGAGCAGTCAGATCACGGGAACAGCTGGGGCTGGGACGTGGGATGAGGGGAAGGGAAGCCAGGGCGACTGTCCAAAGACTTTGGACAGAAGTGCCATTGCTGAGCCCTAAGCAGTCGTGGGCATGGCACTTGGCAGGGGCCAGTTCCCAGGTGCTTGGCTAGCATCGTTTGGGTTGCCTCTTAGGCTGGAGGCAGCGGATGGGACTGGGCTTCAGGGAGGAGATGCCAGTTGGGGAGTGATGGGTAGAGGCCCACAAGGTCATCAAGAGAACCACCAGGACCGGGATCCCGCGGGGGAGCAGGAAGAGTGGGGTGGGAGGGGGGAGCGCATCCGGGAACAGCCGAGGCGAAGGCGAGGGATGGAGGGAGGCGGGGAGCACATCCGGGAACAGCAAGGAGAAGGCCAGGGATGGAGGGGGGGGATCTTTATGGGAGGGGCAGGGGGAGGGAAGCGGGCTGCAGAATAGGTTCAAGAGGAACCGGGGTGTGTGGGGGGGGGCGGTGAGGAAGCCAAGCCGGGTGTGTGGAGACCTGGGCCCAGGATGGGCAAGCTTTCACCTCACTGCAGCCCAAGCCGTGAGCTCCGTCCCAGGCTGTGCTGGGCTCTGAGAAGGAAAACGTGGATGTAAAAGATTCCTTTTTGTGAGCGTGTGTGCTGGGGGGCCGGGGGGCAGGAGAGGTGTGAGGGGAAACAACCCATCTATTCTGAGAAGCATGAAAATAGGGGCCAGAGTGTGTGGAAACAGAGCTGAGGGTCCCATCCCCGGGGAGGGTCCCATCCTGGCTGCCCAGGTATGTTGCTGGACAGTGGAGGAAATTTTAGAGTGAGATTCCCAAGGGCTTGATCAACGAAAAAGTGTGGACCCCACATGGGTGGTTTGGCCGTTCCCAATCCACAGTGAGGCCTGGTGGGCAGGAGACCTTCCATCTGTAGGTGTAGGTGTTTCCTTCCATCGGTAGGTGTGCTAAGAAGCAGGCCGGCCGAGTCTTGGGGCTTGCATCCCGCACACACCCTGTGAAGGAGGAGCGCCAGGTCCTTGGAAGCCGTGGGCCGCTGGAAAGGGTACAGAACCAGGGGCCTGGAGCCAGTGCCTTCAGCCCTGAGCCTCAGCTCCTAAACCTGCCACTTGGGGATAATCGCACTTTGAGGTGTGGGGAGAGGAGTTAAGATAACGCATGGAAAACGACTGTGCCCCGAGGGGGCTTGTGGGTGTGTGACGAGAGTGTCCTCAGAACTCCGGGGGAGCATCCAGACCCACCTGAGAATTATGACCTGACGCCAGAGGTGAGGCTTGTCCCTCATGAGTGAAATATTTAGGTATAGGACACGCCCAGCATTCCTTTCCGTTCATCCCTCATTGTCCCTTTTCAATGCATTTAATGATTGTAAACAAAAACACAGTGTCAGCTGGGCTCCTCCCCGCCTCCGGCGGCCTCATCCAGATGCAGCCTGCCTGCTGCCTGTGTCTGGGATGCCATCTGGGCGTCCTCAGGACTGCTGCTGCCTTCTCACGGGTGGAGCCGCAGGTCCTGGATACTGTTGCCTTGGTGAATTCACAGTGCTGTGTGTGGGTAGGGGGGGGAAGAATCTCTGATTTAGTCTCTGCTCTTAAACATTGAGGTTATCCCTGATGAGGCTTAAAATTAAGACATCCTCTCTCTTTCGTTGTCTTTTTCTTCAGTATATGTGTCTGTGAGCAAGGGGTGTTCTTTTTTTGGCAGGTGAATGAACAGAAAAAGGAGAAAAGCACACACTTGCTGTGTCCAAGTCAATCCCCTCTCTCTAGCCCTTCACGGAAGGGAGAGAGAAACATCACGAAGCATGCGGGGTACTTTTTCTGAAATCAGGTCCCAGGGCTGAGTGGGAGGACCCACTTCCAGGGCCTCCACTCCAGCCTGACTTCTGCGCTGGGGTAGAGGTCCTGCTCCAGCCTCCTCTGCCGAAGGTGAGCAGGAGGGTGAGGGGAGAACGGTGACCCCACCGGGCACAGAGCAGGCCCTTCGCCACGACCGCTGTGCAGCAGACGTACGCGTGGATGAAATGTCTTCTAACAGTTGGTGGAACCCAAGTTGATTTTGCTGCTAGTGTGGCAAAACTCAGACAGGAAAGACACTTTCCCCACCTCCTAATAAAATCACATAGTGCACCTCTAACTTATTCATTAATTCACAGAACCTGGATATAAATTTGGGGAGAGGAATGATCATATTACTGCCCTTCTCAAGAGGCATATTTAGGAGCTGGCCATACAGGTGCTTAATAATACCTACTGTCATCACTATTGTGATGAAATAACCTAATGAGGTGTATTTTTCACAAGACTCTATTCAACATGAGTAGGAGATGATCAATTATTATTTTAGACCAGTGTTTCACAGATGCAGAAAAATCGACATATTATAGGTTGTTTTCTAACGCAAATAGGATTTAGGTTATGCACTTTGCAGGTTAACCTAACAGACATAACTATTGTTCTAGAATGTAGAGCATGTTTATCCAATATGTAGGGCCATTTTACCTCTTTAAATCATGGCAAGATACAGTTGGGAGTCTGCAGAAATTGTTAGCAATAAACAGTGAACACAGAGGGAGTGATGATAAAATGATAAACCAACACAGACAGAATGTCCAGTGATGGCCCAGTGGGGAAGGTTCTCCACATGCTCTCCAGCAGGGTTGGGGGTACCCCGTTTAGAATTTCAGGCTAGGAAAGGACAGTGAGGTCAGAGAGAAGACAAGCAATGCGCAGAAGGGAAGAACAGGTCAGGGGAGGCTGGTGAGAGCATAGGTCACGGCTCTGGAGAGAAGGGCCAATCTAGAGATATGGGTGGGGTCGGCCGCAACTTTTCCTCGGGAAATGGCTAGTCATGAGCTTAGTCTTCAGCTCAGAAGGGCCTGAGGCTGGGGGCAGGGGGAGACGCACCTAGACCACTCCAGGGCATGTCTCACCCCACGTGCACCTGTATCCACACAGACATGGCCCTGGGGAATGGAGGAAAAAGAGAAGGTGTTGAGCCTCCCCAGGAATCAGGAAAAGCCAAAGCCTTAGAAGCTCAAAGAAAGCACGACCGCAGGGTGGCTGCTTTGGAGCTCAGAGCTCCCGCTCTCTTGGGGTCTGACAAGAAGTTATGACCCAAGGACCTTCTTTCCATCCTTACATTATCCCTGGGTGGGGGTCCGGGGGCAAAAAAGGAAAGGGAGACAAGAAAGAAGGATCTAGGCCTCAGGGAAAGGCAGGAGGGGTCAAGAAACCATAATCGAGACGCTGTGTTTGCACACAAGACAGAAAGTCGAAACCAGGATGTTCTGCTGATCGTATTAACTCAGTGCATGGGCCTCAGGCCCAGGGGGACTGAGGGTGCAGAAGTGGCCGCAGGCCCGGTGTGCGTGGCCAGATGCACAGAGGAGATGCCGGCAGCCCCGGACTGGTCCGTTGTCTTAATCGGAAAGAGAAGCCAAGAGGAGGACGCAGTGAGCAGGCGGCCGAGTCTTAGCATGAGTTGAGCGCCAACAACATGCCGGGCACAAAGAGGGAAGAATGGATCAGGAGAGGCTGCTTCACGCATTTTTGTGCATTTAACCCTCTCTCCCCCCAGTACTTGATGAGCCAGCTACTGTTTATTATTCTCGCTTTCCACAAGAGAAACTCAGGGATGGAGAGGTTAAACAGCTTGCCCAGGGCTACACAATACTTGGCGACGCTTATTTTTATGTGTGAACTTGTCTAGGCCGCGGTGCCCAGGTGTTTCGTCAAACACCAGTCTAGACGTGGCTGTAAGGATATTTCTTAGGTGTGATTAACATCTAAACCAGTGGACTTTGAGTAAAGCAGGTTACCCTTCCGTAGTGTGGGTGAGCCTCACCCAATCACATGAATAAAGAATAAAGACAAAGCCTTCCTGAAATAGAACTACTTCTCCTTAAGATTGCAACATAGAAACCTGCCAGGGTTTCCAGCCTGCTGCCCTGTGGAATTCCGACTCAAGCCTCAACATCAAGTCTGATCTGGATTCCCACCCTGCTAGGGCTTGCCCTGTGGGTTTTGGACTTGCCAGCTCCCACAAATGCACAAGCCAATTCCTTAAAATAAATTTCTCTCTCTCTTTCTCCGTAGGGGTGTGTGTGTGTGTGTGTGCACGCGCGTGTGTGTGTATCCTTTCTCCTTACTGAAAACAAGAAGTAGATGGGGAAAGAAACAAAAATCACCTCTTTGACAAACGCTGCAGGCACCTGCCGCTCTGGATCCTGTTCTGGGAAGGGCTGGGATGCCTGGGGGCCAGCCTTGGGCCTGCTGGACACAGCTGGGAGGACACTGCGCTCTCCACAGAGGGGGCTCACCTGCAGGAGGAGTGTTCATCACAGGGAACCCAAGCCCACCCAGGTCAGCCTCAGGGACCCCTGAGAGCTTTGCCCCAAGACTAAATGGGTTCTCCATGCAGCCAGAAAAAGGATCAAAAGCAGGATGTATACTTTCCAAGTGAATAGACTATGATAATGAGGCCCCAAGTACATATTTAAGTTAATAAGCCCTATGAATGGAAAAATCGATTACATACGCTAATTAAATACATTAAATGTTGGCCTGTGTACTTTTCCCACAATGCTTGCTAATTATCACAATGTAGCTATTTATAAGCAAGCCATAAGCAAATTAAAGAAAACGGATGGTTTACATTTTTCATGCCTTTTGGAGGGTGAAGGATTTTGACTGGAGTAGAAACCATTTTGACAGTTGCGTTCGGTTCTCGGTTTATTCAAATCCTTCCCATCAGGGTCTGTATCGGCAAGAAATAGCCGTGAAGGCTGAGCACAGTCCAAGTTTCATTGTAGCGCATAACATACGTAACCTGTGAGCCGGAGAAGTAGACGAAGGCCACTCATATTAGAATACTTCCAGAACGTCCCATAAAAAGTTCAATATTCAGGGTTTTTTTGAGGGGAAAGCATTAGAACACATTTTAGTGGATCACTGCACGATTCTTCTTCTTATTATTATTTTTGGCTGCGCTGTGTGGTTTGTGGGATCTCAGTTCCCTGACCAGGGATTGATCCCAGGCCACAGCAGTGAAAGCCCGGAATCCTTCCCACTAGGCCACCAGGGAACTCCCCACTGCATCCAGGACATTCAGATGTTAGAATTTTACCACTGAAATGCAGAGTTATCCGGGAGGCTCTGAAAGTGCAGTTTGGGACCCCAATAAGGAACAAAACCCCGGGGCAATTAGGAGCATGCTTCCATGGCATCCAGGGTCTGAGATTCATGTGCTCTCCAAGAACCATTTTTCTATACTGTGGAACAACCCAAGAAGCCACACAGTGGCCTGGGCACATCCTCGAAGATATGGGCATCAGCAGAACGATTTGTAAATGGTCAGGGGTCAGGGTGAAATCAGAGCTACACAGGGAGGAAGAAAGCGGAAAAGAAAAACATAGGACTTTTCAAAAGCTGCAAACACACGCAGAATGTGAACATACTTGTTAAATAATTGAAGACTTTCTCGATCCTCAGTCTCAAGGACACTGCTAGGTTCGGGCTGAGTTCCAACCCTTGCTTTTTCCTCTGCAGCAGCTACATCTTGCAGGATCCTGCGGGTCTGCTCTGCATTGTAACATAAACAGGAATCACAGTTCTGGCAAGACGCTCTCTCACTCATCCCTGCCTTGCTTCCCTTCGCTAAAGTCATCTCTTGCTGGAGACATGGCCGTTTCAATAGGGCAGAGAAGGGCAAACAGGATTCAGGCCACACTTTTCTAAACAAACGCCTGTTAGTTCATTGACATACGGATGATTATAAGTCCTTCAGTTGCTCCTTGGGGCTGGGAAGAAAGGGCGTTTTTCAAAAGCCCATGTCGGTATTTTTCTGAGCACAGGGCTTTGGAGTAAATAAATAATCACATTCCTTGCAATATGTACAAATGGGTTTCATGCAAACAGGGAAGAAGGAAAAGGAGGAGCCAGGATCCCTTTCAAATGTGGCTTCTCCCGAGCTGCTGACCCAGGACCCCCACGGCCTGTGCGGGTTTGGGAGGCAGAGGCACGTCAGGTTCGCTAGGAAAGCTCATCTTCTTCCTCTCTGGGACCCGACTGTGATTTGGGGCAGCAGCTTTACCGCACGCCCGATTCAAAGCCTCTGAGACTTCGTTCCCTACAAGCCTCTCTGTCCCACCTCCCATCCGTCACAAGACGCCATCTTCCCTAGCAAAGAGCTGATGACACCCAATTAACACCCTCCGTGGGGCCCCTTCAGCATCCCGCCTGCACCGGCCCTCGCGCTCACGTGCTCCTGCTTTGTCATGTCCCCCTCCCCCTCCCGCTTCTGGAAGGCAGCCCGCATCCTCCCGGCGGTCACATACCTGCCAGGTGCAGGCATGTCGTGATCTGTGTGGCCACAAGGAATCGCATCGCGGTGGAAGGGTCCACCCAAGAACCGGGCTGAGCGAGAGGCTGACTCTGCTCACACTTACATGGTCCTTCCAGTTCTAGATCCTGCCTGTTCTCCCAGTGCACAAGGGTGGGAATAGGAGAAACGCAGTGCCCGCCTTAAGGGGCCGTAGGGATGAGCCTCTCGCCCTGTGTGTGGGGTTCTCCCCCGTAGTTAGGGGTGTCAGGCACTCTTTTCATCTCTATGGGCACAAATGGCCTGTTGTAACAACTAGTGCTTCCGCAAAGAACATTAAAATGTGGACACAGGGACTTCCCTGGTGGCCCTGTGGTAAAGAATCCGCCTTCCAGTGCAGGGGACACGGGTTCTATCCCTGGTCAGGGAACTAAGATTCTACATGCCGCGGGGCAGCTGAGCCAGTGCACTGCAACTACTGAGCCCAGGCGCCACAACTACAGAGCTCACACGTTCTGGAGCCTGTGTGCCTCAACTAGAGAGAAGCCCGCACACCACAAAGAGCCCTCACACCGCAATGAAATATCCCACGTGCCACAGCTAAGATCTGATGCCGCCGATAAATAAATAAATATATTTTATATATACACATATATATATGTGTGTATATATATATATATATAAAATACGGCCATAAAACATAGGACACTGTAGTGCTCCTGGGCCCTGGGATCTCATTAGCTGTTGATACTGAGTGAAATACAGTAACTTCATGCCTCCACCTTTACACCAATTAGATCGTTTTGCCTTCGCAGATGCTGCGAAGCATAACTGCTAACTTGGATCCTTTCCCGTGTGGTCACCCTGGGACATATTTGTTTATAGTATGTATGTCTAGTGATGGCAGCTGGCCTTGTGTGTATTCTAAGGATGGCAAGACCTCCTAGGCATTTACACAGGCTGATTCTACCCCCATACAGCGAGAGGAGATGGATTTCCTTCTGAAGGGAGGTGTCGTGATAGCCCATCATAAAGCAGCCCCTCCTGGGCACCTACAAAGGGTGAGCCCCATGGAGCACAGGTAGGTCAACCCATGCTGGAAGGAAGTGAACCTCTGCAAAGAACTTACAGAATAGCCCAGAATTATACCTATGGAATCACCTACAAAAATTACTTTAAAACTCTAAATTCTGACTGTTGACATGAAATTCAGGTAGCAAAAGAAGTTGAACATTTTAGAATTTGATTTTTGAAAAATAATCTCTCCAGTTAAATTCTGATAATGCTATTGCTACATTTTTTTTTTTACAACTTTTAATTTTCAAGCAGTTTTAGGCTCGAGTAGAAGTTGTAAATATAATACAGAGAGCTCCCATGTACCCTTCACTCTGCTTCCTCCAATGATAATGTTTTACATAATCCTAGTTATGTATTGAATAATGAATCAACCATTCAAACCAGAAAACTGATATTGGCACAGTACTAACCTATAGACGTTATTCAGATTGTACTAGTTTTTACATGCACTCATTTTTTTGTGGTTCTTGTATAGTTCTATAAAATGCTGTCATCAGTACAGATTTGTGTAACCACCACCACAATCAGATTATTTCTTTTACAATTCAAATACTTCTATTTTTATTTTTGCTGAGGAACATGTTCAAATATGCAGAAAAGTATAGAAAATAATATAAGAAATATAAGAAATAGCCATGTTTCTAACTCTGTATTTAACAAGTGTTAACATTTTCATACATATGCTTCAGAATTTTTTTGTTACTTTTTAAATTTAAGTATAGTTGATTTACAATGTTGTGTTAGTTTCAGGTGTCCAGCAAAGTGATTCAGTTATATATATGTGTATATATATATATATATATTCTTTTTCAGATAATTTTCCTATATAGGTTATTACAAAGTATTGAGTATAGTTCCCTGTGCTATACTGAAGGTCCTTGTTGGTTATCTATTTTATATATAGTAGTGTGTATCTGTTAATCCCAAACTCCTAAATTATTCCTCCACCCCTTCTGCCTTTGGTAACCATAAGTTTGTTTTCTATGCCTATGGGTCTATTTCTGTTTTGTAGATAAGTTCATTTGTATCTTTTTTTTCTTAGATTCCACAAATAAGTGATATCATATGATATTTTTCTTTCCCTGTCTGGCTTACTTCACTTAATATGATAATCTCTAGGTCCATCCATGGTGCTGCAAATGGCATTATTTCATTCTTTTTATAACTGAGTAATATTCCATTGTATATATATACCACATCTTCCTATCCATTCATCTGTTAATGGATACTTAGGTTGTTTCCATGTCTTGGCTATGGTAAATAGTGTGGCAATGAACATTGGGGTACATGTATCTTTTCAAGTTATGGTTTTCTCTGGATATATGCCCAGGATATGCTTCAAAATTTTTTAAAGAATTAAAATGTTAAAGATACAACTAATACTCCACCTGATCCTTTTCCCTCTCCCTTTTCCTTTTCAGCCAAGGTTATTTATTTACAAGAAAAAAATTAAGCAACAAATAAACAAAACTCACTGTGTAATTGACCCTTACCTAAAAAGTTAAATGATTACTGTAATAGATATTCAGGCCATTTTTGACTTATCAACATTTTAAATTACATTGTAAAAAACATTTACCAAAGGGGTTTTCTTTTTTTTACTGTATGATAGATATTTAATAGCAATAAAGGACTTGGCAATAAAAAATAAAGGACTGCATTGTTCTTGTTTACCACAGTACTGTATAAAGTTGTATAGAGTCAATAAATGAATGGATGAACAAATACTCCTCTGATAAATTTATATTAATTACAACCTGAAATATGTATAAATTATTTATATTACACGATAGCCTAAATAATGTATAAATAAGAAGCCATTTATAAATATCCACTTTCACCATCTTGACCTGGGCCATGGATGGACCATTTTACTGAACATTATAATTCACGACTATCTTAAAAACCAAAAATAATTTTTCCCCTGAGACAAATCTTAAAATACATGTAACTATTGTAAAGCTGGGATTCTTATGGTTCAGGCAAATGAAGACCAGCAACCAAACACTTCCTGCAATTCTCGAAGACTTGAGTGGTACACATGTACTCAGGCCACAGAATCACGATAGGGATCTCCTTCGTTTGCCTCTGTTCCCATAGTCCTACAACTGCCCCAGAACATCTGCTGTCATTGCTTTTCCCAAACCCACCTCCTCTGTCCAGCTCTGTGTTGCTTTTCTCTCCCACGCTCACCTTCCCTTCCCCCACTCTTCATTCCTTTAACGTACTGGTATTGACGAACCCAAACCCTTTCTCTTTAGAAGGAAGGAGGTAGGGAAATCGGAACTGGCAATTACAGGGCTCTCTTTGGAAGGCTAGCAGATGAGAAACAGCTAAGAAGACTCCCACGCTAATTTTTGGAAATAACAGCTTTTTTGGAGATATAACATATGTACCATAAAATGCATCCTTTGAAAGTAATGCAATCCAGTGGGTTTTAGTATGTCATAGACATACTCAGCTTATCACCACTACCTAATTTCAGAACGTTTCCATCACCCCACAAAGAAACACGGTACCCAATAGCAGTCTCTCCCAATCCCCTTACCTCTAGCCTTGGGCAACCACGAATCTACTTTCTGTCTCAATGGATTTACCTATTCTGGACATTTCATATGAATGGAATCACACAATATGTGGCATTTTGTAACTGGCTTATTTCTTTTAGCATAAGGTTTTCAAGGTTCATCCACGTTGTAGCATGTTTCAGGCCTTCATTACTTTTTATGGCAGAGTAATATTCCATTGCATGGATATACCACATTTTGTTTATCCATTCATCACTTGATGGACATTCGGGTCATTATTTCTTGGCTATTATGAATAATGCTGCTGTGAACATTCTCACACAGGTTTTTTCTGTGGACATGTTTTCATTTCTCTTGGGAGTATACCAAGCAGTGGAATCCTGGGTCACATGGTAACTCTTACATTTTGAGGAACCATGGCAATTTTTGTGCCTTTACCTATAAAATGAAAGCTCAGGCCAGCTTCTATTAACTGAAACTTAATCTATTAATAGTTTATGCCTTGCAATTAAAAGTCCTCGTTAAAATCAGAAAGGTGCAAATCATTCTATGAGACAACTGAAGTCATCCCCTAGGCTGTGTTGTGTAAGATTTTATGTGACACCAAAGCATTTACTTCTGTATCATGAGAGAAGTATTGGATCTTTTTATTAAAATAAAAATCAATGCTGCATTGGAGCGCATTCTTAAAGAGTGCGGTTGTAGTGCCAGATATTTTGATTAGACCATCATTAATCTTAACACTTCTCAGAGCAAACCATGTTCTTACCTTGAAGGTAAAGAAAAAAGCAGGTGAGCAGGTAAGGGCAGAATTCCTCCAGATGAGAGCAGAAAGCACAGAAAGCCTTTGGCCCTTTGGAGCACAGCTTCAAGAAAAAAGAGTCCACTCTCTCCAAAGAGTCATCCCGGGAGAGGATCTGGTTGCACTCCTGCAAGGAGAACACACCATTGTACACCAAGTGTGGGAGCACCCAGCTCACGTCCAAGTCCCTCAGGATCCTCTCTTTGTAACTCCTGGGGATCTCCGAGAGCTGCTCGGCCCTCCTCTCCTTTTCTCTCCGAGTCGTTGGCTCGCAGTGATAGAACCAAGACCCGGCCCCTGTCTCTGCTGTCCTGGCACGTGGAGGGCCCGGGAAAGGGCTCCCTCCCGGTCCAGGCAGCTCCGCGGCCTCCGTGGGCATCATCCACACCGCACAGGCATCTGCAGGCCGACTCATCCCACCGTCTGGAGAGATTGCAGGTCTTCGGGGAGGGGTGGGGGGGGGGGCCTCGGATTAAACCTGCAGTGCCGGCCGTCGTGGCCTAAGAGGATTGCCCTGCACCCATGAGCCCCTTGCAGTGGTGAACTTGCAAAGATGAACAAGACGCAGCCTGGCTGAATCCCCTTCAGCTGAAATTCATCCCCAAGTAAGCACTTCCCCAGGCTACCCCTGCATCCCCCCAAAAGATTATTTCCAGCATCACAAATGTAACAGGCTCATGGTCTATACTGAAGGGTCTCCTTGTGACGCTGGAAGCTGTGTCAGGACCCGACTACTCATCTCTCTGGTCTTCTCTCCCCTGTCGTCGGGGGTTGGACATGGCTTGACAGCCAGCCTGGCTGCAGACACGCGGAGACTTGGCCAAAGCCAGCTGTTCAACAGAGCATTTTGATTTTCCCAAACTGTCTGCTAAGTGCTGTTTCTTAGGGCATGGTTCTTTTTCTTTCAGAAATTGGTACACTTCTGTGTGATCGTTTGGTTAAATGATTCAGTCCCACAGATGACCCCCCTCCTCTGATCCAACCCTGGTGTCCATTTAATGGAGTTATTGCCGGGTCAGGGGAGGCCTCTGCCACGAGCCATGCCTCACTATGGACCACGCAGATGCAGGATGATTGCTCGCTCCACCTGCTGGAGCTGCCAGGCCTGACTCACCTCAGGATGCTCCCTGGCTGCGTCTGCAGGTGACCTGTTCTTCTCTGGCCTGTCCCTCTCCCTCTGCCCATGAGATGGAAGTATAGCCTTGGGGTCTTTCTCCCACTCACATTACTGTGTCTTCTCTCTAAAAGTCACCCTAGGATCATTCACCCAACAAGGACCTACTGTATAGCACTGGGAGCTCTGCTCAATAATCTGTGATAACCTATACGGGAAAAAAAATCTGAAAAAGAATGAATATATATAACTGAAGCACTTTGCTGTACACCTGAAACTCACAACACTGTAAATCAACTACAATCCAATAAAATTAGAAAAAAAAAAAAAAACACAGATCATTCACAGATCAGGTGAAGAGAAATGATTTAAAAAAGCCCAATTTTTATAAACTGCTTTCCAGTTAGGAAACTGATGAAAAGATCTGCAATTCTCGTAATATTCTTGCCAGTTCCATTTATAGAAGCAATTAGATATTACTCTACAGTATCTGGGTGGAAGATTTGCTTTTCAGAAATCCAAACTCCCTTGGGGTATTCTGGTGATGGTGCTTTTCCTGGCTTTGCTTCTGACCTCGTGTGTGACCTTGAGAAAATAATTCTATGTCATCACACTCCTTTGTGTTAACCATGTATTTCTGATGTTTTGACATCTTGGGGCCTTGCTGACTCCGAAGAGATTGCCCCCCTCCCCGCCCCGCCCCCAGGACTGACCAGTTCCTAGAGACAGCAAAGAACTCGCCTGCAAGCACATCTTTCGTAGGCAAGTCACCAATCCGGAGTCCACACCCCCAAACACCTCCTTTATGGGACCCTTACACTTGGGGCCACTCTCTACCTGCCCTAATGACCCCAGGGCCAGGTATCAGACAACTAGGGACAGCCCCTCTGTCCCACAGCCCGCTGAAAGAATTCAAACTAGCCCATCGTAAGCCTGCTTACACTGCCTCATCTGTTCCTTCCTGCAGAAATCACGAGCCCCACACCTCCCCCCTGCTCTTCCTGCCTCCTGATGGACCCCCGGTGCTCCCTCATGTGCCCCTGCTTGGCACGGAGCCCCCCCTTCTCTTGGGAACTGTAAATGACAAACTATCTTTTCAGTGGCCGTGGTCTCCTGATCTGTTGGCCTCGCCCTGCCTGAGTAGCAATAAACTCGACACTTTAAAACATCCATTGAAAGTACAAAGCTGGGGCTGAGCTGTGACAATGCTGTGAAGCACTTTGAGTGTCATAAGAACTGGACTGGAGGTCACAGAACCCCTAACCCTAACTACATTCTTCTGCACCAGCAGCAAAGATTATGTGCCCCCACATTGCAACTTCTAAGGGAATTAGTGCCATCTTGTGGTGTTTTTAGAGTCTCTCAGGCCATTTCTTCTTAACAGACTTTATTTTTTTAGAGCAGTTTTAGGCTCACAGCAGTTGAACAGAAAGTACAGAGAGTTCCCATATGCCCCCTGCTCCCACACGCCCACAGCCTCCCTATTACCAACACCTCCACCAGAGGGGTACGTCTGTTACAATGATGAACCTACATTGACACATAATTATCACCCAGAGTCCACAGTTCACTGTTGGTGGTTTACATTCTGTGGGTTTGGACAAATGTGTAATAACATGTATCCATCATTATTGCATCAGATGTAGTTCCATTGCCCTAAAATCCTCCTTGCTCCACCAGTCATCCCTCCCTCCCCTCTAACATCTGGCACCCACTGATCATTTTCCTGCCTCCAAATTTTTGTCACAGGCCATTTCTACTCTAAGATTTTCTTTATTTTGTTGCCCACCTTGTGCTGAGCATGATACAAAATAATGGTGAGCAAGACAGACAACTTCCCTACCCAGAGAAAAGGTCCAGGTAGGGAGAGAAAAAAGCCAGGTAACAAATAAATAAAATAGTTACAATACTGTTGAAAAAGATGCTGAGAGGAAATGGGCATAGGGATACCTTAAATAGAGTGGAGAGGTGGCACACGAGCTAAAACTGCCAGGATGAAAAGAAGTCAGATGTTAAGAGTGGATGGAAGCTATGAGCAGGCAGAGACTCAGAATGTGTAAAATCCCAGAGCAGGAGAGCGTGGGAGTCATTGGGCATCTGAGGGCTCCACGAACCAGCATGTGGGGTTGGACCACGTGGGGTCAGGGAGCGATGATGGAAAGGCCGTCAGGAGGTCAATCTTGCCAGCCTGCTAGGTCCTGATAAGAAATTTGAGGCTTCCCTCGTGGCACCGTGGTTAAGAATCCACCTGCCAATGCAGGGGACACGGGTTCGAGCCCTGGTCTGGGAAGATCCCACATGCCGCGGAGCAACTAAGCCCGTGCACCACAGCTACTGAGCCTGCGCTCTAGAGCCCGCGAGCCACAGCTACTGAGCCCACGTGCCACAACTACTGAAGCCCGTGCGCCTAGGGCACGTGCCCCTAGAGCCCGTGCTCCGCAACAAGAGAAGCCACCACAACGAGAAGCCCGCGTGCAGCAACGAAGACCCAATGCAGCCAAAAATAAATAAATAAATGTTTTTTTAAAAAAGAAAGAAATTTGGATTTTCCTTCCCTTGCAGTAGAAAGCTCCTGAAGGCTTTACCTGGAGGAGAGATATCATCTGATGGAAGTTTTCAGAACTAGTGTTAATTTTCAGAAGCCTCACGTTTGAGGCTGGTAACACTTTTTTTACCCTTTGCTTTATCATTTGTTCTCTCTCCCTCTACAATACTTCTTTCTGAACTATTTGGGTGTAAGTTATATACATCATGACCCTTTACCCCTAAATTCTTCAGCTTGCTTTTACTAAGAATGGAGATAATCTCTTTTTTTAAATTGAAGTACAGTTGATTTACAATGTTTCAGATGCACAGCAAAGTGATTCAGTTATATATGTATATATATCCTTTTTCAGATTCTTTTCCATTATAGGTTATTACAAGATATGGAATGTAGTTCCCTATGCTATACAGTAGGCCCTTGTTGTTTAACTATTTTATATATGGTCGTTTGTACCTGCTAATCCCAAGATCCTAATTTATCCTTCCCCCACAACTTTCCCCTCTGGTAACCATAAATTTGTTTTCTATGTCTGTGAGTTTATTTCTGTTTTGCAAATAAGTTGATTCCTATCATTTTTTAGATTCCACACATAAGTGACATCAGATGATATTTGTCCATATTCTTAATTATAGAGCTTTTGTCATATGTTTTAATATCCAGTAGGGCTGGCCTTATAGCTCTTTCTCTTCAGTGTTTTCCTAGCTATTATTATGTGCTTACTTTTCCATGTGAACTTTAGGATCAACTTTTCTAGGTTCATAAAAAAGCTCTTTGGAATTTTTTTTTTTTTTTTTTTTTTTCGGTACACGGGCCTCTCACTTCTGCGGGCTCTCCCATTGCGGAGCACAGGCTCCAGACGCGCAGGCTCAGCGGCCATGGCTCACGGGCCCAGCCGCTCCGCGGCATGTGGGATCCTCCCGGACCGGGGCACGAACCCGTGTCCCCTGCATTGGCAGGCGAACTCTCAACCACTGCGCCACCAGGGAAGCCCTCTTTGGAATTTTTATGGGGATCATATTAAATTTCTAAGTACAGTAAGGAGGGCTGACCTCTAAATGATGTTGAGGTGTCCTAACCAAGAACAAAGACATTATACCATCAGTTCAAGTCTACCTCTGTGGCTTTCAGAAGTGTTTTAAGGTTTTCTTCATATAAGTTATAATATTTCTTGTGGACTAGATTATGACATAAAGCTAGAGAGTTTATGTAGCCCTGGGGTAAGAATGTGAAGATATTGCTAGTCGTTCCGGCTGAAAGAAAACTGCTTTTGATGGCCTTCAATGAACAGGTAGAGAGAAAAAGGCATTAGCCCGACCAATAGCTGCATATAAGGTGTCAGGGATGATGCTGATACACTCCACCAATCATAGCATATTGGGAAGAGCAGCTGCAACTAAAGTCACCATCTAATTAAATGTATGATAATCCACTGTAGTTCCTCAACACATATCTGTCATGTACACAAGCAAAATAGGGGAGGTAAACGGAGGTGTGATGAGAATCTCCACACCTGCACTGTTCGAGTCCTGGAGGGTGGTAGTCATCTCTGCAATTCCTCCAGGAATGCGGTGTTTGCTTTGGTTTACGATTTTTGAAGGTTGAGAGAATTCGAGTGGCTCCCACTTGGCCTTTCTTACTAGAATATCCTTAAGTCCGTGGGTCAAGGAACCACTGCAGGGATTCTGCCAGTTGCTGAATATGTCTATGCAAACTCTGCTTTCTGAAACTGGGCAAATGAGCACAGTGTGGGTTTGGGGAATGGATGAGCATGCTGTGAGATAGGTCCCAGACCAAACCCGGACACAATCCAAACGTCCAACAACAGATAAATGGATAAATGAATTGTGGTATAGGCGTACAATCGACTACTACTCAAGAGAAAGAAAGAAAGGGGCGGAGTCAAGATAGTGGACTAGAAGGACGAGGAGTTCCCGACTCCGCAAAACTAGGGCATCTGCCAGGCACTGGTGGGGGACCATGGACGCCTAAGGGGACAGGAGGAACCCCCAGTGACCGGGTAGGGTGTGGGGGGGAGCAAAGGGGGAGAAGAAGTGGAGACAGGACAAGACTGGCACCCCTGAGGGGCAGCTGGGGGAGGGGAAGGGATCCCACGTCTGGAGGGGGAAAGAGGGCTACCGTTGGGAGGGCAGAGGATCAGAAGGGAGCATGGCCAGCATTTCCGCTGTCCACACGGGCCCCGGGGAGCCTGCTGAGACCCAGGCCTGATCCTCTGCCCACTGAGGCCCCCACCAGCTGTGTGGGTCCTGAGGGAGTAGAAGGGAGGGAGGGGGGAGGAAAAGTAAAGGCCTGACCGATGGGACCTGCACCCCTGAGGGGCAGCTGGGAGAGGGGAGGATTTATCATACCCAGTGGGGCCCACCCATAGTTAGGGGTTCAGCAGCAATGGCAGAGACCCTTGGGAGGGCAGAGGAACAGAAAGGAGAGTGGCCAGTGCTTTCCCTGCCCACTTGGGCACCGGGGAGCCTCTTAGGCTCCCAGGTGTAATCCCCAGCCCTCAGAGGCTCCCTCTGGGAGCGCAGAGCCCGGCCCCCACCCCCCCCCACCCAGGGCCTTACCTCTACAGGTGGCACTCGGAGACCCCCTCTGAGACCCCTCCAACTGCACTGGGCCTAAACCCTGCTCATACACCCTCACCTAAGGCCTTACCAACAAACTCTGGAACCCCACATTCTCAGGCACCCCCTCAGGCTGTGCTGCCTTTTCCCTGCCAGGCAGGTCCTAAGCGTAGGCCCTGCCCCCACCCTAAACCCCACCCCCGCCTAAGCTCCGCCCCCCCACAGCCAAGGCCTTTAACCACCTTTTTTGTTTTCTTCTTCTTCTTTTAGGGTGTGGTTCTGTTTTACCTTGTTGTTCATTCATTTATATTTTTATTTTTTCTAATAAATCTTTTATTTTTCTAATTTTATTTTATTCTTTGTACTTTGTTATTGTTCTCCTTTTGGCGTATTCGCATTTTTCTTTCTTTCTTTCTTCTGTTGTGGTTCTGTTTTACCTTGTTGTAGTTGTTTCAATTATATTTTTATTTTTCTTAATATATTTATATATAAATATATAAACATATACAAATGTATATATTTATATATTTTAAATATATATTTTATATATGTAATATATTTTTTATCTTTCTAATTTTATTTTATTTTTTATTCTTTGTTATTCTACTGCTCCTTTTTTTTTTCCTTTGCCATGCTGCATGCCTCGCAGAATCTTGGTTCCCAGGCCAGGAGTCAGGCCTGAGCTCCTGTAGTGGGAGTGCTGAGTCCAAACTGCTGCACTAACAGAGAACCTCACACCCCAGGGAATATTAATTGGAGTGAGGTCACCCAGAGGTCTTTATCTGGGCACCAAGTCCCAGCTCTACCCAGCTGCCTGCAAACGCCAGTGCAGGACCCCTCAGGTCAAACAACCAGTAACACAGGAACACAACCCCACCCATCAAGAAACTGAGACGACAAAAAATATGTTACAGACGAAGGAGCAAGGTAAAAACCTACAAGACCAAATAAATGAAGAGGAAATAAGCAACGTATGTGAAAAATAATTCAGAGTAATGATAATAAAGATGATCCAAAATCTCGGAAACAGAATGGAGAAAATACAAGAAACGTTTAACAAGGATCAGGAAGAACTAAAGAGCAAACAAACAATGATGAACAACAAATAACTGAAATTAAAAATACTCCAGAAGGAATCAATAGTAGAATAACTGAGGCAGAAGAATGGATAAGTGAGCTGGAAGATAAAGTGGTGGGAATAACTGCCAGGGAGCAGAATAAAGTAAAAAGAATGAAAAGAACTGAGGACAATCTCAGAGACCTCTGGGACAACATTAAATGAACCAACATTTGCATTATAGGGGTCCCAGAAGAAGAAGAGAAAGACAAGGGTCTGAGAAAATACGAAGAGATTATGGTCAAAAACTTCCCTAACATGGGAAAGGAAATAGCCATCCAAGTCCAGGAAGCGCAGAGAGTCCCATACAGGATAAACCCTAGGAGAAACACACCAAGACACATATTAATCGAACTAACAAAAATTAAATTCAAAGAAAAAATATTAAAAGCAGCAAGGGAAAAACAACAAATAACATACAAGGGGATCCCCATAAGATTATCAGCTGATTTCTCAGCAGAAACTCTGCAGGCCAGGAGGGAGTGACAGGGTATATTTAAAGTGATGAAAGAGAAAAATCTACAACCAAGATTACTCTACCCAGCAAGGATCTCATTCAGATTCAACGGAGAAATCAAAAGCTTTACAGACAAGCAAACACTATGAGAATTTAGCACCACCAAACCAGCTTTACAACAAATGCTGAAGAACTTCTCTAAGCAGGAAACACAAAAGAAGAAAAAGACCCACAAAAACAAGGCCAAACAATTAAGAAAATGGTAATAGGAACATACATATTGATAATTACCTTGAATGTAAAATGGATTAAATGCTCTAACCAAAAGACACAGACTGGCTGAATGGATAGAAAAACAAGGCTCATATATGTGCTGTCTACAAGGGACCCACTTCAGACCTAGGGACACATACAGACTGAAAGTGAGGGGATGGAAAAAGATATTCCATGCAAATGGAAATCACAAGAATGCTGGAGTAGCAATACTCATGTCAGATAAAATAGACTTTAAAATAAAGACTGTGACAAGAGATAAGGAAGGACACTACATAATGATCAAGGGATCAAGCCAAGAAGAAAACATAACAATTATAAATATTTATGCACCCAAAATAGGAGCACCTCAATCCATAAGGCAAATGCTAACAGCCATAAAAGGGGAAATCGACAGTAACACAATAATAGTGGAGGACTTTAACACCCCACTTACACCAATAGACAGATCATCCAGACAGAAAATAAATAAGGAAACACAAGCTTTAAATGACACAATAGACCAGATAGACTTAATTGATATTTATAGGACATTCCACCTGAAAGCCAAAGAATACACTTTCTTCTCAAGTGCACATGGAAAGTTCTCCAGAATAGATCACAACTTGGGTCACAAATAAAGCTTGGAAATTTAAGAAAATTGAAATTGTATCAAGCATCTTTTCTGACCACAATGCTATGAGATTAAAAATCAATTACATGGAAAAAATTGTGAAAAACACAAACACATTGAGGTTAAACAGTGCACTGCTAAATAACCAACAGACCACTGAAGAAATCAAAGAAGAAATAAAAGAATACCTAGAAACGAATGACAATGAAAACACAACGATCCAAAACCTATGGGATGCAGCAAAAGCAGTTCTAAGAGGGAAGTTTATAGCAATACAAGCTCACCTCAAGAAACAAGAAAAATCTCAAACAATCTAACCTTACACCTAAAGCAACTAGAAGAAGAAGAACAAAGAAAACCCAAAGTTCGCAGAAGGAAAGAAATCATAAAGATCAGAGTAGAAATAAATGAAATAGAAATGAAGAAAACAATAGCAAAGATCAATAAAACTAAAAGCTTGTTCTTTGAAGAGATAAACCTTTACCCAGACTCATCAAGAAAAAGGGAGAGGACTCAAATCAATAAAATTAGAAATGAAAAATGAGAGATTACAGCTGACACCACAGAAATACAAAGGATCATAAGTGACTACTACAAGCAACTATATGCCAATAAAATGGACAACCTGGAAGAAATGGACAAATTCTTGGAAAGGTACAACTTTCCAAGACCAAACCAGGAAGAATTAGAAAATATAAACAGACCAATCACAGGTAATGAGATTGAAACTGTAATTAAAAATCTTCCTAACAAACAAAAGTGCAGGACCTGATGGCTTCACAGGCGAATTCTATCAAACATTTAGAGAAGAGTTAAAACCTACCCTTCTCAAACTCTTCCAAAAAATTGCAGAGGGAGGAACACTCCCAAACTCATTCTACGAGGGCACCATCAACCTGATACCAAAACCAGACAAAGATATCACAAAAAGAGAAAACTGCAGACCAATACCACTGATGAACATAGACGCAAAAATCCTCCACAAAATACTAGCAAACATAATCCAACAACACATTAAAAAGATCATACACCATGATCAAGTGGGATTTATCCTAGGGATGCAAAGATTCTTCAATATACACAAATCAATCAATGTGATACACCATTTTAACAAATTGAAGAATAAAAACCATATGATCATCTCAATACCTGCAGAAAAAGCTTTTGACAAAATTCAACACCCATTTATGATAAAAACTCTACAGAAAGTGGGCATAGAGGGAACCTGCCTCAGCATAATAAAGTCTGTATATGACAAACTCACAGCAAACATCATTCTCAATGGTGAAAAACTGAAAGCATTTCCTCTAAAATCAGGAATAAGACAAGGATGTCCACTCTTACTACTCTTATTCAACATAGTATTGGAAGTCCTAGCCACGGCAATCAGAGAACAGAAAGAAATAAAGGGAATACAAATTGGAAAAGAAGAAGTAAAACTGTCACTGTTTGCGGATGACATGATTCTATACATAGAAAATCCTAATGATGCCACTAGAAAACTACTAGAACTAATCAATGAATCCAGTAAGGTTGCAGGATACAAAATTAATGCACAGAAATCTCTTGCATTCCTATACACTAACAGCAAAAGATCAGAAAGAGAAATTAAGGAAACAATCCTTTTTACCATCGCAACAAAAAGAATAAAATACCTAGCAATAAATCTACCTAAGGAGGCAAAAGACCCCTACTCAGAAAACTATAAAACACTGATAAAAGAAATCAAAGATGACACAAACAGATGGAGAGATATACCATGCTCCTGGATTGGAAGAATCAATATTGTGAAAATGACTATACTAACCAAAGCAATCTACAGGTTCATTGCAATCCCTATCAAATTACCAATGGCATTTTTCACAGAATTAGAACAAAAAAGTATACAATTTGTATGGAAACACAAAAGACCCTGAATATCTAAGGCAATTTTGAGAAAGAAAAATGGAGCTGGAGGAATCAGGCTCCCTGACTTCAGACCATACTACAAAGTTACAGTAATCAAGACAGTATGGTACTGGCACAAAAACAGAAATATAGGTCAATGGTACAGGATAGAAAGCCCAGAGATAAACCCACACACCTATGGTCACCTAATCTATGACAAAGGAGGCAAGAATATGCAATGGAGACAAGATAGTCTCTTCAATAAATGGTTCTGGGAAAACCGGACAACTACATGTAAAAGAATGAAATTAGAATGCTACCTAACACCAGTCACAATAATAAACTCAAAATGGATTAAAGACCTAAATCTAAGATCGGACACTATAAAACTCTTAGAGGGAAACATAGGGAAAACACTATTTGACATAAATCACAGCAAGATGTTTTTTGACCCACCTCCTAGAGTAATGAAAACAAACCCAAAAATAAACAAATGGGACCTAATGAAACTTAACAGCTTTTGCACATCAAAAGAAACCATAAACAAGACAAAAAGACAACCCACAGAATAGGAGAAAATATTGGTAAATGAAGCAACAGGCAAAGGATTAATCTCCAAAATACATGAACAGTTCATGTAGCTCAATATCAAAAAAAACAAACAACCCAATCAAAAAATGGGTGGAAGACCTAAGTAGAAATTTCAGCAAAGAAGACATACAGATGGCCAAGAGGCACATGAAAAGATGCTCAATAGCACTAATTATTAGTGAAATGCAAATCAAAACTACAATGAGGTACCACCTCACACTGGTCAGAATGGCTATCATCAGAAAATCTACAAACAGTAAATGCTGGAGAGGGTGCGGAGAAAAGGGAACCCTCTTGCACTGTTGGTGGGAATGTAAATTGATATAGCCACTATGGAGAACAGTATGGAGGTTCCTTAAAAAACTAAAAACTGAACTACCATATGACTCAGCAATCCTACTACTGGGCATATACCCTGAGAAAACCATAATTCAAAAAGACACATGTACCCCAATGTTCATTGCAGCACTATTTACAATAGCCAGGACATGGAAACAACCTAAATGTCCACTGGCAGATGAATGGATAAAGAAGATGTAGTACATATATATAATAGAATATTACTCCGCCATAGAAAGAAATGAAATTGGGTCATTTGTAGAGATGTAGATGGACCTAGAATCTGTCATACAGAGTGAAGTACGTCAGAAAGAGAAAAGCAAATATTGTATATTAATGCATATATGTGGAATCTAGAAAAATGGTACAGAGGAACCTATTTGCAGGGCAGGAATAGAGATGTAGACGTAGAGAATGGACGTGTGGACACGGGAGGAAGGGGAGGGTGGGATGAATTGGGAGATTAGGTTTGACATAAATACACTACCATGTGTAAAATAGCTAGTGGGAACCTGCTGTATAGCACAGGGATCTCAGCTTGGTGCTCTGTGATGGCCTAGTTGCGTGGGATGGGGTGGGGAGGGAGGTCCAAGAGGGAGGGGATGTGCATATGCGTATGGCTGATTCACTTTGCTGTACGGCAGAAACTAACACAACATTGTAAAACGATTATACTCCAATAAAAATAATGAAAAATAAGGAGAAAGAAAGAAGGAAGGGGGGGGAGGTAGAGAGGGAGGTGGAAGGAAGTAAGGAAAGGAGAGAAAGAAAGAATTGATATACCCAACAACATGGGTAAATCTCAAAATTACTACGCTGAGCGTAAGAAGCCGAATAAAAGGAGTACATACCATATGATTCCATTTATAGAAAACTACAGAAAATGTAAACTAACCTATAGTGACAGAAAGCAGATCAGTCGTTTCCTGGGGGTTGGCGATGGGGCCTAAGAGAGACAAATTACAAAGGCCACGGCATCTGACAGTGCGTAGGTCACGCCAGAACGGGAGGAGCAGAAATCAGATGGGGGGAAGTGGGGAAGAGAATGGGAAGGCTGTGGAGCCTGTGAGTCTGTGTAACTCCGTCCAGAAGCTGATCAGGGGAGGGAATAACAAAGACGCACTGGTATTAGTGTCATACTTATGGAACCTCCTTCTGGGAGCTGTGTGTGACTCCAATCAGCTCGCCCCCTCACCTCCTACAGAGGCATTCATCCACCTCTCCTCCTTCCTAACACCTGCCAACCTTTCTTTTCCAGAGCATCTGCTCCCTTCCCAACTGCACCAGTCCAAACGAAGCTCTCCCATTTTGGAACCACGATGACATTCATGGCCTGCATCTCACCAGGCTACCTGTTCAGTTAAACTTCACCGCGGTCGAAAGGCAGCCTAGTGCTGAGCACGTAAACATGCCTCGGATGGTCGAAGCTTGAAACTCAGATGTGCCATGCAGAGGTGGTGTGACCTTGAACACTTAGCCTCTCTGTGTTTCAGTTTCTCCATCTATAAACGGCTATAACAATAGTGTCTCTCGCTATAAGTGTTAAAGGAGTTAATATCTGTGTAAAGAATTTAGAACAAGGTTTGCCACATTCTAAGCCCTAAGAATGTTAATAAAAACCAACTTGTGTTCCTACTACGGGAAGGTGTGTGCTTATGGTTATAAGGGATACAAAGACCTATGTGGCATTTGTCCTACCCTCGAGGAACTAGCAATTTCTTGCCATCAGATTTAAATTTTTGTAGCGATCTGCGTGCCCTGGTGCAGCAACCTTTGCATTTGGGCAGCCTTGGCATGAGGCCAAAGAAGGTCAATTCTCAGTGGCCACTTTTTAGAACCTGGTGGCAAGTTAAAAGAATGGTAACTTCCAGGATTCACGAGAGAGAAAACAGGAGCCATTCTGGGAAGGGAGATGGTTTTGGACAATATGCATTTTGGCGACCTACTCGTAGCTTTGAAGGCACAGTGAGCCTGTTTAGGGCCCACTCCACTCTCCAGGTCACTCTACCTGTCTTGGCCCCCAGCCCCGAAGCGTGTCCAATGTGGGTACACCAGCCCCGCCCCAACCCGTCTCCCCCGCCCAGTTCCTACAGCCCTGCCCCTGCAGTGCACAGCCAGCCTCACCCCTCTCCTTTGCCCCGCCCTCTACAGTTCCAATAGCCCAGCCTCTGCAGTGCACAGCCGGCCCCACCCCTCCCCATCGTCCCTCCCTACAGTTCCTATCGCTCAGTCTCTCCCCTTCACTCCGCCCCCTACAGTTCCTATAGCCCGCCCCTGCAGTGCAAGCCGGCCCCACCCCTCCCCATCACCCCGCCCCTAACAGTTCCTATAGCCCCACCCCATATCTCCGCCCTCCTCAGCTCCTATCTTCCCGCCCCTACACGGTACAGCTAGCGCCGCCCCGCCCCGTCACCCCGTTTCCCCCCACCCGCCCCGCTATTTATATAGCGTCGGGCCGCCGCCCGGACACCGCAGTGCGCCCCTTAGCTGGCGACTGTGTCCCACGGGGCGCCGGTACCTGTGTGAGGCGAGGCGGACGCTATGGCGGCCGAGGCCCTGGCGGCGGATGCCGTGGCGTCGCGCCTGGCGCGGCAGGAGGAGGACATCCGCTGGCTGTGGACGGAGGTCCACCGCCTGAGAGACGAGCAGCTGAACGCGCCCGACCGCTGCCAGGCCGAGGGGCCGTGCCTCACGCGCGAGGTGGCGCAGCTGCGGGCCGAGAACCGCGAGCTGCGCCACCGCCTGTACCGCCTGCGGCTGTGCCTCGCGGAGGAGCTGAGCCACCAGGCGCGGCGGGAGAGCGCGCTGCGGCAGGAGGCCGGGCGCGAGGCTGCAGGCACTCAGGTACCGGGCTGGGGCCTGTCCGCAGGGCGTGGCGGAGCTCGTGCGCTGAGAGCCCTGGGGCGGCAGGTGCGCTGCGGGGGCGGGGGCGGGGGCGGGGCGGGGCCTGCCCTCCCGGCCCCCTGCCCCGCGCTCTCACTCGGGCCGGGAGCCCGCGACAGACTGGACACGCCGGGGCCGCTGCGTCTCCAGCGATCGCCAGGCTGACCTAACGCTGTAATGTCTCAACTCTTCCCGTAAATTGCTCGGCGCACATTTTCTTCAGTGGCAGAAATAGCATTTTCCTGTCTGAAAAAAATGCTGCAGTGTTTAAAATTCACACTTATTTTCTTGGGCAGGAAGACCAACAGCTCCATGTAGAAACATTTCCCTTTCCCCTGGGTGAATGGCTGGTCTGAGCTGTTTATGACAGGTGGTTTGGGGTGTTTAGTTGTTGCCTTGTTTTGGAGGTCTATCTTGAGATTTGCGTATTTAATATTGTCATTTAACAGCGTATTTTAATGTTTTGGTTCACTTACCTTCTAACGTAATGCATTTCTAAGTTCTGAAGGCCTTCTCAGACTGTGGGTGTTCTCAGTCCTTGTACCAGCGGACTGTGGTGCTCCTGGGCAACACCTTCTTGAAACAGTGCATTTAAAGTCTCTGGGAGCAGCTATGCAACCATTAATCCAGGGACATTATTTGTTTAAAATTTAGGGGGGGGAAACTTTAAAGAGCAAAATATATTAAGTGTACTTAGCAAGAATGTGAAAGTGCACATTCAGGAAGGACTGAACCCCAGAAAACGGCTTACCTGTTGAAGGTTGTAGGTAATGGTCAGGAGAGCCCCAGCCGTGAGCCTCTAAACATGGGACGCTTGCTGCCTGCTGGCCTGTCCCTCTCCTGCTTCGGGCTTCAGATATGTTGCTCTTTGTTGTCATTGGGATGAGTTGTTTATTATTTCCCTTTATTTCTCAGCCTCCTCCTAGTCAGAGCCAAGGAAAGGACATTAAAAAGAAGAAGGAAAGCGGGCCTGACAGTGAGGTAAGTCATTGCTGTGGAAATAATATAAAATACTACCTATAATTTAAATATGCTTATGTAGTTAATTGCCCAGGGGTTTTAATTAAAACAGTTGCTGTAAATTACGGCTTGGGCCACAGGAGTGTGTTTAAAATTTTGTTAGCCTTAGATACAAGATGTCTTAACTTAGAGGTGAGCCAGCCCCACAGCTGTAAAGGGCTCCTTAGTCTATTTAAGTTGAGAAAGCAGAGCTCTTCTTTTGTGTTAAGGAAACCGGCTTCTTTGCTTTTTAAATATAAATCATTAAAACAACCAGAATTGATCAGGCACATCAACATTTGGTAGGAGCAGAGGGAGCTTGGCTTCAGGGATCCATCGGGTTGAGGAGTTCAGACAAACGGGAGAAACAACTAGAGAACAAAGTCAGATGGTGTATCAATAAAGGCTGAGTTGTGTGGCTCTGTGCACGAGCATGTTAAACCTATAGAGAAGGGCGATGCCAGTGGGTGTGGTAGTTGGAAGAGGAGGGCTTTGCGCAGGACCCTGAGAGCTAGGAGGGAGTTAGACCCTGGGAGGGGAGTCTCCAGGGGGTGAGAGTGAACGCAGAGTCATAGGGGCTTGTGGGGGCCGTGACCTGAGCGTGCTGAGAAGGGGTGGGGCTTATTTAGAGCTGAGCAGTTAGAAAAAAGTGGACTGTGTCTGTTAACCCTCCTGTATTCTAATGGTTTTCAGGTGAAGAATCCACCAAATTTTGTGAAGGAAAGATTGAAGCTTTTTGAAATACTGAAGAAAGATCATCAGCTCTTACTTGCCATTTATGGAAAAAAGGGGAATACAAGCAATGTGATCACAGTAAGAGTGGCTGATGGGAAAACAGTGGAAGGGGAAGCTTGGAAAACAACACCTTACCAAGTGGCTGCTGAAATTAGGTAAACCGTAGTGTGGAGCAGATGATCAGTACTAAGTGTTGGGCTAGAGCTTGGTGAAAATGTGTTCTTAGGCACTGCTAAGGTATTCTTTTCTTACTCAATTGAATAAATTAAATGTAATTAGGTAATTATTTACCTCTTGGCTTCTAAAGGGGCCATTTAATACGTAATTGAATATCAGAACACAATCTCCTTCTCTTTCAAGGGTCCAATTTTTAGAGTTCTAGTAAAAATATATAGTAGAGAAAAATGTGTAATCCTTGACAGGCGACATTACATTGACCCGGTTCATTATCAAGTTATTTCCATGAGATTTTACAGGTCTTTTGTTGGGCTTGACTCCAAGCCATTGTTCCACCAGTAAATAACTGTGGGTGGGTCTTTGAACCAATGTGGGCAGATCCCTCCAAGCCTGTTTTCTTAAATCTTAAGTGGAAATAATAATACTTTTATCGTTTACCTTACGAGATTGTAAAGATTAAATAAAATACTATATATGAGAGATACTCTGAAAATGAAAGCAACTCTAGAAATGTACAAAAAGGCCTATTAATTATAGATTGAAGATGTATGTGTTAGAGCTATGATCAGCCCTGGAAGCTTTGACCTTCCTAGAAATTAGATACTTCAGTGAAGTTGTGTTGTTTTGACTAATGTTAATTCCTGGCATTAAATAAAATTCTGTGGAAGCTATAGCTCAAAACTGCCATGTAAATAAACTTATTATTTAAAAAGCAAACTATTCAACAATTAAAATCTTCAGATTTCCTTTGAAAAATATGGTTAAGATTGTATTTTTCATCCTATTATATCATACACCCTAAAGGCCCGTCCCAACCTGTTCCTGTGCTTTCCAGGAGAGAGGAATAGATGTGCTGGGAACGGGCTTTGAGGCAAAAATAAGTTTATGTTTCCTCGTGGAGAGTCATTTGCGTGTTGGTGGATTGAAGTCTGAGCCGTCCTGCACTGAAGAGACTGTCCAAGCTTGGGAAACAAGGTCATTTCATTATAGGACGTGTTCTCATTGTACAGTGACTTGCATTCCCACAGGTACTAGTTTAAAACCACCCTCGAGTTTTATGACAGAGGGGTTACAGGAGTGTCTAAAAAGTAAAATTGTCCAGAACTAAAGCATGGGCAAAGCTATATCAGGCAAACCTGATAAGAAGAAAGCAGTGGTCTTAATGTTACCGTCAGACAGCAGAATTTAGGGCTGTCTAAATCATTAGACAGAATCATTGAATGGGAGACTGAGGCTTATTTTTAAAATAGAAGAACAGTGTAATTCCCAATTTGTCACGCACCTTTATGAGTTATATAACGTAGCATCAAACCAGAAATACAAGATTATAGGAACTCAAGAGTGGCAGACTTTAACATGCCTTTCTCAGTTTTTGATCAAATAGCCCAAAATTAAGATTACATGGTCTGAATAACAACACTCTAAGGTAGGCTTCGTGGCTAGTCCCTGATCTCTGTGCTGTGGCCCAGATGGTGCCTCCTCTCTTGGCACCTGTGGTTGTGCTTTCGGTTCCTCAGAATCTTAATAAAATACAGAAACACACAGTTAGCATTCTGTGAGCAAAGTGAAATCCGTTGTGAACTCAGTAAGCATTAAATGACAACAAGACAAAACAAAGCTAGGAAATTAAAAAAACTTCAAAATACTCAGGTGAAAAGAAATAAAAACAAGTATTTTTGGAAATAAAAAGAGTAAAAAAGGAGTATTCTTAGAAAATACTTCTAATGAAGAGAATATATTTCAAAATCTATGTAATACACCTGAAGTGGTGATCAGGAACAGATTTATAGTGTTGAAGGCTTTTATTATTGAATAAAAAAAATGAAATGACTAAGAATTCAACTCAGGCAGTTAGAAAAAGAACAATTAAACTAGGAGGAAACTAAAAAAGTGAATTAGAGAAGAGTATTAACTGAAAAACTATTAAAATAAGTAAGGGTGCAGCAAGGTGTACAGTTATAAAAATAAAGTTAAAAATAATAGTTTTATTAAATTATACTTACTGTTCCCTTGGTTTACTGAGACTTGATTGCATGGATGATTTTCCCTGCTCTGAGGGAGTGTCGGCCTTCCGAAGTGTAACATGTAAGGTACAAATCATTAAGGAAAAGATGGACAGAGTCAAAAACACTTAGGAAAAATGGCTATGTGTAAAAATGACGCATAAAAAGGAGGAAAAGATAATCTTAGAAATGCAAATTAAAGTAATTGTGTATTATCTATTGGTCTGTCAAAGATTTATGAATAATGGTTAATATTGATATGATTTTGGGGAAATGGCACTGCTGGAGGGTGGATGCAGAGGCGCAGTCTCTTTCTTAAATGTGCAAACCCCAACCCTTGGATCCAGTCATTCTATACATAGCCATTTATCCCAAGGAAATACCCCAGCAGAAAAAATGAGCAAAGGACAGTTCATAGTAGTTCATTGAAGAGTAGTTCTTGGAATGTGGTCCCCAAACCAGCAGCATTAGCATCACCTGGGAACTTGATGGAAGAGCAGATTCTTGGGCCCCATCCCACACTTGCTGAATCAGTTAGTCATCTGTGTTTCCAGGAGCCCCCCAAGGGCTTCTGACTAAACTGCTGCAGGAAAGAGTCCCTAGAGATCATGGCTTAAATAAGGCAGATGCCACATTCTCCCCTGACAGACTCGTGGTGGCCAGACTGGTGGGCGTCTCTGGTCTAGGCAGTCCTTCATGGGCCCAAGATCCCTGCATCTTGTCGCTCTGCCGTCCCCTTAGGTAGGGTTTGTCCACATCTAGGGGTGGAGGCTGGGTCACACCCATGGACCTGCTTGCAGGCAGGGGAAGAGCGGCTGGAGAGCAAGGGTGCTTTGAGGCCAAGACCCTGGAGCAGCATGTTTTAATTCCCACCTACAGCCTGTTAGCTCACGCTTAGTCACACAGCCACGCCGCCTGTAAGAGAATGGAAACGTAGCTCCTGCTGGCTGGCCACGTGTCCAGCCCAGGCACTCTCACCACAGGAGAGAGGAAGGATGGTCTTGGGGACAGCGTCCGCCACGGCGTGCTGCTGGGACCTCCAGACACCTGTGAGCATCCGCCGTGCATCATCCCCCACACTCCCTCACTCTCCCGGTGAGACGACTCCAGCCCCTGGCAGTAGAAAGCCCAGGATTTTCGGGTGAAGCACACAACACCCCCATCGGCTGGCTGCTCGTGCTCTAGCAGCAAGTAAACTGATAGACGAGGCTGCCCATGCCACGTGTATATGGTGGTGGGATAAACACAATCACGATTAAAGTGTCATTTGGAAAAAAGAGGAGTGATGCGGCAGACAGTGGTATTCAGGAGCCCCCAGATCTTGTCTGCAGCCTGGCCGTGGGTGGGGCTCGGGTCAAACCATCTGGTCACCCTTTGTCCTCTGGGAGCAGCTCTCTTGTCCACCGCCCTCTGTCGGCCCTGATTTTGCAATTTGGAGGGCTTGTCGTTGTCCCTGGCCTTCACTTGCCGCATCTGAAGTGCGGGCAGTTGTTCATGGTGGAGGCCGCGGGGTTTGCTGGTGCGGCTCCTGCTGGTGCACATGTGGGGCTCAGGGCTCCTGAGGATCAGTGACAGGTACTTGTAAGCTGGGCTTGTAGTTTGTTTGGCAAAACAATTCCCTCAAGCAATTAACTAGAAGCTTCTAGTCAGTTTCCCGTGAAAGTAACCATGCTGAAGATTTCTCCTAGACAGAGACTTCTCACCCTTTTACTCCCTGGCCTTTGTCCTTTGCTTGTTCCTCCCTCCCTCAGTTAAATGGGCCAAGATCAGACAAAACTGTAGGTTGCGGGCTCTGATCCTTGTAGCTGGACCAGCCTGTGTTGTCTGTCTCTGTGCGGCCTTTGAGAAGGGCTGTCAGTGTCTGTTCCTCCTGCTCTTTGGGACAGAAGATTGTTTTTGCATCTTGCACAGCCTCACACTTCTGAACTCCCATTCAGTTCGGCTTACAGGCCGCGTGCAGAGAGAGCCTCCCTCGCAAGGGGACAAATACCGTCTGAGCTTACCTTGGCCTGGTAGTATTTTGTTAAAAGCCACGAGAGTTACCCAGTGTATCCCAGCGTTTGCCTTTGTATAACCGTTTACTCATGTGCTACAGGCATCGTAAGCACATTATTTGCCTGCAAGTCTTAGGAGACACTTTGTTATGCTGTAACAGGGTTATTGGCTTTCCACGTCTGAGTACCTCTTTCTGTGTAACCCACCGCCCATCCGCTAAGCCAATGCCAGATGATTTGTTTTTGTTACTCACTTGCAGGCCCTTATTTCTGCGTTAGTTAAGGCACAGGCTAAGCTGCTGCAACAGGCCACAGAAAACTTAGTGCCTTAAATACGACTAGAGCCTCTCTGACAGCAGTCTGGGGGTGCAGGGTCCAGGTTGGCAGGCAGCGCTTCTCCATATGTTTATTTGGGGACCTAAATTCCTTCCATCTGGCTGTTGGGTGGTCTGGTACAGTGTTCCTTTGTCCGTATGGCCCAAAAGTCGTAGCATGTGTGCTCCATCTACAGAGGGCCGGATGGACAGGTGCCCTGCGTGGTGTTAAGGCTGAGATATGGCAGTGCTGGACACCGCTTCTGCCTCCACCTAAGCCACGTGGCTGCCTCCTGCTGCAAGGATGGCCAGGCACTGATTGTAGAGGACAGAGAGAATGGGCTTGAGGAGCCCTTAGCAGCCTGGCATGGCCAGCGAAGGTGAAGATAAAATTCTACTCCACTGATAACAATACTGAATGTGTATTAAGTTCTTATTATGAGTACACCTTATTTAATCCTTAGGATAAATATATGAGGAAGGTCCTGTAATTCCCATCTTGCTGACGAGGAAACCGAGGCTTAGAAAAGCTGAGTAAATTGTCCAGTGTTTAACCCCAGGTTGGCCTGACCCTAGAGTGTGTGCTGTTAACCACAGTGCTGTGCCCCTGCTCAAGTTACTCACAGAAATGCAAATGAAAACGTTACATTGTCAAGATGACACAATTTTGTACTCTTGAAGGTGAGAGCACAGAGAAAGGTATTTTGGGACCCTCTTCTGATAGGAAAATTTGGTAATATAGTCCAATTAAAGTCATTAAAAGTGCTTATCCCTTGACTCAGTAGTTTTACTTCTAGAATTTTTCCTGAGAAAATAATCAGGAACTGAGATGTATGTTCAAGAATGTCCATTGCAGCTTTATTTGTCATTGTCAAAATAAAACAAGAAAAACCAAAACCCACAAAGAAATAACCCAAATCCCAGCAATAGTGGGTTCATTAAGCAAATCTCAGTTCTACTGCAGCTGTCAAATAGCATGTTTTACAAGTCTGTTTGCTGTTGGGGAAAATGTCATGGTTTATTGTTAAGTTTAAAAAGTAGGTTATCATATAACATAAAGAGTAATACTATTAAAATTTTTACATTGGTGTATGTATTTATCCAAAAAAGTGGAAAGACGGACAGCAAATGTTAACAGTAATTTCTGAGTGACTGGATTGAGGGTGAATCTTTTTTTTGGCTGCACACGTGGGATCTTAGTTCCCCAACCAGGGATCGAACCTGTACCCCCCTGCGTTGGAAGCATGAAGTCATAACCACTAGACCGTCAGGGAAGTCCAGAGGGTGATTTTTTTTCTTTGTGCTTTTCTGTGCTTTCTAGGTCTCTTCTCTTAACATGTTATTTTTGTCAGTAATTTTCAAACAATAAATGTTAATGAAAAGACACACACACACACACACACACACACACACACACACACACACACACACACACAAAGGAAAAGGATCAACACCTCAGTAGAAAATAGGCAAAGGACACGAACAGTTCATAAAAGTAAACTGGCCAGTAAACATTTATAATCCAATAAACCAAATTAAAACAACCATTTCCAACATCACATTGGCAAAGTTTGAAAAAAATCGGGGTGCGTGGAAGTGGTACATTCAAACAATATTTATCAGCAGTCCTTCAGAGGTACATGCTCTTTGACCTGACAGTTTTACTTCCAAAGGCCTATTCCCAGAAAAGTCACCAAAGAACAAAGCCGCCTGTGCACGGATGTCTGTGCAGTGTACGCTCTGATAGCACACAACGACCTGGTGTGCAGGAGGAGGCTTCCTTAATCAGTGTGGTCCTTCCAGAATGTTCTGGGAGTCTGTCTGATGGCATGGTTGTGAAGAAAATTATGTAGGCAACTATGTTTTTTTATGATGGGGGTGTGTGCCTGTGTGTGTGTGGGGGGTGAGTGTGTGAAGGAGGGGCGGGTATAGATAAAGACTGGAAAAACATGTGCCAGAATGTTATATGAGTGGTGATATCTGGATGGTGAGATTTATGTGATTTTTATTTTATTCTGTGCATTCTCTGCTTTCTGAGTTTTTACAGTGAACGTATCTTATTACTTTTGTACTTAAAATAAGTGTTACAGAATTTTAAAAAAATCTATCCTATTAGTTTACATTTGTACTTTCCACTAAAGAAAGAAACCCTGGAAATCATTTCCATCTTTTGTTTTAGCCTGTGGTGCGTTAACGCCCACGTGACTGTTCTCTCACCAGTCAGGAGCTGGCAGAAAGCACAGTGATAGCCAAAGTGAATGGGGAGCTGTGGGACCTGGACCGTCCGCTGGAAGGGGACACCACCCTAGAGCTGCTCACGTTTGAGGACAAGGAAGCCCAAACTGTAAGTGTTTAAAGACCAACCCACCGTACTTCGGCTATTTATGTTGTCAGTTACATTATGTAATTATGACGCCACATACCGAAGTCAAGAATGATGGGTTTTGTGGCCTTCTAAGGTTTAAAATGCATTTGTTGGTGTTTAATAAATATAATATTAATAACACCATATTTAAAAGTGATTCAGAAAGAGCAGGTTTTAAATGAAATACATAGCTTATATGTATTATTTAGTTTTTCTCACTTAAGATCTAACCCAAACAGCTGTCACCTAACTATATGCCAGCTGTCACCCCAGAACTTGTGAACACGTATTGATTCCCTCAGTCAGCTGACCAGTATCTAAGCTGTTGGGTGCACATGCCAGACCTTGTGGGGCGGCAGAGGCTCCTGCTACAGAGAGTTCACTGGTGGGAGGGGTAGTGAGCAAGGGAATAAACGACTAGACACTTTCGGGTGGTGTCAGCCTCCAGAGAAGCAAGTAGGAGCAGCCATGGTAGCTGGCCCGGCAGTTAGTTTTAGCCCTCTCCTGAGGGCGGAATCCTGCCGAGACCTGAGCACTTTCCCACACTAGCTGGCTCTTGGTTGACCTGCAGACACTGTTCTCTAACAGATTCTTTAACAGTGGGCTGCTGCAGGCTTTCAGACTGTCAGGTGTTTGGTTGGGGGGCCGGGGGAGCTACCAAACTTAATGTTCCATGGAGGGGTCGACCTCTTTCGAGTTCTTTCCCCCTGTGTTTAGTGACATCATGAAAGAGAAAACTTATTTATCATATTATCTTGGGGAATGTTTCTGGAGTGTCTCATCAGCCCGCCCCTCTGCCTACCCTGATACTAACATGGCACCTGGTGTCACATTGCATGGCTTCCGAAATACTTGTGGTTGTTTATGAAAATGAGAATGTTCCGTGCCAGGCACCAGCCCCAGCCCCTTGTGTACATTATCTCCCTGAGTCTGCACTTACCTTTTCACACAGGTACCGTGTTAATAGTACACAGGCTCAGGATGCTTCAGTAACTTTTCCAAGCCCTCAATGCTTCTTTTAGTGTAATTTAGTAACAGAGAGGTTTTTTTTTGTTCTTGGATTTTATTTTCCTGTTACTATGAACATATTAAGATTTTGAGCATAAACCCATTTATGAATACTTAATGCATATCCATGAAAAAGAAATCCTAGAAAAGCAAATCTAGAAAACTCAGATCTACAAGATGATAAAATTAATGATTTTGTAAAGCATTTTTTACTTTACAGAAAAATCCGTCTCCTTTGTATAGCAAACTCTTAAACTTCTATTTTAAAAGATGCTTCTATTTACAAGACTATTTAGTGCATGATGTAACATAGGAAAGTAAATAGTCCTCACCCTCTAGGTAAATTCATGTTGAAAGTGACAGCAAGAATGTTCATGTAAAGTTGATAAGTACGCACACCAGAAACAAGGAGCATTTTATAAAATGGTAGAGCTTTCAAGTCTAAAATATATCTAATAGATATTTCCTTTTGCAAGCATGCTGTCCAGCAGGAGAATGTATGTGGGTATTCGTTCTGCTCTAAATCTTTGCGGAAGTCCCAGGAGCAGTCAGCGATGTGCTGCTGGGACCTCATGCTCAGGAAGCATAGGTACTTATCTGAGGTGTAAACAAGATACTTATCTGAGGTGTAAACAAAACCAGATATATGTAAGAACCCAAGCTGCTAGTTCTGTGATGCCCTATGTTTTAAATGTAAATTCAATCATTTCTTTTCTGCTTAAAACCTTTTAATACATCCCACTGCATTAGAATAAAGCTCAAATCCCTCTCCAAGGCCTGCATGGTCGCTGGCCTGTTCTTACCTGTCACCCTTCCACAAGCTGCTTTGTGGTACATCCCCCCAACCCTAACCACGCTGTGAATACAGGGCGTCCGCCGTGATTCTTAATTACAGCACCCTGTTCATCTTCTTTTTTTTTTTTTTTTTTTTTTGCGGTATGTGGGCCTCTCACTGTTGTGGCCTCTCCCGTTGCGGAGCACAGGCTCCGGACGCGCAGGCTCAGCGGCCATGGCTCACAGGCCCAGCCGCTCCGCGGCATGTGGGATCTTCCCGGACCGGGGCACGAACCCGTGTCCCCTGCATCGGCAGGCAGACTCTCAACCACTGCGCCACCAGAGAAGCCCTCATCTTCTTTTAAATACGCTTCTTGTCTTGCGATGATGCACTTAGAGGTGTGTTGCCTGCCCTCTCCCCACTAGGCTGCAAACTGCCTGAGGCCAGTGGCTCGCATTTCTTTCTCTCCCGTGTCTCCAGCACCTAACACAGTGTTTGGCTCAGGCGATTTCCAGGTGTGCACAATGCACCGAAGGAGGTACTTGGGCTGACGCTGGCAGCCAGCCTGCCATCCTGTACCATCCCAAGCAGAGGGTTCTGCCTCTAGGCCTGGCGCCGCGGGTCGGGATTGCACGGAGCCTGCTCAGCCAGCTAACTCCCTCTACTCCGGTTTATTATCTCAGACAGCTTTCTAATTGCAATTTGTTTCCTATGTAACTGAGGAAAGTGCTGCCAGAGGACTCGATTGTCTTGTTCCTTTGGCATCTATATTTATTGATATTTGGTGACTGGTTAGTTTTAATGTATCCATAAACCGTTGATTCCTTGGTAATTCAAAACCCAATCAACTTTCTGAACTTGTAGAGCTAATGACTGGCCCTTGGACTGCAGTGAATTAACAAATGTACACCCTGCCCAGGGGACCCCGGCAGCCAGCAGACAGTCCTCAGTGACCCCTCTGTCTTGAGTTATCTTTCAGACTTCCACAGCCACGTGCTATTCAGCGCGTGAAGACTGCTGTGTAGACGCAGAATCTTGTTAACGTGAGTGATGTCATGAGCAGCCGCTGTGGCCTCGAATCTGATTCAGAGAGGCTGCCTGGAGGAGGAGGAAAGGGGCCCATGCCCAGCACTCCCTGGCGTTCCTCTGCGCTGGGCCTGGACCGGCTCTGGGCGGCTGCTCTGCTTGGTGGTCAAGGCACAGAAGGAAGTGGTTTAGGAGCTGGGCTTCAGTGCCACACAGAGCAGCAGCTGCACGTTAGAACCAAGCAGCCGGCTGCCAGGGATTCCAGACAGGGCTCAGGAAGCATCTCTCGTCAGCAGTCGCCAGAGATTGATGCTGCCTTGTGTCCCAGTGTCTGTCCCCTTACACTGTATCCACGTGCTTGCTTGTCCTCTTGTCTGCCTGATGGCTTCCCGTGACCCGTGGTCGTGGCCGCGGCCTCTGTCCTGCCTGCAGGTGTACTGGCACTCCAGTGCCCACGTCCTCGGGGAAGCCCTGGAGCTCCACTACGGGGGCCTCCTGTGCTGCGGGCCACCTACCGACTGCGGGTTCTACTACGACATGTTCCTCAAAGACAGGTAACGCCTCTGAGTGCATGTGTTTATAGTGGTTACACATTAGTGTAGTGAATACCTATTGCAGAATGTGATTATAGATTAGGTCACCATTTATGAACAGTATTATTTTTTATGAGTTTAGATTCAAGGGTAACTTCTCAAATTGTTTTCTTTCTTTTCTTGAGAAGGATGTGATACACTATTTATGTAACCTGAGACTTGGCTAGGGCAAACTACTAATTCGGACCAGAGTTGTAGGGTTAATCCCTGGAGAGCACATAGTTCAGCTCTGTGCCGTGATGGTCAAGGGCGCTGTCCACCCCAGCCACACATGTCCCATAGCTGGTGCCAGAGGTGCTGGTTCGCAGCGGCCTCATGTTCCTCAAGTAGATCTGTGCTTGAAATCACAAGCAGCAGGCCCAGCCCTGGCCCACCTCCTTCTCCATATCCCTCGTCGCCCTTAAGGAAACCACCAGCTCTCAAATCAAAACCTGAGGGTCTTCCCAAGCCCACCCTGCTCCTTGCCACCCCTACCCCCCCCAGTCACTCCATCCAGTTCTGCCAGTCTTATCCCCTAAGTAGTTCTCCCCCACCTTCTGCCTTAACATAGACCCCCAGCGTCCTTGCCTCGACGACCGTGGTACATTTTCCCGCCATCTGCCACCTCCACGCTGTCAAAGTGACCCCTCCCTAACCGAGCGCCCGGCACTCTGCAGCTCCTGCTCCCAGCCTGTCCAGCGTAGTCCCCCCCGGAGTCATTCCGCAGGACGTGTTGACGCCCCTGTGTGCTCTGGGTTTGGTGCTGCTGACTCTGCAGTGGACAGATCAGCCTGTCCTCGTGGGCTCAGCAGTCTGGATGGGGGAGACAGACGTAGACAGACACGCAGCCGTCTGCTGTCGGAGGTGATGAGGTGGTGAGGGCTGTGAAGGGGAGGTGGGGGCCTGAGCAGGCAGCCGGTCAGCTGAGAGCTCAGTGACCTTGAAGCAGGGGTGCGACGGAGGGAGAGAGGGAGCGAGCTCTGAGGCTGGTGGGTGAAGAACGTCCCAGGCCTCTGTGGGACAGCCCTGGGTCGGGGTGTGTGTGGCTTGTTTGAGGAATGCAGGTGGCCCACAGGGCTGGAGGGGTGTGAGCACAGACAGGGGTTCCTGAGAGGAGCCAGGACTGCCCAGCGGAGGCCGGCTGACCTGTAGTTCACACTCTCAGAGCTTCCTCCCAGCCTGGATCTCCTGGTCTAGGGCAGGGGCATGGCGCACGCTCCACACTACGCTTTTGAACAAAAACGTAAACATGTGAAGAATGAGGAAGACTGCCCAGATGATCAGGCCCCGGAGGAGCTTGTGGTCCAGCTGGGGAGTGTCCAACGGGGCTGTTCAGAGAACTGAGGGCAGTTCATCAGCTGACGCCTCTGTCTCCCTCTTTGAGAAGTAGGGTTACCTGCCTTGTGAAAGGATGACTGACCCTCTGAAGTCCTGGACAGTAAAGAACCACGTTCCTCAATGTAGAAGGCTAGTCAGCTGGTGACAAAGGCCACAGGTCTAAGGTCATGTCTGATCAATCTGTGCTGATTCTCGCTGCTTTTCCCTGCAGGGCCGTGTCCAGCACAGAGCTGCCAGCGCTGGAGAGCACGTGCAAGGCCATCATCAAAGAGCAGCAGCCTTTCGAAAGGTTGGAAGTCAGCAAGGAGGCCCTGCTGGACCTGTTTAAGGTGAGTTCGTGCCGGGAACGTGAACAATATTTAACACAGACGACTGGTTTTAACAAATAATTGGCCACTGCTCACCAAATTGTTCCAAACGGGTTGGTTGAATTTTTAATGCAGACATAGGTAGGTGAAGGGCCAGGGGAATAGTTTCATATGTGTGTTTTATAAATCTGATTAATTCTGAGTGTTGTTAGTACTCCGGCTATTGAATTCAACAATATGTATAATACCATATAAAATTCTGGGTTTTCCTCTTTCGTTTGGGGTTTTCTGCTAATTTTTTTTTCACATCTTTATTGGAGTAAAAATGCTTTACAATGTTGTGTTAGTTTCTACTGTTCAACAAAGTGAATCAGCTGTATGTAAACATATATCCCCATATCCCCTCCCTCTTGAGCCTCCCTCCCACCCTCCCTATCCCACCCCTCTAGGTGGTCACAAAGCACTGAGCTGATCTCCCTATGCTGTGCAGCAGCTTCCCACTAGCCAACCATTTTACATTTGGTAGTGTATATATGTCCATGTCACTCTCTTACTTTATCCCAGCTTCCGCCTGCCCCCCGCTGTGCCCTCAAGTCCATTCTCTACACCTGTGTCTTTATTCTTGCCCTGCCACTAGGTTCATCAGTACCACTTTTTAAAATTCCATATATAAGCATTAGCATACGGTATTTGTTTTTCTCTTTCTGACTTACTTCACTCTGAATGACAGATTCTAGGTCCGTCCACCTCACTACAAATAACTCAATTTCGTTCTTTTTTATGGCTGAGTAATATTCCACTGTATATATGTGCCACATCTTCTTTATCCATTCATCTGTCAATGGACATTTAGGTGCTTCCATGTCCTGGCTATTGTAAATAGTGCTTCAGTGAACATTTTGGTACATGTATCTTTTTGAATTATGATTTTCTCTGGGTATATGCCCAGGAGCGGGATTGCTGGGTCATGTGGTAGTTCTATTTTTAGTTTCTTAAGGAACCTCCATACTGTTCTCCATAGTGGCTGTATCAATTTACATTCCCACCAACAGTGCAGGAGGGTTCCCGTTTTTAATTTTTACGTGTCCTCAGAATTTTATTTACTTCATGTAGTTAAAATTGGAATCTTCGAGAGCAGTGCTGTCCAATAATGAGATCCACAAATCTGAGCCACATATGTCATCTTAAATTTTCTGGTAGCCACCTTTTAAAAGTAAAAGAAAGATGGAATTAATTTTTATAATATTTTATTTAACCCAATAAATCAAAAATATTGCTTCAACATGTAACCAACATAAAAAGTAATTAGTGAGCTATTTTATTTTCTTCTTTTCACATTATGCCTCTGAAATCCAGTGTTTTGCCCTTGTGGTACACCTCATTTCAGATCAGTTGCATTTCAAATGCTCAGTAGGCTCCCGTCCTGCATGGCACAGCTCTGGGCTGTCAGCTCTTTGTATCCCCACAGTCTCAGCACCTAGAACATAGCAGATGCCCATTCAGGGTGTGTTGAAAAAAGTTAACATTTTTTCCCAGTTAAACATTTTGTGTGATAATATGTAAATGTATTTTTCTTTGTAGTACAATAAATTTAAATGCCGCATCCTGAAGGAGAATATTAACACGCCAACGACCACAGTTTACAGGTAAAGTGTGTGTGAATTTTAAACACTGCTCAGTGGTACATCTGAAGGCATTAACAGTAGCAAGTCTGTCTTTGGTGGGTGGTCTGTTTATAAATTTGCATGGTTGGTATAGTACTACTGTAGGTGGGGACTCTGAAATGTTATCACCAAAGGGGAATTGTTATTTTCTCATTTGTATTTATTAGGATGGTACTAAAAACCCACATTCTGTTTTCTAGATGTTAGCTGTAGCAGCCTCTTTCTCCCTGTGGTTAAGACTGTGTTCTCAGGGCCTCACATTTTGGGGGACTGTTAGGGAAAGGAATTCTGTTTGTCCTCCCACATTCTTATTGAGGGGCGGTGGGAGCTGTCATGGGCCATCTCCTCGGGCAGTCATTCTCTGCCTCTTACCATGCTCTCCACTGCTTGGGGTCCAAGAGCATTACCCTCCAGGCGTCAGCTGGACTCACAGTGAGACAAGAAGTGGTGGGAAGCAGAGACCAGTGGGTGCCCCTACCCAAACCACTTAGTTTTGCTGGGCATTAGGCTCCCAACCCCTTTTACTGGCCACTTGTTCAGCTGCCTTGTGCGTACTGCTCGTCTCTGTTCCTGTGTGTCCTGCTCTCTGGCTGCCTGTGACCTTCACGGTCCCATCGGAGAAGACCTGGTCCCTGTATAAGTACGACCACAAATATCCTCCACAGGGAACTTCCTTTCCACACTCAAGTACTATGGTTCTCTGACTTAACTGTACTGTGAGTAAAATTATACCCCCTTTATGCACAGCTGTGCACAGTGCATTTCTTTTGTTTTTTTTTTTTTTTTGGCGGTTCGCTGCCCTCTCACTGTTGTTGCCTCTTCCATTGCGGCTCCGGACACGCAGGCTCAGCGGCCATGGCTCACAGGCCCAGCCGCTCCGCGGCATGTGGGATCTTCCCGGACCGGGGCACGAACCCGCGTCCCCTGCATCGGCAGGCGGACTCTCAACCACTGCGCCACCAGGGAAGCCCGCATTTCTTTTTTTAAAAAAATTAATTTATTTATTGTATTTATTTATTTTTGGCTGTGTTTGGTCTTCATTGCTGCACGTGGGTGTTCTCTAGTTGCAGTGAGCAGGGGCTACTCTTCGTTGCCATGTGTGAACTTCTCACTGTGGTGGCTTCTCTTGTTGCGGAGCACGGGCTCTAGGCACGTGGGCTTCAGTAGTTGTGGCACGCAAGCTCAATAGTTGTGGCTCACAGGCTCTAGAGTGCAGGCTCAGTAGTTGTGGTGCACGGGCTTAGTTGCTCCGTGGCATGTGGGATCTTCCCGGACCAGGGCTCAAACCCGTGTCCCCTGCATTGGCAGGCGGATTCTCAACCACTGCACCACCAGGGAAGTCCCCACAGTGCATTTCTTAAATGATAATATGAACACATGGCCATTTTATGCTGAAGGTGGATACCATGCTTATCTTATTTTTGCTGCTCTCCAATGACCTGATAAGATTTTGTTATTTATTACCTATAATACAAAAAAGTGTCAGTATAATCATTTTAAAGTTTAAAAATAAATGAAGAAATTGAAAAGGTATGCTAAGTTTTAAATTTCTGGCTTTTAATACTTGACATTTTGTTGTTTTTTTTTAACTTAGGTCAACATTGATGCTTATTCTATCAATTGGAATGGCTTGTATTTAATTTTTTGAAAATAAATGGCTTTTTTCTATGGAATTATTTAAAGATTAGCTTATTAAAGTCTTTCATGCTAATCAGGCATTTTTTTCCATTTCTCTGAGCATTGACTTACAACCTCCATCTTGGACAGAGAACAATACATAAAAGCCTGGTCATTCAGAGAAATGATGTTTTCATGTTTAAAGCTTCATTGTACTTTGGTGAATAATCCAGTCCCTTTATGTATTCATTGTAATTTTTAACTTTTTAACCAATGAACTTTAAAAATACTTAAAATTGGTTGGAATAGTTAAGGAACAACTTTTTTTCTTTACTAAATTTTCCTTAAATTGGTTGACGTTAAGTCACCTTCCCTCAGACCCACATTATTGGTATCTTAACTCTGCTAATGTTTCTGTACTTGGAGAAAAGTCTGCGCTTGTTAGGGTTTAGTGGTCCCTTGTTCATTATAGGTGCAGGCGAGTCCCCACCTGCAGCCCCGTGTGCTTTAATAGCAGTGTCGTCTCTGATCTAAACCTTTGCCTGAGATTTACGTTGTTAAGTCAGTATGCTGTTTTTCTAAACCAAGAGACAATTAGACATTTTGTCATGAAATCAGAGGGCCTTAAAACAAACAAAAACCCTTGAATTTATTTATTTTTTAAGTAGACTATTTTTTAGAGCCGTTTAGGTTTGCAGCAAAATTTAGAAGAAGATGCAGAGAGTTCCCATACACCCTTGCCCCCATATATGCACAACTTCCCCATGGTCAAGATTACCCACCAGAGGTGGGAAATGAGTTACAATCCATCTACACCGATGCTTATAGCGTGCTTCACTGTTGGTGTGCATTCTGTGGGTTTGGTGAAGTTTATTTTTAATGTAAAATATCAACTTAACGCATTTTTTATAACTGTCATATAATTTTGGTTTTGAAAATTAGTGTAGAGCAGGGAAATGGCTATCTGATTTTAAGACAGTGAAGGTTTTTAGGAGCCTTAGGGTGTGACAATGAAAAATGGTGTCTCTGTCTGCACAGTTTCTTTCCAAGGATTCTGTGGCTTTTGAATGTGAGCGAAGGAGGGAAGGCTGGGATCTGAGACTAGGTGAATCGCCTCTTTCTTGCTCCTTAAATTAAAAATTCATTTAAATTAAGTTGTTCCTAAATTAAACATTGCCCCAAAACATAGAACATGGTTTCTAATGAATAGTCCCAAAAGCTATAACTGTGCCTGGGCATGTTTTAAATATTTTATTACAGGTGTGGTCCACTAGTTGACCTTTGTAAAGGCCCCCATGTAAGACACACTGGAAAAATTAAAGAGATAAAAATTTTCAAGGTAAGTATTGATTTTTTTCTTAATATAGTAAACTTAAGATGAACTAGATATTCAATAATATCTTTTATAACCTGAACACCATGCCTCTTAGAAACACTACATCCATATTTGATTTTTATGTGGGCTTCTAAAAATAATATAATTTTTTAGAATTTTGGTAATTAGAACATTATATGTAGCCTTTAATTGTTTATCATTTAACCTTACTATACATGTTACAGTGCATTTCTTTTTCATCTATATTACAATATTGTTCTGCATACTATTGTTTTCTTGAATTGCCCTAATGTGAACAAGAATGTTTATCTGCATGTAAGAATAACGTACTGTAGGAAAAGGAGAAAATAAAGGGATAGAGTGGTATGATGCAGAAAACACACTCTGGAATCAAGAGGCATGAGACTGACATCACCGTCCTGCCCTTCCCAGGCCTTGGTTTTCTTACAGGTGGAGGAAGGGTGATGACAGTCAGCAAGGCTGGCCTTCATGTCCCCACACCTCTTCCTCCACTGCCCTCTCCTGGGTGATGCACTCGGTGCTTGGCCTTCCCTCAGTTCCACACTTTCTTTCTCACTTTTCATCCCTAGAATCCACAGCAGACTGAGTACATAATTTACTGATTAATGGTATAATTTGGGCTGGGAAGGTTTAGTTAGAAACAATTTAAGATTCCAAGTCTACAAAAACTCATCTTTAAGTAAGCTATGCTGATGTTAGGGTGAGGAATTGTGTACAGTCATCCCTTGGCATCCACGGGGCAGTGGTTCCAGGATACCCGGCTGATACCAAAGTCCACGGTAGCTCAGGCCCCTGGTATGAACCAGCTGTACATATTTCAGAGCAGTTTTATTTGTAACCAAGGGTTTGGTGTGTTTACCCAAATCTCATCTGATGTTTAGAATTCCTCAGCATATTGGGAGGGTAACCCTGAAATGGAAACGCTGCAGAGGGTCTACGGGATATCCTTTCCTGATGACCAGATGATGACAGCCTGGGAGAAGCTGCAGGAGGAGACCAAGACCCAGGATCACAGGAGGATTGGGAAGGTGCGCCGCGCTGAGCGCTGCTGAGCTGGCCTGCGACCGCGTCTCAGAACTAGGGTGTCTTAAAACTAACATTTCTTCTCCTCCTCTCCTGTCTTCTGTTTTGCTGGCGCTCATGGTTTGCTGCTGAGTTCTTTCACGCTCCTACCCCAATGTCTTCTAACCTCTTTCCTTCTTGTATTTTGTATTAGATTTAAACAATTGCACCTTTCACTTTTATCATGATATAAAAATAACCTTTTTAAAAAAATTGTGTATACTTGATAATATACTTTGTATTTGGGAAGCAGAGCAAAAACAAAGAAGATCTGCAAGAAGGCAGACCTGGGTTTAACTCAGTCCTGCCACGTAGGAGCTCAGTCCTGCCACGTAGGAGCTGTTACACGACAGGCCAGGCACTCGCTGTGGAGCTCCATGTCCTCGGCTCTGCTGGGTAGCGTGCAAAGTGGCATGAGGACGGACACTGGGTGTTGGTGGCCACCAGGGTGGGCTCTCAGCATGACGGCCATGCTGATGTCACGTCACTCAGAGCCCACCTCCAGCCATGTCTCCCTATGAGATCCGTACTCCAAGGTGCCGAGGAGGAAATCAGCAGTAAATACTAGGTGAAATAAAAGCCAAGTTCAAAGCTAAGTAACCATAAATATGAGTTGTAATTTTACATGTGCTGTTACATGTAGTTAGATTCAAGTACAGTGTTGAGGGACTTTGGAATGTCAATATTAGAATCAGAAATAACTAAGTATATGTTTTATTCCTAGTGTATCATTTGTATACAGTAAATGTTATGCAGCGACAGTGAAAATGAAATGCAATTATTGTTTTAATCTAGGAACAAGAACTTTTCTTCTTCCATGATCTGAGTCCTGGAAGCTGTTTCTTTCTTCCCAGAGGAGCCTTCGTTTATAATACACTTATGGATTTCATACGAGTAAGTTAATTTTTAAAATGTTCTATACTTACTCAACTCCATTTTACATTTTACTATTTTCTCTCATCGTAAAATGGCCAAGCATTTCCATTAATTTTATTTTAATAATACTAAGAATTTTGAACCTCAAAGAGAAATGCCACATTGTGCCTTCAACTAAAAACATTGAAACAATTTGTATTTTCCCTAAATATTTACATTTATACTTGGACTTCATTAAATGTACCTCTTGTCCATGTAAGTTTCTGGAACACGTAGGATACTAAGATAAACTTCAGACCAAGTGTGGAACTCCCCCTGAGAGAAGGAAGGAGGAAGCGTTCTGTGTGGCACAGAACACTAAACTGTGAAGTATCATTGCTTCTCAGGATGTGATCCCTGGACCACTGGTGCCCCCTGCCATTGTTTATTATGTGACTCCTAGGTGATTTGGCAGCTCCAGAGCAAAGAGTGAAAAAACAATTTTGTAAAATAGCTACTTGTACAATAGGACAAGTTCATAGAGTAGAAAGTCTTCATTAGGACTATGTAGATGTTGTGCAGAGGTGACCCAGGCAGACTACTAGGATTACTTTTCCTTTCTGTACTTTCTGTCTTTCCTGTAATTAATAATTACCTAAAACTTTCATTTCCTCACTTTTCTATGTGCCCATCACTAATTCATCCTCAACTTTCTATCAAAACTCTGAAACTCCTTGCAGTGTATTCTGATGATTCAGGTAATCTCTAAGTAAATTTTTTTTCTTCAAATTTGACCCTCTCCCTCCAGAATTGACTTGCTGCTAAGATTCTTGACAACTGATGTCTTAGGACTTCTTTTCGTCATCGCCCTGGCTACTCCCCTCCTGTCTTTCCTGTGCTGAGTCCCCTCTCCCCTGACCCATGTCTGCCTCTTCCTTGCTTGTCCCTCTCGTTGGGGGGACCACCTTCTGCAGTGCCTTCCTGAGAAGGTACGCGGCCTGTACTGGTTACTGTCCGACTCGCTTTCCTTCCTTTTCTTCTCGGCTGTGCGCCTGGAGGCTGACCTCTGTGGGCTGCATGCCTTCCACAGGGATTGACCACTGCTTAGCCATGGGAGGAGATCAGAGAGCAGGGAGGTAAGACCTGAAGAGTCTTTGAAGGGTGTCAGACTTCACCAGGTGGTAATGGCCATCACAGCTGCTGTTTGGGGTGTGCTGTCTTTGCTGGAAAATCAGCACAGCCCCTGGCACCTTGAACTCCCTGGGTTGGAGGTGGAATGTGTGGAGAATAAACAGGATGCCTCTATGGTGGCTTTAAAAGAATCTTTTATCTTTTATAGATGCAAGACAGACATGGCTGATGATCAGGCCCAAGGCCTGATCGTATGGGTTGTAGTACTGTACAGTCGTTTACATACGTAAGCCCAGTGGTCTCTTCTGCTGAGGTAAGGGCATTGGTGGGAAGGATGGGGGTCTCTGAGGCTTCGAAGGGGAATGGTTGGCAGACACAGATGAGGTGAAGAACTCTGAACCCCCAGATATCCGTGTCTGAGAAAATCGGCCTTTCCATGCAAAAAAGAAAAACCTCTCAGAGACTGCCTTCTCCTGGTTTCCTGGTATGCAGTCTTGCCTCTTTCCACAGCTGATCATTTTCTATTCTATGCTGGATATTGTATGTAAACATACCTGCAGAGGCTCCGGGTTACGTTTTCTCCCACTTGAGCAGTTACCCATCGCCTAGATGGAAGAAGAAGCCCTCAGTGCGGAGACTGAGCTCAGTCAAGGCTGGGCTTGCATTTGGATGGGACACAGGCTGCCCTTGTGTCTGGGGCCTGGCCCCCGGGGCTTCCAGCTGAGCGTCTGGTGGCTCTTTATGTCTTCAGCCCCCAAAGGCTGGAGGATAATCAGCTCTGCCCTTTGAATGTGTTTTGAGTGCTGAGTAAAAGTTCTGCCGAGTCTCCTCTGGTTACCACATCAGCGCAGAAGGTAGTAACTCATCTCGGTGCAGAGGAGGCTTCTCAGGTGTAGCCCCTCAGGTAGAGTTCCCGTCAGTGTAAGACCTGTGGACTAAAGAGACAGGTTACCTGTGGGCCACCCCACTCCCCCCACCCCACCACATTATAAAATGATGATGAAAAAAAATAAAAAAAAATAAAATGATGATGGAGGAGTAGGAGGCCGGGGACATTCCCACTCAGGAAGGGATGGGCGCAGAAGGAGGTGCTGGGGTCGGTGATCTGTCGAAACCCTGATTCCCACCCGTCTTCCCAGCTCCAAGGTCAGAAAACGCTTGTTTTTCAGGACTCAGTTCTCTTCCCTCTGGGCCCTGGTTCAGAGTCAGCCTCCCTGCCTGTGTGGACCTCTGAGCAGCTTTCTCAGTGTCCCCGGCCTGATTCCTTCTGTGAAGGTTGGGGTCCAGAGACCTCATTTCTTCTCGTGCTGTCTCTGTCCCTTTCAATCCCAGCTAGTACAGTTCCTTTAAGAGTTGGGGGGCGGGGAGCACTTTTACATACAGTGTTTATAATCAATGCTTAGATAAAAGCCATCCCTGCGTCTCTTTCTGGGACAGATTCTTCCCCACCCAGGGCTGCCTGGGAGGCTGCTGGGAAATGACACTTAAAAATGTAAAAGCCTCCTCTTTAACTGAGTGTACAAAGAGCAGTCCTAAGACTCTCAAAGCCCCATAGGGTACTCAGCTCATTCCGAGGTCTTTGCAAAGGGCAGACAGCTGCACCCTTAAGATTTGACCTTTGTCCTCAAGAGTCTTGTGACTCTTTTGCTGAGAAGGTCTGAGGGTGAGCAAGTTTTATTTTTGAATCCGGTCGGTCCTGCCACCTTTGTATTTCCTCTAAATTTGTCTCAGAAACGTAATAGTGCTCTCTCTAGTTTCTGTCTTCTTGTATTTTGTCACAGGCAGTTAGAAGTTGGCTGTCCCTTTCCACATTCTGCCCGGACACCCCCAGCTAAGTCTGTGAGCTCTTCGGGGACTCTTTCTGTTTTCCGTGTTACCTGGGGTGACAGGGTTACCGAATCTCTGGCACCACCTAACAAGGGTCCTCTTTTCTTCAACTTCCAGTAACATTTTCCTCCCTGTTAGTGTTCAGCTCGTCACAGACAGTTTCTTTAAGGCCCTTCTAGCTTTGCCCACCACTTGGCCCTAAAGCCACAGCCCCCTGTTTTAGGGTTACTGGTACAGCAGCACCCATGGCCAGTGCACATTCTGTCCTGGTTGTCTGTTCTATCGCAGCCTAGAAAACCATCCTGAAACTGAGTAGCTTAAAACTGCTGATTAAAACTTCTCTTTCATGGTTCCAAGTGTTAGGCTCATTGGGGTGGTTCTTGCATTAGGTCCCTTATGTTGTTGCAGGAAGGGGAACCCCTTCCAGAGCCCAAGAGTGGGCTCTTGGCTAACGCTTGGAAATGAATTGTCCAAGAAGACACATGTGCTGACAAAGCAGGAGACTTTATTGGGAAGGGGCGCCCGGGCAGAGAGCAGTAGGGTAAGTGAACCCAGGAGGACTGCTGTCTACGTGGCTCGAAGTCTCGGGTTCCATGGTGATGGGGTTAGTTTCAGGTTGTCTCTGGCCAATCATCTTGCTTGGCCCATATTTGGTGGCTCAGGGTCCTTCCTGGTGGCATGCGCATCTCTCAGCTAAGATGGATTCCAACACGAGGGTTTCTGGGAGGTTGGCAGGACATATTATGGGCTGACGTCTCCTCCCTTCTCCTTTCAGCCCCTCCTGAATTCTCCCCGTTAGTTTTCAGTGGCAGCACCATGTTCTTTATCAGGACCTCCTGCTGTGAGACAACACAGGCAGGCGCTTATCATAGTGCCTGGCCAAGGCGGGCGGTTTCGGTCAACGGTTCCCTAACAATATTATTGTATTCGGAGGAAGGCTACTGATTGAAATATAAGTTACATTCATTAAAGTGGACAAATCTGAAGCATTTCACATGTGCACATCTACCAGCCACACTCAAATCAAGACCAAGAACCTTCCATCTTGTCGTGTGTCCTCTTGGGTCTCTTCCCGGATGGTACCTGCCTCCCCTTCCCTCCCCTGAGATCATCTCTATGCTGATTTTGGTTACCATAGATAAATTGCCCCTGGTTTTAAACTTCATAACATGGAATCGTAGTATTCACTATTGTGTTTCTGGCTTCTTTTGTTCAACTTAATGTGTGAGATTCATCCAAGTTGTGTGTATTTTGATTTATCCCATCTTATTACTATAGTACAATCTGTTTATTTATTCTCCTGTAGACGCACATGTAGGTTGTTTCCAGTTTGGGGCTATTACATATGAAGCTACTGTGAACATTCTTGATCATGTCTTTGGTGCTCCCAAGAACCCACTTCTCTTGGGTATTTACTTGGGAATAGAATTGCTAGGTCCTGGGGAAGTAATGACAAACTTTTAAAGAAAATGCTGACCAGTTTTTATGTAGTTGAACCACTTACTACTCCTTCTAGGATTATATGACTATGTAATTCTTCTACACTGTTAAAAACAAAATTCAACCAAGTAAATTTGAAGAACTAATTGGCTTTATTCAGAAATTCAAGAATCAGCAGCAGTAGGAGGGGTTGTACGAAATGGAGGGTTTTTATAGGTAGAAGGAGGGGAGGGGGCGAGAAGGTGTTAGCAAATGAAAAGAAAGGATTAATTTAGGCAGGCTGTCTTCTACTGGGGGAGGAACAGCAGGGTCTTTCTCAGGTAGTTACCTCACCAGTGCTGATCAGGACCTTTCAGATGGGCTGTTGTAAAGGTCACATCTCTGTGGGGGTGGGGTTGAAACTGTCTTGGTTTTCTGTCCTGGGGGTAAGTGACCCCATTTGAGGCTTGTTATTTCTTTTTTAACACTTGGTATAATGGCACTATTTTGCATATCCCTGATGGATAGTGATGTTGAGAATCTTTTCATATGCTTATTAGCCACTTGGATGTTCTCTTTTGTGAAGCTCCTGTTTAAATATTTTGCCCATTTAAAAGTTTGGGTTGTCTTTTTATTATTGATTTGTAGGAATTTTTTTCTATATTCTGAATCTGAGTCCTTAGTTAAATATATGTAATAAATATATTCTTTCAGTCTGTGGCTTCTTGATTTATTTTTTAATGATGTCTTTGGACCAACACTTTTTATATTTAATGAAGTCCAGTTTATTACTTTTTCTTTTCTCCTTAGTGTTTTTCACATCCTGTTTAAGAAATCTTTGGCCGACTTCAGAGTCATGAAGCTATTTTTCTTTGTTCTGTTTAAAAACTTGTTTGCTTTCACTCTTAAGGCTATGATTTACCTTGGATTCATTTTGAGGTTCTGTGCTTATCCAGTAACTTCAGTACCGTTTATTACTATAGCAGAATCTTTGTCCCAAGCCAAATCATCGCATATATATTTTCTCCGGGTATTTATTCCGTTCTTCTGATCCCTTTGTTGTCTGGCCTTGCGTCAGTACCACACCGCTTTGATTACTGTAACTGTATTTTAAGTCTTGGTGTCAGTAGTTTAAGTTCATTAATTTTATTATTTTTGTTCAGGATTATTTTGGCTATTCTTTGCATTTCCATATAACTTTTACAAGAAGCTTGTCAATTTCCTAAAAAAGGAAAAAAACACTGCTGAGATTTTGATTGGAATTACATTCAATCTATAGATTAATTTGCAGATAATGACAACAATATTGAGTTTAACAATCCATATGTAAATCTTGTCAATTCATTTAGATCTTTATTTTCTCTTTGTTACTGCTACTTTAGAGGTCTTAACACATCTTTCATCAGATTTATCCCTAGATATTTGATTTTATTAATGGAAACAGCAGAAAAAACACAAAAAATGCTCAACATCATTAGTCTTAAAAGAAATGAAATTTTCAACGGAAACCCTAAAATATAGAAGACAGGAGCAATACCTTAAAAATGTGAAGCCAAGAAATCTATATCCAGCCAGAGTAGTCTTGCTTCTGGGATTCTCCCGTAAAGTTTCAGCTTTCCCAGATCTGCTGAGGCTGTTGCTCATCTGCTTTCCAAATTCATAAGTATATAGCTGTCATCTCCTCTCCTTTTTCTCTTTGGCCTTGTAGATTTATGCTTTTATTAAAACTCTGGTATTTTAGTGTGATTTTGGAAAGGATCTGTTTAAGTGGAATCACTTTAGTGTTTATAATGAAAAATTACTTAAGAGAATTTCTCTATGCACTGATATTTAGGTGCTATTTCCAGTGGCCAAATCACAGGTGCAGGTGGAGATTCAGTACTTTCTACGGTATGAAGTTATTACTTCAGGGATGAAATATGCTTTTTAATCTTCAGAATAAGCTTTCAGGATTTCTTCAGATCATACTGAGCTATAGATATAGACTGGTCAGTCATCATGACTTTGCTCTTTCTCAGACTTGATTTTCTTTACACTTGAGAGAAAGAAATTGGTGATATGGATTCAGATATATTTTTCCCCAACTTTTTCTTTCAAAAAGTTCAAATCTACAGAAAAGTTAAAGAGCAGTGCAGTGAGCATACATGTGTCCTTCATCTAGATTCATCAATTGTTAAGTTTGCCAATTTGCTTTCTCTCTCTCTGACATGTATGTGCATGTGAGAGAGACAAAACAATATATATATATTACACACATATAATATACAGAGATAAGGTGATATACATGCAATATATGTGTACATTTTATGTATAAATGTAGCAGTTGTTTTTTGCTAAACTGCATAAAATAAGTTGCAAACATAATGACACTTGCCCTCATAGGGCATAGTTTAAAATCGTTTCCAAACACCTCAACAAAACAAATTCCTAACATGATTGTGTCCAGAGTGGGTTAAAAAAAATCTATCAATTACTCTCTCCTGAGCTTAGCTTTAAAAGTAACCTCTAGTAAAAAGAAACCAAAACACAAAAACCCCTTTAATTTCTGGGACCTTGTTTTTTGTTTTAAATTTATTTATTTATTTATTTGATTTTGAACTGTGTTGGATTTTCATTGTTGCACACGGGCTTTTTCTAGTTGTGGCGAGCGAGGGCTACCCTTTGTTGCGGTGCGCAGGCTTCTTATTGCGGTGGCTTCTCTTGTTGCAGAGCACGGGCTCTAGGCACGTGGGTTTCAGTAGTTGTGGCACACAGGCTCAGTAGTTGTGGTGCACAGCCTTAGTTGCTCCGTGGCATGTGGGATCTTCCCAGACCAGGGCTCGAACTCGTGTCCCCTACATTGGCAGGCAGATTCTTAACCACTGCGCCACCAAGGAAGTAGCTGGGACATTGTTTAATCTGAGTATATGGAGCCATCTGACTTACCACTAAATAATTACTGCCATTCATAGTGACCTATAATTTTGTTGAAATTTTCCTATTTGGTAAAAACAAAGGTTAAGTAAAGAAGCTTAATGGATAGCTGAGACCCAGGCTCTTCACAACTGGACTGAAAAGATGCTCAGCTGAAGAGGGACAAATAATATATCCCTGTCAGTGATGCAAAACTGTTCTTTGTAGTAATTTTGAAATAGTATGTTTTATATTTTTTTAATTGTATAAATATATTTTTACTTAGCTAAAATATGGTGATCTAGGTTTGTGCCAGATGCCCATTAAATGATTAACAAATGTTGAAACTCTAAGAAACACTGAACAAAGATCATCAGATTGATAACTTGAAGAAAAAGAAAGCAAAGTTAAAGTAAAAGAAGAACTCTGCTTGAAAACAAGCCTCTCTTTTCCTGACCCCGGTGATGGAATGAGGGAAGCTGTTAATTGATAGGGAGGGAGCAAAGCCAGCTCCTGACTCAGTAGATAACAACCACTTAAAATATTACAAATTCAAATTCCCAGCTTTAGTTCTATTTAAAACTAAATGGGTCAAAACTGTAAATAACATGGCACTCAGAGGCTTATTGAGTTATAAAATTATTCTACCTCTTAAGTAATAGAAAATAAACTCCTGGGCTTCCCTGGTGGCGCAGTGGTTGAAAGTCCGCCTGCCGATGCAGGGACACGGGTTCGTGCCCTGGTCCGGGAGGATCCTGCGTGCCGTGGAGCAGCTAGGCCTGTGAGCCATGGCCGCTGAGCCTGTGCATCCAGAGCCAGTGCTCCGCAATGGGAGAGGCCACAACAGAGAGAGCCCCGCGTACCGCCTAAAAAAAAAAAAAAAAAAGAAAACTCCTGCTGTTTATCTGGAATGTACAAGGATTTGGGAGTTTGTAGTTATAAAAAGTTTATATATATAGTATTTCAATTACTAATTCTCAAAGAATTAAAATACTATACACTATATACTATTATACTATAAAATAAATATACTTAATGTGAAAATTATACTGAGCATACACTAATCTTTCTTTCATGATCCATAAGTTACCACCCTTAAAGCCAAGGGCATATTAACCATGAATTAATGTAAGACATAATCCTGAATTTAAAAATCTTTGTTCATAGTGTTATTTGCCTGGAGTTGTGACCTGTCCCAGCAGATTTTAACTTTGCGTGTGCGTCTCTTTTAGGAGGAGTACCACCGACGCAGCTTCATGGAGGTGCTCTCCCCCAACGTGTACAGCAGTAAGCTCTGGGAAACCTCTGGACACTGGCAGCATTACAGTGACAACATGTTCACCTTTGACATTGACAAGGACACTTTTGCCCTTAAGCCCATGAATTGTCCGGGGCACTGGTGAGTATTAAAAGTGAAGCAGATCTGTGCCTATAAACGCATAGCAGACTTCCTCACAATTAGTCTTTAATATTATTTTGCTTTTTGGAACTAAGTGATTCCTTTAATCTGAAGACTGGTGGTTAGAAATCATCTTTACCAAGTTATTTCATTCTGGAGAATAAATTTACTTTTTAAAATATGTTTGCTCTTTGACAGGTGTGGGATGGTAGCTGGAAACCATTTAGTATTTTGTGCTTCTCAGAGGATAATGTTACATATCAACTTTATAAATTATTGTAATATTTCTCTTCCTAATAGTAATACACTTCAAATATACATATTTGCAGAACATCTAGTTCTTACATACTATTTGGGTTGATTGTAACAAGAACAGTGAAGTCAAAATAAATGACTGGATTTCATTGATTCTAAGATGGCTTTACCCCTGAAATTGGGACACATCTTATAATTGGTATCTTAACATTATACCATAATTTAATTAATGGTTATTTTCTTTCTTAGTGATGTATAAAATAATGGTACATCTTACAATCAAGGTTGTCTTAGAGTCTGTGAAAGAATGTAATTATCATAAAGTTGCATGGTATGCAAATACAACCTTGTAAGAGTAGCAGATTTTACAACTGGAAGTGAACAGATACAATTCTCCACAAAAAAATATCCCAACTATTGTAGCTTTGTATCATCAACTACATAGTTTCAGGTAAATTTACTTTAGAAGGTAACTACTTAAAACAAACCTCTGAACATTGAAGAAAGCTCTTTGCCCTTTTCAGTAAAGAATGAAAGAAGTTCAACTTTATGATGACAGCATGTAAAAAATATATATTTATCTTTAATTTTCTAAAAACTTGTATGTAAATATTCTATAACCTCGTTTTAAAAACAGAAGGTGGGGCTTCCCTGGTGGCGCAGTGGTTGAGAGTCCGCCTGCCGATGCAGGGGACGCAGGTTCGTGCCCCAGTCCGGGAAGATCCCACATGCCGCAGAGCGGCTAGGCCTGTGAGCCATGGCCGCTGAGCCTGCGCGTCTGGATCCTGTGCTCTGCAACGGGAGAGGCCACAACAGTGAGAGGCCTGCGTACCGCAAAAAAATAAATAAATAAATAAAAAATAAAAACAGAAGATGGAGGCTAACCTTGTGCTTTGCATTCTCTAAAACACCTGTATTAACAACTTCTTAACTCAGTTTCCCATTGGGTACCAGTTGAAGCTGTGATTTCAATAGAATTAGAAGAAAGCTGAACACAAGTAGAGAATGTAATTTTGTATTTTCATGTCTCAGAACAAGGAAGAGCAGGACCACAGTGGCCTAGTGGTGATGGGATTTGGGAGCCAGGGGTGCTTCCTGCAGAAGAGAGGCCTTTCATTCAACAGAGAACATTAGCCGAGTGTTTCCAGTGCTGGGAGCTGGAAATGCAGAGGTGATTCAGACGCAATCCATTTCCCCCCGGAGCTCATGAGCAGATTGGGGAAGGAACAGATATATAGACAGTCAGTTATAAAAATAGCAAGACCAGTGTCAAAACTGTGGCAATTCCAGCTGTTCTTGGAGGCTGAGGCAAGCCTGACTAGCCCTTCTGGGGGAGTGTCCAGGGCTGCTTCACTTAAGAAGTAGCCTTTGAAATGGATTGTAAACGGTAAGTGGATATTCCCTGGGTGAATGAGAGTAGGGAACAGCATTCTGGAGAAGATAAGAGGGTTCTTTCTCAGAGTGTACAGTGATGTAAGTTCAAGGTTCACTAATTCATGGGAGAAGAATTTTTGTAAAATTGGTGATCTAAGAACCAGAATAAGGTGTTTACAAATCCTGAGACATTTAACTGTACCTTATTAACATCTAGATCATTACATAATCTTTTCCATGCTAAGGAAAAGCTGTGTGCCATTGTTTCTTTTCTAGTCTGATGTTTGCCCATCGTCCACGATCTTGGAGGGAAATGCCTCTTAGATTTGCTGACTTCGGAGCTCTTCACAGGAATGAGCCGTCAGGAACTTTACATGGCTTGACCCACGTCAGGCGCTTCCAGCAGGATGACGCTCACATCTTCTGCACTGTGGAGCAGGTAAACGGGGACACAGGGGAGGCGTGGTCAGCACAGGTCCGGTGTGCTACCTTGGACAGATCGCTGAGTCTTTCAGGGTCGCTGTGAAATGTGTTGTTCAGTCTAGTCTCTGAGGGCCCATCAGCTCCAACATTTTGTGATTCTCTAATTTGGGTCATAGATCAGTAATCTCATGACATGAAAAAGTTTTTTTCAAACATAATTTATTTTATTATAAAGGAACATGATTCTCTGAAAATTCGAAGTTCTGTTTGATGCTATTTAAAAATTTTTAACAATCACTGACAGAAATCAAAAGTAAAGACTGTTTTATTATTATACATTGGAACATAAATCACATTGTTGTTTATCTATTTTATCTATCTGTAAAGTAGTGTGTGTCTGTTAATCCTGAACTCCTAATTTATTCTCCCCCTTCCCTTTCCCCTTTGGTAACCATAAGTTATTTTCTATGTCTGTGAGTCTGTTTCTGTTTTGTAAGTAAGTTCATTTGTATCATTTTTTAGATTCCACATATAAATGATATCATGATTTTTGTCTTTATCTGACTTACTTCACTTAGTATGATAAACTCTAGGTTCATCAATGTTGCTGCAAATAGCAATACTTCCTTCTCTTTTATAGCTGGGTACTATTCTATTGTGTGTGTGTGTGTGTGTGTGTGTGTGTGTATATATATATATATGTATACACACACACACACACACACACCACATCTTCTTTATCCATTCATCTGTCCATGGATACATATGTTGCTTACATGCCTTGGCTGTTGTAAATAGTGCTGCTGTGAACATTGGGGTGCATGTATCTTTTGGAATTAGAGTTTTCATCTTTTCTGGATATTTGTCCAGGAGTGGGATTGCTGAATCATATGGCAACTCTATTTTTAGCTTTTTAAGGAAGCTTCATACTGTTCTCCATAGTGACTGCACCAGTTTACATTCCTGCCAATGGTTTAGGAGGCTTCCATTTTCTCCACACCCTCTCTAGCACTTATTATTTTGTTGACTTCTTGATGATGGCCATTCTGACTGGTGTGAGGTGATACCTCATTGTAGTTTTGATTTTCATTTCTCTAATAATTAGTGATGTTGAGCATCTTTTCGTGTGCCTGCTGGCCATCTGTATGTCTTCTTTGGAGAAATGTCTATTTAGGTCTTCTGCCACTTTTTGATTAGGTTGTTTGTTTTTCTTGACATGAAATTTATTATTATTTTTTTAAGTTTCCTCCAATTTTATTAACTTAAGCACATTAAGTGGACTGTTTTAAGGGGGTTGGTGGAATTTTGGATGTGTTTCTTTTTCAGTATTGCCTAGAAGTTAGTGTTTACTTTTTCAGGTTTTCATGTTAATTCAAATTAAAATTGTCTTGCAAAGGACCACTATCAAATGGTTTGACCTAATAGACAGTTATAGAACCCTCCAATCAATAACAGCAGAGTACACATTCTTTGAAAGTGCACACAGAACATTTACCAAGGTAGACCATATTCTGGGCCATAAAATGAGTCTCAGTAAATTTAAAGGAATTCAATTCGTACCAAATATGTTCTCTGGCCACAATGAAATTGAAGTAGAAATCAATAACAGAAAGCTATCTGGAAAATCTCCAAATATTTGGAAGGTGAATCATACACTTCTAAATAACCCATGTGTCAAATAAGAAATCAAAGGGAAATTAGAAAATATTGTCCAGTTAACCCTTGAACAACACAACAATATAAATAAAAACCAAAGGCTGGTTCTCCTAGAAGATCAATAAAATTCATAAACCTTTAGTTTTGTTGGAGAAAAAAGAGAAGATACTAATTAAAAACGTTAGGACTGGGGACTTCCCTGGTGGTCCAGTGGTTAGGATTCTGCACTCTCACTGCATGGGGCCTGGGTTTGATCCCTGGTCGGGGAACTAAGATCCCACAAGCTGCATGGCCCAGCCGAAAAAAAGGAAAGAAAAAGAAAAACATATTAGGACTGATAGAAGTGACATTACTACAGACCCTATAGATATTAAAAGGGTAATAAGGCAATATTATGAACAAGCTTATGCCAGTAAATTGGACAAATTAGATGAAATGGACAAATTCTTTGAAAAACACAAACTACCAAACTTTACTCAAGGAGAAATAGATAATCTGAGTAGCCCTGTGTTTATTAAAGAAATTGAATTGATAGTTAACAACATTTCCACAAAGAAAACTCCAGGCCCAGAAGGAATCACTAGTGAATTCTACCAAACACTTAAAGAAGAAATCATACCAATTCTACTCATCCCTGCCAGGCATTAACAGGGATCTCCCTGCACCCACCCCGTAATGTCAATGGAGACTAAGTGGGAGCCTTTACTTCCACCCTCACCTGGCAGTCACAAGGTGCCTCTTCCACTTCCTGCTTGAGTGGAGAGACAAAACTTCTACCACCACTCCATGGTAATGAGGCCGTGCACCCTGGAGGTTGCTAAAGGCCACATGAGGAGCAGTGCCAAGATACCCCTGCCTCTCCCAGCTGAGGTGTTATCAGAGGAAATCTACTAAGGTGCAGAACTCCTACTTACCCAGCAGTAATGAGGAGCCTCTGCCTCCCTTGCAGTCCCCAGTGGGAAACCCAGACATCTGCTCCTACTTTGCAATAACCAGGCAGTACTGCTCCCTCCCTGTTGGAGCAGAGTCAGTGGAAGCCAGCTAAAATGAAGAGTTTAAATAAAATCCAAAGTCTTATAACATAATATCCAAAATATCTAGATTTCAGAAATCAAAAATCAATCATCACATCAAGAACAAGGAAAATCTCAACTTGAATGACAAAGGGCAGTGTAGGAGCACTGATGTGGACATGGCAGGGATATTAGAATTATCTGATGAGGATCTTAAAGAAACCATCATAAAAATGCTTTAACAAGCACATTTAGAAAAAATGAAAAAATAGTTTCAGGAAATAGAAGATATAAAGAAGAACCAAATGGAAATTTTAGAACTGAAAAATGTAATAACCAAAATATTCAGTGGATGGATTCCTGAGCAGAATGGAGGAGACAGAGAAAAGAATCAGTGAACTTGAAGACACCAGTAGAAATGACACTATGTGAAAAACAGAAAAGAGACTGAAAGAAAAATGAACAGAACCTCAGAGACCAGTGGGACTATAACAGAATGCCTAATATTTATGTCACCAACGTTCTGGAATAGTTCTGGAAATAGTTCTGGAAATGTAGGATGGAGGTGAAAAAGTACTCAAAGAGGTAATGGCTGAAAACTGGCCAAATTTGGCAAAAAACATAAGCTTACAGATTCAAGTAGCTGAGAAAGTCCACACAGGATAAACCCAAAGAAATTCACACCAAGACACGTTATAGCCAAACTTCTGAAAGCTAAAGAAAAAGAAAAAAATTTGAAAGCAGTGAGAAAGAAATGATACCTTACCATTAAGGAAAAAAATATTTTTTTAAAAAAACAACAGTTTTCTTATCAAAAACAAAACAAAACAGAGGCCAGAAGGAAGCGGCACAGCATTTTCCAAATGCTGAAATAACTGTTAACCCAAAATTCTATATCCAGAGAAAATGTCTTCATGGAATGAAGGTGAAATCAAGACATTAGACCTACCTTAGAAGAATGGCTATAGGAATTTCTCTGAAGAGAAAGGAAATGATAAAAGGAAGAGTCTTGTAATGTTAGGAAGAAAGAAAGAACAACTGTAAAAGTAAAACATGGTTAAATACAATAAATATTCCTTTTCCTTTTCCTTTCTCTCAGAGTTTTCAGAGTTGTGAAAAACTCACAGTTTTCTGAGTTGTGTTTGACGGTTGAAGCAAAAATTATATCACCACTGGGGAAACCTGAGTAAATGGTACAACGGTTTTATTTCTTACAAATGCATGTGAATCTCAAAAAGTTAAACTTTAAAAAATGGGCAAAAAGATTTGACCATTCAAATGGTCGAAGATACATATCTAAGGAGATACACAGATGGCAAAGAAGGACATGAATAAGGGGTGCAAGGTGATCAGTCACTAAGGAGATGAAGATTGAAACCATGAGGAGTTGCCTCTACACCAACTAGAATGGTTCAGATGTAAAAGGCTGACTCTGACACGTGTTGGGAGTGTGGAGGGGATGGACTTCTCACTCACTGGTTGTGGAAATGGAAGACAGCACAGTCACTTTGGAAACCAGTTTGGCAGTTTCTTAAAAAGTGAAGCAGAGACTTCCCTGGTGGCGCAGTGGTTAAGACTCCACGCTTCCAAAGCAGGGGGCACGTGTTCGATCCCTGGTCAGGGAACTGTATCCCATATGCATGCCGCAACTAAAGATCCCGCACACCCCAACGAAGATCACACATGCAGCAACGCAGGTCACACATGCAGCAACGAAGATCCTGTGCGCCGCAACTAAGACCCAGCACAGCCAAATAAGTAAATAAATAATTTTTTTCTTTAAAGCACAAACCTACCATATGTCCCAGCCATCTTACCACTCCTTTTCCTTTTCCAAGAGAAAAAGAAAGTACATGTCCATACAAAGACTTGTCCACACGTGTTCATAGCAACTTTATTTGAAATAGCCGAAATATAGAAACAGCCCAATAACAGGTGAGTGTATAAAGGAACAGTGGTATATCCATACAGTGGAAAACCACTCAGCAAGAAAAAAGAATGACCTATTATTGATGCACACAACAGTATGAATGAATCTTGAAATAATTCTACTGAGTGGAAAAAGCCAGACAGAAAAAAGAGCAAGGGCTGCATGATTCCACTGATGAAAATCCCAAAACCTAATCCCTGGTGACATGCAGATCCTTACTTGTCCCCTCTCTCTACGTCTCTGTTTTTGCTGCCCCATCTCGTCTGCATTTAGATGTGCTTGTCTTTCTCCCTGTTAAGGATGCTGTCTCTCAGCCTCCCAGCCCGGGCCCTGCTTTTCTCACCCTGCGCTCTCTGGCATTGGTCCCTCTCCTAACCTCTGCTGGGTCTCAGCTGTCCCCCGTGAGCTCCAAGCCCTGCAGGGGCTGGGGGACATGTCTGCTTGGCCATCACAAACACCCTCTCATTGGCCAGACCCAGCGTCGGCCCCTCTTCTGCCTTTCACACCACATCCTCCTCCTCTCAGCGATGCACCAGCACCCTCTCCACGGCCCAGGCCAGGAACCCAGGTGTCCTTTGGTTTTCACTTCTCATGTCTAGTTTATCACAAGCCCTATTCACTCTTCTTAAATATATTATTCTTGAATAAGTTCATTCATTCCTGAATTCCCAGCATCCAGCACAGTGCTGACAATGTAGGCAATTACTATCTGTTAGTGAACGAAAGGACAGGTATCCTGCAAACGCCTCTGATTCCCTGCATTCCAGCCGCTTCTGTTTCAAGCTGCCATCCTCTTGCTCCTGAAGGATCCCAACAGCTTCCTAATGGGCTGCTCTTCTCGTCTTGCCAGTCTTTTTCCCGTACTTCAAACAATCACATTGAACTGTGTTAGTCCCCTGCTGAAACCTCCACTGGTTCTCCATTGCTCTCAGGCTAAAAAGTGCAGACATTACCCTGGCTTTGAAAGCACTGCATTTTCTCTGGCCCCGGCCTGCCTCTATCCTGACTGTCTGCCATGCTCCCTCTGTGCCGTCTGTCCTGTCACGTGCAGCTTCCCACAGCTGTCCTGCCCTGGCCCACTCCTCCATCCTGTGGGTCTTCACCCTCAGTGTTTCCTCTGCTCCGGGAGCTCCTGCCCTGCCTCCGTGGAGAACGCTTAACCTCTCCTCTGGCTGCAGCTTGGCCACCACTTCCTCTGGACAGCCGCCCTTCCTCCTGTGTGGCATTGTGCACGGAGAGGTACCCTCGCCTGGGTCTTCACCCAGCCCTGCGCTGGACCATAGGGGCCTCCAGCAGCCTGTGTGCATTGGCACCTGGCGGGCGTCCCGTGAATATTTGAGTGAGGAAAAGACAACAACCCGAACAGTGCTACTGACTATAGTAAAACCACGCTTTATTTCTATCTGACAGGAAGAATGTTTTTTAATGCCATAAATAGGTTTAAATTTGGTGTTATTTAAGGTTTTTCATTTGCTCTGATTTCAGATTGAAGAAGAAATAAAAGGGTGTTTGCAGTTTTTGCAATCCGTTTACTCAACATTTGGCTTCTCCTTTCAATTAAATTTGTCAACAAGACCTGAAAACTTTCTAGGGGAGGTTGAGATATGGGATGAAGCTGAAAAGGTAGGGAGAAACATAGTGTTACCCTTCATTTTTGTGAATATGGAAAGTACCTTGCATGAGGATGCGATGCTTTGCAATGGAAATTTAAAATTGGAAGTTCTGGGATAAACGTGCCCATTGTAGAATTTTGTTAATCCAGTTTTCTTCAAAACAATGCTAAGAGCAGTACCTTATATTTGCTTCACACCTTAGTTTATACCAGGTTTTCATTTATACTCTTTTCAGTGCTGGTCACTAATAACCAATTTCATAAGCTTTTAAAGAAGTTCTCTGGCTCCTTCTTCAGCAGCTCTGGTTTGGCCTCTGCCACTGGAACTGATGTACGTCCATCAGCTCCTTGGAGCTGGATTAACCTCAAACCTCTCTTGGGGGCTTCCCTGGTGGCGCAGTGTTTACGAACCCGCCTGCCAGTGCAGGGGACATGCGTCCGAACCCTGGTCCGGGAAGATCCCACATGCCACGGAGCAACTAAGCCCATGCAGCACAACTACTGAAGCCCACACACCTAGAGCCCATGAGCCACAACTACTGAAGCCCGTGTGCCTAGAGCCCGTGCTCCACAACAAGAGAAGCCACCACAATTAGAAGCCCACGCACCGCAATGAAGAGTAGCCCCTGCTCACCACAGCTAGAGAAAGCCCTTGTGCAGCAACGAAGACCCAATGAAACAATAAATAAATAAATAAATAAATAAATAATTAAAAAAAAAAACCTCTCTTGGGTCCCACTTTCCCAGAGTTGCAGTGAGTCATTAGATCCTTAAGAACATTCCAGCCCCTCCCACATAAGCACAAGCAAACTGATGTGTCCGAAACCCAGCACATCCCACAGTCTAGACCCTAGTGCTCTTGGGAGCCAGAGACCTGGCATGCGTGGGGCAGGACAGACAGCAGGGAGAAGAGGTGCCGGGTAGTGTCCCCGGGCCAGTCCTGGGAGCGGCAGTTCCAGCACTGCCCAGACGTCCCCTCTCCCCAGACCTCGTGTCAACCGGAAGCTTTCTTGGCCTCGGCCCCTCCCATCAGGCCTTCCTATCCCGGTGTCCCCAGGGAGAGGACAGAGCAGTGGACGCAGTGACCTCTGCTGTATGCTCTTCCCCCAAACCTGGCCTTTCTTTTGCTTTTAATTCCCTGGGAGTCCCTACAATCGCTGTTACCTGCTGTAGCAGGGCCTTGTTTTGTCTGAGAACATGGTTTCACAGTCTCTTCTCCCTTCAGAAACAAAGTCGGGGGAGGGCAGCTCCAGCTTGTGAAGTGCATCTGTGCAGGTGGCCTTCCCAGCCCTGAGCACAAGGGAAGCCTCTGCAGGAGGGTTGGGTCCCTGAGGGACCCCCTGGGGTCTGGCCAGGAGCAGCTCCTGACCTGCTCTGATTGAGGCCCTGGAGGAGGCTTTCTGGGTGATGCTGGCCTGGCCCAGGACACCACCACTGCTTTCCTTCCCTGTCGGGCGCTTCACTCCCAAATGTCACCCCCCTCACGGCTCCAGTGCGCTGGGGTGATGACAGGAGTCTGGCTGCTGTTCTGACATTCTTCTGGCCAGGGCCTTAGGGATGCCTGGGTGCTTCCCAGAGTAGCCATTTTCACAGGGAGTGGCCAGAAGACTCAAAGAGCCCTATCACTAATACTCGTGTGCACGCCCCGTCACCGTCAGTGTGGAGCGGCCTCACTGTGAGCTAACTTAGGTGACTTTACGTGGCTTAGTCTGGAGACCAGAGTGGGCCTCACGCTTCCACAGCCTCTGTGTCCCAAGGGGCCCTGCCCACCAGCTGCAGGCACAGAGATGGGGGAGAAGCAAGAGCAAGTGCTAGGCCTGTCCCCCGGTCTTCTGAGCACAGAGTGCACGAGGAACAAGGCCCCAGCTTTCTTGCCTTTTATGGTGTGGAGGCGCCTCCTGAAAGGAGCTAGAGAGAGTAGGGCAGAGGGAGCCTGCACGGCGGAAGTGCCCAAAGTACCCCTCTATCACTTACCTGGAATTCAGTGGAACAGTTTAGTAAGTTATCTTTTTTCTCCCCCAGTTAAAATGTGTATGTTTCTTGAGAGTAAGTACCATCTTAATTTTCTTTACGTAGTCGTTGCTCGGTAGTTTATTGAATGTAGAAGAGGTTCAATAAGTATATGGTGATTAAGTGTAAGTAATGTTCTCTTCTTATTAAAAAAATAGCAACTACAGAATAGCTTGATGGAATTTGGGAAACCATGGAAGATGAACCCGGGAGATGGAGCATTTTATGGTCCTAAAGTAAGTAGGCCATATGCTTCAAAAAAAGTAGAATTTAACAGAAAAATAAAACATGTCTCTAAGAAAACATCATTTAATTTACAGATTGATATAAAAATCAAGGATGCTATTGGCAGATACCATCAGTGTGCTACAATTCAGCTGGACTTCCAACTGCCTGTAAGATTTAATCTTACATATGTTAGGTGAGTGATTGAATGTGATAAATAATGTAGGACTCATATCTTAATTATTGTCATTTGAGCATTAGCAGTACAGAAACAAGTGTCAGTGAATGTCTGTCTGTGTGCAAGATACTCAGTATGTATTTGTTTACCTGCTTGTAATCTAGTTGGAGGTCAGCTTTAGTTTTCTGGTTAGAGCTATGAACAAAGGACGTGGAAACATGACCCAAACAGAGAAATCTCCCTGAGGCAGAGGGGGAGACTTCATAAAGGGCTGACCCTGGGTCTATGTCTTAAGGATGGTATTTACCAGGGAAAGCAGAGGAAAAAAGGCAGTTTCATCACTGCAAACCAACAACTCCTTTAAAAATTTTTTTCTTAACTCACAGTAAAGTTGACTTTGTGTGTATATGTGTGTGTGTGTGTACAGTTCTGTAAGTTTTAAACATCGTCTAGAGTGGTGTGCCCACCACCACGATTGTGATTCCATCAGGCAAGCAAATTCCTGTGCTGTTCCTTTACAGTCACACTCTCCTCCCACCCCAGCCCTGGGCAGCCACTGACCTCCTCTCCATCACTTTCCCAGAATTCCACAGAAGTGGGATCATACTGTATATCACCTTTTGAGGGTGGCTCTTCCTGTCAAGGGTGTGCATGGCATCAATGTGACTTGTCAGCAGTGATGTAACCTCCATCACTTGGTTAAAATAAAGTTTGCCAGATTTCCCCACTGCAGTTACTGTTAATTCCCTTTCCATAATCTGTTTTTTGGAATTGAGATTTTCCTGGTGATGAATATGCTGAGTAGGTTTGAATTGCATCCCAGACATTGTTAATATTATATTGTGAGATGCTGGGTCTTGTTTAAATCCTAAGGGGATTGTTGACTTTTTAGCAGTCATTCTGCCTGGGCAGGTTCAGGCTGTAATTTCTAACCCGCCTTCTGTGGTTCCAGCGTCAGCTCAGTTTTCTGAGCCTATACAGTCGACCCTCTGTATCCATATCTGTATCCGTATCTGTGAAGCCCATGGATATGGAGGGCCGACTGGGCTCACTGTACCAGCCATTGTATATAAGCGATATGAGCGTCTGTGGATCTTGGCCTCAGCGAGGCCTTCTGTCCTGTGTGCACCACCCAGGGGCAAAGTCCCACAGTCCAATTCTCAAGCCTTTTATGTGCTGTTAGGGTCGGATCCAAGCATGTGCGATGAGAGGTGAGGCCAGCGAGCTCATACACCCCTTTATGGGGCAGCTCTTCTGTGCCCCCTGCTCTCTGTATTTTCCTGACACTTTTTAGTTCCCTGAAGTCCCTTTCTGTAGTCCTGTGGCCAGAACGCTGGGCTTTAGCTTCTCTGCTCCGCATGCTGTTTCCAGGGCTATCTGTTTCAGAGACCAGGCATCAGGAGGCCATCCAGAGAGAGAGAGCACAGGGATTCATGTACGCTTGGGATCACAGCTGTTCGGGTTGGAGAGAAGGATCCCCTTCCTTGGAGTTTTAGGTGCCTGTTTAGTCTCTGTGCCACTGTGGGAATGCTGGGGGCTGGAGGAAGAGAGGAGAAAAAAGAAGCAAAAGAAAACTCCAGGATGTCCCCCACCCCCACTTTTTCTGAAACTTAGCAGTTATTTTCTGGCTCTTGGCCAGAAAGTGAGGATTTCTCTTGAAGCTTTTTCTGTCTGCACCTGGTATGTATGCTTGCTTGTGGGCTGTCTCTGAGTCCAGGCCACACAAACTGGAAGACAAAATTACAAAAAACTAAGTGCAGTTTGGTGGCACTTCAGATTCTGGTCTTCTTCGGCAATCCCCCGGCACCAGTCACTCCTCCCAGCCCTCGGGTGGCTGTTCTTCATGTTCTCTCCAGGGTCCACGTCTGCGTTCAGAGAGAGAGTCAGGTGTGGCATGCTTACTTCATTCTGCCTGGAAGCAGCTTCTTTTTAAAGACCCTTCCACTGACTTGAATTAGACAAAAATCACAACATCATTTCTTTAAACTCTCCCCTTCTCACCATGTCCTGTTTTAGACATGTGGTGTTGGTTAGATAATGTGTTGAGATCTCTTTCACTCAAGGTTATTAATTTAAAAAGGAAAAATTATTGGCATATTTTAAGTCTAATAATTTTTAATAGAATATTTTCCTAATAAGATTCTTATAATAAATGAACAACCACCAATTTCGCAGAGTGTAGGATTTTATGCAGTGATCTCAATTTATGTTCAACCAACAAAAATTTTATTTCGGATTCTCCAACTTGTGTTTTGATTAATGGTTATAGAGCTACACTGAGAGTTACATCCTGTGAGAAGGTAAAGAGCTGAAGAATAGTTGAAGTGTTCATACAAGGAATTACATCAGGACATGAGAATAATAAAAATTCTCAAAGGTTAAAGGGGAAAGCACGGAACTTTCAAGAATAAATTCAGGCCTTTTGGAAAAGATGGTGTCTTAAGTTCATATTTGCAAAATCATCTTTCCCCAGTAACCTACCAAAATGAACAAAAGGAATTAGGTGTAGGGGGACTTTATGCAAAAATGACCCAACTAGTGCAACAAAATTTGAACACTACTAGCCATCCAAGGGGGATGTGGAGGAGCAGTAGATCAGGCAAGCCATCCACCCATCCATCCATCTACCCATCCACCCATCCATCCATCTACCCATCCACCCATCCATCCACCCACCCATCCACCCATCCATCCACCCACCCATCCACCCACCCACCCACCGATCCACCCACCCATCCACCCATCCATCCTTCCATCCATCCACCCATCCACCCACCCATCCACCCATCCACCCACCCACCTACCCATCCACCCATCCACCCACCCATCCACCCATCCATCCGTCTACCCATCCACCCATCCATCCACCCACCCATCCACCCACCCACCCACCGATCCACCCACCCATCCACCCATCCATCCTTCCATCCATCCACCCATCCACCCACCCATCCACCCATCCACCCACCCACCTACCCATCCACCCATCCACCCACCCATCCACCCATCCATCCACCCACCCATCCACCCACCCATCCACCCATCCACCCATCCACCCATCCACCCATCCATCCATCCATCCATCCATCCATCCATCCACCCATCCACCCATCCATCCACCCATCCATCCATCCACCCACCACCCACCCATCCACCCATCCACCCATCCATCCGTCCACCCATCCACCCTTCCATCCATCCACCCATCCACCCACCCATCCACCCATCCTTCCACCCATCCGTCCACCCATCCACCCATCCACTCATCCACCCACCCATCCACCCACCCATCTACCCATCCGTCCACCCATCCACCCATCCATCCATCCACCCTTCCACCCACCCATCCACCCATCCTTCCACCCATCCATCCACCCATCCATCCATCCACCCATCCACCCTTCCATCCATCCACCCATCCACCCACCCACCCACCCATCCATCCATCTATCCACCCATCCACCCATCCATCCACCCATCCACCCATCCACCCATCAACCCACCCATCCACCCATCCATCCATCCATCCATCCACCTACCCATCCACCCATCCATCCATCCATCCATCCACCTACCCACCCACCCATCCATCCATCCATCCACCCACCCATCCACCCATCTATCCACCCATCCATCCACCCATTCACCCACCCACCCATCCATCCACCCACCCACCCATCCATCCACCCACCCACCCACCCACCCACCCATCCATCCACCCATCCACCCATCCATCCATCCATCCATCCAGCCATCCATCCATCCATCCATCGTCCTAGGTGTTGTGTGGACAGTGGGGACTGGAAAGCAGAAGTGGAAGCAGTGGTCTGTAGGCCAGGTAAGAGATGATGACAGAACATGGTGGCAGTGATACATAGAGATGAGAAAAGTGGAGGTATTTGGGGTATATTTTGGAGGTAGAACCAATGCGATCTGTTTGTGGCTTAGATATGAGGGGAGAAGAGGGCAGGAGCAGCGAGTTCATCACCTTGATCAAGTAAGTTTTTTACCCAAGAAAGCAGGGGTGGTTTTGGACTTCCCTGGTGGTCCAGTGCTTAAGACTCCACACTCCCAATGCAGGGGGCCTGGGTTTGATCCCTGGTCAGGAAATTAGATCCCGCATGCTGCAACTAAAGATTCCACATGCCGCCAGGAAGATCCCGCACACAGCAACCTCAGCTAAGACCTAGGTGCAGCCAAATAAATAAATATTAAAAAAAAAAAAAAAGAAAGCAGGGGTAGTTTAACATTATGAAGTGTATTGTCACCCATTACCTTCAACAGCGCTGAAAGGCATTGGATAAACTGTAACATTCATTCCTGTGAGAGGAACAAAAATAAATTTTCCTGTAATGGTAAGGAGTATTTATTAGAAAACAACAATAACATCTGTACTTAGTTGAGAAGAAGGTGACTAGCCTATTTGTACTCTTACTCACATTGTTCTGGGATACGTAGACATATTGAAATAAAGAGCCAAATTTTCATTGTATGTAGATGCTAAGATGTCTAGAAATCCAATAGAATCAGATGGAGAAAAATTAAAACTGATAATAAAGTAAGGTACCTAGCAATAAGGTCAAAATGCAAACATCAATTTGCTTTCATATATATTAGCGACAACCTGCTAAGAAGTGCAATGGAAAAAAAATTTCAGAAACAGTAACAGCAACAATAACAAAAACCAAGCAGAGGGGCTTCCCCAGTGGTGCAGTGGTTAAGAATCCTCCTGCCAATGCAGGGGCCTGGGAAGATCCCACATGCAGCGAAGCAGCTAATCCTGTGTGCCACAACTATTGAGCCTGTGTGCCACAACTACTGAAGCCCACGTGCCTAGAGCCTGTGCTCCGCAACAAGAGAAGCCACCACAATGAGAAGCCTGCGCACCTCAATGAAGAGTAGCCCATGCTCGCCACAACTAGAGAAAGCCCGCGCACAGCAATGAAGACACAACACAGCCAAAAATAAATAAATAAAATAAATTAAAAAAAAAAACACAAGCAAAATATCTAGGAATAAACTTAACAAGGAATATAAATATATAATATTTATTTGAAATATATACCATAAAACTTTATCAAAGGCAAGAAAAAACAGTTGTTTAAATGAAGATTCACACCACTGTTGGACTGGGAAGAATCAATATTGTGAAGATACGAATTCTCTTCAAATGTATCTCTAAATCTAATGTAATTCCAACTAAATCCACGAGGATTGTTTGGGGGAACTTGTCATTAATTCTAATGTTTACCTGAAAGTATAGATGTGTAAGCATAGTTTAGGTCACTCTTTGCCCTTCTTAAGACTAGACCTGATTTTAATTCTTTTAAAATAAATGATGGGACAGAAATTTCTGGTACCCAGGGGCCTGTGAAAGGATCATGCTGCTTCTCTTTCATTCCCTACACAGGCAACATTATGCGACATTCAGGAATATACCATGCTGTTTCCAGTTTGTAGAATGAATTATTTCTTCACATATCTGAGCAGGACTGGACTCAGGTCCCCCAGCCCCACCCCAAAGCTTCTGTAGGATTGACAGAGGATTTGGCCTGCAGTCAGTCTGCCGTGGCTTTTAGCAGAAATGATTGGCAATGACGATGTCCAATGAAAACTCTTTTGAAGTGAGTTTAATGAATGAGTCTCTGTTTTTATTTGTCTGTTTGCCCTGTGTGTATATGTGTTTTAGTAGTAAATAGCTGGTACAACGTTTAGATAAAAATTTGTCCTAAGAACTTTGTATGCATCACATATTATTACATTTGTTGCAGTAATGTGAAATTTATCTTTCTGGGAAAAGTGTGCACAGATCTTGGAGTGCCTGACTTTATTACAATTAACAGTTGTAATTTGCTTTTTACATCTTTTTTTGAAAGGGAGGAGAGAATTCTCAAATGTAAGGAGAATGTCATGAAGGTTTCAGGTCTGTAAACGGAATTTGACCAGTGGACTTCTGGAACAAGTATCAGGAACATTTTGAAATATATCTGTAGTATGGGGGCATAGTGTTTACAATATGGCAGTGTGTTTACAGTGGATGGTGTCAGGAATGGGTGCATTTGGACCAAACCAGGTTGGCTGTGAGTTGACATTTGCTGATGCTGAGAAAGGGTTATGTGGGAGTTCATTATACTATTCTCTCTACTTTTGTATATGTTTTCAATATTCTCTAATAACTACTAACTAACTAACTAAGGTTGGTAAATTTTTTGCCAGCCACCGTGGTCATACCATTAACCCAAACTAATAGAATACCAACATATTCTATTACAGACTACAGAAACCCATTTTCTTTATTTTTGCAATGTCTTTGATAATTGTTCAATAAATTAGTGGTGAAGTAAGCCATAGTTCAAAATAAAGTTAATTTAAAAAATATGATTTGTAAAATTGCCTCTCAATATGAGTAAACTGGTAGTTTCGAATAAAACTGGTAGTTTAGAATAATCAGTAGATTTGTAATAGAGATAGTGATCTAATATCATGTTGCTTTTTCCTAGATGATATATTTTACTTCCCTTTGGTTTATAAAAGATACCATAGGGCTTCCCTGGTGGCGCAGTGGTTAAGAATCCACCTGCCAATGCAGGGGACACGGGTTCAAGCCCTGGTCCGGGAAGATCCTACATGCCGCGGAGCAACTAAGCCTGTGCGCCACAACTACTGAAGCCTGAGCGCTTAGAGCTCATGCTCTGCAACAAGAGAAGCCACCACAATGAGAAGCCCGTGCACCGCAACGAAGAGTAGCCCCCACTCGCTGCAACTAGAGAAAGCCCACATGCAGCAACAAAGACCTAATGCAGCCAAAAATAAATAAATTTTAAAAATACTAAACTATTTAAAAAAATAAGAAACATAATGCAAAATCTCTTTAAAAAAATAAAAGATACCATAATTTGAAAGAAAAAAACCTTTATTTCTAATTAATGGCACATTTATGTTTAAAGATAATTTATGAGTAATCTATTGTTTTACCTAGTTTGGGAAAATACCTTTTAAATATAAGGTAAGAAGATAAAGTTATTTATGAATCTTAAGAGAATAATTAAATGTATAATTTTCATTTTTTTAGTAAGGATGGGGATGATAAGAAGAACCCTGTGATCATTCATCGAGCCATTTTGGGGTCAGTGGAAAGAATGATAGCCATTCTCTCAGAAAACTATGGAGGAAAATGGTAAGTGATATGGAAAAGAAAAGCTATATGTCTACTGTTCTTAGAAATCATGTCTAAAAGATGAAATTAATATGAAAAAATTGGTGGCTCTTGCCTTATAATTAGCAAGTATCCAAACAGCAAATAAAAATTTTTGTGGCATCAGCCAGACCAGAAAACAAAATGAAAACAAAGGCAGCGTGGCATAACACTACCATTTACCTTTTTGGGATCGCAGTAAAAGTAAAGAGTAATGTTTTCACCTGTGTCAAACAAACCCCTCAAAGATCTAGCCGCTGGAACATATATGGCCCACACTCTCAGGGCACCATCTCTAGCTGTACTGCCCTCCTTCCTTCCGCTATGCTGTTGACCTCACAGCCCCGTGACCACAGACTTAGGAGGAAACATGTAAGCCTGGTTCACACATGGCCCCAAAGCCAAAGAGTACCGCTGCAGTGGCATCCCCCTCCAGGGATGGAGGGGGAAGGTGAATGCCCTAAGTGCAGGCTTTTGAGTGGTACGTCTGGTCACCGTCTGTGCCCAGAGGGAAAAGTGGCCAGATGTGGGTTACATTGATGCGTGGGATCTGGTTATTGCTTTGGCCACAGGGTCAGAGACTTAAGAGATAATTAGGTTGGAAACCAGATGACAAGTAGATTTGGTATGTGGATGGTCGCTCAGAATGGGCCATGGGGATGGTATTGCCCGAGTCTGTGTCTGTCCCTTAGATTTTATTTGCAATCCTAGAGAAGTATACTGAGGTGTCATGGGGGTGTCCAATCTATTACAGGTACAGAGAATCCAAAACTGTAGATATGAATATGTGTGTGTGTGAATTAACATGTTTATATTTCTCTCCAGTTGATTCTGTTGTAAATAGTTAACATAGTGAGAGATGGTGGGTTTCGCAAGAGAGCAGTAGAACTAGGGGATCAGGAGATGGTGTGGGCACACCTCCCTGTGGAGACACAGTACCACCCTCCACAGTTTACACAGCAAGCCTTTGGACACCTACCAAGTTGTGGTGGAAATCTCCCTGAGAAATAAAAATAGAAATGTTTAAAATGTGGCTCTCTTGAGTTGGTAGGGCTGAAGCAGGGGTGAGAACAGAGCTCAAAAAGATACATTTACTTTTCATTTTATAATCTGTATTTCATCATGTATATAATTACATTTGTCACATGTATTATTTTGCTTTTGTAATTTAAGAATAAGTATGTAAAAACATATATGCACGAAGTGCCATCTGGTAATAGTCCCCGTGCATTTCCTTCCACCTTCAAACTAAACATGCTGAAGAAAAAGGCAAACATTTCCCACATCAAACATTGCTTATACCCACCTTTCCATCTTTTAGAACATTTTCATTTTGAGGTAACTGTAGAATCATTTACAAAGAGGTCCAGCACACCTTTTACCAGTTTTCCCCAATGGTAACATCTTGCAGAACTGTGTACAACATAACTGGGGAGTGACAATCCACCAACCTCATTCAGGTCTTGCATTTGTGCACACGTTGTAGATTCGTGTACCCGCCAGTCAAGGTACAGGACAGTTCCATTACTTATAAGGATCCCTCATGCTGCCGTTTATTTTATGGCCACACACCTCCTACCCCATCCCTGTCACCATCCTCCGGCAGCCACTCATCTGGTCTCCATCTTCATAATTTTGTCATTTCCATAATGTTACATAAATGGAATCACAGCGTGCAGCCGTTGGAGACTGACTTTTTTCACTCCTTGGATGGAGTTGCCTTGAGATGCATCTGAGGCATCTCAGGTACCAGTCGTTGGCTCCCTTGCACTACTGATGGTGTTCTGTAGTGTGATGCACAGTTTGAGCATTCACTCGCTGAAGGGCATTTCGGATATTTCCAGTTTGGGGCTATTATACGTAAAGCTGCTATAAATGTTAGTGTGCAGGTTTTTGTGTGAACATGTTTCCATTTCTCTGGGATAAATACCCAGGAGAGCGGTTGCTGGGTTGTATGGTCAGTGATGTTTAGCCCTTTCATCTAGCTGCCAACCTGTTTTCCCTCCCTTTCCAACCAAAATGCCCAGTTTCCCCTTTTGTCTCCTCTATTGCCTTTTAATACAGTTTGCTTTATTTCCACACCCCTCTACTGAACCTGCTCTCTTGTGAAGTCTTACTTAAAAAGAAAAAAGAGTCTTTGGTTGTTTTTTAATCTTGTAATAAATGGTCATTTTAAAAATACGTATTATATTTTTCAGGCCTTTCTGGCTGTCTCCTCGTCAGGTAATGGTCATCCCTGTGGAGCCAACTTGTGAAAAATATGCACTTCAGGTAAAATTAGAGACATTTAAAGTACATAATCTTGGCATGTGGTCTGTGAACGTCATTGACTTGGAATTCGCACCTTAAAATATTGCATAACTAATACATTAATTTACCACCTCATGTTTTCAAAATAAATGTTTTCAGTAACACCTGAGTCGTGTCTATGTAGCTGTATCAGAGCTATTTTATTTCTTAATGTTTTTGAGAAATTGGTGTTTTAAAACATCTCATAGTTATTCTTTTCCTTGTGGCTCTATTAGGAAGAATACTTATATTATCTGTTGCTGTGTAACAAATTACCCCAAAACTTGGCAGCTTAGAACAATAAGCATTTATTATCTCAGTTTCTGTGAGTCAGAATCTGGGACAACTTGGCTGGGGACTCTGGCTCGGGTGCCTGGTGAGGCTTCTCAGAGGTCGAGGCAGGGGGAGTGACTCAGCACTTTAACCTCATCTCAGAAGTGGGGTGCCATCACTCTCCCTCCACTGTGGTCACAGAGACCAACCTGGTACAAGGTGGAGGGGACACACAAGGGTGTGAATACCGGGGGGTGGGACCCTGGGGGTCATCTTGGAGGCTGGCCACCGCATTACCATACACAATGTATTAATGAAAGTGTCTCATTCTCTTATAGGTATCCACTGAATTTTTTGAAGAAGGATTCATGGCTGATGTTGACTTAGATCATAGTTGTACACTAAATAAGAAAATACGAAATGCACAGCTGGATCAGTATAATTTTATTTTGGGTAATCTAAATTTGTATATATTTTTCCCAAATGCTTGTTTTTTCACCTTAATTCCAAAAAACCCCAAAAAACAAAATAAAGAATATGGTATAACGGCTTGATTATGACAAATAGCTGTTGAATACTTATACACAAAGAAGAGTCTGTGATGTTCCTGGCTAGATACTTTTTGTTATTTGCCAGAAAAGAAGAGTTATGAAGTTTCACATGGATCCTGTGGTGTAGTATTACTAGGAAGAATTAATAACTCAAACCGACAGTGGAAAATGATCTTAGTAGAATTATACTCCATATGTTTCAGTCATGTGATAGGCCTGAAATAATCTCCTTTGCTTTTCTGGTTTATTAGAAATCTTTAGGATTAAACTAATGACTAGGAGATGTTCCAAATTTAAGATGATCAAAAGAAAAGAATTAAGTGAAAAAATAAAACGTCCTTGAGGAACATGAGTAATTAGATGCAGAATCTAAAATTTTGACTGTAAAAATGATTCAAAATCAAGGGAAACTTATTTATATGCCTGCAGGCATGATATGGTTATGTCCTATAAGTTGAAAGTTTGTGTAGAAGGCAAAATAAATATGCACAGGGCTGTCCTATGAGCAATTTGTCATCAAAAGTGTTTGTAGTAGGTACTGTGATGCTTCAATCAGCCTTCTTGTGGTGGCAGAAATTTCAAATTAGCTTAGACACGATGGAATGTATTGGAAGGGAGTTAGAGTATCTCGTGCCATGGAAGGTAGAATTAAGTAGCCAAATCATTAGAAAAGTAACTGGAAGGGGAACTCAACCCTTACCAGGACCATTTCTCCCCATTTCTGTTCCCTGTTTTGATCTGCTTCTTTATGCTTCTCTTGATCTACTTTATTCCCCTTACTTGCTGGCCAGTATCTTCGTTCCAGACAGCAAGAAACATGGCGGCAGAATTCTGCATCATCTCACAGTATGGGTCATTAGCGAGAACAAACCTTTTACATATATTCCAGAAAATTCTGTTGGCTGGTTGGGCACGTGTCTGGTGCCCGCCTCTTGATTCATCAAGTGTGCCAGGTGGAGTCAGGGGGTCTTTAGGAACTCCCTCCTCCCACCTGTACCCCATGACCACCACAGGTGTTCTCGAAAATGGACAATAGAGAGATGGGATTAGAAGTCATTCCTTGTCTCAAGAAATTTACTCTTAAGAGGATGACCAAATGGACATTAGATTGATATTTGGTGATTAGTACTAAGAAGAAAACTTAATAAGACACATGCCATATGACTGCTGACTTAATATTTAGTAAATTGTTGATTGTAAATATATTTCCCTTTGTTTTCTACAGTGGTTGGAGAAAAGGAAAAGACAAATAATGCCGTAAATGTTCGAACAAGAGACAACAAAATTCATGGAGAGATTTCAGTAACTTCTGCCATTGATAAATTGAAGAATCTCAAGAAATCACGTACCCTGAATGCTGAGGAAGAATTCTGAAGTCCTTTCCTTGTGCTCACATCTGTGTAACCTTGTTCTGAACCCTGAACATGCATTTTCCTTAATTACCATTCATACTTCTGAGAACTTAGGACCCACTGTCTGGTCCACTGATGGGCACAGTGAGAAGTGAGACGGGGAATGAGTGGCTGATATGCACAAAATCTGATTCACTAATGTGTCTGCGGACAATGAGAGGACAAGTGTGGGAAATTTTAAATTTCCCAAGTATCTTGAGAGACTTCAATGGGAAAATGTCGTTCATCAAAGAGGGAAATAAAAAAAAAAAAAAAAGAGGGAAATACTAGGAAATTAGCATTATGAGATGTTACTGTTAAGAATTCTGATTTTCAAAAGATAAGTTTCAAAAGTCTGCAAAGCTTTTTGAATATGGGGTGATATCTTATTTTCTAATAACATTATGCCTCAGGTATTTTTTAACTGAAGTTTTACTAAAGTTCGCACTGAAACTTTATTTTTCTTATTTTTGGCTACACCCCACAGCATGTGGAACTTCCCTTATCAGGGATCGAACCCATGCCCCCTGAAGTGGAAAAGTGGAGTCTTAACCTCTGGACCACTAGGGAGGTCCTGAAACTTTATTTTCAAAATCGGAATCAATTTGTTTTAACTAACCAACAATCACAAAAGAAGAAGCTAGTACTAAATATTGGATTACTAACAAAGGATTCTGAACTCAAAGAAATTCAGTGTTGTGCAATCTTCTGTAGTTTCCACTATAGGATAAGAGTTGCCATTTTAATGCTTCTAAATGACAATTGAACCTTATTTATCTTTAGAAAAAATAAACTCTCAAATAAAATGTGTTATGTAGTGCTTCCAGGGTTTCACCTATAGGTTTATACCATAATAATTTGCTCCCCTAGAGTTAAATTACTCTTCTGATGGGATGACATTCCACTGATTTACAGACTCAAATGGATTTCTGATTTTAACTGAGAGGAATACCTTACTGCTCAAAACAATTAAAATGGCTTTATGTCAGTAGTGAATTTAGCTACCAATCAAGCAGTATTTTTTGTGTTTATTTGGTTATGTGCTGTGGAATTCAAAATAAATTTAAGACCTTTTCTCTCTTCTGTACACGCTTATCATTTAGCTTCCTGAAGAGTTGGAAGACAAACCAGCAGGGCTGACCGTGAACAACAGGATTGAACTGCACGGGTCCACTTACCCGTGGGTTTTTTTCAATAGCAAATACTAGAGTATACACAGTCCTACCCGCAGTTGGTGGAATCTAAGGAGGTGGAGTCACCGATAGGGAAGAACCGAATGAGGAGGACCCGCTCTAAGTTACACTGCGCCCCTCACCCCAAAGTTGTTCAAGGGTCAGGCCTGTGTGATGGAAGGTGCAGATTGTGTGATGTACCTGTTTAAGCTAACTTTAATTGAGGCCAAGCACTATTCGATACATTCCTTGAATTCACCAAACGTGCTAGTGAGGCAGGGGGCGTCAGAAGACTCACCATCCCCACCCCAGACAACCTTGTGTTGGATGGGCGGGGAGAGGGAAGCCCGTGCTCAGCCCAGCACGAATGTTGCTGCGGTGGGAACAGGTGCGGATCGCTGTGCCGGCCGCAGGGAGCCGCGGCCTGGGAGCAGCTCCTTCCCGGGGCGGGCCTCCTCCAGGGGGGTCTGGGGGCCTGACACCCGCGGCCGCACTTCAGTCCGGCTTCTCCCCGCCTTCGAGGAGCGTCTCTGAGGACTGGTTAGACATCCGAGCAGGGCGGGCCTGGAGAGATGCTCGCGGGACGCTGCCCGGGCCCTGGGGTCGCGGGGAGTGGGTCCTTGGGGGCCACCTGGCACACCTGGGGTCCTTACCGAGCAGTCTGGGCCGGTTTCCTCATCTGTAAACAAGAGGCTTTTTAGTCTGACAAAAACGTAACGTCGTCAAACCTCCGCACGGTACCAAGAGCACAGCAGCAGTTTTTGTCTCTAAACGTACAGATCCGGCCACAGGTATACAGCGGCCAACTTCCCACATTTCCCCGCCTCTGCTCTCGATCCCTCAGGTGTGACTTTCGGGGTCCAGGTGACCTTTCCGTGTCTCCATCCGCCGGGGGAGAGGTGAACGCCTTGTCACAGACGCTGGCAGCCCTAGGAGGCGGGGCGCGGGGAACTCGGGAGGAGGGGCCGCGCCTGCGCCGTGGACCCCTGGCCCCCCCAACTCCTCTCGGCCCGGCGTGCCCCGCGGCCCGGAAGTGTTTCCTCTGGCAAGATGGCGCGTGCTGGGGTCCTGTTGTGGAACCTACGTCGCCTGTGTCGAGTGCTGCTATTCCTTTCGCAGTTCTACATCCTCTCGGGCGGCGGTGAGTTGGGGGCAGGGGTCTGCGCCGGGCCGGGCTGAGGGCTGGGGAACCCAGGACCGCGGGGACCGTCGGCCTGGGCCCTTGGGCGGAGGCTGAGTGCGGGCGGAGGGCGCGGGTTGCTACAGCCGAGTCCGGCTCGTCCTGCCGCCGCCCCTCGGCTCAGGGAGCCGGAGCCGCGAGCCTCGAACTGTGGGCCTGGGGGCTCGGCCTCGGACGCGGAGCTGGGTCTCGGCACCGCGCGTCGTCTCCAGTTGCCCGCAGACCTAAATTGGTGTCGACCCCATTGGGTTTCATGTTCAGTTTCCCGGCGGTCAGGCCGAGATGTTTGCCCGAGCAGCTGTGGGCCTGGCGCGATACACACATAGCCTGAGGTCTTCGTTTCTCTAATCATAGGATCCTTCAGTGTAGAGCCTTCGCAGCCGCTGGCTCAGTCCGACAAGGATCCGGGCCCCACACGTACGTTCACAGTAGTGCCCAGGGCAGCAGGTACTAGACGTTTTCTCTTCTAGTAAACGTGTATATTTGTATCTAGTGGTCTCTTTCGTTTCTTTTTGGATAAAATTTCTTGTAGAATATGACATCAGTTTCCATGTTTTGAACATTTTATTGATTGCATTTTAGATATGTGAACTGAAGGCAGATGCATACCTTTTCTGTAGACAGTCTTGGTATTTCAATACCTTTTGACATTCCTGTCTCATCTTTTTCCAGTCCCAGGCTCCTCATTTCCATTTCTTTATTTCAAGTTTTTTCTTTTTTCCGCTTCATCCATCAAGATAACCTTCAACCAACGCTTCTTTCTCTTCAGAAAATTTCTTGTGCTTTTGGAACCCTGTTCCTGATGTTGGATATTATTAAAGGCTCCCCCAGGGCTGTGTGAAATGGAGGGATTGCAGAAGGACTGGTACAGACCTGGCATCTATCTCTGGTGGTGCTGCTGGGAGCTGGAGCAAAATATTCACCTTTTTGGGTTTCCGTTTTCTCATCTTTTTAAGGTCGTGGGGTTGTCCTGGCCCTGTAAATTCTTGGCTTTGTGATTCTAAGTGCCCATCCTCCAGCCACGGTAGTAATAGGAACAAAAGAAAAGAAAATTTTCTTTTCTTTTGTTCCTATTACAAAAGGGTATAATAGGAATTATACCCTTTTGTAAGTATACCCTTTTGTAGGTATTTTGTAGAATTGCCCACTTAATAGTGACTTTAGGACCAGATTTAAATGAGTATTAGTGTGTTTTGCTAAATGGAACTTTGGTCTCTGTAGTTTCATCCCTTTAGAGTTCCATTACTTCAGTAAATTGAAACTGGCAGACGTATTTTACTGATTCTATAAAAGACTACTAGAAGACAGCAGCATACTTGAGTTTAAAACAGATTATTTTATAGAGAAAGCACAAGAATTTTTTACTCTCTTGGACGTTTTTGAAAGCTTCTCTTCCTGAGAATACTGGTTGCAATTTTGATCCTCTCTTAAGTGATAGTAATATATTATACTCCCAGCTAGGCTGGCTGGAGAAACTTACTGCAACCCACTGAGTAAGTTAGTAATATAAAGAACTATTTTGAACTTTGGTACTGTAAAATTGTAAATGTTACTTGCAGATGGTGGCTTGTTGAAGTACCAAAGTGGAATAATGACAGGACGTTTTTCTAGGGTTGGTACCTTGTTGTACCGATTGATTCACTTAGAGGGTTAGGGGCTTCACTTACAAATTCGTGAATTCAAGTGAAAAGAACATTGGATTGGAAACTGAGAGGTTTGGGCTCTGGTTCCAGTTTTGCCCTCCCTCTGTGATCTTGAACGAACTTTATCATCTGTAAGCCTTCGTTTTTTTCATCTTGTAACATGATAGACTTTTTGAGGTCCTAATTTATTCCTAGCACTGTATATATGTTATGTTCATGATTGTGTTCCTTAAGCTTAGAAAATTGCTTTCCTCTGTTATTGTAATCAGTATTCCAAGAGAATAAGCTTCTCTCTCACCTCTCACAGAAAGCACCGATATCCCACCTTATATGATGAAGTGTCCGAGCAATGGTTTGTGTAGCAAACTTCCCGCAGACTGTATAGAGTGCAAGACCAATTTCTCCTGTGTCTATGGGAAGCCTGTCACTTTTGACTGCACAGTCAAACCTTCTGTTACCTGTGTTGTAAGTACTGCAGCTTACTTATTCTTAATAAACTGATCGTAAAGCTCGAGTTATAAGTAGAGTTTAGACTTGACTATGGAGGAAATTCAGAAAGTGCTCTGCATTTTAAAAGTAAGATTTGAGGAATAAAGTTAACTTTATCAGAAGATGGAAACTTCCATCTCCAAGTAAGGTTTGGTTGCAAGGGTTCAGATAGCAATTTTTTGACATGAGGATAAATTGAAGCAATTGTCAGACTTCTTACAAAAAGTAGGAAGTAAAAGCTCAAACGCACCAACTGTTGCCCATTAGAAATGACCCTGTTACAGTGGTCACTCCTGCAGCCCATCTCTGATATGTTGACAGCCAGGAAGGAGCCTACAAAGGCTTCCACAGTTGGTGTTCCTTAGCATGCTCTCGGGATACCTGCTTCAGAGCCACAGACTCCTGGCGGCAGCCCCACACCTGTTGAATGTGACAAGGGCAGGGAGACTCGTGTATCTGCATTTTTGAACCGTTGGACCAGGGAAGTTACTGCAAACTTCATTGTAGTCCCAGCATGTGGGTGAGATAGAGAGTAGAAATGAATAATGAGGCAGTGTTTTACTCTTGGACCTGCCATGACTAGCTCTGTGATTTAGTCATCTGTCTCTTGTTAAATCAGGAGATGGGCCCAGAACAGCTTTCCTAAAGTGTTTCCATGGTGTCCTCTTTGTGGGAGATGGTTGAGGAGGAAAACATAGATTCCATACCATATTCTCTATCTCTGTCTTTTTTCTTTTTTTTAAGGGAAGCAGTAGGAAGTAAGATTTTTCTTTTAATTAATTTATTTATCTTTGGCTGCGTTGGGTCTTCGTTGCTGCGCACAGACTTTCTCTAGTTGTGATCGGAGGCTACTCTTCGTTGCGGTGTGCAGGCTTCTCCTTGCGGTGGCTTCTCTTGTTGCGGAGCATGGGCTCTAGGTGCTCAGGCTTTGGTAGTTGTGGTACATGGGCTTCAGTAGTTGTGGCTCGTGGGCTCTAGAGTGCAGGCTCAGTAGTTGTGGCGCACGGGTTTAGTTGCTCCACGGCATGTGGGATCTTCCCATACCAGGGCTTGAATCCCTGTCCCCTGCATTGGCAGGCGGATTCTTAACCACTGCGCCACCAAGGGAAGCCCACCATATTCTCTTTTGCAGATTCCCTTTGACCCAGCGATTCTAACTTACTTGAACAAGATACCTTTTCCCGTCGGTTCTTTGGAACTTGGTCTGCAGAGGGCTAGATTAGAAAGTTCCTTCCACCCCCCAGGCTCTTTCTCTATTTCTCCTGAGGTCTAGTATCAGGTGAGGGCATGAGGGAGGCTTCACTCCAAAGGGGAAATGAGATTTTATGTGTTCTCAGTGTCTGGACATAGTGTTTGTAACTGTCAGTATTTGTCATTTTCTTATATCAGAGTTACCCTTTAAAGTGTGCTGGAAAATTGAACTAGTGGCTGGGTAATCTTCATGACTGCCCTTGGATTATCAGTTAGTCTCTGTTGCTGTATCTTACATAGAATTTTCTCCCTACTTACCTAATGGCGAAACCTGTTTGAAGGCTTTTGAAATTGCGTACTTCATTGGTCTGGCAGATAGTAGGTACCTTGTGAAAAATGAGAAAACTGATGGCTGAGGAGAGCTTTTCCAGAATTAGCCTCCTTTGTTTGCCTCAGTGTCTGACATTCATCTCTCACAGCTGGCTCCTGAATGAAACATAGTTCTCAATTTCTTCCTTCTTTAGGTGTTCCAAAAACAAGTAGTTTCATTTAGCGGAAAATAGCAGAGAATAGGAGAAATTACAAAGCTTAGGGAAGTTTCTGAATTCCTGGGTGCTGGTCCCTGGTGCATCCTCACCCCTTGGCTGAGATGTGCCCTGGATGGGTTCCTTCCCTTCTCCTCCCGAGGTGCTTTCACCTCACCTGCTTCCTGACTAGCCAGTCATCGCGAATCCTGTAAAGTAGCAGATGCCCAGCCCGCAAGTGTGGCATTTGAAGGCAGCCTCAGGAGTGTCTGGTGGTCTGTTTCTTCTTAAAAATGAAGAGCAGTCAAATAATTGGCTGTCAGGAGCCACGGGCCCCAGGACTGCTGCGGCCAGGTGATCTGGGGCAGGCCATGCATTCTTCCCTTGTTTGTTTAATGACCACCTGTAGGATCCTGTCTCGCTAAATAAGTTAGCATTTCAGGAAGAAATAAGCTGTGACCATCTGCATACGCAGGTGCACGTGTAAATGCTCATCCTTTCGCTGTGCTGCACTCAGCTCTCTCCCTCCCTCCTGCACCTTATTTTGAACTTCATATTAATGGAAAGAAAGAAACTCTTCTTGTCCTTCTAATGCATACTGCATAGGGACTCAGAGCAAGGGAACCTTACCTGGATTACACTAGTCAAAGAAATTGTTTTATAATGGTCCTGTTAAGTATATAAATAGAAATTAATGCAAAAATCCTCCAACCCCTTTTATATCAGCTAACTCCTGCTCCAGCTATGATGGGAACTATCAAGCCAGTTACCTCAGCTGGAAATGTGCTTGATAGAAACGCTGCTTTCTGTTCCTTGGAGAAGAGCTCAGTCTGCTAGTGTATTTGAAGCAAGTTTAATTCCTTCAGATAGGTTCTGTATCCTTACTAATGACAGCTGTTTCACAAAGGGAAAGGTAACAAATCTTTTTACTACAGATGAGCTTTTTTGGGATTCTATACTTTTTTGTGGTGTGAAAATGGATTCAGTAAATGCTGGGGTGCCTGTGTAGCTATATGGAAAAAAGTGGAATCCTGTTTTATCCAAAGTAAATTCCAGATCAAAGATTTAATGTGAAAAAGTGAAACCACAAAGTACCAGAGAAAGCATGAGATAGTTTTGTTATAATCTCAAAGTTGGGAATATTTTTCTAAGTATGAAATAAAATTTAGAAGCCATAAAAGAAGGAATTGATAGATTTGACTACTAAAAATTAGAGATTTCTGCATGACCTAAAAAAAAGCATAAAGGCCAACGATAAATGACAAACGAGGAAAAAGTATTTCTAACACACGTGACAAATAATACACTAATATCCATAATATATAAAGACTTCCAAAAAGCCAATAAGAAAAAGATGACAGTCCTATAGAGAAATGGTTTTAGGACCTGAACAGAGGGTTCATAGGAAAGGAAATACAATTGAACTTTCAATGCATGAAAAAAGTTTAATTTTTCTCATGATTAAGTACAAATCAATGCGTTTTGTTTTGTTTTGTTTTGCGGTACGCGGGCCTCTCACCGCTGCTGCCTCCCCCGCTGCGGAGGACAGGCTCCGGACGCGCAGGCCCAGCGGCCATGGCCCATGGGCCCAGCCGCTCTGCGGCATGTGGGATCCTCCTGGACCGGGGCACGAACCCGCGTCCCCTGCATCAGCAGGCGGACCCCCAACCACTGCGCCACCAGGGAAGCCCAATGCATTTTTTAAACTATCAGATTGGCAAAACAATCAAAAAGTTTAACACTCTGAGTTCTTAAGGGTATAAGGGACAAACACTCCTGTATCTTGTTAGCAGGCGGGTAGGTTAGTCAGCCTCTTGTGAGCACTTTGTCTTATCTCTGAAACTTATAGATGCACATAAGCTTTGACCCAGCAATTTCATATTTAGAAATTTATCTTACAGATATTACATATTGCACGTGTATGCAAATAAATATGCCTAAGGATATTCTTAGCTGCTTTGTTCACACAGGCAAGATTGGAAACAAGCCGAATGTACCAAAGAGAACAGTTTAATTTATGGTCCACTGTGTAGTGAAATAAAAACATTGCAGCCATTGAGAAGAACTAGGCAGCTCTAGGGATATTTATCGATATCTATAGAATTAAGTGAAAAGTAAATATCAGTGGGAACATTAAATTAAAAAAAAAAAAAAGAAACGTATGTGATGTAAACGTGCCCATGCATAGAACAGACTCCCTGGAAGGCCAGAGTGGGTGAGCAGTGCTTGGTGCTGGGGAGGGCAGTGCTGCTGAGGGCTGGGCTGCACCAGCCTTCTCCTCACTCTCCTGTTGTCTCCAGGAGTTTGTACCACGTAAACTTATTACCTAGTTTTAAAAAACAATTGATAAGAAACGTGTTATGGATGCATCACTAGAAATATGCAGACATTTAAAACAATATTGCTTAAATCATGCAGTGCCTTACTCAGTTTCAAATACTGTCCATAATAGGAGTTTTGCATTAATCAAAAAAGTTAATCAATATAATACTTCCAGAGGTGATTGTGTTACCATTTAAATATGATTTTGAAAAATATTTATGACAATATAATGTCAAGTGGATACAAAATGTTTTCAGTGTAATTCCACCTATGTAAATCTGTACTATAGGAAGGAAAAATGAAAGAAGGTTAAAAGCGCTTGTCTCTGGAGAGGTTACAGGTTTTTTCTGTAATTTCCAAATGTGCAACATATAAGAAGATGGACTGCTCTTATAGGCAGAAAACAAAATAAGGACATTTAAAATTGAAATGAAAAAAATCTCTGGTCTCAAAGTTCAGGGCCCACAGTGAACACTTGCTCATCAGCCTCTCTATGCAGTTCTTTCTAAGTTGGGAGTGGTTTTCTGGGGCTGCCTATGGGTCGGTCCTGCTGGGTGCTCGTGGGTGTGTCACAGCAGTGACAGCCCTGGGGCTCTGGGCCACTCGCAGGATGGCTCCTAGGGAAGAGTTGAGACCCGGTGGCCAGGCTGTTCCTCCAGGAACAGGGCTTCTGCGTTCTGCACTGTCTTGCAGCTCCGTGACCTTGAGCAGAGGGACTCATCTGCCCTTTGAACTCTCTGTGACTCCGAGGCTTTATAAAGTACATTTTCCTTTTTTCTGTGTTATAAAAGTACACATGTGCATTATTAAAAATTTAGCCAAAGTAACAGTGATGAAATAATCTTATCATTCTGAAATAACCTTTGTTACTTTGATGTGCATTTATCTAGATATTTTTTGTTAGGTATATATTTTTGGTTGTATATTCATGATCATAGGATCATAGCATACACATTTGTATTGTGTACATATTGGTTTGATGCCTGTTTTTCTGCCACTTCCTCCTAGGTCATAAAGTATTTTAGACACTTGGTGCCATATGACTGTAGTTTTATTGACCTATTAACAAACTGCTGTATTATGATTGAATAGTTCTGTGTCCTTTGGTACGTAGGATCAAGACTTCAAATCCCAAAAGAGCTTTGTCCTCAACATGACTTGCAGGTTCTGCTGGCAGCTTCCGGAAACCGACTACGAGTGCTCCAGCTCCACCAGCTGCATGGCGGTGTCCTGCCCGCGGCAGCGCTACACGGCCAACTGCACCGTGCGGGACCACGTCCACTGCCTGGGTAGGTCGGCGTTAAGGAAATCTGTGAGCAAGATATTTTTTCTACGCTTATTTATGGAACTGTAACCAGAAACTTAAGAATTAAATTTTAATTGTTTCGTCAGAAATATTTATTAGCACTATTTTTAGTTATGCCAGTTCTATTTTAAAATGTAATATTTGATAAAACAAAAAATGTGTAAGGTATAAAGCATAGTGTATAATTGAGTTTCACCCAAATTAACAACTAAAGCAGCGTGATGCCATTGAAACTACCAGAGTGTGTTTCCTGCACGCAGTTACCCTGCCTCTTCTTCAGAGGTAACCACCCTTTTGGATTTTCTTATCATCTCACTTCCTTTTCTTTAAATTTTTTGTAGTTCTATCACATGAATGTACTAGAATATAGTGTGGTAAATTATTCAGTAGTGCATGTTTTAGAATTGTATAATATAGACTGTTTATGGTCTTCTGAGACCATCTTTCAACATCATGGCTCTAAGATTCTTCCATTTGTCTTCTCTTATTACAATATTTTTTACTTCTATATAATAACTTGTAAGATTGTGTCATAGTTTATCCTTTCTCCACTGTATTTGGATTATTTACAGTTTTTTTCCTTACAAATTGCGCTGCTGTTAAAGCTTTTGTCCATGTCTCCTGGTTGCACATGTCCGTGTCTCCTGGTTGCACATGTTTGTCTGGCATACACTCTCTTGCGTGTGTTATTTTCCAGGACGGTTGTATCCGTTTACATTCCCACCAGTGGTTACACAACTGTTCGTGATGATCCACATCCTCTCCAATACTTGTTATCCCTACGTTTTGGTTTTTTTTCTTACAGACTTCTAGGAATTCTTTTATATTTTGGGTAGTAATTTTTTGGTGTCCCTAACATCCTCTCCCAGATCTTAACTCCCCCCACAACCCCTTTCTTTTGGTATCTTTTGAACAGAACTTTAAATTTTTAGTTAGTTGAAGTTTTTAGTCTTTCAGAGTTAGCCCTTTTTTGTTGTAAGAAATCTTTCCCTACTCCAGATTCATAATTTCCTGTACGTTCTTTTAAAAGTTGTAAATGTGGCCTTTCACGTTTAGGTCTCTAGTCCCCTGGGGTTGGTTTGGTACATGGTGTAAGGTGGATTCAGTCTCACTTTTTCTGGCTGGGACAGCCCAGTGTCCCAGGACTCCCGGGCGGTCTGTGGGCCCGCTCCCTTCCCGGTGCCTGGTTTGTCTGTCTCAGCCCCACGTTACCCACGTTTTCACAGCAGGTGGGGTGTTTTACCTTCTTCAAGCTGTGGTCCTTACAAAACTGATTTAAATGTCGAGTCTGTGCTCATAGACAGTCAGGGCTTTCTTTTTACCGTTCATTGTAGTGAACATTTACTTTTGTAAAGAAAGTTGGCTTTTTACATTGTAAATCACAAGGCCTCTAGTTATAATTTAGTCTCTGTGTGAGTGTATTTTTATACCCGTGTTTTTATGTGGAGTGTTTTCCCTTTTTTAAGGTAACCGTACTTTTCCGAAAATGCTGTACTGCAACTGGACTGGCGGTTATAAGTGGTCTACTGCTCTGGCTCTGAGGTAAGCTCTGTTTCTAGTAAGTCGGTTGCCATTTGGATTTCGTTGGGGTTGGTGGGCTCTTCCAAGCTCCTCCTCCATCCACTCAGATCCCGCCGTGTGTTCGGTAGACCATAGGGACAGCACTGTGGGAGGTTATTTAGGTGGTCAGACCAGTACCCTCGTGGAATTTAATGGCCCGTTGCTGGTTTTCCTCCCGAAATGACCTGCACATTCTAGAGGTGACTGTAGTCATTACTAGAGATCATTAGAACCAGTCAGTGCTTCCCATCCTGAGTGTACCCTGAATTAGTAAAATGCCATATACTAATTAAAGTCGGTAGGTTTATGATGTATATCTTTAATTTTCAGTAATTTTCTTCTTTATTACAAAAAATAATACATGCTCAGTACTGAAAACTGGAAAAAAATGAAAATGACAAAGAGAAACGTTGAAAATCACTTATAATTCCACCATTCAAACATACTTATAGACTTACAATTTTTACATAAAAATTTGCTTGTATTAGTTAAACTTTTCAACAGTTTGAAAAGAAAATTGTACCAGTTCTTCCCACCGGAGGGAAGGGCAGGTGGGGTGCTGGTTAAATGATTCTGTGATTAGGAAGGTAGGCATCTGCTGTTGGAGGTTTAGGGTAAGAGTCTGAGGTGGCCTGTGGCCTGTGGTGAGACGCGGGCAGGGCTTCTCAGCCTTGTCATTGTTGACATTTGGGCCAGGAACTCTGCTGTGGGGCGTCCTCTGCAGAGCAGGATGTTCAGCAGCATCTCTGGACTCCATTTACTGCGTGTTAGCAGTCTCCCCAACCCCCACTGAAGCTGTGAGAATCAAAAATGCCTCCAGGGGTGGCCAGGTGGCCCCTTGTCGGGAACCACTGCGTCAGGGTTTGGGCTGGGGAAGAGGAGGATCCTGCTGGCAGGAAAGCACAGCTGGAAAGTGAAAGACGGGTCCACGATAGAAAATTAGATGCAACGACAGATTTGGTGACACCCAGCGTCTTTGTCAGCAGTGGTTCACATTCAGACTAACAGCTGACTTTCTGCTTTTCAATAAACTTTTTATTTTGGAATAATTTTAGATTTAAAAAAAAGTTGCAAAGCTAGAGATTTCCTGTACACCCTTCACCCAGCTTCCCCCACATTGTTGACATCTTAAATTACCGTGGCACATTTAGTAGCTGATTTTTTAAAAATAAGAATAATTTCCTTCTCTGGGCTCAGCATGGTTTCTTTGAGAATATTCACGGTGAATGTGATAATGCCTGGTGTTTGCTTCTTGGTACTCAGGGTGGGGGATTGGAAGGGTGTAGATGAACCAGGGATGGACACATGTTGATAACTATTGGAGCTGGGTCATGGGTGCTGTTCTCTTCTTTTTACTTTTATATGTTTGGAATTTTTCATAATAAAAGCTTTAAAAGAAATACAATGAGAAGTTGTCCGAATATTGTTAGATCTTAGAATTTGAAGGAACCTTAAAAGTCATTTATTCTGAACATGAAATTTTTAAAGATGGGTGACTGACAATGTTCACGACTTGATCTGGGCGGCCATGTGGTGTTGGCTGCCTGGCGATGCCACCTTCGACCACCATGTTCCTGCACTGTCTGTAGGACTAGCCGCACTTTGCTCTCCTGGATGTGCCATTTCAAGGTTAAAAAAGCAACAAGCTCGATTTTCTTGAAAAGAGAACCATTAGATTTCATTACAGCTAAAAAGTGTTTACTTTTGACAATTAAACGGTCTTGTTGCCCATGATTGTTTAGTGTTGTACGTTTGTGAGATAGTCACTGTGTCCTGATTAAGGGATCTGGTGATTTGAGGCCCTTTCCCACATGTGAGTTAGCGGTTACTGAGGCGCAGTAATGCAGGCGCAGTCGGGGGGCCGTTGATGGACTCCAGGCCTGTTTGCTGTTGCAGCATCACCCTTGGTGGGTTTGGAGCGGACCGCTTCTACCTGGGCCAGTGGCGGGAAGGCCTCGGCAAGCTCTTCAGCTTTGGGGGCCTGGGAATATGGACGCTGCTCGACGTTCTGCTCATTGGAGTCGGCTACGTGGGACCAGCAGATGGCTCTTTGTACATTTAGCTGCAGTTGCGCGCTTCAGAGGGGAGCAGTGCTTAGAAAACAGCCTCTTCCCTGTAGGAGTCCATGTGCTGTGAATGGTGTATGTGTATGTTTTTAATGTACAGCATCTGTACTTTGCCTGCCTTGATGAAGGTAAAATAAAAAACACTGAACTGTGTTTATCTGGAATTTGTTTTTATTTGCCTGAAGTCTATTTTTTTTTCCGTGAAAAAATTTAAACTTACTTAAACTAGAAGAACAACCTGTGCAGCGACTGAAAATCTGTTCAATTCGTAGACTTGAGTTTTATATTGCTTACCTCAAACTGTGCCACATGTATCTCCAGCCTGAGTGTCATCTGCCGTAAAGAGCTTTTCAACTATAATTGCAGAAAGTGGGAAATGTTTTTATTCTTTAGCTAAATAAGATTACCTAAATTTTCAGTCGTCTCTGAGCTTTGCAGTGTAATGTCTATGGAGTCTGGTCTTCATATATGACTGTTTGAAGTAAACTGCAGAAATTTTGTGTCTGGTTCCTGTGATTGGAATTTTGTTAGTAATATAAAATGTTGCAAGAGTACTGGAGAATTAATAAAACTACAAGTTACTTTAAAAATTTTGCAGACTTCTTCCTGTTATGTTTTTTATATTAAAACATAATCTTGAATAATCCTAGCAACTTTTATTATTAAGAAGTATAATATTTATTTTTCAGGGCATTACTCCATTCTAATAGATATATTCATAATTGGCTGGCTCATTAACACACTGGAAGTGTTAAAAAATGTGTTGGTGTGATAAATGGTTTTGAGTCTTTGTAAGATCTGTTGTAGACCCTTTCTTGGAAATAAAAACATTTATTAATCCAAAATTTTTTTAATTAACTTTTTTTTATTCAAGTATAGTTGATTTACAGTATTTCAGACTGATTCAGTTATGTTTATATGTGTATATGTATACACATATATGTGTGTGTATTTTTTCAGATTCTTTTCCATTGTAGGTTACAAGATATTGAATATAGTTCGCTGTGCTGTACAGTAGGTCCTTGTTAGTTATCTATTTTATATATAGTAGTGTGTATATGTTAATTCCAAATTCCCAATTTACCTCTCCCCACCTTTCTGCTTTGGTAACCATAAGTTTGTTTTCTATGTCTGTGAGTCTATTTCTGTTTTGTAAATAAGTTCGTTTGTATGTTTTTTTAAGATTCCACATATAAGTGATATCGTATGATTTTTGTCTTTCTCTGACTTCACTTAGAATGATAATCTCTAGGTCAGTCCATGTGGCTGCAAATGGCATTATTTCATTCTTTTTTATGGCTGAGTAATATCCCACTGTATATATGTACCACATCTTCTTTATCCCTTCCTCCGTCAACGGACACTTAGCTATTGTAAGTAGTGCTGCTATGAACTTGGCTATTGTATATAGTGCTGCTGTGGACATTGGGGTACATGTATCTTTCCAAATCAGGGTTTTCATCTTTTCTGGTTATATGCCCAGGAGTGAGATTGCTGGATCATATGGTAACTCTTTTTAGTTTTTTAAGGATGCTCCATACTGTTCTCCATAGTGGCTGCACCAATTTATATCCCCACCAACAGTGCAAGAGGGTTCTCTTTTCTCCACACCCTCTCCAGCATTTATTATTTGTAGGCTTTTTGATGATATCCATTCTGACCGGTGTGAGGTGATACGTCATTGTAGTTTTCATTTGCATTTCTCTAATAATTAGTGATGTTGAGAATCTTTTTATGTGCCTGTTGGCCATCTGTATGTCTTCTTTGGAGAAATGACTATTTAGGACTTCTGCCCATTTTTTTGATTGGGTTGTCTGATTTTTTGACATTGAACTGTATAAGCTGTTTGTATATTGTGGAAAATATATACCTTGTTGGTTGCATCCTTTACAAATATTTTCTCCCAGTCCATAGGTTGCCTTTTGATTTTGTTTATGGTTTCCTTTGCTGTGCAAAAGCTTTTAAGTTTAATTAGGTCCCTTTTGTTTATTTTTGCTTTTGCTTCCATTACTTTAGGAGTAATTCCAAAAAAATATTGCTACAATTTATGTCAAAGAGTGTTCTGCCTATGTTTTCCTCTAGGAGTTTTATAGTTCATTTAGGTCTTTAATCCATTTTGAGTTTATTTTTTGTATATGGTGTTGGAGAATGTTCTGATTTCATTCTTTTACATGTAGCTGTCCAGTTTTCCCAGGACCACTTATTGAAGAGACTGTCTTTTTTTTCCATTGTATATTTTTGCCTCCTTTGTTGTAGATTAACTGACCATAAGTGCAGGGGTTTATTTCTGGGCTCTCTATCCTGTTCCATTGATCTATGTGTCTGTTTTTGTGTTCAGTACCATACTGTTTTAATGACTGTAGCTTTGTAGCAAGTCAGGGAGCGTGATTCCTCCAGCTCCATTTTTCTTTCTTAAGATTGTTTTGGCTACTTGTTCTAGTTCTGTGAAAAATGCCATTGGTGATTTGATAGGGATTTCGTTGAATGTATAGATTGCCTTGGGTAGTATAGTCATTTTGACAGTATTGATTCTTCTAATCCAAGAACATGGTATATCTTTTCATCTGTTTGTGTGGTCTTCCATTTATTTCATCAGCATCTTACAGTTTTCAGAGTATGGGTCTTTTGCCTCCTTAGGTAGGTTTATTCCTAGGTATTTTATTCTTTTTGATGTGATGATAAGTGGGATTGTTTGCTGAATTTCTCTTTCTGATATTTCATTGTTAGTGTATGGAAATGCAACAGATTTCTGTGTATTGATTTTGTATCCTGCATCTTTACCAAACTTATTGATGAGCTATAGTAGTTTTCTGGTAGCATCTTTAGAATTTTCTGTATATAGATCATGTCATTTGCAAACAGTGACAGTTTTCCTTCTTTTCTGATTTGGATTCCTTTTATTTCTTCTTCTTCTCTGATTACTGTGGTGAGAACTTCCAAAACTGTGTTGAATAAAAGTAGTGAGAGTGGACATCCTTGTCTTGTTCCTGATCTTAGAGGGAATGCTTTCAGTTTTTCACCATTGAGAATGATGTTAGCTGTGTGTTTGTCATATATGGCCTTTATTATGTTGAGGTATGTCCCCTCTATGCCCACTTTCTGGAGAGTTATCATAATAAATGGATGTTGAATTTTGTCAAAAGCTTTTTTGCATCTATTGAGATCATGTTTTTTATTCTTCAGTTTGTTAATAGGGTGTATCACATTGACTGATTTGTGGGTATTGAAAAATCCTTGCATCTGAGGGATGAATCCCACTTGATCATGTTGTATCATGCTTTTTAATATGTTGTTGAATTCTTTTTGCTAGTATTCTGTTGAGGATTTTTACATCTATGTTCATTAGTGATACCGGCCTGTAATTTTTTGTGTGTGTGTAGTATCTTTGGTTTTGGTATCAGGGTGATGTTGGCCTCATATAATGTGTTTGGTTGTGTTCCTTCCTCTGCAATTTTTTGGAATAGTTTCAGAAAGATAGGTGTTAACTCTTCTCTAAATGTTTGGTATAATACACCTGTGAAGCCATCTAGTCCTGGACTTCTGTTTGTTGGGAGTTTTTAAATCACAGATTCAATTTCAGTACTCGTGATTGGGCCATTCATATTTTCTATTTCTTCCTGGTTCAGTCTTGGGAGGTTGTACCTTTCTAAGAATTTGCTCATTTCTTCTAGGTTGTCCATTTTATTGACATATAGTTGTTTGTAGTAGTCTCTCATGATCATTTGTATTTCTGTGGTGTCAGTTGTAACTTTTCTCCTTTTTTGTTTTTGATTTTATTAATGTGGGCCCTCTCCCTTTTTTCTTGATGAGTCTAGCTAAAGGTTCAGCAATTTTGTTTCTCTTTTTAAAGAAGCAGCTTTTAGTTTTGTTGATCTTTTCTTTTTTTAAATTTGTATTTCATTTATTTCTGCTCTGATCTTTATGATATCTTTTACTAAGTTTGGGTTTTGTTTTTCTTTCTCCAGTTGCTTTGGGTGTAAGGTTAGGTTATTTACTTGAGTTTTTCTTGTTTCCTGAGATAAGCTTGTAACACTATAAACTTCCCTGTTAGAACTGCTTTTGCTGTGTCTCATAGGTTTTGGATTATTGTGGTTTCGTTTTTGTGTGCCTCTAGGTGTTTTTTGATTTTCTCTTTGATTTCTTCAGTGATCCACTGGTTGTTTAGTAGCATTTTGTTTAGCCTCCATGCGTTTGTGTTTTTTGCAAGTTTTTTCTTGTGCTTGAGTTCTAGCCTTGTAGCATTGTGGTCAGAAAAGATGGTTGATATTCAATTTTCTTGAATTTACCGAGGCTTGCTTTGTGACTCAGTATGTGATCTGTCCTGGAGAATGTTCCGTGTGCAGTTGAAAAGAACGTGTATTCTCTTGGTTTTTGGTGGAGTGCTCTATAAATATCAGTTACGTCCGTCTGGTCTAATGTGTCATTTAAGGCCTGTGTTTCCTTATTGATTTTCTGTCCATTGATGAAAGTGGGGTGTTAAAGTCCCCCACTATTACTATGTTACTGTCAGTTTCTCCCTTCATGGCTGTTAGCATTTGCTTTATTGAGGTACTCCTGTGTTGGTTGTATATGTACTTACAATTGTTACATCTTCTTTTTGGATTGATCCCTTGATCATTATGTAGTGTCCTTCCTTGTCTCTTGTAACAGTATTTTAAAGTCTATTTTGTCTGATATGAGTATTGCTACTCCAGCATTCTTGTGATTTCCATTTGCATGGAATACCTTTTTCCATCCCCTCACTTTCAGTTGTATGTGTCTCTAGGTCTGAAGTGGGTCTCTTGTAGACAGCATATATACAGGTCTTGTTTCTGTATCCATTCAGTGTATTTCTTTTGGTTGGAACATTTAGTCCCTTTACGTTTAAGGTTATTATTGATATGTATGTTATTTTCATTTTATTGTTTTGGATTTGTAGGTCTTTTTGAGTTTTAATAACAATTTCCCTAGAAACATTTACAAATTTTTAGCATTTTTCCATTTAAATTGGATATCTGAGTGTTACTTTTTAAACATCTGTGTCAGTAGCCAGCAGACTTAACCAGACTATCAGATCTTTAGCTATAAAATATTTTTTGAGAATATCTCCATAAATCTCAGGTGACAAAAACATGTTTCTTCACCAGAATAAATTACAGTTTACCTGAAAAGGGAACTGAATTATTTGGTACAATAACTTGCCCTTTAGGAATCAAGAATCTTGTCTAGGGCTTCCCTGGTGGCGCAGCGGTTGGGAGTCCGCCTGCTGATGCAGGGGACAGGGGTTCGTGCCCTGGTCCAGGAAGATGCCGCGGAGCGGCTGGGCCCGTGAGCCGTGGCTGCTGAGCCTGTGCGTCTGGAACCTGTGCTCCGCAACGGGAGAGGCCACAACAATGAGAGGCCCGTGTACCGCAAAAAAAAAGAATCTTGTCTGTGCAGGTGTGTTGGTCTGGTTGAGTAGCAGTTCCAGCTCTGGCCACTAGGTGGGGCATCCCCATTACCGTTGCTTTCCCATCATATTCCCAGAAACAGCCAATCTTGACTTGTCGTCCCCCCCCTGCCCCCGCCAGCCCCCCCCGCCCCGGAACTTGACCCTGGGCACAGAGCAGGGCTGCACTTCCAGGTGGGCAGCCCAGTTTGCACGGGACTTTCTTTTCTAAAGACAGCACACTTTCTTACCCGACATGGGTACATGAGACTCTTGGCTTGAGCTGGTATTTCTTTAGAGGAGGACCTGTTCCTGCCAGGAAGCAGCCCCTTTGCTAATTATAATAAAGATTTCCCCAGAATCCCCTCAGTACTTGGCTCCACGTAGAAGAGGATCTCCACTGCTGTGCTCCCACACAAGGAGGAGCGGGGGAGTGATGGGAATTGCTGGCTGTTCCTGGTGTTCATGGGAGAGGTATGTATCTTGACCATTGACCATCTGTATGCTTTGTGGGCTGAGTTAAAAAACGAAGCTCCAGCATTTGAAAGGCGAAAGCTGAAATGATTCTGAATCCACAAGAGGAGATGGATGAACTTGTTCCTGAATCCTAAGAAAGTTTTTATATGGGGATAGTCTTTGGAACCTAAAGGATGTAAGCAAATCAGGGATTCTTCCTGTCAAGGATTTGATGGAGCTGATGGCCTCAGAGAGCTAGCAGGAAGATGAAGAGATTCCCAAATTTATGAGTGAGGAACTCATACATGCGTCCCTAAAAGGAAGTGTAACAGAGCTACATGTTCAAAGGGCACCAGAGAGGTGGATGTAATCTCTAGCCAGTTCCATGAGCCTCTGCTGGCTGCAAACTGTCTTGTTTGGGTCTGACCTTTTAGGCTCTGTTCCCGTATGCTGGGAGCTCAGATCAGAGGCTGTGAGATGGGGAAGCTCGTCACAGGCTGGGAACCGTATTAGTCACCAAGCTCTGTTGACGGTTCTCTGGAAATTGAGAATTATCACTGCAGCATGCTGTGTGTCATTACTTTGTCTTATGAATGGCTGCCTTGCTTTGTCAGCATTCTTCTTCCACTTGCCCCAGTAACTCCTGGTGGGCAGGTGCTGTTATTTATTTCTCCCCCGTCGTCCCCAGCGCAGTGTTGTGCACACAGTGGCCCTCATATTTGCTGAGTGAGTTAATGCCATGAGAGTCTTGCAGGTACTGAAGCACCTGAGTGGGATTCTGGGCCCTGGCAGTTGAGGTGGCTGCAGGGTGGTAATATACAGAAATTGGCTCTAACTAAATATTGGCCATAGCACCACGTGAATCCAATTCCTGCAAATTGCTGGGGAGCAACTGGTTTATGGTGCTTATAAAAAGAGATTTTTAAAAGGTTTTGTGCTTCAGGATTTAAAAATGTAAAATTGTCTTCTCTGTGCCACACAACTTTGTTTCCCTATACTTTTTAAATACTTCGTGCCAGAATTGATATTATTTATTTTTGGCACATCATCAAGTAAGGAATTTGCAAGTGATTCTAATTCATCCCGTAAGCAATGAGTGGAAACAATCTCTACTTTTCAAATACATCAGGAGAGCTTAAAAATGCAGGCGGATTCCTTCACTCACGCTCTCAAGCTTCCCCTCTGTCCAGGCTATAGGGTGTGAAGTGTCACAAGGATGTTAGAGGGTTTGCAATTTGGTATAAATTCTTGGATTTAAAGTATTGAAATTATCTTCTATAAACATGCTTTTATGTGAAATGAAGCCTTGACTGAGACACTTGGGCGTAATTTACTAAGAGGCTCCAGGAGAGCAGGACTCTGGTTCTCTGCTGTACCCCAACTGCGAGAGCCCACAGTAGGTGGGCACACAGTAGGTGCACAGTGACTATTTGTTCGATGAATGAATAATGGGGAATCTCCTGGAGTAAGCTAAAGACCTAAACGTATTGCTAAGAGTTTCTGGGTAGAGTGGAGAGAGCAGCTGGGTCACAGCATCTCCCTTTTCAAACACTCAGTGACATGAACACAGTAGTTAAACTGGAGCCTGCTTGCCACAGAGAACAAGCAAACAAATGAATAAGCCCAGCAGCAAACAAGGAAAAAGGCAACCAAATAAAAAACATACAAAAATGACAAGAGAAGAAAAAAAAAGTATTGCTCAGGTGTGCCAGGCTACTCCTGCAAATGGCCTTGGTGAGTCAGCAGAATCCAGGAACTCTGACTCACAAGAGTGACTGGTTGGGAGAAGAGGGATATCCTTATCTTTTCCAGTTACTTCAGGGGGTAGGGTGTGTGAAAAGGGCTGTTGAGGAGAAACTGATGAGAGGACTGACTCTCCGATGGAAGTGGGGGTTTCACGCTGAGCCAGAGAACGGATCCAGAGCCCAGGATGGCCCCCAGGGATCATGACATCACCTCCTACCCAGGGGACAGGAAACATTGCTGAGGACACTTTGAAAACCTTAGTGAAGAGGCCTGAGACCAGATATTCTAGCAAAAATAGTTGAGCTCTTCCCTGCCTCGCCTCTGGCTATCACGCTCCCAAACATTCAGTAGGATGCAAAATAACAGCTTTCAAACTGCTCAGAGAGAAAAAATAAATAGGGTAATTTGCTCACCCTATATCATGAAGTTGCCCACATAAGAGAACACAATAAAAAGAAATGACAGTGCTTCACACCCACCAGAATGACTGTAACAGGAAAGAGAGACAATAACAAGAATTAGGATATGGAAAACTCGGAACCCTCATACACTGCTGGTGGGAATGGAAAATGATGCAGCCACTTTGGAAAACAGTCTGGCAGTTCTTAAAAATTTTTAAACATAGAGTTACTGTTTTTGACTCAGCAATTCTAGATATATGCCCAAGAAAAATGAAAATATATGTACACACAAAAACTTGTTTATAGCAGCAATATCCATAATAGTCAAAAGTGGAAACAAGCCAGATATCCATCAACTGATGTGTTAACAAAATGTGGTCTATCAATACAATATAACAGTATTCGGTCATAAAAAGGAATGAAGTACTGATACATGCTAAAACATGGATAAACCTCAAAAACTTGATGCTAAGTGAAAAAGGTATATTTTAGGCTGGTGAACTTTATGGTATGTAAATTATCTCAATAAAGCTCAACAATTGGCACAGCAACTGTGTATACTATTGCAGGGGGAATGGGAGAACACAGAAGAAATAGAGGAAGGAACATAGGCTTCAAAAAAAGAGGAAGAGCCCATCTTGAAGAAAACATGACCCAGGAAATAGAAGAAAAGCCCCTGCAAATTTTTTGTGCTATAGAGCACATAAGTGTATTCCTTTGTTCAGCAAATAGATGCTGCGGTGTTAGTATATGACATGCACCATTCTGGGCACTGGAGATAGAGCAGGGAGCAAGTTCTTCCTGTTGCAGAGCTTCCATTCTTATGTTTAAATGTGTAAGTACAAGGCTATTGATTCCATTGGACCTCTTCTGTCATGGAAGGGATATTGATTCATCCTCATGGAATAGACACATACTCTGGATGTGGATTTGTCTCCCTAGCCTTGTTTACTGCTTCACACAAGATTGCTTCTGCTCAAAGAACTCATTTCACAGGAAAACACATGGGGCACCAAGTGTGAGGTCATGCTCAGAAAGGGAAAAATGGCCCCAGTAATAACCAGGCTGTGATTTTTAACCTCTAAATATAAAAAATGCTCAGAATACAAGCCATACTCCTCCCTACCACCTTTTCACCCCCCAGGTTCTTAAGGTGGAAGCTTGGGTCATTGATTTGAGACACTTGTCTTTTTCTAATACAAGTATTTAATGCTATAAATTTCCCTCTAAACTTGTGTACATCTCATGAATTCCATTGTGTACAATTAAAAATATTTTATAATTCTTCTTTCAACTTCCTCTTTGACCCAAGGATTATTTTTAAATGTACTGTTTAGCTTCCAAATATTCGGGAATTTTCAAGATATATTTTTGTAATTAGTTTCTAGTTGAATTTCATTGTGGTCAGAGAATAAAATTTGTATTTTAATTTTTAAAAACTTGTTAGTTTGCTTTATGGCTGAAAATATGGTCTTTCATGCTGAATATCATGTGTACTTGAAAAAAGTGTGTACTGTTCCAGGTAATGTGTTTTATAAATGTCAGTTAGATCAAGTTGGTTGGTAGTATTTTTCAGCATTTTTATATATTTACAAATATTCTATCCACTTGTTCTGTCAATTAGTGACAGAAGAGTGTTGTAGTCTCCAACTATAATGATAGGTTTGTATTTCTCATTTCAATTCTCTCAATTTTTGCTTATGTATTCTAATACTTTGCTGTTACATATATGCATTTAGGATTGTGATAACTTTATAGGTGTCATAAAATATGCATAATACAAAATTTACCATTTTAAGTGTACAGTTCAGTGGCATTAAGTACATTTACATTGTTGTGCAACTCTCACCACAATCCAGAACTTTTGCATCTTCCCAAAATGAAATTCTGTGCCCATTAAACAACTCCTTATTCTCCCCCTTCCCTGCCAAACACCATTCTATCCTTATGTAATAGGGAGCATACAGTATTTGTCCTTTTGTGACTTACCATTATGTCTTCAAAGTTCATCCATGTTGTAGCATGTGTCAGAATTCATTCTTTTTTAAGGCTGTCCATTGCTTGTCCATTCATCTGTTGATGGAAATTTGGGTTGTTTATGCCTTTTGGCTGTTGTGAATAATGCTGCTGTGAACACTAGTATACAGACATCTGTTTGAATCCCTGTTTGAATTATTTTGGATATATGCCCAGAAGTGAGATTGTTGGATCATATGTTCTATGTCTAATTTTTGAGGAATGTGTGATGTTTTCTTGATGAATTGACCCCTTTATTATCATGTAATGTTCCTCTTTATCCCTGGTAATATTCTTTGTTCTGAAGTCTACTTTTCTGATATGAATATAACCACTATTATACTAATGTTATACTATTTATTATTAGTGTTTGCTTAGTATATCTTCTTCCATCCTTTTACTTTTATAACATATCCATGTCTTTATATTTAATTGAATTCCTTCTAGATGCTTATGTTGGGTTTTGATTTTTCATCTAATCTGACAATCTCTGCCTTTTTTTTTTTTTTTTTTTTTTTGCGGTACATGGGCCTCTCACTGCTGTGGCCTCTCCCGTTGTGGAGTACAGGCTCCGGACATGCAGGCTCAGCGGCCATGGTTCACAGGCCCAGCTGCTCCGTGGCACGTGGGATCTTCCCAGACTGGGGCACGAACCCATGTCCCCTGCATCGGCAGGCGGACTCTCAACCACTGCACCACCAGGAAAGCCCAATCTCTGCCTTTTAATTGGGGATTTTAGACCATTTACATTTAATATCACTAGTGATAGAATTGGATTTAAGTCTACCAGTTTGTTCGTTGTTTGCATTTGTTCCATCTGTTCCTTGTCCTCTTTTTCATGTTTTCCTGCCTACTTTTGGCTTAGTTGAATTAAAAAAAATTATTTTCAGCCATTTTTCCTCAAATATTTTTTTCAGATTCATACTCTTTCTCCTCTTTCTCTGAGACTCCAGTGATACAAATGTTAGATTTTTGGGGTATTGTCCCACAGGTTCCTGAGGCACTGTTCTTCTCCTTTTTTTTTTTTTTAAGTCTATTTTCTCTCTGTTGTTCAGATTGGAAATTTCTATTGATTGGTCTTTGCGTTCACTGATTCTTTCCTCTACCATCTCCAGTTTACTGTTGAGCCTGTCCAGTGAGTTTTTAATTTCAATTATATTTTTTAGTTATATAGTTTCCCTTTTGTTCTTTTTTTATATCTTCTATTTATTTGTTGGAATCTTCCTATTCTTTATTTAAGAGTGTACATAATTGCTCATTGAAGCATTTTTATCATGGCTGCTTTAAATCCTTGTCAGGTTAATTCCAACCTCCAAGTAATCTCAGTGTTGGTGCCTTTTGATTATCTTTTCTCATTCAGGTTGTGGTTGCCCCAGTTCTTGGTGTGGCAAGTAAATTTGTACCCTGGGCATTTCTGGTATTGTGTTGCAAGACCTGTTTGATCTTTTTCCTGTTTAAATCCTTTTTCTTTCTGGGTGTGGTGTGCAGGTCCAGCTCGGGGTGCATGCAAAGCTTCCTGTGGGGCTTTTTTGACTCCTCCCTGACAGTGGAATGTTGGCTCATTGCCTCGTTGCAGGTGGATGTAACCTAATCCCAGGACCCCTGGTAGGACAAGCTGCTGTGATACGAACTACCTGTAGAGGGCCATGTGGCAGGGAGCAGTGGGCAGCCTGTAGGAGCTGAGGGCCTCAGTCCTGTAACTGCAAGGAATTGAATTCTTCCAACAACCATGTGAGTTTGGAAGAAGGCCCCAAGATCCAGAAAGGAGCACAGCCCCACTGGCACTTGATTGCAGCCTGGTGAGAGCCTGAAACAGAGAGTGCAGCTAAGCCACCCCAGACTCCTGATCCACGTATGTTGTTTTAAACTATCCACATTTACAGCCACAGAAAACTGACACGCCCTTTCTGCTCTTTCTCATTCCTCATGTTCCAGGTTTCCTTCCGTTGTCATTTCCTTTCTGTCTGAAGAACTTCCTTTAGCATTTTTTTTTTTTTCCACTAGAGCAGGTCTGCTGACAACAAATTTCTTAGGTTTCCTTCATCTGAGAATTTCACCTTCATTTCTGAAACACAGTTTTGCTGAATATGGAATTCTGGGTGACAGCTTTTTTCTCTCACACTTGAAAAATGCTTCCTTCTCGCATTCATGATTTTTAATGAGAAACATACTGTCATAGGAATAGTTTTACTGTTCACATCAGGTAACACATCATTTTTTTCTGGTGGCTTTCAAGATTTTTCCTTTGTCTCTAGTTTTCAGAAATTTAATTATGATGTATCCAGGCATGGATTTCTTTGGGTTTATCCTGTTTAGGGTTTGCTTCTTCAAATTTGGTAAGATTTCAGTCATTATTTCTTTAAATACTTTTTCAGCATTACAGTCATTCTTCTCTCCCGCTGGGTCTCTGATGACATGAATGTTAGATTATTTTGTTATTGTCCCACATGTTTCTGAGATTCTATTCATTTTCAAAATCTATTCTCTCTCTGTTGAAATCAGATAATTTCAATTTTTCTGTCTTCAGGTTCATTGATTCTTTCTGATGTCATATCCACCTGCTGTTCAGCCCATTCATTGAGTTTTTAAATTTCACTTATTTTTCATTTCTCAAGTTTTTATTGGTTCTTCTTAAGTCTATTTCTTTGCCTAGAGTTTCTGTTTTTTCTCTTTTCTCAGTGTTAGTATCTGTTTGGGAACATTTTTACGAGAGCTTCTATCAAATTCTCATCAGGTAATTGTAGCATCTGTATCATCTTGATGTTGATGTCTGCTGATTGTTTTTTCCCATTTGAGTTGAGATTTTCTGGGTCTCAGTATGATGAGTAATTGTGGAATGTGCCAGGACAAATTGAGTGTGAGTTTATGAGATTCTGGTTTGCATTTCAGTCTGCTTTCAGCAGGCTCTCAGCCTGTTTAGGTTCCAAGTACATGTCCTGGCACACTTCTGTGGGTCATGCTGCAGATGCCAGTGTGGTTTGTAGTGCTGTCCTGCCCAGCCATGTGCTGCCCAGAGGCCAACCTGAAACGAGAGCAGCATTTGACCTTGAGTTCAGTTCTCCAGTCTTCTGATGTGTTCATTCTGGTTGGTCATGCATGGGCTGCTTGGGGGTCTGCCCAGGACTTCATGCACAGATTTAAGTATCCCTGTCTCCTGTACTGTTCTCTCTGTAATCCTCACCCCCTCTGATGGGGTGGGGAGCAGTGCTGCCTCCTTGTTCCTGTTTGCTTAGTGCACGTGGGGCTCTCACAGTCTCTGCAGCTGATGTGCTACTTGGTGGGGAGGAGACTACTTGTGTGCTGGCGTTTGCTTAGTGCAGAGCAGAAATGGTAATGGGGACCCCTCCACAGTGTGTGCAGTGCGGGGGGTATGGAGTGGGAGCTGCACCTCTGCTCATATTAGTGTGGGACAGAATGGTCGACAGGGTTGACCCCAGAGTCTGCCCACAGTCCCACTGTGCTAATGGAAAGCAGGGGTGGTCACAGGGCTCCCCCTCAGTTTCCACAGCCCTGCCCCACTGGGGAGGGGGGCCTCCTGGTCAGCATAGGGCAGGGATGGTCACAGGGCTCTGCCTGCCATCCCTGTGGCTACAGTGTTGGGTAGGGGTGGGGGATGGAGTAGCTTTTTTGAGGTTTCATCTGGAGTAGAGTGGGTTCCATCCTGCAGGGCTGCCCTTTATCAAGGCTTTGAGCCAGAGAGAAGAGGCTTTCCTTGGAGCTTGTTGGTCTGTGCTTGCTGGCATTTCTGGGTTGTGGACCCCTCCAACTCTTGGACGAGAATCTGTAGGAGGAACACCCTGCCTGCTTGGTCTTCAAGTCAAGGTCCCTGCCGCCCACCTTCTCTTCTGCACCCCTCAGAGTCTTCTGCCAGCTGCTCTGTGTATCTGTGGAGAGTTTTATTTGCAAACAGTATGAGGAATAGGGTGAAATGTGTATTTTGTCTGGAATTCACAGAAGTTGTGGATTATCTTTCATTGTGACTTAAAGTAAGAAAAGTCTTCTGTAGTTAACCTCCATTTTTGCCATTTCTGGTGGCCCTCGTTTCTTTGTTGATTGATTTTCTCTCTGTCATCATATCCATGTAATAAAGAGTAAGTCTCCATTTTTGATGTTGGGCTATCTCCAGCTTTCAAGCCCCACTCCTCTTTCTTCCCTTTTGGCTCCACATCTGAGGAAAAGCCAGTAAGGTAATGATGAGAAAACCTGGTTACTTGCTCCAGAAGTGCCAGCAGGAAGTTCACAGTGTGCGAGCCCCAGCCCGAGGGCCTGAGCCCTTTCCTCGGCCCGCATCACTAGCCCTGCACTGCTCGTGCCATTTGGCCTGGCTGGCTGGCCCCTGCCCTCCTCTCCTCAGGAAAGCTCACGGGTAATAAATCTTCCCATATCTTCTTGGTGCCCGTGGCCTTACGAGTCTCAACATCTCAGCTCTCCCACCTCTGTGGGGTGACTGTCAGACACTCCTTCTGCCCCAAGGACTCTGTTAACATATCTTGTAATGCAGGTCTGCTGTCAGTGATTTCTATAAGCTGTTGTTTGTTTGAAAATGTCTTTGTTTTCCCGTAATTTTTGACAGATATTTGCACTGAGTGTAGAACTCTGAGTTGACGGGTTTTCCTTTCAGCCACTCTGTTGTCTTTGCCCTGCACAGTTTCTGATCAGAAGTGTCCTGTAACTCTTATCTTTGCTCCTCTGTGTGTAATGTTCCCTCTTTCCTCCGGCTGCCTTCAAGCTTTTCCTTCTGTTTTCTTTAAAACAGTTTTTTTCCTCCAGTTTTATTGAGATATAATAGAGAAACAGCACTGTATAAGTTTAAGGTATATGGAATAATGATTTGACTTACACACACACCATGAAATGATGACCACTATAAGTATGGTGAACATCCATCATCTCACATAAATACAAAATAAAAGAAAAAGAAAAAAAGATTTTCTTGTGATTGATGACTCAGGATTTACTCTCTTAGCAACTTTCGTTTATAATGTAAGCAATGTTACTTCTAGTCATCACATTGTAAAGCTTTTCTTCTCATCTTTCAGCAGGTTGACTATGATGTGTATAAGTGTATGTGGGCCTTTTTTTGGTTGGTGTTGAGTTTTCTTTTTTATTTTTATATTTTGTATTTGTTCCTTTTAGAGTCCTCTGTATTCTTAGAGCTGTGGTTTAATGTTTATCCTTATTTTTGGAATATTCTTGACTGTTACCTTCTTCAAATAGTTCTTCTCTTCAAATTCTCCCTCTTCTTCTGTCACTCCAGTTACGTGTATGTTAGACCGTCTGGCGGTTCCTACAGGCCTGGAGTGCTCTGATTTGCTTTCGCCACGTCATTATCCTTGTGTTTCAGTTCACTTAATTTCTATTGACCCATGCTCAAGCTGGTTGATTTTTCCAAAGTGATATTCATTCTACTCGTGTGCCTGTCACAAGAATTTTCCATTTCTGACCTCATATAGTTTATTTCTAGCATTTCTGTTTTACTCTTTCTCACAGTTTTTATCTCTCTGGTGAAATTTCCCAACAGTTTCAGTTATCTGGGTCATCAAATCTATTTCCATTGATTGCTTTATCTCTAGATTGTTTTCTTTTACTTATTTTTTACTTTCTTGAAATTGTAATTTTTTTGATTGTATGCCAGACCTCATGTGTACAAGGACAGTACAGACTGAGGTAAACTGTATTTACACCTGTGCTAGCATGCCTCTTCTGTCTGGGTTTTAAGTGTGTGACGTTGAGTCAATTTAGTTAGGGGTTGAGCTGGATTTAGGTTTTGTTGTTTCATTGCTACTGTCAGTGCAGCTAAGGCTTCTACTTTCTCTAAATGTGGATGGTTTTCCCTTGTGCTTACGGGGGTGCTGAGGTTCCAGGTGGTTTTTCTCAGTGGTTCTGATGCTTCCTTCACCTGTAGATGTTCCTGAATTTCTGTGCGACCGAGGAGAGCACTTGCCTCTTCTTCAGGGATAGCGGGCCACTACTTGTTTCTCAGCATGAAGTTTATGGTGAGAGGGGGATTCCTCTGATGTCTTGGTCCAGCTCATTCTTAGATCCTAAATCTCAGTGTGGGGCTTCCTGCCCCTCTTTCCCATGGCAACCCAAATCTGCCTTGTATCTGTGTTGATTCTGGTCAGGAGTTTCCTGCTCCTCCTCCCTCTGCCTGGTATTGATCTAAGGTCCTGGGCCCTAAATGGTTTCTTGTCTTTCCCCAGAAGTAGGACGTTTTACTCTCGCAGTAGTAATGGGTCTTTCCCTGTGTCCTTGGGGCAAGAGGTTTCTGACTTCTCTCCCAGAGGCAGATGGGTTTTAGCTCTGTCTTCGAAAGCAATGGATCTTTACCTGTGCCCTGTGGGTGGCTTTGGTGCCCTTCCCTCAGTTCATAGGAGGGATGGATCCAGGGAAGGGGTGGGTCCGTGCCCATCCTTCCCCGGCTCCTGCCCTGCTCCTAGTATTTCCATTGCGAGCACTCTTGCTGGATTCCTCAGCTGTTCCAAACGTACATGCAAGCCCACACTTGGCCTTTAAAGATTTGCTAACGTTTTAGCTGAGATCTCCATCCCCCAAGGCAGCCCCGTGTTTCTCCTGGTCTTCACATAAGGGAACAGGTAGCAGCCACGTTTCCCCTGGAGGCTCTGCCCCTCCTTTGGAAATCACCGTATTTGGTTGCCACGCAACCTCACATCTCTAATAGATTCAAGAAAGATGATCATTTTTGTAGACCACCAGATTTTTCTCATTGTTATTTGCAGCTTTCTACTTCCTACATGGAAGCAGAAATTAGATGTTTTAAATCAAAATTACAAACTCACCTTCATTTATCTGCATTTATCAAGAACATTGCATGAATTTTTTTCCAATTATAAAATGACTTTCAAAGAGTTTCCCAGCCATATTTAGAAGCTAAAAGCTGTGAATGATCTGCTTTTCTTATTTTGTAACCTAGTAACCAACATTATTAATGAACATCAAAGTTAAGTTTTTTTTCGTTTGAAAAAGTTTGAGTCAACATATAGAAGGTTGGGCTTCCCTGGTGGCGCAGTGGTTGAGAGTCCGCCTGCCGATGCAGGGGACACGGGTTCGTGCCCCGGTCCAGGAAGATCCCACATGCCGCGGAGCGCTGGGCCTGTGAGCCATGGCCGCTGAGCCTGCGCGTCTGGAGTCTGTGCTCCGCAACGGGAGAGACCATAACAGTGAGGCCCGCGTACCACACACACACAAAAAAAACATATAGAAGGTTAACTTTTTTCTCTTTGGAAATTCTTGAGTTACAGGCAGACCTCATTTTATTGTGCTTTGCTTTAGTGCACTTTGCAGTTACTGCATTTTTTAATAAATTGGAGGTTTCTGGCAACCCTGCGTCATCAGATGATGGTGAGCATTTTTTAGCAATGAAGTATTTTTAATTAAGGTATGTACATTGTTTTTTTAGACATACTGCTGTTGCACACTTGACAGACTACAGTAGAGGGTAAACATAACTTTTATGTGCACTGGGAAATCAAATAATCATGTGACTTGCTTTATTGCAATATTTGCTTCATTGCGGTGGTCTGGAATTGAACCTGCAATATCTCTGAGGTCGGTCGTATGCCGACATCTTCTTTTAAATTTATATAAACTGTCTGTAACCAATTAGGATAGTATCTCCTGTGGACTGTAATACACCTTATGATCTGATTTATTTTTCCTTTGTGTTAGGTCTGTTTATCTGGGCTGTTGAGTTCTGCAATGTGGACATAATGACAGACATTTTTGTGATTATTTAATGTGCCAGCTTCTGTGGGTGTGTAACTAATCACTTCAGAGCTTAGTGGCATAAAACAACCACTTACTTTAACAGATACTGTGGATTGGGAATTTGGACAAGGCACAGCAGAACGGTTTGTCTGTCCTGTCTGCCAGTGGGGCTCAAGAGTGGGGACCAGATCCACCTGGGGGCTCGTTCTCACACCTGGTGGGTCCTCTCCACAAGTCCCTCCGGGTGGTCTCTGGGGGTCTTTCCTACGGCGTGGAGGTTGGCCGCATGGACCTGGGTTCCCTGTCCTGACCTGGCTCTGAAGCCATCAGCATCATGTCCACCACAGTCCCCTCACTGAGTCAGTGACAGGGGCCCCTCAACATCTGGGGGACAGACATAAATGCAGCTCTTATTAGGGGAGTGAGGAGATTCACGAGAAAAGCATGTAAAACTAAAATATTTCGGTGGACATTTTTAGAAAATATAATCTCCTGCAATTCATTTCCAAAGTCGTTCAAGAGATGAGGGAAAAGGGAAGGAAAAGAAGTTGTGTGGGAGCTGGCTGCAGTGACCCTGGAGCCCCTTGAGAGCACCTCAGAATTCGCTAGTTCCTGGTTCGTTGTGGCTAGGAGGGGACAATTTCTAGTTATTCCTTTGTTTGCAATATTGAGAAGCGTCTCTGTTAGTAGACTCCACTTTGTGTTTTTAAGGACTGGTTAGCCGTGTCCCTTTTAGGGCCACGCCGATTAGCTTTCCTCATACACAGCTTTGCGTCTCCTAGCCCTTCCACAGGTGGATGGTCGGAGGAGGCCGGAGAGCCTACCTGTTGACCCCCTTCACCCATTTGCCCCACCCTCCAACCCCCCTTCCCCTCTAGCAACCACCAGTATGTTCTTTGTATCTATGAGTTTTATTTTGTTTGTTCATTTATTTTGTTTTTTTAGATTCCACATATAAGTGAAATCACACAGTATTTTCTTTTTCTCATTTAGTGTAATTCTCTTGAGGTCCATTCATATTGTTGCAAGTGGCAAGATTTCTTTCTTTTTTCTGGCTGGGTACTGTTCCATTGCATATATATACCACATCTTTAGTCATTCATCCATCAGTGAACACTTAGATTTGCATATCTTGGCTATTGTAAAAAATGCTGCAATAACGTGTGGAACTAGTATTTTCATTTTATTTAGATAAATACCTACTAGTGGAATTGCTTGATCATATGGTAGTTCTGTCTTTAATATTTGAGGTACCTCCATACTGTTCTCCATAGTGGCTGCCCAATTTACATTCCCACCAACGGTGCACAAGGGTTCCCTTTTCTCTGCATCCTCACCAACACTTGTTATTTCTTGTCTTTTGCTTGATGGCCTTTCTGACAGGTGGGAGGTGATATCTCATTGTGGTTTGTTTTTGGGGTTTTTTTGGTAGAGATAGAATTGAATCTGTAGATCACTTTGAATAGTATTGACATTTTTTTTTAACATCTTTATTGGAGTATAATTGCTTTTCAATGGTGTGTTAGTTTCTGCTTTATAACGAAGTGAATCAGCTATGCATATACATACATCCTGTATCTCCTCCCTCTTAACGTCTCCCTCCCACCCTTCCTATCCCACCCCCTCTAGGTGGTCACGAAGCACCGAGCTGATCTCCCTGTGCTATGTGGCTGCTTCCCACTAGCTATCTGTTTTACATTTGGTAGTATATATAAGTCCATGCCATTCTCTCACTTCTTTCCACCTTACCCTTCCCCCTCCCCATGTCCTCAAGTCCATTCTCTACGTCTATGTCTTTATTCCTGTCCTGCCCCTAGGTTCTTCAGAACCTTTTTTTCCCTTAGATTCCATATATATGTGCTAGCATACAGTATTTGTTTTTCTCTTTCTGACTTACTTCACTCTGTATGACAGACTCTAGGTCCATCCACCTCACTACAAATAACTCAGTTTCGTTTCCTTTGATGGCTGAGTAATACGCCATTGTGTATATGTGCCACATCTTCTTTATCCATTCATCTGTCGATGGACACTTAGGTTGCTTCCACGTCCTGGCTATTGTAAATAGAGCTGCAATGAACATTGTGGTACATGACTCTTTTTGAATTATAGTTTTCTCAGGGTATACGCCCAGTAGTGGGATTTCTGGGTCATATGGTAGTTCTATTTTTGGTTTCTTAAGGAGACTCCATACTGTTCTCCATAGTGGCTGTATCAATTTACATTCCCACCAACAGTGCAAGAGGGTTCCCTTTTCTCCACACCCTCTCCAGCATTTGTTGTTTGTAGATTTTTTGATGATGGCCATTCTGACTGGTGTGAGGTGATACCTCATTGTAGTTTTGATTTACATTTCTCTAATGATTAGTGATGTTGAGCATCCTTTCATGTGTTTGTTTGCGCTCTGTATATCTTCTTTGGAGAAATGTCTATTTAGGTCTTCTGACCATTTTTGGATTGGGTTGTTGTTTTTTTTTTTTATATTGAGCTGCATGAGCTGCTTGTAAATTTTGCAGATTAATCCTTTGTCAGTTGCTTCATTTGCCAGTATTTTCTTCCATTCTGAGGGTTGTCTTTTCATCTTGTTTATGGTTTCCTTTGCTGTGCAAAAGCTTCGAAGTTTCATTAGGTCCCATTTGTTTATTTTTGCTTTTATTTCCATTTCTCTAGGAGGTGGGTCATAAAGGATTTTGCTGTGATTTATATTATAGAGTGTTCTGCCTGTGTTTTCCTCTAAGAGTTTTATAGTGTCTGGCTTTACATTTAGGTCTTTAATCCATTTTGAGTTTATTTTTGTGTATGGTGTATGGAGTGTTCTAATTTCATTCTTTTACATGTAGCTGTCCAGTTTTCCCGGCACCACTTATTGAAGAGGCTGTCTTTTCTCCATTGTATATTCTTGCCTCCTTCATCAAAAATAAGGTGACCATATGTGCGTGCGTTTATCTCTGGGCTTTCTATCCTGTTCTGTTGATCTATATTTATGTTTTTGTGCCAGTACCATACTGTCTTGATTACTGTAGCTTTGTAGTATAGTCTGAAGTCATTGTGGTTTTAATTTGCATTTCCCTGATGATTAGTCATGTTGAGCATCTTTTCATGTGCCTGTTGGCCATCTGTATGTCTTCTTTGGAAAAATATCTATTCAGATCCTCTGCCCATTTTTTAGACGGATTATTTGTTGTTTGGCTGTTGAGGTGTTTGAGTTCTTTAATTATTTTGGATAGTAACCCCATATCAGATATATGATTTGCAAATATTTTTCCCACTGTGTAGGTTGCCTTTTTTATTTTGTCAGTGGTTTCTTTTGCTGTACAGAAGCTTTTTAGTTCAATGTAGTTCCATTTGTTTATTTTTGCTTTTGTTGCCTTTGCTTTTAGAGTCAGATCCAAAAAAATAATTGCCAAGACAGATATCAAGAGCTTATTGCCTATGTTTTCTTCTAGGAGTTTTATGGTTTCAAGTCTTACATTCAAGTCTTTAATCCATTTTGAGTTAATTTTTGTGAATGGTGTAAGATTTTTCATTCTTTTGTATGTGGCTGTCCAGTTTTCCCAGCATCATTTATTGAAGAGACTGTCCTTTCCCCATTGTGTATTCTTGCCTGCTTTGTTGTAAATTAATTGATCATATATGTGTGGATTTATTTCTGGGACATCTATTTCGTTCCATTGATTTATGTGTCTGTTTTTATGCCAGTACCATACTGTTGTGATTATATAGCTTTGTAATGTGGTTTGAAATCAGGGAGTGATTTCAGCTTTGTTCTTTCTCAAGATTGCTTTGGCTGTTTGGGTTCTTTTGTGGTTCCATACAAATTTTAGGATTGTTCTGTTTCTGTGAAAAATGCCATTGGAATTTTGATGGGGATTGCAATAAATCTATAGAATGCTTTAGGTAATATGGACATTCTAATCCATGAGCACGGAATATCTTTTCATTTATTTGTGTCTTCCCCAGTTTATTTCATTGATGTCATGTAGTTTTCAGTGTACAGGTCTTTCATCTCCTTGGTTAAATTTATTCCTAGGCATTTTATTCTTTTTGATGCGTTGTAAATTGGATAGTTTTCTTAATTTGTCTTTCTGATAGTTCTTAGTGTATAGAAACACAGCAGCTTTTTGTATATTGATTTTGTACCCTGTGACTTTACTGAATTCATTTTATTAGTTCTAACGGATTTCTGGTGGAGTCTTTCAGGTTTTCTATATATAAAATCATGTTGTCTGCTAATAGTGACAGTTTTACCTCCTCCTTTCCAATTTGGATGCTTTTTATTTCTTTTTCTTGCCTCATTACTCTGGCTAGGCCTTCCAATACTTTGTTGAATAAAAGTGGTAAGAGTGGGCATCCTTATCTTATTCCTGATCTCAGTTGAAAAGCTTTCAGCTTTTCACCATTGAGTATGATGTTAGGTGTCATATATGGCTAGTCATATATGACTTTTATTATGGGGATATACATTCTGTCTATACACTTTGTTGAGAGTGTTTATCATAAATGGATGTTAAATTTTGTCACATGCTTTTTCTGTATCTTTTGAGATTATCATGTGATTTTTATCCTTTATTTTGTCAGTGTGGTGTGTCATATTGATTTGTGGATGTTGAACCATCCTTGCATCCCTGGGATAAATCCCACTTGACTTTGATGTATGATCTTTTAAATGTATTGTTGAATTCAGTTTGCTAATATGTAGTTGAGGATTTTTGTATGTATGTTCATCAGGAATATTGGCGTGTAATTTTCTTTTTGTGGTATCTTTTTCTGGTTTTCATATCAGGATAATGCTGGCCTTGTAAATTGAGTTTAGAAGTGTTTCCTCCTCTTCAATTTTCTGGAAAGTTTTGAAAAGAATAGGTATTAACTCTTCTTTAAATGTTTGGTAGACTTTAGCAGTAAAACCTCCGGTCCTGGGCTTTTTTTGGTTGTTGAGAGGTTTTTGATTACTGATTCCATATCCCTATTAGTAATTGGTCTATTCAGATTTAGTTCATGATTCAGTCTTGGAAGATTATATGTTTCTAGGAATTTTTCCATTTCTCGGTTGTCCAACTTGTTGCTGTACAATTTTTTTTAAAGGCTTGAGAGCTGACATTTTATTTTTTATTATTTTAAAAATTATTATTTATTTGGTTGTGCCAGGTCTTAGTTGTGGCAGGTGGGCTCCTTAGTTGCAGCTCTCAGGCTCCTTAGTTGTGGCACATGAGCTCCTTAGTTGTGGCTTGCAGTCTCGTTAGTTGCGGCTCGCTGACTCCTTAGTTGGAGCACATGGGCTCCTTAATTGTGGCATGTGAACTCTTAGTTGCAGCATGCATGTGGGATCTAGTTCCCTGATCAGGGATTGAACCTGGGCCCCCTGCATTGGGAGCTTGGAGTCTTAACCACTGCACCACCAGGGAAGTCCAGTAGCTGTATAATTGTTCATAGTAACCTTTTATTATCCTTTGTATTTCTGTGGTATCAGTTGTAACATCTCTTTCATTTCTGATTTTATTTATTGATTCCTCTTTTTTTTCTTGGTGAGTTTAGCTAAAGGTTTGTCAGTTTTGTTTATCTTTTCAAAAAACCAGTTTTATTGATCTTTTCTATGTCTTTTTAATCTCTATTTCCACTCTGATCTTTGTTATTTCCTTTCTTCTACTAACTTTGGGATTTGTTTTTTCTTTTTCTAATTCCTTTAGGTGTGAAGCGAGATTGTTTGTTTGAGATATCTTGTTTAGTTCATTTAGTCTAATGTGTCATTTAAAGCCAGTGTTTCCTTATTGATTTTGACTGGATGACCTGTCCATTATGTAAGTGGGGAAAGTCCCTTACTATTTTTGTGTTGCTGTCAATTTCTCTCTTTAGTTCTGTTAATATTTGCTGTGTATATTTAGGTGCTCCTATGTTGGGCACATAAATATTTACAAATTTTGTATCCTTTTGTTGGACTGACCACTTTACCATTATGTAATGCCCTTTGTCTTCTATTACAGTTTTTGTTTTAAAGTATTTTATCAGATATAAGTATGGGTACCAATCTATTTTAAATTGATAGCAGCTTAAATTTGAACACATTCTAAAATTTCCCTACCCACTACATTTTATGTTTTTTTAATTTTGTGTATTCCTTAACTAATTGTTATAGTTATGGTCATTTTTACTACTGTTGTCTTTTCACCTTCCTGCTAGCTTTATAAGTGATCAATTCACTACATTTTCTATATATTTATCTTTACCAGTGATACTTATACTTTCATATGTTTTTGTTACTATTTAGTGCCCTTTCTTTTAAGCTTAAAGAAGTCCCTTTAACATTTATTGTAAGGCTGATTTATTGGTGATGAACTACTTTAGCTTTTGATTTTTGGAAATTCTTTCTCTCTCTTAATTCTGTTTCCTTCTTTCTTTCCTTCCTTCTATCTATCTATCTATCTATTTATTTATGGCTGCGTTGGGTTGTCATTGCTGCGCGCAGGCTTTCTCTAGTTGTGGCGAGAGGGGGCTACTCTTTGATGCGGTGCGTGGGCTTCTCACTGCAGTGGCTTCTCTTGTTGCACAGCACGGTCTCTAGGCGTGTGGGCTTCAGTAGTTGTGGCACATGGGCTCAGTATCTGTGGCTCGCAGGCTCCAGAGCGCAGGCTCAGTAGTTGTGGCACATGGACTTAGTTGCTCCATGGCACGTGGGATCTTCCTGGACCAGGGCTTGAACCCGTGTCCCCTGCATTGGCAGGTGGATTCTTAACCACTGCACCACCAGGGAAGTCTCTCTCTCTCTTAATTCTGAGTAATAACCTTGCTGAGTAGAATATTCTTAATTGGAAGTTTCTTCCTTTCAGCACTTTAAATATATCATGCACTCCCTTCTGCCCTGTAAAGTTTCTACTGAAAAATATGCTGATAGTCTTATGCAGATTCCCTTATAGGTAACAAGTCATTTTCCTCTTGCTGCATTTAAGTTTCTCTCTTTATCTTTAACTTTTGACATTTTAATTATAATGTGTCCTGGTGTGGATCTCTTTGGCTTCATCTTCTTTGGAGCTCTCTGGGATTCCTGGACCTGGATGTCTCTTTCCTTCCCCAAGTTAGGGAAGTTTTCAGCCATTATCTCTTTCTTTCTTTTTTTAAAAAATAAATTTATTTATTTATTTATTTTTGGCTGCATTGGGTCCATGTTGCTGCATGTGGGCTTTCTTTAGTTGCAGTGAGTGGAGGCTACTCTTTGTTGCGGTGCGCAGGCTTCTCATCGCAGTGGCTTCTCTTGTTGTGGAGCATGGGCTCTAGGCACGCGGGCTTCAGTAGTTGTGGCACGCAGGCTCAGTAGTTGGGGCTCACAAGCTTTGTTGCTCTGTGACATGTGGGATCTTCCCGGTCCATGGATCGAACCCATGTCCCCTGCATTGGCAGTTGGATTCTTAACCACTGCACCACCAGGGAAGTCCCGCCATTATTTCTTAAGTTTTCTGTCCCTTTCTCCTTCTCTCATTCTGGGACCCCTGTAATTTGAATGTTATCTGCTTGATGTTGTCCCACAGGTCCCTTAAACTACCTTCCCTTTTTTTTTTTAAGCCTGCATCTGACATTAATTTATTTTTATTTATTTTTGCTGTGTTGGGTCTTCATTTCTGTGTGAGAGCTTTCTCTAGTTGTGGCAAGCGGGGGCCACTCTTCATCGTGGTGTGCGGGCCTCTCACTGTCACAGCCTCTTTTGTTGCGGAGCATAGGCTCCAGACACGCAGGCTCAGTAGTTGTGGCTCACGGGCCTAGTTGCCCCGCAGCATGTGGGATCCTCCCAGACCAGGGCTCGAACCCGTGTCCCCTGCATTAGCAGGCAGATTCTCAACCACTGTGCCACCAGGGAAGCCCTATCTTCCCTTTTCTTAAATTACTTTTTCTTTTTGCTTTTCTGTTTGGGTGAGTTCCACTGCCCTGTCTTCCTGTTCACGGATCCTTTCTTTGCTTCATCTAGTCTCTGTTGAACCCCTCTAATGTATTTTTTAGTTAAGTTATTGTGTTATTTGGCTTTGTGACTTCTGCCTGGTACTTTCCTATACTTTCTGTCTCTTTGTTGAAGTTCTCAATGTGTTCATCCATTGTTTTCTTAAGTTTGGTGAGAATATTTATGACCATGGCTTTGAATTCTTTATCAAGTAAATTATTTGTCTCTATTTCATTAAAGTTTCTCTGTGAGTTTTTATATTGCTCTTTTGTTTCGAACATACTGTTCTGTTTCCTCATTGTGCTTGAATCTCTCTGTTTGTTCATGTATTCAGTGAAACAGCTACCTCTTCCAGTCTTGAAGGAGTGGCCTGTGTAGGGGATGAACCTTGTCCTTCAACCTTGTCCTAGAATTGTCTCTTGAATCTTTGTGATTGTCTAAGCAGCCTGATTTATCCATGACAGGTCTTGGTCATTGAGGGTGTGCTGAGACTTGCCAGCATTCTAGAGAGAGGGATCTCAGTCAGCACCAGGTTTTAGGCTGATTGGAAGCCAGACTCTCAGGTTGCAGCTTTTAAAGTATGCAAATATGTGCAGTCCTGTGAGATTGCAATTATAAACCCATAAATCTTCTGGCCTCCAGACCAGGGGATCTGGGGTTGTCCTCTGGGTGACAGTTGCAGAAACTGGGGCTCCAGATGAGTGAGTGTATAAGCTTATTCTGGGAGGTACTGGCAAGTGGCACTAAGGCCTAGACAGAGCACGAAGCTGGTGTCCCCACCCTGTGCTCCTTGAGAGCACCTCTGGAACCTCCAGCATGTGGCAAACCTGAGTCCTGCCCTCAGGCTGAAGCTCCAGGACAAGTAAATAGGACCTTTTCACAGGGAGACTGGGGGTGTGTTTTAGTCTGCTGTCTGTGTGGTGCTCTGGGGAGGTAGCCTGCCAGGAACTGTCTCCCCGATTTTTACAGTCCCACGGGACTCAGGGATGCAAGGCCCTCTGGCCACCAGAGCCAGGTGATCAAGGAGAGTCACCTGTGTCGTCAGTGCGTGGCTGCCGGCTTTGGTGGGGCAGCCGAAGCGGGAATTGTTCCATATGTGGCTGTAGATTCGGTGTGTCCCTGGGAGGAGGTGAGTTCAGGATCTTCCTATGTTGCCCTCTTGGACTTCCTTGTGGTCTTTATGTTTGAAATAATTGTTACTATTGTCTAGTCCCAGGACACCTTTCCGCATCCTGGACTACAGAAGCAGTGATGCAAACAAATGTTTTACATTTCATCTGCTGGAGGATTATGTTTTGAAATATTAGTTATCCTTTCATTTTTTTTGATCCTGTTGTTACATAGAAATTTAGAAACTAAAAGAACACCTTAATTTACATTCTTTGACTGTGTGGGTGAGGGAAGAAGAAACTGTTTGGTTTATATTATATTTTTAGGTTGTTAAACTTCCTTTCATTTTTTTTGGTAATGTGGTGAGATTAACATTTATTAGCAGCTTAGAATTCCTGAGACAGCAGCAGCAACGGATAAACTAAGCAGGAGATTGTCTGTCTCAGGGTGCCAGGGGTCAGCCTTGGCGCTGCTCCCTCTGAACAAGCCACTTAGGGGGTTGTCAAGGTCAGTGGTCCTCCTTTCTTAGGAAATTAACTATTAAGGGCACCTGTGACCAGAGCCTTCCTTACACTCTGCTTTGGGGTGTTAGGACACCAGTCTCTCCCCAACTTTCCAGGGAGTCCTGGAAGTCGGGGCCCAGCCTTATTTACCTGTCTGCATCTGGAACCCCTTGGGTCTTTGTCCTGCAGCAGAGGGAGTGGACATCGGTCACTGTGGTTGCCCATAGTCTTTTCAGTACCTCCTGGACATTTTCACCATCCCCTACCTTGTGAATCCTACCTTCCACACTGACTTCCTCTCCCATGAGATGCCAAACACGTGTGACTGAGGAGAGGGCCCAGGAAGCCTCAGGCAAGGTGGCCTCTGCATGAAGCATGTGGGAGCAGGGGCAGGGACGTTGGGGGCACCCCCCCGCCCCAGCACGGTGAAGGCAGGGTGGCATCGGGTCAGCAAGTCCGGCACTCAGGTTCTGGGAGCTCAGCCCGAGTCGAATTCTTCACTCTTCCTGAAAGGTGCTGTGAGACTTCTCACACCCACCAATAAACCCTCTCCCACCTCAACCAAACTGATGGTTTTGTGCATGGTCATGGGTCAGAAATATGGACTCAAAGATTATCTAATTGGGAGTCCACTTTATGAAGAAGAACATAAAATTATGCAAACAAAACTAAGTACAAAGGTGAATATTTAATGAGAAAAAAAGAAATCACAAGAAAGTAAAAATTTAAACCTCAAACGTCACAGCATTCTGAAAAATAACATAATTTTAAAAATTAATTTTATGCCATAACATACCTCTAGGTTACTTCATTGCCATATATATATATATATATTTTTTTTTACAGTAACTTTGTAATGGCATTTTCTGTAAAGAGAATCGAAAGAGAAATGAAGCTTTCCTTTAGCACTGTTGATTAAAATTTGATTTTCTTATTGATAGTTTAGAAAAGTTATTTTCAACTTTACAACTTGTCATTAATGAAATGTCATGTAAAATTCTGGATTATTTCCAATTTGAGGAAATCTTTATCAAGTACCTGTCATATGTGAGCTGTGAGATTACAAGGCATTTCAAGTTTTCTTGTGCACTGGACAATCAAATATTCTTTCAATTGATAACATTCATTATGCAGTTAGTCAATATTTTCTTGTCACTTGCCAGGTGAGTTGACACAGTGCACAGTAAGCAAATTTTTGGAAGACATTCCTATACCAGATGACTTCCAATAATTTAATTATACACCAAAGCCACTCTGAATCACATAAATATATCCCACAAAACTCAGACTTAATATATCCTCAGCTCACTTCCTCTTCATATCTGTAACCACCCCAAAATGTCCATAGGCACCCCCAAAACCCAATAAGAGGGGACATATAGTGGCGGGGAAATCAGAGTGGAGACAGAGACTGCTCGGAACCAATTACAGTTAAAATCCCTTAGTCCCGAAAATTTTATAAAATGTGCAACCATGTGAACACGGCTAGGATCCCTTCTAGGGATCCTAGAAGGGCCCATGCTGGTGGGGGATCTGGATATGCAGGGTGACTGGCATTGCCTCAGTGTCCAATAATAATAATAGTAGTAATAATAATAATAATAAAATAAAGCTATTTAGTCTCAGATTTGTGTAAGGGCCAAGTCACAAAAAGCTAATTAATATCCTCAAATCCTCAGTAAATTGTCTTAACGTTTTCATGGGCTTTACACCATTGTACTGCATCCTAACTCAACAGAATTAGGATCGTTCTGTCTTGTACATTCGACTCAGAAGCAGAGCAATATAATGTGCCCTTGGAGATTTGCAGAGTATTTGGAGGGTAGACTCTTTTTTTAAATTGAAGTATAGTTGATTTACAATGTGTTAGTTTCAGGTGTACAGCACAGTGATTCGGTTATACACATACACACACACACACATATACACACACACATATATTCTTTTTCAGATTCTTTTCCCTTATAGGTTATTACAAGATATTTAGTATAGTCCCCTGTGCTGTATAGTAGATCCCTGTTGGTTATCTATTTTATATATAGGAGTGTGTATCTGTCAATCCCAAACTCCTAATTTATCCCTCCTTATTTTCAAAACAGAAATAGACTCCGAGACATAGAAAACAAACTTATGGTTACCAAAGGGGAAAGGGGGTAGGGTAGCCTCTTTGTACTATGGTAAATCAACTTAGGTTCCTGATCCTAGGTAAATGAAGGAAAATTTTCACCTAAAAATGCACATTGTCCAGGAATATGGCATATACACACTTCCTCTATTTCTCTCAGTACAATTAAAACACTGGACCTTATATATTAAAGCAATATAAGAAGGCTCTGATTGGGACTTCCCTGGTGGCACAGTGGTTAAGAATCCACCTGCCAGTGCAAGGGACACAGGTTCAATCCCTGGTCCAGGAAGATCCCACATGCCGTGGAGCAAATAAGCCTATGCATCACAACTACTGAAGCCCACGTGCCTAGAGCCCATGCGCCACAACAAGAGAAGCCACCACAATGAGAAGCCCGTGCACTGCAATGAAGAATAGCCCCCACTCGCCGCAACTAGAGAAAGCCTGTGTGCAGCAACGAAGACCCAACACGGCCAAAAATAAAAGAAATAAAGAAGGCTCTGATAAATTGAGAGAAGGCGGCAGACTGGCTAGGCACCTCAGGATCCAAGGAGCTACATGGGGATGAGTTCCCTGAGTATTCTTTTTGCCTCACGTAGCCCAGACTTAGAGCTGAAAAGGCAGGCAAAACACTAATATGCGCAAACAAAAGTCCCTACAGAAGCCTGCTATCTCTAGCCAAAGGGCCAGGAAGACAGAAAACATTTAGTCAGTAACTGCTCTACTCCAGCCAGACACCCCAGAAAAACCATGGCACTATCCCTACCCGTGCAAGTAAGTGAGCCTCGCTTTCCACCCTCGCCAGGCTGTGTAGCAGGGTATCCCAGCTTCCCTGATGGAATGATGTCAGAGAAGGCTGAGCAGGGGGCCGGGACTTTAACCGACGCCAGGCAGTTATGAAGCACCACACATCCCTACCTCTTTCAGTAGAGGTCATGTGGGGACAGCAGTGAAGCACCCCAGAATTGCCATCCCGTCCACCAGCCACAAGGGGTCGTTCCCTTCCTTCATGTCAGTGGAGGCCAAGTGGGGAACCTGGGCGTCGATCCCCTTGGCAGTAACAAAGCAGTGCCTTCTGTTCGCCTGCCAGAGTAGTATCATGGAACCAGCTCAAACAGAAGGTTTAATAATATCCAGTCTCAAAACATCATATCCAAATGTCCTAGTTCTAATCAAAAAGCACTTGTTATACCAAGGACCTGGAAAATTTCAACTTGAATGAAAAAGACAATCAATACATGTTAACACTGAGATGACAGAGATGTTAGAATTATCTAACAATAATTTTAAGGCAGTCTTGATAAAAATGCTTCAATGAATTATGAACAGATTTGAAACAAATGAAAAATAGAAAGTCTCAGAAAAGAAATGAAAAATCTCAGGAAAGAAATAAAAGATATATAGATGAAAAATGCAACTTTTAGAACTGAAAAATACGGTAATGGAAATAAAAAGCTCACTGGGTGACCCCAACAGCAGAATGGAGAGGAAGGAAGAATCAGTGAACTTGAAGGTAGAGCAGTAAAAATCACCCAGTCTAAACTAGAGAGACAAAATAGACTTAAAAAATGAGCAGAGTATCAGGGACCCGTGGGACTATAACAAAAGAACTAAGATTTGTGTCATTGGAGCCCCAGAAAGAGAGGGGAAAAGGGCAGGATTTGAATAAATAATAGCTGGAAACACCTCAAATTTGGCAAAAGAAATAAACCTACAGATTCAAGAAGCTGAATGAATTCCAAATAGGATGAATCTAATGAAATCATGCCAAGATTTTTAATATTTATATATTTATAATTATAGTATGTAACATTTTATATTTAATATAAATATATAATTTTATATCAAAATATTTATAATATTTATACATATTATATCATAATCAAACATGAAAACCAAAGAGAGGAAAAATCTTGAAAGCAGTAAGAGAGAAACAAAATTTCACCTATAGGGAAAAAATCAATTCAAATGACAGCAAATTTCTCTTTAGAAACCATGGAGGCCAGAAGGAAGTGGCACAACACTTTCTAATGCTGAAAAAGAACTGTCCGACTGTCCACCGAGAATTCTGTATCCAGAGAAAATGTTCTTCAGGAATGAAGGAGGAAATCGAGTCTTTCTCAGATGAAGAAAAGCTAAGAGAATTTGTTGTCAGCAGGCCTACTCTAAAAGAATGGCTAAAGGAATATCTATAACAGGAAGAAAATTATAAAAGAAGGAATCCTGAAACATCAGGAATAAAGAAAGAACAATGGAATGAGTCAAGATAAGCTTAAATATAATACATTTTGCTTCACCTCTTGAGTTTTCTAAGTTATGCTTGAGAGTTGAAATAAAAATCATAACATTGTTTGATGAAGTCCTACATGTATGTAGAAGACATATTTAAGACAATTATAGTACTATAAACAGTAGGAGGAAAAGGGATGTAAGGGAAGATAAGATTTCTATGCTTCATTCAAAATGGTAAAATGTTGACATCAGTAGATTGATAAGTTATGTATATATGATTTACAGGCACTAAAAAAGGTATACAAAGAGATTCACTCAAAATCACTATAAATCAAAATGGAATTCTAAAAAAAACATTTAAGTAACCCACAGGAAAACAGGAAAAAGAAAACAGAGAAACCAAAAGCAGAGGTAACAGAAAACAAAATAAAATGACTGACTTAAACATATCAACAATCACATTAAATGTAAATGTTACACATACACTGAGTAAAGGATAGAAATTTGCAAAGTGTATTAGAAAACATGACCCAAATATATGCTAAAATAAATTCACTTCAAATACAATTGTATAGGTAGGTTGAAAGTTAAAGGATAGGGAAAAATATTCCAGACAACATTAATAAGAAGAAAGCACAAGTAGCTATATTAATATCAAGTAAAATAGACTTAAAAGAGAAAATTATTAAAGACAGGGAAATTATGGTGATAAAAGGGCCAGTCCACCAAAAAGTCATAGCAAATTAAACGTGAATGCACCAGACAGCAGAGCTGTAAAAATGTGTGAAGCAAAAACTGATGAAACTGAAAGGTGAAATAGACAAGCTCACAATTATAGTTGGAGACTTCAACACCCGTATTTCAACAATTGACAGGACAACTATAGAGGAAATTAGGAAAGATATGGAGGAACTCAGCAACACCATCAATCATTGACTGTAACTTCTTTTTCTTTTCTTTGGCCACACCGTGCTGGCAAGTAGGATCTTAGTTCCCCAACCAGGGATCGAACCCTCACCCCCTGCATTGGAAGCGTGGAGTCTTCCACCAGGGAAGTCCTGAAACCATCAGTCAACAGGACCTCATCAACACTTATAGAGCTTCCCACCCAGCAACAGCAGAGTGCATACTCTTCCAGTGCCCACAGAACATATACCAACATAGATCATATCCTGGCGCATTACAATAAACACTCAGCAAATTTAAAAGAATTGAAATCATACCAAGTATTTTTTCCTTCCATAGTGGAATCAAACTAGAAATCAACAACATAAAACAGGAAAATCTCTAGATACTTGGAAACTGAACAACATACTTCTAAATAATCCTTGGGTCACAGAAGAAGTTACCATGGAAAAATTTTTTTCAAAGGTTGAACTGAATGAAAATGAAAATACAACATATCAGAATTTGTGGGATGTAGCTAAATAAGTGCTAACAGGTAAATATATAGCACTGAATATTTACATCAGAAAACAGCAAATGTCTCAAATATATCATCTAAGCTCCCACTTCAGAATCTAGAAAAAGAAGAGCAAAATAAAGTCAAAGCATATAAAAGGAAGGAATAATAAAGATAAGAGCAGAAATCAATGACATTGAAAACAGAAAAAGTATAGAAAAAAGTCAATTAAACAAAAAGCTGTTTCTTTGAAAAGATCAATAAAATAGTCAATAAAATGTATCCCCCCCAAATCAATAAAAGATCTATAAAATTGACAAACTTTTAGCAAGACTGACAAAATAAAAATGAAAGGGAAGACACAAATTACCAATATCAGGATAGAAACAGTTGATATTGCTACAGATTCTGTAGATAAATAGAGAATTAAAAAATATTGCAAACAACTATACACATAACTTAGACAACTAAGATGAAACAGACCAGTTACTTGAAATGTACCAACTACTACCACAATTCACCCAATATTAATTAGGTAATTTGAATAGCCCTATAACTATTAAGGAAATTGAATTTTTAAAGATTAACAGTCTTACATTTTTACAGCAGTTTTAGGTTTACAGAAAAATTGAGCAGGATGTACAGAGAGTTTCCATTTATTCCTCTCTGCTCCCAGTTTCCCCCATTATTAGCATCTTGCATTAGTGTGATATGTATGTTACAATTGGTGAACCAATATCAATACATTATTATTGACTAAATCCCATAATTTACATTAGGGCTCACTCTTTGTGTTATTCAGTTTTATGGGTTTTTTTTTAAGTACACTTTCATTTTTAGAGAAGTTTTAGGTTCACTGCAAAATTGATCACAAAGTACAGAGAGTTCCCATTTACCCTCTGCCTGCACACACTTGGTCTCCTCCACTATGAACATCCCACACCAGATGGTACATTTGTTACACTGACACATTATTATCATCCAAAGACCATAATTTACATAAAGGTTCACTCTTGGCACTGTACATTCCATGGGTTTGGACAAATGTATAATGACATGTATCCACCATTATAGTGTCACACAGAATAGTTTCACTCCCCTAAAACTCATCTGTGCTCTGCCTATTCATCCCTCCCTCCCCACGACCCCTGGAAATCACTGATCTTTTTACTGTCTCCGTAGTTTTGCCTTTTCCAAAATGTCCTATAGTTGGAATCATACAGTATGTAGGCTTTTCAGATTGGCTTCTTTCACTTAGTAATGTGCATTTACATTTCCTCCATGTCTTTTCATGACTTGATAGCTCATTTCTTTTTAGTGCTGAATAATATTTTATTATATGAATGTACCCCAATTTATGTATCCATTAACATACTGAAGGATATCTTAGTTGTTTCCAAGTCTTCGCAATTATGAATGAAGCTGCAATAGACATCCTTATGCAGGTTTTCGTGTGGACATGTCTTCAATTCATTTGAGGTGTAATTGCTGGAGTGAATGATAAGACTGTTTAGCTTTCTAAGAAATGGCCAAACTGTCTTCCAAAGTGGCTGCAGTATTTTGCATTCCACCAGCAATGAATGGGACTTCCCGATGCTCCACATCCTCATCAGCATTTGGTATTGTCAGTGTTTCGGATTATAGGTGTGTATTGGTACCTCACTGTTGTGTTTTATTTTTTTCATTGTTGTTTTAATTTGAAATTAATGATATGTGATGTTGAGCATCTTTACATATGCTTATTTGCCATAAGTATATCTTCTTTGGTGAGGTGCCTGTTCAGGTTTTCTGCCCCCCTTTGGGCAAACAATTGGGTTGTTTTCTTATTGTTGAGTTTTAAATGTTCTTTGTATATTTTGGATACAATTCCTCTATCAGTTATATGTTTTGCAAATATTTTCTCCTAGTCTGTGGCTTATCTTTTTATTCTCTTAATAATGCCATTCACAGATAAGTTCTTTTATCTTAATGAACTCCATCTCATCAATATTTTCATTCACGGTTATGTTTTTGGAGTGATATCTGAAAAGTCATTGCCAAGCCCAAGGTCACAAACATTTTCTCTCATGTTATAGCCTAGAAGTTTCATTGTTCTGTGTCTTAACATATAGGCTTGAGATAATTTTGAGTTAACTTTTTGAAAGATAAAAGGTCTTTGTCTAGATTCATTTATTTTATTTATTTTTTTGCATGTATGCAGTTTACCTAACACTATTTGTTCAAAAGACTTCCTCCTCCATTTAATTGCCTTTGCTATCCTTTGTCAAAGAACAATTGACTGTATTTGTGTGTATTTATTTCTGAGTTCTCCATTCTGTTCCACTGATCTATTTGTATATTCTTTCACCAATACCATACCCTTTGACTACTGTATCTTGATAGTAAATCTTGAAATTGGATGGTGACAGTCCTCTGACTCTGTTCTTTTTCTTCAATATTGTATTGGCTATTCTGGGTCTTTAGCTTTCTGTGTAAACTTTAGAATCAGTTTGTCTGTATTCACAAAATACCTTGCTAGGATTTAGATTAGGATTGTATTGAGTCTACACATCAACTACAGTTGGGAAGAATTAACATCTTAACAACATTAAGTCTTCCTATACGTGAACATGGAATACCTCTCCACTTATTTAGTCTTCTTTTATTCCTTTCATTAAAGATATATAATTTCCCTCATATATATCTTGTACATATTTTATTAGATTTGTGTCTAAGTATTTCATTTTTTGGTGCTAATGTAAATGGTGCTGTTTTTAATTCAAATTCCAACAGTTCATTGCTCGTATATAAGAAAGCAGTTGATTTTTTTGTATAGTAACATTGTATCTTGAACCTTGCTCAGTTGCTTATTGGTTCTAGGAGTTTTTGTTTGTTTGTTTAAAAATTCCCAAGAAGGGGCTTTCCTGGTGGCACAGTGGTTAAGAATCTGCCGGCTAATGCACGGGACACGGGTTTGAGCCCTGGTCCGGGAAGATCCCACATGCTGCAGAGCAACTAAGCCTGTGCGCCACAACTACTGAGCCTGTGCTCTAGAGCCCGCGAGCCACAACTACTGAAACCCACGCTCCTAGAGCCCATGCTCTGTAACAAGAGAAGCCACTGCAATTAGAAGCCTGAGCACCGCAACAAAGAGTAGCTCCCACTCGCCGCAACTAGAGAAAGCCCACGTGCAGCAACAAAGATCCAATGCATTAAAAATAAATGAATAAATTAATTAAAAAATTATACAACTCTAAAAAGAAGAACTAAAAGTGTCCCTATTTGCAGGTAATATGATTGTCTATGTAAAATCTCCCAAGAAATCTACCCCGCAAATGATAGAACTAGTAAATGCATACAAAGCCACAAGAAGATCAACATACAGAAATCAATTGTATTTCTCTATAATATTAATAAACACATGGATGCCAACATTTAAAATACAATATCATTTAAAATTGCTAAAAAAAGAAAAACTTATGTGTATATTTAACAAAACACATACAGAACTTGTATGGCCAAAAACTACAAAACAGTGATAATAGAATTCAGAGAAGCTCTAGATAAATGGTGAGATATACCTTACTCATGGATTGGAAGACACAATATAGTAAAGATACCAGTTCTCTCCAAATTCATCTATTGGTTAAATGCAGTTCCTATCAAAATCCCAGGAGGTTTTTGTAGATACAGATATTCTAAGATTGATGGAAAGACAACAGAACTAGAAGAACTAAAACAAGTTTGAGAAAGAAAAATAAACTGGGAGGAATCAGTCTATCCAATTTCAAGACTTACTATAGCTAAAGGAGTCAAGACCCTGTGGTATGGGTGGTGGGACAGACACAAAGATCAATGGAACAGGAAAGAGAACCTAGAAATAGACCCACACAAATATGCCCAACTGATTTTTGACAAAGGTGCAAAAGAATTCAACAAAGGGAGGATAACCTTTTCAATAGAAGGTGCTGGAGAAACTACACATCTGTAGGAAAAAATATGCACCTACCTAAACCTCATACCTTATGAAAAAAAAGTCAAAATAGCTCATATATAAATGTATATTTTTTTAAAAATGTGAAGTGTAAAACTATAAATTTTTTAAGAAAAATATCATAGGAGAAAATCTTTGGGATTTAGAGCTAGGCAAAGAGAGCTTGAACTTAACACCAAAAGCACAATCCATAAAGGAAAAATCAATAGATTTGACTTAAAATTAAAGCCTTTTGTCCTATGAAAGACCTTGTTAAGGGATGAAAGCTTCTACAGTGGCAGAAAACACTGGAAACCACGTAAATAACAAAGAAGTAGTATCTGTAATTAAACAACTTTTGAAACTTAACAGTAAAAAATAAACAATTCATTTATAAAATGGGCAAAAGACATGAACAGACATTCCACCAAAGGGGGTATATAGGTGGCAGATAAATGCATGAAAAGGTATTCAATATCATTAGTCACTAGGGAAATGCAAGTTGAAACTACAATGAGATATTACTGCACACCTATCAGAATGGTTAAAATGAAAAATAGTGACAACACCAAGTGTTATCAAGGATGCGGAGTAATTGGATCACTTCACTTATATATTGCTGGCAGGAATGTAAATGGAACAGCCACTCTGGGAAACAGTTTGGCAGTTTCTTGAGATAAACATGCAACTACCATACAACTCAGTAATTGTGTTCCTGGGCAATTATCCTGAAATCAAGACTTAGGTTCACACAATAACTTGTACAAGAATGTTCATAGAAGCTTTATTCATAATAGCGAAAAACTGGAAACCATCCAGATGTTCTGTGAGCAACAGGTAAACAGAACATGCATCCTATGGAATGCTGCTTGGCAATAAAATGAAGGAACTGCTGATACATGTACAACTAGGATGTTTCTCCGGGGAATTATGCTCAATGGAAAAACATAGTGGTTACCTACTGGTATGAGTTCATTTACATGACATTCTTTTTTTTTTTGCGGTACACGGGCCTCTCACTGTTGTGGCCTCTCCCGTTGCGGAGCACAGGTTCTGGACACGCAGGCTCAGCGGCCATGGCTCACGGGCTTAGCCACTCCATGACATGTGGGATCTTCCCAGACCGGGGCACAAACCCGTGTCCCCTGCATTGGCAGGCGGACTCTCAACCACTGTGCCACCAAGGAAGCCCTACATGACATTCTTGATGGCAAAATTATATGAATGGTGGATATACAATGGATTAGCAGTTGCCAGGGGTGAAGGACTGGGGGTGGGAGGCATGAGGGAAGTGGCTGTGACTATAAAGGGGCCACTGGACCAGTCCTTGTAGTGATGGAAAAGTTCTAATCTTGACTGGATCGATGTCAATTTTCTGGTTGTGATATTATACTATTGGGGAAAACTGTGTAAAGGATACATTGTGTCTCCGTATTATTATTATCACTATTTTTGAGGAAGGTGACAGGGACTACAGAAACTTAGCTCAATCTTTATTTTTTTTTAATTGAAGTATAGTCGATTTACAATGCTGTGTTAATTTCTGCTGTACAGCAAAGTGATTCACTTATATATATTCTTTTTCTTTATGGTTTATTACAGGACATTGAATATAGTTCTCTGGCTCTATAATAGGACCTTGTTGTTTATCTATTTTGTATATAATTGTTTGCATCTGCTAGTCCCAAACTCCTGATTTATTGCTCTACCACCCCATTTCCCCATTGGTAACTGTAAGTTTGTTTTCTATTTCTATGAGTCTGTTTCTGTTTTGGAAATAAGTTCATTTGTGTCTTTTTTCTTTTAGGTACCACATATAAGTGATATCATATGATATTTGTCTTTCTCTGTCTGACTTACTTCACTTAGCATGATAATCTCTAGGTCCATCCATGTTGCTGCAAATGGCATTATTTCATCCTTTTTTATGGCTGAGTAATATTCCACTGTATATACAGACCACCTCTTCTTTACCCATTCCTCTGTCAATGGACGTTTAGATTGCTTCCATGTCTTGGCTACTGTAAGTAGTGCTGCTATGAACATTGGGGTGCACATATCTTTTCAAATTGTGGTTTTCTCCTTTCTTTCTTATGCCATGGCAACATTCAGGGAGGATGAATATTTTTAAAGCTGAAGACATCTGACTGCTGGTTCCTCAATGTAAGTTGCTGCAGCTCTTTAATAGGCAGCTGGGAAGAGAGAATCTGCCCAGCCTGGACTTCGTTGCTTCAAGCCTGAAAGGACCACGCCCCCCCCCCTGCCCCCGACACCCACCTTGCTAGAACTAATGCTTTCTCTGTGTAGCTGAGGACCTGGCTTCTGGTCATGAGCCCAGAGCCTGTGGCAGATCTGGGGAGAAGATGTTGCCTCTCAAAGAGGCATCCACTCAGAACCCAGATGGCAGCATTGGGGCCCCTAAATGGGCCTTCTGCATCTCAAGGAGCAGCAAAGGCTTTTTTCAGAACTGTAGCAGGAAGGTGGACCCCTTCCAGGGCCCAAGAGTGGGCTCTTGTCTAACACTTGGAAATGATTGTCAGAGGAGACACACGTGCTGACAAAGCAAGAGACTTTATTGGAAAGGGGCACCCGGGCGGAGAGCAGCAGGTAAAGGAACCCAGGAGAACTGCTTCATAAATAAGGTCATTTGTGTCATATCTTAGATTCCACGTGTAAGTGATATTATGTGGTATTTGTCTTTGACTTCCATCACTTAGTATGATCACCTCTGGGTCCATCCATATTGCTGCAAATGGCTTATTACATGGTTTTTCATGGCTGAGCAACATTCCATTGTATATATGTACCACATCTTTATCCATCTATCTGTCGATGGACATTTAGGTTGCTTCCATGTCTTGGCTATTGTAAATAGGGCTGCAATGAATATTGGGGTACATGTATATCTTCGAATTATAATTTTGTTTAGATATATGCCCGGGAGTAGAATTGCTGGATCATATGGTAAACCTATTTTTAGTTTTTTTTTAAGGAGCCTCCATACTGTTTTCCATAGTGGCTGCACCAACTTACATTCCCACCATCTCTCTGTATTATTCTTAAAGCTGCAGATGAACCTGCAATTATCTCAAATTTAAAAGTTTAATTTCTGAAAAGCAAGAAGAATGCAAATTCATAGGGTTAAACCATGTTAGACACAAGGCCACTGGCTGACAGTAGGAATTCTCCCTGAGAATTCCAGATGTGACCCAGTGTGAGTGTGTATCAGTTACCTGCTGCATGCTCCAAACAGGTGTGGAAAACCTTTACAAGTGGGATTCCAAGTTAAGTATGATGGGCACTGGCCTGGCATGTATCCTGGTTCTGTCTCAAGCCCACTAGGTGACTGTGAATATAGTAGTTGGTTGCTTTGAGTAGCAAGTGACAGAATATGACACCATCTCATTGACACAAGTATTGTTACCTAATCCAACAGGAAGCAGGGAGGTGGGCAGCTGCAAGGCGGGTCAGCAGCGCTCAGTTGGCCTTTCTGAAATTCCCTAAGTCAGTCCCAGCAACTCAGGGCAACACTACCCGATACCATGTGTGCAAAGCAAAGAAAAGGGGATAGCAAACAGGGAACTTTTCCCTTGCATGTCCTTTGCTAATTGAGAAGGAAAATGATCACACAATTTCCTAGTGGGCTTTTTTTTTCTTTGGCCAGAACTGGTCACATGCCTGCCTCTACTACTGATGACCAGTAGACGGACTCGTGATTCACTTCCTGTTGCTGGGCCCATCGCCACCCAGGAACAGCTGGAACTCAGTTAGCAAGGAAGGATGGAGAGGGATGTTGGATGGCCCAGCAGCAGGCTGCTATGGTGGAAAGCTGGCCCCTGGCCCATGGAATGTTCTGGGCTTCTGTGCTGCTCCAGGTTTGGCTCTCCAGCCTGGAAGCACCTCTCCAAGGGGGCTGGGGGGTGCTGGGCCTGGTGGGCAGGCCCAACCACAGCCCCTTATCCATCCAGCCAATGAGAGTGTTTCCATCAAATGAAAATGGGGTGTCTGGGGTTTCCTCGGCCCGACCTCTGGCCCAGATATTTGCCCATCACCTGCATCTCTCAGCCGGAGAGACAGATGCTTCCGGCTCCTCAGAAAGGTTATGCAGCAATAAGGGGCCTGTGAGGTGGCCTGAGGACCGTGTGACGGATGAGCATCCGTGAGATGAGCAGCATGAGGACGGCGCGAGCTGATTGTTGGCAAGTCCGCCTTCTCTCCTTCATTCTTCATCCGTCCCCCAGGGAGCTAGAAAACGGCCAGGTTCATCCTGCACGTGTGGTTTAATAGTATAAGTGCCCGTCAGATTTCTCCTGCAATTCAGGGACCACGTCTGGTTGGCTGTCTCGGCCAGCTTTAGGATATTGGTTCGAAAAAGGGTCATAAATTTTATTTTCAATTTTGTTTCTGTGGCATTTATCCTTTAATGTGCCCCCGCGGACTTGCCAGGCCTTACGGTCAGGTTACGGAGAGGAGTCCTCTGCCTCATGGGGGGGATCTGCAGCCTCGGAGACAGCTCCTCTCCCTTCGTGGTGTCAGCCAGTTTGGGGACTAAGTTGTGTGTGGACTGGGGCTGCAGGTGCAGACGCTGCATCTGCTGACTCAGTGGAGGACGCTACCCGGGATCCTTCTTCCTGGTGGGGCGGGGAGGCCCACCCTGGGGCTGCGGGTCTGACACGTGACCCAGGCCCAGCCAATCAGAGGACTCAGCCCTGTGTAAGGGGCGGGGCAAGGAAGCTGGGCCAAATGCTGGCCTTGGTGGGAGGTGCTGGGCTGCAGGCTGCAAATCTCCTGGTGCAACTGTGCCCAAAGCTAGATGCCCCACCGAAGCCCTGCTACACAAGCCAGTAAGCTCCCCACCTGCCCCCTTTTAACCTTGAAAGGTATTTTGAGTTGGTATTATCTCTTGCAACTGAGAGTCCTTTGGATACTGATGTCCCCAGGGCATCAACATTGGCCCCCGCCCCCCTGGGGCGGCATTTGAAGGGCTGGCGGCCACTTCTCAGCCCTGCTACTGCACACCTTGCCAGCACCGCACAAGGGCGATCTTTCCTGCCCCCCACCCCCCTCAGTTTTCTCTTATATAAAACGAGCTGCCTACCCTGGAGATGTGCGGGAGTGAGGTGAGAAATGAAGTGACACGAGGCTGTCTGTAGTCTATGACCGTCAGCTCCCTTCCCTGCGTTGGGGCTTCTTGTGTCCTTGGGTTCCCCCCAAAGTTCTTCCACGCTGATCCGCTCCTGTGTGCTTAATGTTGTAGGGCCCCTGTGGCTTCTGCATCGCTCAGCAAAGTAACCGAGGCTCACACCTGCACAGGAAAGCGCATCTGTCCCTGTCTTCAAGGACAAGTTACTAGTTATTATGACCAGTACGACTTCTCCTTCCCGCTCTCCTTCCCTCCCCCCACTCTGTGCGCGTGCGCATGTGTGCGCACGCACACACACACACACACACACACACACACTTGGGAGGGGGAGGGCATCGTACAAAATTACTTATAGATTCAAAGAAGTGGATGGTGGTGAGGAAGGGGGGCAGCCGCTGATGACAGGGTCCCGGCCGGGGTGGGCACTGTGAGGCAGTGGCACATGTCCTTTGCCTCCGTCTCTTCATTGCAGCCTGTTGGGGATACATTTCTCAGGCTCACTTGCTTCTGATGGTCAGTAAGGGTGTGGCAGTTCAGTGCATGACACCTGGAAAGGAAGGTGAGGCTGAGGCCCGGCTGCTGCTGCTTCCGTTCTGATCTGCTGGTGAGCACAGTACAAGAGGCGTTTGGGTTTTCTGCATCGGTGGAAGCAATGGCCTCATGCTTGCAAGAGGTAGGCAGAGGGCATCCGCGGAACTGGTGTGGTCGTGGCTGAGAGCCGAGAGGCACGTGGGCTTCCTCCCCCTCCCCAACTTCCTGATGGCGATGGTGCCAGAGGTGGAGCTCACCTGGCGTCCAGTTCCGCGGGGAGAACGAACCCCAAAATCACGCCTCTAGCCCAGAGGGTTCTGTGCACTCCTGACACCCTCTGAACTCCCCTCTGTGTCAACCTGTGAGGGTGTTTTCTGTGATTACACCTGAGCCCTGTCGTGGGGTCACACAAAGGACGATGCAGAAGCCATTAAACTTGAGGGAAAGAACTATTTCAGAGGACTCGGAGCTCTGAAGGACCACATACGAGCAAGAATCCAGGCGGGTTTGGCGGCGCCTTGGGTGATGCTGACGGGGAAAGGTAGATGGTGCAGCCTTTCAAAGAGAGCAGTTCTGGAGAGATGACCGTGAACCATGTTCTGGGTGCAGCCCCAGGATGTGGGCTGCCCCTTCCTCCTGCCCTTGAACTTGGAGGAGACAGCAGCCCCCATCCAAGAAGACAGTGCAGTGTGGAGATCCTGGGGAGACCTCGGGCTTGTTTAGGCCCAGGAGTGGAAGGAGGCTGAGGAGAAAGGATTGAGGGCAGAGGGGAGATGATTTCCCACCGAACAGGACTTGTTCAGGCCAGGGAGGAAGGGTTCGTGGAAGGACCTGGGTGGGTGCTGGGAGCAAGGAGACGTGGGTCTGCAGCGCCCCCGCATGGTGCAGCCAGGGGCTGGACCAGGATAATGAAGACAGTGGCATTGTCTGTGCTCGGGATGGTTCTTCTCTGCCAGCTGCTGGTTAGAGGTCAGCTCTGGGGCTGGGAATAAGCCCAGCCATGCATAATTTGAATAGATAAGCCCTCAAATAAAATGAAATGGAAATGGTTTCACTTGCTGTTCTCCTATGGTTAATTATAGATGATTAAATTCGTCCATCATTTTTCCATTTGTTGTTAATTTTTTTCTTCCTGGTGAATTTACACTGTCTGATTTTTTTAAAAAGTTTTTGCAGGGTAAGATGTGGTGGGGAGAAATGGTGCTGTTGTTACTGCCCTATCCCTGTTGGGTCCACCTGCTGGTGCTCTGTGGGAGGCGTGTGTGTCTGGGTGAGGGGGGTCCGGGTCAGGGTCAGGAGAGCTGGGACACAGCTGGATGATGGGGATTCTCTGCCTCCGGAGCAGGGTGGTGAAGGATGTAGTGGGGAGGGTTGGGAAGGAAGCAGGACTGACGACTTTTGTCCTAAGCATCCACCCCACTTGCCCCCCTCCCACCAGCCATGGTGGGACACCCCTGGTCCTGCCACCTGAGCCTGCTGCCAGCCTTCCTCGCCGGAAGGCTTAGAGCCATGCAGACCTGCTTCTCGCCAGCCCTGCCGCCCGGCGCTGAGCTGGCGGAGCAGCCAGATGAGCCCTTCAGCTCCCATTTCATTTCTGAGGGTCTCTCCTTGGCTGTCCCACCCTTTCTGTCGCCCTCCAGTCCCACTGCCCATTTCGGTTTTTCCATCTGATGAGTGTCTGGAGTTTCACTTACATTTTGATGCTGAGATTCTTTTCATGCATTTATAAGCAGTTGGAGATCTTTTGTTAATTGCCTGTTTATACCCTTTCTCCATCCTGTAGTGAGCTGTTTCTTCTTTGGCGATACCCAGAGCCTCTTTTTATGTTATGGGCATTAACCCTTTGTCTACTGAATATGGCAAATATTTTCTCTCAGCCTGTCTCTTATCTTTTTCTTTTTGTTAGTGACAGGGTTTTGGGGGTAGTAAACGGATTTATATTTTGACATATAAATCTCTCCATCTTTTCTTTTTGTGAATCCTGAGTTTTGGCTCTTGGTTAGGAAGTTCTTCCCAATCCCAAGATTATAAAAATATTATACTTTCCTCTGATTCTTTTGTGGTTTTGATTTCTTCATGTAGAATTTTAATCTATCTGGAATTTACTTTGGGGTGTGGTGTGTGAGGTAGGGATCAAAGCTATTTTTTCTACAAAACATCTGAACACTATTGATGAGTCCATTTCTTCTCACTGTTATTATTCAATATTGGAATTCTATTAATGTACAAATTTACTATCTTATGAAGGGGAAGATACATATTTATCTTGGTACATTTCTTCTTTTTTTTTAAAGGCTTAATTCTTTTTAATTTACTTATTTCATTTTTAATTTATTTTCGGCTGCATTGTGTCTTTGTTGCTGTGCGTGGGCTTCCTCCAGTTGCGGCCAGTGGGGGCCACTCTCAGCTGCGGTGCGCAGGCCTCTCATTGTGGCGGCCCCTCCCACTGTGGAACACGGGCTCTAGGCGCGTGGGCCTCAGCAGTTGTGACTCGCGAGCTCCAGAGTGCAGCCTCAGTAGATGTGGTGCACGGGCCCAGCCGCTCCGCAGCATGTGGGATCCTCCAGGACAAGGGCTCAAACCCCTATCCCCTGCATTGGCAGGCAGACTCTCAACCACTCTGCCACCAGGGAAGCCCTTGGTACATTTCTTAAATTAAAAAACCTGACACCCAACCTGATCAAAATTCTCAGTAAGCTAATAATACAATGAAACTTCCTCAACCTAAAAAAAAGCCACATCAATTGTCACAGATGTTCCCCACACTAATGCAAAATGTTAAAAATACAGGAATTGGTGGAGAGCGAGGGGTTTGTGGGAACTCTCTGTACTTTCCACTCAATTTTCTTTCTGTAAAAATTAAAACAGCTTTAAAATTTTAAAACATATAAAATAAAAAAACCAAGCCACAGCAAACATATTCAGTAGTGACACTTTGTAAGCATTCTGATTAAAATCAGAACCAGAAATTTAAGTGACATCATTACCTCATCTATATCATTTCTTGTTCTAGCAAACGTAACCTGTGTTTCTGGATCCCTTACTCTGAAAAGAGGACGTCACACCTCTGCTTACACCCAGTTCTGCTTCCCAGCCTCTGTCAGTGCGTCTCTCCACTTACTGTCAAGATTTATAAAGATTGTCTGTTGCTTTGTTTGTAGATTGATTCTCAGAGGTCAAAACCAACAGACAAGCAAAAAAACCAAGCCAAGTAATGTGCCAGAATTATGTTTCCTTCTTTAGCGGTCTACTGTTGGTATCCTTGGGTCTTTGAAAGAACAAGTTTCACATGGACTGTGTTTCACGCTATGAGTTACTCGAAATCATGATATTTTGGTCTGTTTCATATTTGGATCATATCTTTTATGTTCAGTTTGTTTTTCTTTTGGAAAGAAGACACATCCGCCTCATTCAACAAATGCCTGCAGTTTCCAGCTTCCTACACTTCTGTTTGGCTTAGTCCATTTCATCCTTATCCTCGAGCCCTACCTGAATCCTGTGCTAATTTGAATCAGGTGCTTCATATGTAGATTGCAACTCTCCACCCTTTGGCCATCCATGGAGCACCTGGATGCCCCTCTGCTTCCGCCTCACATGCTGTACCCTTGTCACAGCTCCAGTGTCTGGGCGTGCAGTGCCCATTCTTCCCGGGTCCTCCCTCCCAGAGCCTCTGACCTGCTCCAGCCTAGAGCTCACTGCTCAAATGTGGTCCTGGGGCTTCTCCTGACTGCAGTTCTGGGTTTGGACCCGTTGTTTCCTGGAGTCTCTGTTTTCCCTTTTCTTGGTTCCTTCTCTTATTTTGCTGGAGTATTCTCTTTTATTATTTCCTAAGGAAAAAATGAATGAGAGCTTAACTTTTTGTTCACGGGTATCCAGAAATTTCTTTGGTGCGTCCTCCCACTGGAGGGTCACTTTGGCTGGACTTTTAGACTGAAGCCGTTTTCCCTCAGTGTCGGCAGGCTTTGCTCCGTGGTATTCCAGCATCCTGCAGGGCTGCCAGGCCACTGCTTGCCTGGCTCTCATTCCTTTGAGGACCATCTCTTTTTCCCCTCTGGAAGCTTTTTGGGATTTTCTCTTGATCCTGACTATTCTAATAATTCATCATGTGTGGTTAGGTATGCATCTTTGTATCATTCAGGATGCTTTCAGCTCCCTGACTAGGGCTTCCAACACATGGCAACTTGAAAGGTAAGGATATGTACTGGCTCATATAATAACGCATCCCAAAGTGGGGCAGTTCCAGAGTTGGCTCATCAGGGCCCCATCTTCACTCCATCTTCTCTCTCTCCTGACCTCGACACGTCAAAAGGGCTGCAGTGACTCCAGGCATCCCCTTGCCCTGCATTGTTCAGAGCAGGAGAAGGACACTCTTATCCTTGTGTCTTATTTTAAGAACTAAGAAATCCATCACAGACTCCCTCCTGGGAGACTTTTCCTGTATCTCATCGGCTAGAATCGGGTCACATGCCTCTCCCTGTGCCTGTGATGAGAATTAGCAGGATTGAATTAGACCAATACAGAGCCAGTCTTAGACCAATACAGAGCCAGCCTCTGGGGCTGGGGCTGCACAGAGGAACATAAAGACAAAAAAAAAAAAAAAGGAATAATGATTTAGTTGTAAAGAAGAAAGAGGGAGGAATGGCTGTCGAGTAACAGGCCATTTCTTCTTTTATTTTTTCAATTTTTATTACATATTTTCAAATATAAAAATTTAAGATTCTGATACCAATCATCTCAAAACCATGCAAAGCAACCCAAAATGTTTATAAGCATTTCTCTTGAGTTTTTATTCTTTAAACAATGAAGTGATTAACATAACATGATTTTCTTGGATGAGAGGTATATATAGACATATGTACAGACAGACAGATAATAGAGACCCAGAACCAATTCAGTGGTAAGTGCATCACTGTTAATTCATCTGCCCCATCTCTGTACCCTTAACAGGAACAGAGGATGGCATTGCTCAGTGGGAAGAGTTTTCTGTTTTCAAACTGAGGAAGATAAGGTTCTACCTCAGGCCCACGAGGGCCTGCACTGTCTGTGGTCAGAGCGCCAGGTCTCACTGCTCGCATGTGTCTGCTCTTGTTGTGAAAGCTTGACCCCGGCTCCTTTGGGGGAGGGGACATTGAGCTTGACCCCCACACAGTGCATCCGTGCCTCGGAAGGAGAAAAGCCCTGCTGTGCACACACCCTCAAGGGTGAAGGGGCACGCTTCTTGTTACCGGTGGTTAAACTGTTTCAGTCTGAAAGTTTGGGGGGTGACTCTTCAAGAGGAACAAATGCCCGTAGGCCTTTTGATTTAATTTTCCTGAGCTGGCTTCAGAGAGCTCTGTGGTGAGACTCACCCCTGGAGAACCGGGTATTCAGCTCTTTCACTCCGAACTCTTGTCTCCTATAACTCTAGGACACTTTCTGGTATTGTTTTTTGACAAGTACTATACCTGAACTTGATTATAGAGTGATAGCATGAGAGAGAACCTGAGATTCTTTGAATAAAGATTATGCATTCTTTTATATGACCATGGGATAATTCTCACTTTTCTAACAAAATACTACGCATATTTTTTTAATCAAAAAGTTTACTTAGGCTAACAATGAAAAACAGCCTTTTCCTGCCTCATTTGTGAAACTTCTAATTTTCACTCCTCTGAGGCAAATGTTTTTAACTCTTACTTTTTTTTTTTCCTGGCACTTATATCCATATTTCTATACAACTTGATCACACTGATATTTCTTGAGTATTTAGTTTTAGATATTTTTTATTGATAATTAATCCTTCTCCACTCCTTGTCCACAGACACACATGTCAATATTGTGATATCAGTTTCTAGGTATGTGTATATTTATATTCACATTATGAGCCTGCAACTGTTATTCACAACGAGTCATGTACTGTGCTATGCTTACTTGTTTGTTCTTTGCTCAGCTTTCTGTCTTTCTAGATTAAAAAAATTTTTTTAAATAAATTTATTTATTTATTTATGGCTGCACTGCGTCCTCATTGCTGCGCCTGGGCTTTCTCTAGTTGCGGCGAGCAGGGGCTACTCTTCGTTGTGGTATGTAGGCTTCTCATTGCAGTGGCTTCTCTTGCTGCAGAGCACAGGCTCTAGGCGCTCGGGCTTCAGTAGTTGTGACATGCGCACTCTAGAGCGCAGGCTCAATAGTTGTGGTGCACGGGCTTAGTTGCTCTGCGGCATGTGGGATCTTCCTGGACCAGGGCTCGAACCCGTGTCCCCTGAATTGGCAGGCAGATTCTTAACCACTGCTGCACCAGGGAAGCTCTTAAAATTTTTTGAATGTTTCCATTTGCTTTCACATTTGTTCTCTATATAGTAATCACCAATTTATCACCAAAATGATTATAAAATTCTTTCGAATATGTTCAGACCGTCCACGCCAGCTCCATTCTCAAACTGGCTACATCTTTCTCAGAGGCCCTGTCTGCTGCTCTAATCTGGCCTTGTCACCGCCAGCCGCTGCACAGCTGTCATCCTGGAGCTTTAATATCATCCTGTGCGTTCCCTTTGACTCTCTCTTATGTTGAAGCTTCTGTTTTCTGAATCTCCAGAAATCTATGTTCTCAACTTACATATCCCTTTTTAATTGAAATATAGTTCATATACCATAAAATTCACCCTTTTGAAGTGTACAATTCAGTGTTTTATTATATTCACAGAACCGTGCCTCTGTCTAATTCCAGAATATTTTCATCACCCCCAAAATAAACCCCACACCCGTCAGCAGTCATTCCCCTTTCCTTTCTCCCTCCAGACCCTGGAAACCACTAATCCACTCTGTGGATTTGCTTATTCTGGACATTTCAAATAAATAGAGCCATACAATATGTGGCCTTTTTTGTCTGGCTTCTTTCACGTAGCATGTTTTTGAGGTTCATCTATATTGTAGCATGGATCAGTATCTCATTCCTTATATAGCTGAATAATACTGCATTGAATTGATATAGCACATTTGGTTCACCCATTCATCAGTGGAATGGCGTTGGGATTGTTTCCACTTTTTGACTATTGTGAATAATGCTGCTGTGAAATTTGTGTGCAAGTTTTTGTGTGGATGTATGTTTTTTTATTCTTTTGTGTAAGTATAGGTATACTAACCCAAGTATACTTGACGTGCAAGTAAGTGTAAGTATACACTAATTCATTTTGATAAGGTACATCCTTCAGCAGCTTGCTGAGAAAGGATGAATAGCAGCACATTTTGGGGACCTTGAATATTTGCAAATGCCTTTATTGTACCCTTACCCTTGGTTGATAGTTTGAGTATAGACTTATCAGGTGGAAACTGTTCCCTCAGAATTTTGAAGGCATTTTCTCCATTGCCTTCTACCTTCCACTGTTGCCACTGAGAAGTCCAATGTCATTTTTATTCCGGATTCTTTTTATGTGACCATTTTTTTCATCTTTGAAAGTTTATAAAAACTTCTCTTTTCCCATAGTATTCTGATATTTCCCAGTGATGTCCCTAGTGTAGTATTTTTCCCATTTATTATAGTGAAAATTTAGTGAAAACTTTTTATCTGGAAACTCATCTTCTAAGTCTGGGAAATTTTTCTGTACTATGTCTTTGGCAATTTCCTCCCCTTTTTCTCCTTTATTCTTACTTCTTGATGTGTTAATTACTGAGGTTTTAGACTTCCTGGATTGATGCTCTGTGTCAGTTAGCTGTGTAGTAAACTACCCCCAAATGTAGTGGTGTGAAACAACCATCACTAATTTAGCTGAAGATTCTGGAGGTCAGCAGTTTGGTGTGGGCCTCGCTGGGCAGTCTCTCTCATCTTGGCTGGGCTCATTCATGCGTCCACGGTCAGCTTCTGGGCTTGCTGGTGGTTGGCTGGTGTCAGATGGTCTCAACTAGGGCAGCTCCTCCCCCACATCCTCTCTAGTCTTCAAGACAGTGAGTCTGGGGCTGTTCACATGGCAGCCACGTAGGGGTCTGGGGAAACAAGGAGGGGTGTACAAGGCTTGTATGTCACTTCTGCCACATTCTACTGGCTAAAGCAAATTCCAAGGCCAGCCCGATTCAAGGGGAGGGGGAAGAGATGCCACCTTTGTAGGCTGGAGCTGCAGTCTCATTGCATAGGGCATGTGCTTTGCCCTGAATGTTCGTGTCCTCCTAAAAATTCATATGTTGAAACCCTAATCCCCAAAAGTGATGGCATTTAGAAATGGGCCTTTGGAGAGGTGATTAGGTCATGAGAGTGGAGCTCTCATGATGGGGTTAGTGCCCTAATGAAAAGAGACATGAGGAATCTTGATTCAGCTTTGTCTCTGCCACGTGAGGACACAAGGAGAAGACATCCATCTACGAACCAGGAAGTGGGTCCTCACCAGACACCAGATCTGCTGGGACCTTGGTCTTGGACGTCCAGCCTCTAGAACTGTGGGAAGTAAGTGTTGTTAAGCTGCCCAGCCTGTGGCATTTTGGCTATAGTGGCCCGAGCTGACAGAGGCAGCGTGGCCGCAGGGAGCATGGAGCATGGTGGCTGTCTTTGCAATCGGCCACATGTTCCTGTGTGCTGCTTCTCTACTTTTATTTTTCTTGAAATATTTCTCCACTTGACCCTTCAAGCCTTCTGTTGAGTTTTTAATTTCTGCTACTGTATTTGTAATTTCCAAGAGTTTTTTTTCTTGTTTCTTGATTTTTTTGTTTTTTTGAAACAGTAGTGTGATGATTCTGGCCTGAAACAGACCCTTTCCTGTATCCTTCAGCGGGAACCCACTCTGCTGGCACCTTGAACTTGGATGTCCAGCCTCCAGACCTGTGAGAAAAATACATTTCTTCTGAAGCTGCCCCGTGTAGGGTATCTGGTTACCTGACATATGCAGTGTAGACTGCTCCACGGTCACGGGCGGGCTTCCTCTGAGGCCCGGCCGGCGTCCTCCCCCGGCATTCTCTCTGACAGAGGGAGGGGCACTGGCTCAGGACCTTCCCTCGGCTGAGCCCCCTGCCCGCCTTCAAGTGTGGTTCTCACCACCTCTGTTAGCAGCAAGGCCGAGGCGCAGAGAGGCTCAGACCTGGGGATGCTGCGTCCCCGGGAGTTGGGGGTATGGCTCTTCCGCCCGGTTTGCCCCTGCCCGCCCCCTTCCCCCACCCTGTCCTAAGCCCGGCACCCTTCCCCATCTCTTCTTCCCCTGGCTCATCTCCATATGCTTTAAATTCGTTCAATACCAGAAGGATTTGAGAAACTTGGTTTGCCTGCGAGCCTTTCCGCTCCGGGGACGTTTCCGCCCTGAGGAGCCTCAGGCCTCTCAGCCCTGCTCACAGTCCTGTTTCTCTGCCCCTTCTGCTCTGCCTTCCATTGTTCTTCATGCAGCAAACCCTGCTGCTGTTGTTACATGTTCCTTCTGCACCTCAGGCTCACTCTGCCCTTAGGAGCAGTGTTCATGGTTGCACAGACGGTGGGGCTGTCTGCTGGTGGCCTTTGTGGTGGCTCTTAGCTCTGGTGTTTCCGGCCACGCCCCAGCTTTCCCACCCAGCACGCAGGTACCTTCTCAGCCTGCTGGCCAAGGGTGGTCTAGTCCTGGGGGAAAGCGCATCCATCCTCTGGGGGCAGAAGTTCAGATGCGTCCATCCTCACATCAGGGAGAAATGGTCGGGCCATGCTGCCAGCATCCTCTTAAGAAAGGATGTCCCAGACAAAGCTTTCAGTTTCTGCAACCCTGGGTCTTTCTGGCAAAGAGAAATGGGTGGTTATGGTTTGCATTCAGCTGTGCGATCCACTGCTTTTAAAGCGTCCAGTTTCATGGGCTTTTGGTGTGATTCCTCACACATGATGAAGAACTTCCATCTCCCAGATGCTGACGTTGTTACTGTTCTTGAGTGTGGAGAGAAATAAGAAAAATCTTCTGTAGCTACTGCTTTTCCAAACACGGATTCAATTCCTGTTTGGTTGACTCCATGAAGTACCGTCTCTAGAAGACACTGGGAACAAAGCAGCTCTTCTCATTTTCCAGTGATTTGCCCAAGTCAAAGTCATTGATTCTTTTTTTCCTTCTACTCTGGGGAAGGCTCTTGCCTGTCTTCCAAGTGAACTTTCAATGGCATTTGCACCAGGAATGGTCACTCTTTCTGGCTGGGGCTGACCTCCTTACACTGAAGTTCCTGGAAGCACCTGGCAGGTGCCCAGAGGCAGTCTTTTCCCCTGTGTCTACACCGCTTCCCAGAGGCAGCATGGCGAGGCCAGCAGGGACTTCAGTCTCCCCATCCATTTCAGCAGCCCCTTTCCTGCCATGACAAGTCGCTTGCTTTATGACAGTTGCTGCAGACTCTTCCCCTGCTTTGTTAGAGAGAGAGAGGGAAACCTCTATTGGAATGAGTGTCTTTGGGGAAGAAGCACAGCTTCTTTTGGCAGAAACTTCCTGAGCCCATTAGACACATTAGTCCAATCTGTGTGGAGGCTGCTTGAAGAATTGGTGAGGGCAATGCAGGTGGCAGGCAAGAAGGTGGGGCGGGCCAGGAACCCACACTCTTCCCCTGTGAATTGATAGCTCCCTGTAGAGAAGGAATCACAATCAAGGATTCAGCCAAATACATCTCTCACAACTCCGACCTTCTGACTTTTAATTCTGCTGGTATGGTCATAAATGAAAAATATGTGAGGCCCCGTTCTCTTGTCTTCCTCTGTCGTTTCTGACCAAGTCACAAGCTCTGAAATCTTTGCCTCCAAAGATACTGTGCTGGGGCGGAGAGACCAGACCAGTGTCAAGGGATGTGGCTTCTGGTTCCAGTCCTGTTATTCAGGTGTCTACTGAGTGACACTCGGACCTCATGTCCTCAGAACTCTAGGAGGAATTAGAACCAATGACCCAATGAAGATGAGAATTAATATGAACTAGATTCCTGTAAATTACGTTATTAATGGTGATTCTCAGTGTCTCCACTTAGAAAATAACTCAAAAATTGTAGTAAACAAATAACATGAAAATTAAAATGGCACATTGTAAGATATCGATTTAACACAAAAGAAGGCAGTAACAGAGGAACTTGGAACAACAGCAACAAAGGTGAGCATCTTAATTTAACATCTCTTATAAGACAAAATTTCAACTGTTCACTGTTCCTCACAAGCCAGTTAACTTACAATGTTCACACATTTCTCATTCCATAAAAATGAAATTTCATGTCTTGATGCCTCACCCTCGAGGGTACTGTCAGAACTGCCTGAAAATGGAGACATCTGTTATTTGGATAAAAAAGGTTTTTTTAATCCATTTTAGAGAGTTGTATTTTTTTTAACAGACAATTTGAATGATCAGTTGGCTATTATATTGATTAAGACAGTTTTGTTTGCAAGTGACAAAAACCCAAGTGAAACCATCCACAAGAGTAATTTATTGTCATGTGTATAAATTAGGATTCTTTGTTGCAGACAACAGAATCCACTCCAGTTTGTTTCAGAGAAAGGAATTTATTACAACGTGTTATGTGGTTTATAGAATTTCTGGGTAGGTCAAGGACACACACTTAGATCCTACAGCCAGAGAGACACCTGTCAGACTACAGGACTTATCTTCTGAAAACCCCACAGTGACTTTGGCCCCAGCCCACAGCTGAGGGCCGGGACAACAGACGCTCCACCTCAACTGCTTAGGTGGGGGAGCCAAGCACTGGGTCCGTCCTGCCTGGAAGAAGCCCAGTTTCCCTGAGTGTGGGCTCATTTCCACCTGCCAGTGTCCTGCAGATGTGTGGCTAGTGAGATCTCGGTCACACATGAAGCCTTTGCTGCGATGGAGTCTGGGAAATGTAGGCTTTAGCTTCCCACCCTCGAATTACTGGGCAGGAGGGGTAGCAGTGTGCAGGACATTCCTGGGCAGGAAAGAGCTGGCCTCAGCAAAAGGGCTGGCACTGGACACTGGAGAAGTGAGAAAATTCTGTCTCCATGTTTCCTCTGCCTCTCTCTGCCTGGCTGCTACCTACAGGTAACACAGCCTCTAGAAGCTTCAGAACTTTACCTTAGAGTCCAGGCCCCAGAGGGGTCTTAAGTCCCATTTCCATCCTCCTTAGGAAAGGGATGGGTGGACCCAGGCAGGGTCAGCTGCCCACTTCTGACAGGAACAGAGCCAGAGTGCACCAAACGGCCATTCTCTTGGAAGTAAAGAAAATAATTTTCAGAAAAGAATAGCAGAGGGGAGAAGTGGGGTGTCTGGGCAAACCAGACGATATCAAGAAGGCAAGAATCCTTGCTGAAGCAACTTCATCCCTCAGGTTCTGTTGGCTGAGTCTAGCTCTGTCTCCCTGCTGGATGGGAGCGTGAGTTTCTCACACCATTGTATATTCACTGTGCTTCTGTATCATAGCTGCTGGGAGCAAAGCAGGTGGTGAGGGCAAGTCAGCGGGGCTGGACAAGCTGACACTCAGCCCCGTTGTCACCCAGACAAGTGGCCTTGGGCAAGCCACTTCAGCCCTCTTCTCCCCTGTGTGCAAAACGAGCTGGCAATACATGCTCCAGAGACTGTGGAATTTAGACTACAGATGCAGTGGTCCCTCCATGGCATCCTGAGAGGGGCCCATTGGAAAGACAGGAATGGAGGAATCTAGTCAAGCACCCGATTAGTAGCTTAAAGGAGGAAAGGATGATAAAGGAACACCTAGAGGTTCCAGATGACCTGAGATCTCCAGAGTCAACCCACTACTGGAAATTTTTTAAATTTTAGGTGAAATTTATATAACATAAAATTAACCATTTGAAAGTGAACAATTCAGCAGCATTTAGTACATTCACAGTGTTATGCAACCATCACCTCTGTCTCATTCCAAAATGTGCTCATCACCCCAAAAGATTTGGTGTTTCAGTTCTCTTGGGTCTATACCTAATCATGGAATTGCTGGGTCACGTGGTAACTCTGTGTTTATGCAGAACTGCCAAATTGTTTTCCACAGTGGCTGCGTCATTTCACACTCCCGCCAGTGACGTATGAGGGTTCCCATTTCTCCACAGCCACACCAAAAAGCTGTGAAGGGGTGTCCCTGTAGCTTTGATTTGCTTTTCTGAGAACTTTCTGAAGTGACACGTGACACTTTTTCTTGATTCTTGAGGAGAATCCTGGCAGATAGGAGGTGGAGTGAATGCCTGCAGCAGAGCAAATGTTATCCACTTCTCAAAACAGAGGCGAAAGTGGGCTCCAGAAACTCGAGCCTTCCATCCCCAGCCACATCTGAGGGACTCCAATAACCAGATGGAAAGCAGGAAGAGAGGGGCCCCAGGGGAAGGCCGTTTCCCCAGTGAACCTGTGGTCACGTCATTGCAATCGTGCGTTTGTACTCTTTTGTGAACAGGATAGAGACACATCGTGGGTAGGTGGCCTCACTGTGGGATGTATAGTCACACCCCAAGACAGGAGAGCTCTGCGTGTGGGTTGCCTGGTATCAGGGCCTCTGGGGCAAAGATGAGGCAGAGTGGCAGGAAGTCATCCAGGAATGTCTTGGGAGATTGGCGGTCCAGAGATGACCAGCTGCATGAGAAGGCAAGGTCGACTGGGACCAGGTTCTGGACTGGGTTCAAAAATGGATGACACATGACCAGGCTCTCTAGGTGACTGGCAACTTGGGTGTAAGAAAATTTGCCTATTCAGTGGAGTGCTGGCCCATGTGAGTGGAGAACGTGGTGTGGCCTCAGGGAGCTGATCCAAGTGATAAAGCCATTAGCGGACGTCTCCCACCAGGGTGGAGCTCTGCACCATCAGACAACCACATCCTAAGGAAGGGAAAGCTGGCCTGTGCTTGGAAATCTAGGGCAGTGAATGCCACCCTGTAACAGGCGAGGGGCAGCGACCTCCCCATTGCCATGGCCCACACCATGTGCACTGCTCCTTTGCCCTCCGGTCCACTCACCGCCTGCCTCTCTGGCTTCCACCATCATGTCTGTTTTCACATTCCACTTTCTTTGCAATGGAGCCTCTATGGCCTAATCATCTAATAATGATTCCTCTGTCTGCTCTCCCATCCCCACCACATTGGGTGGCACAACCCCAGAACTTTTTTTTTTTTTTTTTTTTTTTTGCGGTACGGGGGCTTCTCACTGCTGTGGCCTCTCCCGTTGCAGAGCACAGGCTCCGGACGCGCAGGCTCAGCGGCCATGGCTCACGGGCCCAGCCGCTCCGCGGCATGTGGGATCTTCCCGGACCGGGGCACGAACCTGTGTCCCCTGCATCAGCAGGCGGACTCTCAACCGTTGCGCCACCAGGGAAGCCCAACCCCAGAACTTTTTGCACCTGTTCCCTGTCCTGACCTGCAGTTTTGCAGGCATAGCCTGCACTGTGAGAGGCTCCAGACAGGGTTCCATGGGTCAGTCCCTGGGGCTCCTGGACCCCAGGACTGGAAACATTGGCTGGAGGAGTGGTTTTGCTTCTGTGGAGATGTTTGTATGAAGAGGCTGCCATCTGTCTTCCCTCCCAAGCCCCTTGGGGATGTGGGGCCTCCCCTGCCCCTCGATTAGCCCAGATCTGATGCATTAGCCAGCCCCTGCTTGCCCAGCTTCTCCCCCAGCCTGAAAGAACCTTGGTGACCAGACCAACCTGTACAGCTTCTAACCAGATAGACTAACCCTCTCAGACTGCTGAATGAGGCACAGAGTTCAGCGTAGGAATTTCTCCAGTTCTGCACGTAAGGAGCTTGGAAGTTGCCACTCTGTCCTAACAAGTGAAAAGCTGAACAGCCTGAGAAGTCAATAACTCTTCTTGGGTCCCCGAGAGAGGGGAGGGCATATGGCCAACCACTGCCCCCAAGATTGGAGAGACAGGCAGCTTCCCGGAGCAGAGATGCAGGGCTGGAAGCTGCTGCAGAGCCTGGGCCAGGGCGGGAAAACCTGGAATGTAATTGATGACTTGTTGGAGGCTTGATGCAGACAACTCTGAGAGTTAAAAACTCCAGGGGACCCAGTCACGGGAGGTTCTCCACAACTTTGTGAAATTTGCCTACAGGAGCTCGACCAGGATCTCACAGTAAATAACAGGAAAATATCCCCTCCTGCTTCTGGGGGTAGCGGGGGAGGAATCATTCTGAAATATGTGCAGAACATTCTGCTCTCAACAAAACCTGCTCTGGGGGGGAAACTAGTTAACCAGACCTAGCATGCTGGGGTATTATCAGAGCCTCACTGACCTGAGGAAAGGGAAACACTCAGTTCCACGCCACTCTTGCCATCCCATTCCACATAAGTGGGAAAACAAACTAAGACACTTGTGAGGGTCACTGCCCAGAGGTACAGGCTCACTAAGTATTGAGACCTGATCATGGGCTGTAGAATACCTCCCCTCCCGCGACAGCTCACCTCCACGTTAATAAAGGCCTGTTATAGCAGTTTCTTTCACCCAGTACATCGAGTCTGGCTGTCATGAAAAAAAATTACAAGGCGGTGAGCCACAGCCATACCCTGCCTCTGCAGGAGACCCTCCAAAACGAGCAGATCCTTCCTAAATAGCATTGGTGAAAGATTTGATGCTTCTGCTTTTGCAGAAATCTCCTAAGAAGCACTGAGGAGGCGTTCTTGCTTAGGCTTCACCTTCTCTGCTCCTTCAGCCATGTGGCTAACAGGGTCTTGGTGCTCTGGATGGGTGTCAGGCCTGTGCCTCTGAAGTGGGAGAGCCAAGTTCAGGACATGGGTCCACCAGAGACCTCCCGGCTCCACGTAACATCAGATGGCGAAAGCTCTCCCAGAGATCTCCATCTCAATGCTAAGACCCAGCTCCACTCAAAGACCAACAAGCTATGTGCTGGACACCCTATTCCAAGCAACTAGCAAGACAGGAACACAACCCCACCCATTGGCAGAGAGGCTGCCTAAAATCATAATATGGTAACAGACACCCCAAAACACACCAGCAGATGCAGTCCTGTCCACCAGAAAGACAAGATCCAGCCTCATCCACCAGAACACAGGCACTAGTCCCCTCCACCAGGAAGCCTACACAACCCACTGAACCAATCTTAGCCACTGGGGGCAGACACCAAAAACAACGGGAACTACGAACCAGCAGCCTGTGAAAAGGAGACCCCAAACACAGTAAGATAAGCAAAATGAGAAGACAGAGAAACACACAGCAGATAAAGGAGCAAGGTAAAAACCCACCAGAACAAACAAATGAAGAGAAAATAGGCAGTCTCCCTAAAAAAGAATTCAGAGTAATGATAGTAAAGATGATCCAAAATCTTGGAAACAGAATAGAGAAAATACAAGAAACGTTTAACAAGGACCTAGAATAGCTAAAGAGCAAAGAAACAATGATGAACAACACAATAGATGAAATTTAAAATTTTCTAGAAGGAATCAATAGCAGAATAACTGAGGCAGAAGAATGGATAAGTGACCTGGAAGATAAAATAGTGGAAATAACTACCACAGAGCAGAATAAAGAAAAAAGAATGAAAAGAATCGAGGACAGTCTTAGAGACCTCTGGGACAACATTAAACGCACCAACATTCGAATTATAGGGGTCCCAGAAGAAGAAGACAAAAATAAAGGGACTGAGAAAATATTTGAAGAGATTATAGTTGAAAACTTCCCTAATATGGGAAAGAAAATAGTCAATCAAGTCCAGGAAGCACAGAGAGTCCCATACAGGATAAATCCAAGGAGAAACACACCAAGACACACATTACTCAAACTACCAAAAATTAAATACAAAGAAAAAATATTAAAAGCAGCAAGGGCAAAACAACAAATAACATACAAGGGAATCCCCATAAGGTTAACAGCTGATCTTTTAGCAGGAACTCTGCAAGCCAGAAGGGAGTGGCAGGACATATTTAAAGTGATGAAAGGGAAAAACCTATACAACCAAGATTACTCTACCCAGCAAGGATCTCATTCAGATTTGATGGAGAAATTAAAACCTTTACAGACAAGCGAAAGCTAAGAGAATTCAGCACCACCAAACCAGCTTTACAACAAATGCTAAAGGAACTTCTGTAGGCAGGAAACACAAGAGAAGGAAAGGACCTACAACAAACCCAAAACAATTAAAATAATGGTAATAGGAACATACATGTCAATAATCACCTTGAATGTAAATGGATTAAAAGCTCCAACTAAAAGACACAGACTGGCTGAGTGGATCTAAAAACAATTAGATCCATATATATGCTGTCTACAAGAGACCCACTTCAGATGTAGGGACACATACAGACTGAAAGTGAGGGGATGGAAAAAGATATTCCATGCAAATGGAAATCACAAGAATGCTAGAGTAGCAATACTCATATCAGATAAAATAGACTTTATAATAAAGACTGTGACAAGAGATAAGGAAGGACACTACATAATGATCAAGAGATCAAGCCAAGAAGAAAACATAACAATTATAAATATTTATGCACCCAAAATGGGAGCACCTCAATACATAAGACAAATGCTAACAGCCATAAAAGGGGAAATCGACAGTAACACATTCATAGTAGGGGACTTTAACACCCCACCTTTACCAATGGACAGATCATCCAAACAGAAAATAAATAAGGAAACACAAGCCTTAAATGACACAATAGACCAGATAGACTTAATTGATGTTTACAGGACATTCCCCCTGAAAGCAGAAGAATAACACTTTCTTCTCAAGCGCACATGGAAAGTTCTCCAGAGTAGATCATATCTTGGGTCACAAATCAAGCCTTGGTAAATTTAAGAAAATTGAAATCATATCAAGTATCTTTTCCAACCACAATGCTGTGAGACTAGATATCAATTTCAGGGAAAAAGTCTGTAAGAAGTACAAACACATGGAGGCTAAACAATACACTGCTAAATAACAAAGACATCACTGAAGAAATCAAAGAGGAAGTCAAAAAATACCTAGAAACAAATGACAATGAAAACACGACAACCCAAAACCCATGGATGCAGCAAAAGCAGTTCTAAGAGGGAATTTTATAGCAATGCAATCCTACCTCAAGAAACAAGACACATCTCAAATAAACAACCTAACCTTACACCTAAAGCAATTAGAGAAAGAAGAACAAAAAAAACCCCCAAAGTTAGCTGAAGGAAAGAAATCTTAAAGATCAGATAAGAAATAAATGAAAAAGAAATGATGGAAACAATAGAAAGATCAATAAAACTGAAAGCTGGTTCTTTGAGAAGATAAACAAAACTGATAAACTATTAGCCAGACTCATCAAGAAAAAAAGGGAGAAGACTCAAATCAATAAAATTAGACATGGAAAAAGAGAAGTAGCGAATGACACTGCAGAAATACAAAGGATCATGAGAGATTACTACAGACAACTATATGCCAGTAAAATGGACAACCTGGAAGAAATGGACAAATCTTTAGAAAAGCAAACCTACCGAGACTGAACCAGGAAGAAATAGAAAATATAAACAGACAAATCACAAGCACTGAAATTGAGACTGTGATTAAAAATCTTCCAACAAACAAAAGCCCAAGACCAGATGGCTTCACAGGCGAATTCTGTCAAAAATTTAGAGAAGAGCTAACACCTGTCCTTCTCAAACTCTTCCAAAATACAGCAGAGGGAGAAATACTCCCAAACTCATTCTATGAGGCCACCATCACCCTGATACCAAAACCAGACAAAGATGTCACAAAAAACGAAAACTACAGGCCAGTATCACTGATGAATATAGATGCAAAAATCCTCAACAAAATACTAGCAAACAAAAATACTAGCATATTAAAAGGATCATACACCATGATCAAGTGGGGTTTATTCCAGGAATGCAAGAATTCTTCAATATATGCAAATCAATCAATGTGATACACCATATTAACAAAATAAAGGAGAAAAACCATATGATCATCTCAATAGATGCAGAAAAGGCTTTTGACAAAATTCAACACCGATTTATGATAAAAACCCTCCAGAAAGTAGGCATAGAGGGAACTTACCTCAACATAATAAAGGCCATATATGACAAACCCACAGCCAACATCATCCTCAATGGTGAAAAACTGAAACCATTTCCTCTAAGATCAGAAACAAGACAATGTTGTCCGCTCTCACCACTATTATTCAACATAATTTTGGAAGTTTTAGCCACCGCAATCAGAGAAGAAAAAGAAATAAAAGGAATCCAAATCGGAAAAGAAGAAGTAAAGCTGTCACTGTTTGCAGGTGACATGATACTATACATAGAGAATCCTAAAAATGCTACCAGAAAACTACTAGAGTTAATCAATGAATTTGGTAAAGTAGCAGGATACAAAATTAATGCACAGAAATCTCTTGCATTCCTATACACTAATGATGAAAAATCTGAAAGAGAAATTAAGGAAACACTCCCATTTACCACTGCAACAAAAAGAATAAAATACCTAGGAATAAACCTAAGGAGACAAAAGACCTGTATGCAGAAAACTATAAGACAGTGATGAAAGGAATTAAAGATGTTACAAACAGATGGAGAGATATATCAACATTGTGAAAGTGACTCTACTACCCAAAGCAATCTACAGATTCAGTGCAATCCCTATCAAACTACCAATGGCATTTTTCACAGAAGTAGAACAAAAAATTTCACAATTTGTATGGAAACACAAAAGACCCAGAATAGCCAAAGCAGTCTTGAGAAAGAAAAACGGAGCTGGAGGAATCAGGCTCCTGGACTTCAGACTATACTACAAAGCTACAGTAATCAAGACAGTATGGTATTGGCACCAAAACAGAAATATATATCAATGGAACAGGATAGAAAGCCCAGAGAGAAATCCATGCACATATGATCACCTTATTTTTCATAAAGGAGGCAAGAATATACAATGGAGAGAAGACAGCCTCTTCAGTACGTGGTGCTGGGAAAACTGGACAGCTACATGTAAAAGAATGAAATTTGAACACTCCATACACCATACACAAAAATAAACTCAAAATGGGTTAAAGACCTAAATGTAAGGCCAGACACTATAAAACTCTTAGAGGCAAACATAGGCAGAACACTCTATGACATAAATCAGAGCAAGACCCTTTTTGACCCACCTCCTAGAGAAATGGAAATAAAAACAAAAATAAACAAATGGGACCTAATGAAACTTAAAAGCTTTTGTACGGCAAAGGAAACCATAAACAAGACCAAAAGACAACCCTCAGAATGGGAGAAAATATTTACAAATGAAGCAACTGACAAAGGATTAATCTGCAAAATTTACAAGCAGCTCATGCAGCTCAATATCAAAAAAACAATCAACCCAATCCAAAAATGGGCAGAAAACCTAAATAGACATTTCTCCAAAGAAGATATACAGATTGCCAACAAACACATGAAAGGATGCTCAACATCACTAATCATTAGAGAAATGCAAATCAAAACTACAATGAGGTATCACCTCACACCAGTCAGAATGGCCATCATCAAAAAATCTACAAACAATAAATGCTGGAGAGGGTGTGGAGAAAAGGGGACCCTCCTGCACTGTTGGTGGGAATGTAAATTGATACAGCCACTATGGAGAACAGTATGGAGGTTCCTTAAAAAACTAAAAACAGAGCTACCGTATGACCCAGCATTCCCATTACTGGGCATATACCCTGAGAAAACCATAATTCAAAAGAGTCATGTACCACAATGTTCACTACAGCTCTATTTACAATAGCCAGGACATGGAAGTAACCTAAGTGTCCATCGACAGATGAATGGATAAAGATGTGGCACATATACACAATGGAGTATTATTCAGGCATAAAAAGAAACAAAATTGAGTTATTTGTATTGAGGTGGATGGACCTAGAGTCTGTCATACAGAGTGAAGTCAGAAAGAGAAAAACAAATACCATATGCTAACACATATATATGGACTCTAAGGAAAATAAAAGTTTTGAAGAACGTAGGGGCAGGACAGGAATAAAGGCGCAGATATAGAGAATGGACTTGAGGACACGGGGAGGGGGAAGAGCAAGCTGGAACAAAGTGAGAGAGTGGCATGTACTTATATATAGTACCAAATTAAAATAGCTAGCTAGTGGGAAGCAGCCGCATAGCACAGGGAGATCAGCTTGGTGCTTTGTGACCACCTAGAGGGGTGGGATAGGGAGGGTGGGAGGGAGATGCAAGAGGGAGGAGATATGCGGATATATGTATATGTATAGCTGATTCACTTTGTTATAAAGCAGAAACTAAGACACCATTGTAAAGCAATTATACTCCAATAAAACTGTTAAAAAAATTACAAGGCATATCAAAAAGTAAAACAAAACAACAAAACAAACGAAAAACCCCAAACAAACAAAACCCACAATTTGAAGTGACAGAGCAAGCTTCAGAATGAAACATAGCAGGGATGCTGGAATTATTAGACTGAGAATTTAAAGTAACTATGATTAAGGTGCTAAGGGCTGTAAGAGATAAAGTAGGCAGCTTTCAGAAAAGATAGGCAATGTAAGCAGAGAGATGGAAATCCCAAGAAAAACCAAAAAGAAATGCTAGAGATCAAGAATACTGTAACAGAAAAGAAGAATGTCTTTGATGGGCTTGTTAGTAGACTAGACACAGCTGGGAAAGAATCTCTGAGCTAGGGGATATATCAACAGAATTCTCAAAAACCAAAAAACAAAGAGAACAAAGATTGAAGAAAAGGAAAACAGAATATCCAAAACAGTGGGACAAGTACAAAAGGTGTAACATCTGCAGAATGAGAACACCAGAAAGAGAAGAAAGGGAGAAAAGAAGAAAAGAAATGTTTGAAACCATCACGATGGAGAAATTCCCCAAGTTAATGTCAGACACCAAACCACAGATCCAGGAAGCTCAGAGAACACTAAGCAGGATAAATGCAAAAAACAAAACAAAACAAAAACACCAAAAAACACCCTACACCACACACAAAAACCCCCTCAAAACAAAACATCAGTCCTACCCTGCAAAACAAAACAAAAACAAAACTGTATCTTGGCATATTATTTTCAAAATACAGAAAATCAAAGATTAAAAAAAAAAATCCTGAAAGAAGCCAGAGGAGAAGAAACATCATATCCATAGAGAAGGAAAAATTAGAATATTGTCTGACTTTTCCTCAGAAAGCATGCAAGCAAGAAGAGAGTAGAGGGGCTTCCCTGGTGGCGCAGTGGTTGAGAATCTGCCTGCTAACGCAGGGGACACGGGTTCAAGCCTTGGTCTGGGAGGATCCCACATGCCGCGGAGCAACTAGGCCCGTGAGCCACACTACTGAGCCTGCGCGTCTGGAGCCTGTGCTCCACAACAAGAGAGGCTGCGATAGTGAGAGGCCCGCGCACCGCGATGAAGAGTGGCCCCCGCTTGCCACAACTAGAGAAAGCCCTCGCGCGGAAACGAAGACCCAAGACAGCCAAAAAAATAAATAAATAAACAAATGTGGAGTTTAAAAAAAAAAAAAAAAAAGAAAATTTAAAAAAAAAAAAAAAAAAAGAAGAGAGTAGAGTGAAATATTTAAAGTGTTTAGAGAAAAAATACACCCACCTAGTATTCTTTACCCTGTGAATGCATCCTTCAAAAGTGAAGGAGAAATAAAACTTTGTCAGATAAACAAATTGATTTGTTGCCAGTGGACCTACTTTGATAGAAATGTTAAAAGAAGTTCTTTGAAGAGAAAGAAAATAATATAGTTCAGAAACTTGGATTTACATAAAGTAAGGAAGAGCACTGAAATGAAGATAAATAGAATAAGTGAAAGTAAAATAAATATTTTTCTTGTTCTTAATTGATCTAATAGATAACAGTTTGTTCAAAATAACAATAAAAACAATTGTATTTGAATATGTATGCTTATATATAAGTGAAATGAATGACAGCAATGATACAAGGGAGGAATTAGGGAGATTTTATTGTTATAATGTACTCACACTACCTGTGAAGAGGTATAGTGTTATTTGAAATGAATTAGATTAGTTGTAAATGTATATGAGAAACTCTAGGGCAACCACTAAAAAAAAGCATAAAAGTCTAACTGATATACTAACAAAGTAGAGAAAATGGAATTATAAAATGCTCACTAAAAACAACAAAGGCAGAAAGAGAGTGGAAGACAAAAATAGACACAACGAACAAGGGCAACAAACAGAAAATAGTAACAAATGGTAGATATTAATCTAACCATACCAATAATCACTTTCAATGTCAATAGCTTAAATGCACCAATTAAAAGAATTTGTTAGAGTGGATTAAAACACAAGACCCAATTATTTGTTGTCTACAAGAAACCTGCTTTAAATATAAAGATACATATAAATTAAAACTAAAAGGATAGAGGTAAAAATATATTATGTTAACACTAATCAAAAAAAAAGTGGGTGTAGCTATATTAATTTCAGGCAGAGCAAGGAAAGTTATCACGGATAAAGAAGAGCATTACATAATGATAAAGAGAATTCTCCAAGAAGACATAACAATTCTTAATATGCACGTACCTAACAACAGAGTGTCAAACTACACAAGACAAAAACTAATAGAACTGCAAGAAGAAATAGTTGACTCCACTATCATAGATGGAGCTTTTGACTCCCCTCTATAATAAATGGACAAATCTGTCAGAAAATCAGTAAGAGCATAGTTGACCTTAATAACACCATCAATCAACTGGATTTAACTAACATCTCTAGACTACTTCTTCCAGTAACAGTAGAATACATATTTTTCTCAAACTCACATGTAATATTCACCAAGCCATACCACATTCTGGGGCATAAAACACCCTTTAACAAATGTGAAAAAATAGGGATAAAGCAATGTCTGGTCTCAGACCACAGTGGAATTAAACAAGAAATCAATAACAGAAAGTAACCTGGAAAATCCCAAAACACATGGAGATTAAACAACACATTTCTAAATAACATGCGGGTCAAGGAAGAAATCTCAAGAGAAATTTAAAAGTAGTTTGAATGAAATGAAAATAAAAACACAACTCATCAAAATTTGTGGGATGCAACGAAAGCAGTGCTTAGAGGAAATTTTACAGCATTGAATGTATCTAAAATCAATAAGCTTTCACCTTAGGAAACTAGAAAATGAGCAAATTAAATTGAAAATGAGCAGAAGGAAAGAAATAATTAGAGCAGAAATCAGTGAAGTTGAAAACAGGAAATCAATAGAGAAAATCAATGAAACCAAAAGCTAGTTCTTTGAAAAGATCAATAAAATTGATAAGCCTCTAGCCAGGCTAACCAAGAAAAAAAGAGATAGGACACAAAGTACTAATATCAGAAATGAAAGAAGGAACACCACTACAGATCTTATGGACATTAAAAGATTTTAAAAAGGAGTACTATGAACAACTCTATGCCCACAAATTTGAGAACCTAGATGAAATGGACCAATTCCTTAAAGGAAACAATCTATCAAAACTCACTCAAGAAGAAATAGATAGTCTGAATAGGCCTATATCTATTAAGGAAATTGAATCAATAGTTAATAACCTCCCAAACAGAAAGCACTAGGCCCAGATGGGCTCACTGGTGAATTCTACCAAACATTTAAGGAAGAGTTTATACCAATTCTCTACAATCTCTTGCAGAGGATAGAAGCAGAGGAAATACTTTCTAACTTGTTTTCTGAGGCCAGTATTTCCCTAATACTAAATACAGACAAAAACTTTGCCAGAAAAGAAAACTATAGACCAATAACTTTCATGAACATAGATGCAAAAATTCTCAACAAAATATTAGCAAATTGAATCCAACAATGTTCAAAAAGAAATATACCACAACCAAGTGGGATTTATCCCAGATATGGAAGCCTCAACATTTTAAAATTAATTAATATAATCCACCACATCAACAGACTATAAAAGAAAAGTCACATGGTCATATCAATAGATGTAGAAAAACATCTGACAAAATCCAGCACCCATTAATGATAAAACCCTCAGCAAACTAGGAATAGAGGGGAACCTCCTCAACCTGATAAAGAATATCTACAAAAAAAAACCCTACAGCTAACATTGTATTTAATGGTGAGAATCTCAAAACTGTCCTGCAAAGATCAGGAACAAGGCAAGGATATTCCTTCTCACCACCTCTTCTTAACATTGTACTGAAAGTCCAAGCTAATGCAATAATACAAGAAAAAAATTTTTTTAAGTAATACAGATTGAGAAGGAAGAAATAAAACGTTTGTTTGCAGATGACATGATCATCTATATAGCAAAATACAAAGCATTAACTAAAAAACTCCAGGAACTAATAAATGATTACCACAACATTGCAGGGTACAAAGTTAATATACAAAAGTTATTCACTTTTCTGCATACCATCAATGAACAAGTGGAATTTGAAATTAAAAACACAATACCATTTAAAAATAAAATCCTTAGTTATAAATCTAACAAAATACATACAAAATCTATATGAAGAAGACTAGAAAATGCTGATGAAGGAAATCAAAGAGTTAAATAAATGGAGAGATGTTCCATGTTCATGGATAGGAAGACTCAATATTGTCAAGATGTCAGTTCTTTCCAGTTTGATCTATAGATTCAATATAATCCTAATCAAAATCCCAGCAAGTTATTTTTTAAATATTTACAAGCCGATTCTAAAGTTTAAATGGAGAGGCAAAAGGACAGAATAGCCAAAACAATATTGAAGAAGAAGAACAAAGTTGGAGGACTGACACACCCAACTTTAAGGCTTAATATAAAGCTAAAGCAATCAAGATAGCATGGTATCAGTGAAAGAACAGACAATTATGTCAGTGCTATAGAACAGAGAGTCCAGAAATATACCCACATAAATATAGTCAACTGATCTTTGACAAAAAACAAAGACAATGCAATGGAGCAAAGGTAGTCTTTTCAACAAATGGTCCTGGAACAACTGTACATCCACATATGAAAAATGAATCCAGACCCATATTTTATACCCTTCACAAAGATTAACTCAAAATGGATCATAAACCTAAAGGTAAAACATAAAACTATAAAACTCCTGGAAGATAACATAGGAGAAAACTTAGTATGATGTGATGACTTAGTATGGTGATGACTTTTTAGATACAGCACCAAAGACATGATCAATGAACAAAATAATTGATAAGCTGGACTTCACTGAAATTAAAGACTTCTGCTCTGTGAAAGACAATGTCAACAGAGTGAGGACACAAACCATGGACTGGAAGAAAATATTTGCAAAAGAAACATCTGATAAATGAACTCTTCAAACTTAACAATAAGAAACTCAAATAACTCTTCAAATTCAACAATAAGAAAAGAAACAACCCAATTAAAAACTAGGCCAAAGGCCTTAAAACCTCACCAAAAAAGACATACAGATGGCAAAGAAGTATATGAAAAGAGGCTCCACATCATACGTCATCAGGGAAATGCAAATTAAAACAACAATGAGATATCACTATGCACCTATTAGAAGGGCTGAACTCCAGAACACTGACACCACCAAATGCTGGCGAGGATGTGGTGCAACAGGAACTCTCCTCTGTTGCTGGTGGGAATGCAAAATGGTGCAGCCACTTCGGAAGACAGTTTGGTGGTTTCTTACAAAACTAAACATACTCTTAACTATAATCCAGCAATCATGCTCTTTGGTATTTAATTAACCAAAGAGTTGAAAATTTATGTCTATACAAAAACCCTCACACAGACATTTATAGCAGCTTCATTCATAATTGCCCAAACTTGGACGCAACCAAGAAGTCCTTTAATAGGTGGATGGCTAAATAAACTGTGGAAAAAAACAAACAATGGAATATTACTCAGTGCTAAAAAGAAATGAGCTGTCAAGCCATGAAAAGACATGGAGGAATCTTAAAAGCATATGATTAAGTGAAAAAAAAATCCAATCTGCAAAGGCTACATACTGTGTGATTCCAACTGTGTGACATTTTGGAAAAGGCAAAACTATGGAGACAGTAAAAAGATCAGTGGTTGCCAGGGGTTAAGGGGAGAGAGGGATGAACAGGTGGAGCACAGAGAGCTTTTAGGGCAGTTAAAATACTCTGTGTGAATCTATGCCAGCAGATACCTGTCATTATACATTTGTCCAAATCCATAGAATGTACACCAAGAGTGAACCCTGTTGGACCTTGGGTGATAATGATGTGTCAGTGTAGGTCCCTCAGTTGTAACGAATGTTCCAATCTGCTGGGGGGATGTTGATAGTGAGGTAGGCTATATGTGGGGGGTGGGAGGGGGCAGGGGTACTTGGAAATCTCTATACCTTTCTTTTTTAATTTGTTTATCTATTTGTTTTTGTTTTTTTTAATTTTTGGCTATGTTGGGTCTTTGCTGCTGCTCATGGGCTCTCTCTAGTTGAGGCAAGCGGGGGCTACTCCTTGTTGCAGTGCACGGACCTCTCATTGTCGTGGCCTCTCTTGTTGCAGAGCACAGACTCTAGAGCACAGGCTCAGCAGTTGTGGCACACAGGCCCAGCTGCTCCACGGCATGTGGGATCTTCCTGGGCCAGGGATCGAACCTACGTCCCCTGCACCGGCAGGCGGATTCCTAACCACAGCACCACCAGGGGAGCCCTCTATACCTTCTTAATTTGCTGTGAACTTGAAACCACTTAAAAAAAAAAAAGTCTTATTAAAAAAAAAAAGAATCTTGCTCCGACTATGGAATCAGATTTGCTGAACTTGAAACCAGGCTAATGTGGCCTCTGACAAGTTACTTAACCTCTCTGTGCCTCAGTTTCCACATGTGTAAAGCAGGGATAATAACAGTCCTGACCCATAGAGTTGTTGTAAGTGTTACAAGACAGTGCATTAAAAGCATGTAGCCCCGTGTCTACTGAAAGAGAGAGATTTGAGTTATTTACAACTGGTTTGTTGAACAGTCTGAACAAGTGAGGAACAAACAGGAAATGGCTTGATCTTCCTCCAACCCTGGGCTTCAAATAAGTTCTTCCACATCTCCTTCTCTGCCCCTTGACAACATCTCAGCAAGCCAGCTCCCCTTAGCACATGGGGCAGTTTTAACTACAAGAACAAGCCCCATTTCTGTAAAGATGACTCACTTCCAGGCATTAAGGAGTCCAGTCCAGTCTCAATCAAAATTCGAATCTCACATCCACTCTTACATCCAAGCCAAACTCGCAGGCAGGCCCTGTGGCTGAGCCAGTGATGGAGGAGGGGCTTCGCGCCCCTTTCCTTTTCCTGGTTCTCTCACTCTTCCCTTCCTCTCTGGGGCGAGGGCGTGGGAGATTAGAGGCAGGGAGCAGAACATCTTTTTTCTTTTTAACTTAGGTAGTCCTGTGGCTGTCGCCCTCCCTTGGCAATCCTCCAAATGCTGCCCCTCTCAAGGTCCACATTTTGTGGATTCTTTGGAGATCCCCTGGGGCCATGCAGACTACAGAGTTTCTTAACCTGGGAGATACATTCTTTGCATAATCTCTCGCAACACATCCTTCCTTTCTGGTTCATCTCCGCTGCACCCCGTCTCCCCACCCCCCAGCATCTTCATCTCCTTGTCCCCCCCTTCTCTTTCTCTGTGCCCCCAGAGCCTGAACCCTCTGGACTCTGCCTCCAGGGCTTCCTTGCTCACTGATCTCTGGGTTCCGCCCATGGAGGCCCTGGCCGGAAACAGGAGGGTGGGAGCTGGCCCGCCCCTCCTCCCAGCACCAGACGACACTGTCCCCTTGACCTCTGTCCTTGGAGCGGGAATGGCTCTGATGTCGTTAGTCCCCAGGAGCCTTGACATCCACCTGAAGTAGCACCTTCAGAAAAATTCTTCAGGGAATTCCCTGGCAGTCTAGTGGTTACAACTCTGTGCTTTCACTGCCCAGGGCCCAGCTTCAATCCCTAGTCAGGGAACTAAGATCCCGCAAGCTGCATGGAGAGGCAAAAAAAAAAAAAAAAAAAAAAAAGGAAAAATAAAAGTTAAAGAAAAAGGGGAAAAAGGAAAGAAAAATTCGTCAAAAGGCAGCACATAGAGTTCCATGTCAAAAACATTTATCGACAATGTGTAAGTCTGACAAAGGTTGTGCGCAAAGAACATACACAGAACTCCTACACGCCGACAAGAGAAAGATAACATGAAAATGGACAAAAGACTTGAATAGGCACGTCTCAAAAGAACAAATCAAAATATCCTCCTTCATAAGTTTCATAAACAGACAGAAAGGGGTCGATCTTGTTGGTCATCAGAGATACGGCCGCATACTCACTCGTGTGGCGGAAGGGGAAGTCATGGAAAATACCAAGTGCTGGCTAGGCTGCTGGGCAACCAGGACTCCCACGTGCTGCTGGGGGAGGGGGAAGGGGTGTGAGCGTTTTGAAAAGGTCCTTGGTGTGTCCACTGACATTAAAGATACACACACCTGATGCTCCAGCAGTACCACTCCCAGGAAAGCACCCAATGATCACGAAAAGACAGGTACAGCCCCAAACTGGACATGGCACACATACGTATTAACAACTGAACGAATCAGTGAATTGTGGTGCAGCAGTGAGGAGCAGTGGTCTACATGGAAATGCAACGTACAACTCTTACAAATATAATGTTGAGTGAAAGAACAGAGAGTCGAAAGAAGACACACTATATGATTCCATTTACAGAAAGTTTAAAAGCAGACAAGACTCCTCTCAGCTGTTAGAAGTCCAGGTAATGGTTATCAAGGGTGGGGTGGGGCAGACGGGGAGTATGAGTATCTGAATGGCAGGAAAGGGTCTGTTTCCTAATCTGGGGCTGATAACACGGAGGTGCTCAGTTTGCAAAACCTCCTTGAGCTATACACGGACATACATGTTTCTGCAAGTATTTTATACTTCAGTAGAAAAAGCTCTCTTTGTTCTTTTCAACAAGCGGTGCTGTAACACTTGGATCTCCGTGTGGAATGACCCTCAGCCCTTACCTCATGCCACATTATAGCATTAACTTGAAGTGGATCATAGTCCTAAATGTAAGAGGTAACACTGTGCAACTTTGAGAAGAAAAGATAGGAGAACATCTATGTGCACTTGTGTTAGGCAAAGATTTACAAGTTACAACACAAAAAGCACCCAGTATAAAAGAAAGAAAATTGATAAATGGGACTTCATCAAAGTTTTAAAACTTTCATTCTTCAAAAGACCATTTAAAAAATGGAAAGACAAGCCGTAGTCTGGAAGAAAATACTTGCAAAGTACATATCTGACAAAGCACTTGTGTTATTCAGATTACATAAAGAATGTGCTCTTCTTTTAACTGATAAGAAGATTAAAAACAATTAAAAATTGGCAAAATATTTGAATAGACACTTCACCAAAGATATATAGACAGCAAATGAGCACATGAAAAGACTCTCAATAGCACCAGTCGTTAGGGAAATGAAATTAAAACCCCCCGAGATACCTCTGCACACGTAATAGATTGGATGAAATTCAGAAGACTTCCAATACTAAGTCCTGGTAAGAATGTGGAGGAAGTGGGACTCTCGTACACTTCCAGCGAGGATGCAAAACGTTACAAGCACTTTGGAAAATTTTGCCAGCTTCTCACAATGTTAAACACACACTTACCATATGACTCAGCTCTTCCACTCCTAGATACTTGCCTAAGAGAAATGAAAACATATGTCCACACGAAGATCTGTATATGAACATTTATAGCCCCATTATTCATAATCACCCCAAAATAGAAACAAAATGTCCTTCCACAGAGAATGGATAAACAAAGGTACATCCATGCAAGGGTACACTATCCGAAATGAAAAGGAGCAAACTGCAGACAAGGCAAATTTGATGCCCAATATCCCTTCTGGGGGGGTGCCCCATCTCTAAAGGGGTCTCTGGGCCCCACTTCACCTGGTTTGAGTGCTCCCCCCTGGGCAGTGACCCCACTGCTTCTACAGAACTCCCACTTGACCCCATCCGTCTCGAGTTTCTACAGTGGGTTGTCAGGTGCCACTGGGGTAAGGGCCTCAGAACCGGTTTAGACTTCTTAGCAAAGCCCAGAATGGATTTCTGGGCGCTGCTGGTGCTCTTCTGACAATGTGGCAGGTGCTTCTTTGCTGTTGTCCTCGGCTTTGGGGTCTTAGCTGAAGTTCAAACACTCCAGGGAATATTTCCATAGAGGCTGACGGGTGCCCTCATCTGCTCCCACCTGTTGGTGTGCCCACGGAAACAAGTGACGCAGAGCCATCACTTGTTACGTGGTTTTCAAAAATAGCTGGTTGGTTGGCTGAATCAGACCAGACAGCTCTTTCTGAAGAGTTGCAGTGAATAAATAAAAACTGCAGTGCACCTGAAGTAAACCCTAACCATTTCCTGCCTAACTCATGGGGCTCCACTAGGATGAAAGAATCTGTGTTTGCAGCATCCCTCATGTGCCCACGAGAGAGCATATTAATCCTTGATGGTCACGAGTATAATCCTGGAAAAGTTGGCTTCTTGTGCCATGGCAACATTCAGGGAGGATGAATATTTTTTTTATTGAAGTATAGTTGATTTTCAATATTGTGTAAGTTTCAGGTATACAGCGCGGAGATTCAGATATATATATATATATATATATATGTATATATATATATATCTTTTCTTTTATATTCTTTTCCCTTATAGGTTATTACAAAATACTGAGTAAGTTTCCCTGTGCTCTACAGTAGGACCTTGTTGGTTATCTATTTTATACAGAGTAGTGTGTATATGTTAATCCCAGCCTCCTAATTCCCCCCCGCCCCCCCACTATCCCCTGTGGTCACTATAAGTTTCTTTTCTATGACTGTGAGTCTGTTTCTGTCTTGGAAATAAGCTCATTTATGTCTTTTTTTCTTTTAGATTCCACATATAAGCGATATCATATGATATTTGTCTTTCTCTGTCTGACTTACTTCACTTAGTATGATAATCTCTAGGTCCATCCATGTTGCTGCAAATGGCATTATTTCATTCTTTTTTATGGCTAATATTCCCTTGTGTATATATGGGCCACATCTTTATCCATTCATCTGTCAGTGGACATTTAGGTTGCTTCCACATCTTGGCTATTGTAAATAGTGCTTCTATGAACATTGGGGTGCACATATCTTCTTGAATTACGGTTTTCTCCTTTCTTCTTTCTTGTGCCATGGCAACATTCAGGGAGGATGAATATTTTTAAAGCTGAAGACATCTGACTGCTGGTTCCTCAATGAAAGTTGCTACAGCTCTTTAATAGGCAGCTGGGAAAAGAGAGTCTGCCCAGCCTGGACTTTGTTGCTTCAAGTCTGAAAGGACCCCCTCCACCTTGCTAGAACTAATGCTTTCTCTGTGTAGTTGAGGACCTGGCTTCTGGTCATGAGTCCAGAGCCTGTAGCAGAGCCAGGGAGAAGATGCTGCATCTGAAAGAGACATCCACAGAGAACCCAGGTGGCTGCATTGGGGTGTGTGAATGGACCTTCTGTACCTCGAGGAGCAGCAAAGCCCTTTCACAGAACTGTAGCAGGAAGGGGGAACCCTTCCAGGGCCGAAGAGTGAGTACTTGTCTAACACTTCGAAATGATTGTCCAAGGAGACACACGTGTTGACAAAGCAGGAGACTTTATTGGGAAGGGGTGCCCGGGCGGAGAGCAGGAAGGTAAGGGAACCCAGGAGAACTGCTGTCTACGTGGCTCGCAGTCTCAGGGTTTATGGAGATGGGGTTAGTTTCTGGTTGTCTCTGGCCAATCATCTTGCGTGGCCCATATTTGGTGACTCAGGGTCCTTCCTGGTGGTGCGCGCATCACTCAACCAAGACAGATTCCAGCGCAAAGGACTCTGGGAGGTTTTCAGGACATATTATGGGCTGGCGTCTCTTCCCTCCTCCTTTCGGCCCCTCCCAAATTCTCCCCATTAGTTTTCGGTGGCAGCACTGTGTCCTTTATCAGGACTTCCTGTTGTGAGACAACTCAGGCAAGCGGTTATCATCATCGTGCCTGGCCAAGGCGGGCGGTTTTGGTCAAGGTTCCCTAACAGAACAACACACTGGCAGAGTCACCCATCTACCCAGGAACCTGAGAGACTTCGAGATGAGTGAGGGGAGCGCCAGTGGACTTCAGCCACACGTCTCTCAGCCTGCTTCTGTGCACAGGACATGCTTCCCTCCACAGCTGAGCTGCGAGCGTCTGTCTTGTTCTTTCCAGGTATGAGCATTTGTCAGCCCTCCGCAGCATCCTTACACTTGTAATGTTCACGGGTAACCCAATCCAGTTAAGAACATGCTCCCATTTCAAGTATTAGTGGGGGGCTCTTCATGATCCAAAATCAGGTTTCCTCCTTGGCCAAGCCCCAGCTCCCCCGGCCCTTCCTGGAATGGAGGCACTCTGCCCTCATTGCTCGTCCTGGAAATTCCTGCTGCTTCCTCACAGTGAAAGCTGGGCTTGTCCAGTCAACACACTTGCTAGTTCACTAGTTCTTGACAACCTCTTGTAGGACCAGCTGCTGTGACATAAGACTGAAGTTCCTCTTTCGAGTGTAAATACTTCCTAGGAGGAGAAGAATTGCAAATGGCATGCAAAATCCAATAATTTACACCCATAGGCATTTTAGTCATTTCAGTTTCCACTCCTTGTGGTTTCCAAAGCTGGGGAAGTGAGGACCTGGGAGAAAATTGACACGTTGCCTCACGGGCTGCTGACATAAACCCTGCCATGGAGTCCTCCGCTCGCTGCCAGAGGCGTCTGGTTTGGTTTGGTTTTTGAGCACTGATCTGATTACACTCCCACCCTTTGGCCAGAAAGTTCAGGACAAAGTCCAAGTATCTCAGCAGGGAACTCAAGGCCTTTCACAAATGACTCGTATATGCTGATTTAACCCAATCACTTGTCCACACCTGCCCTCATCCCCATCCTCCCGTGCAGGCTGCACGCCCACCTGATGGGACTATATGCCACTCAGGAGGTGCCCATGATGTGAGAGCCTTCATGCCCCACTGCCTCACAACCCCCCCCACCAGCTCCCCCCACCCCCTGGACCCCCCATCTGCTCCCCCCGCCACCCCAGACCCCCACCTGCTCCCTCTTGACTCCCTGGACCCCTGTCAGCTCCTCTGACACCGTGCTTTGGAAGGAGCCCCTCAGACTCCCTGGGCATAGAGTTATGCCTGAAGCACCTAGTGCATTCTTCTGTGAAGCCTGAGTGTCAGCTGAGGTCACCCTGTCCTTTGAGATTCCCCACATAACCTGTGCCCCCACCCCACACTCTCCTCAGGATGCTGTGTCTGCACCTGCTTTCTCACGGGGTCCCCATCTCCTGACCCTGACCTGTGATCCCTCCTGTACCCTGCAGGCCTGTCTTTCCCTCTGCCCTGCAAGGCCCAGGACATGAAGTCCAGCTCCTCTGTCTGACCTCCCTCACCCACGGGGGTCCCTGCTTGTAGAGCAGGCTTGGCTAAGCAGTGGAATGAAGGAAGGTTTACACTGTGGAGATTCGGTGGCTGGAAACCAGACACCTCTATTCCTGAAGGCCCCAGGGCTCTGCCACTGGGAACCTTGCATTGATATTTATCCTTCCAGAGATTATTCCCAGGTACATATTATACAGGTACTTTTTTTTTTTTTTTAAGAAAAAAGAGCTTATTCTCAGTGTACAGTCATGTATTTTGTTTCCTTCACTCAATAGGGTGAAAATTCCATGTTAATTAAATATTCTTCAATGCCTTTGCCATTGCACAGTATTCAATTTTCTGGATTATTACAATTGATCAAGTACTCTGTTGTTGGGCATTTAACTGGAAAATTCTTTTGCCATTGACAATCAGTCTGTTCTTTCCTGTAATATTTCTAAAATTGATCTTCTCATAAACACTCTGATTATTTCACTGTTTTCCTGGCACCACTGCAGCCCTGACCACTGTGCTATGAAGCTTATTGTTTTTCAGGCAGACAAATATTTACGGATGCCCATGGTCCTTGGAAGACCCAAAAGACATATATGTGGCTCTGATCTCAAAGGAGACACAATCCTATTAACAATCATTTTGATCGTATTAGTTTCCTGTTGATGGTGTAACAAATTACCACACACATAGTGGCTTAAGACAGCACAAATTTATTATCTTATAGTTCTGTAGATCAGAAGTCTGACATGGGTCTCAATGCATTAAAACCAAGGTCTCGGCAGGCTGCATTCCTTTCTGGAGGTTCTAGGGTATAATCCACTACCTGGCCTCTTCCAGCTTTGAGAGTCTGTCCACAGTCCTTGGCTTATGGCCCCTTCCTCCACCTTCAAAGCCAGCAGTGCTGTGTTTCTCTGCACCCCCCACCCATAGCCACTTCTTCCTCTGATTACAACTGGGAAAGTTCCTTTATTTTTCTTTTCTGTTATGGTTTATTCCAGGATATTGAACATAGTTCCCTGTGCTATATGATAGGTCCTTGTTGGTTATCTATTTTATACACAGTAGTGTGTACATGTTAATCCCAACCTCCTAATATATCCCTCCCCCACACCTTTCCCCTTTGGTCACCATAAGTTTGTTTTCTATGTCTGTGAGTCTGTTTCTGTTTTGTAAATAAGTTCATTTGTGTCATATCTTAGATTCCACATATAAGTGATATCATATGGTATTTAGTATGATCATCTCTAGGTCCATCCGTGTTACTGCAAATGGCATTATTTCATTCTTTTTTATGGCTGAGTAATATCCCACTGTATATAGGTACCCCATCTTCTTTATCCATTCCTCTGTTGATAGACACTTAAGTTGCTTCCATGTCTTGGCTACTGTGAATAGTGCTGCTATGAACATTGGGGTGCCTGGATCTTTTCTAATTATAGTTTTTGCTGATATATGCCCAGCAGTGGGATTGCTGGATTATATGGCAACGCTATTTTTAGTTTTTTGAGGACCCTCCATGCTGTTTTCCATAATGGCTGCACCAATTTACATTGGAAAAGCTTCTTTGATTCTAAGGGTTTGTGTGATTACGTTGGGTCCCCCTGGAAAATTCAAGATAATCTCCCCATCTCAAGGTCCTTCACCTTAATCACACCTGCAAAATCCTGTCTGCCCTGTGACATAACATACAGGTTCCAGGGATGGGGGTGTGGACATCTGGGCGGCGTGGGCATTACTCTGTCCACCGCATGACATTAGCTACCATTTATCGAGTAGCTGTTATTGTCAGTTTGAACGAAGCACTTTACAGGTGTTATCTCATTTAACCCAGCCCCGAATCCATGAGGCAGGTACTATTATCCTCACTGGGCAGAGGAGGAAACCGAGACTGAGAGCAGTGATTTAAAAGTCGAGGTTAATTCTCATGAGTAACACAAGTCAGTGAGAACTGTGAGCTTTCTCCATTTATTTGTTTGTTTGTTTGCTTATTTATTTATTTAAAGACAACTTTGAAACCTTACCAGAGACCCGGAACTTTCTGGGGAGTTGCTGTTTATAACACTGAGCTGGCCTACTTGGTGTTTAATCCACAGTGTTTGTGAAGGGTTAGGGAACCCTCCATTGCAGTTGTTGAGCTGGGTCAGGTGTGGATGCCCCGACCATGGAGGCAGGGGCTTGGGCTGCCATTTTGTCCAGCTTAGCGCATCTTCCGTGGAACCAGATGTGGCTCTGTGGACTTACAGACCCCAAACTGCACTTGTGACAGCTGCTAGGTGTGCACTGAGGCCTCCATTTAAAAAGGAAGTGGGGGCTGAGTGACTCCGCCGCCATCTCTTGGAGGAGATGAGTCTGATTCAGTCTCATGGGAGGTTTCTCAGCAGCCTCCCACCCGTGGCCGTGGAAGGGAAGCAGGTCTCCCTGGCCACAGCCTCCAGAGAGAGCTGTCATGGGCCCTCAGATCTCGAGTCGCCATCCATCAGGCAGCGGCACAGGGGAAGTACAAAAAGGTCAAGTCCAAGTGGCCTCCTGGTGCCTCCAGGGCAGGTGGGCTTTTTCTTCCCAGGGGGAACTGACAGGAGGTGACGTTAGCATCCCCAAAGAACAGGGTCGCCAGATTTAGGGAAAGAAAAAAACAAGAACAGAACAGGATACCCAGTTAAATTTGCTTTGGATTGAATTTCAGATGAATGATGAATAATTTTTTAGTGTAAGTATGGTCCAAATAATGCATGTTTCCATACTTATACAAAACAAATATTTGTTGCTTATCTCAAATTCAAATTTACCCAGGCGTCCCGTATCTTATCTGACAGCCCTGTGCTGGATGGAAAACACACATTTCTAGCTCAGGCACCAAATTCAGTGAATCCAAGCCTCATATTCCAAGCCCTCTAATTTTTTCTGTGGCTGCTTTTCAGATATTCTCTTTGGTTTTCAGCAGTTTTACCAGGCTCTGTCTGGATGTGTTTTTTTTTTTTCATCGATACCTCTTGGGCTTTATAACTCTTCTTAAATCTGAGGCATTCTGTCTTCCATCATTTTTGGACAATTCTCAGCCATTATCTCTTCAAATATTACTTTTTGCCCCCATTCTCTCTTTCTCCTTCTGGGACTCTAATCACATACATTTCTTTTACATTCTTTTTGTATTTTTTTAAAACTTATTTATTTATTTATTTATTCTTGGCTGCATTGGGTCTTCGTTGCTGCCCATGGGCTTTCTCTAGTTGCGGTGAGTCAGGGCTACTCTTCATTGCGGTGCGCGGGCTTCTCATTGCAGTGGCTTCTCTCATTGCGCAGCATGGGCTCTAGGCGCTTGGGCTTCAGTAGCTGTGGCATGCAGGCTCAGTAGTTGTGGCTTATGGGCTCTAGAACACAGGCTCAGTAGTTGTGGTGAACAGGCTTAGTTGCTCCGCAGCATGTGGGGTCTCCCTGGACCAGGGCTCGAGCCCGTGTCCCCTGCATTGGCAGGGGGATTCTTAATTAACTGTTTAATTTTTTTTCTCTTCTTGCTTCCGTCTGGATATATTTTTCTAATCTGCCTTCATGATTACTTATTTTCTTCACCTTGTATAATCTGTAGTTGAACTTAATTTTAGTTAAAATCAGTGCCTTAATTTTAGTTACTGTATTTTAAAGTTCTACAATGTCCATTTATTGCTTCCAGGTTGCTAGTGAAAATATTCATCTTGTCACTTAATTTCTGGAACATATGACTCTAGTATTTTAAAGTTCTTAAGAGCCTGACAACACCAATATCAGAATCTCCAGTGGCTCAGCTTCTATTGTCCAATTTTTTTCTCTTGGTCCAATCTTGTCATTTTTTCACACCTGGTCATTTTTGATTGAATGTTGGACATTGTGAAGGAAAATATTGAGAAAATGCCTTCCAGAAAGGTAGCGATCTTTGCTCTTAGTTGTGGACAAGGGAGCCCGTTTCCCCACATCATACACTACTGGGTGTCACCATCTCTACCAAAGAGAACTTATCTTTGTATCTTTTCAGTATAAACCTTTTGGATGGTGTGGAGTTTAAGTTTTCGCCTTTCTTTGATCCCTAGTGAGGTAGAGCCTTGTTTCTTATGCTTATTGGCCATTTATATTTACTCTAAAGAATGTTTTCAGTGTAAACCTTCACTTGGATCATGTATATTGAACATTGCTGAACAGATCTGGTGGATGGGAAAGGAAGACACAGCTGTGGATGAGTTTGTGGACAGCAGTATCTCTGTCACAAGTTCACCCAGTGACCCGATCAATTAAAAGAGCTCCAAACTATCAGTGCTGGCTCCTTTTTAAAGACTCCAACATCAGTTTCCCGACTGGTGGGAGCCACTTCCTACTTAAGCCATTTGGGCCGTGAGGTGGTGAGGGCTCTGTAACAAATGCAGTCACGAAGGGAGAAGCATGGTCAGAGTTCATAGTCCCGTGGAAAAGAGAGATGCCCAAGCTCGGAGCGGACAGCCACTCCGGCGTCCACTGTTCTTTCCATTTCAGTGGCCGTTGTCACAACGGGCAAATGAGAGTGTTGCTTTTGCAAATCATTGTACTCCTGGCTGCATTGTGTGCCAGGCAGCCCTCCTGGGATCTACTGTCTCGAAAACCCCAGCCCTCACGGTTGCTCTCATGTGAAGAGCACGTAGGTGTCATCTTCTGCAGCAGAGAAGGGTTTGTGTTTGGGCATAGGTGTTTGCTTTCTAAATAACTTCCCCGGCATGGGCCAAAGCAACGGGACTTGGGCATTTAAATAGTCATTTTTAAAATAAGGGGGTGAGGGCTTCCCTGGTGGCACAGTGGTTAAGAATGTGCCTGCCAATGCAGGGAACACGGGTTCAAGTCCTGGTCCAGAAAGATCCCACATGCCGCGGAACAACTAAGCCCGTGCGCCACATCTACTGAGCCTGCACTCTAGAGCCTGCGAGCCACAACTACTGAAGCCCGCGCACCTAGAGCCCGTGCTCTGCAACAAGAGAAGCCACCGCAATGAGAAGCCCATGCACCGCAACGAAGAGTAGCCCCCGCTCACCGCAACTAGATAAAGCCTGCACACAGCAACGAAGACCCAACGCAGCCAAAAATAAATAAAAATAAAATAACTTTATTTTTAAAAATAAATAAATAAAATAAAGGAGTGGGCCAAGCATGCTTAGTTTAGGAGGGGAGAAGAAAACCTTCCTGTTCTCCTCAATCCCACACCAGTTCTCTCTGGGCTCCCTTGTGGTCACACAGGCGGCAGTTCCAGGATCAGATCTGGGCAGCCCATGGTGCTGGGTTCCAGGAGGGATTTTCACAGTTAATTGATCCCCCAGGTGGCCCTCAGATGTCCATCCAGTCAGTGAGTAATTGGGAGTTCCTGCTTGAAAACTAGACTTTCTGTCAATGAGAACTTGAAGACCAGCTTCCCACTGGCTCTAAATGGGCTTTTATGACTGAGACTCCAGACCCAGGGCTTTTTTTCAAAGGCTTTATACAGCAATTAATGGCTGCAAGCAGACACTCAACCTCAGATGCTGAGCCAGTGCCAGATTCTTCGCTGCTATGGAGGCTCCAAGAGCAGTGTTTGTTCTCTGACGTTGCTCTAAACGGGGGCTCTTTTACAGCCATAAATAACTGCTTTTCCTGCGGAGGGGGGAGCAGGGGGACAGGTGAATCACAGCAAGATATTTTTTTAAAGAAGAGAAACAGTAAACTTATCATGCCTCAAGAAATTTCCAAGGATGTCCCATATATTCCTTGTAGGAAATACCCTGTAATTTTCCTAACTTTCATGCCAGTTTTCCTCATTTTTTACTTTAATGAATGAGGCTTGCAGCCATCCCACGTTAGTTCAGCTCTTTAACATTTTTTCCATATTGTTATTTGGAGACTAGCTTTCGCCGCAGACTCCCTTCCACCCACACACGTGGTGCTTGAAACTGTCCGTCCAGATGGTCCTGGTGTGGTGGGCAGGGGGTCCTCTGGCCCCAGTGGCCAAGCCGTGCAAGCAGCACAGATGCCCCTGGGTCCTGTGGACGGGCAGGGGGTGGGGGTGGAGACTGCAGGGCATCAGGAAGTGGAGAAGGTTCTGTGTCACCCATTCTCACCCTGCGTGGCAATCACTTGGGAACTCAGGCCGAGCTGGGGTGGTGGCCTGGGTAGATGATGGATGGACGAGGCCTGCAGGTCTAGTGGGGGAGGGGATGTGGGCCCCTGGGCGGTGACACGTTCACATCAGCTGAGAATGTCATTGGAGCTGCTTCCGGCTTCAGACGTGGCTGTGGAAACTCTCTAAAGAGACTCCTTCCCTGTTCTCCAGGGACAGGGGCGTGAATGGGAGCTTTCCCTGGCCCGCAGGTTCCGGGCCCCAAGTGATGGTTATAATCCTCCGTTCTTATTGGACACCGAATCCTGGCTGTGCTGCTGGGGGCTCCGGGGTTGGGGAGGGAAGACCCCCTGGGACTTCATGAAACTATAAAGGCTACTAGTCATGACCTCTAGACCGTTTCCTTTTTTGAGCAAAATAAGAAATACCAAACGCGAAGTTCTTGGGAGTGTGGAGTGGGGTTGGTGAGTGGGCCTGAGCCCCAGCTGCCTTCTTGGCCTCAGCACCTCTCCTGTACAAGGGCGACACCGGCTCTGCCCTTGCTGCAAGGAGAACGGCCCAGCACACGAGATGTGCTCCAGAAGCCTGAGCTGCTGCTAGGATTTTACTTCTTCATTGTGAATAATGCATGTCACACTTGATTTGCTCCAGAGGCGGGAGGAGGGGAGCCGATGGAGGGAGTCTGGAGGCAGGACCAACACGGAGGCGCCACTGAGGCCGGACCAGGAGGCTGCTCCTGGGAGCAGAGGGAGGGGCGGGTGAGGAGGGCCAGTCCCTCCAGGCCCCCGGCCCCGGGGCCCCAGCAACACCGGCCCTGCAGTCCTAAGCTGCCCCGTCCTCCACCTCCAGCCCCAGGTCCTTCCAGAACTCCCTGGACCAACTGGCAGACATTTGCCCCTCGGCCCCGGCTGCAGGTCCTAGGAGGTCTACTGTTCAAGGCAAGGACCCCGGGCTCTGGCAAGGGGACCCATTCCCCCAACCGCGCACATGTGTATGTGAGTCTGCGTCGTGGACTGGAGGAAGGGCTGGCTCACGGAGTCTCCCCAGAGGCCAGAGCCACCCCCTTCGATTGCCCACGGCTCCCAGACACACCCCAGATGTGGATGAGCCTGGCCTGCATCTGGAGGAACGACTCTGGGCCCTGCAGGACAGAGACAGAGCCCGGCCAAGGCAGGTGCCGACCAGACCCCATGCCCATACCCTGCCGTCATCGCAAACACCACATTGGGCTTTGGCCCAAGTTGGCCTCCCCAGCCCAGGGCTCCAGTTTTGGGTGCTGGGCAGGGTGGAGGAAGGGTGGGGAGAGCAGTATTGGGGGTGGGGTTGGGATGCTGGGCCGTGTGGGGGGATAAGGACCATGGTCGGGCCCCAGGGCTGATGGCAGCAGACGGGGCACAAACCCAGGGGTCATAGGTATGGGGTCTGTGCCCACCTGGTCCTGGACGGGGGCAGCCCTCAGGGGTCTAGGCAAGGGCCCAGGGCCTGGCAGAAGGGAGGGGGTCAGGAGGGACAGGGAGAGGGCCTGGGAGGAGAATGGGGACATAAAAGGGGCCTGGGGGTGTGCGGGGAAAACAGCGATGGAAGGAAGGAGGCCCAGATAAGCCAGAATGCGGCAGCTGGCCTCAGCCTCCCCTGCGCCCGGCCCAGGTGGGCACTTTCCCCTCCCCCGAGTCCCAGTAATCTGGCTGGGACTCCTCAGGCCCCTCGGTGCTGCTGTCAGTTATCCAAGCCCTTTAAGGCTTTGTGACTGTGTGTTATTCATCCCCCGTCCCCAGCACCGCCCCCCCCAGAGCCGGGAGCCTGGGTCACCCACTCGCTCCCCTGCCCCCTGCACAAGGGCGGCCTGAGCCCTGCCAGGCTGCAGGCACTGAGCCCGATAGGCAGGCAGCGACCCTGCCAGCGGGTCCCCGTCTTCGCCAACCCGACATCCCAGAGGGGAGACAGACGACAGTGGACACGTGGACCAGACAGGTGGACCAGAGGATTCCAGAGCGTGGCAAGGACCACAAGAATGAGAAACAGAAAATGTGACAGCGGGGTGGAGGTGACTTTGACTTGAGCGGGCAGGTTTGTCCTGGGCTAAGCCTGGCCTGGTGGACAGGTAGAGGAGGTGCTGGGTAAATGGATGCAGGGGAACCGATGGCAACGGGCAGGACTTGGAGCCTCGGCTCTTTGGCTAGGAACTGGCCTGTTCCTCCTGCACCTGCCAGATGCTCCCCCACAGGGTACAGGAAGCCGCGATCCCAGCCAAGGGGGAGGGCAGGTGTTCTCAGGACACGGTGCTCGCATCCTGGGAGCGGGCCTCACACCGCACTGAGCCCAGCGGGCCTCACACCTCGCTGAGCCCAGTGGGCCTATCGATGGGGACTGGGTGGGGCTGGTGGTCCCTCACAGGGGACTTAGAGGGGGACTCCAAATGCCACAGGTGACCGTACACGAGCAGGGAAAACCCTGCCCAGTCCTGCCCTGGGGAGGGGCCCCAGCGCACCTAGGCGGTCTTTTCTCGGAGACACCCAGCCCTGCGCAAGCCTGCCTCTTCCTGTCCTCCCTGCTCCTCAGCCTCGAGGCCCCACGAGGGTCCAGCGGTCTCTCCGTGCCAGGGAAACGCCCCTGCAGCAGGCTCTTCGTTCCCAAAGAGCAGCCTGGATCCTGGGGTTCTCACCCAGTCTGTCCCAAGAGACCCCCGGCTGCTTCCTTAGACTGTTGGTGGGCTCTCGGGATGCCCTGGGAGCTCCCCTGTCGGAGCCACTGGACTTCTATGGGATACAAGGGTCCTGGAATTCCAGTTCTGAGCAGGTAGCCGCCGGTGGGCCGTCCCCCATCAGCTGGTCTTCCAGCTGTCCCTGAAACCCTTCTCCCCTCTCTGCCGTCCCCTGGCCCTCCCCTGGCAGGCCAACCCTGTTCTGGTCCACTCTGGTTTTCCAGTTTCCGTCCGAGGAGTAGCACAGCCACCCCAGATCCAGGCCTGCTTGGATCTGGCCCCCAGCCCCCGAGCTGGCCTCTCGTGGCTCAGCAGTGGCTGTGTTCCTGCCCCCAGGCTGGTCCTGACACTGCCCCTCCCGAGGCAAGATCTCATCCGCTGCAGGCCAGCCCCTGACAGTCCCAGCTCTTGCCCTCTGTGTTGCGGAGCCGTGACCCTTGCTTGGCCTCTCCCCTCTGCCCCCACTGGTCCTTCACGAACAGCAGTCGGGGCAGCTGCCCCGCTGGAAGGTGCCCCCTTGAGCCCTCACTGCCTCCCGCGAACCCCAGCGTCAGTCCCTGAAGTCTGCCTTGGGAGCCTCAGTGGAACCAACAGTAAGAGGACCCTCCGGGACTCCATGTTTCAAACCAGGTGTTTATATCAAGAACAAAGCCCACATGGATTGGTTCAGGTTCCCTGGAGAGTCAAGCCATGGCAAATAAATAATGCAGGGTAGAAAAAGGGGGAGAAAAGAAAGGCTTAACTTCCCTTTTTCTACTGAGGTATAGACCATAAAAAAAGGAAGAACAAGCTTTGAAGCAGCAGTGATTTTGGAACAGACCCTGAACATAGACGGATGCTCTGGGGGGAGGGGAAAGAAATGGTATGCAACATCTTCCCTAGAAAAAGGGCAAGGGTCCCCCTGCCCCCTTCCTTCTGCAGACGCTGCAGGGCAGGCCCTGGCCTCGAGTGGTTATTCCACAGCAGAGATGCGCTGAACCCACTGTCTTTGTGTTGAAGTCTGTGTGTCTCATCACCTGGCCATTTTGCATTCCTAAAACTCAGAATGTGGGTGTGTAGATGAATCTTTTAAAACTGTTCTTAGATGAAGCGTTTGAGGTGAGGCCCCTTGATGAACTAGATTTTGGGGAGGAAAAGTTTAGCCAGAAATGCATGACTGGCCCGGGAGGGGCCCCTCCCATGGCCTCCGAGCACACAATCCCGTCCACTGCAGGCTGACCACTGCCCTGCCCACCCAGAAACACAGGTGCCGAAGCTGCCTGTGTGGGAGCAGCAGCACCCCTCCACCGGAGCCCTTTCTACCCTCCCACCGACCCACCCCGGCCCCCAGCTGACCCGGCACAGTACACTTGAACACTCGCTGTGGTCCTGTTTCCTTCCGTCTGAGGGATTCATCCATGTTGGTTTTGTTTGTTTGTTTTTTTAACATCTTTATTGGAGTATAATTGCTTTACAATGGTGTGTTAGTTTATGCTTTATAACAAAGTGAATCAGCTGTACATATACATATATCCCCATATGTCCTCCCTATCCCACCCCTCTAGGTGGACACAAAGCACGGAGGTGATCTCCCTGTGCTATGCGGCTGCTTCCCACTAGCTATCTGCTTTACATGTGGTAGTGTATATGTGTCCATGCCACTCTCTTACTTCGTCCCAGCTTACCCCGTATCGTTTTAAGTTTTATTTTCATAGTTTGAACAATATACTAACTTACTGTACAAACATTAGAAACTATGGGAAAACAATAAATGAATGGCAGCTCCAATTCCTCTCTTCAGATATTCAGGAATTGCCTCCAGTCACACACATACACGTGAGCCTGCATTTCTGGTTATGATGGCTTCTGCTATGGTCTGAATGTTCTTGTCCACTCACATTCATATGTTGAAACCTAATCCCCAACGTGATGGTATCAGGAGGTGGGGCCTTTGGGGTGATGAGGTCATGAGGGTGGAGCCCTCATGCCGGGATCGGTGCCCTCATCAAAGAGACCCCAGAGCTCCCCACCCCTTCCACCATGTGAGGACCCAGTGAGAAGGTGCCGTCTGTGCCCCAGGAAGCTCTCACCACAAACTGACTCTGCCAGTGACTTGACCTTGGACTTCCCAGCCTCCAGAAATGTAGAAATGAATGTGTTTATAAGCCAGCCAGTTAATGTTATACCAGCCTGAACAGACTAAAACAGCTGTGTAACAAGTTACCCCCAAAACTTAGTGGCGTAAAGCAGTCCTTTATTATTCTGTGGATCAGGGAAGGAATTTGGACCTAGTGGGGATGTTTGGCCTCTGCTCCGTGATGTTGGGGCCTCAGCTGCAAGACCAGAAGGCTGGGGGCTGGAGAGTTGTCTGGGGTTTCCTTCTGTCACATGGTCAAAGGGGCTGTTCTCGACTTCTCGGGGCAGGCAGAGAAGCAGTGGTTATGAATGGAGAGGGGCCCCTCAGCCACGGGGGTACCATCCTCAGGTTGGCTCGAATGGCTTGGAAAGAGGATTTACATCTCTGTTACCATGTGAACATCTATGACATGTGACAGCGTGCCCGGAGGCTGAGCATACACACTGACATCGTCCTTCCTGTTCCCTTTTCGTGCTCACTCTCCACGTTGCTCTGCTTTCTCACAGAGGACGGCATGTGCACTTGTCTGCATCACTGTCAGAGGCTTCTGCTGAAATACGCTTCGTAGTGACGTGGAAGCATCTTGCTTTATACACTCTCCTTGTCTGACAGCTCTGTTTTCTAGGAGGTGTTGTCTTATTTGTCCACAATCATCCAAGAAGATAAAGGAGAAGAAAAGAGAGGGAGGAAGAGAGAAAGGGTTGTTATAATTGTTCTAATTTTCCTGGGAGGGAAGCGTGGTTTGTGGAGTCATATATCACCATGTTAATGTTTACAAACAAAGACACCAGAGGCCACTGGTGCTCAAACACAGGATGCACTTTCTGTCTGCAAATCGTTTTTTTCTCAGGAAAATTAAATTCTGAAAATATTTGCACTGAGTCAAAAAAAGTTTCTCTTCACATCTCTCATTTTTAGCTACATTCCTCATTTGTGTGTCGAGTTTGAGTCCCTTTTTTAAAAGTTTAAATAGGCTCGGAAGCTATCCATTGAAGTTGAAGCCAAGCTTAGAGGAAACGTCCTGTAAAGGGAAGGAACACCATAAATGTGACAGAGAAAGTGAAGAGAAAACCCCTTCCCCCATTTAAATGTCATTGAAGGCAGCCCCTCAGAAGCCCCCTCCGGACTGTCAGGCTCCCCTGGTGGTGGGGATGGAGGTTCCGTCTAGAGCTGCTGTCTCAGGGGCACAGGTGGGACCAGCATGAAAGGAGGCCCGATTGATGGAATGTTCTGGAAACAACCGGCGGCCGGCGAGAAAGCAAGTCTGCAGATTTCAAACCTGACCCCAGCCCATGCAGATATGCAAGCAGGGCATCCGCAGACAGTGTCTTTAACACAGAGCAACGATCCCGTTACCTTCCGGAGCTGGGGTGGGAGCAGGAGGGAATGACTTTGGGATCCAGGGAGTGGAGCAGCTGCCGTGCCACGTGGCCCTGGGCCCAGGCCTCGGAGCCACTATCCCGTGGGGGCGCCTGCTATACCATGCAGGGTCATAGCACTGGTGCCACGGGACCCGCCGCCCCTCCCACCGCCGCTGCGACACCTACATTCCCGTCCCCCGCAGGAGACACCTCCGCGCGGGCACCATCCGCCCCTTCACCCGCTGCTCAGCGCAGGGCAGGTCTGCCCCGTCACAGCTCAGCCCCAGGGAGAGCCTGTCATGGGCAGCACGGCAAGGGGACAGAGCGTGGTGTGTGGGGCTGAGAGCCGGGGTGCTGGGCCAAGACCCTCACTCTCAGTCCCGGCGCGGCTCTACCTCGGCTACCGCGTCCGAGATGCGCGGCCCTGCACTCCACCCCGCACCCACTGCGTCTCGGCTGCGCCGGGACACCGTCCTGCGCGCCTCCTGGTCCAGCCCCAGCAAGGTTATCTCCCTCCTGGATCATGTCCTCCAGCCAACACCAAACAAAAAAATCCTTTCGTGACCCATTTTCCCTCCGGCTACTTCGCATTTCTCTTTCCCTTTCCAGGAAACTTATCAGCGAGCTGTCGACACTAGCTGTCTCCAATTCCTCTGCCATTCCCTCTCCAAGGCTGTCCGGCTTCTTCCGCAGCACCTTCTTCACGGCCTCACCTGGGCTTCCTGCCTCGCCTCCACGGCTAGACACCCTCACCTCCCCAGGGAAGACCGGGGTTCCGTCCTGAGCCCTTTCCCACCAGCGCGTCCTCCTGGATGGCCCGTTGGTCTCCTGGCCTTAAATGTCAGGACCCCCAACACACGTCTCCCACCCGCCTCTCCTGCACGGCCCGGGCTGCCGGTTCTCAGCACCAAGTCTAAAAGCAGCTTGAGCCCAGCGTGTCAGCACGGAGCGTCCCAGTGCCCTGCTCCTCCCCAGTCTTACCCGCCAGGAAGTGGCAGCCCCACAGCACAGGCCACACATCCGAGTCCCTTGGACTCCCCTCCTTCTGTACCCTATTACTTGGAAGAGCACCTATTGGGGGCCACCGTTCCCACCATGACTGCATGACCCTGGTCCCTGTCATCACTGCCTCTGGATTATTGCAAACAACCCCCTTCTGAGTCCCTGCGTGACCCCTGCAGTCTCGCCTCAATACATAAAAGAGTGACCCTTTCAGACAGAGGCCAACGGGGTCCCCCACGGTCCCCTCCAGCCTCACGCAGAGACAGAGCCAAAGCCCCTGCAGTGAAGGAGGCCCCCTTGACCCAGCCCTGCTCCCTGGTGATGGTGACGGCACCTCTGCCCACACCTCCCCGCCCAATGTATCCCCCCCTTCCTGATCTCAGGGCCGAGCTGTCCCTGCCAGGGCTGCCTGCGCCTCCCCCTCAGTCCTCCTGGGTGTGCTCAGATCTCACCATCTTGGAGACACCCCAGCACACACACTTATTTAAATTGCAGCTTCCCTGGGGATCACTTCCTGTCCTCTTTTCCTGCTTCATTTTCCTCCTTATCACATTTCTCTCTGTGTGTATTTTATTTAACTGTCCTGTTTACGTCTGCCTTCCCCGTTAGACTGTAACAGAATGTCCACTCCATAAAAACAGAGCAGGTATTGTGTCTGTTTTGCCCACCCTGCATCCCCAGGGCCCAGATCCGGGCTGGACCCAAAACCTCCCTCTGCCAGGGAGTGAACAGCTCAGAATGTCAGCCCCACAGCAGTGTCGCCGGCCTCCCCCTGCCCAACCCCATAGGATGGAGCCATCGGGTCGCACATGTGGAAAAGTACCATGCAGCTCAGGGTGGGTGCCCTGAAGAGCAAAGTTCGGGGTGTGCTGACCACCTGAGTCACACAGAACCATCCACAGTGAGGGCTGTGAGGTGGGCCCGCTCTCACGGACGAGGAGAGAACTGACAAACACAGTGGACGGTCCAACAACCACTTCCAAAGAGAAAGTCTCCAAAGACACAGCATTCAGGAGGCCCTTGGGCTTTTGCAAGGCCAACCATCCCCCTGACCAGGATGCAGACGTCACACAGGAAGTGAGGGACACGCACCGAGCCCAGTGGGGAGGGGACGGGACTGTGGCCCTACAGCACAGGCCATGCGGCTGGCAAGTCGCTTCAACTCTCTGCACCTCTGTCTTCTCATCGGTAAAAGGGGGATAGTAATGTTGTTTTTCTCATGATTGTGAACATTAAATACATACACACGTCTATAGTTCAGAACAGTGCCTGGCACTTAGTAAACGCTATAGAAATGTTTGCTATTAATATTGTCAAGCATATGAAATTATGCCCCCAAACTAACAATAGATTCCTTCATCTCTCTAAGAGGTAGTTTATGGTTGCATATCAGGTAATTTTTTTTAATTATAGGACAAAATGAACTTCACATGTGTGAATATTTACACATTTTCACAATTTTATTTCATTGTTTTTTTAATAGATTTATTTATTTTATTTATTTATTTTTGGCTGCATTGGGTCTTCGTTGCTGCGCAAGGGCTTTCTCTAGTTGCAGCGAGCAGGGGCTACTCTTCGTTGTGGTGCGTAGGCTTCTCATTGCGGTGACTTCTCTTGTTGCGGAGCACGGGCTCTAGGCACGGGGGCTTTAGTAGTTGTGGCGCTCAGGCTCTAGAGGGCAGGCTCAGTAGCTGTGGTGCACAGGCTTAGTTGCTCTGTGGCATGTGGGATCTTCCCAGACCAGAGCTTGAACCCGTGTCCCCTGCATTGGCAGGCGGATTCTTAACCACTGTGCCACCAGGGATGCCCTATTAAATTTTTAAAGAAGGTTCCAACCAAGCCCCCTTTTTCCACTATTGACTGTGACATATGGTTTCCCTCTCAGTGGATTTAAAGTGACTTTATCCAGGTCCAGTAGGGACCGACGGGGGAAGTGTGCTCTCCAGAGAGGGCAGAGCCAGGGCTGGGGGAGTGAAGAGGCTCATTACGAGACGTCCACAAAGGAGCGCTGAAGGTGGGCTCCAGGGGGGCCATCCACCGCTTCATCCATGAATTCATCCAGCCATGTTTGTGTGCATCTGCCAGGGCTTGGAATCCAGCGGGCCTTGGGGGAGGGTAGAAGGATGGATGATAGGCTTCTGGGCCTGGACAAGACAGAGAACAAGCAGGGGCTGCCCTCACCCCCACCAGCAGCAACCTTGGAGGCCCCGCAGGAGAGGGAGGGACACAAAACTGCAAAGTCCTGGGGAGACCCCAGGCTGGTGGGAACACTGGGGGTGGTGATGGGGGAGCTGGGACCGTGGAGGTGAGGGGACCACTACTAGGGCAGGAGGCAGAGGAGAGCTGGGAAATTCTGTTGCTGTCTCTGCCTGTTCTCCCAGAAAGAGACCAGCAGCCCATCCCACAGCCTCTTATCGGAGAGGGTCTGCTTGGGGTGGCCCAGTCCTGCCAGGTGAGGAGCTGATGGAAGCGGCCCTGCCAGATCGGCTTCCCTCCAACACCCTCTCCTTGCCTCCCCTTCTGCTCCCCAGGGCTGGTGGGCTGCAACCTGGAAAGCCAACCTCCTCCTGGGGCCACTGACATCTGTGAGTTTAAGGAAAATTCTGGTGGAGCAACAGCAAAGAGGGTGCTTGGCAGTAATTCTGTGGTCTCAGGGCTCATCCCTCTCTCCCGTCAGCCCCTCCAGGAGGGACACAGAAACACAGGTCAGGCCTGGGCTTCACCTAGTCCCCCATTACCTGTCCCCAAACAGGGTGACAACAGCCCCAGGAGGACAGGAGTCCACGCGCCAAGGGCAAACAGAAGACCCAGGAGTACAGCAGCTCATATGGAGAGTATGCCCTGGACCACAGTCAGCTCGGGAAGCAGAATTTTCAGGCAGATCCAGAATTTTTTTTTTATAAATTTATTTTATTTTTGGCTGCGTTGGGTCTCCATTGCTGCGCACCTGCTTTCTCTGTTTGCGGTGAGCGGGGGCTACTCTTCGTTGTGGTGTTCAGGCTTCTCATTGCGGTGGCTTCTCTTGTTGTGGAGCACGGGCTCTAGAGCGCAGGCTCAGGAGTTGTGGCTCATGGACTTTAGAGCACAGGCTCAGTAGTTGTGGCGCACGGGCTTAGTTGCTCCACGGCATGTGGGATCTTCCTAGACCAGGGCTCGAACCCGTGTCCCCTGCGTTGGCAGGTGGATTCTTAACCACTGTGCCACCAGGGAAGTCCCCAGATCCAGAATTTAAAATAAGTACAATAAATATTCTCAGGCAAGGGAGCGTATCAATAATTAAACAGAAACAAGGAGTCATAAAAACAACCAAAGGGTGGAAACTATAACCATGGAAAGAAGAGTAATGGTAGATGGGACCTGCACACAGATGGTTTTGGTAGGATTGCGTGCAGTGGGGAGGGGATGGTCTGGGGCTGGGGGATGAGCCAACTGTGAGGGGTGTGCCTGGGACTCCAGGCCCCTGTTAGAAGCAAAGGCCTAGATGCACACAGAACAGGAATGAATCATGGTGATGGTGCTGAGTGGAAATAAGAAAACAAACAAGGCCAACAGAGTAATTAAATTAAATTAAAAATATGAAACTGTGTGTCAACAGATGAGTGGATAACAAAATGTGGTCTCCTCAGCCCTAGAAAGGAAGGAAACTCTGACACCAGCTACAATGTGGATGAACCCTCAGACATTGTGTTCTGTGAAATAAGCTGGTCACAAAAGAACAAATATTGTGTGACTCCACTCATGTGAGGTCCCCAGAGGAGTCAGATTCCCAAAGACAGAAAGCAGATAGTGGGTGCCAGGAGCTGGAGGACGGGTGAGTAGGGAATTAGTGTTAATGGGCGCAGGGTGTCATTTGGGGAGGATGAAAAGAGCTCTGTGGATGGATGGTGGTGATGATGGCACAACCATGTGAATGTACTTAATGCCCCTGAACTGTCCGCTTAAAAATAGTTAAAATGGTAAATTTTATGTTAGGTATATTTTACTACAAAAAAAAAATCTAATGAAGGTAATGAAAACAACACTGTGTGTTATATACACGGACAGGACAGATACCAATAAAAGGACACACATTCAGTCTACTAGGATAAACAGACAAATGAGCCAAAGGGCTGCGGTGTAGGGCAGACGGTGACCTCTGCACGGTCCACAGAATGACACCCACATCCTGGCCAGGGAAGGAGTGGCTGGCAGGTCAAGAGACGGGATTATCTCAGGAACCGCTTTTCCGAGGGCAGGGGCTTCCCCACGCCGGCAGAGCCACCAGCCCTTCCAAACTCCAGTTCCCAAAGCACTGTCCCGGGGTCCCCTTCTCCTCTGCTCGGCTGCATCTGAAACCCGTCCCCGCCTTGCTGGCCGCCCGGCCACCCCTCCCCCCACACCCACGGCCATGGCCAGCTTATGTCCCTGCTGGGTGCGGGGGCCCGCAGCCAGGCTCGTGCGTGCGGTAGGTGCTCAGCGCGTTTCTGTTGGGTGAGAGTGAATGATGGGGAGGGAAAAGGGGGCAAGCTCTCTTGGCCTGGAAAAATGACAGGATGCTTCCATTCAAGGAGCCTGGTGGGATAAACCTCACTCCCAGACTCAGGAGCGTGAGAATGGCCACTCTGCTCCCCGAGGCCCAATGGGGGCAGAGTTGCCCTGGGTAACGTGACCGTGCTTAGTCACTCAGCTAAGCCTGAGGACCACTGCTTCCCAGCCGGGCAGCTGACCTTTGACCCTGACTCGGCCTTCGGAGCCGTGTGTATACAGTGGCGAAAACAGGACTTTGTTGGAGCCCTTCCAGGCTTGCAATCCCGTTTCCAACCAGCGAGACAGACAGATAGGGGGTGCCACCCAGCCCTCACCAGCATGTTCCCAAATTTTGGTTGATGTGTGCAGTTTGGGGAAAAACTGAGTCCGTCAGAACGCCCAGGTGGTGGGGGGAGGGACAGCGCAGGGGTGAGGAGGGGGTGGGGCAGCGCAGGGGTGAGGAGGGGGTGGTGAGGAGGGCAGGGCAGGCAAAGGCAAAGGTGAGAAGCTGAGGGTTCCGTTGAGCAGGTTGTTGGCGGCTTTGACCTAGAGCTGCCAGGACAGAAGGGGGCGTCCTCCGCAGCAGCATAGAGCTAAAGGCGACGACGACGCCCATCAGGGCTCCTGGCTGCAGAACAGCCCTGGGTGATGGTAAGGAGAGGCATTTATTAAAGGGAGACCAAGTGGCTGGAGAATCACTTGGGGAAAATGATCAGGAACCCAGAGGTAATGGGTGACCACAACCTCAGCCCAGATCCCACCCGATGTGTAACTGGGCCGCTGCTGTCTGTGCCCAGGGCCCTGCTGGGACTCCTGCCTAGCCCTGCGCTCCCTTGCAGGGCTCAAGGAGAGCACATTCTGGCCTTCTAGGTTTTCGTAGAGGGAGGCAGGGTCTTGCCTCCCACTAGAATGGCTGATTCCCCAGAGGTGAGAAGGCCATTCTGATGCTGGACAACCATAAAACAAAAATGGCCAGCAATGGCTCAGCGGTCCTGGATATTTCTAGACCCTATGGGCCCCTCTGTTGCTGAAGTGGAGTGATTGCTGTTATTTTGATTCTTCGTACCCCTGCCAGTGTTCTTTCAGATTTCCAGTTGTCAGAACCGTGCTGTGCACACAGAAAAGTTTCTTCCAGCACCTTAGACAGTCTCGTGCCTTCTTCTCAGAGTATAAAAATGTATTAATTCCCTGAAACCCAGGAGTAAATATCCATGCAAACGCTGGCCCTAACAAACGAAAAGTTATTTTAACAAAGATTGATGTGCGGGCCCCAGTCCACGTACAGATTTGTCACAATGGGACACTGCTCAGCGCTTCATCCTTTGCGATAAACGCCCAGCTGTGTAAACGGCCGTCAGAGAGCTGTCCGGGGGTCAAGGTCAGCCGTGGTTTGGGCGGGGTGGGCTGTGGCTTGCTGGGAGGTACCCAGGGTTATGGGTCTACAGTTGGGCAACTCCACAATCGATGCCCTGGATGATGAAATGGGGCTTATGGCAGCAGCCCTTGGTCCTGAGCTGGAATTTCACATCCAGGTGACCCCAAGAGCGACCCGTGTGTACGGGCTCCAGGAGGTCCCTGTGGGAGGGCGTTAGGGGTGATGGAAAATAGGCCCAGGGGGAGTAAGGCTGGAGGTGAGTGCATGATCCTTCACTCCTGGCCTGATTTATCCAGACTCGGTACAGAGAACCAGGCTCATGGAGGCCGGGCACACGGAAGGTGGGAGCGATCCTGAGAACACTCCTGAAAACAGGCTAGCTTGTCGTTTCCGGGAAGCAATCTGGTCTGGCGTCCCTAAAGGCCCAAGTGTCAGCTGGAGGATTTTCAAGCAAGCTTGTGATTCTTTCCACAAATTAGAGCCTCTCCACTTGCGAGCACCTGTCCCCGGCTGTGCGCAGGGAGTTCTGCAAGGAATCCCCCCCGGGACAGTGCATGAGGCCAGAAGGAGGGCCCAGCCAGGGCTGCAGGGTGCAACTGCCCGCACGAGAGGCCGGCTGGCCAGCCAGGAGCCACCTCCCAGGCCCAGCTTCAGGGCTGGGCTTCCTGCAAACCACGATTCTGGAGCAGGGCCGCCAAGCCGATGATGCGTGTTTATGGTTTTCACTGTGCCCCTGGGACAGCTGTGGGCCTCCTGGATCTAGAGCCGCTGGATCTGGAATCCCTGGCAGCTGCTAGTCCCCTAAAGCCTCCCACTGGCTTTGAGCAATCAGGACTGTTGTTCATCTCTCCTGTAAACAGCTGTTTTCCCAGTGACTGCCCAGATCCTGTTAAATATTAACAAAGAGCTGCCTCCTCAGCCGCTCGCAGGGCGTCTGCTTTAAATATTTAAGTAATTGCCTTTCGGTCCCTGAGTGACTTTGGCTCCAACTGCTCTGTCACTGCACTTGCCTCCCTGGCTATGGAGCAGCTGCATGTGTCAAAGCTCCTGTTCTCCCTCCTCTTCTTCACTCCCTGCCCCTGCTCGCGCACGGTCTCTCTCTCTCTCTCTCTCTCTCGCTGGACATCCATCACTCAGGCGCTGGGTCAGATGTGTGCGGCCAGGGCGCACCCCTCCTCCCTCTCACATCTGGGGTGCGCGCTCCCACTCTTGGGGCCCGTGGCTGGGGCATCGCCATACCGTCGCGTCGGAACTTCTAAGCCATCCTCTTCTTTGCTCTTCATCCACATCAGGGTTCGTGTGAGACGTGTGGGTTTTCTTTTGGAGGCTCGTTGTGAAGCTCAGGAAAGAGGATTAAGCTCAGATAGCGACCTCGGCCCCGGAAGCTCCGCGGCCTCCCCGCAGGGAGAAGGGGTGCAGAGGCGCCGTCCTTGGGGGGCATGGAGCCCGGGGCTCCTGGGAGCTGGGGTTGCCTGGGTGTTTCTGTGTCCGCGTGGCATCGGGTCATAACCACACACCTTGGAACAGTATCCCTGAAACCACAGCTTTATGTGGACTCAGCTGTGGACACTTCAGTGGATCTGGCCCCAAACGGGCACTATGGAGGAACCACGAGGCAATGACTTTCTCTAGCTCTCTCATTCCTTGGCTGGAGTTTGGGAATGAAACCACTGAAGGTCTCCATAGAAATGTCGGGAAATTCGGAGGAAAGGGCAGGTGCTGCCTGGCCCCTAGCTGGGACCTCCTCTCCCTGGCCAGGAGCCTACGGAAGCATCGGTGGAAGACAAGACATTATCTTTCTCCAACTTGGGCTGGAGATTCCTCACCTAAATTTGTGAGACCCCATGACAGTTATATATATCCTAAAAGCTATTGAGATCTTCTCAAAGCTAAACGAATTGAAATCCATTTTATCTCAAGAGCTACTGTGAAGCTCTCAGAGTAAAATGAACTTCAATTTACTTTAATTTAGAAATGGTCTTTTTAAAATAGATACATTAAAAAAAAAAACACACCTTTTTTTTTTTTAAACAGGGAGAAGGGGGTCACAGTTACAAATTGCAATTCCGGCTTGGCCCAGGTGGGGCATCACTGCGTCCTGGGGCCACTTCCCGTTGGCGGAGCCTGTTGTAAGTTGCAGCCAGTAGCCCACGAGCCTGCGTGGGAGTCACAGGTCCCCAGCTGTGCGGCCTCTCTGCTTCTCACGCCCCTCATTTCTTCTTCTTTTTTTTTTTAAAATAAATTTATTTACTTATTTATTTATTTTTGGCTGCATTGGATCTTCGTTGCTGTGCCTGGATTTCTCTAGTTGCGGCGAGGTGAGTGGGGGCTACTATTCGTTGTGGTGCACGGGCTTCTTGTTGCTGTGGCTTCTCTTGTTGCGGAGCACAGGCTCTAGGTGTGTGGGCTTCAGTAGTTGTGCCATGTGGGCTCAGTAGTTGTGGCTCACGGGCTCTAGAGCGCAGGCTCAGTAGTTGTGGCGCCCAGGCTTAGTTGCTCCATGGCATGTGGGATCTTCCTGGACCAGGGCTCGCACCGTGTGCACTGGCAGGCGGATTCTTAACCACTGCGCCACCAGGGAAGTCCTCATGCCCATCATTTCTAAATGGAGAAAATAATAGTATCTACCTCACAGTATTCAGAGATCACTGTAGACCCTGTCCGTGAAGTGTGGTGCCTGAACACGGTAAGCCAACAACAAACGTGCTGGAGATACAGCCATGAGCACCAGCTGGAAAGAAGTGTTGTCTGGGCCAAGCGGGGAGTGTCCAGGGCCGCACACAGGGGTCAGCGGTAGAGGATGAACTAGCTGCCGTGGTCTAGGCCAGCCTGGAGGCAGGGGCATTAGCAGTCAAAAGATTTGGGGAAAAAAAACAACAAAAAATGATTCTGTAAGCTGGAAAGCAAATGGATGGGTATGAACGGAGGAGAAAGAAAGGCAGAGTCTGCCTCTCAGAACATTGTCAGAGGGAGGCTGCAGGGGCAGGCCAGTCCCTACCCGAACCCAGAGGGGCACAGGCTGCGAGCTGGCAGGTGTGGAGAGGGGGGGATAGGAGCGCTGAAAAGTGCAGGACTGATAGGAAATCTGTTTATGAAGTGGCTCAGTCTAAGGTCCCCCCGCACCAAGGCACAGAACAATGAAAACCTCAAGCCAAAAAAGGGGCTCTTTTTTAGAGAAACTGAACAAACTTCCCAAGATGAACTAGACTTCCAATGTGGAAGAATCTACTCTAAAGCTGTGCTTCTCAAAATATGTTCCTCACCAGCAGCAGCAGCATCACCTGGGAACTTGTTAGAAATGCACATTCCCAGGCCCACCCCAGACCCGCTGAATCGGAAGCTCTTGGCCTTGGGGCCCATCCATCCATGTTTTAACCATTCCTCCAGGAGATGGAGGCTACACTGAAGGCTGAGAGTCCCTGATCTAGAACAGAACTTCTCAACCTAGGCTGCATACTGAAATCACTTTAGAAAATGCTGACGCCTGGGGCCCCATCCCCCAGAGATTCTGACCTCATGGGTTCTGCATGTGGCCCAGGCATCAGGATTTTAAGACATTCACCAGGTCCAGCCAGGATGAAGAACCACTGGTCTAGAATAAGGCCTTCCTATTTAGCATGTACCAGCCATCAGCCCAATTGCTCATCCCACAGTGAAGCTTCTAGGCCACAAGCCCTGTGCACTTAATCAGATCTCACTGTCACCCTCCCCATTAAGGAAGAGGCCTCATGGGGTACAGACTGACTACAACCACAGGGGAACAACGTAGCAGGCACCCAGGACCATTGGCCTGGAGCTTCACTCTCAAATATGAAAGGAGGACCAAGGGTCCCCAGGCACATAAGGGAGACCAGCCATGTGAATGAGAAATATGAAGATTAGCAAGCAAAACAACCAACCCTATAGGAAAAAGAAACAATGCAGGGATCACAAGATAATTCCTAAAAATTCTCATATCCTCAGAAGGATATGAGAAGTTATTAAATTTGTAAAACAAAAACTGATGCTATGAAAAGGAAATAATTGCATAATCAAGAAGAAATCTTAGAAATTAAAAATATGATTTTTTAAATAAAACTTTCAATAAAAGAAAATTAGGAAGCTTCCCAGATGGTAGGGCAAAAATGAGAAAGAAACCAAAAACATGAGAGAGGGAAAAAAAGAGAAATAGCAGTTCAAGTCAGGATGTCCAACATTTGACTGTTACAGCTGCAGAACAAGCAGAGGATACTGAGGGAAAGAAAATAATCTCAGATATACTAGAGGATATTTTCTCAAAGACAAGAGATAGAAGTTGTCAGACTGAGGAGGCCTACGAGTGCCACTCTGGATCTATAATCAAACATCCACAACCAGACACAGTCTCATGAATTTCAGAGCATGAAGAATTAAAGGCAGGTGCTGAAAGCATCCAGGGAGAAAATAAATTAATACAATCAGACTGCCTGTAAAGAAATAAAACCCAGACCTCCTCAGGGAGATTGGGTTCTAGAAGACAAAGGCCTTCCAAGGTTTGAGAGGAAATATTTTGAACATAGAATTCTATACCCTGGGCTTCCCTGGTGGCGCAGTGGTTAAGAATCCACCTGCCAATGCAGGGGACACGGTTTCAAGCCCTGGTCCGGGAAGATCCCACATGCCGTGGAGCAACTAAGCCCGGGTGCCACACTTCTGAGCCTGTGCTCTAGAGCCCTTGAGCCACAACTACTGAGCCCTCGCCCCACAACTGCTGAAGCCCTCTCTCCTAGAGCCCGTGCTCCGCAACAAGAGAAGCCACTGCAATGAGAAGCCCACACACTGCAACCAAGAGCAGCCCCCGCTCACCGCAACTAGAGAAAGCCCGCGCACAGCAACAAAGACCCAACACAGCCAAAAATAAATAAAACAAATTTATAAAAAAACAAATTCTATACCCAGTGAGACAATTCTCAAAAGGATTTGGACGAATGCAGTTTCTAGACATCTGGAAACTTAGAAATTCTGCCACCTTTTCTTATAGAGTTTCCTGAGGAAGTACTCCAGCAAAACAAGGAGAAAAAGCAAGAAGGAAGGATCCAAGAAGACGCTCTACCCTGAAGGTGGATGGAAGTCCCCAGATGACACGGATGCCCCGGCCTGGGGCCCCTGGGTCAGGATGTGAGCCTTCAGGAGGCCCTGGGATGGGCGTCCCCAGGCAGGGAAGACTCAGTGCAGCAGGATAGTGTATCGGCCAGTGTTCAGTCAGGAAAGCAGAAACTCCTCTAGATATTTCCAACAGAGGGGGTTGAAATCAGGAACTTGCTTTGAGACATATTGAAAGTGACTCACAGTCTCTGGTCTGACATGTAAGGAGCTTGGAAGTTATCACTCTCATCTTCACAACAAGAAAAAATCTGAACCAACTGAAAATCAACAACTCCTCTTAGATCTACAGGAGAACTGGGGTCACAGGTAAACCACTGCCCCAAATATTGGAGAGACAGACAGGTAGGTATGGAGAATCACAGCTTACTGGAGGCGAAGCCCAGAAACAAAAGCCTCTGTGGACCAGCGCCAGGGAAGAAAGACCCAAACTGTCCCTCCAGGGCTGGAGCCCCGGTGTGGACCATCTGAGGGGGCTCCAGCCTTAGGTGGGGGGGCCCACACTTTCATGAGTTTTACCTACAGGGAAGATCAGAGCACAATCTTCCCTTGTGCTTCCAACAGGGGGAATAGAAAAGTAGCCATTCTGGGGACTTCCCTGGTGGTCCAGTGGTTAGGACTGTGCACGTCCACTGCAGGGGCACGGGTTCGATCCCTGGTTGGTGAACTGAGATCCGGCATTCTGTGCAGCACAGCCAAAAAAAAAAAAAAAAAAAAAAGCAAGAAAAGTAGCCATTCTGAAATATTTCCAGAGCATTCTGTTCTTCTTAACTGAACATGTGGCCGGATTTTGAGCAAGATGAATGTGTGGAAGAATCCTTCGGCCTTGAGGCTAAAATCGTCCTCCTTTGTGTGACTTGGGAAAGCCATCAACCTATAGGGAAGGAAACCACGTAACTGCTGTGGACAGAGAATGTTACCTGCCATTTCAGGAAACAGAGGATGTCGCTGTGGCCACCAAGCCTAAAGCCACCAGCACTGCAGCTGCCCCACACCATGTGCCCTGTGGGGATTCGGGATGGAGAAAAACAGGATACTGGCCCTAAGTAGTTAAGGTGTATATCAAAGGAATAAATTCAATGAGTCCAGACTCTCGGGTCTTCCCAAACATTAAAAAAAAGCATTAGATCATTAACTTGAGATGTCTGTTTTTTGTGATTAGCAGTAATAGAAGAGTTCCTCAGAGGGATCTGAGAGGGTGTCATCCCAGGCTATAGTCCTCAGTAATGCCCCAAATAAAACATAATTCTCAGCTTTTAGGTTGTGCTTTTGTTTTCCTCAGTCAACAATATTGTGAATAGTTTACAGAGTTGTAAAAATGCCAATGTTGTTTACTTGTTTTCAATACCTAGATAAAACTTAACAAAGAACAGAAAACTTAATTATGGCTTTCAAACAAAATGTTATAAATCTTTGATGCCGTAAAAGGAAAACCCAGCTGATGAGGGAGCGACAAGGAAGGGAGGTGGAGGAAAGAGCAGGGTTGCCGTGGCCTCTGTTATGTGGTGAAAACGCAACACTGCCTACAGTGGACGGAAAAGCAGTGCATTTCAAGGCTATATATATATATATATAGCTGCAAATGTAACAAATATGACAAATAAAAAATCATGATTTGGAGGAGGTGGGGTTAAAGGTAAATGAGTGAAATTCTCATTTTTAAGAGTTGTAGAATCAGTAGAGATTGTCTAAAAATGACAAATGAAGAAGTAAAGATATCAGCATACTGCCAAGAGTTGTGATGGTGAACGAATGGATTCTTTTTAAGGATGGAAACAAGGCCCAAACTGCAGAACTATGTCACAGACGTCATTTAACCCAGAATCCCTGGGGTTGGGGTGTGGGGTTGGCTGCCCTATCGCCTCTGGACAGTTTTGTGCTGTTTTGTTTTTTTCCTTTGCCATTTGCTTCCGGAGGCATTTACACAAGTTTTTATGTTTCCTTGAGCTATTAGAGGTTGCTAGAAATTTTTCTGGGCCTGTTTGTCTTGCTGTAACCATCACAAAGCTGTGTGTATCTTCACAAATTAGATGTGGTTTAGCTTCTCAAATTAGCACTTTTGCCCAAGGGCATGTTTACCTTCTCTTTCTTGCTTGCTCAGGGTGGGGAAAGTAAGCCTGGGTACAGCTTTAGCTGCCCTCGGAGGGCCAAGCTGGCTGTCCTCAGGCCCCAGCACCTTCCTGCAAGGCTGTGGCCTGGCGAGCACCTGGGAGGCGCTGGGCCAGATCTTGCCGAGCACAGAGGCAGAAGAGCTGGTCACCTGGGAGCCAGTCACAGGCGCTGCGTGGCACTCACATCCCTGTGGCCCACGGCCCTGTGAACCCAGGCAAGCTCCTCTTCCTTTCCAGTGTCCCCTTCCCAGTTTGTGGGACAAATGGTGCCACATCTTACACAGGCACCTTGTAGGCAGTGGTCCCCTCGCCACCCCTGCTTGTCAGGGGTCTCCTTGTGCACCCATCTCCACCCAGGGCTGCCTTGGGTCTCCAGCACCTCCTTTCTCATCCTCCACCCAGGAGCTCCCCCTCCTCCCACTTCCAGGGACCGCATGCCAGGACTGGCAGCCACCTGTTTTGTCTCCCTGCATCTGAGTGCCAGCTGTCCACTGGCATTTTGGCATGTTGCTTTTCCTTGTCCTCACTCTGCACACGACTCCTGACCGTGCCATAACTCCAGGTACTGGCCTGCTCCTTCTGGCCCTGAGTCCCCCCACTTTCATTTCAATACCGGCCATTAGGTGACCCCTCGTAGCCATGCTGTAAACAAGGGGACAGACAAGACGTGGGAGGAGAGGACAACTGTCCTCAGCAAACACCGTGTGCCCGATATCGCTCAAGGCATTTTATGTCTGTGAACTCATTTACTCCTCAGAACAACCCAATCTTATCTCCTTTCTACAGATGAGGCTACTGCTGCACAGAGAGGTTAAGTGACTTTCCTGAGGTCACACAGCCAGGAAGGGACAGAGAAGGGGTTTGAATTCAGGCTCCAGAGTCCAGGCACTTAATGTCTACACTCTATTGACCCTCCCCGAGGGTTGCTCGTGATCTTGGCCTGGGGTAAAGACGAATTCCACCTGATTGCCCTCCTACCTGATGCCCGGAGCCCAGAGGAGGGTACAGACAACCCCTTGATGTCCCCGCGAGGGCCTAGATATTTAAATATTATGTCTGTTAGGTTCCCGGGGCTGCTATAACCAAGTCCCACAAACTAGTGGCTTAGAATGACAGAAATTTGTTGTCTCAGAGTCCTGGAGGCCAGAAGTCCAAAATCAAGGGGTCAGCAGGGCCACGCTCCCTCTGAAGCCTCCGGGAAGAATCCTTCCTGTCTCCTCCGCTTCTGGTGGCTCCAGGTGTGCCCTGCCTGGCAGCTGCAGCCCTCCAGCCTCTGCCTCCATCATCACTGGCATTTCCTGCGAGTGACTCTTTCTCCTTTTCTCACACGGACGACAGTCACGTTGGACTATGCCCACCCTCATTCAGTAGGACCTCACTTTAACTTGATCACGTCTGCAAAGACCCTGTTTCCAAATAAGGTCACATTCACAGGGACTGGGGGTTAGGACTTGAATACATCCTTTGCAGGGACACAAGTCAACCCATGCTGCAATTATCTTTGTCCTGGGTTGTTCTTTGTGTGTGATGGATAACCAGCATAATTTCCAGAATGTCCAGCAATGCCCCCTCCAGCACATAAGCTACCTCCTTAGAGAAAGAAAACGTTTTTTTTCTAAGGGGACATAGGGGAGGTTTGCTTTTCCCTCCCTGATGGTGTGGCAGGAAAAGTGGGGTGAGAGGACAGCCATGTCCTGGGTCTCGGGTGAATCCCTGGGAATAAGCCACCAAGTGAGGGTCCTTGGCTTCACGTGGGAAAGTATTCAAGAGCGAGAGGTAGTAAAGGGAAAGCAGGTTTATTGAGAGAGATACACACTCCATAGGCAGAGTGTGGGCGTCTCAGAAAGTGAGCGGCCCTGAAATATGGGAGGGTTAGTTTTTAACAGGCCGGGTAATCTCACAGGGTAAGGCATGGGAGAAGGGGCGGGGATTTCCAGGACTTGGACCACCGCCCCCTTTTTGGCCTTTTATGGTCAGCCCTGAACTGCCACGGCGCCTGTGGGTGTGGCTTAGATGCCAACGTATTATAATGAGGCCCAAGGTCGCTGGAAGTTGAACCTTCCGCCATCTTGGGCCTAGTGAGTAATGACGGTTCATGTTCTGCCCTCCAGGGCTCTGTCCTTCTTTTAATGGTCGTGCCCTGCCTTCCCTCCTGTCTCAGTGGAAGTTAAGGAGCAGTTTGGAGACAGGACGTGCAGAACCGGCGGCCACCTGGGTCCATGTGAAGGGAGGTGGCGAAGGGAGGTGGCGAACGGAGGGGATGGCGGAGAGACGCCCTCAAGACCCTGCTGAGCACGAGCACGGACTGCCTGCCACCCGAGCTCCCGTGTCCTTGAGAGGTAAGAAAACGTCCTCACTGCCGGCGCCGCTGCTCACTGGGCGCTCGGGCAGCACAGCTCCCATCGGTCCAGCAGCCTTCTTTTGACCAGCGCGCCTCTGAGCCGGGTCTGCAGCTCAAGGTTGCCCACAGGGGGCTCCTCGGGCTTCCGGGCTCCCCGGGGGCAGGGGAGCCGGCAGGCCACAGCGCCTCCGAGCCCCGCTCATGGAGATGGGGCGCGTCGTCCGAGCAGGCCACCCTCATGGCCACCAGCTGCGTGGCTGATGGTGACACGTGGCTCTGAGGCTGCCGCTTCCGCCTCGCGACCCGCCCCTTCCCGGCCCCGGACCAGGGTCTGCTTTCTTTCCGGGTCTGGACGTCCTGTGGGGCTCCACCCTCTCCCCTTCTGTCCCCGGATTACCTCCCCCCACTCCCTATCCTGGGCGAAGTTGATCTTTGTCACGTGTTGGCCTCGTGTCCTCAACTTGGAAACATTGGCACAAGGCTGCCTTCGTTTTACTCCATCTAGTTTCTGGAGTTGCGGCTCTTGTCTGGGAATACACATAAGAAAGGATGCGCTGAGACTGGTCCCTGGAGGGGGCACGGGGTAAGGCGGTGACCGTAACGGGACACGGGGAAGACCCGACTCTCCCCGAAGGCGTCTGACCTTCTGTTCGTCAGGATGTGCAGATTCCTCAGCCTGTGCACGTGTGAGGAGGGCTCTTTTCCGGACCCGTGTAGCACGACAGTAAACAGGGTTTTGTTTACGGTTTAAATAAAGGGAACAACCAGAGGAGCATTTCGCTTTGGTGAACAAAGAGGACACAGATGCGGGTTTTCCTTGGGGCCCAAATCCACTCCCAGCCAGGTTTCGTGGTGGCAGCTGGAGGGAGCCGTGGGGACCTAGATGTCTTTGCCGCTGTCCGTGCCTTTCTTCCCCGTGGTGCCCTCAGGGACTGCCCCTGGATCTGAGTTCTGACTGTTTACTGCTCTGGAATTTCCGTTTTGCTGGTTTGTGGCGTGGCTGCTGCAGCCCTGGGGCTGTTGGGTGTGGGTTTCCTCAAGCACGGCGATGTTTATATCCATACATGGCTCTGCAGCATTTTTTGGAAGAGAATTAAAACCAAAGTAACTGCCATGATAAACGTCCATACCCTTGGCTCTTACCAGACCTTCTGGTAGAACTTGGAACTGGTCAGTTCCGAGGAGGATAAAGTTAATGATAATAATACTTTGCACTTGGTCTAGCAAAAATATTTTGAATGCGGTGGAGGCAAGGATATGAATGTTTGCTTGGCACTGTTTATCAGGAAGTGCTTCTGCTTGTTTGTTATGTTAGGGCTTTGTATACAGAAATCAATTTTTCCTCTCTCACCAATGGGGGGCCACATTTCTTGCCAGTTGCTACATCCAAAGTTTAACAGGAAGTTGCCGTTCATATTTAAATGGTATATTTTAAAAACATATCTGTAAATAGCTGAAGACAGGACGGCTGAAGGTGTGGAGTTGTTTAATATTCTCCCTGACAGATATTTTTGCTCGTGAAATTACATTTCAGTAGTTGTAAAACAGGAAATTTAAAAGCACCAAATCCAGGAGATGGTGACATTTTGATGCTTATCCATCTTTGAATCTGTGGAGGTTCAGAGTTACTCAGGGGATAAGGATTTTTTTTGGTGGGGAGAGGGTGGCTCTGAAGAATTATTCTTAGTTGTATCCAAACATATAATAGGAGAGCAGGAGATAACCTGGGAAAAGCAAAGTGCATACCAGTATTCTCCCCTAGTTGAAAGGGGGGGAGAAAAAGCCCCTTTATATGCAGCATGGTAGCTGTCTTTTCTCCAATAATTATTAAGAGTTTTCTTGCATATCTTTCACTTCCTCCAGGGGCCATCTCCCCGCTGTGTAATAATACATCACCTATGGGGACTCTTTGGCATCAATAAAACAGCACCAGAATGATGGGTTGGAGCTGTACACATCTCAGCAACAGGTCCCTTGGATGGGTATTAGGGCAATCCGTCTCCAGCACAGGGCTCGGGTAATGTATTATTCACAGGATAGAATCACCCAAGGACCAATACACTCTGGCTGTAACTCAGATCAACCCAAGATGCAGCTCCAGGTTGCTTATTGGGTCTACACAGCAGTAATTCAGTATTTTGTAATCCTTTGGAGTCAGAGATCTTGCTACAGCAAATCTGGCTTCAGATCCAGGGGACTCTGTTACCCCCACAAACCAGCAGACATCAAGTCTGTGCACCACAGACCCATGGCACCGGCTGGCTCAAGAACTTGGAACGTTCTTTGACTGCTACTTAGACGTTTGTCTCAGTTAAGGAAAAACCAATTATGTGTTTATTCTGCAGAAGCTTAAGGGCTCATAAAACTGGGGAAAAACAGACTTCTGGTTTAAGATGGTGGATTTTTCACATGGATTTTTCTTTTTCCTTCCAAATCCAATGAGGAGTTACAAAATGAAAAAATATCCCCAAACAGGAAGGGGGTTGGAGAAAGGGTTATAGGCAAATAAGACATTAAAATGGATGTAGGGAGATAGAGAGCAGAAGGCATAGGTAACAGATGGGAAAAAGCCAAGGATCGGTGTGCAGTGCAGAGAACATGGCAGTGGGGCTCACAGCAGTGGCCAGTCCTCCCAACTGAACACAGAGAGACTGGAAAGTGAAGGAGGGCATCAAACAGAATGTTTAATTAAAGGTTTGTCAACAGTTGTGCCAATCGGTCCCTTCTCTAAATCCCCGCTCACTTCACAGGGAGAGACCAACATTAGATATTTACTCCTAAGCAAACTAAAAAACCAGAAGGCTCTTCCTAAAGACATTTGACCAAGGAGATCCAAGGTTCCTAGTGTCAGTATTGGTGACTTCCCATTCTAATATCAAAGAATGGTCCCAAGAGCACCAGCATCCTACTTGTGAACCCTAAAGCAAAGTCTGCTGGTGCACAAGGCCAACCCCACACATGATACTCTGGTCCAGGCCTTTTATTAGCTCAAGGGTGTGGCTTGTTGACAAGACACAACATGCCAGCTACTGTAAATACGGTCCTTCAACCTCAAATATGAACAGAGGACTAAACATAACCAGACACATGGGGAAAGCTGGCCATCTGTAAAAAAAAAAGACCAAGAATATTGAACAGAATAGCTGACTGCATAAGATTAAAAACACAACCCAGGGAAGAGAGGGAACCTGACAAATCTAGTTAGTATCCTCAGAGAAATCTGGGGGAGATTTTGCATCCACAAAGTCAGAAGTGGATGCTGTGAAAAGAGAATGAGAAGGAGCGGTTTTTGTTTGTTTGTTGTTTGGTTTCTGGCTTAAAACAACAAAAATTCTTTCCTTCACAGTTCCAGAGGTTAGAAGTTTGAAATCAGGTGTTGGCAGGTCTGTGCTCCCTCTGAAGGCTCTAGGGAAAAACCCAGAAGGCATTTTTTGAAGCTAAACATTCAGATGAAGAGCTGAGAGATAAAGTTGAGGAAACCTTTTGGATGTGAAACACAAGAACAAAGATATAAAAAATATGAGAGAAAACATAAGGGACCTAAAGCATTACTCCAAGAGGGCAGCACCCAACTACTATCCATTTTCAGACAGAAAATGGAGAGAAGAATATTACCAAAGAAAAATAGAGATTTTTTTTGTTCTTTTTTTAAAATTTTTTATTGAAATATAGTTGATTTACAATGTTGTTTCAGGTGTACAATAAAGTAATGCAGATGTATATATATATTTCTTACATTCTCTTCCATTGTAGGTTATTACAAGATACTGAATATAGTTTCCTGTGCTGTATAGTCTGTTCTTTTTGGTTATCTATTTTATATATAGTAGTGTGTATATTTTAATCCCAAACTCCTAATTTATCCCTCCCCCCACCACTTTGGTAACCATAAGTTTGTTTCCTATTTCCGTGAGTCTATTTCTGTTTTGTAAATAAGATCATTTGTATCCTTTTTTTTAGATTCCACTTACATATCATACGGTATTTATCTTTCTCTGTCAGACTTACTTCACTTAGTATGATAATCTCTAGGTCCACCCATGTTGCTGCAAATGGTATTATTTCATTCTTTTTTATGGCTGAGTAATGTTCCATTGTATATATGTACCACGTCTTTATCCATTCATCTGTCGATGGACATTTATGTTGTTTCCATGTCTTGGCTCTTGTAAATAGTGCTGCAGTGAACATTGGGGTGCATGTATCTTTTGGAATTATGGTTTTCTCTGGATATATGCCAAGCAGTGGGATTGCAAGATCATATGGTAGCTCTATTTTTAGTTGTTTAAGGAACCTCCATGCTGTTCTCCATAGTGGCTGCACCAGTTTACATTACCACCAACAGTACAGGAGGGTTCTCTTTTCTCCACACCCTCTCCAGCATTTATTGTTTATAGACTTTTTGATGATGTCCATTCTGACTAGTGTGAGGTGATACCTCATTATAGTTTTGACTTCCATTTCTCTAATACTTAGCAAAGTTGAGCATCTTTTTGTGTGCCTCTTGGCCACCTGTATGTCGTCTTTGGAGAAATGTCTTTTTAGCTCCTCTGCCCATTTTTTTTACTGGGTTTTTTGTTTTTTTGATATTGAGCTGTATGAGCTATATGTATATCTTGGAGATTAATCCCTTGTCAGTTGCATCGTTTCCAAATATTTTCACCCATTCTGTAGGTTGTCTTTTTGTTTTGTTTATGGTTTCCTTTGCTGTGCAAAAGCTTTTAAGTTTAATTAGGTCCCATTTGTTTACCTTTGTTTTTATTTCAGTTACTCTAGAAGATGTAATCCAAAAAGGTATTGCTTCGATTTATGTCAAAGACTGTTCTGCCTGTGTTTTCCTCTAGGAGTTTTATAGTATCTGGTCTTGCATTTAGGTCTTTAATCCATTTTGAGTTTATTTTTGTGTATGGTGTTAGAGAATCTTCTTATTTCATTCTTTTACATGTAGCTATCCAGTTTTCCCAGCACCACTTATTGAAGAGACTGTCTTTCTCCATTGTATATTCTTGCCTTCTTTTTGTAGATTAATTGACCATAAGTGCATGTGTTTATCTCTGGGCTTTCTATCCTGTTCCATTGGTCTATATTTTTGTTTTTGTGCTAGTACCATACTGTTTTGGTTACTGTAGCTTTGTAGTATAGCCTGAAGTCAGGGAGCCTGATTCCTCCAACTTTTGTTTTTCTTTCTCAAAATTGCTTTGGCTATTCGGGGTCTTTTGTGTTTTCATACAAATTTGAAAATTTTTCATTCTAGTTCTAAGAAAAATGCAGTTTGTAATACGATAGGAATTGCATTGAATCTGTAGATTGCCTTGGTAGTATAGTCATTTGGACAATATTGATTCTTCCAATCCAAGAAAATGGTATATCTTTCCATTTGTTTGTGTCATTTTTGATATCTTTCGTCAGGGTCTTATAGTTTTCAGAGTACAGGGCTTTTGCTTCCTTAGGTAGGTTTATTCCTAGGTATTTTATTCTTTTTGATGCAGTCGTAAATGGGATTGTTTCCTTTATTTCTCTTTCTGATATTTCATTGTTAGTGTATAGAAATGCAACAGATTTCTGTTTGTTAATTTTGTATCCTGCAACTTTACCAAATTCACTGATGAGCTCTAGTAGTTTTCTGGTAGTGTCTTTAGGATTTTCTATGTTTAGTATCATGCCATCTGCAAACACTGACAGTTTTACTTCTTTTCCAATTTGGATTCCTTTTTCTTCTCTGATTGCTGTGGCTAGCACTTCCAAAAGTATGTTGAACAAAAGTGGCAAAATGGGACATCCTTGTTGTGTTCCTGATCTTAGAGGAAATACTTTCAGCTTTTCACCACTGAGTATGATGTTAGCTGGGGTTTTGTCATATATGGCCTGTATTATGTTGAAGTCAGTTCCCTTTATGCCCACTTTCATGATAGTTTTTATCATAAATGGATATTAAATTTTATCAAAAGCTTTTTCTGCATCTATTGAGATGATCGTATGGTTTTTATTCTTCAGTTTGTTTGTGTGGTTTATCACACTGATTGATTTGCAGATATTGAAAAATCCTTGCATCCCTGGGATAAATCCCACTTGATCGTGGTGTATGATCCTTTTCATGTATTGTTGGATTCAGTTTGCTAGTATTTTGTTGAGGATTTTAGCATCTATGTTCGTCAGCAAAATTGGCCTGTAGTTCTCTTTTTGTGTGTGTGTGGTATCTTTGTCTGGTTTTGGTATCAGGGTGATGCTGTCCTCATAGAATGAGTTTGGAAGTGTTCCTTCCTCTGCAATTTTTTGGAATAGTTTTAGAAGTTTAGGTGTTAATTCTTCTCTAAATGTTTGCTAGAATTTGCCTGTGAAGCCATCTGGTCATGGACTTTTGTTTGTTGGAAGCTTTTAAATCACAGATTCAATTTCAGTACTTGGAATTGGTCTGTTCATATTTTCTGTTTCTTCCTGGTTCAGTCTTGGGAGATTGTACCTTTCTGAGATTTTGTCCATTTCTTCTAGGTTGTCCATTTTATTAACATATAGTTGCTTCTAGTAGTCTTTTATGGTCCTTTGTGTTTCTATGGTGTCAATTGTAACTTCTCCTTTTTCATTTCTAATTTTATTGATTTGAACCCTCTCCCTTTTTTTCTTCAGGAGTCTGGCTAAAAGTTTATCAATTTTGTTTATCTTTTCAAGGAACCAGCTTTTAGTTTCCTTGATCTCTTCTATTGTTTTTTAGTCTCTGTTTCATTTATTTCTTCTCTGATCTTCATGATTTCTTTTTTTCTGCTAACTTTGGTTTTTGTTGGTTCTTCTTTCTCTTGTTGCTTTAGGTGTAAGGTTAAGTTGTTTATTTGAGATTTTTTCTTGTTTCCTGAGGTGAGCTTGTATTGCTATAAACTTCCCTCATAAAACTGCCTTTGCTGCATCCCATAGCATTTGTATTATGGGTTTTGGGTTGTTGTGTTTTTGTTTTCCTTTGTCTCTAGGTATTTTTTGACATTTTCTTTGACTTCTTCAGTGATCCATTGGTTGTTAAGTAGCATATTGTTTGGCTTCACGTTTTTGTGTGTTTTTTTTTTTTTTTTTTTGCAGTACGCAGGCCTCTCACTGCTGTGGCCTCTCCTACTGCAGAGCACAGGCTCGGACACGCAGGCTCAGCGGCCATGGCTCATGGGCCCAGCTGCTCCACGGCATGTGGGATCCTCCCGGACCGGGGCACAAACCCGCATCCCCTGCGTCTGCAGGCAGACTCCCAACCACTGCGCCACCAGGGAAGCCCTGTGTTTTTGTTTTTTTGCAGTATTTTTCTTCTCACACTTGATTTCTAATCTTATAGCATTGTGGTTGGAAAAGTTGCTTGATACAATTTCAATTTTCTTAAATTTACTGAGGCTCACTTTACGGCCCAGCATGTGATCTGTTCTGAAGAATGTTCCATGTGCACTTGAAAAGAATGTGTATTCTGCTGATTTCAGATGGAATGGTCTATAAATATCAACTAAGTCCATCTGGTCTAATGTGTCATTTAAGGTCTGTATTTCCTTATTGATTTTCTGTCTGGATGATCTGTCCATCAATGAAAGTGAGTGTTAAAAGTCCCCCACTATTATTGTGTTACTGTCAGTTTCTACTTTTATGTCTGTTAACATTTGCCTTACATATTGATATGCTTTTATGTTGGGCGCATATATATTCACAATTGTTATATCTTCTTTGTGGATTAACCCATTTATCATTATGTAGTGTCTTTCTTTGTCTTTTGTAACAGCTTTCATTTTAAAGTTTATTGAAAGTCTATGCTGCCTTGGAACTTCCCTGGTGGTGCAGTGGTAGAGAATCTGCCTTCAAATGCACCGGACAGGGGTTCTATCCCTGGTCAGGGAACTAAGATCCCACATGCTGTGGGGCAACTAGGCCTGTGCACTGCAACTACTGGGCCTGCATGTCCTCAACTAGAGAGCCCGCATGCCACAAACTACAGAGCCCACATGCTCTGGAGCACACGCACCACACTACAGAACCCATGCTCTCTGGAGCCTGCACGCCACAAGTAGAGAGAGAAAACCTGCATGCCACTACTAGAGAGAAGCCCGTGCGCCACAACAGAAGATCCCGTGTGCCACAACTAAGACCTGACAGCCAAAAATAAAAATAAATAAATAAATAAAATAAATAAATACTAAAAAAACAATAAAGTATATGCTGTGTTGTAGAGAGCATATATATGAGTCTTGCTTTTGTATCCATTCAGCCAGTCTGTGTTGTTTGGTTGGAGCATTTTATCTGTTTATATTTTAGGTAATTATCAGTATGTATGATCTTATTTCCATTTTGTTAATAGTTTTGGATTTTTTTTGTAGGTCTTCTTTCTTCCTTTCCTCTTTTGTTCTCTTGTGGTTTGATAACTGTTTTTAGTTTAGATTCCTTTTTCTTTTTTGAGTGTGTATATCTATTATAGATTTTTGGTTTGCAGTTACCATGAGGTTTTGCTATAGCAGTCTATGTAAATACATGATTATTTTAATTTGCTGATCTCTTCATTTCAAATGCATTTCAAATATCCTGGATTTATACTCTCCTCCTCTTATGATTACTGGTTTTGATACCATATTTGTGTGTATCCAACCTTTCCTACCTTTACTGTATGTTGGCCTTTACCAGTGAGCTTTCCCATTTTGTACTTTCCTTATTTCTCATTGTGGCCTTTTCTTTTCTGGCTGGAGAAGTACCTTTAGCATTTGTTGTAAAGCTGGTTTGGTGGTGCTGAACTCTTTTAGCTTTTGCTTTCCTGTAAAGCTTTTGATTTCTCTGTCAGATCTGAACGAGAGCCTTGCTAGGTAGAGTACACTTGGTTGTAGGTTTTTCCCTTTCATCAATTAAAAAAAAATATTTCTTTTACTTAGTTGTCTTTGGCTGCACTGGGTCTTCGTTGCTGCATGCGGGCTTTCTCTAGTTGTGGCAAGTGGGTCTACTCTCTGTTGTGGTGCATGGGCTTGTCATTGTGGTGGCTTCTCTTGTTGCAGAGCACGGGCTCTAGATGCACAGGCTTCAGTAGTTGTGGCACGCGAGCTCAGTAGTTGTGGCTCATGGGCTCAGTAGTTGTGGCTTGTGGGCTCTAGAGCGCAGGCTCAGTAGTTGTGGCGCACAGGCTTAGTTGCTCTGCGATATGTGGGATCTTCCCGGATCAGGTCTTGAACTCATGTCCCCTGCATTGGCAGGCAGATTCTTAACCACTGTGCCACCAGGGAAGCCCCCCTTTCATCATTTTAAATACATCATTCCACTCTCTTTTGGTCTGCAGAGTTTGTGCTGAAAAATCAGCGGATAAACTTATGAGGATTCCCTTGTATGTCATTTGTTGCTTTTCCTTTGCTGCTTTTAATATTTTCTATTTATCCTTAATTTTTGTCAGTTTGATTACTATGTGTCTCAAACTCAAAGCGTGGTCCTCCTTGGGTTAATCCTGTAAAGGACTCTCTGCACTTCCTGGATTGGGTGACTGCTTCCTTTCCCATGTTAGGGAAGTTTTCAGCTATTATCTCTTCAGATATCTTCTCAGGCTTCTTCTCTCTCTCTCTTCCTTCTGGGACTCCTGTAATGTGAACATTGGTGCATTTGACATTGTCTCAGAGGTCTCTTTAAACTGTCCTCATTTTTCATTTTTTTATTCTGTTCCAAGGCAGTGATTTCCACCACTCTGTATTCCTGGTCATTTATCCATTTTTCTGTCTCATTTATTCTGCTATTGATTCCTTCTAGTGTATTTTTCACTTCAGTTGTTTTATTCTTCAACTCTGTTTGGTTGTTCATTATTTTTTTAAATTCTTTGTCAAAAACTTTGTGGGGCTTCCCTGGTGTGCAGTAGTTAAGAATCTGCCTGCCAATGCAGGGGACATGGGTTTGAGCCCTGGTCCGGGAAGATCCCACATTCTACGGAGCAACTAAGCCCATGAGCCACAACTACTGAGCCCGTGCTCTAGAGCCCATGAGGTACAACTACTGAGCCCACGTGCCACAGCTACTGAAGCCTGCGCACCTAGAGCCCATGCTCCGCAATAGGAGAAGCCACCACAATGAGAAGCCTGTGCACTGCAATGAAGAGTAGGCCCCGCTCACTGCAACTAGAGAAAGCCCCCACACAGCAACAAAGACTCAACACAACCAAAAATAAATAAAATAAAAAGTATATAAATTTTTTTAAAAAAAGCTTTAAAAATAACTTTTTATAACTTCTTGCTCTATGCCTCCCTTCTTTTCCCAAGTTCTTGGATCATCTTTACTATCATTACTCAGAACTCTTTTTAAGGTAGATTGCCTGTCTCCACTTAACTTAGTTGTTCTTCTGGGGCTTTATCTTGTTCTTTTGTCTGGAACATATTCCCTTGCTGTCTCATTTTGTTTAAACTTACATTTGTATTTTTTATATATGTATTTTTATATAGTAGCTTAGTTATGCTTCTTGACCTTGGAGAAGTGGACTTCTGTAGGGCAAGTCCTATGTGTCCCAGCAGTATACTCTCCTCTCATCACCCAAGGACCAGGGACCAGCTGGTCTCAGGGTAGGTTCTGACCTGTGTTTACAGACTCAGTTCTGCAGGTTAAGGAACATAGTTTCCTTTCTTCTGGTGTCTGCTCCCTGGTGGGTGAGGCTGGACTAGAGGCTTGTATAGGCTGCCTGGTGGGAGGGACTGTTGCCTGCCCACTGGTGGATGGAGTTGGGTCTTGGCTCTCTGGTGGGCAGGACCATGTCACGGGGCATGTCTAGAGGTGGCTGTGGGCTCAGGATGTCTTTAGGCAGCCTGTCTGTTGATGGGTGGGACTGTGTTCCCACCCTGTTGGCTGTTTGGCCTGAGGAGTCCCAGCACTGGAGCCTACAGGCTGTTGGGTGGGGCCAGGTCTTGGTGCTAATGTTCCAAGCAAGATGTCAGCCCTCAGATGAGTACTCTGTGTATGTTCGCCACCAGCTTTTATGTCCCAAGAGAGAGCCACAGCTGCCCCTTGCCTCCCCAGGAGACCCTCCAAGACCAGCAGGTAGGTCTGACCCAGGCTCCTTTGAAGTCACTGCTTTTGCCCTGGGTCCCAGTGTGCATGAGATGTTGTGTGTGCCCTCCAAGAGTGGAGTTTCTGTTTCCCTCAGTCCTGTAAATTTCCTGCGATCAAGACCCGCTGGCCTTCAAAGCCAAATGCTCTGGGGGCTCCTTCTCCTAATGCCAAACGTGGGGCTCAGAACTCTTCCGTGGAAGAACTTCTGTGATATAATTATTCTCCAGTTTGTGGGTCACCTACCCAGGGGAGTATGAGATTTTTTTCTATCATGAATGTGCCCCTCCTACCATTTCATTGCCATTTCTTCTTTGTTTTTGGATATACAGTATCTTTTTTGGTAGGTTCCAGTTTTTTTTATTGATGGCTGTTCAGCAGTTGTGATTTCGGTGTTCTCATGGGAGGAGGTGAGCTCAAGGTCTTCTACTCTGCCGTCTTGTCTTCAATCTCAAGAGTATATTATTCTTATTCAGGATACCCGTGTTCTTCTGCCTCACAGTGATGTTGTTGCCTTGGTTAAAATCCACACTGCGAATGGGAAGTCCCTCACTGAAAAACAGAGACTCTCAGATTGGCTTAAAATTCTGCCATATCCTGCTTATAAGGTACATGCCTTTGCTCTCAGTGCTGGGCAGTCTGAAAGCACCACATAACAGAGCAGACAGAAGTGTCAACAGGATGACCAGGTCCAGAGAAGGTAGGGAAACCGGTGGGGCAGTCAATCATCAGGGAGGCCCGAGCCCCAGTGTACAGCTGCTCATGCTGCAACCCCGGCTGTGCTCCAAATAGAGATATTTTAGACATAGATCTATCTTCTGGTTTAACATGGCAGAGAAAACACCTGAATTTATGGTTGCTTTCTCATAAAGGAAGCAATTTCAATAAAATGAAAATGGGGGGATAGATCTGTAAGGGCAAAGAGAATGCGAGGAGAGACTGAAGCAATCTGTTTGGAAGCTGGGAGGTAGATGGCTGAGGAATAACTGTTAATGGACCCATGAAAGCTGAAGCCTACACTAGGGGAAAATCTAGAAACTGAAGAACTACCAAAAGACTCTGGAGTTGAAAGCATCAGTTAACTCTGAATGAAGGGATTAGGTGAGGCTCAAATGAGGAAGAATATTTGAAAATCTTTACATGAAGTAGGTAGACCTCCTGGGATTCCCTCCCTCATCTTGTGCATCCTGATGAGCATCACCCTCTTGTGATGAGCAGAAGAAAGCTTAAAAAATCATAATTGAAATCTTGGAAACAAATCTACCCATCAAACAGGATTACTGGACTTCTATTTTACCTGATGATAAATGTAACAGGAATCAGATTTATCCTCTCTTCTAAAACAACTAAAAATCTGGAAAAATGAATGAAACTGAATTGTAGGGCAACTTGAAATGGCCTATTGTATGTAATTGGAACTCTAGAAGGAGAAGATAGTGGGGTGAGGTTGTGGTAGGAGACAGAAAAAACATTTGAAGAAATAATGGCCGTAATTTCCCCAATTTTGATGAAAATTATAAATCCACAGGTCTAAGGAATTTGGTAAACCCCAAGCACAAGAAATGTAAAGAAAACTACACAAAGACACATCATAATCAAATTGCTTAAAACCAGAGGTAAAGAGAAAATCTTAAGAGCAGCCAGAAAATAAATACACTGCTATTAGATAAAAGTGATAGCAACTTCTTGTTGGAAACAAAGCAAGCCAGAAGACAGTGGAGCAACATATTTATGTACCAAAAGGAAAAAAACATTGTCAAACTAGAATTTTATACATGGAGAAATTGGGAAACACTAAAGCAGAAAAAAGTTACCACTTGCAGAAACAAACTAGAAGAAGTTTTAAAAGAAGTCATGGAGACAGAAGGAAAATGATCCTAGAAGAAAAACTGGATCTGCACAAAGGAATGATAAGCACCAGAAATGATGTGTATGTGAATATAAGATTTCTTTTTTTGTTTTTAAAAAAGTCTTAATTTTAAATATAAAAATAGTAACCATAGAGTTTATAACATGTAAAATCTAGACAAAATATAGCGCAAAATTCAGGGGAGGAAGAATGGAAATATACTGTTGTAAAATTCTTATACTACACACAGAATGGTATAATATTACTTTAAGTGAGACTGTAATAAGTTAAAGATGTATACCATAAACCCTAAAGTAACCAGTAAAATAAGAAAGTAAAGGCTTACAGCTAATAAGCCAAAAGAGGAGATAAAATTAAATTATAAAAATACTCAATCTAAAAGAAGCCAGCACAAAAGGAAAACGGGAACAAATAAAAGATGAGACAGGGGCTTCCCTGGTGGCGCAGTGGTTGAGAGTCCGCCTGCCGGCGCAGGGGACACGGGTTCATGCCCCGGTCCGGGAGGATCCCGTGTGCCGCAGAGCGGCTGGGCCCATGAGCCATGGCCACTGAGCCTGCATGTCTGGAGCCTGTGCTCCGCAGTGGGAGAGGCCATGACAGTGAGAGGCCTGCATGCCACACACACACAAAAAAAAGATGAGACAAATAGGAAACAAATATCAAAATGATGTATTTAAACCCAAACACATTAATAATCAGACTAAATGTAAATGGTATAAAAATCCCCAATCAAAAGGCAGAGGTAGTCAGAATGAATAAAAAAAACAAGATAACTATTTGCTTTCTAAAAGAAATCCATTAAAATATAAGGACACAAACAGGTTAAAAGTAAAAGTTGAAAGAAGGCATACAAGGTAAAAAATAGATTTTAAAAATTTAGATCCAGTAGTCAAACCAATTTAAAGAAAGAAGGAGTGGCTCTCAGAGAAATTAAATTTCAGAGTGAAGAATATTATTAGGGATAAAGAGGATAATTTGGTAATGATAAAAGAAGCAAGTTACCAAGAGTGTACAAAACAAATGGAAGCATTAATGAACATCATAACAGAACTTCAAAATTCTTGAAGCGAGAGTGAATAGAATTGTAAGGAGAAATGGACAAATCTTCTACTCAATAATTTGAATAAAAAGTAGATCGAAAATCAGTAAAGATATAGAAGCCTTGAACAATACTTTCAACCAACATGTTCTAATTGATATTTATAGAACTTTACACTTAACAACAGAAGAATGCACATTCTTTTGCAGTACATATGGAACGCCCACTAAAATAGTATATTCTTGGGCAATAAAAAATTCAATAACTGTATAAGAATTTAAATCAAACAGTCTGTTCACTGATCGCAATGGAATTAAAAGTTAATAATGTAAGGATTGCTGAATATCTTCAAATATTTGGAAATTAAACAACACATTTTAAAATAACCCAAAGGTCAAGGAAGAAATCAAAAGGGAACTGAATCAAAATGAAAATGCAACCTATCAAAATTTGTGGGATGCAAAATTTGTGGGATGCAAGTATGCTTTAGTTAGGGGAAAATTTATAGTACCAAATGCATATACATTAAGTCTCCTACGTACGAATGAGTTCCATTCCAAGAGTGCGTTCGTAAGTCCAATTTGTTCATAAGTCCAACAGAGTTAGCCTAGGTACCCACCTTTTACAGATAATGCCAGACATGTGAACTAACTTACATGATTGGACATGCAAATGCATGTTTGCCTCTTTGAAAGTTCACAACTGGAAGGTTTGTATGTAGGGGTCTTACTGTATTAGAAAAAAGAAAAGTCTCAAATAAATTACTTCAGCTTATACTATAAGAAATAAGAGGGCTTCCCTGGTGGTGCAGTGGTTGAGAGTCCGCCTGCCGATGCAGGGGACACAGGTTCGCGCCCTGGTCCGGGAAGATCCCACATGCCGCGGAACGGCTGGGCCCGTGAACCATGGCCGCTAAGCCTGCACGTCCAGAGCCTGTGCTCCGCAACGGGAGAGGCCACAGCAGTGAGAGGCCCGCGTACCGCAAAAAAAAAAAAAAAAAAAAAAGAAATAAGAGAAAGAAGAAAAATTAAACTCAAAACAGAAGAAAAGAAACAATAAAGAGTATAAATAAATAAAATAGAGAATAGAAAACAAAAGAAAAAATCAGTGAAACCAAAAGTTTGTTCTTTGATAAAATCAATAAAGCTCAAAAGCTTCTTGCCAGAAGTATCAGAAAAAAATATCAAAGATACAAATTACCAATATCAGGAATGAGAGAGGGGACATCACTACAGACTTTATATATATTAAAAGGAAAATTATAAAGTATTATAAATAACTTCATATGAGTTAGTTTAATAATTGAGATGAAAGAGACTTCCCTTGAAAGATATAAACTTTCAAAGCTCACTCGGAAAGAAACAGCCATAATAAAAAACAACATTCTGATACTTGCTACAACATGGATGAACCTTGAAAACATTATGCTGAGTGAGTAAGCCAGACACAAAAAGACACCTGTTGTATGATTCCACTTGCATGAAATATCTATAATAGGCAAATTTTATAGAGAGGAATAGAGGTTACGGGACTGAGAGGAAGGGGAAAAGCGGTTTACTGTTTAATGGGTACAGAGTTTCTGTTTGGAATGATGAGAACGTTCTGGAAATAGTGGTGATGGTTATGGGACATTGTTTATGTGCTTAATGCCCTTGAATTGTATATTTAAAATATTTGAAATGGTAAATTGTGCATTATGAATATTTTATCACACACAAAAAATAAAAAGAATCTGAATTTGAAATAGATAATCTGAATCAAAAATACATAATCTGAATATGAATAAATCTATTAAAGAAATTTAATTTGTAAGTAAAAATCTTTCCAAAAAGATGACTCCAGGCACAGATGGCTTCGCTGGTGTATTCTGCCATACATTTAAGGAAGAAATAATATCAGTTCTATACAAACTCTTCCAGAAAATTGAAAAGGAGGAAATACTTTGCAACTCATTCTGTGAGGCCAGCATTACTCTGATACCAAAACCAGACAAAGACATTATAAGAATACAATACTACAGACAAATTGCCTTCATGAATTTAGATGCAAAAATTTTTAACAAAATTAAGCAGAGTGAATCTAACAGTAAATAAAAATTACAATACATATGGCCAGGTGGGATTTTTCCGAGGAGTGCAATGTTAAACATTAAAATCAAGTAACTCATCATATTAGCAACCTAAAAAAGAAGAATCACGTGACCATCTCAGTATATGCAGACAAAGCATTTAACAAAATCTAACATCCATTCCTGGTCACAACGCTCAGCAAAGTACAATTAGAAGAGAACTTCCTTGACCTGATAAAAGGTGTCTATGAAAAAACTATAGCTAACATCAAATTTAATGGTGAAAACCTGAATGCTTAAAGCAACAATAAGATACTGCCACACACCTGTTAGAATCTAAATCCAAAACACTGACAACATCAAATGTTGGTGAGGATACAGAGCAACAGGAATTCTCATTCATTGCTGCTGGAATGCAAAACACTAAATCCACTTTGGAAGACAGTGGTAGTTTCTTACAAAACTAACCATATGCTTACCATACAATCCAGCAATTGCACTACTTGGTATTTATCCAAATGAGTTGAAAAGTTACATCCACACACAAAAACTGCACACAGATTATTTATAGCAGCTTTATTCATAATTGCCAAAATTTGGAAGCAACCAAGATTTCATTCAGTAGAAGAATGGATAAACTGTGGTACATCCATACAATGGAATATTATTCATCACTAAAAAGTAATGAGCTATCAAGCCATGAAAAGATATGGAGGAAACATAAATGCATATTGTTAAGTAAAAGAAGCCAATCTGAAAAGGCTGCATACTGTATGATTCCAACTGTATGACATTTTGGAAAAGGTAAAACCATGGAGACAGTGAAAAGACAGTAACAGATGTCCCACTCTGGGGCAGGATGTTGATAGTGGATGAGGCTGTCCATGTGTGGGGGCTGGGGTGTATATAGGAATTCTCTGTACTTTCTGCTCAATTTTGCTGTGAGCCTAAAACTGCCCTGAAAAATAAAGTCTATTTAAAAAAAAAAAAGGAAAAGCACCCACAATGTTATGTTTCAGTATGTTGTGCTTTGTTAGAAAAATTCACCTTTCCCTCACAAGATTTCTTTTGTGATTATTACGTTGTACCTCTAAGAAAGTGATCTGTTAAGTTAAAAAAAAAAAAAAAAACTGAATGTTTTCCCTCTAAGACAAGAAACAAAGCTAGGATGTCTGCTTTCAGTATTTCTATTCAACCTTGTCCTGGAAGTTCTTGTCCATTCAATAAGGCAAGAAAAAAATATAAGGCATCCAGATGGGAAAAAAGAAGAAAAACTGTCTTTATTTATAGACATGATCATCCTTGTAGAAGTCTTTACAAAATCTACAGAGCTACTAGAGCTAAGAAGTAGTTACAGTAAGATTATAGGATATTTGATCCATGTACAAAAAAAGTTAATGTGTTTCTATATACTAGCAATGAATAATTAGAAATTAAAGTTTCAAAAACAATACCATTTACAGTAGCATCAAAAAATTAGATATTTAGGGATAAGCTTGATGAAAGATGTGAAACACCTTTATGCTAAGAGAAATTAAGGAGGATCTAAACAAATGGAGAGATAATGCCTTGTTCATGGATCAGAAATCTCAATATTATTAACAGGATGGGTCTCTCCAAATTGATGTATAGATTTAACACAATCAGAATCCCAGCAGATTGTTTTGTAGATATTAATTCACTATTTCTAAAATTTATATGTAAATGCAAAGGACCCAGAATGGCCAAAACAACTTTGAAGAGAAGAACAAATGAGGAGGGTTTTCACTACCTGATTTTCAGACTTATGATGTAGCTACAGTAATCAAGTAGGATGGTATTGGTGTAAAGATACACAAGCAGATCAGTGGAGGAGAGGAGAGTCCAGACATAGACTCACACATGTATGGGCAATTAATTTTTGAGAAAGACCCCAAGGCGATTCAAGGAGAAAGGGATAGCCTCTTCAATAAATAGCACTGGAACAATTTGATACACATATGCAAAAAAAAAAAAGAACCCTGTTTATTGGTTTACATTGGATCATAGACCAAAATGTAAATCCTAAAACTACACATTTTCTAGATAAAGAAAACATAGGAAAAAAATCTTTGTGAGCATGAGTCAGGTAAAAATTTATCAAAACCGTAATTCATCTAAGAAAAAATTATTATATTGATTATGGTGATGGTTTCATCGGTATATACATATGTCAAAACTTATCAAATTGTATATTTTAGATGTGGACAATTACATATTAATTATACTTCAATAAGGCTGATCAAAGAATATTGCTGTAGAAAGGAGGATTTAGAACACAAAAATGATTTTGGAATTTAAAAATAAAAAAGCAGAAATGAAATATTTAGTAGAAGCCTGGAAAGAAAGTTGAGGAAATCTAATAATTAGAGCAACTCCAACAAAGAAATGGAAAATAGAAGCTAAAAGCTAAGAAAATTAGACTAAGCAGGAAATGGAACAGTTTAAATTATAGAACTTTCAAAAATAGAGAAGAAAGAAAATGGAGGGGCAATATACCAAAGAAACAACTCAAGGAAATTTCTTGCACACAAAAGACTGGATTTCTAGTCTGAGGGGTTTACCACTTGTCCAGCACGATGAGTGGAAACAAAGCCACACAAGACACACCAGTGAAAAGTTTTAAAACACTGGGGACAAAAAAAAGGCACTAAAGTTCCCAGAGAGAAAGAATAGGCCCACAAGGCCTAGTATTAGTCCTGTATTAGACTTCTCAGCAGCAAGGCTGAAGGTAAAGGATAAGAAAGACCTTCACAGTTCTTGTTGAAAATGATGTCTTAGAATTCTGTATCCTCAGACTCTCATCATGCTGTTACTAATGGACACTTTCAGATATGCAGTGTTCTGAATTTTAAAAAAATTGCTCATATTTTCTTTCCCAGGAAAGGGGAGATTTTTTTTTCTGTTGAAGAGTTTGGGGATGAATTTGTGATAGGTACATAAAAAAACTAAACAAATGGAAAAAAAAATTGCCTCCAGTGAAAACAAAAAATTGTATAAGAAAGAAAATTTTAATGTACCACATGCTACAGCCTCAAATAATATTTACAGTCATAATAATATAAATGCTAAATATTGATTTGTCCAAAAATTATTATACCATTCTATTAGAAGAATGGGAAGGGAAAGAAATGTATTTTAGGGTATGGGAGTGGAGTGCGAGAGCTGAACCCTTATTGTCCATTGTCTGAAGTAAATACATTATATTTAAAATAAACAAAAATCAATACATTGGAATTTAAGCATGTGATTTACAAATACAGAGGCAAATATCAGAGGCTAAAAACATCAGAAGTAGTGGCTTCTGGGGTGTGGAAAGGAAACAGCTAACTTCATGTAAGACCTATAGAACTATATGATTTTTAAACCATGTAAATGTACAACTTTTATTAAAATTAAAAGAATAAAGACACTATAGAAGAAAGTTTCTCAGAACTGAAGAAACATAGTTATCTCCGGACTAAAAGACCCTCCAAGCTCCAAGTAGGACAGAGAATAAAAGATTCATGCCTTGATGCAGACTCAAGAGATTTCAGGACATCACACATAAAGAGAAATTCCCAAAGCTTCCAGGAGAGAAGAAGTCATCCTTGAAAGAGCAAAAATAATGCTGGCCTCAGACATCTTACCAGGAACATTGGATATTAGAAGAAGAAAAAATTCTGAAAAATATAATTTAAAACCCAGTATTCTATATGAAGAAAATTGTTATGCCTGTGAGAAAACAAAGAGTTTTAGATTTATAAGTACTCTAAAAACTGATCTCCAAAGCGCTCTTTCTGTTACTGCAGGATATATTCCAGCAAAAAACTTCAAGAAATAGTAGAATTAAGAGGCTTGGTAATCTCAAAGATCCAGCAAAGAAAAAATAAGGCAAATAAATATTCCAAGAACAAAAAGTTATGTGAGAAGCTCATGTCTGCGTCTAAATGTGAAGGAAGCAAAGTGACATGAATTTAATGATTGACCATTCGTGATTCTTGTAGTTAATGACACTGGACCCACAGAGAAGGAAATAAAATCCTACTATCCTGACTTTGAAGGAACAGTATTTACTAACTCATAATAGCGTAAACAGTGTTTATTGTTTTTTAGGTTTTAAGAATCAGCTTATGGACAAAACATGAAAGAATTATGTTCATAAAATAGTATATAAAATTATCAACTCTGACAATTTAAATGTTGTCAGGGTATAGTTGAGAGAAATTAAGAGATTGTCTGAAAACAATAGAAGAAGTAAGATTACGTGTGAGACAATGTTTCAAAGGTAGCCAACAGAAAAATTTAAATAGTAACTCTTAAAATTTAGAGGAGGGAGTAGTGTGTTAGCTAAAGCCTGTGTTTCATAGCAAAGAGTCAAGCTGAATATCAAGATAGAGCCATAGTGTGCTAAAATTAAGATGCTAACCACCAGAAAAGCCAAATGCAGAAATGGTTAAAGATGGCCCCCCAAAAAAGGATGGCAGCTTCTGGGACTGTGGGTGGGGAAGGGAACGGAGTGGGTGGCCTTTGCTTTTCATTATGTGGCCTCTTCTACCGCACGTATTCAGAAAAGCATTTTGAAATGCTTTAAATGAATAAAATAAAATAAAATGTTGATGTAGTGCAAGCCCAGACAGTTTTTCGTTTCTGTTTGTCTTTTCTGTTTTGCATTGCAAGTGCCTGACTTACTCTCTGAACGCCTAGGCATCCACTTCAAAGACGGCTGTCTCGGTAAACACACAGCCAGCCACAGGGCCCGATAGAGAGCCAGACTGCCTCCTTCACTGAGGTTCCCCGTTTTAGAGATCTTGGTTGATTTCAATAACTAACCATTTGGGCCACTTGGGTTTTTTTTTTCCCTTCCTGCTCTTGTGTTTTAAATTCAGCAATAGTGAGCGAGCCTGTGAAACCCTAGGCCCCTCCCTCAACCCCAGTAAAAGCAGAACCCCAGCACCGAGAACTCTCTGTGTGGCTGTGTAATTTCCAGGTCCTGTAGGTAATGAACCTTTATTTTCTCCAAGTTTCCTGATGGCTGTTGCTGAAGGGTATCTTGCAGTCATAATAAGAACCACAAGGGCCCATCCATCCACAACACTGGTTATTGATAGGCGGAGACAGGCACAACACAGTTGCATTGTGAATAAATACATCCTTGTTCTGAGAACTAGATGTGAAAAAGTTGATAGTGAAAAGCAGTGTCTTAGACCATCAGGACACGAGGGTCTTCAGCATTTGTCATCCATTTGTCATCAGGCTTCAGGATGGTGGCCTTGCTGGGAGTAGGAGGGACAGTCCCTTCCTCATTAGGACTTCTGCAAAATTAAGGATAAGCTTACTGTGGACACAGGGTGTTGTTTTGATGGCTGTGTGTGTGCACGCGCGCATGGGTGTGCGCATGCGTGTGCCAGGTGGATGATAAGAAAAGTGTCCGAGTTATGAATCAAAGTGGCCGAGTGGTTTTGGTAGAATGTGATGTAGAAGACCTAAGAACAGAACAAGACTAAGTATAGAAGAAAGTCCATTATTATGACCTTTACTGATAGAGCCAACTGCCAGCTGGAACTCTCCCCCAGCCCCTCCACCCGCCGCCGCTCTGACAGATTTCTGTAGTGGCCTCTGCTCGGAGAGGGTCCTTGCATGCTGGTCTTATGAGAGAATCATGTAAGAAAGCCCAGGTTAGTTCAGAAGACTTGGAGACCCTTTTTGCTTCCTGTTTACCCGCCTCCTCACCCCGACAGCCACCTCTGGGTTCCAGCAGACAGACCCCAGTGAGCTGGCAGCTGACCCGCCACCTGGCAGGTGCCCACGGCCTCCTGTTCTCCCAGTTCCCTTCCCGTCTCGTTGTGGGAGGTAGTTCCTACATTGCATGACCTCTTACATGCCAAGCTAAGCCTCCAGTGGACCATGTCTAACAGCCCAGGTCACAGGCCCAGTGTCCGAAGGCCTCGGAAACGGCAGGCATGTGGGCCCAGCCCCAAGGGATCTCCCTCCTCATGTTCACCCCTACCACCCCAAGAGCCGAGGTGCATAAGGATGGCGTGGACAGCCTGGGCGACCCCTGAATTTCAGCATCAGTGAATGCTCTGACCCTTAGATCCAATCTGGTGTTCAGGGTTGGTGGAATCTGTACATCGCTTACATATTTCACATGGAAAAAATCCTCACCTGGGCAAAAATGCAGGCCATCTTGCCAGCCCCTTCAGGCTATTTTCAGTGCCACTGTCTTTTCCACTAGCACTTAGACTCTTATCTTGATTGCATTTGTTCAGTTTTAACGACCACTTGGTTATCTTTGCCTTTGGGGCTGTGGGTCGGACCCTTTTGGCATCTGTGGGAAAAGCTTTGAGTGATGTATGTCTGTACGGAGGTAGTGTGCATCTCGGTCTCACTTAAAACGAGAAACCGCGTCACCTTCGTGTGAAGCTCTGAGAAGAGCAGTGTCAGGGCCGTGTTAGAGGATCTGGGGCCAAGATGGGCTATTAACGCTTGGTTGGTCTGAAAGGCTCCCAGACACCCACTGACATGGTGCATCCTGATTGCTCCTCCAGCACGAGGGATGACCCCTCACCCCACATCAGGGTTTGGTCCAGGTCCCTGGTGACGGCCAGCGGGAGCACCCCCCTTGCCTGGTGAAGCACAGGGAGGGGTCGATGTCACTGCAGATGCGCTCGGCTGGAAAAGCGTTCAAATGATGGGCTGGTGGCAAAAGTTTGACATTTCGATATCTCTTTGCCTTTTAACGTGCTCATGTGGGGACAGCCTGTACCTGCTTTTCTGCTTTAATCCATCATTTTTCTCTGGGCAAAAGCACAAAATAATACAGAATAGGAAGAATTTTGGGTCCAGCGATGGTAGGTACAGCCAGCTCTCCATGAACCTGACAACACGTAGATTAGTCAGAACATGGTTGGCTCCCTGTTCCCGTGTGTGGCAGACGTGGATGACAATTTTCATGTAATTAGAGAACAGTTCAGTAAATTACTGTGTCGTAGATTCTCTTTAACCCGTGGCTCAGACAACCCTAGGACTGCTTACAGCCTTGACACCGACAGTCCAAACATTGTCATTATTCTATAGATCCCCAGAAGGGCTGGTTAATGTAGAACTGCAGTCGCTAACCCTTAACCCTGCCCCCTCTTTTGGACTAGAAGACAGTGCTGTTGACATTCCTCCTGGACTCCTCCTTGCAAAGCGCGGTGTGTGTCCCCACGGCCTCCTGCCTGGTGTCCGAGCTGCCCCACGTGCTGTGTCTCTCACCACGCCTGCCCCAGCAAAGCAGAGTTCACGGAAAAGTTCACGGGTGCCTAGTCCCATGGGGCAGAAAGGGCAACAGACACAATTCACGTTGGGTTATATATAGGCATAGGTGTCTTGCTGACGATCAGAAAAACATTTCTGGGGGGAAAATAAGTAACAAGAAAATGGAGGAAAAACAATTGAAAACTCAAGAAGACAGATAAGATGTGAAAGGAAATGACAAAATAGAAGAAATAGGAATTGTTTGGGAGGGGTGCCTGTGACTTGGACAATTGTCCATTTTGCTGGGGTGTCAGGGTGGGTAGTGGGAGCAGGGAAGGACCCTGGGGGGCGGGGAACGAGCACAGCAAATGGGTGCTGCGGCACTCCTGGCCTGGGCAGATCCCGCTGGGGCCAGGATGGGAGGGGGACTGGCAGGCAGAGGGGTGCTTCCCGGGTCACCCAAATACTGCCTGATACACCAGCTCGCAAAACCTCCCTGGCACGAGCCACTTCGAGCCACCACTTCTCCCACGGATGCTGCTGCCTGAGGCCCCAAGGGTTATTACTGTAGTCTCAGATGTTTCATTTAGTCTTATCTCCCTCCCTGTCGGTGTCTTTCTTTGTTTTTATTTATTTTTACGTTATTTTAATCTGTCTAGATGCCTAATGGCCTGTATCTGAGCTCAGCAAGATACTTTGAATGGTTTGAGTAGCTTGATTCCTGGCCCCATCAGAAGGTGTTCTGAATTCTTAAACCAAAACCTTCGCCTGGCACTTCTTAAAGTATTAGTGATACCCTGCCCTCCCCAGTTCCAGCTGAAGCATTTGGTCCCCATCAAGAGTTGCCAGGTTTAGCAAAGAAAAATACAGGACAGCCAGGTAAGTTGGAATTTCAGATAAATAGCAAATCGTTTTATAAGTATATCCCAACTATTGTGTGGGATATACTTCTACTTAAAAAAATTTTTTTTCCCATTCTTTATCTGAAATTCAAATTTAATTCAGCATCTAGTATTTGTCTGGCAACCCTGCCAACTAATCCTTTAGCCATTCTAGGAAAGCACTTAACCTGCAGGCTCATACACACTAGACCCATGTAGTCCTATTTATCGCCTAGCAATCACCCATATTGTTTGTTCATGGTGTGCACATCTCTGTCTGGATGCAGACAGCGGGCTCCAAGGGGAAGGGGCTGATCACACAGCTCGCCTTTGAACAGTGGTAAGGCCACTGGAGGGGAAGATGTGGGGCACTCACCAGCTCTGCCAGAGGTGGGTGGGTGGGACTTGAGGCTCTCTACACTGAGTTCTGGAATTGGGGAGCTGGCCCTGGGAGTCAGTGTGAGCTCAGCTTCCTGAAGGGTGAAGGAGGCCCCTCCTCACCATCTCCAGCAGGTGCTGCCCCAGCTCTTCTTGAACCCCTCCCGCTCAGGAGGCTCATCACCGCATGGGAGCACAGCACCTGTGGGAACAGCAGTCCCTGTCGGTCTCCCCTTCAGCCCAAGTCCTTCATTTTCCAGCCAGGGAAAGCCTGACTCAGGAGGGAAGGGCATTTCCCTCAAAGCAGGGTGTCCAGTGAGGCCTTCTGATCTCGAATCCTGCTCCTCTCCCAGTGAACTCTGCATTCTGTTTCCTTCCTTCCCTTCACCTTCCTTCCCTCCTTCCTTCCTTCCTTCCTTCCTTCCTTCCTTCCCTCCCTCCCTCCCTCCCTCCCTCCCTTCCTCTCTCTTTCTCTTTTTTGTTTTGCCTATTAGAAGACCATAAACAGTTGTTATTTTTTCATGTCAAAAAGGACATGTGTCCCAAAGATGTGACTAGAGGTCGTGGGAGGTTTGTGTGGACTAGTGGGGGGACCCCCAAGGGGTGGAGTGGGGCTGCTCCCCAGGTGACAGGCATGTAGTTACTGCCGCTTTGCAGCCCGTGGCCGACAAGGGGAGCGCAGTGACTTGACAGGAGGATTTATTTCCACCAGCGAGAGAATGGCTTATAATTTACAGCCCACTGAGCCAGCTTCCACCACATCATTAGAGCCTTCTTTTTGTAGACAGTAATAAATTGTCTTATCACCAGTGCTGACATAACATGCTCCTTTTTAAGTACACCATAATTTTATTTTTAAGAGAATATTCATACTTGATAGCCTAGCTCATGGGCATGTGAATGCTGCCCCGGAGAGAAGACTTTTTCTTTTCTGTTTTAAAAAAGAAGGTATAATTTAATTTCCAAATACCACTGGCAGGGTGTTGCCTTCTAAACAGACATTGGGGGCAGAAAGATGTTTCTAGACCCTTGATAGACAGAGTGCCTTGTCCTTCGGTAGGGAGGCATCAAAAAGATGAAAGCAAGACACTTTGAATGGTTTGCATTGCCTTGATTCCTGGCCCCATCAGAAGGTGTTCTGAATTTTTGAACCAAAACCTTCACCCGGCACTTCATTTGTAAAGTATTAGTGATACCCTGCCCTCCCCAGTTCCAGCTGAAGCATTTGGTCCCCATGTAAAGTTGCCAGGTTTAGCAAAGAAAATTACAGGACAGCCAGGTAAGTTGGAATTTCAGATAAATAATTGGTATAAGTATATCCCAACTATTGTGTGGGATATATTTATACTGAAAAGTTTTTTCATTGTTTATCTGAAATTCAAATTCAACTGGGCATCTAGCATTCATCTGCAAGCCTACCAGCTAGTCCTGCAACTGCTCTGTGAAAATGTGCACCCTGGGCTGGTGGGCGGTGCCCATCCTCAGATGTGGCCACGCTGCTGCCTCTGGAGGAAGGCCATGGGGTGTGGGTGCATCCTTGGGCTTTGTGTCCCAAAGGACCAGTTTTGCCCCCACCCAGGGCACTCACTTTCTTGAGTTCCTCTGACAGGGAGGTGACACAGGCAGAGAGTGGAGGCAGCTCCGGGGCTGGTGGGCACCCCACCCAGGGGTTCCCCAGCTTGGAAACCCTGGCCTCCCTCCTGGCCTCCCTGGGCCGGCTGCTTCAGATACGGCTCCTCCCTCCTCTGTCTCCTCTAGGGGCAACGGTGTAGCCTGCTGACCCTGGGGGCAGTTCTGGAGGGACCCTGAGTGCCCAGGAGCACAGCCCTGGGGTGGGGATGGCAGAGATGGTCACCATCAGCCAGTGACTTCCCCAGGCCTGTCGCCCGTTTCTGCCGACCCCCAGGTGGACCAGGGGAGGGTTCTGCTTCCCCGCCCTCCAGGCCTCGCGGGCCTTGCCCGTCATCCAGGGATCTCGCTCACTGTCTGCGGGACAGGACAGGCACCTCTGGGCGTGACTTGGCTTCCTCCTCCACCTTTGTCTTGTGCCTTCACAACCACCCCTCCACCCTGACTACAACATTCACTTTTATCTGTAAAATGGGAGGAATCATAACCACTGTACGGGGCGGCTTTAAAAACAAATGAGACACAGATGTACGTGAAAGCCTGGCAGAGGCCTCAGTAGGACATGAGTGTTTCTCTTCCTTGCCCCCGCTTTGTCCTGCCTTCCTTGGCCCCCACTTCCTCCTTCCTTCCTTGCCTAGCTCCCTCCTGACGGCCCTGGGGCTCTCTGTGCGCCGCATGCTCCTTCTGTGTCTGGGATATGGAGCATCTGTCTCCGTGGAGCGGCGCCATGGGGCTGGCCGGCCTGGAGCACATTTGTGCTCACAGAGCCGCACACAAACTTCTGCAGCATGTGTTTACAGGTAGCAGTCAGATGTCTGGCCTCATAATCACACCTCTTACGTGATGCTGTCTAAGCGCAGGGCACAAGTCAGAGCACTTTATCTACCTTGACTCATTTGAGGTGAACACAAATTTTGTGCCCATTTTATCCTCAGTTGGGAAAACCTAGGCCCAGAGAGGTTAACTGACTTGCCTGAGGTCACACAGCTAGGAATGGCAGAGCTGGAATGAGAACCTAGATGGTCAGTTCAAGAATCTCTGCTCTAACCACAGTGCTCCACTGCCTCTCCTTCTCCTGCCTGGGCATCTGCTCTGTCCAGACCCTCCCCTGGCTGTTCCAGGAGACAGGACCTGAGCTCACTTCCTGCTGTGCTGTCTTGTGGTACTGCTTGTGCCCCAAGCCCTCCATGAAGTTTGGCCTGAGAGGTGCAGCATTTTGGCTGTGAGCGAGAAGGTTCCCAAGGGTGGGGACTGAGAGAACGAGGGTGACGACCTGTGACCCATGATGACTACATGCTTGGGGGGAGCACGCTGCTCCATGTTGCTGGTTTGTAATGAAAGATCACCTTACAGGATTGGGGTAAAAGGGGCTTAGGAGAAAGAAAAATAATAAGGGAATTAGCCCTGATCCAGATGAAGACAGCTAGACGCAAAATCGTATGGGTCACAGAAATATTGTTTGGTTACCAAATTTTCCACCTTTTGGAAATGACCGTATGGAACGGCAGGCTTGGTGGCGTTGTTGGTGGGACTGGACATGGTGGCCAGTGGCCTCGCACAGGGCAGAGGAGTTCCTGGGTCTCGCTCCCTGAGGAGAAAGAGTGCTGGGCTTGCTGGGGCTGCAGTTCACGCTGCTGTGTTCCCTGCTGCTAGTGCGTCTGGGTGGAGAGAAAACACAGCAGGAATGATTTTGGCTGGGCTGGGGATTTGGGAGAGTTTAGACTATAAATAGTGAGTATATAAAAAGCCTCAAGTGGATTTTTGGAAGCCCTAAGTTCACCACCTAGATCCAAGCAAGATAACGGTAACCATTTAGGTTTGAGTGACATCTAAATGCAACTCGGCACAGCGCCCTGCCGCCCCACGCTTCTGCTGCCACCACAACCCCTGCCAGCACCTGCCAAACCAGAGACACACGCCTCAGCAGCTTTGCTGCCAGCCTGCTGGCTGCCCTTGAGGTCCTGGCCCTGCACGAATGACCTTGCCTCCTCTCCATGGAGGGGCCGTTTTAAGTCTCATCTACGGCGGAGGAAACTGAGGCCTAGCAGGCGAGGTGACCTGTCCAAAGTGACACAGCCAGCAAGCACTGGGCTGGATTCCACCCACTACCCAGAGCCCACCCCACTGCCCGCTGCCCCGCCCTGCCTGAGACCGGACTCCGGGGCCCGCGCCAGGGCAATGCTGCAGGAAGCTATGTTCAGGTCAGCAGAAAATTGAAGCAGCGTGTGGAAAGGAACGTGGGTGCCTTTGCGTCTTGCTTCTCGGGGCCTGTGGTCACCAGGCTTCTCTTGTCTCTAGGCCCCTTGTTTCACGTGATACACCGACTTGTCATAAAGCCCCTCTGCGCTCCTGCAGCCCCGGCTCGGCAAGCCCAACGCCTGCCCTGGTCCTAGGGCTGCTTGGCGTCGATGAGACCCGGCTCTACTGCCCTTGGCCCTGGATCTGCTGCTGCTCTTGGCCACCTACAGTCAGGTCTTCTGGTCTTGATTCTTTTAGCAAAATCATTGTCACCTGATACTGAGGGCTAGATAACCTGGATGGTGTGACATTTAGGATGACAGCAGTCATATTTATAGGAAAAACCCAGGGCTCCAATGGATTGTATTTAAACCTGTAGGATTCCCTTCACAGTCCTACCTGCCCACGTCAGACTAGCTTATCCTCCTCCAAGGTTCTGGAAGAGACTGCTGTAGGAAACCCCAGAAGGAGGTTCTAGCTTGTTTGTACAGGGAAAAGGCACCAGGTCTGAGGCTTCTTCCTACCAGGGAGGAAAGGGAGGTCCAGGGAGCCCCAAGAGCTGGAAAGCAGCTTCTGAGACTCAGCCCCCAGTCGGCACCGAGCTGGGTGTGAGAGATTCCAGAACCAGAACATAAGGCAGCACAGCCAGGTGAGCAGCTCTCTGCCTGGGGACAAGAGGGAGAGGGCTGGGGCAGGGGAGGGGTGCTTTTGGTGAAGGAAGGCTTCACAGAGGAGGTACCCTGCGGCAGGAGGAATTTGCATGTGGGGGCGGGGAGGGGAGAAAGGCACACCCAGGGAGGAGGTGTCGAAATCCAAGCAGCCTGGGCCTGAAGGGCTGGTCCATCTGGGAAGGTGGTTGGCCCACGATGGGGCAGGAAGAGCAAGAAAGACAGCGCCAGCTTGCTAAGGCCATGAGGGCTCTGCCTCATGGAGTTTGGTCTCCACCCTGTTGGCTGCAGACATTCACAGTGGTCTTATTAGTAGGCTCCCAAGAGCACGTGGGAACCAAGCCTCAGGTCGAGGGTGGGGTTAGAGGGGCAGTGAGCTGGAGCACAGAGCCAGGTTGGAAGTTATCCTGACAGTCTGTGTGTGCAAGGTGAGGCCTCCGCTGGGACGGGAGCCCAGGGGGTGGGGAAGGATGGGGAGCCAGGCAGGAGCCAGGTGAGGGAACAACACTTCCATGGATGTCACAGGGAACGTTTGAGGCCAGGGTCTGGGCAGGGCAGAGGTGAGCAGGCTGGTGTTTTTAAGAGACCAGAACAGTGAGGGTGTTGAGTAAAGAACTAAAGGTGTGGGACCCAAAGTGTGTCCTTCTGAAGATGGGAAGGGCTGCAGAGAGCCATGAGGCTTGGCTGGTCGCAACAGCGGGAGCGTCTCTCCTCTGCTTTCCACTTCTCTTGGCATTAAGTCCAAATTCTTGCCAGGGCTGGTGAAGCTGCCCCAGCCTGGCCTCGTGTCCCTTCTCAGGCCACCCTCCTTTCACTATCAATGCCCCTGCCCCTTTGTTTCTCTTCTAGCTCTCCCACCACACCACCTTCCTCCTGCCTCAGGGCCTTTGCACATGCCGACCAACTGCCAGGCGCTTTGCCTGGAGCCGGGTGATACCGGGGGGTGGGGGAGTCGGTGTTAATGTCGGGTTGCCCCTCCCTTCCCCATCTCAGCTCTTCCATCATCCATGTCACCAGTTCCCTCCACTGTAAACACTTGGTGCAGTCTCTGTTTTCCTACTTAGACCTGACTGATGTCTGCTCATCTAGGTATTTCCTGTTTATTTCTTTGAGCTCAGCTTAAAAGTCACTTCCTCCGGGAAGCTCAAACCATCCAGTTCAATGCTCTTCCAATATCTGACCAACGGGCTGTGCATGGTGGGTGTGGAGGCTGGCGTGGGTTGTAAGGAACCTCTGGGGCTGCAAGGACTTTGGTTTTGCTCTGTTTGAGCCTGGAAGGGCTCTAAGCTGGGGAGTGGCCTGTGTGACTCTGTTTCACATGATCCCCCGTGTTGAGGGCTGATTCAAGGGGCAAGGGCAGAATAGGGAGGGCATTTAGGAGACTGCTGAGTTATACCAGGGGACATGTGAGCGTGGCCTGGCCCAGGGCGGTAGCAGTGGGAGTGGTGAGAAGTACTCAGGCTCTGGATGGATTTCCAAGGTAGAAATGACCAGATTCCCTGAGAGCCTAGACTCGGGGAGGGGTCAAGGGGGCTGCAGGCTTTGGGGCTGCCGTTTACCATGATAGGAAATCTGGGGGTGGGTTAGGGGGCTGGGAAGAGCAGGAGCTCAGTTTGTGTGATGAGCCTTAGACGCAGAGGGGAGATGTCTTCAGTGTCTGGAGCTCAGGTGTGACGTCCAAGCTGGTGACACAGGTTGGGAACCATCAGCTGGTAATGGGCACCCGCAATGATGAAAATGACTGATGTCTCCGGTTGGGCGGTAGAGGTGGGTGGGCGGGGGAGAGGGAGGAAGCCCAGAACTGGGGCTTGGGGCCCTTGATGCTAAGAACCAGCAGTGGAGACTGAGGAGCAGCCTCTGTGCTGGGGGGACCAGCGCGGTGGGGAGGGGTGTCCCGGAGGCCACGTGGGAAAGGCTTCAGGGATGAGTGGTCACATGCTTCAGGAAGGGCTCGGGGGACCAGGGCTGAGAACTGGCCCCTGGCCTCTAGCCACCCGGGGCAGTGGTGACAGCAAGCAGGGTGTGGCTTCAGGCAGTGAGGGGTGATCTGATTGGCATGGGTTTGAGAGCGCCAGAGAGAAACTGAGACACTGGGTGGAGACAACTTTTTGAGAGTTTTGTTTTCCTATAAAGGGAGGAAGAAAAATGGGAGGGTAGCTGGAGAGTTCGTTGTTATTGCTGTTTTAAAGATGCTGGAATCACAGCAGCAAAGAGAGAACTCAGCAGCTGGTGCAGGGACACCCTTGAAGAACCACATGGCGGGGCTGGGGGGGCGGTGGGCGCAGGGGGGCGCCCAGGAAGGGAGTGGGTTCCTTGGCAGGAGCGGGGCCCCCTCGGGCAGCAGGGTTGGGAGACAGAGCCCACGGGTGCAGTGGGAGAGGACGGTTTTCCCTGAGAACCTGATGAAGAAAGACGCGGGGCCTCGGGAGAGTGAGGGTGGGGACAGGGTGGGAGGTGGAGAAAGGAGCATGGGGATTTGCACGACTGCGGAGGTGTGGATGGTGCATGTCAGGGAGACGGGTGGCTGGTTCTCCATCCGCCGTCGGCTGCGGTCGCAGGTGCCGACTCAACGGAGAGCCAGGCGCAGAGTGACCCTTAGGTGAAGAGCCAGGTGACCTTCTCCAGGGCCTGGGGTGGGGGGTGAGGGAGCCTGTTTAGGGTGTGGGGCGGGGCGCTGGGAAACGTGCAGATGAGGAGAAGGATCTGGGAGAGGAAAAGATGAGTGTGCTTAATTGCCAGAGCAGGAGCCCACGGGGTGGGGGTGGGGGTGGGGGTGGGAGGGTTCCCTGAGGAACCAGGGAGGGGCAACCAGGGAGGGGCAGCTTGGAGGGGGCGGGGGGACAGAGGAGTGACCGACCGCGTTGCTGCCTCCGGCTGCAGCAGCCAGTTCCTCTGCTGCACCCAGCCCGGCCCCTGAGATGCACATTCCCCATTATCTCTTTATACACTCGGGTTCCCGAGACAATGGTTGTCTAGAAAGGACTGGATTTCGAGCTCCTCTCCAGCTTGTGCCTCGCTCAATTTGCAGAGAGTGGGGGGGGCGGAGCCCAAGTTCCTAATTTATTCTCACTTGGAAAGAGTGCTCAGGCAACGAAGCCAAAACTCATCCTGGCATCAAAGGAATGATGTCCTCACCCAGGAATAAGACGCAGATCCCACTGCCCATCTGCTGGGCTCGGGTAAAATGCAGTGCGATCCTGAGGGTCTGCTTGGCATGGGTGGGGGGACTCTTCCTTCCCTCCCTCCTCCTTTGTGTTCTTCCTTTCAATAAATATGCATTTGCAGTCTGAATCTATATGAAGGTGATGGAATAGAAAGGGAGGGGAGGAGATGGTAGGCCCAGCCAGCAGCCTTCCTGGACCAGCGTCTTGCTAGCAGATCTCTGATTTTGCTCAGTCTGGGGCGGTGATGTTTCCCCAGGAGGAAAACCAAGACTGATGCAAACCAACGTGGGTGACCCCGCTTACTCTGTCAATGATTACCTGGGAGGGGGAGGGTTTGTGATCCAGTTCGGGTCAGTGGGGCCTGAGGTGAAATGGACTGGACATTGGGTGTGTTCCCCTAAGGAGATGAGACAGTCAGGAGAGGGAAGGTCGCTCCTGCCATTCCTTCCTTGGAGGCCATCTTGAGATGCCCCAGTGTGGGGCAGTTGTCTCTGTCCGTGAGGAGAAGGCCAGGCAAAGGACAGGAAGGCTATCTTGAGCCCTGCTGTCACTGAGCTGCTGAATTAACAACCCTGGATCCAGCTCACACCAAATTCCTGTTCATGGGATAGTGAGTCATCTTTATTGTCCACGTGCCTTTTACTTGGATATTCCAGTACTTGTAACCAGAGGCATCCTAACTGCTGCGGCAAGGAGAAAGTAAACCATTGTGGTTTTCTATCACATGGGGCGCGGAGCCTCCTGGGAGCCAAGGCAAGAAGGGAAAACAGAGAAATGGCAAAGCTTTCATTCTTAGTTGGGAAGAGCTTCTGAGGGAGTTTCAGCTGTTTTGCTCCTAAATTCCTTGTTTGACACTAAATTTTTGCCTGGGAGTTTATGAAAGGAACACTGAGATACATAATTGCTAGATTCAGGATAATTGTTTTGCAGGAGAAGCAGTTTTCACAAGACTCTTAAGACAACGAGGATCTAGGTATAAAGGGAGAGTCTAACCAGAGAGGCAAAGAGTGGGTGGGAGTGGGGTGGGCAGAGAGCTGCTCCACGCACCCCCCAAGATGGTCAACCCCCCACCTCGAAAGGAGTAAAGCCCAATATGAATCAGAGCCCACACTGAGGAGATGATGAGATAAACTGGCAATAACACAGAGTGGAAGGTGGAGCAAGATGGAAAGGGAAGACCCCTGACCCACCAGAGCGAGAAGGATTTGGGGTGAAAAGACTTGGAGTCATTTGGGGGACCCCTGGTTTGTAGAAGCCCTGGGCCTGGATGCTTTCTCGGGACCGGGGGTGGGGGTGGGGTGAGGAGACGGGGTGTGTGTGGAAGGGGTGGAAGGAGGCAGTGGTCTACTCTTCTGCGGGCCCACTCTCATCACAGGCCCACTCGCTATGTGGCGTCTGTGTCAGCATCTCCTGTCCCCCAGGCTAGGGACCATGTGTGTTATCCAGGCTTGGTGTCAGGGCTGTCAGCTCTACAGAATGCGTCCTATCGGGCATCACACCTCTGAATGCTGTGTAGTCTAAACCATCCAGGTGTTCTCCTGAGAGAAGGGTAGAATTTGAAAATTCACACTAACCAGGCGATGGGAGACCTTTGCTTTGCCAAAGGAGTCAAAACAGATTTTCATTAAAAACACGGCACTTTCTGTACCTCTGCTGTAGAATGTTAATAGATGCCACAAAAAGAAACATCAGAGCCATTTGAGAGAGTCAAATAGGCATCTCTACTGCAATACGTCTTGGAGGCATTAATGCCATATTCACCAAATCCAAGAGACATCCTTAAGTGGAAGATGCGTCAGGAGTTGACATATTACTGAGAAAGCAAAAGTGTCCAAGTTTGGAAGTGTCATGGGGACTCTTCCATTCATGTGCCAGTGAAAGGCTGCACCGTTGGTGCAGGAGAAGATGAGAAATAAACCCACCACCAGAGAGGGACAGCAGGGAGCCCCCTGGCCATGGTGGAGGCAGGGAGAAATGCTTGTACTGATCATTTGAACCATAAGGTGGTTCTCAGCTGGGGGTCACACCACCCATGTGGTCCCCAAGGGGTCTCAGGAGCTGTGTCCCAGACCACTGGGGGGAGCAAACACAAATCCTCTCAGGAAGAAGTCAATTTCGGTCAATTTCGGTCCAGGCCAGTGGTGATCACAAGACACTGGACTGTGAGATTTTCCCCGATTTCAGGGATGTTAAGATGTGAGGAAATGTGCAACTAGACCTGGTGGAAGGACAGGACATTTATGTGCCCGTGAACCCCACAGAGGGACAGCGTGTGCAGCCTTGCCCATCTTACCCCACTGGACGCTCCTGGTGCCCGGCGGCAGCAGTGGTCACCGGTATCACCATTTGCGCAGCGTGTACTTGGTGCCAGGCTGGGCAAGGGGCTTGGCCCCTGTCAGCTTTGACTGGCTCCACAGATCCCCTGCATTTTGGCAGAGGATACTGGAATAGCTTTGCCCGGGGTTGCACACAAGTGTCAGGGAAGCTCTGCTGAGTGCGTGCTCTTCTCCCACATCCTGAAGGTGGTGCCCATCAGACGTTCTTTGAGGGATGCCACCCCAACCTAAACCTACCGAACCTAGCACACTTCCGAAGTTTTAGAAAACTTCCCTTCAGAAGTTTTAGAAAATGCTAATACAAAGATGTGATATTTATGCTAGTATCTTCCCAAATCAGACAAGAGGAGGTGGCATCACTGGGAAGATGTTACTGAATTACAGTGTGTTCTCATGCCCACCATTGATCCCTTCACAGCAAGTACAGGATTACACAGCTGGGGCCAAGGGGTGCCCAGTGCTGCCCAGACCACTTGATAGCAGAAGACTTCACATAGCCACTTGGGGTGTGTTGAAACAGAATTTGATCCAGAAATTGCCTCCTTCCGAAGTGGTTAAGATTCCACGCTTCCAGTGCAGGGTGTGTGGGTTCTATCCCTGGTCAGGGAACTAAGATCCCACATGCCGTGTAGTGTGACCAAAAAATAATTTTAAAAAATAATAATAAAATTTTAAAAAAAAACCGAAAAATTTCCTGGCTCCAGTCACCTTTGTGGTCTATGTCCTGTCCATCCGCAGGCCTGCTGACCTCAGACTAGGGAAGCAGCAGGCCCCCCACCCCCGTCCCTACAGAGCTGTGTGGCCCTCAAGGGCCATCTGGAGAGCTGGAGCTGGAGTGAGTGGTAAACCCCCTCCCTACAGGAAGACGAGGCAGGTCTTATTGCAGATCCAGTCACAGTGCAAAGGGCTGGTCCTTCTGGGATCAAGCTGTCCTGTCACCTTGTAAATCAATGAGCAACCCACAGCAGGTGCTTTAAGATGTTCATTTTGGGAAGCTGGGCTCCCGACAAAATTGAAGCCAAGATATTGTCTGGGCACATCCACAGTAAATGTAAAGTTTACCCCAAATGAGCAGATCTATTAATAAAATAAATTCGGATCCCTCCAAATAAAAATTCAGATGCATTTTAGTCTCCTCTCAGTTCAGTGGGCTGAATCCCTTAATCTACTAAATTATTATGGAAAAACCCTTATCTCTATCTGTCAAAATCACTGCTGCTTTGGCAGTATCCTCTGGGGACACATGAGCCGCTTCATAATAACTTAGACTATGTGCATTGCAGCCTTAGCTTGAAGAGGGTCACGTACTTGAAGGAGTACAACACAAGGTCCAGGACAGGGTCGAGGGACAGTCTGGCCAACAGGGGCCAGAAAGGTGACAAGTGTATTGCTGGTAAGTGACAGAGGGAGGCCTTTAATCCAGTGTCCCTCCTCTGTGGGCAGCCAGGGTGGCATTGGGAAGAGACAGGCTGTGGGTTCTGGGTACTGTTTCTGCCCTGTCAGGGCAGTGCGATTTCCCGCAGGGCAGCCCAGCCTGTGCTAGGGCCTCTGTCTCTCACGTGGGCAGGGTGAGGCCATCTGCAGGAGGGAAACTCAGGGCCTGCATTCTGCATCGTGGGCTGAGCCCACTTGGCCAGGGGAGGAAAGGGAGGACAAACTGCATTTAGTGCAGAAAAGGGAAGAAAGTGTGGGAATTCAGTCCCCAGGTTCCAGAGGGGCCCCTGGCAGGAGCACTTGTGAACAAGAATTTGGCTGGTCCCTGTTCTCCCACCTCCACTGGGGTGACTCACGCCAGCAGAAAGGATGAATCATGTGGGTTATGAAACCGAAGGGCTCCTGAGAGGGAGGCTGGAAAGGACCCGGGGAAGCCATTGGCATGGGTCCTGCTCTGTCCCCACCTGCTCCTGCCCCTCATCACCGACCTTCCACCTGCCACGCCACAGTCTCGCACAGTGAGCTCTCTACAGCAGCCCGAAGGCAAGGGGCTGCTCCTGGAGACAGACCATCAGGGCACGATTCCCTTCCCACCTCAAGGCCTTCCTGGCCTAGTTTTTGTTTCTTCACCAGCCGGTAGTAATCAGGGTAATAAAGGCTTGCTTTCCACATGTGGCCAGTTGGGACCAACACCCCTTGGGAGGAATGGGAGAAGAGATCCTGCCATTCACCTGTTGCAGGTGTGAACATTTCTGCAGCTCTCCAGGTGCACCAAATAAGTCTCTGTTGGATTCTAGGCTGCTCCAGGCAGCAGGGGCCAAGTTGATTCCACTTACTTTCCCACTGATTGGCCCCAGGTCAGCGGGAGCTTTTAAGAGTCTACACAGCTAGTGATCACCTACCATGCGGCAGGCTCTGCGCTCATATAAACATTTATCAACATCCGATTGCAAGGCCAGCGCTCATGCCATGCCCTAAACAGCCCCACGGGGTAGATAACTACTGTCACCCGCTATCACAGGTGGAGCCCTGTGCTCAGAAAGGACAGCAACTTGCCCAGGATCACACAGCTAGGAACTGGACAGCTCGGGATCCACAGCACCGTCTACCCCCCAGTGGGCTGCAACCTGGGGGCTGTCCCCCGAGGTTCCTCCTGAAGCCAGCTAATCTGCCAAACGTCTTTGCCCCCCTCACCAAGCCCCTTCCATCAGGCCTAGCTCTGAACGGGCCCTGACCTGTCTTTCCTTGTGGCTTCTTGCCCCAGAATCCAGGACCTAGGGCGAGCCGCTTGTCTCACGCAGGGACGAGCAAGAGCAAGGCCTCGCACGCAGGTCAAAACACCATCAGGCAAATGAGGCCCCCAGGCTGCCCTACCAGAGGGGGGCGCCGGCCCCCAGCCCGCCAGGCTGGGAACGGGACTCACCTGAGACGACCCGGACCCTCCCGGACGCCAGTGGAACGCGTGTCCCGAGGGTCCCCGAAGTCTGCGGGAAGTTCCAGGCGGGAGCTTCGCCCCGGGCTCGCGAAGGTGGGGTGCGGGCCGCTGAGCGTGGGCCAGGGCGCCGCCGGGCCGCGCGGGCGGGAACGCGCGGCGGCCGTCCCCTCCTCCCTCGCTCCCGCCCGCAGCGGCGGCGGCGGCGCTTCTCCGGCGCGGAGCGGCTTTAAAAGGCGGCACCCCACCCCCTGGCGCACTCGCCGCTCGGGCGCCGAGCGAGCCTGCCGTTGCCATGCCTCCGCGCGCGCCGCCCGCGCCAGGGCCCCGGCCGCCGCCCCGGGCCCCCGCCGCCGCCTGGGACGCGGACACCGACACGGACACGGCCGGCGCCGGCGGGCCCGGGCTCCGGCCGCTCGCGCCGCGCCCCTGGCGCTGGCTGCTGCTGCTCGCGCTGCCCGCCGCCTGCTCCGCGCCGCCGCCGCCGCCGCGCCCCGTCTACACCAACCACTGGGCGGTGCAAGTGCTGGGCGGCCCGGCCGCCGCGGACCGCGTGGCCGCGGCGCACGGCTACCTCAACTTGGGCCAGGTGAGTGCGACCGGCCCGCGCGCCCGAAACTTTCCCGGCCTCCGGCGGGCGCGGCGCGAGGGGCCGCCCTGCAGGGAGTCGCCTGGGAGCGCGGCGCGCGGGGCCCTCGGCGGGGACGCCGGGGCAGGCCCGGCGCTACGGGGTCAGCGCCCCGGGTGCGGGCACCTGCCTAGCCGCGCGGGAGGAGAGCCCGTGGCGGGAGCCGTCCTCCGTGTCCCCCGAGCTTGTCCCGCCGCCGACCCCGGCCTCTCCGCGCCGGGCCCTCTGACGTCGACGGGCCGCGCGGGGCTCAGGAACCTGTGCGCGGGGCTCAGGAACTTGTGCGCGCGCCGGAGGGGCAGGCGGCTGCGGGGGTGACGTGCGCTCCCTAGGTGTCCGCGACTCCCGGAGGGAGGGCGGCTGGTGCCTGCGCCCGGGAGGCGCGGGACCGGGCAGTCGCGTCGAGGGTCGGAGGCTGCGGTCCCGCGTTTGAAACCCCTCCAGGCTTCTGGCGGCGACGGCGGGGGTGGAGGGAGTTGGCTTTGTTTCTGGGCCTCCGCGCGGGGTTCTGATGGTAGTTTTCTGCGGACCAGATGTATGACCTTAGGCAAGTCACTTCCCGTCTTCTCCATCTGTCCGGACAGTGACAGTGCGTACGTGCGCAGTGGTTGCGACGATCCTGTGTTTTCTGGCCGCAGGGCACCTGCTGGGTCTGACCCTGGCCGGGGAGCCAGGCGTCCTCCCGTGGCCTCGCCCTCAGGACTGCTGTCAGTTAGCAAGAGGGGACAAACTCCGGGCACAGAGGCTGCATAACTCCAAAGGACCTCGGTGGCAGGTCCCTTTTTCCAGCTCCAACCCTGCAGGGTGGCAGTGGGGCAGGTTGATCCTGATTTATGGCGGGGGGAGGGGCCGCAGCAGGCTCAAATGTGCGGTCCTACCAGTGGACCTCTCTGTGCAGTGAACAAGTCTCCTACAAACTACACACTTAGAGGATCAAATGGAGTGACAGGGACGCGCGCGCTCATAACTCAAGCCCTACTGCCAAGTGGCGTTAAATTTAGTTTCATCGTTATCCGTGACAGAAGCCAGCAAAGTGTGGTGCGGCCCTAATGTAAATGACATCTCTTTGCATCCTGAGTCTAGTCCAGATGCTGCTAATGTGAGATGTGCCACCTTTGGGAAAAGTGGATTCTACCTGTTTCAGCTGTACTTCACACCACAGGTTAGAGTGTGTCTGAAAGAACCCATCACATCCTTTGTATATCTTTTTTAGTTGTATTTTGACCACTCAAGTCTGTCCAAACATCCTGTGATTTAAGATTTGCCTTTGGGTAGCACTGGCTTCAATTCTCCCTGTGGTTCCTAAGTCTCCCTGGTTCACGGTCCAGACTGAAGAAGGGGCTCCTCAGGGTCCATCCGGCGCCTTGCTTGCCCTGTTGGGTTAGGGCCCCAGCTCCTGCTAAACTTGGCTGCTCTGCCCAGGTGGTCCAGCAATTTGTCTTCTGCTAGAAGTGACTCTTAAATGGCGTGGTAAATTACAAATTACAAAGTGCCTGGGTTTCTGGCTCTTATAATTAAATGAGCAGAGGGGAACTGAAGTTGAGTGGAGAGCTCCTGGACATTGCAGGAGAGAGGCATCGTGACTCCCCCTCATGACTCCTGTCCTTGGGGATCAGAAATGCCAGTCCCCTGGCCACGCCCGATCTTTGAAACAACTTCTGTCTGACTCACTGAGTTGCTTGTGCATGAAGTCCGCTGTCCTCACTTTGCCTGTGGGAGAGAAGTTTGCTCAGGGTGTGCACCCCTCCACCCGGGACCTTCTGGGGGAGCGTTTCAGGGTCTCCCCACTTGGTCCAGGGCAGCCAGGGTGGACTGCACACAACGTGGTCGCTCAGCCTGGTGGGCGTGCTTCTGGGCTGCCACTGGAGGCACTCTCAAACGGAGGGGCTGGTTGGTTTGGGATACGAGCTGTGTCAGGCGAGCGTGTGTGTGCGCGCGTCCGCGCGCTTGCAGTTACTCAAAGAGGGCCTGTTATTCTTTATTCCCAAACCCGCTTTCCTGCCCACCTCCCCCAAGTGCATTGCTAATGTGGAAAAGGCCTGGAGCACTCCACCTTCTGCCTATTCACTAAGAACTCTTTAAAAACCTTATTTGCCTTTTTCAGCCAGGAGAATTTGTGACTCATAAATAAGATGTAGATATTATTAGCTTTGATTTATGGGTGAGTGAACTGCGGTGAAGCATGGGCTGGAAGCTGTTTGTGTTCACACAATAAGAGTGTGTCACCTCCAACAGTTGTGATTCGTCCACTTCGTCTCCTGCTACGTTCTCTGGTCCCGGGTCTCCTTTGGGCGACTCTTTCCCCCAACCCTTCATGGGCAGTTAGTGTTATGCCCGGTACCTGCCCTGACTCTTTTTCTCCCAAGTCTTTGCTGCGCTCAAGTTCTGGCTTGATTGCTTTACTTTCTTTCTTTCATACAACTGATAACCTGATTCTGTTTATTTTATGTGGTGCAAAGGTAAATTAGACCAATGGTTTTTCATCTTTCTTGAATCGTGGGTCCTTTTCAGAGTCTGATAAAGGCTCTGGATCCGCTCCATTTAAAAATATGCATCATCAGGAACAAGACAAATGAGCCTCTTTTGGCCCTGGGGGCCCCAGATAATGCAACACAATTTACAAAAAAAGGAATAAAAATTGGGAAGAGTCAAATGTCACTCTTGACAGATAACAAAATTAGCCACAAGGATAATCCGAGAGAACCTGGAGACCAACTAATGAGAGAGTTGAGTGGGTGCTTGATCAACAGGAGCTGCCCGACAGTGGCCACAGCTGCAAAGATGAGAGGAATTATAATTCCCTGCAGCATAGGCACTGTTAGAGACTTAGGAATAAATCTTAGAGTAGCGCGAGACTTGCGTGGAGAAGATTACAAAACATTTAAAGAAGCATTAGGAGAAAGAAGGCCTGAATGATGGAGAGACAGATTATGTTCTTGATGGGAGGGCTGACTGTCACAGGTCCCCTGAATTAACGTGTAAATTGAGTGTCGTCTAGTTGTGATACCGATAGGTTTTGTTTTCTTTTTAAGCCAGGTATGAGCTATTTATTTATTTTTGATTTTGACAGTTTGGGAATTTTTATCTTTTAATAGTGGAATTTGACATATTGACATTTACTGTTCAAACCATGTGGTATTCATTTTTTTTAACAAAGTATTTTTTTAATTAAAAAATTATTTTAACATCTTTATTGGAGTATAATTGCTTTACAATGATGTGTTAGTTTTCTGCTTTGTAACAAAGTGAATCAGCTATACATATACATATATCCCCATATCTTCTCCCTCTTGCATCTCCCTGCCATCCTCCCTATCCCACACCTCTAGGGGTCACAAAGCACTGAGCTGATCTCCCTGTGCTATGCGGCTGCTTCCCACTAGCTATCTGTTTTACATTTGGTAGTGTATATATGTCCATGCCACTCTCTCACTTCGTCCCAGCTTACCCTTCCCCCTCCCCGTGTCCTCAAGTCCATTTTCTATGTCTGCATCTTTGTTCCTGTCCTGTCCCTAGGTTCATCAGAACCATCTTCTGTTTTAGATTCCATATATATGTGTTAGCATCTGGTATTTGTTTTTCTCTTTCTGACTTATTTCACTATGTATGACAGATTCTAGGTCCATCCACCTCACTACAAATAACTCAATTTCATTTCTTTTTATGGCTGAGTAATATTCCATTGTATATATGTGCCACATCTTTTTTCTCCATTCATCTGAAGATATATAGATTGCCAACAAACACATGAAAGGATGCTCAACGTCACTAATCATTAGAGAAATGCAAATCAAAACTGCAATGAGGTATCACCTCACACCAGTCAGAAGGCCATCATGAAAAAATCTGCAAACAATAAATGCTGGAGAGGGTGTGGAGAAAAGGGAACCCTCCTGCACTGTTGGTGGGAATGTAAATTGATACAGCTACTATGGAGAACAGTATGGAGGTTCCTTAAAAAACTAAAAATAGAACTACCGTGTGACCCAGCAATCCCACTACTGGGCATATACCCTGAGAAAACCATAATTCAAAAAGAATCATGTACCACAATGCTCACTGCAGCTGTGCTTCCGATAGCCAGGACATGGAAGCAACCTAAGTGCTGATAGGTTTTGATATGGAGTATGAAATCACACAAAGGAAGAGTAGGGTCTTGGAATACCAGAGACAACTCTGAGAAGGGAGATGGGCAGCGTCTCTGCCACCATAAGCCTTGGTGATCACAGCAGCTCCGCCTTGGCCCAGTGATGGTCTGGTCCATTGGTGGAGTTGACTCCAACCCAGGCATATGTGGGAGCTTGTATGTAAGCAGAAGAGGCTCATGTGGATGGGAAGTCTGGGCAGTTCAGTAAACGGCGCTGAGAGGGCCGACTCTGCAGGGAAGGGCAGCCAGACCCTCACCTCACACTCCATAACAACAAACTCCAGATGGAATGAGAGCCTGAATGTGTAACTGGCATGGAAGGCCTTTATGACATAGGGAAAGGAAAGGATTCCTTTTTTAAAAAAAAACTTATTTTACTGAATTATAGTTGATTTTCAGTGTTGTGTTAATTTCTGCTCTACAGCAGAGTGATTCACTTATATATACATTCTTTTTCATACTCTTTTCCCTTATGGTTTATCCCAGGAGATTGGTTATAGTTCACTGTGCTATACAGCAAGACCTTGTCGTTTATCCAACCTATGTATAATCGTTTGCCTCTGCTAACCCCAAACTCCCAATCCATCCCTCCCCCACCTCCCGCCTCCTTGGCAACCACCAGTCTGTTTTCTATGTCTGTGAGTCTGTTTCTGTTTCATAGATAAGTTCATTTGTGTGATATTTTAGATTCTACATATAAGTGATATCATATGGTATTTGTCTTTCTCTTTCTGACTTACTTAGTATGATAATCTCTAGGTCCATCCCTGTTGCTGCAAGCGGCATTACTTCATTCTTGTTTTATGGCTGAGTAATATTCCATTGTATATATGTACCACATCTTCTTTATCCATTCTTTTGTTGATGGACATTTAGGTTGTTTCTGTGTCTTGGCTATTGTGAATAGTGCTGCTACGAATATAGGGGTGCATGTATCTTTTTGAATTAGAGTTTTGTCCAGATGAATGCCCAGGAGTGGGATTGCTGGATCATATGGTAGTTCTATTTTTAGTTTTTTGAGGAACCTCCATACTGTTCTCCATACTGGCTGTACCAATTTACATTCCCACCAACAGCGTAGGAGGGTTGAGAAAGGAAAAGATTTCTTAAACAAGATGCGAAAAGATCAAATAAAAAAGGGAAGAGATTGATCCATTAAAAGTTCTGTATAATAAAGGCTTCATAACAGTTGAAAAGCAAATAAGAGAGTAGGAAAAGTATTTATAACATATAACAGATTAATGCCTAGATTATTTAAAAAGTTATAAATCAATAAGAAAAAGGATAAATGCCAGGTAGAAAAACGGGGAGGCATATGAATAGGGAATTGAATGAAAAGGAAACCCGGATGAGAAAAGATGCCCAGCCTCCCCGGGAGCTGTTGGGGCAATGCACCTTCAGGCAGTAATCCCATTTCACACCTATCTGATTGGCAGACTGCGAACGTGTTAGTATGAAGTGTTGCCAAGGCTGTAGAGGAGCTGGAACTTTCAGATGCTGCTGACAGAGTGGAAATGGGGACAACTACTTGGAGAGTAATCTGGGGTCAGGTCACATCAGCAAGTCCACATCTCAGCTTTGTCATAAGAAACTCTTGCACAGGTGCACCGGGAGACTTGTACCAGAATGAACACAGGGGCATTTTTAAACAAAGGGAAACACAACCTAAATATCCATCAGCAGAAGAATGGAGAGACGTATCGAAATAGCCACACCATGGGGTACTCAACAATACTTAGAAATGAGTGAGCTAGGCATGTATCTACACAGATAAATGTCAGAAATAATGTTGAGTGAAAAGAGGCAAGTTGCCGGTGTACAATGTAATAGTATTTATGTAAACTTAAAAAAACACTGAGCCATTCTGTAATATTTATGAATGTTTACACATGTAGTAAAAGTATAGAAGCTTGGGCTGGAAGGATCCACAGCAAATTCTAGTTAGTAGTAGAATTTCAAACTTCATCTGCAGTGTTCTAATTCTTAATGCACTTTGTAGACATATATGTAATATATGCACTTGTAGGGACTTCCCTGGTGGCACAGTGGTTAAAAATCTGTCTGCCAACGTGAGGGACAAGGGTTGGAGCCCTGGTCTGGGGGGATCCCACGTGCCGCGGAGCAGCTGGGCCTGAGGGTCACGGCTGCTGAGCCTGTGCTCTGGAGCCCGCAAGCCACAACTGCTGAGCCCACGTTCCACAACTGCTGGGGCCCACGTGCCTGGAGCCCGCGCTCCGTAACAGGAGAGGCCGCTGTGGTGAGAGGTCCACACACTGCAGCAAGGAGTGGCCCCCGCTCACTGCAAGTGGGGAGGGCCCGCACATAGCAAAGAAGACCCAGCGCAGCCATAATAAATAAATAAATATAAATATATATATATATATATATATACACACACACAGTTGTATACAGACATCCATATGTACATGCATATACACATGTGCATATTTATACGGGTATACACGTACACCTACACATGTGCACATACACAGAGATACACATGAAATGTTAAAGGGGGGAAAAAGAAGAGAAAAATGCACATCATACACACATGCCGCTGTGTTCCTGGGCCACCTGTGGGCATACAGGTAGCTGTGGGCCCAGTAAGAGAAGCCCGTGCTTTACACTCCCCAGGCTGGGCTGATCCACTTGTCAAGGAAATGGTGACCTAGGGAAACAATGCCTGGCTGCAGCTCACGGGGCTGTTGGGAAAGAGCTGGACCCAGAGCCCAGGAACCCTGCTGCTGGCCACTGCCTTCTCCCTCTGCCAGACTTCTTTCTCCCTCAGGTCAGTTTGTGGCAGAGGTGGCCTCACTCCAACCTACATCGTTACCTTTGACATTAATGACTCTGAGAAAAGACAAGTTGTTGATTCACGTGAAGAGAAAGGCAACAAGCCATTTGCACAAACCAAATCACAGCAGCTCAACGTCTGCAGCTCTTAGAAGTGATGTTTACCTTTAAGGTGGCGCTGAGGCACCACGCTTGCCCTTACGTTTCTGCTTTGCCTGGGGAGTTGAGCTAATTCGTTGGTTCTGAGTCTGAACATAAAACGGTAGGCTGGCTGTCAGGGCCCTAAAAGATCTAAGAGCCTTCAGTGATTTTGAACTTGCCTTAAATAGTTTTACTTAAAATAGCTGCTGAGTGGAGCATACCTGGCTCAGAATTTCAGGTGGGCCTTTGTCATTCACTTGTCAACAGAGGAAAATTGTCGTGCTGCGGATGGCTTGTTCCTACAACTGAAAACAAGCTGAAGCTTTAGCCGGGTGTTAAAATAATGAGCCAGAACTTGTTCCAGGGAGTGTTGGGGGCTTGGGAGGGGCAAGGGGAAGCCCTGCAGCTTCCCCAGTCACCTGCAGCATAGTTCTCTGGTATTGATTTTCGGCTGGAGGCTGTCTTTTATGCTCTGAACCAGGAGCCATGCTGGTGGCTGGCCTGCAAATGGCAAGGGAGAGGTTCTGGTGTGAGCTGGGGCTGGGGGTGCAAACAAAATTGGGATTGTGAAGCTTGTGTAGTATCCCACCTTCCCATTTGCTGTCTTTATTCGGATGGTAATGGATCAAAGTGGACAGGGTTTTATTTGTTGGGGGTGGCGGTGGAGAGATGCGTGCCAGGCTGAGTTGCAGTACATGGAGCCGGGAGAGCTCCCAAGGGCAGCGTCCGAGGGGGACTCAGAACTAGGCCGGGGTGGCTGGCTTGGCTGTCTGGTCCCTTGGGAGGGTTTGAGCTTCTCTAGGCAGAAACCAAGGGTGCAAATGAGAAACACGGTGGCTGATGGGGTGAGAGAGCCAGAGGACTGTCTGGGGCCCCCTCCCTGGTCTTGGGCTTTGCAGGACTGTCCACATCCTGGGGAATACTCCGGGATCCTCGGGGTCTCTGAGTCTCTGCACAGATCTTGCCTCTAAAACGTAGTTCCTCCGGTCTAACCCAGCCCAGCCAGGCGCTGACACCCTCCCCCTGCTCCTCCCATCACCCTGCCCAGGGAGGCCTTCGGACTGCGCTTGTGAGCGCCATCTCCTTTCCAGCTTGGACTGTGGCGTGGCCTCGCACTGACCGGAGGCCCTGGCGTGTGCTTGCGCCTGGCGGGCAATTCCCTGGGAGTGCTGTCGCCCACGGAGCCTCATACCACCCTGCAGGCAGGTGTCACAGGGCCTGTTTTACTGTGAAGAGACCTCAGGTCCGGTTAAGTGTGACTTGCTGCAGGTTATAAACCGGTGACTGACAGGCCAGGGCCCAAAGCCCTCCCATTCGGCTCGCCTGCCCCGTCCTCCCCTCTGGCAGAGGAACCTCACCTCTGTGTCTCAAACAAGGGTGAGCAGCGGACAGACCCGCCAGCCGCTGTCCCTCCTTCCTGCCACCTGCTTATGTGCACACAGGGTGCTGGAGGTGACGTGTTCCATCCTGAGTAGCTGCGCCGGCTCCTTCTCATCAGCACTGAGACTCACAGTTCTCCACGTGGAGGGAAAAAAAACCAACCCCTCCCTAGGATGCCACACGCAGTCCCTCAAAGTCTGCACATTCTCCACAGGACTGATCCTCCTTTGCTGCGAACCTCCTCCTCTATGTGTGTCCCCGTCCACAGGGGGGACCACCGTCCACTGGAAGCTCAAGGCCTGGAAGTCACCACTGCTCCCCTGCTCCCGCGCCTCCTGTCCTGTCCATAACCAAGCTTGTCTCTTTGGCCTCCTGGATGGCTGTTAGGTCCCCCCAGCTTCTCCCCGCCACCACCCGGCACAGGCCTGGGCCTCTCACCCGTCCATGCCATGCAGGCCCAGTCCACTGCCTTCTGCTCCGGCCCCGCTGATCCCCTCACTTTGTGCACTTGCTTCCCTTTCAGCTTCCTTGTGCTGTTCTTTCTGCCTAGGATGGCTTTCCCCTGCCCACCTGGTCAGCGCTTCATCCTTCCTGGCCGTCTGTGGCCGGACCTGACTTTCCCAGCTCTGCAGATGTGCCCTCTGGGCTCCCAAGCCTCCGTCATCCTGACCCTGTCTGCTGGCTGTGTGTTTCTGCCACTGGGCTCTGGACTTTGTGGTGCCTCAGTCCGCATCGGCTCTCTGGTTGCCCTCTGAGATGAGGTCCGATTCTGCCGCTTCTCTGATAGCAAGCAGAGCCGTCTTCCCAGGGCAGCCTGGGCCCAGCAGACACGCCCTCATTCATTCAGCCAGTGTTTGTTATGTGCGCGTGTGCGGGTGCTGGGCCCTCAGAGATAAGGAAAACATGGCCCCTGCCCTGTGAGAGCCTTTCAGTGGAGGGCAGGATGTGAGCATTTTGACCGAGCAAGGTCAGGCTCCTCTCGGTGTCTGGACTGAACCATCTCCACCCACACCTTTTATCTTAATCCCTTGCTTCTCAGAGTCACGCTCAGCCCGCAGCTCCCGCCTCTGCGAGGATGCATGGGGAGGAGCCGGCCCGTGATGCTCTAGTTTGCTCCTAGGTCTGGTCGGCTACACACTGTGGCCCAGCCGTGCCCTGGAGCCCACCGTAGATTCTTCAGATCCCAAGGGTTGCATCATCCTGCTGAGTCCTGGGTCTTCCTGAGGTCCGGTGCCTCTGCTCTAGGAGATTCTGAAGACCCGGCAGCAGGCATAAGGCCCTCGGTCCAGTGCTGCACAGAACAGGGATGAATAGCCGTCAGCTGTCGGGAGGGAGCCTCACGCTCCACAGGATGGGATGGGATCAGCAGCTCGAGTTCCCATGGTAACCAGCCCATCAATGCCCTCAGTGTCAAGTCGGTGGCACCGTGGAGAGGAAGAAACAGTCTCATTGTCTCCCCCTTGGCCGCTTGGGCACAAACCAGCCGCGCTCCACAGGGCTGGACAGCCATGGGCCACCGTGGGGCACGATCCAGCCAGAAAGGGGCCGTGGGCTTCAGCTTCCTAACCCTTCCTGGGGCCTCATAAATTCCTACCGCTGGCCAGCATCTGTCACTTACAGAGTCCTTGTTGGGTGACTGTCTTCTCAGTGGGAAGAAACGGCCCATCCACCATGGGGGTGGATAAACTGTGTCCAGTGTCTCGGTCGGGTGCTCGAAAGGGACCTTGATGTCCAGACCTCCCCTTTTTGTTTGTGCAATGGTTCTCAGAGATGACCTCCTGTGTTTACTTGACCAGAACCTCGTTGCCCCCTCAAGGCCCCAGCCCAACCCGGGGTCTTTGTCAGACTCCCTGGGGTGGACAGTCTGGGCAGGAGGGGGTGAGGGGGAGGGCAGGCTGGCCTGCTCATCAGATAAGGGCCTGGAGTCCCCTGGCCTGGAGGAGGCGAGGCTGTTCCACTGCTCACCCGCCCTCACCCTGTCCTCCAAGCCAGAAACCAGGGCATTGCTGAGTTTCCCTCCTCCGCTGGTGCCCGTCTGCTGGCTGCAGCTCCTTCTCTCTGCCTCCTGGTCTCGCCTGCAGCCCTTTCCCTGCCTCTGATAGTGCCTGGGTTACTGCCTCACTGCTCTCTAGGCCGTTCCCCACCTCGTGCTGTCGTTTCCCTGCTTTGAAACCCACAGAGGCTCCTCCACAGCAAAGCCTGACAGGCTCAGCCCTTGGGGAGCGAGCCTTCCCCCTGTCCCTGCCTCTCCATCCTCCACCCAGAACCCCTCACAGTTGCCAGATGCTCCAGCTGGTCCAGACCTCTGCTATGCTGGAAATGTTCCATATGCCTTTTCTTTCTTGTGCACCTGCTATTTGGGGGCAGCTTTTTTAACCTGGGTGCCTGTTCCCATGTGGTCCACCTGGAGAACCTGCTCTTCTTTAGGATTAGCTGAAGTGCTGTTTCCTGACTTGTCTGCTGCCCCCCAGGGCTGAGCTCTGGCTCCCAGGCTCCAGGGCCACGGCCTGCGAGGGTGTCTGTCTCCCCACCAGACCGCAGCCTCTTGTGGTCAGCGTCTTTGTTCTTTTTGTTTGCTCATGCCCCGGCCCTGCTCTCAGCTGCCACACCACCTCCCAGAAGCACCTGGTGACTGTGTTTTCCTTAGAAGGGGATCACTTGGCCACTGGGTTCCAGGACCCGCATCACCACTGCTGCCGGCCAGCCCCTGCGCTGTTCTTACTGTTCACCAAGCACTGCTCTGATGATCACCCCAGAGCCCTATTAACCCCGTTACACAGAGGAGCAGACTGAGGCACCGAGCAGCTGAGTAACTCCCTAAGGCTCAGTCCAGGTCAGAGCAAGGCTTTCCACAGGGGCGCCTTCGATTCCAGTGTCCACGTCAGGAAAGGCTGCAGAGAGCAGGTGGCAGCGGGGCTGGCCGGGGAGCTGGAGTCGGGGTCTTGTAACTGGTAAGGCAGAGGGTGCAGTCCAGGCAGAGGGAAGGCTGAGACACAGGGGTGCCCTGGGAAGGTACCTGCACTCTCCCAGCGAGGCAGAGGGCTCGGCTGTACCTTCGGACCCTCCCTGGACCGTCCCTTCTTATCAGGCCTCTGGCCCAGGGCTTCACTTCAAAGGCTTATCTATGCAGCAATGAAGGCAGCCAGAAGCTTTGGAGTCTAAGAGCCTCAGGAGCGGGGAGCTTTCCTTGGACGCCTCACCAGGGGGAGCTTTCCTTGGACGCCTCACCAGCCTACCGGAGCCGGAGGAGAGTAGAAAACTGTCAAGCAGACACCCAGGAAAAAAACCAGAACTGGAGAGAAGGGGCTTCATGACCCAGGGTTGCACAGAGAGTGGCACAGCCTGGAGGTGAAATGGTCATTACTTCATTTTTCTTTGTATAATACAGAAAGAATACACTATATAGAAAGTTTGGAAAATATGGAAAAGAGCAAAGAAAACTTAAAAAATCATTTATAATTCTTCCACCCAAAGATAATCACTGTTAACATTTTGGACCGTGTTTTTTCATTTTTTTTTTTTTTTAAACTGCGTGAGTGTGTGTTTGTGTGCGCGCATATATCTGTATATATATCTGTATATGTGGATGCACACACTCTCACAAATGTCTTAGGCAAATAAGGTTGTACAGTTTTGCAGCTGTACTTCCCAGGTCTATAACGGTTCTGTGGTACAATTTTTTTAAAATATTTACTTATTTATTTAGGCTGCGCCAGGTCTTGGTTGCGGTGCGCGGGATCTTTAGTTGTGGCATGTGAACTCTTAGTCACAGCATGCATGCAGGATCTAGTTCCCTGACCAGGTGATCGAACCCGGGCCCCCTGCATTGGGAGTGCAGAGTCTTACCCACTGGACCACCAGGGAAGTCCCTGTGGTGCAATTTTTAATGACTGCTCAGTGCATCATTTAGTGGCTGGCCCGTAACTTACCTAATCTTTCCCCTGACATTTAGGTCAGTGGATTCTTTGTGAGTCCTCAGGAAGGTGGATATTGCTGCTGGTCTGGAATGCCAGCACCGGGTAAGGAGGTGGATGGGTTCCGTCCCTGCCCGGCTGCCTGCTGCCAGGCCTCACAGCCCTGGTTCCCACACCCGTCACTTTCCCCGTCTCCCCACCCTGATAACCTGTGCTTAGTTCAACTCATAAGGATTGTATGCAGTACTTTTTCCTTATTTTATAAAGTTACACATGTATTATAAATATTCTTCCGTCATAAAGATTCAAACGGTGCAGATGTATAAAGAGGAAAAACCCCAAATCTCCTTCCTCCCCTCATCCCATCCTCAACTTAACCTTCCCCCCAGACGCCACCACTGTCCACACGTTGGTATCTGTGTGTCCTGTTTCACAAACACATTGGCACACTTACATGGAAAGTTTAGGGGGTTATTTTTCATGTAAATGGGATTGTGCCAAACATGTTTTTCTGCACCTAGCTTTTCTTAGCCTAACAATACATCTGGGAAAGCTTTCTACGCAAGTACACAGAGATCTACCTCATTCTTTTGAAACAGTTTAAAGCTATTGTATTGAAGCAACATATTTGGTTTACAGCATTGACTTAATGTTATTTGATTTGCCTCCAGGTTTTTGGGGGTTTTCTGGGGGATATTATAAACAACATTGCAGTGACCATCTTTATTCGTCCTCTCTGTGCACATGTACGAGAATTTCTGTAGGATACATAATAGCAAAAACAAGTAGTAGTTAGAGTGGTGAATAACGATTACAGACACCTACTGGCCCTTATGTGCTTTCCTGGAATTGACTCGTTTAATCTTCTTAGAAACCCTGTGAAGTAAGTACTGTCATTATCCCCATTTTACAGATGAGGAAACCAAGGCACAGAAAGGTTAAGTAACTTGCCCATGGTTGCAGAGCTTGTAAGTGCCAGAGCCACGATTTGAACTGATATGGTCTGGCTCCAGAGACTGGGGAACTGCTGAGGCAAAGCTGTTTTCAGCATGGGGGCGGGGGGGGGGGGGGGCGCGCGTCGGTCCAGGCAGGTGGCTCCGAGTGGCACTGCCCCCAGAAGTGTGTGGTGGCCAGGCCCTCAGCGGTCCTGTGGGGAGGTCATCAGTGCTCGAATTTCTAGTTCTTACAGGTGAAAATGAGCTCTCGTGGTTGTTTTGCCTTTTTCTGATTACTGTTAAATACCTCTTCATAAAGTTATTAATTACTTTAATTCTTCTCTGAATGTCTTACCTTCTTTGCCCATTTTTCAGTTGGGTTATTTCCCTTTTCTCCTGTATTGTGGATATGAATCTCCTGTTTGTAAATAGACTCTCCCGTCTGTCACTTTGCTTTGAACGTTGTTCAGAGGGTGTTTGCTGCTTGTTTTCGGAAGTAAAATCCGCAGTTCCCTTTGTTTGCAGGGCTTTGGGCTGGTCACTTGATGTAACTCAGAGTGAACAAGACAGGGTCCCTACCCACAGCAGAAAAGAACTTAAGTAACCGTTGCAAGAGGAATACTGGAAATAATACAGGGGTGAAGTCCACATGCTTTAGGATGATAGGAGCGCGGGGCTGATTTTCACCTGGGAGGTTCAAGGGTGGCCTTTGAACCAGACCTGGAAGGGTCCATGGGTTGTCATAGGCAAAGGAGAAGCGGGGAGCAGGTGGGCCATGCGTGGGAGCATTAATCTGCGTCCCGTTGGGAAGCAACCCAGCTCAACGGCTCAGGCAGAGGCACATTTACAGCGGGGCTGCTTCTAGACGTGTGAGCGGAGTGACAGAAACCAACCAAGGCTGTTGGCCGGCGCGGAGGGGGAGCTGCTACCCACCTCGGGCTGAGGGGACAAAGGGAGGAAACAGGGTCAGCAGAGCCTGTGAGACCTGGGGTGGTGAGGATGCAGCTTCCTGGTACCTCCCACTGGCTCAGCCCTCAGGGGGTGTGTTGTCAGGAGGGGTGCAGGGCAGGGCGGAGAGGAGAATACCAAGAGAGGGAGCAAAGTCCTGGGTACGATGTCATCAGAGGGCAGAGGAATTCACTTGCTGCTGCTTTTATTCAGCAGGCATTTATCGGGTGCTGGCATGAAGCCTGGCACCATGCAAAGGACTGAGCGGGTAGAGGTGTATCCGGCTGGCGTTGCCCCTGGGGACAGGGCCTCGGCGCCACCATTAACTCTCCGAGTGTCCTCTTGGCGGGTACGGCAGAGGTATGTGGTTGCAGCCCTGCTAGACCCCACGTACCTGGATCTATGCCTCCTTGTTCCAGTCGGGGTTTATTTAGGTATGTCTGGCTGAAGACAGATTTTAACACGGAAAAATAAGTCCATTTGTGGCCACTAGGCACTCGGTCTAACACACGTCTTGATCTTCTGCTGTTTTCATAAACGTAAACAAACAAAAATATCCCTATTTGGGTTCCTCATGATAAAGCCCAATTTCTGTGAAAAGAAAAGAAACCTTATTTCTGTTCTGCTATCAAAGTAGCCGTTCATGGACTTCCTTGGCGGTGCAGTGGTTAAGAATCCACCTGCCTATGCAGGGGACACGGGTTTGAGCCCTGGTCCGGGAAGATCCCACATGCCGCGGAGCAACTAAGCCCCTGTGCACAACTACTGAGCCCACGTGCCACAACGACTGAAGCCCGGGCACTTAGAGCCTGTGCTCTTCAACAAGAGAAGTCACTGCAGTGAGAAGCCTGTGTGCCGCAATGAAGAGTAGCCCCCGCGCGCCACAACTAGAGAAAGCCTGCTCGCAGCAACGAAGACCCAATGCAGCCATAAATAAATAGATAGTTAGATAGTAGTCGTTCATGCCTGAGATCTTAGGCACGTCTCAATTTCTCTTTTGCAGGAATATGAAATTATTAGCTGCAGACAAGCAGCGGGATTTGTTTCAGTAGCTTAAACAAATTTATATACCACAACTTTGTCAATTCCATGCCCTCACACCCCTCCATTCAAGTTCAAGATGCAAAAACCCATTTGTGGGAAAGGAAGCTTTCTGTTCCCAGAGTTTCGTGTCCTTGTATAAAATGAACTTTCTGGTACTTTCTAGGTCTTTTTTTTTTCTGGTTTGCTTTCTCAAGGAACATGTTTTTCTACCTTCCTGTGATATATGGCCACAGCAGGAACATCCTAAAACCAAATTGTTACTTCTCACACCGAGTAGCCTTGAGATCCAAACAAACTCCAGAGGTAGAGGTGGGTTCGCGAAGTCAGGAAGACCATCTCTGAGGCTCGTGGCCAGGGGCCAGGACTGACCACCCCACGTAATGACGAGCTGTGTCATCCTTACTCCAACTGAGGAAGTGCACTTCCAAATCCTAACCAGGAGCATCTTTCCACTTTCCAACTTGACTTTTACTTGCAAAGAGCCCTGGATGCGTTTCTGTTTTCTTCTTGTGTCAGAAGTTCGATTGCTACATAGAACCATTAGAAAAGCCTCTCTGCAAGCCAGTTGGTTTGTCTCACTAAAAGTTGGTCTTACTTTCCAGCAGTTGGTTCCTTTCCTGAAGTTTGTCACTTGCGGTGCATTGAGCTGTGCCAACGGCAGTGCCAGCCTGGCCTTGTCTGGGGCCAGGCAGCCGCTCAGCCTCCTCCCCGGGGTCTCCCCAGCACACTCACCTCCTCGGGGGAGTCTTGAAATGACTTGGCGCCTCCACTGAGACCCCTTTTCTCCCGGCAAAGCCAAGGAAACTTGTTTGCGTGCTTGCCACTGCTTTGCTCCCCTTGGTGTTTGTGTTTCGTATGAATCGTGTGGTCAGGCTGCCTGGATTAGACTCCAAGTCTCCAGGCAGGGCTGTGTTCCTGCACGCACCCTGGGCACGGAAGAGATGCTCAAAGATTGTTATAGACAATGGATGCAGCCAGGAGGGAAGAGCCATCTTGCCGGAACTGTCCAGTTTGTTCTAAATGACCTCCTTTGTCCTGAGGTCTTTTGGGGGAGTTTTGTTAGCATTGAGCCCAGTTTGATTTCTGCATCAGCCTTTCATAGCAGAAGATGACATGTTGGCCGCTGTGACTAGCCTTCCTGTGGCCAGCAGGAGCGGGTGCCATGGTTTCCACAGCAGGTCGTGGTGCTTTGCTGAGAGAAGCAGACGGACACGTGTTTCCATCCGTCAGAGCAAGACACCAGCCTGCCTGTCCCCCTGCTGGTTTCTCAGCAATCTGGGGGCAAACTCTGACTTTTTTCCCCCAGAGGCTTATGGAGTTTCCTGGGTTGTTGAGCTTGTTTATCAGAATTCCTTCAGTTTCTGAGGTCCACCAACAGGAGAATGGATAAACCAATGTGATGTATTCCTTCGATGGGCATCTTTATTCAGCAATAAAGAGGAATAGACAACTGCTTTGTGACAGCGTGGATGAATCTCAGGCTTTGTACAGAGTGAAAGAAGCCTCACACAAGAGAGCCATCTGACTCCATTTCTAGAACAGGCAAAACCAATCTGTGGTGGAATAAAAACTAATCTATGGGGTGGGGATTGACTGGGAAGGTAAGGTGCATAGGGAGACTTTCTGGGGGTGATGGCTATGTTCTCTATCTTGATAGGGGCTTGGGGCTATACAGGTACCCACGGTTATGAAAACTTAACAGATGTATAACTAACAATTACTCATTTCCCCATGTGTAAATTTTACTTCAAAAGAAAAAATCTGTAAGCAAGTATTGAACTCCCCATTATGATGTATATATTGAAGTATTTAGGGGACGTGTACCGATACTGCAGTCTACTTTGGAATGCACTGGAAATAAGATGGATTGACAGATGGATAGAGGCATGGATAGATGGAGAGGAATGTGGTAGAGTCACTGTAGCGATTGTCAATGGTGGAGTCAGGGCAGTGGGTATTTGGGTGTTGGCTGTACAGTTCTTTCAACTTTGCTGTTTGTTGAAAATTTTCACAATAAAATGTTGGGAGAAAAAGATCTTTAGGGTTGTGGTGGGGATAGGACAGGTTTGGAAGACATCCCCTGCCGTCCTTGGAGATATATCATGAATCTGTGTGTAGAGATAAGGATGAGAAGCCTAGGGATTTCCTTGGGCCAGTGAGGTCATCAGAGAAAGCCCCATGGAATCTGGGTTTGGGGAACGTTTGCTTTGGTAAGGTGTGTTCTGGTCACGCCCACATCTGGAAGGATTACTGTGGCTCCCTGAGCCCTTAACTTGCTTGTTTCCCAGGAGCAGAGCTTCAGCCTGGGGAGAAGCACCCAGTCCACATAAAGGCGCAGAGTCCTGCTGTTGAAGGACCTTCCTGCAGGTAGATAAGCCTGCAACAGACGCCCCTGGCACGGTGGTGGTGGTCTGGGCTGCTGGGCTGCTACTCACCTCCTTGGGCCTGTTCTGCAGTGCTTTTCTAGTTCCAGGATTTGAATTATTGACTTTGTACAGAACTTTCAGCCTCTCGAGTCATTGGATTGGAGAGCTGGACTAGCAGCCGTCCTGCGCGGAGTCCTAACGGAGGGCTGTCCTAAGCTGGGATCCTGCCCCTGCCTTGCTCCAGGCTGCCCCAGGCCAGACGCACCAGAGATACTGCCCTCAGGCTCCTCGTCAGAGAATCTCTGCCTGAGAGAGGAAGCTCCCCGTCTGCTGGTAAATTTAGGGCATGTGTGAGAAGGCGGGGTAGGGAGAGTGGAGAAGAATGAAAGCATTATTCTAGGAAGCTTCTTTTATTTATAGATTCTCCTAATTGTATTAAAATGAATGCCGGAGGGTTGTAAAACTTGGAGCACGTAACATAATAGCCATGAAAGGATGTTAAGTGAAAATAGAGAACGATGATAAAGTAAGAAGAGTCTTAGTACTGAGAGGAAGATGTGACATTTTTCGGAAGTAAAATCGTCTTAGAGCACACTGTACAGGGAAAGTGAATTAAAATAAGGACTTGGGGGCTTCCCACTTGGTGCAGTGCTTAGGAATCCGCCTGCTAATGCAGGGGACACGGGTTCGAGCCCTGGTCCGGGAAGATCCCACATGCTGCGGAGCAACTAAGCCCATGCGCCACAACTACTGAGCCTGCGCTCTAGAGCCCGCGAGCCACAACTACTGAAGCCCGCGCACCTAGAGCCCGTGCTCCAAAACAAAGAGAAGCCACCACGATGAGAAGCCCGCGCACCACAACTAGAGAAAGCCCACGCGCAGCAACGAAGACCCAATGCAGCCAAAAATAAAATAAATAAATTTATTTTTAAAAAAAAGATAAGAAAATAAGGACTTGGTTAGGATAGAACTTGGAAGGAAACAGAAAATATTTCATAATGAAAAAGAGACAGTGTTAACTGACATTACACTAATTACATTATAGCGACAAATAAAATGTCATCGTTCTAAAAGGAAATAAAACTAATTATATACTTAATGCGTTTTAAGAGGAGTTGGCAAAATAAGATGTGTTAAATATGAGAAATATGTAAACAGCCATAAGTTGCCCGCTTTGTTCTGGCAGCCGGGACAGTGCCTTATCTCCCACATGTAAAACAAGGGATCTTTGATTCCTGACATAACATATTAATGGGACAAAAAACTAAGTAGCCCCTTATATTAGAAAAGCTGGAATCAAACAAATGCTTTTAAATGGATGAATTGATGAATGAATGAAGAGTTTAAAAATACACACTCAAAAGGGAAAACAACAGAACTACCTTCTAAGATAAAAATCTAATGAATGAAGGCATGAAAGAAGGTGCTTCTCTTTACCGCCAGTAACTTAACCTCTTTGTGCTTTTTCTACTGGAGAACGGAAGTTATTGGTGCCCCTGACAGGTGCTTGGAAAAAGCCAGGCCCAAAGTGGACACTTACGCATGTTAATACTAATAATATTATCATCACGGTGATGACTGTTAATACCAAAAGAGGGGAATGACATGTCCTTTCAATGTCAGGCATTGGAGTCAGACTAGGAAGGCACCGTCTGTTTTTAAAGTTGGACTTCAAAGCTAGCAAAAGGTGTCATGGAGAAGATTTCAGACATACTGCTTCTTTTACCTTTCATCTTTTCTTTGGGAAAAGACGAGCTGATGTGAAAAGTTTAGGGTGGGAAAGATAGAAGTTAAGCCAGACCAAGAAAGAGCCAGTGAGCCATGGTTTGGGAAGCCAGGACACCCCAGCCGCAGAGCCTGCCCACCGGCTCCCAGGGAGGCACCTGGCCAGTGGCCGCTCCAGCCAGCCCCACATGGGATGCGCCCTCCTCAGCCGTCCCCCTGCCTGGCAAGCTCAGCCAGACTCATGTCCACCACCACGGATGCAAAAGAGGACACTCCTGCTTGGAATTAACTGGTTAATGATCCTCTCTGGAGGATGAAAGAAAATTTTAGATTAAGTAAAACTTATTATCAGTTAGCCTGTGTGGGCACCTGGGAGCCAACGCAGAAGCTCAGGAAGGAATAGTTTGTTACCTGGACCCGGCAACCTGGGGCCTGGAGCAGCTCTGTACAACGTGCGTTTGCCTGTTGATTACAACCGACAGGTCTACTTTTACTCCTGACGGAGAAGAGTGTGCCTGGGGATGCTGGATTTTATCCTTTTCCCAAACTGTTTTTAGTCTTGACATCACTCAGGAGGGATTGCACAGAGCACTGACTCTCCTAATTCAATGAGCAAGAGTCGTAATCGGACTTCAGGCACAGGAGGGCAAGAGGTGGTTGTTTTCTCTTCTGCTGCTCTTCTTGTAAGAGCCAAATCTCCCCACAATGGGTGTTTTTCATTTTATCAGGCAATTTTGATCTGGTAGCTCTTGCAGTCAGAGCCAGTGGCCAAAACACAGACTGTAGGATCAGAAGAGCCGGGTTCTAATCCCAGCACTTTGTCTGCAAATTGGTCAGCAGTTGACGAGCCAGTTGACATCTCTGGGTGTCAAGTCATGCATTGATCTATAACGTATGATTGTAATAATCACTTTCTAAATAGCGTTCTCATCTGGCTGTTGTGAGTGTCACGGTGTGGACCTCAACATCTGCATGACTGAAAAGGGATGGTGGTTATTAGTGCAGCTGTGAGTGAGCCCACTGGACCAACAGATGCTCTGTGCAGGCCTCCCGCGTGGACACTGTGACCACCAGCCCAGGGCCCACTCCCATTTACCAGCGCCTGCTGTAGCTTCTCCCCCACATCTTGCCTGGGTTGGTTCCATATTGATTTTGAAGGAGCTGTGGAATGCCGGGTGTTTGAGGCATCCTGGGGTCACAGTCCATCTTGGGGTGTGACAGCTGAAATATGAAATGATCAGATAGCTACAATTTAATTTAAGCGGTAATCTAAAAGCTCCCCTGCTGAGAGTGGAGAGTGTTCATTCTGCTGAGGGATAAGACAACGTGCCACCAATTTCAGAGCATCGTGGGACAGTAGCTCGGGATGCATTCAGCTGCTAAACAAGAAGGTGGTGCCTGAAACAAAGGCTCACACAGCACGTCCGGAGATGGGCCCTCCAGGGTTGGCGCGGGACCTATCTGTGTCTCCCTCCCCTTCAGGGCTTACGTCCAAGTTCCAGGCAGGAGACAGGGCTGGGGGCAAAAGGTGGAAGGGTGAAGTCTTTCCCTTTTTATTCAGGAAAGGTCACCTTCCCCAGGGACTTGTGCTGACAGCTCATGGGATAGAACTATGTCCCTGGCTGGCTATGCTGGCTACAAGGGAGTCTGAGAAATCAGGATTTTAGATTCTACAACCTCTACAGAAGAGGCGGGTAGAAGAGAAAGTGTTGGAAATTGAGGTAGTGTCTGCCAGCCATGCATCACAATGGCTGTAGTACGCTTCTAGTGTCTTATGGAGGATCAGGAAGGAGGGGGTCTTGTGTTGTAACAAGAGAGAAACCGCTTCTTAAAGTTGCTCAGGGTAAGCAGCAGTTCAGGGAAGGGCAGGCTCTGACTTAGCTGCTATGGGAACACAGAGAGCACCAAGGAGGCAAGCTGGTCTCAGGACTTGCTCTCCAGCCAGGGAGACACCTGCACCAATAACCAACCAGTAGAATGTGGTAAGTTGGCTGGGAGGAGTGGAAGTGATACTGGAGGACTGGGCAGTGGGGGATCACTTGTACGTTCCAAAGGAAAATACTGAGGAAGACGATGATGATGATGATGATGATAAGGGTAATGATGGTGAGGATGACGATGGTGATAAGGATGAGGACAGTGACAATGACAAGGATGGTAAACGCTTATTGGGCCAGAAACCGCTCTACATGCTTGATCTCATTTACTCCTTACAGCCACCTCCTTACCACTGTTAAAAGATAAACCAAGGCATATTGAAAATTTTAAGAATTTATTTGAGCAAAAATCGATTTGAATCAGGCAGTGCCAACAGGAAGTGGTTATTAACGCTGTACAGACAGGAGCAAGACTTTTATAGGGGAGACACAGAAGCAGAGCAAGGAAGCGATTTGATAGGCTGTAGCTGCAGCAGTTGCCTTATTTGGGAAAGCCTAGTTAGCTGTTCCTGATTGGCTGTCCTTAGGTTGTGATTTCTTAACCTTGAGGCATTTACAAGCTTGGGTTTGGCTGCTTGTAAATGCAGGCTGCTAAGGCCTTAGAGCCACCTCAGCCTAATGGCCTCCTCGTGTGATTAATTTAACCCCACCCTGCCCCCACCTCTCCAGCCCCACAGGGTAACCGCTGTCCAAACAGTGCATGTAGCACAGGTGAAGAAGACATGCTTAGACAGTACCTTGCTTCGTTTCGCTTTTGAGCTCTCTAAAAATGATATACTGTGTGGTGTTCTGGGACCTCCCCCTCGGCCCCTTTACATGTTTCTAAGGCTCAGCCACATTGTAGCCACAGCCCCAGCTTAGCTGTGGTTCATTTATTTTCACTGCTATACAGTATTCATTGGCCAACAAATCATGATGTATCTGTCCTTCTCCTGGCAATGCATGTTTGTGATTTTTACTAAGAACATTGTTGCTAAGAACAGCCTTGTGTGTGACCTGTGGTGACCTGTGGTGCGCATATGCCAGAGTTTTTCTTGGGCACATGCCTAGAATTGGGATGACGGGGTTTATGTGTACTGGATACCAGTGCTTTATCAGTTACAAGTGAGGGAAATAGTATTTCCCAGTTTGTGAATTTTTTAAAAACTTGTGTACGTGTCTTCTGATTAAACAGGAGAATTAACTTTTACGTAATTGTATGTATCAATCTTTCCTCTTTTTTTATAGCCGTTTTATTAAGATGTAATTCATGTGCCGTGTGATTTACCTATTTAAAATATACAATTCAGTGTTTTTAGTGTATTCACAGGGTGTGCTACCATCAGTGCAGTCAGGTCTAGAGCATTTCATCACCCCAGGAAGAAACCCCACACCCACTGGCTGCTGCTCCTCGTCCCGTCCCCACTCCCCCAGCCCTAAGCCATAACTCATCTGCTTTCTGTCTATAGCTTTGCCTGCTCTGGACATTTCATAGAATGGAATCATACAGTAAGTGGTCTTCTTTGTGTCTGGCTTCTTTCCCTTCGCGTGTTTTCAAGATGATTTTGTAATATGTACCAGTACTTTATTCTTTTTATTTCCAAATATTCCACTGTATGGATATACCAATATATGGATATTTTATTTGTCTATCAATTGATGGACATTGAGGTTGCTTCTACTTTTTTGGCTCTTATGAGTACTGCTGCTGTGAGCATTTGCATGGAAGTTTTTGCGTGAGTGTGTGCTTTCACTCCTTTAGGATAATATTGAGGAGTGGAGCTGCTGGGTCACTTGGTAACCCTATGTTTGACCTATTGAGAAACCACCAGATTGCTTTCTAAAGCGGCTCCACCATTTTACAGTCTCTCCGGCAGTGTATGAGTCTTCCAGTTCCTCCACATCGTCATCAACACTCGTTATTATCTGTCTTTTGTACCCATCCTAGTGCTGTTCTGGTTTTGGTTTGTGTTTCCCTGATGGCTGATGATGTTGAGCATCTTTTCATGTGTTTCTTGGCCTTTTGCATGTCTTCTGTAGAGAAATGTCTGTTCCAATCTTTTGCCCATGTATTGTTTTGTCTTTTATTATTACATATTTTAGATGCAGGTCCATACCAGATAGGTGATTTCCAAATACTTTCTCCCATTTTGTGGGTTATCTGTGCACTTTCTTGGTGGTGCCCTTTGCAGCACAAAAGTTTTTTTTTTTTTCATCCATTCTTTCTCTGGCTTTTAGTTGGTATGTTTAGGCCATTCACATTTAAAGTGATTGCTGATATCAGTGGCTTAATATCTACCATGTTTCTAATTGTTTTCTGTTATATTTGTTCTCCTTCCTGCTTTTTCTACATTCTCTGATTATGATGGAGCCTCTTAGATAATTCTGTTTTATCTCCTCACTTAGCTTATCAATTATAGTTCTTTAAAAAATTTTTAAGAGATTTCCTTGGAGTTCACAGTATGCACCGTTAACTAATTTAAGTCCACCTTCAGATGGACTTCATGGGTAGCGCAGGTGCCTTGTAACAGAGTATTCCCAATTTTCCCACCCCCTGCCCCTGGTGATGCCAGTCTCTTCCTCTGTGGATAGCGCTTCCTCTGCTCTCGTTGAAGAAACCCTTCCTTACCTGAGGTCAGAAGGCTCGCCCAGGGTATCACTCAGCATCGCAGAAGGAGCAGACAGCACCACGGCCCTTTCTTTATAATAGCCCCAGCCCCCCACCCCAGAGCCAAAGTGGGGCCATGGCCATTCCCTGGCGTGCCTGCCAGGCTCTGTGTTCTGGAGCTGGGAAATGACCCAGCAGGGGCCCTCGGGGGCACTGGACACAGCGTCAGGCAGACCTGGTCCATGAACAAAATAAAACAATACAAGGAGCGTTTACATCAGTCAGAGGCCGGACCCGTGGGCCACGGTGGCATTTCAGGGATGTGGGATCAGTGCAAGTTCAGAGCTCAAGTCTCATAGCTGCCAGGAGGTCTGGATGCCCCTCCCGCAGTGCACCGCCACCGGGAGGGGGCTGCAGGAGCCTGGGGAGGTGTGAGGAAGGGCTCTCCCCTAAAGGCACCCAGTCTTTCTGTGCTTGTTGCGGAGCTCTGGGTCTGGGCACTGAGATACTGGGGATCCCCACTGTAGGGCTCTGCAGCAGCGGAGTAGGCTTCGGCTTCTCTGTGGCAAGAGGCTGCCCCTCTTTTCCTGGGTCTCACTCCATCTCTTTGCTCGGGGTCATCATCGCACCTACCTCCTGGCCTCCATCGGCTGTGCCCACCACTGGCGTCTGCCTCTCAGAATCCCGTGGTTCCCACTGAGAGGCGCTGGAGCAACCCTTGGTCACCTGCCTGACAGAGAGGACGGCCACCTGGAACCCTTGAAGGGTGCTGCCCTGCCTCCCCCAGGCACCTTCTGAACTCCTTGGTGAGGGGTGGCTGAGCAGGTTTCAGAGAACAGATCCCTCCAACATTCCTGTTTCCTGGGGTACCCACTGACCACCCACAGCAGCATGTTGGACCCTGCAAGAGATACAGTTGCTTGGACCCCACTACGGCCCTGCTCGATGAAAACCTCTGTGGGTAGGCCCAGCCGTCGGGTGTGACGAGCCCCTGGGGACCCAGCGCCCTCGAGTCTGGAGAGCCACTGCCTCACGGGCATCGGTAGTTCCAGCATCCTGACCTCACCAGCCATCAGATTTGGTTCACTCTCTATGTTGATCGGCCAATCTTAACCAACTGTAAACACACCCTGCGAATCTGAGTTACACATTACACACCCCGTTTGTGGGGAAAGCACCCGTATCTGCGAGTCTGGCTCTGTCTGGACCATTTACATCCCATCTGCCTGCTCTCGCGTGGTCCAGGCTCCTGCTGGTACATACTGGCTCTCTCCTCCCAGGGTAGCTCCTGGATCCCTAGGACGCAACTCATTTTGCGGGTGTAGGTGGCGAGGGGTGTGGACTGGGTCCTGAGGAGAGAGACCCCCCCGCCTGCTGTGAGGCAGTAGCTTTTCTTGCAGAGGTGAGCCTTTCCCCTCACAGTTGGTGGGAGGGTTGTTTCTGTAGATCGGGCAGGTCAGTTCTCTGTTGCAGCCAGTGTCTGCCTGGCTCTGATGGGCCCTCTTCTTCCCACCTTTCCCAACTGTTACTTACCTAGGAGTGTTGTGCGTTTCAATTTTTTTTTTTTTTTTTTTTTTTTTTGACTCTGGAACCTTAAAATCACACTCTGGGGCTGCCATGGGGGGGGGGGGCCTTCTGGTTCTCCACATGTGTTCTTAGTTACTGATTCTTAGCTTTTAATTTCTCTTTTCCCCCATGTGTGCTCTCTAGGATCATAAGCGGAATCGACCCAATTTTACAAGCTTTGCAATCACATTTGCCACGGCCCCTGTTCTCCCAAGGCCCCACCTCCTCCTGCACTTCATCCCAGTATTATTATGTGTAATCACGGATGCTCTGGATTTGCGTGTAATCCAGTGCTGTGGATTACCCTTAGTCACACATGCACACACACGTCCCCAGCAAGGTGGTTATCTCAGTGCTCCGGAAATGTATGCACAACCCAACCCCAGTATCCCATTTTGAGGGTCTGTTTTAGGATCACTTCCAGTAACAATTACTTTATCAGTCAGGGTCTCAGCAGGAAAGATTAGGCTACTGTGAGGAGGGTAAATAGATAGACTCACCTTTTCCAAAGATGTGGGTGGACTGTTAACAGCAGAGTTGCCTTTATCCCATGGCCCTGAAGGAATAGGGAGGGAAAAGTGGTGGAGCCTGGGAGGAGAGATGTCTTCGACCAGGTGCCTTGAGAAGAGCAGTGACTTTGAGGGAGACACGGCAGCCTGAAGAGACCCCACAGGGAGCGTCAGGGGAGTAAATAGGACAACTTCACTCTCTCCGTCCTCCCTCTGCTACCTTCCCAAGGTTTTCCAGGGCCAAACCCATCCTCAGCCAGAGAGCTCGCTGATGCAGTCCTTGTTACTGGGGCTGAGAGCCGGGGGTGGGGGGGGGTGGGGGGAGGAAAGTATTCAGTAGATTTAGGGAGTTAATTAGAAGCTATCTGGCCCATTCCCGTAAGTTCTAAAAGCTTTAGTTAGACTTCTCACACTTAAGTACTTAATCTGACTCCAGTTTGTTTTTGTATTTGATGTGAAGAAGGGATTTAACTCCCCCCTACCCCATGAATTTCCCAGCATCATCATTTGATAAGTCCCTCATTTTAATTGATGTTTCCTGATAAATCAAGTTCTGTATTTGCATGAGTTTTTCTCTTTTCTGTTCTGTGAGTTTATCTGTCCTTGACCCAGTGCATCACAAACTTTCATACTGTAGCCTTATAATAAGGCTTGATGTTTTGTAGGACAGGTCTTATTCTTTTTCAGGAATAACTAGGCTATTCTTGGCCCTTTGTTCTAACATGTTAACTTTGAATCAATTTGACAAGTTTCACAAAACAAACAAACAAAAACCCTGTTTGAAATTTGACTGAAATTTTATTTAATACATAAATCTGTTTGATGTATTTGTTATATCTTTATGATATGGGGTCTTCATGTCCATGAACATGGTATGTCTATTTATTTACGTCTCCCTTAATTTCTATTAGCAAAGTTTTATAACTCTCTCTATATAGGACTTACACATCTTTTGTTAAGTATATAGGTACCTTAAGTTTTCTGACATTCGTTGCTAGTATGTAGAAATGCAATTTATTTTTAAAAAATACTGTTCTTATATCCAGCCACCTTGCTACAAACTCCCTTATTCTTTCTAATAATTTGTCTATAAATTTGTTATGGTTTCCTAAGTAGATAGTCATATCACCAGTGAATGATGGTAGTTTTGTTTCTTCCTGATCAATATTTAAGCTATTTACTTATTGTTGGTGATGTTGGACCTTCAGTATAATGATAAATAAAACATTGGTTATTTGGACATTCTTACCTTGCTCTTGATTTTAAAGGGAATACTTTCAATATTTCCTTGTTAAGATTGATATTTGCTATTTGTTTTTATAGATAACTTTTTAACAGGTTAAGAAAGTTCCCTTTTCTTTCTAACTTGCTAAGAGCTTTTTATCATGGGTTTTGCATTTTAGCAAAAGTTTTCCTGCATCTCCTTTAATCTATTCATGTAATGAATCACATTTATTGATTTTCTAATGTTAAAATACCCTTGCATTTCTGGGATAAACGAAACTTGGTCCTGGTGGACTACCCGTAAAACTTACAGTCCTGTTTGTGTGATAGAAAAGATGTTTAACTACTGCTTCAGTTTCTTTAATGGAAAGCCTGATGTCTTGTATTTCTTTCTTTGTTAGTTTTTATAATTTTCCAGGGACTTGTTCATGTTGTCTAAGTTTTCAGATTTGTTAGCTTACCATCATTGATAGTGTATCCTTATTATTTTTAAATTCTCTGCTTTATCTGTGGTTATATCTCTCCTTTCGTTCTCTTCTTCCTAGGTTTTGGCCTTGTTTATTCTCTTTATTATAAATTTATTTTCAATTTTTGCAGAATTCTCCTAAATTTATCTCCTTTCTTCACTGGTTTATTTATTTTTAAAAATTTTTAGTAAGACACTTAATCTCTTGAATTTTCAGTGTGTTCACTTCTAATTGGAGCATCTAAGGTTATACATTTCCCTTCCACTGTCATGTTCACTGATGCTCCTAAGTTGTTGTATGTAGTATTCATTCACTCATTCCATTCTACGTATTTTAAAATTCCCATTATGGTGTTTTCTTTGACCTATGAGTCACATAAACATGTTTGTTAATTTCCAAGTGTGTGGGATTTTTGAATCCCTCTTTACATTACTGACGTCCAGCTGAATTACACCGCCGTCAGAGACTGTGTTGTCTGGGAGATCAGTTGTTTGATGCTATAGCAGACTTGCTTTTAGCCCTGGTCGTGGGTCAGTTTTTGAAAATGTCCTGTGTGTCTGGAAAAGAGTGCTGTCCTCTGTGGTTGGGTGCAGAGCTCTGAGCCCTCTTGAACACGCCTCTGGATAGAGCTGCTCAGACCCTCTGCATCTCCGTTGACTTTTTGTCCACGCGCCTCTCTGCTCTCCGGGGATATCTCTGTGCCTTGCGGCTTCTGGAGTTGGGGCTCATTAAGGAGAAACAGGTTTGGGCTGACCGTGGAGGATGAGGAGGATTCTGTCCGATGTGGGGGGGCAGCTGGACGAGAGCAGCATGAATACTGGTGGGAGGAGGGCCAGAGAGAAGGGGCAGTTTGGGGCAAGGACCAGAGGCCCTGGGAAAGGCCTATTTTAAGAAGAGAGGCAGGAGAGAGTTGTTGGAGGGCTAAAAGAAGGGGACCCACAGGAGGGAGAAAGCCGAGGGGCTTTGAGCTGAGTGGGCCTGTGCTGTGGTGGAGGGTGTCCTCTGGTCACTGAGAAGCCCGGCAGTGCTGAGGGTCTAATGTCATGACAGCTTGACCGGGCGGGAAGGATGCCCTTAGCTGTGCCGGGGACTGGAAAAGCAGGATGGCTGAAGGTGGGAGGGACAGGCAGTGTATGGTTCTAAGGACAACGTGGTTGAAACAGTGGCCCCAAAGGACCGGGCTGGGGTAGATGGATGGGGCAGGATGGACCAGTGATCGGGGCATCCAGGTCATGATGGACGGGAGGGGAGAGTCGTGGCGAGGGAGGGGTTTGGGTGTGGGGGCCTGGCTGGGAACGTGCTCACGGTTGCTGGAATGGGGGGGGTGGTCTGGGAGAGAATTAGGGGAGTGTTGAGGCCAGGGTGTCAGGAGCGTTGTTTACCAGGATGTCAAAGTCATGTGTCAGTGGCAAAATGGTGATGAGAGGAGGGTGAGCCCATTGACAGTGGCATGAGGAGTGTAGCCAGGAACACGTGGTGGTGGGTGGTATGGACTCAGGGAAAGGAAACTCGGGTCGGCCTGCAGGCGATCTTTCCTGGGAGGGGCCTACGGTCACGTTTCTGAGAGTGAGGAAAGCCGTGAATAATCAGGTCAGACACCAGGACTGAGAAAACCAGGACACACACGGTATACTGGGGGGTCCCAGGCAACTGGAGGCTTTCAGCTAAGATGAGGCTGTGTACGGAAATACCAGACCGGTAGAGGGATGTTTGTTTGAGGCTTTTTTTTAATAAGTTTATTTTGTTTTATAAATTTATTTATTTATTTGTTTTTGGCGGTGTTGGGTCTTCATTGCTGCGCGCCAGCTTTCTCTAGTTGCGGCGAGCAGGGGCTACTCTTTGTTGCGGTGCGCCGGCTTCTCATTGTGGTGGCTTCTCTTGTTGCGGAGCCCGGGCTCTAGGCATGCGGGCTTCAGTAGTTGTGGCTCACAGGTTTAGTTGCTCTGCAGCATGTGGGATCTTCCCTGACCAGGGCTCGAACCCCTGTCCCCTGCATTGGCAGGCGGATTCTTAACCACTGCGCCCCTAGGGAAGTCCCTGAGGCTTTTTAAAAAAGTGGTCAACTGTGGTAAAATATGTGTAACATAAAATGTACTATTTTCACCATTTTTCAGTGGACATTTTAGTGGCATTGGGTACATCGACACTGCGGTACAGCCGTCACTACTGTCCGTCTCCAGAGCTCCTTGTCTTGCAAAACTGAAAATTTCTATCTAGTAAACACTAACTTCCCACTCCCCTCCCCCTTCACCCCTGGCAACCATCATTTTACTTTCTGTCTCTATGAATTTGGTGACTCCCAAGTGCTTCGTAGGAGTGGAATCTTACAATATTTATCTTTTTGTGACTGGCTTATTTCACGCAGCATGATGTCCTCAAGATTCAGCTGTATTGTAGCAGGTCTCAGGATTTCCTTCCTTTTCAAGGTTGAGTAATATTCCGTTGTGTGGATAGAGCACATTTTGGTTATCCATTCGTCTCTCAGTGAGCACCTTTGGCTCCTGTGACTAGTGCTTCTATGAACACTGGCTTACAAAGATCTCTTTGAGATCCTCTGTTTCTAATTCTTTTGGGGCATATACTCAGAAGTGGAGTTGCCAGATCATATGGTAATTTTATATTTACCTTTTAGAGGAACCACAATGCTGTACCATTGTACATTCTCACCAGCAGTATACAAGGGTTCAAATTCCTGCACATCCTTGACAACACTTGTTATTTTCTGCTATTTGGGGTTTTTTTTTTTTTACAGTAGCCATCCTATCTGGTGTGAAATAGTATTCCATTATGCTTTTGGTTTGCATTTCCCTAATGATTAGTGATGCTGAGCATCTTTTTATGTGCTTATTGGCCATTTGAATATCTTCTTTGGGGAAATGTCTGTTCAAGTCCTTTGCTCATTTTTAATCTGGGTTTTGTTATTGTTGAGTTGTAGGAGTTCTTTATACATTCCGGATATTAGCCCCTTTTCAGATATATGACTTGCAAATATTTTTTCCTATTCCATTTTTTGTTTTATTTTTAAAATTAAAAAAAATTTTTTTTTTGATTGCACCACAAGGCTTGTGGGATCTTAGTTCCCCGACCAGGGATTGAACCTGGGCCCTCGGCAATGGGAGCACAGAGTGCTAACCACTGGACTGCCAGGGAATTCCCCTATTTTTTAAAAATAATAGGGATTCCCAAGGTTCAGTGATAGGAGTTAGGAGCAGGGCTGGGTGAGGACATTCAGGGGGTAGGGGGTGGGGAGAGGGGACCTGGAGGAGGCTTGGGGGTGTAGAGTGCGTGAGCAGTTGGTGTCTGAAGCTGGGGCGATTCACCCACGTGGGTGCCCAGAATGAGGGAAGTTGGGCTGTCACATTACATGGCAGTGGATACGGCTGGCGGTGGATTAGGGGGTCCACACGCGCGGCTTCCCCTGGCACGCAGGTGTGATTCACAAGCCCTTCCAAACTCTGGGATCTCCAGGTGCCCGGAGCAAGGTGGTGAAGGCTTCTTTGACTTGGGGGCAGAATAGCCTGTCAAAACAAGTTGCGTTTTAGTTTCTTTTTCTGATCTTTTCTTCTTTCCCAAAGCCTCTCTCCCTTGGCTGAGAAAAGGCACACGTGCAGCCATTCTGGTTGATGAGGCCTGCAGAACCACAGCAGAACTGCTGGCGGTAAATAACCAGGCGCAGAAAAGAATTCTCGAGGAAAGTTCCATGGCAGGTAGGGGTCATCAAATGAAAATGGAAGGCAATTTGTTTCTCTCGAGGTGAGGCGCATGTGGAGGAGTGATGTAGAAGCTGACAGAGAGCTACCAAAAGCTGCTAAACGTAGCTTGGATTTGGGGAAGAAAGAGGTTTGAGAGGTGATGTGTTGAGTAATTAGACCATCGCTGAGAATCTGAGTCACCATTTGACAACATTCACGTCTGTCGTTGTCACTGGGGAGAAACATCACAGAGCAGAGGTCTTTGAAAGGAGCTGATCTACAGAGAACTCCCTCCAGGCTGCTGGGTCTGTTCCTCTCGGGGAGACCCCTGAGAGGGGTATGTGCTGTGAGATGCAGAGCAGGGCGGGGGGCCCTAGAGGTGGGAGATGGTCCCCAGAGGGGGGAGTGAACTCAGAGGGTGTGGCAGGCGAGCCAGGTCCCACGGTGGCCCAGGGGTGTGTGCAGCCCCCCAGGTGTATTTTATTCTAATTAGAATGCTTTTAGAAAATTGGAATAGTTATTAACATTTAAACATTGGGAGGAACTCTGCTCAATATTTTGTAATAACCTAAATGGGAAAAGAATTTGAAAAAGAATGAATATGTGTATGTGTCTAACTGAATCACTTTGCTGTACACCTGAAACTAACAAACACTGTAAATCGACTATAGTCCAATATAAAATAAAAATTACAAAAAAATAAATGTTGGGAGATTTCAGATAGGAATTTAAGTTTCCAGCTTCTCTCTTTCTTTTTTTTATACCATTTTATTCAGGAAAAAGAAATTCAGTGCTACCTACTTTTTAAAAATAATTTTTTTTAAATTGAAGTATAGTTAATTTACAGTGTTGTAAATTAACGTCCCTAATTTATTCCTCCCCCGCTTCAGCTTCTCTTGAAAAACGGAAGAGCAGGTCCCTTCCTCACAGCGAGACAAGGAGGGAAAGTGACCCCAGAGCACCTGTGTCCTGTTGGGTCTCGGGACAGTTGCTCCCTTTGCCACAACTTGGCTCTCCCTTCCCCTTTGCCCATCATCCTCTGGCAGGGGGGCAGGTCCTCACTGCTGACCCAGCTCTGGAAGAGAAGCCGCTGGGCCCTGGGAGCGCAGGTGTGCGGCCGCGACCTTGTGGGTCACCCGGAAAGCCCTGGACCCCGTTCCCCTTGGAGGAGACGTGTCATCTGTGTTTGCTGATGCGGGTGTGGAAGTACCAGCTCTAGGCTCCAGTGAGTGGTGATCATAAATCAGACAGAACTTCACAGAACCCAGTGAGCGAGTCACCCGGAGTTTGTCTTTACAGACTTGTGAGCATGAATGATGACAGAAGCATGAATTCGTTTTACAGAACTGAAAAAAATGGCTCAGCCTGGGATTGATCGTATATTGCAACCTCATTTTATACGAGTGGATGAAAATAAGAGGGACAAGAAGTTAAGTCGTAAGTCCATCTCAGGGACATGAAACATCCTGAGGATGCCCGGACAGGGCGGGCAGCGTGGGGCATGCATGGAGGCCCCCAACCCTGCGGGTTCCCACGTGCCCCCAGCGCAGACCTGGCCAGTCGCGGATGGGGAGTGTTCGCACTGGCCTTTCTGGCTCTGTCTAGGTGGGATTATTTTCCCCACAGGGACCACTAATAAAGAGGTGTATGTTTATGGGTTTTTAAAAAATCTTTATTTATTTATTTATTTGGCTGCACTGGGTCTTAGTTGCGGCCCGCAGGATCTTTTAGTTGCAGCATGCATGTGGGATCTAGTTCCCTGACCCGGGATTGAAACGGGCCCCCTGCATTGGGAGTGCGGAGTCTTAACCACTGGACCACCAGGGAATGTATATATATGTTTTTAATTGAAATCAAAGGGCAAATGGGATTTGTTACCTAACTAACTTTGCAACTGGCTTTGTTGCAAACCATTTTTTCCCTCCCAAAGTGGGATGTATATTATTTCTTACAGAAATAATATGAAAAAAGCTACTTGAACGACAGCCTGCCATGTGTCAGGCCAGGCCCCATTCACATGTGTCGTGCCTCATTTATCCTCCCAGCAGCCATGGGGGGGTGGGGTGGAGGTGTACTGTTATCCCATTGCCTGGAAAGGGAAATGGAGGCAAAGAAAAATTAAGGAACTTGACTGGAGTCTCTTTTCAGTTAAATGGAGGAGCTGGCCGGCGGCCTGGCTCCAAGGCCACAGTCGCAACTTGGAGTCCCCCCGCTCTCCCCGTCCCAAGTCCATGTAAGGTGGTGACCGGGGTCCCTTTGCTGTCACCTCCCTGCCCTGGCCCCATCTTTCCTTGAAAGCGCGGTAGAGAAGAGGTTCTCTCCACTAGTAGGACGCCAGCCTCTCCAAATGTGGGTCCCCGTTTCTGTCTTAGGGAGTATTTGGGTAGCTTGTTGCTCAGAGATGAGATCTGAGTGCCAGCCGGGCAGGAGGGCTTCCTCTGGGGCCCTCCTCGCCCTGCTCTGCGGTGCTCACTTCTGGGGGCCTATCCCCGGAGGCAGGTCCTGAGTCGCGTGAGCCCTGCAGGACCCCAGAGCCTGGAATAGCGCCCAGCTTGAGAGCTGCTCAGAGCCTTGTGGGGAGAGTGGAGGCGTGAGCGGGCAGTCGTGTGGGTGTGTCCGGGGGTCAGTAAACACAGGATGGTAGCTGAAGGGCAGCGCCCCGTGTGGGAGGCGTTCATCCAGCCGTCAGTCAGTCGTGTGCACAGTCTTAGTGAATCGTGGGCAGAGGTGAGAGGGCTGACAGAGAACAGGGTAATCTGTTTTGTCCCGCTTTCCTTTCAAACAGCGACTTCTCACCTACAGATTAGTGCTTTTGAAGTTCTACTTTGAATATGAAAGTTCTGTTGAAATTTTTTATGGCCAAATATTCCATAAACCATAATGTTAACATGAAAGGGGCAGAGAGAGAAGCTGATCCAGCTCCTCCCGAGACAGAGTAGAAACGGAGGCTGGCAGCCACCGCGGTCCCCTGACCCCTTAATGCAGCAGCTGCGTGAAAAGTCCCAAATGCCGCAGTAAAAGGGCCCAGATGGAAGTAGTTGTACGAAGCTGTTTTAGTTTATAAACCAAGATGTGCTTTGCAACCAGGTGAGGGTGTCACGCGAGTTGGGTGTTGGTGAAATCATGACAGCTGACTCCCCAGCAACTTCTTCACTTTGAACTGCTGGCGGGGGGTTGAGTCACAGAAGCCAAAGGACAGTGCGTGCTTCTCTTTCCATCTGTTCTTAATGGGCATTATTGAGTTTGGGCACTGACGTGCTTGGACTGAAGGTTTCCGTGAAATCTAAACCTCCTGTCTCAGCAGGGCCAGCCCCTGAGAGGCCAGCTTCCAGGGTGGGTCATGGGGCCCCTGGTCAGCAGACCTTCAAGGCTGTCACTTGGGATGGGTGTCAGGATATAAGGAAGCTGGGGTGATGGGCTCAGGTCCCTCCCTGGTGTCTCTTTTCCCTTTAGGGGAAACCACATAACTGAGAGGGACATAGGATGGGGCTGAGCTGACTGGAGCCCAGAGTAGTTAGTAATGACAGCCGAGCAGCGTCACTGGGCTCTGTTTCTGTCCTGGGCTCTTTGGGGCTGATGGCATCTCCCCATCTCAGGCCTCCACATGCCACTGTCCTGGGAGCTGAGGTCCCCAACACCCAGCGTGACACCAGAGAGGAGCCAGTTTTAGGAAAGGGGGGCAAGAATGTAGAGGAGATATATTTTTTTAATGGCGGTAAAATATACGTAATAAAATTTACCATCTTCACCGTTTTTAAGTGTCCAGTTCAGTGACATTAAGCACATTGCTGTGCAGCCATCACCACCATCTCCAGAACGTCCTCATCTTCCAAGAATGGAACTCTCCCTCTCAGACACTAACCACCGCCCCCAAGTCCTCACCATCTGCTTTCTGTCTCTGTGAATGTGACTGGTGCCTCAGATAAATGGAATCAAACAGGATTTGTCCTTCTGTGTCTGGCTTATCTCACTGAGCATAACGTCCTCAAGGTTCGTCCGTGTCGTAGCAGGTGTCAGACTGTCCTTCCTTTTTTAAGGCTGAATGATAGTCCCTTGTATGCATAGAACACACGTTGTTTATCCATTCATCCATCGATGGGCACTTGGGTTGCTCCAGCTATTGTGAATCATGCTGCTGTGAACATGGGTGTACAAATATCTGTCCGAGTCTCTGCTTTCAATTTTTTTTTTTTTTTTTTTTTTTTTTGCGGTACGCGGGCCTCTCACTGCCGTGGCCTCTCCCGTGGTGGAGCACAGGCTCCGGACGCGGAGGCTCAGCGGCCATGGCTCACGGGCCCAGCCGCTCCGCGGCATGCGGGATCCTCCCGGACCGGGGCACGAACCCGTGTCCCCTGAATCGGCAGGCGGACTCTCAACCACTGCGCCACCAGGGAAGCCCCTCTGCTTTCACTTTTTTTGGGTATAAGAGCTATTTATTTTTAAAGAGGAAAATTTTGAAGATTAATTTCTCTAAAATACTTTTTAATTTCCCTTAGCATAACTCCTCTCAAATGAGAGTTTTTGATACTAAAGTTTGAATTTTAAACATCTTTTTTCATAAGGACAAAAATCTTTTTTTTAGCCGTGCCACGCAGCATGCGGGATCTTAGTTCCCCAACCAGGGATTGAACCTGTGCCCCCTGCAGTAAAAATGTGGAGCCCTAACCACTGGACCACCAGGGGAGTCCCTAAAAATCTTTTTTTTTTCTTCATACCTTGTAGCCTCCTGACCTGCCTTAGTCAAGTTGCCCCAAATTGCAGTCCAGCACTGGCCCTTCTTTCTGGGGAGCTTGGGAGGGGGCTGGTAGGACCCAGATGGGCCCTCCCCAGTTTCCTTGGGTGCTCAGGGGATCCCCGGCATTGCTGGCCCCCCAAAGTGTGCTATGCGTGGCCATTGTGCTGAAGGTCATGGACATCTTTTACTCCACTCACAAGTCTTTGCTAAGAGCAAATCTGGGCATGTCTGTCCCAGACTGTCTCTTCCCTGGCTAATTTTCCAGATGAGAGTTTCTGAAGATAAGGCTCTCCCCCTATGTCTTCCGTACTCAGCAAGGAAAAAGTCAGCAGCAGGCCTCCTAGAGTGGGGAAGGTCCAGACCAAATGTCTAGATCCCCTGTCGCAAGGACCACGGGCTGCTTGCAGCCCACAGGTGTGTTTCAGGCGGGCCGCACAGGGGTGTTAACGTTTTAGAATTAGTGCCAATGTAATATTAAAAACTTGCAAGAGCTCATGTAGGATCTGAATGTTGGCTTCTCTGGAAGATTTCCAGAGATCTAGCAGTACTGAGTTCCTGACTCTTTATCCACCCATCACCTCCCGGTTGTGGGGTCCCTGCCTGGGCCCTGTGGGCGTCCAGGGTACCTCTCCCCACTGGAGACCAAACATTGCAGAGCGGTTAGCAGGCAATGGGGACACACGGGGTGAACCCACCCTCACCATCAAATCAGCCACGTGGGTGATGGCTTAGAAATCTGGCAAAATGACTAATTCCGGACAGCCATAAAGAAACCCTTAACCAGTAAATGGCTTGAAATGAAGAGCTTCAAAAAGGTTGTAGAGTTTTTCAGACGTCTGTTTGTGAATATTAAAGGTATAGGTTGAGGCCAGATGTATACGTTAACTGTCCTCACCTGAAGCTAGACGATTTGGCTTCGTGACTTCAGGGAAGAGAAAATGCAGTCTGCTAAGTAAAAATTAATGATTTTTCAGGAATTTGTAGGAAGTTGGGCAGCTTAATTGCACTCTTTGGGTGGATACACGTTGAAGAAAGCAATCTGAGGAGACTAGGAAATTGTGTAATAGCCTTAACTTGGGTCAGAATTGTAATTACTGTAGTAACAGAATGTTGCTGTGTGTATCTGTGACCGAAATGGGAAGCAGGATTTTTTTAAAATGCTTTTGAAAGTAACAACAAAATGTCCATTCTCTCTCTCTGGACTTCCTTAATTATAAATACCATAAATACCAAGTAACTCACTGCTGGCTAAATATAGGTTCAGTGGCCATCTATATTTATAACTTTCTAAAGGTGGAAGTCACCAGCGCCAGGCTGAATTAATTTGGTGTGTAGGTTTTTATAGGCTCTAATTAGTTATGTTTTTCTTAAGCAGACCCACTGGGATGAATAACATTATATAACTGAACTCTGTTTGAAAGTGACGCCCGTCGCTTTCAAACATAGCCTCTCCTCCAAGAGCCAGAGCCCTTGAAGACACAGGCCCTGTAGACCAGGAGTTCCGGAAGCTGGCCCACTGTAGCTGTGAGCAGCGGGGCTCAGGACATCTGTTTCCATCCAGGGGCAGGCTATGGGAGTGATAAAGTGAATACTTTTTGCAAAGTCAGAAGCCTCATCTGCAGCCCACTGGCTTCTGAGGCCTTGAATTGGGACACTTTGTGACTTACCAGCTGTTCCCCTGAGGCAGATGCCACTGTGCTGGCCTGGGGAGGTGGGTGGCATCCCCGTGGACTGACCAAAGTATGTGCTTGGCCATCCCCCACCCCCACCCCCCACACCAAAAGCCAGCTTGCTGACTTGAGGGCTTACAGCATTGCACCTGCATCTGAGGTCACGTCCATTGGAGGCCTGAGTGGGCGGGTGGACCTTTGGAACCATCAGATGTCATTTGGGGTGGGTCCGGCATGCTCATCGGTGACTTTGCTGCAAAGCAAACGTGATAAATTAGATGAGCTTCTGCTCCTCTGTTCCCAAGGCTCTGCAAAAAACACCAAGTCATCTTCTTTTCCTCCAGGCAGGCAGGGTGCGCCCCAGCTGGCAGCACCCACGGATCCCTCCTACCTCACACCTGCCCTGTGTAAGCAGGGAGGTGATCTGAAGCTGGCTGTACTCACATTGACAGGAAAAAACAGGACAAGAGAGGCTCTTTCTATAAACACCCCCAGCCCAGGCCTCTCCCCCATCACACTTGGCTTTTGCCCCTTCCTTGCTGGGCTCTGCAAGCTGTTTACACTCCTCCCCACCTGTGGTCACTGAGATGCTTCCTCTCCACAGCCGGCCACTTGGAGGGAGTGCAGAGCCCTGCACCGCCGGCCTCGCTCAGCCCTGTGTCCCCGTGACTGGACGTCAGAGGGGCCGGCTCGGGTCCCGCCCGGGCCACACAGCTGATGGGCGGTCGGCCTGCCTCCACAGCCTCAGGACTGTCCTGGGAGGGGGCTAGAGAGAGCCCAAAGGCAAAACAGCTGGGAGGCCTGGGGTCTTGGTCACAGCCGAACTGGACAGCCCTATGTAGGTGGACAGGGGAAGACATGTGTCCTTCCAGTGTCACTCAAGGTCTGTTCATTTCACCAAACATTTCTTGAGCTCCTGCTGTGCCCCAGACGCTGCCAGGGCCTGAGGATTATACAGATGACAGTTTCTGCCTTTGAGGAGCTTAGCGTGGAGGGAGGGAGGGAGGGAGGGAGGATAGGCTGTGATGGGTACATGTAGGCAGACCTGGGCCTGGGAGGTCCACGAGGGCTTCCTGGAGGCAGTGACAGCTGAGGTGATGGTTCAAATCAGAGTCGGAGGTGGACTTGTTGGTGTGAGGTGTCCAGCATGCGCAGGCTCGGGGGTGTGAAAGAGCATGTGAGGGTCCCTCAGACACCGCAGCGTCGCTGGAGAACAGAAGGTGAGGCAGGTGAGGCCAGGCCTGTGCTGGAGAGCTGGCCTGGCCTGGTTGTGGAGCATTAGTGTGCCCCGTGAAGGGCTCGGGCTTCATGCCCCTAGAGGGGGCAGAGCTGGCATGGCAATGGCAGTGTGATGGAGTCTAGGAGGCCAGCAGTGCCCTGCCCCGGTCCAGGCAGGGCGGTGGTGCTGCCTGCCCTGGAGCGGGGTCAGTGGGGAGCAGCCAGGCTCGAGAACCTTTCAAGAGGTCGCTTTCAGAGGGTTTGATGGCTGGATGCGCGCGGAGGACGGTGGTGCCTCACCAAGATGAGGGATTCCTCGGGAGGAGGAACGGATCTGTGTGGAGGTGAGGGCAGCAAGATGGTGTTGATCTAAGGATGGATGCTCTGGTTGTGGCTGGGGTCGTCTCACCCCAGGTGGTCTGCTGAGAACAGGGAGGACTCAGCCCTTCCAGCACACCGTGCTCAGGGCCCCAGGCAGGGCCAGTGGGGGAGTGCCAGGCAGGAAGGGGAGGAGGGTAGGGGCCTTCTCCTGGAAAGGGCTGTCCTCAGGGTTTGACATGATCCGTGGCTGCAGCTCAGCGTCTCCTGGGGATGGGTTTCAGAATCTACATGCCCAGTTGTGTTCCAGTCCTCTAGAACCAGAACCTCCATCTGGGGGCAGGTCTGGCCCACAACAGGTTTGCTCCAAGCCTCAGATGCAGAGGTTCTGAATTAGGGTGACCTGCAGTGGCCCTGGAGGTCCACTCGGATGTGAGGGCTGTGGGAAAACCAAAGACTTGCCTGGTTGCATCTCAGGGCCATTTATGTGTGAATCTTGCATAAACACACACAACTATATACACACAAACATAAATATACACACAAATGTGAATACACAACATATGTGTATATATACACACACACATCTGTGTACACACACATGCAGTCATACATCTATATACATACATACATACATAAATACACAGACACACGCATTTCCATGCCCACACACACTCACACACTCACACACAGACACAGTGCAACAGATGTGTGCGTGGACCGTAATAGTGTCTGTGCCGATTGCTGCACTGGAAGGAAGGAACGTGAGCCCCGTGAGGCACTGGGCTGTGTGTGACCGAACTGCTGCCGGGGACCAGACTGAGACGAGTGGGATCCCCATGGCAGTTGCTGCACGTGTGTCTAGAGGCAGAGGGGCGGTGGTTAAGGGTGTGAACTCTGATTCACCTCCTGACTGTGCTGCGTGGTGGTGGGGGTTGAGCGAGTCACTTGACCACTCTGTTAAGTGACGCCTCTGTTTCCCTGTCTGCAAGATGAGGGCGCTCCTGGCACCTGCCTCATAAGGTCGTTGCAAGAATCAAGTTAATGCATCTAGACTCTCAGCTTGCGGCCTGGATGCTGTTCTTGTTATGAACCAGGAGCCCCCAGCAAAAGTCGGGGTCCTTAGTGGCTGTGAAAAGGAGGAGGGGGACTTGCTGTTCCCTGTAACTCTATACCCTGTTTACCGTCCAGATTTTATACTGAGTGCATATATGACTAGGTTGTTTTTTATTCTTTTCATTTATTTATTTATAATATTTATTTATTTATTTGGTTGCAGTGGGTCTTAGTTGTGACAGGTGGGCTCCTTAGTTGTGGCATGCATGTGATATCTGGTTCCCTGACCAGGGATCGAACCTGGGCCCCCCCTGCATTGGGAGCTTGGAGTCCTATCCACTGCGCCAGCAGGGAAGTCCTGGTTTTTTTAAAAGTGTCTAAAAGAGCAGAGGTCCCCAACCTTTCTGGCACCAGGGACCGGTTTCATGGAAGACAGCTTTTCCACGGACGGGGGCGGGGGTTGGTTCAGGCGGTAATGCGAGTGATGGAGAGCGGCAGAGGAAGCTTCGCTCGCTCTCCTGCCGCTCACCTCCTGCTGTGCGGCCCAGCTCCTAACAGGCCTGGGGGTTGGGGACCCCTGTAACAGAGGAATCTGTTAGAGAGAAACCACATCCAGCTCTCCTCACTATGGGTTCTTTGATCTCGTTTCTTCCAATGTTCTGGCTGAGAACTCTTAGTGAGGTTTTTAACGATGTTCTAATGATGTTACCAGTTTTATCAACTAATGTGTATAATTACATATCAGTGTCGAGTGAAGGCATGGGAGCATCACAGACTCAGCAGATTGTTCATTTTCTGTAGTGGCAGGCTGAGAGAATGACTCTAATTAACGCATTGTGAAAATATGAAGGATACGAAAGAGAAAAAGCATTTATAGAAATTTTATGTCGTGACCGACACTCCCCTCCCACCCACCCCCGAAAAACACAACAAAAAACACCTCGCAGACTGGAGACCAGATTCATTGAGGAAGAACAGATTGAGGTTCTGGGGGTTCAGCGCTGAGCAGGACTGGTAGGCAGCCTGGGAGGACGGAGAAGAGCTTCTATTCCGTGCTCCGGAGGAGGAAGAGGAGGCTGCCAGGGCCCTCGGGCAGCAGGGCTCTGTTGCAACCGCCGCCCCTGTGTTGACGGAGCAGGTTGCTTAGGCGCTGGCTGTGGAAGCGGTGCCCAGAGCATGGGCGTGGTGGCCAGGGGAGCACAGCAAGGCCAGGCCGAGGGACAGCATCCAGGATGGCCAGGGCTGCCGAGCCAGGACGAGCGCCTACTTTAATGTCAATGCAGATGCCAAGTAAAAATGAGAATGTTTTCTTTTTTAAACATCTTTTTTGGAATATAATTGCTTTACAATGGTGTGTTAGTTTAGAATGTTTTCTTTCTTAGGGGATTACCCTGAATTTAAGACGTCTTTGTGCCAACCCCACCTTTTTGTCTATTCTTCTGCTTCCCGCTCTTGTCAGTTTGACCCTCAAGCAGCAGCAAAAGTGTAGCAGTAGTCCTGAGCCCTGACTGTGTAGCTGTTTGTCATTCTGTGTAACATTTCATCCCCTGTTTGTCTGTGGGCACAATGCGGAGAATTGGCTCAGGAATTGGGAGACCCTGAGGGTAACGTTGGGCTTAACCCCGCTGGGCCTCAGTCTTCCCATCTTTAAAATGGGGTCATCTCCGTGGTTCCTCCCCCCACCCCTGTCTGTGAGGCCAGAGGACAGCCAGCTGTCCCTCGTGTTTAACCAGGCCAGTGGCCACGTCCCCAGAGTGATCTGCCCTCCTGTCCTCTTATCTCACGAAGGTACCCGGAGAGCTCAAGGGGCAGCTCCCAAGTGGGGAGGGCATAACTGGGGTTGACACGGCTGTGGTGGGGGAGGTGACAGGGTGGGCAAGGGGGACGGGGCAGGAAATGGCTATGTCGTAAATGCCACGTCATCCAAGCTGGGCTGTGTCCCACTTGCAGTCAGGGCACCCGCCTCCTGCTCTGCCATCCCTTGATCCTTTCCAACCTTCTGCCTGTCTCGGAAACCTCATATTCCTGACCCAGGCCTGGTGCCAGGGGGCGAGCTGGGCAGAGGGCAGCACAGCGTGAGTCAGACAGACAGGAGTGACCCGGGGGGCATCAGACAAGGATGGTGCTTGGAGAAAGGGCAGCTCAGTGACTAGGTAAGATGCCGAAGGCGCTGGCCTTGCAGCTGCACTTGTGTTTTTAAGCAGAGCCCCTCGGTGTGTGGACTGGTGGTCCCGAGCCCTTAGAGAAACCATGTCCGACCTCAGAGACTTTGGTGGACTCGCTAGACACACTCAGCAACAAATGCTATAAATCGCAGGTTGGCAGACATTTTCTGTAAAGTCCACATGTGACGTGTTCTAGGCGTGGGGGCCAGAGGGTCTCTGTAGCCACCACTCACCTCTGGCATCACAGCATGAGAGCAGTTGTGGGCAGAAGGTAAGTGGACGCTGGTGGCTGTGCCCCAGTAAAGCTTTATTTATAAAAACAGGAGTTGTGTGTATGTCCAAAAGAATGGAATGCAGGGTCATAGACTGATACTTGCCTACGTGCTCAGAGCAACATGATTCACAGTAGTCAAAAGGTAGAGGCAACCCAAGTGCCCATCAGTGGATGAACAGATAAACGACCTGTGACTTGTACACACAATGGAATATGATTCAGCCTGAGAAAGGAAGGAAATTCTGACACCTGCTACAGCATGGGTGAACCTCGAGGACATCATGTTAAGGGAAACAGGCCAGTCACAAAAGGGCAAATGATCCTGCTGAGACAGCTAGAGTTGTCAGATTCCCAGAAACAAGAAGCAGATGGTGGGCGCCCGGGGCTGGGAGAGGGGGAGGGGGAGCTCCTGTGTAACGGGGACAGAGTTTCAGTTTGGGAAGATGAAAAGATTCCGGAGGTGAAGGTGGTGACGGTTACATGACAGAGCGAATGTGCCCAGTGCCCCTGAACTATACGCTTAAACATTGTTACAATCATCAGTGTTATATGTCTATTTTACCACAATTTTAAAACTTAATGTAAAAAACCAGAACGTAGACCAGATTTGACCCATAGGCCATCGTCTGCCCGCCACTGCTCTGAATGAGTTAGTACTTGATAACCACACAGTGTAGCCACAGCCTTCGGGATATTATGTTCATCCAAGCTGCAGAGGGTGCCCAGGCCTCTCACAGTATCTGGATTCCCTCCTGAGCATCTGGGCCCTGTCTTCCTCCTTCCTTCCTTTTCCTACCCTTGCAGTCATTCCAGCGTCAGGCAGCCCTTTCTGTCCCGTGCCCTGTCAGGCCTATGTTTGCCTGACATTCAAATCTTTGGTTTCAAGGAAGGAAGGTGTCTCTCCCCATGCTCTCACACTGGCTTCTGGAGGGGCAGAGGGTGGATGGAGGTGCACAAAATCTCAGGGGGATCTGGAGGGCCGCTTCCAGATTCCTGAATAGCCAGTGACCCAACTCCCTCCCCTTTTTTCCTGAGTCAGATTCCAGCTTTTCCTGCAGCTGGGCAGGAGGGGGGCCTTGGCTGGTGTCCCCTTCTCCCCTGCACCTAACCCTAACCCAGACCCTCCCCCTTCCCAGATTCTAACCCTAACCTAACCCTAACCCAGGCCCTTACCCTCCCCAGATCCTAACCCTAACCCAGACCCTCAGCCTCCATGCTGGGCTGGATATAAGCTTCCAAACAGGTGTGGCATTGGCCATTGCTGCCCTCAGGGGCAGTTGGCTGGGTCAGGACTGTGAGAACCATCTGTTCTTCCCTTGAATTGCTCAAAGAGAATGACTCCCGTCAGCTCAGACCCTCTGAGCCATTGCTCGGGATGTAGCTGGATAGGGGCAGAGGCAGGGGCCTGGGTGGCCTTGGGACTGGCCTTTGAAGAGAGGCTTGGCTGCTCTGAGGCCAGGTGCTGCCCTGAATGGCTTCCAGGGCTACCCTGACATGGGTCTGCTTAGGGTCAGCAGCTCTTCAATTAATCCATCCCCTTGCCAGCAAATTTGATTCAACTCTTAGTTTCTCCATGTCCCTCAGTGGAAATTGACTTGAATGCCTGGAGTTAAAAGACCAAAAGTTGTGAAACATCTCCCAGGGAAGGTAGCAGCTTATAAGCAAACATGCTGATTAAACATTGCTGTAAGTTAAGACTCCATTATTGCTAAATAACAGCTCTGGCTTGTTCTAGGAGGAGCCCTTTGACATACATAACAATTAACTTTGTTGAAGAAGTGAGCAGTTAACTGTAGGAGGAGGAAAAAAAGTGCTTTTGTGCAAAATAGGGCAGAAATAATGAGGTTTATGATGGTAGAGCAGTGTCTTGAGGTAGGAAATGAACTGAGAATCATAATTGCAGAAAACTATGTATAGAGCACTTACTACCTGCTGGGCACTCAGCTGGCTCTTTATATATGAAGAGCTGTACCTGACTCTGTACATATATAGAGAGAGAGAGTCTTGGAGCAGCCCTTAAAAGTAGTAGTTAGTTTTCTCACAAGGAAACTAAGACTCATGGAGGGTCTGAAGCCCAGGTCACCCAGCAGGAATGGTTGAGTTGAGGTCTGTCCTAGACCCAGTGAAGGATTGAAGGAGCCTTGGAGAAGAGCCAGAGAGAGAATCCCAGCTCTCAATACGGCCAGGATTTCTCGAACACCCACTAGGTTCAAGGCACTAAACTAGGCACTGTACAGATGATACCTGCTTACCCTCATGACGATCACGGTATTCACTGTTCCGTGCTTGTAAGCGACAGAAACACCCTGGAGCAAGCTTAAGTGAACAAGGACGTTCTTTATTTCAAGGACAAGTGGGTGTCTCTAGAAGCTCAAGAACAGGATGCATCCAGACTTTCTGGCAATGAGCGCTGAAGGCTGTAGTAAAGTGGGCTCTCTCTGTGGATACTTGCTTGATCTTCTTGTGGAAAGATGTGGAAATGGCCACTCAGAAGCTCCACCTCCCTCCAGGTCTCTGCCTGGGCCGGTCCACTCTGCTGGGGATATCTTGTAGCAGATGCAATGTCTGTGAGTAGAAGGTCTTGGTGAATTGGGTGGACATTAGTCCTACTTAAACAACTGCATGGGGTAAGCAGTTTTATCCCCATTTTACACGTGAGGAGTTGAGATTTGCAGGAGGTGAATCTTGCATGAGAGATCACACGATCATTGGCGGTGAAGGGAGTGGGCAGGGCTTGGATTAGGTCTATCTGACTGGAAACCTAGGCTCATCATCACATCTAACTGCTCTAGAGGACAATTCACCCTAAATTCACTCTTTAATCAGACGCTGGAAAAGAAACTAGGATGGTTTAGCCTGAGAAGGGCAGCGTGAGAGTCTATATAGTATTTGGTCAGAAAGCTCTCCTCTTCAGTTAGAAAGCTCTGCTGTCAAGGATGGTGACCAACCAGCTGTTTTCAACAACCAGTGGAAGTTAGAACGAGAAGCAGGTCTTCTGAGAACAGTGTCCTTATGCTCCAGGGTCGTGAGATACGAGAGCGAGTCGGTGCTGCGGGGAGTGGCCAGTGGGAGCAGCCCATCAGAGGGCCACATTCACCGCCCCTCCACGTCCCCTCCAGGCCTCAGGCTGAAATCTGTCCTGACAAACCACTGCTGGCAGAAAACTGGGACACCCTGGGGGCTTGGATGTTCTCAGCTGACCTTTCCGCAATCCCCAAGCAGATGAGGCCGAGTGTTTGCCTTGGCTCCCTTGTTGCACTTGAGAGTGAATGTTCATTCTTAGATATTTCAGTTTACCCATGGGGTGGAAAGGATGGAGTTTGTTTATAAATGAATATTTTGGTGTAGACCTGACTTGACACTAACTCAGCTACTTCAGGGATGCTTGACCCTAAATGAACATTAATTCACGTCTAAAAAACTTGGCCAAGATAATACAAACTTTAAGTGATATGACCTCATCGCAAGATTTGGGGAGTGTGTGCTTCATTGGAAAATACTACCTAGTGTTGTTTATCCAAAAGGAGTCTCTGAATCGACCTTCATGTTCACAGACGCTGAGTCTGCCAGAGACTTGAGTGGGGAAGTGTAACCAAGGGTATGTTTCCTTTGGGAGCAGGACGGGCCTCTCAGAGGAGGATGTTTGTGGGATGCAGAATTTTGAAAGACTGTATTGACTGGTGATATCCTGCTTCTTGTTTTGCAGATCGGAAACCTGGAAGATTACTACCACTTTTATCATAGCAAAACCTTTAAAAGATCAACCTTGAGTAGCAGAGGCCCTCACACCTTCCTCAGGATGGACCCCCAGGTACAAATCTCTGCTCCCTATGCAGGGTGCTTTTTTAGGGCCTAGGGTACTGTTTGCTTATTTTTTGGGTCTGTGGTTCTGAAAATGCCTGAGTCTGGATTTTAATGGGATTCTAGATAGCCTTTAGTTTTCCATATCCACTTGGAATAAAACAAGAAAGATGTGCAGCTGCATATCAGACCATCTAAAGGCTCCAAATATTCGGGTTCCTTGGGAGACTTGGGAATTTAAATTCTTGACTTCAGTTTGAAGTAACAATCAAATGACTATAGATCTAATATTTTAAATCTTTAAAAATCAACAAAATACACAGTAGTCAGAGGCAATAAATGTGTGAATCTTACCCATAAAGGCTATGCAATTCAAGCTAGCGTTTTTATAATGAAATTAGAATTTGGACAAGTGGATGTTTTTGTGATTGTCATAACACATATCTTAATGGTTACCATGAACTTAAAAACCTGGGAAGTAAATATAACTCTTTTTTCCTTAAAAATTCCTGTGATCTCTGAGATGAAAACAGATGTAATTTGAAAAGAGGCTGACATTTTTAGTATAGTTCATATTTATTGGGTGGTTAATTATACTTTCTTTCTGCATAGATTTTAGATTAATATTTGACAAATATCAATCAACACTTGGTAAGATTAAAAATGTCAGATGGTCAAGTGAGCCTTTGATGACTTCATTCATTCACCAGGTGATTTTGGAATACCTGCTATGTGTCACGCTGTGTCCACAGCAGGGCTGTCAGAGTGGATGGTGGGGCTGACAGTCTATAGAAGAATATGTGATATGTCACAGGGCATTGAGCGCTATGAGGGACAGTGAAGTTCACGTGAGAAGCAGTAGCAGCCCCAACAAAGAAATGAGGCCATTGGTAAATCGTAGTTTTAGAACATGGAAATCACCTTCTCTTAAAAGCAATGTGTGAAATGTTCACTTGGGCTCCAAAGCTGGCACGTGTCACTCCTTCAGTGATCCCCAGAGAACATGGATAATAAAGTTTTCTTGGGGAAATTGGCCTTGGTGTTGTCCCAAGCCACCCCACTGATAATCGTGGATACTTTTGTGTTGGCGGAGCTGGGGGTAGTGGGAGAGATGGTGTATCCCTGAGAACTGTACCTAAAACATTTCTCCAGGACATGACCTTGTGGTGGTCTGGTTTTAAGAACATGAGGAAGTGGTCCCTGTGAAACTAATTCGTGCAGTTGGGCTCTGACAAGGTAGACATGTAGTGTATGATTCTGAGTTCATTTTATAGGTGGGTAGAAGGATGGATGGATGGAAGTGTGGGTGGGTGGACAGACAGAAGGAGATAGATAGCAAATATTGTGCTAATACCATTCTTCCTTCATAGCAGGGAAAGGAATTAAATGTTTTTGTTTTGTTTGTTTGTTTGTTTAATTATTTATTTATGCATGGATGCATACTGCATCAGGTCTTAGTTGTGGCATGCTGGATCTTTTAGTTGCAGCACGTGGACTTCTTATTTGCAGCATGCGACTCTTACTTGCAGCATGCAAACTCTTAGTTTAGGCATGCATGCAGGATCTAGTTCCCTGACCAGGGATCGAACCTGGGCCCCCTGCATTGGGAGCACGGAGTCTTACCCACTCGACCACCAGGGAAGTCCCAGGAATTTAATGTTTATGAAGGGATTAGTATGTGCTCAGGCAGCTTACATGCATCCTCCCACCTGACCGTTTGGGGCTGTGTTTATACCCGTGTGTGTTCATGCCATGGAGCTTGAGGGAATGCTTTTCAAAGGGGCTGGTGTATTTTTTTTTCCTCTCGGAAGCAAAGCCAGGTGGTAGTAGCTCATTCCCACAGGATGGGGCCACTGGAGAAGGGCCAGCAGACCCGAATCACCGTAGAGCTGAGTGCAGAGTGCCCAGCCCGTCACCAAAGACATGTGGGTTCTATGCGGCTGCGGGGTCGGGGGAGGCGGGGTGGGGGGGGGCTGAGGTTCGCAGTGACCAGTCACCTGTCAGAGTGCGGAGACGTTTCTAAGCTAGGAAGGCAGTTGCTGCAGTGCCCTCCACAATTTCTCTTAAGCAAGCAGTGGTCTGTCTTGTGAGGACGGCATGCTTGTTCTCTGTCCAAAGTCTTCGGAGCTATCATTCCCACAGAGGGAGTCACAGTGAGGTGCGCGCTGTTTGCATGGGGGAGCCCCTGCCCGCCCCCAGCCCTGTAGAGATGTGCAATGAGAAGAGGATGGGACAGTGGATTTCTTGGTCCCCTTTCTGTCACTGACGAGGGTTCTTAGCCTCCTAATCAAAAGAAATTGATAAAAGGCCAGACAAGAAATTCAGGCAAGGCTTTATTGGGGCCCCGCTGCAGCAGAGGGGAGCGGGAACAAACAACAGGTACCGTTGCTAGCTCCCTGATGGGGGCTGAGCCTGTTCCTTATATGGGGTGAGGGTAGGGGTTGTCCAGAATTCGGGCCAGAGGGGTGGCTTAGGTGGCAGTGAGTGCAGGGGGCACGCACAGTACCCTGCGTTTGCTCCTGATCCCTGCATTTGCTCCCCGCTCTTCAGAAGTGGTAGTTGGGTTTTCGGTCTTTTTGTATCTTGCTGTCCCTAAATTGCCCCAGCTGTGCACGCATGCAGTTACTTTTTTAGTCCCTTATAGTTTCTTTGTATTTTGTTGCTTGAGGAGACGTTTGTCCAGGTGCAAGCACTACGGCAAAGGGTCCCAGGTCCCAGGTTCCAGCCTGTCTCATTTCCTGAGGGATTTTGGAGAATGAAGCTGTTTCTCAATTGTTAGAACTATTTCTATTAGTTAAACGTAATCTGTGTTTTAGGCCCCCCCCCACTCTTTTTTAGTGATTAAATTTTAAAACTCTTAAAGGTATTCAACTCAACTCCTCCATCCTTCCTTCCAAAAATATTAATTATGCACCTGCTGGGTGTGAGGCCCTGTGCCCCAGGGGATGCAGAGATGCCCGCCCAGCGGGTCTCCGCTCTGTCAGCACCAGCGGAGCAGGATACTGCAGCCCGAGCATCCCGCTGAGGAGAATTCCGGGCGGGCCCCAGCCAGCCTCCTCCAAGGCATCTGAGATGATGGGCTTGGGCATTGTGGGTGGGTTCAAAGTACGGCATTCAGTCTGGGTCTGAGGGCAGGGTATTCCGGTCATCAGCTGTGTCCTTGAAGGAAAGAGCAGGAAGGAGAGACTTCCAAAGGCTATGGCAGTTAAGTTTTTCAAATAAGAATCCCTTTTGTACAGAGCTTCTTAATAAGCTCCTGGCAGGGCCGCTATCAGACCATCCTGCCAATAAAGAGGAAAGAGAGAAAAGGTAAACAGCCCTCACATTCCAGCACCGCCTGCGACTCCCACGTGATTGGCTGATTGTTTCCTACAGTTCTAATTAAATGCTTAGCCCCAGGGAACGCACATAGACATCTGAACCCAATTCCGAATACAAATTCAGAATTGTGACTGAAATGCCTCTGTTTAAATCAGTCTAGTTTTAATGCAAACCAAATCAATTAGCTGTCACTCTAATATTTACTCTACCTAGTCGTTCCAGTGAAATATTGGGTAAAATTAGCTATTTTACAAAAGTGTTTAGTGTTACCTTGTCCTGCAGCACCAGGACATTTTCCCACATGAGCAAAGCATTTTTGTGTCACCTTCTCGATTGGAGAGTTGTGTAATTAATATTATTGAGAAAGGGAAAAGATGATTTAATATTATTCAGAGTCATTGGAATGCGGTTGCCATCGTGTTTGAATGACCAAACTGGAGATGAATGTTATAGGGTTTAGGATAAAGCTCAATCGAATGCAGATGGTATTTTATTTTAATTAGCTCCAGTCCCTATTGTATAAAATTGCTTTGATAAGTGATGGAATTTACAATCCACCCCTGCTTCGTGTGAACGCTGATAGAGTGTACATTTGGTGAACGAAATGGAAGCAACACGCGAGCGGGAGGGAAGATCTAAGACTTCAGCCACACGTGCACGCACGTTTATTAAGCATCCCTTGGCTCCGATCTTGCACCAGCACCGTGCGGTTGTTTTCCTTCCATTCTTAATCACCTTTACTTGATGTTTTTAACCACCTTTGGAAAGGGCCATTTTGCTCGAAGGGGTTTGTGGACCAGCCCTCTCCTTGGGAGAACAGCCCGACTGTTCTCAGGGTGCAGTATCAGTCACTGGGTTTTTCCCAGGGCTGTCATTTAAGCCAACTGAGGGCATTTGTTTTTAACTTGTTCTTTTGCCAAAAGTCGGGAGAAGGGTGGATGTTACTGAAGCACCAGCCAATAGCTGTAAGGGCTCCCAAATTTTTTAAAAATTACTTGTTCTGATTACGTTCCAAGCTGGCTTATAGTTCGACACTGCTGCTGCATCTTCCAACCCTTACATTTTAGAATGATGACTCTGGTTCAGCCCTTCCCTTGCGTGCTCAGCCAGATGGATGACGGAAATGGGAGGATAAAGATGTTATTGGGGGGCCCTCGGTGGCTCCTTCCGGGGTGGTGGGAGGCTTCGGGTTGACGCTTTGTTTCAGTCCTTCAACGCTCAGGAGCTGGAAACTGATTTCCAGGGCCGGAGTGGGCATTCTGTTTTGTAGGATGGGACTTTGCCCCAGAGTGTAATCAGAGCTCAGGTTTTTTTTTTTCCCAGCAGTGATGCAACGTTTAAGCAGATCTTTCCATTAACCACAGAGGGAATTTTATCTGACAGTCTTGTGTGCTAGAGCCATTTGGAGTGCAAACAAACAAAAAGTTCCTGGCAAATACCAGCACATAGACAGGAAGTGACCACATTGATCTGGGGGTTGATGAACTGCGAGATGGGCTGGGGGGAGGGTGGGCTGCCACACGGGGCCCGACAGGTTCACCCGCGTGGGGACAGCAGGGCTTCAGCTGTCTCTTCACGTTTCAGCACAACCCTGCTGGGTCTAGTGAACTGGACGCTACCAGTTGGTAAGCAGTTAGGATTTTCAAATAGGCTTTAAAAGATGGTGCTTTATGATTTCACCGGCAGGCTTGACGCTTCCACTTAGATGCCTCCAAGATGTCTCAAAGTCACCGCATCCCAAAGCCGAGTGACCATCCCTGACCGCACCTCTGTCTCACAGAGAAGCCACCCCCTGCCCCATGCCCGTTCCCCACCCTCCGTCCACCACCCATGCAGCCCGTGCCCCAGGCCTGTCCTCTGGCACCTGGACGCTGCACGGCCCCTCTCACTGGCCAGCTGTGGGCATCCTTGCCCAACACCAGTCTGCTCTCCACTGTCCCGAGGGAGCCTATGAAACACGCCTGTCATGGTGCCACCGCCCCTGGGAATGCCCTGCCCAGGTCCCCCTTGGTCTGGCCTCCCTGTGGCCCCTGGACCCCCGCCACGCTGGCCTTTAAGATCCTCATCGGATGACATTTGCCCTTTCCCCCTGCGCAGCCTTTGCACATACTGGCTACCCCTGTGTCTCTCTCTGGTCTCGGCCTGTGCATCCCCGCCACCGGGAGCTGGCTCAGCGGCTGCTCCTAGCGGTTGGGTGTCAGCGCTCTGGGTCTGCGAGGTCCCCTCAGCATCTGCCTTCCCCAGGGACTCCAGGAGCGGAGGGGTCGTGGCTGTTCAGATCTTGTCCCAGCACGGAAGTGACAGGGCCAGAGTGCGTCTGGCCGTGTTCGCAGCTGCCCGCTGCTGCAGGGGACGTACCATCTTAAAGGGTTTAGTGGTCACTTGGGCGTCCCCCTCCCTGAGGTTCCCAGCGCCGTGAGGGTGGTAAGGAGCCCATCCATCGGCTCTCGGCCCCCACTTTGTTCCTGTAACGTCTGTTTCCTGGCCGCCTTGGAGACAGTGCCAGGACCGCAGGCCCAGGTGGGAGCGAGGAGGGGTTTCATTTGCTGGGGATCCAGTAATGACAGGGACCAGGGACACGGCTGGTGGGAGCTGCAGGTGGTTCCAGGAGGCCTGGAGCGCGAGGCCGGGCAGAAGCCGTGAGAGGCAGGGCGATGGGGGGCGGGGGGAGCTCGGCGTGAGACGCACACAGCCCGCCTTGTGCCGGGGGGTGTCACGTTCTCCAGGGCCAGGGCCGCCCTCACTTGCTTTCACTCCAGGTCCGGCAGGCTACCCAGTAAATAGCAGACGGACCCTTAGTCAGTGTTTATTGAAACAGATCTCAGTTTTCAGGGAGTAGGTTCACGTAGCAAGTTGTATCTGTTACCATTTGCTCATCAACTTCTTTTTACCTAAAGGACTTTAGAAGTATCTTGTGGCCTTGGTTAAATTGTGACAAAAGCCTTGAAGAGGGCTTGAATTCACCAGGCTGCAGAACGACAGACATGGGGCCAGCCGGGCAGTGTGCTGACCGGCGTCCGGCTGGTGACCGTGGAGAGCAGGGCTCCTTCGGCCGCCTGTCCGTCCTGTGTGAGTGGAGGCAGGTGATTCTTGGGGATGCGGTGCTTCCCGTCAGAGCCCTGATTTCCCGAAGTCCATTCATGTTTCCCAGTATTAGCAGGAGGAGTGGTGCCGGCTCTCACCAGCTGTAAGTGGTCACCTTTTGGCCCGTGTAGTTCAGCTTGGGTGGAACGAATTCGAGAAGTGGCCTGTTGAGGAAGGGGGGACAGGCCTGGGTCCCCGCTTGCCTCTGTGATGTGGGAGGAGGAGGGGGAGGTCTCCTAGGCTGAGTTAGATCAGATTTTTGGTTCGTCTTCCTTCTCCTCTGCCTCTTCTACTGCCCTGACTCATGGATTTCCATAGCAACCCGGCATCTCCTCCCCACCCCAGGTGGTACCCTCAGGAGGGCTTGAGCGTCTCCCTGAGACATGATCTAACAAGGCTGTTTAACCATCACTCGCTTGTGGGGCTGGTGCCCTCTGCCCCAGGAAGATAAGCGTGGGAGTATCAATCCTCGTATGCAGTCCGACCCCAATCCACTTGCCACCTCCACGAGCCCAGCTGAGTCCCATGCTTCTTACCCATGTCGGAATCACAGGCCCCTCTGCAAAGCTGATGGAAGTTGTGGACATTCTCTCTCTCCAGAGGAGAAAAGAAGTCATGTGCTCATGTCCACGCTGCTCTGCATACAGCTTTTGGGGGTTCCTGGGACGTAAGCCTGCCCTTCCGTCCTCTAGGATCTCCGGGCCCCAGGCGGGAAGTCCCCAGCTTGACTACCACTCAGCTCCTACGTTCCTGAACCATTGCCTGTCCTGAGAGAAGGACCGCCTTGCAAACTGTAAGGTGACGCGCACTTGTCAGGGAGGATTATTTTCCTTTCTTTGAATCCTCACTTGGCGAGTTAACTTCTCAGTGCTCTTCAGCTGGTGGGAAGTTGACCCAACACGTGTTGGGACAGTTGTTGAGAGCAGTCGGTGTTGACGGGACTTGAGATGTAAGGGTCCAGGCTGCTGAGTGCAGGGGTCACAGAAATGGGCTGGTTCGGCCCCTCCCTCAGCTGGAGGCTGAGGCACAGAGGACGGGGTCAAAGGTTGACCTTCCCCCATGCTCCCGCTGCACTGTTCTCTCCTGGAAGAGGCCTGAGGATCTGGGGGCCCCTGGACACTTGGGGGTCTGGCCTCTGACATCTTCCAAGGATTTGCCTTGATCTGCAGGCAGGGCTGCCTCTGTCACAGCAAACGGTGGAGGGAATCCCTGTCCTTACACAGTGACAGAATGAAATGTCCTTTGATGAAGATAAGGGGAAAAGAAAAGGGAAAGCTGGCCAGAGCTGTCTCCCTTGCCCTGGACACAGCTGTGCATGAACACGAACCCTAAATAGAACGCACTGCTCTTCCCCTCGCACCGGTGGAGATCTGGAGGGTATGGGGACGAGGATCTCGGAGAACAGCCTTTGTTGCCTTAGCTCCCTCTTAGAGTAAAGCCCTGGAGCCCCTTCTAGGACCTACCAGCTCCTAAAGATGCCCTGGGGCTTCCCGAGCCTGGTGGAGCCCATTAGAGGTCGACGGCTTTAGGGCAGAGCGTAGGCGTGTGGTGGCTTTGGGTGGAATGCAGGGGTCATTCATGCTCTCTCTGGTGGCCTTGGCTCCTAGGAGGAAACTTGAAAACAACGTGACAGCAACCCCCTTTTGCGCTTGTTGAACCCAGGACTGATGTGCCAGGCTGCCTTCTGTTCTGGCAGTGTGCCCGTGGCCCCGGGAGGAGGATGCGCTGGGGCTGCCCAAGGCGCGCCTGCCTAGACGACGCTCGGACAGCTGTACGACCGGCAGTGCAGATTGGGATCCTGCTCGTTTACATGGCTTCTTTCTAAGCATCTTTTTATTTTTTTTAAAACATAAAGTTTTTTAAGGGAATAGTTTATTAACATTCTTTTTTTAAAAAAATATTTATTTATTTATTTGGTTGCACCAGGTCTTAGTTGCGGCAAGTGGGCTCCTTAGTTGAGGCTCCAGGGCTCCTTAGTTGTGGCATGCAAATGGAATCCAGTTCCCTGGTCAGGGATTGAACCTGGGCCCCCTGCATTGGGAGCGCAGAGTCTTATCCACTGCACCACCAGGGAAGTCCCTCTAGCATCTTTTAAGTTTACCTCCTCTTATCTACAGAGCGACTTTCAACAGATACCGAATTTTAATTTGACTTCTCAAGAAGAAAGCTGGAGGAAGCGTTGCCTCCAAAAGAAAGCGTTGCTCTTCATCTCATCATGAGAAGATGATAAAGTCTTCGTGACAAGAATGTTTAACAGGAAACATACAGAAAATGGATAAAAGGAAGAGGGTCAGAGTGAAGTCCCACCTTCAAAATATGACTTTGAAGAGGTCAAGACACTTTATACAGGTTTATAGAGGTTTGCCCAGGAGAGATACTCTGTGTTGAGCTGGGGTTGCAGGTGACAAACCTTGCTCTTGTCCAAAATCACTGATCTTCCACAAAAACTCCACGGAGGTCACCTGAGGGTCATGAAGACCCAGTCGCACTGTCTACTCCAAAGTGTTTCTGAAAGTCTGACTGTGGTTACAACATATTTTATATCTGAAGCGTATTCATTTAACTTCATTCCTTCGTTCAGGGAGCATTTAGTGAACTCCTCTGTATACTGTGCATCACCCGGCACACAGAAGTATAGCGGTGAGTGAAACACAGCCCACGTTGTCCGCACGGGCCAGTGGGGAGCAGAGGGTAGTCACACCGAGCCTGGACACATCCGACCACAGCTGCGGTCCGTGCCGGACAAGTCAGGTCAGGGAAGCCCCTCGTCCCTGGCAGAGACACACCTAACTTTGCAGCGTCAGCTTTCAATTTGCCTTTTCAGGAAGAAGGAGGACAGGAGATCTTTGCCAGCAGATCTTTGCCGAGCAGGTCCCTGTTACAGGCAGGTGTTGGCTGAGAGCTGGAGAAACAAGCGTGACGGAGACGCATCCCTCCCTCTGGGGGAAAATGGGCTTCTGAACAGATGATGTCCATGTCCTGGGGTGGAGGCAGCGTCACCACGCACACACCTGTGGGGGCACAGGAGCCCGGGGGGCCACCCTGGCCTCCCTGAGTGTCAGGGAAAGATGCCAGGGTGGGGAGGGTTAAAGTGGAACACAAGTAAGTTGGCCCAGTGAAGGGGCACCGTGAGAGTCAGGCCTGCGGGTGGGGGGTAGCCGGGGGGACGAGAGGCGGGGCTGGAGGAGGCCCTGGTTGGGGGTCAGACCGCATCATGCATTGGTCATGGGGCAGGGACACCCCAAGAGTCACGTGACCATCCAGATGCCAGGGGATCGTTGCCATGGTGAATCTTGGGGATGGGATCCTGACCCCTTGAGGAGATGGAATGTGTGACACTCGTGTTGGAGAGGATCCCAGCTTTGTTCTGACTTGGGGGACAGGTGGGCTTTAGTGCTGATGAGTTACGAGAATCAGGAGGGTGAGAGGGACCTGGGTATAGGGGGCAGGACCCACTTTGGGGCAGCTTTAGTTTCAGAGAACGGCGGGGAGAGGTGTCCAGGGCCCTGAGATGTGCAGGGGAGAGCCGTTAGGGTGGGGGCTGCAGGCTTGTGTGGGTGAGGCTGCCAGCCAGAGCTGGGTACACTGGGATGGCCATTCTGTTCTGGTTTTTCAGATACTGGGGGACTTCCCTGGTGGTCCAGTGGCTAAGACTACACGTTCCCAATGCAGGGGGCCCAGGTTCGATCCCTGGCCAGGGAACTAGATCCCACATGCCGCAACTAAGAGTTCGCATGCTGCAACTAAAAAGATCCCACATGTCACGGCAAAGATCCTGCACGAAATTAAAAGAAATAAAATTTTGGGTAAGAGCTGCTGCCTTGAGTCCCACCCCCGCTCCAGTGCTTTTCCTGCAGCCTCAGCCCATCCTCTGGGGGCCTCTGGATCCTCCGTTTAGCAGGACAGCCTCATGGATTCTCAAACATTTAAAATCTCAACCCTGATCAAGGCTGTGATTTAAACCTGTATCAGTCTCCCAGGGTGGCTGTAACAAATGACCAACAACTGGGTGGCTTAAAACAACAGAGATGCGTTATCTCACAGTCTGGAGTCCACAAGTCTGAAGCTAAGGTGTCGGCAGGGCAGTGGTCCCTCTGAGGGCTCTCAGGGAGCGTCCTTCCTTGCCTCTTCCAGCTCCTGGTTCCAGATGCTCCTCAGCTTGTGGAATCTGTCTTCACAAGGCCCCCTCCTCCTGTGTCTCAACCTCCCTTTGCCTGTCCTTTGTAAGGACACTTGTCATTGGATTTAGGGCACAGCATGACCACATCGCCAGAGCTTTAACTTAATTACATGTTCAAAGACCCTTTTCCCAAGGGAGGCCACATTCACTGGTTCTGGGTGAATGTACCTTTTGGGAGGCCACCAGTCAACTCTCTACAAAACCTAAAGAGAGTGATGTGGAATGAGCAGGGCCTTTCTTCTCAGCGATATTTCCCCTTCCTTCACTCCAGTGATCTGAAGGCTTTGCAGAGTGATTGGTTCTCTTCCTAAGAAGCTCAGCTCTTACCACACACGCTTAGTCGCAATGTGTATTTTAACGTGCCCCAGGCCCACTCATTTGCAGGCTTACCCAGGTTTAGGACTTACCTTCCAAGTATATTCCTATGGCCTTGAAAGGCAGACAGTGTGTACCGCTGTCTGCCCCCTGCCTTTTTCACCAAGAGAAGGTCTGAACACCTCCTCAAGGAGTTCTGAGGGATCTGATGAGCAGAGCACGAACGAAGCTACAGTGTGAAGTGACAGCCGGGCAGACTGCCAGCAAACTATGACGACTTTCCTCTTGCACGAGCCCTCTCCGGGGAGGAAGCGTACTGCCAGTTCTCCTGAGCATCTCAGGTTGCTTTTCCTCGTAGAAATCATCACAGGAAGAACATGACAGTCTGGCCCCCTCCCAGCCTGACTCTCCCCATCACCACCAGCTCACCGCTTGTATTCCTTCCTCTGCAGTTTTTTGGAATAGCTTCAGAAGGATAGGTGTTAACTCTTCTCTAAATGATAGAATTCGCCTGTGAAGCCATCTGGTCCTGGGCTTTTGTTAGTTGGAAGTTTTTTAATCACAGTTTCAATTTCAGTACTTGTGATTGGTCAGTTCCAGCTCACCGTCTGTTTGCGAGCTCTGCAGAAGAATGAATTCCACGAGTGACACACGTCCTTAGGGATCCTGAACTGTGTGTTCCTTTGTCATAAAGAGCATCACTGTTCGTGATGAGGGTACCCTTTGGGAAAGCGAAAGTTTCAGGCACTTGGATTTGGGTCATTGGCACCCCTGACCTTCCCTGAGAGGCCAGCTGGCTCTGGGTTCCAACCTGAGGGGCCCCTGAAGCAGAGCTCTGGGTCTGAGCTGGAGGGTGGGACAGGGGCCTTGGTCCTGGATGGGAACCAGTGGTATTTACACTCATACTCATGTTCCTAGAACCTAGCGCCGGACACACAGTGAGACTCAGTGCAGCTTTGGTGAGCGAATAAGGGACCACGGGGGTCGTGCTCTCCAGAGAAATCAGGGCAAATCTGGGAAAGGCCAGGATGATGGGATCCAGGAGCCCCCGCCCTTTCCTGGAGTTGGGTGAGAAGCAAGGCAGTGGCTGGAGCCTGGAGAGAGGAGACGGGGAGCAGGCTCTGACCAAGTGACCGCTGGCTGAGTCAGCCTCTGTGACTGGGAGGTCACCTGTGAATCCACCTCCACAGACCTGGCGAGTAATTTGTTATATCCAGTTCCATTGGCCTACAGTGCCTGGCTGTCTCTCAGAGTCTTACAATGACCTGTCTCGGGAGAGGGCTGCCCCGGGACCACGCCACAAGGAGAGCCTCCAGCTCTGCCGTGGGCCCTGGGCCATCACAGCCGACCCTCAGAACTGTGTGTTAAGTTGGGTTCTTACCCAGAGCCCAGGAACGACTGGAGGCCAGGTGCCCTCACTCTTTTATCCCACTAGGGGATTGTTTTGTGACTTCTGGCAACATGCTTCCTTCCCCATGTCACCTGCCTGATTCGGGGGAGTCACCTACTCAGGCTTGGAAGAGGAGGGTTCACCTCCTCTGGGACAGGAAGTAAAGCCTGGTGGGCACCACAGTTGGAAGGCACTGGTGCCAGTAAAATGGGTAGTGAGTCAGCCAGGCAAGGTGGACGGGAGCATCCCGGGAGCTAGGAGCTGTCAGTGGCTTGCCTACCACTGTACTTTGCAACAGGTTGCCTAGCAGGTTAGGAAATACAGTCTTAGGTTTTTGATACGGAGTAAAAGCTTTCCGGTTCAGGCAGTAATATATGAGGAAGTTGCAAAATGCCATCAGAGGGTGTTATGAGCAAAGTATCTCACTGTACAGTTTTATTTTCCATGGAAGTATCTATCAGTGGCAACTATAAATGATCCAGGGCTTGGGCCTGGGCTTGTTCTAGTGCCTAATCCAAATTGTTTTTGAGCTCTTTGTGGCATTTCCCAGGAAGCTGATCTACTGGTGTTTTGCAGACAAGTCACATTGGTGGGGGGACAGGCTGTGATATTTCTTTCTGAGCATTTTGTCCTGGTGACCAACAATGCCTTGAGATCAGTCGTCACTCTTAGATGTGAATGAGGCTGTCCTCTCCTCCCTCAGGACCATGTGGGGAGGTCGAGGCTGAGCGGTCTGAGGGGAGCAGCTTGACCCTCGGACTTTGTGCTTTCATTCCCCTGGGGTCACCGGCCTTGGCCTGGCCTCCAGGTCAGCCAGGGTCCCCCATCATCACCCTCCCGGAGGCTCCATCCTCCTTCTCCCCTTCACCTTCTCTGCCCTGGGCCACCTGTTGCCTTCTTGGAGCCTGCATCACACCCTGTGCTGTGTGGTGGGAGCCCCTGACTGGAGCACAAACTTCTGAGAGCAGGGCCTGCTGCCCCCATCCTGCCCATCTCAGCCCCCTGTGCAGAGCTAAGCCCCAGCGGGAGGTGTACTGAATCGGGGGCCCATAGCAGCAGGACCAAGAAAATGTTTCGGTTCAGGGCACAGGGATTCAGGTCCCACATCTTTTAAAAGTGAAAAAACTCAGACTTCCCTGGTGGCGCAGTGGTTAAGAATCTGCCTGCCAACGCAGGGGACACAGGTTCGAGCCCTGGTCTGGGAAGACCCCACATGCCGTGGAGCAACTAAGCTCGTGCACCACAGCTACTGAGCCTGCGCTCTAGAGCCCGCGAGCCACAACTACTGAGCCCACGTGCCACAACTACTGAAGCCCGCACGCCTAGAGCCCGTGCTCCGCAACAAGAGAAACCACCGCAATGAGAAGCCCATGCACCACAATGAAGAGTAGCCCCCGCTCGCCGCAACTAGAGAAAGCCCGAGCGCAGCAACGAAGACCCAACACAGCCAATAAATAAAAAAATAAATTTTAAAATAAATAGGTAAATAAACAAAAGTGAAAAAACTCTTCCACCTTGAAAAACTCTTACACACACACACACACACACACACGTGAGGATAACACAGCCATGTGCGAAGCTGTGATGTGCATGCTTTATATGCCAGTTTATATGCCAGTGCTCCCTCATGACAAGCCACAATGATGCCCGTCATACAGGTGAGGCCAGGGAGGCTAAACGACTGGGTCACACAGGTGGTGAGTGTGGGGCTGGCTTTTGAATCCAGGCAGCCTCCTGGATTCCTGCTCTTAAATAATATTTATCCTGCCTCTCAAGCTTTTTTCCTTGGTTGTGAAGGCAGATCATGCCGATTGAAAGAAGTTTATAAAACCCTTAAAATAATTTAAAAATTTTAAATGAATAATAGTGTCACCATCAAGGAATTGCTGCTATTAATAGTTCGCTGTATCCCTTTTTAGGTTTTCTGTACATGCTCTGGTACCATGTTTGCAGAAGCTGCTAAAAATGCCAATATATGGATTATCACAATTAACCGTATCCTCCCTGTAAAACATTTTACTTCCAACTCCTGATCACCATTTGACCGGTTTCTCCCCTCTCTTCACTCTTTTCATACCCTTGCACGTATTTCCTTTTAATTAGGGACAAGGGTCACCAGAGAATCTGTTGGCAACTTCACAAGGTCTTTTTTTTTTTTTTTTTAGTAGAATCATTTCAAACTCTATGAGAGTGGTCCTATTCCCTCCCCTACAGACCCAGACTAGTTCTTGTCTTTAAAATATGATCACTTGAAGTGAAAACATCTCCTTGGAATTTACCATCCAAGACATCTAATAGACACAGATGTTCATGGAAAAGGACAGCTGGAGCACCTACGAGGAGGCCACATGAAACCAGGAGATCGTTTTTAAAACAAAAATAACTGCGTTTCTCCCCTGGTAGGTGAAATGGCTCCAACAACAAGAAGTTAAACGCAGGGTGAAGAGACAGGTGCGAAGTGACCCTCAGGCCCTTTATTTCAACGACCCCATTTGGTCCAACATGTGGTACATGGTGAGTAGGGCGTGGGCCTCTCTGTCCCTGGAGCGTTTGCAGTGCTGTGTTTCTGAGATGGGTCAATTTCCCCCAACAAAGCTAAGTTCTCATGACAGCTCCAAACAGACACACTTCATCTGAGTGTAAAACTCCTGTTTTAATGCTGTGAGGTGCAAGCTTTCTTGTGAAGTTTTTTTAATTATGTGAAAGTCCAAGGGGAGGGGCTCTTTGAGCAGGGGAGCGATTGGCTGCACGGTGTATGAGTCACTACATGGTGAGTAGTGAACAGAGCCCCTGAAGGGCGGTGGGTGTCCTGGGAAAGTGATGGACAGATTGCCGGGGCAGAAAAAGCAGTAGACCCTGCACATGGACCGTTCCCAGAAATGGGTGGTAGAAAGAGGGTTCTGCTCTATCAGGCACGGGAAAGCATTTTCTCCGTATTCCCTTATGAGCATAGGAGCACCTCTGCTGGGTTTGCAGGTCTGTGTCAGGTGTGTCTGTGGTGGGGGGGGCTTTGTGTCTTCTTTGCCTGCAGCATTGTGGCGACAAGAACAGTCGCTGCCGATCAGAAATGAATGTCCAGGCGGCGTGGAAGCGGGGCTACACGGGAAAAAACGTGGTGGTCACCATCCTGGATGATGGCATAGAGCGGAATCACCCCGACCTGGCCCCAAACTATGTAAGTCAAGCCTTAAAACTGGCAACTGGCATGCAGAGATTCAACTGCGTGGGTCATTAAACAAGGACACATTTATAAAACGATAAGGTGCCTACCCCTCCCTATATCAGACAGTACAGAAAACTGACAGGGTGGGCTGGTGAACCCAGCTCCCCTGCTACCCGGAGCCAGGGGTTCGCAGAGGGATTCGTTCACATGTTAGAGGATTCACATGTACTTCTGGGAGCGGGTCCTAAGAAACTCAGAGACGTGTGCATGGAGGTCGCCATCAGATCAACATCAGCGACGTGAGAAATGGCAGGGTTAAGACGTGGGCTTAGGACCCAAGCTGCTGGGGCTCCTGTCCTGGCTCTGCGGCTTATTAATTCTGAGACCCCGGGCAATTTACTTGACTTCTCTGTGCCTCGGTGTCACATTCTGTAAAATGGGGTTAGTAACAGGACTACTACCTCCTCGGGTAATTGTGAGGATTAAATGGCTTCATAAATGTAAAGGAGAGAGCCCAGCACATAGTAAATGTGAGAAAGGTATTTAGTATTCTGAGGCCCCTGGGGTACAGTCTTGTCTTAATTTCTGCTGTACAGCAAATATGCATATATATATATTTTTTTCATGTTCTTTTCCATTATGGTTTATCACAGGATATTGAATATAGTTCCCTGTGCTATACAGTAGGACCTTGTTGCTTATCCATCCTATATATACTAGTTTTCAAAAGATGACAGTTTTGAAGTCAACCATCTGGAGAGCTTTTATAATGTGTTTTAAAAGGATGTTAGGATATTACACGAATACTATGATTATAAGTATATACGCAAAAACATGCATATTAAAAATATAAGATGAAGGACATTCTGACACTTGCTACCACGTGGATGAACCTTTATCTGATGCACGTGACCACATGGATCAGCCACATCGATGAAGACATTATCTAGGTCACAAAAGGACAAGCACTGTACGCTTTCACTTACATGAGGTCCCTAGAGGAGTCGAATTCATAGAGACAGAAAGTAGATGCTGGGTGCCAGGGGCTGGGGAGGGGGATGGGGAGTTCGTGTTTCATGGGGACAGAGTTGAAAGTTTTGCAAGATGAGAAGCGTTCTGTGGATGGATGGTGGTGACGGCTGCCCAGCAGTGTGAATGTACTTAAAGCCATTGAACTGTGCACTTAAAAATGGTTAGGGTGGTAAATTTTGTTATGTGTATTTCCCACCATAATATATATACAAACATATATGTATACAAAATTTTATATATATATATATATATATATATATATATATAAAGTTATAGTAAGGGAGTACCAAGCGTGCATTTTTCTCTGTTTCCAATTGAGGCATAAAAACAATTTAAAGCAGGGCTGTGATATGCCAGGCCATTTCTCTTCGGTCACGAGGGTTTCATTTCTTAGGATTCCTATGCGAGCTATGACGTCAACGGAAACGATTACGACCCGTCTCCGCGATATGATGCCAGCAATGAGAACAAGTATGTCACTTGGTCACTTGGCCGGCCCCTCCTTGCTTCCCTTTCCGTCTCCCTGCAGTCACTGTTGAGCTGGCCCACAGTCGGGATCCTGGAACCGTGACGGGTCAGAGGCACCTCTCCGGCTGCCTGGCTGGGTCTGGGGCTGAGCCAGGAGCCAGCCCCGCACAGCCCTTCAGGCACAAGGCAGCCTCAGTGGATCCGGCCCCTTCCTAAGGGGCGTCACCCCTGATGGTCAGCTAGCAATGGATGTTGGACCAGCATTGTTCCTGTTCAAAACACTGTTGGATTTGAAAAGAGTAACCCTTAAATCTCGTGGTCTCCACAGCCGGCTGTGTTCAGACCACAGTGCATGGGTCAATAGCCGAGCCTTTCTGAGTCTGTCTGTGACCTCACGAGGGAGGTGGCAGAAGAGTGAATGATGCTGGGTAAATCGGGGCCCAGATCCTGGGCCTGGCTGTGTGCCTCTGTGCAGGCTGGGTGATGTCTCGTGGCCTGAGGCTCCCCATGCCCCAGGGCTGTGGGTGGGAGTCGGGTGATGGGTGAGGGACACACACGGAGGGTGTTCAGTCAGTGACGCTTGTGATCGTCACTTTGCAAATGAAGGCGGGAGGTCTGGAGAGATCAGGTGACTCGGCTCCGTGGGTGGCAGCCCTGGGGGTGATGTCCACTTTCCCCAGCCCAGCCCTAGAGCTTGTTTGCTGTGTCCTGCCTGTCGTTTCTCAGTCAGCATGCCCCATGCCCCATGCCCCAAGCTCTTCTCATTCTTCCAAAAATATTTAGAGAAGAACAGAAGCTGTTTCTTTCTTCTCCACTGTTTTTTTGGTTTTGTTTTGTTTTGTTTTTAATTGTATTTTATTTGTTTTAGTTGTGCCGGGTCTTAGCTACAGCTCACCAGTTCCTTTAGTTGCGGCATGTGTGCTCCTTAGTTGTGGCTGGCGGGCTCCTCAGTTGTGGCATGTGAACTCTTAGTTGTGGCATGCATGTGGAATCTTAGTTCCCTGATCAGGGATCGAACCCATGTCCCCTGCATTGGAAGGTGGATTCTTAACCACTGTGCCACCAGGGAAGTCCCTTTCTTCTCCACTGTTGACACGACGCTTGCCAAGGTGTGTCTTCGTCCATAATATCTTAGGTTGTGGTTGATTTGATTCTGGGGTTCAAATCCTGGTGCCCACAGGGTGCCGTGCAGGGAGGCTCGGCCGGCAGACGCAGTCAGCACGACGGACCACGGCGCTCCAGGGAGCCTGCAAAGGCCCCAGCCTCACGTCCCCAGGTGCCCTTCCCACTCAGCCACCAGCACACCAGTGGTGCAGGGCGCCTGGTCTCCCAGCCCCGAGTGCAGGGAGCCAGGAGGGATAATCCAGACACTGCACAGTGATCCATGAAGGGCAGGATTGAATGCTGAGTGGGACGGTGGGCTGCGTGACTTGGGAGCAGCCCTGGCTGTGGGCGCACGAGGTCCAGAGGACAGAGGGCTGCCTCCCCAGGGCTAATGCATGAGCCCTGGACTAGTTTCAAAGGTGGTTTTAAAGTTGACTCAGTGATTCTGATCCCCTGTGGACTCTTCTCAGAGATATGCTCCTTAAACTCGCCGGTATTTTTTGGCTTCTGCTGGAGGAACTGACCCGGTGCAGCATGTTGCAGAACGGGGTCATTACCCGAGGGGAGCGATCTGTTTTTCAGGTGGCCTCTTCCTAGTCTGTCCACCGCCACTGAGTGTTCCATTTCGAGCTTTCTTCCTCGGCTCCTGCTGCAATGGCCGTGGGAAGGGTGGGGGGGCTGCCCGAGGGGAGCATGGGGTGGGAGGAGGGGGACACAAGAGGACACAGGATCTAGGGTCTCGTGTGTTCTTACTTCAGCTCGGCAGCCAGGCAGGCGTCTACGCTGTGTTGTCAGTCGCGGGGACGCAGAGCTTGAGAGGAGGGATGCTTGGGCCCCTGGCGCCGGAGCAGGAGACTCAGCCTGATGCGGGAGCATCGTGTCTGCAGGGCGGCGGGAAGGCCTTGCCAGCCTACGGGGTGCGGGGTGGGGGTGGGGAACGGGACGGTCCAGGCCCGTGCAAAAGCCCACTTGATGCCCCTCCCGGAGCAGCCATCAGAGGGCGGGGGGCGATGGGAAGGGATGTGGGGAGAAGGCTTCAGCATCCTCCCCGGGCTTAGGGATAATGACTCTTCTTGCAGGAGAGCTGAGCAGGGCTGAACCCACTGCAAGGTGCTGGCGGAGTCCTAACTTCGTTTTTTCCTTTGCCTCAGACACGGTACTCGCTGTGCGGGAGAGGTCGCCGCTTCAGCCAACAACTCTTACTGCATCGTGGGCATCGCGTACAATGCAAAAATCGGAGGTAAGGCCCAGGAGTGTGCTGCCTGGGGGCTCGGGCCTGGGGCGGGGTACTGCACGTGTCCCTCCTGCGAGTCTCAGCAGCGGCACTTCCGTTGGCCTCGGTGGCCGAGTCGGACCCTGGGCCTGACCTCACGCTGCCAGGGGCCTGGAGGCAGAGGTGTTGCTCACTGGTTTGCCTGAAAAGCCTCCGCGGGTCCTGTGGGTCCGGCTGCTGACTCACCGCTGTCAAGCAGACCAGTCCTAATAGGCCGCCTGGGTCCCCTCCTGCTGCCCATCCTGCCCTCCCTCTGACTCTCCCAGCAGGGTTTACGGTTTTCACTTGGGACGAAGGCCTTTCCTTGGCCCCAACTCCCGCTCGAGCATCCTGGCCCACTGCTCCTGCCCTGTCCCTCGGCTTTAGCCAGAGGACATTTGTCATAGTGTCCCCCGGAGATGCCCGGTCTCCCCTGTTTATGACGAGCTGGTAACATTTGCCTCACCCCAAAAACCTCTCCCCGCTGCTCTGTTCTGCTCAGTCCACCCATGACTTATGGCCTCTCACGCCCTCTCTGCTCCACGGAGTGCTCCCCAAATCCAGGTGTCCCCCCTCGTCTTGTTTACTGAGGGAGGTCAGCCTTCCAGGTCCCTTTAAGGAGCACGACTGACCCTGGGTGTCTCTGGCTCTGTTGTTTGGTTTCTCCATTTGTGAGTCAAGCTTCTTTTGTTAGGATGGGGCTTTAGAGCAGAGTCACACGTCTTCCATGCCCCCCGCCCCTGCCCCTGCCCCCGCCCCCTGAGCCTGGCAGATTGACAACTCAGACTGGCAGACAGTAAGTCAGTAAGTCCTCTGCAGTGCCTGGTAGGTGCGCATCACTGAGCTGGCACTGAGCAGGTGTGACCGGGGCAATGAATTGTCCTCGACCGTCCACTTAGCCTTGGGGCACTGGCTCTCGGTTTGGAGGTGCTCACATGCACACTGATGGCCATGCTGGGATGCCTTCCTGGGGTGTGGCCTTCTCTGCTGCTTTGTCTTTGTGGAGGTGGTTTAGCTCCCTCAGCTCTACTACGAGCAGCACAAGGTGGAGAACTCTGGGTCACGAGTCTTTGGGGAATTTCTTGAGTTTTGAAAATAGGGTCCCCAGCTTTCACTTATTTAGGACCCTCTGCCTGCTGTTTCCGTTGGAAACCTTTGAAGTGGCTGGGATTTAACCAGCCATCATTAACCACCAAGGGCGTGTCCTGCAGAACAGATCAGGAGACTGTCACCTGGCCTCACTTCTTTGTGGATAGTTCTTTTACGTTGAGATGTGTAAGTTCTCCTTGGAGCTCTTGATGAGTGAAGAGCCACGAGAAGTCTCTCTGGCTGACCTGGGTACCAGTTCCACTCCCACCACCCACTGGCTCTGTGTCCTTGGACAACGGGTATAAACTGTCTGTGACACGGGGTTGGGTTTGCAATGGAGACATAGTGTGGGCTTGAGGTTGGCATTGACCCAGGGAACCCGTAACAGCCACGTCTCCAAGGCTGCTGCATACAGCTGTAGCCTCTCAATACAGGCAGCCGCACCTCTTCCTGCCCCTCCCTCCAAGCCCACCTCTGGACAGGGCATTCTTCAGGCACCTCTAACATAGCTTCTCTCTCCACATGTTGACACAAAGCAGGGAATTTCTCTGAGATGCCCCTGGTGTGACCATGAGCTCTACTTTTTTATACCTTTTTTATTTTTAAAGTTGTTGTTCAAGAGATTAAAATGGATATCCTAATTTATTCCAATCTATGTGGAATTAATATTATACCACTTCACGTATAGTATATAAACCTAAAACATTATTTGAGTTCACACTCACTGTTGTTCTTTATGCCGTTGTTTTTGTGTTTTACTTCATATATTATAAACCCAATGTTTATTCTTATTTAAACAGTTGGCTTTAAAATACTTATGGAAAGAAATATACTTACCTACATGTTTATCAGTCCCAGTGCTCTTCCTTATTTTCTGGCTTCATATTTCTTCTGACTGGCTTCAATTTTTCTTCAGCCTGAGAATTTCTTTTAGTATTTTAGTATTTCTTTACATGTAGGTATGCTGGCAAGAAGTCATCTTAGCTTTTAGGTGAAATTTATCTAAATTTCATCTTCATTTTTGAAAACAATTTTACTGAACACAGAATTCTAGGCTGACATGTTTTTCTTTCAGCCCTTTAAAGATGCTATTCCATTGTCTCTGGCATCCATTGTTTCTGATGATGAGTCAGTTGTCATACTTACCTTATTGTTGTTCCCCTTTATGTAACGTGATTTGTTCCTCTGGCAACTTTTTTTTTTTTTTCTATCTGTGCTTTGTCTGTGACTATAATGTCCCTTGGTGTAATTTCTTTCATATTGCTCCAGCTTGGGGTTAGCTGTGCTTCCTCCTGGGTAATTATTCATATTACTTCTTTTCTAAATCAAATTTGGAAAAATTTCTGTCAGTACTTTTTGCAATCCTGTTTCCTCTCTTTTCTCTTTGGGCACCAATTATACTTGTTAGATTGCTTGATATACCTCACAGGTTGAGGCTGTGTTCATTTTTTAAAATCTTTTTTTATCTGTGTGCTTCAAATTTGATAATTTCTTTTGCACTGTCTTCTTCAGGTTCACTAATCCTTTCTTTTGTTGTGTCCAATCTGTTGTTGATTCCAAATGATTTTTTTTTCTTTTCTACTCAGATATTGTGCTTTTCTGTTCTGTGATGTCCATTTGGCTTTTTTTTTTTTTAATATTTTCAAATCTTTTCTTACATTTCACTTCTCTTCACCCATTATACCTATATATTACTTTGGACTCTTTAACATACTTATGAGTTATTTTACAGTCTTTTATACTAATTCCAATACCTAAGTCATTTGTGGGTATGTTTCTTTTTTTTCTTTTTCCTATGGAATGCCTTCTTCACTTTTTTCTTTTTTCATATCTTTGTTGGACTATAATTGCTTTACAGTGTTGTGTTAGTTTCTGCTGTATAACAGAGTGAATCAGCTACATGCATATGTATATCCCTATATCCCCTCCCTCTTTTGTCTCCCTCCCACCCTCCTTATCCCACCCCTCTAGGTGGTCACAAAGCACCAAGCTGATCTCCCTGTGCAGGGCAGCTGCTTCCCACTAGCTATCTATTGTATATTTGGTAGTGTATATATGTCAGTGCTACTCTCTCACTTCGTCCCAACTTACCCTTCCCCATCCCCGCGTCCTAAAGTCGATTTTTACATCTGTGTCTTTTTTCCTCTCCTGCCCCTAGGTTCATCAGAACCATTTTTTTTTAAGATTCCATATATATCTGTTAGCATATGGTATTTGTTTTTCTCTTTCTGACTTACTTCATTCTGTATGACAGACTCTGGGTCCATCCACCTCACTACAAATAACTTAATTTCATTTGTTTTTATGGCTGAGTAATATTCCATTGTATATATGTGCCACATCTTTATCCATTCATCTGTCGATGGACACTTAGGTTGCTTCCATGTCCTGACTGTTGTAAATAGCGCTGCAGTGACCATTGTGGTACATGACTCTTTCTGAATTATGGTTTTCTCAAGGTATATGCCCAGTGGTGGGATTGCTGTATCGTATGGTAGTTCTATTTTTAGTTTTTAAGGAACCTCCATACTGTTCTCCATAGTGGCTTTATCAATTTACATTCCCACCAACAGTGCAAGAGGTTCCCTTTTCTCTGCACTCTGACCAACATTTATTGTTTGTAGATTTTTTGATGATGGCCATTCTGACCGGTGTGAGGTGATACCTCATTGTAGTTTTGATTTGCATTTCTCTAATGATTAGTGATGTTGAGCATCTTTTCATGTGTTTGTTGGCAGTCTGTATATCTTCTTTGGAGAAATGTCTGTTTAGGCCTTCTGCCCATTTTTGGATTGGGTTGTTTGTTTTTTTGATATTGAGCTGCATGAGCTGCTTATATATTTTGGAGATTAATCTTTTGTCAGTTGCTTCATTTGCAAATATTTTCTCCCATTCTGAGGGTCGTCTTTTCGTCTTGTTTATGTTTTCCTTTGCTGTGCAAAAGCTTCTAAGTTTCACTAGGTCCCATTTGTTTATTTTTATTTCATTTCTGTAGGAGGTGGGTCAGAAAGGATCTTGCTGTGATTTATGTCATAGAGTGTTCTGCCTATGTTTTCCTCTAAGAGTTTTATACTGTCTGGCCTTACATTTAGGTGTCTAATCCATTTTGAGTTTATTTTTGTGTATGGTGTTAGGAAGTGTTCTAATTTCATTCTTTTACATGTAGCTGTCCAGTTTTCCCAGAACCACTTATTGAAGAGGCTGTCTTTTCTCCATTGTATACTCTTGCCCCCTTTATCAAAGATAAGGCGACCATATGTGCATGGGATTATCTCTGGGCTTTCTATCCTGTTCCATTGATCTATATTTCTTCTTTTGTGCCAGTACCATACTGTCTTGTTTATTGTAGCTTTGTAGTATAGTCTGAATTCTGGGAGCCTGATTCCTCCAGCTCCGTTTTTCTTTCTCAGGATTGTTTTGGCTATTCGGGGTCTTTTGTGTTTCCATACAAATCGTGAAATTTTCTGTTCTAGTTCTGTGAAAAATGCCATTGTTAGTTTGATAGGGATTGCACTGAATCTGTAGATTGCTGTGGGTAGTATAGTCATTTTCACAATGTTGATTCTTCCAATCCAAGAACATGATATATCTCTCCATCTGTCTGTGTCATCTTTAATTTCTTTCATCCATGTCTTATAGTTTTCTGCATACAGGTCTTTTGTCTCCTTAGGTAGGTTTATTCCTAGGTGTTTTATTCTTTTTGTTGCAGTGGTAAATGGGAGTGTTTCCTTACTTCTCTTTTAGATTTTTCATCATTAGTGTATAGGAATGCCAGAGATTTCTGTGCATTAATTTTGTATCCTGCTACTTTACCAAATTCATTGATCAGCTCTAGTAGTTTTCTGGTAGCATCTTTAGGATTCTCTATGTATACTATCATGTCATCTGCAACAGGGACAGTTTTACTTCTTCTTTTCTGATTTGGATTCCTTTTATTTCTATTTATTCTCTGATTACTGTGGCTAAAACTTCCAAAACTATGTTGAATAACAGTGATGAGAGTGGACAACCTTGTCTTATTCCTGATCTTAGAGGAAATGGTTTCAGTTTTTCACCATTGAGAATGATGTTGGCTGTGGGTTTGTTATATATGGACTTTATTATGTTGAGGTAGGTTCCCTCTCTGCCTACTTCCTGGAGAGTTTTTATCATAAATGGGTGTTGAATTTTGTCAAAAGCTTTTTCTGCATCTATTGAGATGATCATATGGTTTTTCTCCTTCAATTTGTTAATGTGGTGTATCACGTTGATTGATTTGCATATATTGAATAATCCTTTCATTCCTGAGATAAACCCCACTTGATCATGGTGTATGATCCTTTTAATGTGCTGTTGGATTCTGTTTGCTAGTATTTTGTTGAGGATTTTTGCATCTATGTTCATCAGTGATACTGGCCTGTAGTTTTCTTTCTATGTGGCATCCTTCTCTGGTTTTGGTATCAGGGTGAGGGTGGCCTCATAGAATGAGTTTGGGCGTGTTCCTCCCTCTGCTATATTTTGGAAGAGTTTGAGAAGGATAGGTGTTTGCTCTTCTCTAAATGTTTGATAGAATTTGCCTGTGAAGCTATTTGGTCCTGGGCTTTTGTTTGTTGGAAGATTTTTAATCACAGTTTCAATTTCAGTGCTTGTGATTGGTCTGTTTATATTTTCTATTTCTTCCTGGTTCACTCTGGAAGGCTGTGCTTTTTTAAGAATTTGTCCATTTCTTCCAGGTTGTCCATAATATCGGCATATAGTTTCTTCTAGTAATCCCTCATGATCCTTCGTACTTCTGCAGTGTCAGTTGTTACTTCTTTTTCATTTCTAATTCTGCTGATTTGAGTCTTCTCCCTTTTTTTCTTGATGAGTCTGGCTAATAGTTTATCAATTTTGTTTATCTTCTCAAAGAACCAGCTTTTAGTTTTATTGATGTTTGCTATTGTTTCCTCCATTTCTTTTTCATTTATTTCTGATCTAATCTTTATGATTTCTTTCCTTCTGCTAACTTTGGGGGTCTTTTTGTTCCTCTTTCTCTAATTGCTTTGGGTGTAAGGTTAGGTTGTTTATTTGAGATGTTTCTTGTTTCTTGAGGTAGGATTGTATTGCTACAAACTTCCCTCTTAGAACTGCTTTTGCTGCATCCCATAGGTTTTGGGTCGTTGTGTTTTTATTGTCATTTATGTCTAGGTATTTTTTGATTTCCTCTTTGATTTCTTCAGTGATCTCTTAGTTATTTAGTAGTGTATTGTTTAGCTTCCATGTGTTTGTATTTTTTACAGATTTTTTCCTGTAATTGGTATCTAGTCTCATAGCACTGTGGTTGGAAAAGATACTTGATACGATTTCAGTTTTCTTAAATTTACCAAGACTTGATTTGTGACCCAAAATACGATCCATCCTGGAGAATGTTCCATGAGCACTTGAGAAGAAAATGCATTCTGTTGTTTTTGGATGGAATGTCCTATAAATATCATTTAAGTCCATCTTGTTTAATGTATCATTTAAGCTTGTGTTTCTTATTTATTTTCATTTTGGTTCATCTGTCCATGGGTGAAAGTGGGGTGTTAAAGTCCCCTACTATGATTGTGTTACTGTTGGTTTCCCCTTTTATGGCTGTTAGCATTTGCCTTATGTATTGAGGTGCTCCTATGTTGGGTGCATAAATATTTACAATTGTTATATCTTCTTCTTGGATTGATCCCTTGATCATTTTGTAGTGTCCTTCTGTGTCTCTTGTAATAGTCTTTATTTTAAAGTCTATCTTGTCTAATATGAGAATTGCTACTCCAGCTTTCTTTTGATTTCCATTTGCATGGAATATCTTTTTCCATCCCCTCACTTTCAGTCTGTATGTGTCTCTAGGTCTGAAGTGGGTCTGTTGTAGACAACATATGTATGGGTCTTGTTTTTGTATTTATTCAGCCAGTGTATGTCATTTGGTTGGAGCATTTAATAATTACCTTACGTTTAAGGTAATTATTGATATGTGTGTTCCTATTACCATTTTCTTAATTGTTTTGGGTTTGTTTTTGTAGGTCTTTTCCTTCTCTTGTGTTTCCTGCCTAAAGAAGTTCCTTTAGCATTTGTTGTAAAGCTGGTTTGGTGGTGCTGAATTCTCTTAACTTTTGTGTATCTGTAAAGGTTTCAATTTCTCCATCGAATGTGAATCAGATCCTTGCTGGGTAGAGTAATCTTGGTTGTTGGTTTTTCCCTTTCATCACTTTAAACGTGTCCTGCCACTCCCTTGTGGCTTGCAGAGTTTCTGCTGAAAGATCAGCTGTTAACATTATGGAGATTCCCTTGTATGTTATTTGTTGTTTTTCCCTTGCTGCTTTTAATATTTTTTCTTTGAATTTAATTTTTGATAGTTCGATTAATATGTGTCTTGGCGTGTTTGTCTTTGGGTTTACCCTGTATGGTACTCTCTGTGCTTTCTGGACTTGACTATTTCCCATGTTAGGGAAGTTTTCAGCTATAATCTCTTCAAATATTTTCTCAGCCCCTTTCTTTTTCTCTTCTTCTTCTGGTACCTCTATAATTCGAATGTTGGTGCATTTAATGTTGTCCCAGAGTTCTCTGAGACTGTCCTCAATTCTTTTCATTCTTTTTTCTTTATTCTGCTCCCTGGCAGTTATTTTCAGCACTTTATCTTCCAGCTCACTTATCCGTTCTTCTGCCTCAGTTATTCTGCTATCGATTCCTTCTAGAGTATTTTTAATTTCAGTAACTGTGTTGTTCATCACTGTTTGTTTGCTCTTTAGTTCTTCCTGATCCTTGTTAAGTGTTTCTTGTATTTTCTCCATTCTGTTTCTGAGATTTTGGATCACCTTTACTATCATTACTCTGAATTCTTTTTCAGGTAGGTTGCCTATTTCATCTTCACTTATTTGGTCTTGTAGGTTTTTACCTTGCTCCTTCATCTGTAACATATTTTTTTGTCGCTTCATTTTTTTTTTTTTTTTTTGATGGGTGGTGCTGTATTCCTGTCTTACTGGTTGTTTGGCCTGAGACGTCCAGCACTGGAGTTTGCAGGCAGTTAGATAGAGCTGGGTCTTGGTGCTGAGATGAGGACCTTCAGGAGGCTGCACTCCAATTGATATTCCCTGGGGTCTGAGGTTCTCCGTTAGTCCAGTGGTGTGGACTCAGAGCTCCCACCACAGGCGTTCGGGCCTAACTTCCGGCCTGGGAACCAAGATCTGGCAAGCTTCATGGCACGTTAAAAAAAAAAAAAAAAAAAGGAAGAAAGAAAGGAGCAGTACAATATCAACAATAAAAAACAGTGGCGCAGTGGTTGAGAGTCCACCTGCTGATGTAGGGGACACGGGTTCGTGCCCCGGTCCGGGAAGATCCCACATGCTGCGGAGCGGCTAGGCCCATGAGCCACGGCCACTGAGCCTGCGTGTCCGGAGCCTGTGCTCCGCAACGGGAGAGGCCACAATAGTGAGAGGCCCGCGTACCGCAAAAAAAAAATAAAAAAATAAAAAATAAAATTAGGATAAAAAATATATTAGGAAAAATAAAACTATAATTGAAACAGCTGCAACAAAGTGAAATAAAACCACAGCAGAAAAAAGAAAAAAAAAGGGTGGGTGGGGGCAAAAAGCCAAAAGGAGAGATCACTAACAAAGTATAAAGAGTAAAATAAAATTAGAAGAATAAAAGATTTATTAGGAAAAATAAAAATATAAAAGAATCAACAACAGTGAATCAACAAGGTAAAACAGAATCCCAGTGTAAAAGAGGAAAAAAAAAAGCCTTGGCTATGGGGGTGTTTAGGCGGGGGGGGGGTGGAACTTAGGCAGGGGTGGGGTTTAGGGTGGGGCAGGACCTAGGCGGGTGGGAGGGGTGATGATTGAGCGTGGGGTGGGGCCTCTGCTTAGGACCTGAGTGAAAGGGGAGAGGCAGCAAGTCGAAAGGAGGGCCTCTGGAGTGTGGGGTTCCAGAGTTTGGAGGTAGGGCCCTGAGTGAGGGTTTGTGGGTGGAGTTTAGGCCCAGCACACTGGAGGGGGTCTCGGAGGGCATCTCCGAGTGTAGAGGTAGGGGCCTGAGTGGGGGTGTAGGGATGAGGCTTGGGCTCTGCATGGCAGGAGGGAGGCTCTGAGCGCAGAGGATTAGGCCCGGGAGCCCAGCAGGCTTCCCGGTGCCTAAGTGGACGGGGAAAGCGTTGGCCGCGTTCCCTTCCGTTCCTTCACGCCCCTCCCCCGCCGTCTCCCCCAGGATCTGCCCCCTCACCGCGGGACCCCTAACCATGGGTGGGTCCCGCTGGGTGTAGGAACTCTTCCCCTCCCCCAGCCACTGCTCAGGGTTGCCGGTCCCGGAGGTCTGGCCTTTACTTTTGCTCCCCCTTCCCTCCCTCCCACTCCCTTAGGACCCACGTGGCTGGAGGGGGCCTAGGTGGGCAGAGGATCAGGCCCAGGATTTCAGCAGGCTCCCGGGAGCGCAAGTGGGCAGGGGAAACCTGGCCACGCTCTCTTTTGTTCCTCTGCCCTCCCCGTGGTTCCCTAATTTCCCCCTTCGGGCGTGGGATCTCTTCCCCTCCCCCAGCCACCCCTCAGGGGCACCAGTCCCGTCCTGCCTCCACTTCACCTCCCCCTTCACTCCCCTCACGTCCCATGTCCTACCCGGTCGCTGGGGGTTCCTCCCGTCCCCTTAGGTGTCCGTGGTCCCCCATGGGTGCCTGGTAGGTGCCCTAGTTGTGCGGAGCCACTAATTCCTCATCCTTCTAGTACGCCATCTTGACTCCGCCCCATTTCTTTTTTTAAAAATTGAAGTATAGTTGTTTTTCAGGTGTACAGCAAAGTGATTCATATGTGTGTGTATTTATACACACAGATATACATATACGTCTTTTTCAGCTTATTTTCCATTATAGGTTATTACAAAATATTGAATATAGTTCCCTGTGCTATACAGTAGGTCTTTGTTGTTTATCTATTTTATGTATAGGGTGTACCTGTTAATCCCAAATTTCCAATTTTAAGTCAAAGACAAATATGATATCACTTATATGTGGAATTTTTTAAAATATGATAAAAATGAACTTATTATCAAAACAGAAATATACTCACAGACATAGAAAACAAACTTATGGATACCAAAGGTGCGGGGAGGGATAAATAGGGAATGTGGGTATGTTTTCAATCATTGATATTTCTTTTTACAACGTGCACATTTGCGCATGTCAAGTAATTTTTTATTGTACACTGGACATTGTTATGCTACATTGTGGGGACTCTTGATCCTATTATCCTTGAATACTGTTGAGTTTTGTTCTTGCAGTCAGTTCAGTTTGAACTTATGGAGGCTTGATTTTTCCTTTTTTTTAGGATTGATCTCTTTCTGATTTGTCCTTAGCCTTAGAGAAAATCCTTTAGCCCAAGCACATAATCTTTACTCTTAGGTAGTGTGACCCTTTTGGTATTTCAGCAGAAAGACTGAAGTGTTTAGCCAACACCTCTAACTTGGCAAGACTCAAACTCCAGATTGACTGCCCTGCAATGGGCAGCAGCTGGAACATCTGCTCACTCACTCATTCAGCCTCCAGCTCTTCCTTTCCTCCTGGACTTCTTAGAGAGTTGCCTAAACGTGTTTAGTCCAGCGGTTAGCTGAGTGTTTGAGGGAAGTTTCAGTATGTCCTCTTCCGTAGCTCTCTCCTTTCTAGGATTTCTCTCGATTTCCACCTGCTCTAACAATCCCAGACTCCATCCCACGACTCCCCAGGAGAATAAGATTGCATTTTTCTGATGGAGTTCTAGCTTCTCTGCATCAAGAGAAATGGGGAGTTCCCTCAGAGGAAAAGTATAAACTCACATCATACCCAGTATTGTTGCTCTTTTAAGAACTGAATTGCCTGCCCCTGCCTTCTTATGGTAGCTTTCCAATGCCCTTAAAAAGGTGGTGTTTTCTTAAATAAGTATTTAGTCCAGGGTTTATAGTTATTACTTTTAGACGAGTCAGTGTGATAGAAGCTACTCTGCCATTATTGACACTAAAACATGGTTTCTATTTCTTTACCAGTTAGATGGTGTATTAGTTATCTATTGCTGCATGACAGTTACTCAAACAAACGTTTGTTATCTAGCACAGATGGTGGCTTAAATGAGTGATTCTGGCTGAGGGTCACTCATGAGTTTGGCTGTGACTGTAGTCTGAAGGCTTGGCTGGGACTGGAGTATCCACTTCCAAGATGGGTCACTTCTTTGTTGTTGGCTAAAGTCCTCAGTTCCTTGTTGGCTGTTGGCAGGACGCCTTGTTTCCTCAACATGTGTGTTTCTTCATGGAGTTCTTAGAGTGTCCCCATGGCATGTAGCCAGCTTCCCTTATTGCAGGTGATTCAAAGAGAGAACCAGGAGGAAGCAGCAATGTTTTTCTTATGACTTAGTCTTAGAAGTAACATACTGTCACTTAGGTCATACTCTATTCTTTAGAAATGAATTCTACATACACTCAAGGGGAGAGAAATTAGGCTGCACCTTTTGAACGGAAAAGTGTCAAAGACTTGTGGTTATGGTTTAAAATCACCACAGATGGGCTCCTAAAAGTTTGACTATATATTTATACAAATGGAGTAATTTTTTCTACCAGATTTCTTTGTAGAATTGCATGTTTCTTACATGTTTTATCACATAAAAATAAATCGAATGAAAGTAGTAGAACTGTCCAAATTATGTATTTAAAATAATATGCTTGCTAGAACATTACTAATAAGTCCAGATAACTCCAAAATATATATAATGCTGTATCAAAGTGCAGAAGAGCACAAGGAAGGTAAAATATCATCTGGATCCTGGTAAAAGCAGGAATAACCAGTACTTACTGAGCTCTTGCTAGATCACAAGCACTGATCTAAGGTCTCTGTATGTATTGTCTTACGTAATCTTTACAAAACACTATGTCATTGATGCTACCTTTATCCCCATTTCACAGGTAAGGGCCAGAAAGGTTATGTAACTTTTGCCAAAGATCAAACCAAGCTGACTTCAGGCCCCAGCTCTTAGTTTCTGCTCTTCAACAAAAATCTTTAAACCGTATATACGAAGTGTGGATGGACGGGTGGATGGATAGATGGATGGACAGTATTATTTCTTTAACATTTGATCATACTATACAGATGGTTCCTGATACATGATGGTTTGACTTATGATTTTTCAACTTTACTATGGTGTGAAAGTGATACACATTCAGTAGAAACCCTACTTTGCATTTTGAATTTTGCTGCTTCCTTGAGCTAGCGATATGCAGTACAGTACTCTCTCATGATGCTCGGCAGTGACAGCCACAGCTCCTGGTCAGCCACACAATCACAAGGGCAAACAACTGATAAACCATTCTGTTTTCACTTTCAGTATAGTATTCAATAAATTACATGAGATATTCAACATTTTATTGTAAAATAGTCTTTGTTTTAGATGATTTTGCCCAACTGTAGGCTAATGTAAGTGTTCTGAGCATGTTTAAGGTAGGCTGGGCTAATATTTTCAACTTATGATCCATTTACCAGGATGTAACCCTATCATAAGTCGAGGAAGATCTGTACTTGTTTTCAGTAAAATATACTAAGTTTAATTTTATGCAAACTTAACACAAGAGAAAGTAAGTCAACCTGAATATTGCCGAACTTCAGATTTAATTCTATGTTTAATTTTATCTGTTTACTGTTTAACTTTATGCTTAATTTATTTGGTTTATGTGAATTTAACAGAAGAAAAAGAAACAAGTTTAAAGGGAAGGAATTGCTGAACTTCACGTAAATACTTCCTTATAATGAGATATTTTCTCAAGTATCCCTCTTTTATTGAAAAAAACAAAGCCCCAAGATTGTGACAGTCTTTAAGAGGCCAGGGTTACATTTTTTTGTTGTTGTTACATATTTCCCATATTGAGTAATTAGCATTTACTTCAGTTTGTTCTCACTTCTTCACCCCACACCTCAATATTAGTTTTTTTTTTAATTTTCTTTTATTATTTTTGGCTGTGTCGGATCTTAGTTGCGGCATGCGGTCTCTTCATTGTGGTGATCAGCCTTCTCTCTGGTTCCAGCACTCGGGCTTCTCTCTAGTTGTGTTGTGTAAATTTTCTTCTCTCTAGTTGTAGTGTGCAGGCTCCAGAGCGCGTGGGCTCTGTAGTTGGTGGCACGTGGGCTCTCATGTTGAGGCGTGGGAGCTCAGTAGTTGCAGCTCGCGGGCTTAGTTGCCCCACGGCGTATGGGATCTCAGTTCCCTGACCAGGGATCAAACCCGCATCCCCTGCATTTTTTTTCTTGCTTCTTTTTTTTTTTAAATTGGGGTATAGTTGTTTTACAGTGTTGTGTTAGTTACTACTGTACGGTGAAGTGGAGTTCCCTGTGCTATACAGCAGGTTCTCATTAGTTACCTGTTTTATACATATTAGTTTATATATGTCAATCCCAATCCCCTGCATTGGAAGGCGGATTCTTTACCACTGGACCACCAGGGAAGTCCCTAGGGTTTTTGTTTATTTTCTTTGATGTTGTTTTTGCATTGTCGGGGTTCAGTATTAACCGTCTGTCACTATGATTCTCACAGTTTTTTAGTCTTGGTCACCACCATCATTTTCAGCACAGTTTTTCCATTCCTGAGTAATTTATTTTGATTCATTTCTTAATTCCCTGGACTTTGCCACCCAGTAACGTTTTCAAGAAGGGCCAACAGGTGTTGTTTTCTTTCATCTTTGAGAAGTTCTCAAGGTTGCCTTTATACCTGAATTATATCTTTTATATATTACAGCCTTACAGACCTTGGTAAACATCACCTGTTTGTCTTCTGGATTCATTGTTGCTTGGAAGAGTTTGAAGCCAGCCCAACTTCTTCCCCCTGTAGGTGATGACTTTTTGGCTTGGATAGGATTCTTCCTTTATCCTTGAAGTCCAGTAGCTTTGCTGGGCCACCTCTGGCTGAGGATTATTCTATAGCAGCTGTTCTTGGGATTCAGTATCCTTAAAAAGATCTGGGTATTTTAAAATTTTAGGCAAATTTTCTTGTCATGATTTTTGAATATTTTTAGCTATATATGTTCAGTTCTGTGCTCCCTGTGTACCACTTATACATATATTGGATCTCTATTTCCTGAATTCTATATCTCTTTCTAAACATATTAACTTATTTCTTTTCTATTTTATTTTTCCTCAGGCTTGTCCTCTGTGTCTCTGACAGTTTCCCCGGTGCCTTTTTCTCCCTAGAGAAAACCCTAATATGGCTTTCATTTCTAAAAGTCTTTAATTTTTTCCATCTGTTTCTTTCCTGAGGATGAACACACTTTGGGCCTCTTGCTTTTGTCTTGTTATTTCTTCATGGAATCCTTGTATCTCTTTGAGCTCTTGCTTCATAGAGAAATCATTTTTTCTTTAAATTTTGGATATTATGGAGAAATGTTTGTTTATAGTTTTCATCATTTTCTTGCACTTGTTTTGCCCCCTTTTTCCTTATTTTTTGCAGCATTGTTGCAGAGGTGTCATGCTAGTCACTTTCTGGTTATGATTAGTGACTGGCTGGAGAGGATTGAGGTCTTTCTTTCTAGGCCAGTAAGATGCTAAAATGTGGGAAGGAAGAGAAGGGGGAGTGAGCTAGGCTGTAGGCACTGTGAACCCAGATCCTTCTCGTCTGCCAGTCCAGTATCTCTGAGAGATCCCCTCCCCTCACCAGTGAATTAGCATTAATTCATTATATGCGGACACAGCAGGGACAGGGGCATATCTGACTGCCACTTTTCCTCCTCCAACAAATCATGCCACAGAAACTGCCTGTTCTTGGAAAGATGATGTGTTTGTGTGATTCCTGGTCAGACATCACTGTTTCTAAAATAATGGGCATTTAGGTGGCTTTTCATTTTTGCTATAAAAGCAATACAGTGTGGCAAAGAAACAAACTCCCCTAGCCACCCATGCCCCAGTCATATGGACCTGAGGTGCATCACTACTTTGTGGAGAAATTATATGCCCTTGGGCATCACAGAGGCATGTGTCATCTTTATTGTTTTCACAGAGGAGAGTGGATCACTCCTACATGTTTAACTGGAAGTCCCGAAGTTTCATTTCAGAGAAATTTCAATTTTTAAAAAGTTGTAGAGCTGTACGTTGATGATTTTTGCCCTTTTTTCTATATGTAATATTTCAATAAAAATCTGTTTAAAATTTTTATGATGTCACATTTGTTAGTCTTCCTTTATGACTCTTGGGTTTTGGATCTTGCTTAGAAAAGCCCAAAGTAATAAATCTGTTTTATATTTCATCTAAAAACTTAGCTTTAGAAGAATAGTTCATCTTGAAACCTTCATGGTTTTGCCTTTTCTGTTAAGCTTTTTAATCCGTGTAGAATTTATTTCTGTGAATGTTGTGAAGGGGAAATCTAACTTTATTTTTCTCCAGAATTAATATTTAGTGATCTCTGCATGCCACCTTTATTATATACTAAATTCCCCTATGTGTACCGGCTCCTCCATTATGTTTCATTAGTCTTTTAATCCCTAAATAATACTTCATTTTAAATTATCATGGTTTAAGAAGATTTTTTTGATGACTGATAGGATAAATTTTCTCTTAAGGTTCTTTTTCAAAAATTTCTTGGCTATTCTTGCACATTTTCTCTTTCAGGTGAACTTGAGAATCTACTTATCAAGTTCCATAAAAAATCCTGTTGGGATTTTGATTGGGATTACATGGAAATTATAGATTAATTGGGGGAGAATTGACATCTTTACAGTATTGAGTCTTCCCACCCAGGAACATGGTATGTTTTTATTTATTCAGGTCTTCTTTGACATCATTTAAAATAGTTTTATCACTGTCTTCATATTGATCTTATGCATTTCTTGTTAGGTTTATATCTAGGTTGATTTTTTTTAAATTATATTGCTAATTATTATTGAAATGGATATAGAAGAACTTGATTTTTGTGTGTCGTTGTTTTGTACCTAGCCACCTTAATGAACTCTATTGGTGCTATTATTTTTTATTCTCTTGGCTTTTCTAGACAGGTGTAAATAAAAGCTGTCTGTAGATGGTGGCTTTTATCCCTTTAATATTAATTACTGTCATTTCTTTTTCATGTCTTATTTCAATGTATAGGAACTCCTGATGAATAATTAATAGTGGTTGTCTATAGGTGTTGTTGTTTTGTTTCTGATGTATACAGGAATGATCCTGTGTTATACCATTGGTAGGTGTCTTCTGTAGGTTTCCTGCAGTTACTCTTTATTAAATTAAGGAAATTTTTATATTCCTAGATTTCTAAGAGTTTTGATCAGTAATGAATGTTGAATTTTATTACATGCTTTTAAAAAAAGCATTTATTGAGGTGATTTTATTGTTTTTCAACTTTACTATTTAATCTGTTTAAATGTAGTAAATTTCAGTAATAGATTTCCTAACACTGGAAATTTCACCCTTCCATTCTTGGAATGAGTTGTATTTGATTGTGAGTATTGTTCTTTTAATACAGTGCTGCATTCAGTTGTTAATATTTTATGCATGGATTTTCCATCTTTATTTATAAGATAGATTGAGCTACAGTTGCTCTTTTTTTTGTGATGTCCCTCATGAGTCTGGGTATCAGAATCAAGCTGGTTTTGTAGAATGAGTTAGGAAGCTTTCTAGCGTTTATTGTGTTCTGAAACAGTTTATATACTGTGGACATTGCCTGGTTTTTGAAATGTTGGTAGAACTTATTAATCAGTCTGACCAGACATGGTGACTCTTTGAAGAGCTAGGTCTGTTCAGGCTTTACATTTCTCCTTGAGGGAATTTTAGTAGTTAAATTTTCCTAGAAAATCATCCATTTCTTCAGATTTTCAAATATATGACATACGAATTTTATATCATATTTTCATAATTAAAAAATATATTCTCCATGTTTATAGCTATAATTGTTCCTAATCTTATTCGTGGCATCTCTCCTTCTTCCCTTGATCAGACTAGTGAAAAATTTGCTATTTCCTATAAAATAGGTTTTTCAGAGAACTAGATTTCTTAAATTTAAATACAATTGACATACAACATTATACTGTTTCAGGTGTACAACATAATGATTTGATATTTGTATACATTGTAAAATGATCTCAATAAGTCTAGTTACCATCTGTCACCCCACAGTGTTATGAACTATTTTTTCTTGTCATTTTAAGATTCATTTTCTTAGCAGTTTCAAATTTGCAGTACAGCATTATTGACTATATTCACCATGCAGTACGTTATATCCCCGTGACTTATTTACTTTATAACCGGAAGTTTGTACCTCTTGATCCCCTTCACCCATTTCCCCCCCACCCCAAACCCCCTTCCCTCTGGCAACAACTAGTCTGTTCTCTGTACAGTAGTGCCCCCTTAACCATGGTTTCGCTTTCTGTGGTTTCAATTACACGCAGTCAACTGTGGCCTGAAATACAAAGTGGAAAATTCCAGAAATAAACAATTCATAAGTTTTAAATTGCACGCCCATCAGAGTAGCATGATGAAATCTCGCGCCAACCCGCTCAGCCCTGCCTGGGACATGAATCATTTCTTTGTCTAGTATATCCCTCCATTAGGCACTTAGTAGTCATCTCAGTTATCAGATGGATGTCGCAGTAACACAGTGCTTGTGTTCAAGTAACCCTTATTTTACTTAATAATGGCCCCAAAGCCCAAGGAATAGTGATGCTGGCAATTCGGATATGCCAAAGAGAAGCTGTAAAGTGCTTCCTTTAAGTGAAAAGGTGAAAGTTCTCGATTTAATAAGGAAACAAAAAAATCATATGCTGAGGTTACTAAGATCTACGGTAAGAACAGATCTTCTGTCCATGTAATTGTGAAGAAGGAAAAGAAATTTGTGCTAGTTTTGCTGTTGAACCTCAAACTGCAAAAGTTATGGCCACAGTGCATGATGAGTGCTTAGTTAAGATGGAAAAGGCATTAAATTTGTACAATAAGATATTTTGAGAGAGAGCAAGAAAGAGACAGACTGCATTCACATAACTTTTTTTTTTTTTTTGCGGTACGCGGGCCTCTCACTGCTGTGGCCTCTCCCGTTGCGGAGCACAGGCTCCGGACGCGCAGGCTCAGCGGCCATGGCTCACGGGCCCAGCCGCTCTGCAGCATGTGGGATCTTCCCAGACTGGGGCACGAACCCGTGTCCCCTGCATCGGCAGGTGGACTCTCAACCACTGCGCCACCAGGGAAGCCCTTCACGTAACTTTTATTACAGTATATTGTTGTAATTGTTCTGTTTTATTCTTAATGTTGTTAATCTCTTCCTGTGCCTAATTTATAAGTTAAATTTTGTCGTAGATGTAGGTATGCATGTATAGGAAAATACGTAGTATGTATAGGGTTCAGTACTATCCATGGTATCAGGCATTCACTTCAAGTCTTGGAATGTATTCCGCATGGGTAAGGGGGGACTGTAGTGTCTGAGAGTTTTGTTTTGGTTTTTAGATTCAGCATATAAGTGAAATCATACAGTATTTTTCTTTCTCTGTCTGGCTCATTTCACTTACATTCAAGGTCCATCCCTGTTGTTGCAAATGGCAAGATTTCATTCTTTTTTTTTTTTTTTTTTTTTTTGCGGTACGCGGGCCTCTCACTGCTGTGGCCTCTCCCGTTGCGGAGCACAGGCTCTGGACGCGCAGGCTCAGCGGCCATGGCTCATGGGCCCAGCCGCTCCACGGCATGTGGGATCTTCCCGGACCGGGGCACGAACCCGTGTCGCCTGCATCGGCAGGCAGACTCTCAACCACTGCGCCACCAGGGAAGCCCAGATTTCATTCTTTTTAATGGCTGATTATATGCCGTTGTATTTGTGTCTCAGATCTTCTTTATCCATTCATCCATCAGTGGACTCTTAAGTTGTTTCCATATCTTGGCTACTGTAAATAATGCTGCAATGAACATGGGGTGCATGTATCTTTTTGAATTAGGGTTTTTATTTTCTTCGGATAAATATCCAGAAGTGGCATTGCTGGATCATATGGTAGTTCTATTCTTAATTTTTTGAGGAGTCTCTGTACTCTTTCCCATAGTGGCTGCACCAATTTACATTCCCACCGACAGTACACAAGGGATCCTTTTTCTCCACATCCTCACTAACATTTGTTATTTCTTGTCCTTTGCATAATAGCCATTCTGACAGGTGTGAGGTGATAGTAGCACACTGTGGTTTTGATTTGCATTTCCCTGATGATTAGTGATGTAGAGCATCTTTTCATGTGCCTGTTGCCCATCTGTATGTCTTTTTTGGAAAAATGTCTATTCAGATCCTTTTCCCATTTTTTAATCAGATTGTGGTTTTTTGTTATTGAGCTGAATGAGTTCTTTAGGATATTAACACCTTATCGACAGATGGTTTGCAAATATCTTCTCCAATTCAGGAGGTTGCCTTTTTATTTTGTTGATGGTTTCCTTCACTGAGCAGAAGCTTTTTAGTTTGATGTGGTCCCATTTGTTTATTTTTACTTTTGTAGCCATTGCCTTTGGAGTCACATCCAAAAAAATATTGCCAGAGTGATGGTAAGGAGCTTACCACCTATGTTTTCTTCTTGGAGTTTTATGATTTCAGGTCTTTACATTCATGTTTTTAATCCATTTTGAGTTAATTTTGTGTATGGTGTAAGATATTTGTCCAGTTTTGTTCTTCTGCATATGGCTGTCCTGTTTTCCAAATACCATTTATTGAAGAGATTGTCCTTTCCCCATTGTATATTCTTACCTCCTTTGTTGTAAATTGACCATATATGATTGGATGTATTTCTGGGCTCTCTATTCTGTTCCACTGATGTATGTTTCTGTTTTTATGGCAATACCATACTATATTGATTGCTATAGCTTTGTAATATAGTTTCAAATCAGGGAGCATGATGCCTCCAGCTTTATTCTTCTTTGTTACGATTGCTTTGACTTTTATGGTTTCATACAGATTTTAGGATTGTTTGTTCTAGTTCTGTGAAAAATGTCATTGGAATTTTGATAGGGATTGCATTGGAACTGTAGATTGGTGTAGATTGCTTTGAGTAATATGGACATTTTTTACAATATTAATTATTCCAATCCATGAACATGAAATATCTTTCTGTTCATTTGTGTCATCTTCAGTTTCTTTCTTCAGTGTCTTATAGTTTTCAATGTACAGGTCTTTCACCTCCTTGGTTAAATTCTTTTTGATGCAATTGTAAATGGTATTAAGTCTTAATTTCTCTTCTGATAGTTTGTTGGTAGTGTATAAAATGCAACAGATTTTTGTATATTAATTTTGTATCCTGAAACTTTACTTAATTTATTGGTTCTAACAATTATTTTTTTGTGGAGTGTTTAGGGTTTTCTATATATAAAATCATATCATCCAGCAATAATGATAGTTTTACTTCTTCCTTTCAAATTTATATGCCTTTTATTTCTATTTCCTGCCAATCACTCTGGCTAGGACTTCCAATACTATGTTGAACAAAAGTGGCCAGAGTGGGCATCCTTGTCTTATTCCTGATCTTAAGGGAAAAGCTTTCAGCTTTTCACTGTTGAGTGTGGTTAGCTGTTGGGCCTGTCATATATGGCCTTTATTATGTTGAGGCATGTTCCCTCTGTATCCACTTGGTTGAGAGTTTTTATCATAAGTGGATGTTGAATTTTGTCAAATGTTTTTTCTGCATCCATTGAGGTGGTCATATGATTTCTATCTTCATGTTGTGTATCATGCTGATTGAGTTGCAGATGTTGAGCCATCCTTGTATCCCTGGAATAAATCCCACTTGATCATGATGTATGATCCTTTTAATGTATTACTGAATTTGATTTGCTAATACTTTGTTGAGGATTTTTACATCTATGTTTATCAGGGATGTTGGCCTGTGTAATTTTCTTTTTTTTTTGATGTCCTTGTCTGGTTTTGGTATTAGGGTAGTGCTGGCCTCATAACATGAGTTTGGAAGCATTCCCTCCTTTTTAATTTTTTTAGAAGAGTTTGAGAAGAGTAGGTATTAAATCTTCTTCAGATGTTTGGTAGAATTAACCAGTGAAGCCATCTGGTTCTGGGCTTTCGTTTGTTGGGAGTTTTTTGATTACTGATTCAATCTCCCTACTAGTAATTGGTCTATTCGAGTTTTCTATTGCTTCATGATTCTGTCTTAGAAGAGTGTATGTTTCTAGGAATTTATCCATTTCTTCTCAGTTGGCCAATTTGTTCATGTATAATTGTTCATAGTAGTCTCATGATCTTTTGTATTTCTTTGATATCAGTTGTAATGCCTCCTCTTTCATTTATGAGTTTATTTAAGCCCTCTCTTTTTTCTTAGTGAGTCTAGCTAAAGGTCTGTCAATTTTGTTTATGTTTTCAAGGAACCAGTTTTATTGACCTTTTCTATTGTCTTTTTAGGCTCTATTTATTTCCACTCTGGTCCTTATTATTTCTCCACTTCTACTAACTTTGGGCTTCGTTTCTTATTTTTTTAGTTTCTTTAGTTGTAAAGTTAGATTGCTTATTAGAAATTTTTCTTGTTTCTTGAGGTAGGCCTGAATTGCTATAAACTTCTTTCTTAGAACTGTCTATGCTGCATCCCATAGATTTTGTTATGTTGTATTTTCATTTTCATTTGTTTCAAGGTTTTTTTTTATTTCTCCTTTTATTTCTTCATTGATCCATTGGTGGTTCAGTAGCATGTTGTTTAATTTCTACATACTTGTGATTTTTCCAGTTTTCTTCTTGTAATTGAGTTCTGGTTTCATACCATTACTTGATATGATTTCAGTCTTCTTAAATTTATTTAGATTTGTTTTGTGGCCTAACGCATGATCTATCCTGGGGAATGCTCCATGTGCACTTGAGAAGATTATATATTCTGCTGTTTTGGGATGGAAAGTTCTGTATTTATTAGGTCCATCTTTTAAACATCATTTAAGTCTGATGTTTCCTTATTAATTTTCTGTCTGGATGATCTATCCATTGATGTAAGTGGGGTATTAAAGCACCCTACTGTTACTGTATTGCTGTCCAATTTCTCCCTTTAGGTCTGTTAATATTTGCTTTATATATTTAGATGTTCCTATGTTGGATACATAAATATTTATAAATGTTATATCTTATTATTGGGTTGACTCCTTTATCATTATTTAATGCCCATCTTTGTCTTTTATTACAGACTTTGTTTTAAAGTCTGTTTTGTCTGATACCAGTATAGTTACCCCAGCTTTCTTTTGGTTTCCCTTTGTAGGAAACACCTTTTTCCACCCCTTCACTTTCAGTCTGTATTTGTCCTTACATCTGAAGTGAGTCTCTTGAGGGCAGCATATAGTTGAGTCTTGTTGTTGTTGTTGTTTATCCATTCAACTATGGATAAACATTGGAGAATTTAGTCCATTTACATTTAAAGTAATATTGATAGGAATGTATCAGTACTTACTGCCATTTTGTTAATTGTTTTCTGTTTTGTAGTTTTTCTGTTTCTTTCTTGTTATCTTACTTTCTTCCCTGTGTTTTGATGAGTTTCTGTATTGTTACGCTTAGATTCCTTTCTTATTATCTTTTGTGTATCTACTGTAGGTTTTTGCTTTGTGGGTACCATTGGACTCACATACAACAGCCTATATATACAACAATCTATTTTATGTTGATAGTAAGTTAAATTTGGGTGCATTCTAAAACCACATTTTCACTACCCCCCACCACACTCTGGTTTTTTTTTGGTTTTTTTTTTGCGGTACGCGGGCCTCTCACTGCTGTGGCCTCTCCCGTTGCAGAGCCCAGGCTCCGGACACGCAGGCTCAGCGGCCGTGGCTCACGGGCGCAGCTGCTCTGTGGCATGTGGGATCTTCCCGGACTGGGGCGCAAACCCGTGTCCCCTGCATCGGCAGGCGGACTGTCAACCACTGCGCCACCAGGGAAGCCCCACACTCTTCTGTTTTTGATGTCACTTTTTACATCTTGTTATTTTATCTATCCCTTAACTAATTATTACAGTTATTTTTACTACTTTTGTCGTGTCATCTTTATACTAGCTTTATAAGTGATTAACCCACTTCCTTTCATGTATATTTACCTTATTTACCTTACCAGTGATACTTTCACTTTCAGTTATTTTCTTATTACCAATTAGTTCCATTTCTTTTCAGCTTAAAGAAGTCTCTTTAGCATTTCTTGTAGGGCCAGTTTAGTGGTGATTAACTCCTTTAGCTTTTGCTTGTCTGGAGAACTCTTTATCTCTCCTTCAATTCTGAATGATAACCTTGCCCAGTAGAGTATTCTTGGTTGGAAGGTTTTTTTTCCTAGCACTTTGAATATATCATGTCACTCCCTTCTGGCCTGCAAAGGTTCTTCTGAGAAATCTGCTGATGGTCTCATGGGGGTTCCCTTGTATATAACAAATTGGTTTTCCCTTGCTGTTTTTAAGATTCTATCTTTAGCTTTTGACATTTTAATTATAGTGTGTCTTGGTGTGGGTGTCTTTGGGTTCATCTTATTTGGAACTCTCTGAGATTCCTGGATCTGGATGTCTGCTTCCTGCCCAGGGTAAGGGAGTTTTCAGACATTATTTCTTCAAAAAAATATTCTTCCCCTTTCTCTCTCTTTTCTCTTTCTGCATTCCCTATAATTCGAATGTTATTGTGTTTGATGTTGTCCCATAGGTCCCTTAAGCTATCTTTGCTTTTTTAAAAAATTCTTTTTTCGTTTTGCTTCTCTGTTTGGATGAGTTCCACTGCCCTGTCTTCTGCTCACGGATCCTTTCTTTGCCTCATCTGGTCTGCTGTTGAACTCCTCCAGTGTATTTTTCAGTTAAGTTATTGTGTCCTTCAGCTTTGTGACTTCTGCCTGGTACCTTCTTATATTTTCTGTCTGTCAAAATTCTCACTGTGTTCATCTATTCTTCTCCCAAGTTTGTTGAGCATTTTTATGACCATTATTTTGAACTTGTAGTTGGGTAAATTATCTCTGTTTCATTAAGGTTTTTTTCTGGGATTTTTATCTTGTTCTTTCGTTTGGAGCTAATTCCTCTGTTTCCTCATTTTGCTTGACTCTCTGTGTGTGTCTCTGTGTTAGGAGAAACAGCTCTCTCTCCCAGTCTTGACAGGGTGGCCCTTGTAGGTGATGAACTTTGTTGTTTAAACTTGCCCTCATTCTTGGTTGTCTCTTGAACTACCTCTTTGATTGTTTCAGACCTGTTAGCCCCAGAAACACAATCCTCTCTGGCCACCAGAGCCTGGCACACAAGGGCATCCCATGTGTGGGCTGCATGCACCCACTGGCTTTGGGGGACTGTGGGGGGCTGCGGCACTTGCCTGCTGCCTCTGATGGGGCTACAGCAGCAGTGCAGGGGGGCAGGGAGGACAGGTGCTAACAGGTTAGAGTCAGAGGGCAGAGGGCAAAAATGGCACCTGCCAGCCTCATTCCCTGAAGAGACTCCCAACAGGCTGTTGCTCCTTTGGCAGATGTTTTAGGATTTTCAAATGAATCTTTTTCACACAAGGTCAAGGCTCTTTTCAAGCTTCTGCTTTTGTGCTGGGTCCTGGGGCGAGTGAATCTTCATGGGAGCCCTTTAAGGGCAGAATCTCCATTCCCTACAGCCCTGTGGTCTCCTGGACATAAGCCCCATTGGTTTTCTTTCTTTCTTTTTTATCAAATAAAGATATTTAGTCTTCAGTTTTATTGAAAATGTATTTTCAGGTGCAAAAGTGAATCACCTCACCCCCAAACTCCTTAATGGCTAAAACTAACCCCCTTAATTATTTTTTTTTCACTTTCCCCCAAATGAAACATTTTTATTGACTACAAGTTGTATGTGGGTGGATGGGAATTGTTTATCAATTTTCAAGGTACTGTTAATTACCCACTGGTTTTTATTCCCTTTAAGTGGAGTCTTTATGGTAGGGAACACTGCTTGCTCCCCTTCCCATTTCCTTCTTTTTCTTTAATTATTATTTTTTATTTTTAAATTTTTATTGGAGTATAGTTGCTTTACAATGTTGTGTTAGTTTCTGCTGTACAGCAAAGTGAATCAGTTATATATATATATATATATATATATATATATATATATATATATATATATATATATATATCTCCCCTCTTGTTTAGATTTCCTTCCCATTCAGGTCACCACAGAGCATTGAGTAGAGTTCCCTGTGCTATACAGTAGGTTCTCATTAGTTATCTATCTTATACATAATAGTGTATATATGTCACTCCCAATCTCCCAATTCATCCCATCCCTCCATTCCCCCTTGGTATCCATAAGTTTGTTCTCTATATCTCTGTCTCTATTTCTGCTTTGCAAATAGGACTTTGCACTTCCACTGCAGGGGGCACGGGTTCAATCCCTGGTCAAGGAACTAAGATCCTGCATGCTGCGGCACAGCCAAAAAGTAAAAAAGCCCTGTTGGTTTTCGAAGCTAGACATATGGGGGGCTTGTCTCTCTATGGCAGATCCCCAAGGTTGGGGTACCTGACATGGGACAACAACCCTCTGGCTCCTCAGGGAGAAGTTATGTATTTGTGAGATCCCTCCAGACTGTGGGTCTCCATGCTGGCAGTGGGGGGTGGGGTGGGTTTGGCGAGACCATGTCCCTGCCTCTCCTACCCACCTTGATGTGGCCCTTTTATCCTTTGTTGTGGAGTAGCTGTAGCTACTTCTCAGGTTCTGTTCAGAAGAAATATTTCCACTCCTTCCTTCTCCTTCTGCCAGTCTCCATACCTCACTGAGCATCCCCTGCCGCCCCCTCTGGCTTCCAGGTGTTTAATTGGTCCCCCTGATTCCTCCCTGAAGAGCTCGGCTTTTTGCCCTGTCCCTCTGGAGAGCAGGCGGAGGCAGTGGAATGCACAGCCGTTTTGGAGCCGTCACAACTCCTGGCAGTCCAGAGCAATCTGCCTCTTCCTTTGCGCTCTCCTTGCTCTCCCTGAATGGGGCCAGTTTCAGATTTCAGCCCGGGAACTACGGGGTCGCCAGCCAACACAGCTTCAGCCTGAGTCCCAGCTCCACCCTCTCAACCCCTGGAAGCCACCTCATCTCCCTCCCACAGCTCAGACTGATTTTTATTTTTTGATTGAGTTCTTTTATTTTCTAACACATAAATTGCTATTTTTGTTTGTTTATTAATTCTTCCAGCTTTTAAATTTTTATTATTTTTTTCCTAACTCCTTTGAATAGAATGTTTTGTTCTTTATTTTCAGGCTTTGATGTGCTTTAATAAGTAATAAACGTTTTTTTTCCTCTCATTACCTATCTCTGGCTTGATTATACAGTGCTCTTATTGGTATTCATTTCTGAATAATTTTTTATTTCGGCTTTGATTTTTTTCTCTATAACTCAAAAGTTATTTATAAGGGATTTAAGATTTTTTTCCAACTGCATAGACTTTTTTGGTGCTCCTTTTGTTGCTGATTTTTAACTTTATTGGGATCAGAGACTGCGCTCTGTATAATTTCTGCCTTTCTGAATTTGTTAAAAAATTCTTTATGTGGTTCAGTACATGTTCAGTTTTTGTCAACATTCCAATGAGTATTTGAGGAGTAGTTTTATTCTGTGCTTATTGAGTACAAAAGTCTATGTAAATTAGATCAGAGGTTGCCACCAGGAGCCCACAGGCTGCCTTGGCCTGCAGATATGTTTTGTACAACCCACATAAGTTTTTTTGTTGTTGTTTTTTTCTTTTGCGGTATGCGGGCCTCTCACTGTTGTGGCCTCTCCTGTTGCGGAGCACAGGCTCCGTATGCGCAGGCTCAGCGGCCATGGCTCATGGGCCCAGCCGCTCCGCGGCATGTGGGATCTTTCCAGACCGGGGCACAAACCCGTGTCCCCTGCATTGGCAGGCAGACTCTCAACCACTGCGCCACCAGGGAAGCCGTTGTTTTGTTTTTTTTTTTAACTTGAGGAAACACTTACAAATCAAGAGATTTTATGTAGAAAATAGGGATTTGGGGTTTCTCTTGAAAAAAATCAGAAGCTCTGGCTCTGCTGGACCCTCATTCCTTCATGGCGACACTTAGCTGGTGCTGCACAGTGGCTGCACTTCCAAAGGATGGTTTAACCGTCCCCCTCACCTGTCCACGTCAGCCATTCATCCTGCCTGCCTGGTGCCTGTAGGGGCCGCATTTGTCACCTGTGGCTGCAAGAAGCTCATTCAGGTGTTTGGACGTCTTGTGTTTTGTCTACCTGGTCTGTTTCTGAGAAGGGATGTTAGTCTCCATATGGATTGTGGATTTGTCGATTTCTCTCAATTTTTGGTGTATGCATTTCATAGTTATAAGATGTACAAAAGTTATCATCTCATATTGATGTCATGAGCCTTTCTTTAATCAATATAAAAATCCCCTCCTTGTCTTATTCTCTTTTTGCCTTTAATCATTCTTTGGATGATAGTAATATCAGCACACCTATTAAATTATTTTTATCGTCACTTTCTTCATATGTTTTTCATCCTCTATTTTTAACCTTAGTTTTGCAATCAGCATGTATCTGGCTTCATTTTTTTTTTTTTGATACCATCTAAGAGTTTTTTGTTTTTGTTTTTTTAATTTGTTTATTTTTGACTGCATTTGGTGTTTGTTGCTGTGTGCGGGCTTTCTCTAGCTCTGGAGAGCGGGGGCTACTCTTCGTTGCAGGGCGCGGGCTTCTCGTGCTGTGGCTCCTCTTGTCGCGGAGCACGGGCTCTAGGCATGTGGGCTTCAGTAGTTGTGGCATGTGGGCTCAGTAGTTGTGGTGCACAGGTTTAGTTGCTCTGTGGCATGTGGGATCTTCCTGGACCAGGGCTCGAACCTGTGTCCCCTGCATTAGCAGGCAGATTCTTAGCCACTGTGCCACCAGGGAGGTCCCTCTTTGGTCACCTTTTTTTCTTTAATCTTCTTTCTTTTATGTTTACAAAATCTTTTTCTCTACTAAGCCATTCATTCTTTTGAAAGATATTTTTGAGTGCTTGCCGTATATATGGATGGCTATCTAGGTAGTAAACTTTCTGAGTTCTTGAAGTCTTTATTTTCTTCCAACAAATTAGGCTGAGTTTAGATTTTAAGTTCAAAATAACTTTCACTGAGAATTTCAAAAACCTTGTACCCTGGTTTTTTGGCCTGCAGTGTTTCTGATGAGGCATCTGGTGCCAATATTAATTTTTGTTCCTTTTCAGATCACTTTCTTCTTCTTCCAGAACCTTTCAGGATTCTTTTCTCTTTTCTTGTTCTGGGATTTGACCTGTGTGTGTTGATGTGAATTTGTTTTCCTTTTCCTGCCTATCCCTCAGTGAGTTATTAACCGTTTTTCATTATACTCCAACAATTATGTGAACTTAACTGTAAAGGTGGGCCAGTTTCTTTGTTCACCGTTGTTTAGATTTGAGATTGAAATTCAAAGACTTCTGTGCTTGGCTTCAGGAAATTCTTCTGTTATTTATTTGACTCTTTTGCTTTATTTTTCCTCATTCCATCCTCCTAGAACTCTTATTAGACAGATACTAGATGTTGGCCTCCTCAGACTTTCTATCCCTTTGACCCTTTGTCTTAGGTCTTGAGAGAATCCCTAAGCTCAGTTGACCAGTTCTCTGACACACCCTATCTTTGCAGTTTTTACATTTTGAAAAGAATTTACCTTCTAGGATTTCTAATTGATGTTTTCAACTAAATGTGTATTTGAAATAATTATAGATTCACATGCAATTGTAAGAAACAATACACGGAAATCCAGTGTATCCTTTACCCAGTTTTCCATCATGGTGATCTCTTGTTGAAACTACAACTACATGTCTTGTTGAAACCAGATTACTGACGCCGATACAGTCAAGATACAGAACAGGGTCACAAAAGGGTCCTTCATGGTGCCTCTTTATTACCACAACCACTCTTGCCCCAGTGCCTTCCTTAATCTCTGGCAACCACTCTTTTGTCCTCCATTTCCATAATTTTCTCATTTCAAAAATGATGTAAAACGGAACCATAATTTGGGAACCAGGAATGTTCTGGGAATGTCTTCCTCTTGGAAAAGTGAATTAACTCTAAGGACCAGTTAGTGACCAGCATTAAGAAATCACTCTGTTTCCTATTACAGAGTATCCAAGCACACTGGCCAACAGAGTTTGTTAAATACTCTGTGGTAGGATTAAATCATGGTATTGATAAATAGAAATATGCCAATTACAATGTATACATAAAGATGCTCCATTAATATCAGCGTTATAGATGCCAGAGAGTTAAATGTAAACTTTCCCCCATCATACTTCCTGAGAAGGAATTAGATTAAAATTTAAACAAAAATCCAAAATTTTTGAGTCCAAAAGAATTGACTGAAAAATCTCTTTTTCTTTTATTTTTAAACTTGTGGAGAAATGAAGTTCAAGATTCTTCCTCCCCAGCTGTCTTACTCACTTTTAGCTAGAGGTTGTAATCAATGTCTGGCTAGCATATATTGATTTTTAAATCAATAGAAATATTACTAACTTTTTTGTGTTCAAATATTTTTTATCCAGTTTGTTAATAATTGTTATTTAATATTGATGTTAAAAATTTTATTTTTATGCGGTCAGAATAACTTTTTTTTACATCTTTATTGGAGTATAATTGCTTTACAATGGTGTGTTAGTTTCTGCTTTATAACAAAGTGAATCAGTTATACATATACATATATCCTCATATCTCTTCCCTCTTGCGTCTCCCTTCCTCCAGAATAACTTTTTATCTTTAATTTCTGACCTTAGTTTTGTGATTATTATTGTCTAATTGATTTGTAATAAAGCTCAATAAAACTTGAAAAAAAAAGGAGATGCGTTCCCAACCCCCAAACCCCCACCCCAAGTCCGCATCAGAGGGTGACTCTAGTCGTTGGGTCTGCTCTGCGGGCCACATGCTGTGCTTCCACCTCCAGCTCCTTCATAGCTGCCCCAGCTCAGGGCCAGGGCCACATGGCGAGTGAGGCCGGCCTGGGGAAGGCGGCGCTGCCCAGGGACCCTGGGTCATCCTAGGTGTGGGAGGGGTTCCTCAGAAGTAGGGGCCCGCAGTTCCCCAGGTGCGGTGGGGGACCGCAGGTGCTAGCTGGTGGGTCGGGCAAGGAGGGCCACCATCTTCAGGGTAGAGGTCGTGCAGCAAGGCACGGCTCTGGAGGAGCGTGCCTCCAGAGTGTGCCTCCCTCCTACCCCAGGGAGGAAGGCTCCACTGGGACAGACCCAGAGATGAAGACACTGGGGAAGCATCAGAGTTTGGCCAAATAGCACAAGAGGCAGGAGGCGTCTACAGATGCGGGAGATGGGTGGACGTATCTACCTATGCATGTATCTACCTATGTGGTTCTCGTGCCCAGGGGAGAAATGAGGAAAGGATGGCCAGTGAAGGTTCCAGAGAGCGGGGCCCCACGTGCCAGGAATGACGCCCAGAGAGACATAAGCTAACAAGTGGGAAAAAAAAAAAAAAAGGAACCATATACCATGTAACCTTTGGGATCGGTGCTTCTCACTCAGCATGGTTCTTCGAAGATTCATCCAGGTTGTTGTGTATATCTGTAGTTTATTGATAAGTAGTATTCCATGGTATGGATGTGACACAGTTTGTCTAACCATTCACCCGTTAGGGGACATCTGGGTTGTTTCTAGTCTTTGGATATTACAGGTAAAGCACCTAAAAACATTGTTGTATAGGTTTTTGTGTGAGCATTGTCTTCATTTTTGGGGGATAAACATCCAGGAGTGCAGTTGCCGGGTTGTATAATAGTACATGTTTATTTTTTTAAGAAACTGGGAAATTGTTTTTCAGAGAAGTTCTACCATTTGACCTCTAACAATGTATGAATGATCCAGTTTCTCTACATACTTGCCAATGTTTGGTATTGTCACTGTTTTTTTGTATTAGACATTGTGATAGGTATATCATAATATCTTATTAATTTGCACTTCTCTAAGGCTAGTGATGTGGGGTATCTTTTTATGTGCTCATTTGCCATCCATCTATCCTCTCCAGTGAAATGTCTCTTCATGTCTTTTTCTCATTTTCTAATTTTTAACTATTGAGTGTTGAGAGATCTTTATATATTCTAGCTACTTGTGCTTTGATGATTATGTTGTTTGTGAATATTTTCTCTCATTTTGTAACATGTCTTTTCATCCTCTTTAACCAGGTCTTCTCCAGAGTAAAATTTTAAAATTTTGATAAAATCCAGTTTATTAACTTTTCCTTTTAGGGTCATGTTTTTTGGTATCAATCTTAGAACTCTTTGCCTTATCTTAGATTCTAAAGATATTCTCTGTTTGTTTTTTTCCTAAAAGTTTTATATTCTGAGTTTCATTTTGAGAGATCCAATTTGAGTTAATGTTGTATAAGTTGTCAGACTTAGGTCAAGGGGTTTTTTGGTTTGTTTTTTGTTTTGTTTGCCTATGGTCATCCAGTTACTCCAGCACCATGTGTTGAAATGCCTGTCTTTCTTCCACTGAGTTGCTTTGCACTTTTGTCAGGAGTCATTTGGGCATATTTGTGTGGGTTTATTTCTGAGTTCTCTGTCTGTTCCATTGATCTATGTGTCTGTCCCTCTCCCAGTGCAGCAGAGTCTTGATTATTATAGCTACAAAAAGTTGTGAAATGGGGTAGACTGATTGCTCCCACTTTAGTTTTCTTTTTCAAACTTATATGAACTTTTCTAGTTCTTTTGCCTTTCCATACAAGTTTTATTATTATCTTGGCAATATCTACGAAAAATATCTTGCTGGGGTTTTGGTAGGGATTATGTTAGACCTGTACATCAATTGGGAGAATTGACATCTTTACTATGTTCAGTCTTCACAAACACAATATCTGTCTTCATTTTTTTAGATCTCCTTTGATTTCTTTCATCGGCACTATGAAGCTTTCACTATGCAAGTCCTATACATGTTTGGTTAGATTTATACCTAAGTATTTCATTTTATTTAAGCAATGATAAAAGGCATTGTATTTCTTTCTTTCTTTCTTCTTTGCTGTGCACAGGCTTTCTCTAGTTGCCACGAAGCAGGAGCTACTCTTCATTGTGGAACACGGGCTCTAGGTACGTGGGCTTCAGTAGTTGTGGCACGTGGACTCAGTAGTTGTGGCTCTCGGGCTCTAGAATGCAGGCTCGGTAGTTGTGGCACACGGGCTTAGTTGCTCCACAGCATGTGGTATATTCTCGGACCAGAGGTCGAACCCGTGTCCCCTGCATTGACAGGTGGATTCTTAACCACTGTGCCACCAGGGAAGTCCCAGGCATTGTATTTTTAATTTTGATGTTCATGTGTTCATTGTTAACATACAGAAATATAACTGCTTTTGCATGTTAATCTTATCTCCTGCAACCTTTCTGAACTTGCTTATTAGTTCTAGGAGTAGATTCTTTAAGATTTTATACTTGATAATGTCATCTACAAATAAGGACAGTTTTATTTCTTCTTTTTGATCCTTATGCCTTTTATTTCCTTTTCTTGTTTTGTTGCCGTGGCTAGAACTTCCAACCTAGGGCAGACATCTTTGCCTTGTTCCTGAGTTTAGGGGAAAGCATTCAGACTTTCACCATTAAGTACAATGTTACTTGTAGGCTTTTTTTGTAAATACTGTTTAGCAAGTTGGTGATGTTCCCTTCTAGTCATAGTTAGAGAGGTTTTTTTTTCTTCTTTAAATGAGTAGGTATTGAATTTTGTCACTGCTTTTTCCTCATTGAGTGACATGATTATGTGATTTTTCTTTTTTAAATTGTCAATATGGTAGGTTATACTGGTTGAGTTCTGAATATTGATCCAGTACTGAATCTGGCCAAGCCCCACTTGGTCATGGTGTTTCCTTTTATATATATATATTACTGAAACCTGTTTGCTAATATTTTGTTAAGGATTTTTGTGTCTGTGTTCATGAGGATTCTTGGTCTGTAATTTTCTTTTTCTTTCTCTCTCTTGCTCTTTTTTTTTTTTTTTTTTTTTTTTGTATTGTCTTTGTACTATCAGGGTAATCCTAGCTTCAGTAAATGAATTGGGAAGTGTTCCCTCCTCTTTTATGTTCTGGAAGTGATTGTGTTGAATTGGTGTTAATTCTTTAAACTATTAGTAAAATCTTCCAGTGGAACCATATCTCTTTGGCGGGGAGATTTTTTAAAAATTACAAACTAAATTTCTTGGAAAGTTATAGGGTTGTTCAAATTATCCTTTTCATATTGGGGTGAGTTGTAGTAGTTTGTGTGTTCTGAGGAAGTGGTGCATTTCATCTAATTTATGAAGTTTATTTGTGTAGAGTTGTTTGTAATATTCCCTTATTACACTTTTGATGTTGGTAGCATCTGTGGATATATTCTTTGTTTCTTTCCTGATATTGGTAATTTGTGTCTTCTTTTTTTTTTCTTAGTCATTCTTAACTGGAAGTTTATCAGTTTTATTGATCTTTTCACAAAATTAGCTCTTTGTTGCACTTCTTTTCTCTAGTGTTTTTCTGTTTTCAATTTCACTGTTTTCTGCTCTTTATTATTTCCTTCCTTCCTCTTGCTTTGGGCTTATTTTAAAGCTCTTCTTTTTCTAGGATCTTGAAGTGGGTGCTTCGCTTACTGATTTGAGACTCTTCTTCTTCTCTGGTGTAAACAATGGTACCATAAATCTTCCCCTTAGCAATAGTGTAACCGTGTCTCACAGATTTTGGTACCTTGTCTTTTCCTTTTCATTCAGTTCAATGTTTTGTTTCGTTTTTCCCTTGAGACTTCCTCTTGGACCTGTGGATTTTTTTAAAGTGTGTTGTTTTGTTTCCAGCTGCTTGGAGATTTTTCTGTTTTCCGTCCCTCGTCAGTTACTAGTTGGATTCCATTGTGGTTGCAGAACACATTCTGTAGGAGTTCAGTTCTCTTAAATTCATCGAGGTCAGGGTCTAATCTATCTTGGAATATGTTCTGTGGGCCCTTGAGAATAACGTGTATTCTGTTGTTGCGTAGAATGTTCTAAAAATGTTTCTGAGAACCTGTTGGTTGATGGTGTTGAGTTCTTCCTCATCCTTTCTAATTTTCTGTCTGGCTGTTCTGTCGAGCGTTGAGAGATGTTCAAGTCTGGCAGGGTGGTGGTGGCCTCCCCATCCCCGGGCTCTGTCCTGCCTCTCGGCCTCTGAATGAAGCCTGCCGCTGCCCACGCCCAGCCTGGGTGCCCCTGCCCTGCTCCTCTGGCACTGCTCTCCCCTCGGCAGCAGCCTCCTCGCCCAGGCCCTGCTTCTTCCCTCCCCTCAGATGGCTGCTTGCTGTCTTCCCGCAGTTCCTTGGACATCTCATCTGCCAGTCTTGTTTCCAGGGCTGTTACAGTTTTATTCATTTTCTTCTCTTTTTCCTGTTATTTCTAGGGATTCGGGCCCGTAGTAGAGGTGGACCGAGGGCTTGGTTTTCATTCGTGGTCCGGGCTCCTTAGTATTTTTATTGTGATGGTGCTAAGTGCTATCACTGGTTGCTGTTACTTACCAGATGCTTCACCAGACATGTATACTCGTCTGTGCACCTCAGAATGATTCTGCAAGTTGGATATTATCATGGCCACTTTACACCTGGCGAAAGTGACAGCCAGAGGAGTTGCCTGCCATGTCCAGGTCCACACAGCTGCTGAGGCAGGCCTGCTGACCTGGAGCCCGGGTTGTCCCTTTGTGGCTGCGGGTCTCTGATGCTGGACACAGGGGTGGCCGGATGAGGACAGCTGTCATCAAGCCCTGTGAGCAGGAACAGAAGCAGGAAGGAAGGGTCCATGGTGTGCACGTGTATTCTTTTCCTTGTTTGCATTCACATTCCTTCGAAAGATATTTCAGCCTTGCTCTCTCTCTCAGCCTCAAATGTACTAAGCTGTGTGCTCTGTCCTTCCTCTGATAATGGGGCAACGTGGGAGGTGGAGGGAAAGGATGGCGGGCCTCACCCCGTCCTCTCTCCTCACTTAACCTCTCTTTACTCTTTCACTCTGTTAACCTTTTTTCTTTTTTTTTTAATTTCAGCCCTATGTTTGATTTTCCCCTCCTCACTCCTTGTAATGCTCCTTCCCTCTTTCCCCATCTGCTTCTGGTCAGCATTGGTGGTGGGTGGGCTCAGACTTGCCTGCACCTACCAGCCTTCAGCTCATCATCATCATCATCATCATCTCCATCATCTCACCTGCCAGGTGAGCTCCATAGACAGGGCCCTCCCTGCCGGTGCCTTGAGAGGCCCCTGGGTGTGAGCCCGGCCGCTGCATCATGTCCTCCTGGCTTCATGGCCCCTCCCAGCACCCTGTGAGACAGGCTTTCTGGGCAGCCAGCTGTCCACCCGACCCCGGCCTGAGCAGAACTTGCTCTGTCAGGGAACCTGCAAGGCAGGCAGTGAAGCCCTCACCCCTTTAACTCTAAAGGGCATCAGTCTTTTGGGGAGTTGCTCCCCTGAACTGATGCTTAACAAGATTCAGACACTTCCCTGGGTCAGGATGGTGTCACCTGGAGCACAACCTGTCCTGCGTCCAGCTTGGAGAAGCACCCCTGGCCCAAGGGACAGATCCCAAGGCTGCTAGGGAGCAGGGCCGTGGGCGGCTGCCAGGAACCCCTCCCGGGCCTGGCAGATGCCCTGAAACTGAAAAACTCTCTGCTCAGGCTCCATGAAGGACGTGCATCTCTTCAGTCTGTTGACTCTGTTTCTGGGAAGGAAAAATGAAACAGCAGCAGGCCAATTTCTGTTGGTGTTTTTGTTCTGTTTTGACTGGGGAACTGAATCATGCCTTTCTTTTCGCAAACATGGGACTGTTAAGTACATAACAGCTAAATTAATCCTTGCCCATATATTAGTTAATTATGTTAATTCAGACTTACAGAATTCAGTCTCATTAGCGTTTCCATTAAGTAGTTTAGGCTTATGAGTGTTTTAAGAGGACAGTTTAAGCTACAATTTTTGTGTGTGTGTGTGGTACGCGGGCCTCTCACTGTTGTGGCCTCTCCCGTTGCGGAGCACAGGCTCCGGACGCGCAGGCTCAGCGACCATGGCTCACGGGCCCAGCCGCTCTGTGGCATGTGGGATCTTCCCGGATCCGGGCACGAACCCATGTCCCCTGCATCGGCAGGCGGACTCCCAACCAGTGTGCCACCAGGGAAGCCCTAAGCTACAATTTAATCTTCAAAGGCTCCAAGTGCATTTTCCACTGCAGGAGGATTCTAAATACCTTGCGAGATTTGGGAGGATTTAGTGACCGTGGGCAACTACAGCCCCACATTCTCATCAGAGACTCCCCGCCTGCTGGGTCTGGTACCCCGAGGCTAAGAGGAACCTTGGGAAGGAGGAGATCGACAAGCGTGGCCACAGCTCCTGCACCGTGTCCCCCTGGTGGCCATGCCCCCGCCACGCTGCCCTGCAGCCCCCCCGCCCCAAGGACAGGTGAGCCGGTTCTAGGCTGCGTGCTGGGCTTCCTGAGGTTGTCCTCACAGACACTGAGCAGGAAGCAGCTCTGCTTCTGGGGGTGTGTGAGGAAGGCTGGGGAGAGCACAGGGAGCACGTCCAAGCCTACGTGACAAGCCGGTGGCCTCTGTTCTGGGTGGTGTGACTGTCTTATCGCCACCGTGTTCTGGTCTCTGTCAAAGGCCAGCTCAGGGCATGTGCTCACGTCCTTGTCACAGGTGCACATCCGCTAGGGCTCCTCGTGTCCCCACTTGCAGGATGGATACTCGGGTCCCCATCATGCTCTTCTGTCCCAAGCTGCCAGCTCTCACTGGATCGCCTTGTCCTCTGGCCCCTGCTCCCTGGTGGAGAGACCACGAACGTCAGTCTGCGTTTCAAATCTCTAGAGCATTGCTGAGGTTCTTCCACTCTTTTATAGTTCTCTGAAAAATCAGCAGAACCTGATTATGAAAGAGTGACCTGTTTTAAAATAGAGATTTCATTACTATTTAGGTATGACAAGGCCCATAGATCAGGAGACAATGGCCATTGAACAGAGTTTGTTACTCACAGTTCCCAAGAGGATGGGTTATGCCTGGCGTGGAGGACACGCGGAAAAGCACCAGGGTTGGTCAGGGGGCAGAGGGAGCGAGGTGACCTGTGGGCTTCAGCCTTTATTGTGGTTTCTGCAGGAAAGAATGGGCGAGGTGGGGTGAGCAGGCTTAGGATGGGCTAGTTTGAATCATTTCAGGGCTCAGGGCTTAGGAGCTGCCCCTGGTTGTATGGTACCAGGCCCTGGGCTGATTAGGGCAGGTGGAGAGTAACCCCAAGTGTAAAAGCCCCATAAAGGGGGGGTGCTTGGGGGTGTGAGCTCTGGATTGGTTGGTTTGCATAGGAAAGATGTGCTCCTGGGGTAGTTCTGGACCATATCCAGGAACTGGCCAGCCCTGGGGCATGGGGGTGTCGGTCCCTGCAGGGTCAGCAAGGCCCCAAGATGTCAAAGCATCAGAATACAGAAGATAAGAGACCCGGTTCAAGGCCTACCTAGGAGGGGCCCGGGGCTCCGTGGCAGGACAGGCCCGTGAGTTCACTGGGGCACCGCTGGCTCTAGCTGTGTTTCCACTACAGAGGGAGATTGGGAAACTAGCAGGAGGCCAGGGGGAACTTGGCTTGGCTGTCAGCCGCGGGTCTCCAGGCACTTCGTGTGACAATGGCAAGTGCAGATGTGGCTCCCAACCCGGCCGACCATGCCCCCCGCCCCGGGTCCTAGGAGGAGGCTGTCACGTGTGGGTGTATTTAGAGATCTGAGAGCCCTGTTTGTCTTAGGCCATAATGAGAGTTAACAGAAACCTTTTAGGTTTTTAACATTTCTAAACAACTGTTGCAACCTCACTTGGCCCAGAATGACTGTTGGTAGAACACAATGTACTGTAGTTTTAGTGGGGGGAGAAAAAAAAAAACAAAAACCAATTCTCTGTGGATTTATGAAAATAAACTCAGAATTAATGAGCAAAATTTGTTGGGGAGGCCTATTTGTCACACTCAGGAAGCTACAATCTCATTTTACTTGCCGCTTTTGCTCTAGCATTGCCATTCGTTTGCTGAAGGCAAAATACATTACTTGTAAATAAACAAAAGTGGCCCCCGTGTCCTGCTCCCCTGCCTTCCTGCAAACATTAATCACCGGCTGACTTCTTTGTGTGTGTGTGTGTGTGTGTGTGTGTGTGTGTGTTCTCCCTGTTACCTTTTTTGGGGCTTACCAACAGAAATGTATTTTCTCTTGGTTATGGAGGCTGTTGAGTCCAAGATCAAGGTGTCGGAAGATCTGGTTTCTTCCGAGGCCTCTCTCTAGACCAGCACATACGGCTGCTTTTCACTGTGTCTTCTCGTGGTTATCCCTTAGTCTGTGTTGTCCGTGTCAGAATTTCCTCTTCTTAAAAGGACACCAGTCGTGTCGGATGGGTGCCCACCCATGTGACCTCATTTCAGCTTAATTACCCCTTTAAAGACCCCGTCTCCAAAACCAGCACACTCTGATCTTCCTGTTTACTTTTTTAAAATTGTTTATTTATTTATTTTATATCGAAGTACAGTTGAGTTACATTGTTGCGTTAGTTTTAGCTGTACAGCACAGTGATTCAGTTTTATATATATTTTATATATAAATATTCTTTTTCAGGTTCTTTTCCCATATAGGTTATTACAGAGTATTGAGTAGAATTCCCTGTGCTGTACAGTAGGTCCTTGTTGGTAATCTATTTTATATTTAGTAGTGTGTGTATGTTAATCCCAAACTCCTAATTTATACCCACCCTTTTCTCCTTTGGGAAAAGACAAATAACATATGATGTCGCCTATATGCGGAATCTAAAAACAAAATACAAATAAATTTATTTACAAAACAGAAAGAGACTCACAGACATAGAAGACAAATCCATTGCCTTTGAACATGGAACTTCTTCAGGACGTTTTCAGGGGAAATGCTGTGTCTCGGGCTGCTTCACATGGGCGTCTGCATGTCCACGGGTTTGCCTTGCCTTATACAAGCCTGTGGTTTGCAAAGTCCCACCATAAGTTAGGAGCAGGAAAAGGGAGGAAGGACGGGTCACTATGAAAAAAAATGTTTTGTTTTTTTTAAAAATAAATTTATTTACTTATTCATATTTATTTTTGGCTGTGTTGGGTGTTCGTTGCTGCATGCAGGCTTTCTCTAGTTACAGCGAGCAGGGGCTGCTCTTCGTTGTGGTGCGGTGGCTTGTCTTGTTGCGGAACACAGGCTCGAGGCGCGTGGGCTTCAGTAGTTGTGGCACACGGGCTCAGTAGTTGTGGCTCGTGGGCTCTAGAGCACAGGCTCAGTAGTTGTGGTGCACGGGCTGAGTTGCTCTGTGGCATGTGGGATCTTCCCGGACCAGGGCTCAAACCCGTGTCCCCTGCGTTGGCAGGCGGATTCTTAACCACTGCGCCCCCAGGGAAGTCCCGGTTGGTTTTTTTTAACTTCATCAAGAGTCTTGTAAAATCATTGCTTTCATCAGGTTCTCCTGGGGCCTTGAAACTATCGTTGGGTGCAGGCCATTTTATGGAAAGTTTATTGTTTCCTGCGAGGCAAGCTGTGTGATTCTTCCCTGGGGGACTGAGCCCTGGCAGCACTAGGAGGTGTCCACCCAAACGCAAACCTGTCGGGCCCTGCAAAGCCCCGCTGTCCTCCTCCTCACACTCCTCCCACCTGGTGCCGCAGACGGGCCCTTGGAGTGGACGGCTCAGGCCTGCTCATCCTCCCCTGGGAGCCCTGAACCCAGCCCACTGCTGAGTCGTGAGCACGCTAACAACCATGAGTGGATCTGCCATCCAGATGATTTGTCCACATTATTTTTGTACCTGACAGTTTATGGGAAATGGGTCTTTATTTTTTCATTGGAGAAATGACTGTTTTCTTCAGTTTGGCGTTTCCAGAGAGCCATTCACATTTAAAGCTAATATTGGAACAGCAGGTTTCCACTGAAAATATTTACCTTTTCCTTGTTGGCAACTTGTCAGTGTAGGGGAAAATAGATGCTTCATTAAAATCTAAATACATTATGCTTTCTTTCTCACACGTCAGTCACTCTTCCTCCAGGTTGAGGAACATTGTGAGAAGTGTTGGGAAAGCATTCTGGTCTTATGTTCTTACTTATTTTAGATGTCATCTGGCATCTTGTTCTTGTTCAAAAAGAGGCATCCCAACACCTATCACTGGCATGGAGAAGCCCTAGGATAGCAGGTTAAATGTCACCCCTAGGACATCAGAATTGATGGTGGCTTCAGTGTGACCGGCGGGGTCTCTTGCCCTGGAAACTCCATTGCCAAATAGAAGGGCATAAAGAAAGCAGCTGCCGTTTCTCAGAAAGCACAGGGCCCCAGTGCCTTAGCAAATAGTTAATTCCCCCGGCTACCCTGGCAGGTGAGCTTTGTGGAAAACAAGGGCTCGGACAGGTTGAGACCCTGGGCCAAGGTCACACGCAGCCGAGATGAGATTCCACCCCAGGACTGTCTGACCCCTGCTCTCTTCCCCCAGCTGTGAGCTGCTCTTTATTTTGCCTGGGGCCCCGCCTCTGCCACACCACATGGCCAACGTCCTGTACTCGTTATGGCCTCTCCTTGGGGTTTGTGGCTCCAAGAGCCTCTGGGCCTAGTGTCTCTGATGTAGCCAAAGAGACGAAGGCCCTGGGCACATAGACTAGCAACTGGGAAGGATGGTACTTGGGGCTACCCTGAGTCTCCTCGTCCACCCAGAAATCTGAGAAAGGAGACAGTGCGATGAGCTGATGCAGGGGCCCCGCCCCACGACAGATGCCCACAAACCCAGAAAAGATTTGGCCCTCGTTATAACCCCCTTGATCTTCAAAGGGAAATTGGCTCCCACTTCCTTGAAATTAAGAACCTCTGTTTATCAAAAGACACCATAACAAGTGAGAAGACAAGGCATCAACTGGGAGAAGATGTTCACAACATACATAACCAGGAAAGGATGAATTCCCAGTACAGGCAAAGCTAAGCAGTGTATCGTGCAGACAGTTGTATTAAAACACCCGTTTTTAAAGCGATGGAAAGAGTAGTCCAAAATTCTGAGCAGTTTCCTCCGTGAGGGGCAGGGCTTGGGTTGAGGCCACAGTGGCTCAAGTTCATATTTTCCCTAGATGAATGTTCATGTGTGTCTGTTATTTTATTAGGCTTTATAACTAACATGTTTGTGCCAGGCAGTCCTTCATACATGTCAAATAGTAAATGTTTTAAAAATAAAGGTAAAAAGTAGTTATTAACAACCCCCGGAGGTAGGTTTCACTATCCCCGTTTTTACAGGTGGGGTCAGACTAGCTGCTGACACACACTGGGTACTTACTGCACTCCAGGCACTTTATATGAACCGTCTTTTTCAGTGTTTATGGCTCCTCTATAGATACAGTCATTTTCATCATCACAGTTCATAGAAAACAGAAGCTTAGTGAGACAAGGTAGTTCTTGCAGTCACTAGCTGGTCACAACTGGTGGTCAAAGCAGGGCTTCCCCCATGACCTGCCCCATGTCCCTCTCGTGGGTGAGGGGGTGACCAGGCGTCTACCCCCACTCGTCCTGTGCTGCCGTCTCCGTGTCTGAACGATGGTGGCATCCCCACGCTGTCTACTGCCAGGCACCTGAGGTTCTGAATCACTCAGGCGGTCGTAGACCGGTAGGCCCAAATCACAGACAGTTACGTCCCACAGTTCTGGAGGCTATAAGTCCAAGATCAAGGTGCTGGCCCACTGGTTCCCCATGAGGCCCACGTGGTGGCTGGCAGACGACCACCATCCGTGTCCTCACACGGTGGAGGGGACAGGAAGCCAGGGAAGGGTGCTAATCCTGCCCTGGGGCCACCCTCCTGACCTCACCTAAACCTAGTTACCTCCTAAAGTCCCCCTCCAGATGCCCTCACCTCAGGGGTTAGGGCTGTAGCATATGAATCTGGAGGGACACAGCGTTCAGTCCATGGTAGGCAGGGATGAGGGGAAGGGAAATAGATGGAGAGCTGGCAGGTAGAGCGGATGGTGTTGAAATCTATCTCTGCTGCTCCCTTTTAAGGCCGTCCAGCTATAAGGAGCTGGTTCTCTGATGACCTCAGCCCCTTCCTCGGTCAGCACCCATGTGGCTGTGAGTACTTTTGTTGAGTTTTTGATGTCACCCGGGCCTAATCTCACTCTTGTTTTGCCGTGAATGTCTCTGACATTGTGTTTGAGTACAGTTTTGAGGTTCTAAGAGCAGGAGTTTCCAGTAGCTTGGTGTCCCAGCTAAGCATGGGGCCCGGATGCTGTGCCCAGCTCCCCGGACAGCTGTGCGGGGACCACGGGGGACCACACGGGGACCAGTGGCCGTGCGGGACCAACACCTGCATGGAACCCCCACCCACCCACCTTCCATGCGACTGTCACGGGCCTGTGCTTCCAGGCATCCGCATGCTGGACGGAGACGTGACCGACGTGGTGGAGGCCAAGTCCCTGGGCATCAGACCCAACTACATCGACATTTACAGCGCGAGCTGGGGGCCGGATGACGACGGGAAGACGGTGGACGGGCCCGGCCGACTGGCCAGACAGGCCTTCGAGTACGGCATTAAAAAGGTGTGAGTAACCCAGAGCTGCGAGGGAGCCTCAGGGATGGGGGGAATAGTGAAAATATTTAACAGTGAGAAATCAGAAGGAATAAAGCCAAAAAGAATATTAAAAAGACTCTCAGTCCGACAAACCCAAAGATGATCTTTCAAATGCTCTTTTAACTCTTCTATGCATATGGAAGGAACTGGGTTCCCTCACCTTTTTTAGAAACAAATATGGGACCATCTTCATGCTGTTTCGCAGTATGTCTTATCAAACAACCAACATGTCATATAGGTAAGAAGAAATCTTGTCACATAGGTAACAATAAATAAACTTGAGGGACTTCCCTGGCGGTCCAGTGGTTAAGACTCCATGCTTCCACTGCAGGGGGCGTGGGTTCCATCCCTGGTTGGGGAACTAGATCCCACATGCCATGCAGTGTGGCCCAAAAATAAATAAATAAATTTGAGCAGCATACACACAAAATTAGAGTGACACAGGGGAGAGCCCCAAAGCAGGACGGCGATGGTGCCAGGACCAGAGCGAGGGAGAAGTCATTTGGGGGCTCAGGGAAGTGGCCGTCCACCAACGAGAGCAGAAGGACATCACCTCATTACAGAGTAGCTGTTCCGGAAAGTACCAGCTGGTCACTCACCAGCCCCCTGGCTCTGAGCCTTGGAGCCTGACTGCCCCCAGCTGAGGGGTGTATGCAGGTGGGTGGTGGGGATCCTAGACTAACCACCCGGCCTGTTAACTGGGACAGTGCAGGTGGAAGGGGTGTCTGGGCCTCGGCCCACCTGCTCACAGGAAACCCGAGCCGGGGAGCTGTCTGCGTCCATCACGGGGAGTGTGCTCACCCAGCACCCCCGAAGCAGCAGGTCTTGGCCATGTTCCCTCCCTGCCAGCTCGCAGCCCAGTGTGTTTGGGGTGGACCCCACTGGGGGCTACACCGAGCAAACATCTGAGCATGGGCCCTCCACCCCCCGGCTGAGGGGGAGCTGGCAGGCTCCTCTCGGGAGGTCCAGCCCAGTCACTCTGTGGTCATCAGTTCTGGGTCCTTGTGAGTCAGAAAAGCCTGGAGATGTCCCAGCTCTTACAAGCACGGTGGCAAGGCAGATTTATGGGTGAGGACAACTTCTTGGAGCAGACACAGAGCTGTGGTCAGCGTCCGGGTGGCCCTGGGAGGCCCGGCAATGCTGGCAGGGTTGGGTCAGGAGGTCCAGGCATCCCCAAGGCAGGGTTTATACCTCTGACTTCTACAGGAAACAGGACGGGGGCCAGGTCAAGCCCATTTTATTATCTATATTTTAAAAACATTTTTAAAAAGTTCTTATCTTATTGTAAACCATGCATGATTAAAATGTGGTTAACAAATAAAATAGTACCAGAGGATTATAGTGAAAGCAGCCCTTATCGCCCTCTGCCCATCCCCCCGTGGTGCCCCACAGAGGAGCAATCCTGAATTCTGAGCAACACCGGCTACATCCAGCTCTCAGGGGAGTGTGGAAGGTGCGGAGAGGACCATGTGGTTCTTGTCACAGTTTCTTGAAATACTGAAGTCACTTCATTTTTTTTTAGTCATTCTGAATAAAATATGCCACATAGGGAGCCTTAGATCGCAGCTGTCTAAAGTTGTCACTGAAAATCCTCCTAGAGATTTGATGATCTCAGACCGAACCACATTCTCCCATCTGTTTTTCCTCCTCGATGCCCTGTTTGTCACCTATATCCTTTTTCTGTAAAATCTGACTTCATCTTTGGTAGATGGTGTGGGTTGGTGGTAGGAGACATCAGACCCTGTACTTTGGCATAAACATATGTTTGATGTTGGTCCTCGTGTGGCTTGTCACCCAGAAGGGGAGAGTCAGTGTCCCTGTGGCTGAAAGCACTGGCTTTGTCCAGATGCCGGGCGTTTGCTAGCCCTCTGAGTCCATGGATGCGGTCTCCGCTTCCCAGGCAAGATGCTCAAATACGTTCCGATGGTGTTGAGGTGTGGTGGCTTCCTGAACAGAAGTGCAAGTTCATAGCCAGGGTTGAAACGTCCCCTGGAGCCTCTGTCCTGTGGCTTCCATAGGAACAGAAGACCCGGAAAGTGAAAATGCAGTCCTCAGAGATGGCTCAGACCTGGGTGCTTCCTCTGCCTCGTTCCCACGTTCCCTTTCCAGGAAACTGTTTGCAGAAGGGAAAGAGGCTTTGGACGCCTTGATGCCTGTGAGAACTCATGGGTCTAGTGGTACCTGCAAAGTGCAAGGTGAAGAGATGCAGGTCTTTGGCATTTAGGCCTCTGTTATTCAAAGTGGGATCCCCAGCAGCAGAGCTGGCATCACCTGGGAGCCCGTCAGAAGTGCAGAATCTTGGGCTCACCTGGACCAGCTGAGCCCAAGTCTGCGATGTAGCGAGACCCCCAGGGATTCTCCTCACAAGTGTGAGAAGTGCTTTTTGAGGCTATTCTCCATGCTGCTGGAGCAGTAAGATCGCTTGCCCTGCTTTGCAAAATGACAGCCTTTGATAAATAATTTGGAGTGAGGTGAGGAGTTGGAGGTGAAATAAAGACAGGCTCTGATGGGTTCAACACCCTTTCATTCCAATTTTCGTTGGCTTTGAACGAGCTTCTGATTAATCTTTTACAACAGGTAGTTATGGGCACACGCATGTCCTTAGTTCTTTGTGCCTTTTTTTCCAGAAGGTTGCCACTTTTGCTAACTGTAAGTAACCTTTCTGTCGAGCTGTTGGCCATTTGGGCAGGTCTGCCTTCGACATGTGGAAAACGGAGTGGACGAGGCAGTTTTGAGCCCTGGGACTGGGCTGTCCCTCGAGCCTCAGGTTGGAACTGGTGCAGATGTGGGAATGAAGACAAATAGGCAGAAAAGGGTGGGGACCTGTGGTCTACTTGGTCCAAAAGTGGGGTGTCCTGGTGCTTCTGGAGCAGGTGGGTGCCCTCAGTCCGGGTGGACTTGAGCTCCAAGGGTGTGTCAGGCATCCTGTCAGAAGCAGGGCTTCAGTCGGGCTACGGGGAATTGTAGGATTTTGTTGAAAATTTTCTTTAAATTGGCCAGTTGTTGGGCCTGAGTGTCAGTTTCCTCCTGTGTGTTTGGACAGGAGTATCCTTGGCAAGGATGCCGCAGCCACCAGCCCACGTGGAGACGGGTATTGGCACCTCTCTCTGGGGCTGGCTGTGCCCACCAACGGTCCAGCCTTTCGGACCGAACGGGTCGGTTCCGTCTTGGAACTGGTGTTCTTCTGGTGTTCTTCTTTAGCTGGTGTTTGTGGCTGGGATGAGTGTTGGTTGGATCCCATGGGTGTGGGTTGGAGAGGCTGCAGGAGCTCCCCTGACCTGCTACTGTCTTACAGAGACTTGCTGTCACGTGTGTGTCCTTAAATGTGAAAAGCTACACACAGGTGAACTGCTGGCCTTGGTTGCGCTGGCAGTGTGGCCGCTTCAACGCTGACCCAAGGGGAAGCCCGGGGGCGCTCTCCTAGGATGGCCCCGGGGTGTTCTGGCCCTTGGCCCTTGTTCCTGCAAATCCTGGGCCCGCCGCTTTTCAAGGAGTTCTTCTCCAGGAAGGATGCTTCTGCAGCTGGGTTTTCAGGAACTTTTGCCCTCTTCCTCAGCCAGAAAAATTAACGTCATAAATTCAGCCGTCAGCTTTCATCTCAGTGTACTTGGGGACGCTGCTTCGTCTTTCTGATCGTGGGACATTGCAGTGGAAATTACTGGTGTTGCTCTGGGACAGAGCAGCTTGTGTGAGGGCCTTGATTTTCCCGTGAAGAACAGGGAGGACTTTCTGGGCCAGCTTCTCAGTATGACGTTGTGATTCTATGGTGTCATGGCTGTTGCCGCCAACACTATGAAAATTGGAACGCCAGAGCCCATCAGCCCACAGACCACGCACTGGGCGGCCTCTGTCTGGTCTGAGTGCATCCTCCTCGGCCCCCTCCCTCTTCAGGGGTGGAGGGGGACGCTGGACAGGGGTGAGACCAGCTGGGGGTCCATGTGGGCTGACGCCTGTCCTCTCCCCTCCAGGGCCGGCAGGGCCTGGGCTCCATTTTCGTCTGGGCGTCGGGGAACGGCGGCCGAGAGGGGGACCACTGCTCCTGCGACGGCTACACCAATAGCATCTACACCATCTCCGTGAGCAGCACCACGGAGAATGGCTACAAGCCCTGGTACCTAGAGGAGTGTGCGTCCACCCTGGCCACCACCTACAGCAGCGGGGCCTTCTACGAGCGCAAAATCGTGAGTCCTCGGCGGAACCCCGGGGGATGAGCTCCTCGTCCCATTCTCAGGAGGACGGGCCAGTCAGGGCAGTGTGTACCTGGCCCCGGGCCCAGCCTTACCGTCAGGGAACTAGTTGTGCCTCAAGGTAAACCCCAGGCCCTTGGCAACCTTCCTCAGACCCTGCCTTTCTAATTTTGGCACAGAATACCAATTAAAACCCTCTCTGTCTCTAGGGATCTAAAAATAGCCTTTAAGAAAGGGGTGTATTCTCAGCGCGGTGTCTTTTTTAAGCTTTCTATGTTCTGTGGTCACATCGCTTGGGATCCAACTGGCCTGTTCAGTTTCAACGTGCAAAACAGAGTGAGAGAAAGTCTTGCTTCTTTACGGAAACAGTTTAGAAATCTGGGTGTCCTAGGTGTTCCCTTCCTCACAAAAGCACTTTTCCAGACACTTCAGGTCAAGAGTGGTTCTGTCGGTTACGCTCACTTCAATGAACACAAGTGCAGTTTATCTTTTAGAAAGTAACTTTTAGTTTAGTGATGGGTGAAGTTTGTGCTTGTTCCTTCCCTACGTGCTTTCCTACTTTGAAAAAATGTAAGAGGGGAGGGTTTCAAGTTGAAATCAATGCAGAATTCAAATGCACAGTCGTTAAGATGGTTTTTAGACCTTTAAAAAAAGGAGACCGTGGTGCTGGCCAACTGGTTTAACCTGAAAGCTCACTGGTGTCTTTTCATTTCTCCTGTTGCCTGGCCACATCTTTAGACATTACTTGCAGGCATATTTTTACATTTTTCTGCGGGAGCGTGCAGGCTTCCCGTTCCCTGATTTGCTCTGCACCAGTGGGAAGGTCAGCCGCTATCCTCCCACCGCCAGCCTGGCAGCAGCCCGGGCTGTTTCACGAAGGTATTAATTTATTTTCCTTTTCTACTGGACTGTGCACCCCTGGGATGGGGCTGAGATTCTGAATGGTGTCCTGTTCGTTTAGGAATCTAGCTCATTTGAACACGGACTTGCTGGAGTCTCATTAAGCAGAACCTGACAGAGGCCTTGGCTGGAGGGGGCAGGGAGGTGCTGTGTGCCGGGGACTCTGTGCTGGGTGGATGCCATTCCCCATCCCTGGGAGCAGGGCTTGCAGCTTTATTTGCTTAATTAATCACACAGCATCTGCAGGTGTGTACGTGTGCATGCATGGGCACACACCTTAGCTGCAAAATGCCTTAATTTCTTTTTCTTTTTAAAAAAAAATTCTCTGAGCCCTAATGTATGGTAAGAAGGGTGTCGTTGGGCAGAGGGTGAAAGAGAAAATCACACTCCATTGCAGCTGCTGTCCTGGTGCTCGTCCCTGGTAGTATGGGTGGCAGGTTGTTTTTGTTTTGGTTTTTGTTTTTTCCCCCAACTCAACAAGGCCAGGTGTTTGCTCTGAGTCCCTTAGAGACCCTGCCAGGGGGTGAGCCCCTTCCCTGGATGGTGGGCAGCTCGCGTCTGCACGTTCAGGCAGGTGTCCATGGAAATTGGATCTCGGGCCCCTCGTCCTCTTCCGTTGCTACAATGCAGCGAGTACCGACCTGCGAGAGATTGCCCGGTGCTGAGACAGGGCTTGTGATCAAATCAGTTGCACTTCTAAAGAGGCATCTCTCCCTCATTCATCCACTCACTGAACACAGCCAAGTACCAAGCAGGATGTAGAGTTTCAGGAAGGGGCTGCCCACCTCCCTGTGGGGAGGCCCCTCTACTCATGCCCCTTTCTCTGAGGCTGGAGAGCCAGCCACGGGCCTTACCTGCTCTTGGGAGCTTGGTGTCCTGCCCACACAATCTCATTTTCCCTCACTGGCCACCTTTGACTGAGTACAAGCATGTGCCAGGTGCCAGCTGTGCTTTCACAGGAGCCCCGTGAAGGACTTGGCATTAAGCCCCTTTGTAGATGAAGATCCTGGGGTCAGAGAGGTTGCATCCTCATCCCTGCTCCCTTGCCCTCCCCAATGTCAAGGTCCTGCTGAACTAGGAGGGGGGGAGGAGGCTGGTCTCCACCAGCATCCCTGTCGAATCTTCCTCTGTGTGTGTGACACGGGCTGGATCCCTCTCACTGGTGATGGTCGGCCCAGCTGAATCATGAGGAAGGAAAATGCTGTGTTTGGAAGAGGATCTGGACTGTTACCACAGGGGAAATTCGTTCTCAAGGGTTTTGCAGATGGGTTGCTGGAGGCTTACGGTTGGTGGGTATATTAGTCTCCTATTGCTGTCATAACAAATTGTCCCAAACTTCGCAGCTGGAAAGAGCACAGCTGTGTCATCTCACAGCTCTGTGGGCCAGAAGTGCTGCAGCCTCCACTGGGTCTCATGAGGCTGATGTCCAGGTGTTGGCCGGGCTGTGTTCCTTTCCAGAGGCTAGAGGGAGAATCCATTCACTGTTCATCCAGGGTGTTCGCAGAACTTAGTTCCTGGTGGTTATAGGACTGAGCTCCTGTTTCCGTGTGGGCTGGCTGCCGAGGGCTGTTCCCAGCTTCTGCGGGCCACCCATGTTCCTGGCTTTTGTCCCCCCAGCGCCCTCTTCAAAGCCAGCAGGGAGGGTCAGGTCCCTCCTAAGCCTCATCTCTCTGACAGACTTTTAAGGGCCCTGTAATTACATCCCCGACTTAAGTTCAGCTGGTTAGCAGCCTTAGTTCTACCTGCAAAATGCATGGGAGTCACACTAGGGCCAGTGTCCCATCCAGCACAACAGGCGTCTCCCAGCTGTACCCATGCGTGCTTCTCCGTTTCAGTTCAAAGGGAAGGTGCAGTCAGGCTGGACTGTGGTGAGGCCCAGAATCAGTGCCCACCCCCGTCACCGAGGGACACAGGTGTAGCTCCTGCTGCAGACAGAACTGGGTGCTCTGGGACACTGTCAGCTACCTGGGAGGACGTCCTGGTGGAGAGAGTGCTCTGTGACCTTCTCTGACCAATGGCCGATCTCTGGCTCACGGCAGAGATGCTCTCTGGGCCAGACGACACCAGCACGTGTTTCCCTGCTCTGAAGTCTGGAGTGACTTGGGGGTTGTTGATGGGGGCCCTGGCAGGGGGTCTTGGCGTGGAGGCCCCTCTGTTTCATTCTGTCTCTCTGTTGAGTCTCGGACTGCATCTGCAGTGGTGGGGGGCTGTGGCCTTAACCCCCTGTTCCTACCCCGCCATCACCATGTTGCTGCAGGGGGTGCCAGACACGCGGAAGCCTCCGTTGCCAAGGTGTGTCTGCATAGCACCTCTTCCATCCCTGGGGCTAAGGTCACGCCTGCCCAGGGGCAGTGTCCTGAGCAGCCTCTGACCCGGCTGCTTGCTGCCCCTGCCCAGGTGACCACGGATCTGCGCCAGCGCTGCACCGATGGCCACACCGGGACCTCTGTTTCAGCCCCCATGGTGGCCGGCATCATCGCCTTGGCGCTGGAAGCAAAGTAAGTTCCCACCTACCTTCCCTCCTTTTCCTTTTTTTAAAAAAGTGTTTATTGTGGTAAAATACACATAACGTAAAATTTATGTTTTACACACCATTTTAAGGGTGATGCTCGTTAAGCACATTCACTGTTGAGTGACCGTTGCCGCCAGCCATCTGCAGAACATTTTCGTCTGCCCAGACTGAAGCCCTGTACCCGTCAGATAGCTTCCTGTGTGGTCTGCTTGGGCTTAAACAACAGAAACGTACGATCTCACAGTTCTGGAGGCTAGAGGTCTAAGATCGCGGTGTCGGCAAGGCTGTTTCCCTCTGAGGCCTCTCTCCTTGACGTGTCAGTGGTCACCTTCTCCCCGTGTCCTCACGTGGCCTCTGTGTGTGTGTGTTTAGATCCTTCTGTAAGGACACCAGTCACGTTGGATCAGGGCCCACCCTAATGACCCCATTTCACCTTAATTACAGACGCCCATCTCCAAATGCAGTCACGTCTGAGGTCCTGGGGGTCAGGGCCTCAACGTGTGATTTTGGGGAAGGGACGTGCAATGCAGCCCATAACACTCCCCATTTCCCCCTCACCCAGCTCCTGCCAACCACCGTTCTAGTTTCTGTCTTTATGAACCTGACTCCTCTCGGACTTCAAATTTGTGGGATCACACAGTGTTTGTCCTTCTGTGTCTGCCTCACTTCACTCAGCATAGTGTCCTCCAGGTTCACATCAGGATTTCTCCTTAATGGGCATGAGTGGCTTCTTCCCTTCTCTCCCGTTTTCAAGCTCACAGTCTCCTGCCCTTCGTAGGAGCACAGGGAGCCGGGGGGGGGGTGCCCCAAGCCTGCACCGCACCCCCAGACCACACTTTAGGCTGATACAGCTGTCCTTTGTCAACTGTAGTTCATAAGTTGACAGTACGGTGGTGATGTTTTATCTGCTTTAAGCTGAACGAAAGCCCTAGAGTTGTCAATGGGTGGAAGGTTCAGAAGAAGAGAGTCTACTACACATACAGTCATGGGATCAAAAACAGATTTTAGTTTAAATATCAAAACTGGCTCAGAACAGCCCAGCCCTTTGAAGGAGTCATTTGCCGCAGGTGAGATTTTAAATGATTCAGCAGTTATATTTGGGTTGCTGCAGTCCTTCTAATTATGTATGTTTGCTCGTTGATTTGCATCAGGCGAAAGAGCGTAAAACTCAAATGCTACCCATTTCACAAAGAAAGAGCTAAATATCTTTGATTTTCAGGACAAAATGATAGCTTCTGTGTCCTGAGGCTCATTTAAAAAATGCTAAATAGTTGCTTGTGTGGGAAGTTGCTTTCATATACTTGGTGATTAGTTGTTTTATATTTTCTTTCCTTCCTTATTGGAAACATGGAAGGAGTTTTGTTAGTTGAAACTAAATAGAAAACAGACCCCGCTTTGTGCCGGATTGTCCCATTAAACTTGGCCTGTGGACTCATGAATTCCCCGATCACTGCCTCATCGTTTTAGCTCATCCTCAGAATTTTACAGGTGGTAGGTCAAGCACACGTCATTGGAAACAGCGTCCACTTAGAGCATTTAAACACATAGGGTTGGTCCAGGAAGGAACTTGGTGTAACCAGGGGCACTGCCGGCCTCAGCTGAGGGGCTTTGGAGGCCGGGGTAGTATCTGGACAGCTGCTCACGTGTGCAGCAATTTTGCTGTGGAAGGAGGCCGGGCAAAGCCAGGTCACCTGGGGGGAGAAGCTCTCGGGGGTGCAGGAGGCCTGCAGGCGGCATGTGACAAGGATGAAGGAAGAGCCTTATGTGTGAGAACCACCCCCAAGGCCTAGCAATCCCTTCTTCACTTAAAAAAACATTTTAAACACCATTTCTTAGACATGTTTTCATACAACTATATATGTGATTTCAGTACTATCATCAAAAATGAAATGGAGTTTCTCCTAGTAAGATGGTTTCTCACATCCTCCCTTTCTAAACCCTTTCTGTGTCAGCTCTGAAGCCCAGGCTTCCTGGCATCTGTGCTGAGCTCCCGGGGGGCTGGCTTTCTCCATCCTGGGTGGACCCTGCAGATGTGAGGGGTGACGAACCCGGCCAAACAGGGGAAAGGGCGGCAGGCACATCTGCCGTCTGGAATCCAAAGCCTGTGCGTGCGCCTCTCCACCAGAGGGCAAGGCCGTGGGCCACTCGGGGCCTCAGATCCTCCTCTAACAGTGAGGCTGGCTGTGGTCCTCAGAAGGGCAGTGGATAAGGGGAGGATAGCAAGTCAGCTTGTGCCAAGAAAAGGTCTGGAAACTGTACTGATGGGAACAGTTGAGATAGGCAGCCAGGAGGCCACTGACTGGCCGGGGACCAGCACAGTGTCAAGAACGTGGTGGAGAAATCAGGGGAAGCCCGGGCTAGAGCCCAGAGAGCGGGAGACCCCAGGGAGGAGGAGTACACAGGCCCCCCAGGACTCAAGCCACAGGTGAGCTTCTAGTACTAAAGCAGGCAAAGCATTTGTTGGGAAAGTAAAATAGTGCAGCTGCTGTGAAAAACAATGTGATGGCTCCTCAAAAAATGAAACAAAGAATTACCATATAATTTAACAATTCCACTTGTGAGTGTGCACCCAAAAGGACGGAGAGCAGAGACTCCAAGAGATATTTATACAGCCATGTTCACAGCAGCATTACTCACAATAGCAGAAGGTGGAAGCAACCCAGATGTCCATCAGTAGATGAATGTGGTCTATGGAATGTCATTCGGCCTTGAGAAGGAAGGAGGTTCTGACCCCTGCAGCAACGTGGACGAACCTGGAGGACATTATGCTGAGTGAACTAAGCCAGTCACAGAACGACAGATACCTTGGGACTCCACTTCTGTGAGGCACCTGGAGTCATCAAATCCATAGAGACAGAAAGTAGGATGGCCTGGCCAGGGGCCTGGGGGAGGGATAGGGAGAGAGTGAGTGATGGGGGCAGAGGTTCAATGGGTTAAGATGATCACGTTCTGGAGATGCACGGTGGTGACGGCTGCATAACACGGTGAATGTGTTTAATGGCGCTGAACTGTACGCTTAAAAACGGTTGAGATGGTACATTTTATGTTACATATATTTGCAGACACACACACAAAGAGTGGGCAGTTGGAAAGATGCCTGTGAGGACTGACCAGGGCAGGTGCTATTTAAGAAGAGGTGGCGAAGGCTACGTCCAGGGAGCTCCCGCTGTTTTTTTTTTTTTTTGGCTGTGCTATGTGGCCTGCAGGATCTTAGTTCCCCAACCAAGGATCGAATCCATGCCCCCTGCAGTGGAAGCACGGAGTCTTAACCACTGGACTGCCAGGGAAGTCCCCAGGGAGCTCCCATTCTTGTCTGTGTTGCGGTCCTAGTGCTGTGGACAGAGCAGGGTTCTGAGAGCATCATTGTCAGGTGGATCCTGTTTTGAGGAGTGTTGAAAAGGCAAGCAGATGTATCTTAGTGTCCAAGGTATCTCATCTCTGCATTTTTAATCGTGGGCAAGTGTTCTTTTAATGAAATGTTTCTACTCTGCACCAAAATGAATATATTGTTAATGTAGAATTACTAAAATCTCAAATTCTAGTGTGTGGGCAGTGGTCCTGGACATGGTGTCTGAGTAGGTGATGGCTGGGCGTGCCCCGGCCCACGGAATGCTCACTCACATGGTAAAGACTAGTCCAGATTGTCCCAACACGTGCTGATACGTAAGGCTGTCCTCTCCCCGGGGCCAGAGTTTGCCATAGAGCCTCATACAGACTCAGGTGGATCGTGGTAGCAAGGCTAGGCTTTAACACTGTGGGTTTTTGGTCACCCATTGTACTATCTTATCTTAGGGTTTGATGACTAGAAACCGTTCTTTACAAAGAGGTTGTGACGTTGACCCTTGACAAGGAGGGGAGCCTGCGGAGCCTTCCTCAAGTCCAGGCACGAGGCCGGCTCCCAACGCCCCACCTCTGATGGGCCTTGTGGCCGCCTTACAGACCCACATGAGTACAGCCGTCTGTCCTTGTGTCATTGCAGCAGCCAGCTGACCTGGAGGGACGTCCAGCACCTGCTGGTGAAGACGTCCAGGCCGGCCCACCTCAAAGCAAACGACTGGAAGGTGAACGGTGCTGGTCATAAAGGTGCGGCCAAGACTCCGGGGCTGGGTGGGTCCTGACCTCCTGGAGCCTGTATGGCGGGGACATGAATTTCTCAGAAAGAACCCCCAAATAACATTAAGTATGTGTCACAAGAATGAAAGGTAGAAATCCAGGAGTTTAATAAGGTCACTCAAGTTCTGGGCTTGCTAAGCCTCCCGACTTCTGCCACGTCAGGGGCCACCTGTGCCAGTATGGACTTCATGGTTCTCTTTAAATGGGCTTGCCTATTTTTTTTTTTTTTTTACACAGAGAAGTATATTTTAAAAGGAAGCTCTGTTACATCTAGTTAATCATGGGTTTGATGTGTAGTTACGTTTTTTCTAATGCACATTAAAACAAATCCATAATTATTAAGATACATGATGTTTGCTTATGTGCCACCTAAGGACAACTTGCATTCTCAGCCCTGGGTAGCTCTACAATTTTGAAACTATCCCTCAGTTTCCTGACCTGTACAAGGAGGACATTGAGATAGTTATATAAGTTACTTTCTAACTATAAAACTTCTGTCAGCAAGCCCTTGTGTTTTAAAAGGGCTCTGTCCCCATCATAGCCTGGGACAGACCCAGGTACCATGAAATCAACCCACAGTCCAGGCTTGTGACCCAGATATTTGGAGCCTCTTGAGCAGGTTATTATAGGACTGTGCCACTGGCTTTGTTTGTCTTGCTTCTTACCAGAGATACTTGAAAAAGATTTACATTCAGCCATGGTATGTTAGGGAGGACGTTTTTTCCTTTTCTTTAGCTCAGGTCCCGCTATTTCGACACCAAGCCTGATACTACTCTGAAAAATACAGGTCAAGCATTGTTACCCTAAGTTCCGAGGGACATTCCTTTTAATAAGGAGGCCATTGATTAGGCCTGATGCATCCTTGTGTTGCAGGAATGTCTGTGGTAGTGGCGTGCTGCAACAAGAGCTGACCTACATTGCGATTTTGGCCTAATTAAATAGGAAAAGAGATTGTATCTAGTTCTTGACCTTGCCTCTTAAATTCAACTCTGAAACTCTCCTGCGTTGGCCAAATTAAACACCAGCTTGGGCCAGCCTGTGTGCTGGGTGATGCTGCTCTCCCTGAATGCCCTAGAAATTCAGCAGGGAGAGCAAATGGCAGAAGAGATGAGCAGAGCCTTGTTTTATTGTGCTTATTGCACGTCGTGGTTGCGTGAACTAAGGTGTCGCATGTTTTGCTTTTCATGTCCGGCTCAAAATTCGGGGAGCGCAGATGCCAGGAAGTCCCTTTTTTTTTTTTTTTTTTTTTTTGCGGTAGGCGGGCCTCTCACTGCTATGGCCTCTCCCGCTGCGGAGCACAGGCTCCGGACGCGCAGGCTCAGCGGCCATGGCTCACGGGCCCAGCCACTCCGCGGCATGTGGAATCCTCCCGGACCGGGGCACGAACCCATGTCCCCTGCATCGGCAGGCGGACTCCCAACCACTGCACCACCAGGGAAGCCCAGGAAGTCCCTTTAATATAAAGAAACTCGCCCTCATCTTACAAAAAGAAAGTACTAGGCCCTCTCAACACTTCCTTTATTTTGCACCAAAATGGGACGTATTTTCTGCCCCTCGCTCCTGACCTGAAAGAGTTGGGAGAGTAAAGCAGCTGGGAGTGTCCTCAGAAGGACGGGTGCTGTGGCCCGGGGCTCTCAGGCGCTGGCAGGGGCCCTGCAGCCCTGGAGGGACACAGGTGGCCTGTCCCCGGACGGTGGTGGCAGTGGGGAGCTGGGTCTGAAGGCCCTGTCTTTTCAGTTAGCCACCTCTATGGATTTGGCTTGGTAGACGCAGACGCCCTCGTCATGGAGGCCAAGAAGTGGACTGCGGTGCCCCTGCAGCACAGCTGTGTCGCTGTCACAGACAAGAGGCCCAGGTGAGCTCGGTTCTTCCGGTGTGTCCTTTGGACTCTGCTGGAAAGTATTTCGGGGATGGGGGAGATAGGTGTTCACACACGCATTCCTGTGCACATCGGTGAGGACATGCGTGTGTGGGTGCGTGCAGTGCGTCTGTAAACATGTCTGCATTTTTTCTTGTGGATTGTGAAGCAGGGAAAGGAATCGATTCTTAATCCAGTACTGTTTTGAGGCCTTTTGCTGTCATTGTAGTTTCCCCTTTTGTCAATTGCTCCATTCTGAGGCGTCCATCCCTCAGCCTGAACCCCAGCCTAGGATTGGAACTTCTTAGCCGTAATATTTAGCAGAGCCACCCAGACCTGGGAGCTGCCCTGCTGGCTGGGGGCGATGGGCAGCAGCGCCAAGCGGCCTCCTAGAGGCTGGAGCCATAGCTCTGGCAGCTCCACCGGCCCCGAGAGTCCGCAGTGAGACCCCATTGGTCCTGGACCAGGGTGGCAGCCCCGGCTTCTTCTCTGTGGCAGGAGAGGGTTTAGTATCCAGAGTGCACAGCAGCACGGTGTCGCTTTTATCTGGACTCAGATAAGCTTAAGGTGTAAACACTGGGATTTTTTTTTAACATCTTTATTGGAGTATAATTGCTTTACAATGTTGTGTTAGTTTCTGCTGTAGAGCAAAGTGAATCAGCTATATGTATACATATATCCCCCTATCCCCTCCCTCTTGCGTCTCCCTCCCACCCTCCCTATCCCACCCCTCTAGGTGGTTACAAAGCACCGAGCTGATCTCCCTGTGCTATGCAGCTGCTTCCCACTAGCTATCTATTTTACATTTGGTAGTGTATATATGTCCATGCCACTCTCTCACTTCGTCCCAGCTTACCCTTCCCCCACCCTGTGTCCTCAAGTCCATTCTCTTTTTTTTTTTTTTTGCGGTACGCGGGCCTCTCACTGTTGTGGCCTCTCCCGTTATGGGGCACAGGCTCCGGACGCGCAGGCTCAGTGGCCATGGCTCACGGGCCCAGCCGCTCCACGGCATGTGGGATCTTCCCGGACCGGGGCACGAACCCACGTTCCCTGCATCGGCAGGCGGACTCTCAACCACTGTGCCACCAGGGAAGCCCTCAAGTCCATTCTCTATGTCTGTGTCTTTATTCCTGTCCTGCCCCTAGGTTCATCAGAACCCTTTTTTTTTGGGCGGTGGGGGGGATCCATATATATGTGTTAGCATATAGTATTTGTTTTTCTCTTTCTAAGTTACTTCACTTTGTATGACAGACTTTAGGTCCATCCACCTCACTACAGATAATTCGATTTCATTTCTTTTTATGGCTGAGTAATATTCCATTGTATATATGTGCCACGTCTTCTTTATCCGTTCATCTGTCAATGGACACTTAGGCTGTTTCCATGTCCTGGCTACTGTAAATAGTGCTACAGTGAACATTTTGGTACATGAGTCTTTCTGAATTATGGTTTTCTCAGGGTATATGCCCAGTAGTGGGATTGCTGGGACATGGTAGTTTTAAAAAAAATCTGTACGGAATTCCCTGGCAGTCCAGTGGTTAGGACTCCCCGCTTCCACTGCAGGGGGCACAAGTTCAGTCCCTGGTTGGGGAATTAACATCCCGCATGCTGCGTCGCATGGCCAAAAAAATCAACTGTAAAGTAAATAAAATAGCAAGAATCCTATTCCGTTAGGAGAGGAGATCAGATTACTCTCCTGAATTCTGCTGTTGCCGCTGTCCATTGTATCCTTTTCAGAATGGTGTTACTCTAGGCTTTAAAATCGATGAAGAATGGAATGCATTTCTTTCTCTTTATAACTGTTTATTACCTTTGGAAAATGTGTGTTTGAAAAGAAAAAGAAATGATGGGGTGATTAAAAGGGATTCTTGCTTTATCAACAAAGATAGATCATTCTCTTTGAGCTCACCCCTTTCTTAAAGGCATCTACCTCTTATAGTATGCCCTTCTGCTATAAAATGTTGAGAAAAGTGTTTCTTGCTGATGCCTTGCATACAGTAGAAATTCAGAAAGTATTTTTTGGATGAATAGCCACAGAAGGATCTTTTGAAAAAATTGCATTTCCCTCCTGCTGCTAATTGTGAAGACTGACTGCCGGGTTATCCCTCCAAGGCCTGAGGAGCTGGTAGGCCAGCAGGCGAGTCTCAGCCTTGACATTTGAAAGCGTCATTTTCTCTGGGGAGCCTTAGACTGTCAAACTCAGGAGAAAGTGGAAGGTTTTCTGAGATTAAGAGGCCTTTTGCATTCTTTTGCTTGGTTATTTGGAAGACCCCTGGCACACAGGCACTCAAGCTCCAGGTTAGGTGGTGCTGGACTCGGGGGCTGGGTCCCACCCGCGAGGCTGCCCTCTGCCCTGCCGCGTCCAGGCTGCAGCCCTTCCTTTCCACTGGCCTCCCCGTTGGGGCAGCTCCTGAATGAAGCATTCTTCTGCTGCCAGAAATAGTTTTAAGATGGGAGAGTGGTGCCTAGGTGGCGAAGGGTTGTTTTTATTTTTATTTTATTTTGTTTTTTAAGTGCTGGTACACGAAGTCTAGACAGCATGGGTTGAGGGGCGCAGCCATACTACACAGTGTGACATTGTTCCTGTCCTTTGAGGCAAGGTCCCCGCAAATTCCAGCAGACGGGAAGAATCGCACTGCTGTTTCTAAGGGAAAATCATCTTTACGTTTAGCAGTTTCAGACTCTCTGGAATATTCAGCCAATCTGCTGTCCCAAACCTCAACTGCACATTCAGTTGTTCCCAAGGACATAAGGGCCGAGAGAGAGACAGACAGCCAGGTGCTCCCACGTGGAAGGGAGATACGTGCTTAGCCCTGATAGCCTCATCTCCCGGCAGAGCTGCAGCCTGCCTGCCAGGGTCGCTTGAGCCAGAGCTGCTGAGCACCCCCAGTGCTTATGGCTGGTTTCCTTCATCAGGGTTCTTGTGTAGCTTTGCCTAAGCTGCTGGGACCGTTTAGCTTAAAGATGAAAAGGAAGTCTTCCCGCACGCCTGCTTCTCCCTCTGCCTCTCCCTGCTCCCTCTCTGCAGATGTTTCTTGATCTGGGGGTCCCCGAAGACGGCTGTCCACTGTCTTGGCCTCTTTCTGGTTTTTCCTTCTCATTGTGGAATCGTAGGATGCCGTGAATGTCCCAGACCTGGCTTCAGTGCTTCCTGTGGAGAAGAGCACAGAGAGAGGGAGGGAGGAAGGGGGGAGGGGGCCTCTTTGGCCGCCCTTTGCGGACCCATGTACCCATGGGACACGTTTCCCTGTCTTCCCTCCTGAATATAAGGACCAGGCCACCCTACTGTGACCTTCAGAGAACAGTGTTCCTTGCTATTAAGTGCAGGCGTCCTGGCAAGGACTGTGGCCACACCTGCCAGTTCTGCGGTGACGTCTGAGCCAGGGGGCCTGGGTGTCCATGGTCACGTGCAGGGCAGGAATGAAGAGCACTGACATCCTTCTTAACAACTTTGAGCCTCAGTTTCTTCTTCTGTGACGTGGGGATGTAAAACAGCTCCCAAACCTCACACCCTGGTTGGGGGTTTTGAATGAGTGAATATACGGGGAGTGCTCAGAACAGTGCCTGGCTCACAGTGAGGGCCTGGTAATTGCCGTCCATCACATTCACCCACGTATTTACAAGCAGCGTTGTTATACAAGGACATCACATGCAGTCTGGTTTCATGAAATACCAGAACAGTAAACAGCATGTGGTTAGTGCACAGTTAATTCTTGAACATCTAGAAATAGATGGTCTGCTCTGTAGATAAACCTAAATATTCAGAGCTTTTAGTTTTGACGTATATTTTGTGTGGTGGGTGAGTTCTTTAATAAAAGACAAGCCGCACCAAACCACGGGCTGTCAGGATGGTAATCTTCCAAATCTGCTGAAGCTGAAGACGGGTACGTAAGTCCTCTTTGCTTTGGAGGACTCTGGCTGTCTTTCCAGCGCGAAGTTAGGAGACATGGATGTCATAGACCGTGTCGCTGTAGCCTGGGTTTTTAAAGATGCGAGGGAAGTGCCGGCTAGAAAATCCTGCGAGTCAAATAAGATACTTAAAAGCTGGGCCTCGTTTTCATTCACGGGAATTATACTAAGCTTGATTTTCTTCTTCACTTTTTCAGAAAGGCTATAAAAGTGTTCACTTTATCCTCCTCTATCCGACACCCACAGACTTCCAAATAATTCTGCACAGGCAGATGGCACTGGTCATGATCCTCTTTACCCTCCTGGAATTGACAAAAGTTCTGAGGAGATTCAAAACCATCTGTGCCCAAGACCAGGCAAGAACGTCTTCCACGTGTGTTTGAATGTCACAGCAGAGAGTCGGGCTCAGCGCACATTTTCACGGGTGTCATCTGTAAGGCCCGTAACAAGCCGTTCTCTATCGCAGACGTGCCCGGCGAGTTCAAGGGATTTCCTCTCCTGCTGCACCGACACGCAGCACTCGCTGAAAGCTGCATAGGCTGTGCTTTCCCCGTGGGTGCCTGAGAGGTGGGTCAGACACCACGGCCTGTTCCGGGGTGGGGTCGGTGACAGGCTGTAAAGAGATGGCCCAGGGAGATCTGGCAGCGCCTCGGAGTCGGGGGGCCTGGCCCCTCTCGTTCTTCGCCGCGCCCACCCCTGCAGGCCCCTCTCTCCTGGCGGCTCCCTGACCACCTCCACGACCCCAGGGACTTCTTACTGTGTCTCAGGCGAGACGGGCTAAATCCCCCACCCCCAGTGCCTAGATGTACAGCATTCAGAGTAGGGGTGTCCGCGTGGCCTTCCTGCAGAAGTGAGCGAGTACAGCTTCCCCCGACGGGTCTGTGATGGCAGCCCCCAGCCCCCGCCCATCACAGCCTCTCTCCTGCTGTGCTGCGGGCCTTTCTGCTCCTCTTGGCCTGAGCCTGACTCTAGGGTGCGGCGTGGTGCCGGACAGAGCAGGCCAGCTGAGGGACGCCAGCAGGGCCCGAGTGGTCCCCCAGGGCACAGCGGGTGCCACGCTCATGTCTGAGCACAGGCTGGGTCCCGGGCAGGATCTGCAGAGAGGGTGGCCCTGTGACTCCTCGGGTCATGGCCGTGGGGACCGGCTCCCTGAACAGGATGTACCCAGGGGAGGACAGCCCCGTTAGGGCCGAGGGGCAGGCGAGGGTAGAGGGGTGTCAGTGCTCTTCGTTGTGACCACGGGCACCCAGGCCCCTGGCTCAGAACCCACACGACCTCACGCAGAACTGGCAGGTGTGGCCACAGTCCTCACCAGGACGCCTGCATTTAATGCCAATGAACACCGTTTTCTGAAGGTCACACTAAGGTGGCCTGGTCCTTCTACTCAGGAGGGAAGACAGGGAAACGTGTCCCTCTGGGCAGGAGCGCATCCCAGGAGCTCAGGCAGGATGGAACCACGTCCCCCAGGACACGTTCCCTCCATCCCTCTGCATCCCGGCTACGGGGCACACTGGCACTGAGACGGGAAGGCACCTTGGCCTTGGCTACCTGCAGGCTCCTGCAGTCTCAGTCAGCTGCCACCACCCAAGGGGCCGGGCCCTGGTGTCAGTCGTGCAGCAGGTCAGCTGGGCTGGCCCGGAGCACCTGTGTGGCTGGACCCATGCCGGCCCGACTCCAGGGCTCTGCAGGGGGGCTGTGGCACACAACTGGGGCTCACGGCTCTTCAGGCAGCTAGAAGCCCCTCTTTCCTGCTCTGTACTGTGCAGGTTCCCTGCCCTCCCAGCCCCTCTCCAGGGCATCTGATCCATGCCCGCCGGCTACTGTATGAGGCCGCTGCTCCTGGCTTCCTCCATCATGGCATCCTACATGGGCCTGGGTGCCTTGAGGAAACTCAAGGGGTGCTCTGCAGTCCTGCGCTGGGGATGACCGTACCCAGGCCCTTGACCTTTGTTCTGTCTCCTCATATCCCTTTAGTTAACTGTTTGTTTTCCTGCAGCCCTTGTCCTCCTTAGCTTTTTTTTTTTTAAGACTTTTTGATGTGGACCATTTTTAAAAAATCGTTATTGAGTTTGTTGCAATATTGCTTCTGTCTTATGTTTTGGTTTTTTGGCCACAAGGCATCTTAACTCCCTGACCAGGGATCAAACCTGCACCCCTTGCGTTGGAAGGTGAAATCTTAATCACTGGACCACCAGGGAAGTCCCCTTATCTTATTTTTTGATGCAAACCTGTTTCCCCAGGCTTCCCTGGTGGAGCAGTGGTTAAGAATCCACCTGCCAATGCAGGGAACACAGGTTCGAGCCCTGGTCCACGAAGATCCCACGTGCCACGGAGCAGCTAAGCCCGTGCGCCACAACTACTGAGCCTGCGCGCCACAACTACTGAAGCCCACACGCCTAGAGCCTGTGCCCTGCAACAAGATTAGCCACCTCAATGATAAGTCCACGCACTGCAACAAAATGTAGCCCCTGCTTGCCACAACTAGAGAAAGCCCACGCACAACAACGAAGACCCAACGCAGCCAAAAATAAATAAATAATTAACCAAAAAAAGAAAAAACCTGTTTCCCCCACATTGTGAGCGCTCCCTACTTCTAAGACAAGCAGTTGAAGTGGAATGATACCATGATTCTCATTGTTCACAGTAGTTGTGTTCTATGATGTCATTACAAATGCTGACTTCATGAATGCAGCACCGTCTTCCTGGGAGCCTCTGGTCACGACACTTTTGTCAACCGGTCAATACAGAAACTTGTTTTATATGTGTTTCTGTCTAGAGACACTTTAAAGTGTATAGTTGACTTATTTGACAATGAGCCATGGTCGGCGGCACTGTAACTCAGGCCTGGATGATGCCTGAACCAACACATGGATTTTCTCCACAAGCCACATCAGTGCCTTCCTGTGCTTAGGATGCTAGCCAGCACTGCAGCACTGTGCTTGGGGCCATTTTAAACAGTGAAACCACCAACAGAAAGCACAAAAATGTGAAAAACGTGGCACTCGGTAGACCAGAAGAAGGACATTTGTTTATAGTATGAGCTTGTTTGACCTCAGCTGGGAACACACACACTGGGCAGTTCACATATTCTGCCTCTCTCTCTGCAAATGACCACAAACGCACCACAAGTATTGATTTGAAGTTATAAATAAATTTTAGTGAGTAGGTGAATTTGCAAATATGGACTCATGATAATGAGGATTGACTGTAATTTCCTTGTCTCCCCCCACCCCCATCAGATTGAACCTTAGAATTGGAAGGAATGTTTAAAGTCAGCTGATTTAGCCCCTTCATTTCACATAGAAGAGAAATATGTGCCATAAATTTAAACACTGTGTGTTTAAAACACCTTATAGCCCAATTAATCATGGGCAGCCCTGTCCGAATTAATATACTGGATTAGCCTCTTTTTTTTTTTTTCAGCTCAATTTTATTTGCAGCCTAAATGATCGTCTGTGGTTTGATAATCAAAAGTAATTTCATCTAAGGAAAATCCTAAATGTGGACTAACCTGAGTAAGAAAGTCACAGAATCGCTGCCTCAGACTCTCATGACCCTCTGTCCCAAAACGGTCATCCTGGAACATAGACCCAGGAAGTGACTCAGAACCTCCTTGCTGTCCCCATACAGATGGCCCCAGGCCCTCCCACAGGCCATGTTGCCTTCCTAAGTCTAATAAGTCTGTGCCCATTAACCCCTCTCCATCCAATCATGACCCTTTAGAAGGTCGGTGCAGGGATTTCCTGGTTGACCTGGTTGACCTTCATGGATGACCCTCCGTTGTCATGGTCCTCGGCTCTGCAGCAGCCTCTTCTCCCCCAGACAGATGCCAAATACCACAGGGGGAAGGACACTGCTGCTTTCTGGTTCTGCTGGGTCTCCAGCTCCACGTGACCTCAGGACTGTCAGGGGAGGAACTGAGCACTGCCCGCTTGGCCCCAGCCCTGCGCGTGGAAAGGTGGCGTCACCCTGGGGATGCTCAGGGCCAAGGCACAGGTCTGGCCTTGCAGCTGAGCTGGGAGAGGTCTTCAAGGTGGGAGTGAGGAATACAGGCAGACCTTGGAGATATTGTTGGTTCAGTACCAGACCACTGCAATAAAACGAGTCACATGAATTTTTTGGTTTCCCAGTGCATATAAAAGTTATGTTTCCAATGTGCCGTACTCTGTTAAGTGTGCAACAGCATTATGTTTAAAAAGACAGTGTACATACCTTAATAGAAGATACTTGATCGCCAAAAAAGGCTCACCATGACCTGAGCCTTCAGTGAGTCATAATCTTTTTGCAATAGTAACATCAAAGATCACTCATCACAGACCACCAGAACTTTTAACAATAATACTGAAGTGTTTGAAGTATTGTGTGAATTACCAAAACGTGACAGTAAGTGAGCGGATGCTTTTGGAAAAGTGTCGCCGACAGACTTGCTTGTCACAGGGTTGCTGTAGACCTTCAATTTGTACAGAACGCAATTAAGCCAAGTGCAGTGAAAGGAGGTCTGCGTGTGCTGACCTGTAGTGGCTTCCCAGCTTGAGCAGAAAGACGCGGGGAGGGAGAGAGCTTCTGCCCATGGCCCACCTTCTCCTGCTTTTCCCAGCCACTTGATTTACTAGAAAACATTTCTGCCTCTGGCTCTAAATGTCACTGATGCCGTAAGAGTCTAAGCGTTGTGAGCGCCTTGAATTTAGTAAACTGCGAACTTGTTTCTATGCATTTTCAAGCAATTAGATGGTATTATGTACTAGAGAATACTGGAGGGAGGTACCAGGAAGTTACTATGAAGCCTGTGGGCTGGTCAGGAGAAGGGAGCTGCTGAGGGCCCTTAGGATGAAGGAACATCTGGAAGGTCCATAATTAAGTCTGACGTGTGGCTCAGCAGGAGGTGCCACGTCTCTGTCCCCAGAGCCCTCTTCTAAGGAGGGCAGCCCCCAGAGCTTGAATATCACTGGGTCTGGAGGGAGGTCTTATAGGACCTTTTACTGCTCGGTTCCCCTAGGTCCTGGGAAGATGGCTTTGTGCACAGACAACAATTTCGGAGTTTAGTAGCAGAGGAACATTTTCGGTTATCTTGGGAGCTTTAAGATCTCTCTAAATCACTTTTGATGATTAAAGTACAACTTATCTGTGTTTGTGTTTCTGTGCATTGTTTAACCTAAACCCTGCAGCTTCTGTGCGTCAGACTGGCCAACCTTTGTGACCTCAGGGGCCTGGCAGCTGGGGTCCCTGAGCCAGAGTAAAAACAGCAGATTGCAAGAGGCTTTGACAATCTTGTTGAGGATGTCACATGCCCTGAACTGCGCTTTCCTCTAGATGTCCACACCAGGGCTGGGCCCAGGGAGGCGGCCGTGAGGGGGGTCGGGCCGCCCTCTTTTTTCTCCTGCTCGTATTCTCTGAATGCCTGAACCTCATCCCTAAGATTAAGGTTTCCTGGCTGGGATCCCATGTCTGTTTCTAGAGCAGGGTGATTGCTCCACATCCTAATTGGCAAATGGTTGGGAGTGGGGGTAGATACAGAGTTTAAAACTTAATTATGACTTTTTTTTTTTTTTTTTTTTTGCGGTATGGGGGCCTCTCACTGCTGTGGCCTCTCCCGCTGCGGAGCACAGGCTCCGGACGCGCAGGCTCAGCGGCCACGGCTCACGGGCCCAGCCGCTCTGCGGCATGTGGGATCTTCCCGGACCGGGGCACGAACCCGTGTCCCCTGCATCGGCAGGCAGACTCTCAATCACTGCACCACCAGGGAAGCCCCATTATGACTTTTGTTTCTGTTTCACCCCCATCTTGCTCTTCAGCCCAGGAGAGCATGGGGTTGTTTAGTGGGTCTTCACACGGAGGGGTCCCCTCCCCCCAGCACCCACGCTGCCTTCTTAGTGCAAGAGGGCCGGGAATAGTTTACCTGGAGATACATGAGTGCCCGGTGGGGCTGGAACTCTCCAGAGCTTTCTTTTCTGCTCTGAGTCTCCCGCAGCGGGGGGCCCACTGACCTGTAAACACAGACAGTGAAACTTGGGAGAAGGCAGTGGAAGAAATCAGCATCTCTAAATCAATTTAGGATGTATGCAAATCATGTTTTCAAATATTTAGAGAGTCTCTGAGGGAATTACATCACTGTTTATAAGTGTTTTGATTGTTTTTTATGACTCGGGCCCAGTCGAACCAAGCGACGTAATTCCTGGATAGTGAGCCCACGCTGCCCCAGAGGGAAGTCGGGCATAATGGGAAAAGCGCTCCGCATAATAAACAGAGCGCTAGCCAAGCGGCGGGGAATTATTCCTGTGCTGCTGGGCGGAGGGTGGCCTTTGTTCAGTTTACAGACCATTAGGGTGAGCTGCGGTGGTGCAGACTCAGAGGGTGGCCTGGCTGGGGCTCTGCAGCAGCGTCGTGTGCAGGCTTGTCTGCTCCATCTGGGGAGCATGTGAGAAAATCCTGGTGGAACTGAGTCCTGAATGACTGGGGCTTGGTGCCTGTCCTCAGATTCCACCCCAGATGATAAAGCTCCCCTGAGTTTGTACAGAGAACTGTCATCCACTCCCTTCACGGGGCGGGGGAGGAAGGGGCCCCCAGCCTTCAAGCAGACGGTCCTGAGCAGACCATCTCCTGTCCAGTCACTGTGGCCTCGACCAGTGCATTCAGCACAAGAGGCCAGGTCTGGCCCTGGGTCCCTTGTCTGTCTCCTCTTTCCTAGTTTCTTGAACACGAGTGTGGGTCCACACAAGCTGGGCATCTCTGGGGACTCAGAGCCTCAAACCCCAGCTCTGCCTCTCAGTAGCTCTGTGACCTTGGGCACGGTCCTCGATCTCTCTCTGGATCAAAAGGGTCGGTCCTCGTGAATTCTCACAGCGGGGGCTGGTGTCCGGCACGCAGGCAACTCAGGAAATGTTTGCTGTTGTTATCATTCAGCATCACGACTTCTATCTTCAAGGCCAGTCTTTGAGACAGAAGTGCTGGGGTTTTAAAGCCTTGCAGACCCCAGGCGTTGAGGAGATGAGCTGGCCAAAGGGTTAGAGCACCGAGGGGCCGGATCCATGGGTACGTTAGCTGAGTCTGCACAAGAAGACATTCTTTAAATGTCTCTGAGCAAAAAAAAAAAATGTCTCTAAGCAAACTCCAGAATGATAAACCTCTTCTGGGCAGGTGATGTAACCCCGACAGGCACTTCTGAGTGTGAGACCAAGGGGCTGCGGCCGGGAGGCCTGGATCCGTCCCCCTCGTGTGCGACTGAGGGCTTCAGGTGCCAAGTACTAAGCCCCTCCCTCCTCCACCAGGAGCATCCCCGTGGTGCAGACGCTGAGGACCAGTGCCCTGACCACCGCCTGTGCCGACCACTCGGACCAGCGTGTGAGCTACCTGGAGCACGTGGTGGCCCGCATCACCATCTCCCACCCACGCCGAGGAGACCTGCAGATCCACTTGATTTCTCCCTCAGGGACCAAGTCTCAGCTTTTGGCGAAGAGGTAAATCTAGGCTGGCCTGGGGGGCCGGGGCAGGAGCCGGGCTCACCTCAAGGTCACATGGCCCTGTAAGGCACCTGGCACATTGGGGGTCTAGCTGTTTCTGCCTCTTGAAGACACTCACACGTAGACCCAACAGACCTGAAAAAATAGCCTTCTGCAACCTGCCCTTCAAAGCTGCCCTGGGAAACTCTCCGTTTCAGGCAGTAAGTAGTGACAAAGGTTTGTGGTGGTTTCATTGCTTAGTGGAGAAATGCATGGAATTCTGGCTATGACTTCATTGCTGAGGTCACTGGAGATCATTTTTATCGTATTCATTCTGCATTTTAAGTGAGAACGTGTGTCAGAGGAGCACTGTTGTGTGTCCTGGGGTAGAGCCTGCACGGGCAGGAGGCTCTGAGGGAGACAGACGCACAGGTGTTGGGAGGCCTCTCTCTGCGGAGGTCTTGCCCATGCACTAGGATGGTCCCTGTGGAGCAGATGCTCTGAGAGGGAGGCTCTGGACTCTTGGAGCCCGGTGCATAGTTTGTGGTGCCCGGTTTGTGCAAGGCTGTGGAGTCCTTTCTTCGACAGACTTCGAGACAAGAAGAAGCGCTTTGCTGCGTTTATGTGACTTGCGGGTCATCGGAGTGAAGGGGTATCGGGAGCTCGGGGGAGGCTAGAGGGTCCTGGGCCTCCTTTTCCGGCTCCTTCCAGCTACGAGGCAGAGGGAGAAAAAACGTTTCACGGGCAAATCAGCATTTCCCGCTTCTCTTGAAAAACGGAACTGGCAGTCGTGCCCAGTACCCCTCAGGATGCACCCTGAGACTGCCCTGCCCGCTGGACCGCAGCCCCTGCTGCCTGCGTGCTGCACCTGGGCCCCCTGGCCTCATTTGGGTCCGTTGCCCAGGACTGCAGCCCTTTCTTGGGGCTGCAGGATTCAGAAATGGGGGTGAGTGACAGCCTCCAGACAGGACCAGGCAGGAGAGGGGCCCTTTTTCTTGATGCCCCGCTGTCCCCAGCTGCTCTGCATGACACAGAGAGAGGCAGTCGGCCTCCATCAGAGAGAGGGGAGTATGCTGTGTCCTCCTGGGCACCGCCCCCCCCGCCTCCCCAGCAGCCCGGTCTCTCTGTGGCAGGAGACTGTGGGCCCAGCCCTGGGCTTGTCCTCAGTGCGCTGGACACACCCGGGGACCAGACCCTGGCTTCATCAGCTCCCAGGGCTTGGGCACCAAGCTTGGCCCCTGCTGGGCTCCCCCCTCACAGCACAAGAGTGACAGGTGGCATCTCCCCTCTGAAGGTGGGCCCAGGCCACCCTCTGCACGTGGGATGCCACCTTGGGCACGAGTATTTTGAGGGTGCCGGCTGGCAAGCTACAGCTTTGTGCTGTTTTGCAACCAGAGTTGTTATTATTAATCAGAACTTTTAGAGATTGCCTTTAAAAGTCCAAATTTCTAGTGTTTCTTGAAAAATTGGAAGCTGTCCAATACTGGGCTCACGTTCCAGGGCAAATACTCACTAGAGCACCGCAGGGCCCTGTCCTTGCACCAGCACTGAGGCCAGGTGTGGGCCGCTCGTGCCCAGGCTCTCATGAGGTCACCTCGCTGGATCCCCGTTTGCTCCAGACCAGATGCCTAGAGGCATCCAAGTTGACAACCCTTGAATCTGAGGCAGGAGCTGGGTGCAGACTCCAAATGGTGGCCTGCATTGACCTTGAGCACGAGGAGGCTTGGGGTGGGGGCCGCAGTGACCAGGAAGGGCTGGCGTGGGCTGTGGAGCCCAGAGGCCTGAGCTCACAACCTGCTCCTTCACCTCCCAGCGGGGCATCTGGGAGCTGGCCACCACTCCTCAACTCTGGAAACGTCCTGTGACCCCTCCCTCACAGTTAAGAGTATTATAAGAACTAGATGTGATGATACAGGTGGAAATGCTGGCATGGTCCCTGGCTCAGGGGCTGGCTGTGCTCCCATCCTGCTTACACCTGCCTAGCCGTCAGCAGAAACCTTCCAGCACCCGGCTCTGTGTTATCCCTTCCTAACTTCCATTCCTCTGCTCAGGCCCAGGGTTGGAGCCCCTGGGATGAGAGAGCGGGCACTGCTGAGCTCACCTGGTTCACAGCTGCCCGCTCCCCGGGTCACGCTGAGCCAGCACCATCAAGCATGCTCAACCCGTCCGGAGCCACTGGGCCGTCATCTGAGTCTTGGGAATTTGGTTTTTTCCAAGGCAGTTTGTGTGATTATACCAAGAATTTGTGTTTTAGGATCCAGTCGCTTCTCGGCTTTTTGGCTAAGATCAAGTGTAGGATCGATTACCTTCTACTTTATTTCACATCTTGCTAAATTCAGAAGCTTTTTTCAGGTTTCCAGGTGTTTTTTGCTCCGAGTAAGCTGACATCTTAAGTACCTCAGCCCTTGAAAGAGCTTGTCTTTGTTCCGTCCCCAGTGCCCTAGATTCAGTCTGGCATCGTGTGTGAAGATCAGCCTTGACCCTTGTGGTTTCTTAGAAGAAAGTAGAGGTTTTCCCCTCCCCGCACTGTTCTCCACGCAAAGCACATTTCCTTGATGAACATTTTTGTACAATGGCTGTTTGGAGAACCCCCAATTGGGAATTGAATCTGACATCACACAAAACATATATCTGAATTTCTGATGAACAGTAAAGAGCCTCTACATTAAAAAATTGTTATTCCAAAATAGAGATAGAAAATTAGGCTGTGAAGGAAGAGTCCAGAATTGTTCCTTCTACAGAGACTGAGGGGCCCTGGGTGCTGGAGAGGGAGGGTGTCCATGAGTTGCTCCCTGTTTCGACCTGAACCAAGCGTGAGAAAATGGACCGGGGCTGAAGGTCCAACAGGAAGGACCTTCTTCCAGTCTGGAAGGACCGAGGGGGCTCTTGCACCTGCAGGGGACACGGGCCATAGGAGGAGCGCCCAGGGGTGCCTCCTGCCCGCAGTGGAAAACCACCAGGCCTGTTGTGTTCTCTCCCCCAAATGCAGCTGTGGAAACCTGCTAAGCCCTGGAGACTAAGGGACAACATCTTTCCCACAAGTTTGAGTAGTTGTTCATTTTTTCTTTCTTGTATCTTCTGGAGAAGAACCACAAGAGCTGGCTCTCAGACAAATGTGAAAGATTCCTTCGTTCCATAAACCAGCATTTTAGAAAGGCCTCCTTTGTGATGACCTTGCGGCTTTGGGGGAAGGATGGTGTGGCCCAGCCTCCATCCAGGACCTGGGGGTCACAGGCTCTGTAGGATGCCTCCTGGGGTGGAACATGGGGGCATTCGTTGGTGATGGAGAGAACCCAGGACAGGAGTCAAAATGCCCTTGAGGGCATTCCATCTCAGCCAGTCACTGGAGGGGGGACCTGCAGTAGATGCCTACTCCCGGGGCCTCTGGTCTGCGAATTAGGGTTGGGGGAGGAGCCCACCGCTGACCCAGCCGCTGCCCTATGCTGGCGCCACCTGTGCAGCCTGACTGCCTTCCTTTCAGAGTGTTTGGAGACCCGGTGAGGTCACGGAGGTGAAGGTGCCACATGCAGGGCTGTGCTGCACAGCCAGGGCCTGAAGGCATCAGCGTCTCCTGCACCTTCACGCCAGCCACGGGCCAGGCCCCTTCCGCCCTGGGAGGCACGTCAGCCAGCTGTGCAGTCACCTGGGCATAATTCCCAGGCAGGAGAGCCCTCGGTGGGCTGGTCACCCCGGCCACCATCCCTCTGGGGACCCTGTGTCCTGACCCCACGTTTCCGATTGCAGGTTGCTGGATCATTCCAACGAAGGCTTTACAAACTGGGAGTTCATGACCGTGCACTGCTGGGGAGAGAAGGCCGAGGGGGAATGGACCCTGGAAATCCAGGACATGCCATCCCAGGTCCGCAACCCAGAGAAACAAGGTCAGTGGGTCTTGGGAAAGTCCCATGAACTTTTGTATTTCGATCCTTTTGTTAACTCTAGACTTTTATTCAACTACAGTACCTGGATCATTCTTTGCTGTTTTTTTTTCTTGGAGGTAAAATTTACATAATATAAATGTCACTGCTTAAATTGTTGTTAAGTGTACAATTCCATGGCTTTCAGTGCCTTCACAGTGTTGTGCAGCTGTCACCACGATCTAATTCCAGAACTTTGGCATCACGCCAGAGGGAAATCCCAGTACCCATTACACAGTCGCCCCCATTCCCCCACCCCTCCCAGCCCTTAGCAACTCCTCAACCTGTTTTCTGTTTCTGGATTTGCCTCTTCTGGACGTTTCATATAAATGGAATGATACAACATATGACCTTTTGTGACTGGCCTCTTTCATTTAGCTTGATGTTTTCAAGGTTCGTCCGTACTGTAGCAGGTGTCAGTGCTTCTTTCCTTTACTCTCCCACATTTTGTTTATTCATTCATCAGTTGGTGGACAGCTGGGTTGTTTCTACTTAATAGCTATTATGAACACCCATGCACACGTTTCTGTGTGGACATGTGTTTTCAGTTCTTTTGGCTGTATACCTAGGAGTGTAATTGCTAGGTCATATGGTAACTTTGTTTAACTTTTTGAGGAACTGCCGAACTGTTTCACAGTGGCCAGACCATTTTACATTTCTGTCAGCAAGATGTGAGGATTTTAATTTCTCTACCAGCACTTTTTTAAAATTATAACCATCCTACTGGATGAGAAGTGGTATCTCATTGTGGTTTTGATTTTCATTTCCCTTATGATTAGTGATGTTGACCATCTTTTCATGTGCTTCTTGGCCATTTTATATGTTCTTTGGAGACATGTCTATTCAAGTCTTTTGCCCACTTTTAAATTAGATTGTTTGTCTTTTATTATTGAGTTATAATCATACAACAAGAGTTGAGTAAGAGTTCTTTAAATATTCTGGATACTAGACCCTTATCGGTTAATATGATTTGCAAACTTTTTCTTCCATTATGTGGGTTTTTCTTTCACTTTATCGATAGTGCCCTTTGGTGCACAAAAGTTTTGTTTTTTTGTGTTTTTTGCGGTATGCGGGCCTCTCACTGTTGTGGCCTCTCCCGTAGCAGAGCACAGGCTCTGGACGCACAGGCTCAGCGGCCATGGCTCACGGGCCCAGCCACTCCGCGGCATGTGGGATCCTCCCGGACCGGCGCACGAACCCACGTCCCCTGCATCGGCAGGCGGACCTCAACCACTGCGCCACCAGGGAAGCCCTGTTTTGTTTTTTTTAAAATTAATTAATTTATTTATTTTTGGCTGCATTGGGTCTTCGTTGGTGCGCACAGGTTTTCTCTTGTTGCGGAGAGTGGGGGCTACTCTTTGTTTTGGTGTGTGGGCTTCTCATTGCAGTGGCTTCTTTTGTTGCGGAGCATAAGCTCTAGGCACTCCAGCATCCGTAGTTGTGGCACATGGGCTTAGTTGCTCCGCAGTATGGGGGATCTTCCCGGACCAGGGCTCGAACCCGTGTCCCCTGCATTGGCAGGTGGATTCCTAACCTCTGCACCACCAGGGAAGTCCCGAAACCTATGTTTTCTTCTAAGAGTTTTATAGTTTTAGCTCTATACGTTTAGGACTTGGATCCATTTTTAATTAGTTTTTGTATGTAGTGTGAGGTAAGAATCCAAATTCATTCATTTGCACGTGGCTGTCCAGTTGTCCCAGCACCATTTGTTGCAAAGACTGTTCTTTCCCCAGTGAATGGTTTTGACACCTTGTCTAAAATCAATTGGCCATAAATGTATAAGCTTGTTTCTGGACTCCCAACTCTATTCCACTGGTCCATAGGTCTCTCCCTATGTCAGTAACACACTGTTTTGATTACTGAAGGTTTGTAGTAAGTTTTTTCGTTTGTTTGTGTTTTTCTGCGGTATGTGGGCCTCTCACTGCTCCCATTGCGGAGCACAGGCTCCGGACGCACAGGCTCAGCGGCCATGGCTCCCGGGCCCAGCCGCTCCGCGGCATGTGGGATCTTCCCGGACCGGGGCACGAACCCGTGTCCCCTGCATCGGCAGGTGGACTCTCAACCACTGCGCCACCAGGGAAGCCCTGTAGTAAGTTTTGAAATCAGGGATATGTGGGTCCTCTGACTTTTTCTTTTTCAAAATTGGTTTGGCTAATCAGGGTCCCTTGCAATTCCATATGAATTATAGGATCAGCTTGTTAATTTCTGGAAAAAGGGTAGTTGGAATTTTGATAGAGATTTTGCTGAATCTGTGGGTCAACTTGGAGAGTATCGCTGTCTTAACATCATGAAGTTTTCCCATCCGTGGACACAGATGTCTTTCCATTTATTTAGGGCTTCTTTCAGCAGTATTTTGTAGTTTTCAGTCTACTTCCTTGGTTATATTTGTTCCTAAGTAGTTTATTCTTTTTGATGCTATTGTAGATGGAAGGGTTTTTTCAGTGTTTTCAGATTGTTTACTTCTCTGGTAATTTCTGCTCCCTTTCATAACTCTTAGCTAATAATCGTCTGTTGAACCCATCTTTATTAAATGCCTGCTACTGGCTAGGCATTGATCTAGGTGACAGGGTACATACACCAGGAAGGAAAAGCAGGTAACTGTGATGTCTTGTCCTGTAGTCACCACCGAGGTGCTGAGCTCTACCGAAGTCCCTCTGTCGGGTTCCTGGTGGAGTGCAGGGACTGTGCTCCAGTCTGGCTTGTCTGTGGAACAGTTTTACCCAAGGTTTGTTTTCTCTGATCAGCTGTTCCCTGTGGCCTTCTCTGCAGCCATGCTCTTCTTTTTGATGACCCTAAACCCTTCCTCTGCCCTGGTTCTTTTCTGATTCTCTGTAAAACAGTTTCACGGATTTTTTTTTTTTTAATCAGGGAGAAGAGAGGAGCATTGACTTACTTTATGCAAAAAAATTGACTTTAAGTGATCAAGTCATCTCCGAGGTCCCCCTACCCGCCCCCCAAATCACTTTCTTTCTGCCTTTAAAATAATAACTATTATGCAATACATTAGTGGAACAAATTCTGAAAATACAAAAACTTAACATTTTAAATCACTTGAAATTGACGTCTTTTAAAACTAGACGCTCCTCAATTAGTCCTTTAAAAGCCCCGGAGTGCATCGGCCCTATTAAAGGTCCAGGGTCGGCTTGTCAGGCCGGCTGCATCCCCTGCGCCACGGGCAGAGGCAGAGTCCCCGCGCCAGCCAGCACCACCCCAGCCACTCGTGCAGGGGAGCAGTGAAGGCCGTGCATCCACACACCACAGCCGGCTTGACTGTTGGAAGCGCGGGATGAACCTGGTGGGTGTTCATGTTTCTCAGCACTTAGTAAGTCAGGGCTCCTCTCTGGACCTCAGCATCCTCGGCTGGGACGTGGAGCTGAGCTGGATGCTCTCCTGACTGTGGCCTGTGTGGTACGTCCACATCCTGGAAGGGGCCTTGCTGGCCTGGATGCTCCTCTGCGCTCTCTGGCCTGTCCGGACCCCACTCCTCTTCCAGACCCAGCTCCAGACAGCCTACTGTGGGGCTGGGTGGGCACAGAGCAGGCAGGCGCCTAGGAGACCCCGGTCCTCCTCGTCTAGCGCTCCCACTGGGGTTTTGTCGACACGCAGGTGGTGATGCAGTGTGCCCGGTGGTGCCCGAGACGCGGCAAGGCCAGATTGCGCCGAGCTTTGTGGACTGTCGTCAGGACTGATGGTGGTGGGACGCCCCGGAGGGATTCTGAGCAGAGGAGGGGCATGGTCTGAACCACCATGTGGACAGGGTCACTCTGACAGCTGGATCGGAGTGACTGAGTGTGGCTGGAGTGGGGAGAGGGCAGAGGCGGGGGGGGGCAGTTAGAAGGCCATTGCAGTGTGAGGTGAAGGTGACCCTGACTGGGGTGGGGGAGTAGCAGTGGAGGTGTTGAAAGCAGCTGGTTCCTAAAGTAGAGTCAAGAGGACGTGCTGACACATCAGATGCGGGTGCCGAGAGGAGAGGGGTCCCTGAGGACTCCGGAGGTTTGTCCTGTGCGTCGGGAGAAGGAGTGCAATTTCCTAGATCTGGGACATCGCGGGGGAGTGGGTGCTGGGGGGAGGGTCAGGAGCTCAGTTTGAAGGTGCCTGTGACATATCCAGTAGAGAAGTGGACCTGGCGGCCGGGTGCACACATTTCAGTGCCTTGGGCAAATGGCGGGTCTTGAAAGCCACGCATGTGGACGGGCTCCCCCAGGGGTGAGTGGGGTGACCCTCTGCCTGCAGGATGTGGGCACCGGAAGGGAACCTGTTTCCGTAACGATTCCACACGGGTGCACATGCCGAGCTGGGGGCTGCTTCAGTGCAGTGCAGAAGTGCGTGCCGTGCACCTCCCCACCACCCCATCCTGCCCATCCACTCCCCGCCTCTGGCCTGCACCGCATGTGCTGGCTCTGCCCTTGTCCTGCTGACATTTGCTCTCTGGAGTCTGGTCCTCCGACGGCTGCTGTGTCCCCAGTGCCTCCTGCTGCATGGCTGGTGATGGACACAGAAGATGTTTGGTGAACGAACGAGGACAGGTGTGATCAGCCCGTGACCAATGCTCTGCCTGCTGCAGAGGACGCGGCCTTAGTGGAGGAGGGGGCAACCCCGAATTAAGTCCTGAGACAGGCCGTCTCCCTCCCTGAGTGTGGGTGGCATCTGGGCCTGGGCCGGTTGAGACCGGTGCAGAATACACACCCCCTGGTACCTTCTAGCTCTGACCTTCTGTGACCTGCTGGACTCGGGGGGGGGGGGGCGGGGACCCTTCCTTCATTGTTGTCACAGAGGGTCTCCTCGCGCCTACAGTGGCCCCGGGGGTGGGTTCATTTGTCTGAGCTCCACCCTGTAGAAACACCATTCCTGAGGCTGCCTTATGGAAACAGTGGTGGCCAGTGGCTGTTGACAAACCACACGCCTGCTTCCCGGGCAGGACGAGGTCGGGCTCTCCGTCTCGGCTGCCCGTTCAGCCACCCACTCAGCCGTTCAGGCGCTACCTAGCACCTCCTCCCCGAGCGCAGCCGAAGTCTGCGTTGGCTCCATCGGCATCTCTGCACATAGATGGGGGCGGGAGGGAGAGAGTAAGGACTGTGACAGCCAGGCCCTGAACCATGCAGGTCAGCCTGGCGGGACCTCAGCCTGCGAAGGTGACACAGAAGACCAGGGTTTCCCCCTGACACAGACCCCGAAGCCCAGTAGAAGTGCAGGCCTTCGAGATGCTGTTGGTGCCGAGGCTGTGATGGGTCCCAGCGGGCATGTCGTTCCCTCCCTGGTTGTCAGCTCAAGGTGGCCTGTAGGTACCGGGTCTCCGTTGGCCTCGGTGCCAGACATAAAGGAGCAACACACGGTCACGGCCCTCAGAAAGCACGGCCCCTGTCCGTCCTCTGCAGTGATTCCAAGAATGGGTCCTGGGGCGTGGGGCTGCGTCTCTGTTCATTTCAGTCCCCCTCAAACCTCTGCATCGTAATTGCTTAAAAAAAAAAAAAAAAGCCAATTCAGTTCCAGTGGTATGCTGGGTGAGAGTGTTCTAAAATCTGAGATAAGACCCGGGGCTTGCTGAGTAATTCAGTTGTCTGGATGACCCGCTCCCTCAAGCAATACTCACCTCCTGTCACACTGAGCCTGGTTTATGTCGTTAGTTTTAAAACTCTTTTCTTTACAACTGAGGAGCAGATTACTCATTCGTTTTTCTCTTCAGTTCCTGGGCCAAGGAGAGGGTGTGTCTTCTCCTGGGGTCACGCTCCCCTGGAGGCAAGTTAGGGATGGGACTGAGTACAAATCCTGCTTCACAGCCAGGTTGCCTTTGCAAGTGGTGTTTCAATCATTCCCATCCACGTTCAGCGCACCTTTATTGAAATCTAAATCAGTCCCAACTTGGGGCTACTAGGACCTTGCCTTGCCGCTCGCTGGGGGAGCAGGGCTGGGCTCAGCTGTGGTGGGGAGGGCACCCCAGAGGCAGGTAGGCTGGCTGAACCCCCTCCCCCAGCACTTCCCCCACAGGCCACACCAGCACCACATAGAGAGAGGCCAGGCCCAGCACCGCAAGCCGCCAACAGCACCGTCAGAGCAGAGCAGGGGTCCCATCCTGCAGAACATCTCTCGGGGAAGAGTGGCTGCATTTTACAAAGTTTCCATCTCGAATGCGCTAGCTTTTCAGTTTGGGCACTGAATGCAGAAAGTTCCAATTCCCTGGGAAACGTGTTCTTCGTTCTCCTGCATCTGCCTGGGGCAGGCCTGGGGTCGGCCTCTGGTGCCCCTGCTTTCCTGAATCGCTGTTGTTGTTCGGGCTGCCATAGCAGAGTGTCATAGACTGGGCTGCTTATCAACAACAGGCATGTCTTTCTCACAGTCTGGAGGCTGGAAGCCCAAGATCAGGGGCAAGCGTGGTCAGGTTCCGGTGGGGGCCTCTTCCAGGTTGCAGACAGCCACCTTCTCCTTGTGTCCTCACAGGGCAGAGGGAGAGCTCGCTAGCACTCTGGGATCTCTTTCGTGAGGACACTAATCTCATTCCTGAGGAGCCCCCCTCATGACCTAATCACCTCCCAAAGGCTGGGGGTCGGATTTCAGCATATGAATTTGGGAGGGACGCAAACTCATACATAACGGCATCTGGCCCCAGTGCTGGGCCTCTTCTCCTTTAAGATGAGGATGGACAAACTTTCCTCCGGAGCTCACTCGGACGTGATGACCTGGGCCCAGTAATTGAGGGGCGGGACCTTCCCATCCGCCCTCCTCACCTTGAGTTCATGCTGGTGATCACACCTAGGGCACAAGGCAAAGCCTGTACACCTGCTGGCATCAGGCCAGCCTCCCAGCCTAGGTGTGCACACTGCTCCGCGTCTGGGTGCAGGGAGGCCCCCAGTACCCCTGTGACCTGGGGCTCCTGCAGGCACCCTTGCACATGCACGAGGTTGTGGGTCCTCCCTGCTCGGCTGGGATCAGCCCAGCTTTGAGCAGCATTGGGATGTCCTCCCTTGGTCTTCTCACTCATTCACACACTTACCTGCTACGCGCTGAGTCCGCTGGGCAGGCACAGGGCTGAAACATGCTTCTTCCTCCCTCCCCTATGCACCCCCGAGCACCCTGCTCAGCGCTCCACGTGGAGACTTTGCTGGGGCTGTGGTTTCTCTCTGTGTGGGTCCCGCACTTGCCCTGCGAGGGGGAGTCAGAAGCCATCGATGTTTGAATGGAAAGCATAATCAAGCATCCTTCCAATCCTCTTTCTGTGATCACAACAGATATCTTATTTAATGGCCCCAACAGGACTTAGTCTTACGTACTTGGCATTCACGTCGTAATAGACTTTCTGAGACGATTGATGGCATTTAAAAAAATCCTGTTATTCTCCTGAACTCAGGGAACTCACTTTTTCCCTCAATTAAAATTTCTCTTTTTTTCTCTAATCTTCCCTGTTTTCAAAAGAGCAGCAGCCCACATGTGCCAGGCTTCTCTTGGTTTCCATAGCATTTCCAGACTCTCACTGAAGGAACAAGAGAGGAATATGATGATAATGAGTGCTTATGTATTTTCCATTAGGCACTGGGTGTTATCTCATTGCTAAAAGTCCGTATAGAATCAGGGCATCTTAAACAGAGTCCTAGCCGATAAGGAATTAAGGTTTATGAAAATAAAAACGTCTTATTGCTAGCGATACACACCACAGTATTTACAAGTGAAATGTTAGTGATGTCTAGGATTAGCTTTAGAACACTCCAGGGGTGTGGGATGGGAAAGTGGAGGATGGGGAGGGCATGAACAGACGAAGTAGGACGGGCCAAATATCCATGATCGTTGGGACGTTGCGAGTTCATTGTACTGTTTTCTCTGTTTTGTGTTTATTTGAAAATTCACATCATGAAAAGTTTTTTAAAATACATGTATGGGCAACATCTCTTCCAAAGTGGTCAGAAGGAAGAACTATTATGCAGATTGGGCTTGCACAATTAAATAAAGGTGTAGGTGCTTTAGAGTAAATACACCTCAATTTCCCACAAGTGTGAAAAAAAAAAAATGTTCAGTACGCCACTGAAGAACTAGTTTCTTTGGACTTTCTTACCCTCAGACAATCAGTCTAAAATCTATGAAGGAATGTGGCAGGGTCCCAAACTCTGTGTGTGCATGTGTGTAAGTGTGTATGTGCCTGCACATATGGGAGTGGGTATCGTATGTGTGTATATGTGTGCCCGTAGGTAAGTTATCTGTGTGTATACATGTGGGTGTGTGCATTCACCTATGTGTGTGCGCGTGCATGTGTGGGTGTGGTGGGTATGCACGTGTGCGTGTGTGTTTGCTTGTTTTTAAAGAACCAGCACAGCCTAGCAGTTGGGCCCTGGAGCTGGCCTGCTCAGCAGACCCCTGTCCTGCGTCTCACCAGCAGTGGCCCTGGATGGGTCACTCCTCCCGCTGAGCCTCAGGGCCTCCTCTGCATAGGGCTGTTGGGAGGATTAAATGAAGCGGCACATGTGAGGTGCTCAGTGTTACGAAGCTTACTCCTCATGGCAGTTACTGTGTGTTTTTATCCTCCTTCTGTGGGAGAGAAAGCTGGTTCAAGCCCCACATAGAGCCTGACTGAGCTCACCTAGTGTAAGGGCGCAGCCTGGAGTCAGGTGTGCTTCTGCACAGACAGGCCCGGCCCACTCCATCCCTCCCGGTGAGTGAGTCCCCACGCACCCACCCAAGGTGCACCCAGCAGGCACCTTTCGTGGATGTTTCCCTCTTCAGCCCTGTGGCCAGTGCTTTTCACGCGTCCGGCTTTAGGATATTTGTAGTTGGGTTTTTTACTTTAAAGTGTTGCAATTAGAAGATAAAAATCAAATGAAGTAACAAAGGCTAACAGGTGCCTGGTACCAGGAGCATCTGCTGTGCATGAGGGTCAGGGCTCCTGGGAAGCCCTCCTCCTGAGAGGCTGCCTCACCTGGCCTGAGGCTCCAGGGAGCACTTGACTTCTGAGACCTCACCATGATTGATAGGTATGGGCACGGTCCTTTATTTTTTTAACCCACCAGAGCTCTTGAAACACAATAGGCACTTAGGATAGATAGTTATTGATCTTTAAGGGTTTTTCCTATACACTCTGTGCCTGGCTTCAGTATCATTGATTAATCCATTCTTAGCAAATCTACCATTTTATAACACTCCCAGCAAATATCACCATGAAATTAAGGGATGTGGGGAGCTCCACTGAATGATTATAAAGTTCTCTGGAAGAGTGAGACTAGGGGGAGAAATTCTGAAAGAATTAAATGCAGATATTTAAACATATTTTTAAACTATAATAACTGTTGATGCCAGAATAGACAGATGAGTCAAGGGGACCAGAATAGATAGTCCACAAACAGAACCGTGTAGACACGCTAACAAATAGAGCTGTGTAGACACACTAAGTGTAACATTTCAATCTGACGGGGAAAGAATAAAGCGTTGAATAAAAGATATTGACAATTGGCTCACCATTTGGAAAGGAAATCATTATATTGGTAGATTTATACCCATAAAATTAGAAACTTCTGTTTGGCAAAAAATACCGTAATATTAAAATTAGAAAAATATTTATAAAATATTTTGGACAAACTTGAGTCATTCGCAGATGGTCTTTTTCACTTCTCTGTAGCCCAAGGACTGCAAACTTTTCCTGTGAAGGGCTTTCTGGTCTCTGTGACAACAACAACTCTGCCATTTTAGTGCAGAAACAACCACAGAAAATATGTAAATGAAGAGCCTACTGTATTCTAACAGAGCTTTAGAAAAACAGGCTGTGGCTGTAGCCTGTTTACATGTTGCAGTTGAACTGAGTACATGCTCTGTTACTTGGTGATGAAGAGGCCTGTTTATTTGGGGGTTTTTTTGTTTTTTATTTATTTTTTTTTTTGCTGTACGTGGGCCTCTCACTGCTGTGGCCTCTCCTGTTGCGGAGCACAGGCTCCGGACACGCAGGCTCAGCGGCCATGGCTCACGGACCCAGCCGCTCCGCGGCATGTGGGATCTTCCCAGACCGGGGCACGAACCCGTGTCCCCTGCATTGGCAGGTGGACTCTCAACCACTGCGCCACCAGGAAAGCCCTATTTGGGTATTTTTTGAGGCATCCCATCCAGGCCCCATTTTCCCACACATGGAACCATATTGTCCCATGTGATGGTAAGGTTTTAACAACTTACCAGTGCTCTGGGGGGAAATTATGTGTGTCTGTATATCACATACGTTTATTATAAACTACTGACACAAAGTACGTGTAGAACAAAATTTACAAATAAAAATAAAAGATGCGCTCTTCATACTGTAAATTCCATGTAGCCCATCGATACTCAGAGAATGCTTTCATTAATTTTCACCAGGGACTTCCCTGGAAGTCCAGTGGTTAAGACTCTGTGCTTCCACTGCAGGGGGCACGGGTTCAATCCCTGGTCAGGGAACTAAGATCCCACATGCCGTGAGGTGTGGCATGCATGCATCAATCAATCAATAAAATTTTCACCAAACTCTCTTATCCATGGCCAACCTGTGGATGTAGTGGATGAGCAGCTGTCTTTCCGACATAAATATAGGTCTGAACTTCATTCGTCAGCAACACAAGCAACTTCTTTGCTGAATTGGATAATAATTTTCAAAAACTGGAATATTTTCATAATTCTTTATGCCACTCCCAGTGTAATGACTATAAACACAATACACTTTTAAGTTTAATCTGTTACTAACATTTTCTCTGTTACTTTCAGTCTAGAAAATCAACAATAAATGAAGTCCTTATTTATTGCATTTGTCCATTTCCACGTATAAATTCTCCACCATGACCGATTTCAAGCTACCAAGGTGTTGACTCTGAAGATAAAGTTGGGAGGAGACGCACAGGCCACCAGTAGAGTATTTCCATCATGTAGACAGAATAGATGTAAATAACCCCCAGAGTATAGGAAATGACAAGATAAAGTAATTAGGAAGTGGTGATTTCTGAATATTTGTTATCTTTATTCTCAATATAATTTAATTGTAATTTTATGTAGTTTAATTTTTAATAATGGTTATGTTAAGAACCCGCTCACAACATTCTTGAAAGTGTTAACAGTCAGCTGTATTAAGTCAATGTGAGCTGGCCCAGCACACCCCTGCATATTGGGAATTGTATAGGTAGAGGACTTTCTTTCTTTTTTCTTTTCTTAAATTTATTTTATTAAAATATAGTTCATTTACAATGTTGTGTTAATTTCTGCTGTACAGCAAAGTGATTCAGACACCCACTCCATTCCTCCGTGACCCACTACCCCCTTGGCAACCACAAATCTGTTCTCTATGTCTGTGAGTCTGTTTCTGTTTCGTAGATAAGTTCATTTGTGTCATATTTTAGATTCCACATATAAGTGAGATCATATGGTATTTGTCGGTCTTTCTGACTTACTCCATTTAGTGTGATAATCTCTAGGTCCATCCATGTTGCTGAAAATGGCATTATTTCATTCTTTTTTATAGCTGAGTAATATTCCATGATATATATGTACCACATCTTCTTTATCCATTCAAGCATCAAGGCACATTTAGGTTGTTTCCATGTCTTGGCTATTGTGAATAGTGCTGCTATGAACGTAGGGGTGCATGTATCTTTTCGAATTACAGTTTTGTCTGGGTATGTGCCCAGGAGTGGGATTGCTGGGTAATATGGTAGTTCTATTTTTAGTTTTTGAGGAACCTCCATACTGTTTTCCATAGTGGCTGCACCAATTTACATTCCCACTGACAGTGTAGGAGGGTTCCTTGTTCTCCACACCCTCTCCAGCATTTGTAGACTTTTTAATTATGGCCATTCTGACTGGTGTGAGGTGGTACCTCACTGTAGTTTTGATTTGCATTTCTCTAATAATTAGTGATGTTGAGCATCTTTTCATGTGCCTGTTGGCCATCTGTATGTCTTCTTTGGAGAAATGTCTATTTAGGTCTTCTCCCCTTTTTTTGATTGGGTTATTTGTTTTTTTGTTATTGAGTTGTATGAGCTGCTTGTATATTTTGGAAATTAAGCCCTTGTCAGTTGCGTCATTTGCAAATATTTTCTCCCAGTCTGTAGGCTGTCGTTTTGTTTATGGTTTCCTTTGCTGTGCAAAAGCCCTTGTAAGTTTGATTAGGTCCCATTTGTTTGTTTTTGCTTTAATTTCTAATGCCTTGGGAGACTGACCTAAGAAAACATTGGTCCAATTTATGTCAGAGAATGTTTTGCCTGTGTTCTCTTCTAGGAGTTTTATGGTGTCATGTCTAATATTTAAGTCTTTAAGCGATTTTGAGTTTATTTTTGTGTATGGTGGGAGGGTATGTTCTAACTTCATTGATTTGCATGCATCCAGCTTTCCCAACACCACTTGCTGAGGAGACTTTCTTTTCCCCATTGTATAATCTTGCCTCCTTTGTCAAAGATTAATTGACTGTAGGTGTGTGGGTTTATTTCTGGGCTCTCTATTCTGTTCTTTTGATCCATATTTCGGTTTTTGTGCCGATACCATGCAGTTTTTATTACTGTAGCTTTGTAGTATTGTCTGATGTCTAGGAGAGTTGTTCCTCCTGCTTTGTTCTTCTTTCTCAGGATTGCTTTGGCAGTTCTGGGTCTTTTATGGTTCCATATAAATTTTAGGATTATTTGTTCTAGTTCTGTGAAAAATGTCATGGATAATTTGATAGGGATCGCATTAACTCTGTAGATTGCTTTGGATAGTATGGCCATTTTAATATTGCTAATTCTTCCAGTCCAGGAACATGGGACATATTTCCATTTCTTTGAATCATCTTAAATTTCTTTTATTAATGTTTTACAGTTCTCAGCATATAATTCTTTCACCTCCTTGGTCAGGTTTATTCCCAAGTATTTTATTTTTTTGATGCAATTTTAAAAGGGATTTTTTTTAATGTTCCCTCTTTATTTCATTGTTAGTGTAAAGAAACGCAACTGATTTCTGTATGTTAATCTTGTATCCTGCTACCTTGCTGAATTCGTTTATCAGTTTTAGTAGTTTTGTGTGTAGTCTTTAGGATTTTTATATATAATATCATGTCATCTGCATATAATGACAATTTTACCTCTTTAGGTAAAGGCCTTTTTTTGGGATGAGTATACTTTAAGGTGGATACGTTCAATTGTGACCCAGGCTCAAACCTTACAAAGTGCTCTGCCCCCAACCCCAAAACTCCTTTTTATCCCAATAGCCAGCCCCCCTGAGCAGAGCCTTGGTCCCTCCCCAAGGACCAGACAGCACAATCAGGAGCTCTTATTTCATTGGTTTATTTCTTTCCAAGACCCACTTGGAGGAGTAAGGTCTAATCGCCACTGGTTTAACTTCTTATTTACTAAATCAAACTACTTTTTTTTTTCTTTACTAAGTCTTACTAATCAGTAAACAGTCATCATTTGAATTCTCAATATGCTAAAAAGTCATTTTTCCAAGGGGGATAATTAAAACAGTATTTGATATAAAAAATTCCATACACAGGCAGACACCTTCTTCATCTCAAATCCCATGGTTAGATGATTGCAAACAGAGGTTTATACCGTTATAGCCTTAATATGTAAGGAATCACTAAGAAGTCTCACAGATCACTAAGAAATATGTGAAGCATCCCACTAGAAAAATAGGCAAAGAGCTTGAAAGAGCAATTCATGAAGAAAAATGACAACCAGTAAACAAAAGCTGTTTAATCTTTGCAGTAATAGAAGAAAGTACAAATTAAAACAGAAACAGGAAGGTGAATATCAGGATAACAAGCAAACAAGCGGAAGTTCCGGGGATTACAAAACAAAACCGAGAATGTGCCTGGCCTTCTGCAGGTAGGGCCACAGCATGATCTGGTATAGAGAGCCTGAATATAGACGTAAAAAGGCCTGGGTCCCGGTTCCAGCTCCACCAACTACTGCCTAGGAGACCTTGTGAGTGATAATAACTCCCTTGTGGGCATGTTTGGGCACCTGATGGGAATGAACGTTTCCAGCATGACCTGGCACGGGATGGGTTGTCACGGAAGCTCAGTCCCTTTTCCCCCGCTTCTCATATGTATAGGTTCTAACCGCAGCCTTTGGGAACTGGTCCATTTTCCTTCCGGGAAAGCTCCAGCCCAGAGGGAACAGGTAGAGACCTGCCTCCACACCTTTGAAGAAGATTAAACTGGCTGTGATTCTGGAGAGCCCAGGAATTTGGAAACAACAGAATCCAGGGGTGCTGTGCTGAGGACATGCTGGGTTGCCATCCAGCCGGTTCTTTCAAGTTTGGAGCTCAGCAGGTCCATTTCTATCCTTTCTTCTTCTTAAGCAACATTTTTTCCAAACAAGAGCAAAAATTTGCTCACAGCTTGGTTTTGAAACTGCTGTGAGCAGATAATACACGGCAAACTGCCCTGGCCCTGAGCGGCTCTGTGTGCATGCAGTGAGCCCTGGGGCAGAGCCATGTAAGATGTTCCCACACATCTTGGCTTTCTTTGGAGCTGGCCCAGAGCACCTGACTCCACCGGCTCCCTTCCGTGGAATCCCATCTTTGGGTTTCTCCTTCCCCCAAACCTGAAAGGTGAAGCCGGGGCAAGATCAAAGAGGTCCAGGCAGCATGTGGTGTGTTTGCCAAAACGTGCAAGTAAAGCTGCAGGGGCCCAGGTGAGTTACGAAGCTGGAACCTGCGCCCCATTCACGCTGACCTGACTGAGAGGAGGCAGAGTCTGTGAGAAGCGGGTGGCGAGAGGGAGACCAGGCTCCGCAGAGCCCGGAGTCGGACGCAGCATTCAGGCCTGGGGACCCTGCGTGGGGTGAGCCCAGAGCAGAGCCTGGCAGGTGTGATCTGAGTTCCTGCCAGGCCACTTTCTGGCCTGGTTCTGGAACCTCTCAGCCTCCCTTCCTGCACACGTGTGACGCGAATAATAGTATCTGCATCACAGGCCTGGGTGAGGTCCAAATGTAGATTTTATACGAACAGGTACTTGGTGAGGAATTCTGAGGTTTTAGGGTTATGAGCTGAAACATCTAAAGCACTGACTGATAACTCTCAGTGTTATGCTCTCTCTTCTGTGTCACGTTCTGCATTCCTGCCTTAGCAAGCTGCGATGCTCCCTTGAATGGAAGGGAAGGGACCAAAGAAAGCCCAGGGAAGTCATTCTTTTCGAACTTTACTTGTGGTAGTTCATGCCTTCTGCATTGAATCCTGTGTGTTGATTACACTTTACTCCTTACATCTCACACCGCACCCGCCGTGTGCTCCCCAGGTTGCCTCGGCCCCGCTGCCTTGGGGCCTCGCCTCTTGACCAATGGAGAGGTCTGTCCCCACGTCAGCTCCCTCAGCCTCCACCGAGGTGAAGGCTCAGCTAGGGCATAGCTGCCTTGTTCCCGCACAGGTAGGAGCTGCATTGGCCAGAGGGGGCCAATCCAACCCAAGAGGACATGAGGAGGCTGTAACTTTTCTCTCCACTTCCAAGTGACATGTGAAATCCAGGCTTCCCGGTGTCGACTGAAAAAAAAAATGCACAACCTAAAGGTTGAGAGTTATGTTTTATTTGGCTGGCAGAGCTAAGGACTTAAGCCCGGAACATAGCCTCGCAGATAGCTCTGAGGGACTGCTCCAAAGAGGCAAGGGGGAAGCCAGGATGTACAGGAGTTTTTGCAACGAAGTAGTCAAAACATCAGAAGACTATTGTCAATTAAAGAAAACCAGGGACTTCCCTGGCAGTCCAGTGGTTAAGACTTTGCCTTCCAATGCAGGGGGTGTAGGTTCGATCCCTGGCCAGGGAGCTAAGATCCCACATGCCTCGAGCCAAAACAACAAAACATAAAACAGAAGCAATATTGTAAAAAATTCAATAAAGACTTTAAAAATAGTCCACATCCAAAAAAAAAAAATCTTTAAAAGAAAACCAGACATCTCAAGTTAAGGAATTTAGTGCTATTCTGTGTACAGAAAGAGGCAAGATTCTGGGCTCCCTGAAGTCATTCCTTTGATATGCTCCTCAGCTATCTGGGGCCAGTATCCTGCTTTTCTCCATCCTGTGTCCCCTTACGGTGCACTGTTGGGGGTGGCTGCAGTGGCCGAGGGCAGTGGGCAGCCCCTTTGTCTCCATCTGAGTTTCCTCAGGGCTCACGTCAGGGTGGCTGTAATGTGATGGCTTGATGGCTGCAACATCCTTTGTTCACTGATACGGCAGGTGATATTTTAGTTCACACCAGCATCTAGCCACCTGGAGGGGCAGGTAGCACGCCTGGGAGTGCACGGGAGGTTTGCCCAGGGAGAGCCGAGAGAGAGGCCTACGTCCTTCCCACATGCCCCACAAGGCCCATTCGGAAGACCTCCCCTGGCCTAGCAACCTGCTGCTTTGGTGTGAAGTTGCAGCCAGCTTGGTACTTGTTTCCCCCTTCCCGGCCGCCCCTCCTCCACACTCCTGTTGCCCCAGGACTGCACCTCCCCGTGAAGCCTCAGCCCCTGGGCTTTGGCGCAGTGCTTGCTCTCTAGAGAATGTTGCCTAAAGCATGTGGTCAGTGGAGACTAAGTGTGCACTTCAGTAATCCCCGTGAACTACTGCGAGGGGTGGGTCATCACGGGCATCCCATCAGAACTGGTTGGGTGTGATTCTGCACTACAGGAAGTGCGGGACGTGGTCTCTCCTCTCTCCCCGGCGCTCAGCCCTTGGAACATGGCTATAATAAGCAGGTGTTGAATGATGGAGTGAATGTAGGCACCCGCAGCCCTGAACCTTGTTTAAATCAAGAGCTCATATAATTTGAATCAACTGTTTTCAGCTATGCACACTCAGTAACCCGTTTAATAATCAGTTAAAAGAGGTAGAAATTAGTCTCTCCGGTGTGACTGTTCCTTCCCTTTTTGCGTCATAAAACGTTCCATGGTTTCTTGCGTTGACTTTAAAAAATGCAGAACGTGAGACCTGTTGTATTGGCAAAATGAGGACTGCAGCCCGGGAGACAGTGTTTCTGATAACTCTGAGAAACTGCTCTGACGGGGCGAGGGGGGAGCCAGGATATATAGGAATTTTGCAACAAAGAGCAGGTAATTGGGAAAGTCAAAAAATTACTGTTAAATAAAGAAAGCCAGATATCTCAAGTTAAGGAATTCAGTGCTTTTCTGTGTATGGGAAGATGCAAGAGTCTGGGCTCACTGAAATCATTCCTTTGATGTGCACCTCAGCTATCTGGAGCCAGTATCCTGTATTTTCACATCCTGAGTTTCCTTAGGGCTCACCGCAGGGAGTGGCTGCGGTCTGATGGCTGCTAGATGGCAAGTATTCTTTTCAGCCCTGCGTTTCCTCAGGGCTCACTGACTCACGTTGGAGGGCTGCAGTCATTGATGACTGTGACATCCTGTGTTTATTGATATGGCGGGAAATATTCCATTTATAAATATACCATTTATCCCTTGATTTCTGTTCAGTAGCTCTTTCATACACTGCCTCCTCCTGAGAGCATAGCTGTTCTCATTTTCTTGCTGGTGTTACTGACCACGGTTGAATTGACATCTGCTTTGAGCTAGACTTCACTTCCAAAAGAAGAATGGAGATTTTGCAATCTGTGTTTGATGGCTCAATTTATCTCGTACTGGCAGCTTAGATTTCAAGCATGTGCCTTCTGTGCTGGCTTCTGAGTTTGTCACTAAGCTCTCATTTCTGGAAAGTGTGATTATGGAGAATCGCTCCCGCTTCCTGGAAAGAACTGAGGACTCCGGGAGGTTTCCAGGCACCATACACACGGTTGTCCAAAAGTTCCATGTTTTACCCCATTTGCTTCGAAAGGACTCAGTGTTTCAGTTGGTCTCGTTGCCTCCCTTCTGGTCTTTCAGGGGACTGTTATAGTGGTGCTGTTGCCCAAAGTCTCCTAGTTCAGGAGAAAAGGAAGCATGATACCCTGCTTGTTCAGGTGCACGTACGTGAGTCGTGGCTTTGTTCATCACCCTATGTCTCGCCTGGTCGTGGATGTAACAAAGAGATGAGTTTCTTCTTTAATATTTCATTTTTGCAAATAAAATACAAAATGTTGATGAAGGTGAAAAAGAAAATGTATGGGAAGAGGAAGAACTCTCTTGAAACCCCTTCCTCAGGTTCTCCACTGTTGCATCAGGTACAAAGGTGCACCTGCACTGGTCAGCATTCTGGCAGCCAGATCCCCCCCACCCCCTGTGCCAAGAATATGTAAGTGCATTTAATGTTTGAACATTTGACTTTGTTATTTTCAGAAGCACATCATGTTCAATATGTCTATCTTTCCACTTGGTGTTTTTTCGTCTTGACGTTTTACTGCGTTCTAACCGTGCTGCGTACATAACTTTGTATTTCTTTCTGTTACTTGCATATCAAGCGCTTTTTCATGTCATTTTATATCCTTTGTGAGTAGCATTTTATGTATTTTTATAATAGTTCACCACGTAGAAATACCATCATTTATTTAGGCATCCCTCTATCGTTGGGACGCATAGATTGTTTTCTGGGGGTTTTGCTATTATAAACAGACAACTTAGCACAGAAAGCTTTCTCCTAAATTTAAAATTATTTTCTTGGGATCGTTCACCGGAAGTAAAATTACTAGGACAAATAAGCGGTGGAAACCACAAATATACCTACACTGGATACATTTTACTAATTTGCTTTTCAAAATGGTTGAACCAACATACAACTTCATCAGGCACAAGTAGGCAGTCATTTGCCAGCTCTCGAGGAGATAAATGATATCTTTCCTTAATTTGCGTTGTGATAATTACTAAGGAGGGTGAACACTTTTCCAAATGTTTGTGTACAAAGTGTGTGTGTGTGTTTTTAATTGCCCTTTCTCCTTTTTTCCAGAGGATAGTCAGTATTGTTATTAAGCTAATAGGTACTCCATGTAAAATACAAATGTAATAACCCTTTCTGGGTCATAGCTCCTATAAATATTTTTTCTGGTCTGTTATTTGACTTATATATATTTTTAAGATAATCTTAAATTTCTTCTCCAGAGTTTTGGTAATTCTTTTTTTTATTCCCAGTTTGCTTGTGATTTGATTTTTTTCAGAATCTGTTTGATTTGGGGTTTTTTTTAGTATAAGGTAAATATTTTTCATAAATTGCTAACAAATTACCCCAGAACAAAGATAAAATCGAAATGTTAAGAGATGTTGTAGGCTTCTGCATCTGGCAACAGAAAGACCAAGAATGGGACAACTAGCAAAACAACTAAAATATACAAAACAAGTTGTGAAAATAAGTCCAGCCGTATTGATAGTTTCAATAAAGGTAGATTGCTTCATTTAGAAGACAAAGATTGTCAGATTAGATTTTTTACATGTGTTTGCTGTTGTGCCGGGCATATTTTGATTTACCTACCAGACCCCTGTCCACTCCTGTCTGCCCCACTCTGACTGAGGCTGGTCTATCCACAGACTCTCTGCCTGTGGCTGGTGGTGGAGTTCAGCCAGGGGGAAACTCCAGCAGGAGAATGGAAAGAGGAAGGAGATGATTTTTTCAGAGTTATTTATCCCTCCAGCATCCCTCAGGGTCACAGCCCCACCCTCCCCTTGCCGTAGACTCTTGTACACTTATGGGCTAAACACCCCTTCTGTTTCTAGCCCCGGGGAACTCCATCATCCCTTGTGGCTCTGTTTTGCTCTGCTGACACCTCTGTAAATAGTCTCTTTATTAAAGCCTTATTGGATTATCCTAGTTTAATTATGCTGTCTTCTTCCTGCTTGGACAGACTGATGGAACTATATGTAAGAACAATACCTAAAATATAAGAAAACTGCAAAGTTAAAAATAAGGTGGATGGGAAAAGATAGACCAAGCAAATGCTAACCAAAGAAAGCTGATGTAGTTACGTTAACATCAGACAAACAGAAATGTTATAGTGAAAAGCAATCCCAAAGCTGAAGAGAGTCACTGCGCGTTGATAAAAGATTTGGTTCAATTCTAACTTGGCCTCGAAATATATAATGCAAAAATTTGTTAAAGCTCCAAAGAGAGAAAGACAGACTCACACACAAGGTGGGAGATTTAGCATACCTCAAATAAATTTGGTAGACAAAATAGCAAAAATCAGTAGGAAGAGAAGATTTGAACTTCACAGTTGACAATTTAGGTCTAACTAATGGACCTACACCCAACAACCAAAGAATGCACTCGCCTTTCAGTCGCAGGTGGATTATTCTTGAAAATTGGCCACGTAGTAGACCATTTGGCAAACTTCAGAGTATTTCCAAGGACTGGTAGTATATAAGCCCTGTCCTCTGAGATTACAGGTAAGAAATCAAAATTTAAAAGATAACTAGAAAAAGCCCATACATTTGATAGTTGAAAAACACTTCTAAACAACTCAAGTGTCAAAGGAAAATAATCATAATTTAATAGGGAGGGACTTCCCTGGTGGCGCAGTGGTTAAGAATCCACCTGCCAATGCAGGGGACACAGGTTCGAGCCCTGGTCTGGGAAGATCCCACATGCTACGGAGCGACTAAGCCCACGTGCCACAGCTACTGAGCCTGCGCTCTAGAACCTGTGATACACAACTACTGAGCCCGTGTGCCACAACTACTGAAGCCCATGCGCCTAGAGCCTGTGCTCCACAAGAGAAGCCACCACAATGAGAAGCCCACACACCACAATGAAGAGTATCCCCCGCCTGCTGAAACTACAGAAAGCCCGTGTGCAGCAGCAAACACCCAGTGCAGACAAAAATAAATAAAATAAATTTATTTTTAAAAAAGGATAATAATAATAATTTAATAGGGAATCTTTGGAACTGGATGATAATAAAAATACTGCATATCCAAACAGGTAATGCAGGTGAAGTAGAGATGAGAGAGGAATGTACGTTCCCAACTGCATGTGTTAGAAAAGAAGAAAGGCTAAAGATTGATGGTAGGTGCTTTGTGTCCACCTAGAGGGGTGGGATAGGGAGGGTGGGAGGGAGACGCAAGAGGGAGGAGTTATGGAGATGTATGTATATGTATAGCTGATACACTTTGTTTTACACCAGAAACTAACACGATATTGTAAAGCAATTAGACTCCAATAAAGAGGTTAAAAAGAAAAAAGATTGATGGTAGAAAATGACCAGTAACATAAACTCAAAGAAAGCAGAAAAAAGGAATTTTTAAACTAGCAGAAATCAATGAAATAGAAAACAAACGTATGTAGAGAGAATTGACAAAATCCCTAAGTTGGTCCTTTGAAGACACTAATAAAATTGATAAACCTCTGGGAAGACTGGTCAAGGAGAAAACTGAGAATATAGTTGACCCTTGGACAGCACAGGTTTGAACTGCGCAGGCCCACTTAGATGCAGATTTCTTTTTTTTTTTTTTTTTGAGTAAATAAGAACTACAGTCCAACACAGTCTGTGGTTGGTTGAATCCGCAGATGCAGGGCTGGCTGTAAAGTTATAGATGGGGGTTGGCACCCCAGACACCTGCGTTGTTCAAGGGTCATCTGTATATAATTTCACGAATGAAAAAGTAGAATGTTATTATAGATCCTATATACATCAAAGTTATTATAAGAAGATATTATAAACAACTTTGTGACCGAAATGTTAAGTGAAATGACCAAAAATAATGTAACAGCAAAATTGACACAAGAAGAAACAAAAATTGAAATTGTGTGATTAAAGAAATTGATTCTATAATTTAAAAGAAAACTCAGGGCTGGATAGATGCACTGGCAGATTCTACTAAACATTTAAATGGAAGAAATGTAATGTCAGTATTCCACGGACTCTTCCAGACAGTAGAAAAAGAGAGAAAAAGAGTCCCCAGTTCGTTTGATGAAGCCTGAGTATCCTTGATACCAACTCCCGACAGCCCACTATGAGAATGGAGACTTTTCAGCCAGTGTCACTTGGGAACATAAATAGGAAAATCCCAAGTTCAATATTAACAAATTAAATCCAACAGTATTTTTTAAAAGTTCCTCTTTTTCCTGTCTTTTTTGAATATTCCATCTTATTTCCTTTAGGATTTTTAGCCTATTTTGTGATTGTCGCTGTAGACTTGGAGTTAATAGTCCTCCCCACTTTCTGCTGTAGTTGTGTGCTATATGTAACTTCTGTACATATTACAAACTCCATCTTGCAGGCATATTTTTGCTTTAAAGACGGTCATTGTCTTTTATAGAAATGAAGAGAGAGAGAGAAAAAGCTACTCTTTTATATTTACCTACATGGTCACCATTTCTGGTACTCTGTTCTTTCCTGTAGATCCAGATTGTCATCTGTGACCATTTTCCTTCTATCTGAAGAACTTCCTTCACCATTTCTTATCATGCTGGTCTGCTGGCCATGAATTTGCTCTGCTTGGATTTATTCCAAAATATCTTTATTTCAACCCATCTTCAGTTTGTTTTTAAAAATAGGTTTATTTATTGACACACTGATTTTGACTCTGCTTAGAGGACGTCATTGTGATGGTGCTGTGACTCCACCCATTTTTTAAAATTTATTTATTTATTTTTGGCTGTATTGGGTTTTTACTGCTGTGTGTGGGCTTTCTCAAGTTGTGGTGAGCAGGGGCTACTCTTTGTTGTGGTGTGCAGGCTTCTCATTGCGGTAGCTTCTCTTGTTACAGAGCACAGGCTCTAGGTGCACGGGCTTCAATAGTTGGGGCACATGGGCTTCAGTAGTTGGGGCACGCGGGCTCTAGAGCACAGGCTCAGTAGTTGTGGTGCACGGGCTTAGTTGCTCCGCGGCATGTGGGATCTTCCCAGACCAGGGCTCAAACCCGTGTCCCCTGTGTTGGCGGGTGGATTCTTAACCACTGTGCCACCAGAGAAGTCCTCCACCCATTTTTGAATGGCTATTTTCTCTAGATATTGAATTCTAGGTTGGCAGTATTTTTTGTTTATTTATTTTTGGCTGCATTGGGTCTTCGTTGCTGCATGCGGGCTTTCTCTAGTTGTGGCAGGCGGGGGCTACTCTTCGTTGTGGTGCATAGGTTTCTCATTGTGGTGGCTTCTCTTTTTGCAGAGCACAGGCTCTAGGCGCACGGGCTTCAGTAGTTGTGGCTCGTGGGCTCTAGAGCGCAGGCTCAGTAGTTGTGGCACACAGGCTTAGTTGCTCCATGGCATGTGGGATCTTCCCGGACCAGGGCTCAAACCCGTGTCCCCTGCATTGGCAGGCAGATTCTTAACCACTGCACCACCAGAGAAGCCCTATTTTTTTTTTTTCATTTCAGCACTTTAAAGATATTACATTTTCTTCTTATCTCCATTGTTTCTGGTGGGAAGTGCTTGCATTTACTATGAAAACAAACGTTGTTTACATCTAAGCTATCTAGCGTGCAAGGATAACATTTCCTTTCTCATTTTGTTCAGGCTAGCAAGTTTGCCAAATATAAAATCAATAAACCAAAAGTGCGTTTTCACATTTCAGCATGCAGAACTTCTAATCATTCTAAGTGCCTCACTGCTAAATATAGAAGGACCTCCACACATTCGAGAAGATTATGCAACATTAGAACAGACACAAACCCTGAAGAGAATAAACTTGGAGGTTAAGAGGGAATTCAGGCAGGAAAAGCACAACAACACAGCAAAACTTCAAAAAAAACTATAGTTGGTGTCCCAAGGTAGAAAACCAAGTAGGGAAAAGGCCAGTTCTTCCCACCTATGTTTCTCTCCTGTGTGTCTCCTTTATTGTTAACACAGAACGCTTCACTTCTGGTACTTCTAGTCACCGAATGTGTGGGGTTTTCCCCCCACAGCAAACAATTCTCTGCGGCACCATCTGGGTGTCCTCCGATGCACCTCAATTCCGGCACCACCTACCCGGGGACAGAGTCAGGCCCCACAGGCTAAGGGCTCAGTCCCACAAGACTGTCCCCCACACACATACACACACTTCGGACACCAGTTGTAAGCCTGGGTTATCACCTGTGCTTTTGACCGACTGCCCCGTAGATCTAAAGACCCCCTCCTTGGGTTCAGTTAATTTGCTAGAGCTGCTCACAAAACTCAAGGAAACACTTGCTTACATTTACCAGTTTATTAAAGGCTGTGATAAAACGGTACAGGTGAACAGCCAGAGGAGGAGATACACAGGGTCTGTGAGGGTCCCTAGTGCAGGAACCTCTGTCCTTGTGGAGTTGGGATGCATCACCCTCCTGGGTGGATGTCTTCACCCACCTAGCAGCTCCCTGAACCCCATGCTATTGGGAATTGACAAGGGTTTTAGGAGCCCTGTGCCAGGAACCAGGGGTCGAGACCAATATATAATTTCTATTATCTCATAGGTATCCTCAGGGAAGATAAAGTATTTCAGTGCTGAAATAAGAACAGGATGCTGCATTTTAAAAAGGAACCTTGGGAGGACCAGATAAATGACTTGAAATTTTAAAATATGAGGCAAAAATTAGAAAGGCAAGAGATAGGTTGGAGGAGGAAACCTCCCAGAAAATGAAGAGGGAGTGGGGTGGGCATGTGGAGGATAGTGTAAGAGAAAGGATTCTCGATGTCCTGGGTAAGAAGGCATTGGACGATGGCTAGAATTCAGGAGCTTGGACAGAGCACGTGAGCATTTACCCTAGAAGGGCCCCCTCGGAGCCTGACAAGAGGCTGAGTCTCGGGCAGGACGCGGAAAGGTGGAGAGGGTGGGGGGAAGGACCACTGTCCCGTTATAGCCCGTGTAGCAGACTCTGTCTTTTCAAACCGTTAATTTATTACTTTGAACTAACTGAAGAATGTTGAAAGATGGTATTTTAGTGTTCTCTATCTCACCCTACATGTAGGTGCCATTAAGAAAAGTGAGGTTTTGTGTGTTGCCAGACTGTACAAGTGATTGTTCCTTACCTGATATGTGTGTTTCCACACTTCACCCAAAGAAACATTGGAGCTTGGGATTCTGAGATACTCCTTCTGGCACTGAAAATACCATTTTGAAGGGTTTTTATGGCTACAAGATCATAGAGAAGATTCTCCCATCTGCCCGGCTTTACTTCCGGCTCTGGAGGTGTGCACGCATGTGTGTATGTGTGCATGTCCATAGGGGACACATACCTGTGTGCACTCTTCCTTCTTCTTTTCTAGGCCATTTCCTAAATTCTATCTTCCTACCTCTTGCTTGCCATAATGTGGACTTAAAGCACATTTATAACTATGTTAAATTCATTGAGTAAAGGTTGATATTTCTGTGAGTGTATAATAGTTCATATAATGGCTTTATTGAAATATAATTCACACAGCATAAAATTCACCCTTTTAAAGCATCCTTGTATATTTTTATAAACAGAAGGAGTAGTGCCTTTTTTATCCCTTTACCCAAACCTCTGCATTAAACTTTGTAAACAGGTTACCTGGACCTCAGAAGGAAAAGGCTTCCCCTGGAGTGTTATTTAGACTGAAACATATTTCTTGATTATAGGCTTCTCTTTCTTTACTGTGTTTCGACTAAAGAATTTCTCCCTGCATGTTGTAAATGTTGTGGGGGGGGAGAATTAATAAATTCTTTATAGTTAATAGCTTCTCTTATGGCCAAAGAAAACCCAGGAATTCAAAAGTATTAGCTCAGAGTCCTTAATCTAACAAAAACTTTCCCCTGCTCCTAGCTGGTTTGTCTCCAATTGTAAATTCCCCTCTCAAGGATTTTTAACGCTTAATTCAAAATGCTGGAAGAGAAAAGCTTCATTAGTGCTGGCACTTTCTTATTGGCAAATTCAACCTCAGTCTTCCCTTAATTCTCGTTCTTTCTTTGAATAGGAATAATCCTGTTTGTTCATTACAAATTCAATTCATTGAGGGGGAAATGCATTGAAGATGGTGAATGATGATAAAGCCATTTATCGGCAGCCTCTGGGGCATTAGCTAGGATTATCCTCTGCCTCTCACAAGCAGTGCTGGCCCTGAGTGTTTAAGCAGGTGGATTTGCCATTCTTTCTTCTAGGGGCTCAGGAATCTGATGGAGAGAAAGCCAGGGAATTTGGATTTGGGCATCTTTTCAGACCTCTTCCAGGAAACTAAGGAATGAATGGTACTAGTTGGGTTTTGTAAGGGTAAGCTTGAACAGGCATGCTGACGTCTTGACTAGTAACCAATACACTCTTGTTAAACGCTTTGTCCAAAGCAGACCAACATTCCGGAGTCCTCCCACCTCTGGATGGCAGTTCTGTGGAGTGTGGACTGGGTCTCTGGTCTGGTGTAGCCCTGGATCGTTCTTCTTCTGCTTCTTCCTTGGTTCTTCCCTCCAGGTGTCTCATCTCCTCAAAGCGAGGGCAGGCTCTAGGCACGGTGAGCGTGGTGGGACCTGGTCCTCGCGTGGGCTGGACCCTTGGGTCATGGATAAGTGTTGACTCAGCGAGAGGAGAGGACCACCCTAAAGCCTAGAGCCCAGAGATGCGTGTTCCTGTGCATCTCTGCCTTACTCTGTGATGCCAAGTCACTGGTGTCTGATCCTTCTGACTCGCCCCAGGTGGGACAGCGGGTTGGAGGTGGGCTGTATACCAGGTGGGCTTCTTCCCAGGTGCGCTGTGGTCTCTCACCTGGCAGTTTCTGAATCAAGCCTCATGAGATGCCAGACTCCATGAAGGGGTTATTGGGCCCCTTAACATTATGTGTCAAGCGCCTTCACAATATTGTATTCTCTCCGGGGAATCTACCTGGGGAGAGTAGTTCAGATGCAGCAAGTGATATTTCCTGCAAACTCATGTATGAAAGCAAAAATGAAAAGGAAACTGAAACACATGTTCTGTTATAACCTATTATGAGAGATTGGTTACGAAAATGCTTATATTCATACAGTGAAATAGTTTGCTGATATTTTAAGATATCAGTATATTAATTTAGCAAACATTTATTGAGCACACATCCCAGAAACTTGCCACACGCTGAGGCCAGTATGCCACGTAAGAAAGGCACATTCCTGCCCACATGACACCTCTGGTCTGATGAAGGGGAGAAGACAATAAACGGGTGCATAAATAATTTCTGGATGTGATTAACATGATGCTGAGTTAGAGAAGAAAGAGAAATTGCTGCCCTGTGTGATTTCAACTATGTGAAAAACAAACACGCATAGAAAAATAGCCAAGAGGAGAATATGCCACACAAGTTAGAGGTGATTTTTATTTTCTTATTTGTTTCAGTATTTAATAATCATCCCTGTATTATAACTAGGAAAAAATAACTTAAAAAGAGAATTGCAGGGCTTCCCTGGTGACGCAGTGGTTGAGAGTCCACCTGCCGATGCAGGGGACATGGGTTCGTGCCCCGGTCTGGGAAGATCCCACATGCTGCGGAGTGGCTGGGCCCATGAGCCATGGCCGCTGAGCCTGTGCATCCGGAGCCTGTGCTCCGCAACAGGAGAGGCCACAACAGTGAAAGGCCCGCATACCACAAAAAAAAAAAAAAAAAAAATTGCACTTCAAATTATGCCATATACTGGAATACTTGTTTTCATGTCTTATGAAGGCAAAAAAAACAGACTCCCTTGGTAGAAGTAAAAAGAGCATGTTCACCTTTAAGTACAAAAAAAAAGGAGGAAAATGTCTCTAGAATCACCACTATCTAAACCTTACCCTCAGGTCAGGTTGTCTGCACAGAACCTTTTAGGACAGGGGAGGTCTCCTTCCCTCCTCCTGCCGTCTCCCTGCCACTCTTTCCTCTGTGCTCCTAACTCACCAGCACGGCACCTGGGCCCTCAGAGGCTCTAGTGAATATCTCTTGCAGATGGAGAGAAGGAACAGAAATTTAAACCAAGTATGAGCAACCATCTTCTTGGTCCACTTGTAAATCTTGGGTACAAACGTGGCAGAAGTGCACTTTTTTTTTTTTTTTTTTTTTTTTTTTTTTTGCGGTACGCGGGCCTCTCGCTGTTGTGGCCTCTCCCGTTGCGGAGCACAGGCTCCGGACGCGCAGGCTCAGCGGCCACGGCTCACGGGCCTAGCCGCTCCGTGGCATGTGGGATCTTCCCGGACCGGGGCACGAACCCATGTGCCCTGCATCGGCAGGCGGACTCTCAACCACTGCGCCACCAGGGAAGCCCCAAAAGTGCACTTTTAATGCATCTTCGAAGTTTCATCACTTGTCCCCGGCAAATATTTCTGGCAAATTTCTGAATTTATAAATTGCTTCCAATTTTATCACATCAGAAAGGTGTCAAGCTCTTAATCATCTGAAAAGAAGCTCAGCTTCTTGTGTCAATAAGAGAAATGCAAAGTGAACTTCTCTGAATTGTCAGATTGTCCATCCAAAGCTGTGAGGAAGCAGGTATGGTGGTATATTCCTGGCAGGGGTGTGATATGACCAGAGCCCATGGAGGGCAGTTTGGCAATGTCTGTCAAAATGACAAATTCACATCCTTTTTGATCCCTGCCCCTCCCCCACACCATTCTACTTTTAGAAATGTAGACTACAGATACACTTACACATGTGAAATGATATGCTCCTTAGATTTTATTTAACAAACTCTGTGCAACAGCTCCCATATGACAGTCACTGTTCTAAATCTCTTACCATCATTAAAGTCATTTAATTTAATCCCCCAAGCTACTCTACGAGGTAGATATTATTATTATTATCCCCACTTTACAGATGAGGAAACTGAAGAACAGAGAGATTAAGTACTTTGCCCGAGGCCACACAGCTGGTAGGTGGCAGAGCCAGGATTCAAACCCAGACTGTGCAGCTCCAGGGTCCTTGCTATGCCATCCTCAACAGGTACCTCCTCGTGTGACCACAGTTATGGCACTGTTTGTAATTGCAAACATTTGGAAACAATTTACGTGCCTGTCAAGAGGGGATTGTTAAGTAAGTGACGCCATAGATACCTCTCTGATTCAGTGATGGAAAGATGACCAAGGTGCATTTTAATGGAAAAAGAAAAGTGCAGAAGGTGCTCCCAGGTGTGTTGGTAAAGGGGACAGGGCAGAGTATGTGCTTGTATTTGCTTGGATAAGAATAAAATACCACCAGAAGGGTGCTCAAGAAACGGAACCGGTTGCCATGGAGAGAGATGGTGGAGAGAGATGGGGAAGCAGCTGGAGGGGGACTTCCACTGTGTTCCCTTTTATACTTGTAGATTTTGAGCCATTCACATTTGTTGATTATTTGGAAATGTAAATCAAAAGCCCTGAGTACCACAGCTTTTTCATGTTTTTTTTTCCCTTGACCACATAACCAATTTGTTTCTAGATTTTTAAATTAAACTCAATTTTTAAAATTCATGTGTGTGAAAGGTAATATAATATATGCCATGGTTTGCTTGTTTTTTTAATCAAACAATCCAGAAGAGAAAACAATAAAAATGAAGTCTCTCTTCCATTCCTGAACCCCAGCCTCCCGTCCCGGGCCCCTCCTGCAAGACAGCTCCGACTGCTGGCTTCTTGGAATTTTTTCTTTTCTTTTCAGCTTTATTGAGATATAATTGACATGTAGCACTGATACGTGTAAGGCATACAGCATAATGACTTACACATATTGGGAAATGATTGCCCCAATAAGTTTCGTTAATATCCATCATCTCTTATAGACACACACAAAGAAAGAGGAAAAAAACTAGGTTTTTTCCTTGTGATGAGAACTCGTAGGATCTGCTCCCTGGTTTCTTGGAATTCATTCTGCTCTCCCCGCTCACCCAGGGCGTGTGCCGATCCTGAGCTTGGATCAGCCCCTCTTCTCTTGTTTGTCCTACCAAAACTCTATCCGAAAATAAGAATCTAATTTTAGTGATGAGGCCTTTGGTGGGTGTTTTTGGAGACATCATATAGGATTGAAATAAATCCCGATTCAAATTATAGCTCACGGAGCCCTTGTTCCCTGCCCTGTAGTTATTATGCTCCCCCTTAATGACAGTTCATCACTCAGCAGTTCAAATGTCCAGAGCCTCTGTGGTTTTGAAATGTAGCTCTAATTTGATCCCCGGGAGTTGAGAACGGATGATCGTTCATAGACAGGCCCTGTGTTTGCTGCACCTGCACCCGTGTGAAGTATCAATACTTCTCCTGTAAGCGTCGCTCACTGCGTTAGGGAAATGGCCACGGAAAGAGGCCGGCCCTTTGGAGACCATGTCCTGGGAGACAGCTCAGGACGGTTCTTTTTTTTTATTTTGCGGTACGCGGGCCTTTCACTGTTGTGGCCTCTCCCATTGCGGAGCACAGGCTCCGGACGCGCAGGCTCAGCGGCCATGGCTCACGGGCCCAGCCGCTTCGTGGCACGTGGGATCTTCCCGGACTGGGGCACGAACCCGTGTCTCCTGCATCGGCAGGCAGACTCTCAACCACTGCGCCACCAGGGGAGCCCCAGGACGGTTCTTTTAAGTCGAAGGACCCACATCCTTCAATCCTGGCCAGGCCAGGAGAGGCCCAAGCAGTGCAGGGCCTGACTTGGGGGCTTCGGAGGCTGCAGGCTTTCAGGACCTGGGGCCTTAGTTGGCCAGGATGATGGTTAAAAAGAAACGGTGCTGCTCTGTGCCCCGCCGTGGGACAGAACCGATTCGTGTTGGGTTGATCCACTTCTCAATAAACCCTGAGGGGCTGGGGCAGCCGGAGCCATTAGCACAAGCCACATGTCCTCCGGCAGGTCACACTGGCCTTCGGCCCCTCGCCTGAGTGACAGTGACAGCAGTGACCTCCCCGACATGGTCACACAGTCCCAAACGCTGGGCACACCGTGGTGAGAAGGGAAGCCGGCCCATGGCCCATGGTCACGTCCAACCCGGCCCTTGTGTGCTTTATTGCATCAGGGATCCCGCCTGGACGTTGCAGGCCAGGTCTCCCTTCTGTTCTCACCTGAGGGTACTGAGCAGCATGGGCCTCGCTCCCTGGTGGAGGCGGCGGTTGTGGGGGGGGGGGGGGCGCCTGCTGCCCCCGCCCCATCCCTGTGCACAGCCGGCTGCTCTCCCATGAGCCTCTGTCCTCCCCCCACACCCAGACCAGCGTGGGTGCCAGGCATCCTCCCGTTTCTGAGGAGGTCCTCCCCACACCCAGCCTCGGTGGACATTTGGGTTTGTGCCACCCGCCAAACTTGCCCATCTGCCCTGGACTAACTGGGATGGAAGGAGCCCAAGACGCAGGATGGAGCATCCAAAAAGCAGGACTCCTCAGCGTAACCCAGTTACCACATTTGGGGACAATGGGACAAGGCTGAGTGCCAGGCCCCACCCCAGATCCACCCACTGGATGTTCCAAGATGGGCAGGGGGCTGCTGCCCATCATGGGGGTGGGGGCTAATGAGGGGAGGCTGTGCCGAGACCCAGGGGCGGAGACTGTGGCCTGGGCAGGAGGTGGGTCCCTGGTCCCCAGATGACGAGGAGGGGAAGATGCTGGGCTCAGAGCCCTGCTGTCGGGGGGAGGGCTCGGGAACCTGAGCCCGGCAGGGCCAGGCACTTCCGTGGGTGACAGAGGCCCCCGGCCAGACCAAGGGGCCAGAGCACATCAAGGGCTTCCCGAAGGAGGCTCTTGACCCTCGGGTGAGTCTGGGTCCGGTGCCTTCCAGGGAAGTTGAAAGAGTGGAGCCTCATCCTGTACGGCACGGCCCAGCACCCCTATACCACCTTCAGCGCCCATCAGTCTCGCTCCCGGATGCTGGAGCTCTCAGCCCTAGAGCCAGAGCCACCCAAGGCCGCCCTGTCACCGTCCCAGGCCGAGGTTCCCGAGGACGAAGAGGACTACACAGGTAATGAACCTGAGGCCAGAGGAGATGCTCATTTTTCCAGTGTAGCTCTTGAAACGCGGGCTGTTCCCGGCGGAAGGCGGGGCTAGGGTTGTAGGCCTTCCTCTTTCCTGGGAGTCGTAATAATGATGGTAATTTGCACTCACAGCTCCTCCCTCCCATGGCTCTCCTAATATTTTACAGACCAGTAAGTATGCTTCAAACCAGTAAGTACTCGCCAACCTTCCCAGGCCGGGAATAGAGGTTCCCTATGCCCAACCAGAACAGGGACTTGCCGCCTGGCTAGTGACACTCCCCTGGGGCGCCCCCTTTTCATCAGAGGCCCCCGTCTTCAGTCTCAGCCTCCTGACCCTCTCCCTAGTCCATCCACTTTCAGTCCTTGTGACCAGAATGTGGGAAGGACCAGGGTGCTACCGGGAGCCCGGGACGGTTGGGCTGAGTGAGCACAGCCAGGAGTTGCTGGCAGTGGAGATCTTGACCCGCCCAGGGGCCTGGGAGAAAGACCCAGCACAGGGTCTCAGACCTGATGTCAGAGGACACTGATGCTGCAGGAAGCAGCTCAAGCCTCTCACAGGAAGTAAAGATGCCTCGTTGCAGATCCTCTTCCTCCTGCTGCGCCCCTGCAGGGTGGCCCTGGGCTCTGGGCCTGCAGCGCTCCACACTGAGAGCTGGGGCAGCATGCAGAGGACGTTCCCAGCTGCCGGGCTGGGCACAGTTTCGGTCAGCGAGCTAGGTGGCAAGCTCTTCCTTTCTCTCTGAACCATCCCAGTGATTTGTGAGAAACGGAGCCTTTCTGGTTGGGCATACTTTCCTTAGCTAAATGTTACAGCTACTCGATAAATGATGGGTGAGATCTAAGAATATTGATGCTTTGAGTTATCTAATAGCTTCTGAAGAAAAAAAGTAACAAAATGGGAAGCTCCACCAATACAGATCAAGCATAAATTATGGCCGATTCAATTTTAAACTTTTTCTACCGTGCCTTTAAAATGGAGCATTGAATTATGTATGGACTAATCTGCTCTGTTTCCCCCTGTGATTTATAAACTGTGGCAAGATTCAGTAATTATTAATAAAGGACTGATTTTTTTTCCCCCCCTTAAAATCTGCTATGACTCTAACCTCACACTGTCCTGGAATCTCACTCTAACTGTTCTGCAGCCCAGGCCGCTCAGTCCTTCCCAAGCCTGGCCCAGGTGGTTAGAGGGGTCTCTGGGACTAAGGTGTGTTTCCGACACTTGGGGAAGTTCCGTGCAATCTCAGGGGCAAGTGGGGCGAGTGCACCAGTCACAGCAGGAAAGAGCGAGAGAGGGGAAGGGGGCAGGAGGGGTGTGGCGTGGAGGGAGAGGAGGAGAGGGCTTCGGGGGGAGGGGGAGCAGTGTGGAGGAGCATCTCGTTGGTGCCCTGGGGGGAGCCCTCCGAGTCACAGACAAACAAGCCCAGGTGCAGAAGCCCAGGGACAGAGAGTGCTGGGTAGGGGAGACTTTGAGGTGGGGCGATGATTCTCGAAGACTTTCTAAATATTTATTTATTTATTTGGTTGCGTCTGGTCTTCGTTGCAGCACGTGGGCTCCTTAGTTGCAGCACGTGGGCTCCTTAGTTGCCAGCAGGCGGGCTCCTTAGTTGTGGCATGCAAACTCTTAGTTGCGGCACATATGTGGGATCTAGTTCCCTGACCAGGTATCGAACCCAGGACCCCCCACATTGGGAGCGCGGATTCTTAACCACTGCGCCACCGGGGAAGTCCCTGTTGATGCTTTCTGTGGAGCTTCATGCACAGCTGAGGGGTGAACTGGCAGGGGAGGCTGTGTGCCTTTCGGAGGCGGAGCTGGTCATACAGACAGTGGGGGTGGGGGGCGTGGGGCCCCACCCTCTGTCCGGCAGCGGGGGCGCCAAGCAGCGCTGTGATGGGGGCACGCAGGTGGAGGGCCAGCTCTCCCCGGGACAAGGAGTAAAGGGGAGGAGGTGAGTGAGGGCCGGAGAGGGGAGTCCAGCTGCCCATGGACAGTAAGGATCCCAGGACGGAAGGGGAGCGGGGCTCCTGGGGGGGCTCAGGGGTGTGACAGGCGCCTCGCCAGAGCCATCTGGCCAGCTGCCCTGTGAAGGGGTCAGCTGTGAGGTGGACACGAGTAGGGGACGCTCTCAGCCACTGTCACCACAAGTGGATTGGGATGAGGCGAACAAGGACCAAGTCAAATGAGAATCGATCCCCAAATCGAGTGAGCCTGGGGCCTGGGAAGGGGTGGGGGCACCTTGTGCTCCAGCACGACCCCAGCGCCCTCCCCCACCCAGACCACAAGGAGCGTCTAGTGCATCCCCAGGGATGCACGCGGCTCTGAAAGGGGTTCACGGGGGGACCCACAGTGAGAACCTTGGAAATGTCAGCAGCGGTAAACCTTCAGGGAGGGAAGCCAAATACAGCTGAGTCTAACACTGGGAAGGTCTGGAGGCCCTTTAAAGAGGAATGAAGAGGGCTTTGTGCCCCTCAGCAAAGACCCATTGTGGGTGGCAGAGAATGGGGACTTTTGTCTTTCCCTCACGTCCCCAGGAAACTCTGGTGGCTGGCAAGACACCTCTTCTTTGCTTCTGAACTCACTCCCCACCCCCTCCAACAACTAAAACCTTGTAGAAGGTTGTTTTTTCTTCCACGGCCTCAAAAACTTGCATAACGCCCCGCCGGACCCCTCCCTCCCCACATGGGGAGGCTTTCCAGAACCATCTCCCAGAGGAGGAAGAGCGTCGGGGGCCAAGGGAGGTGGGGGTCCCAGCACAGCATCGGCCCTGGCCCCCAGATGAGGAGGACACCTGTGGAGGGGCCGCCCGGCCTGAGGGCAAGAGCCAGTCAAACTGGGCTCTTCCCCGAGGCGCAGGTGGAGGGGAGACCTAGGACAGGGCGCCCGATGGGGTCCCCCAGCTCCTGCGTTTTTCTCCGTCGCTTTGACAACACCACACAGGCTTCCAGAGTTAGAATTTGGGGATCGAGGGAAGACAGGATGCCCCCCTCTGAGGGTGAGAGAGAGGGGAGCTGAAAAGGGCTCAGCTCCCGCCCACCCCAGACCCACCAGGGTCATGGAAACCCACCTGCCTCCTTCACCGCGTGTGAGGGACGTGGCGCATTCTGTTCCAGCCTCTCCCGCTTAATTTCCGTCGGATCTTCATGCTTTCCTTCACGATGGAAATCAGAGTTGGTGGCTGGTCCAGCATTGTAGCTCCGCTGCAGGGGAGGACGCTGCATGCGGCTGTCCCCTGCCCCTCCCGCCCCGCCATGGCTGCTCCTCTAGAACCTCACAATGCCCGCCTTCACCCACCCGGGTCCTCACCCACCACCGGCTGTCCTGCCTGTCTCGAGTCATCAGACCCTCTGACACTGGAGCCCAGAGCCAGGCTTGGCTCCCAGCTGCGGCGGGTCCCACAGGGGTGGGTGCTCTGGCCCAGCAGGGGCCTGTGAGACCCGGACATGGGGTCCTAGGAGACTGGACGTGATTGAGAAAACATCTCTATGGGTGAAAGGAAATGCTTGTTTCTTTAAGGTGTGTGCCATCCGGAGTGTGGTGACAAAGGCTGTGATGGCCCTAACGCAGACCAGTGCTTGAACTGTGTCCACTTCAGCCTGGGGAGCGTCAAGACCAGCAGGTAAAGGGCTGGGCTTCCCCTGCGTGTCCTGGAGACGCCCAGCGTCCCGCTAAGGTGGCCAAGCTGTGTTCTCCACCCCCGCAGCCTGGCAGTATACTTAGGAATTAACCAAACACCCCGGAAAGGAGATCACCCTGAGGGTCACTGCTGGGGAATTTTATGTTTTGGTAACCTTTTATTCTCATCTCATAAATAACTGGTGACCATGAGAACTCAGAGGCCGTGGCATTGTTTTGTCTGTGCTTATAAACTTTTTTCTCTCCATTTTGCTAAACAAAAATGGGTCGTATTGAGCATGACAACCACTTGGGAACTGCAGACAAACGTCATCTTAAGGGCCAGTACTGTTCTAAAAGTCAGCACAGTCGGCCGTGAATGAGAAGCCCCCAGCCCTGAGCGCCGGGTAGGGGTGCAGCCCTCCTGGGGAGCACACACCCACCAGGGCTCTGGCAGGGGTGCGGCTGGGACTCTCACGGTGTCCCCGGGGCCCAGACACAGCCGCAACCTCCCTGCGCTGGGCGAAGACGTTTGTTCTGCTGGCTGGGCACAGCCTGGAGACCACTCACTGCCCATGGGCACTGTCAGTGGGGTTTTGCCGGAGCTGAACGTTCCAAAAGTCAGATACCGTCGTGGTGTTGCCCAAGGAAGCCAAGCACAACCTGCGAGTGCCCCCGCCCCCCTCGGGAAAACTTTGAAAGGGCAGGAGTCCCAGGTTCCCATGCAAGCCCTCAGCCCTCCCTTGCATCAGGAACTTCTCAGGGGCATTAATGGTTTACCTCTGCCCTGGGGCCTGTGTTTCCTCAGAGTCTGCTGACAGGGAGGCAGCTAAGGCTTCCCTCCCAGCCAGCTGCCCTGCCTTGGCCTGACCCTCATGCTGCCGGGTAGGCGTGGGGCTGGGGGCCAGTAGGAAAGTCCTCTCCCGATCTGCTCCCACAGGAAGTGCGTGAGCGTGTGCCCCTTGGGCTACTTTGGGGACATGGCAGCCCGCCGCTGCCGCCGCTGCCACAAGGGGTGCGAGACCTGCTCCGGCCGGGGCCCCACCCAGTGCCTGTCTTGCCGCCGCGGGTTCTACCACCATCAGGAGGTGAACACCTGTGTGACCTTCTGTCCCGCTGGATTTTATGCTGATGAAAGTAAGTGTGTGTCCCCGGGCCTAGAAATGAGGAGTCAGCCCCGCTCTGGGCTGGGGCCCCCTCTCCTGGGAGAATTTTCCCCACCTTCTGCTTCCTGTGTACTCTATCCTGAGAAAGGACCCTTAATGGGAGGGAGGGAGAGAGGATGAAATCAAAGCCCTTGGACCCTGTTAGTGGATAGCAGTTCACACCCAAAACCTGGCCAGGGTGGTTCAAAGTGACTCAGAAATGGATCCCCCGTAGTCCGGGGTTGTCACACTTCTGTAGGTCAGTGTCCATTATTCAGGATGGACAGGGAGGTAGCTTGAGCCAGTGGCTCTCAGGCTCAGACCGATTTCAGACGTCCAAACAGAAAGGCTTCCGGGTAGGCCCTGCGGTCTCTCTTGGAGCAGTGGATGTGGGCGCTGGGCGGGGTGCGGGACCCAGCACCCGCTTGTGGCCTTGGTGGTTGAAACTGGGTGAAAGCCCCTCCCAGCAAGAGCCGCTAAGCTGAAACTGGGGTTTGAGGCCAGGGAGGTCTGCGGGTCTCCACGAATGAAGAGGAGCCTGCTGCCGGGCATAACTGGGCTCAGGAGGACAGGTTGTTCTTGGCTGTGCACTTCACATAGTGACCACACTCCCAAGAGGTGGGCGACGCTTTCCTCACCTTGCAGGTGGGGAAGTGAAGCCGAGCGAGGCCAAAGGGCCCACAGCTAGCAATGACCCAGTGAACTCAGAGCAGCACAGGCGTCCTGCCATCCTGCCTGTCCTGGGAAGTGGAGTGGTTGGGCTCTGGGGCCGGGACCTCATGCCAAGGTTTGAACACTCACCTCAGCCTGGAAGAGGCCAAAGAGAGGGCTTGGGTTAAATTGATGGAGGACAGTTTTCAGCTGACGTGTTGGCCGTTGTGCAGGGAGGGGGCAGCGCTTCCCAGAGCTCGCCTCTGGCCCGCATCCTGCAGGAGGGGTCCCATCACAGCGTTGCTCTCACTCCTCTGGGGAAGGAGCCAGGGATCCTTAAGGACATATAAAGCCGTGGAATAACCACACTCTTTAGAGGGGACACAGAGTCATGCAAGACACGTTTCACAGGCTTTGAAAACACCTGCCCTGGGCTGCAACCAGAACTGTTTTCGGGGCAGAGGCTCCTCCATCCCTACCCCCCACCCCACCCCTGGGCAAAAACCAGCCACCTCGGTCACCCCGAGAGTCACCCCCAGATGCCCTCGCTGAGCCCCTGCAGCATGTGTGTGATGCCACCTGTGGGGCCCCGAGCACAGGGTGGTGCTGACCGGGTGCCAGGATGAGTGACCTGGGTAATCACCGAGACCCAGGGCTTCCCCAAAGTGTGGTGGGTGTCAGAGATTCATATCTGTGCAGGTGACCGCCAACGTGTCAGTAAAGACGCCTGTGAGGGCCCTGGGTGGGTGGGGTCACTCAGGGGAACCCTCAGGCCCCACCGGTCACACTTAGGAAGACTGGCACCTCGCTAAACTCTGCTCCGCTGGCTCCAGTCCCGGGGGAAGATGCAGGACTAGAGCACGTTTCCTCTGGAAAGGGCCCACCTCCAAGCCTCAAGGTCGTGTGAGGACTTCACTCCAGAAAGGAGGTGCGAGGCCTGTGACCTGACACCTGGGCACGCGGTCTCCACATGCCTCTGGCGGTCGGTCACTGTGTCACCTGTCTAGAGGCAACACCGGTGACGGCCGTTCCATCAGCCCCGCCTTGGAACACCCGAGTCTCGTTCGCCCGGGTTTGATCCACATCCACTCTTCCCACCTCTTCTCTCTTCCTCCTCTTATTTTTCTCCAGATCAGAAAAACTGCCTTAAATGCCACCCAAGCTGTAAGAAGTGCATGGATGAACCAGAGAAATGTACTGTCTGTAAAGAAGGATTCAGGTAAGACCCTCCCTTCAGACCTGAGGCGCGGCCGTGGGTATATGCTGGTATAAGTGTCTGTCATTGATTTACCAAGTGTTTGCCTCCTTTTCCTAAAAGCTAAAATTTCAGAGGCCCAAAGCCTTTCAGGATACAGATTCCGAGTCAAAATCAGATTTCCACTTAGAGATTGGTGTTTATGATAGAAAGTCAGAGGATGGGGAAAATGTCTACATTTTATGCAACATTTGGAGAATTGGTAAGAGCGAGAGTGGATCCTCTCATAGAAAGTAGGGCTGGCGGCTGGAAGGGTAGGGAGTTCTAACAAAGCACAGAGCTCCTTTTCTTAGGCACCGAGCCCCACTCACTCCAGTTTCCTTCCCAGTCTGGATGACTGAGGGAAGGGCAGAGGGGGCTCGCTCTCTGGAGATACTCTGTAAATTCCTGGTTTGCCCGGCTCCACCAAGCTCAGCCCACGCCTCCTTTAAAAGCATCTGACCGAGCTAATGATTCTTTACTAGAATATTTTGGAACGTTGGTGTAGCCTGTTTACTGCCACCAAATATACATTACTTCTTCCTTGAAGTTATCATCTAGAAGCTTAGAAATCATTCTGTGCAAAATTGTGCTATGGACCCTCCCGCGATCCAGTCTTGAACCAGGGCCTGCACTTTAAGGAAGAAAGGGACGGGTCAGCGAGGGCAGTGAGCAGGGGCGGGGCCGGGGGGCATCACCGGGCTCTTGTTAAAATGCAGGTGCTGGGCTTCCCTGGTGGTGCAGTGGTTGGGAGTCCGCCTGCCGACGCAGGGGACGTGGGTTCGTGCCCCAGTCCGGGAAGATCCCACATGCCGCGGAGCGGCTGGGCCCGTGAGCCATTGCCGCTGAGCCTGTGCATCCGGAGCCTGTGCTCCGCAACGGGAGAGGCCGCAGCAGTGAGAGGCCTGCGTACCACCAAAAAAAAAAAAAAAAAAATGCAGGTGCTGACCCAGCAGCTCTGTGACGCTGCGTTTCTACCTGGCCCCCAGGGGACAAGGATGCTGCCGTTCCTGCAGCCTCCCCTCCCCTCAAATTCAACCCCCCAGGGTTGAATTCTTTTGCAGTAAGGAGTGATGGAAGAAAACCAGCATTTTACTCCAGCTGCTCTCACCAACACTGCCTCATTTAATCTTCACAGCAACCTATGACGTATGTGACATATATGGCATTCTTCTTCACATCTTACTAACGAGGAGAGGAACAGTTTCCGGGAGCAGCATGACTAAGGTTCCCCAAGCCCGCCCCACCTCCTCCAGATCAGGGGATCGGAGAGAAGAGGGTCCACTGCCCCACGCTCCTGGGAGTCGGGGGAGGGAAGGGGGACAGGACCCCAGAGTCACACGTCATGCCCGTTCTCTGACCCAGGGAGCTGGACGAGGCAGGATGAGGAGTGGAGGGGTGACATGTGGAGGAAGGGGAGCCTCAGAAGGGAAAGGCGGAGATGTTCAGCTGGCCGCCACTGGGGCCTGGGAGCTCGGCTGTGGGGACCCTCCCGCAGGGCCCCCCACCCAGGCCGGAGACTCAGGGTGTCAGTGGGAGGCACTGTGTTTCCAGCTCCCTGGAGCCTGTTTCCCAGTGGGGATGTGCTGGAGGGGGCGGTTCATCCCTGCTCCTGTGGGTCAGGTAGGGGAGAGGAGGTCAGATGCTCAGGCCAGGAGCTGTGTCCTGGGGAGAAAATGCCTCTCAGGCAGCAGCCCCCCAGGTGGAGGCAGCGGTGCAGCCGTGACGAGCAGTCAGAGAGGACTGTGGACACTGAAACATCATCAGCTGTAATCCACAGAAAGCTTCCTTTTATTGCCCAATATCCTCTTTAGCTGTGGCTTCAAATCATCGGTCCCACTAAAGCAGTGAGGGCGGCCGAGCCGTGCGTCCATCTCTTTAGGCTGGGAACATCCATTAGTAAAGACTTGACTGAACAGCTGGGGGCCGGGACGAGAGGGAGCCCTGGGGTCGGCCTCCGCCTTGATACAGAGATGCTTTCGGCCCCACCGACGTCCCCCCCACCAAGCGCAGGAGCCTCTGGCTCTCACAGACCCTGTGGCATGTGTTTGATGTGTCAGGCAGCAGATCCAGCTACAACATGTGCAGCAGTGAGCTTGGGAACTGAAGCAGCCGTGGCAGCCAACACCCATTCACACTGCTGGGTGCCCGACACCTGCCAGGGTTCTGTCCTCAAAGTAACCTGACCACGCAGGAGCCTTGGCGGACAGCTGAGGGGACGGAGGGGCAGGAAGCTTGGCTGACCTGCCCGGGGTAGGGGCAGAGGGTCTGCTCCAGAAGCCGTGCGCTCACTGCCTGGCCGAGCGAGGTGAGGGAGGAAGGCCAGAGCCACAGCAGGCAGGGCTGCTGGGTCCCAGGAGCGGATTTTATCTCAGGTTCATTGTGAAGCACAGAAGGTTTCCAGCAAGGGCGAGGCAGGAGCCCACTGGGACTCAGGGTCAGTCTTGCTGCCACCCCCCCCCACGCATCACAGATGCCAAGGCTTCACCCAGGGCTGCGCCCAGTGAGACCGAGCCAGTGGGGTGACCCACCCGTGCTCGAGTTCTCCTCGTGGGCCTTGGGTTCTAGCGTGATTGGTGTCAGTGAAGAGAAGGTGTCACAGAGCAGAAGAGCACAGAAGGCGTGGAGGGCACAGCCTCCCGCACAGGGACCGAGGCCATGGGGCTTTGGGAAGGAGCTTCGGGACCACCAGCCACCAGAAGGCGGAGACTCTGCTTCCAGGCCCGGGTGTCCCTTCCAGCCGGCCTCGAGATGCTGCAGGACGGCTTTGCCGCTTTCATTAGTTCAGAACCTTCAGTGACTCCGAGAGCTGTGCTTTAGCAACCTTCAGTTCCTCTCATGAAAGACATTTGAGGGCAAATCATAATTGAATTAGAGCTTTGGAAAGGATATAAAAGACTGCCATTTTTTTCTTTTCAACAGCCTTGCACGGGGCAGCTGCATTCCAGACTGTGAGCCAGGCACCTACTTTGACTCTGAGCTGATCAGGTGCGGGGAATGCCATCCCACCTGCCAGACGTGCGTGGGTGAGTTCACGGCCTGCGGGGGCCACATTTGGAGCCCAAGTTCCCCAGGCCGGTGGGCTGACTACCTGGAAACCCAGAAAGCCCTAGGACTTGCGGGCTTCCATGGGTGTTGCAACATTAAATCCCAGAAGCCCTACCAGGGGCTGGGAGAGGGGAAAGGGGAATAGTGGTTAATGGGTACAGAGGTTCAGCTTGGGAAGATAAAAAATATCTGGGGATGGATGGATGGTGGTGATGCTTGCATAACAATATGAATACCTAATGCCACTGAACTGTATGCTTAAATGGTTAGTATGGTCAATTGTATGTTACGTACATTTTACCACAATTTTTAAAATTAAAAAAAAAAAAGAAAAACCACAAGGGCCCACTTGGAGCAGCCTGGGTTTCCCGGTGTCAGGAGCCCAGCCAGGTAGGGGATGCTTTCAGGCCGGGAAGGATTGCTAACTGCTAGTGAGCTCTTGCGTGGAACCCAGCCCTTGCCTCAGGGTAGCAGTGCCGGAGTTTCACGATTCATCGATCTTCCGGGGAGAGGCTGGGCAAGTTCCCGTGGTGAAGGAAGAAGGCTTTTTAAAACATAGCCTTAGTTCCTTGTACCTGTCTTCCCTATTTTGAACATTTTACTCAAAGAGGAAAAGATCTCTGTAAACAATTTTATGTGTATTGTAATTTCCCACAGAGATGATGGCATAGCTGCCTTCCAGGCGCAGTTTTTATGCAGAATCGCAGAGAATGATTGTCTTGTTGGGTTTCGTGCTGCAGACTTGTTGGCACCGGGATATTGTAGCACATTCTGAGCTTGTGGACGCATACGTGTTTCTGATTGAATCTTCTCCTCTTGATCCTCCTTCCTAACCCAGCGCTTTGGTCCTTGTTCTAAGAAACCCACATCAGGTTGAGTTTTTGCTGCAGTAACGCTGTAAGAATTAGGTCTCTGCTGAGTCACTGATGCCGTAACATGGGTCCCGGGATGCATGGCAGGACGGGGCAGCCGTCCCAGTGTGGCCACGTGAGCCCATGTCAAGGAGCCTTTGACCCTTGACCCGAAGTGGACATGCCATGGCAAAGACCAGCACTCTCAAGGCCTTTGGAAGATGTGCCTTCCTGGGGCCCCCTCCTGGGACAACCCCCGTCAAGGCAGGGGCCCAGCAGCCTTTCCTAGCGTTTGCCTCGTGGCCTGTCATTTTCATGGTTTCTTTGCCTCATTGTTTAGCCCAGGTTGAAAGAGCATCGCCGATGTCACTTATATAAATTTCATAGGCACTTGAATCCATAAAATTCAGGCGTGTAGCTTTATAATGCTTTTGATTTCATTTATTCAGTGTGGTTTCCTTTGTCTGCATCCCCACACTGCCTGTTGGCAAACAGTCTCTCAGTCCAGAGACCTCTTTGTCACTTGAGGGGTCAGGCTGTCCAGGGGTGTCCCCTGCTCCCCACACCCACCTGCCCGGGTTCCCTGTATGCTCTGGGACGTGTGCATCCACCCCGGCCACTGCTAGGACAGGGACCCCACCCACTTCCAGCGCTGAAGGCTTCTCGCTGCCTGTCACGGTCCCTGTCGGGAGCCCCTGGCCACCTGGCCCTCCCCTCCCAGCTCCCACTCCGTGACCACTGCTGCTCCCCGCCTGTGAGGGGCCTGGGTGCGGTGTGGGGAGAGTCGTGGTTAGGCACGAGTACAGCATGGAGCACGGTGGCATCTGTCCCCACCCCAGGCCAGCAGTACCTTGGGACACTCAGTGGTGACTCAGTAGGAATAAGCCTCATCCCATCCTGGTCCAAGTACCCAGAGCCTCTGGCACAGATGATGTGATCCCTTGGGGAACCCATCTGCCTTGGGTGGGTGCAGGGGACCCGGCAGGGCATGGCGCGTGGGTCAGCGGCTAGCGGCCAGTGGGGCACATGTGTGTGGAGTTGAGGGGCATGAGGGCCGGTCCTCACCCAGGGGAGCACGACATGAAATAGCAGATAAAAACCAGCATGACAGGTCAAGAGAGAGATGGCAGAAGAAAGGAACGCGTTTTGTATCTTAGCACCCTTCATAGCACGTTTTTCCTGCCTTTTGAATAAGGGCCCTGCGTTTTCACTTTGTCCTGGGCCCCACAAATGATGCAGTGGATCCCGCCTAAGCATCACCTGTTTTGCTACGATTTTTATGATCTGTGTCCGCTTTTCAAGTGTCTGACGCCTGGAAAGCCTTGTGACTAAATGGAATCCCTGAGAGACTTTGAATTACGAAGTTCACAATGTTTAGTAGTAGTGAAAGTAGTTGCTCTAGGAGATCTGTGTTGACTCAGCTTTTGTCACCGTGGTAAAAGATCCGGGACATAAAACCTGCCACTTTGAAGTGCGCGCCTCAGCAGCACTGAGCACCTTCGCGTTGTCACGGGGCCGGCGCCTCCGCCCATCCCAGGGCTTTCTCATCTTCTAACCCCAGCTGAACGGGTTTCATCCGCTTTTTTTTTTTTTTTTTTTTTTGCGGTACGCGGGCCTCTCACTGTGTGGCCTCTCCCGTTGCAGAGCACAGGCTCCGGACACGCAGGCTCAGTGGCCATGGCTCACGGGCGCAGCCGCTCCGCGGCATGTGGGATCTTCCCGGACTAGGGCACGAACCCGTGTCCCCTGCATCGGCAGGCGGACTCTCAACCACTGCGCCACCAGGGAAGCCCCATCCGCTTTTAAGTTTAGGAAATTGAGCATTAAACTAGGAGCAAACAAGAATGAGTGTTATTTCCCATTGCGGAAGCTCCTAAGGCACTGGGGACCCTGGCGGCCCGGGCAGTAGGACATGGGTGATGGGGGTTGTGGGAGGCACCAACGCCAGATGCTCCCTGCAGATAAGTGATGGGGGCTGGGGCACAAAAGCAGCCGTCCATCCAGAAGGACATAAACCGGACGCATTTGTGGGGCGGCTCTCCCACTGCGTTGCTGCAACAGAGGGAGGACACCCCCGTGGAGACCCCAGGCGGTGGGCAGCTACTCCTCGTGAAGGCCCTGGAACCCCAAGGGCTCCCGCTTCTGCCTCACGCTCAGTCCTGGGCGAGCTCAAAATCCCCTTCCAAGGTGGAAGCTATGGTTCTGAGAGCAGAAACCAGCTGCCGGAGCACCAAACCTCGGGACTTGCAGAGCCGCCCTGCGGACCCCCGTCTGCAAAGGGGTCCTCCCGTGACGCAGCCCAGAGGCCCCCCGTAGGTCCAGAATTCACTCCACCTGTGCCTCAGCTGTCAGGCCTCAAGCCGAGACAGGACCACAGTGGGGGGAGGTCTAAGGAGGGGCTGTGGTCTCCGTGAGCATCTGAGATGATTTCTCCCTGAGTTCGATCCTCTAAGCCGTCAGCCAGTGGCCACCTCGCTGCCTCTCTGATGCTCCTTGGGGACTCTGACACGGAAGTGCACACCCAGCACTGACTTGTCGTTGGCCTGAGTGAATGAACAGATGGGCAGACAGACAGATGGACAGCACGGTTTCTTCTGTCTGGACCACTGCCTGCCCAGGCTGATGAGTCCTCCTGACTGGGCTGCAGATTTTCCTTCACGACTCTTGACCCTTTGTTCAGAGCTCTTGCCTTTTCTGCTCCCCACGCCTCACCCCATAAGCCCTTAGCTGTTTTTTCTCTGTTGAAAGAGTCCTGATCCTTCACACCAAATACCTGTCAACCCCAGGCCCCCAAACCTCTTCTTTCCCTTTTCCCACATATTCTTACACCAAGTTCTGTCCACTAGAAATACGATGTGAGCTACTGATGCAGCTTTAAGTTCCCTCAAGAAACAGGTGAAGATAATGATAACATCTTATTTGACCCCATGTGTCTAAATGCCATTATTTCTACATGTAAAATCAATATTTAAAAAATCAACGAGCTACTGCACTTTTTTTTTTTTAACTATGTCTCTGAAATCCAGTGTGTAAGTGTGTTTGGCCAGGCCACATTTTGAGAACTCAGAGCTACCTGTGGCCGCCCTAGCCGGAATCGGGCCCAGGCCTGCTGGGGAAGGAGGCACCTGGCATCAGGGCCGATGAACGCGGCCCGGGCAGCGGGAGGTGTGCTGAGCTTGATGCAGCCTCCGTGTCCCCATCCGTGAGATGTGGGCGTGAGGCCCACCTCCCAGGAGTGGCGAGGCGGGCCCAGTGCAGATGCACAGTGGCACCTGGGTGAATCTAGCTGTGTGGTGGCCTTGGGGCGTCTGAATAGGACCTGGATCTCACAGGTGCTGCAGCAGGTCTTGGACACGTGATGGGCGGGTGGGCGGTCCCTGACCTCTGCTGCTTTTCCCGTACCCCTCAGGGCCCAGCAGAGAAGAATGTATTCACTGTGCCCCAAACTTCCACTTCCAAGACTGGAAATGTGTGCCAGCCTGTGGCGAGGGCTTCTACCCCGAGGAGATGCCGGGCTTGCCCCACAAAGTGTGCCGAAGGTATGTGCGCGTTCCAGGCAGTCCTCCTGACTTAGCCCGAGATGGCCGGGGAAGGGCGGTCAGCGGTGCCTGTGGAGGAGTGGCAGGAGGGCTGGGTCTGGTGGCCCCTGTCCCAGGGGCTGGGGGCAGGGTGTGCCATGTTCCACGACAGCAGTGGGTGCAGTGGGCAGACAGGAACCCGTTTACAGAGGGGGGGACCCTGCAGGTGGTGATGGCCAAGGTCACAGTCAGGCGGCGGCCCTCATGCCTTTGTTCACGTCCTGAGTATCTGTGGAGACCTACTGTGTATCCGGCGCTGTGTGGCTGGGAGGGCAGGACGCGGAGGACGGGGCCCTGACTGGCGGAGCCACCACCCCGGGGCAGACGCCAGGGAGCCCCACCTGCACCCCAGACCACAGTGTGTTCACAGCATGTCATTAAGGAAACCATGTGTAGGATTTGTTTAAAATTTAAATTGGATAATTTAGAGAAAATACAAGATCCCGACAACTTCCTCATTCTAAAGCCTCTTCCAGCCAGTGCAGAGATGTTATAACCCTGCTCGTTCTCCTTTTCCGCTCCCTCCCGTGTGTCCGCAAGGCGCACCGTCCTTTTTTGGGGGCTCTGAGCAGTGTTCTCTCTTGTCACGGGATGCGGGCAGTGAAGGGAGAAGCCGTCTGCTTGGTGTCCTCTTGTCCTGCTGAATCTTGCCTCATGTCAGGCCTCATCACCTGGAGCCCAGGAACAGGGCAGGGCAGTCTGTCTCGTCTAGGCTGAGAGTGACGATGAGGAGTCTGCAGGTGACCTTGAAGATCATGATGGTGGGAGTGGGGAAGGGACCGTCCCTCTGACGTAGACTCAAAGAGGGAGCCTCAGGCGCCCACTTCAGAGCAGTGCAGGGAGACCATGCCCACCTGGCAGCTCACAGCTGGGGACCCACAGTGGGGATCTTTGAGATCCTCTCAGGCTGTGTTTGAGAACTCTTGTGGATTGTAACCTATTCTTTAAAACAAACAAACAAACGAAAACCAACAACCTATGTGAGCAAATGAGAGACCACCTGCTCCTTGCGCTTGTGGGACCCACTCAAAGAGGGTTAGGGTTTCAGCCCCACTACCCAGCCACCTTCACCCAGCCTTGCTGAGTCCTGTGAAGGACCCTCGGCACCGGTGCCTGAAGTAAAGTTTCATTTTAACCAGCCAGCTGGTTCCAGGGTGATTACCCTAAGTATGGCAGCCAGGGACAATGCGGAATTACACAGTGATAATCAGTTTCGTTTGTCAGACACCCTGGCTCTCAGGATGCTGCGAATTCCCACGAGTATGGCAGCCAGCCCCCGCAGGGCACCCAGAAGCTATGGGGTCCCCAGTGCCAGGAGGCAGGGGGCAGGCAGCCCCCGTGAGCCCCTCCTCGGCTGAGGAGGGCAGGAGCTCCCTGGGTGCTCACCTCCACGCGTGGCAAAGCTTTCAGTCCTGGAGGAGCGTCCAGTGCTGGGGCTGACACAGCAGGCCTCAGAGATAGACCCCCAGGAAGCGCCCTGCACGGGACGCCTAGGTGGTGAATTGCAGCACTTCAGAGAATTCCCGTCTCCCGAGTCCCAGGGCTCTGGAGACCCCTCAGTGTGGATGCCTCTGGAAGGACAAATGGCCTTGGGCCTCTCCCCACCGAGGCAGCAGCAGCGTTCAGAGAGCCTGGCTTCCCGAAGGCCCCAGAATGCTGAGTGCCGGCCCGGGCAGCCTCGAGGGAGCGAGCAGCTAGGCAGGGCTCATGGGGAAAAGCCGGGCCGGGACGCAGGCCTGCCAGGTCGGCAGCCTGCATGCCGAGTCGAGACCCGTTATGCTGAAGCCCACGGCCGAGAACAGTCCATGATGAGTATCTCAAAAGAGGCGCCGGCCACCCCAAGACTTAGGAAGAGGACCTAGAAGGGGGAGCAAGGACCTCTTTGAAGACAGAGCAACTCGGTGGGGTGTCTGCCCCCCACCCTCCTACCACCCTCCCTCCCCCTGCCCCTCCTGGGTATGTTGAGGCAGGGCAAGACTCAGGCAGGCCTTCTGCTCTGTCCTGTGCCCAGTGTGACGAGATATCTGCCATCTGACTGTCACCTGGAACTGCCTAAAGACGGGAGGCGGCGAAGTGGTCCAGCAGCAGGGCAGGGAGAGGACTGCATCGGGCGCCGCCCTGCAGAGTTTGGCAGGACAGTCGCTGTGGTGTTTGCGGGTGAGGGCAGAACCAGAGGCGTCTTGAAAGCCCCCTGCCCAAGAGGACCACCTGCCAGGCACGGTAACCTTGACGGAGGAGCCAAGAGGGTCTCTCGGAGAAACAGGGGCCCCGAGGCAGTTGGGGGAGCGGCCTGGTGCCGGATTTTTCCCCAAGCCGGGGCCTCCAGATCCGAGCCCAGGCTGGCCAACACCTGACCGAGGCCTTGTGAGGCCCTGAGAGCGAGCCCGTCCGAGGCTGCCCGGGCCTCTGCTTGCGGAACGGGGAGATGCTGAAAAGTGGTGGATTGAGCTGCTGCATCATGGTCATTTGTTACATGGCCGAAGAAAACCGACACAGCCCCGGGGGCTGCCGTGGAGATCCTGAGGCTCTGTGAGGCTGAATTTGGAGAAGAAAGAGAGCTGTGTGCAGCCGGGTCTCCACTGTAGCCGCCCCCTTACTGTTTATAGCAAAGCAGCCCTCAGCCAGGGCCTTCGAGACAGCTGACCACCAATTACATGGCTTGGCTTGGCCCTAGCTCCTGTCTAGCAGACATCATCTGTGAGAGAAGCGGGAGTTGGGGGGAGTGGTCCCCTGTGCAGTGGCATGAGGGGCCTGTGGCCCGGCCAGAGCAGTGCAGCAGGGGCCGGGCCCTGGGATCTTCCCCAAAGTGCGCAGTAAGAGTCTGCACGTCGGGCCCCGTCCTCCCGCTCCAGTGTCTGTGAGGGGGGAGGGCAGGCTCTTGCTGCAGGAGGATGCGGTTTGCCTGTGGGTTTACACGTTTATAAACATAAACTATGGGCCCGAACTCCAGTTTGGAGGTGCCCTCAGTGACCCCAGGAGAACAAAAGCCAGGCTGAGGGCCTGCTGTCCCGGAGGCCCCATGCAGGCAGAATCCATGATGGCACCTGACCCCGGCACAGGCCCACTCAGGAAGGAGGCCTACAGTGAGCCGTGCTGTTGGCGTCTGGTCGCTGCCTGGGAGGTGGCATCTGTCCCAAGCACTGCCTACCCGATGCCCCGCCCACCCTGTCCGAGCCCTGCTCCCGGGCCTGCAGCTGACAGGGAGCTGGGAGGTGTGTCTAGGGAGACCCAGTCCCTGGAGCTGGACGCGGAGAAGGCAGCAGGTACAGCCCAGATCCCTTCATGGCCCAGAGCAGGAAGGGGCGTCGGCAGGCTCTTCTGTGAAGGGCCCGACGGTGAGTCGTTTAGGCTTTGCTGGCCGTACAGTCTCCAGAGTAGCCGCTCAGCTCCAGTGCCACAGACGCAGCCACAGACAGACGCAAATAAACGCACGGGACGGTGGAGTGTGCCGACCCTCCCACCCCCAAGGTCATGGCACTCTGTCAGCAATAGTCCTGGGTCCCGTCTCCGGGACAGGTCGAAAGGGCATCCCCACCCTCTGTCCCCAGGGGGGAGTCCGACGTCACCACAAAGGAGGCTCAGCCCCGGCTAGCCCCAGGGTCATGTCCATCACATTCAGGGGAGCCTGGCCCCAAGCCCCAAGAGTCAATGCTGACATCCTCAGGGAGCCACCTGTGGCCACAGTGCCCAGGAGGGCGTCCAGGTGAGCCACGGGGAGGTTCAGAGACCTGGGCCCATCCTCAGCTCCAGGCATCCTCCTGCCAACTGGCCGTGACCGTCTCCGCGCTCCCAGGGCAATAGAGGAGATACATGCAGATGCTGGGCCAGGGTCTCGGGCCGTCGTGGGGGGCACAGTTACAGCCAGGGGTTGCAGTGCGGGAGGGCGGGAGGGCTCTGGGAAGGGGCCTGGAGTGACTGTGTCTCTTTCCCATCTGGGAACCCGTGTTCCCCTGCAGGTGTGACGAGAGCTGCTTGAGCTGTGAAGGCTCCAGCAGGAACTGCAGCCGGTGTAAGACAGGCTTCACACAGCTGGGAACCTCATGCATCACCAACCACACGTGCAGCAACGGTGAGCATGGGTGGGTGACCGCCCTGAGCTACCTCGGGGCTGCCCCGGGCAGAAGAGAAAGGAAAAGAAGATGCAGGGACCGCAGTCCCTTGGACAGCCCTGTGGCCCCTCCTCTCAGTGACCACTTGGCTCTCCCCTGGGCCTCCTCCCTTCCCTTTAGGCCTCTCACATTGACCAGACAGGCATCTCCACTACCAGCACAGCTAGTGCGGGTCGGTCCGTTGAGTAACTCTTACAAATGATTCTGTTCTCGCACCGTTCCCACTCTCCTGCCATAAGCCCAAGATGGCCTGGGTGTGGTGACATGTGTTAGGAGAGGCCAGACCTTGGAGGTCAAAGTCAGGAGGCCTGAAGGCTCTCAGCCTCCCTGCACATGTGTCAAGGCCCGCGTGTCCATGGGAAGGACCTGCCTCTGTGCTGTGGGAGAGCCCTGGTGCTCTAAGCCGACAGGGAGAGGCAAGGATGGGCTGTGAAAACAGGATCTCAGAGGAGACCAGCTTGGGGATTCCGGGCAAGAGAAGGCTTGGCAGGGGACTCTGGCCTGGAGACCCAGTGCAGGGGCCGTGGGCAGACGTGCCATGGCGAGAAGGAGCCTCCATGGCTCAGCAAGCCTAGGGAGGAGCAGTCTGGGGCTGGCTCTGGGCACTGCGAGCTGGCAGGCGTGCAGGAGAGGGTAATCGCCAGTGCCATGCTGTCCGTGGGCACGGAGCTGGCACCGGCCCCGGCCTGGCAGAGCGTGAAGCCCGCGGAGAGCACCCTGGGCACGCCCTGTGGACCACAAGGTGGTTTTCTTGGCTTGCAGAATTATGTCCCTTCAAAGGCCAGGAAGCTCCTGATTTAGGAAGCCACCTCCTTGGGTTATGTATCCAGCCCGGGAAAGTGAGGCTGTCCCCGGGGGGGTCTCCCGGTTCCCATGAATGGCAACATCCTCAAAAGCCAGCTGCCGAGGGGAGGGGCCAGCCTCCATGGCTCTTCCCTTCCCCCTCAGCCTTTCCCTCTTGGTGACCCCCTTCCTCTCCCATTTGGTGTGTCCCCGGGATCACGGCGTAGCCTCCATCCTGCCCCTGCCAGGCCTGACCCCATCTTCCTCCCAAGTCCCCCAGCACAACTGTCCAGGAAGAGGAACAGAGACCACAAGGGCTCCCTGGCACAGCCCAGGTGTCCCCAGGCCCCGCCCACTCCCCTGCCACCCCGAGTCTGCTTTTGTCTCCCAGACTCAGCTCTGGCCTCTGCCGCGCCAGGCCCACCACATATCACAGGGGTGACTGGGAGGGCTGCCACCCCCGCTCCCACTATGTCCCCAGCAGAGTGGGGTGATGGGAACAATCCTAACTGGCCCCCAAATCTCACATGTCTCTCCTTTCTCCTTCCCGGGGGCCCAGCCGATGAGACCTTCTGCGAGATGGTCAAGTCCAACCGGCTCTGCGAACGCAAGCTCTTCATCCAGTTCTGCTGCCGCACCTGCCTCCTGGCTGGGTAGGGGCGCCCGGCCGCCCGCACAGGGCAGGGCCCCTCCTGTCTGTCCGTCCACCTTCCTCCAGGCTGTCGGCCAGAGTCTGTTTCAGGAGTGGTACCCTGCATCTGACAGCTTTATCTCCCCAGGAGAGAGGTCCTTCCGCAGCATCTCTGGGCGCCCAGGCCAGGTGGGTGAGGGCTTCGAGGAGGTGTCGGCGATGTCCTCTCACACCCTGCTTGCTGGCTCCATTCTTCTGGCTAACTCACAACGGGAACAGAACCAATTCCAGGAATCCACAGCTCCGGCTTCAGAGCAGCTTCTGGAACCATAAGTTTACTGAATCTTCGAGACCAAAGCAGAAAGGCAGGATGCTTGGTGCATTGCTCTTCTCCCCGTGCTTTTGGGCAGCCCGCAGACCCCTGGGCTGTGCCCCTGCGTGATGGAGGGCTAAGGGGCATACCTGCTCATCTGCCTGCCACAGTCTGGGGGATGGTTTGGTCAGACTGTAAATAAAACAGATTTTGGGGCTTCAAACGTGTGACCACTGGGGATGGAGCATCTATTTCTCCATAATCAGCGACTTCTGAAACTGCAGCCATGGCTTAGAAAGTCTAATCCCAAACGGATGGGTTGGAGGGACCCTCCTTCCTCTGCCGCCCTTTCCTCTGAGGGAGCTGAAGGTCCCTGGTCTCTGCATCCTATCTGTGTCTCTGGGAGTCTCATGGCCCAGATGAACGGTCACCTCTGCCTAACACAGAGGGTCCCCAGGAGGCGTCCCGGGGGCTGGCCAAAAGGTGCCCCAACGACCAAGCAATTCTTCCTACCAAAATGTAAACCCAGCCTGTGAACTGTTAATTGTCTGTCGTGTCCCATTTTGTGGAATTGCTTTGAAAATACACTGGCCCTGCTTTCCAGGAGACTTGTTCTTAAGGTGGGCGCCCCTGCGTCTGTGTGTGCTATGAGCCTAACGACACGGCTGGATTTATTTTTGCCAAACCTGTGTGGGTATTTTATAAGCTACGTGTTCTGATTTTTACCAATGTTAATTATTTTGACAAATATTTCATATATTTTCATTGATATGCACGGATCTGCTTGATCAAGTCCCTTTAATATGGGAGTAACATTTGCCTTAAATTTTTTCGAGCTCGTTCTCCATTTCGTCCTGCTCCCCTCTTTGACTGTAACACATTTGACGAGTCCCCTGTGAGCTGGGGGGGAGCCCAGCTGTTGTTTGTTGCATCCACAACTCCGAAAATGAAATCCACAAAGCAAATACAGTGTTAACCCTAAATTAATAAAAGAGTTAACATTTCATGGCAAAGGAGCCTGTGTTTCTTCCCAAGGCACAACGTTGAAACGTGGGTACTGGCCAGTGTGTGAAATGGCTTTATGTGTGCTTTTATTTCAAGGTCTTTGAGCTTTAGCGAATAATGCTGCAGCAAAGTCGTGGGAGAATCCCAAAGTTCCAGCTCCAGGGTGTCCTTTGGCAAACAGACCTTCTTCAGGCCACAGAAGCCCAGACTGCAAGCCTCTTCACCTGGCTGCGAGTGTGATTTCGTTAGGTTACAGCTTGTCTTCCACACAGTGGCTGAAATCCCCGCACCTGTGGGCTCCACGCTACATGGGATTTTTACCCTGGCCTCTCTGTGAGGTCGGAGTTGTACTTACTAGGAGTCCTTTGTCTGCAAATATAGGAAATGCGCTGACTAGAACTGACTTGGGAAAAGACAAAAGTCGGGGAGGGCCGTTGTTTTGGGATTCCAGGGTTGTTTCGGAATTTCAGGAAAGATGTAGACGGGGCTTGGGAGCCCTGGGACAAGCATTAAGTGTCACCTGGACCCTCATTGCAGCAGTGCCTCCTCTCTGTCCACTTGATGGGACAAATGACAAAACAACTCAGAGCTCCCAAGAAAAATTGGTGCCCATCCAGCCCTCTAAAGATTTCTGAATCTGCTTCGGGCCCGGGTTCATCTGCCTTGCATCCGTGTTTGCCCGGTTCCACCAGTTCTGGCCACAGGGACACGTGGCCCCGGAGCCCTTCCAGTGACCACGTGGCCGGAGGTGGGGAGCAGCGTGCAGCTCTCGGAAAGCGGGGGAGGCTATGTGACCCGCCAGCTAGCTGCCGCCACGAGCAGGACTTGGCCCGAGTTGTCAAATGTGACATAATGAAGGACTGAGTGAGTGTGTTTGGGAGACAGTAGCCAGGACTGGGCAGAATATCAGTAAGAATTCAACCTCCACCAGGAGCCTGATTGAATTAAAACCAGCAACTTGCTAAGCACCTCTGGTGCAGGGCACCATTTTAGCCCCTAGAGCTTTTTGTCCACTGAGAATTCATGGTTTAACATGTTTGCAACTGAACCAGAAATCAAGTCCTGTTATTACCAAAGGACACCACCTACAAGAAGGCCAGCGGGCAGCACATACCCGCCCGGCAGTGGCTGAGCCAGCCTGTCCCGGGGCTGGCGAGTGCAGTGCGGAGTTGAGAAGGTGTTCACAAAGGCCTAAGAACCAATCACCCCCTTGTTAAAAGGGACTGACCACATAAAATGCCTGTTTGCAAATGGTCCGACCTTAAGATTATCTGGACTCTGTTGGGGCAGGACACGTCTATGGATTTTGTTTTGCATGATGGACTCGTGGGGCATGTCCTCTAAACCCCTCATTTCACAGACCGAGGCTCGTAGAGCTGAAGTGACTTGTCTGGGGCCGCCCACTGGCGAGGGTGCTCCATCGTGTGCCCCGGGAGGGAGGCTGGCTCTTGGCAGGAGGGATGGTCACTTCTGCAGCTGGCCAAACATGGCCACGATGCATTCATTTGAAGCTGTCTTCATTGCCAGGGGATGACATTTTTCTGACCTTGTCCCCAAAGTCTTTGGCACCTCACAATGGTCCCCAGATGCACGTCCCCACCCCTCCCAGGCCACTGCTGATTTTATACGTTGTACCTCTTCAAAGGGCTGGGGAGAATTGCACTTTTTACAGGAGATGCACTTATAGTGGGAAGGAGGGGGGTGAATGGAGCTTTTAAGTACAAAACGGCGGGGGGGGGAGGGGGCAACATAGTCTAAATGTGGCCAATGGTGCAGTTCCCTTGAACTTGGGGGACTGCCCTTCATTGCATTTAAATCATTGATAATGTGGCTGGAGGAGCCTTAAGCCTGCAAGCTTGGGGCCCCTGGGAGCATGTGAGGGGTGGAGGTTTAGATCACAGGACGCAAACGGGAAGGAGGTGGAGAAGTGAAGTAAAAGGAAGGTTATTTTAATAAGAACAAGCAAGGGTGATGGAAAGTAATACACCATAGCCATTCTCTGGCATTGTAAGGTTCTGCCCAGCTGGCTGAGAGGCAGCTAGGGGCCCACTGTCATGAGAAAGGAGTTTGCATCCTGTCCCAGACTTCTCGGCTGCTTTCCTTCATGAGCCAAGGCTTTATCCGTCCTGCTGGTTGTCTCAGAATGTCCTGACGCCCCAGGCTCTGCGGCTTGTCCGTGCACGGAACAGCACCCCCTACATGGCACAGCGGCTCCTACCACCCAAAACTGCCCCTCCCCCGGGCACCCCCCACTCTGTATCAGCTACACCAAGGGTGGTCCTGTTGAGCAGATGGGCACCAGCGTGCCCAGAGCAGAGCACATCTCATTGCAAAGACAGTGGTTCTCACCCAGGGGGTGATTTTTGTCTCCCTGGAGACGTCTGTACTGACATCTAGTGGGTAGAGGCCAGGGATGCCGCTAAACACCGTGGAATGCACAAGACGGTCCCCGCAGCAAAGAATTATCCAGCCCCCAAAGGTGCCGAGGAGGTTGAGAAACCCTAGCCAAGAGAAATGAAATCAAAAAAGAAAACCTGTTCTCAACTTCCTAGAGATACCCTAAAATGAATAAAACCAGCTATAGCTTATGTCCCTGTTTGTGAGCTGAAGCAAGGGAAACCCGTACTACTTTCCTTTTTTAAAGTAAAGAAATAAACCCTTCTGTTTTTTTTGTTTTGTTTTGTTTTTGTTTTTTAACATCTTTATTGGAGTATAATGGCTTACCCTTTTGTTTTTAATTGAATAAGAGAAGGGCTTGTCAAATCAGCTCTCTGGTCTAAGGACTCCACCTGGTGGTTCTCTCGGGAATGAAGTGAAGTTTGGATTGTTTTCTTTATTTTGAAACAATCAATCGCAAGGCAAAATTACAGAAAGGTTGCAAGTACAGTACAAAGAAATGTTTTCCTGAACAATTTGAAAGTAAATTACCGATGTAATATCCTACCACCTCCTAAATACTTTAAATTATTTCCCATAAACAAGGATCTTCTCCTACATAACCATGGGGATCAGGAAATTGGTATATTCCTACCATCAATCCTCTGACTGGATTCAAGTCTTGCCAGCTGTCCTGATAATGCCCTTAGCAAAAGGGTCCAATTTAGATCACCCTCTGCATGTACTCATCAGGGCTCTAGCCTTCAATCTAGAACAGTTCCTTGGTTCTTTGACTTTCATGACCTTGAACCTTTTAAAGACGACCAGCCAGTTATTTGTAGGCTGCCCCTCAGTGTGTGCTTGTCTGAGGTTTCCTCATACTTCCATTCAGGTCAAGCGTCTTTGACATGAATCTCTCCGAAGCCATGCTGTGTTCTTGTCATTGCATCCTAGTAGGTGATACAAGACTTTGACTTGTTCCATTATTGGTGGTGTTAACTTTGATCAGGTGATGAGGGTTCCGTCCCCTACGCACCCCCGCCCCTGGGCTATGAAGTGATGCCTGCTAAAGGATGTCCACTATCCAACATTGTGCTGATGATCCCAGCCAAAGCAATAGGGCAAAACATAAAGAACTAGTATAAGAATTGGAAAGGCAGAAATAAAACGTTCATTATTCTCAAAGAGCAGGGTTAGGCATGTAGAAAATCCAAAAGAACAGTTATAGATTAATGATTAGAATTAGTAAATGACTTCAGCAAGACTGCTGGATACAATGCCAGTATCAATTGTATTTCCACTGTAAATCAACTGTATTTCAATATGCCAGCACTCAATGATTAGAAAATGGAATTTTAAAAATAGAAGATACTGTTTACAACAGCATCAGAAACTATTAAATAACTAGAATAAATCTAGTAAAAGAGGTATAGGACCTCTACACAAAAGCTATAAAACACTAAGAGAAACCAAAGAAGATCTAAATAAATGTTTATGGATTGGAATACTCAATATTGTAAAGATAAGAATTCCCTTCAGGGACTTCCCTGCTTGCACAGTGGTTGAGAATCCGCCTGCCAATGCAGGGGGCATGGGTTCGATCCCTGGTCCAGGAAGATCCCACATGCCACGGAGCAACTAAGGCCATGTGCCGCAACTACTGGATCCTGCGCTCTAGAGCCCATGAGCCACAACTACTGAGCCCACGTGCTGCAACTCCCGAAGCCCGTGTGCCTAGGGCTAATGGTCCACAACAACAGAAGCCACCGCAAAGAGAAGCCCATGCACCGCAACGAAGAGTAGTCCCTGCTCACCACGACTAGAGAAAGCCCGCACGCAGCAACGAAGACCCAACGCAGCAAAAAAAAAAAAAAAAAAAATTCCCTTCATCCACAGATCCAATACAATATAAATCAAAGTATGGGTTCATTTTTAGATACAAGATTTATCTAAAATTTCTATTAAAATGCAAAGGGCAATAATAACCAAGACAATGTTGAAAAACAAAGTGGCTCTTTTTTTGAGGCGAATATCAAGTTTTAAAATAGAGCTTAGGGCTTCCCTGTTGGCGCAGTGGTTGAGAGTCTGCCTGCCGATGCAGGGGACATGGGTTCGTGCCCCGGTCCTGGAAGATCCCACATGCCGCGGAGCGGCTGGGCCCGTGAGCCATGGCCGCTGAGCCTGCGCGTCCGGAGCCTGTGCTCCGCAACGGGAGAGGCCACAACAGTGAGAGGCCCGCGTACCGCAAAAAAAATAGAGTAAAATAGATCTTATTATTATAAAGACAGTAAGATGGTATGCAAAAATAGGCGACTAAACCCATGGAACAGAATAGCTAGTCCAGAAGTAAATCCTCACATATTTAGACATTTGATTTATGAAAAAGGAGGTAGCACTGTGGCACAATGGTGAAAGGATGGGCTTTTCAATAAACGGTGCTGGATCAACTGAATACCCAGATGAGGAAGAAATATATCTTGATCCCTACCTCAGAGTATGTATGAAAATCTATTCCAGACAGATTGCAAATCCAAATGTGAAAGGGGAAACAATAAAGCTTTTAGAAGAAAAGATTTATAATTTTGGCATAGGCAAAGATTTCTTAACGAGAACTCAAAAAACATTAACGATATAGGGAAAAGTTCGTATATTAGACTATGTTAAAATTAAGAACTTCTGTTCACCAAAAGACAGCATTAACAGAGTGAAAAGGCCACAGAGAGAGGGAAGATAGTTACTGTACTTTTATCTCACAAGGACTTCTATCCAAAAAAAAGCACCTACAAATCAGTAAAAAAGGACAGCCCAATAGAAAACCAGACAAAACACCTAAACAAACACTTCACAAAAGCTAATTAAATGGACAATAAATATATATTTTTTAAAGTTCTCAACTGTGTTAGTAATCAGAGAAATAGAATGAAAACCACAATGGGATACCACTACCAACCCACCAGAATGGCTAAACTTAAAAAGACAGGCGATACCAAACGTCAGTAAGGAGTATAAACTGGTACAACCACTTTGGAAAATTAGTAGTATCTACTTAAGCTGAAAGTAAGTAAACCCTATGGCCCAACAAGTCTATTTCCAAGTATATATCAGTATATGTGTTCCCTTAAAGATATTTATTATAATGTTAGTAGGTGCACTATTTATAATAGCTCCAAACTGAAAATTACCCATGCTCATCAACAGCAGAATAGACAAACTGTGGAATATTCACACAGTGAGAAACTATATAACAACGAGAATAAATGAACTACATCTACATACAAACAGGTTAAGCAAGAGATGCATAAGGTACAATTGCATTTTGCATAAATACAAAACTAGGCAAAGCCAATCTACGCAAGATGTTAGATTAGTGGTTACCATTGGGGCAAGGGTGTGGCTGGAAGAGGGCAAGAGGTGTGCTTCTGGAATGTGCAATCTCCTGTTCTTGATCTGGATGTCAGTTGCTTGGGTGTGTGTAGTTTGCAGTCTGCTGCATGTATATCATGCTTCAATAGAAAGTTCAAAAGGAATCAATTCCAGGGGAATTGGAGAGCTAAATGTGAAGGATAAAACAACTGAGCCTCTAGTAGATAACACAGAAAAACATTTTGGAGATGAGGGAAGATTTCTCAAACAAGACACACACGTGAATACACATACACATAAACTGAACTATGTAAAAATTAGAAACTTCTGGTCATTAAACAACACCTTTTCATTAACGGTGAAAAGGTCAGTAAGCAGAAAACCCTTTCTGGGTCCCAGACCTACATGACCATAGTAAAAGTGTCCTCCCCAAGATAGGACAAAAGACACTGTCAATGGGCAGGGCTTCTGAGCTAAGACGTTCTTCTTCTGATGTCTGTTCTTGAATCGGACCCTTTGAAAGCTTGTTTCTTTTTCAAAATGGGAGAGGCAGTCACATTCTTATCCTTTTGATTCAATTTACAGCCCAGATCATGATTTGGTGATTTGGGGAATAAGATGTTTTCCTAGACCAAAATGGATTATAATGAGGATGTATGTGAGGACAGTATTTCCACTCCCTGTGAGGTCTTTGGTATTTAAGCAGTTTTAACCAAAAAAAAAAAAAAAAGTGAAAGGTAAACCACAGAGTATACTCATATCCAGAATATATAAAGAAATCCCATAATGAATAATAATAATAATAAAAGGCAGACAACCCAACAGAAAAAGATGGGCAAAGACTTGAATGGGCACTTTGCAAAAGATATCAAGAGTGGACAACATATACAGAAGATCCTCAACTTTATTAGTTATTAGAGAAAAGCAAAGCATTAGTGCAATACCACTACACACCCACCAGGATCGCTAAAATTATAAAGACTGACCGTGCCAAGGAGGCTGACGTTGGAAGTGATGGAAACCCTAACACACCACTAGAGACTGTGGAAATTATTTCAGCCTCTTGGCAGTGATCGTCAGGCATTATCTATCGATGATACCACATCCTATGTCCCATTAGTTCCACTCCTGGAGAAATTAAGATGCATGTGCATCAGATCCACGCACATGAAAATTTATAGCAGCATTATGCAGAACAGCCCCAAACTGGAAACTCTAATGTCCATGAACAGCAAAATGGATAAGTTATGGTGTGAGAGACACAATGGAATTCTATACAACAGCAAGTAAACAAACCTCTGCTGCCTGCAACCTGGATGGATTCCAGGCACGACACAGAGCCGAAGAAACCAGGCACAAAACCAGATTGCATGAGTCTATATCAAAAGCAAGCAAAACTAATCTATGGTGTTGGATTCGCAGTTGCCCTTGGGGAGGGGTGAGGGGGGCAGGTTTTCCGAAGTGTTCGTTTAGGCGGCCAGCGGCGGCCACGCGGGTGTGCTCACTCTGCTGCAGATTTCTGATCTGCGCGCTTTCCTGTGTACCAGGCTTCAACATGAATATCTAATTGTCTGTAGAGTACAGGCCTAACCACAAATTCGACCGGGGCGGGCGTCCCAGCCCGTCCTCATCTGGTACGCTGGGGGCCAAAATCCGGGACCCATCACTGGACCCACGGGTGGAGTGAGGACAGTCACAGCCTCCCTTTCACCTCACGGTGCACGGATGCACGAGAAAGTTCCCTTTCGGGGCTTTCACATTTTGTTAACTTGCGGACACAGCTGTCTGGACTCGGGGTCCCTGCAGACCGCGGCGGTGCCAGAGGAACAGAGCCAGAACCAGAGCGGAGCCCGAGCCCAGGGGCGTGGCTCCTCGATTGCTTCGGCCTGGACGCTGCTCAGCCCGCGCACGCCGGCGGCGATTGGTGCTGCCTGGCGCGGGCGCGGGCGCGGGCGCGGGGCATGCCGGGACGTCAGTGCGGCGAGAGGAGCGGGCGGCGAGGTGGGCGGGAGGTGGCAGGATGGTGAAACTGACGGCGGAGCTGATAGAGCAGGCGGCGCAGTACACCAACGCCGTGCGGGACCGCGAGCTGGACCTGCGGGGTGAGTCGGACGGGGGCGGGCGGTCCGGCCTCCCCGCCCGCCAGGCGGCCCGGCCTAGCCGCGTGCGCCAGGGCCGGAGCGTGGCCGGCGGCCTGCGTCCCGTGCTCCGAGCCGGGCTGGGTCCCGCTGTCGTCGGCGAAAAGCCGTCTCTCGGCCCTTCCGAGGCGCCCCTCACCCCAGCTCCTCCCCGCACACATGGGGCCGCCGCGATGCTCCGGTAGGACCGCGGGCCTGTGCCGGGCCAGCCGGGCGGGCTTCGCGGCCTGAGCCGCTGCGGGACCGGGAAATACACGATCTAGCGGTTGCGACCCTCGTGCGGAGCGAGACGCGTTAACTTGCTGTCGTGAGAGTGTAGACAGGGTAAGGGAGCGAGGAGACGAAGTACGGGACAAAAGCGATTGTCTTCCCGATATATGCTCCTCATTGGCTTCAGTCGTCTTTTCCCCTTTTACCAGAACATTGCAAAGAGCGGACTGTGGGAGCGAGGCTGGCGCTGCCCGGTGCCTGCTGAAGGGTCGCGGAAGCCCCCGAACTGTTAGGTTCCTGTAGTGATTTCCGCCTCGGCGTGCAGCTCGTCAGCATTTTAAGGGGCGGCTTCTCCGGGGATAAGATAATTAGTCTTGGCCTGAGATTCGCTCCCACGGGGAAAGCGCGGTCGCCGGAGCAGCACGGCTGCGGGCTCTGCTTTCTGCTTGCTTTTTTGTTTGCTGACAAAACCCAGTACTTTCGTTTTGTTGAAACTAAGTTTCTTAGAGAAAGGTTCAACTCAAGCGTAACCGACCGCTTTCACAGTCTTGGCACAGGTGATCCCTGCCTTCTCTCTGAGTCTGAAGTGCACCCCAACGTTGAGGAGTCTTGTTTTGGTGCAGCACTTACTTTGATGTAGCCCTTACAGCTCTGCACTGTGTGCTTTCACCTTGGCTCGTTTAACTTCTTTTTTTCTCCGAGCACTTAGCACAATAATTATGCCCGTGTTAGACAAATCAGGGAGTATTTGAGTTGTCCACAGGGTGATTTACCATTGTGTGTGAACTATTGACTTTCAACTCTGGGTTTGAGCTGGGGGAGGTGAAGTAAGGGGGAACTGTCATGATATCATGAAGACATCCCAATGAGTTCTAGGAATCGGGCCTGTGGGATGCAAAAGAGGTTGAGGGCTGTTGTCCACCATGTGTGAACAACGTTTGGACGCTGACAGTTAAGCAGCTCACAGCGTAAAGTCCTCTTAGGCCACTTCACTAGCTCTGGGGCCTTGCTTAGAGCAGCATTAGGCACCTTGTAAATATTCTTGAAAACTGTTAGGTACTAGTTACTGCTAGTAAGTATTCTCATCATTACTGCCCTTGTCACCATCGCCATCTTCATGTCCACTGCTAGACTATAAGCTTCATGGCAGCTGGGACTTGTGACTGTCTTGTTCCTTGTACTATGTGCCAGTACCTGGCAGTGTCTGGCAACGGCATAGGTGTTAGGTAAACACTTTTGGAAGGAACATTAGCTGTGAGTCCAATTACATGAAATGCTGCTAATGTTTTAGGTGCCTTTTAATTATATTAATACTTGTGTGGGTGTTTTTTTTTCCTCCTTTTTGCAGGGTATAAAATTCCTGTCATTGAAAATCTAGGCGCTACCTTAGACCAGTTTGATGCCATTGATTTTTCTGACAATGAAATCAGGAAACTGGATGGTTTTCCTTTGTTGAGAAGACTGAAAACATTATTAGTGAACAACAACAGAATATGGTAATTGTCTACCAGTGGAAAGTAGCTTTTTCCCCCTAGAGTAAATGTTGCAGAGTTCCCTGAAGAAGTTGCAGTATATACTGCCAGTTAAACCTACATATTTCTTTATTTTTCTTTTTAACCTACATATTTCTTAAATGGAAAATGAGCTGCATTTGTCTCATACAGATCCAGAGATTAATTTGTCATTGGTCTAGTCTTATTTGCATTTATTCAGAAATCTTGTGTGTATATATATATGTTCATGGTAAGTTTCTAATTTAAGTTAAAAACATGCTGCTTTGTACCTATTTTGGTTGATTTCTAAAATAATAATTAAAATTATCAGAGGGGTCATATTAAAGAGATAACATAAAATTCAACAATTATATTTTTGACTGAACATCTCATTCTACCTCAAATCCTCTGCTATTTGTTTTTCTTTAACTGCAGCTGATTTTTAGAATATTGCTTATTGAAATTAAGATTTTTTTTTGACCCACGTTCATCATCTCTGTAAATTTTGTTGGAGAAAAGTTATTAAAGGTCTATATACAATGTCTTTAAGAAGTTCTGGGTGTTGAGTTGCATTTTTTTAATAGGTGTATTTCTCATGAGTTAACTATTCCGTTGTGGTTTGGTTGGTGTATCTTGTGCTTGAGCTGTGAATGCAGAACCACTTGTATTTCTGTGCTACCTGCACACAAGTCCTGAGATGAGCAAAGTAAGTCTATTTACACAGGACTTTCTCTTCGTGTTAGGTCTCATTAGATAGTGTAGCAGTGGAAGGAGCCCCCGGCAGCTTTCAGGAGGCATTTCAGGAGGCATGGGTTTTAAAATCATCCCACTTCTGTGACCTCAGACAAGTTTCCTCTTTGTGCCTCATTTTCCTTCTGTTAGAGTGTTGGAAGAAAGATCTCTAAGGTTCTTCCCGCTTTGAAGTCCTCTGGGCAAGGGCTTAGATGAAGTTGTTAGCTTACTTAATTTTTACTTTCATTAAGATTTTTTCTTTTTATTTTAGCCGTATAGGTGAGGGACTTGATCAGGCTCTGCCCTGTCTGACAGAACTCATTCTCACCAACAACAGTCTTGTGGAATTGGTAAGTTGAACAGGGGAAAAACATATTTGCAGGGAGGAGTTAAAGGTACTACATGCCTTTTATAGAAAACTTGGAAAATCCAGAAAATTATCTCATCATCCTTTTTCTTTTCTTAATTCAGGAAAAGGGCCTTTTTTGGTTATGTGTTGCAAATATCTTCCCACTCTCTAGCTCACCTTTTGACTCTCTTGGGGTCTTGATAGAGAAGTTCCTAATTCAAGCATAATCCATTTCATCAGTCTGTTGTTATTAGTACTTTTGAGTTCTGTTAAGCTTCCCCTACCCCAGGGTCATAAAGAAACTCACATATTCTGTTTTCTAGAATCACAGTGTCCAGTATGGTAGCTATTAGCCACAAGTGGCTACTTTGAATTAAGATATACTAGAATATAAAATACACTACAGATTCTAGAGCGTTAGTACAAAAAAAAAAGAATATAAACTATCAATTTTTTTAAACTGACATTGAAATGGTAATATTTTGGAAAATAGGTAAAACAATGTATTATTAAAATTAGTTTCTCCTGTTTTAATGTCACTACTAGAAAATTACATATGTGACATACATTAAATTTTGTTGGAGAGTTTTATTCGAGAAATTATTGTTTTCCTCCACATTTAGATCAACGATCCATTTGAAATCTGTTTTTTTAAAAAAAAAAAACATTATACTTTCTTTATTTTTTTATAAACTTATTTATTTATTTTATTATTTTTGGCTGCGTTGGGTCTTCGTTGCTGCGTGTGGGCTTTCTCTAGTTGTGGCGAGCGGGCTTCGCATTGCGGTGGCTTCTCTTGTTGTGGAGCATGGGCTCCAGGTGCACGGGCTTCAGTAGTTGCGGCTCAGGGGCTTAGTTGCCCTTCAGCATGTGGGATCTTCCCGGACCAGGGCTCGAACCTGTGTCCCCTGCATTGGCAGGTGGATTCTTAACCACTGTGCCACCAAGGAAGCCCCTGAAATCCAGTTTCTTATAAGATAGGGGGCAAGTTTCATTTTCTCTATTTGGAAATGATTATTCTTATGTTTTTAAATTTCTGCTCTGTGTATAATTTTTAACAAAATTGAGCTTATACTATACATTGTTTTGCAACCTAAATTTCTCACTTAAATACTGGATGTTTAAGTTCATATGATATAACTTGATTTAAGGTTATTATGCCCTTAACCCCTCCCTTCCCTATTTCCCTGATTGTTCCTTTCCTGGTGGACGAGGTCTATAAGCTTCTTTCAGATTCCCAAAGGAGTACTTGACTCCAAAAGTAAGAAAGCACTGATCTGAGGGCATGTCCTTTCTAAACTATATGAGGTATGTGCGTTCATAGGGAACTTGTGGCATGATGGGGGCAGTATATTCTGTGTGTTGTAATTGTGTTTAAAGCTGTTTGCAAAGATGAAGGCTGTTTGTCCGATCAGTCACCGAAAGAGGTGTATTAAAATCCTGCATGATAGTGGATTTGACTGTTTCCTTGGAGTTCTGTCAATTTTAGTTTTATATATTTTTATGTTATTTTATTTGATATATCCAAATTTTATGTATCTTACTGATGAAATAAACCTTTTATGTGTGGTGACCCTCTTTACATCTTATTAGTGCTGTTTTACCCTGGTTGTCTATTTTATCTGCTGCAGTATACCAAAACAAGCTTTCTTTCAATTAGTATTTGCATAATCATTTTTTTCATCCTAACTTTACATTGTTTTTCTGTACTTATATTCTAGATTTGTCTCTTGAAAACAGCATATGATAGGATTCTTTTTTTAAATCCAGTCTGAAGTCTGACTTTTAAATGAAATAGTCTGTTTATGTTTAATGTAATTACTGGTATATTTGAGTTTATCTTCTTTCTTTTCTAGAATTTTTTATTTGTTCCATCTATCTGCAATTTTTTTCTCTCCTGTTTTGCTTGCTCTCTCTTTTTTTGGCATTCCACTTCTCCTTCTGATAGTTTAGAGATTAACTAATTATTAAATAGACTCTGTTTCTATTCTTAGCATCCTAGGAATTAGCACACCCATATTTATCCAAGTGTAAAGCAGTTAACCAGCACCTCTACCTCCTGAATAATGTGGCACCTTAACCATCTCACCGCTCCCCACCCCCCCGTGAAGACGTCACTGTGTTTTGCACAGTCCATATGTGTGTCTGTGTGTGTGACTAAATTTACCGTTCTTCCTTTCTTTTGGTTTTGCAGCTTTATTGAAGTATGATGGACAAATGAAAATTATATATGTTTAAGGTGTACAATGTGAAATTTGATATATGTATACATTGTGAAATGATTACCACAGACCAACATATTCACCACTTCACCTAGTTACCTTTTCGTGTGTGCAGTGAGAATACTTGAGATCTACTTTTTTATCATATTGAGTACACCATATGTTATTTTTAACTATAGTCGCAATGTTGTACCTGAAATCCCTAGAACTTATTTATCTTATAACTGAAAGTTTGTGCTCTTTAATCAATAGCTCATCTCCCCTTTCCTCCACCCCCTCAGCCTCTGGTAACCACCATTCAACTCTGTTGCTGTGAGTTGGACTTTTCTTGAGATTCCACATAAAAGTGAGGTCAGGCAATATTTGTCTTCCTTTGTTCCTTTTTGGATTGTTCTTTAGATTTCCTTTAGTGATGGTGTGCCAGTAGCAAGCTTTAGAGCTCCCTCCCATGCTGTTGTGAGGTATTTAAAAGTGGCAGCTTTCTGAGCACCTGGCTGTGTTGCCCGCTCCTGCTTTTACTTGTACTTTTTTCCTCATTGTCCCTCTTGGCCCTGTCCCACTTAGTTCAGATCTGTTCTAGCAGTTTCTCCTCCATGTGGGGCTTTGTTCTGGAAAGGGCACAGTTTCTGGTGGAGTGAAGTCCCAGATTGCTCGAGCCCTTCAGGCATCATCACACACTTAATGTGTTCATTATTGGGACATGCCTATCTTTTGCCTATCCTTTCTCAAACTGGGTACCTGTCAGTCGGTTTGGAGTTCTCGGGTCTCTTGGACGCCTCTCTGCCTTTCCTCTCTTCTTCCTTTATGGATGTTGTCACCAGGCAAGGCATGTAGCTCTCACAGTAGTTTGTCCTCACTGGCTTCTGTGTTAGGTTCTTGCCAGAGTACCTTTTCATCTAGTTTGCTTGTAGTTGACTGTACATTTTGGTTTTCCTATCCTTGTAGCACTGTGTTTTATGACATAATTTGGGAAGATTCAAAAGCTAACCTGCCTTCTTCCCATATACGTTTGTTTTTTTTTTTTCTTTGCGGTACGTGGGCCTCTCACTGTTGTGGCCTCTCCCGTTGCGGAGCACAGGCTCCGGACGCGCAGGCTCAGCGGCCATGGCTCACAGGCCCAGCTGCTCCGCAGCATGTGGGATCTTCCCGGACTGGGGTACGAACCCGCGTCCCCTGCATCGGCAGGCGGACTCTCAACCACTGCACCACCAGGGAAGCCCAATATATACGTTATTTTTTAAGTGTACTCCTTGTCCTTGAAAATTTTATTTGAAGAGGTTTGGGGGCGCCTAGAATAAAGCTGCCTTCCCTCAAAGATGACATACCCGTGTTGCTCCCAGGCACCAACAGGAAAAACCACCTTACACCAAGATCACGGTTTGAGGTTCCCTATGTGAACAACTTGCTCAAAAGTTACAGCAGTTTTCACATTGCTTTCTTTTCTCAATCACTGCTTTAAGCTCAGTAGTCCTTTTGAACTTGCTACAGGAAATGATTTTTTTTTTTTTTTGGTCTCTTCTGCTGTTGAGACAGAAACTGTTGTGGCCAAGATATTAAGTTTAAGAAGCTCAAATTTATGAACCAGGGTATTCAGTAGAAATGTGCCAAGCATCTGTGATGTGCTAGTGTTGTGCGGTTCTGGGGCAGGAAAAACAAATGCATAAAAGACAAGATCAGTCCTTGCTCCAAAGGCATCCACCATTTCACAGTATCAAAATGGGGTGTGGTATTCGTGTTCTTACCTGTGGCTGTTATTTTACAGGGTGATCTGGACCCTTTGGCATCTCTCAAATCATTGACTTATTTAAGGTATGGAAATTATTTGTGGTGGTGACAATAAAGTCTTTTAAAATAACACCATTACCAGCCTTGATCTTAAAGTCATCAGTTAGTAAAAAGTACCTTTAAAAAACAAATACTGAAAGTATTTCCTTTGGGCTATGTTAAAATTTCCGTAGTGTTAAGTTCTTATGACATTGAAATGTGAAGAATAGTGAACTTTGCCTTACTTCATGGACTCATTAGATTTTATTAAAATGGACCTCTTGAGTGCTGTGCTGTGAACAACATTGGCACTGTATTGTTCCTTTTCTTGTAGTATTCTAAGGAATCCTGTAACAAATAAGAAGCATTACAGACTATATGTGATTTATAAAGTTCCACAAGTCAGAGTACTGGATTTCCAGAAGGTGAAACTAAAAGTAAGTATTACTCTGTTGTAAGTCATTATAGATTGGTGTGTTTTCCTTTATACTTTCGTTACTGACTTTTTAAATGGCCCAGTGATTTTTATCATTGGTTTATAATGAGAATGGGGAGGGGGCGCTAAGTCAATTTTCGCATACGGTGTTTATGGTGGGACTTTGAGTTCCGGTTGTCTTGTGTGGGGCTGGCCTTTCTAGAGGTGGCACAGCCTCAGAGCCGCCGTGGGCACTGTCACAGCAGACGACCTGCTTAGATGCACTCCCTGTGGGGAGTGTAATGTAATCCACGTTTCAGTACCTTTAATTGTTAGAATGATTTTCCCTTTATTGGGGGATTTTTTTTTTTTTAACCTTCTTAGTTCCTTGAGAGCCCCTCCTTGAAACTCGGAGAGGGAACTTTCTTCAAGGACCTTCACCAGAAAGGCGACCACTGTGTCTCCTTTTAATGTGAAATTGGCTTCGTGGTATTTTCACCAGCCCAGAGTATTCCAGGAGAGTTTTCTTCCATGTTTTCTGAGGAATGCATCTAAATGCATGTGGTATTCCTATTTCCATTAACTATGTGTGTGGTGTCGCTGTAGGAGCGTCAGGAAGCAGAGAAAATGTTCAAGGGCAAACGGGGTGCACAACTTGCAAAGGATATTGCCAGGAGAAGCAAAACGTAAGATCCGGATGTCCAACTTCACTCCACTTCACCTTCAGAAACATTATCTGTCTGGCATTTTGCCTCCTGCAAAATGAAATGAAACACCTGTGACTACTACAGTACTAAATTTGCGTGATGATGATCCGTGACCATCAGTGGTCCATGTATCACATGAGATTTCTACCAGGGTAGCAGAGCAAATATTTCAGTATTCAGTCTTAGTGTGATATTATATACGTCCTCCTTTCTCTGTAGGAAGATGAACTGGGTGGTGTTTCTGAAGGAGAGAGTTTCTTGTATCAGTTTGTTAACAAAGATAAGATACTACACTGGTTGAATTACTTTCAAAAGCTTTTGAAAGTAAAAGAGAAGCAATTTCTATTGGTCTGGATTTGACAGTTTTGTACTTCCCTCCCCTCCCAAGTTTCAATCCAGGTGCTGGTTTGCCAACTGACAAAAAGAAAGGTGGGCCATCTCCAGGGGATGTGGAAGCAATCAAGGTAATCATGTGTTAGGATTCTTGGACTGGAGTGAGCTGTTATGGGTTTAGGACACAAAATTATGTAATAACCCAAGTAATAAATCAAACACTGCAAATTTTCCCCACAGTTGTTAGAATCCAGCTGTATTTTTGTGTAAGGAAAAACTAGCTTAAAGATATCATATGACCAGACTTTGACTTGAATTAATTATATGAGCCAGTCAAAGTGGAGGCAGCTCTGGTCTTTCTCATTTTCCCAGGATGTGTTTTATTTGAACAGTTAGTTACCTTTGCGTGCTGTCTTAATTTTTACTTTGAAAGATTTGCTACCTGAAAGATCCTGCTTGATGAGAAATCCTAATTTTATAATACTGCCTCCTAAATTATCCAGTAGCATAATTCCAAATAGGTACTTCAATTAGCTAAGATTTTAGGACACGAGCAGCGATTATTTGCTCTCTTATAATAGGGTCTACAGCTGTTTACCAATTTTGGAAATTTATGATTTGGTTTTGGGCTTGATTTCACTGTGCCAGTAAAATTCTTCCCCCAACAAAGAACTATTTAATATTCCAACTCAAAAAGACGGTGTGAATTCCTGTGAGTGTTTTCTGGGTGGTGGAGGCTTAGATGAAAGTAACTGTCCGTCTCCATTGTCTCCTGGCATCCAGAATGCTATAGCAAACGCATCAACTTTGGCTGAAGTGGAGCGGCTGAAGGGCTTGCTTCAGTCCGGTCAGATACCTGGCAGAGAACGCAGATCAGGTAACAATGTTCTGTCTTTATTTCCAAATTAATGGTACACTTGGAGTGATTGCAAAACAAATGGTACACTTGGAGTGATTGCAAAACAGTTTAGATGCTACGACCCAAGAATGCTACAATAGTGCCTCATTACCATCTAATCTAATCCACACAAAATGCCTTTAAATGCTCTTTGAAGAGAAATCATTTGTTAAAGAATGTTATGTTCTAGGACTCTGGGGTTTTTGTAAAAGTTGAGACAAACATTATTTCATAGCCATGGAATGAAAGCGAACAGTGGAGGTGACCGTGTTGCCTTTGACCCCTGTCCATGTAGGCTAGCTTAGCAGATGAGGACACAGGCTCCAGAGCCAGACAGGCTGAGGGTCAGAGCTTAGCTTCACCAGTTCTGTCCTTGGGTAAATTTCTTAATCTCTACTTACTCTTAAATCTGTGTCCTTATCTTTAAATCTGAGATAGTGATAATGGTAACCTCAAAAGGTTGTTGGGAGCACTAAGTAAGATACTTCGTAGGTAGCACTGAGCATAGGGTGTGAGCCCTTCTGATAGTAAATGCCAGCTTTGTGTCAGGCAGACTGGTGGACAGTTGGGTATAAAGTGAAAACTACCCCAGACCGTGCATATTACAAGTTTGATATGAATGTAACTGGGACCTCTGTCTAGACTGGCAGCTCAGGGAAAGTTTCCTTGGGGAAATAATGCTGGAACTGAAGCTAAAAATGAGTAAGACGTTAATTAGACCAGTGGTTCTCATCCGTGTGGTCCTTGGGGCCTTGGGGCACACATTTTTGGTTTCCTGGGTGACGATGGAATGGGGGTGCATAAAGCACCTCTGTGCCTACATGGGTGGTTGGCTCCCTGTGCTTGTGCTGGCTCAGGTGAGAGGCAGGCAGCTTCACCAACGTGAAGTGAGCTTGCCACTTCAAGGAGAGCAGCTAGTGTTTGTTACCAATGATAATCAAATTTTCAAGCAGAAATTAAAAGCTGGGAAAATTTTTTTCCACAATTGTAACCTTGACAGTTTCCCAGTACTTCCAGACTTCTCTGCGGAAATTGTTGCTATTAATGAATGTGATTTTTTTTATATAACATATAAAGAAATGGGTCAACATTTGGAAGACCTGTATAACTCAGTGAACAATGTTTTCCAAATGATGTTACAGAGTTATGCATCCATTCAGAGTACAGAATAAACCGGTGGATTTTCAAGTCAGAGAGTATGAAAAGTTCATTGATAAGGTTTCAGACTCCACACTGCAATCTAACCTTTAAGAAACTACCACTTTCAGGACTTCCCTGGCAGTCCAGTGGTTAAGACTTGGCTTTTACTGCTGTGGGCCTGGGTTCGGTCCCTGGTCGGGGAACTAAAATCCCACAAGCCAAGTGGTGTGGCCAAAAAAAAAAACAACTACCACTTCTGTCAAGTTTGGGCATAGTATCAGAAAAGAATATCCACAACTGCCTGCAAAGACTTAAAATACTCCTCCCTTGTCTAACTACATGTCTGTGTGAGGCTGACTTTCTTCATACCGTTCAATCAAAACAACATACTGTAGCAAGTGGAATGATGAAGTCACTACACGGGTCCAGCTGCTATTTGGCAGACATTACAGAGATGGGCAAAACTAGAAAATAATGCCGACTTTCTCACTAAATATTTTTGTTTCAGAAAATATTGGTATTGTTATATTTTATAAAAATATAAACATTGTTACTATATAATAGATTTATTGTTTTAATGAATTACTGTTTTTTAAAATACTTTTAATTTTCTAACATACTATCGATAAACGTAATCTACTTAAACAAAAGCTCTTTGGGTCCTAAAATTAAAATATTTGAGAACCCCTGAACTAGACAAAGGCAGAATGGCATTCTCGGGGCAAGGAACTGCACTGGCCTTAAGAGATCCTTGCACACTTGGACTGAAGGAGGACAGTGTGAGCCAAGGTCAAGGGATGGGGGGGAATGTGGTGAGACGGGCAGCAGAGTGAGCTCTCAAGTCCAGCCCCTCTGGGGACTGCAGGCCTGCAGTCCCCATGCCGGAGGAGGTCTGCGGTCCTGAGAACAATACAGGTCTGTCAAAGGCTTTCAAGACTCCCTGGTAACAGCTTGGGGGAGGAAGCTGTGTCTAATTGCTTATTGGGACTGCAGTATGACAAAATTACTGAATTAATTTGCTTCCCCTAAAGTGTTTTATTTGAGCCTTAGGCTAGCTTTGGATTTTTCAGTGTCATCTAAACATGTGGGCACATTGAGGACAGGAAGATGGAGATTGTTCCTGGTTCTGTCAATTTCAGTGGGCCCAGGCTTCTGAGTAGCACTTCCTGTATCTAGAAATGTAATGTTTGGGTCTAACTAGAAACAAACATGAGAAATTTTCCCTAACATTGACAGGGTTAAAACATTTCCTTTATCAGAATACATTGACTAAAATATCTGCAATAAATTGTTGACAAATAACAACTGTTTCATTGTTGTTGCCATATTTTTCTTAATTTAGAGACATAGTCACTAACTGACTATCCCCAGCATGTGGTAGGTATTCCCCCCCCCCGCCCCTTTTTTAAATCTTTTTGAGTGTTCCCAGTTTCTTTGCCCATAGTAGTGGCAAGAACAAAACACAAAGTGTAAGCTTTTTGTGTTTATAAAAAATGAGTTATCAGGCTTCCCTGGTGGTGCAGTGGTTGAGAGTCCGCCTGCCGATGCAGGGGACACAGGTTTGTGCCCTGGTCCGGGAGGATCCCACATGCCGTGGATCGGCTAGGCCCGTGAGCCATGGCTGCTGATCCTGCGTGTCTGGAGCCTGTGCTCCGCAACGGGAGAGGCCACGGCAGTGAGAGGCCCGAGTACCGCAAAAAAAAAAAAAAAAAGAGTTATCAGCTTGACTAGAATGGCAGGCAAAGAGTTTGACTTGCATAAAACACCTTTGTGACCTTTCCTCTTAGGAACTGACAATCCTTTCCAATACCTGCCAAAGATAGATGGTCTCCAGACCCTAAACTCCTCAAGGCAGAGGCCGCTGTTGGGCTTTTGTACCTTGCCCAGGGCCTGGCACACAGCAGCCTCACGGATGGGCGCTCACACACTGAGCAAGCACGTTCTCTAAAATTGATATTACTTCCGGCTTTGTGTTTTTCTCTAGGCCCCACTGATGATGGTGAAGAGGAGATGGAAGAAGACACAGTCACAAATGGGTCCTGAGCAGGGTGGCCTCTAAGGATCTCAGGACATACAAGAGTCCACTTCAGACAGGTCCTGCTTTTTGAACAGCTTTGTTTGTGTCAGCAAGGTAGAGTTCATAAGCATTGTTGAAATGCTTAAGACTGCTGGTAATTTTGTAATAAAAATTTTGAAATCTAAATGCCAGTTTTCTATCAATAGTGCAAATAAAGGACGTGCTGTGCTGCGGATTGCACATCATTGGGGTGTATGTGTGGTGAGGCCTGGACGTGTGGGAGTTGGAAATGCAGGAGGGCAGATCTTGTGGGTAGGCTTCCCAGTCCTCATGAAATGTTTAGGTTTTTAAATTCATAATAAAACTTACAGTTATCTGTGTGCTGCCACTGATTGTCAGAATTTGCGATCTTGGGTGCATTTTTTTTCTGCATGAAAAATAACAAGAGCTTTGTTAAAGGCAGCCAGGCTCTAGGGCTTTACAGAAGTCAACATCCTTTAAAGTTTTTATTTAACCCTATGTACAAACATGCAAACGATGAACTGCTGGTTGGGACAGTTAGAGGGGATGTGATGTCTGCCTGTCAGTTGGTGGGATTTGTGCAAAGCAGCAGCACGTTCCAGCGCTGAGGACGCAGTGGAGGAGTTGGGGCTGCCCGGCAGCCCACTAAGGCGTGGTGTCCAGCTCCTGGGTGCCCATTACAGTCCTAACACCCTGCTGTGGCCAGTTTGGGCTAATCTAAAAATCAAGGTGGGGCTTCCTTGGTGGTGCAGTGGTTAAGAATCCTCCTGCCAATGCAGGGGACACGGGTTCGAGCCCTGGTCCAGGAGGATCCCACATGCCGCAGAGCAGCTAAGCCCGTGCACCACAACTACTGAGCCTGCGCTCTAGAGCCCGTGAGCCACAACTACTGAGCCCACGTGCCACAACTACTGAGCCCACGTGCCACAACTACTGAAGCCCGCGCACCTAGAGCCGGTGCTCCACAACAAGAGAAGCCACTGCAGTGAGAAGCCCACGCTCCGCAATGAAGAGTAGCCCCCGCTCGCCGCAACTAGAGAAAGCCCGTGCGCAGCAACGAAGACCCAGTGCAGCCAAAAATAAATAAAATAAATTTTTTAATAAATAAAAATCAGGGTGGTGGAGGGGAGTGCCTTCGCCAGCCATCTTTTCTCATCTGCTGGTGTTTGTGTTGTTTTTTAAAGCTCCCTGGATGATTTCTAAATGTGAGAAGCACTCCTCTAAATAGGCCCTGAAACAGTTTGGGGTGATGCTGATGGACTAGTTGCTGTTCGTGTAAGGCATATACAAGATGCCTGGGACACGAAGAAACTCCTGCTTGGAGGAGCTGACAGTCTAACTGGGGAGACAGAACCTCACACAGTAGTGGGGCTAAACCTCAGTGCAGTAGCAACGAAGAGAAAAGAATGGGTAGAGCCTTCAGAAAGCTTCAGAAAGGAGATGGAGCTTGGGCATCAGGAGGACCTGGCCTTTAGATTTCCTCAGTACAACCCTAGACCAGTGCCTCTCCAACTCCAGTGCACTGTGAACCCTGGGGGTCTTGCCAGAGTGCAGGGTCTTTTGTGGGGCCTGAGGCTCTGTGCTTCTAGCAGGTTCCCAGGAGCTGTCCATCGGAGGATAGCACTCAGGATTTCTAGCCTTACTGCTCACCCCTTCCTTACACCTTCAGCTCCTTCCGGGGCCATCCCCTATGATCTGTTTACTGATTGATTACAAAAAGCACTTCTCTTTCTCTTTGGAGGTAAAGTGTGGTCTTACCTGCCTCTTCTTTAGCAAATCATTTTTCTGGATGATTGTGCCATGTCAGGAAGGGCCTGTGCTGTCAGGAACCAGGATTTATACTCAGCCCCTGGCGGCACTGAAAAGGCCTCCCTGGCAGAGGCCAGCCTACTGGGTGTCTGAGTGACACTTGCAGCTTCTGATGGAGGGGATAATGTTCAAAAAGCCCGGTGGTAACACTTCAGCTCTTGACAGTGGAGTAGGTACTTGGCGTGAGCTCAGACTTGGGTCTGGTTTTCACTCAGGTTGGATTTCAATATTTTGATTGCTAGTGCTGTGTCCATCATCAGTTTGGGGGCATTTCCCTGATGGACCTCCCTACACCCTCCCCAGTCATGATTCATCTTTCAAAGCTCCCTCATCTTTCAAAGCTCCCAACAGGAAAGGTTTACAATCCCATGACATGACCAAAGCACAAGACTGCAGAAAAGCCACAGCAATTCCAGAGGGCTACAGGCCCCTGAGCTGCCCCCTCCCCTGCCAGCTGGCTGATCCCCCACCCCCACCAACAACCGAGGAGGGAGGGAGGAGAGGGGGAGGGAAAGAGAGAGGAAGAAAAGTATCTCCTGAGAACCCTGCTCCACTCCAGGGACCGCTCACCCCAGCCTGGCCTTGCTCCACACTTCCCTGCCTGAGCTCTCCAAAGAAGTTAAACTGTTTGCAGATGACATGACGCTATATGTAGAAAATCCTAAAGATGCTACCAGAAAACTAGAGCTCATCAATGAACTCAGTAAAGTTGCTGGATACAAAATTAATACATAGAAATCTGTTGCATTTCAATACACTACCAATGAAATATCTGAAAGAGAAATTGAGGAAACAATTCCATTTACCATTGCATCAAAAAGAATAAAATACCTAGGAATAAGCCTACCTAAGGAGGCAAAAGACCTGTACTCCAAAAACTGTAAGATGCTGATGAAAGTAACTGAAGACCGTATAAACAGATGGAAAGAATGGAGGTGGGGGAATCATGCTTGTGGTCTCCAGACTATACTACAAAGCTGCAATAATCTAAACAGTATGGTACTGGCACAAAAATATATGGATCAATGGAACAGGATAGAAAGCCGAGAAATAAACCCATTTGTGGTCAATTAATCTACAACAAAGGAGGCAAGAATGTACAGTGGAGAAAAAAATCTCTTCAATAAGTGTTGCTGGGAAAACTGGACAGCTACATGTAAAAGAATGAAATTAGAAAACCTCACACTATATACAAAAATAAACTCAAAATGGATTAAAGACCTAAATGTAAGACTGGATACTATAAAACTCCTAGAGGAGAACAGGCAGAACACTGACATAAATCGCAGCAATATCTTTTTGGATCCATCTCCTAGAGTAATGGAAATAAAAATAAATGGGACCTAATTAAAAGCTTTTGCAAAGGAAACCATGAACAAAACGAAAAGACAATCTACAGACTGGGAGGAAATATTTGCAAATGATGTGACCAACAAGATTAATTTCCAAAATATACAAACAGCTCATATAGCTTAATATCAAAAATTAAATCAAAGAACCCCAATCAAAGAAAGTCATGGCTTCTTTATCTGAATGACGAAGATGTTCTTTCACACTTCTTAGAACCCAGATTAAAACATAAGTCCATCAGATAAATGGAAGCAATTTTAAAAATAAAAAGAGGGATAGAAATTTCATTTGTATATACATGGGGGAAAAGTGTTATTTTTTTTAAAGATCAGAATTTTGCAAATTTTATGGATGGTAAAAACTGTTCCATTTTCCATGTACTCCCTTAGGTTTACCAAATCAAACTCTCTACAATGAGTATGTCTAACACTGAGCTGTTTTAAATTCTTATTTTCCCGTCGTCAATGGCCAAGTGCAGAGGTCATCAGGAGGTCAACTCTAATCCACCCATGGACATGGCAGCCTTGACTACTGATGTTCAAGCTAGACACCATCAGCAGAACCACATCTCCTAACGTGGGTGAATTTCTACTAGTAATCATGGATGGAAACGGGGAAATCAAAGGATATTCTCTATTGAGAATCAAAGTTGTAGATCCCTATCATGGGTTCATTACTTTGAATGTTTGACCCAAAACACCTACATCTATTGCACCATGCCCAATTCTACTATCTTTATAAGATGCAGCCTTACAGTGAAAGAGAAACAGGTGCAACAGCAATATCTCATCCTCTCTGAAGCCCCTAGACTCAGAAGTTTTAAAGGCAAAAGAAAATCATACTTTTCCTGAACAAAAAGAGTAGAGGCATTTAAATTTAAATTTAAATTTGGAGTCTGTCCCATCCCTTAACTGTCACGTACACTCTCTTTCCACATAAGCCTGAGTTTAGGATGTGTTGTTCAGAGATTATATTGTGATGAATGAAGTATTTTTTTATTCTTTAAAAAATATTACTAATTTGTTAAAAAGTGATGGAGTGAGCATAATACTAAATTTCACGATTTTTTTTACTAGAATACTGAGATGGACCACCTTGAAGTCCAGTTTTTTCATAAGAGTCTTTATTCAGTGACAGCATTAACTTCCCTATAAAGCAAATAATCCCCACAAAAGAAATGTTAAAAATATGACTCATGCTCGCTGACTAAAAGAAAGCAAGGCAAACTGAGCAGTTAGATATCACTGTAATAAATTATATACATGAATCTTACTGCAGCATTGTTTATAATAGTGAAACTGGATGTCATCAAATATCTATCAAAGAAGGAATAATTAGACAAATCATGGTATAAAAAATAATTAGGAATTAAGAATGAAGGGAAAAAAGACTTATTGATAACAATTGAATAAAGCAAAGCTTTCACAGGGAAATAAAGGAACAAAAAACAATTCAGACTTCATTTCTGGTTCAGCATGTGAAGAATTTGGAAGTTGCCATTCTAACAACAAGTAAAAAACTAAACAAACTGAAAATCAGTAAATTTTGTTAGATCTATCAAAGAATTGAGGTCACAGGCAAATTGCCGGCCCCCAAATCAGAGAGACAGACAGGTAGGTACAAAGAATCTCATTTACTGAAGCAGAAATGTGCAAGCAGAAACCTCCATGGACACCAGGGAGGAAACCTGAACCGCGATTGACAAATTGCTGGAGGCTCAGTGCAGCAAGTGTAAGAGATACAAACTCTAGGGGGGCCCAGTGTTAGGGAGGGTCTTAGAACCTCACCCACTTTTGTGAGTCTTAGCTTCAGAATTCCTACCAGATTCTCACTCTGAAAAATTGGAGACAGTGTGCTGCATGTCCAGCAGGGGAACAAGAAACTGTTTTGAAATAGGCCCACAACATTTTATTCTTCTTAATGAAGCCTGCCCTCAAGAGAATCTATTTTACCAGACCCTAAACAACTTGGGATTTAACAGAACATAACTGACCTGAAGGAAGAGAAATACCAAAATCCAGCCCTCTCTAGAGAAACCATATGAATGTAATACATGTAAGAAAAGCAGTGGCTAGAGAGCAAACCCTCATCCAGACCAAAGAACTCATGCTACGTGCTCACGAGGCTCTGCTCCGTGTCATCTTCCCTCTGGACTTGGGTTGATGGAGCAGTCTCTATCTGGATACTGCCTTTGCCAGGGAAAGAGGAAAATCATGCACTGGTTCTGAAGCGTGTGCTCACATTTCTTTCCCTGTTCATCAACCCCTTTGCTGTGACTGGAGAAACAAAGGGCAGGGCTGTATAATCCTCCAGTGAGAGGAGAGCGACAGCAAAGTGCATTGAATGTGGGTGAATTGTAATCCAGTTCCACACCAGGCTTGAGATTTTTTGTTTTTGCAGTACGCAGTCCTTTTACTGTTGTGGCCTCTCCCGTTGCAGAGCACAGGCTCCGGACACGCAGGCTCAGTGGCCATGGCTCACGGGCCTAGCCACTCCACAGCATGTGGGATCTTCCCGGACCAGGGCACGAACCTGTGTCCCCTGCATCAGCAGGCGGACTCTCAACAGCTGCGCCACCAGGGAAGCCCCCAGGCTTAATATTTTGATGTTTATCTTAGGAGCAGTGGAAAACCACTGAGTACATTTTCCATTTTTAATAAATCACCCTGGCTGTAGTGAGAACAGCAGAGTGGATGTGGGGAGAAACATTAGGAGGTCATTTCAGTTTTTCAGATAGTACTTTAGACCAGGGCCCTGGCAGTGGAACTGGAGAGAAACCAATAGACTTAAAGACAGGAGGACCTAGTGCTGTGCAAATGGAAGCAGAGGTGAGTGAACATATGGCCCCCGGAGGGTGGAAGAAACACAGCAGACCTGGCGTCTCATGTCTCACCAGCTGCAGCTCCAGTCTTCTGGAAAGACAGCTAATCCATTCTCTGTTCTTAGGTTCCCTGTTTTCTCATAAATCACCCTTCTTGCTTAAAAAAAAAACCAAACAGCATGATCTAAATAAAGGAGGGAACAAATGGATTGATTAATAGGGTGACCTGACAATAAGTGACAGAATGACCAGGGCTATTAATTGACGTCTCCAAATGTTCAGAGTGAAGAGAAACTAGACTCGTCCAGAAGAAAACAGTCTCCCCGCTGAGCCTGCCTCACAGGGATCCCTCCCTTCCCCACCAACACATCAGGGGTCTCCGTTCTTCCAGGGAGCCATGACCAATTTCATCTGTGACAGAGAAAGGGAAGCAGAGAGGGAGGTGGATGATGGATGGACTCCATGGAACCTCCACACCATCCTCTCCTCCCCTCCATGTGGCCTCCCTCTATTTCCCTTTGAGAGCCCCAAACTTGACTTCAAGTGGGAGAACTTGGGAATCACAAATGCCCCAAAAGATTTCCTGGGGCAGCAGCAGCATTGGGCAAGCTCATAGGGACCTAGAGCTGGGGGTCTTCACAGGCACGGAAAGAGCTGATCCTCCTCTGCCCTGGGTGCTCTCAGCAGCCATGAAGGGGAAGGATTTAGATGCACAGCTGTGTGATTGTGGACTCAACTCAGCCCAGCTCTGCCATGGGAGAGTTGTGGCTATTTTCCACGGTGCTCATCGGCTGACTCAGCTGGAGAGACATGTTCTAAGACCCAACCACAGCATGTCGGAGCTGAGGGGGCTCCAGGAACTCATTTTCCCCAGTGCCTCTTCAGATGAGAAAGCAGAAGCCCAGAAAGGAGGAGGAATTCCTCAGGGCCACACGGTGGGTGGCAGAGCGGGACTGGAAGCTCACCTCCAGATGCTTCATCACACAAAACTTGTTCCCTTTTGGAGGCTCCTGGGTGATACCCACTACTCAGAACAACTAACAGTCCTGAGAACCCATAGCAGCATGTAGTAGGTGCTCAGTGGATGTTTGTTGACTGAATAAATGATTGTAACGGGACACAGAAACCAAGCCTTGAGGCTGGAAGGGGATCCCCAATCCTCCCTCTTTTTTTTTTATTATTTTTTTACAAATTTATTTATTTATTTTTGGCTGCTGTTGGGTGTTCATTGCTGCGCACAGGCTTTCTCTAGTTGGGGCGAGCGGCGGCTACTCTTCGTTGCAGTGCGCTGGCTTCTCATTGCGGTGGCTTCTCTTGTTGCGGAGCACGGGCTCTAGGTGCGCAGGTGTCAGTCGTTGCGGCACGCGGGCTCCAGAGCGCAGGTGTCAGTAGTTGCGGCCTGCGGGCTCCAGAGCGCAGGCGTCAGTAGTTGTGGCTCGCGGGCTCTAGAGCGCAGGCTCAGTAGCGCACGGGCTTAATTGCTCCGCGGCATATGGGATCTTCCCGGCAGGGTCCGAACCCGTGTCCCCTAGCATTGGCAGGCGGATTCTTAACTACTGCGCCACCAGGGAAGTCTTGCTCATTTTTGGTGTTGGTGGGTGAAACGGGGCTTGGGAAGAGAAGAAATGCATCATGAATTCTTTTGTAAACAGAGGACAAAGGGGTGTGGGAGGAGGATGTGAGCAGGTACCTCCCAGGAAACTGAGCACAGAGGACGCAGCAGCTGCTCCCTCACCCCTGCTCTCTTCGTATCACCCTGTCTCCCACCCCACACAAAGGGTGAACAGCCAGCAAGTTTCCCGGAGAGGATAGTCACATGACCTCGACCTAGCCAATCAGTATGTTTCATCCTCCCTGGCCACCGTGATTGGCTCAGGGGTGGGCTAGTGACCAATCAGGGCCCAGGGTGGGGCCTTGTGCTGGAATCCTGGAGAAGAGAAGCTGTGTTTCGCTTGCCCAGCCCGCGGTAGCTGGAGGGGTCGCGAAGTCAGCCCGCAGCAGCTGGTGGGGACGCGAGGTCAGTCCGGGGCAGTTGGAGGGGACTTGACCTCAGCCTGTGGCAGTTGGTGGCCGTCTTGCTCCCATCAAGGTAGAGCCGCCTGTGAGGATGACACCAGTAAGCAGAACCCAGAGGCGGGGAGAGACCGTTTCTGCTGACGTCCGTGAGCTCCAGGTGCAGCCCTGCCGTAAGCCGTCCACCTGTGGACTTAGTTACGTAAGTCATTCTCTCGTGCTTGTTTGTTAGCCTGTTTGAGCCACTTTGGGTTTTCTGTCCAGCTGGCTAAGTGGAGACCCTGGAACCGCAACTGTGTGGGTTTCGTCTAGCTTCACGGAAGAACTTCCAGATAACACTGGAGACTCCAGTTTAATCTGGAGATCCGAATGGATTCAAGCGGTATCTATTGGGGCCAGCTGTAAATTCTAGGATCACCCAAATTAGTCCTCACAGAATTAGTCCCATTAAGGTAGCAATCCATGTCCCCATTTAGAGGACAAGACGGGGGCTCAGAGAAGGGAGGTAACTGGGCTACAGTGAGGAAGTGTGGAGCCAGACAGAACCCCCAGATCCTGCTGCTTGAACTCTGGGGAAGCCACATGGTATGGCTTGTTCTTTAGACGGGGCTAAGGTACCCAGCAGTGCTTGGGCCAAAGTGACTCCACAGGCATTTTGATGGCTGGAGGCTTCTGGCCATGGTCGGGGTGGGGTGAGGTCCCTGAGGCTCTGAAGGCCCACGGTGTGCAGGCTCAGGGGACACAGAGAGGAGAAGGCAGAGGCCTGCCCCGGAGGTGTTCACAGACCAAATATGGACGGGCCAGACAGGCAGACAGGGTACCATAGCGCCTGAGCTGCTTTCACAGGTGAAGGGTGGGGGGCTTTTATTTCTCTATGGGACAAGGCTCTTAGCTTCACATTGAGTCCCATTAGGGACATAAATAGTGTCCCTTTTCATGTCCCTTCAGTAAAGAGGCCACCCCAAAACTTCCCCTCCCTTCCCCTTGTCAAGGCCTCCACACAGGCGAGCAGGGCTCTTTAAATGCAGTTCTGCAGACTTTTTGAGCTAAGGATTTAGAATAACGAGGCAAGGAGGGCCCTGCCCCACAGGAGGGCAGGGTGGGCAGGTGGTGATGAGTAACCTGTACAACCTCAGCTGACTGAAGTGTCAGCAGCAGCAAGAGAGCAACAGCCAAGCGCTGAGTGGGTGCAGAATAAGTGGATTAAATGTGTTCATCCAGCAGCCTCTGGGATGGTGGGCCCTGGAGCACAACTCTAAGTGTGGAAGAGGGAGGGTCCCCAGTGCCTGGACCCCCACCTTCTAGAAATCTGGGTTGAGATGTGACTTTGAAATCACAACACGGGTTCAAAGCTGGCTCCAACACTTGGGCCTCCGTTTTCTCATCTGTAAAATGGGAATATTGAAGTCTCTCCCTCTTAGGGTGGGGAGGGGATTAAATGGGATGACAGGTAGAGCACAGGGGCTGGCTGGGCTGAGCGTGCACCCAGGCACGCTGTTGTTGCTGCTAAACCACTGTCTTCCGGGCCAGGGTCGGCACACTTTTCCCGAAAGTTATTTCCCAGCCCTCTGCTGCTGTAGAGCAAACGCAGCTTCGGCAACAGGTTGTCCACGCTCTCACCCCTGATTGCTGAGATATAGATATTGGGTATGATTGTCACATAACACTGTTAGTTTTAGGCGTCCAGCATCATGATTTGATACAGGTACATATTATGAAATGATCACCACAGTAAGTTTAGTTACCATCACCACCACACACAGCTACAGATTATTTTTCTTGTGATGAGAACTTTGAAGATCTTCTCTCTTAGCAACTTTCACATACACAGCACAGTGATGTTGACCACAGTCACTTTGCTGTACATACATCCCCAGGGCCTGTGTATCTTACAGCTGGAAGTTTGTGCCTTTTGACCCTCTTCGCCCATTTCACCAGCCCCCTCAACACCCAGCCTCTGGTAATGGCCATCCTGTTCTCTGTTTCTATGAGTTTGGTTTACTTTTTCAACTCTGTGAGTGAGGTAAGTATCTTTCTCTGTCTGACTTATTTCACTTAGCATAATGCCCTCAAGGTCCATCCTTGTTGCAAATGGCAAGATTTCCTTCTTTTTTATGGCTGAGTAAGATTCCATTATATATATAATTTATATATATATATATGTCACATTTTCTTAACCCATTCATGTGTCGATGGACACCTAGGTTGTTTCCATGTTACTGAACACAAGTCCATGTGCCCGATGCACAGTGAAGCCAAACAAACACCAGAGTGAAGCAGAGAAAGGTTTATTGTAGGGTCAGCAAGGAGACGAGTGGCTCATGACCCCCAAATCCCGAACTCCCCAAAGGGTTTCAGCAAAGCATTTTTAAAGGCCAGGTGAGGGAGGGGGGGGTCACAGGGTGTGTGGTCAGCTTGTACACGATTCTCTGATGGGTCGATGGTGAGGTGTCACAGGGGTTAACTTTATCAGTCCTTAGGTGCCAGTAGGTCTGGGGGCTCATGATCATCAAGTAGTTAATATTTTCCACTTGGTGGGGGTTTTAGCATCTGAAAAACTCAGGAAACATGCATGAGATACTATTATCTGGCTACTTCAGAGAGGAGCTACAGCAGAGAATATGGGGGAGGGGTCTGTCCCGGGAAGGCCCCATAGGGTCCTGCTCGGTTACATCCATATCTTGGTTATTGTAAATAATGCTGCAGTGAACTGCCTTCCACGTCCACTCCAGGCCTGCAGCCCTGCTGGCAGCATAAAGCCGGTCGTGAAGGACACAGGCAGTGGGGCCTGGGTGATAGCAGGGCTTCCCTGCTCCTTCTATGCGCCTCAGTGTCCTTGGCTGTAACAGAGTAACAGGGCCTCCAGGAAAACTCAAAAAGACCCTTCTCTGTGACCTTGGGCAGCCACTGCCCTCTCTGTGCCTCAGTGTCCTCGTCTGTAATGGAGAACTAGTAACAGGACCCCCTCCCAGAAGAGCGCGCTAAGACCAAGCTCTGAGACCTTGGGAGGACAGTGAACTCTCAGTGCCTCAGTGTTCTCATCTGCAGTAGAGAACTTGTAACAGGCCCCAGGGGGGCTCACTAAGAACCTGCTCTGTGATATTAGGCAGCCACTGCCCTCTCTGTGCCTCAGAGACCTCATGTATAATAAAGAACTTGTAACTGGGCTGCAGGAGGACTCACTAAGGCCCTGCTCTGTGATCTTGGGTGGCCCCTTCCCTCTCTCTGGCTCAGTGTCCTCATCTGTATTAAAGGACTAGTAACAGGCACTCCAGGAAGGCTCCCTAAATCCTGCTGTGTGACCTTTCGTGGCCCCTGCCCTCTCTGTGCCTCAGTGTCCTCATCTAGAATAGAGAACTAGTAACAGGGCCCCAGGAGGGCTCACTGAGAGCTGCTCTCATCAGCTGCCCCATCATTACAGAGGAAGGGGGAAGGAGGCCTGCTACAGGTACAGGATTACATCCCTCTACTCCCCACACCTTCTGAGCCGTTGTGCATGCAGTTCCACCAAACACACCTGTCCCCTGTTCCCCCAGGTCACATGGTGGTGGTGCTCCAAGGCCACCCCAGTCACCTGACCTCCCCTCCCCGTCAGATGTATTCTCCTTCCTCCTTGAAGCCCTTGACATCACTGCCTTCTCATCTGGTTTATTTGGTCCCTCGTGGTCAGATGCCCAGGCTCCCCCCATGCCCCAAGCTCCCATGCCAGGACCAAGTACACAGCAGGTGCTCAATACAGGTTTAGGGCTGCAGGGAAGCCTCACTCACTCTCCTGCACAGGGATGCTCCTCTGGGGGAGGTCAACTCCAGCTCTTCAGCACGAAGGGCAAGCCTAGTCTGGTGGGTAGAGGGCTGGATCAGTGTGTGTGTGTGTGTGTGTGTGTGTGTGCGTGCGCGTGCGTGTGTGTGCGCGAGCACGAGTGGTCTCAAAGCTCCAGCTGCCGAAGATCTGCTGAAGGAAAGGGCAATCCCAGAAGAGCCCTGTTCCCTCCATACCCTGACCCGGGGGCTGCTTCCTGGGGATGAAGCTGTCCCCTGAACATCAGTGAGGAGGCACTGGGCAGGGGTGGGGGACGTGGGCACAGAGGCTGTGCAGTGACAGGGCATCCAGCCTGGACCCTGCCTCAGGGTGGCTGCCCAGCCCACCCTTGGTCTTAAACCAAGGGCCTCGAACTAGGGCTCAGGGGCAAGTCTAGATTTTTAAAATTAATTCTAACATTTAAAAACTAGAAGATTTCAGGCAAAAACCCAGGCTTCGAGCTTTGTTAGTTTGTTAGTTTTGATATGAAGTGAGAAGTTCTGGCCTCCTGGGTGACGTTCCTTCTGGGCAAAGCTCTTCTGGGGCTGAGTGGGAGCCCTATCTGGACGGAGCTTGTGTCCCCAGCTCATCACAGTCCCCACCACCCCCTAAGATTCCCCCGGGCCCAGGCATTCCCCCAGCCTCTCCTTGCCTGGCCCCTGGAGACATCTGAGTTTGCAGTCCTCCCTCCAGCCCTCACTGCTTCACAAGGCACTTGAGGACCACAGTCATGTGGAGCCTGCCCTGAATGCCGGGCGGACAGGATAAATGGGCTGAGAGTGTAGCCTTCAAAAGAGGGGTTCCTCGCATGTCCTCTGAAGGCAGCCAGGAAGGGGTGGGAGTGGGAGAGGCCCAGGGCCATGGGCTCTGGAAAGCGTCCCTTGGATGCCCTGTCTTCTGGCTCCAAAGCTGCCCCCTAACCTCTGCCCTTCTCCCACCCCTTCATGCATCGCTGCACCCAGGCTTTCTGCAAACCCTGGCCATGCCGAGGCCCGCTTCAAGGGTCAGCCCTGAAGGTCACAGCCACAGGCCCCCGGCCCTGCTTCTCCTCTGGCAGGTCCAGCAGCTGACTGTCGCTGTGGGGTGGCCACTGCCAGACCCCTTTACAGTGAGAGACGGAGGCTCCCAGGGCATAAGGGACTCTCCCAGGGTCACGCAGACTTAGAGCTTATAACCAAGGTCTGCTGGTCTCTCAGCTGGTCCTGAGAAGCAGACCATGTCCCGGGGCATCAGGTCATCCTCAGGCCGTGACAACCAGGAGAGGTGAATGCAGAACGGGTGAGTGGGTCACAGTGGGACGGGTGCCCCGGGCAGGCAGGGCCAGGGACAAGCCCTCAGAAGAGCAGGGTCTTGAAGGGTGAGGGCATTGCTGCTGGTGAGTAGAGGAGAGGGGCTCCTGCTGGAGGCCCAGTCATGTGAGGGCCTGCAGGTGTGATGCAGCGTGAGATTCAGGCTCCCGTGTTGAGGCGGGAGCAGCAGGAAGTGACAGGAGGTGACCCTGGGAGCCCCTGGACTCACCTCCTCCTGCCGTGACCTCCTCCTCTCTCTCCCCACCTCCCCTCTGCCTGCCCCGAGACCCAGCCCCTGAGCCGTCTCCTCCTCCGCGTCCTGTGTTTCCATCCTGTCCAGTCTCAGCTCAGGCATGACAAGTGGATCCCACTGCTGAAGTGGTGACTGAGTTTCTCACTACGGAGGGGCACCGTCGTGACACGGCTTCCAAGTTAAAAAAAAATTAAAATTGAAGGAGGTGGGGGAGGAAGGTGCAACTGAGGTCAGCGCGGGAGCTTGAGACCCAGAGGAAGGGGGGCAGGGGGGCAGCAGACCGGGACTGAGGGCGTCTGTATGTTCACTAACCGGGGTCTTCAGGGCAGAGACAGTCATGCTCACTACACAGCCGCCTGGTGCCAGACACAGCTGGGCCCAGGGAGGCCAACCAGTAAACACGCGCTGACTTGACCCGCATTCACCCGTTTCCACTTTATTTTTTTTTTTTTGAATTTTTTTTTTAACTTCTTTATTGGAGTATAATTGCTTTGCAATGGTGTGTTAGTTTTTGCTTTATAACAAAGTGAATCAGTTACACATATACATATGTTTCCATATCTCTTCCCTCTTGCGACTCCCTCCCTCCCATCCTCTCTATCCCACCCCTCTAGGTGGTCACAAAGCACCGAGCTGATCACCCTGTGCTATGCGGCTGCTTCCCACTAGCTATCTATTTTACGTTTGGTAGTGTATATATGTCCATGCCTCTCTCTTGCTTTGTCACAGTTTACCCTTCCCCTCCCCATATCCTCAAGTCCATTCTCTAGTAGGTCTCTGTCTTTATTCCTATCTTACCCCTAGGTTCTTCATGACATTTTTTTCCCTAAAATTCCATATATATGTGTTAGCATACGGTATTTGTCTTTCTCTTTTTGACTTACTTCACTCTGTATGACAAACTCTAGGTCTATCCACCTCATTACAAATAGCTCAATTTCATTTCTTTTTATGGCTGAGTAATATTCCATTGTATATATGTGCCACATCTTCTTTATCCATTCATCTGATGATGGACACTTAGGTTGCTTCCATGCCCTGGCTATTGTAAATAGAGCTGCAATGAACATTTTGGTACATGACTCTTTTTGAATTATGGTTTTCTCAGGGTATATGCCCAGTAGTGGGATTGCTGGGTCGTATGGTAGTTCTATTTGTAGTTTTTTAAGGAACCTCCATACTGTTCTCCATAGTGGCTGTACCAATTCACATTCCCACCAGCAGTGCAAGAGTGTTCCCTTTTCTCCACACCCTCTCCAGCATTTATTGTTTCTAGATTTTTTGATGATGGCCATTCTGACTGGTGTAAGATGATATCTCATTGTAGTTTTGATTTGCATTTCTCTAATGATTAATGATGTTGAGCATTCTTTCATGTGTTTCTTGGCAGTCTGTATATCTTCTTTGGAGAAATGTCTGTTTAGGTCTTCTGCCCATTTTTAGATTGGGTTGTTTGTTTTTTTGTTATTGAGCTGCATGAGCTGCTGATAAATTTTGGAGATTAATCCTTTGTCAGTTGCTTCATTTGCAAATATTTTCTCCCATGCTGAGGGTTGTCTTTTGGTCTTGTTTATGGTTTCCTTTGCTGTGCAAAAGCTTTGAAGTTTCATTAGGTCCCATTTGTTTATTTTTGTTGTTATTTCCATTTCTCTAGGAGGTGGGTCAAAAGGGATCTTGCTGTGATTTACGTCATAGAGTGTTCTGCCTATGTTTTCCTCTAAGAGTTTTATAGTGTCTGGCCCTACATTTAGGTCTTTAATCCATTTTGAGCTTATTTTTGTGTATGGTGTTAGGGAGTGATCTAATCTCATACTTTTACATGTACCTGTCCAGTTTTCCCAGCACCATTTATTGAAGAGACTGTGCTTTCTCCACTGTACATTCCTGCCTCCTTTATCAAAGATAAGGTGACCATATGTGTGTGGGTTTATCTCTGGGCTTTCTGTCCTGTACCATTGATCTATCTTTCTGTTTTTGTGCCAGTACCATACTGTCTTGATTACCGTAGCTTTGTACTGTAGCCTGAAGTCAGGGAGCCTGATTCCTCCAGCTCCGTTTTTCGTTCTCAAGATTGCTTTGGCTATTCGGGGTATTTTGTGTTTCCATACAAATTGTAAAATTTTTTGTTCTAGTTCTGTGAAAAATGCCAGTGGTAGTTTGATAGGGATTGCATTGAATCTGTAGATTGCTTTGGGTAGTAGAGTCATTTTCACAATGTTGATTCTTCCAATTCAAGAACGTGGTATATCTCTCCATCTATTTGTATCATCTTTAATTTCTTTCATCAGTGTCTTATAGTTTTCTGAATACAAGTCTTTTGTCTCCTTAGGTAGGTTTATTCCTAGATATTTTATTCTTTTTGTTGAAATGGTAAATGGGAGTGTTTTCTTGATTTCACTTTCAGATTTTTCATCATTAGTGTATAGGAATGCCAGAGATTTCTGTGCATTAATTTTGTATCCTGTTACTATACCAAATTCATTGATTAGCTCTTGTAGTTTTCTGGTAGCATCTTTAGGATTCTCTATGTAGAGTATCATGTCATCTGCAAACAGTGACACCTTTACTTCTTCTTTTCCGATTTGGATTCCTTTTATTTCCTTTTCTTCTCTGATTGCTGTGGCTAAAACTTCCAAAACTATGTTGAATAAGAGTGGGCAACCTTGTCTTTTTCCTGATTTTAGTGGAAATGCTTTCAGTTTTTCACCATTGAGGACGATGTTGGCTTAAGGTTTGTCATATATGGCCTTTATTATGTTGAGGAAAGTTCCCTCTATGCCTACTTTCTGCAGGGTTTTTATCATAAATGGGTGTTGAATTTTGTCAAAAGCTTTCTCTGAATCTATTGAGATGATCATATGGTTTTTCTCCTTCAATTTGTTAATATGGTATGTCACGTTGACTGATTTGCCTATATTGAAGAATCCTTGCATTCCTGGAATAAACCCCACTTGGTCATGGTGTATGATCCTTTTAATGTGCTGTTGGATTCTGTTTGCTAGTATTTTGTTGAGGATTTTTTCATCTATGTTCATCAGTGATATTGGCCTGTAGTTTTCTTTCTTTGTGACATCCTTGTCTGGTTTTGGTATCAGGGTGATGGTGGCCTCGTAGAATGAGTTTGGGAGTTTTCCTCCCTCTGCTATATTTTGGAAGAGTTTGAGAAGGATAGGTTAGCTCTTCTCTAAATGTTTGATAGAATTCGCCTGTGAACCCATCTGGTCCTGGGCTTTTGCTTGTTGGAAGATTTTTAATCACAGTTTCAATTTCAGTGCTTGTGATTGGTCTGTTCATATTTTCTATTTCTTCCTGAATCAGTCTTGGCAGGATGTGCGTTTCTAAGAATTTGTCCATTTCTTCCAGGTGTCCATTTTATTGGCATAGAGTTGCTTGTAGTAATTTCTCATGATCTTTAGTATTTCTGCAGTGTCAGTTGTTACTTCTCCTTTTTCATTTCTAATTCTATAGATTTGAGTCTTCTCCCTTTTTTTCTTGATGAGTCTGGCTAATGGTTTATCAATTTTGTTTATCTTCTCAAAGAACCAGCTTTTAGTTTTATTGATCTTTGCTATCGTTTCCTTCATTTCTTTTTCATTTATTTCTGATCTGATCTTTATGATTTCTTTCCTTCTGCTAACTTTGGGGGTTTTTTGTTCGTCTTTCTCTAAGTGCTTTAGGTGCAAGGTTACGTTGCTTATTCGAGATGTTTCCTGTTTCTTAAGGTAGGATTGTATTGCTATAAACTTCCCTCTTAGAACTGCTTTTGCTGCATCCCATAGTTTTTGGGTCGTCGTGTCTCCATTGTCATTTGTTTCTAGGTATTTTTTAATTTCCTATTTGATTTCTTCGGTGATCACTTCATTATTAAGTAGTGTATTGTTTAGCCTCCATGTGTTTGTATTTTTTACAGATCTTTTCCTGTAATTAATATCTAGTCTCATAGCGTTGTGGTCGGAAAAGATACTTGAAACAATTTCAATTTTCTTAAGTTTACCAAGGCTTGATTTGTGACACAAGATATGATCTATCCTGGAGAATGTTCCATGAGCACTTGAGAAAAATGTGTATTCTGTTGTTTTTGGATGTAATGTCCTATAAATACCAATTAAGTCCATCTTGTTTAATGTATCATTTAAAGCTTGTGTTTCCTTATTTATTTTCATTTTGGATCATCTGTCCATTGGTGAAAGTGGGGTGTTAAAGTCCCTTACTATGAATATGTTACTGTCGATTTCCCCTTTTATGGCTGTTAGTATTTGCCTTATGTATTGAGGTGCTCCTATATTGGGTGCATAAATATTTACAATTGTTATATCTTCTTCTTGGATCGATCCCTCGATCATTATGTAGTGTCCTTCTTTGTCTCTTGTAATAGTCTTTATTTTAAAGTCTATTTTCTCTGATATGAGAATTGCTCCTCCAGCTTTCTTTTGGTTTCCATTTGCATGGAATATCTTTTTCCATCCCCTTACTTTAAGTCTGTATGTGTCTCTAGGTCTGAAGTGGGTCTCTTGTAGACAGCATACATATGGGTCTTGTTTTTGTATCCATTCAGCCAATCTGTGTCTTTTGGTTCGAGCATTTAGTCCATTTACATTTAAGGTAATTATCGATATGTATGTTCCTCTTCCCATTTTCTTAATTGTTTTGGGCTCGTTATTGTAGGTCTTTTCCTTCTCTTGTGTTTCTTGCCTAGAGAAGTTCCTTTAGCATTTGTTGTAAAGCTGGTTTGGTGGTGCTGAACTCTCTTAGCTTTTGCTTGTCTGTAAAGGTGTTAATTTCTCCATCAAATCTGAATGAGATCCTTGCTGGGTAGAGTAATCTTGGTTGCAGGTTTTTCTCCTTCATCACTTTAAATATGTCCTTCCGGGGCTTCCCTGGTGGCGCAGTGGTTGAGAGTCCGCCTGCCGATGCAAGGGACACGGGTTCGTGCCCTGGTCCAGGAGGATCCCACATGCCGCGGAGCGGCTAGGCCCGTGAGCCATGGCCGCTGAGCCTGCTAGTCCGGAGCCTGTGCTGTGCAACGGGAGAGGCCACAACAGTGAGAGGCCCATGTACCGCAGAAAAATATAAATAAATAAATAAATAAATAAATATGTCCTTCCAGTCCCTTCTGGCCTGCAAAGTTTCTGCTGAAAGATCAGCTGTTAACCTTATGGGGATTCCCTTGTGTGTTATTTGTTGTTTTTCCCTTGCTGCTTTTAATATGTTTTCTTTGTATTTAATTTTTGACAGTTTGATTAATATGTGTCTTGGCATATTTCTCCTTGGATTTATCCTGTATGGGACTCTCTGTGCTTCCTGGACTTGATTAACTATTTCCTTTCCCATATTGGGGAAGTTTTCCACCATAATCTCTTCAAATATTTTTCTCAGTCCCTTTCTTTTTCTCTTCTTCTTCTGGAACCCCTATAATTCGAATGTTGGTGCGTTTATTGTTGTCCCAGAGGTCTCTGAGACTGTCCTCAGGTCTTTTCATTCTTTTGTCTTTATTCTGCTCTGCAGTAGTTATTTCCACTATTTTATCTTCCAGGTCACTTATCCGTTCTTCTGCCTCAGTTATTCTGCTATTGATCCCATCTAGAGTATATATATATATTTTTTTTTTCGGTACGCGGGCCTCTCACTGTTGTGGCCTCTCCCGCTGCAGAGCACAGGCTCCGGATGCGCAGGCCCAGCGGCCATGGCTCACGGGCCCAGCCGCTCCGCGGCATGTGGGATCCTCCCGGACTGGGGCACAAACCCGTGTCCCCTGCATCGGCAGGCGGACTCCCAACCACTGCGCCACCAGGGAAGCCCCATCTAGAGTATTTTTAATTTTATTTATTGTGTTGTTCATCGTTGCTTGTTTAATATTTAGTTCTTCTAGGTCCTTGTTAAATGTTTCTTGCATTTTGTCTATTCTATCTCCAAGATTTTGGATCATCTTTACTATCATTATTCTGAATTCTTTTTCAGGTAGACTGCCTATTTCCTCTTCATTTGTTAGGTCTGGTAGGTTTTTATCTTGCTCCTTCATCTGCTCTGTGTTTTTCTGTTTTCTCATTTTGCTTATCTTACTGTGTTTGGGGTCTCCTTTTTGCAGGCTGCAGGTTCATAGTTCCCATTGTTTTTGGTGTCTGTCCCCAGTGGCTAAAGTTGGTTCAGTGGGTTGTGTAGGCTTCCTGGTGGAGGGGACTAGTGCCTGTGTTCTGGTGGATGAGGCTGGATCTTGTCTTTCTGGTGGGCAGGTCCACGTCTGGTGGTGTGTTTTGGGGTGTCTGTGGCCTTATTATGATTTTAGGCAGCCTCTCTGCCAATGGGTGGGGTTGTGTTCCTGTCTTGCTAGTTGTTTGGCATAGGGTGTCCAGCACTGTAGCTTGCTGGTCGTTGAGTGAAGCTGGGTGCTAGTGTTGAGATGGAGATCTCTGGGAGATTTTCGCCATTTGATATTATGTGAAGCTGAGAGGTCTCTTATGGACCAGTGTCCTGAAGTTGGCTCTCCCACCTCAGAGGCACAGCACTGACTCCTGGCTGCAGCACCAAGAGCCTTTCATCCACCCGGCTCAGAATAAAAGGGAGAAAAAGTAGAAAGAAAGAATTAGTAGAACTAGAAGGAAAGGAAGAAAGAGAGAAAGAAAGAAAAGAAGGGAGGGATGGAGGGAGGAAGGAAGGAAGGAAGGAAAGAAGGAGGGAAGGAAGGAAAGAAGGAGGGAAGGAAGGAAAAAAGAAAGAATGTAAAATATAATAAAATAAAATTATTAAAATAAAAATTATTAAGAAAAAAAAACAGACGGATAGAACCCTAGGCCAAATGGTGGAAGCAAAGCTATACAGACAAAATCTCACACAGAGGCATACACATACACACTCACAAAAAGACGAAAAGGGGAGAAAATCATAAATCTTGCTCTCAAAGTCCACCTCCTCAGTTTGGGATGATTCGCTGTCTATTCATGTATTCCACAGATGCAGGTACATCAAGTTGATTGTGGAGCTTTAATCCGCTGCTCCTGAGGCTACTGGGAGAGATTTCCCTTTGTCTTCTTTGTTCGCACAGCTGCCGGGGCTCAGCTTTGGATTTGGCCCCGCCTCTGCGTGTAGGTCGCAGGAGGGCGTCTGTTCTTCGCTCAGACAGGACGGGGTTAAAGGAGCCGCTGATTCGGGGGCTCTGGCTCACTCAGGCCGGGGGCGAGGGAGGGGCGCGGAGTGCGGGGCAAGCCTGCGGCAGCAGAGGCCAGCATGACGTTGCACCAGCCTGAGGCGCGCCGTGCGTTCTCCCGGGTAAGTTGTCCCTGGATCCCGGGACCCTGGCAGTGGCGGGCTGCACAGGCTCACCGCAAGGAGGGTGTGGATAGTGACCTGTGGTCGCACACAGGCTTGGTGGCGGCAGCAGCAGCCTTAGCGTCTTATGCCCGTCTCTGGGGTCCGCGCTTTTAGCCGCGGCTCGCGCCCGTCTCTGGAGCTCCTTTAAGCAGCGCTCTTAATCCCCTCTCCTCGCGCACCAGGAAAGAATGAGGGAAGAAAAAGTCTCTTGCCTCTTCGGCAGGTCCAGACATTTCCCCGGACTCCCTCCCGGCTAGCGGTGGCGTACTAACCCCCTTCAGGCTGTTTTCACGCCGCCAACCCCATTCCTCTCCCTGCGCTCCGACCGAAGCCCGAGCCTCAGGTCCCAGCCCCGCCCGCCCCGGCCGGTGAGCAGACAAGCCTCTCGGGCTGGTGAGTGCCGGTCGGCCCTGATCCTCTGTGCGGGAATCTCTCTGCTTTGCCCTCCGCAGCCTTGTTGCTGCGCTCTCCTGCGCGGCTCCAAAGCTTTCCCCCTCCGCCACCCGCAGTCTCCGCCAGTGAAGGGGCTTCCTATTGTGTGGAAAGCTTTCCTCCTTCACAGCTCCCTCCCACTGGTGCAGGTCCCGTCCCTATCCCTTTGTCTCTGTTTATTCTGTTTTCTTTTGCTCTACCCAGGTACGTGGGGGGTTTCTTGCCATTTGGGAGGTCTGAGGTCTTCTGCCAGCGTTCAGTAGGTGTTCTGTAGGAGTTGTTCCACGTGTAGATGTATTTCTGGTGTATCTGTGGGGAGGAAGGTGATCTCTGTGTCTTACTCTTCCGCCATCTTCCCCTCGTCCTCCACCCGTTTCCACTTTAAATCACTGGGATAGAATTTGCTAAACTCAACAGATGGTGACCCAGACTCAGGTTAATTAGGAAGAAAGGTGAAACCAAGGATTATAAATAAAAGCCACATACAGACTGGAGAGAAAACTAAGAATCCACACGGAAAACTAAGACTCTGCATCTGCAGCCCACTGTGGCCTCAGGGCCCTTGAACTGGCCATAGCCTCAGCTGGGAACTCTCTCCCTCTGCATCGCTTGCTCCCTAAACACCTCCAGGACTTCACTCCAACGTCTTGCCTGACTTTGTTTTTCTCCATGGAACATCTCACTGCCTGACTTGGCCTGTATTTTACTGATTTTTCTCTGTCTCACGCCCCCAGGCTGTCTGCTGCATGAGAATGGAGACCAGGTGTCTGGAGCCTGCCCAGCACACAGTAAGGCCTCAGTGAACGTGCACTGGGTGTGTGGACGCTGAGGCCACAGACGAGAACGTTCCAGGCAGTGATGGTAAGAGCCGTTGATTCACTGCTTGCTGAGCCCCCTGTGTGCCCGCGCTGACCTGGGCAGCGGGCCCGGCACTGACGGAGGCGCTCAGTGAGCACACGGCCTGTTAGAAGGCCATGTGCTGTGGGGACATGCAGGACTCGGGGAAGTCAGGAGGGCAGGGTGGGGGGAAGAGAGATGGGAGACCAGGTCATGCGGGGCCTGTGGCCCCTGTGAGGGCCCTCCTTCTGCGTGCACAGCCGGGGGCCAGCCCTGAGCACTGTGCAGGAATGAAGTGGCTGAGGGCTGGGGAGGCTGTCCGTGTAGACTGTGCAGGCAGGAACGGCTCCTCTGAGGAGGTGACATTTGAGCTGAGCCTGAACAGACCGTGTTTCTACCTTCTGTAAACTTGGTGCTTTGTTTTTGCAGGATACCCCCTGTTCTGTGTCGCCTCGACTTGGCCTCCTGCCCCCCTTGTCAGCCCCTTGGCCTCCTGGCCCCCTTGTCAGCCCCCCCTGCCCCCCTTGTCAGCCCCCCCGCAGGAGGAGTCCTTTTAGGGCCCAGTTTTTTGGGGGTTTTTTTGGGCTGCATCTCGCGGCTTGCAGGATCTTAGTTCCCCAACCAGGGAGCAAACCCAGGCCCTCGGCAGTTAGAGCGCCAAGTCCTGACCACTGGACCGCCAGGGAAGTCCCCCAGCACCCACTTTTCAAATACAAACCAAGCATCTCCTGTGTTGGACTCATGCTCTGAGCCACTGTCCACCTGCCCTGCTCCCCCAGGGTCAGGTTCCAGGCCACTGGGGGCCCCTACAGCCCAGAGCCCATGAAGTTGCTCAGCCTGGCCGGTCCTCAGCCTGTTCACCCTGCTTGTCGTTCCCTCCACAGAAGCTGCAATGAAGGCTCCTGTCCATCTGTCTGTCCATCCACGGCTCTGGGCTCCTCCGCCTCCTGCCCTCCCCATGCTCCCTGCGTGGTGCATCCTCCCTCTCCTCCAGGACTGTGAGTAGAAACTCTCTTTTCAGTGGCAGGTGTCTCCTGACCTGTTGGCCTTACTGAACCTCAAATTTTCTACTAAACATTCTATTTTAAACCAGCCTACGAGACACTTTGCAGACAGAGTAAACAAATGAAGGATAAGTAAACTGTACACCTTTTTACAGTATCGTCAAGTTTAATAATTTAATTTTTAGAACTCATTTTCCCATAAAATCACAGGCTCCATCAAGGTGGAGAGTGTATAAAAGTCACGTGGACAGGACCAGATACCTGTGAGGTCCTAACTGTCCGTCTCCCCAAACTGAGGGCTCAGGCCCAGGCTTGACCAAGTCCCAGTCTCTGCCTTTGCACCGTGAGTGGAATTGGGCTTGTTTTCAAATTAAGCTTTTACGCTTGTCAGCTTAGCAGGGAAATTGTCAGTTCTAAACTCATCTTTCCAGCAATAATCAAGTCACATGGGGTGGGAGAAATGGGGAGAGGTTGGTCAAAGGGTAAAAGTTACAGCTCTGCCCGCAGCAGGGAGAGTCTCCCAGGCAGCCAGTCCCCAAAGAGGGCACGTGTCACAGTCCATGTGAATGAAGTAACACAGGCCAACCCAGCGCGTCGGCTGAGAGGTGCCCTCCTGGGAGTCAGACGATGAGGCCAAGCAGGGCCAGGATCGTCACAAATGTCAGGGCACTGTCACCCCAGGGAGAGGGCTGTTTGCAGGAGGGCTGCGCTGGAAATGCCCGTTTACTGACTCGGGGGTCAACACCCGTGTCTGCACTGTAGTGGAGCTTTAAACTGTGTGCAGCGCACGCGCACACACGTGTGTAGATAAGCTTTGTATGTCCCATGTGTACATCAAGGTTTAATGGAAAAAATGAACAATTGTTCAGCAAAGTGGTGAGACGGGGCCCCCTAAAACTGGGCCCTATTTTTAAAAGGGGGACAGAGTCCCCAGATGCTCCTCAAACACCCAGGCACCTTGTCACAGGTGGACAAACCTGGGCTCCCTGGCAGCACCCCGCTCCCCGACCTCACTGGTAGCAAGTGAGTGACAGCAGGTAGCTCCCAGTTGCCTGAGTGTAAACCCCTTTTCCAGAAGGACCCTGGACTCCCTGCCCAGCAACTCCAGGTGGGCATCAGCACGCACCAGCAGGGCCTCAGTGCCTGGATGCTGGCAGGTGATGAAAACCAGGGTGGCCCGCAGACCCTGTGCTCTCTGCCTGTCGTGGGCCAGTGACAAGGCCTGCCCGCCCCCTGTCAGCTGGAGACTCTCCACAGCCGTCCTCAGGACAGTTCTCAGGACGGGGGACGCGCGGTTCCTCCTCCAGCCTTCCCACCCCTCAGGGCCCTGGGAGCGACCTTGTCTTCGTCTGCTTACTGCTGTCTCTTCCTCCACGAGGACTAGGAGTGTGTTAGGCGCACCGCAGGGTCCCCGGTGCTAAGACTGGCAGAGGCTCCCAGCTAAACGGCTGAGGGGCAGTGACGCAGCAGTGCCAGGAGCCCCGTGTCCTGGGACGTCCTGTGTCTGAGCGGCCAGGACGCCCCAGGGAACAGGAAAGGACCCTGAGCAGGCCTTCCTGGTCCCTACCCAGTCCCTCCCCTTACTGCCTGCCAAGCGACCCCAGAATGGCACTCAACCTCCAGGAGCCTCATCTGTGGATGAAGGGTGACAGGAACAATTAGCCCCAAGAATGTGGAAGGAGACAAGTCAGACACCCGGCCCGGAGGGGTTGATGGATAAAGCTGCTTCTCTCACCAGCTGCCTGAAGGTGTAACCGAGGATGTGAGCTCCCTGCCACTGGGCGGTGCTCGTGGGCAACTCTGAGAGGCTGGAGGGAAGGGTGACTTCTGTGGTGGGTGATGCAGGGCCTGGCACTGGGCAGGCTCCAGGGAAGTGTTTGCTGCCTGCATCCATGACGGAGTTGGCCCAACCTCACATGCTAATAGCAGAATCACATTTAAACCAAGGATGGCGCATTCAGAGGACACCCTTGCTGGTCCTACGGCAGAGGAGTAATGCATGACGCAGAGAGGGGGTGGGCAGAACTCCGGCGGCATCAGTGTGGACAGGGCAGCAGGCGGAGGGAGCATCCCGGAGCCCTCTAGTTTCCTGCCCAGGAGGATGAGAACCAAGGACAAGATGACTTTCCAAACTGGTGTGAATGGATGCAAGGTCGCAGAAGCAGCCTCATAGCCCTTAACCCACCCTCAGGGCCCTGTCCCCAGAAGGTCGTAAAGAATCAGGTTGAGGCTTTACATGGACACGTGCTCAGGCCAGAGATGCCTTAGTTTGGGCTGCCCTAGCCACACCTGGAGATACAGATTCTGGCAAAAGGAGTTTATTTGGAGGTGAAGGCAAGGGTGTAGGGAAATGAGAAGAGGAAGAGAAGGTGACTAATTATGACTGTTATCAAGCTGCCTGCTGCTGTGGAGCCCCCACTAGAGGATCCCCCTACTGCAGGATCCCCCAATACAGGATGCCCCCACTAGAGGTTCCCCCTACTGTGGGCAACAAGAATCGGCCCACTAGGGAGCCTGGGAGCCAGTGCAGAGAGGCGGCTGGGGTCCTGGCTGAGTCTGCTCCTTGGGACGCTAAGCCTCCACACTGCAGCCTGCCCCAAGGAGGCCAAGCAGAGAGGTGCTGGCATTTGGAAGTGAGAGGAGGCCAGGGCGAGGGGCTCTGGCAGCCAGCACTCCCTGGACTGAGAGAGAGCCTCCTGCTGTCCTTATCATAAGACCATGGATAACTGACCCACCGTATGGACTTCAGAAGGTCAAGGGTACATGTGATCGTCTTGTCACCCTTGCCTTGCTTCTGTAGTGGATCCTGCAGACTGAGTCATTCAACCTGTGTTCCACCCCCTCTTTCCATGCCTTTTGTCTCTGGAAAACCTGAAATCTGTATTTCCCAGACACCCGTGCAACTAGGGTTCTGCAGGTGGCCTCAGCTCCTCTGGACAGGAGCCTGCCTGCAATCTAAAAGGCGGAAGTGAGCAACACAGGGTGGTGGAGGGATGGGGCTCCTGGATGGCAGGGAACAGAGGGGTCTCGTTCTCCCACAGCAGCAGCCCCAGTGTCTGGGCCTGAGCATCACAGACATTGGGGTTTCTATAGCAACCGTCTTAGGTGGAGTCAGGGGATTGTCTAGGCTGTGTTGTACCTGGCTATGGGGCCTCCACTCTTTGTTCCCTGGTAGTCCTGGAATCTCAGTCTTAACACCCAGGAATAAGCGCCCTCCGCTCAAACCACAAAAAGTGGATTCTGTCATCTGTAACGAATCACTGTGACCGATACAAATTGAGATTCTGAAGTCAGCTCCATTGTTCTTCCTGTGCGAAGAAACACAGGAAACTTAAGAAAAACACGTAAAAATCATCTGTTATCCCACCATCTGGAGGTAATTGCTGTAATATTTTTGCATGTTTCCTATTTTTTTCTATAGGCAAAATGACACAGTTTGTATTATTCTCTGCCAGCCTTGCTCACTTAACATGGATTATAAATGTGTCCCAGTAGCTTTGTCCATGTGGCCTTCAGCTCCCTAGACCAAATCAGATTCTATTCACTTTTTTTAAACCACCATATTGATGTACAATTGACATAGAAAAAGCTGTAACTATTTAATGTATACAGCCCGATGACTTCGGAGATAAGCATGCATCTGTGAAACCATCACCAGTCTGTGCCATGAATACATCCATCAGGTCCAAGTTTCCTCCACCCTCGCTATTTATTATTGTGATAAGAACACTTGACGGGAGATCTACCCTCTTAGCCAAGCTCTAAGTATATAACATGGCATTAAGAACCCCAGGCACCGTGCCGTGCGGATCTGTAGAACTTACTCATCTTGGGTACCTGACGCTTTGTACCCTTTGACCATCACCTCCCCGTTTCCCCCCTCCCCAGCCCCGAGCAACCACCCTTCTACTCTCTTCTAAGGGTTTGGCCATCTTAGATTCCTCATATAAGTGGTACTATGTAGTATTTGTCCTTCTGTGTCTGGCTTCTCTTAGCATAATGTCCTCCATGTTCATCCATATTGTTGCAAATGGCAGGATTTCCTTCTTTCTTTAAAGGCTGAATAATATCCCATTTTGTGTATATACCACATTTTCTTTAGCCGTTCATCAGGCAAGGCACATTTAGGTTGCTTCCATGTTTTGGCTATTGTGAACAATGCTGCAGTGAACATGGAGTGCAGATACCTCTTTCAGATCCTGACTTCAATTCCTTTGTGTGTATACACAGAAGTGGGATTGCTGGGTCATCTGGTAGCTCTGTTTCTAATTTTTTGTCTGGCCTTGGTGTCAGGGTAATGCTGGCTTCAGAAAATGAGTTTGGAAGTGTTCTTTCTTCCATTTTTGGAAGAGTTTTAAGAAGGATTGGTATTAATGCTTCTTCAAATGTTGGGTAGAATTGCTTGTGAAGACCTGGCCCTGAGTTTTTCTTTGCTGAGAGGTGTTTGGTTACTGATTCAACCTCCTTATTTATTATTGGTCTGTTCAAGCTTTCAATTTCTTCACGGTTCCGTCTTGGTAGATTGTATGTTTCTAGGAATTTATCCATTTTTTCTCAGTTGTCCAATTTATTGGTATATAATTGTTCATAATAGTTTCTAATTTTTTTTTATTTCTGTGACATCTGTTGTAATGTCTTCTCTATTATTTATGACTTTATTTGAGTCTTTCTTTTTTATTTCTTAATCTTGCTAAGGGTTTGTCGATATTGTTTTATCTTTTCAAAAACCACCTTAGTTTCATCTATTTTTTTCTGTTTTTCTATTTTCTAATTTTATTTATTTATGCTCTGACCTTCAGTTTTTTCTTTCCTTCTGCTAACTTGGATCTAGTTTGCTCTTTTTCTAGTTCCTTGAGGTGTAAATTTAGGTTATTTGAGATTTTTCTTTTGTGAGGTAGGTATTTATTGGTATCTCTTGGTACTTTCCATTTGTCTCAAAATATTTCTAATTTCCCTTTAAGTTTCTTCTTTGATTCAGTGTTATTCAAGAGGATGTTCTTTAATTTCTGTGTATTTATAAATGTCCCCATTTTCCTTCTGTTATTGATTTGTAATTTCATTTCACTGTGGTCAGAAAATACATTTGGGATGATTTCAATCTCCTTAAATTTGTTAAGACTTGTTTTGTGATCTATAATGTGATTTATCCTGGAGAATCCATGTGTGCTTGAGAAGAAGGTGCACTCTGCTGTTGTTGGATGTTCACTATATATCTGTTTGGTCCATTGGTTTATAGTGATGTTCAACTCTGCTGTTTCCTTACTGATTTTTGTCTGGATGTTCCATCCATTTTTGAAAGTGGAGTATTCGAGTCTCCTACTATGATTGTATGGCCATCTATTTCTCCCTTTAGATCTGTAGATGTTTGCTTTATATATTTAGGAGATCTGATGTAGGATGTATATATATTTATTTTTATTATTTATTCATTTTAAAAATTGAAGTATAGTTAATTTACAACGTGTTAATTTCAGGTCTACAGTGAAGTGATACATACATATATATGTATATGTATATAAATGCATATATATATATATATATACTTTTTCAGATTTTTCTCCATTATAGGTTATTACAAGATTTTTTATTTTTTTAAATAAATTTATTTTATTTTATTTTTAGCTGTGTTGGGTCTTCGTTGCTGTGCGCAGGCTTTTCTCTGGTTGCGGAGAGTGGGGCCACATCTCGTTGTGGTGCACGGGCTTCTCATTACAGTGGCTTCTCTTGTTGTGGAGCACAGGCTCTAGGCACGCGGGCTTCAGTAGTTGTGGCGCATGGGCTCAGTAGTTGTGGCTCGCAGGCTCTAGAGCACAGGCTCAGTAGTTGTGGCGCACGGGATTAGTTGCCCCGCGGCTTGTGGGATCTTCCCAGACCAGGGATTAAACCCATGTCCCCTGCATTGGCAGGTGGATTCTTAACCACTGTGCCACCAGGGAAGCCCCTATTACAAGATATTGAATATAGTTCCCTGTGCTATAGAGTAAGTCCTTGTTGTTTATCTATTTTATATATAGTACTGTGTATATGTTAATCCAAAACTTATTTATTTGTATTAAAAATTTTTTACTTTAAAACATTTGTAAAGGTTACTTTCCATTTTTATTTATTACAAAATATTGGCTCTTTCCCCATATTGTACAATACATCCTTGAGCCTATCTGACAACCAATAGCTTGTACCTCCCACTCTCCTATGCCAATATTGCCCCCCACCAACTGGTAACTACTAATTTGTTCTCTATATCTCTGAGCCTGCTTCTTTTTTGTTATATTCACTAGTTTATTGTATTTTATAGATTCCACATATACATGATTTCATACAGTATTTGTCTTTCTCTGTCTGACTTATTTCAGTTAGCATAATGCCCTGCAAGTTCATCCATGTTGCTGCAAATGGCAATATTTCATTCTTTTTTGTGGCTTAGTAGTATTCCATTGTGTGTGTGTGTGTGTGTGTGTGTGTGTGTGTGTGTGTGTGTGTGTGTACACCACACCTTCTTTATCCATTCATCTGTTGATGGACACTTAGATTGGTACTGTATCTTGACAATTGTAAATAATGCTGCTCTGAACATTGGGGTGCATGTATCTTTTTGAATTAGTGTTTTTGCTTTTTTTGGTTATATACCCAGGAGTGGAATGGGTACATAGATAATTGTTATATCTTCCTGTTGAGTAAACCTTTTTATCATTATATAATCATCTTCTTTATCTCGTGTAGCAGTTTTTGATTCAAAGTCTGTTTTGTCTCGTATAAGTATAGCCATTCCTGCTTTCTCTTGGTTACCATTTGTATGTAATATCTTTTTCTATCCCTTTACTTTCCACCTCTGAGTGTTCTTAAAGCTATAGTGAGTCTCTTGTACACAGCATATAGTTGTAGCTTGTTATTTTATCCATTCAGTCACTTTTCATTAGTGAGTATAATCCATTTAAATTCAAAGTAATCATTGATTGATTATTATAGTTATAGTTATTCTTAATACTTCTGTCTTTTAACTTTTCAACTAGGGTTAAAAGTGATTTGTGCACCACCATTACAGTATTGCACTGTTCTTTATTTGTCTATATATTTACCAGTAAAATATATACTTTCTTATGCTTTTGTGTGGTTGTTTAGTGTCCTTTTGTTTCAACTTGACAAACTCCCTTTAGCACTTCTTGTAAGGCAGGTCAAGTGGTAACAAACTCCCTCAATTTTTGTTTGTCTGGGAAAGTCTATCTCTCCTTCATTTTTTTTTTTATATATATAGTGCTATATATAGCACAAGCTCCGGACGCGCAGGCTCAGCGGCCATGGCTCACGGGCTTAGCCGCTCCATGGCATGTGGGATCTTCCCAGACCGGGGCACGAACCCGTGTCCCCTGCATCGGCAGGCGGACTCTCAACCACTGCGCCACCAGGGAAGCCCATCTCCTTCATTTTTAAAGGGCAGTTTTGCCAGGCATAGTATTCTTGGTTGGCAGATTTGTTTTTCCAGCACTTTGAGTATATCATCCTACTCTCTCCTGACCTTCAAGCTTTCTGCCAAAAATTCTGCTTATAATCTTAATGGAGTTTCATTTTATGTGATGAGACATTTTTCTTTTGCTGTTTTCAACATTCTCTCTTTAACTTTTGACTATTTAATTTTAATGTGCCTCAGTGTAGACCTTTTTTAGGTTCAACATATTTGGGGTCTTTTGGGCTTTATGAATCTAGAGGTCCTTTTCCTTTCCCAGATTTGGGAAAATTTTAGCCATTATTTCTTTAAATAAGCTTTCTTCTCCTTTCTGTTCTTCTCCTGGAACTCCCATTATGTTATATTGTTTTTCTTGACTGTGTCCTGTGAGTCCTGTGGGCTTTATTCACTCTTTTCCATTCCCTTTTACTTTTGCTCCTCTGAGTAGAGCATTTCAAGTAACCTGTCTTCAAGTTCACTGATTCTTTCTTCTGCCTGATCAAGTCTGTTATTGAAGCTCTCTATTGAATTTTTCAGGGCAGTCATTGTATTCTTTGCTCCAGAATTTGTTTTGGTTCTTTTTTTATGGTTTCTATCTCTTTGTTGAACTTGTGATCATGTATTGCTTTTTCTGATTTTGTCTAGTTGTCTGTCTGCATTCTCTTATAGGTCAATGAGCTAAGATGATTATTTTGAATTCTTTGTCAGCAGTTCATAGATCTCCATTTCTTTGAGGTCAGTTACTAGAGCTTTGTTTTGTTCCTTTGGTGATGTCACGTTCTTCTGATTCTTTGTGATCATTTTATCCTGTGTTGATGTCTGCACATTTGAAGGAGTAGTCACCCCTTCCAGTCCTTATGTACTGGCTTGGGAAGGGAAAGACCTTCACCTGGCTAGAGATTCTGGGAATCTTTTTAACCTTTTGTATAGATGTGCCCACTCTACTCTTCTCATCCCTCCTTGGGGGGCTAGTTTTAGGATTGTGTGCCTTGTCCTGATACCATAGAGCTTTGTAAGGTGCTGAGAGCTGCCTATTCCTTTCCTCTAGGGTGTGCTCAGCTAGGCTGGGGCATTGGGTGCAAGCACCACTTCCATCCCTCCCTTCTGAAAGGTATGTCTTAGGATTTTGTGCCTTTTCCCTACCCCACAGAGCCATGTCGAGTGCCAGGCATCACCCACCCATTCTCCATAGGGCAGTGCACTGAGTTGCTAAGACAAAGAGCTCAATCCCACGCCGTCCCTCCCTCCTGAAGGAGCAGTCTCAGGGTTGTGTACCTTCCCCCAATCCTGCAGAGTCAAGTTGGTTGCTGAGATCTTCACTGGCTGCTGAGGTTCATGTACCATCTGTGGACGTGTGTGGGGCACCATCTTTGGGGAATTGTTGCTTTGGGGGTGTATATGTTGGTTGTTATGAGCCTCCACCCTTTTCTTTGTTCTTAGCTGCTCCCAAACTATCCAGCCATGCCGATTTCTTCAGTGTTCTGGATGCATCAAGATAAGCAGAGCTTTTAGACGTTGCCCCCAAAGGCTGGGGAGTGAGACCCTCACCTGTTCTCTCTTTAACCTGTGGCGGAAATCGTGGGCTAGGAGATCTCTCTGCGTTCTGAGTTTTGTCAGCCTCGGGGAGAGGTGATGCAAGCAAAGGGACACCGCTCTTTCTACCCTTCCAGTGTGGCCGACCTTGCATTTTGTGGTCCACTGGGGTGCTGGAACCTCTCACCTGGACTCCAGAGCTCTCACAAAGGTACTTTTGCCTGTAGATGGTTGTCAAATCATCAGTGTTTATATGGGGGAATGAGGACTGGAACCTCCTAGTCTTGCCATCTTACTGATATGACTCCCTCTCTCCATGTACTCTTGTAACACTTGGCCCTTAGAACAAAACTCAAACTTCACTCACAGCCTACAAGGTCTGAGGGATCTGGCCCTACTCACTTCTCCACCTTCCTCAGCTTCCAGCTTCCTCTGGCTTATCCCGCTCCAGCCACACATCTTCCATTACTTCCCTCTCACAGCCAAGCTCCCTGACCCCAGCATCTTGGTAATTCCTGTTCCCCTTGCCTGGAAGATCTTTTCCTGGCTGTTTCTTTGGCTGGCTCCTTCTCAACTTTTGGAGTTCATTTTAAATGCCAGCTCCTAGAGCAGGGTTTCCCTGTTTCCCCATCTAAGAAACCTCCCCAACCCTCCCATGGTTCTCTGCCACATTACCCCTTCTTCCTTCTGTGTACTTGTCACATTTGTCCACTTGCTTATTGTCTGTCTTCCCCCATAGAATGTCAACTCCAAGAGTGCAGACACTGTATCTGTCTTGTTTATCACTATATTCCCTGCCCATTCCCTGTACATTTCTTTTAAAAGAATATTTCAAACAGCAACATAACAGTCAATGTATACAGTGCCATACTTGACTTCACCCTTTTCTATTTGTGTATATGCAATAATTTCTGATTATAAATAATACTACAATGGACATCTCCATGCATAACATTCTTTGTCCCTGCCTCTGGTGATTTTGTTCAGTAATGTCTCAGAAGTAGAAATATTGGCTTCATGATAGAGCATGAGTATGTTTAAGGCTCCTTCATAAACATGGCCACACTGCACTCCAGGAAGTCTGACTGAAGCCCTAACATAAGTCTCACCACCCCTGAATGTGGGAGCTATGAGACAAGAGATGAGTTTTATTTATTTATTTATTTATTTATTTATTTATTTATGGCTGTGTTGGGTTTTTGTTGCTGTGTGTGGGCTTTCTCTAATTGTGGCGAGCGGGGGCTACTCTTCATTTCAGTGCGTGGGCTTCTCTTTGCAGTGGCTTCTCTTGTTGTGGAGCATAGCTCTAGGCACGTGGGTTTCAGTAGTTGTGACACATGGGCTCAGTAGTTGTGGCTTGCAGGCTCTAGAGTGCAGGCTCAGTAGCTGTGGCTCACAGGCTTAATTGCTCCGTGGCACTTGGGATCTTCCTGGACCAGGGCTCGAACCTGTGTCCCCTGCATTGGCAGGCGGATTCTTAACCACTGCACCACCAGGGAAGTTCCAAGAGATGAGTCTTTAGATGAGCAGTGCACATGGATCACCTGGGGATCTGATTAAAATTCAGATTCTGATACAGGAGATCTGGAGTGGGACCTGAGATGCTGCATTTCTAACAAGCTCCCTGGAGGATTCCCCCAGAGGTTCTCATCCTGCCTGCTCTTTCCTGTCAGTGTCTGGGCTCCATATTGACACAGCCCCTGGGCACCTGTGCCACTGCCCAGACCTCAGCCTGCCGGGCCAGCAGCCCCAGCAGGAAAGCCTGTGCTCGTTTCTGCTCTGCTTGCCTCAGGCCCTGTCTCCATTTGGCTGTCAGCTCCAGGCTCCATGACCCCTGATGTATGTGTGGTTCTTAGGGGTTCTGAGTTGTTTTCCACGAGGTGTGGGTTGAACTTAACCCTTCAGATTCCAGGATGCACCACTGCCCTGGGTGGGGTAGTGGACATCTGTGACTACCTTTCCTTCCAGTCCTCTGTTTCCGCATCATATGGTAATAATATCTGTTTTTTCCTGAGAAGACCCCACCCCCATCCCCACCCCCAGCCTTTCCTGGTCCATGTGGTTTGGGGGAAGTTAACCTTCTATAATACCAGAATCTAAAGGTGAGCCTATAACCTAGATCTGGCCAATCAACAGATTTCATCTCCTTGCTTTCAGTAATCTGTTTGAGGGTGGACATGTGACCTGGTCCCAGGAAATCTGTGCCAGGACTTACAATAGAACTATTGTGAATGAGAAGCTCTCCCCCCTCTGGGGGGCTGCCAGGGCCACTACATAAGCTAACTGACCAGAGAGTAAGGCCAACATGGAAACTAGAGATAAGGTAACTCCTGATGTCATAATTTGAGGCCCTGGGTCAAGCTAGACCTGAAGCTGACTTGATTTTAATGGGCTTGGGCCATAGTGGAGCTGGGACCAAAGCCATCACAGCAAGACACCAGCTTGGGCACCGAGGCTTGTGTGTGTCAGTGTGTTCAGCACAAACTAAGGAGGGCAGAGGGCTCCAGAAAGAAAAACCTCAAAAGTGTGCCTGCCCCGCCACACACACATGTACCCACAGGCATGTGGGCACGCACAGTCCAGGCCAGAATAGTGGGGATCATGGTGGGGGTGGGGGGACTGCTGCCAACAGAGAGGAGGGCTGCTCCTGTCAGATGGGAGGTTTTCCCACGTTACTGGCGTCTTTGCATGATACACAGTGAGCTTTGAAACAAAAATAAGAGGCAAATTGGATGGGTAAGAAGTAGCTTAATGTAAGTCAAAACAGCATTTAAATCTGGTATAGCCTCTAAACAACCTTGTGCCTTTCATCTCTCCCTGGAAAGGAAGTCCTGAATGCTGTCAGTTTTTCTTATGCATGTACAGGGGCTTCAAATGCACCATCGTGGGGGGATGTGGGGGGGTAATGCAGAGAGGACAGGTGGCCGGGTCAAGGTCGCACAGCCCATTGTGTCCAGTGAACCATCTGGGGGAGAGGTGACCAGTGCAAGGTCACACAATCTACTGGGGCAGAGCGGACACACGGGCAAAGGTTTTCTTACTAAAACCCCGGGTTTGACTCATCACCAGAGGCAGGTTTCTTGGGAAGCTATGGAGGCTGAAACTGCAGGGCCCTCACTTGTTCAGCCCCTTTTTAGATCCCAACATAATTCTGGGTTCTTTTTCTTAAAAAACACCACCCAAAACTACACAGATCCACAAGGTGTGGATCAGCCCCAGCCCCCAACCGACCCAAGGCTGTTTCCCACTTCCTTCCCCATCACCTTTCAAGAAACCCAAACTCAAGGGCGTTGTCATAAACTTGAAATAGGTACTGAAAGGCCTTTGCTTCTAGGGTATCTCTGCTTGTCCTCGTGCAGTTTCTTCCCTATTTCTGATCATTTAGGCACTTGTTATGCAAACGACATCTACGGAGACCCATTCTGTGAAATGCTTACATGCCTCTTTCAAGGTCCTCTGCGTCATCTTAAACATAAAACCAAATCCTCTTGCTTCTCCCTGGCCAGTGCTCGGGGGTCCCAGCCTGCAGAAGGGGAAAAGCCCGTGAGAAGCTCCCTAGCCATCCACCCAGTGACCCACGAGAGCACCGCCCTCCTCCTGGCCAGTCAGTGCCAGTCGAACGTGGACTGTGTTTCATAAGTAAAGTGGCTCCATTTCGCCACAGGTGCTTCTGTCTGTCGGTGTCTGTCACTTCACTGGAAGCATCTGCAAAGCCCAGCTTGCTGTCTGGTCCTGGGATGGGTGTTGACAAAACTCAGCAGGGAGCCACCTGCTCAGGGCTGGGTGTGCTTGAGGCTCCTGGAGGGGACACAGGTGGGGGCACGTGTCCCAGGGCAAAGGTTTAGGGGAGCACTGAGAGAGGCTTCTGGGAGGAGACCTGAGGGCAACCACCTCCTGGAGGAGAGCATGAAACGTGTCTTCACTCCTCCAGAACCCGGGCAGGGATGCAGGCCACACCCCACGTTAGTTCACGTGCAGGATGCACTTTATAGAAGCCGCATCTGTGGGTAGGACAAATCCTTCCTGTCCAAATCACATTTTGCAAAAAATTAAAATAAGAAGTTGGGCACTTTCTTCTTCCCACCTTCTCTAGCCGAGTCCTCCAAGGACAGTGGGGACTCAGCCTCCAGCCTGCTGACCACTGGTAGGCAGGGCCGGGTCTGGGACTACTGGCAGCAGTTTTGCTTCTCTGTAAAACTTTAGATCTCTCTATCAAATCTGAATGAGAGCCTTGCTGGGTAGAGTAAATTTGGTCATAGGATTTTCCCTTTTATCACTTTAAATATACCATGCCATTACTTCTGGCCTGCAGAGTTTATCCTGAAAAGTCAGGTGATTACCTTATGCGAGTTCCCATGATGTAACTCACCGCTTTTCCTTTGTACCTTTTAGTAGTCCTTAATTTTTTTGCCATTTTAATTACAGTGAGTCTTGGTGTGGTCCTCTTTGGTTTGATCCCGTTTGGGGCTTACTGTGTTTACTGGGCTTGGATGTCTGTTTTCTTTGCCAGGTTAGGGAAGTTTTCAGCTTTTATGTCTTTAAGTATGTTCTCTGCCCCTTTCTCTTTCCCTTTTCCTGCTGGGACTGCAAATGTTAGTGCACCTGATGTTGTTTCAGAGGTCTGTTAAACTGTCCTCATTTCTTTTTATCCTATTGTTTTCTGTTCGCCTTCAGTGATTTCCAGTACTCTGTCCTCCAGTTTTCTGATTTGTTCCTCTGTATCATTTCATCTACAGTTGTTTCCTTTTAGTGTATTTTCAATTCAGTTATTGTGTTCCTCGTCTCTGTTTGGTTGTTCGTTAAGATCATCTTTTTAAAAAACTTCTAAGGGACTTCCCTGGCGGTCCAGTGGTTAAGACTTCACCTTCCAATGCAGGGAGTGAGGGTTCGATCCCTGGTCAGGGAGCTAAGATCCCACATGCCTCGAGGACAAAAAAACCAAAACATAAAACAGAAGCGGTATTGTAACAAATTCAATAAGAGACTTAAAAAACCCCAAACTTCTAACTTCTCCCTCTGGTTGTCGTTTTTTCTCCTGAGTTCTTTGATTATCTTTACAGTCATTACCTTGAGCTCTTTCTTGAGTACATTGGCCATTTCCACGTCACTTAGATCTTCTTGTGGGTTTCCTTGGGTTATCTTGTTCCTTCATTTGGATCGTGTTTCTGTGTCACCTCATTTTTCTTTTTCTTTTGAATTTTCTTTCATTGTTTTTTTATACAGCAGGTTCTTATTAGTTATCTATTTTATACATATTAGTGTATATATGTCAATCCCAATCTCCCAATTCATCCCACAACCACCACCGCTGCCCTCACTTTCCCCCCTTGGTGTCCATACATCTCATTTTTCTTAACTTGCTGTTTTTATTGCTATGTATCTGGTAGGTTAGTTACATTTCCTGACCTTGGAGAAGTGGCCTTTTCTAGGAGATGTTCTATGTTTCCCAGCAGCCCGCTTTCCCCTGGTCACTAGAACTATATGCTCTAGGTGTACCCCCTGTGTGGGCTGCTCGGGTCCTTCTGTTGTGGTGGGCTGACTACTGTGGGTGGTCTGGTAGGCTTGGCTGCCCCCAGTCTGGTTGTTTGCCAGGCTCTGCCTTGTATGGTGCTGTCAGTGCTGCTTGGAGGGAGAGAATAATGAGGCAGCTGGCTGCACAACCATGGGTGGCATCGAGACTAGTGCTGGCTCACTTGGGGGTGGCGTTGGTGTCTAGGAGGTATCAGGGCTGGTGTATAGAGCCAAGTCCTGGGGCTATGCTGGCTTACTGGCAGGCAGAGCCAGGCCCTGGGTTCTGGTTGCAGGGCCCAGGAGAACCAGAGCTGGTATCACACCACTGTTCTGGACACAGCCGGCTGCAGGATCTGGGGCGTCCTGAATCCTGTGTTGGCATTCTGCCGTGCGGGGCAGGACCCAGCCGAGTCCATAGATGGTCCTTGCCTGCTCGTGTTTGGGCTGGGTCCGTAGGCTGCTGGGCTGTCCTAGGTAGTCCTAGGGCTGCTATCCATCCACTGGTAGGTGGGGCTGGTTGGGAAGCTCGAGCAGCCTCAGTGGCAGTTGGCGCCAGGGCCCAGCCAGTCTTAGGGCTGGTTCTGGCCTGCTAGTGAATGGTCTGGTTCCACAGGCTGCTGGGCAGCAGGACTCGTGCCTGCCTGTTGCTTTGGGAGGCTGGTCCTGAGGCTAGAGCAGTCTCACTTGTGGGAGGGGCCTGGGATTCCGGTGCTGATGCCCGCCTACCTGTGGGTGGAGTTGGGAACCAGGGTCTCTGGCTGGAGGGTCCTACGGGGCCCTGGATCTAGTTCCTGTACACTGGTGCTTGGAGTCTGGTCCCGGGGCTTCTGGTGGTTAGGGTCCAAGTCCAGGGGCAGCTGTGGGCTTGAGAGGGTCTGAAGGGAGCCTGAGCGCTGGTGGATGGGGCTGTGTCCCTGCTCAGTTAGTTGCTTGGCCTGTGGCATTCTAGTACTTGGGCTAAGGGTACCTTTGGGTAGATTTCTAAGGGTGACCCCTTACACAAGCCTAAACCCACCTGCAATTTCCACCAAGCCAGCAGCATCTACCCTAGGCAACAACAAGGCCACACCTATTCCAGGAGGAACTCAGCCCCTAGGAATCAGGCCCAGGGAAGCTGCACTTCTGGAAGTTGTTACCCAAACCGTCTCACTACTCAGCAGTCCCAGGTGTGCTGTGCCTGACATCTCCAGCTCAGTGCTACTGAACACGGGTCTGAGGGAGGAACATCTGCTTCAACAACAACTTGTCAAAGATGTCATTTCACGAGCCCCACAGGAGGATCATAGCTTAGAGTGGGTCTTGATTCCCCCGCAAACTTGTACTCACTTTAAAGCTTCAGAAGAAACGTTTGCTATGTGGTTCCCATGCAGTTTCCCATTAGTATTACGTGGTGAGTATTTAGAAATAACATCACCTGTGCCCTCCCCGCAGAGTCTGTCTATTGATCTGGGTGGGAGCATCCGAGTGTTTTAACTCCAGGTGATTCTAAGGTTAGGCCCGGTTTAAGCCCAAGCCCAAGGGCTGCTGGTACCTGGTAACAGTTTCCAGTCTTCAGTCCTTTTGCCTTTGGGGAGGCATCAGTGTCTGCTCTACATGGGATTGGAAAGGGCAGGGCAGTGTAGCCCACTTAACTCTGTGCTGTAGCAGAAGTTTTGGGCATCTGTGTGAGGGGAGAGCATATACAGACAGGAAAGAAAAAGCTCACAGCTTGTTCTCCATGCAAGAGCTCATTGTTCCTGAATCTCTCTTTTTCAGAAGGTTGGCATTTGTATTTTTTTTTAAGATTCCACATATAAGCGATATCATATTTGTCTTTCTCTGTCAGACTTCACTCACTATGACAATCTCCGGGTCCTTCCATGTTGCTGCAAATGGCGTTATTTCATTCTTTTTTATGGCTGAGCAATGTTCCATTGTATATATGAACTATATCATCTTTATCCATTCCTCTGTTGATGGACATTTAGGTTGCTTCCATGTCCTGGCTATTGTAAATAGTGCCGCTATGAACTTTGGGGTGCGTGTATTGTTTGGAATTATGGTTTTCTATGGTTACATGCCCAGGAGTGGGATTGCTGGATCACATGGCAGCTCTATTTTTAGTTTTTTAAAGAATCTTCATACTGTTCTTCACAGTGGGTGTACCACTTTACGTTCCCACGAACAATGCAGGTTAAAGTTAATTAATAAGCAAAGCCACGGGCATATTCACCACCATGACTGACATGGGAAAAACTCCACAGTGTCCAAAAATCTCATCTCAGGACAGGGCACTGCTGAAATTTTGCAATGACAGAGTTGGGCCCTTTAGCCAAGTTCAAAAAATTCAGACACTTGCCACCAAAGTCTGATAAATACCGTAGCTTCCTATTTACACTACAGTTACTCAGTTACTTAAAATGGATTTAGATTGACAAACAACTTGACATGTCAGTTTGCTAAGTACCATTTGACAGAGGACTCTAATACCATCATGAGACAGTGCAGGGCTTGCATGTGTGTGTTCCCAGGCGTGGTCTGGGTTTCCACCATTGTGTCACCCACCAGAGGTGAAGGATCACTGATTTCCCAGGGACAGGCTGCCTCTTGTGACTTCCCCTCCTCACTTCAGCAGCCTCCAAGTTACCTGAACCTGGAAGACAAGTCTTAGTTGCCATCAGTGTCTCCCTCCCACTCACTATCTTCAGAGGAAGAGGAAAGCTGAAGGTCATCATAGAGGACACTTCAGGGGCCAGAGCCACGGTGCTCCTCAGACTTCCTGCAGAGGGAGAGTTCTGACCAGGAGGGCTGGATTTCCGCCACAGGATGGGAAGAGGGAGATGTCATGGACCTGCAGCTCCACCAGCCTCTGCTTAATCTTGTGAAGGCCATCCTGAGGGGCTGACCTGGAACATGGTTAATTGGTGGAGGATGGGGTCTAGTGCAGGCTTGAACAGTATTGGGGTGAGATCTGTTGAGTGGAGGTTGGAGGTCAATGCTTTGCACCAGGGCAGGTGTCCTCCTGGCCCTTGGGATGCCCTTGTTGGTCGATGTCCAGTTGTTCTGGGTGGAGGATGGAGATTCTGGAACACCCCCCACCCCGACCCAGATCTGGTCTCTGAGTCCTCTTCCGGGGAGTCTGGATGGGACTGAGTCTGGGTTTCTTTGCGGGGGCTTCAGTCAAGCTTGGATGGAGATCTCTCACTTGGTGCCTGGATGCTGCTTTTGGAGTCCTGGACCAAACTTCTCTCGATGGGAGACACTGAAGGCCGGGTGGATTTCAGGTCATGTTTCCCGATAAGTGAGCTAACCGAGCGATCCATTTCCAGGACAGATTTCCTCTTGGATGTTTGGAGGAGCGTCAGCCTGCGTGGATGCAGTAGAAGAGCAAAAACCAGAAAGATGATACGTTAGAATTTTCACACCATCAGATAAAAGGTAAAATTAACTCAGCGGCATCTCATAGCATTAAATTTAACAGCAGGAGATACGAGGAATCAATTTAAATAGGACGAGTTACTCAACCTCAGTGGTGGTCACGAAAAAAAAATTACCATATTGCCTTGATACACTTATACATCGGAGAGAAAAAGAGACTGTAATAATATCTCTTGTTCAGCAAATGGAAAGAAGCTTTTTCATACACACTTTTATGGATTGTACACAGTTTGGGGTCTTGCAGGCACTGTGATGGTGAAATAAGTTTGATAGACAATTTTGGAGGATATATCACTATTTAAAGATGCCTGGGGCTTCCCTGGTGGCGCAGTGGTTGAGAGTCCGCCTAACGATGCAGGGGACATGGGTTCGTGCCCCGGTCCGGGAAGATCCCACATGCCGCGGAGCAGCTGGGCCCGTGAGCCGTGGCTGTTGAGCCTGTGTGTCCGGAGCCTGTGCTCCGCAACGGGAGAGGCTACAACAGTGAGAGGCCCGCGTACCGCAAAAAAAAAAAAAAAAAAAGCGTGTTCTAAATTAAAAGATTCTACTTATGGAATGCCTCTGATAAAATCACCTCTGTTTCCCCTACCACAGCATGTTCTTTCCAGACATGCAAGTAAGAATGCAAAATGAAAGAAGTCGAGGAAAATGGCATCTGAAAAGTACACGAAATGATCACTTTAGTCGGAACAGAATGGGAACAATTCTCTCACACAGAATGGGATTGGGGCAAATCGGGGTTAGCCAGAAGGGCAAAAGAGCGGGAACCAGGAGAGATTTACTCTCACACGGTTGCAGGATGCTGTCACTTTCTTCCAGTACTGCTGCTGCCTCCCTGTGGTCTCCCGGGAAATCTCTGGAGGAGCTTCCTCTGCTGCTATGATTTATTTAGTAGACTATCATCGAAAGCATTGACATGAAAGCATCCGATTCATTTTGTTAAATCAAAGAACAGCACTTTGACCAGTGCTTGCCTTCTAGGCATGGCATCTTGATGAACAGTCCTGTTTTTTTCCAACTGAAGATCAGCCTCCAGCCCGATACGCTTTGTGCTCTCAGGGTCCTGAACTATCTCTCGGAGTGCCTTTCTGAATGGGAACGTTTTCACCAGCATCATCGCCTGGAGACATCTTCAGCCTGTCCCCCCCATCCCCCTCCTTTTTATTCTTTGTATTCTTCAGCTCTCCTTACACTGGTCTCTTGCACGGTAGCAGTGTTGTCCTAGGCATGCTCAGGTGTCTCCTAACCCCACCCAAGTGGACTTCCAGTGTCATCATTTTCGGTTTCTTAGCTGCACTTTCGTCGTTCTTGGGCAGTTCTTTTTTTTTTTTTTCCATGGATGGGGAAGACCGGGGCACCGGGGGGCGGGGTAGGGGGCAACACAGTTACACACTGCGTGTGACCCGGAAAACTGATACACACCAGGCAATCACCAACAGGCTCTGAAGGAGGATCAATCCCTAGACACGCTGCACGCAGGTTTGCAATTTGTGGGTTTATTGCAGACTGGACAGGCAGCGGCAAACTTTGATTAAAGGCTTAACTCTTTCATTTTTGGCTTTTTAATTGGCTACTCTGACAACTAGCAATTCAGCTCTCTCTCCCATCTCAGTTGAGTTCCAGACACTGACTTTCTATAATTAAACTTACTAGATTCAGGGAAATAAAAGACAAGTTTAAATATTCTGACAGAGAAGCGGAACATACCTTTAAGAAGAACAAAGCAATTTTTGGGAAAAAAATGAAATAAAAATTCTAAAAATGAAAAGTACATAACATGGTGACCTCAGTGGATGTGTTTGAAAGTACTCACCTTAGAAACAGACAATAAAAAAATAGTGAACAGAATAAGTACCAGAAAAGAAATTCAGAATAATAAAGCCTGAAGAGGCAACATTTTGAAAAAAATAGTCATACCCAGAGGGAGAGATATCACAGTACAATAAAAAAATTCTAAAATGCATTTAATTAGAATCACAGAAGTTAAAGAGAGAAATGAACAGAAGCAATATTTGAATTAAAATGACTGAGAACTTTAAAACCGATGAATGAATACTCCACAGACTCAATAAGCTCGTTAGATTGCAAACACAGCCAAAAAAAAAAAAAAATCTACATCCACATTGATTACAGTAAAATCACAAAAAATAAAGACAAAGAAACAACCCGAAAACCATCAGCAGGGGATAAAAACAGGAAAGAAAGAAAAAAGATTGCATAAAAGAAGAAAAAATTAAATGGGCATCTAATTTCTCAACTGGATCACAGTCGAAAGATAGCTTTCATATATTAAAAGGTTATCATGGCCAATCTAACAACTGTATACCATGCAAAGACGTATTTTGGAAAAAAAGAGAAAATGAAAACATTTATAGAAATACAAAAACTGGGATTTTTCATTAACATATCAAACGAAAGAATAATAATGAAAGATATTTATTAGAAACAAGGGTGGAACTACTGGATGACAGGATGGAGCAGTAGGAACAAATTAAGAATAACAAAATTAATAAATGTATGGATAGCTCAAAATAAATAAAAATGTATAAAACATGGACAGTATGTGATAAGCTTTAAACTATTTATATTTTTAAACTTTATTACATATATTTTCATAAATTACATATATATATTTCTTGTCTATGTGTAATTTGAGTACACAACAATAATAACCTACCGACAGGAAGAGGTACCCAGGGTTCTGGCTCTCCCCTGGAAGAAGATAGAAATACCAATTAACATTAGATTTATTAAAATAGGATAATCACAAAAATAATAGAAAAATATTGATCACCTCAAAACTAACAAAGTTTTGAAAACTTTAATCAATTTAAAATGAGGAAACAAAAGGAATCAATACACAGAAAATACAGGGTAAACAGAGATTTAATCTCAGATAGATCAGTCATCACATCAATGAAAATGGGCTAAATGCTTCCATTCAAAAAAACAGTTTTATACAGCAGAAATAATACAACATTGTAAATCAACTATACTTCAATTAAAGCCAAAACTAAAAACAAAAACAAAACAGTTTTATAAGAAATATACCTAAATATTAAAATACAAGAATTAAAAGTAGAAGAATGGGGAAAGATAGAGTATATAAACTCTACCCCGATATAAACAGTTATAACTTTATTAATACCAAAGTAGATTCTAAGGCAAGAAGTATTCCTAAAGATAAAAAGAAGACTTAATAAAGACAGAGGTTTAATTCAAAAGGAAAATATAGCAATTTAATATTATATATACCAAGTAAGTGACAGAATCCCAGGAAAATAGACAAAACTACAGTAACGGGGTACAATAAACAGTGGTGAGCACAGGCAGTGATAAAATATGTTGGTAAAGTTTAATCCTCTACACGTCAGAAACATTTTATTTAAAGATGAAATGGTACACGCTTCTCCTCTGTTATCAGCAACAAGAAAAGGTTGCCTACTGTCACCACTATTATTCAACAGTCTACTGGATGTCTTAAGTAATGCAGAGAAAATTCTGTATCATCGCTCTATCTATATAGAAAACCAAATTTACAAGATTTAAACCCCAGAAAAACACTACAGTTATTTATGGATGATTGTTATATAAAAAAATCCAAATTAATTAATTATTAGATTAATTATTAGAATTAGCAAATTATTAGAATTAACAAATTAGTTTTTTCGTAATTGCTTGATTAAAGATCAATATAGCCAAGTGAATTTTATCTCTATATACCAGCAAGAAACTGAAAGAGAAATTTTAAAAATTTAATTTTAAAAGCATCAAAAATACCAAATATCAAGGGAGAAGTCTAACAAATGCAAGAGCTTTATATGGAAAACTATGAAATGTTACCAAGAGAAATTAAAGAATATTTAAATAAATAGATAAACATACCAAGTTCGTACATTAAATAAAAATTAATATTGTAATTTGTTAATTCTCTACAAAATGATGTATAGATTCAAGGAATCCTAACATAATTCCAATTTTTTTAGGGGATTTGTCAAGTAGATTCTATAATGTTTATGGATATTCACAGGATGAAGAATATTAAAGACACTTAGAAAAAATAAGATAGCAGGACTTCATCTAGGTTAACAGTTCTCGTGATAAAACTACAGTACAATAACCAAACTATATGGTCTTTATGCAAGGATGGATCAATACACCAGTGGAATAGAATATAATATGGAAATACACCATGTGCTTTTTTTTTTTTTAACATCTTTATTGGGGTATAATTGCTTTACAATGGTGTGTTACTTTCTGCTTTATAACAAGGTGAATCAGTTATACATATGTTCCCATATCTCTTCCCTCCTGCATCTCCCTCCCTCCCACCCTCCCTATCCCACCCCTTTTCTGAACACTTTCTCTGTGACACAGGATATTGCACAGGCATGGGGGAGTGGCAGTCTTTTTAATAAACAGTATTGGGACATTGGGTTTGCACAAAGGAAAAAAAATGGAGCTAACTCCTATCTCACACTGTTGACATGAACTTAATTCCAACTGTATTCTGAAACTGTAGGTGGAAAACAAATTTTTTCTTAGAAAATAATGTCCCCGTCTGAGCTCATTGACACCCTCCACATTTACTTCTCTGCCTACTTCCCTCACACCATCCCTAAGAGGCTCTCCCGTGCAGTGACCAGCCACCTAATGGCCAAATCAAGGATTCCTTTCAGTCCCTTTCCTACTTAACCTTCTCCTCTTCACTATACTGTGAGCTCCTTGAGAATAGAAACCGTGTCTTCATCATCGTCACGTATCCATTCCCTAGCAGAGAGAAGGCACGTAACGAGGGCTCAGTTCTGTCTTTTTACTGAGCTGGTCTGAAACACTCAGCTTCCATGACAGCTTTTCCCCCATCTTGGCGCCTTATCATTTTGCTCCATGAGTTTCCCATAATTTCCTTCCCCTTTAAAAGTCGTGGTCTTCCTATGACATTTGCTTCATATTTTTCTTATTCTCCACTTATTCTGGGTTATTTCAATAGAAGCCAGAGACTCAGTTACCACCTATATTGTTTAAAACGCCACAGATCCTTTTCTCTTTTGCAGACATCCATGGATGTCTGATCATTTCTGGACTTGATCTATATGCACAGGTACCATAGCACATAAATTCAGCATGTTTCATACTAAATTCACCATAACCACACCACTCCCAAAACTTCCTCCATTTCCAGTATTCCCAGACTCAGTGATATCTCCCTCTACTTGGTTACTCAAGTGAGAACCACAGGGCATATATTTTCAATAGGTCTCTTGATTTCATCTACATCATTTCCTTCCTGGAATATTGCAGCTGGTTTCCCTGTTTCTGGCCATGTTCTGTTCTTAACCCATTGCCCTCACACCTTCTAAGATGCTCATTTCTCGATGCAAGGCTAATTGGTTCACTGCTTTGTGTCAATTTCTCCTCATTGCCTACAGACTCAATTGTGACCTTCTCAGCAAGGCATACCTGATCCTCTTCATGATCTCAGCCTGCTTGTTCCTCTAGCATAGTTCCTGGTCAGTTCCACAAATTCACCCTGTGAAAAAGCCTCACTAAACTATGTTCACTTCCCTCATGCAATGACACAATACTTTGCCTGTTCTCTTGACTCATCCTTCAACTCAAGATGACTGTCATCACCTCCTCTGTGAATGGGCCCCATGAGGCAGTTAGAAGCTCCATTTTTTCCCTTCATATTATGTTACAGATATCCCTACATCATAGCAATTACTGCATTGTTTTATAACTATTTATACATCAACATCACCTGTATGACCTGTGATCTTTCAAGGAAAGCATGTTTAGCTTCCTATGTCTTTGTAGGAGAAGTAGTATGATACAGTTGAGCATCTTTTGAGAGAAACAGATGATAATTTAGTTACCTGCTCTGCAAGTAGATCTGAACATTTGTATTAGTTAATTTCTGCAACTGTCTGGTCTTTAACTAAAAGAATGGGATAAAGCAAGATGGAGAATATTTGTGCAGTGTCTGGCATATAGAATGTTCTCAGTAAATGGTAGCTGCATCATTACTAGTATTGTCATTATTGTTATTGTTAATTCCCCGGCACCAGTCTCAATGTCTGGTACCTATTAGGAATCCAGCTTGAGTGTTTGATGAATGATTTATATATGTATAAAATATATATAATGTGACGGTTTGGTTGACATTGACTCTACCTAATAAATATTGGACTCCAAACATTTTTTGCGTTACGCGGGCCTCTCACTGTTGTGGCCTCTCCCGTTGCGGAGCACAGGCTCTGGACGCGCAGACTCAGCGGCCATGGCTCACGGGCCCAGCCACTCCGCGGCATGTGGGATCCTCCCGGACCGGGGCACGAACCCGTGTCTCCTCCATTGGCAGGCAGACTCTCAACCACTGTGCCACCAGGGAAGCCCTCCAAACAACTTTTAAAATGCTTCTTTTTAAATTGCAGATATTCATTAAATCTTTTTTGAGTAGATTTTTCTGTGGCCTTTTGCTTCTTTCAAAGAAGCGTATTTAATTTCTTCACTTACTGCCAGTTACAAATTTATAGACAGTAATACATTTATAGAGTCTATGGATTCAACCAAAGATTTTATTTAACAGATTTTTGAGAAGAAGTTAAGGTTTAGGCTTTGAAAATAAGCCTGGTTTAATATACTCAATTCTCATGAGCAGTTTTTGAAGATATTGAGAAATAACATTAAAATATTACATACTATGCACAGTCTAAGATTACAGTTTTCCTGTTTAATTCATGTCTGAATTATAAAACTTTCAGGATATATTAATAAAAAGTATCTGGAGTGTTTGTAGATTTAGTTTTTTAAAAGTTTTTTAAAAAGTCTTCCTCTAAAAATTAAAAAGTATGTATGGAAACAAAAAAGACCCCGAATAACCTAAACAACCTTGAGAAAGAATGGAGCTGGAGGAATCAGGCTCCCTGGCTTTGGACAATACTATAAAGCTACAGCAATCAAAACAATATGGTACTGACAGAAAAAAAGAAATATAAATCAATGGTACAGGATACAAAGCCCAGAGATAAACCCATGCACATACGGCCAATTAATCTAAGACAAAGGAGGCGAGATTATACAATGGAGCAAAGATCGTCTCTTCAGTAAGTGGTTCTGAGAAAACTGAACAGCTACATGTAAAAGAATGAACTTAGGACATTCTCTAACACAGTATAGAAAAATAAACTCAAAATGGATTAAAGACCTAAAAATAAGACCAAGTACTCTAAAAATCCTAGAGGAATACATAACCAGAGCTCTGTTTGACATAAATTTCAGGAATATTTTTTTGATCTGTCTCACAGACTAATGAAAATAAAACCAAAAATAAACAAATGGGACCTAATTAAACTTAAAAACTCTTGCACAGCAAAGGAAATCGTAACCAAAAGGAAAAGACATCCTATGGACCGGGAGAAAATATTTTTAAATGATACAATGAACAAGAGATTAATTTCCAAAATATACAAACAGCTCATGCAGCTCAATAAAAAAAAAAAAAAAATCCAAAAATGTATAGAAGATTTAAATAGACATTTCTCCAAAGAAGATATAAAAATGGCCAACAGAGGGCTTCCCTGGTGGCGCAGTGGTTGAGGGTCCGCCTGACGATGCAGGGGACATGGGTTCGTGCCCCGGTCCGGGAGGATCCCGCATGCCGCGGAGCGGCTGGGCCCGTGGGCCATGGCCACTGGGCCTGTGCGTCCGGAGCCTGTGCTCCGCAACGGGAGAGGCCACAGAAGTGAGAGGCCCGCGTACCACAAAAAAAAAAAAAGTGGCCAACAGGTACATAAAAAATGCTCAATATCATTAATTATTAGAAAATGCAATTCAAATCTATATTGAGGAATCACCTCAAATCATTCAGAATGGCCATCATCAAAAAGGCTACAGATGATAAATTCCAGAGAGCGTGTGGGGAAAAAGGAACCTTCCTACACTGTTGGTGGGAATGTAAATTTGCATGTGCTATTCTGTACTTGATATTTCTTTTCACTCAGTGAAGTAATCAACTCAAGTCTAACATGGCCCAACAGACTCCTTACTGTCTTTTTCCATACCTTCTCCTTTCACATCCCTCCCAGTCTCAGGAAGTCACAATGAAGTTCTAGGAGGTTCATCAAAACCTGCCTGTCCTTATGCCTCACCTTCACAGTAAGAGCAAAGTGCTACTGTTTCTGCCTCCAGGACATCCCCAAAGGTGTCCCCAGGGCCATTCAAGTGCAAGCCAGGATCCCCTGCCAGGAGTAGCAAAGGGTCTCCTGCTGGTGTCCTGCTTCCTTGTTAACTATCACAGAATGGTCCAGCAGCAACCAAGGGTACTGGGAAATATGCATCAAGTCACATCACTCCCCTACTCACAAGATTTCATTGGTGCCCTGTTAAGCCCCTACCTGGGTGGTCTCACCCCACCTCTCCAGCCTCCTTTTCCTGGTTTCCACAAAGTTCAAGGTCATGCAGGTTCTCTCCTCTTCCTCTGGGACCCTGCACAGCAGCCAATACTAGACCCACAGTGCCCCCTGGTGGCTGGAAATGCAAGATGCTCCGGACAGCTGGGCAAGGGGTGAGGCCCGGAGGAAGCGAGGTGGGAGGACAGGACACTGGATTTGAAAAAGGTCTTGGAAGAGCAAAAGCTTAGGAGAAGACCAAGAGTGTTAGATTTGGAGAGGAAAGTCTAATTGAGACCCCTCTGGGATGGCCCTGCTCGCTGGGTTATGGAAATGGAACCAGAGAGCAGTTGGCCTCTGGATGGGCCTCAAGCTCGACTCCAGAAACTCTCATGAGACCTTTGACCATGTCTGTGCAGGAGAGGATGCTGAACATTTGGGTCCTAGACTCTGAGTCACCTTCCTCCTGCAGGCTCCTCTCTTCCATTTGCAGGGCTGGGTGTGAGGGGCTCCTGGAGAGAGGTGGCATCAGAACACACAGGGGGTCAGTGTCATTAACAGGAGGGGAGATGGAGGTTCGGGGTCACTCAGCCCTGAGGACAACCTTGTGCATCCCAGGTCTTTCCAAGTTTTTACTTTTCCAAGGTCTGAAGAGTTGTGCTCTGGGAACATAGGTGGGAAGAGTTTGGAGGTGGCTTTAGTGGCTGTGCGCAGTGAGGACCAGGGCTGCTGGGGAGGAAATTCCAGTTGAGATGAGGACTTGTGCTTCTATTCAGAAGTTCAGGGGGCATCAGTTACTTCCCAAGATCCCTGTGAGTTTTGAAAGAAAACATACTTAAGGTTTACCAGCATCCTGTATTTCTCTACACTCTGCCTGTTTGCAGGGGATTGCATGTTTTTGACCTCAGGATTCATATTAAATATCTTTTTGGCAAAACAGTCATGCAGATGGCCAACAGGTACTGAAAAGATGCTCAGCATCACTAATCAGGGAAATGCAAATCAAAACCACAAGGAGATATCACTTCACACCTTTTAGAATAAACGTCATCAAAAGGACAAGAGATAACAAGTGTTGGGGAGGGTGTGGAGAAAAGGGAGACCTTGGCCACTGTTGCTGGGAATGTAAGTTGGTGCAGCCACTGTGCAAAAGTGTGTGGAGGTTCCTCCAAAGATTGAAAATAGAACTATCATAAGATCCAACAATTCCAATTCTAGGTATATATTGAAGGAAATGAAATCACGTTCTCAAAAGGATATCTGCAGCCCCAAGTTCACTGCAGCATTATTTGCAATAGCCAAGATATGGAAACAATCTAAGTGTCCCTCAGTGGGTGGAGAAAATGTGATATATCTATATAGAAACCAATCAATCAATCATCTATTTATCTCTCTATATAGAAATGTGTATATATCTGCCATACAAAGAAAAAATTTCTGCCATATTCCACAAAAAGAAAGGCCTTTGAGGGCATGATGCTAAGTTAAGTATGTCAGAGAAAGTTAAATAGTGTATGTTCTCACTTACAAGTGGAATCTAAAAAACTCAACTCCTCTTTTTCTTCAGTGGAAGCTTCTTATACTCTCTCTCTTTATTTCCAATTCACTGTACATTGGCTCTTGATTTTCAAAAATGATAATGCCCTTATGTTCATCACTGGTCACGTAAAGGATCTGATAATAAAAAATGTTCAGTAAAATACAGAAAAGGTGAGTGGAAATATAAAGGAAATTCACAGAACTTTATGATCACTGTTGCTTTCATCTTAATGGTCACCTTCTGGAGATCTCAGCATGTTGATCTAAGATGCTCACAAATGTGAATTACATCATCCTCTTACCAATCCAGGTTCACTTGCCTGATGATCAGCAAGGCAAATGCCAAGATTCCAAGGTTTGCAGCAGAGAAAGGGTTTATTTATAAGGGAATCAAGGGAGGAGACAGGAGAACAAGTTTGAGATCTATCACTTCAAAGGGAAGGGAGCAGGGGTATTTAGGGGTGAAGAGTAGAGGGAGGTTGGAGGTGAAGGGAAAGGTGATTGAAGGCAGGGAAAATGTGAGGTTATCGCTGTTCTGTGCAGGCATATCTCTGTTACATGCTAGTTCATGGGATGCATGTTCAGAATATGGTGGCATTAGCATGAGCTAAGGATGGAGCTTTTGGCCCCATCATTTCAAATGGTCATCCACTGTGCACTCACACAGGCCCAACTGAATGTGTGATGGTCTTGTCTGGTTTGAACAGAGCAAGACTAGATTCATGACCTGAAAAAAACAACCAACCATTACTATAGTGACCCATCTGTCAGAGGAGTTATCTACAGGCGGTGGTTAAAGGAGTCTTGTAATATATTGTCTAAGCTATGGGAAACTTTCAGGGTATGCAATTCGCAGGAACAATGAATGCGAGCTTGACGGTGAAGGCATGTTACAAGAGGAGGGTTTTAAACAGGCTGTTCCCTTAACTGCTGTTCTGTGAGACAAAGTCAAGAATATCTATTAGTTACCAGTTTCTGTTAACCCTATGAGATGGGTTTCAATTCCACAAGGATTGGGTCCATGTAACTTTCACTTGCTAAACTCCATCTAGACCTAGTGGAACCCAGGTATATAATAAACTTTTGTTAAGACATGATCTGAAATAATGAATGAAAGAGTGATCGCTATATTCATAGGGAATTTTATTTAAGAACGGATTGATTATAAAGTCAGTCATGGGACCTGTATTTTACTTTAACGTGCTATGGACAACACCTTTTTTTTTAAAACATCTTTATTGGAGTATAATTGCTTTACAATGTTGTGTTTGTTTCTGCTGTATAACAAAGTGAATCAGCTATATGTATACATATATCACCATATCCCCTCCCTCTTGTGTCTCCCTCCCACCCTCCCTATCCCACCCCTCTAGGTGGTCACAAAGCACCGAGCTGATCTTGTGCTATGCGGCTGCTTCCCACTAGCTATCTGTTTTACATTTGGTAGTGTATATACGTCCATGCCACTCTCTCACTTTGTCCCAGCTTACCCTTCCCCCTCCCCGTGTCCTCAAGTCCATTCTCTACATCTGTGTCTTTATTCCTGTCCTGCCCCTAGGTTCATCAGAACCATTTTTTTTACAGATTCCATATATATGTGTTAGCATATGGTATTTGTTTTTTCCTTCCTGACTTACTACACTCTGTATGACAGTCTCTAGGTCCATCCATGTCTCTACGAATGACCCAATTTCATTCCTTTTTATGGCTGAGTAATATTCCATTGTATATATGTACCACATCTTCTTTATCCATTCGTCTATCGATGGACACTTAGGTTGCTTCCATATCCTGGCTATTGTAAATAGTACTGCAGTGAACTTTGTAGTACATGCTTCTTTTTGCATTATGGTTTTCTCAGGGTATATGGCCGGTAGTGGGATTGCTGGGTCATATGGTAGTTCTATTTTTAGGTGTTTAAGGAATGCCCATACATTTCTTCATAGTGGCTGTATCAATTTACATTCCCACCAACAGTGCAAGAGGGTTCCCTTTTCTCCACACCCTCTCCAGAGTTTATTGTTTGTAGAATTTTTGATGATGGCCATTCTGACCAGTGGGAGGTGACACCTCATTGTAGTTTTGATTTGCATTTCTCTAATAATTACTGATGTTGAGCATCTTTTCATGTGCTTCTTGGCCATCTGTTTGTCTTCTTTGGAGAAATGTCTATTTAGGTCTTCTGCCCATTATTTGATTGGGATGTTTGTTTTTTTGATATTGAGCTGCATGAGCTGCGTCTGGTCCTGGACTTCTGTTTTTTGATATTGAGCTGTTTGTGTATTTTGGAGATTAATCTATTGTCCTTTGCTTCACTTGCAAATATTTTCTCCCATTCTGAGGGCTGTCTTTACGTCTTGTTTAGGGTTACCTTTGCCGTGCAAAAGCTTTTAAGTTTAATTAGGTCCCATTACTATTTTATTTTCATAACTCGAGGATGTGGGTCAAAAAAGATATTGCTGCGATTATATGTCAAAGTGTGTTCTGCCTATGTTTTCCTCTAAGAGTTTTATAGTGTCCAGCCTTACATTTAGGTCTTTAACCCATTTTGAGTTTATTTTTGTGTATCGTGTTAGGAAGTGTTCTAATTTCATTCTTTTACATGTAGCTGTCCTGTTTTCCCAGCACCACTTATTGAAGAGGATATCTTTTCTCAATTGTATATTCTTGCCTCCTTTGTCATAGATTAGGTGACTATAGGTGTGTGGGTTTATCTCTGGGCTTTCTATCCTGTACCATTGATCTATATTTCTGTTTTTGTGCCAGTACCATATTGTCTTGATTATTGTAACTTAGTATTATAGTCTGAAGTCAGGGAGCCTGATTCCTCCAGCTCTGTTTTTCTTTCTCAAGGTTGCTTTGGCTATTCAGGGTCTTCTGTGTTTCCATACAAATTGTAAACTTTTTGTTCTAATTTTGTGGAAAATGCCATTGGTAAGTCGATGGGGATTGCACTGAATCTGTAGCTTGCTTTGGGTAGTGTAGTCATTTTCACAAGATTGATTCTTCCAATCCAATAACATGATATATTTCTCCATCTGTCTGTGTCATCTTCGATTTCTTTCATCAGTGTTTTATAGTTTTCTGAGTACATGTCTTTTGCCTCCTTAGGTAGGCTTATTCCTAGGTAGTTTATTCTTTTTGTTGTGGTGGTAAATGGGATTATTTCCTTAATTTCTCCTTCTGATCTTTCATTGTTAGTTTATAGGAATGCAAGAGATTTCTGTGTAGTACTTTTGTATCCTGCAACTTTACCAAATTCATTGATTAGTTCCAGTAGTTTTCTGGTAGCATCTTTAGGATTTTCTATGTATAGTATCATGTCATCTGCAGTGACAATTTTACTTCTTCTTTCCAATTTGTAGTCCTTTTATTTCTTTTTCTTCTCTGATTGCCTTGGTTAGGACTTCCATAACTGTGTTGAATAAGAGTGGTGAGATGGATATCGTTGTCTTGTGCCTGACCTTAGAGGAAATGGTTTCAGTTTTTCACCATTGAGAATGATGTTTGCTGTGGGTTTGTTGTATATGGCCTTTATTATGTTGAGGTGGGTTCCCTCTATGCTTACTTTCTGGAGAATTTTTATCATAAGTGGGTGTTGAATTTTGTCAAAAGCTTTTTCTGCATCTATTTAGATGATCATATGGTTTTTATTCTTTAATTTGTTAATATGGTGTATGACATTGATTGACTTGCATATCCTGAAGAATCCTTGCATTCCTGGGATAAATCCCACTTGGTCATGGTGTATGATCCTTTTAACGTGTTGTTGGATTCTGTTTGCTAACATTTTGTTGAGGATTTTTGCATCTATGTTCATCAGAGAAATTGACCCGTAATTTTCTTTCTTTCTTTTATTTTTTTCTGATATCTTTGTATGGTTTTGGTATTGGGTGATAGTGGCCTCGTAGAATGAGTTTGGGATTGTTCCATCCTCTGCATTTTTTTGGAAGAGTTTGAGAAGGATAGGTTTAGCTCTTCTCTCAATGTTTGATAGAATTCACATGTGAAGCCATCTGGTCCTGGACTTCTGTTTGTTGGAAGATCTTTAATTTCAGTTTCAATTTCATTGCTTGTGATTGGTCTGTTTATATTTTCTAATTCTTCCTGTTTTAATCTTGGAAAGTTGTACCTTTCCAAGAATTTGTCCATTTTTTCAGGGTTGTCCATTTACTGGCATATAGTTGGTTGTAGTAGTGTCTTATGATCCTTTGTATTTCTGCAGTGTCAGTTGTAATTTCTCCTTTTTCACTTCTAATTTTATTGTTTTGAGTCCTCTCCCTTTATTTCTTGATGAGTCTGGCTAAAGGTTTATTAATTTTGTTTATCTTCTCAAAGAACCATCTTCAAGTTTTATTGATCTTTGTTATTCTTTTCTTCATTTCTATTTATTTCTGCTCTGATCCTTATCATTTCTTTCCTTCAACTAACTTTGGGTTTTCTTTGTTCTTCTTTCTCTAGTTGCGTTAGGTGTAAGCTTAGCTTGTTTATCTGAGATTTTACTTGTTTCTTGACATGAGATTGAATTGCTATAAACTTCCCTCTTAGAACTGCTTTTGTGTCCCATAGGTTTTGGTTCATCGTGTTTTCATTGTCATTTGTTTCTATGTATATTTTTATGTCCTCTTTGATTTCTTCAGTGATCTGTTGGTTATTTAGCAGTGCACTGTTTAGCTTCCATGTATTTGTGTTTTTACAGTTTTTTTCCCCCCTGTAATTGATTTCCAATCTCATAGCATTGTGGTCAGAAAAGATGCTTGATACAACTTCAGTTTTCTTAAATTTTCCGATGCTTGATTTGTGACCTATCTATCCTGGAAAGATGTGATCTATCCTGGAAAATGTTCCCAGTGCACTTGAGAAGAAAGTGTATTCTGCCGCTTTCGGGTGGAATGTCCTGTAAATGTCAAGTAAATCTATCTGGTTTATTGGGTCATTTAAAGGTTGTGTTTCCTTATTTATTTTCTGTCTAGATGATCTGGCCATTAGTGTAAATGGGGTGTTAAAGTCCCCCACTATAATTGTGTTATTGTTGATTTCCCATTTTATGGCTGTTAGCCTTTGCCTTATGTATTGAGGTGCTCCTATGTGGGGTGCATAAATATTTATAACTGTTATATTTTCTTCTTGGATTGATTCCCTAATCATTATATAGTGTACTTCCTTATCTCTTGTAACAGTCTTTATTTCAGTCTGTTTTATCTGATACAAGTATTGCTACTTCAGCTTTCTTGTGATTTACATTTGTATAGAATAACTTTTTCCAACCCCTCACTTTCAGTCTGTATGTGTCCCTAGGTCTGAAGTGGGTCTCTTGTAGACAGCATATATAAGGGTCTTGTTTTTGTATCCATTCAGCCAGTCTGTGTCTTTTGGTTGGAGCATTTAATCCATTTACATTCAAGGTAATTATCAACATGTATGTTCCTATTAACATTTTCTTAATTGTTTGGACTTGTTTTTGTGGGTCTTTTTCTTCTCTTGTGTTTCCTGCCTAGAGAAGTTCCTTTAGCATTTGTTATAAAGCTGGTTTGGTGGTGCTGAATTCTCTTAGCTTTTGCTCTTCAGTAAAGGTTTTAATTTCTCCATCAAGTCCGAATGAGATCCTTGCTGGATAGAGTAATCTTGGTTGTCAGTTTTTTCCTTTCATCACTTTAAATATATCCTGCCACTCCCTTCTAGCTTGCAGAGTTTCTGTTGAAAAATCAGCTGATAACCTTATGGGGATTCCCTAGTATGTTATTTGCTGCTTTTCCTTGCCTGCTTTTAATATTTTTTCTTTGAATTTAATTTTTGTTGGTTTGATTAATGTGTGTCTTGGTGTGTTTCTCCTAGGGTTTATCCTGCACGGGACTCTGCGCTTCCTGGACTTGGGTGGCTATTTCCATTTCCATGTTAGGGAACTTTTGAAATATAACCTTTTCAAATATTTTCTCAGATCCTTTCTCTTTCTTTTCTTCTTCTGAGACCCCTGTAATTCAAATGTTGGTGCATTTAATGTTGTCCCAGAGGTCTCTGAGACTGTCCTCAATTCTTTTCATCCTTTTTTCTTTATTCTGCTCCATGGCAGTTATTTCCACCATTCTAACTTCCGGCTCACTTATCTGTTCTGCCTCAGTTATTCTGCTATTGATTCCTTCTAATGTATTTTTCATTTCAGTTATTGTGTTGTTCATCACTGTTTGCTCTTTAGTTCTCTTCTAGGTCTTTGTTAAATATTTTTTATATTATCACAATCCCTGCCTCCATTCTATTTCTGAAAGTTTCTATCATCTTTACTATCATTGCTCTGAATTCTTTTTCAGGTAGGTTGCCTATTTCCTCTTCATTTATTTGATCTTGTAGGTTTTTACCTTGCTCCTTCATCTGTAACAATTTTTTTGGTCGTCTCATTTTTTTTTTTTGATGGGTTAAGCTGTGTTCCTGTCTTCCTGGTTGTTTGCCCTGAGGCATCCAGTACTGGAGTTTGCAGGCAGTTGGATAGAGCCGAGTCTTGGTGCTGAGATGAGGATCTCTGGGAGACCTCACTCTGATGAATATTCCCTGTGGTCTGAGTTTCTCTGTTAGTCCAGTAGTTTGGACTTGGCACTCCCATCACATGAGTCAGACCTGACCCCCGGCCTGGGAACCAAGATCCCGCGAACCACGTGGCACGTCAAAGAAAAACAAAAGGAACAGTATAGTAACAAAGAATAATAAAATAAAATAAAATTAGAAAAATTAAAAATTCATTAGAAAAAATAAAAATATAAGTAAAACAACAAAAGAAAGGTAAAACAGAACCAAACAGCCAAAAAAAAAAAAAAAAAGGCGGGGGGGGGACAAACCAAAAGGAACAGAACGATAACAAAGAATAAAAAATAAAATTAGAAAAATTAAAAATTTATTAGAAAAAATTAAAATATAAATGAAACAACAATAACAGTGAGGTAAAACAGAACCACAACCTCAAAAAAAAGAAAAAAATAGACAAAAAAGGGCCAGAAAAGTCCTTGGCTGTGGAGGGTGGGGCTTAGGTGGGGGTGGAGTTTAGGGTGGGGGCGAGGCCTAGGCTCAGGAACCACACAGCCTGGAAAAGGCAGCATGGCTGGAGAGGGCCTCAGAGTGTGCAGTGCAGAGATAAGGCCGTAGGCGGGGATGCAGAGGTAGGGCTTAGGCCCAGCGCAGGTGGAGGGGGACTTGGAGGGCAGGGGATCTGGCCCAGGAGCTCAGCAGTCTCTTGGGGGCCCGAGTGGGCAGGGGAAATGCTGGCCTAGTTCCCTTCTGATCCTCCAGTCCCCCAAGGGTTTCTGCCTGTCCCTGCTGATCCCCTCATTGTGGGTGGGCCCCTCCTGAGCAAGGGAGTAGCTTCCTCTGCTGCTCTTCTTACCTGCAAAACAAAGCAGGTTAAGTTGCAGAACCCCCGTCTCCTTGTCAGAGTGTGGTTGTCATAGTGGAACAGTCACATTGCCGAATTCCACAGTTTCAGTGGGGAATGTCCCTGCCTCCCTGACTTATATAGGGCTTTAAGGTCATGTAATCTCCTTGAGTCTTTCTCACGCAAGGAATTTTCTCTCACCTTTTTTCACACCTTACATCAAAAGGTGTGACTGCAAGTTGTGCTGTAGTGTTTTCATGCATTTTAGGCTTATCTGGACATTTGTGTCTATTTTTAGCAGTATATTTATTTTTGGAAAGAACAACTAATTTTTCTTTTTTTAGTATGCCTATGTTTTTCTAAATTCCACAATGCTTATCATGGTACAATATAGAGAACATAATATTTACTATTTAAATATCACTTGGAGTGTATTTCTTAGGGCCTCCCTTATCTTCGTATATTAGTGCAAACAGCAACATCACCGAAGTACTAAGCTCTAACGGCCACGCATACTCTACATAGAGAAGAGAAAATGAAATAGAATTTTTATTCAGTAAAATGGAAATCATACAAACATGGGATGCCTTCATTTAATACTTTCATACACGCATTTGAACATCAAAGCCAGTGTGCCTACTTCTGAAAAAATAGGCTTTCCCATATGACAAAAGATGAGTCTACCTTTGTTTACAGGTTTACCTGGGGAAATCTTTTCTGATCCGGTAGACTGGTAGCTTCATAGCTGGGTATTTGAATTCTTTTCTTTTAGCTTTTATCTTGGTGTGGGGTTTCATTTTCTTTATCATACGGTCAAATGAAGAGGTTTCAGGTAGGAAGGAATGAATAATGATTTGGCCTATCCAAGCCTATGGAAAGATAGCTACCACTTTGCTTCACAGCACTTGCGTTGGGATTTTATGAATCCCAGTGGTTATGTCCATGTCATTGCGTGGCCATCTTCATGAAATATATAGTATGCAGAATGATTTATCAGTCTGTTTCAGAATTTCTTATAAAGGATCTCTCAATTGCAATCTGGCATACTAACCCAAACTAAACTCAAGAAATGCCATGAGTGGAATACAGAATTAGAAATTTTACTATTTCTAGAGGAAAAGACAGGCTATACAATGCTTCATATCATTCCTAATCCGTGAATCACTGGGTCATGAAGAATGGATAATGCCTAGACAGAATGTGCAATTTCCCCCCTTAAGACCTCAGATGTTATTTATCATTTCTGTTCCCCATTCTTTGGGAGGCAAAGACTCATCTCTGACCTACGTTTCTTGCATTTCATAGGACCATGACCTTAGCAGAAAAATGGGTGGAGGTGGGGAGAGAAATTGCTTTAACATAACACATTGTAAAATATCCATCTAATATCAATCATCTTTGTATGAATATATGTATGTGAGTATGAATGTCTATCTTTGTATCTATACATCTCTCTATTGACCTACCAAATTTTTTTTTCTCATTCCCTACAATTCATGGGTTCTATTTCACTCCCCTTTAGAAGCCATATAAGTTACAAATAAATTTGTGATTCATTCAAATGGCGCCCCATCATTTTTGATAGTTTCTAAATATGTTGAAATTTCATTTTCCAGTATCTTTGTTCATTGGGCTGTTTGAAATATCATTTCAAAAATAGGCTAGCCAGTAAAGCGACCATACGCCAATAAAAATTAATTTCAAATATAGGTTAACCAATTTTTTCTTACTGTCTGGGAATTTTCTATCAAGTGTGAAGTTTCCTGACTTGCCCTGGGTAGATTAAACAAACAAACAAACAAAAAATACCTTGCCTTAACTGACATCACTTGATTTCAGTGAGCCTCACATCAATGCTGCATTACTAAAAGGTAACATTCATGTGTCCTGGGACCGTGCTCCCTGTGTTGGCAGCTCAAAGTTCTTGTACCCATCCCTTCATTCCAATCTCAAATGGCTTCTCTAACAGACATCTATTCTTTACTTCAGTGAAGCTTAGAAGATTCTGGAAAGTAGAGTCAGTGCCTACTCAAACCCTATGCAATGATAGAAGGAAAGAGTAGAGCTATTTGTTTTTTTTACATCTTTATTGGAGTATAATTGCTTTACAATGGTGTGTTAGATTCTGCTTTATAACAAAGTGAATCAGTTATACATATACATATGTTCCTGTATCTCTTCCTTCTTGCGTCTCCCTCCCTCCCACCCTCCCCATCCCTCCCCTCCAGGTGGTCACAAAGCACCAAACTTATCTCCCTGTGCTATGCGGCTGCTTCCCACTAGCTATCCACTTTACGTTCGGTAGTGTATATATGTCCATGCCACTCTCTCACTTTGTCACAGCTTACCCTTCCCCTCCCCATATCCTCAAGTCCATTCTCTAGTAGGTCTGTCTTTATTCCTGTCTTACCCCTAGGTTCTTCATGACATTTTTTTCCCTAAAATTCCATATATATGTGTTAGCATACAGTATTTGGCTTTCTCTTTCTGAGTTTCTTCACTCTGTATGACAGACTCTAGGTCCATCCACCTCATTACAAATAGCTCAATTTCGTTTCTTCCTATGTCTGAGTAATATTCCATTGTATATATGTGCCACATCTTTTTATCCATTCATCCGATGATGGACACTTAGGTTGTTTCCATCTCTGGGCTATTGTGAATAGAGCTGCAATGAACATTTTGGTACATGACGCTTTTTTTTTTTTCATTTTAACAACTTTATTGGAGTATAATTGCTTTACAATGGTATGTTAGTTTCAGCTTCACAACAAAATGAATCAGTTATATATATACATGTGTTCCCATATCTCTTCCCGCTTGCATCTCCCTCCCTCCCACCCTCCCTATCCCACCCCTCCAGGCGGTCACAAAGAACCGAGCTGATCTCCCTGTGCTATGCGGCTGCTTCCCACTAGCTATCTACCTTACGTTTGGTAGTGTATATATGTCCATGCCTCTCTCTCGCTTTGTCAACGTTTACCCTTCCCCCTCCCCATAGCCTCAAGTCCATTCTCTAGTAAGTCTGTGTCTTTATTCCTGTTTCACCCCTAGGTTTTTCATGACATTTTTTTTTTAAATTCCATATATATGTGTTAGCATACGGTATTTGTCTCTCTTTCTGAACATTTTGGTACATGACTCTTTTTGAATTATGGTTTTCTCAGGGTATATGCCCAGTAGTGGGATTGCTGGGTCATATGGTAGTTCTATTTGTAGTTTTTTAAGGACCCTCCATACTGTTCTCCATAGTGGCTGTACCAATTCACATTCCCACCAGCAGTGCAGGAGTGTTCCCTTTTCTCCACACCCTCTCCAGCATTTATTGTTTCTAGATTTTTTGATGATGGCCATTCTGACTGGTGGGAGATGATATCTCATTATAGTTTCGATTTGCATTTCTCTAATGATTAATGATGTTGAGCATTCTTTCATGTGTTTCTTGGCAGTCTGTATATCTTCTTTGGAGAAATGTCTATTTAGGTCTTCTGCCCATTCTTAGATTGGGTTGTTTGTTTTTTTGTTATTGAGCTGCATGAGCTGCTTGTAAATTTTGGAGATGAATCCTTTGTCAGTTAATTCATTTGCAAACATTTTCTCCCATTCTGAGGGTTATTTTGGGTCTTGTTTATGGTTTCCTTTGCTGTGCAAAAGCTTTGAAGTTTCATTAGGTCCCATTTGTTTATTTTGTTTTTATTTCCATTTCTCTAGGAGGTGGGTCAAAAAGGATCTTGCTGTGATTTATGTCATAGAGTGTTCTGCCTATGTTTTCCTCTAAGAGTTTGATAGTTTCTGCCTTACATTTAGGTCTTTAATCCATCTTGAGCTTATTTTTGTGTATGGTATTAGGGAGTGATTTAATCTCATACTTTTACATGTACCTGTCCAGTTTTCCCAGCACCATTTATTGAAGAGTCTGTCTTTTCCCCATTGTATATCCTTGCCTCCTTTGTCATTAGTTGACCATAGGTGCATGGATTTATCTCTGGGCTTTCTATCCTGTTCCATTGATCTATATTTCGGTTTCTGTGCCAGTACCATACTGTCTTGATTACTGTAGCTTTGTACTATAGTCTGAAGTCAGGGAGCCTGATTCCTCCAGCTCCGTTTTTCGTTCTCAAGATTGCTTTGGCTATTCGGGGTCTTTTGTGTTTCCATACAAATGGTGAAATTTTTTGTTCTAGTTCTGTGAAAAATGCCAGTGGTAGTTTGATAGGGATTGCATTGAATCTGTAGATTGCTTTGGGTAGTAGTCATTTTCACAATGTTGATTCTTCCAATCCAAGAACATGGTATATCTCTCCATCTATTTGTATCATCTTTAATTTCTTTCATCAGTGTCTTATAGTTTTCTGAATACAAGTCTTTTGTCTCCTTAGGTAGGTTTATTCCTAGATATTTTATTCTTTTTGTTGCAATGGTAAATGGGGTGTTTTCTTGATTTCAGTTTCAGATTTTTCATCATTAGTGTATAGGAATGCAAGAGATTTCTGTGCATTAATTTTCTATCCTGTTACTATACCAGATTCATTGATTAGCTCTCATAGTTTTCTGGTAGCATCTTTAGGATTCTCTGTGTAGAGTATTATGTCATCCGCAAACAGTGACAGCTTTACTTCTTCTCTTCCGATTTGAATTCCTTTTATTTCCTTTTCTTCTCTGATTGCTGTGGCTAAAACTTCCAAAACTATGTTGAATAAGAGTGGTGAGAGTGGGCAACCTTCTGTTGTTCCTGATCTTAGTGAAAATGATTTCAGGTTTTCACCATTGAGGACGATGTTGGCTGTGGGTTTGTCATATATGGACTTTATTATGTTGAGGAAAGTTCCCTCTATGCCTACTTTCTGCAGGGTTTTTATCATAAATGGGTGTTGAATTTTGTCGAAAGCTTTCTCTGCATCTATTGAGATGATCATATGGTTTTTCTCCTTCAATTTGTTAATATGGTGTATCATGTTGATTGATTTGCGTATACTGAAGAATCCTTGCATTCCTGGAATAAACCCCACTTGATCATGGTGTACGATCCTTTTAATGTGCTGTTGGATTCTGTTTGCTAGTATTTTGTTGAGGATTTTTGCATCTGTGTTCATAACTGATATTGGCTTGTAGTTTTCTTTCTTTGTGACATCCTTGTCTGGTTTTGGTATCAGGGTGATGGTGGCCTCGTAGAATGAGTTTGGGCGTTTTCCTCCCTCTGCTATATTTTGGAAGAGTTTGAGAAGGATAGGTGTTAGCTCTTCTCTAAATGTTTGATAGAATTCGCCTGTGAACCCATCTGGTCCTGGGCTTTTGCTTGTTGGAAGATTTTTAATCACAGTTTCAATTTCAGTGCTTGTGATTGGTCTGTTCATATTTTCTATTTCTTCCTGATTCAGTCTTAGCAGGTTGTGCATTTCTAAGAATTTGTCCCTTTCTTCCAGGTTGTCCATTTTATTGGCATAGACTTGCTTGTAGTAATCTCTCATGATCGTTTGTATTTCTGCAGTGTCAGTTGTTACTTCTCCTTTTTCATTTCTAATTCTATTGATTTGAGTCTTCTCCCTTTTTTTCTTGATGAGTCTGGCTAATGGTTTACCAATTTTGTTTATCTTCTCAAAGAACCAGCTTTTAGTTTTATTGATCTTTGCTATCGTTTCCTTCATTTCTTTTTATGTCTGATCTGATCTTTATGATTTCTTTCCTTCTGCTAACTTTGGGGTTCTTTTGTTCTTCTTTCTCTAATTGCTTTAGGTGCAAGGTTAGGTTGTTTATTCGAGATGATTCCTGTTTCTTAAGGTAGGATTGTATTGCTATAAACTTCCCTCTTAGAACTGCTTTTGCTGCATCCCATAGGTTTTGGATCATCGTGTCTCCATTGTCATTTGTTTCTAGGTATTTTTAAATTTCCTCTTTAATTTCTTCACTGATCACTTTGTTATTAAGTAGTGTATTGTTTAGCCTCCATGTGTTTGTATTTTTTACAGATCTTTTCCTGTAATTAATATCTAGTCTCATAGCGTTGTGGTCAGAAAAGATACTTGAAACAACTTCAATTTTCTTAAACTTATCAATTCTTGACTTGTGACCCAAGATTATGATCCATCCTGGAGAATGTTCCATGAGCACTTGAGAAAAATGTGTATTCTGTTGGTTTTGGATGGAATGTCCTATAAATATCAATTAAGTCCATCTTGTTTAATGTACCATTTAAAGCTTATGTTTCCTTATTTTCATTTTGGATGATCTCTCCATTGGTGAAAGTGGGCTGTTAAAGTCCCCTACTATGAATGTGTTACTGTCGATTTCCCCTTTTATGGCTGTTAGTATTTGCCTTATGTATTGAGGGGCTCCTATGTTGGGTGAATAAATATTTATAATTGTTATATCTTCTTCTTGGATCAATCCTTTGATCATTATGTAGTGTCCTTCTGTGTCTCTTCTAATAGTCTTTATTTTAAAGTCTGTTTTGTCTAATATGAGAATTGCTACTCCAGCTTTCTTTTGGTTTCAACTTGCATGGAATATCTTTTTCCATCCCCTTACTTTCAGTCTGTATGTGTCTCTAGGTCTGAAGTGGGTCTCTTGTAGACAGCATATATAAGGGTCTTGTTTTCGTATCCATTCAGCCAATCTGTGTCTTTTGGTGGGAGCATTTAGTCCATTTACATTTAAGGTAATTATTGATATGTATGTTCCTACTCTCATTTTCTAAATTGTTTTGGGTTCGTTATTGTAGGTCTTTTCCTTCTCTTGTGTTTCTTGCCTAGAGAAGTTCCTTTAGCATTTGTTGTAAAGCTGGTTTGGTGGTGCTGAACTCTCTCAGCTTTTGCTTGTCTGTAAAGGTTTTAATTTCTCCATCGAATCTGAATGAGAATTTTGCTGGGTAGAGTAATCTTGGTTGCAGTTTTTTCTCCTTCACCACTTTCGGTATGTCCTGCCACTCCTTTCTGGCTTGCAGAGTTTCTGCTGAGAGATCAGCTGTTAACCTTACGGGGATTCTCTTGTGTGTTATTCGTTGTTTTTCCCTTGCTGCTTTTAATATGCTTTCTTTGTATTTAATATTTGACAGTTTGATTAATATGTGTCTTGGATATTTCTCCTTGGATTTATCCTGTATGGGACTCTCTGTGCTTCCTGGACTTGATTAACTATTTCCTTTACCATAATTAGGGAGGTTTTCAACTATAATCTCTTCAAATATTGTCTCAGTCCCTTTCTTTTTCTCTTCTTCTTCTGGAACCCCTATAATTCGAATGTTGGTGCATTTAATGTTGTCCCAGAGGTCTCTGAGACTGTCCTCAGTTCTTTTCATTCTTTTGTCTTTATTCTACTCTGCAGTAGTTATTTCCACTATTTTATTTTCCAGGTCACTTATCCGTTCTTCTGGCTCAGTTATTCTGCTATTGATCCCATCTAGAGTATTTTTAGTTTCATTTGTTGTGTTGTTCATCGTTGCTTGTTTCATCTTTAGTTCTTCTAGGTCCTTGTTAAATGTTTCTTGCATTTTCTCTATTCTATTTCCAAGATTTTGGATCATCTCTACTATCATTATTCTGAATTCTTTTTCAGGGAGACTGCCAATTTCCTCTTCATTTGTTACGTCTGGTGGGTTTTTATCTTGCTCCTTCATCTGCTCTGTGTTTTTCTGTCTTCTCATTTTGCTTATCTTACTGTGTTTGGGGTCTCCTTTTTGCAGGCTGCAGGTTCGTAGTTCCTGTTGTTTTTAGTGTATGTCCCCAGTGGGTAAAGTTGGTTCAGTGGGTTGTGTAGGCTTCCTGGTGGAGGGGACCAGTGCCTGTGTTCTGGTGGATGAGGTTGGATCTTATCTCTCTGGTGAGCAGGTCCACGTCTGGTGGTGTGTTTTGGGTTGTCTATGGCCTTATTATGATTTTAGGCAGCCTCTCTGCTAATGGGTGGGGTTGTGTTCCTGTCTTGCTATTTGTTTGGCATAGGGTGTCCAGCACTGTAGCTTGCTGGTCGTTGAGTGAAGCTGGGTGCTGGTGTTGAGATGGAGATCTCTGGGAGATTTTCGCCATTTGAAATTATGTGGAGCTGGGAGGTCTCTTGTGGACCAGTGTCCTGAAGTTGGCTCTCCCACCTCAGAGGCACAGCACTGACTCCTGGCTGCAGCACCAAGTGCGTTTCATCCACATGGCTCAGAATAAAAGGGAGAAACAGTAGAAAGAAAGAAAGAGAAAGGAAGGAAGGAAGGGAGGAAGGAAGGTAAAATAAAATTATTAAAATAAAAAATAATTATTAAGAAAAAAAATTTTTTCAAGAAAAATAAAAAGACGGACGGATAGAACCCTAGGAGAAATGGGGAAAGCTAAGCTATACAGACAGAATCTTACACAGAAGCATACACATACACACTCACAAAAAGAGGAAAAGGGGAAAAAATAATATATCGTGCTCTCAAAGTCCACCTCCTCAATTTGGGATGATTCGCTGTATTCAGGTATTCCACAGATGCAGGGTACATCAAGTTGATTGTGAAGCTTTAATCCGCTGCTTCTGAGGCTGCTGGGAGAGATTTCCTTTTCTCTTCTTTGTTCGCACAGCTCCCGTTGCTCAGCTTTGGATTTGGCCCTGCCTCTTTGTGTAGGTCGCTGGAGGGCGTCTGTTCTTTGCTCAGACAGGATGGGGTTAAAGGAGCAGCTGCTCGGGGGCTCTGGCTCACTCAGGCCGGGAGGAGAGAGGGGTGCGGTTGTGGGATGAGCCTGCGGCAGCAGAGGTCAGCGGGACGTTGCACCAGCCTGAGGTGCGCCATGCGTTCTCCAGGTGAAGTTGTCCGTGGATCCCGGGACCCTGGCAGTGGCGGGCTGTACAGGCTCTGGGGAGGGGAGGTGTGGATAGTGACCTGTGCTCGCACACAGGCTTCTTGGTGGCGGCAGCAGCAGCCTTAGTGTCTCATGCCCGTCTCTGGGGTCCGCACTGCTAGTCGCGGGTTGCTCCCATCTCTGGAGCTCCTTTAAACAGCGCTCTTAATCCCCTCTCCTCACGTACCTGGAAACAAAGAGGCAAGAAAAAGTCTCTTGCCTCTTCGGCAGGTCCAGACATTTCCCCGGACTCCCTCCTGGCTAGCCGTGGTGCACTAACCCCCTGTAGGCTGTGTTCACTTCGCCAACCCCAGTCCTCTCCCTGTGCTCCGACTGAAGCCCGAGCCTCAGCTCCCAGCCCCGCCCGCCCTGGTGGGTAAGCAGACAAGCCTCTCAGCCTGGTGAGTGCTGGTCGGCACCGATCCTCTGTGCGGGAATCCCTCCGCTTTGCCCTCGGCACCCGTTGCTGTGCTCTCCTCCGCAGCACTGAAGCTTCCCCCCTCTGCCACCCGCAGTTTCCGCCCGTGAAGGGGCTTCCTAGTCTGTGGAAACCTTTCCTCCTTCACAGGTCCCTCCCACTGATGCAGATCCCGTCCCTATTCTTATGTCTGTGTTTATTTTTTCTTTTGCCCTACCCAGGTATGTGGGGAGTTTCTTGCCTTTTGGGAGGTCTGAGGTCTTCTGCCAGCGTTCAGTAGGTGTTCTGTAGGAGTTTTTCCATGTGTAGATATATTTCTGGTGTATCTGTGGGGAGGAAGCAGATCTCCACGTTTTACTCTTCCGCCGTCTTCCTGCTTCTCTCCACTATTTGGGTTTTGTCAGAGTCCATCATTCAGTGAAAGGCCGGATTTGGTCACAAGACAGGGGAGGAAAAGGCATAAACTGTGACGTAGGTCACTGGCAACAGGTTCATATCCACAGTTGTAGCAGGCTCTGGGTGTAGCCCAAAGGGGAGCCTATTTCCTACATATTTAAAAGACCTTTTGGTTTCCTCCAACCACAGTGGCTTTTCTGTCTTGGAGGTACAGAGTTCTGCAGAAGGAAGACGTACTCCCCAAACAGGTGTTCTCTAGGATGGAGGGAGCAGCCATTGTCTCCTCCCAGGAAGTTCCCTCTATAAAGCTACATAGTTTTCCTTGGTTCTAGTCAGACTGTGTCCTGTGTTAGAAAAAGGAGATGACATGGGACTTAGGGGATATCCTGGCACACCACCTCCAGTGGGTCTCAAACATTGCCGCCTAATCCACTCATCTGGAGAGCAGATGAAATCCCAATACCCGGGCCTCAAAACAGACAACCAAAACATGGGATCCTTTGAAGTAAGATTGAGGCATATGTAGCTACTAAAATTCACCCTCAGAGTGGCATGTGGGCCCCAGTGAGAACAAGTCAGCTTACAGTGCTTATCACATTCTCCATGCCTGACATTGACAAGGGCACACTGTGTATGTGCATATACTGACCAGTGAGTGGTTTTGGGGGCAGAGGTGCCTGAGAGTCTATATTTCTGAATAGCCTTAGTCCTTCCAAGCTCCTCTGTCCTCCCAGTTCCATAAGCTTTGAGGATAAAAAATGTCAAGGGGATCTTCAAGGCTGAAAAATAAAAACCATGTATGTCATGACTTGTTTTGCCTAGAATTTGATTGGTATTGAAAGAAAAATTTTAAACAAAGCTTTAGAATAATGTTTACTAAGGAAATAATAATAAACAAAGCCACAGGAGCAGTCCCCTGTATGATTTACATGGAAAGAAGTCTGCAGAATCCACAAATCTCATCTTAACTCAGGGCCCTGCTGTCATTCTGTAAAGCAGAGTTAGGCCCTTTAGTCAGCTGCAGTACTTTCAGACATTTGCCACCAATTCCAGATTCTCACCACAGCTTTCTATTTACACCACAGTTAAAACTTTCTCGTGTAATTGTCTCAAAGTTGTCTACAAAGGATTGAGTTTGCAAAAGAATTGACATTCCAGTTTGATAAGCACCATTTCCATGTTGACTCTAATTCCATCAGGAGAAAATGCAGTGCTTTCCACATGTGTGTCCCTAAGCAAAACCTGGGTTTCCACTACTGTTTCACCCCCCCACCCCCCAGAGGTGAAGAATCACTGATTCACCAGGGACAGGCCACTCCTTCGGACTTCCCCTCTCTGTTCCACAGTCACCTCCAGGGTACCTGGGGCTGAAGGACATGTCTTAGTGGTCATTGGTGTCTCCCTCTCACTCACTCTCTTCAGAGGAAGAAGAAATCTGAAGGTCACCATAGAGGACACTCCAGGGGCCTGGGGCACAGTGCTCCTCAGACTTCTTGCCCATGGCTGGGCTCTGAGCAGGAGGGGTTGGCTTCTCAGCAGGAGACAAAGAGGGAGATGTCATGTATGTGCAGCTCCACCAGGCTTTGCCTACTCTCCTGAAGAGCATCCTGAGAGGCTGGCCTGGAACATGTTTGAGGGGTGGAGGCTGGACTCTGGTGTAGGCCTGGAGAGTATTCAGGTAAGATGTGTTGTGTGGAGGCTGGAGGTTAATGCTTTGTACCTGTGCAGGTGTCTTCCTGGTCACTTGGGGTGCCACGGTTGGCCCAGGTCTGGTGGTACTGGGTGGAGGCTGCAGATTCTGAAAAACCCCCGGATCTGGTCTCAGGGTGCTCTTCTTGGGAAATTGGATGGGACTCAGTCTCGGTTTCTTTGGTGGGTTCAGACAAGCCAGGGTGGAGATCTGAGCAGATCTCTTGCCTGGTGCCTGGATGCTGCTTATGAAGTCCTGGACCAAACTTCTCTTGATGGGACGCCCTGAGGGCCAGGTGGATTTCAGGTCATCAATCCTGATCAGTGAGCTAATTGGGCGATCCATCTCCAGGACAGATTTCCTCTGGGATGCCTGGATGAGCATTGGCCGTTGTGGAGGCGGTAGGAGAGCACCAAAAAGAGAAAGACAAAATGTTAGAATTTCCTCATTGTCCCGTAAAAATTAAAATTAACCAAACAACATCTCCTATATTAAATTTCACAGTAAGAGACAGACGAGGAGTCAACTTAAATGTAATGAGTTACTCAACCTCTGGGGTGGTCACCAAAAACGAAACAGCCATATCCTGTTGATACATTTTAAACATCAGCTCGAAAAAGAGGAAGATTGTAATCAATGTCTGTTGTTTAACTAATGGAGACAAGGTTTTTATACACTCTTCTTGGGACTGTACACTGCTTAGTGTCTTGCAGGCCCTGTGATGGTGAAATGAGTTTTGATGGCCAATTTTGGAGGATGCCTCGCAATTGAAAACTGGCTCTTCTAACTTCAAAGATTCAGCTTATGGCATGGTATGGCTAAAATGACTTTCATTTCCCCTGCCAATATACTCTATTCTTCCCAGAGAGGCAAGGAAGAATGCAGAATGAAAGAAATGGAGGAAAATGGCATCTGAAAGCTCCACTAAATGACCCCATTGGTCAGAGGGAATGGGAACAATTTCCTCACACAAAAGGGGATGGGGAGACCAGGGTTACCCAGGAGGGAAAGAGTGTAGGAACCAGGAGGGACTCACCCTCACAGAGTTGCAGGATTCTGTCACTTCTTTTCATTGGCTGCTGCCCCCCTTGGGGTCTCCTGGGAAATCTCCACCCCTCCCTTCCCCCAGCTACCCCTCAGGGGCACTGGTCCCCCCCCATGCCCTCAGGACCCACGTGACCAGAGGGGACCTAGGAAGGCAGAGAATAAGGCCCAGGACCTCAGCAGGCTCCCCAGGGCCCAAGTGGGTGGGGAACATGCTAGCTGCTTTCCCTTTCATTCCTCTGATCTCCTGAGGGTCTCTCCCTGTCCCCGTTGCTCCCCTCACTGAGGGTGGGCCCCTCCAGGTATGGGTACCCCTCCCCTCCCCCAGCTTCCCTTCATGAGTGCTGGTCCCATCCTGCCTCCACTTCTCCTTTCCCCTCTCTCCCCCACATGTCCTACCTGGTCACTCTGGGGTTCCTCCCATCCCATTAGGTGTCTGTGGTTCCCTACCAGTGCTTGGTAGGTGCCCTAATTGTTTTGAGACATGAACTCTGTGTCCTCCTACCCTGCCATCTTGACTCCGCTCCTATATCACATTGTTTTCATTCCTGTAGCTTTGTAGTAGTATCTAAAGTCTGGAAGGGTTTATGGTTCCTGCTTTATTCTTTTTCCTCAGGTTGCTTTGTCAACTCTCGGTCTTTTATGGTTCTGTATAAATTTTAGGATTATTTGTTCTTGTTCTGTAAAAAATGCCACGGATAATTTGATGGGGATCACATTATATCTGCAGGTTGCTTTGGGTATTATGGCCATTTTAACAATATTAATTCTTCAAGAGCACGGAATATCCCTTTCTTTGAATCATCTTCAATTTCCTTTATTAATATTTTATAGTTCTCAGCATATAAGTCTTTCACCTACTTGGTGAGGTTTACTCCTAAGTATTTTATTTTTTGATGTGATTTTAAAAGGAATTGTTTGTTTACATTGCTTTTTTAATATCTCATTGTAAATGTAAACAAATGAAACCAATTTCTGTATGTTAATCTTGTATCCTGCTACCTTCCTGAATCTGATTATCAGTTCTAGTAGTTCTTTTATGGACTCTTTATAGTTTTCTGTGTATAGTACTATGTCATCTGCATAGAATGAAAATTTTACCTCTTCTCTTCCAATCTGGATACCTTTTCTTTTTCTTGTCTTATTGCTGTCACCAGGACTATGTTGAAGAGAAGTGGTGAGACTGGGCATCCTTGTCATGTTCCAGATTTTAGTGGTAAGGCTTTCTGCTTTTTACTATTGAGTAGTATATTGGCTGTGGGTTTGTCATAAATAGCTTTTATTATGTTGGGATATGTTCCCTTTATGCCCACTTTTGCAAGGGTTTTTATCATGAATGGATGTTGAATTTTAGGAAATGCTTTTTCTGCATCTCTTTAGATGATCATGTGGATCTTGTCTTTTTTTGTTGTTGTTGATATGGTGTATCACATTGATTTGTGTATGTTGAATCATCCTTTTAACCCTTAGATAAATCCAATGTGGTCATGGTATATGACTTTTTATGTGTTATTTGATCCAGTTTGCTAATATTTTATTGATAGTTTTTGCATCTATATTCATCAGAGATATTGGCCTGTAATTTTTTTTTGGTAGCATCTTTGTCTGGTTTTGGGATCAGGGTGATGGTGGCTTCATAGAATGTCTTTGGGAGTATTCCTTCCTGTTCAACCTTTTGGAAGAGGCTGAAAACAATTGGTATAAGTTCTTTTTTGTATGTTTGGTAGAATTTGCCTGTGAAGCCATCTGGTCCTGGACTTTTGCTGGTAGGGAATTTTTTAGTTTACAGATTCTATTTCACTTCTATTGATAGGTCTGTTCAAATTGTCTGTTTCTTCTTGATTCAGTTTTTTTTTTTTGCAGTACGCGGGCCTCTCACTGTTGTGGCCTCTCCTGTTGCGGAGCACAGGCTCCAGACACGCAGGCTCAGCGGCCATGGCTCACAGGCCCAGCTGCTTCACGGCATGTGGGATCTTCCCGGACCGGGGACCTGTGTCCCCTGCATCAGCAGGCGGACTCTCAACCACTGCGCCACCAGGGAAGCCTGGTCTGTACTTTTTAAGCTAAGCCTTTACTGAAACTAGAATTTTTGTCTCTGAGAGAAAGTTGTACTGATAACCAAAATGAGGATATTGTCTTCATTTTACATGTTTTGTTTATTTAAAATTACTTGAAATGATATTTGGTTAGTTTCTTCATGATAATGAGATCCTCCCAATGTGTTATATTGTACAAATATCCTCACTTCCAATCATCTATAATAAGTTTTTCTTCTTGTCACCAAGTTTTATTTACTTGAGTGTAAAACAGGACCTTAATAGTCTCAGTGTAGTCTCTGTCCCTGAATTGTGTTCAGTCTTTTAGGCATAACTCAGGCCTCCTCGTCAGAAAGTGCATTTTAACAGTATTTTCATGTGACTCACACGTGCTTTTTTTTTTAACTAAGTAGGGCAGGTGTACTTATTCTCAATTTGATAGCATTTTGAATAAGCTGATGATCTTTTAAAAGTAATGATGCCCAGAAATACTAATTTACTGAATCCTTTTAAGTTCTGGACATGGGAATTTTTAAATGTTTTCTAAATAATAATGATGTAAAGCAAAGAGAACTCCTGGAGGTGAAGAAAAAGGGTAACAGCTCCCTGATTTCTTCTTGTCTTTTTACAGCATGGGAAGAAACTCTGACCTGGGTCAAGAAAGTGTGGGTGGTTTTATAGAGAGTGGGGTTCTATTAGGAGGGACAAAGGACCTAATCATTTTTCCATGTGAGAATCTATCACATGGAATTGTCTCTCTCTCTCTCTAGGACTTCTTCCCATAATAAATGAAGAATGGGAGACTCCAGGTGGCCTCATGGTTGAGGTTTCAAGACGAGTGAAGAAAGATAAAAGCAAAGTAAAAGAAGCTCAGGTTGAATTACTCACTTTGACTTGAATATACTTCTGTGAGGAGTTACATCAGCATTATGATTGAATAAGGTGTGTTTCATCATACGCCCCTTTAATAACAACTAACTTGGCTTCATTCACAGACCAAAGTGTCTTTGTGGGAGCTGTGGGATCCAGCAAAATATGTCAAGGGGAACAGGAGGAGTCTCACCCACCTGTGCACAGGGTATTAGGCGTAGAGACCTCAATCCCAGCTCTGGACATTGCAGTCATCTGTTATCTGGCTCCATACCCTCTTGGCTACAGCCTGGGGGTACCTGGAAAATCCTGTTTTAATCCATCACTTAAGAACGAAAGAGCTTTTGTGGATATTCAGGTTTCTTGTAGAGAAGTACTGGCATAATGTTGGGGCAAAAAAAAAAAATATTTATGAGTTTGCATGAATTGAACAAAGTAAAAGGAATGGTTTCACAAACATCAAGCCTCCCCCAAGACTGAACAACTAAAGGCCAAGAGGGCTCTTCTTGGCCCATGATTTCCCCTGCAGGGGCAAGTGAGAGCATGTGAATTAACATGTAGCTTCTCCAACTATGTGGGATGTTGCCAAAAAAGCCCATTGATTTCTTGCCCCATTCAGAGTGCTGAATTATAAGATGAATGACTGGGGTGGGAAGAGGTAGCAGATAGGATTCTTAGAAGAAATTGATGTGGTGCAGATTCTACCTGCTGTATCACAGACTCTATCAAGAAGCCCATCCATGAGCGAATAGGGATACCTCACCCATGGATCCTCCCAACTGGCCAGTGGGCACCCTCAGTGCTCTGAACACATTATACAAATAAATATCCACACTGTGGCTAGTTTACCATGGGTGCTCACAACCAAGGCAGTGAGGGAAGGCTTTGGCTGACAGCTTGAGAACACACAAAGGAAGCTGGCTCACATCTGCAGGCCAGAGACAGACCATAAATTTCTGCATTAGCACCACCCTTAGGAGAAGAAAAGGGGCTCTATCAATCAGCCCCCAGCCTATTGTGTTGCTAGATAAAAATAGAGCATATAAGCTCAAGAATTCTGCCAAAAGATGAAATAAGAAGCATGAAACACTTTTATCCATAGAAGGTCTGAGAAAGCCTCAGAAACTCTAAGTCTAGAGGGCCAACAGAAGGTGTTTTTCTCCTGAAGACAATTAGCAAACACTGGAGTAGGTGGCTGCTACTTCAAAAGTGAAGACAGAAGCACAAAACGCCAGGAACATTCTTTTTTCTAAATCAAAGTAACCTAACACAACTACAGGATTACAAAGTCTTCCAGTTATTAATCCCAAAGACTTTGAAATCTGCAATCTACCTAATAAATAATTCAAAAACACTGTTATAAGAAACCTCAGTGAGCTACAAGGAAAGACTGAAAGACAATTCAGTGAAATCAGAAAAAACATGAAGAAAACAAAAATAGACAAAAACTGTAAAAAAATAAAAGGAACCAAAAACATGGTGGGGATGAAATGAAAAATGCAATAGAAAAGTCTATAGCTACAATAGCTTTTTAAAAAATATGCAGAATACAGTGAAGTGTATTGTGACATTAAAAATATAAAAGGAGAATTAAAAATGGAACATTTACAGGCCTACAAAGATAAGTTTCTATCAACATAAGATGGACTGTTTTAACTATGAGTTATTTTATGTTTACCTCATGGTAACCCCAAAGCAAATATTTTTAGTAGAATCACAAACACTAAAAAAGGAAACAGAGCATACCAACATGGTAAACCACCCATTATAAAGGTAGACAGAACCAGAGGGGAAAAAGAAACAGTGGAAATATAAAACAGGGGTCCCCAACCCCCAGACCATGGACTGTTAGGAACTGGGCCGCACAGCAGGAGATGAGTGGTGGGCAAGCAAGAGAAGTTTCATCTGTATTTACAGCAGCTCCCCCATCACTTGCATTACCACCTGAGCTTTGCCTCCTTTCAGATTATCAGCAGCATTAGATTCCATAGGAGCGTGAACCCTACTGTGAACTGGGCATGTGAGGGATATAGGCTGCATGCTTCTTATGAGAATCTAATGCCTGATGATCTGAGGTGGAGCTGAAGCTGCTAGCGCTGGGGAGCGGCTGCAAATACAGATTATCATTAGCAGAGAGATTTGACTGCACAGAGACCATAACAAATCAATTGCTTGCAGACTCATATCAAAACCCTATCACGGGCTTCCCTGGTGGCGCAGTGGTTGAGACTCCACCTGCTGATGCAGGGGATATGGGTTCGTGCCCCGGTCCAGGAAGATCCCACATGCTGTGAAGCAGCTGGGCCCGTGAGCCATGGCCGCTGAGCCTGCCCATCCGGAGCCTGTGCTACGCAATGGGAGAGGCCACAACAGTGAGAGGCCCGCGTACCACAAAAAAAACAAAAAACAAAAACCCTATCAGTGAGTGGCAAGTGAAAGCAAGCTCAGGGCTCGCACTGATGCTGCATTATGGTGAGTTGTATAATTATTTCATTATATATTACAATGTAATAATAATAGAAATGAAGTGGACTATAAACGTAATGCACTTGAATTATCCCGAAACCATCCCCACCTCCCACTCTGTGGAAAAATTATCTTCCATGAAACTGGTCCCTGGTGCCAAAAAGGATGGGGAACACTGATATAAAACATTCAGAAAGCAATTAATAATATGGCAGTAGTAAGTCCTTACGTATCAAAATTCACTCTAAATATAAGTGGACTTAATTCACAAATTAAAGCCACAGAGTGGCTGGATGTATAAAAAATATATAAGGTACAATTAAATTCTGCATATAAGACACTCATTTCAGCTTTAAGACACATATACTCAAAATAAAGAGATGGAATATTATATTCCATGCAAGTAGAAGCCAAATAATGTGGGGGAAGCCATACTTATATCAGACAAAACAGACTTTAACAAGAACAATATCAAGACACAAAGTCATTGTATTCAATATAATGATACAAAGGTCAACATATCAAGAAGATGTAACAATTTTAAATAGATACACACCCAACATCAGAGCACCTAAATATATTAAGCAAATGCTAACAGATCTGAAGGGAGAAACAGACAATACAATAATAGTAGGGAACTTCAATACTCCACTCTCAGCAGTGGATAGATCATCCATATACTGGATGAGCAATGATTTATGTATATAGACCAGTGTATATACACTGGTCTATACATTATACCAAATGGACTGAACAGGCATATATAGAACATTCCATCCAGCAACTTGTTCTCAAGTGCACATGGAACATACTCCAGGATAGATTATATGAAAAATGATGTCTTAGCAAATTTAAGAAGATCAGAATCGTACCAGCTATCTGAACACAATGATATAAAACTAGAAAGCAACAAGAGGATATCTGGGAAATCTACAAAGAAGGGAAAACTACACAGTGCACTTCCAAAAAAGTCTTATGAGTCAAAAAAGAAATCAAAAGGAAAAATTTTAAAAAACTTTAAAGCAAATGATAATGGAGAAACAACTTACCAAATCCTATGAGATGCTGCAAAAGCATTCCAGAAAGGAAAGTGTATAGTGATAAGTGCAAATGGCAAGAAATTAGAAAGTGTCTAAGTAATCTATCTCTACAAACTAGAAAAATAAGAAATTTTTCCTAAAGTTAGCAGAGGGAAGAATATAATAAAGACTAGAGTGGAGGGGCTTCCCTGGTGGCGCAGTGGTTGAGAATCTGCCTGCTAATACAGGGGACACGCGTTCCAGCCCTAGTCTGGGAGGATCCCACATGCCGCAGAGCAACTAGGCCCGTGAGCCACAACTACTGAGCCTGCGCATCTGGAGCGTGCGCTCCGCAACAAGAGAGGCCGTGATAGTGAGAGGCCCGCGCACCACGACGAAGAGTGGCCCCCACTTGCCGCAAATTAGAGAAAGCTCTTGCACAGAAACGAAGACCCAATACAGCAAAAATAAAATTAATTAATAAACTCCTACCCCCAACATCTTAAAAAAAAAAAGACCAGAGTGGAAATAAATAAAATAGATACAAGAAAATCAACAGAAAGGATCAACAAGCGAAAAGCTGGATTTTCAAAAATATATAATTCACAGACTTTTAGCTAGACTAGGAAAAAAGAAGACAAAATTAGAAATGAAAGAGGAGACATTACCACTGATACTACAGAAATACATAGGATCATAAGAGACTACTATGGACAGTACATATAGTACTGCAAGTATTGGTATTAGCTGAAGCAATTAGGCGAGACAAAGAAAGGCATCCAATTAAGAAAGTAAGAACTAAAATTGTCATTATTTGAAGACATAATTTTCTATATAAAAAATCCTAATGAAGCAACCAAAAAGTTGTAACTAATCAACAAAGTATGTAAAATTGCACTGTATAAAATCAACATAATCAGTTGTATTTCTATACACAAACAGTGAAACATCTCTCTGAAAAAATAAAGACGACTTTCTAATTTACAATACCATCAAAAAAAATACTTAGGAATAAATTTAACAAAGTTGGTGAAATGTCTCTACATTGAACACAACAAGTCATTGAAAAAATAAATTGAAGACACTAACAAATGGGAAGATATCCTATGCTCATAGGTTGGAGGAATTTCTAAGATTTAGAAGTCCTTAATTCAACACCATCTGCAGATTCAAAGAAACCTCTCTCAAAAATCCAATGACATTCTCTACAGAAATAGAAAAATCAATTCTAACCTTTCTATCAAACCAGAAAAGAACTGAATAGCCAAAACAATTCTGAGAAAGAAGAAGAAAACCAGAATCATCACACTTCCTAATTTCAAACTCTACTACAATCTATACTATTTAAAACAGTATGGTGCTAGCATCAAAATAGACACCCAGACCAGAGGGACAGGATAAAGAGCCCAGAATTAAACCCCCACATAGAAGGTTAACTAACTTTTGACAAGGTAGCCAAGAACAACCATGGGGAAATAATAGTGTCTTCAATAAATGATGCTGGAAAAACCTGGATAAACACAGGCAAAAAGTAAATCTGGACCCCTATCTTAAACCACTCAAAAGAATGAACTCGGGATTCCCTAGTGGCGCAGTGGTTGAGAGCCCACCTGCCGATGCAGGGGACACGTGTTTGTGCCCCGGTCTGGGAAGATCCCACATGCCGCAGAGCGGCAGGGCCCGTGAGCCATGGCCGCTGAGCCTGTGTGTCTGGAGCCTGTGCTCTGCAACGGGAGAGGCCACAACGGTGAGAGGCCCGCGTACCGCAAAAAAAAAAAAAAAAAAAAGAATGAACTCAAGATGGGTGAAAGACTTGAACCTAAGACCTGATACCATAAAAGTCCTAAAAGAAACATAAGAAACTCCTCTACATTTGTTTTGATGACTTTTTGAATATGACACCAAAAGAACAAAAAACAAAGGCAGAAGTCAACAAAGGAGAATAAATCAAACTTCAAAGCTTCTGTACAACAAATTAAAAAATCAGCAAAATGAAAAGTCAACCAACTAAATGGGAAAAAATGTGGACCATATATAGGATAAAAGGCACATAATTAAAATACCTAAAAAAAGGCCTCATAAAATACACATGAAACCAAACAATCCAATGTATGAATGGGCAGGAAATAATTTTTTTTCCAAAAAGACATATAGATGACCGAAGGTATATAAAAATGTCATCCTGACTAATCATAAGAACAATGCAAATCAAAACCACAACACGATATTATCTTGCACCGGTTAGAATGGTTATCATTAAATAACAAGAGATAATGAGCGTTGGTGAGGATGTGGACAAAATGGAACACTTGTGAACTGTTAGTGGGGATATATGTTTTGCAGCAACTATGTAAAACAATATGAAGGTTTCTCAAAACTTCAAAAATACGGGGCTTGCCTGGTGACGCAGTGGTTGGGAGTCCGCCTGCCAGTGCGGGGGGCGTGGGCTCATGCCCTGGTCTGGGAGGATCCCACGTGGCAGCGGAGCGGCTGGGCCTGTGGGCCATGGCTGCTGAGCCTGTGCGTCCAGAGCCTGTGCTCTGCAACGGGAGGGGCCGCAGCAATGAAAGGCCCACGTACCGTAAAAAAAATATATATATATATATATATATATATGTGTATACACACACACACACACACACACACACACACACACACACACACACACACACACACACACAATATGATCCACCAATTCCACTTCTGGGTATTTATCCAAAGAAAATAAAAGCGCTAACTTGAAAAGATATATGCACCCCCATATTCACTGCAGCATTATCCACAATAGCAAAGATATGGAATAAACCTAAATTCCTATCAACTGATGAATGGATAAGACAGATGTGATATTTATATTTATATATTTATCTGTATTTACATACACACAATGAATATTATCAGTCATTAGAAAGAAGAAAATTCTACCATTTTCAACATTGAGTACCTTGGGTAAGTTACGTTGAGATAAGTCGAAAAGACAATGAAAAATACTATGTGATATCATCTATTTGTAAAATAAAAAAAAAAGCCAAACTCACAAAAACAACCAGGAGAATGTTGGTTGCCAGGGGCTGGGGTGTGGGGAACAGGAGAGATGTTATTTAAAGGTACAAACTTTTAACTAAGAGTAAATAATTCCTAAAGATCTGATGCACAGTATAGAGAATCTAGACAGTGGTATTTTATTATAACCGATAAACTTGCTAAGAGACTAGAACTTAATTTTTCTAAACACAATAAGAAATAGTAATGATAACTACTGCTACAATGGCAATCATAGTATAATACATAAAGGTATCAAATCACCATGTTGTGCACCTTAAATTCAAATATTATATGTTAAATATATTGTAAGGAAAAAAAGAAACGCTAAAAAGTACCATCAATGTTAAAACAGGTCAAGCAGAAGAAATTTTCTGTGAGAAGACAGTAAGTTGAAAATATCCACTCAGAGGAGAACAAAGAGAAAAAGAGTGAAGAATAACTATGTGATCTATAGGATAAACTCAAAAGCAATATTCTGTGAATTACGGAGACTTAGAAGAAAAAATAGAGACAGAAAGCTTCTTTAAAGAAATAGTGGCTGAGGTGGCCCTGGGGCAGCTGGCGCCGGGGGCATGCACTGATTCGATCCCTCTGGAGAAGTGTTGAAGTTCCTGGGAGAGGGCAACTTTAATTTATAAAGAGTTGTTAACATTCACTTCCTTTAACAAAAGCCTTTAAAGTCCAGGCGGAGGGGAAGATGGCGGAAGAGTAAGACGCGGAGAACACCTTCCTCCCCCCAGATAAACCAGAAATACATCTACATGTGGAACAACTCCTACAGAACACCTACTGAATGCTGGCAGAAGACCTCAGACCTCCCAAAAGGCAAGAAACTCCCCACGTACCTGGGTAGGGCAAAAGAAAAAAAAAAACAGAGACAAAAGAATAGGGACGGGACCTGCACCAGTGGGAGGGAGCTGTGAAGGAGGAAAGGTTTCCACACACTAGGAAGCCACTTCGCGGGCAGAGACTGCGGGTGGCAGAGGGGACAGCTTCGGGGAGCCGTGGAGGAGAGCACAGCAACAGGGGTGCGGAGGGCAAAGCGGGGAGATTCCCACACAGAGGATCGGTGCCGACCGGCACTCACCAGCCCGAGAGGTTTGTCTGCTCACCTGCCGGGGTTGGACGGGTCTGCGAGCTGAGGCTCGGGCTTTGGTCGGAGTGCAGGGAGAGTACTGGGGATGGCTGCGTGAACACGGCCTGAAGGGGTTAGTGCACCACGGCTAGATGGGAGGGAGTCCGGGAAAAGGTCTAGAGCTGCCAAGGAGGCAAGAGACTTTTTCTTCCCTCTTTGTTTCCTGGTGCGCGAGGAGAGGGGATTAAGAGAGCTGCTTAAAGGAACTCCAGAGACGGGCGCGAGCCGTGGCTAAAAGCGTGGACCCCAGAGACAGGCAGGAGACGCTAAGGCTGCTGCTGCCGCCACCAAGGGGCCTGTGTGCGAGCACAGGTCACTATCCACACCCCTCTTCCGGGAAGCCTGTGCAGCCCGCCACTGCCAGGTCCCCAGGATCCAGGGACAACTTCCCCGGGAGAATGCACGGCAGGCCTCAGGCTGGTGCAACGTCACACTGGCCTCTGCCGCTGCAGGATCACCCCACACTCCGCGCCCCTCCCTCTCCCCGGCGTGAGTGAGCCAAAGCCCCTGAATCAGTGGCTCCTTTAACCCCGTCCTGTCTGAGCAAAAAAACAGACGCCCTCCAGCGACCTACATGCAGAGGCAGGGCCAAATCCAAAGCTGAGCCCCTGGGAGCTGTGAGAACAAAGAACAGAAAGGGAAATCTCTCCCAGCAGCCTCAGAAGCAGGGGATTAAAACTCCACAATCAACTTGATGTACCCTGCACCTGTGGAATACATGAATAGACAACAAATCATCCCAAATTGAGGAGCCGTGTGGATGAAAGGCTCTTGGTGCTGCAGCCAGGAGTCAGTGCTGTGCCTCTGAGGTGGGAGAGCCAACTTCAGGACACTGGTCCACAAGAGACCTCCCAGCTCCACATAATTTCAAATGGCGAAAATCTCCCAGAGATCTCCATCTCAACACCAGCACCCAGCTTCACTCAACGACCAGCAAGCTACAGTGCTGGACACCCTATGCCAAACAAATAGCAAGACAGGAACACAACCCCACCCATTAGCAGAGAGGCTGCCTAAAATCATAATAAGGCCATAGACAACCCAAAACACACCACCAGACGTGGACCTGCTCACCAGAGAGATAAGATCCAACCTCATCCACCAGAACACAGGCACTGGTCCCCTCCACCAGGAAGCCTACACAACCCACTGAACCAACTTTACCCACTGGGGACATACACTAAAAACAACAGGAACTACGAACCTGCAGCCTGCAAAAAGGAGACCCCAAACACAGTAAGATAAGCAAAATGAGAAGACAGAAAAACACAGAGCAGATGAAGGAGCAAGATAAAAACCCACCAGACGTAACAAATGAAGAGGAAATTGGCAGTCTCCCTGAAAAAGAATTCAGAATAATGATAGTAGAGATGATCCAAAATCTTGGAAATAGAATAGAGAAAATGCAAGAAACATTTAACAAGGACCTAGAAGAACTAAAGATGAAACAAGCAACGATGAACAACACAACAAATGAAACTAAAAATACTCTAGATGGGATCAATAGCAGAATAACTGAGCCAGAAGAACGGATAAGTGACCTGGAAAATAAAATAGTGGAAATAACTACTGCAGAGTAGAATAAAGACAAAAGAATGAAAAGAACTGAGGACAGTCTCAGAGACCTCTGGGACAACATTAAATGCACCAACATTCGAATTATAGGGGTTCCAGAAGAAGAAGAGAAAAAGAAAGGGACTGAGACAATATTTGAAGAGATTATAGTTGAAAACCTCCCTAATTATGGTAAAGGAAATAGTTAATCAAGTCCAGGAAGCACAGAGAGTCCCATACAGGATAAATCCAAGGAGAAATATGCCAAGACACATATTAATCAAACCATCAAATATTAAATACAAAGAAAGCATATTAAAAGCAGCAAGGGAAAAACAACCAATAACACACAAGAGAATCCCCGTAAGGTTAACAGCTGATCTCTCAGCAGAAACTCTGCAAGCCAGAAAGGAGTGGCAGGACATACCGAAAGTGGTGAAGGAGAAAAACCTGCAACCAAGATTACTCTACTCAGCAAGGATCTCATTCAGATTCGATGGAGAAATTAAAACCTTTACAGACAAGCAAAAGCTGAGAGAGTTCAGCACCACCAAACCAGCTTTACAACAAATGCTAAAGGAACTTCTCTAGGCAAGAAACACAAAAGAAGGAAAAGACCTACAATAACGAACCCAAAACAATTTAGAAAATGGGAATAGGAACATACATATCGATAATTACCTTAAATGTAAATGGACTGAATGCTCGAACCAAAAGAAACAGATTGGCTAAATGGATACAAAAACAAGACCCATATATATGCTGTCTACAAGCGACCCACTTCAGACCTAGAGACACATACAGACTGAAAGTAAGGGTATGGAAAAAGACATTCCATGCAAATGGAAACCAAAAGAAAGCTGGAGTAGCAATTCTCATATCAGACAAAATATACTTTAAAATAAAGACTATTACAAGAGACAAAGAAGGACACTACATAATGATCAAGGGATCGATCCAAAAAGAAGATATAACAATTGTAAATATTTATGCACCCAACATAGGAGCACCTCAATGCACAAGGCAAATACTAACAGCCATAAAAGGGGAAATCGACAGTAACACATTCATAGTAGGGGACATTAATACCCCACTTTCACCAATGGAGAAATCATCCAAAATGAAAATAAATAAGGAAACACAAGCTTTAAATGATACATTAAACAAGATGGACTTAATTGATATTTATAGGACACTCCATCCAAAAACAACAGAATACACATAATTGTATAAAGTATCTTTTCCGACCACAATGCCATGAGACTAGATATCAATTACAGGAAAAGATCCGTAAAAAATACAAACACATGGAGGCTAAGCAATACACTACTTAATAACCAAGTGATCACTGAAGCAATCAAAGAGAAAATTAAAAAATACCTAGAAACAAATGACAATGGAGACACGACGACCCAAAACCTATGGGATGCAGCAAAAGCAGTTCTAAGAGGGAAGTTTATAGCAATACAAGGCCACCTTAAGAAACAGGAAACATCTCGAATAAACAACCCAACCTTGCACCTAAAGCAATTAGAGAAAGAAGAAGAAAAAAACCCCAAAGTTAGCAGAAGGAAAGAAATCATAAAAATCAGATCAGAAATAAATGAAAAAGAAATGAAGGAAACGATAGCAAAGATCAATAAAACTAAAAGCTAGTTCTTTGAGAAGATAAACAAAATTGATAAACCATTAGCCAGACTCATCAAGAAAAAAGGGAGAAGACTCAAATCAATAGAATTAGAAATGAAAAAGGAGAAGTTAACAACTGACACTGCAGAAATACTAAAGATGATGAGAGATTACTACAAGCAACTCTATGCCAATAAAATGGACAACCTGGAAGAAATGGACAAATTCTTAGAAATGCACAACTTGCCAAGACTGATTCAGGAAGAAAGAGAAAATATGAACAGACCAATCACAAGCGCTGAAATTGAAACTGTGATTAAAAATGTTACAACAAACAAAAGCCCAGGACCAGATGGCTTCACAGGCGAATTCTATCAAATAGTTAGAGAAGAGCTAACACCTATCCTTCTCAAACTCTTCCAAAATATAGCAGAGGGAGGACCACTCCCAAACTCCTTCTACGAGGCCACCATCACCTTGATACCTAAACCAGACAAGGATGTCACAAAGAAAGAAAACTACAGGCCAATATCACTGATGAACATAGATGCAAAAATCCTCAACAAAATACTAGCAAACAGAATCCAACAGCACATTAAAAGGATCATACACCATGATCAAGTGGGGTTTATTCCAGGAATGCAAGGATTCTTCAATATATGCAAATCAATCAATGTGATAAACCATATTAATAAATTGAAGGAGAAAAACCATATGATCATCTCAATAGATGCAGAGAGGCTTTCGACAAAATTCAACACCCATTTATGATAAAAACCCTGCAGAAAGTAGGCAGAGAGGGAACTTTCCTCAACATAATAAAGGCCATATATGACAAACCCACAGCCAACATCATCCTCAATGGTGAAAAACTGAAAGCATTTCCACTAAGATCAGGAACAACAGAAGGTTGCCCACTCTCACCACTCTTATTCAACATAGTTTTGGAAGTTTTAGCCACAGCAATCAGAGAAGAAAAGGAAATAAAAGGAATCCAAGTCAGAAAAGAAGAAGTAAAGCTGTCACTGTTTGCAGATAACATGATACTCTACATAGAGAATCCTAAAGATGCTACCAGAAAACTACTAGAGCTAATCAATGAATTTGGTAGAGTTGCAGGATACAAAATTAATGCACAGAAATCTCTTGCATTCCTATACACTAATGATGAAAAATCTGAAAGTGAAATCAAGAAAACACTCCCATTTACAATTGCAACAAAAAGAATAAAATATCTAGGAATAAACCTACCTAAGGAGACAAAAGACCTGTATGCAGAAAATTATAAGACACTGATGAAAGAAATTAACGATGATACAAATAGATGGAAAGATATACCATGTTCTTGGATTGGAAGAATGAACATTGTGAAAATGACTATACTACCCAAAGCAATCTACAGATTCAATGCAATCCCTATCAAACTACCACTGGTATTTTTCACAGAACTAGAACAAAAAATTTCACCATTTGTATGGAAACACCAAAGACCCCGAATAGCCAAAGCAATCTTGAGAACGAAAAACGGAGCTGAAGGAATCAGGCTCCCTGACTTCAGACTATAGTACAAAGCTACAGTAATCAAGACAGTATGGTACTAGCACAAAAACAGAAATATATATCAATGGAACAGGATAGAAAGCCCAGTGATAAACCCACGCACATATGGTCACCTTATCTTTGATAAAGGAGGCAGGAATGTATAGTGGAGAAAGGACAGCCTCTTCAATAAGTGGTGCTGGGAAAACCGGACAGGTCCATGTAAAAGTATGAGATGAGATCACTCCCTAACACCATACACAGAAATAAGCTCAAAATGGATTAAAGACCTAAATGTAAGGCCAGACACTATAAAACTCTTAGAGGAAAACATAGGCAGAACACTCTATGACATAAATCACAGCAAGATCCTTTTTGACCCACCTCCTAGAGAAATGGAAATAACAACAAAAATAAACAAATGGGACCTAATGAAACTTCAAAGCTTTTGCACAGCAAAGGAAACCATAAACAAGACCAAAAGACAACCCTCAGCATGGGAGAAAATATTTGCAAATGAAGCAACTGACAAAGGATTCATCTCCAAAATTTACAAGCAGCTCATGCAGCTCAATAACAAAAAAACAAACAACCCAATCTAAGAATGGGCAGAAGACCTAAATAGACATTTCTCCAAAGAAGATATACAGACTGCCAAGAAACACATGAAAGAATGCTCAACATCATTAATCATTAGAGAAATGCAAATCGAAACTATAATGAGATATCATCTCCCACCAGTCAGAATGGCCATCATCAAAAAATCTAGAAACAATAAATGCTGGAGAGGGTGTGGAGAAAAGGGAACACTCCTGCACTGCTGGTGGGAATGTGAATTGGTACAGCCACTATGGAGAACAGTATGGAGGGTCCTTAAAAAACTACAAATAGAACTACCATATGACCCAGCAATCCCACTACTGGGCATATACCCTGAGAAAACCATAATTCAAAAAGAGTCATGTACCAAAATGTTCATTGCAGCTCTATTTACAATAGCCCAGAGATGGAAACAACCTAAGTGCCCATCATCGGATGAATGGATAAAGAAGATGTGGCACATATATACAATGGAATATTACTCAGCCATAAAAAGAAATGAAATTGAGCTATTTGTAATGAGGTGGATGGACCTAGAGTCTGTCATACAGAGTGAAGTAAGTCAGAAAAAGAAAGACAAATACCGTATGCTAACACATATATATGGAATTTAAGAAAAAAAATGTCATGAAGAACCTAGGAGTAAGACAGGAATAAAGACACAGACCTACTAGAGAATGGACTTGAGGATATGGGGAGGGGGAAGGGTGAGCTGTGACAAAGCAGGAGAGAGGCATGGACATATATACACTACCAAACGTAAGGTAGATAGCTAGTGGGAAGCAGCCACATAGCACACGGAGCGGAGATCAGCTCGGTGCTTTGTGACTGCCTGGAGGGGTGGGATAGGGAGGATGGGAGGGAGACGGAAGAGGGAGGAGATGTGGGAACATATGTATATGTATAACTGATTCACTTTGTTATAAAGCAGAAACTAACTCACCATTGTAAAGCAATTATACCCCAATAAAGATGTTAAAAAAAGAAAAAGAAATAGTGGCTGAGAACTTTCCAAATCAGGGGAGAGATTTGGATATCCAAGTTCATGAAGCTCATAGGCACCAGACAAACTCAACTCAAAAAAATATCTTCTCCAAAACACATTAGAGTAAAACTGTCAACTATCAAAAACAAAGAATCTTAAAAGCAACAGTAGGAGAGGAACTTGTAACTTATAAGAGAACCCTCATAAGGTTATCCACTGATTTCTCAACAGAAACCTCACAGGTCAGGAGAGAGTGGGATAATAGATTCAAATTGTTCAAATTAGAAAAAAAGTCAACCAGGATAACTGTCTCCATCATAATTGTCCCTTTTAAATGGAGAGATTAAAAACTCTTTCAAAAAAAAAAAGAAAAAGCCGAGAGAGTGCATCATCACTAGATCTGTCTTAAAAGAAATTCTAAAAGAGTTTCTCAAGCTAAAACTAAATAGTACCATGAAAACATATGCAAATACACATATAAATGTAAACATAGGTATATAGTTAAGGTAGGAATACTTTAATAATGTGATATGGTGGTGTGTTAACCAGTTAACAAGGTTAAAGTATGTGATTATTAAAATAACTGCAGCTATAATCACTTTAATGTATAAACAATATACAAAGAGCTAAACTCCACAAAATTTTATGGAGGGGAGTAAAAGAGCAGATTTTTTTGTATGTGATGGAAGTTAAATTGTTATCAACATAAAATAGAGTGTTATATCTATAAGATGTTTTCTGTGAGCCTCATGGAACCAAAAACAAAAGCCTAGAGTAGATTCACAAAATAAAGAGAAGGAAATCATAATATGCCACTACACAATATCACTAATTCATAAAAAAAAGCAGAAGAGGAAGAAAGGAACAAGAAACAACAAAACATCCAGAAAACAGTAAGATGGCATTGGTTAGTCCTTACCTGCCAATAATCACTATAAACATAAATATATTAAATTCTTTAGTCAAAAGTCATAGCGTGGCTAGACAGATAAAAATTCATGATGAAACTATAAGCAGCCTATCAGAGACTCACTTCAATGTTAAAAACACAAATAGGCTCAAAGTGAAGCATTGGAACAAGATATTCCATAAAAGTGGAAACCAACAGAAAGCAGAGGTAGCTACAGTTACACAAGGCAAAAAAAAAAATCAGCCAAAAGCTGCAACAACAACAAAAATAAGGTCATTATATAATGATAACATTGCCAATTCATCAAGAATACAATCATAAATAAATACGCCTTAACAGTGGGGGACTTTAATATGTTAAGCAAATACTAACAGATTTGAAGATAGAAATAGACAATACAAAAAAAAATTGTAGGGATCTTTCATACCCAACTTTCAACAATGAATCCAGAAGGAAAATCAATGAGGAAGTACTGAACTTGAATTATACATTAGACCAAATGGACTTAAGAGACAAAAACAGAGCAGTCCATCAAACAGGGGCAGAATACATATTCTTCTCCAGTGCACACTGAATATTTTCTAGGACAGATCATGTGATGGGTCACTAAACAAGTCTTAGCAAATTTAAGAAGACTGATATTATACTAAGTATTTTTTCAACTACAATGGTAAGAAACCAGAAATGAACAACAGGAAGAATCTGGAAAATTTACAGATATGTGGAAGTTAAACAACATGATCCTAAAGAATCAGTGGGCTAAAGAAAAAATTTGAAAATAAAAAATAAACAGACTGAATCATGAAGAAATAAAACAGTCTGAACAGGCCAAATTACTATTAAGGAGATTGAATCAGTTCTCAAAAACCTCCCAGCAAAAATTTGTATTTTATAAATACACAAGGGGAGACACACACAATGATATAAAGTAAGGTAGAGCTATTGGTTCTGAATCCCTGACTTCTTAGCAAATATTTATCATGAGTTGAGCTATATTTCAGAAATTTAACACAATTGAGCATATATTAACAATATGATTCTTGTAAACTTTTTTGAAAATACAAAGTGATAAAGAAGACTATGTCTGTTACATGAGTGTGGAGTATAATGGAAACTTAGAAGAACAAGGCTTGACTGATTCCACTTTACAACTTCCACTTGGAAAGCCAATGTCTTTAATAAAGAAAGGTGAAAATGTTCATTTTTCAAAAACAAAGTACAAACAAAGGAAAACTAAGAAGACACAGGAATTTCCAGATTTACTGTGATGGTTTATGCACACTTCTTGAATCACACAAAACCCTTATTAAAGATAAAAGAACTATTTGAACATCATGGAGGAATCTGCAGAAAGCACCTAAACCAGTGAACGTCAGGTATATTGGGACAAATGATTATCAGGTGACTGAAGCACGCAAGACATTATCACTGCTGTTGTATTCTCGGTGAAAATACATAAGAAAGTCATAATCTGAAACGATCATGAAAAAAATTAAGTTTATGCAACTTTCAGTCCACATATACTTCTCATGTTCCCTAACGCTAATTGTATATTTAAATAGTAAGTCTTTCTTATAAATATAGAGAGCAAGTCTCTCCTAATTACTTTTTTTTTTCAGAACTTTGTGTTATCTAGATCACTAATGCCATCCCATTTAAAAGTGCAAAAAAAAAAAAAGTGCATTTTCTGGGACTTCCCTGGTGGTTAAGAATCCACCTGCCAATGCAGGGGACATGGGTTTGAGCCCTGGACTGGGAAGATCCCACATGCACAGAGCAACTAAGCCCATGAGCCACAACTACTGAGCCTGCGTGCTGCAACTACTGAAGCCTGTGCGCCTAGAGCTCGTGCTCTGCAACAAGAGAAGCCACTGCAACAAGAAGCCCACACACCGCAACGAAGAGTAGCCCCCGCTCACCGCAAACTAGAGAAAGCCCGCAGGCAGCAACGAAGACCCAACGCAGCCAAAAATAAATAAATAAATTTATTTTTAAAAATTAAAAAAAAAGAAAAGTGCATTTTCTTTTCTTTTTTTTTTTTTTTTGGCAGTACGCAGGCCCCTCACGGTTGTGGCCTCTCCCGTTGCGGAGCACAGGCTCCGGACGTGCAGGCTCAGCGGCCATGGCTCACGGGCCCAGCCGCTCCACGGCTTGTGGGATTTTCCAGGACCGGGGCACGAACCCGTGGCCCCTGCATCGGCAGGCAGACTCTCAACCACTGCGCCACCAGGGAAGACCAAAAGTGCATTTTCTTAATCCTGGTGTGATAAATTGTTGCATTCAGATGTACATTAATCATTTCACTTTCCCCTTTTTTTTTTTTTTTTTTGGTACGCGGGCCTCTCACTGTTGTGGCCTCTCCTGTTGCGGAGCACAGGCTCCGGACGCGCAGGCTCAGCAGCCACGGCTCACGGGCCCAGCCGCTCCGCGGCATGTGGGATCCTCCCGGACCGGGGCACAAACCCGTGTCCCCTGCATCGGCAGGCGGACTCTTAACCACTGCGCCACCAGGGAAGCCCCCCTTCTTCACTAATAGCTCATCATCCAAAATTATCTCTTAGGGAATTTTGGATATGAATGCCTTCCCATATAGATCTTCCACAAAGGGAATCATTTCAATAGTTGGATGTCATTCTCCACGCTCTGTAGGGAGCCTGGATGCAGACAATGGGGAAAAGGCTCTGGAACGCAGGGTAGAAGTATTCTAAAGTGCTGACTTTGACTATCACAAGAAGGAAAAAAGTAAGTAGTTGAAAATGACCTTGCTAGGCACATAAGAAGTAGAGAGTTAAAGATTTGTAGGTTCTTAATCCATGACATTTCAGAAGGAAAAGCAGACAGAGCCTCTGACCCAGGACAGGACCGTTACCTGAGAAGCTGCCATTTCCTCCTCTCCTTCCTCCTGCTCTGGGTCGTTTTCTCATCGATATGATGTTGAGGAATCACACTGGGATCTTGAAAATATGCCTCAGTGCCGTCAGCACAGCTCCTTCACCTCTTCCCACAACACCAACAGTCTAAAGGACCTTGAAATGCTGAAACAGCAACCTGAAAAAGAGATTCAGGAACAATGAGCTCCTTCATGGAGACCAAACTGTGAGCTTTTTCTTTCCTGCCGACACATGCTCTCCTCTCACACAGATGCCCCAAAACTTCTGCTACAGCACAGAGTAAGTTGGCTACACTGACCTGCCCTTTCCAATCTCATGTAGAGCAGACACCAATGTCTCCCCAAAGGCAAAAGGACTGAAGACTGCAAACAACTATCACCAGGTACCAGTAGCCCTTGGGCTTGGGCTTAAACCGGGCCTAACCTTAGAATCACCTGGAGTTAAAACACTCGGATGCTCCCACCCAGATCAATAGACAGACTCTGTGGGGAGGGCACAGGTGATGTTATTTCTAAATACTCATCACGTAATACTAATGGGAAATTGCATGGGAACCACATAGCAAATGTTTCTTCTGAAGCTTTAAAGTGCGTACAAATTTGTGGGGAACCAGGCCCCACTCTAAGTTATGAAACTCCTGTAGGGCTCAAAAACGACATCTTTTACGAGTCTTCTTGTTCATGCAGATGTTACTCCCTCAGACCCATATTCAGTAGCACTGAGATAAGAGATCAGGCATAGCACACCTGAGACCACTGAGTAGTGTGAAGGCTTCAGAGAATTTCCAGAAGTGCAGGTTCCCTGGGCCTGATTCCTAGGGGCCGAGTTCCTCCTGAAATAGGTGTTGTCTTGTTGTTGCCTATAGTAGATGCTGCTTGGTTGATGGAAATCATGTGGTGGGTTTAGGGATGTGTGAGGGGTCACCCTTAGAAATCTTCCCAAAGGTACCCTTAGTCCTCAGGTCCTTTAGCCCCCTCTCCTCTCAGGGCCCACTTGACAGACAGGACTACCCAGGGACAGGGCAGGACCACCTGTCCTCAGGTGAGCTGAGACTCCATACCCCAAAAGATGCAGAGCACAAAGTTGTTTACATCACAGATCTGTTTGAAAATAAACGAAAGGCAGCAATGAAGGGTGGATTTAACATTTTGGGTTGGGAATGACAAAAGACTTTGAAAATGATGCCATGAATGCATATTTAATGATTAACAAAGGAAGCTGTGATCTATGTTAAGTAATGAAGCACACTATACCTGAATTAACAGATAAGATTTTTCATTCATTGTATGTTTGTCTATGTGTGTGTGTTATAAATTGTGGCGCCGCAGTTTTTTCTCCCCCTCTTCCCTTACGTGTTTATACTTTCTCACATCTTTAATGTATTTTTATTTATTTATCTTGGCTGCACTGGATCTTAGTTGAGGCACGCAGGATCTTTGCTGCGGCATGTTTAGTTGCAGCATGCAGGATTTTTTTTTTTTTTTTTTTTTTTAGTTGCGGCATGTGGGCTTCTTAGTTGTGGCATGCATGTGGGATCTAGTTCCCCCACCAGGGATCAAACCCGGGCCCCCTGCATTGGGAGTGCAGAGTCTTACCCACTGGACCACCAGGGAAGTCCCTATACTTTCTCACATTTTAAAAAGCGCATTGATTAAGGTAAAAATTAGAGAAAAGCACATCCACTTTTTCAAATATTCTGAGAATTCTGAATCTTTTTAAAATTTTATTAAAAATTTCTTTTTAATTTTTATACAACTTTAAAGGTTACTTTTCATTTACAGTTACTATAAAATATTGGTTATTTTCCCCAATATGTATGTTGTACAATATGTCTTTCAGCTATCTTACAACGAATTGTTTGTACTTTCCACTCCCCAACTCCTATATTGCCCCTCCCCTCTCCTCACTGGTAACAAGTAGTTTGTTCGATATCTCTCTGAGTTTGCTTCTTTTTTGTTATATTTACTAGTTTGTTTTATTTTTTAGATTCTACATATAAGTGATATCATACAGTATTTGACTTTCTCTGACTTATTTCGCTTAGCATAATGCCCTCCAAGTCCATCTATGTTGCTACAAATGGCAAAATTTCATTTTTTCGTGGCTGAATAGTATTGCATTGTACATATATACCACATCTGCTTTTTTTTATTTTTATTTTATATTGGAGTATAATTGATTTACAATGTTGTGTTAGTTTCAGGTGTACAGCCAAGTTATATATATATATATATATATATATATATTTTCAAATTATTTACCTGTTTAGATTATTACAGAATATTGAGCAGAGTTCTCTGTGCTACACACTAGGTCCTTGTTCATTATCTATGTAGGTATGTCAATCCCAAACTCTCAATTTATCCCCCCACACCTTTCCCCTTTGGTAACCGAACAACTATATATGCCAATAAAATGAACAAAGTAGAAGAAATGGACAAATTCCTAGAACTGTACCATCTCCCAGGACTGAACCCAGAAGAAATAGAAAATATGAACAGAGCAACTGCCAGTAATGAAATAGAATCAGTACTAATTAAAAACAAAAACTCAACAAACAAAAGTGAAGGATCAGATGGCTTCAGAGTTGAATTCTACCAAACATTTAGAAAAAAGTTAACACATAACCTCAAACTATTACAAAATATTGCAGAGGATTAGGTCAGCATCATCCTGATACCAAAATCAGACAAAAATATCGCATAAAAAAAGAAAATTACTAGGCAATGTCACTGATGAACATACATGCAAAAATCCTCAAAAAGTATCAGCAAAATGAGTCCAAAAATATATTAAAAGTATCATACATCATGGTCAAGTGGGATTAACCCCAGGGAGTCAAGGGTGGTTCAGTATCTTCATATCAATCCATGTGATAAACCACAGTAACAAATTGAAGAATAAAAATCATATGATAAAAAAAAAACATGATCATCTCAATAGATGCATAAAAAGCTTTTGAAAAAATTCAACATCAATTCATGATTAAAAGCTCTCCAGACACTGGGTATAGAGGATACATACCTCAGCATAATAAAGGCCATTTGGAGAAGGCAACAGCTAACATCATACTCAATGGTGAAAAACTGAAAGCATTTCCTTAAGGTCTGGGTCAAGACAGGAATGCCCACTCTTGCCACTTTAATTCAACATAGTATTGGAAATCCAGGCACACCAAATCAGACAAGAAAAAGAAATAAAAGCAAACCAAATTGGAAAGGAAGAAGTACAACTGTCACTGTCTGCAGATGACATAACACTGTACATAGAAAATCCTAAAGACGCCACCAAAAAACCACTAGAGCACATCAATGAATTCAGAAAAGTTGCAAGATACAAAATTAATATACAGATTTGTTGCATTTCTATACACTGACAATGAACTATCAGAAAGAGAAATTAAAGAAACTGTACCATATGTAATAACATCACAAAGAATAAAATACCTAGGAATAAACATACCTAAGCAGGTAAAAGACACATACTCAAAAAACTATCAGACATTGATAAAAGAAGTTAAAGGCAACACAAAAAGATGAAAAAATATACCATGCTCATGGTTTGGAAGAATTAATACTTTTAAAATGACCATACTACCATATATATATGGTATATCTCACATGCTCTTTCATTTCATGTAGCTATTCCTACAACTCCAGGCTGAGTTTGTTTCCAGGAAAATATATTATTTCAGATACCTATTTGCACACTCAAGACTCCTCTGTAATCCCAGACTATTTAAGAGACTTCTGCTTGACACTGCCTAGATTCTGAAGCTCCACTACAAGCATTAATAAAATTATATTTACATAGGTATTTATATGATAAGCAATAATGCATTTACGGGCTTCCCTGGTGGCGCAGTGGTTGAGAGTCCGCCTACCGATGCAGGGAATGCAGATTCGTGCCCTGGTCTTGGAAGATCCCACATGCCGCGGAGTGGCTGGGCCCGTGAGCCATGGCCGCTGAGCCTGTGCTCCGCAACAGGAGAGGCCACAACAGTGAGAGGCCCGCGTACCGCAAAAAAAAAAAAAAAAAAAAGCATTTACAATTGTACTATGATTTATTGCTTCTTTTGGAGCATAAAATTGTCTTATTTGCCACTCTCTTGTAAATGACTTTGTAAATTATACTTAGGACTTAGAGAGGAATGAATATACAAAAAACTGATCAATGTGCAAATATCATCAATTTACATATATCTCACAAGATTAGGAAATTCTCCCATTATTATCAAAGAAAAACAAAGCCTGGATACTCTGCAGTCATGAATCAAGAGAATGCAGGGGACTAGAGGTAAGAAACAGACAGTAACCAACGCAGCAGAGTTCACCATTCACCAGCTGGGATTACTAAAAGGAGCCAAACAAATGTGAAATATGGAAGAGAGGGTTACAAAGACACAAAAGTGCTCACCAAGACAAGGACACTTTGGGTGGCTCTAGATTCAGGGGAGGATCTAGAGGAGTTAATAGTCCTATGGATGTGTTGAATCTGCTGCCTGTGCCTATTCAAGATGAAAACCATAGAGACATGGATCAGATCATGAGCAGCAAACATGAAACATCAGGGAATATGTAATAACAGTCCTACAGTCAGTAAGATGGTGATTCTGTTATAAAATAAATCATAACCGAATCCCAAATCCTTTTTCTGTTGACAAACCTAGCGTACTTAATTACTATGATATACTTACAGATCTAGTTAGCTGTGTTTTTCCAACAGTTTAGATATATATTTATCTGTTTTCCTAACTTGTTATTATAGTTTAAGTTGGTGGTAATTATTTAGTACTGACAAGTTTCCAGTTCAGTATAAAGATTTATTAATAGGCCAATATCAATTATGCAAAGGATGTAGTGATCTTAATATAGATACTCATTGTAATACTACAGAAACCTGCAATATGACAAAGTTGGATTTAATACATGCAAGACAGGCTCAATATTAGGACAGCAACAGAGAGAGTCATATGTTTCTGTGCCTGAACAAAATGGAATACCACCCATCACAGGAATTGTTGAATAGCATCATAGTGTGCCTTAAAGTAGGTGTTATGAATCACTAATATTAATAAAATTGTGTAGGTTAAAAAAATTTTACGAATTTCACATCATATTATCATCAATTTATTAATATGTAAGTGAAGTAAAACTATTAGCAGTGAAGATAGATACACCTTTTATGTTATTTTAATATACAAGATAGTTATGTAAAAATGGAATCTCTCGTGTGAAATCTTGTGCATTTTATTAAATGTAAATCATACATTTTTATTGATAGAATATTTTTGAAACAGAGGAAATATCACAAGATACATTTGAGACTGACTTCTGTTCTCTGAAATGCATTATTATACATTTATATTTCCTTAAGGACGAATTCCTTTTCTTCAAGAGGGAAGACCATCTCATCAAAACACACAGACCACTGACGATGGCAGCAGAAAAAAGTTTCTGTCTCCATTAAGTACTTCATACACCCTGAGTTAGAGAACATATTTCTCTTCCAGCAACTGCCATTTGGATACAACATTCTGTGCAGGACTAAATGATTTACATACATTTCTCTTAGTCTTTATTATCAGCATGTGGTGTTACAGGCTCATACCTGCAGTAATCCTGAACATTTAGTCTCTGATTCCAGTCATTAATATGAACAACAGATTTGTTTCCGCACTTGGTTTCTGCACTTAGGAGTATATTAAAAGTCAGGTTGCAGTATTACTTGGATTCAGCACCAAGAATCAAGGTCATTGTGAATTACACTAAATTACATTAGAAGCCGTAACAGATTGATGGAGGAACTATAATCCCAGTCTCTCTTTACTAGTTCAGCTCAAGCTTCAGAATTATTTCAACTTCCTGTATGGCTTTGGCACTGGACCAGAATCAAACCCTGAAGAATCACTTTTTCTGGAATAAATATTTACTTAAATACCTGATACCCTCCCATAGACAGTCATCCTTTCAGATTGAAAGAAAAAACTGTCACCTGACTCCTTTCTGCTGTCAGGGTGGTGGGCTCAGTGTGACTGTCAAGACAGCCAGTACCCATATTGGAGGGAAGCAGTCATAAACCTAGGTGTAGGTTTGTGATTCTCTGGCCTCATCTCCCCTCACAACTGCAAGTATCTTTTCACCTGTAGGTGCAATAAGAGATCAGTTTTGGGGAACAGAGGATATTTGTGAAAAACTTTATCCCAGTGGTTAATTACCAAAAAAAACCCTACAAACTACTAGTTATTTCCAAGGAGATCATTGAAGAGTTTTGAGAGACTGCTTTTTGTTTTGTTTTATGTTATCCCAAACGTAAAAGTCAGACAGAGTCTCATGTGAAAGAAGCAGGAAATACTGAGTAGGCTGTGGAAACTGGGAATACACAAGAGCCTGAAAGATCTTACAGAGCCTATAAATAATACTTGAATCAAAAGTTTGGTGGCAGGCTTCCCTGGTGGCGCAGTGGTTAAGAATCCGCCTGCCAATGCAGGGGACATGGGTTCGAGCCCTTGTCCGGGAAGATCCCACATGCCACAGGGCAGCTAAGCCCGGTGCCACAACTACTGAGCCTGCGCACCTATAGCCCATGCTCCGCAACAATAGAAGCCACTGCAATAAGAAGCCTGTGCACCACAATGAAGAGTAGCCCCCGCTCACCGCAACTAGAGAAAGCCCATGCACAGCAATGAAGCCCCAATGCAGCCATAAATAAATAAATAAATAAATTTATTAAAAAAGAAAAGTTTGGTTGCACATCACGGAGAAACAGAACCAACCTGAAAAAGCTCCCAATGGTCAAATGTAGATGAACTTGAACAACAAAATAAAGAGCATGGAACTGAATGATAATAACAAAATACATAGGAAAATACATAGGATTCCATATCAATGTTAAAAATATAATTATAGAAATAAATGGAGAAAAGGAATATATTCTGTACATAAGGATGATGAATAATATAAGGAGTTATTCCTCTTTTAAAGTGGGGAAGATTATTTTATCCCCTCAGCCCCTCCTTGCATATGAGATGCACTTAGTGATTGCCCTACAAAAAATAGAGTATGGAAAAGAAAAACACAGTAACTTCACAATGGAGAAAACTCGCAAATACTTTAAACAAGTGATGGACCACCTTAATAAACCATGTCAATTACCAAATGATATGACATGATGAGATGTGGAATCTTTCTTGAAAATTACTCATTTATTCTAATCATGAGGAGCACATAACACAAACTCAGCTTTAGGGATAGTCTAAGCAGTGTCTCATCAGTACTCCTCAAACTCATGAAGGTCATGAAAAATAAGGGAAGACTAAGAGGGTCATAGAGCACAAGAGACAGGGAACATATGATGACTATATGTACCTAATGTGCTCGACTGGGTCCTGGAAGAGAAGAATGACATAGGGTCAAAACTGGTGAGATGCAAATAAAGTCTGGAATTCAGCCAACAGTAATGTACCAGTGGAGATTTCCTAGTTTTCACAAATGCAGCATGGCAATGTACAACGGTAACTATAGAGAAAACTGGATGAAAACATATTTGAGACCTCTCTGTATTATCTTTGAAGATTTTCTACAATTCTAAAATTATTTCATAATAAAATATTGACTTATAATTATATAAAAGTTTATAATTGAATTACAAATAGTTATGTTAACTGATTACCTTTGAGTTTATACCCTTTTTTATTTTCTAAGGAAGGCATTTTAACTCTTCTTGATTTTGAAAATAATCAAACTATTAAACAAAATAGATTCATATATTTTGCCTTCTATGTTGTTCCAAATTTAATGAAAAGATCCTCTATAAATGTGTTTTCTAAGGTCAGAAATGCAGGAGTTCCTCTTGAAACCTTTCTTTGTCAATAAAGGGGGTATCACAGGAAAGTCTTCTTTGTGCAGAGTCTTCTTTGTGACAGCCCCTTTAAAATACATAGGAAGAATTTCTAATTTGCAGATTTTGAGGCCAAAACGTGATGTTCTCCTTCCCTGTTTTCACCTGCCCTTCCGCCTCACAGTCAACCACTAATTCTGCTATAGCAATGGGGAATGTGGTTTGCAAGGACCTGACCCGACCACACAGACTCTATTACCTTTTCTTGAACCAAAGGTTGGACTCAACTCTCACACCACAAATATACCTGAGAGCCCTCTTGCTTAACTCTGGTTTCACCCTGGAATTGCCTGAAGCATGCAGTTTAAAAAAATTTATTGTAATCTATATAAATTATGCTGTTCACCTGAAACTATGTTGTACACCTGAATCAAATATAGTATTGTAGGTCAATTATACTTTTGTTTTTTTTTAATGTGCTTTCAGGCAGAACCTGTGAAGGAGGACTTCCCAGGTGGCTCAGTGGTTACAAATCCGCCTGCCAATGCAGGGGACATGGGTTTGAGCCCTGGTCCGGGAAGATCCTACATGCTGTGGAGCAACTAAGCCTGGGCACCGCAACTACTGAGCCTGCGCTCTAGAACCCGTGAGCCACAACTACTGAGCCCATGTGCCACAACTACTGAAGCCTGCACACCTAGACCCCAAGCTCTGCAACAAGAGAAGCCACCGCACTGAGAAGCCCTTGCACCACAACGAAGTATAGCCCCCCTCACCGCAACTAGAGAAAGCCTACACACAGCAACAAAGACCCAAATGCAGCCAAAAATCTAATTAATTAATTAACTAATTTAAAAAAAAAAGAATCTGCGAAGGAGGTCACAGGTGATACTGGTTATTATAACTCACCATGTCATCTTTATTGTAAGCCTAGAGTGATAAGCATTTATGTAAATTCTGCCTCTCAAATTTAAATATGCATACAAAGTATTCCAGGACCCATGGAAGAAACTGTCATTCTGCAGGTTTGGAGTGGGGCCCAGGAACTGGCATCTTTATCAAGTTTCTTCTTTGTGCCAATGCTGCTCCCCCAGACCAGTTTTTAGTAGCACTACACTTGCAGTACTTAATAACCATGAGGATGCAGATACTGGGACTTACCTTTCTGTCTCTTGTTCTGTTTCCCTATCATTGATTTTAAAAAGTGTTTGCATGCAATAGAAGCTAACTATAGATGGTGGAGGAATACAGAATGGAAGGGTATCTTAGAAGTTCAGAGAGGTTTCATTGTTTTGTGCTTACTTTCACTTTTTTTTCCTAATAGGGTAAAGGTTTACGTTTATTAGTAAAAGTCAATCAGTTTTCCTAACTGGATATATTTTTAATTCTCCAATCAGCAATACAGGAGATTAATTGCTCTTCCTTCTCCTTAAAATTTGATGATCCCAATTTGTGTTTTATTTATTTATTTAATTTAGGCATCTAGAAATTTGAGGTGCCATCTATTGCTTCCCTGGTGTCCAGCATAGATAAAGAAATGTGATATATGACTGTGGGGCGACCATACCAGGGTTATGAGAGAACAGAAATGTGTAAAGTGCCTGCATGTGGCCAACACCAGAGAGAAGAAGTGAAAAAAGTAAAGGTAACTCATAAATATTCTCAGCCATTTTTTCAGCTGTGAACATCTACCTATGCACTGTGTACATAACACCAAATGTACATCTTTTCTATGCATATGCATAAGTCCGTTCTTGGTATAACTGAAAACAAACCACTAGCTACAGAAAAACACACGATTATATTTTACTTATACCAAGGTTAAAAGTGAGCATAAACTGCTACCCAAGTCCATTGTATCAATTAGCACAACTGAAAAAAGTCCTCTTCCCATTCCAGGCAAGATTGGTAAAAAGACAGTATGGGCTATGAAAAAAATCAGAACTTCTAGCCTAAAAACCAAATAAATTGTTTGAAAAAGAAATGCTCACTGCCTCTGACTGATAAACTTTTCCCCCAACTAAGTGACACCTGGTACAGATCCCAGAGCACATGACAAGGCCATCACTCTGTTGAGAGGAAGTGAGGATGCTCCCTGCCACCTGTGGGTCAGCTTCCCTGGAAGGTCACTCATTTACAGTAGATATATTTTATGTTGCTGGTATATACCTGGCACCTAGGTTTCTGTGAAACCACAGCACATGCCATGCTGACCTGCCTATTACAGTGTCCGGAAGTCTTCCTCATCTCCACATCTAGTCTGCCACGGGACATTTCAAGCTATGTTCACAAAGATGGTTTCATTCCACACCCCATCTCCATCAAACTGCCACTGATCTAAGCCTGGAAAAATGTAATAATCTCTGTCTACTAATAGCATCCAGTCCTTAGTACTGCCCAGGAAATATTTTAAATCACTAGGACAGAATTAGATTTCCTGGATTCTCAGAAACCCACCACACTTGCCAAGTCTCCATCTCTGACATTTATACATCCGAACACACCACCACCAGCTGCCTAAGACCTTGGGGTGAATATGTGGAGCTTCCTTGCTACATTCCTTTCCTCCCTACATTTCCAAGGAACTCTCCATATGTACTTTCAACAAGTCTTATGTAACTCTCTCTAAAAAAAAACCCAACCAACCAAACAAAAAAACACCATTGTCCTATTTTATCAGTCTTTACAAGTCTCCTAGTGCTAACTGCCCGAGTTAAAACTCTGGTCCATTGAAGCTGCTCCACTCTTATCACAATTAGGTGATCATAATGCTGTATTTGAATCGTATAAGTGACCTCAAATTGATCACTTAAATTTCTCATTGCTTTCGAAATTTTTAAAGTACACATCAAAAACTACCAGGGCCTGCATGGATGACTGGGGGTGAGGAGAGCAGCGGGAACCCTGTGTCCATAATGAAAGCAAAGAAGGACAGTGACTGTGATTCATATGTAGCAAGGATGACAATGATAAAAAACAAACTGGAAATAATCAGGAAATGAAACAAGTAGATTTTTCTCCTAAATTTAGGGTGTGTCAGTTGTGCAGTCAGAGAACAGGTGTCCTCTCACCACATGCGAAATCATGCAGTTCTTCATCTTGTACATCTGTCTTTTACATCATGCTACAGCATCATTCAAATTGGAATATTTTTCTCCTAATTTTACAAAATCTATTAAACACCCATCACAGTCACGTGTGTTTGTTCATGCCTAAACAACCCCATGGCTTATGAATTCTCCAAATTTTCACCTGATCTAATTTTTACAGTAAAGTGATTAACTTTGATAATGTTACGTATAAGAGGTGGAAGAAACAATAACTGAAGAAAAGCCATCTTACTGTTCCTCTCCAATTGAGAATAAACTGTATTAATTAAACAAAATCAACTTAATATGCTCACTGAAGAATTACTCTCATCTTTAATTTCTGAACATGAAAAATTTAATGAAAACCATCCTAAAAATGCCCCAGCATAAAATAAAAGCAATAGTCATGAATTTTGGACCAAAAAAAAACTCATAAACTAGATTTTTCATGACTAAAGGCAAGTAAAAAAGATGGTTTTGTAAAGGGAAGAGCTAAATTGGACTCCACGTTCCATCTGTTTCTTTGACTTTAATCTTTGCTTTTGTTATTATAATCATACATAATGGCCTGCCTCAGGGAACCCTGCCCTTCTGCCAGAATGTTAAAGTGCCTCGGTTCAGCTTACAGGTAGACAATCTGACCCTGTCCACCTGTGGATGGCTGCAAGAAAGAAGAAATTAACACATCCCCTCCCCAACGCTGGCCATTCCAGGGGATATTTGCAAAGCTTATGGCCTTTTCACTTTACTTCCTCATCTCCTCTCCCTCTCTGTGCTATAAAAGAAACGGGCACGCAAACCCCGCCCCTCCGCCCCACCCCCGACCCCCCGCCCCGCCAGTTAAGATGGTTTTTCAGAGACACTATCTGCCATCTTTTCGGTCAGCTGGCTTTCCGAATAAAGTCGTATTCCTTTGCCTCAACACCTCGTCTCCGATTCATTGGCCTGTCGTGCGGCAAGCAGAGCGAGCTTGAGCTTGGTAAAAAATTTGGCTTAGCCAGCCAGGAGCCTTGCTGCTCGTGGCTAGCCGCCCTGGTCAGGGAATACTGGGGCAAGGCCCTAGCGGCTGCTGGGACCATTAGTCCTGAGGATCTTCCCTTCAAAGTTCCCTGAAGCGACACCGGCTACCCCAGCACTTGGCAGTTGAGTCAAGGAACCGACCAACTTCAGTTTGGTGCTACGAGTTGATGGACTCGATTCGATTCTGGAACTTCGGTTCCAATTTGGGGAACTTTGGTTCCATTTGGGGAACTTCGATTCCAATTTGGGGAACTTCGGTTTCATTTAGGGCTATGAGTCGACAGACTGATTCTGGAGGGTAAGTCGCTCTGGCATGCACACCAGGAACATATTCCCCCCTTAGTCTGGGCTTTTCCTTTACGGGACAAGCCAATCTGGCTGGAATACCCTGTTAGCGGGGGCAATTGTTGTTGAACTCTACCTGATTCTGGGAATCGGTTCGGTGGGAAAAAGTTCTTTGGTTTTGTACGGTTAAGTCTACCTGATCTGGGAACTAGTTCATTGGTTTTGTCGTGGTTTTGTGTGCATCGATGCTAGAATTTGTGCCTTTTGTATTGGAATTTGCGTCTTTTGTGTCTTGGTGTTATCAAACTTTTAAAAGTGGAAAACACTCCATCTATCCCAAAGGAGAGCACTTTGGGGAATATATTAGATAAATGGGCAAAACATAGCGGTGATTCTATGACTAAAAAAGACATGATAGATATACTATTGTAATAGGATGTGGACCCAGTATATCTTAGGATCAGAAGAATGATGGCCTCTGAATGGCTCACTCACAGTTAGAAATGTTCTGCAAAAGAGCAGGGAATTATGGTTTTCTCAGGGTATATGCCCAGTAGTGGGATTGCTGGGCCATATGGTAGTTCTATTTTTAGTTTTTTAAGGAACCGCCATATTGTTCTCCAGTGACATGTATACACCACCAAATGTAAAATAGATAGCTAGTGGGAAGCAGCCGCATAGCACAGGGAGATCATCTTGGTGCTTTGTGACCACCTAGAAGGGTGGGATAGGGAGGGTGGGAGGGAAACGCAAGAGGGAGGGCACATGGGGATATATGTATACGTATAGCTGATTCACTGTTACACAGCAGCAACTAACACAACAATGTAAAGCAATTATACCTCAATAAAGATGTTTAAAAAAGAGCAGGGAAAAGAGATGAGATTCCATATGTAGGAGCATTTATGCTATTGCATCAGGAGGAAAAGGAGTCAGGGCTGCCATCTTATGGTGCAGCAGTCTGAAGGGAAACCCAAGTGGAAATCTGTTCTACAAAGGAAGAGGAAAAAAATGAGAGTGGGGACATGTTATTTCAAAACTTACACCCCCCTCCAGCCTATCCAGCTCCTTCAATGGCCGAGCAGGCTGCACCAGCAGTAGTTCCAACTGCTCCCCTCCCATGCCGCCAACATATACACTGCCTCCTGTTTCCCCTACCCATGGGGATCAAATAGAAGTTTCTATGGTAAACCCCGGGGCACAGGGACCTGGTTTAGTATCTAAGTATCTAAGACCCAACCGGGCACCCAATTTGGACCAGGAGCCACTTCTAGAGCAAAGCAATTTCCCTCGCCCCGATATCCTGTAAGAGGCCAGGACTCAAGTTCAATTTCCCTTGTACTTGAGGCGTCTGATTCTGATTTCCCCACAGGAGCCCCAGGTACCATTGACAGTGGGGAGGAAGTTGATTGATTTTCTAATAAATACGGGTGATCTTAAGAGGCTTGTAAATATTAAACAAAGGGAAAACAAAAGTCATCCTAGGAGAAACTTGCCTGTACCTTTGAGATACAAATGTCCTATCCGGTCTTCTCAAAAACCCTTATCTCTGCCATCTTTTTAAAATGCAAATTTTGAAAAAGAGGGTACAGCAATTTAGAACTTGACTTGTTTTCCATAATTATTAGTAGAAAGGGTTTAGCCATCTAGACAAGAGCTTGATTTGTTCCATCTGCCAGAAACCCAACTTTAATCCAAACTCTTTTGTAAACTGATGGGTTTTACATTGCTGTACCTGACTCAGGGCTGAACTTTTGAAATGAGAACTATGATGTCTCTGTTTGTACGTGTATTTGTCTTTAGATAACATTGCTGAGGTTAATCTGTAAATTAGCTCTATTTAATTGGCTTAAAGAAAAGTAATTGCTTACAAACCAAACAATTCTACCTACAAGAGAAATTAAGCTAAATGAGTTTCAGGTACACGTGAACTGGGAAATATCTAGTATTAAGTAAATGCCTGGTATTAATGTTTAAGTTTGTTGATCTAATTAATATAGACATGTCTTTAGAGCCACCAACATTAAGTATAGTACTTTCACTGCACCTAGATTTAAAAAAAGTTAAATGAAATCTTGTTATATCTGTTGCAAATTTGTCAGCAAGAAACATAACTTGATATGATGAAATTTTAAATGTAAATGACATAAGAGCTTTTAGGTAAACTATAAAAATAATTATGTTCTAAAAATCATCTAAATAGTTTCTCCAGATTCTGGTAACTATTACTTGCCTCTTGGTTGTCACTAGAAATTAAGGTTTTTAAGAGTCAGGGATTCTAATTTAAATATATAATTAAAGCAACTGAAAATAATAAAACATTTAAGTATGGTAAAATATGTGTTTTCAGTAAAGATGGTATGAGGAATGGAATTACATTTTACTGGAAAGTTTTATACATGGTCAGGATTAACTAAATTTAGATTGAAGTTAACTAAGTAAATCAATTTTGTTAAGTAAGCTAATACAAGACTGGAATTTGATCTCTCTGTTAGAAGTGCTCCTTTTGATAACAGATTATAAGTTTCTATGCCCTTAGGTGATCCATATTTGTTTTCTTTTAATCATTTTGTGACTTCGGTTAAATGAATAAGTATTCTTTCACAGTGACCTACGATCCTGTTGTGTTTTAAAACATTTTTGATATTTTTAACAAACTTCCCAAATATCAAAAATCTGACCAAAGTTTTTTAGCCTCCAGCTGGCTCTGGGGCACTTCGAAAGAACATCTCAGTGAGAAATGTCAAACTACGTTTATTTGGTATGTTAAAATTACTTTAAAAACTTTGTCAAGTGATTGGAGATGAACCTTAGGTTATAGTGTATGGGTAAATGCCATTTATATAGATATACCAAAATTTATATGGAATCCTTAACATCTGATATGTCCTGATATGTTATCAATCATAATACTAGCTATCCTAAAATGGTATATCCAAGTTTCCTGCTAATTACATTGTACGCAAATCTTTAGCCATGCTGTTTTAAGTTTTGTCCTGATGCTTTTACAAAATGAGGATTTTCAAGAAGACTGATAAAAGAGGAACTTTTTAACAGATATAACTTTCTGATAGCCTTTAGAAAATATCACTGGACTGGGTAACAAAGGACAAAACTAATGGGAAACATGATTATTTCATCCAGATGAATGGGAATTAATTACATGGGACTGAATGAACTGGTAAATATGATTTGTAAGTTTATGACTTTGGGAAATATACTGGCTTTGTTGCTGAAATCTCGGCTTCTCTGTGCACCGATGCTGAACAGAAATACAGAGACACAGATTTTGGAGGAAGAGAGAGATGGCTGTTTCTACCAGGCAGAGGGGAAGACACAGCAGGCTAGCACCTCAAGAACCGTGCGCTCCTTTGGGGATCGGCGAAGATTTTATATGTGGGGCTCGCAGTCCAGGGTATATGATAAGGATCAAAGTAGTAAAGGTCTTGCATTCTTCTTCTTCCTGCATTATTTCAAAACAGTCACAGCTGGCGTCAAGCAGCCTGGTAATTGGGTCCGTTTGTCTCTGGGTTATCAGCCTGTGACTGTAAGGCCAACTGGCCCGAGGCAGGAGAACACAATCAGATTCACAGGTTGCATCAGACCGAAATTCTCCGGACCACCCAGTTCCAGGAACTGACCTGGGGACTTTGAACCCAGCCCCGCCTTTCGAGGGGCGGGACTAACGGTCCCCCAGGATACCCGAAAAGACCACCAAACAAGGAATACCCTGCGCCCTCCCAGATTCACCATACCCCTTTCCCTTCTTCCCCTATAAAGTCTTGCCCAACCCTCGCCCGGGTGTGACTTCTCGGGCCCCTTTCTCTCGGACCAGTGAACCTCGCCCGGGAGCGCTCCCTAATAAAGCTCACTTGAAGCTTTCCTCTGTTTCGCGGTGCCGTTTGTTAAGATCCGACCTTACAGTGACTTTTTTCTGAAATGCAAATACTACAAGGGGTGATTTGCTACAAGGGAGTGAAGGATGTAACTCACATAGTGTTAAAGAGTAATAGGTTAGCTTTGTGAAGTACAAATCTAGTTACAGATAGTAACAGTTAAAAAAAAAAAAAAGTAGGACTAACTCTTTCAGGCCAGGCTATGTTTCTTCTCTAGCCTGTTCACTGTTAGCTTTCTTTTCCTTGTTCTCAGGAGAGGGAAAACTTCATTTCTATTATTGCTGCAACAGCTTTAATCTTTGTTTTTAGGAAAAACCTTTTCTCTTATGCTATGACCTACAACAAGTTGATAAAGTATGCCTTTGTAAACAAAGAGGAAACTTTTATCTTTTTCTACCTGATCCTGCCAGAATTTGTCTCCAGCTGACTCTCCTGTGAACTTGATATTATGTTAACCACTGTTTTAATTTGTTCTTTGTTTCAAAATTGCTTGTGCTTTGTGTCTCCCTGCTGTACTATGTCTTTGTCAAGGTTACTATCTACATTACTTATATCTTGTCTATTTTATAAGATTGTTGTCTCTTGCAGTACCCAGTGAATAACCAAGCCTCCAACAAAACTTCTATAGCTAACTATCTTACAGAAATAGATCACATTTATAGCATAAAATAATTGTAATAATGTGATTCTAGGTATGGGAAGAAACAACAAGGGAAAATGTCTCCTGGATCATAATTAGACAGAGGATCCAGAGAATCTTTAAATATCGATAGGGCCTAATCCGAAAATTAGCACCTGGAGTGGTATATCAAGATTTTTCACCTGACCTGGGATGAGCCTCCCAGCACCCTGGGACAAAATTTGCTCATAAAATGTCTCTCAAATATTGGTCAAATTCCTGACCAAGAGGAGAGGCTCAATCATCCGCGACTGCAGCTCTCCAACATGAGCCATTGAACCTTGAGAAAACTCAGGGAGGAGAAGAATACCTGCCGTCAGCAGCCATCAGACTGCAGCTACTCCCTGCGGTAAGCCCTGAGGAAACTCAGGATGTGAAAATACAGCATTCGGCCCACAGATAGGTGTGGTGCATATCAAAGGAATTATTTCAGTGAGCCCTGACCCTTGCACTAAATTCCTTAACTTGAGATGCGGTCTCCAGGCTTGAAGCCCTCAAAATTCCTGATAAATCTCAACTTTAAGGTTGTAAATATTTTTTCAGTCTACAGATGTAAAGTAGACACTTCCAAAGAGGAACAAAAGAAAAATCTCAACATTTGGAACACTGAACTGATGGCAGAAACTCCCAGAAAGATCCATCTGACGGAACAGTTAAAACGTTGTCACCCCTTTTTCCACAAGATTGTGGCATGTACATTGACAGTGGGGAATTGTAACAGGGAAGAGCTAAATCGGACTCCATGTTCCATCTGTTTCTTTGACTTTAACCTTTGTTTTTGTTGCTTTTGTTATAATAATCATACATAATGGCCTACCTCAGGGAATACTGCCCCTCTGCCTGAATGTTAACTAAAGTGCCTCTGTTCAGCTCACAGGGAGACCATCTGACCCTGTCCACCTGTGGATGGCTGCAAGAAAGAAGAAATTAACACATCCCCTCCCTGAGGCTGGCCATTCCAGGGAATATTGCAAAATTTAAGGCCTTTTTACTTTACTGCCTCAATTCCTCCCACTCTCTGTGCTGTAAAAGAAACTGGCATCCAAACCCTGCTAAGATGGTTTTTCAAGACGCAGGGCTGCCATCGCTATCATGTTGGTCTGCCGGCTTTCCAAACAAAGTCGTATTCTTTGCCTCAACACCTCGTCTCCGATTCATTGGCCTGTTGTGCGGCGAAGGTAGTGAAATTGGACTCCGTAAAAATAGCAATTAGCAGAGACTTGGAAATCAAACAACAAGGAGGGAACACATTGCACTGGTCTCAAAGGCCATCATAAAAATCACAATGAATAAATGGTTGAGAGGGCTTTGAGAAAAGGAAACCCTTTTACGGTGATGGTAAGATGTAAATGTGGAACAGCCACTATAGAGAACATTATGGAAGTGCCTTTAAAAGGTAAAAGACACCTAACGTATGATCCAGCAGTGCTATCACAAAGAGTATATGCAGAGAAAACCAGAATTCGAAAGACACATGAACCCAAGCTTGCACCGTTTACAATACTCAAGATGTGGAAACATAAAAAATGTCCATGGACAGATGAAGAGATTAAAAAAAAAGTGATACATGTACATAGTGGTATATGACTCCGCCATGTAAAAGAATGAAATAATGCCATTTGCAGGAACGTAGATAAACCTAGAGATAATCATACTAAGTAAAGTAAGTATCAGAAAGACAAATATAATATGATATAACGTATAGCTGGAATCTAAAAATGCACATGATTGAAATAATTGAGGAAATGAGCAGACACAGGAACCTAAAAAAAAAATATGGTTACCAACTGGACAGAAGGGGTCAAGGGATAAATTAGGAGAATTAACAAATACATACTATTTCATATAAAATAGATATTCAACAGGGATCTACGTATACCAAGGAAGGGCTATCAACACTCTCTAATAAACTAAATGGGAAAAGAAGCCAAACATGCAGAGATATGTATATATGTATAACTGAAAATGGTTCTGTATCCCTACAACATACACAACACTGTATATCAATGTCACTCCAATAAAAAGAAATTAATTTATTAAAAAGTGGTAATGAGACACAAGATTTGAGTGTTTCTTCTGGCACATTCCTCTTTTTTTACAAGCCCCAAACAGGATTTCCCCTAAGGCTCTGGTTGCTGACATAAGCAGAATTGGGCCTAAAGAAATGCTGGCCTTATGACCATTTGCCACAAAAGCAACCTCAAAAAGACTGCTTATGGGCACTTAATATTCACAAGGACTTCTGGACTCTAAATGATGCCTGACATCACAAAATGTCCAGGGCTAAGTGTTCAAAAATCATTGAAAAGAGGGCAGACTTTCAAGGAGGCAATTTCAACAGGAAAATTCTACTCACACTGTTTATAAATTAAAATAGCCCAAGAACATGTTCAACACAGCAATTAGCAGAGACATGCAAATCTAAATCAAAATGAGGATTCACCTTCACCAGTTGGTAAGGCGATCATCAAAAATTGAAAATGAATAAATGACGTAGAGGGCATGGAGAAATGCAAACCCATTTATTGTACTGGTGAGATACAAATTGTAACAGCCACTATAGACAACATTATGGAAGTGCCTTCAAACCTAAAAGGAGAGTTACCATATGATCCACCATTGCTACCCTTAGGAGTATATGCAGAGAAAACCAGAATTCAAAAAGACACATGCACTCAGAGTGCACTGCAGCACCATTTACACGAGCCAAAACATGGAGGCATAAAAAATGTCCATGGCCAGGTGAACAGAAAAAGAAGAACTAATATATGTACGCAACAAAATATGACTCAGACATTTTTAAAAATTAATTAATTAATTATTTTTGGCTGCATTGGGTCTTCATTGCTGTGCGTGGGCTTTCTCTAGTTATGACGAGCAGGGGCTACTCTTTGTTGTGGTGCGTGGGCTTCTCATTGCGGTGGCTTCTCTTTGCTGTGGAGCACGGGCTCTAGGCTTGTGGGCTCTAGAGCACAGGCTCAGTAGTTGTGGAGCATGGGCTTAATTGCTCCACGGCATGTGGGATCTTCCTGGACCAGGGCTCAAACCCGTGCCCCCTGCATTGGCAGGCGGATTCTTAACCACTGCGCCACCAGGGAAGCCCCAGACATTTAAAAAATACATTTATTTATTTATTTTTGGCTGCATTGGGTCTTCGTTGCTATGCACGAACTCTCTCTAGTTGCGATGAGCTGGGGCTACTCTTTGTTGTGGAGCACAGGCTTCTCATTGCAGTGGCTTCTCTTGTCGCAGAGCACGGGCTCTAGGTGTGCAAGCTTCAATACTTGTGGCACCTGGGTTCAGTAGTTGTGGCTCGCGGGCTCCAGAGCACAGGCTCAATAGTTGTAGCACATGGGCTTAATTGCTCCTCAGCATGTGGGATCTTCCCGGACCAGGGCTCGAACCCGTGTGCCCTGCATTGGCAGGCGGATTCTTAACAACTGCACCACCAGGGAAGTCCCTCAGACATTTAAATAAATGAAATTATGCCATTTGCAGGAACATAGAAAACCTAGAGATAATCATACTAAATAAAGTAAGTCAGAATCAGAAAGACTAATACCATATGATATCACTTATAGGTGGAATCTAAAAATACACACCATTGAACAAATAAGAGAACACAAACTCAGGGACTCATGGACTTAGAAATCACACATATGGTTAAAAAAAGGACAAAAGGGGGTCAAAGGATAAATTAGGACAATGGAAATAATAAATATGCAATTTTCCAATAAAAGAGATAATCAACAAGGACCTATGTATACCAGGGAGTTCTAGCAACAGTCTCTAGTAACCTATATGGGAAAAGAAGCCAAAGATGCATAGAATATATGGATATGTATAAGGGAAAACGATTCACTATAGCTACAACATACTCCATACTGTACATCAAAGTTCCACCAAGAAAAAGTAAAAATTATTCTAATTAAAAATGTGGCAATGAGACAAGATTTGGGTGTTTGTACGGTCACATTCCACTCTAAGTTAGAAGCACCAAGCGGAATTTCCCCTTAGTGTCTGGTTGCGGGCGTAACCAGAGTAGGTCCCGAGGAAATACTGACGCCTGGTGGCCATTTCCTGCAAAAGCAACCTCAAAACGCTTGCTTAGGGGCACTTTGTATTCATAACGACTTCAGGGCCCAACATGATACCTGACATCAACAAATGTCCAGGCGAAAGTGTTTGAAAATCATTGAAAAGGGGGCAGACATTCAAGAAGCCAACTGAATCAGGTAAATTCTAGGCACACGGGTATATGAAGGAAAAAAGCCTGTAAAAACACATTCAGCGTAGCAGTTAGCAGAGACATGCAAATCAAAACTACAATTAGAGATCACCTTGCACCGCACTAAAATGCCATCACCAAACTTTACAGTGAATAAATGGTGGAGAGGGCATGGAGCAAAGGAAATTCTTTTATGGACCTGGTGGTAAATAAATGGCAACAGCCACTAGAGAGAACATTAAAGATGAGCCTTTAAAAGCTAAAAAGAGTGCTACCCTATGATTCTGCAGAGTTTCCCCTAAGATTATAGGCCAACAAGTCCAGAATTCGAAAAAACACATGCACCCAAGTGTGCACGGCACCACCGTTTACAATACCCAAGATGAGGAGACATACAAAATGTCCACGGACAGAAGAACAGATAAAATAGAAGTGTACACAATGGTATACAATTCCTCCATGCAAAAGCATGAAATAATGCCAATTGCAGGATCATAGATAAACCTAAAGATAATCATACTAAGTGAACTAAGTGAGATTCAGAAAGACAAATATTATATGATCTCACTTATACCTGGAATCTATACATATACATCATTGAAATAACTGAAAAACATAAACAGTCTCAGGGACTTAAGAAAAATCCAAACTTATGGTTACCTAATGCGACAGATGGGGTCAAGGGATACATTAGGACAATGAGATTCAAAATACAAAATATTTCGTATAAACTGGATTTTCCATAAGAATCTTTGTATACCTAGGAATGGCTATCAACACTCTCTAATAACCTAAGTGGGAAAAGAAACCGAACATGTATAGATATATGTATATGTATAACTGAAAATGGCTCTGTATTCCTCTGACATAAATAATACTGTATATGAATGTTATTACAAAAAAAGAGAAATTAATCTAATTAATTAAACTGTTATAATGAGACACAAGATTTGAATGCTGGTTCTGCACGTTCGTCTCTAACTTACAAGCTCCAAACAAGATGTCCCCTAAGGCTCAGGTTGCTGGCTTAGGGAGAATTGGGTCGGAAGAAATCTTGTGCCTTAAGTACGTTTCCTGCAAAAGCAACCTCAAAAAGATGCTTCTGGGCACTTAATATTCCCAAGGACTGCTGGGCTCTAAATGGTATCTGAGATCACAAAATATCTAGACTTAAGTGTTTCATAATCAATAAAAACAGCGCCGGCTGTTGGTGGCGCAGTGGTTGAGAGTCTGCCTGCCGATGCAGGGGACATGGGTTCGTGCCCCGGTCCGGGAAGACCCCACATGCCGCGGAGTGGCTGGGCCCGTGAGCCATGGCCGCTGAGCCTGCGCGTCCGGAGCCTGTGCTCCACAACGGGAGAGGCCACAACAGTGAGAGGCCCACGTACCGCAAACAAACAAACAAACAAAAAAAAACAAAAAACAGGGCCGACTTTCAGTGAAAGCATTTTCAACAGGTAAATTCTACTCACGCAGAATATGAATAAAAACAGCCCGTAAGCACGTGCTCAACATAGTAATTTGCAGACACGTGCAAATCAAGCTCACCACCAGGGGTCACCTTGCACCTGTCAGAAGGCCATCATCAAAAATCGACAATGAATAAATGATGTAGAGGGCATAGAGAAGTGCAAACCCTTTTATTGTGCTGTTGGGTTGCAAATTCTAACAGCCAATTTAGAGAACATTATGGAAGTGCCTTCAAACTTAAAATCAGAGCTACCATAAGACTCGCCATTGGTAACCTAAGTGTATATGCGGAGATAACCAGAATTCGAAAAGATATATGCACCCAAGTGGGCACTGCAGCACCATTTACACAAGCCAAAACATGGAGGCGCACAAAATGTCTATGGCCAAATGGACAGCTAAAGAAGAAGTGACACATGTTTGCAATGCAATATGACTCAGACATTTAAATAAGTGAAATTTTGCCATTTGCAGGAACACGGAAAACCTAGAGATAATCATACTAAATAAGGTAAATCAGAATCTTAAAATCTAATATCGTATGATATCACTTCTAGCTGGAATTGAAAAACACACACCATTGAACCAATTAGAGAACACTGAAACAGACTAAGGGACTTGGAAATCAAACAAGTGGTTACTACAAAGGACAGGAAGGGTGACAGGATTAATTAGGACGATGGAAATAACAAATATGCAGTATTTCCAATAAAAGAGGTAATCAGCAAGGACCTATGTATACCAGGCAGTTCTATCAACACTCTCTAGTAATCTATAAGGGAAAAGAAGCCGAAGATGCATACATATATGTCTATGTATAAGGGAAAAATATTTTCTATACCTACAACATACACAACATTGTCCATCAATGTTCCAAGAAAAAATAAAAATTAATCTAATTTAAAATGTGGTAATGACACACAAGATTTGGGTGTTTGTACTGTCACATTCCACTCTATGTGAGAAGCCCAAAACAGAATTTCCCCTTAGTGTCTGGTTGCCGGGGTAACCAGAGTTGGGTCCGAGGACATACTGCAGCCTAGTGGCCATTTCCCGCAAAAGCAACCTCAAAACGCTTGCTTAGGAGCACTTTGTATTGACAAGGACTGCAGGGCCCTAAATGATACCTGACATCAAAAAATGTCCATGCGAAAGTGTTCGAATGTCACTGAAAAGGGTAAGACGTTCAAGAAAGCAATTGAATCAGGTAAATTCTACTCGCACAGGTATATGAAGAAAAACAGCATATAAAACATACTCAACACAGCAATTAGCATAGACATGCAAATCAAAACTACAGTGAGAGATCACCTTGCACCGGAGTAAAAGGCCATCACCAAAATTAAAAATGAATGAATGGTGGAAAGGGCATGGAGAAAAGGAAATCCTTTTATGGAGCTGGTGGGAAATAAATTGTAACAGCCACTAGAGAGAACATTTAAAGATGTGCCTTTAAAAGCTAAAAAGAGTGCTACCCTATGATCCTGAAGAGTTTCCCCTAAAATTATAGGCTGACAAGTCCAGAAGTTGAAAAAACACATGCACCCAAGCGGGCACAGCAGCATCATTTACAATAACCAAGATGTGGAGACATACAAAATGTCCATGGACAGATGAACAGATAAAAAAGAAATGATCCATGTACACAGTGGTATACAATTCCTCCATGCAAAAGAATGAAATAATGCCAATATCAGGAACATAGATAAACTTACAGATAATCACACGAAGTGAAGTAAGTGAGAATCAGTAAGACAAATATTATATGAACTCACTTATAGTTGGAATCTATAAAGACACAGCATTGAAATAATTGAAAAACATAAACAGTCTCAGAGAGTTAAAAAAAACCCAAACTTATGGTTACCTAATGGGACAGAAGGGGTTAAGGGATACATTACGACGATGGGATTAAAAACACAAAATATTTCGTACAACTAAATATGAACAAGAATCTATGTATACCTAGGAATGACTATCAACACTCTCTAATAACCTAAATGGGCAAAGAAGCCAAACATGTATACATATGTGTATATGTATAACTGAAAATGGTTCTGTATCCCTACAATATACATAATACTGTATATCAATGTTATTCCAAAAAAAAAAAAAGAAATTATTCTAATTAATTAAACTGTCATAATGAGGCAGAAGATTTGAGTGTTTGTTCTGCACATTCCTTTCTAATTTATAAACCCCAAAGAGGATCTCCCGTAAGGCTCTCGCTGCTGGCCTAAGCAGAGTTCAGTCTGAGGAAATCCTGCGCCTCATGAACGTTTCTCGCAAAGGAACCTCAAAAAGATTTCTTATGAGCACTTAATATTCCCAAGGACTCCTGGGCTCTAAATGATACCTGACATCACAAAATGTCCAGGCTTAAGTGTTCCAAAATCATTGAAAACAGGGCCAACTTTCAAAGGAGACATTTTCAACAGGTAAATTCTACTCACACTAATTATGAGTAAAAACAGCCCATAAGCACATGCTCAACATAGCAGTTAGCAGAGACATTCAAATCATAATCACAATGAGGGATCTCCTTGCACCAGTTGGAAAGGCGATCATTGAAAATGTACAATGAATAAATGACGTAGAGGGCACGGAGAAATGCAAACCCTTTTACTGTGCTGGTGGGTTGCAAATTTTAACAGCCAATTTAGAGAACAACATGGAAGTGCTTTCAAACTTAAAATCTGAGCTACCATATGATCCGCCATTGCCACCCCTAAGAGTATATGTGCAGAAAACCAGAATTTGAAAAGACATATGCACTGAAGTGTGCACCGTAGCACCATTTACACGAGCCAAAACATGTAGGCACACAAATGTCTAGGCTGGATGAACAGATAACTGACACATGTAAGCAATGCAATAACACTCAGACATTTAAATAAATGATATTATGCCATTTGCAGGCACATTGAAAACCTAGAGATAATCATACTAAAGAAATTAAATCAGATTTTTAAAATCTAATATCATATTGCTTATAGGTGGAATAAAAAAATACACAACACTGAACTAATTAGAGAACACTGAAACAGGCTCATTGAATTGGAAAACAAACATATGGTTGCCAAAAAGGACAGAAGGGGTCAAGTGATAGATTAGGAGGATAGAATTAACAAATACACTGTATTCCAATAAAAGAGATAATCAAAAAGGACCTATGTATACCAGGGAGTTCTATCACCACTCTCTAGTAACCTACATTTGTTCTCTAAGTCTGAGTTTTTCTGTTTTTTTTGCTGGGTCCTCAGCATGAGAGATCTTAGTTCCCCAACCAGGAATCGAATCCACACTCCTTTAGTCTTAACCACTGGACTGTCAGAAAAGTGGTTTTGTCATACTGAGCGAAGTAAGTCAGACAGGGAAAGAGAAATATTGTATGATATCGCTTATATGCTCAATCTTAAAATAATAATAGAAATGAACTTATTTACAAAACAGAAAAGCTCACAGACTTAGAGAACAAATTTAGGGTTCTGGGAGGGATGGGTGAGTGGGAGGGTTAGTTAGGGAGCTTGGGATTGACATGTACCCACTGCTATATTTATTTATTTATATTAAAAAAAATTTTTTTTTTAATTTTTCACATGCGAACATGGTTTATTTTATTTATTTATTTATTTTTGGCTATGTTGGATCTCCGTTTCTGTGCAAGGGCTTTCTCTAGTTGCAGCAAGCGGGGACCGCTCTTCATCGGGGTGCGCAGGCCTCTCACTATTGCGGCTTCTCGTTACGGAGCACAGGCTCCAGACGCGCAGGCTCAGTAGTTGTGGCTCACGGGCCTAGCTGCTCCGTGGCACGTGGGATCTTCCCAGACCAGGGCTCGAACCCATGTCCCCTGCATTGGCAGGCAGATTCTCAACCACTGTGCCACCAGGGAAGGCCCCCCACTGCTATATTTAAAATGAATAACAAACAAGGACCTACTGTATAGCACAGGGAACTCTGCTCAATATTATGTAACAACCTAAATGGAAAAGAATTTGAAAAAGAATAAATACATGTATATATATAACTGAATCACTTGTCTGTACACCTGAAACTAACACAATATTGTTAATCAACTATACTCCAATATAAAATAAAACTTAAGACGAAGTTTATGTTAATTGTTGACAAGGACTTACAATTACTCTTTCATTATTTTCTGTTGGTTGTTGTTGTAGTTCCTTTGTTTTTGTTTTTGTTTTTTTGGGTTTTTTTGATGTGGTATGAATTCACTCTTTTTTTTTTTTGCGGTACGTGGGCCTCTCACCGCTGCGGCCTCTCGCGTTGCGGAGCAAGGCTCCGGATACGCAGGCCCAGCGGCCATGGCTCACGGGCCCAGCCACTTCACGGCACGTGGGATCCTCCCGGACCGGGGCACAAATCCGTGTCCCCTGCATCGGCAGGCGGACTCTCAACCACTGCGCCACCAGGGAAGCCCTGAATTCACTCTTTTTCTGTATCTTTTGTGTAACTACAGTGGAGTTTTTCTTAGTAGTTTCCATGAAATGTACATAAAGTATACTTAAGTTAATAATAACTAATCTTTAATTTTATAAAATAACAATTTTAGGTACATTTTATATATATTTCCTCATTATTTTATGTAAACAATATATTATCAATCTCTAGAAAAATATTTGTGTATACACATACAAATATATACAAATATGCACATATCTATATCTCTCTATATATATCTCTACATACAAATATACATATGTATACATATACACACGTGTACTGGAATTTTTAATTGATATAAAACATTCGCTATTATATTTAAGGAAATAGCTTGATTTTCTTCTTCAAATCTGTATTATCTATATAAGGAGTTCATGGTAATTTTTTTATATAGGCTTCTCTCATGTGTTAGATTTATTTTTATTTATTTTATACTTGTAAAATTAGAGGCTTCCTTTTTATGTACTTTGTAACTGCTTGGAATGTGTCTATATGAATTGTGTACTATATGCTTATGTTATACTCTTTACAATATTTTGTCGTCTTATTTTCTGTAACAAATTTCCATTGATTCTTGGGCTTACTAAATATACATCCATATGCTCTGCAATTGGAGATGATTTTAATCCTTTTCCAATGGTATTTTTTTTACTGATACCTCAAAGTGTTAAGTAAGTTGGGGGTTCATGTCTCCTAGTGATCTCTCTGACAATGAGAGGAAATTATTTATTATTTCTCTGTAGGTGAACTAGTGTTGAGGGTCTGTAATAATTCTTTGAGTACATATGCATGAATATCTTTTTTATTTTATTTCAAGATACTTTATTTTAAACAGGTCACAACACTAAGCTTCTGGCCCATTCTGCCAATGCACAAGCTACAAATGCTTGCTCAGCAGTTGAGGGGCATGCTTTAGTAGCATGTTTGAAAAGTGAATAAAAATCCATATAAAACAAATATTCAAATAGTTTCCATAGGAACACAGCTAAGTGTGACCCCATCGCCTAGTCTTCCACATTGTTGCATCTGTGCCAACCCTATTCACACAGACATCTCAAAACTCACAGTAATTAAGTTAAATGGTCCCCCCCAAACCCTTAAATCAAGCTAAACTCGCAGTTAACAGCTACAGGAATGGTATCTACACATTAATAGGAGCTGAAGCACAGGCTGCTGGGTGCCATTTCATTCCACTCTCCCAAGCACATGACACAGGCACAGTGCCAACATCTTGCTCCTCTATGCTGGGTGGGAAATCGTGGTTCTGGATTTGCTGCATCAGATGCCATGTTGGCCCTGACATCACATAGTAGATGGTCGGTCTCTGGAATCCACTGAAAGTGGAAGCAGCAGCGACAGTGTAAGCACCCATGTTCTCAAAGAGCATCCAATTGCCCACATGCATCTCGGGCAAGTTACAGTGCTCAACCAGGCAATCCAGGCCATCACAGGTCTGTCCCGAGATGCTGGATGAATAATACTTCTCATCTGGTTTGGGTCTCTTCTGCAGAAGAGGCTTCACGTGTGCATTTTCGTAGAGGATGCAGTTGAATGATCCATATACTCCATCATTCACATAATACATAAATGTCTGTTCACTTGACTCATCTTCATCATCAGAGCCTGTTTGTTCCTTTAATACGAGTTTTTTGGCAATGATATTAACTGCTAGCATGAAAGCTGATTCAACGTAGTATTTGCCCGGCTCAGCTATGATTCTCACTCCAGAGTCTGATGGAAAATACTTGTCCAACGCTGGGTTGATTACACTGGTGATCTCTTCAAATTTAAGCTTTACATCCTCAGATTCAGGAAAGCCACCACCAATATCAAGCAGATACATGTCAAAACCAACCTCAGCTCCCATGTCAAAGACACAGTGGGCATCAGAGATGGCCTTCACAAAGATCTCCAGATCAGTACAACCACCTCCCATGTGGAAGCTGACACCAATGACATCAATATCTAGCTCTTTCGCCCATTCCAAAAGAAGCCTGCTGGTTTTGAGTGTGGCATCAAATTTGACACTGAGGCGACAGACTGCTTTGGAATCATCAGTGGCAATCTGCAAAACCAACTTGGCCTTTGGATGTGCCCTGGCAACTTTCATCAACTCAACTTCACTATCAAAAGTCATCATCTCGGGCTTCCCTGGTGGCACAGTGGTTAAGAACCCGCCTGCCAATGCAGGGGACATGGGTTTGAGCCCTGGTCTGGGAAGATCCCACATGCTGCAGAGTGACTAAGCCTGTGAGCCACAACTACTGAACCTGCGTGCCACACTACTGAAGCCTGGGTGCCTAGAGCCCATGCTCCACAACAAGAGAAGTCACTGCAATGAGAAGCCCGCGCACCGCAACGAAGAGCAGCCCGCATGCAGCAACGAAGACCCAATGCAGCAAAAAATAAATAAATACATATACACATACATACATAAATTAATTAATTAATTTAAAAAACCCAAACAAACAACAAAAATGTCATCATCTGGACTCCATTATTGGCAGCGTATTTAATCTGAGACACTTGTTCACAAGGATTTGCATAGATAATCCTCTTTGGAGGCACCCCGAAACTCTGCACCAACTGGATTTCAGTCTTGCTGGCATAGTCAAATCCTGTCCCTGTGGCAGCTAGGGTCTTCACTATGGTTCTGCTATCACTGCATTTGACTACATAAAAGGGGGTGACCCGAGGAAGAGCTTTAAACCGTCTCAGATGTTTCTTTAGAATGCCTCCCAGGTCTGCAACATAGAAGGTATCCTTACCGTCAAAAGAAGAAACTTCATTTTTTGGTCCCGGATGTCCTTGGCAGTAAAGCCTTCATCCAAGAAATTGCAGTCAAACTCTTCATTACTAAAGTTGTTCATGGTTTCTTGATATCTTTCTGAAACAACAAAATGGGAAACTAAGAGATGAAATTTAAAGAAATTATGCCAGCTTTCACAAAGGCAATTGAATTCTCCAGGAATTCCAAGTCCTGCTGAAGATACGTGTGCCCTCGGTGCAGCAGTGAAAATGTTCTAACAAACGCACAATCTGCTGTACACCTTAAAGTGTCGGGCACCAAGGGCTGACCCCATGGAGATTAGACGCCGTTGCTGCCGAGCGTGCAGGACTGCTGAACGCCCTGCCGCTGTCCCCGCTGCCCGTCAGCCGCCCGCCCAGCCACCCGCCACCTCGCTCCCTCCCATGGAGAACCACCGTCCCGAGGTGATGCCGGAGGGCTGGCAAAGGGGCGGTGGCAGCGGAGGCTGAGGGGACTGACCTCTTCTTTAATTTTATAATTATTACCTGTAGAATTCTACCATGCTCCTTTGTCTGTATCTGTCACTTTCATTACATGCCTTTCCTAAATTTATAAGCTGATTATATTAATGTATTTCCTAACAACCAAAACATTGGAGTTTTGGTGTAGAATTCACTTTATCTTGCTATAATTTTTTTTCTGAAGTTAGGTTTATTAAGGTATTATTTATATTTTTTAGTAGGTTGCCTTTTTATTTTGTTGATGTTTCCTTTGATGTATATAAGCTTTTGAGTTTGATGTCCTCCATTTTGTTATTTTGCTTTTGTTGGTTTTGATTTTTTTGTCCATTTCAAAATATCATATCCAAGACCTAGGTCAAGGAACTTACTGCCTTTATGTGTTCTTCTATGAGTTTTATGGTTTTCCATCTTCCATTCAAGTCTTTAACCCTTTTAAAGTTATTTTTTCTGTATGGTGTAAGATAGTGGTCCAGTTTCATTCTTTTGCATGTGGCTTCCCAGTTTTCCCAACATTTAATAAAAGAATTATCATATTTCTCAATTGTATATTCTTGGCTTCACTGTCATAAATTAATTACCATATATGCTTAGATTTGTTTCTGTGCTATTGTTTCCATTGATCTATGTGGGTTTTTTTTATGCCAATGCCATACTGTTTTTATGACCATAGATTTGTAATAGAATTTGAAATCTTGAAGCATGAAGCCTCCAGTTTTTTTCTTCTTTCTCATGATTTCTTTTGCTATTTGGATTCTTTTGTGGTTCTGTGCAAATTTTAAAATTGTTGCTTCTATTTCTGTGAAAAAATGTTATAGAAATTGTGATAGGGATTGCATTACACCTGTATATTACTTTGAGAAGTATGTACATTTTAATAATATTTATTCTTTTAATTAATGAGCAAATACTATCTTGACATTTATTTTGTTGTCTTCAATTTCTTTCCTTAATGTCTTGTAGTTTCCAGGATACAGGTCTTTCACTCTCTCAGTGAAATTTATTCCTAGGTGTTCTTCTCATGCCATTGTAAATGGAATTCTTTTCTTTTTTTCTTTCAGATATTTTGTTGTTACTGTACAGAAAAGCAATAGATTTTTTTATGTTGATTTGGTATCTTCCAACTTTATTGAGTTTATTTATTCTACCATTTTGGGTGTTAGTCATATATAAGATCATGTTTTCTAAAAAGAGAGAAAGCTTTACTTCTTCATTTTGGATGCATTTTTATTTCTTGATTTTGTTTCAGATTGCTCTGGCTAGGACTTCAGTACTGTATTTAATAAGAGTAGTGAGCATGGATACCGTTATCTTGTTCCTGATTATAAAAAAAAAGCTTTCAGTTTTTTTACCAATGTGTACAAATTTAGTTGTGGGTATTATACGGTTTTATTTTGAGGTATGCTCCTTCTGTTCCCAACTTGTTGAGAGTTTTTGTCACAAAAGGTGTTGAAGGGGCTTCCCTGTTGGCGCAGTGGTTGAGAGTCCGCCTGCCGATGCAGGGGACACGGGTTCGTGCCCCGGTCCGGGAAGATCCCATATGCCGCGGAGCGGCTGGGCCCGTGAGCCATGGCCGCTGAGCCTGCGCGTCCAGAGCCTGTGCTCCGCAACGGGAGAGGCCGCAACAGGAGAGGCCGCAACGGGAGAGGCCGCAACAGTGAGAGGCCCACGTACCGCAAAAAAAAAAAAAAAAAAAAAAAAAAGGTGTTGAAGGTCAGTGTCTTTTTCTGCATATACTGAAAGGATGATATATTTATTCTTCACTTTATTAACATTGTATATCACAATTATCGATTTATATATATATAATTTTAACTGATTTGTATATTATACTATATGTAGATTAAATATAATATAGTGTGCCATTCTTCCGTGGCAAGAATAAATTCCATTTAATCATGGTGTATGATCTTGTTAACTTGCTGCTGAATTTGTTTAGACTTTTGTATTTATATTCATCAGACCTATCTGCCTGTAAATTTATATTCTTGTAGTGTTCTTTATCTGGCTTTGGTGTCAGAGTAACACTGTCCTCAGAAGGAGCTTGTGATTCACTCCTCAATTTTTTGGGAAGAGTTTGAGAATGATTGGAGTTAATTATCTTTTTAATGTTTGGTAGGATTCACCAGTGAAACCATCTTGTCTTGGGTTTTGTCAGGAGGTTTGTGTTCATTGTTTCAATGTCCTCATTTATTATTTGTCTGTTCTGACTTTCTATTTTTGATTCAGTCTTGGTAGTTTCCACACTTCTGGGGTTTTATTTATTTATTATAATTTATCAAATTTGTTGGTGTATAATTCTTTTTTTTTTTTTTTTTTGTGGTACGCGGGCCTCTCACCGCTGCGGCCTCTCCCGTTGCGGAGCACAGGCTCCGGAAGCGCAGGCCCAGCGGCCATGGCTCACGGGCCCAGCCGCTCCGCGGCACGTGGGATCCCCCCAGACCGGGGCACGAACCCGTGTCCCCTGCATCGGCAGGCGGACTCCCAACCACTGCGCCACCAGGGAAGCCCTGTTGGTGTATAATTCTTAATGATATGATCTTATGGTCCTTTGTATTTCTTTTATGTCTCCTCTTTCATTTGTCATATTTTTTGACTTCTTTTTCTTTTTTCCTTGGTTAGTCTAGCTAAAATTTCATCAATTTCCTTTATTTTTAAAAACACCAATCTTTAGTTGCATTAAACTGTAAATCTAACAGAACTGTAAATCACAGAAGAAGAACTAAACTGTAAATCACAGAACTAAACTGTAAATCACAGAAGAAGAAATGAGAAAAAAATGATTACATGGAGAATAAACAACATATTTCTAAAAAACGAATGGGTCAATGATGAAATCAAAGAGGAAACTGAAAAATACCTTGAGACAAATGACAATGAAAACACAACCATACAAAATCTATGGGATACAGCAGAGGCAGTTCTTAGAGGGAAGTCCATAGCAATACATGCCTTCCTCATAAAACGACAGAAATCTCAAACAACCTAACCCACCGCCTAAAAGAATTAGAAAAAGAAGAACAAACAAAACCTAGAGTCAGCAGAAGGAAGGAAATAATAAAATCAGAGAGGAAATAAATAAAACAGATTTTAAAAATAGAAAAAAAATCTGTAAAACTGAGAGCTGATCCTTTGAAAGGGTAAACAGAATTGCTAAACCTCTTGCCAGGCTCACAAAGAAGAAAAGAGAGAGGACCCAGATAAAATAAGAAATGAAAGAGGAGAAATTACAAGGGACCTCACAGAAATTTTTAAAATATATATTATGAACAATTACAAGCCAAACAATTTGGAAAACCTAGAAGAAATAGATGAGTTTCTAGAAACATAAAGCCACCAAAACTAAATCAAGAAGAAATAGACAATTTGAACAGACTGATAACCAGAAGTGAAATAGAACCTGTAAAACAACAAAAACAACAGATTTCCTACAAACAAAAGTCCAGGAACCATGACTTCACAGACAAATTCTACCAAACATACAAAGAAGAACTTATACCAATTCTTCTCAAACTTCTCCAAAAGACTGAAGAGGAGGGAACACTCCCAAAGACATTCTATGAGACCACCATCACCCTGATACTAAAACCAGACAAAGACACTACCAAAAAAGAAAATTACAGGCCTATATCTGTGATAAATATAGATCCAAAAATTATCAAATATCAGCAAAGTTAATCCAACAGCACATAAATAAAACATACACCATGACCACGCTGGATTCATTCCAGGGTCACGAGGATGGTTCAACATATGCAAAATAATCAGTGTGATACACCACATCAACAACAACAAAAAAAAGAGAAAGAAAAAATCCACATGATCATGTCAATAAATATAGAAAAACCATTTGATACAATTAAACATCCATTCATGATAAAACTCTTATGAAAGTGGGTATAGAGGGAACATCTCAAAATTATAAAACCTATTTATGATAAAACCATAGCCAATATAATACTCAACAGGAAAAAGCTGAAAGACTTCCCACTGAAGTCTGGAACAAAACATAGATGCCCACTCTTACCACTTCTATTCAGCATAGTGTTGGAAGTCCTAGCCACAGCAATCAGAAAAGAAAAAATAATAAATAAAACGTATCCAAATAGTAAGGGACAGGTAAAATTGTTATTATATGCAGAAGACATGACACGATATATAGAAAACTCTAATGACTTCACACACAGAAAAATCCTACTAGAACTGATAAATTCAGCAAGGTAGCAAGATAAAAGTTTAACATACAGAAATCGGTTGCATTTCTTTACATTAACAATGAAATATCAGAAAGGGAATATAAAAGAACAATACCTTTTAAACTTGCATCAAAAAATAATAAAACACTTAAGAATAAACTCGTCCAAGGAGACGAAAGACTTATATGCCAACAACTATAAAATATTAGTATTGAAGATGATTTAAAAAATGAAAAGATATCCCATGCTCTTGGATTGAAAGAATTAATATTGTTAAAACGGCCATATTACCCAAAGCAATGTACAGATTTAATATGATCCCTATCAATTTACCCATGACAATTTTCACAAAACTAGAACAAATAATTCTAAAATTTTTATGAAACCACATAAGACCCAGAATTGCCAAAGCAATGCTGAGGAAAAAGAACAAAGCAGGAAGCATAACACTCCTAGAACTCAGAAAATGCTACACATCTACAGTAATCAAAACAGTGTGGTATTGGTACAGATACAGACATATGGATCAATGGAACATAATAGAGAGCTCAAAAATAAACCCACACACCTATGATCAATTAATCTTCAACAATAATCAATTAATCTTCAACAAAGGAGGCAAGAGTATGCCATGGGGAAAAGACAGTCTCTTCAGCAAATGGTGCTGGGAAAGTTGGACAGCTGCAAGCAAATCAGTGAAGTTAGAACACACCCTCACACCATACACAAAAATAAACTCAAAATGGTTTAAGTATTAAATATAAGACAACACCATAAAACTCCTAGAAAAGAACATAGGCAAAATATTCTGACGTAAGTTGTACCAATGTCTTCCTAAGTCAGTCTCCCAAGGCAATAAAAATAAAAACAAAAATAAACAAATGGGACCTATTCAAAGGTATAAGCTTTTGCACAGCAAACGAAACTATAAATACAACTAAAAGACAACCTAGGGAATGTGAGAAAATATTTACAAAGGATGTGCTGACAAGGGATTAATTTCCAAAATATGCGAACAGCTCACAGAACAACAACAAAACAACCCAATCGAAAATTTGGGCAGAAGATCTAAATAGACATTTCTCCAAAGAAGACATACAGATGGCCAATAGGAACAATGAAAAGATGCTCATTGTTGCTAATTATTAGAGAACTACAAATCAAAATTCAATGAGGTACCACTTCACACTGGTCAAATGGCCAAAATTAAAAAGTCTACAAATAAGAAATGCTGGAGAAGGTGTGGAGAAAGGGGAACTCTTCTACATTGTTGGTGGGAATGTAAATTGGTGCAGACGCTACAGAAAACAGTATGGAGGTTCCTCAAAAAACTAGAGTTGCCATATGATTCCGCAATCCCACTCCTCAGCATATATCCAGACAAAACTCTAATTCAAAAAGATACCTGCACCTCTATGTTCATAGTAACACTATTTACAATAGTCAACACGTGGAAATGACCTAAATGTCCATCCACAGATGAATGGATAAAGCAGATGTGGGGGGTGTGTGTGTGTGTGTGTGTGTGTGTGTGTGTGTGTATAATGAAATCCTACTCAACCATATAAAACAAAGAAATAATGCCTTTTGCAGCTACATGAATGGACCTAGAGATTGTCATACCAAGTGAAGTCAGAAAGAGAAAGAAAATACCATATGGTATCACTTATATGTGGAATCTAAAATATGACACAAATGAACTTATCTATGAAACAGAAGCAGAATGAAAGACATAGAAAACAGACTTGTGGTTGCCCCAGGGAGGAGGAGTAAGGGAGGAATGAATTGGGAGTTTGGGTGGGATTAGCAGATGCTAACTATTATATATAGAATGCATAAACAAGAAGGCCCTAATGTATAGCACAGGGAACTATATTCAATATCATGTAGTAGGGCTTCCCTGGTGGCTCAGTGGTTAAGAATCCGCCTGCCAATGCAGGGAACATGGGTTCAAGCCCTGGTCCAGGAATATCCCACATGCCGCGGGGCAACTAAGCCTGGGTGCCACAACTACTGAGCCTGCATACCTATAGCCCGTGCTCCACAAGAGAAGCCACTGCATTGAGAAGCCCATGCACCACAACGAAGAGTAGCCCCCACTGGCCGCAACTAGAGGAAGCCTGCGCACAGCAATGAAGACCCAAAACAGCCAAAAATAAAATAAAATAAAAACAATATCGTGTAGTAAACCATAATGGAAAAGAAGATGAAAAAAGGATACGTGTGTGTGTATACACACACACACACACACACACACACACACACTTCCTCCGTGGGGCAACCACAAGTCTGTTCTCTATGTCTGTCATTCTGCTTATGTTTCATAAATAAGTTCATTTGTGTCATATTTTAGATTCCACATGTAAGTGATACCATATAAATCTATGTTCTTCCCATTAAGAAGTCATATAGACTCAGAGGAAAAGTTCTTCATGTACTTATTTCTCCATCTGGTGTTGAGATGGAGTACTACCTAACCATTAAACAACACCCCACAACCTTCTACTCTTCCCCCCAATTAATGCTCTGTTTGTGCACATGTCAATACACCATCTGTTTAAATCTGAATGTTTTGTTTACAGTCAAATATTTATTTCTGAAAAGTTACCATCTTCACACATTGGCTTTTATTGTTTATTTACATAGATATAGTGGTGAATATTTCCCTTTCACTAGTGATACTGCTATGAATAACTTTGGGCACATCTCTTTGTTGTTATAAATAGAATGTTAGGAATGGAATTCCTGCTGCATCATTTTGTGCACTTTGGGTGTACTCCATCGGACCAGTTTGTCTGTCTCCCAAAATGGTTAAATCCATCTCACTACTACTATCCTGGAGGAGGCTCTCTATTTTCCCACATCACCACTCCTCTGGTTAATGTCAAAATTTATTAATTATATGTGTATGATATGTTATTACTGACTTAATTTGCATTTCTTTGATAATTACTAATGATGCTGTTTATAGTGCAGTACTTGCCCACCACCTGAAGTTACATCTCTGTAAGTTGCCTGGTCATAGCCATAATTCTATTATTTGTGAGTTATTTTCAGTTGTTTATAAAATTGTATTGTTTTTTTAAAAATCTATCCTGGACCTTATTTTGTTCCAGATGATGGACATTTACAACATATCTTTCCGTTTTAAAGATTAAACTATTTTGAGACAGCATTTACTATTTTTAAAATCTCAGAGTATTAATCTACTCCTTTGTAGTTTGTATTTTTATCTTCCTAAATAAACCTTCCTATGCTTGTAAATCATAAAGTGTTTATTTTCAATTTTCATTGGATGTTTTCAAATTTCGTTCTTTTCATTTCATTCATCTAACATTGATTTATGTAAATAACTTAATGTAGAAATATGTTAAAGTTTTATCCATTGATGATTATTTACTATTCCATTATTTCCTTACTGACTAGAACCACCTCATACATTTCAGTGTTCATTATATACGAATCTCCCTTTAAGGGCTACGTATTCTGTTTAATGAATCTTAGGATTAATATTCCGTCACCACCTTCTTTGCATTACCGTTTTGTTGCAACAGATTACGGTATATGGTAGGGTAAGTTCCTTATACTGTTTGTTTCTTTCCTGTTTTTAGCCCTATGTTTGTTAATTTTTTCAACAATTCTGGTCATTTTATATAAAAATCCATTGGTATGTTGATTGGAACTGATGGAATCACATATTGGTTTCGAGAGAATTATTTATCACTTTTTTGTAAATATGGATTTGGATCACTCTCTACTTTTTTAATGTTTAAGTCTTCCAGAAACATAATGTTCTTCATAATGCTTTGCACAGTTTTCTGAGGTTTATTTTCAAAACATCTAAATATGACTGGTAAATAATATTTTTAAAATTTTTATTGGAGTATAATTCATTGCCAATGTTCTGTTAGTTGCAGGTGTACAGCGAAGTGTATCAGTTATACATATACATATATCCACTGTTTTAGATTCTTTTCCCATATAGGCCATTACAGAATATTGAGTAGAGTTCCCTGTGCTATATAGTAGGTCCTTATTAGTTACCCATTTTATATATAGTAGTGTGTATATGTCAATCCCAATCTACCAATTTATCCCTCCCCCCCCCACACCCTGGTAACCATAAGTTTGTTTCTACATCTGTAGCTTTATTTCTGTCTTGTAGAAAAGTTCATTTGTACTTTTTTTTTTAGCTTCCACATATAAGCGATATCATATATTTCTTTCTGACTTACTTCACCCAGTACAACATTCTGTAGGTCCATCTGTATTGCTGCAAATGACATTATTTCATTCATTTTATGGCTGAGAAATATTCCATTGTATACATATACCACATCTTCTTTATCCATTCCTCCACTGGTGGACATTTACATTGCTTCCATGCCCTGGTTGCTGTAAATAGTGCTGCAATGAACTATTGCAGTGCATGTAATTGGGGTGCATGTATCTTTTCAAATTATGGCTTTCTCTAGATATATACCAAGGAGTGGGATTGTGGGGTCATGTGGTAGCTCTATTTTTAGTTTTTAAAGGAACCTCCATACTGTTCTCCATAGAGGTTGTACCAATGTACATTCCCACCAACCATGTAGGAGGGTTCTCTTTTCTCCACACCCTCTGTAGCTAAGATATGATCTTTCCTGGAGAATTTTCCATGAGCACTTGAGAAGAAGGTGTATTCTGTTGCTTTTGGATGGAATGTCCTATAACAATTAAGTCCATCTTGTTTAATGTATCATTTAAAGCTTGTGTTTCCTTATTTATTTTCATTTTGGATGATCTCTCCATTGGTGAAAGTGGGGTGTTAAAGTCCCCTACTATGACTGCGTTACTGTCGACTTCCTCTTTTATGGCTATTAGCATTTGCCTTATGTATTGAGGTGCTCCTGTGTTGCGTGCATAAATATTTACGATTTTTATATCTTCTTCTTGGATTGATCCCTTAATCATTATGTACTGTTCTTCTTTGTCTCTTGTAATAGTCTTTATTTTAAAGTCTATTTTGTCTGATATGAGAATTGCTACTCCAGCTTTCATTTTATTTCCATTTGCATGAGGTATCTTTTCCATCCCCTCACTTTCAGTTTGTACGTGTCCCTAGGTCTGAAGTGGGTCTCTTGTAGACAGCATATGTATGGGTCTTGTTTTTGTACCCATTCAGCCAGTCTACGTCTTTTGGTTGGAGCATTTAATCCATTTACATTTAAGTTAGTTACCGATATGTATGTTCCTATTACCATCTTCTTAATTGTTTTGGGTTTGTTTTTGTAAGTCTTTTCTTTCTCTTGTGTTTCCTGCCTAGAGAAGTTCTTTTAGCATTTGTTGTAAAGCTAGTTTGGTGGTGCTGAATTCTCTTAACTTTTGTTTGTCTGTAAAGGTTTCAATTTCTCTGTCGAATCTGAGTGAGATCCTTGCTGGGTAGAGTCATCTTGGTTGTAGGTTTTTCCCTACAGTAGCCCCCTTCAGGCTGTGTTCACGCAGCCAACCCCAGTCCTCTCCCTGGGATCTGATCTCTGAAGCCCGAGCCTCAGTTCCCAGCCCCCACCCATCCCAGCGGGTGAGCAGATAAGCCTCTCAGGCTGGTGAGTGCTGGTCAGCAGCGATCCTCTATGCGGGAATCTCTGCTTTTCCCTCTGCACCCCTGGTGCTGTGCTCTCCTCTGTGACTCCGGAGCTTCCCCCACCCCCGCCCACTCCCCATCTCCACCAGTGAAGGCGTTTCCTAGTGTGTGGAAACTTTTCCTCCTTCACAGCTCACTCCCAGAGGTGCAGGTCCCATCCCTATTTTTTGTCTCTGTTTTTTCTTTTTCCTTACCCAGGTACATGGGGAGTTTCTTGCCTTTTGGGAAGTCTGAGGTGTTCTGCCAGCATTCAGTAGGTGTTCTGTAGGAGTTGTTCCACATGTACATGTATTTCTGATGTATTTGTGGGGAGGAAGGTGATCTCTATGTCTTACTCCTCAGCCATCTTGAAGGTTTCCCCCCACCAATTTTTTAATTAGATTAATTTTTAGTTTTTATTGGAATAACACTGATACACAATGTTTGTATTTGGTAGGTGTACAGAATCATTTTCAGTTTTACATATACATATATCTATGCATGTTCGGCATCTTTTCCCATATAGGTTATTAGAGAGTGTTGATAGCCTTCCTTGTTATACACAGAACCTTGCTGAATATCTGTTTATTATGAGATAGTTTGAATTTGTTATTCCCATCCTCCTAATTTATCCCTTGTCCCTATCTTCCCCTTTCATAACCATACATTTGCTTTTTAAGTCCCTGAGTCTGTTTATTTTTTCTAAATTATTTCAATGCTGTGTATTTTTAGATTCCAATTATAAGTGATATCATATAATATTTGTCTTTGTGATTCTGACTTACTCTACTTAGTATGATTATCTCTAGTGTTCTCTATGTTCCTGCAAATGGCATTATTTCATTCTTTTACATGGAGGAATCATATACTACTGTGTACATGTATCACATCTTTTTTACCCGTTCATCTGTCCATGGACATTTTGTATGTCTCCACATCTTGGGTATTGTAAATGGTGCCACAGCACACGCTTGGGTGCATGTGTCTTTTCGAATTCTGGTTTTCTCCACATATACTCTTTGGTGTAGCACTGCCAGATTGATGGTAGAGAACTTTTTACCCCTTAAAGACACTTCCATAATGTTCTCTATAGTGGCTCTTACCATTTTCATCCCACAAGCAGCATAAAAACATTTCCTTTCTCCATGCTCTCTCCACAATTTTTTTCATTTTAATTTTGGGTGATGACATTTTAAACCAGTGCAAGCTGATTTCTCGTAGTTTTGAGTTGCATGTGTCTGCTAACTGCTTGTTATGTTGATCATGATTTTGGGGCTGTTATTCCTCATAAACACTGTGAGTAGAATTTACCTGTTGAAATTGCCTTCTTGAAAGTGCCGTGTTTGAATTATTTTCCAGTAGTTAAGCCTGGCCATCTTTTGAGGGCAAGTATCATTTAGAGCCCAGCAGTCCTTCTGAATATTAAGTCCCCGTAAGCAATCGTTTTGAGTTTGCTTTTGCGGGGAAAAGGACTCAAGGTGGCAGAATTTGCTCGAGCACAATTCTGGTTGCCCCAGCAACCAGAGCATTAGGGGAAATCCTGTTTGGGTCTTATAAATTATAGCGGAATGTGCCAGAACAAACACCCACATCTTCTTTCTCATCACCAATTTTTAATGAGATTATTTTTTATTTTTCATTGGACTAAAATTTATATACAATGTTGTGTTTGTTGTTGGTATAGAGAATCTTTTTCCCTTATACATGTACACATATCTATGCATCTTTGGCTACTTTTCCCATATAGGTTATTAGTGTGTTGATAGCCCTTTCTTAGTATACATAGATCCTTGTTGAATATCTGATTTATATGAAAGAGTTTGTATCTGTTAAACCCATCTTCCTAATTTATCCCTTGACCCCTTCTGTCACCTTTGGTAACCATATGCTTGTTTTCTATTTCCCTGAGTCTGTTTATGTGTTCTCCATTTGTTCATTTTTTAGATTCCAACTATAAGTGATATCATAGGATATTTGTCTTTCTGATTCTGACCTATTTTACTTAGCATGATTATATGTAGGTTTATCAATGTTCCTGCAAATGGCATTATTTCATTCTTTTACATGGTGGAGTCATATATCATTGTGTACATGTATCGCATTTTTCTATCTGTTCAGCTATCCATGGATATTTTGTATATCTCCACATCTTGGGTATTGTAAACAGTGCTGCAGTGTACGCTTGGGTGCATATGTCTTTTTGAGTTCTGGTATTCTCTGCATATAGTCTTAAGGGTAGCACTGTAGGATCATGTGGTACTTGATTTTTACGTTTTAAACGCACTTCCATAATGTTCTCTGTAGTGGCTGTTACCATTTACATCCTACAATCACCATAAAAGGGTTTCCTTTTCTCTATGCTCTCTACACTTTTTATTAATTGTCGATTTTTGATGATGGTTAGTCACACCGGTCCCAGGAGACCCTCATTGTAGTTTTGATTTGCATGTCTCTGCTAATTGCTATGTAGAGCATGTTCTTATGGGCTGTTTTTATTCAGAATCAGTACTGAGTAGAATTTAGCTATTGCAATTGCCTTCTAGAAAATGTGCCGTGTTTTCAATTATTTTCGAACACTTAGGCCTGGACATTTTTTTGAGGGAAAGTATCATTTAGAGCCTAGCAGTCCTTGTGAATACTAAGTGCCCATAACTAATTTTTTTGAGGTTGCTTTTGTGGGAAACCGCCACAAGGCGGCAGATTTTCCTCTTCCCAACTCTGGTTGCCCTGGCAACCAGAGCCTTAGGGGAAATCCTATTTGCGCTTGTAAATTAGAGTGGATTGTGCCAGAACAAACACCCAAATCTTGTGTCTCATTGTCAATTTTTAATTAGATTAATTTTTTTTTCCTGGAGTAACACTGATATGCAGTGTTGGTGTTGGTTGTAGGTATAGAGAATCTTTTTCCATTAAACATATACATATATCTAAGCACCTTTGGCTTCTTTTCCCATATAGTTAATTAGGGAGTGTTGATAGTCCTTCCTTGGTATACATAGATCCTTGTGGAATATCTGTTTTATATGAAATAATTTGAATTCATTAATCCCATCCTCCTAACTAATCCCATGACCCCTTCTGTCACCTTTTGAAACCATGTTTCCTTTATAAGTCCCTGAGTCCGTTTATGTTTTCTGAATTATTTCAATGGTGTTTATTTTTAGACTCCACTATAAGTGATATCCTATAATATTTATCTTTGTGATTCTGACTTACTTCACTTAGCGTTATTACCTCTAGGTTTATCTATGTTCCTGTAAATGGCATTATTTCTTTTTTTAACAAGGTGCAGTCATATACCGTTGTGTACATGTATCACTTCTTTTTTATCTGTTCTTCCGTCCATGGATATTTTGTGTGTCTCCACATCTTGGGTATGGTAAATGGTGCTGCAGTGCACGCTTGAGTGCATGTGTCTTTCCAAATGCTGGTTTTCTCTGCATATACTCTTGGGGGTAGCACTGCTGGATCATATGGTAGAGCCCTTTTTACCTTTTAAAGTCACTTCCATAATGTTCTCTATAGTGGCTCTTCCCATTTACATCCCACAAGCAACATAAAAACATTTCCTTTCTCCGTGCTCTCTCCACCATTTATTCACTGTAAATTTGGGTAATGACGTTTTAGACCAGTGCAAGCTGATCCCTGATTGTGAGGCAGAAGATAGATGGGCTCCAGCCTAGACATTTACAACTGGCCTCCTATTCACACTTCCTGGTGTGAGAAGAAGATGGGCTCCAGGCTGGACCTTGATTGCAATCCCCCTGTTTACATTTCCTGAAGCAAGAGACAAACAGACTCCAGGACTATATATTTAAGACCAGACTCCTGTCTATATTTCGAGATCTGCACCTCGATTAAAAACCTGTAACAGAAATAGGATAAATAACCAGACACTGGACATTTTTATGGCTGGGACAGAGGGGGACTAAACCCTGTTAAAAGATCAAGAGGTCATACACTTCCCATCCTTGGGGCAAGGGAAACATTGCACATGTGCAGAAAGGCTCCTTGGGGGTAAAAGGATGGGGTACCACCCCATAATATGTGATGCTAAGGCCATCCCATAGGCCTCTGGGCTGTAATCCATCTTGGAAAAAAGTTGGGCATGCATGTTGGGGATGGTCCTAAGGCAGGTCAGGTGTGGAAAAGAAACCAGGTAACTGGCCAAAGAACTGCCCTATACAAAGGACTTAACCGCCTCTTTACTGTGTTCCTCCCGCATTAGGGAGGATGCCCACACCCTTTGTCTCCCAATGCCCACACCCTTTCTCTCCCAGTATGCATCTCTGCCTTGCTTCTGTCTTAACTAAACAAACTGTTTTCTCTGTGTGCTCTCCCACTTGTTGTTTTGCTATGTCTCTAATAATAAATTTTGTATCTATTTTTACAATTTTTGCCTCCATGAGAAATGCATTTTTCACTGGGGCCAAAAGCCAGGGGGTGTGGTGGCTAGGATTCCTAGTTTTCATGCAGGTTACCCAGGTACAATTCCTGGGCAGGGAATTAAGATCTCACTCACGACACCACTCACTGCTGCCTCTGTGAGATCAGTTGTAGTATTGATTTGCATGCATCTGCTAAATGATTTATTGAGAATGTTTTTATGGGCTGTTATTCTTCATAAACAGTATGAGTAGAATTTACCTGTTGAAATTGCCTTCTTAAAACTCTTCCCTGTCCGCAGTTATTTTTGAACAGTTAGGCTTGGATGGCTTTTGAGGGCAAGTATCATTTAGGGCCCAGCAGTCCTTGTGAATATTAAGTGCCCATAGGCAATGTTTTGAGGTTGCTTTTGAGGGAAAATGCCACAAGGCAGCAGAATTTCCTGGGGTGCAATTCTGGTTACCGAGCACCCACAGCCTTAGGGGGAATCCTGTTTGTGGCTTGTAAATTAGAGTAGAATGTGCCATAACAAACACCCAAATCTTCTGTCTCATTACCACTTTTATGGTTATATAAATTTTTATCTTTTATTGCAGTAACACTGATATACAATGTTGTCTTTGATATAGGTATAGAGAATCCTTTTCCCTTCTACATATACATATATCTATGCATCTTTGGCTACTTTTCCCATGTAGGTTATTAGAGAGTTTTGACAGTTTTTCCTTGGTATACATAGCAACTTGTTGAATATCTGTTTTATATAAAATACTTTGAATTGGTAAACTCCTCTTCCTAATTAATCCCTGACCCCTTCTGTCCCCTTAGGTAAACATATGTATGCTTATTAAGTCCCTCAGTTTCTCTATGTTTTCTCAGTTATTTCAATGGTGTTTATTTTTAGATTCTACTTATAAGTGATATCATATAATATTTGCCTTTCTGATTACTTTACTTCATATGGTTATCTCCAGGTTTCTCTATGTACCTGCAAATGGCATTATTTCATTCTTTTACATGGCGGAGTCATATACCATTGTGTACATGTATCACTTTTTTTTATCTGTTTATCTGTCCATGGACACTTCGTATGTCTCCACATGTTGGGTATTGTAAACGGTGCTGCACTGCATGCTTGGGTGCACGTGTCTATTCTAATTCTGGTATTCTCTGCATATGGTCTTAGGGGTACCACTGTCAGATCATATGGGAGCTCTATTTTTACCTTTTAAACACACTTCCATAATGTCCTCTGTAGTGGCTCTTACCATTTACATCCCACCATCACCAAAAAAGGATTTACTTTTCTCCATTCCCTCTACACCATTATTCATCGTCGATTTTTTTTTTTGCGGTACGCGGGCCTCTCACTGTTGTGGCCTCTCCTGTTGCAGGGTCCGGATGCACAGGCCCAGCGGCCATGGCTCACGGGCCTAGCCGCTCCGCGGCATGTGGGATCTTCCCGAACTGGGGTACGAACCCGTGTCCCCTGCATCGGCAGGCGGACTCTCAACCACTGCGCCACCAGGGAAGCCCCCCCATTGTCGATTTTTGATGATGGTTATTCACACCAGTGCCAGGTGAGGCCTCGTTGTCATTTGGATTTGCATATCTGTGCTAAACGCTATGTAGAGCATGTTCTTATGGGCTGTTTTTATTCATAATCAGTATTGAGTAGAATTCATCTGTTGCAATTGCTTTCTGGAAAGTGTGCCATGTCTTCAATTATTTTAGAACACTTAGGCCTGGACCTCTTTTTTTTTTTTTTTTTTTTTTTTTTGCAGTACGCGGGCCTCTCCCGTTGCAGAGCACAGGCTCCGAACGCGCAGGCTCAGCGACCATGGCTCACGGGCCTAGCCACTCCGCGGCATGTAGGATCCTCCCGGATCGAGGCATGAACCCGTGTCCCCTGCATCATCAGGCGGACTTTCAACCACTGCGCCACCAGGGAAGCCCAGCCTGGACCTCTTTTGAAGGCAAGTATCATTTAGAGCCCGGCAGTCCTTGTCAGTATTAACTGCCCATAAGGAATCATTTTGAGGTAGCTTTTGTGGGAAACGGCCAAAGGGAGCAGAATTTCCTCAGGCACAACTCTGGTTGCCCCGGCAACCAGAGACTTAGGGGAAAGACTGTTAGGGGCTAGTAAGTTAGAGTGGAATGTATACCAGAACAGACACCCAAATCTTCTGTCTCATTACCACTTTTTAAATTACATTAATTTTTATTTTTTATTGCTGTAACATTGATATACAAGGATGTGCTGGTTGTAGATTTAGCGAATCTTTTTCTGTTAAACATATACCTATATCTACGCATCTTCGGCTTCTATTCCCATATAGGTTATTAGAGCGTTCTGACAGCCTTTCCTTGGTATATATAGATCCTTGCTGAATATCTGTTTCATATGAAATAGTTTGAATTGGTAAATCCCAACTTCCTAATTATTCCCTTGACCCCTTCAGTCCCCTTATGTAAACATATGTTTGCTTATTAAGTCCCTGAGTCTCAATTTTTTTTCTCAATTATTTCAATGGTGTTTATTTTTAGATTCCACCTATAAGTGATATTGTATAATATTGGCCTTTCTGTTTCTGATTACTTCATATGGTTATCTCCAGGTTTCTCTATGTACCTGCAAATGGCATTATTTCATTCCTTTACATGGTGGAGTCATATACCATTGTGTACATGTATTACTTCATTTTTATCTGTTCTTCTGCCCATGGACATTTCCATGGGTCCACATCTTGGATGTTGTAAATGATGCAGCTGTGCACACTTTGGTGCATGTGTCTTTCCCAATTCTGGTTTTCTCCTCATATACTCTTGGGGGTAGGACTACTGGATCATATGGTAGATATTTTTTGACATTTTAAAGGCATTTCCATAATGTTCTCTATAGGGGCTGTTACCATTTATACCACACTAGCACCATAAAAGGATGTGCCTTTCCCCATGCATCTACCACTTTTATTCATTGTCGATTTTTCATGAAAGCCTTAGAGACAGGTGCAAGGTGACCCCTTGTTGTATTTCTGATTTGCATGTCTCTGATAATTGCTATGTTAGAAATCTCCTTATGGGCTGTTTTTCTTCATAATCAGTGTGACTAGAATTGACCTGTTGAAATTGCCTTCTTGAAAGTCTGCCCTGCTTTCAATTGTTTACGGACACTTAGGGCTGGACATTTTTTGAGGGCAGGTATCATTTAGAGCCCAGCACTTCTTGTGAATATTAAGTGCCCATTATCAATCCCTAGAGGTTGCCTTTGGGGAAACGGCCACAAGGCCGCAAGGTTTCCTCGGGCCCATCTCTTTGCCCCGGCATCCAGAGCCTTATGAGAAACACTTTTTGTGGCTTATAAATTGGAGAGGAATGTGCCAGAACAAAACACCCAAATCATGTGTCTCATTACCAATTTTTAAATTAGATTAATTTTTAGTTTTTATTGGAGTAACATTGATACCATGTTGTGTATACTGTCAGTATAAAAAAATCATTTTCATTTATACATATGGATATATCTATGCATGTTTGTCTTCTTTTCCCTTATAGGTCATTACAGAGTTATGATAGCCCTTCCTTGGTATACAGAGATCCTTGCTGAATATCTGTTTTATATGAAATAGCTTGTAATTGTTAATCCATCCTCCTAATTGATCCCTTGGTCCTTTTTGTCCCTTTAGGAACGATACATTTGCTTTTTAAGTCCCTGAGTCTGTTTATGCTTTGTAAATTATTTCAATGTGTGTATATTTAAATTCCAACTATAAGTGATGTCGTATAATATTTGTCTTCATGATTCTGACTCACTATACTTAGTGTGTTTATCTTTAATTCTCTCTATGGTCGTGCGAATGGCATTATTTCATTCTTTTACATGTCAGAGTCATATACCCTTTTGTACATGTATCACATCTTTTTGATCTGTTCATCTGTCCCTGGGCATTTTGTATGTCTCCACATCTTGGGTATTGTAAATGGTGCTGCAGTGCACGCTTGGGTGCAGGGGTCTTTTCGAATTCTGGTTTTCTCCGCATATACCCTTAAGGGTAGCACTGCTGGATCATATGTTAGATTCCTCTTTACCTTTTAAAGACACTTCCGTAACGTTCTCTATAGTGGCTCTTACCATTTACATCCCACAAGCAACATAAAAATATTTCCTTTCTCCATGCTCTCTCCACCATGTATTCCTTGTAAATTTGTGTGATGGCGTTTTAGACCAGTGCAAGCAGATCCCTCGTTGGAGTTTTGATTTGTATATGTCTGCTAACTGCTATGTTGAGCATGTTTTTATGGGCTGTTCTTCTTCAAAAACAGTGTTGAGTAGAATTGACCTGTTGAAATTGCCTTCTTGAAAGTCTAACCTTTTTTCAGTTATTTTCGAACAGTTGGCCTGGACATTTTTTGAGAGCAAGTATCATTTAGAGCCCCGCAGTCCTTGTGAATACGAAGTGCCCTTAAGCAAGCGTTTTGAGGTGCCTTCTGCCGGAAATGACCACTAGGCGGCAGTATTTCCTCGGGCCAACTCTGGTTCCCCCGGCAACCAGACACTAAAGGGAAATTCCGTTTGGGCCTTCTAAATTAGAATGGAATGTGACAGTACAAACACCCAAATTTTGTGTCTTATTACCACATTTTAATTAGATTAATTTTTATTTTTTATTGGAGTAGCACTGATACACAATGTTGTGTATTTTGTAGGTATAGATAATCTTTTCCATTATACATACACAAGTATCTATGCATCTTTGTCTTCTTTTCCCATATAGCTTTTTAGAGAGTGTTGTTAGACCTCCCCGATGTACATCGGTCTTTTTTGAATAATTGTTCTATGGTGTGTATTTTTAGATTCCAACTATAAGTGGTATTAGTCTTTCTCATTCTGTCTTACTCTATTCCATATGATTATCTTTAGGTTTATCTGTGTTCCTGCAAGTGGCATTATTTCATTTTTTACATGGAGGACTCATATTTCGTTGCGTACATATATTACTTCTACTTTATCTGTTAATCTGGCTATGGACATTTTGTTTGTCTCCATGTCTTTGTCATCAAATTTACTGTGATAAAAATGCAAATTAAATTTTAAAAAATACAAATGAGAAATAATGAAACATAAACTATTGGGGATTTGTCCTGGCATATTAAACTCTAACTTACAACCTAGGAACATGACTTCCAGGAAGGCTCTGTTGCCCTAGCATCCAGAGTTGGAAATTTAGAAATCATGCCAACTGTGGCCGTTTCCCACAACAGCAGCTTTAAAACCAGTGTTATGGGCCCCTTAATATTCACAACGACGGCAGGGCAGTAAATAACACCTGCCCACCCAAACTGTCCTGGGTCGGGAATTGACAAAAAATTACAAAACATGGCAAATTTTCAAGACAATAAATTAAAGAGGTCACTTTTACTCACTTTTTTTTTAAGAAAGAAAGGAAATGAAGGAATGCTCATCATAATTTAAGAGACAATCAAATCCAAAGTACAAAAAAATTATCACCTCACACCAGTCAGAAAAGCCATGAGATAAACTTTACAAACAATAAATGCTGTAGGGGGTGTAGAGAAATGAGTACCCTTTAAGATGTTGGTGGGATATAGACTGGTATCAGCTACTAATGAGAACAGAATGGAGTTTGGTTGAAAGTTAAATACTGAGCTGCCGTATGATCTGGCTGTCCCACTCCTGGGCATGTATAACATGAGAAAACCAGAATCAAAAAGACACAGGCACCCAAACGTCCACTTTAGGAAGATTTACAATAGCCAAAACATGGAGCAAACAAAATGTCCATCAACAGATGAATGGATAAAGAACAAGTGGTACATGTAACCAATGGAAACTTAGCCACAAAAAAGAATGAAAGACTGCCGTTTGCAGCACCACAGATGAGTACAGATAATTATACTAACTGAAATAAGTCAGAAAGAAAAAGAAAAATATCCTATGATATCATTTGTAGGTGTTATCTGAAAATTGATACCACTAAACGTATTTCCACAGAGAAAGACACTCAAAGACTTAGGAAACAAACGTATGGTTACCCAAATGAAAAGGTGGGAAGAATGGATAAATTAGGATATTGGGGTTAAAATACATATACTAATAAATATAAAATATATATATCAAAACGACCTACCATACACTAAGTGAGGTCTACTAAACACCCTCTAATAACCTGCATGGGAACAGGCTCCGAAGATGAATAGGTAGATGTATATGTGTAAATAAACCAGACTCTGTAACCCTAGAACAAACACAGCATTGTAATCAAACTTATTCCAATACAAAGGAAAAATTAAATTAAGAAAACAAGCTTTTGGGTTTGTCCTGGCACATTCCACTCTAATTTACAACCTAGGAACTCGACTTCGAGGAAGGTTCTGTTTCCTTAGTAACCAGAGTTGGGAATGGGGAAATCCTGCCACCTTGTGGACATTTCCCACAAAAGCAGATTTAATTCCAGTGCTAATGGTCACTTAATATTCACGAGGACTGCAAAGCTGTAAATGACACCTGACCTCAAAAAATGTCCTGGTGTCGAAAATTGACAAAAAGTTTCAAAACAGGGCAAACTTTCAAGAAGATAATTTCACGAGGAAAATTTTTCTCACTGTATTTTTAAAGGAAACAAAAGGGACATAGTTAATTGCTCAACATCATGATAATTAGAGACATGCAAATCCAAACAACATAGAGGTATCAACTCACAACATGCAGAACAGCAATCAGCCAAAAGGTTACAAACAATAAATCCTGATGGGGTTGTGGAGAAATGCATACCCTCCCCTATGCTATTGGAGATGTGAAAACTGCTAACAACCACTAATGAGAACAGAATGGAGGTGCCTTTAAAAGGTAAAAATTGAGCTACGATATGATCCAGCAGACCCACTACTGGGCCTGTAAACCGAGAAGACCCGAATGGATAAGGCAGAAGACCCAAAAGAACACTGCAGCAATATTTACAATAGCCAAGAGATGGAAGCAATCAGAATGACCATCGACACATGAATGAACAAAGAATAAGTGGAACATGTACACAGTGGAATATTAGCAAGAAAAAAGAATGAAACATTGCCCTTTGCAGCACCATAGACGAAACCAAGACAATCATACTCTGTGAAGTAAGTCAGAAAGAGAAAGACAAATATCCTATGATATCATTTGTAGGTGTTATCTAAAAATTGATATGAATGAACAAATTTCCACAGAAAAAGACACAGAGTTAGAAGACAAACATGTTTAACCAAAAGGAAAGGTGGGAGGAATGAATAAATTAGGATACTGGAGTTAACAAACATATACTAATACATGTAAAATATATAATCACAAAGACCACCGTGTACCAAGGAAGGTCTACTCAACACGCTGTAATAGCCTACATTGGAAATAGATCTGAGGATGAATAGATATATGTATGTGGATAAATGAACCAGATTCTGTACACCTAGAACAACCGCAACATTGTAATCAAATTTACTCCGATAGAAAATACAAATTAAATTTAAGAAACAAACGAGAAGTAATGAGACATAAGCTTTTTTGTATTTCTCCCAGCACATTCCACTCTATTTGATATCCTAGGAACACAACTTCCAGGAAGGCTCTCTTGCCCTTGTAACCAGAGTTGGGAACGTAGAAATCCTGTCGCCTGGTGGCCACTTCCTGCAACAGAAGCTTTAAAACCAGTGCTAAGGGCCCCTTAATATTCACAAAGATTACAGTGCTGTAAAAGACACCTGTCCTCTAAAAATGTCCTACGGTCTACAGTTGACAAAAAAATCAAAACGGGACAAATTTTCAAGAGGAAAATATCACAGGGTAAAAGCTACTCACTATTTTTTTATTTTTTTAAAAAAAGGACATGGGGCTTCCCTGGTGGCGCAGCGGTTGAGAGTCCGCCTGCTGATGCAGGGGACACGGGTTCGTGCCCCAGTCCGGGAAGATCCCACATGCCGCGGAGCAGCTGGGCCCGTGAGCCATGGCCGCTGAGCCTGTGCGTCCGGAGCCTGTGCTCCGCAACGGGAGAGGCCACAACAGTGAGAGGCCCGCGTACCGCAAAAAAAAAAAAAAAAAAAAAAAAAAGGACATGGAAAAATGTAAATATTACAAATAATTAGAGACAGGCAAATCCAAACAACAAAGAGGTACCACCTCAAATCAGGCATAATGCCACTAGAAAAATGGCTACAAACAATAAATGCTGATGGGGTTGTGAAGAAATGTAAACTGGTAACAGCCACTAATGAGAACAGAATGGAGGTGCCTTTAAAAGGTAAAAATTGAGCTACCATCTGATCCGGCAGACCCACTACTGGGCTTATAACCTGAGAAGACCATAATGGAAAAGGCAGAGGAACCCAAACTAGCACTGCAACAGTACTTACAATAGCCAAGACATGGAAGAAACCAAAATGTCCATCGAAACATGAATGGACAAAAAATAAGTGGTACATGTACGAGGTGGAATAGTAGCATGAAAAAGAAATGAAACATTGCCCTTTGCAGCAACATAGATGAACCTAGAGATAATCCTACTACGTTAAGTCAGAAAGAGAAAGACAAATATCCTATGATATCATTTGTAGATGTTATCTAAAAATTGATAACAATCAACATATTTCCACAGAGAAAGACACTCACAGACTTAGAAGAGAAACTTATGGTTAACCAAAAGGAAAGGTGGGAGGAATGGATAGATTAGGATACTGGAGTTAACATACAGATACTAATACGTGTAAAATATATAATCACCAAAGACCACCGTGTACCAAGGAAGGTCTACTCAATACTCTGTAATAACCTACATGGCAACAGGATCTGAAGAAGAATAGATGTATGTATAAATGAACCAGAGATTCTGTACACCTAGAACAAACGCAACACTGTTATCAAATTTACTCTGATAGAAAATTCAGGTTAAATTAAAAAAACAAACGAGAAGTAATGAGCCATAAGCTTTTGGGGGTTTGCCCTGGCATATTCCACTCCAATTTACCAACTACGACACCATTTGCAGGAAGGAAGGCTCTCTTGCCCTAGTAACCAAAGTTGGGAATGTAGAAACCCTCCGCCTTGTGGCCATTCCCCACAACAGCATCTGTAAATCCAGTGCTAATAGTCACCTAATATTCAAAGGACTGCAGGGTTGTATATGACACCTGCCTTCAAAAACTGTCCTGGGGTCGGGAATTGACAAAACATTTCAAAACAGGGAAAACTCTCAAGAAAATAATTTCAAGAGGAAAACTTTTCTATTTTTTAAAGAAAAAAAAAAGGACATGGAAAAATTCTCAACATCAGTCATAATTAGAGCCATGCAAATCTACACTAGAAAAAAATATCACCTCACATCAGACAAAATGGCCACCAGCAAAAAGTCTACAAACATTAAATACTGAACTTTTTCTGGAGAAATGTGTACCCTCTTTGCAGTTGGTGGGATGTATGTAGTGTATTAACAGCCACTAATGAGAAAGAATGGAGGTGTTGTTAAAAGGTAAAAATTGAGCTACCATATGATCTGACCAACCCACTAGTGGTCCTATCAACAGAGAAGACCACAGTCGAAAAGACACAGGCACCTGAAAGTCCACTGCAGCAAGATATACACTAACCAAGACATGGAAACAACCACAATGTCCATCAACACATGAATGGACAAAGAATAAGTGGTATATGTACACAGTGGAATAGTAGCAAGAAAAAAGAATGAAACATTGCCCTTTGCAGCACCATAGATGAGCCTTGAGATAATCATACTACGTGAAAGAAGTCAGAAAGAGAAAGACAAATATTCTGTGACATCAATTATAGGTGTTATCTAGAAATTGATACCAATGAACAAATTTCCAGTTTTATTCTGTTAAATAAAAATTAAATTAAAAAAAAAAAAACAGGGCTTCCCTGGTGGCACAGTGGTTGAGAGTCCGCCTGCCGATGCAGGGGACGCAGGTTCGTGCCCCGGTCTGGGAAGGTCCCACATGCCGCGGAGCGTCTGGGCCCGTGAGCCATGGCCACTGAGCCTGCGCGTCCGGAGCCTGTGCTCCGCAGCGGGAGAGGCCACAACAGTGAGAGGCCCGCATACCGCAAAAAAAAAAAAAACAAGCAAGAAGTAATGAGACATAAGCTTTTGGGGGTTTGTCCTGGCACTTTCCACTCTAATTTACAACCTAGGAACACAACTTCCAGGAAAGCTTCTGTTTCCCTAATAACTTTAGAGTTGTGAATGTAGTAGCCCTGCCGCCTTGTGGCCATTTCCTGCAACAGCAGCTTTAAACCTAGTGCTAATAGTCACTTCATATTCACAAGGACTGGTGGGCTGTAAATTACACCTGACCTCAAAATATGTCCTGAGGGGCTTCCCTGGTGATGCAGTGGTTAAGAATCCGCCTGCCAATGCAGGGGACACGGGTTCGAGCCCTGGTTCAGGAAGATCCCACATCCGCGGAGCAAATAAGCCCGTGCGCCACAACTACTAAGCCTGCGCTCTAGAGCCCGTGAGCCACAACTACTGAGCCCACGCGCCACAACTACTGAAGCCCACGTGCCTAGAGCCCGTTCTCCGCAACAAGAAAGCCACCGCAATGAGAAGCCCACACACCTCAACGAAGAGTAGCCCCCGCTGGCCGCAACTAGAGAAAGCCCGCGAGCAGCAACGAAGACCCAGTGCAGCTAAAAATAAATAAATAAAATTTTTTTAAAATGTCGTGAGGTCGGTAACTGACACAAAAATTCAAAACTGGGCAAATTTTCAATAAGACAATTTCAAGACATAAATTTTACTCACCCTGAAAAAAAAAAGGACATGGCAAAATGCTCAATATCACAAATTATCAGAGACAAGCAAATCCTAACTACAAAAAGTAGGGGAGAAGGAAGGAGACACAAGCCCTTGGGTGTTTGTCCAGGCACATTCCACTCTAATTTCCAATCAGGAAAAGGACTTTCCCTAAGGCTCAGTTTGCCCCAATTACCAGAGTGGGGCATGCAACAACAACATGAAAACTGGTGCTTGGGGGCCCTGCATATTCACAAGGCCCTCGAGGCTGTAAATGACAGGCTGTAAATGACACCTGTGTCTCAGTGTTAGTTATGGAAAACAAATTCAAAAGGAGGCAGGATTTCAGGAACCAGATATCAAGATGTAAATTTCCCACACAGTGATTTTATATATTTTTTAAAAAGTGCACCAGAAGCTACTCAACATCAGAAATTGTAGGCTAATGCAAAAAAGGTATACCTAATTGTAGGCTAATGCAAAAAAAGATACCTAGAATGAGGTATCACCTCTCACCAGTCAGAATGACCATCACCACAAAGTCTCAAAAGAAGAAATGCTGGAGAGAGGTGAAGAAAAGGGAACCTTGTTACACTGTTGCTGGGAATGAAATTTGCTAACAGGCACTCTGGAGAACATTATGAAGGTTCCTTAAAAATAGAAAAATAGAGCTACCTTAGGATCCAGCAAATCCACTCCTGGGTGTAAATCCGGGGAAAACCAGAAATTGACAAGACACATGCACCACAACATTCACTGTAGCACTGTTTACAAGAGCCTAGACTTGAAAGCAATGAAAGTGTCCATCGACATGAATGGATAAAAAACATGTTGTACATATATACAATGGAATATTACTCAACTATGAAATGAATGAAATAAGGTGATTTGTAGCAACTCGGATGGACCTTGATATACTAAGTGACATAAATCAGACAAAGAAAGGTAAATTTCATATGATATCACTTAGAGGTAGAATCTAAAATTTGATACAAATGAACTTACAAAACAGAAACAGTCACAGATTTAGAAAACAAACTTATGGCTACCAATGAGAAAGGTGGGGAGGAGGAAAAATTAGGTTTAAATTAGCATACATATTCTTTTTTTTTTTTTTACATATTCTTATATAGAGAAAATAAATAAGGACCTACTATATAGCACAGGGAATATGACTCAACAGATTCTAATAACTGAAATGTTATGAATCCAAAAAAGAATACCTGGACGTCTTTGTATAAGTGATTCCAGTTGCTGTACTCAAAAGAGGAACACAGCTTTCTAAGTCAGCTATACTCCACTATACAATGAAAATTAAATTCAAAAGAGAGAGAGAGAGAGAGAAAATAGTTTCTAAATTGCTTCAGGCGCAGTGCCCCAAACTGGCGTCACATCCCTGGAGCCAGAACTGGTTTGGGTCCCAAGGCTGCACTGTCATTGGGCTGAGAGAGTTGGGGAGACACTGCCAGCAAATGAGGGGCCCCTGGAATTGTACTGGCTGACCCCACTACATAGATCCAAAATCTCCAAGGCCAGGCAAGCCGCCCTACTGCTAAAACATGGCTCAGACACCCAATGGATGGTGGATCCCCTGGGCTGGAAGAGATTTAAAAAGTCACCTGGTCTCCCCATCTGCTGGTGTTGGGGTTCACACCTCTAGCCTTTTTTTAGAGCCACCCCACCGGCTGAAGACAGTACCCTCAACAGCCAGTTTTGCACGGCTTGGAATTTGTCCAGGGGGATGCAGGGTAAGGTGGGGAAGGAATGAGACACAAGCCCTAGGGTCTTGGACAGGCACATTCCACTCTAATTTCCAATCAGGAAAAGGACTGTCCCTAAGGCTCAGGTTGCCCCAATTACCAGAGTGCGGTATGAAGAAATCCTGCCGCTTTGTGGCCAATTCCTGAAACGACAAATTGAAAACCGGTGCTTGGGGGCACTGCATAGTCACAAGGCCCTCGAGGCTGTAAATGCCACCTGCATCTTGGGGTTAGTTATCGAAAATGACTTCAAAACAGGGCAGAATTTCGAGAAGCAGATATCGATGTAAATTTCATTCACAGTTTTTTGTTTTTTGTTTTTTTTTTTAAAAAAGGCCACCAAAACCTGCTCAACATCGCAAATTCTAGGGAAATGCAAAAACACTACAAGGAGGTATTACCATTGAGGCAGGACGACCATCAGCACAAAAGTCTAAAGTCAAAAATGCTAGAGAGTACGGGGAGAATGTGGAACTGTGGCACACTGCTGCTGAGAATGTAAATTGCTAACTGCCACTCTGAAGAACAGTATGAGATTCCTTAAAAATCGAAAAATAGAGCTACCAGAGGGTCTGGCAATTCCACTCCTGGGTGTAAATCAGGGAAAATCAGATTTCGAAAAGACACATGCACCCCAACATTCACTGTAGCACTGTTTCCAAGAGCCTAGACTAGGAAGCAAGGAAAGTGTCCATTGAAGGATGAGTGGATAAAGAAGATGTGGTACTTATGTACAATGGAATATTACACAACCATGGATATGAATGAAATAAGGCCAGTTGCAGCAACTCGGGTGGACCTATATACGATCATACTAAGTGACACAGAGAAAGAGACTTATAATGACTTAGGTGGAATCTAAAAATGGATGCAAATGAACTAACTTACAAAACAGAAACAGAGTCACAGATTTAGAAAACAAGTTTATGGCTACCAAAAGGGAAAGGTGAGAGGGGGGAGGCATAAACCAGGACGTTGAAGTTAGCATACATATACTTCCATAGGGAAGAGATAATCGATAAGAACCTACTGTATAGCACATAGAACTCGACTCAACACACTGTAATCACCAGAAAAGAATACATAAGACTGTTAAGAATCTGAAAAAGAATACATAGATGTCTCTCTGTAAGTGAATCAAGTGGATGTACATCAGAAATAAACACAGCATTGTAAGCCAGCTATACTCCACTATAAAAATAGAGATAAATTACAAAAAGAGAGAGAGAAATTCTTACTAAATTCATTCAGGGGCGGTGACCCAACCTGGTGTCACATCATCTAGACCCAGAGCTGGCTAGGGTCCTAAGGCTGGACACTCCTGGGGCTGAGCAACCTATGAGGATGTGCCAGTGAATGCAGCCCCATTGAAGTTGTACCACCTGGTCCCCACTCCATGGGTCCCAAATCTCCAGGTGCAGGGGAGCCAACCTACAGCCAAACATGCCTGTGACCCCAGGATGGTGGACTGTCTGGTTGGGAAGAGTTTGGAAAAGCCGCCTCATCTCCGCATCTCCTGGTGGTGGGGTTCCCCTCCACCAAACTCTTTCCTTAAAGTCTCCTCACCTGGGGAAGATAGCACCCTCAACAGCCGGTTTTGCATGGCTTGGAATTTGCCCGGGGGATGGGGGGAAGGAATGAGACACAAGCCCCAGGTGTTTGGACAGGCACATGCCACTCTAATTTCCAATCAGGAAGAGGGCTTTCCCAAAGGCTCAGGTTGCCCCAGTAACCAGAATGGGGCTTGAAGCAATCCTGCTGCGCTGTGGCAGGTTCCCAAAACAAGTTGAAAACCGGTGCTCAGGGACACTGCAATTCACAAAGCCTACAGGGTTGTAAATGACACCTATCCTCCACAAACGTCTTGGGGTAAGTAATAGAAAAGGACTTGAAAACAAGGCAGAATTGCAGGAACCAGATTGCAAGAGGTAGATTGGACTCGCCTTTAAAGCACATGAAAAGCTGCTCAACATCGCCAATGATTCAGCTGGGCAAAAAGGGTGAACTGGTTTTTCCTTAATATACTAAGGAATTAAATGACAAACTGATGTTTTCTCTAAGTAACAAACTGACACTGACCCTACTAAGGCCTTGATGCTGTCCCTAACTGAGGCCTTAACGCTAAGCCTAAATCCCTGAGCTGTCCTTTATCATCCTCAGCCTAACCCTAGGTAACGACCTGATGCTCTTCCCTAGCTTTCGCCCTGACTCTGTCCCTAACTAATGAACTGACACTCTTCCTAAGGCTCAGATGCCATCCCTAACTAACACTCTGGTGCTGACATTAACTAAGGCCCTGACAGTGCCCCTAACTATCACCCTGAACTGGTCCCTAACTAATGGCCTGCTGCTGCCTGAAGGTAATGTCCTGACACTGTCCCAAACTATTACCTTGATGCTCTCCCTAACTAAGGCCCTAACACAGTCCTTATCTAAGGCCCTGATGCTGTCCCTATCTCCCTGAATCTGTCCTTAACTAACAACTTGATGCTGTCTATAAGTAATGAGCTGACACTGTCCCTAACCATCACCCTGATGCTGTCTCTAACAAAAGCCTGACACTGACCTAAGTCCCTGATGCTGTCCACCAGTATCACCCTAATCCTGTCTCTAAGTAATGAGCTGATGCTGTCCCCAAATAAAGTACTGATGTTTTTCCCCAGCTCTAGCCCTGACACTGTCCTTAATTAATGACCTGATGTTATCTGTAAGTAATGACCTGATGCTGTCCCTAACACCCGACACTGCTGCGAACTATTGCCCTGACGCTGTCCCTAACTAAAGCCTGATGCTAACCCTAAAAGTCCCTGACGCTGTCTCTATTGCCCTGAACCTGTCCCTAAATAACAAGCTGATGCTTCCTCTAAGTAACAAACTGATGTTGTCCCTAAATAAGGCCCTAACGCAGTCTGTAACTATCACCCTGGAACTGTCCCTAGGTAAAGACTTGAGGCTCTTCCCTAGCTATTGCCCTGACACTGTCCCTAACTAACACCCTAACTAACTAACGTTCTGATGCTGGTCCTAACTAGCACCTTACTCTGACTCTACCAAAGGCCCTGTTGCTGTCCCTAAGACCCTGACGCTGTCCCTAACTCAGACCCTGATGCTGTTGCTAACTAATGACCTGAAGCTGTCCATAATTAATGCATGACACTGTCCCTAAGTGTCACCCTGAACCTGTCCCTAGGTAACATCTGATGCACTTCCATAGCTATCGCCCTGCCACTGTTCCTAACTAATGCCCTGAACTGTTCCTAACTAAGTCCCTGATGCTGTCCCTAACTAATGTTCTGATGCTGGTCCTAACTAGCACCTTACTCTGACCCTACCAAAGGCCCTGTTGCTGTCCCTAAGACCCTGATGCTGTCCCTAGCTCAGACCCTGATGCTGTCCCTAACTAATGACCTGAAGCTGTCCATAATTAATGCATGATGCTGAACCTAAGGTCCTGATGCTGTCCCTAACTATCTCCCTGAACCTTTCCCTAACTAACAACCTGAGGCTGTCTGTAAGTAATGATATAATGCTGTCCCTAACTAACACCGGACGCTGTTGCCAACTATTGCCCTGATTCTATCCCTAACTAAAGCTGACACTGACCCTTACAAAGTCCATGATGCAGTTTATAACTATCGCCCTAAACCTGTTCCTAAATAATGACCTGAGGCTGTCCTTGATGCCGAAAACTTGGCCTCTGTGCACTGGTGCTGAATCAAATCTCAGAGACAGAGATTGGGATGAAGTAGAAATGAATAGCCTTATTGCTTTACCAGGCAAAGGGGAACTTAGCAAGCTGTGCGCCCCTCAAAACTGTGTTCCCAACCTGGGCAGATTTGGTGAGTTTAATAACACTGGTTCAAGGACAGGGTTGCTGATAAGATTAGGGTGTGTGCAGGGCCTGTATTCCTTTAATCTGGCCTCAGGAGGTCTCCTAATGAGCTTCTCTGGTTCCTTTAATCTGGTCTTCTGTGCAATGAAAAATGCTAACATCTTCCATTTGTTGGGTGTTTTAGTTCTGCAAAGAGCTCAAACATATTGTTATGTATATCCCTTGAAGAGGAACCAGGACCCTGCCCCAAGGCTACACTATTGTTTTTGGCTATTCCTCCTTTGTCTCTGCATCCCCTCCATTCCCTGATTAGTAACTGTTCGAATCTGCCCTTTGGAATTCAGGCAAGTTCATGGAGGCTGGAGTCTATTCTTTATAAGAATTGGGTGACACCGAAAGTCTTCTGTGCCAAGGAGTCCAACAGGGTCCTGCTTGGTTTCACTCCCCCCTTTTCTTTGATACTCCTCAATCTTGAGGAGAATAGATGCCCTTCAAGTAGAGGAATAATCGTTTCAGACAGAGACATTAATCATAAACTCAGCAGGGTAACTCGGTTTTAAGGGGACAGGTCTTTCATCCCCACTTTGGTTTTATCTTTCCCCAATTCTTACAGGGAATGGGGCGACAACCGCTCTGGCTACTTCCTGCTGAAATGGAGTGTAGGCCTGCCTAAATTTTGGGGAATGGATATCGAATTAGTAATATTTGAGTTCCAAGTCCTGGATCCGATTCTTGTATGATTAAGGTCTCAATCCCTTGGTCCGCTATTTTGGTGCAACAGACTCAGTTAGAAGTAGGAGGAGTGACAACTGGAACTTCCAGAATGGTCACTTAGTTTTACCTTGAATGTCTGAATCATGGTTATTCCATTTTGAATTGCAAATACATTCCCCTTCTCAATGGCCAAAGCATATGTACAATGCATTTCAAAGGCCACAAAACAGGCTACTTTGGTCAGTAAAGTTTAAGTTAAACCATGTATAAGTCAAAGTGACTTCCTCATACCTCAATATGTGCAGGTTGTTTTTTTCATCATTTCCCATTTTGATTGCAAGTCTTTCAATAGAAAACATTGATAAAAATACCTATCCCTCAATGCCGGGATGACTCAGCAGTTTGCCCCAAGAGTAGATCATGTCCATCAGGGCTAGGCCTCCTTTCTATTCGCCTAGTTAATCCACATTGGGGAAAACTGATCAGGTGTCATGAACAAGCTCAGAAGTATGTTAATGAGGAAACGCTTCATAGGACATACATTTTATCATTTACACCCAATTGTCACACAAGCATCGTACATGTGCTTTGAGACCTAAAACAAGCAGTGGTACATCGTAAGTAATTACACTCTGAAAACTTCTCTAGGTAATTTCCATTTCCTCCTAAGCATCAGGACAAAATTGTGGCTAACACAATAACTTTCAAAAATACAGACTTCAATTAACAGAGCCATAATTTCCTATCTATTGAAGCATAATCTTTTTTTTCCTAAAATTACCCTCATCTCCATCAAACACTGCCAAATCAAGACATCTGTTTCCAAAATAAGTCTGGTCCATTGACCACAAAGGCTCCTCCATATTGTCTCTGGTGTAATTCCTCAGAAGGAGTCTCAGAATAAATTCCTGAAAGGCCTCTCAAGGCCAGGAAAGCCATGCCAAGGGCCAGCCATCAGATTCTGCCTTGGTGCATTTCTCTTTTCTAGAAGTCCCCAAAATATTGAGATTCCTGAACATGCCATGAGATAGTCTTTCCCATCCACCTGATAAGATTGCTCAGAACCCAAGTGTCTCCAATACCTGGAGAGACCAGGAAGAGAGAAAAGAAAAATATTTCAATTTCACCTATAGAAGTATAATTTACCCAACTGCTCTAAGTCGTAAGTAGCTTGAGGGGAATGGCTCCCCTATGTCTGGAAAACACAGATCAAAACAAGTAATAATAATAAAAAAACCATTATGACCATATTCACCAGTTCATTCAGTAACTAATTCTTTTATTAACTTTTTATGAAGTCATCAAATTCTCCATTAAGATTTTTAATTTCTTACCCAGTTTGGTGGTATGATATGAAATTTACCACAGACCTATGTTTGTCGAAAGGTCTTTTGCATAAATCTTCTTGAAGATGGAGCACTTTTGCAAAAGTGCTAGAGCACAACAGTAACTGTCTATAAATCACGGAAGGACTTAAAAGGTCACAGTTAAACATTTGATCACAGCGTAATTGACAAAGAAACTTAAGTTATCGCTGTGACATGCAACATTTAAAAATAACCAGAATTATGAATGATAACATTTTACCAGGACATACTAGATTTTTAGGAATTCCTTGTAATTTAACATACTAATCAAACATTTCTCTGAGATGCCTCAGGGGCCTTCTAAAGCATCTCAAAGTTAGCTGATCAAAAGAACTGTCAGAATCTGCCAAACACATGTACAACAACTACTGAAGCCTGCGCACCTAGAGCCTGTGCTCTGCAACAAGAGAAGCCACCGCAACGAGAAGCCCACACACTGCAATTAAGAATAGCCCCCACTTGCCACAACTAGAGAAAGGCCACACGCAGAAACAAAGACCCAACACAGCCAAAAATAAATAAATTTATATAAAAAAAAAAACTGCCAAACAATACTTACTCACTTAACCAAAGTGAAGAGATTTCAAAGGCAAATACAGATCACCTAAAGGCAAAGGAGCTCACAAGCTGTTATCAAAAGGAGCGATCCAAGGGCTTCCCTGGTGGCGCAGTGGTTGAGAGTCCGCCTGCCGATGCAGGGGACATGGGTTCGTACCCCGGTCCGGGAAGATCCCACCTGCCGCGGAGCCTGCCATGGCCCATGAGCCATGGCCGCTGAGCCTGCGTGTCCGGAGCCTGTGCTCCACAACGAGAGAGGCTGCAACAGTGAGAGGCCCGCGTACCGCAAAAAAAAAAAAAAAAAAAGAGCGATCCAAGAAAACTTTGAAGGGAGAAACCAAATCCAGTCTTGCACTAACCCACTTCCAAGAAAATCTATTTACCCAGCTAAATTTAATCCAATGTTAGAAAATCCTGATCACACACAAAGCTTTTTTCAGTGTCCCCATTTCACAGACTTTCCATCATCTTCTGCATCCATCTTATTTTTTCCCCATTCAGAAACAACCAGCTCTAGGACAAAAGACTTTCTTTTCTCTTTGTACCATCAGCCTGTTACCTAGCTGCTCATTTTCTTTATTATGTGGTTTCATAAATGCTTGAACATATGGAACTTCTTTTGTCTTTTTCTTCCTGTGACAAAACAACTCTGGCTAAAGGATAGTATAGTAATTTAGGCTACCATTCAAAGACCACCTTTCCTCATTCTCAAGAATGTACATTGGCCAGACAAAATTACAATAGAATTTCATTCTTTTCTTAGTCATAGGTCTACAACTATAGGTAGACCAGTCTGCCAGGATTTTGCACAGGTGGCTATCAGGTGGAATTGAAGAAGCGCTTCCCATGTTTGATCGATAGAACACTCACGTGCGGACTAAGAACAAAACAAAATCCGCACCAGTAATGGAAGCCTCAAACCAAAGGAACCAAAACCCAAACAGTAACCAAAACCCAAAGAGCACAAGACTCAAATCGGCTTCCAAGTCTCAAAACTTAGCCTGTGACCTCTGTCCAAGTGGTGCACCTTCCAAATGAGATTTCCTGAAATGAAAAATCACCCAAATGGGAGTCAACGTTCCCCCAAATGTACAGGGCTAAAAGGACCTCAGAGTGCATGCCAGAGGTGTTACTACACACTGGCCAAGGTGTTGCAACACCCCAAATGCTCCTTTTCTGGTTCCCCAAAATAATTCTTTGGAGTAGGACATTCAGGGTGGTCCAAGCAGGAGGAAGAGAGGAACGTCCTCGAGGCGAAGATGGCCTCGGCAGCTTCTAGGGTGGTCCCTCTTCTGCCATCTACTTCTGCCCCAGAGTTCCAACTGCTGGGATGGTGGATAGGGTATAACTGGGGCTCGGCCCTTCCAGGCAAGTGTCCCAGGAGATCTGGCCTCTAAAGGAATTCTCCAACCCTCCACTCTCTTGAAAGAGGCTAGCGTGGAGAAAATCTCGGAGCATCCGATCAAGTCAGGGGACGACCTGCAGGGGCCGTCCCCAGGTCAGCCCCATATTGGATGCCAAATTTGATGCAGAAAACTCGGCCTCTGTGCACCAGTGCCAAATCAAATCTCAGAGACAGGGTTTTGGATGAAGTAGAAAAAGCATAGTTTTACTACTTTGCCAGCCAAAGGAGGACACAGAAAACTCATGCCCTTAAAAACTGTGTTTCCCAATGTGGGAGGGTTCTGTGAGGAGTTTTTAATCTGGGGGGCGGTCTCAGGTGCTCTCTTGATGATCTTCTCAGGAATGAAGAATGCTAAAATCTTCCATGGGGCGGGGGGGGGGGGGGGGGGGGGGTTAGTTTGGTAAAGAGCTCAAAGATATTGTTATGCTTATCCCTTGAGGCAGAACCAGGATCCTGCCCCAAGGCTGAACTATTGTTTCTTGACTGTTCCTCCCTTATCTCTGCATCCCCTCCCTTCCCTGATTAGCAACTGTTTGAATCTGCCCTTGGGAACTCAGGGAAGATCATGGAGCCTGGAGTCTTTTCCCAACAAACAAGAAACAGGAGACATGGGACAGGCTTCCATGCCCAGGTGCCCCACAGGGTCCTGCTCAATTTCACCACTAGGCCCTGACCCTGACACTAACTATGGCCCTGAGCTGTCTGTAATGGCCTGAGCTTTCCCTAACTATGGATTTAACTCTCTAACTAAGGTCCTAATGCTGTACCTAACTCAGGACTGAGTTAGGTACTAACTGAGGCTGTCCTAATTAAGGTCCAGACGATGTCCTTAACTAATGGCCTGAACTGTCTCTAAGGCCTTGACACAGACCCTAAGTAAAGTCCTTATGCTGTCCCTAAGGCCCAGAGGCTGTCCCTAACAAAGGCCCTAAGGCTGTCCCTAACAAAGGCCCTCATGTTATCTTTAACTGAGCCCCCCCCACTCTGTCCCTAAGGACTTGACTGTTTTTAACTAAGGCCCTGAGTCTGTCTGTAACTAATGGCCTCTTTCCCTAACTATGCCCTGATGCTGGCCCCAAATGTCTCTTACTAAGGTCTTAACCTTACTAAGGTGAGGCCCTAAATCTGTCCATAACGAAGTCCCTGACACTGTCCCTAAGACCCTCAAGTTATCTTTAACTGAGGTCCTGACATCACTAAGGACTTGATGCTCTCTCTAAGAACCTGAGGCTCTCTTTAACTAACGGCCTCACTCTTTCCATAACTATACCCTGATGCTGGCCCTAAAAAAGGCCCTGACACTGGCCCTAACAAATGCCGACACCATCCCTAATGTAGGCCTTAAATGCTGTCAATAACTAAGGCCCTGATGCTGTCCCTTATAGCCTAAGCTATCACTAAATAACGCCCTGATTCTGTCTGTAACTAAGGCCCTGAATATGTCCCTAAATAAGCCCCTGATGCTGTCCCTAACTAATGACCTGAACTATCTCTTATTAAGACCCTCAAGTTATCTCTAACAGAGGCCCTGAAGCTGGCCCTAACTAATGTCCTGACGTTGGCCCTAACTGAGGCCCTGAGGCTTTTCCTAACTAAGGACTTGATGATATATCTACTTGAAACCCTGACACTGTCAGTAACTAAGTATCTGACTCTTACCCTAACTAACACCCTAACTTTGTCCCTAACTAAAACTCTGACACTGTTTATAACTATGGCCCTGACCTGGCCTGAACTAAGGCTCTGAAGATGTCCCTTAGTAACAGCCTAAACTGTGTCTAACTAAGGCCATCAAGTTATCTCTAACTGAAGCCTTGACGCTGTGCTTAACTAAGGCGTGTGGCTGTCTCTAACGAAGTCCCTGATGCTGTCCCTCACTAGCACCCTAATGCTGGCCCTAACTTAGACCCTGACAATGTCCCTAATAACTTTAAATGTCCCTCAGTTGTCCATGATCCTGTGTAGAACTAAGGCCCTGAATATGTCCCTAAGTAAGTCTCTGACCCTCTCCCTAAGGTCCTGATACTGTCCCTACTCAAGTCACCAACACTGCCTATAATAGTGGCCTGACTTTTTCCCTAACACACTTTTTGTTGTCCCTAATGCCCTGACACTAGTCCTAACTATGGCTCTAATCCTGGCCCTAACTAAGACCCTGATGATGTCTCTAATAGGCTTAAATGTCCCTCAGTACCGTCCTGATCCTGTCTATAACTAAGGCCTTGAATATGTCCCTAAGTAAGTCTCTTACGCTGTCCCTAAGGCCCTGAAGCTGTCTTTACCTAAGGCCTTGAGACGGTCTATAATAATGGCCTGAATCTTTCCCTAACCAACACCCTGATGCTGTCTTTAGCTAAGCCCACACACTGGCCATAACTACGGCCCTGACACTGCCCTTTCTAAGGCTCTGATGATGTCCCTAAGGAACAGCCTGAACTATGTCTAACGAAGGTCCTCAAGTTATCTATAACAGAGGCCCTGACACTGTCCCTAATTTAGGCCTTGACACTGTCCCTTAGGGCTTAAGCAGTCAATAACTAATGCCCTGATTCTATCTATATCTAAAGCCCTGAATATGTCCCTAAGCCCCTGACACTGGCCATAACTAATGTCTTTATGCTAGCCCTAACTGAGGCCCTGAAGCTCATCCTAACTAAGGACTTGACACTATATCTACTTTAAAGACTGACACTGTCCTTAATGAAGGACCTGACTGTTTCCCTAACACTCTAATTTCGTCCCTAATTAATGCCCTGATACTGGTTCTAACTATGGCTCTGATCCTGTCTTTAAGGCTCTGAAAATATCCCTAGGTAACAACCTGAACTGCGTCTCACTAAGGCCCTGTTGCTATCCCACACTAGTGCCCTCATGCTGGCCCTAAAGTAAGGCCCTGACACTGTTTTTTACTAATGGCCTGACTCTTAACTAACACCCTAATGCTGTCCCTAACTAATGCCCTGACACTGGTCCTACCTATGGCTCTGATGCTGGCCCCAACTAAGGCCCTGACAATGTCCCTAATAGCCTTAGATGTCCCTCAGTATTGCCCTGTTCCTGTCCATAACCAAGGCACTGAATATATCCCTAGGTAAATCTCTGACACTCTCCTAACTAAGGCCCTGGTGCTGTCTCTACCTAAGGCCCTGACACTGTCTCAATTATGACCTAAATCTTTCCTTAACACCCTGATGCTGTCCCTACTAACGACCTGACACTGGTCATAACTACAGCCCTGATGCTGCCCTATCTGAGGCCCTGAAAATGTCCCTAAGTAACAGCCTGAACTGTGTCTAAGGCCCTCAAGTTATCTCTAAATGAAGCCTTGACACCGTCCCTTATAACCTAAGCTGTAACTAACACTCTGATCCTGTCCATAATTAAGGCCCTGGATATGTCCCTAAAGAAGTCTCTGGAGTGTCCCTAACTAATGGCCTGAACAGTCTCTTACTAAAGCCCTCAAGATATCTCTGACTGAGGCCCTGACACTGTCCCTAGCTAAGGCCCTGATGCTGGACCTTACTAAATCCTGCTGCTGTCCCTGAGGCCTTGAAGATGTCCCTAAGGAACAGCCTGAACTGTGTCTAACTAAGGCCCTCAAGTTATCTCTAACTGAAGAATTGACACTGTCCCTAACTAAGGACCTGATGATGTCCCTAATACCCTTAGATGTCTCTCAGCATCGCCCTGATCCTGTCCATAACTAAGGCCCTGGAATGTCCCTAAGTAATTCTCTAAGGCTGTCCCTAACTAAGGTGCTGAAGCTGTCTCTACCTAAGGCTCTGACACTTTATGTCTTGACTCTTTCCCTAACATCCTGACACTGGTCCTAACTACGGACCTGACACTAACTCTATTAAGGCCCTGATGTTGTCCCTAAGTAACAGGCTGAACTGTGTCTAACTAAGACCCTCAAGATATCTCTAACTGAAGCACTGATACTGTCCTTCACTAAGCCCCTGATGCTGTCCCTAGCTAATGGCCTGAGCTATAACTTACTAAGGCCCTAACCATGTCCCTAAAGACCCTGACACTCTAACTTAGGCCTTGACAGTCACTTATAGCCTAAGCTGTCGCTAAATATCACCCTGATCCTGTCCATAACTAAGGCCCTGAATATGTCTCTTAGTAAATCGCTGACAATCTCTCTAATGGCCTGAATTGTCTTACTAAGGCTCTCAAGTTTTCTCTAACAGAGGCCCTGATGCTGTCCCTAACTAAGGCCTGAAGATGGCCCTAGCTAACACCCTAACACTGGTCCTTGCTAACACTCTAACGCTGGCCCTAACTAACACCATGAAACTGGTCCTAACTATGGCCCTGATCCTGTCCATAACTAAGGCCCTGAATATGTCCCTAAGTAAGTCTCTGCCACTATCCTTAACTAAGGCCCTGACCCTGTCTAAATAGTGGCCAGACTCTTTCCCTAACACACTAATACTCTCCCTCACTAACTCCCCAACAATGGTCATAACTATGGCCCTGATGCTGCCCTATCGAAGGCCCTGATGATAATATCCCTAACTAACAGCCTGAACTGTCTCTTACTAAGGTCCTCAAGTTACCTCTGAGGTCCTGACACTGTCCCTAATTAAGGCCCTGACACTGGCCCTTACTAAGGCCTCACGCTGGGGTTGTTCCAGGCTGCTGGGCAGTTTTCTCTTGTCCACATCTCTGGCCAGATGCCTGCCATTGGCCAATCTAAGATTCTGTGATGCAGTGGTCCCATGTGGGATATACCTTAGTAGGCTCACCTGCAGGAGGAGGGTCATGGCCACTCCGCCCTCCAAGGGACCACGGCTCAGGGTAGGAATCTCTCAGCCAGTGTCTGAACACAGGGTTCTATGTCCTTGTTTGTTCTAAAACCCTTGGAGTTACCTCTAACATTTTTTTTTCTTTTTTTTTTTGCGGTAGGCGGGCCTCTCACTGTTGTGGCCTCTCCCGTTGCGGAGCACAGGCTCCGGACGCAGAGGCTCAGCGGCCATGGCTCACGGGCCCAGCCGCTCTGTGGCATGTGGGATCTTCCCGGACAGGGACACAAACCCGTGTCCCCTGCATCGGCAGGCGGACTCTCAACCACTGCGCCACCAGGGAAGCCCCTAACATTTTTTAAATGGATCTCCCCCTTGGCATATTTACAATATAAATTATTTATGGCATTAAAATTCAGGAATGACATTATTAGAATGAGCAGGAAGACACAGGATGCCCCCCCACCACCAATGATCTATTACTTGGAGGATCTTAAAATTCTGATAAGAAGGAGATTCGAGAGCGGGACGTTCGGCTTGCAAGCGGGAACTTCTTAGTTGTAAACGGAGAAAGAATGATTTAAAAATGGGTTTTGGGGCTTCCCTGGTGGCGTAAATAAATCAGGTAAATCTGAGACTGAAAAGCAAGAGATAGGGGAGAAGATGAGAATTGGTGATGGGGAGAAGCAGGGGGAGTCCACATTCAATCTCAGGCTGAGAGTCTGGGTTAATCTCCAACGAAGGTAAGGACCACCAGGAGCTAGCCCCACTGGATTTATCACCTGGTGTGGGGATTGGGGACAGCCAAACCACCATGGCCACTCTCAGAAGTAAAGAAGGTGAGAGGGCACCCGTGGCAGCCAGATTTAAAGTGGTCACTGCTATGAAATAAGATGCCCTTTTCAGAAAAGTGAAGGATGTTCTTCTCTTCATTCTCAAAGACTTGCAAATACTCTGTGTTTTTCTGGAGGCATGCTGAAGCCTTCAGCGTTTGAGGGGAGTAATGGAAGGAATCTGGGCTCAAAACAATCCAGCACTCACTCCTTGAGGGTGCTGAGGATGACCAGTGTCCACCCCTTGGGTGCTGTGGGGCCTGAAATCCCCTTATCACCTAGGATGGGAGGGGCCACACACACACTCCCCTGGACCAGCACGGGGCTGGGCTGGTGGGCTACAGACCTTTATCAGAGACATGATTTGCAAACATCTTGTGCAATTTTGGATGGTGGATTATCTTTTTCCTTGCTCCTTTTATTCACAACAGTTTTTCGTTTTGAGGAAGTCCAATTCATCTATTTTGTCTTTTGTTGCTTGTGCTTTTGGTAGCAGATCTAAGAAATCATGGCCAAATCCAAGGTCATGAAGATTTACTCTCATGTTTTATTCTCCGAGTTTTATAATTTTGGTTCTTACATCTAGGCCTTTGATCCATTTTGAGTTGATTTTGTATACAGGGGGAGGTAAGGGTCCAACTTTATTCTTTTGCACGTGGGTATCCTGTTGTCCCAGTACCTGTGCTAATTGTTTGGGAGAAAATATTTGCAAATGATGCAACCGACAAGGGCCTAATTTCCAAAATATACAAACAGCTCATACAACTCAAAAAAAAAAAAAATCCAAAAATGGGCAGAAGCTCTAATTAGACCTTTCTCCAAAGAAAACATACAGATGGACAATAGGCACAAGAAAAGATGCTCCACATCGCTAATTATTAGAGCAATGCAAATCAAAACTACGATGAGGTACCACCTCACACACTGGTCAGAATGGCCATCATTAAAACGTCTACAAATAACAAATGCTGGAGGGGGTGTGGAGAAAAGAAAACCCTCCTACACTGTTGGTGGGAATGTGAATTGGTGCAGTCACTGTGAAAAACAATATGGAGGTTCCTCAAAAAACTAAAAATAGAGTTGCCATATGAACCAGCAATCTTACTCCTGGGCATATATCCAGACAAAACTATAATTCAAAAAGATATACACCACTGTGTTCATAGCAGCACTATTCACAATAGCCAAGACATGAAAACAACCTGAATGTCCATCAACAGAAGAATGGATAAAGAAGATGTGGTATATATATATACACACACAATGGAATGCTACTCAGCTATAAAAAGAGTGAAATAATGCCATTTACAGCAACATGGATGGACCTAGAGATTATCATACTAAGTGAAATAAGTCAGACAGAGAAAGACAAATACCATATGATATCACTTATATGTGGAATCTAAAATGACACACAAATGAACATATCTACCAAACAGAAACAGATTCATAGATATAGAAAACAGACTTGTGGTTGCCAAGGGGAAGAAGCGGGGAGGGATGGATTGGGAGTTTGGGATTAGCAGATGCAAACTATTATATATAGGATGGATAAACAACAAGCTCTTACTGTATGGCATAGGGAACTATATTCAATATCCTGTAGTAAATCATAATGAAAGAGTATATATATTTATATATCTGAATCACTTTGCTGTACAACAGAAATTAACACATTGTAAATCAACTATACTTGAATAAAATAAATTTTTTAAAAATTAAGTTGAGGGCTTCCCTAGTGGCGCAGTGGTTAAGAACCCACCTGCCAATGCAGGGGACACGGGTTCGAGCCCTGGTCCGGGAAGATCCCACATGCCGTGGAGCAGCTAAGCCTGTGCACCACAACTACTGAGCCTATGCTCGAGTCTGTGAGCCACAACTACTGAGCCGCGTGTCACAACTACTGAAGCCTGCACACCTAGAGCCCGTGCTCCACAACAAGAGGAGCTATCTCATTGAAAAGCCCATGCACCACAACAAAGACCCAATGGAACCAAAAATAAATAATAAATAAATTTAAAAAAAAATTAAGTTGAGATTATAAAAGTGCCTTCAAACTAATTGGTATAAAGTAGACCTTATTCCTCTTGTCCTTTCATACTGGGACAAATGTATAAATAGACAGAAACTAAACCATGATTACTCCAGTCTGAACTCATATCACACAGAACTTTAATTGTTGAACAAACCGTTAACACCAGTTATACCATTGGGATGTCCTGATGCAGTATCAAGGCTGTAAAGGTTGTATCAAAGTTGTATCAAGCCTGCAGAATCCACTATCCACTATATATGGAAATTCAAACTGAAATGAAGCCAAATATCCCATGACTTCTCCAAAACTAGTTATACGACAATCAACTGGAAACCATATACAATCAAATGAATGTATACAGAAACAACTATACCCTTCCTTTTTTCTCTTTTTAGATGAGGATGGTATTTAAGGTGATGTCTTGGGCCATTTCAGGGAGTTACTCAATTTCCTGGGTATCTCCCATGCACACAGGAGGTACACATGTCATTTAACTTGTTTGTGCAACTATGTGAAGGTAGTTAATACCACAAAACTGTATACTTAAAATGAATTAAATGCTAATGTCATGTTTTGTATTTTTAATAACAATGAAAAAAAAAAAGCGTAGTGCTGATATTTGTTACAACATAAATGAACATTAAAAACATCCTTAGTAGAAAAAAGCCATACAGAAAAGGCCACCCAGATCCCATATTTATCTTGTCTGCTTTAAATCCATCAAGGTTGTCCAAATGAGGGAAAAACTCAGTAATGGTTCCAGAAAAAGAAAACTAGATCAGGATGGAAAAAGACATTTTCATACAGTTGGGATAGCAGGTGAAAGTTGATGTGGGCCTGTGTATTAAATTATAATGTAGAAATCACGATTTCCTCAGTTAGGGGTTATGTGTTAGTTCCTCAGGAGAATGTCCCTGTTCTGGGCAAAACACACTGAGCATTTTGTGTGAAGTGGCAGATGTGAGTACTTTTTGCCATTATTGAAAGTTTTCCGTACACTTTAAATTACTGGAAAGTGAATTACTTTTCAAAACAACCATGTCAATACCATACCAGAAAATCAGATAAGACAGCCATCAAACTTTATTATAGAGGCCAAGACTTAACCAGACCAAGTTCAACCAAAGTTGTGATACTTATTTCCCTTGTAGGAGTACACACATGATATTAAGAGGCACCATGGGAAGAGTATATTAGTAGCTACCATGTCTTTGGTCCTGTGGATTACCTGGGATGCAGTAGAAACAGTGAGCTTTTAGCATTACAATTTTTCACATTACTTCAAAAAGCATGTTAAAAAAATAAATTCAGTAAAGCTGCAAAGTATGGAATCAATACGCACAAATCAGTTTTGTTTCTATACACTAATAACAAACAATCAGAAAAATTAAGAAAAGAATCCCATTTACAATTCCATCGGAAAGAACAAACTGTTTAGGAATAAATTTAACCAAGGACATGAAAGACCTATACTCAGAAAACTATAGGACACTGATAAAGAAATTGAAGACACAATAGAAAACAATATTCCATGCTCATGCATCAGAAAAATTACCATCATTAAAATGTTTATTCTGCCCAAAGCCATCAACAAACAGTGCCAGGAAAACTAGACACCAGACTCCAAAGAACGACACTGGTCACCATCTACACTGCACAAAAACTGACTAAAAGCCCAAAAGGTTCCATATTAAACCCTTTCTCTCCTGAGTCCCCTGAAGATGCACCCCACCCACCCAGCAGTCAGCTGCACTGGAAGTTTCTCCCCACCTGCTCATTTCTTCCTCTTGTGGTATCTCCTCACCAGTGGGTCCTGAGAAAACCCAGCTCCTGTCAGTGTGGACACTGCCCAATGGTCCAGAAACCTAAGCCCTGAAGGGAGACAAAGCTCCTTGTCCACTTGTCATGGAGCAAAGTCTGTGGGCAGGCTGCACCTGTGCCCGCAGGGTCAGAGAGGTGGGTTCAGCGCCCCCTGTGGGACATCAGAGAAGTTCCGGGAGCACCACACTCAAACCCAGAGGCCTCATCCCAAATGCAGTTCTGCTTGCTGTATGTACTAAATTTGAAAATCCAAACTGAAATGGAGCCAAGTATCTCACCGTATCTTCTCAAAAGATAGTTAAGGAACAATTAATTAGAAACCATATGTAATGAAATGAATGTAGACACAAACTTTACAACTTAAACCAAAATTCACTCAAAATTGCCCATAGACAAATTTAAATTAACAAACTATAAAAATTCTAGAATCTGAGAACAGAAGAAAATCTACATGACCTTGGGTCTGGTGATCCATTTTAAAACACACACCAAAAGTCTATCAACAAAAGAAAAATAATTAATAATGTAGACTTTAAAAATTAAAAATTCCTACTCTATGAAAGACCCTATTCGGAAAACCACAAACTGGAAGAAACTATTTCCAAAACACATATCTGATAAAGGATTTGTACGCAATTAAAACTTGGTAAAGATTGAAACACACACCTGGCCAAAGAAGATAAACAGTAAATAAGCATACAACAATATACTCAAGATGCTGGTGGAATGCATGTACAACCTACTTTAGAAGACAGTTTGGCAGTTTTTTCCAAATCTAAACAGTCTCACCTTAGGATCCAAGAAGAATACCTCCTGTATTTAGATAACTGTTTTGAAAAACTGTGTTCAAACAAAAACTAGCATTAAGTAATGCACAGCATCTCTATTCATAATGGCTAAAAACTTAAAGATATCAGGATGTCCTTCTGTAAATGAATTCGTAAGCAAATTAGAGGACATACATCTCAAGGGGAGCAGAATACACCACCCTAAAATATGCCCATTTGACAAAAGGATTATTTTGGACTGATTAAACAAAAAAATAGTAGACCCAGGAGAATCCTTGAAAACCGAGTAGAAAATGCCCTTTTATGAAGTAAATTTACATTTACTATGGATATCTCCATTTGTAAGGGTGTGTCCCTCTCTGGACCAGGAAATGAATGATGACTAAATATCAAGAAAAACTTGTCAATGGAATAGGCCTGGATGTAAATCTGCATAACAACCATACCCTTGTTTACTGTGCTTTGCCTAATAATCTCCCTTAAATGGCTTCCTCCATTCCCTAACATCTTTCTTTTGTTCTCAGCTGAAGGTAGCATTTAAGGTAATGGCTTGGGCCATTTCAGAGAGTGACTCAGTTTTCCTGGGTATTTTTCAAGTATACAGGAGGTATGCATGGTATATATTAAACTTCCTATTGTTTTTCTCCAGTTCATCTCCCTTTCATTACAAGGGGGGGTCCCAATGAAGAACATAGAAGAGTAGAGGGAAAATTATTTTCCCTCTAATAAAATGCAATGCAATAGCATTCGGAGATATAAAGGAATGAACCATCAACCCGTGCAAAAAAAAAAAAAAAAAGGGGTAAATCTAACACATTGCTAAGTGAAAGAATCCAGTCTGAAGTGCTACACACTGTATGACCTCATTTATATGACATTCTAGAAAAGGCAAAACAGACATGGTAAACAGTTTATGGAATATGTGGTTGAAATAGTCCATATGATACTTTAGTGGTGAATACCTGTCATTATGCATTTGTCTACATCCACAGATTTTTACAACCCAACAAGTAAATTATAATCTATTCAAATTTAGTTACTTAGGATATGGGAGTGTCAAAGACTGGAGTACTGAATATAACAAGGAATCTAACTGATTTACAAATGTATGAAAAAACTCACTGTTGGTGGTGGAGTTACAGACAAAGGGAGAAGGTTACAATATCCATGTCATAACAGATCAGGTTGGAGACATCAGTATAAACTATCTTTAGCCTAATAGAGATACACATAGTTCCACATGGAAATCTTTATAATTATGTGTATATGTATAGGCTGGGATACGTGCATATATTTCCATGCATTATCAACTGAGCCTATTTAGCTCCCACATGTAAGTTTTTAATACTGTTCTCTAATAAAAGGAACAAGGGCTCTTTGAAGAAAGGGCTGATACTAGGACTGAGACAGTAAATATGTGAAGCAGGATAATCTTAAAATATCAGAAAGTGAAAAAGTACCAAAAAAAAAAAAACCCCACTTAAGAAAAATTATGTAAAATGAGAACAGGAGCAAATGGAAAAAGCTCTCAATAGCCAAAGCAAGAATGAACTAAACAGTCTAATAATGCAGTACTGGATTATAACCAGAAGTTTACAATAATTGTTCACATGTCCAAAAATAAATTACACAGTTTTCTATGAATGGTGTTAAATAGAAATCTCCTATGCAGAAAGATTCTAAACAATTCACATAGACACTCAGCTGTCCATCAAGGATGTGAAGCTAACTCCCCTCTCCTCAACTGTGGGTTCTGCATTATGACTTCCTCTTAAATAAGACACACAGGATGGACATGGGAAAAAATTAACCTCACTGTGGGAAAACTTGACAAACACTACCTCACCGAGGTGACCAAATTTAAGAATATAAGTGATGAATTCCCTTGAGAGCCTGTCCTCTTGATATATAGTGAAGAGGAAGCACTTTATCTCTGTAATCTGCATTTTCAAAAGCCTAGTCTAATCACAACAAAAACACCAAGAAAATCCCAGTGCAGGGCAGTCTACAAAATACCTGACCAGTCCTCCTCCACACTGTCAAGGTCATAGAAACAAGTAGTCTGAGCAACTGTCAAGGCCCAGGAGAGACTAAACAGACATTATGACCACATGTCCTTTGTGATCCTGGAACAAGGAAAGGTATAACAAAGGGAACATGAATATAGACTTCAGTTAATAATAAAGTATCAATATTTGTTCATTATTTGTGATGATTTTATAGAAAATTTTTCAGGAAAAATTAAAAGTCACATAAGAGAAACCTATTGTAACAAACTGGAAATCTAGAGGAAACAGGTGATTTCTTTGTAAAAACACATTACCAAAACGGACCCTAAATTAAGGAAAATACAAAAAGACTAATTAAACACTGAGGAACCTCTTCCCCCTACTGGTTATCCTCTATCACTGTTCCAGGGTTTCCCTCTCCCAGGACAGGGAGGGAACAGGCACAGAGCTGTTTGGCAGCTCCCCAAATATCTGACCCCACCGAGTATCTTCATCTCCCCCAGCCATGCCCCACCCAGTGAGGACACCTGAGGATGGATCAGGAATTTATTGATTCAGATGTGTCAACTAGGACTTTTTCTTATTCCCAGTTGTAATGCCAACTGGCCCGAGGCAGGGGAACACAATCAGATTCACAGGTTGCATCAGACCGAAACTCTCCGGACCACCCAGTTCCAGAAACTGACCTGGGGACTTTGCACTCGGCCCAGCCTTCCCGCCTTTCGAGGGGCGGGACTAACGGTCCCCCAGGATACCCGAAAAGACCACCAAATAAGGAATACCCTGCACCCTCCCAGATTCACCACACCCCTTTCCCTTCTTCCCCTATAAAGTCTTGCCCAACCCTCGCCCGGGTGCGACTTCTCGGGCCCCTCGGACCAGTGAACCTCGCCCGGGAGCGCTCCCTAATAAAGCTCACTTGAAGCTTTCCTCCACGGTTTCGCGGTGCCGTTTGTTAAGATACGACTTTACACCAGTGACTGGACACACTTACTGAAGTAAAATAAATTAGTATTTATTGTAAGGGTAGAAATAAATTAATACTGGCAAGTGGCAAGTTTAAGAATGGGTTTGGACCTGGCAGGTCCAGTGACCCATACTATCTCAGTGTGGTCTTGCTCCTTTACAAAACTCTGTCCTGCTCAGTGCCTTTGGGTGATCCCATTCACAGGCACAGTCTCTCACTGTCCTTGGACCAACAGCAATTCTAGGCTGACAACCACTCACCATCCTTTTTCCAAGAAAGAGCTTCTCCTTTTCTTGTGTACCAAGAAAAGTCATGGTTTTAAATTCCTTTGGCCTGGCTTGGGTTACATTCTCACCTTTGACCCATCACAGGAACGAGAAGATGGAAAATGGGACTGGCTAGATGTGGGTTGTAAACCCATCTTCAAGCTGGGTGGAACATGGGGTCATCCTTCTGTAACTGTTTGGACTGGAAGTAGGTGAGATGTAATTCCCAAAGGAAAACTGAGGCACTAGACTTGGGCATGAGAACAGATGCTGGCTGAGAGAAAGCAGCAGATTCTATGTCAATGACAGCTCACTGCACAGCACCCTTTATCCAAAAGGAAAAAAGGGGTTCACTTAGGGTCAGGGGCTGCAGCTACTCATCCAGTGTGCTCTTACTGCCCTCTCAAGACTGCAAGAAGTTCTTTCACTTGCTGAAAAGGCAGGATCGTTGGTGGTGGTAAACTCAAGCCTCCTGCCTTGGGCATCAGGTCCTCACATCTCAGGGTTTGGCCCATGATAGCCTATGTGCCCTCAGAAGACACACAGACCTCATTCCTGCCCCTGAGAGGTGGGAACCCTTGAGTCATGCCATCTCCCTGGCCATATTAATCACCCTGAAGAACAATGCTGCTCATTTTCCAGTTTCTTCTCTCTCCTTTACTAAGGGAAGAAACCAAATGCTAGGGTGGTAAGGAAACTCTTGTGCAATGAAGTAATGGGAGGTTCAAGAATTATTCCATGCTGGGCTTCTCTGGCGGCGCAGTGGTTGAGAGTCCGCCTGGCGATGCAGGGGACACAGGTTCGTGCCCCAGTCCGGGAAGATCCCACATGCCGCGGAGCGGCTTGGGCCCGTGAGCCATGGCCGCTGAGCCTGCGCGTCCGGAGCCTGTGCTCCGCAATGGGAGAGGCCACAACAGTGAGAGGCCCACGTACCAGGAGAAAAAAAAAAAAGAATTATTCCATGCCATGGAACCCATAATTGGCAGGCTTTCCAGAGGCCACATGGATGCATATGGCTCTCAAGACCATGCAGCCTCAGTATGAACCTCCCATTGGGAGGCCCAGTTACTCCCATATCTTTGATTCTTAATGAATATGAATGTCAAAATTTCTAACAACTGAAGGGACAAAGGATTGCAGGGCCATGGTCTGCTGTATGGTTGTTGTGTCAGGGACACACTCAAATGTTTAGCGTTATTACCTCTCTTGGCAGGCTATGAGACTGTGAAGGCTGTGAAGAGGAGGACCTTTTCTCAACCCTATGGACACTGATAGTTGAAACATCTCAAAAGGAATGTCTACACTGCCCAGGTAGCTGTTCCATTGCCCAGCAGCATGGTCAGCTCAGTAATTGTCCATAGGGTCTTGACAGGGCCCAGGCTGGACTGAGCTAGAGGACCACAGATGCCTGCCTGGATGCTCAGAGGTCAAGGACCGTCCTGCCTGAGACTTGATTGTCTATTGATGCCCACTCAGATGGGACAAAGCATGCCTGCAGTCCCAGGAGGGTCCCACCAGCCCTCAAGTAGGCTGGGGGCTGGCAGGTTGCTACACCCAGTCCTGCATAAATCCACACATATCCATTGAGTACCCTCCTGTCTGGGCTCTGCTAGAACCTGGGGCTGCCCAGGCAGAGTGGAGCCAGCACCACCTTTCCCAGATGGGAGGGCAGGAAGAAACCTGAGTGACTTGACACCTTCCACAACCCTTGACTAACATTGAGTTTGATTTGAAACACTCAGAAACAGTACAGACATTTCATTCTTCTCTCAGAGCCCAGGACTGGGGGATAGAAAAACAGTGGTCCAGCTCAACTCCCTGACTCATGTGTGACCCTGGGCAAATCGTGTCCATCCCGGAGACCTCAAAGAGGAGAAGGGAAGAGCAAAGGGGGCCAGTTATGCTTAAACCTAACCCTAACCCTAAAGAAATCTAACCTCTAACCCTAACACCCTAAGCCCAGACCCCTAGACCCTCTACCCTGAGTCTCCAACCCTGACCCCTGACCCCTAAACCCTGACACTGACTTAAACCCCAGACCTAAACCCTAGCCTAGTGGATACCGAGGGTATATACCCTGGAATAAACCAAGGGATTCATGACCTTGAATTTAGCAATAGTTTCTTATATCTCAAACTAAAGCTCAAGCAATGAAAGAAAAAAATAGATCAACTGGAGTTCCTCAAAATTACAAACCTTTGTACATCAAAAGAGGCTATCCAGAAAGTAAAAGACAGCCCAAAGAATGGAAGAAAATATTGGCACATTGTATCTGACGAGAGCCTTTATCCAGAATCTATCAAGAACTTTTACCACTCAACAAAAGAGCAACCCAATTTTTTAAATGGACAAAGGACTTGAATGGCCTGCTCTCCAGACAAGGCATACAAGTGGTCAGCAAGCACATGAAGAGATGTCAAACATCAGTAGTCGTGATGGAAATGCAAATTAAAACCACAACTTCTCACACACATTAGAATGGTTATATTAAAAATAAATAAAAATAACAAATGTTGGCAACAATGTAGAGAAATTGGAACTCTTAAACTTTACTTGTGGAAATGTAAAATGGTGCAATCTATGTGTGCTAAATTTTGGCATTTTCTCAAAAATATAAAAATGTAATTATCATAGGTTTCAACAACTCCACTCCTAGATATATACCCAAAGAATTGAAAGCAGGTGTTCAAATAAAAACTTGTACACCAATATTCATAGTAGCACTATTCACAATAGCCCAAGGTAAAAACAATTAAAATGTCCACCAATGGGTGAATGGATAAGCAAAATAGGGTAGATCCATAAGATGCATTATTCTGCCATATAAAGGAATAAAGTAAAATGGTGCAAGCAGCTGTGGAAAACAGTAGGGGGGCTCCTCAAAAACTTAAACATCGAATTACCGTAGAATCCCTCAATTCCACCCCGGGGTATACACCCAAAATATTTAAAAGCAAGGACAGGAACAGGTATTTCTACACCATATTCATAGCAGCATTATTCACAGTAGTCAAGAGGTGGAAGCAACTGGAGTGTCCTTCAGCAGATGAATGGATAAACATAATGTAGTATATACACAATGGAATGCAATTCAACCTTTAAAACTAAGGTAATTCTCACACAGGCTACAATGTGGTTAAACCTTGAAGTCATTATGCTAAGTGAAACAAGCCAGACACAAAAGGACAGACATTCTGAGTCCACTAGTATGAGATATCCAGATAAGTCAAATTCAAAGACAAAAAGCAGAATAAGGTTGCCAGGAGTTGAAGGGAATGTGTTTAATGGTTACAATTTCACTTGGGGAAAATGAAAAAGTTCTGGAGATGGATGGTAAGGATATTTTTACAACAATGTGAATGACCATAACGCTATAGAAGTGTATACTTAAAATTATTTAAATGATGTTATATTTTTAAATCACAATGAAAAAAAATGATGCATGTTAACGGCATAGAAAAACACTGAAAACCTCCTAAGTGAAAGAAGCCATACATAAAAAGTCACACAGATCATACTCATCTCGTACACTTAAAATTCATGAAGGTTTTCAAAACGAGGGAAAGCCCCAGTGATGGTTCCAGAAAAAGAAAACTGGATTAGAATGGAAAAAGACATTTCCACAAAGGTGGGGCCAGCTGCTGAAAGTTGAAGTGGTCCTGTGGATAGGATTGTAATGTGGAAACCATAATTATTCCTCATTTGGGGGCTATGTGCTGGTTCCCTGGGAGAACCCAGGGTGTTTGGTGTGAACATCCTAGAAAACTTTGTACTGCTATTTAAAGTTTAAACATTTGAAATTTACTAGAAAATAAATTACTTTTCAATACAACCATGTCAGTAACATGCCAGAAAATCAGAGATGACATCAAACATTGCTATAGAGGCCAAGACTTACCCAGACCAAATTCAACCAAAGTGGTGATGCTAATCGCCCTTGTAGGAGTCCCCATGGTATTAAGCGGCACCGTGGTTAAGATTATATTAGTAGCCGCTATGTCTTGGGTGCTGTGGATGACCTGGATATAGTTGGAACAGCAGGATTTCTGAATTCTAGTTTTCTACGTAAAATCCCCAAAAGACTGTCAGAACTAAAAAATGAGTTCAATAAAACTGCAGGATCATTTGTGATTCTATACACTAATAATCAACTATCAGAAAGAGAAATTAAGAAAACAATTCCATTTACCATTGCACCCCCCAAAAAGCTAGCAGTAAATTTAACCACGGACTTGAAAGACTTGCACACTGAAAACTGTAAGACATTGATGAAAGAAACTGAACAGACACCAAAAACTGGAAAGATATCCCATGCTCATGGGCGAAAATATTGTTAAAATGTCCATTCTACCCAAAGCAACATACACAGTCACGACCAAAATTTCAATGACATTTTTCACAGAAACAAAATCCAATTTGTGTGGAGCCACAAAGGACGCAGAAGAGCTAAAGCGACGCTGAGAAAGGAAAACAGGCTGGAGGCATCTCCCTCCCTGACTTCAATCTACATTATGAAGCTAAAGGCACCAAAAAAGTGTGGAATTGTCACAGAAACAGGCACACTGGCCAGAGATCCCAGAAAGAAACCTACAGGTACGTGTTAATTCACAAAAAAAGGAGCCGAGAACATACACCGGGGAAAGGACAATTCCCTCAGTAAACGGTGCCGGGGAAAATGGACGACACACGCCAAGGAACAACACCGGCTAAAACCTGACTAAAACCCCACAACTTTCCACAACAAGCCATTCCAGTTCTGGGTCCTGTGAAGACAGACACCCCCCAAGAGTCGGCCGCACACAGGAACCTTCCCCCATCTTCTCTCTTCTCCTCACCTTTTCCGTCAGCCGCATCACCGCCCGGCCGGTCCTGAGGAGACGGGGCTCCCGGCAGCGTGAACTGGACTCCACAACGTCCCAAAGCCGAAGCCTCAGCAACTCCTTAGGAGACTTGGCTCCCATTAGCGTGGACTCGACCCTGTGTTGTCCCGAAGCCCCCGCGCTGTCAGCATGGACTCAGCCCCAAGTGTTCCAGAAGCCAAAGCCCCCGCGGGTCCTGAGAAGACCAGATTCGCGTCAGCTGCCCGCGGAAGCCAGGTCCGCGGGCGGAACACGCGTTCCCAAGGGGGATCAGAGAGGCGGGCTCTGCGTTCCCTGCCAGCCAATGGGAAAGTGCAGACCAAGCCGCCCTCACAGTTTAGTGGAGATCCCACCCACTGAGGGCGGTTCTGCTAGATCCCTTAAACTGGAAATTCAAACTGAAATAGAGCCAATATCCCCTAACTTCTCCAAAATAGTTAAGGAACAATTAACTTGAAACAGTATGGAATGAAGTGAATGTAGACACAAACTTTAAAGCTGACACCAAAGCCACTGAAATTTATTAACAGACAGTTAAAACGCGAAACTATCGAAATTACAGATATAAACAGAGAAAATCTACATGACCTTGGGTTTGGTCTGTAGATAGTAAGTTTTGAGTTTTAACACACAGAAAGCCAATCCACAAAAGAAAGAAGTAATATTGTGGACTTTATAAAATTAAAGATTTCTACTCTGAAAGACCTTATTCAGAAAATCAAAAGACAAGCCACAAACTGGTAGGAAAATATTTGCAAAACTTGTATCTGATAAAGGATTTGGACTCAAAATAGACAAAGACCTGTAAAACAACCCCATTAAAAAAAAAAAAAAAGGGTAAGGATCTGAACAGACACCCAGCCGAAAAGGATATACAGTAAAAATCATACAAAAACATGCTCAACATTATATAGCTTTAAGGAATTACAAATTAAAATCATGAGATAGCACACCTATTAGGACTGCCAAATTCAAAATATGAAAATACCCACTGCTAGAGGGTGAGGAACAACAGGAATTCTCCCTCCTTGCTGGTGGGATGCACGTACAGCCACTTTCTAAGACAGTTTGGCAGTTTTTTCCAAACGTAAACAAGTCTCACCTTGGGATCCAACAATCACGCTCCAAGTATTTAGGCAACTGCTTTGAAAATCTATGTCCAAATGCAAACAAAGATGCAATTATGCACAGCCGCTCTACTCAAAACAGCTAAAAACTTGAAGAAATCAGAATGTCCTTCAATAGATGAATGCATAAGCAAATTGGGGTACATCCATGTCAAGGCGAGTAGAATATGCCACCCCAAAATATGCCTATCTGGCATAAGGATTATTTCAGTCTGCTAAAAACAAACAAACAAAAATTAAAAACTCTCAGAAAACTGAGTAGAGAAGGACATTTACAAGAGAGAAATCTCCATTTATAAGGTCATGTCCCTCTTTGCACCAGAAATAGAAGGATAATTAAAACTCAAGTAACTCTTATCAATGGAGAAGTCCTGACTTAAATCTGCAAACAATCATACCCTAGTTTGCTGTGTTTTGCATGATAACCTGCCATAACTGGCTTCCCCCCTTCCCCAACATCATTCTTCTGTTTTTAGCTGAAGTAGGTATTTAAGGTGATGGCTTTGGTCATTTCAGGGAGTGACTCAGTTTTCCTTGGTATCTCCCCTGTATACAGCAGGTATACATGTTATTAAACTTCTGTTTTTCTCCTGCTAATCTATCTTTTATTACAGGGGTGGGGTGTCTCAATCAAGAACCTAGAAGGGTAGAGGGAAAATTGTTTTCCTCCCATGCACATGCAATGGAATACTACTCAACAGTAGACAGGAATGAACCAACAACCTGTGGAAAGACATGGATAAATCTTCAGTATATATTGCTAAGTGAAAGAACCCAGTCTCAGGAGGCTGCACACAGTATGACCCCATTTATGACATTCTAAGAAAGGCAAAGCTACGCTACATAAATGATAAGCAGATCATGGGGTGGGGGGTTTGAAGTATTCCATGTGACACTTTAGGATGGATACCTGTCACTATGCATTTGTCTAAGCCCATAGATTTGTATAGCCCAAGGGGTAAATCATAGTCTATTCAAATTTAGTTATTTAGAATGTAGGAGTGCCACAGGATGGAATACATAATGCAACAGAATCTAACTGTTGGAAATGTATTGAAAAAACTCACTGCAGGGGATGGGGTAAAAGGTGCTGACCTAAGTTAACTTTGGAAATGAATGGAATCTGTAGACTAAAGGCAAAATGGACCATACGTAAACAGAGGACTTTATTTTATGAAGTTCTTTCCAGGCTGTAGTAGCTAACAATTCTGAAACCACTGTACATGTAATTTGAAAAGGAGAAATTGAGGCAGGAGACAGATGGGCTCCAGGCTAGACATTTACAGCTGGCCTCCTGTTTACACTTCCTGGGGTGAGAAGAAGATGGGCTCCAGCCCAGACATTAATTACCAGCCCCTGGTTTACATCTCTTGAGACAAGAAACAAACAGGCTCCGGACTACATATTTATGACCGGACTCCTGTCTATATTTCAAGATCTGCACTTTGATATAAGAAACAACAACAGAGGACTTCCCTGGTGGTGCGGTGGTTAAGAATCTGCCTGCCAATGCAGGGGACATGGGTTCGAGCCCTGGTCCGGGAAGATCCCACATGCTGCGGAGCAACTAAGCCTGTGCGCCACAACTACTGAGCCTATGCTCTAGAGCCTGCAAGCCACAACTATTGAGCCCATGTGCCACAACTACTGAAGCCCGCGCACCTAGAGCCCATGCTTCACAACAAGAGAAGCCACCGCAATGAGAAGCCTGTGCACTGCAACAAAGAGTAGCCCCTACTTGCCTCAACTAGAAAAAAAGAGTAGCCCCCACTTGCCGTGCACAGCAACGAAGACCCAACGTAGCCAAAAATAATTAATTAATTAATTATTTTAAAAAGAAACAACAACAGGAATAGGGTAGATAACCGAACATTGGACACTTTTATGGCAGGGACAGAGAGGGGCTAAACCCTGTTAAAAGATCGAGGTCCTACATTTCCCACCCTTGGGGAAAGGGAAACATTGCACATGCGCAGAAAGGCTCCTTGGGGGTCAAAAAGGAGGGGGCAACACCCCATAATATGTGATGCTAAGGCCGTCCCATAGGCCTCTGGGCTCTAATCCATCTTGGAAAAAAGTTGGGCATGCATGTTAAGGACAGTCCTAGGGCAGGGCAGGTGTGGAAAAAGAAACCAGATAATTGGCCAAAGGTAAACAAAGACCTGGAAGAACTGCCTTACATAAATGACTTAATTACCTCTTTACTGCTCTCAGCCTCATTAGGGAGGCTGCCCGCACCCTTTCTCTCCTGCTGTGTATCTCTGCCTTGCTTCTATCTTAACTAAACAAACTGTTTCTCTGTGTGCTCTCCCATGTGTTGTTGTGCTATGTCTCATAATAAAATTTGTACCTGTTTTTACAGTTTTTGCCTCCATGAGAAATGCATTTTCACTGGGGGCAAGGGCGAGGGGGTGTGGTGGCTAGGGTTCCTGGTCTTCATCCAGGCTACCCAGGTTCAATTCCTGGGCAGAGAACTAAGATCTCGCTTCACGCCACCACTCACCGCTGCCTCACTATCAAAATGAATTGATAAATGGCAGATGGTGGAAGCCAGACTCCTCACTGTGGGAGTGGGAATTAACAGATAAGCAAAGCAATAAGAGAATGAAGCTGATCCCCTGACAGCCACTCCTTTCTGGCTCTGAGTTGCTTCCAACAGGACCGCAGTCACCTGCTTGTAGTCTGCTGTGACCCATCTGCCATTTCCTCTTCCTCCCTGCCTTGATTCCAGTGACATTTTCAGCCTGGACCCCTCTCCCAGGCCAGACGTATCTGTCCAGCCACTGCAACCCCATCTCACCCTGGGGGCTAACAGGCCCCTCAGAGGACTGTGATCCCGCTGCTCCCCAAACCCCAGGAGGCAGCCCCACCTTCCCTGGTTGCTGAGCCCAGACACCTGGTGTAACAGAGTAGGACCCTATGGGGCCTTCCCAGGACAGACCCTCCCCCCCATATCCTCTGCTGTAGCTCCTCTCTGAAGTACCTAGATAATAGTGTCTGATGCACACTTCCTGAGCTGTTTTACAGATGCTAAAACCACCACCAAATGGAAGAAATTACCTACTTGATGATCATCAACACAGAGCTACTGGTGCATAATAATTTGTAATGTTAACTGCCGTGTTACCTCACCATCAACCAGAGAATTGGGCACCAGCTGATCACATACCCTGTGACCACCCTCCCTCACCTGACCTTTAAAATTGCTTTGCTGAATCCCTTCAGGGAGTTTGGTGTCGTAGAGCACAAGCCACCTGTCCTCCTTGTATTGACACTTTTACAATTAAAGCTTCACTTTTCTTCACCACAACTTGGTGCCAGTAGACTGGTTTTACTGCACTCTGACACATGGACCCAAGTTTGGTTCAGTAACACTGGAGCCTCCCAGGCTCCTACTTCCTTGTGCCCCAGTGACTGTCAGCTCCTCCTCCAGAGCCTATGGCCAGTTCCCACGCTAATTCCCCTCTACACTGACAGCCCTGGCCCAAGCCCGATCTTGTGCCTGGTTCCTCCATCAGGCCCTGACAAAGCTCCCTACCCTCACCGTGCACCTCACATCCCACCCCGAATTGGTCTTTCTGAAGCATAAACAAGACCATGATTCTCTCCCACCTGTAATCCCCCAAATGTTTCCCCACTTTGCTGGGGTGACTTGTGGGAGAGACATGTGCCAAGGCTCTGAGAGTCCCGGCATCCCCACTAGGCTGCTGGCTCCTGGGTCCCCTGCCACTGAGCACCTCAGCAGGCCAGGCGACACGGCACAAAACCCCAGAACTTCTCACCTCAGGATGGGGCTGGCACTCCCGCTGCCTGATCAAAGAGAGCAGAGGAGGCTTCCCCAGCTGGGCACAAGGTCTGCACTAGTGGCCTTTCCCTGAGCCATCAGATGATCCCCGTGTGACTTGAGGGAAGGAGGGACCAAGGCACATATTAGTTCCTAAGCAGGATAGTGTGGACTCAGTTGTGTCCCCCAAAATTCACATGCTGAATCCCTAACTCCCAGGACCCCAGAATGTGGCTGTATTTGGAGATGGAGTTTTTAAAGAGGTGATCAAAGTAAAATGCAGTCACTAGGGTGGATCCTAATTCAATAGGACTGATGTCCTACAAGAAGAGATTAGGACACAGGCACAGGGGGAGACCGTGTGAGGACACGGAGAGAAGATGGCTGTCTACACGCCAAGGAGAGAGGCCTCAGGAGAAACCAGCCTGCAGACATCTTGATCTCACACAGCATCCAGGACTGGGAGATGTCTGTTGTTTAAGATGCCCTGTCTGTGGTATTTGTAATAGCAGCCCCTGAGCAGACTCACACACAGGGTAACTCAGGGCTCAAACTGGACAGAGCCCACTCTCCATTCCCCCATACGTGAGTTACAGGAGCCTCAGGAACTAAGGACAGGGTCCCCGAGGAGATGGACAAGATACAAGACCTTAGGCATAACACGACTGCATTCACGTTAAACGTGCCTGAACTACATTCACGTGAGATAGTTTTGTCCTGTATGTACACCCACATCAGCACCTGTCTGAACTGCAGACCTTTGGCTTCATCACCTCCACTGAGAGCATTAGCTTCACCTGCTGTAAACCACCTCCTATAGGATTTCCAGAACCACAAAACATCAAAGAGTTCATGCTGATGTGTAATCACAATTTGCAGGCCCCAGAGGCTGTGTGCTGGAGTCCGAGCGACCCCCACAGCAGAGCCGCCCAGCTGCCCTCCAGAATCCATTTCCCTTTTTCCTGTTCACAGCTACCCTGCATCTTGCAGCTGGGGCACAGAGTCTCGTGTTTCCAAGAGGAAGCAGTGGAGGTGGTGAGGCCCTTGGCCAGCCTGCATCCTTGGACAGAGGGCTTGGTGCCCATGTGGTCACCTCACCCTGCTAGTTGGAGCCCTCACCTGGAAGCAGGGAGGAGAAACAAGGTAGACAGAGCCTGGACCCCTACACCCACCTGCCCTGGACTCTCACATGAAGGGGACAGAGACATCTTGAGCTTCAGCCCATTTCTGGGGGGACATTTTGTTCCAGTAACAAACCTTTGCCCTAAAAGCCAAGGTGCTTTACAAACCCCTCCCCTACTATAACAGCAAGTAAGGCTTAATCTCGTCACACTTTTCTCAAACCACAGCTCATGTTGAGACCAGCGCTCAGGTGATGGTGCTTCAGAGCAGCCCCTTTAAAAGATCCCTGCAGTTCAGCTCCCCCAGCCCTACCTTCAGTTTAAGGGAGAAGTTTCCTTGACAACCTTGACAAACCTGCTCGGTTTCCTTGACAACCAAGCTTCGCAATCTCCCAAACTCTTCTCCTTCAAACATTCCTACTCTAGGCTTGATGAGCCTAAAGAGACAGTGCTGTCATCACGTGCCAGAAAGTGATTCCTCCAAGCCCGTAATTGTTGGTTACATGATGCTATTGATGATGAGGTCCCGGAAGAGCCAGCTTTGCAAGGTAAACACTTCTGTACTTAACACTGTGTCCCTTTCAACAGACAGGATGGAGTGGCTGTTTTCATGGGTCCCATAGTGGAAGAGCTCACCTTCTGATGAAGCCAGGACCTGATCATTTCCAGGTGATTCCAGGGTCCTAATTCTCCCCAGACCCCCCACCTACATGGCTGCTGTCTGTGCCAGTCTATATGGGACCTTGGTAATCTCCTAAAATGAGGGTTATTGGGCTTCCCTGGTGGCGCAGTGGTTGAGAGTCTGCCTGCCAATGCAGGGGACACGGGTTCGTGCCCCAGTCCGGGAAGATCCCACATGCCGCGGAGCGGCTGGGCCCGTGGGCCATGGCCGCTGAGCCTGCGCGTCCGGAGCCTGTGCTCCGCAACGGGAGAGGCCACAACAGTGAGAGGCCCACGAACCACAAAAAAAAAAAAAAAAAAAAAAAAAAAATGAGGGTTATTTTATACACAGATAATGGGTTGAATGGTGAGCCCAAAAGATGTGTCCCCCCAGAACACGTGAACAGGACCATATCTGGGAAAAGGGTCTTTGTAGATGTAGTTAAGGATCTCGAGATGAGGTCATCTTGGGTCAGGGTGACCCTCAATCCAATGGTAGCATCCTTATAAGAGACAAAAGAGGAGAGACACAGACACAGAGGAGAAGCCACGTGAAGACGGAGGCAGAGATGGGAGGGATGCAGCTGCAAGCCTGGGGATGCCTGGAGCTCCCAGAAGCTGGAAAAGGCAGGAAGAACCCTATTCTGGAGCCTCTGGAGGGACTTCAGTCCTGCGACACCTTGATCTCAGATGTCTGGTCTCCAGGACTGGGGGAGGATGAATTCCCGTTTTAAACCACCCAGCTTGTGGTCATTTGTTAGAGAAGCCACAGAACAGTCCTCTCTGTGCAACCGACACAGAGTTGCTTAAAGACTTCCCTGTGAGCAGTGCTGGGATAAAATTGAGAACCAGGAGACGCTGCAGGCCCCCTGCATCCCTGCCTGGGCCCATCCAGAGTGATGAGGTCAGTAGGCAGATGCTGGCCACTGTGCTGCATGAGGGAGGCCCCATAGGTACCACTTGTTTCTTCCACCTGACACCACAGAGGCCTCCCCAGGACAGAGAAGACAGCCTGTCCCAGGCGGGTGGGAGCTCCTGGTGACACTGCAGGGGACATGAAAGGGAAGGACCAGGCAGGAGGGAGTGGGAACCCAGGCAGAGCCATGGGACTTGGGGCCCAAGGGGGCCTTTCTGGGTCTGAGCTGGGAGTGGGTGAACAGGTGGTGAGTGTGATTCAGGAAAGGTACTCTGGTGACGTGACACTGAACCTGCTTCAAGCCTTCCGGATGATCCCAAAAATAGGATAGTAAGACGGATCCAGTTAAAAGAAGGTAAGTGAATCCCCGTAAGAGGAGGCTCTGTGAGCTGGTCCCCGGAGGGGGATGAAGGTAATGGACATGGAACCTGCTGGGAGTGGGCAGTCACCCTGGGCGGGCGGTGGGTGCAGACCCCAGTCTGTGGCCGCACATCTGTGTTTCTGGCTGGGTTACTTGGCTTCTCAGAGCCTCAGCTTCCCAGTCCGCTTGTGGGGTGATGGTAGCATGGATTGGCTAGTAATTTTCTCAGAACAGGGTAGAAAGGGATCTAGTGGAAATTCCACAGAACACCGTCAGTATGGGAATCGCAGGCCCTGTTTCCCACAGGTCTGTCTTCAGAATCAGGAGAGCAAATCCGAGCCGACTTGCAGCAGAGCCCAGGGATGGGCTCAGTTTCGTGGGTCCTCCTGTTTCCTTAATTTCGGAAGGAGCAGGCTCCAGTGCGCAGTGGCAGGTTCATCCCACACCTGGAAGCATCCGGACCTCAAGGCCCAGCAACCCCTGAGCCCTGTGTCTGGGCCCCCAGGAGGCAGACGGGACACCCCAGCCTCCTCCTCAGCCCTCTTCTTGACCAGAACATTTGAAATCCAGGCCATCATTAGGGAGAAGCAGGGATGGGGGCATCCCATGTGGAAAGAGGACATGGGGTAGCTTCTTGTGTACGTGGATGTCCACACCAGGAATGTGGGTCAGTGGGACACGGGCACTGGGAGGGGCAGACGGTGGGCCTGAGTAAGCAGGGCGGGGCCGGGGGTCCCAAGGAGGGGGCACGTTGAGCTTTGCCTGAGCCGGACCTCAGACTCCACTGGGCTTCCCTCTCCGGGTCACTGGGGGGGAGGAGCTGAGCAGCATTGATGGAATGACCACTCTCAGCCCCAGGCCCTGCCAGCATTGGTCTTTCAGGCTCTGGGTTGGGGAGCCTGAGGAGTGCAGGTCCAGTTCTGTGCACCAGGGAGGCCTGGAGGGGTCGGGCAGGAAGCTCTGGTGTGGTCATCAACTGTGCGGAAGCTTCCAAGCCTGTGTCCAGTAGGAGCTCTCACCTTGCACGGGGTTTCAAGTCCATAGCACAGATCACCTTCTAGCCACTTGGTTTGTTTTCTAGACACAAAGCAAAGTCCTAATATTTACTATGTTCACTGCCTGTAAGAAGGCACATCTGATCTGACAGCAGGTGCTGCCTCTGGGTCCCTCCTGACTGGATGCCCGGCAGCCAGTGTCACCGCGTCAAACTGTCAGGTGGTATCAGGTGTGGGGGGACAAGAGCACACGGTCCAGGCCCACGAGGGGCCGTGCTGTCCACGGAGCCGGTGCTGTGGCTGTAGGTGTTCCCTCCACCCACCCCACAGGCAGAGACCACTGTCTCCTTACAGATTGCTACCAAGTTAAGTTGTATGGACCCTGCTCGGGCCCTAGCCTGGCTGAGGCTCTCTGCCTGGATGGGGAAGATTTCCTTTTTCCATTCAGGTTCAAGTAGGTGAATAACAAAACCAAAGCTGCCACCGACACAGCACAGGCTTTATTCAGTGGCCAAAGAATGGAGAAGTGGGAGCTAAGTTCACAGATCAGCTTCTCGCCCACCTGGAGAGAGTGGTTTAATTTTAAAGAGTAAAGACAAAGGGAGGAGAAGGGAGGCTAATGATGGGAGGCATATGTGTTTGTCCACCGGGGAAGGGGCAGGGCTTTTTCCAAGGGAGCGGGGTATCACTTCCTTTTTACCCTTTTTTGGTCCTTCATGTCCAGTCATGGCCACGGGTAGATGTGTCACTTAACATGCTGATATGGTAAATTCAACATATAATGAGACTCAGGGTCTGTTGGAGGTCAGATTCATAGCCATCTTGGTCCCAGCTGGTTCCATCTGATTTTTTTGTTTGCAGCTTCCTTTCTTATCTCTGGACCCTTTAACTTAAAGTCTTCTGTTAACTCCTGCTGAAGGTGGGGGGTGGAGGACAGCCCTATTAAAGGTAGGTTCATGGGTCTTGAGCACGGCCTGGAGCAGCTCTGACAACAAGAGGAGGAGGCTGAGATGGGCAGTCGGTCTGACACCTGCACTGGGGCCTGTGGTCTGCATGTGGAGGCAGTCAGCAGGGGGCTTGTGTCAGGGAAGGTTCTCAGTGTTTACAAGGAAGATGTATCCAGATGCAGAGCTGCCTGCAGATGCTGCTACAGAAACCCCTGATTCCTTCCTAAGGATGTTGGAGGTGGGGGGGCTGCATTCAGGCAACAGGGCAAACAGCTTGTTCTGGAGGCTCTTGTGGGGAAGCGGGGACTTAGCAACAGGGGCTCAGCCTGCAAAACCCCAGAACCCCTCCCAGAACAGCTCAAGAACCGCTCCTGGAATGGCAAGAAGTGCTTCTTCCCACCTACTAGACGGGGAGGGAAGGGGTGGGGTCTGCAGGGCCACCCTCACCTTCGGGGACTTGCTGGGAGGCTCACAGGACTCAGCACATGCTTGTGGCTTGTGTGCTCACAGCTGAGATGGGCCACAGCACGCAGTAAGGATGAATGGGTGGGAGGGACCCTGCTCCAGTCACCTCATGACCCTTCATGCCCCCTCCTTCCCTCGAGGGTCTCTAGGGTGTCTCTTTCCCCAGCGACGAAGGGCAGAACCATGACAGTTACCCCCGTCCCCGTCCCCCCAGGGAAGCTCATTAGAGACTTGGCACCTGGCTGGCACCCGCCACCCCTCGGCCCTGCCCCAGCCTTGGGATGGTGTTTCTCACCTACAGGCCTGCCCTGGGAAAGTGTTTTAACATTGTGTGAGAGTACAGTGTGGTTGTCCTGTGTGTCCCTGGAGGCTCAGGAAGCCACAGAGTTGGGGCATCTCCAGCACTGGGTGTCCCAGGTCATTTCACAAATCCAGAGACTGGGCTGAGGAGTGGAGGGAACTGGTCCTTTCCTGATCCACAGGTCTAGGATGCCCTATATGCAGGAGGGCCCTGGACTCAGCTTAACTATAACCTGGGGTCTCCTACACCTCCCCTGGTAGAGGCGCCCTGCAGATTCCAGGGCCTGGAGACCAGCCCCACTTTTGACCCCGACTGAGGGGTTGGGGGCCCTGAGACCACCCCAGGTTTTTTTTTTTGTAGTCTCCCAGGACTCACTGAAACTCTATACTCAGTGTCAGAGTTTGTTATGGTAAAAGGATGCAGATACAATCAGCTGAGGGCAGAGGTCAGGAGTAGAGTTGGGGGTCCATGAGGTGTGGCTGCCCATGGAAGTGCACCTGAGCCCTGGGGTACAGGTTTTCACTGGGGTCCATCTCGTCAATGTGGGGGACACGGTATGGCGGACCTTCAACTCCAGCCTCCGGGGGGGGGTACTCAGGAAGCCCCACCACGTATCACGCGTCAGCACAGACCAGCCTGGAGCGAGGCCCACGTAGCCCGGACACTCCAAGGTGACCTCCTGGAGCCAGGAGCAGAGGCCTGGCCTCTCTGTGGGCAGGTGAACCCACACTGCACAGGCCCTGGTGCAGTGCCTGTGTGCGGTCAGCACGGGCACACGCCGGTCAGCCAGTGTCCCTGTGCCTCAGCCTGTGGCCGCTGACCACACTGTCCCGCTCAGCTCACAAGAGCGAGGACAGTGGAGGGACAACAGGGGTTGGGAAGGAGGCTGGGTCGTGGTCAGGCTGAGTGGGAAAGTGTCTGAGAAGGGAGAACACAGCTGCCCTTGCCTGGCGAGCCGGGACCTGACATGGTCAGTGATGCCTTGCCACCTCCGGGGGCGGGGCTGCCCCTTCCCGCGTCCTGCGGCAGGGTCACACATGTGTATACAGCAGGACGCACAGCACTGCGTGCAGCAGGCCTCATGCCTGCTCCTGCCATGCACTTGGGGGCTTGGTTATGGTGGAATATCCCGGTAGGACACGCCCCCGACTCCAGGAAGGATGTTGGGGTGAAGCGTGTGGGAGCATCTGGAAGGACCCCTCACCTGTCTGCTCAGGTAGATTAAGGACCCCGACCAAGGGTGGGCAGGCGGGGAGCCCAGGGAGGGTCCTGGGTCAGCCCTGAGGCTGGACAAGGGCTGTGGAGCTGGGGGTGAAGGCGGTGGAGATGAGGGGCGGACCCCACAGGAGACAGACCAGCCTAAGCAGCAGCATGGGGGTGGAGCTTGTGAAGACTGCAGTGGCGAGGGAGGCGGGGCCCGCAGCAGAAGGGCGGGGCCCGCGCGGGGCTGCGGGGAAGGGCGGGGCCTGCGGCTTAGGGTTGAGAGAGGGGCAGGTCGCCCTGAGAGGTACGCACGGGATGGGGCATCCAGGGCCCCAGGTTTCTCCCAGAGGAGGCGCGGGGGTTATGCCCGGAGGGAAGGCGGCCAGTGAAGGTCTTGGGTTTTAACAAGCACCGCGCCCAACCCCCCAAACCCCGGCCCGGGTGTGCGTTTCCTGCGGCCCCCAGCACAAAGCGCCAGACGAGGGGCTGTAATATGATACACCTGCTCTCCGTCCTGGAGCCCGAGATCGAGGTGTCAGGGGCCGCTTCTCCTGAAGGCAGGTTCTGGGGACAGTCGGTCCCAGGCTTCTCCTAGCTCCTGGGGTTCCATTCTGGGCGTCCCGTGGCCCATCACCCCATCTCTGCCTCTGCCGTCCCATTACCTTCTCCTCCCGTGTCTGTGTCCAAACTTCCCCTCGTGAGGACCCCACACACACTGGTCAGCGGCAAATGAGTGGCTTCATCTCAACCCCGGCGGCTCTGCAGTGAGCCCCCTGCACACGAGGTCCCATTCTGAGGTCTCAGGGAGTCGATTTATCTTCCCGGGAGCCTCTTGGGGTGACAAACACTTGGTGGTGACAAACAGCTCCTGGGGGTATGGGGGCAGGCGCTGCAAGGCAGGAATACAGGAACTTCTTGGAGGAAGCTGTGTCCTGATTGGGGGAGGACAGACGGACAGGCAGAGGCAGAGGGAGGCGGAGGGGCTGTTGCCCCAGCCCTCTGAGAGTGAGGGATGTCTAGAGGGCCAGGCAGGGGCCAGCAGGATGGGGGTGTCAGAGGCGGGCGGCCTCCTCTGCGATGTGCGCGGTCACTCAGGGGCCGAGGGCACGCCCTCTGTCTGCTCCCAGGAAGGTGCCGGCTGTGGGCTCCCTGCCAGGTTGGGCAAACATGGAAGGGTTTGAAGACACGTCCCTGGCCGCATGCAAGGAGATGCACCTTGGTCATGTCTGGGGACATAGAGCTGCCAGCCTGCTGGGGAGTGTGCAGGGTCAGTGGCACGTGGGGCTGCATCCAGGGCCCTGAGGAGCTGGACCTACCTCCTCCAGGCCTGGCCCCAACATGGACAGAGGGAGGCACTGTGGGCACTGCCTCTGGGCTGGGAGTGGCCAGCACCTCTGCTGACCTGTCACTGCAGCCAAGCCCAGGCTGCTGAGTGGCCTGGCTCCTGCTCAGTCCCTACGGGTGGGATGTGCGTGGACGTTGCAGGAAAGCTATGGGGCTCCTGCATCAACGGAGGCTGGTCATCCACTGGACTCAAGACAGGAATGAGCTGGATAGCAAGGCCGGCCGGAGGCACGGCCCGAGTGGGGAGGCCGCTGCATGTCCGTGTGTTCAGGACCCAGATGTGTTTGTAGAGACACTCGTCCAGATACCAAGGGGCTCTTTCCTCAGATGCCTCGTGTTTCATCATCTGGCAGGTGTGGGGATCCTGGGGCGACCGTGACAACATGCCACAACCCCGGGGGTCCCAACAGCAGAGATTTATCTCTCGCAGCTCTGGACGCTGGAAATACAAAATGAAGGTGTGGTTGGTTCCTTCTGGAACCTCAGGGAATCTGCCCCGGCCTCCCCCAGCTTCTCTGGTTTCCAGAAATCCTTGGTGCCCCTGGACTTGGGGCTGCATCTCCCCACCTCTGCCTCCGTGGTCATGTGGCTTCTCCTCTGTGTCTGGGTCCAGATTTCCCTCTTCTTATAGGACACCAGCTGTTGGATTTAGGGCTCTCCCTAATCCAGCATGACCTCATCTTAACCATATATGCAGAGACCCTGTTTCAAAAATAAGGCCTGATTCTGGGTTCAGAATGGATATAAATTTGGGGGGACGCTATTGAACCCACAGCAGTAGGTGAGGTGTTGGAGGATGGAGGGAACGAGAAGTGCCCACTGAAATGACAGGGCATCGTGAGACCAAAACCAAGGCAGGCAGCTCCGTGTAATCAATGGATCCGCTTATTATTGGGTAATTTACTCACAGGGTAGGATCAGGATATGGTGGACGACGATCGGAAGCATTTGCGGCTGTGCTCTGCATGGCCAAGGGGTCACCAGGACAATTTATGGTTAACATTGGGGGGTGCTTGGAAACAGGACGTGCATTCCTAAGTCAAGTTTCATGAATGGGTAACTGGTCACATGGGCGCCGGGAACACATCGCCAAAGGTCTTCATCGTTTGGGGATTAACAAAGCATAGAGGCCACCTGGCCCTAATGATTATTAAACAGCCTCTGTTAACTAGAAAGGCCTTGAGGACAGAGAAGTGATTGACCACACAGTACAGTCCTGGGTAGGGTCAGTGGACGGACAGGAGGAGCTCTACGGGCCCAGGATGGCATCAGTTATGCTGACAGACAGCCTTACACGGTGCTGGGGTGGGGTGGGGGAGCGCAGCGGAGGCAGGGCTGGGGAAGGTGTGGGCTTGAGCTCCGCAGAGAAAGGGACTTGGGCCGCGTAGTGGGGCGGGCCTGGCGCCTCAGGCGGGACAGGGGTGTGGCCCTAAAAAGTGACCTCACACTTGCTCGTAGGGACCCCTCTGTGCAGGGTGGACACGTCTGTGTCCAGGGTCACGTCCTGCTGCTTTGGGACCTGACTGCTCAGACCTCTGTGTGATCTCTGCAGGCCAGCCTGAGCAGGAGCATATTGTGTCAGGAGCCTCAGGCAGGACACATCCTCAGGGTTCGGGGAGGACCCCAAGTGGGCCTTGGAGGCCAATTCTGCAGGGTGGCGGGGGGCAAGGGCTCAACTCCAACCATCGTGGGTAAGGTGAGCAGGGCAGGAGGCGTCCACACATGGCGGAGGTGGTGTTATCAGCTCACATAAGAAAATAACCTTTCACAGCTCCTGTGTGTTATGTAAAAATCATGTTTCTACCATGCGGGTTTTCAAGTAACTGGCGGTGCTCCATTCTTACTCTGCAGCTGTGCTTGTGGTCCAGCAGTGACCATGGACTGACTGCAGTGCTGTCCACTTCACCTGGCACTTCCCAGCCTCGGGGTGAGAGGAATCAGGCCACAGCCCCTGGCGTGCAGGGCTGTGGTCAGTCAGTCACCAGCGCACAGCCACCGGCCCCACAAGGCTGTTCACTGCTTGATGATAAAGCCTGCCAACCCTCCCAGTGGATTCTGTCCTGCGCTGTTGGGGATGCGTCTACATGTGTGCTGAGCACTGGATCTGCCTCTGGACCGTCCCCGTGTGGGGTCGTCCATGCCCTCATCTACACTCCACAGCCTCAACGTTGTCACCCAGGAAGCACCTGGGCAAGCAGACGGGGTCTTTCAGCAGAATTGGGAATTCCCTGTGCTGTCAAGTTGTTGATGTGATGAACAATGATTTTTTTTTAATTGTGGTAAGATATATGTAACATAAAACTCACCATTTACCGTTAAAGTGAACAACTCAGTGGCATTTATCAAGTTCACAATGTTGTACAAGCACCACCTCTATCTGGTTCCCAAACATTCTCAGCCCCCCAAAGGAGACCCCATCCCCATGCCCATGAGCAGTCATTTCCCATTTTTCTTCCCCGCCCCAGCACCTGGCACCACTAACCCACTTCCTGTCTCTGTGGATTTGCCTGTTCTAGATGTTTCCTATAAATGGAATCATACAGTTTGTGGTTATTCTTGGCTGAATGTTTGTGTCCCCCCCAAATTCACATGTTGAAATCCTAACCCCCAAGGTGATGGTATTAGGAGATGGGGCCTTGAGGAGGTGATGAGGTCATGAGAGTGGAGCCACTGTGAATGGAATCAGTGTCCTTATAAAAGAGACACCAGAGAGTCCCCTTGACCCTTCCTCCATGTGAGGACACAGTGAGAAGACACCATCTGCAACCAAGAACAGAGCTTCACCAGAATCTGACCATCCTGACACCCTGATCTCAGACTTCTGGCCTCCAGAACTATAGGAAATATATTTCTGTTGTTTAAGCCCCCAGCCTGGTATTTTGCTACGGCAGCCCAAGCAGAATAAGACAGTGTCCTTCTGTGCCTGGCTTCTCTCACTGAGCATCTTGTTTTCAAGGTTCATCCATGTTGTAGCCTGTGTCAGAGCTTCACTCCTTTTCATGGCTGAGTAATGTTCCATTGTGTGGATGGACCACACAATGGACCACATTGTGTATCTGTTCCCTGTTCACCTGTTGATGGTCATTTGGGTGGTTTCCACCTTTTGGCTCTTGTGAATCATGCTGCTATGAACTTGCATGTACAAGTGTTTGTGTGGACATGAGTTTTCCTTTCTCTTGTGTTTATATGTAGGAGTGGAATTGCTGAGTCATGTGGAGTGGAATTGCTGAGTCATGTGGTGACTCCATGTCTGACATTTTGAGGAACTGCCAGACTGTTTTCCAAAACAGCAGCATCATGTCACATTCCTGCCAGTGGTGTTTGAATGTTCCAATTTCTCCCCTGGTCATTGTCTGTCTTTTCGATTCTAGCACCTTAGCGGGAATGAAATGCTATGTCATGGGGCTTCTGTGAGCCCGTCAGACCCTCACCCCTTTTGTAGCAAGTATTTTGTGACACTCCCCTCACTTTCTGAAATCAAATGCAGAGATAACGTAATCTCTCTACACATATAATTTAAATATAATTATATTTATGTATGTATCCATGCAGTTATAGTTACAATAGAGAAGAGCATTAAAGAGAAATATATTTGAATGAAATAATACATAATTTAATAGGTGAGTGCTTGGCTTCAACTACACTAAGTAATCAGATGTTTGCTTGAGATTTTCTTCAATTTAGATTTAAGAAAATGTAGATAACATTCAACTCGATTCAACCTTTATATTTAATGTTTTTAAATGAGGGCAAATAGGCATCTTTGTATATAATTTGAATTACTATTATTTGAATTATTATACTAAATAATTTGCATTTACGGGCAATTCAGAAACTCTGAGCCAGGAGATGTGATTTTCTAAAATGTTGGAGAATTCTTGTTCAAGTTCTGAATAACTATGAGAACAAGCTTTCCTAGAACCACATCATTGTGATATTCCTGCATAATTTAACTTATCGTAAAGATATACAGAAATAACTTGTTTGAAGTGGAACAGAGTCAGATTCTTGGCTCAGAAAATCACTGGCAGGTCCTGCCCAGGAAGGGCAAGCAGGCACAGGGCAGCCCTTCCTGCAAGATGCCTGGCAGCTCAGGGCACACCCACAATGTGCCCGAGAACTGCAACCTTTGTGTTGACCCCAAATGCACAATTCCACCTGTACCTGGGAGACCCCAGCTGAGACCAGAGGTTCCCAAACAGGGACATGTGCCCCCCTGTCCAGGGCCCAGGAGAGCGCATGGTTTGGAAGGGGTCACTTTGCAGCTGCCCCTGAAGCTGGCCTGCCTGAAGCCCCTGTGCGCAGAGCAGCTCACAAGCAGAGGGACCCTGGTGCAACCCCCTCTTTCTAGGACAGTAAATCCTTAAGTTCCCATAAATGCAAGGCATCTTAACTTGGCTTCTATAATAAGTACAACACACAGGGCTGCTTAAAAAACAGACGTTTATTTCTCACAGTCCTGGAGGCTGGAAGTTCCAGAGCAAGGTGTCAGCAGGGCTGGTTCCTCCTGAGGCCTCTCTCCTTGGTGTGTAGATGGCCGTCTTCTCCCTGTGTCCTCATATGGTCATCCCTCTGTGTGTGTCTTTGTCCCAATCTCCTCTTCCTTATAGGGCACCGGTCGCGTTGGAGTATAGCCCACCCTAGTGACTTCATTTTACTTTAATCTCTTCTTTAAAGACCTCATCTCCAAACACAGTCCATTCTGAGACCCTGAGGGTCAGGACTCAACATGTGAATTTTGAGGACACGATTCAGCCCAGAGCAGGCACATGCATGTAGCACAAGACTGCCTGCCGTTCCCGGCCCAGGGACGTTTGTATTGAGGGCGAGACAGAAGATGGGGCCGGTGGCCTCACCGGGCGGCAGGAAATCAGCTGTGGGGTTGTGCCCTGGAGCAAACACTCTGTGACTTCTTCCCAGTGGGTGTGATTTCCTGGAGTGGCCAGAGCTTCTTTTGTTTACTCCGCATGTGGCTGGTCCTCATCAAACCTTAGAAAATGTTTATAACTTTCTATTAATAGAGTATCTGTCTGTACACTTTTATATTAATACAGTGTATTCTACCTGCAGACCTGATCTGCCCGCCCCTTTGCATTTTCTGGAAATGTACTCATATGTACATTTCCAGAAAGTGCAAAGTAATCTGTAGTGACAGAGAGCAGATCCGAGTTTTCCTGGATTGGGGAGAGCGGGAGGAAAGTTCTGGGGATGAGGGTATTGATGAAATAAAAATTCATATTTTAAGGTAGGACAAGAAAAATTTAAAACATAAACTTTTTCTCTGCTCTTTGGCCTCCTCCCTCCCCGCTAGTGTGTATTGTGCATCTGCATTATGTGTTCACCTGACCTCCCCAATGGCAGAAATATCTGCTCAGCCACAAAAATCAATTTTTCTCCAGGAGACAGCCACGTAACTCCTTAGAAGATAACATTTCTTTCCTTATCCTGTAAGCGGTCACGATAACCCACCACTCACCTTGTACGTGCAGACGTCTTTGGTGGACTTTATGGACAAGGCCAATATATCATTTCCCTTAAAGATAATGATTGGTGCAGAACAGACTGGTTGGATGACCTGGGGAGATACTGGGCCACACCTAAAAGAAGTGCTTAGCTTAAATACTTACTTATGACCTTATTAATGTCACTAGCTATATTGCTTGTATTCTACCTATTTTACAAGATTTTTGTTTCTTTCATTACCAAGTGTGTGACTGAGCCTCCACTAAAAATAACGATGACTAGGTGACCTAAAACAATTGTCAAATACATAGTTCTATAAGCTCAGTGATTGTAATAATGTAACTCTAAATATGGAAGGAAGCCACAAGAGGGAACCATTTCCTGGACCATAACAGACTAGTAGGACAGGCAGCCCAGAGGCCTTGGGCTACTGTTAACGAGGCCTAGTCCAGAAACAGCACATTGAGTAGCCTATCAAGGAAATCCTCACCTGACCTGGGAATGGGCATTCCTAGCGCCATGGGCTAAATTGGTCATGAAATACCTCCCAAACCTTGGTCAAAATTAAGACCAAGGACTTCGCTGGTGGCGCAGTGGTTAAGAATCCGCCTGCCAATGCAGGGCACACGGTTCGAGCCCTGGTCCAGGAAGATCCCACATGTCCCAGAGCAACTAAGCCCGTGCTCCGCAAAATGGGAAATCCGTGCACCGCAACAAAGAGTAGCCCCCCGCTCGCCACAACTAGAGGAAGCCCACGGGCAGCAACGAAGACCCAATGCAGCCAAAAATAAATAAATAAATATATTTAAAAAGAAAAAATTAAGACCAAAAGGGAGGGGATTGTAACATAAAGAATGTTGCTCACCATCCAGTTCTACAAGAATTAAGTCGTCAGCCACAACAGTCGCTGACTTACAGGACACCCTGAACGGATTTCAGGGTGAAGACCAGGATGAGGTACTTTGAGCTCTGGCAGAACCGGCCCTCAGAGAGTTAGATATTTTCAGGAGAAAATTTTTATGAACCTGGATTCTTGCCTCTTCCCACACTTAGAAAAGTACTAAAACCATTAAGGTATCTATCTGTTCCTCCTGAGTAGCAGTAACCTCCTACCCAGCTCTGTGCTTGGTTGCACGTACCCCTTTGTCAAAATCACATATATACTGGCCTCCCCCTTACCTCTTCAGAACAGTCCTCGGAGCTTTCTGAAAAACTGCCTCCCGTGTTATAATCCTCAGGTTGGCGCAAAGAAAATTTTCCATTTCTTTCATAGATTGACCACTGGTTAATTTTTCATCCACAGTACAATCATTATCTTGATGGGGTACACCTGTTTCAAAACCTATCAAACTGTACACTTTAAAGGTGTGCATTTGTCGTAGGTCGATTACACCTCGATAAAGCTGTTAAAATATCCTGGAGTTTTAGCTAATAATGCATCATTGCACCTTCAGTGGCTTAATGAGAAGTGGCATTTTGATCTCTCTTGTTATTGTGACTTAAATAGGAACCATGTTCACCCCAGCTCCATCTTATTCTGATCTGGGCGGGGCTGCTTTTAGGGATGGGTCCTGCAGTTTGCCTCTCACCTGTTTGGTGAGCCTCCTCTCAACACAGACACACCCATTTTTCTTGCAGTGAACATTGAAATGAGTCTTGACTGTCAGAGAATCCAACCAGGCTGGCGGGCCAAGTGGGGAGGATGGACGTGCCAATCATCGTCCACAAGCTTGGGTATGTAATTGAGAAGGAATTGAAAGAATAAGTGACATTTTATAACAAAACTCACACTCTTTTTTTTTTTGCGGTACGCGGGCCTCTCACTGCTGTGGCCTCTCCCGTTGCGGAGCACAGGCTCCGGACGCGCAGGCTCAGCGGCCATGGCTCACAGGCCCTCCTCCCGGACCGGGGCACAGAACCCGCGTCCCCTGCATTGACAGGCGGACTCGCAACCACTGCGCCACCAGGGAAGTCCACCATCTTTTTTACATCAAGTACATTTAGACCTGACCATGTTCTGCATACACTAGGATATGGGACCTAGATAGAGACGCAGCCTTGCTTCAGTGCTGGGAGCTTCAGGGTGGGTGTGGAGACCTGGGTAGAGATCTGGCTTGGCCTCAGTGCTGGGAAGCTCTGTACTTGCATCCAAATGTCAGTACTCAGATGTCTGGGGTCTGGAGCTGAGGTGGGCTTGTCTGGGTAACAGCCTCTGCTCTGAGTGTGGTTACCTGGCCCTGAGGGTCAGTGCTGTGGTAGGGGCCTCAGTCCTCACCCCTGTGAGGTTCACCTTCCCTGGGCTCATGGAGATTCTTCAGGTGGGCTACCTGGTAATTATTCCAATTCACCAGCACACACAGGGCGAGTAGGGAGGCAGGTTTACCTGGTGAATTGATTGCAGGGCATGTGGTTCTGGGCTTAAGGCTGATGGGCAGCAGGTGAAGTTGCTCTGTGCTGTACTTCAGTCAACCATCCCTACACAGCAGAGCCTGGGCCTGCCCTCCTCTTTCAGCCCTCCTGTCCCATGAGTTTTCTCAATACCTCAGTGAGAAAGGAAAGGCTGAGCCTGCCAGAACCAAGGCTGTGTGTTCAACTTTAGCATGAAAGCATTAAAAACAATTAAAATAACATGGAACCAAAGTGGAAACAGGAGGGGACTGACTTCTCTGGGACAAGTGTGGGGAGAGGAGACGGACGCCACACTTCTTTCTAGGGTCCCAGGAGGTCTAGGAACCTACCTTGTTCACACGTATGGTCCCATTTAGCACAGCCGTGGTGTCCTGACCAAGGTAGATATGTGACCCCAGGTGTGGAGTCTGGGGAGGTGGGGGTCACTCTGGTGAGTGTGGACAAGTAACCCCAGGTTCAGGGTCTGGGGAGGTGAGGGTCACCCTGAAGAGTGTGGATGTGTGACCCCAGGGGTGTGCCTGGGGAGGTGGGGATCACCCTGGAGAGTGTGGACCTGTGACCCTAGGTACAGGGTCTGAGTGGTAGGGTCACCCTGGAGAGTGTGGATGTGTGACCCCAGGTGCAGGGTCTGGGGAGGTGGGGTCACCTTAGGGAGTGTGGACGGGTGACCCCAGGTGCAGGGTCTGGGGATTGTGTGGGTCTCACCTCATCTGTATGGGTCAGGCTCACATGAAGGGGGAGACCCCATATCTGCTCTTTGCCTGCAGTATGACTTGTCCCCTCTGAGATGTCCAACATCTGAATTGAGGGTGTTGCTCTGATTAACCTGTGGTCCCTTCTCTTGTCTTAATCTTGTCACATTCTTTGAGGACAGGTACCTTTGAGCAAGTTGCTCTTCCATGTTCTGCTGAGTGACAAATAACCCTTGGTGGTATCATAGTAATATCATAGCATATTGTATATCTAATCTGGGGGGGTCACCGCTGTCTGGGTTCCCCTGGAAAGACCTCGGGTATCACAGAGTAGCCCCCTAAGAATGGTCCCCCACATGCCATGGGAGGTACCATTATGGCCCCCGGGGTGGGGGATGGTGCTTGGGCCTCACACATTTGTGATAAAGGGGAGTCTAATAGGAATCCCAATTAATAAGACATCATTTTAAAATTTTATTTTATTTTAAGTGAAATAAAACACACATCGCATGCCCTTTACCATTATCACCCTTTCAGGTGCATGTTTCTGAGGCATCAGATAAATTCACCTTCTCATGGAGCCATCACACCATCCCTAGAACGTTTCATCTTGTAAAACCGAAATTCCTCAACTATGAAAGCCTCACTCCCATGCCCTCCCACTGACCCTGGCACGGACGTCCACCTCGGTCCATGCGTTGTCTTCAGGGCCCCCATTTGAATGGAATCCTGCAGTGTTTGCTGATGGGTCATTTTGGAAGAGCTGACTTTCAATCTGAAGTTCTGCCTGTTTGCATCTGAAGAATCTGCATTTAGGGTGAGGGTGTATGAGGAAGGGGGTGTATGAGGGACAAAGGTGTCTGGAGTGCAGATGAGCCAGGACCTGACCAGCTGCCTGTTGGGCCCTCTGGTCCCGTCTCTTGGGCTGGGCCTCATCTTCATCATCAGTGTCCCCGATAGCGATCCTGGGGTGTTGTCGTCCGAGTGAGATTCCTCTGGTGCCCCCACTTCCACCCCGTCTTCTTGCCTGTTGGGTAGGGGGCTGCTTGCTGGATGGTCTCTACTCCTGTGGCAGGAACGACCCTGCAGGGTGGACCCACAAAGTGTAGGATGTGGTCCCAAGGTTGTGGGGCCCACATTGGGCACAGCATCGGGGCTGTGACAAGCCCTCAGGCCATTGCATCACCAACACAGAATGTTCCTGACACTCCACTCAGGAGGGTGTGATGGGTGGTCTGGGACACCAGAAGCCCCGTTCCTTTCATGGAGCTCAGAGAGTGCATCCCCCATGGGTTCCAAATTCATCCCTGCATCTCAGCCATCTCCTTCTGTCCCGTCTTTGAACACAGGATAACGACCTCTACTGATCATTGTCCACAACATAACGCCTGGTCCTGTTGATATTAGGACTCTTTAATTTAGGTGTCCTGGGATAGCAGCTGTTTTTTAGGCCTAAAGAAGGAAAAGCTCATGAGTGTAAAACATTTTGGGATGAAATTAACATTTGATGATTATCTCTATGCTACTCATTTATTGACTTTTTTAAAAATTCCATTGATTTCTTTTTTTTATATCTATTATTTTGTTTGGCTGCATCGTGTCTTAGTTGTGGCACGCAGGATCTTCACTGAGGCATGCGGGATCTTTTGTTGCAGTGCGTGGGCTTTTCATTTTGTTGCATGGGCTTCTCTCTAGTTATGGCGCTTGGGCTCCAGGGCATGTGGACTCTGTAATTTGTGGCATGCAGGCTATCTATTGAAGCACTGGAGCTCAGTAGTTGTGGCACGCGGGCTTAGTTGCCCCACGGTGTGTGGGATCTTATTTCCCTGACCAGGGATTGAACCCGCGTCCCCTGCATTGGAAGGCGGATTCTTTACCACTGGACCACCAGGAAGTCCCTTATTGACTTCTATTAGTCATAATTCTCCTGGTTTTAGATCTGATGTGGGGATTATAGAGGAGTCAACATTTAAATCTTCATAATCTGTGTATTCATAGCTTCAGTATCCTTAATGACCCCTAATTTTTATGGTTTGGGAAGAGTTATTGATTTCATATATCATACAAAGGATTCACAATGATGATAGGGCAATTAAGATTATAATGATGGCTTGTGAATTGTTTAACTTTTCTCTACCTGTGCATCTGTTGTATGTATATGAGTCAGTTTAGTTGTCAATATTAGTGAAATAATACAGAGGACTAGAGAACTTATTTTAAAAATGATTATTAATGTGTGATTATGAACATGTAAAAGTTCTTCCAGAATAGATGATGTTGTATCTTGAGAGCCTAGATGAAATGGATGTGCCTTAGTGATATACAGAATTTTTGCCTATGATTTAACTTTGAGCAAGTTATATAATTTTTCAGTATTTTCTCATTTATTGAGAAAGACATAATGATTGTGGTGTTGGCTTGACACCAGTTGAAAAGGATTCAATTCCTTCCTTATTTTAACTTTACATAGGTAGGATCTTCAAATGTAGGATATGGTGGAGGGCATCCATGTAACCATTCTAGGTTAGTAGTAGTAGCTTCTACTACTGAGACTTCTCGTTTGGATGCAAAGCCTTCTCAGATTATGAAGATTATTAGCATTACTGCTGTTAATAAGAGGAATGAGCCTATAGATGAAATAGTTCATGTTGTGTGTGCATCAGGGTAGTAGGAATACCATCAGGACATCCCTGAAAGGGTGAGAAAGTGCTTCAGGAAGAAAATCATATTTACTACTACAAATATAATTGTGAAGTAAATTTTTGCTCACGTTGAGTTAAGTGTATAACCTGAGAATAGTGGAAATCAGTGTACGAAGCCTCCTCTAACAGTGAAGACTGCTCCCATTGGCATTACATACTGGAATTGTGTGGGTGAATTAGCTAAGACAAGTCCTGTCAAAGCACCTACTGTCAAAAGAAAAATAAAGCCTAAGGCTCATAACATAGTGGGAGATCATTTAATATAACCTCTGTGAAGACATCTAACCCTGCTGTAAACATATGATGGGCCCACACGGTAAATCCTAAAAAGCCAACGTGTAACTTAAAGCGGGGTCCGGCCACTCGCTGCTCTAGCCGATAAAGAGGCAAGGTTGGTGGAAAGGAAAGTTTGTTTTATTTTGGATGGCGGCAACTTGGGGGGACGGCGAACTCCGGTCCAAAGGCCGACTCCCCCCTACCCCACTGACCATCAGGGGCAAGAGATTTTATAGACAGAGGAAGGGGGCTACATGCAGAAACAGTACAGTCAGCTCTGACAGGCATCTTGAAATTGGTCATGCAGTGATCTGACCAGCATCATCTTGCTTGTTGTAAGTACAGTTAATCTTCAGTTCCAGGGTCAGTTTGTTCCCATATCTTTGAGGTCAATTCTCAGAACTGTGGCAGCTTATGTCATGGCTACAGTCTGGTCATCATGTACTTAACTTCTTCCACCTGGTGGAGGTTTCAGTATCTACAAAACAGCTTACAGGATACGGTCCAGAATAGTATCTATAGCCCTTGAGGAGGAACTAAAGGTACTTGACTTTGCTTAATGACTGAACTATTATTGTTTTGTCCTGTTTGACTGCTTTTCTTTGTTCTGCATTTTCTCACTTCTCTGATTAAACTTATTGTTTATCTAAAGTTTTTCCACAGACAAAAGGCAGGCGGAGGACATGCCGGGCAAGGACCATAGGGTCCTGCTCCATTTCAAATGGATATCATGAATCATACTGTTCCCGTATATCTGAAAGGCTCATTTTGTCCTAAATAATATGTAACAATATGTGAGATTATTCCAAACCCTGGTAGGCTACGAATACATACTTCAGAGTGACCAAAGAATCAAAATAGGTGTTGGTATAGGATTGGGTCTCCTCCTGCAGGGTCAAAGAAAAGTAGTGTTTAGATTTCTGTCTGTTAACAGTATGGCAATTCTGGCTGCTCAGACTGAGAGTGATAATTATAGTAATATGGCTATAGTTGGGGCAGATTAAACAAATAACGGTGTTTGGTATTGGGATGTGTCTGCTGCTTTTATATTAAAGATTATAGTAATAAAATTCATAACACCCAGAATTGAAGAGACACCCTCTAGATGTAAGGAGAAAATGGTTAAGTCAACAGAGGCTCCTGCGTGGTCCACATTGCCGGCTAGAGCTGAATTTACAGTTCCACTGGTACCAGGACCAGCTTCTACTATTGGTGATACAAGTAGGAGTAAGAATGATGGGGGAGGTAGTCAAAAGTTTATAGGATTGGGACTTCCCTAGTGGTCCAGTGGTTAAGACTCCGTGTTCCCAATCCAGGGGGCCTGGGTTCGATCCCTGGTCAGGGAACTAGATCCCACATGCATGCCACAACTAAGAGTTCGCATGCCACAACTAAGGAGCCTGCCTGCCACAACTAAGGAGCTCACCTGCCACAACTAAGACCCAGCGCAACCAGAATAAATAAATGAATAAAAAAAAAAGTTTATAGGATTTATTTGGGGAAATGCTACTTCAGGTGCCCCAGTTATTAGTGCAACAGGTCAGTTTCTGAACCCTGCGATCATAATGGGCACAACTATAAAGAAAATTATTACAAGTGCAGGGACTGTTATGACTACGTTACACATTTGGTCATCTCCAAGTAGTGCTCCAGGTTGGTATAGCTCAGCCTGGATTAACAGACTTAAGGTGCTACCTGCTACTCCTGCTCAAGCACCGAATAGTAAATATAAAATGCTGATACTTTTGTGATTTGTTGAAAATAATCAGCAGTTTATGAACAGAGGTAAAATGACAGAGCTGGCATTAGACTGTAAATCTAAAGACAGAGATTGAGCCCTCTTTTTGCTAAACCCTGTGGTGAATTAACAAGTTGAACTGTAACTTCAAAGAAGCAGCTTCAATTCTGCCAGTGCTTTTCCTGCCTTTTTTTTTCCTTGATGGCAGAAATAGATTGAAACCAGTTGACTTGAGTACGTACCTGTTAACTAAAATTTCCTGGGGTGGAAGCACGTCAATCTGGTAAGGATTTAGCTTAATTAAAGTGTTTGATTGGCATTCAATTGATGTAGGATAGGGTCTTGCAATCCTTATTTTCAGGAATGAAGTAAATTATACTTGCTCAGGGCTTTGAAAGCTCTTGGTCTAAACTAACCTAAATTCCTAGTCCAGCACTGATAGAAATTGGAGTTAAGGGTAATAATTGTGTGGCTATTGTGATTAGTAATGATAAGAAGGTTATTTGTTTTGTATGTTCAAGTTGTTTTATTTTTGTGATGCTTATTGAAGGGAATGTAGTTAGTGATGTGGAGTATGTTAGCTGCAAGTGGAAATATATGCTGAGTACTGCTATAATGGGTATTAGTGTTGGTAAAATGATGTTATCATTTTTGTTATCTCTTGGATAATTATTCATTTGGGTAAAAACCCAGAAGTGGGGCTTCCCTGGTGGCGCAGTGGTTGAGAGTCCGCCTGCCGATGCAGGGGACACGGGTTCGTGCTCCGGTCCGGGAGGATCCCACATGCCGCGGAGCGGCTGGGCCCGGGAACCATGGCCGCTGAGCCTGCGCGTCCGGAGCCTGTGCTCCGCAACGGGAGAGGCCGCGGCAGTGAGAGGCCTGAGTACCGCAAAAACAAAAAAACAAAAAAACAACAAACCCAGAAGTGGTGAGTGACCTCCTAATGATACTATAATGGTGAGGATAAGGATTGTGATGAGAGGTGTTTTATCTCATGTGTGTGATAATGATACTGTTGTAGTACATGATCTGGGCATAAATAGTAAGAAGATAGTGTTATTATGATATAAATTAGTATATTTAGGATTGTTTTAATTAGAATATACGTTTATAATAATTGTTATTCATCCTACATGGGCAACTGATGAGGAGGCTCTAATTTTTTCTAGGTGAGTATGACTAAGTCTGCCTCAGCTTCCAATTATGATTCATAATATCATTATGATTAATAGTATGTTTATGTTGTTGGATGGTGACATGTGGTATAAAACTGATAGGGGAGTAATTTTGTCACGTTAATGGCATCAGGCCTGCTGTTCATGGAATGCCTTGTGTTACTTCATGAACTCAGAAGTGAAATGGGGAAAGTCCTACTTTTGTGACAAGGGCTATTGTTAATGACGGTGGATGCTACTGGATTAAAGATTTTTGTAATTCATTGTGTTCTTTGACCAGAGTACATTAGATTAACAATAATAGCCATTACAAGTAGTATCGATGTGGTGGATTGTTTTAGAAAATATTTGTTGTATGTTTCTATAGCTCATGAGTTAAATTTTTTTATTAGACTGGGGATAACAGTAACCAGTGTGAGCTTGTTACTACAATTATGGTTCCTGAGATGATGGTCAGTAGAATGATAGCAAAAATAGGTTTTATTAGTACAGGAAGGATATACAACAACATTTTGGGGGGTATGGGCCTAATAGCTTATTTAGCAGACCTTACTGTTGCATGTGGTGTTATGTGGTAGCATGGAGAATGTAAAATTCCTAAGAGTAGGTTCAATTCCTATGATTCTAGGAATAAGAGCATTTAAACCTTTATTATTTACTCTATCATAGTAACTCTTTCCTCACACATATTACTTATGTTTGTGGTGCGATGCCTGATATGATGACAGGTAGTGAAACCTCTCATATATAATACATAGGGCTAACGTTAGTGGTAAAAAAATTTTATAAGAGATGTAAGTCAGAAAGAGAAAGACAAATACCATATCATATTACTTATATGTGGAATCTGAATATGGCACAAATGCACCTATCTACAAAGCAGAAACAGACACACAGACATAAACAATAGACTTGTGGTTGCCAAGGGGGAGTGGCATGGGGAAGGGAAGGACTGGGAGTTTGGGATCAGCAGATGTGAACTATTATATATAGAATGGATAAAAAACATGGTCCTACTGTATAGCACAGGGAACTATATTCAATATCCTGTGATAAACCATAATGGAAAAGAATATTAAAAAAAGAATGTCTCTGTGTATAACTGAGTCACTTTGCTGTACAGCAGAGATTGGCACAGCATTGTAAATCAACTGTACGTCAATATAAAATAAAATTAAAAAAAATAAGAGATGTATAAGTTGATCATATCAAAATTGTGCATACGATGCTCGATTTTATAGAAAGGAGGTTGTTAGGAGGAGTGTTTTAATGATGACATTAGCTGTATATAATTGTGGTATGTAGGAGTTGTGAAATGCTCCTAAAAATAGGATTTTATGAAAATGTTTCTTATAATGATATTGACATATTCTGCTAGGAAGAACAGGGCAAATGGTCCTGCTATATTTTCTACATTGAAGCCAAATACAGGTTTCTCCTTCTGTTAAATCAAATGGGATTTCTGCTAGAATAGAGATAATCAATTTATGGTCAGGAGGAAAATTAGTTATAGGTGTTCTTGTGTGCTGACTAAAGTTTGGCACTTTCCACCTATGTCTACAAGGATTAAAACACAAGCTGCTGAGACTGCTGACCTTCAACACCACCTGAAAGGAGTTCAGGGTGGAGATCAGGAATGAGGCACTCTGTGCTCTGGGGAAAACTGGAAGAACAGGCCTTCATATAGTTAGATATTTTCAGGAGATTTTATGAGCCCAATTCTTCCATCTCCTCATATCTAGAAAAGCACTAAAATATTTCATGGTGACGTCTGTTTCACGAGACTAGCAGCGACCTTCTGCAAAAATGTGTATGTACCCCTCTTCACCAAAATCACGTATATACTGACCTTCCCCCCCTACCTCTTTGGAGCAGTTTCTCTGAGTTGTCTGAAATGCTGTCTCCTGGGCTATAGTCCTCATTTTGCCCCAAATAAAACTTAACTCATAACTCTCACATTGTGCATTTTTTTTCAGTCGACATGTGTAATAATTACCGTTGAAAGTGCAAATGATCCATTTATCAGTAGGATGGTTAAGAGAATAACTGCTACTGTTACTTCATATGAGGTTTCCTGTGCTGAGGTCCATAGAACTCCAATTACTGTGTATTTTAAATCTGAAGCTCATCCAGGTCAGAGGATGGAATAAATGGCTAGGCTTGATATGGCTAATATAAATAGTATGCCTAGTTTATATTAATTAGTGGATAAGGTATGAGAAGAGGAATTCATATTGTGACAGCCAGGGGTAAGGCTAGCATTGGCACAATAATAAGCATATAAATTGGTGATGTTGATGGTCATAGTGGTCCCTTAATAAATAATTTGTCTGCATCAGCAATGGACTGTAATAATCCATAGGGCTGATGATGTTTGGCCCTTTCTGGATTTGAATATAGCCTAGGATTTTCCATTCAGTTAATGTAAGGAATGCTATGGTGAGTAAAATTGGGTAATTAGTGAAAGAATGCTGATTATAAACATATTCTTAGGAAGAGGACATGAACCTCTGGGAATAGAGGTTTAAATTTTATGCAATTGCTGGGCTCTGCAAACCCTAACAAACCCTGTCTACAGTAAGGTGTGTATAAATTAATTGAATGTAGATTATATCATCATTTAGTTTGAAGGTGCTTTTGTAAAGTACGCCTTATTTCTCTTGTCTTTTCATACTGAGACAAATGTATAATAGATAGAAACCAACTGGGATTACTCTAGTCTGAAGTCAGATCACATAAGACTTTAATCATTGAACAAACAGACCATTGATAGCAGTCACACCATTGGGATGTCCTGAACCAACACTGAGGTCGAAAACCCTATTGTTGATATGAACTTTAGAATAGGATTGAGCTATCATCCCTAGGGTAACTTGTTCCATTGATCAATGTTTTGAATCAATAAGTGGTAAAATTTTGACTAGTAGGTCTAAATTTTAATCCTTCTGAGGTTGTTTTATTCTTTGAGGTCACCCAACCAAAATTGTTAATCCATTGAAAGTTATGTTATCCCTTAAAATTTGTTTATTGTTTATTTTTTGGATTAATTCATTAAAGCTTCATAGGGTCTCCTCATCTTATTTCCACCTTTTCACAGGAAGGTCCATTTCATTGATTAAAAGAGACAGTAAATCCCTTGTATGACCAGTCATACACAACCTTCTTTAAAGAACAAATGATTAGGCGGTTTTCACAGTCGGGATACTGTGACTGTTAAAGAGGTATCACTGGGCAGGCAGTGCCTCTAATACCAGAAGTGCTAGAGGTAATGTTTTTGGTAAACAGGCAGGGTTTGTGATTGCCAAGTTCCTTTTACTTTTTAAAATCTTTCCTTAAATGCATACTTGTGTTGGGTTCACAATATTTGACTAGATTAAGTGTTAGTTTAGGTTTATTTTACTGTTAACTATCAGTGGGCTATCTGTTCTAAGATTCTGCATGGAGAAATATTTCTTGTTACTCATATTAACAATATTGCTTCTATTAATTAATAGATTAGTCCAGTAGTAAATTAGAAGTTGGTTTATTTACTATTGGTATTAAGATGAATGTGTTGTTGATCTTGAATGCTTTCTTAATTGGTGGCTGCTTTTAAGCCAACTATGGTGATATTTATGCATACTCTCTTGGGAAGGTTGTATCTTATATCTAAAAAGCTGTATCTTTTTATAATAACATTTAAAATTATGTTAATAGTTATGTTTTTAAATTAATATTTAAAGTTAAACTAAAATTCTTTTCTGGACAACCAGCAATCACCAGGCTTGTTAGGCGTGTCACCTCTACTCATAAATCTTTTTCACTGTTTTGCCATATAGAGGAGCTTGTTCTTGTAAACTGTTCATAAGCAGCTCGTCTGATTTCAGGGCATTTAACCTAAGTCCTCTTTGTTAAAGTTTTCTAGTTAAATCATTATTGCAAAAGGTAAAAGTGGTCAGTTTTGGGTACTTTTAATGTTTCCTTCATCATTCCTTTATGGTACTTTATCTATAGCACCAGACAAATTTCTATCTCCTATACTTTAGATGTTGAATGAATGTTGTATTTAATTTACTTAATGATAGTTGAAATTGGTGGAAGGTTTGGCCTAGTTTTAGTACAAAGTGTTCATGCAGTACAAAATCTCCAGGGTGTAAACTAGATGCTTTTCTTTAAGCTACACTTGGGTTCATCCAAGCACACTTTCCAGTCTGCTCACCTCCTTACAACTCATATCCTCCTGTATGTTTGGTAATTGTTAATAGGTTATGAAAAGTTATCTATATCTGAGGAGGGTGTTGGGCAATGTGTGCATGCTTCATGTCCTGATTCAATTAAACACTCTATTCTTAATTTACTACTAAGTCTTCCTTGGGTTTTTTATTTCATAAAAACTTTTGTATGAATTATTTTATGTTCTTGAGGTAGCAAATGTAGCCCACTTCTTCCCTTCCCATAGGTTACCTTGACCTAACATTTTTATGTCTGATAATTATGCTTGCTATTGTTCTTTACCAGGGTTTTCTGAGGATGGCAGTATATAGGGCTGGTGAGGTTTGTCCGAGTTTATTGATTATAGAACAGGTTCCTCTAGAACGGTGTGAAGCATCACCAACTTCTTTGACTTTTAGGCTCATGCTAGTAGTATTTTGGGGAATAATTTTATTGTTATAATTATTTGAATTTAGGGATAACATAGTGGGATATCTAATCCCAGTTTGGATTTCATCTGTCATGTAATCAGAAACATTAAAGTCGTTTTCATAGCTTTTTTTTTTTCGGTACGTGGGCCTCTCACTGTTGTGGCCTCTCCCACTGCGGAGCACAGGCTCCGGACGCGCAGGCTCAGCGGCCATGGCTCATGGGCCCAGCCGCTCTGCGGCATGTGGGATCTTCCTGGACCGGGGCATGAACCCGTGTCCTCTGCATCGGCAGGCGGACTCTCAACCACTGCGCCACCAGGGAAGCCCTTCATAGCTTATTTTTATTTTAGCTATTTTTTTTACAGGTTAGCTAGGACGTAACTTTATTTTGGGATAATCTTTAACACACTTTACACTGGATTTCTATTAATATGGGTTAGTCTTGTGACCAAGGTGGCTGATATAAAGTTTGCCAACCCTAATTAGTTAATATAACTCACTTGAACTTCCTTTTATGGCTTAATTTTTATCACTGCCATTTCCCATGAGGACAAAGTTAAGCAAGGTATTAACTTTAGTGTGCTTGGTTCCTGCTCCCTTTAATCTTTTATGATTTAGAGGGCATTCTCAAAGGGATGCAGATACTTGCATGTGTAATTTTATCAGAAATTAGTAGGCTGGGACCACACCTATGTGTTTATGGAGTTAGTAAATTTCATCTAGGCATTTACAGTGCTTCACTGTAATTATTAAGATACACCAACAGTTTAAGTAGGACTTTGTACATATAAGGTTTCTGTATGTAAGTGATATATTGGTATTTGGTTTAGTAGTTTGGGTTTTGTTAAAATTAGTATTGAAATGTTTAATATTTTTTCTTATGCAGACTATTAAAAGGTACTTTATTTTTTATTTTGTTTGAGGTAAATGGCAGATCTAGGGGATGTCTTTCTATATAAGACTTCTACAGGTAACTGATTGGTATTATGAGGAGGCTAGTTTATACTTATACTAACTTTGGGTTGGTCAGGTGAGGGCAATATGTTTGTTAGATGAGTTAGTTGAATTATGTAGTTTTACTCTTTGCCTTATTTGGGGGGTTTGGCAGGGCAATAATGGTGTACAAAGTATGAGATTTAGTGGGAAGTAGGAGGGTTTGATTAAGGAAGCTATTTACCTGAAACATGTGTGTGTATGTACACATGTATGTAATTGTTCTATGTACTGTGACCATTGACTCAATAACACATTATAGTTGATTACCTTGGTAAATAATATTCAATTTAAGCTCAGCTACAAGTTGTTTGACTGTGTTAAGGCCTCTGATGGCCATAGCATCCCCCCAAATTAAAAACACGTACACAGGAGTAGATAATTAATACATGATTATATGATCATGTATTAGGTATGATAAAGCATATGTATACTATTTATATGTGTGGAAGGATATGTAGTACACAAAGTACATAGTAATGTCAGGTTTTGGGGGGGATTTTTTGTTTTGTTTTGTTTTGTTCTTTTGGCCACACCATGCAGCATGCAGGATTTTAGTTCCCCAACCAGAGATCGAGCCCGTGCTCCCTGCAGTGGAAGTGCAGAGTCTTAACCACTGGACCGCCAGGGAAGTCCCAAAATGTCAGGTTTTTTTACGTCATTTTTTCATGCTTACATGGTACTTAAAGATAGTACTTAAAGAAAAACAGGCAAATCGTTCAGAGAAACATTTCAGTAGAATTTCAGCTTTGGGAGTTGAAGGTGGAGCTGGAGCTTCTTCCTTGAGTCTTAGAGAGATATGTTGTTCTCCTCTTCCGATTTACAAAACAAGGGTAATAAATATACCGCAGAGACCCTTCTTTCTAGGAGGTTATTGTCAATCATTCTTGTTATTGGTATAAGAACAAGAATTAAAAGTATTAGAAGAAAGTATAGATGTTAGTTCAGGTTCATGCAGCCAGAAAACAAAACCAAAACTGAGATCGATGCCGCACAAGTTTTATTCAACGGCCAAAGAATGGAAAAGTGGGAACTTAGTTCACAGCTCAACTTCTCACCCATGTGAAGAGAAGGATTTGATTTTAAAGAGTAAAGACAAAGGGAGAAGAAATGAGGCTAATGATGGGGAGTCCCATGCATTTGGCTACTGACAAAGGGGCAGGGCTTTCTGAGGGAATGATGTGGCCACCATCTTCTTATCCTTTCTTTTTTTTGTTTCTGTTTTTGTTTTGCGGTACGCGGGCCTCTCTCCACTGTGGCCTCTCCCGCCGCGAAGCACAGGCTCCGGACGCGCAGGCCCAGCGGCCATGGCCCACGGGCCCAGCCGCTCCGCGGCGTGCGGGATCCTCCCAGACCGGGGCATGAACCCACGACCCCCGCATCGGCAGGCGGACTCCCAACCACTGCGCCACCAGGAAAGCCCTTTATCCTTTCTTTGGTCTGCATCTTCCAGTCATGACTGCCAATAGGTGTGTCATCTAGTAGCTAATATAGTAAAATCAGCATATAATGAGACTGAGGGTCTGTTGGAGGTCAGATTCATAGCCACCTTGGTTCCAGTTGTTTCTATCTGGTTTTTGTTTGTCTCTTTGTATACTTTTCTTTGTCTCTGGACCCTGTGACTTAAAAAGATATGTTTATTCCTGTTCAAGAAGGGGTTGTTGGGTTTAGAACTGTTCCTCACTCTTGAGGGCATGCTGAAGGTCAAAGCTCTGCCTTGTGAGACTGCTTTCTGCTGAACATGGGCATAGTTTTTCTGTGGATTAGAGGAGCAGAACTGTTCCCTGTCTGGCCTAAAATATATCTGATGGTCACCAGCCTGCAGTCCCAGTTGCTTGTACCCTAGGGTTAGTATCATCTGAAGTTTGATGGCTTCAAGCCATTTACAAACAAAGTTGACAAGGTAGTTAAGGAGTCAAGACCCGAAGATAAGCAGGAGGATAATAGCAGTTAGTGGGCCAAGAAATGGAAGAAACCAGGTTAAACCGGGGAGGCTCTGTTTGACCATATTCCAGATGGAGCTTGGATCTGGACCTTGTGTGTTACATCTATGTAACCACTGAGCTTGCTCATGTATCTCTTTTATGTTGCCCTCAATCTGACCAGAGTTATTGACATACATGCAGCAAGTTTCATTCATAACTGCACATACTCTCCCTTGCTCACTCAAGAGATAGTCAAGGGCTAGGCTATTGTCGAGAAGAACATTTGCTAGTGAGTCCAGAGAAGTACAGAGTCCTTGTAAGGCATCCCCCACATTTTTAGACAAGTACTCAAGGGCCCAGGTGAGATTTTGTAGAGTGATTTCACAGTACGAGACACCTCCCCAAGGGGCCTCCAGTCTGAGAGGGATCCCTACTCCTGCCGGAATGAGTCTCATTGCCCTTTGATCTCAGGGCTGGGTGATATTATGAATGGTTATACCTAGGTCCCGAGAACTTAGCTGGCCTAATGTGCACTGTGCACAGATTAGGCATTATCAAACAAGGGTGGGGTAGAGCCACCCCAGAGAAGGGAAGGAAGAGTTGGTGTTGTCCTGATAAGACAATGGATTAATCTGTGGGCCAAAAAGTAACAGCTACCCAGGGGAAGCACATGCCCAGCACACTTCTGAGGAATCAAACCACCTCCCTAAGTGGCTAGCCCAAGAGGGGGTGCCTTTGCAGTACAGAGAGAGAGGCCCACCTGCGTAACAGGGGTCACTAGGGGGTTCTTGACTGATGGCTTTTCCCCAGGCCTCAGGAGGGCCACGTCCTACACACCAGACAGCTGGTGTCTTCTCTCCCCAATAGGTACGTCTCCCGTCTGGTCCCTGTGTGTATTCGAGTCGGTGCAGGGGGCACCAGTGGGTGAGATTTCCTTAGGAGTCAATCTGAGGGTGCTAACATAATGGGGCAATGGAAGAAGCAGTGATCAGAGTCCAGAGCAGCCCAGGGTGTTATCGCAAGTGAAACCAAGCAAGGCCCTGTGGGACTTCGAGGCATGGAGGCCATTTTTTGCATGCACACACACACACACACACACACACACACACACACACACACTCCCCATTTCTCATAGGCAAGGCTCCAGCCTCCATGACCTTCCCTGAATTCCAAAGGGCAGATTCAAACTGTTGCTAATGAAGGGAGGAGCAGCCAAGGAACCACCTGAGGAAAGATTAAAGGGACCAGAGAAGCTCATCAAGACTAGGAGATGAGGGACTTCCCTGGTGGCTCACTAGTTAAGAATCCACTTGCTAATGCAGGGGACACGGGTTCAAGCCCTGGTCCAGGAAGATCCCACATGCCGCAGAGCAACTAAGCCCGTGTGCCACAGCTACTGAGCCTGCGCTCTAGAGCCCACGAACCACAACTACTGAGCCCGCATGCCACAACTACTGAAGCCCGCGTGCCTAGAGCACGTGCTCTGCAACAAGAGAAGCCACCGCAATGAGAAGCCCGTGCACCGCAACAAAGAGTATCTCCCGCTTGCGGCAACTAGAGAAAGCCATGTGCAGCAACAAAGACCAAAGGCAGCCAAAAACATAAATAAATTTTTAAAAGATATTTTTCGATTTTTAAAAATAATTCATCACTCACCAAAACCACCTAGTTTTTGTCTTAACCCCATGAATTGTGTCTAAGATGTCTGAAATTCAAATTTATATGCCATCTGCAGAGACTAGGTTATAGCATCAGGATGACTGTACTCTTTTCTGTAGGAGGTAGATTATTGTTGTTATTCTGGGACAAGGCAGCAGTCAAAGAAATAAAGATGAGAGAATATGGATCACTTGGACTAAGCCAGTGTCCCTACTCAAACTGATGTCATACATTTGTTAAAATAGATCTCATCTAGAAAGAAGACCTATTTCTTCATCCATTTTAGGTTATCTTCTTCAAATACATGAGCCAGAGTTTCATTAGCCAAATTCAATAGTGTTTTCCTTTATGAAAACACAAGGGCACATCTGTAGATACTTAGTGGTCTGTTCCAGATGAATTTGAGAAAGCTTCACTGAAAATGTCATTCATTAGGTGTGTAATAAAGTAGTGGTGTTTGTTAAAATACAGTCCATTATACCTGAGAGTGGATTTGGCCTTTATTCTCTGAAACGTCCCAATAATCTTCAGTCCTAAAAGATGTCGGGATTTTAAGAGGAACACCCACACTTCTGAAAGTCAAGGACCTTTGTAACTTTCCCTTAGACAAGCACTGCAGCTCTCTGACCTCGTGGCATCCAGGCCATCTTTACTTCCATGTATGAGTCAAACTTGCTTAGAGCAAACCTGCAGGGTTGGACATCTAACAGCAGGTTTGTATAAAGACCTCTGTTTGGAAGGTGTTCCCTATCACTTCTTCCTAGATCCATCATAGAATCTCTTCCCTTCATCTTATCTGTACCTTATTAAATCTATTTCAGTGTCTTTCTTGACCTAAAGAAGAGGAGGAATTAGATTTCAGTTCTCTGCCTTTACAAGAAGCTTTCAAGTGTGTTGAGTTTAGCTTATTCCTTCTTCCTTCCCTAAACCCCCATTTGTCTAGCTTCTAGGAAACCTGGGGATGAATCTTATTAATGTTTCAAAGTCCTTATCCAAGCTCTTTTTCCAAATTTCAATAAATTCAGCTTCTTCCTTAGGACAAAAGCTTCAAGACATTGGATTTGGCAATGATTTCTTGGTATGACACCAAAGGCACAGGCAACAACAATAAAAAAATAAACAAATTGGACTTCATGAAAATTTTTGAATTTGTTCATCAAAAGACACTGCCCTCAGAGTAAAGAGGCAACCCACAGAATGGGAGAAAAAAACTTTGCAAGTCATGTATATGATGAGAGATTAATGTTCAGAATATACAGAGAACCCCTAAAACTCAATAAAAATCAAACAACCTGGGACTTCCCAGGTGGCGCAGTAGTTAAGAATTCGCCTCCCAATGCAGGGGATGTGACTTCGATCCCTTCGATATATATAAAGCCAGTAAGCACAAGAAAAGATACTCAACGTCGCTAATCATTAGGGAAATGCAAATCAAAACTACAATGAGGGGGACCTTCAAGATGGCGGAGGAGTAAGACGTGGAGACCGCCTTCCTCCTCACAAATACATCAAAAATACATCTACATGTGGAACAACTCCTACAGAACACCCACTGAATGCTGGCAGAAGGCCTCAGACTTCTCAAAAGGCAAGAAAATCCTCACATACCTGGGTAGGGAAAAAGAAAAAACAAAAAACAGAGACAAAAGGATAGGGAGGGGACATGCATCTCTGGAAGGGAGCTGTGAAGGAGGAAAAGTTTCCATACACTAGGAAGCCCCTTCACTGGCAGAGATGGGGGTGTGGGTGGTGGGGGGGAAGCTTTGGAGCCACGGAGGAGAGCACAGCAACAGGGGTGAAAAGGGCAATGCGGAGAGATTCCCACACAGAGGATGGGTGCCGACCAGCACTCACTAGCCCGAAAGGCTTGTCTGCTCACCTGCTGGGGTGGGTGGGGGCTGGGAGCTGAGACATGGGCTTCGGAGGTCAGACCCTAGGGAGAGGACTGGTGTTGGCTGCGTGAACACAGCCTGAGGGGGACTAGTGTGCCACAGCTAGCAGGGAGGGAGTCCGGGAAAAAGTCTGGACCTGCCTAAGAGGAAGAAACCATTGTTTCAGGGTGCACGAGGAGAGGGGATTCCTTCCCCATCTGCCCACAGAAGGCAGAGCACCACCTAAACGAGCTCCAGAGACGGGCGCGAGCCACAGCTATCAGCTCGGACACCAGAGACGGGAATGAAATGCTAACACTGCTGCTGCAGCCACCAAGAATCCTGTGTGCAAACACAGCTCACTATCCACACTCCCCCCCGGGGGAGACTGTGCAGCCCGCCACTACCAGGGTCTTGTGATCCAGGGACGACTTCCCCAGGAGAACACACGGCGCACCTCAGGTTGTTGCAACGTCGCACCAGCCTCTGCCACTGCAGACTGGCCCCACATTCTAATTATAACTACCATATCCTTCCCTCCCACCGGCCTGAATGAGCCAGAGCACCCTATTCAGCCGCTGCTTTAACCCCCTCCTGTTTGGGTGGGGAACAAATACCTGAGGTCCACTTACACAGAGAGGTAGGGCCAAAACCAAAGCTGAACCCCAGGAGCTGTGCAAACAAAGAAGAGAAAGGGAAATTTCAACGTGCAGCCTCAGGAGCAGCAGATTAAACTCCCACAATCAACTTGATAAAACCTGCATCTATGGAATACCTGAATAGACAACGAATCATCCCAAAACTGAGGTGGTGGACTTTGGGAGCAAACTGTAGACTTGGAGTTTGCGGTCTGTAACTGATTTGTTTCTGATTTTTATGTTTACCTTAGTTTAGTTTTTAGCACTTGTCATCATTGGTGGATTTGTTGATTGGTTTGGTTGTTCTCTTTATTATTATTATTTTTTTAAAATTTTAATCATTTTAAAATTTATTTATTTTCTTTCTTTTTTTCGCCCTTTTCTTCTGAGCCATGTGGCTAACAGAGGCTTGGTGCTCTGGCCTGGTGTCAGGCCTGAGTCTCTGAGGTGGGAGAGCTGAGTTCAGGACATTGGACAACCAGAAACCTCCAGGCCCCATGTAATATCAACTGGCAAGAGCTCTACCAGAGATCTCCTTCTCAACGCTAAGACCCAGCTCCACTCAACGACCAGCAAGCTCCAATGCTGGACGTCCCATGCCAAACAACTAGCAAGACAGGAACACAACCCCACCCATTAGCAGAGAGGCTGCCTAAAATCATACTAAGTTCACAGTAAGTTCACAGACACACCAAAGCACACTGCCAGATGCTGCTCTGATAACCAGAAAGACAAGATCCAACCACGCCCATCAGAACACAGGCACCAGTCCCCTCCACCAGGAAGCCTACACAAGCCACTGAACAAACCTCACCCACTGGGGGCAGACACCAAAAACAACGGGAACTACGAACATGCAGTCTGCAAAAAGGAGACCCCAAACACAGTAAACTAAACAAAATGAGAAGACAGAGAAATATGCAGCAGATGAAGGAGCAAGGTAAAAACCCACCAGACCAAACAAATGAACAGGAAGTAGGCAGTCTACCTGAAAAAGAATTCAGAGTCACAATAGTAAAGATGATCCAAAATCTTGGAAATAAAATGGAGAAAATACAGAAACGTTTAACAAGGACCTAGAAGAACTAAAGAGCAAACAAACAGTGATGAACAACACCATAAATGAAATTAAAAATTCTCTAGGAGGAATCAATAACAGAATAACTGAGGCAGAAGAACGGATAAGTGACCTGGAAGATAAAATAATGGAAATAACTACCACAGAGCAGAATAAAGAAAAAAGAATGAAAAGAATTCAGGACAGTCTCAGAGACCTCTGGGACAACACTAAACATACCAACATTCAAATTATAGGGGTCCCAGAAGAAGAAGAGAAAAAGAAAGGGACTGAGAAAATATTTGAGGAGATCATAGTTGAACACTTCACTAATATGGGAAAGGAAATAGTCAATCAAGTCCAGGAATCACAGAGAGTCCCATACAGGATAAATCCAAGGAGAAACATGCCAAGACACATATTAATCAAACTATCAAAAATTAAATACAAAGAAAAAATATTAAAAGCAGCTAGGGAAAAGCAACAAATAACTTACAAGGGAATCCCCATAAGGTTAACAGTTGACCTTTCTGCAGAAATTCTACAAGACAGAAGGGAGTGGCAGAACATATTTACAGTGATGAAAGGGAAAAACCTACAAGCAAGATTACTCTACCCAGCAAGGATCTCATTCAGATTCGATGGAGAAATTAAAACCTTTACAGATAAGCAAAAGTTAAGAGAATTCAGCACCACCAAACCAGCTTTACAACAAATGCTAAAGGAACTTCTCTAGGCAGGAAACACAAGAGAAGGAAAAGACCTACAATAACAAACCCAAAACAATTAAGAAAATGGTAATAGGAACATACATATCGATAACTAACTTAAATGTAAATGGATCAAATGCTCCAACCAAAAGATATAGACTGGCTGAATAGATACAAAAACAAGACCTGTATATATGCTGCCTACAAGAGACCCACTTCAGACCTAGGGACACATACAGACTAAAAGTGAGGGGATGGAAAAAGATATTCCATGCAAATGGAAATCAAATGAAAGCTGGAGTAGCAATTCTCATATCAGTCAAAATGGACTTTAAAATAAAGACTATTACAAGAAACAAAGAAGGACACTACATAATGATCAAGGGATCAATCCAAAAAGAAGATATAACAATTGTAAATATTTATGCACCCGACACAGGAGCACCTCAATACATAAGGCAAATACTAACAGCCATAAAAGGGGAAGTCAACAGTAATGCAATCATAGTAGGGGACTTTAACACCCCACTTTCACCAGTGGACAGATCATCCAAAATGAAAATAAATAAGGAAACACAAGCTTTAAATGATACATTAAACAAGATGGACTTAATTGATATTTATAGGACATTCCCTCCCAAAACAACAGAATACACGTTCTTCTCAAGTGCTCATAGAACATTCTCCAGGATAGATTATCTCTTGGATCACAAATCAAGCCTCAGTAAATTTCAGAAAACTGAAATTGTAGCAAGTATCTTTGCTGACCACAATGCTATGAGACTAGATATCAATTACAGGAAAAAAATCTGTAAAAAATACAAACACATGGAAGCTAAACAATACACTACTTAATAATCAAGACATCACTGAAGAAGTCAAAAAATACCTAGAAACAAATGGCAATGAAAACACAATGACCCAAAACCTATGGCATGCTACAAAAGCAGTTCTAAGAGGAAAGATTATAGTAATACAATCCAACCTCAAGAAACAAGAAACATTTCAAATAAAGAACCTAACCTTACAACTAAAGCAATTAGAGAAAGAACAAAAAACCCCAAAGTTAGCAGAAGGAAAGAAATCATAAAGATCAGATCAGAAATAAATGAAAAAGAAATGAAGGAAACGATAGCAGAGGTCAATAAAACTAAAAGCTGGTTCTTTGAGAAGATAAACAAAATTGATAAACCATTAGCCAGACTCATCAAGAAAAAAAGGGACAAGACTCAAATCAACAGAAATGAAAAAGCAGTAATAACTGGCACTGCAGAAATACAAAAAATCATGAGAGATTACTACAAGCAACTCTATGTCGAAAAATGGACAACCTGGAAGAAATGGACAAATTCTTAGAAAAATACAACCTTCCGAGACTGAACCAGGAAGAAATAGAAAATATAAACAGACCAATCACAAGCACTGAAATTGATACTGTGACTAAAAATCTTCCAACAAACAAAAGCCCAGGATCAGATGGCTTCACAGGTGAATTCTATCAAACATCTAGAGAAGAGCTAACACCTATCCTTCTCAAAGTCTTCCAAAATATAGCAGAGGGAGGAACAAACCAAAACTCATTCTTCGAGGCCACGCTCATCCTGATAACAAACCTAGACAAAGATGTCACAAAAAAAGAAAACTACAGGCCAACATCACTGATGAACATGGATGCAAAAATCCTCGACAAAATACTAGCAAACAGAATCCAACAGCACATTAAAAGGATCATACACCATGATCAAGTGGGGTTTATCCCAGGAATGCAAGGATTCTTCAATATACACAAATCAATCAGTACGATAAACCATATTAACAAATTGAAGGAGAAAATTCATATGATCATCTCAATAGTTGCAGAGAAAGCTTTTGACAAAATTCAACACCCATTTATGATAAAAACTTTCCAGAAAGTAGGCATAGAGGGAACTTACCTAAACACAATAAAGGTCATATATGACAAACCCACAGCCACCATGCCCTCAATGGTGAAAAACTGAAAGCATTTCCACTAAGATCAGGAACAAGGTAAGGTTGCCCACCCTCACCACTATTATTCAACATAGTTTTGCAAGTTTTAGCCACAGCAATCAGAGAAGATAAAGAAATAAAAAGAATCCAAATTGGAAAAGAAGAAGTAAAGCTGTCACTGTTTGCAGATGGCATGATACTATACATAGAGAATCCTAAAGATGCCACCAGAAAACTACTAGAGCTAATCAATGAATTTGGTAAAGTAGCAGGATACAAAATTAATACACAGAAATCTCTTGTATTCCTATACAGTAATGATGAAAAACCTGAAAGTGAAATTAAGGAAACACTCCCATTTACCATTGCAACAAAAAGAATAAAATACCTAGGAATAAACCTACCTAAGGAGACAAAAGACCTCTATGCAGAAAACTATAAGATACTGATGAAAGAAATTAAAGATGATACAAACAGATGGAGAGATATACCATGTTATTGGATTGGAAGAATCAACATTGTGAAAATGACTATTCTACCCAAAGCAATCTACAGATTCAATGCAATCCCCATCAAACTACCACTGGCATTTTTCACAGAACTAGAAAAAAATCTTCACAATTTGTATGGAAACACAAAAGACCCCAAATAGCCAAAGCAATTACTTTATTTTATTTATTTATTTTTTTTGCCGTACGTGGGCCTCTCACTATTGTGGCCTCTCCCGTTGCAGAGCACAGGCTCCGGACGCACAGTCTCAGCAGCCATGGTTCACGGGCCCAGCCGCTCCGCGGCATGAGGGATCTTCCCAGATCAGGGCACGAACCCGCGTCCCCTGCATCGGCAGGCGGACTCTCAACCACTGCACCACCAGGGAAGCCCCCAAAGCAATCTTGAGAAAGAAAAACGGAGCTGGAGGAATCAGGCTCCCTGACTTCAGTCTTTACTACAAAGCTACAGTAATCAAGACAGTATGGTACTGGCACAAAAACAGAAATATAGATCAATGGAACAGGATAGAAAGCCCAGAGATAAACCCACGCACGTGTGGTCACCTTATCTTGATAAAGGAGACAAGAATATACTACGGAGAAAAGACAGGCTCTTCAATAAGTGGTGCTGGGAAAACTGGACAGCTACATGTAAAAGAATGAAGTTAGGGCTTCCCTGGTGGCGCAGTGGTTGAGAGTCTGCCTGCCAGTGCAGGGGACACAGGTTTGTGCCCTGGTCCGGGAAGATCCCACATGCTGCGGAGTGGCTAGGCCTGTGAGCCATGGCCACTGAGCCTGCGTGTCCAGAGCCTGTGCTCTGCAGTGGGAGAGGCCACAACAGTGAGAGGCCCGTGTACCGCAAAAAAAAAAAAAAAAAAGAATGAAGTTAGAACACTCCCTAACACCATACACAAAAATAAACTCAAAATGGATTAAAGACCTAAATGTAGGGCCAAACACTATGAAACTCTTAGAGGAAAACATAGGCAGAACATTCTATGACATAAATCACAGCAAGATCCTTTTTGACCCACCTCCTAGAGAAATGGAAATAAAAACAAAAATAAACAAATGGGACCTAATGAAACTTAAAAGCTTTTGCACAGGAAACCATAAACAAGATGAAAAGACAACCCTCAGAATGGGAGAAAATATTTGCAAACGAAGCAACTGACAAAGGATTAATCTCCAAAATATACAAGCAGCTCATGCAGCTCAATATCAAAGAAAGCAAAAACCCAATCCAAAAATGGGCAGAAGACCTCAATAGATATTTCTCCAAAGAAGATATACAGATTGCCAACAAACACAAGAAAGGATGCTCAACATCACTAATCATTAGAGAAATGCAAATCAAAACTGCAATGAGGTATCACCTCACACTGGTCAGAATGGCCATTATCAAAAAATCTACAAACAAATGCTGGAGAGGGTGTGGAAAAAAGGGAACCCTCTTGGTGGGAATGTAAATTGATACAGCCACTACGGAGAACAGTATGGAGGTTCCTTAAAAAACTAAAAATAGAACTACCATACGACCCAGCAATCCCACTACTGGGCATATATCCTGAGAAAACCGTAATTCAAAAAGAGTCATGTACCACAATGTTCATTGCAGCTCTATTTACAATATCAAGGACATGGAAGCAACCTAAGTGTCCATCGACAGATGAATGGGTAAAGAAGATGTGGCACATATATACAATGGAATATTTCTTAGCCATAAAAAGAAATGAAATTGAGTTATTTGTATTGAGGTGGATGGACCCAGAGACTGTCATACGGAGTGAAGTAAGTCAGAAACAGAAAAACGAGTACCGTATGCTAACATATATATATGGAATCTAAAGAAAAAAAAAAGTTCTGAAGAACCTAGGCGCAGGACAGGAACAAAGATGCAGACGTAGAGAATGGACTTGAGGACATGTGGAGGGGGAAGGGTAAGTTGGGACAAAGTGAGAAAGTGGCATGGACATATATACACTGCCAAATGTAAAATAGATAGCTAGTGGGAAGCAGCCGCATAGCACAGGGAGATCAGCTCGGTGCTTTGTGACCACGTAGAGGGATGGGATAGGAAGTGTGGGAGGGAGATGCAAGAGGGAGGAGATATGGGCATATATGTATATGTATAGCTGATTCACTTTGTTATACAGCAGAAACTAACACACAATTGTAAATCAATTATACTCCGATAAAGACGTTTAAAAAATAAGCTACAATGAAATACCATCTCACACCCATCAGGATGACTACTATCAAAAAAACAAAATAATAAGTGTTGGTCCAGATGTGGAGAAATTGGACCCCTTATGCCCTGTTGGTGGGGATAGAAAATGTTACGGCCACTGTAGAAAACAGTATGACAGTTCCTCAGGAACTTAAAAATAGAAATACCGTAGGATCCAGCAAATTCCACTTCTGGGGATATAACCAAAAGAATTGAAAGCAGGGTCTCAAAGGGATATTTATATACCCACAATCACAGCAGCATTATTCACAACAGCTAAAATGTGGATGCAACTGAAATATTCATCCACAGATGAAAAGATAAGAAAAATGTGGTATATACGTAATGGAATATTATTTAGCCTTAAAAAGGAAGGAAATTCTGCAATATTGTATAACATGGATAAACCTTGGGAACAGTATGCTAAGTGAAATAAGCCAGTCACAAGAAGACTTATACTGTGTCTTCTTATATGAGAAGTGTTTCATGTGTTTGTTGGCATTCCACTTATATGAGGTACTTAGAGTAGAGAAGATATACAGATGGGAAATATGCATATGAAAAGATGTTCCTCAAAACATGTCATCAAAGAAATGCAAATGTCCATAGATGAGTGGACCCAAGTTTGGTGGTAACATTTATGGAGTGGCTATTTGGAGAGGGGCAGGGGGTATATGGGAAATCTCTGTACCTTCCTCACAATTTTGCTGTGTGCCTAGCACTGTTATTTTCAAACGTCTCAAAAAAGAGAGACTCAGGAATGTGATAAAGGTGAAAGAAAAATTTAGATAAACACAGGTTAACAATATTAAAGTGCATAAGAAAGCATTGAACATATATCTAGATATGTTACTCTTTTAAATTTGCTCAATTTTTCTATTACATGGTTTAAAGTAATCAATATGGCATCAATAATATTAATTCATTGTAGAAAATGAATTAAGTGACATATGATGCTGATATGGCAGATCCTTAATAAATTACTAAATCCCCAAGTTACTTTGGACAATTGAAAGAATAAGAAAGTAAGAACTAAGAAAAATGAAGGAAGCCAATCTCCCTCCCACAGTCCATGATATTTTGACTCTTTGCTTCAATTTTCCTCATATACAAAGAAAGAAAAACACCAGGAAATAGAGTTGATGGTTTAGTCAATGTTCAGAAATTTTAAATTGTCAGTTTCAACCTTCACGAAACTTGAAAAATGTACTATTTTTGGTCACATTTCCTGTGTTTGTCAAACTGGTTTAGCCAGTTTTTCACTCTTTGTAATCCAGGTAGGCTCAAATTAAAAATGCCTCATTGTTGACACGTGAGTACCAGAATACACATCCATATGTTTATCATCTAGTGTGAATGATGCCTGAGGAGACAAGACAAGGCTTTAGGTACTACTAAAAGTAAATTTACAGTATTTGAGAAACATGGTCAAGACGGTACACAAAAATAAGGTAAAACATTATATAAAATTGTAGATAAAGTCTGAGTATCTTAAGGAAATGCAAGAAAAAAACAAGCTGACTGAAGCAAAAATATACAAAATGTGGCAAGACTGACCATGTGTTTATAATTGTTAAAGCTGGATAATAGTACATGGCAGTGAATCATTCCATTCCCTTGACTTTGTGTTTGAAATTTTCCATACAAAAAAAAAACCAGGAGAAAAATAAATCTGAAAAAATCCAACTTGTGTTTTTTGAAGACCTTTATTAAACAACTAAATAAAAATATAGAAAAGTAATAATGAAAACATGATGCATTGAATTATAAGCTTTCTAGGGAAAAATAATACAATACAGAATATTGAATTAATAACAGGGGGAAAAAGACCATCAATTAACCAAGAAAAGGTTGTGACTTTTAATGAAATGAATAAGTTCGGTATTCTTCTTTGTTGTTGTTTTAAGCTTTTAACAAGATAAATGAGAATGCTGGTGTAAACACACGCATGCGCGCGCGCGCGCGCGCGCGCACACACACACACACACACACACACACACACACACACAGTCCATTGCCCCAAACAGGAGAGGGGATTCTTAGGAAATTGTAACTTATATAAGCAAGTACAATTGACCCTTGAACAACATGGGTTTGAACTGCACAAGTCCACTTATATGCAGATTTTTTTTTCAATAAATGCGTACTATGTTACTACATGATCTAAGGTTGGTTGAATCTTTGGATGCAGAACCATGAATACGGAGCGCCGATTTCAGGCTGTTTAGGAATGGGCACCTCTAACCCTGGCGTTGTTCAAGGGTCAGTGGTAGTTTTAGATAAATGATTTGTGAAAGTTTTTGTACTAAGCCATTTATTTTTTTAAATCACTGGGTGCTAGGAAACTAAATGTTTCTAAAATACAAATATGGTACCAATTCAAAGACAAAAGGGACGTTTTTGGTTAAAATGATATTACATTGAGTCCAATACAAATACCTTAGTAAAATTATGTGTAGCCAAAAACTTTTGGAAATAGGATCAAATGAAAAACAAAAGTAAAGTTTTAAAGAAAAAACAGGCCTAATACTTAATAGTTTTTGTTAGTAGAATCACAGTATTAGTGGGGTGGAGGACCTTAGTATGTTACCCATTGTTTGGTCTAAAATAAAATATATACACTGCCTCAGGAAATTTTGTCTGAAAATTGAATCTGCATTATGGACTAGCTTCTCAGTGAAGAACCTCAAGCTGAATGATGAGGGTGACTTGTTAAAGAAAAATAAAATAAAGAGTTTGTATCATTAGGAAAACAATAAAAATTACAAGCCTGCATATTTTGTTCTCAGAAGTTCCCTTTGGAACGAAAAAAGCACAAATGCCCTGGTATACTACCTACCCTGGTCTGAGGGCTTTCTTTGTTTGCTACTTTGTTCCCCTGTTTCTGACCATTTCTTAGCACCCCTGGACCCTGTCTGTAATCTAACATCCAATTCTTATCAGAATTTTCTGTCCCCTGAATCAATCCTGTCAACTCCTTAAAGCTAATTTTGTATAGAACAAGATTTATTTAAACAATCTTTCTGACAAATTTATTTAAAGACTCCTAATTTAGAAGGAAGAAAAGCACAGTTAAGAGGTAACTAAATAATTTAGTGATTCTCACAAGGAGACCTAAGGGAAAACATAGGAGTGCACATGGGTACTTATTTTTTCTGCTTTATTGAGGTATAAATGACAAATAAAATTGTAAGATAATTAAAGTGTGCAACATGATGAGTTGATATACATCTACGTTGTGAAAGGATTCCCCTCCCCCCAGTCAAGTTAATTAACATATCCATCACCTAACATATTTGCCTTTTTTCTTTTTGTGGTGAGAACATTTCAGTTTTACTCTCTTAGCAAATTTCAGTTATACAAAACAGTGTTATCAACTCATAGTCACCATGTTATACATTAGATCCTCAGTCCTTATTCATCTCATAACTGACTTTTTCCTTTTTACCAACCTCTTACTTCCCCCATCTGCATTCCCTGGAAACCACTTTTCTACTCTGTTTCTATGTGTTCAACTTTTGTTTTAGATTCCCCATCTAAGTGATACTGTAACCGAAAGTGGGGTCTGGCTGCTGACCACTCAAAAGCCAATAAAGGGACTTCCCTGGTGGCCCAGTGGTAAAGAATCTGCCTTCCAATACAGGGGATGCAGGTTCGGTCCCTGGTCGGGGAACTAAGATCCCACATGCTGCGGGGCAACTAAGCCCGCGCACCACAACTAGAGAGAGAGAAGCCTGTGCACGGCAGTGGAGATCCTGCGTGCCGCGACTAAGACCCAACACAGCCAAAAATAAATAAAATAAATAAATATTAAAAGCCAATAAAGAGGCAAGTTTGGTGGAAAGGAAAGTTTGCTTTATTTTGGATGCCAGCAAGTGTGGGGGAGGGCGGATGCCTCTCCGTAGGCCTATTCACCCCCACTGAAAATCAGGGGGAAGAGCTTTTATAGACAGAGGGAGGGGGCTACATGCAGAAATAGCACAGTCAGCTCTGACAGTCATCTTGAAATTGGTCATCGGTGGTCTGATCAGCGTCATCTTGATTGTTTTAAGTACAATTAATCTTTATCTCCAGGGTAGGTTTGTTTCCATTCCTTGAGGCCAGTTCTCGGAATTGTGGCAGCTTATGTCGTGGCTACAGTCTGGTCATCACGAAGTTAACTTCACCTGGTGTGGGTTTCAGTATCTATAAGACAGCTCACAGGATATGGCTCAGAATATTATCTATAGCTCTTGAGAAGGAACTAAAGGTCCTTGACTATGCTTAATGACTAAACTATTATTATTTGGTCTCCTTTGACTCTTGTCCTTTGTTTCTGCATTTTCTCACTTCTCTGATTAAACTTATTCTTTGGCTAAAGTTTTTCCACAGACAAAAGGCAGGCTGAGGACATGGCGGGCATATACCACAGGGTCCTGCTCCATTTCAATACCATACAGTGTTTGTCTTTGTCTGGCTTATTTCATTTAGCATAATGCCTTCCAGGTTATCCACATTGTCAAAAATGACAGGATTTCCTTTTTTTTTTAAGGCTGAGTAATATTCCTCTGTGTGTGTGTGTGTGTGTGTCTGTAAGTGTATCTAATAATTTCTTGATTATTCTTCCACTGACAGACACATAGGTTGTTTTCATACCTTGGTTATTGTGAATAATGCTGCAATGAACATGGGAGTACAGCTATCTTTTTGAGATAATGGTTTTGTTTCCTTCGGATATATACTCAGACGTGGGATTGCTAGATCATATGGTAGTTCTATTTTAATTTTTTGAGGAACCTCAAAAACTGTTTTCCACTGTGGCTGTAGCAGTTTACATTCCCATCATGTGTGCATAAGAGTTCCCTTTTTTAAATATGAAAGCATTTATTGTGTTCAGAAAGATAAATTTATAATATATTACACATGAAAAACTTACAACTTACTTTGTAGGACAGCCTCTTAGAATGTAAAGTTAATTTTAAATTACAATGAATGTACAACACTATATAGTATAAGCTCCTGTCTTTTTGAACAGTGTAATGATCATTCTTGAGAATTAAAATAAGTTTCTGTAGTATTCATTGCTGTAGCTATACAGGAATAGCACAGACACCTTTTTTTCAACTTTGATGTTATAAATTTCATCACAGACTAATTTGAGGTATCTTTATTTTGACAAGCATGACAGCAGCTACTTCACAGTTGTGTTAAATGCCTGTTCATCAGCATCCCACTCTAATGATAAAAACTGTAAGATTGTTTCTTTGGGTAGATCCACAGCCAAAATTTCAATTTCACTGCTTTTCTGATGTAAGTTGGCAAGGCAGGTACGAAGTGTTTTTATCTGAGTTTCATACCATCCCCTAGTGTTGGCTGACAGCTTCCCTGGGACTATCACACTCACAATATGAACAAATGTTGCTTCATGGATTTCAACAAACTTGAAGCATGTGAAAATGACCCCTTCAGATTTTGTACTGCAAGATTTTCAGAAATTTCTCTGATAGTCCTTTTGTAATTGAGCAGGACCCAAGGGGCCTTCCTGTGATACCTGCCCCCCACGTCCTCCACTTGCCTCTTGTCTGTAGAAAAACTTTAGCCAAAGAATTAATTTAATCAGAGAAGTGAGAAAAATGCAGAAGCAAAGAAAAGCAGTCAAATAAGACAAAATAATAATAGTCTTTAAACAAAGTCAAGGACCTCTAGTTCCTCCTCAAGGGCTATAGCTAATATTCTGAGCCATGTACTTTGAGCTGTTTTGCAGATACAGAAACCCCAACCAGGTGGAAGAAGTTAACTGCAATGATGACAAGACTGTAGCCATGACATAAACTGCTCCATCTTACACAATTCCAAGAACTGGCCACAAGGAAATGGGAACAAACAGACCCTGGAACTGAAGGTTAACTGTACTTAAAACAGTCAAGATGACACTGATCAGACCACCACATGACCAAATTCAAGTTGATTGTCAGAGTTGACTGTGCTGTTCTGCATGTAGCCCACTCCCTCCACTTATAACTCCTGAAACTTCCCTTTAAAATCTCATGCCCCTTGATTGGCAGTTGGGAGTTGGTTCTTTGGGACATGAGTCCACCTTCTTCCCAGGATTGCTGGCCTCCTAAATAAAGCAACCTTTCCTTTCTACCAATACTTGTCTCTTGAGTATTGGCTTTCAAGCACCAAGCAGCCAAATCTAAGTTTAGTAACACTTTCATCACTGACTTTAGTTCTCAGTTTCTGCCCAACATGGACCACGAGATTGGGCTCCAGCACTCATTTCTCTGTTAGCCATTCCTTCTCAAAAGATTTAACCTTGACATGGCTTCCTTCTTTATCTGAGACAAGGGTCACATAGGTGAGTTCATCATGTCTGCAGTACTCCTGTAATTCCTCTTGGGATTGTGACAAGTCATACATGATTTCTGCTGTGATTCTTGCTGACCAGAGTTTCTGGGCTCGGTTGATGGCCCTGGTCATGGACATCTGGCCAGCACTTACAACAAGGAGGTCACAAGAGCTTATTATAACAGGTTCTTCCAGGTTGAGGACAGAAGATTCCCTTTTCTCCACATCCTTGCCAACACCTATTATCACTTGCCTTTTCATTAATAGTCCTCCTAAGTGGTGTGAGGTAATATTGCAGGTTTGATTTGCATTTCTCTGATGATTAGTGATGTTAAGCCCCGTTTTATGTGCCTGTTAGCCATTCGTATGTCTTCTCTGGAAAAACTCTATTCCAATTTTTGCCCATATTTTAATTGGGTTGTTTGTAAGTTTTTTGCTATTAAGTTGTACGAGTTCCTTGTATATTTTGGATATTAATCTCGCAACAGTTATGTAGTTTGAAATATGTTCTCCCATTCCATAGGTTGCGTTTTCATTTTGTTGATGGTTTCCTTTGCTGAGCAGAAACTTTTTCCCCACATTTGGTTCACTGGTATAATAGTAGCAGAAATACTACTGTCAAGTTTATAACAACTCTAAGTTGAAAGGTATGAAACAAAAAATGAATATATAGAATAAACAGATTATAGAATTATCCATGGGAGAAAAACCTTCTGTGATAAATGACTTCTGACCTTTTAAAAAATATTTATTTATTTATTTATTTGGCTGTGTGGGGTCTTAGTTGCAACACAGGGGATCTTCATTGCTGTGTGTGGGATCTTCATTATGGTGTGCAGGATGTTTAGTTGCAGCATGTGGAATCTTTAGTTGCAATATGCGAACTCTTAGTTGTGGCATGTGGGATCTAGTTCCCTGACCAGGGATCGAACCTGGGCCCCCTGCTTTGGGAGCACAGAGTCTTAGCCACTGGACCACCAGAGAAGTCCCGACTTCTGACTTTTTAGCAGTATTCAGTTGGGAGTCCCAGGAACTGAAATATTTTGTCTTAAGTTACAGTAGTTTTCTGTATAAGACTTAGCTTTGTTTTCCTAGAAACTTGATGATAATTTTTCAGAGACACATAACCAACAAATGATTCTCTGCCTCATTTAAAAATTGCATTCATTATTTACCAAAAAAGGAGAAAAATATAATAAATTTTAGAAATATTTATTTCAAATGTATTAATAAAATAGGTCTTTGACACTGCAACTTTTAGTTTCCTGGAAAATTCACTTATGTGGAATGGCTTATTCTCTGACAGGGGCACAGTACAAGATTTTTAGTTTTATATAATCCCACTTGTTATTTTTGCTTTTGTTGCCTTTGCTCTTGGTGTCAAATCCAGAAAATCATTGCCAAGACCAATGTCAAGGAGCTTACTCTTTATATTTCTTCTAGAAGTTTTACAGTTTCAGGTCTTATGTTTATGTCTTTAATCCATTTTGAGTTGATTTTTTTGTATGGTGTAAGATAAGAGTGCAATTTCATTCTTTTGCATATGACAATCCAGTTTTCCTAACACCATTTATTAAAAAGACTGTCCTATTGAGATGATCATGTGATTTTTATCCTTCATTTTGTTAATGTAGTGTATTGTATTACTGATTGATTTGCAGTTGTTGAACCATCCTGTATCCCTGGAATAAATCCCATTTGATCATGTTGAATAATTGTTTTCATGTACTATTGAATAGAATTCACTAATATATTGTTGAGAATTTTTGCATCTATGTTCATTAATGATATGACTTGTAATATTCTTTTCTTGTAGTGTTCTTGTCTGGCTTTGGTATCAGGGTAATGTTACCCTTGTAAAATAAATTTGGAAGTGGTTTTTTGAATTTTATTTTATTTTTTTATACTGCAGGTTGGAAGTGTTTTCTTGTCTTCTTTTTTGGGAGAGTTTGAGAAGGACTGGTATTAGTTCTTCTTTAAATGTTTAGCAGAATTCAACAGTGAAGCTGTCTGGTCTTGGAATTTTCTTTGTTGGGAGGTTTTTTTTATTACTGATTCAGTCTCCTTTACTAGCAATTGGTCTGTTCATATTATCTATTTTTTCATAATTTAGTCTTGGTTGGTTGTATATTTCTAGTAATTTCTCAATTTCTTCCAGGTTGTCCAATCTGTTGGTGTATAATTATTCATAGTAGTTTCTTAGGATCCTTTGTATTTGTGTAGTATCAGTTGTAATGTCTTCTCTTTAATTTCTAATTTTATTTGAGTCTTCTTTTCTTGGTAAGTCTAGCTAAAGGTTTGTCTATTTTGTCTTTTCAAAAAACTGCTCTTAGTTTCATTGATCTTTTCTCTTTTCTTTCTTTTTAGTCTGTATTTCATTTATTTCTGCTCTGATCTTTGTTATTTCCCTTCTTAACTTTGTTCTTCTTCTTCTAGTTGCTTAAGGTGTAAAATAAAGTTGCTTGTTGGAGATATTTCTTTTTTCCTTAATATAGGTATTTATAGCTATAAACTTCTTTCTTAGGACTGCCTTTTCTTTGTCCCATAATTTTTATATTGTTTATATATTTGTTATAACAATTTTATTAGAAACTGTTGTATTTTGGGGACTTCCCAGGTGGTCCAGTGGCTAAGACTCCGTGCACCCAGTGCAGGGGGCCCGGGTTTGAACCCTCGTCAGGGAACTAATCCCACATGCTGCAACTAAGAGTTTGCATGCCACAACTAAGACTTGGCATGCTGCAACTAAGAGTTCACATGCCGCAACTAAAGATCCCTCATGCCACAGCTAAGACCCAGTGCAACCAAATAAATAAATTAAACAACAACAACAACAACAACTAATGAAGGCATAAGGAATCTAGATTACAAGAGAAAAGTATGCTCTTGACAAACTGGGAGAAGTTTAATTTAACATTTTCGCAATCTCTTAAATATCTATGACCTCTTCTAACAAAAAACATCAGTAAGCTTTATGAGCCTTCAAAGGTCTCTTCATTACAGATGCAGGCCATTTTTAACTGCTGCCATGCAGGTTCAAATAGGCAAAACAATTTTGGAAAAAAAAAGGGAAAAAACAAAACAAAACATGTTTCAGTTGAAAACTTTAGGACCTAAAGGAGACAAATGTATTTGCACTAAAACACAGCCAGAACGGAGAGAAAAAAACACTTATTGCAAAGGAATTGATATTGAATATTTAAAGATTTTATGAAGAAGAATTTGTACTTGGGCCAGAAGATTGCATTTCTTTTCCAATTGCTGCTAGATAAACTAGGGCTGTGTGTTTTCATTACAAAAGAACTCCTTGAATTAAAAAAGTACTCAAAAAATAAATTAATTAATAAATTAAAAAGTACTCAAATCAGTTTACTTAAATAGAAAATTCCCATAAGTGCTTGTGTTTGTGTATGGGTATGGGTATATTCTTATATGTGAATAAAAGTGTTGAGAGAAGGCAAACTTAAATGGAAGTCTGCAGAGTTGTTGATACATGCTCTAGCCTACATCACTTCATCTCTAGAAAAGCTTCAACAGCAAAGCAAAAATCACAGAGCCACAGTTGCTGACTGGCTTAAGAAGAAGTGGGAAAACAAAGTAACAAAGTAAAAAAATAGAAATCAGCTACTTGAACCTGGAGGGAAGTCAAGAATAACTAAATACGTACAGAAAGAAAGAAAGAAAAACTGTATTTTCTGGGTGAAAAACAAAAAGGGAAAGATGAAATTAGACTTCTAATCCTTTCTCCCTTAATAGAGAAAAATAAAAGAAGATGTAATCCTTTCAACTTCCTCTGGAAATTGGTGAGTTCCTTATACATAAATATATTATTAATTATCTCTATTATATTGATATAGTTAGTATGGTATGTATTGGATTGAACATATACTCCCTTTAGCTAAAGAAATTCATTCCACTCACCCAGTATCTCTGGGAAAATCATCATATGGCAGTAGGGGAAACTTACTGGAGTACTTCTTTACTAGAATTGGTACTATCGGAATTTTAACTATTCCAGCTACTAATTTTCCAAAATAATTTTTGACTACTCCCTCTGTCTAATTTTGTAGAAGTGTATTGTCTTGAGAGAGATTTAATTCAGACTTAGTTTCTTCTTCCAGGACATGATTAACAGACCTTTAGGTATACAAACCTCCATTTGAAGAGAAGGCCATCCTCCTAACTGCTTTAAGTATAACAGACCAAGTTGAAAATTCATTCCCCACAACCTAGGTTATCTCCACCCTTGGCTTGAGTGGGGCTGACTCCTCCCCCAAGTTCTCAGGACTTTTGATGCTGGAACTCCAGGGACCCCGCAGAAACCACACACCTTTCCCCTGCCCATATCCCTCATCGGCCCCCGACTGTTCAGAGAATATACTCATGTCTACTGAAGAGCTCAGGGAAGGCCACTAGCTGGGTAAAGAGACTTCAGGCAAATACCTTTTTTGTGAGTAATATATGAAACACAAAATTCAGAGTCAGCTGGCCTCACTGATTATTAATCTCCTGATGTAGATTATTCATATAAACTAGTTGGTCTGATTTTCCTGGAGATGTTATAGGAATGGAACGACATAAAGGCTTGTGGACATGTCCTTACATTCTTCTCTTCTTTCAAAAGATAGAAAGAGGAAATGAAGTAAGAAAGACAGGCTTGGGGGTTCCCTGGTGGCGCAGTGGTTGAGAATCCGCCTGCCAATGCAGGGGACACGGGTCCGAGCCCTGGTCCGGGAAGATCCCACATGCCACGGAGCAGCTAAGCCCGTGCGCCACAACTACTGAGCCAGTGTTGTAGAGCCCACAAGCCACAACTACTGAGCCCACGTGCCTAGTGCCCGTGCTCCATAACAAGAGACGCCACCGCAATGAGAAGCCCATGCACCACAACGAAGAGTAGCCCCCGCTCGCCACAACTTGAGAAAAGCCCGCGCACAGCAACGAAGACCCAATACAGCCAAGAATAAATAAATTAATTAAATCCATAAAAAAAAAAAAGACAGGCTTATGCTATGAGAGCTGCTCCTATGTCTGTGCATTTTTTTAAATCTTTTATCAGCTTTATTGAGACATAATTGATATATAACATTGTGTAAGTTTCAGATGTACAGCGTGTTGATTTGATATACGTATATTGTGAAATGATATATATACCACCATAGTGTGAGCTAACATCTCTATCACCTCACATACTTATCATTTCTTTTTTGTGGTGAGAACATTTAAGATCTACTCTTAGCAACTTTCAAGTATATAATACAGCATTGTTTATTATAATCACCACGCTGTACATTAGATCCCCCAAACTTTTTCATCTTATAACTAAAAGTTTGACCCACATCTCCCCATTTTCTTCACCCCCAGCCCCTGTTAACTGCCATTCTACTCTGTTTCTATCAGTTTGGCTTTTTTAGATTCCACAGATAAGTGATATCATACAGTATTTGTGTTTCTCTGTCTGCCTTATCAATATTTCACTTAGCATAATGTCCTCCAGGTTCATCCATGTTGTCACAAATGGCAGAATTTACTTCTTTCTCATGGCTGGATAATATTTGATTGTATATATATCACATCTTTTTTATTGAAGTAGAGCTGATTTATAATATTATATTAGTTTCAGGTGTAGAGCATAGTGGCTCAGTATTTTTGATGTCTGTGCATTTTTGATAAAGAAATCTGAGTCCCATAGGAATATAGGGTGTTTGTAAGGGTGAGCCACCAGTTCTATAAATGTGCCACCTAACAAACTATTTTGGCTGCATGGCTTGCCCGGGGGTATATTCATTCAAAACCAAAACAGGCATAGCTAATCCACTCTCCCAGCAACCACACAGCAGGCTGCAGTGACTACGGGGCCATTATTCCCTCCAGCCAGGCATGAAAATAGAGGCTGAGTATCCAAGGAGGTTTGTTTAATGGTTACAATCAGATCCCATGTAACCAAGACCCACAGGGAATCAAAAGAGGGAATTCTTTACACTATGCCGAGATAGTGCCTTCTGAGAGAGAAAATTCCTAATGTACTATCAATACTTGGAGAGATTTTGTTTCCTAGTCTTTGGTGAATCCATCGTTGAGTTCACGTCCAGGGTTAAGCAGATCTGCTAAACAATTCTTTAATGGTGATTACTTTCAAATGAAGGACTTGAAATATAACTTTACCCAATTTTATCAACATGCAAGGTAAACATTTATTTTCTTCCAAAACACATTATTTAACAAGAATATATTTAAGTAGAGAAAAGCTTTCTAATTCTCTTTGGTAAACGTTGCACCTTGTGTGAAATGACTGCCAAGTGCAGAGCTGAAGGGAATCTCTGCCTGCCTGTTCAGATCTGGGGAGGGGGCTCACTGGCCCTACAGAGGATCTAAGCCATACGCTCAATAAAAGGATTGTAACCTATCACAATCGTACAAAAGGAATGAAGGCAAACTTCTGATGAGGATGAACGAAGTAGGTAACTGCCAGTCATGAGTTAACTCTAAAAGGCAGCTACTTCTTTGATCTCTTCTGAAAAAGAAATAAGAAAAACTTCTTTATCAGAATAGAGGAAGTTCAAATAAGGGAATTTATTTCTATTTCCCATTGTTACATTGTCTGAATTTTAGAAAATATTCCCTGGAATAAAACAAAATATTTATGTATTTCATAAGCACTGGAATTTTTAGCACTCGTGCTTTCTTTTGTAGGAACGGCATCAGTGAAATATTCTTTGACTGATATAGGGCCGTGTGTGCTGGATGGGAGAAGCGCTTTACGTTTCTGAACTTAGTAAAAAATACTACATAAGTCTTATATTAGTTTTGATACTGCATCAGGCATGCTCTTCTAACTTGTTTCTAAGTATTCTAAGTTCAGTTATTAGAATTATTATTTTATAGAAGAATCTTATTTTCTTTTTAAACATATAGAATTATGTATCTTCATACATCAGATTTAAAAATTTTTGTAATGATGTCTACTAACTCCATTTTTTAAATGAGTGCTAAGACCAATTTTTTTTTTAAAATATTTATTTATTTGGTTGCACTGCGTCTTAGTTGAGGCAGGCGGGCTCCTTAGTTGCAGACCACCAGTTCCTTAGTTGCGGCATGCATGTGGGATCTAGTTCCCTTCCAAGGGATAGAACCTGGGCCCCCTGCCTTGGGAGCACAGAGTCTTAACCACTGTACCACCAGGGAAATCCTTATTCTTTTTTTCACTGAAAATGATTGAAATTCTGCATTCTTCAGGGAAGGAAACAAGCACTAAAATATTTTACTGACTTTAATGATCATGTAAAATCGGGATTGCACTGTTTTTAAAGTACTTTAAAAATACTTCCCATGAAACTATTATATAGATTTGAAACTTTGATACTTTAAAAAAATTACCAATAAATAAATTACCTTGGTAAAAATTAACAACACTAATATGTACAAAATAGATAACTAATGAGAACCTGCTATGTAGCACAGAGAACTCTACCTCACTTCACTGTACAGTAGAAACTAACACAACATTGTAAAACAACTATACCCCAATTAAAAAAAAAAAGATTTACATGCATATCAAAGGAAAAAAAAGATTGAGACATGAATCTCTTATCTGAACATGTGTTTCATTTTGTATGATCTCTTCAGAGCTGGATGAGGACAAGATTGCCGACACCATGAAGAAAGCCCTCCCTACCGTGGGCTGGGATTGGCTTGTCTGTTCTTGGTGGACTCTCCCTTCGTCCATGGGAATATTGTGATGAGTGTTACTCACCTGGGAAATGAGGTCTGAAGGAAGGATCGGAGCAGGGCGATCATTCTATAAAACCCAGGCTTAGGTGGGAAAATGCAGAGGGAACAGTAACGAATGTGGAACCAGATAACTGTCTCACTCCTGGACAAATTCTGTAGCGTTTACATCTATAGCACAATTATGAGGCCATTTATAAGGTACAATGTCTTATAAAAGTGGAATTATACATGTGAGTTGTCTTAGCTACAATACAGAAAAGATGAATAAGAAGATAGTTTAAAGAAAAAATATTTTTCTCCTCTCTCATTTTACATGAAGGATAAAACATGAAATTCTATTAATTTTCTTACTTAGGTTTTAATAAGCATTTTGTGTACTTCCTAAGATTGAGGTCAAGAAAACCTGATGAGTAGGGTGGTCTGAGTAAGCCTTCCTAGAAGCAGTGTCCAGATGGACTCTGGTTGCCATTGTGTACTGGGCACAGCATGGAATCATGTGCACATCTTCTTTGACCCAGTAAATCTCCTTGGACATTCACACACCCTCTCTGCACACCCCTGCACACCCCCGCTTAGACAAGCCCTTCACAGAACCCCCCTCTCCCTGGCATCCCAGATATTGTCCTAAATGAAAATAGCTAGCAAAGAGAATGAGATCAAAACAATGACTTAAATGACTTATTAAATTTCAGGCTTGTTTTGACAAAATTATATATTAATTTTCTAAACATTCTAAACAATTCATCCTTCAGAAATTTTAATACCTTTTGTAAACTTTCAAAATGTAACTATAAATTCTAGGACACCTTTTTGCTTTCTCATTAATCTCTCACCAAGACCATAGCATACTTTGTAGGTTGAGACATGGAGTGGTAGAAATTGTTGAAGTAATAAATATAGTGGTTAAGAATTTAAAAGGAAGAGTATTGTACAGAATCTCTTTCCCATGTACTCCATTAAGCACTTTTATTCATGAAATATATCTGCTTAACATAAAATTATATTAAGTCCTGTTTAGTGTCTACCAAAAATCACTTTTCCAGCTCCCTCTATTAACAAATAAACAATGATTTCATTGTTGTTCCCATGGATGTTCTATAACAGAACTGTGCTGAATTGTGGCCATTGATATCCCAAAGGCCATGATATACACTGTTCAAAAAAAAGTCCAGCAAATAGAAAAAATAGAAATACAAGCGAGTTTTCTCATTTAAGAGTATACTTCAGGGCTTCCCTGGTGGCGCAGTGGTTGAGAGTCCGCCTGCCGATGCAGGGGACACGGGTTCGTGCCCCGGTCTGGGAAGATCCCACATGCCGCGGAGCGGCTGGGCCCATGAGCCATGGCCGCTGATCCCGCGCGTCCGGGGCCTGTGCTCCGCAACGGGAGAGGCCACAACAGTGAGTATACTTCAACCGCTGGTAAAAGACTAAGTTAAAATGAATAAATTGTGCAACTATTAAAAAGAATTAGTTGTATCTAAAATTTTTTTTTAAAATGAGTAAATTAAAAACACGTTGTATTTTTTTTTCCCTATCTGCAGCAATGTCCGGAGACAAGGAAATTCCATGATGTCAGCAGTTGAAAGATGACACATTACTAATTTGAAATGTCACTGCAAAGAAGTAAATGAATAATTCAGAATGAAAGTAAACCCTAAAAATTGGAGAGGAATTCCCTTATTAACTGTGGTTCCAGCTAAAGAGCCTAGTTATTTCAGTGAGAAATAAAATTTATAAGTATTAATAATGAAATACCATTTTGTCTATTTTTCATATTTTAAATGAACAAATCTTTATTAAGCACTTACTATTTACCTAATAATTCTAAAAGCTGCTGTTTATTGGGTACCTAGTATGTGTCAGTACGTATGTACTGACAAGTTAAATGTACAAGTTATCCACACAGTTATATCATACAAGGGGTATGTACCTTAGCCCAGTATACACAATAACATGACATTTGGGTATTGAATTACAATTTGAATTACAATTCTCCAGGTTAGTGAGTAAAGTGAAACTCAGATATTGTTTTCTCAAAATCTGTCTAAGCTCAAAATGGCATTCTCATCTTCTCTGTGGTTGATAATATTCAGAGTTTTACAGACTAAAACCCAGTTTTTGCCACTAAAGATTTTTTTAAAAACTATTTATTTTTTTGGTTGCACCGGGTCTTAGTTGCGGCAGGTGGGCTCCTTAGTTGCAGCATGCGAACTCTTAGTAGCGGCATGTGTGTGAGATCTAGTTCCCTGACCAGGGATCGAACCTAGGCCTCCTGCATTGGGAGCACAGTCTTATCCACTGCACCACCAGGGAAGTCCATCACTAAAGATTTTTAATAAACTTATGAATACAGTTTCTGGTTCTGCATGTAAGGAGCTTGGAAGTTACTACTCCATCCTAACAACAAGTAAATGTTGAACAAACTGCAAAATCAACAACTCTTCTTGGATCTATAAGGGGAGGACACAGGGCATGATACTCAACTCTAGCCCATTCTAGCTATCCTGTTCCAACTAAAAGAGAAGAGAAAAAAACTAAAAAACACTTGTGCAGTTCACAGACCAGAGGCATAGACCCACTAAAAAACTGAGACCTAATCGTAGACGTAACACACACCTCCCCACCAGAACATTAAAAGCCTATTTATAGCGATTCCTTTTGCTCAGTACATCATGTTTGGCTATTAAGAAAAAGTTACAATCCTCCTAAAAGGCAAAAAAAAAGCACCCCCAAACAAAAAAAGCCCCACAATTTGGAGAGACAGAACAAGCATCAGTACCTGGCATGGCAGGGATATTGGAATTATCTGACCAGCAGTTTGAAACAATTATCACTAATATGCCAAGTGCTCTAATGAATAAAGTAGACAGCATGAAAGAACAGATGGGGAGTGTAAGCAGAGAGATAAAAGCCCTAAGAAAGAACTAAAAAGAAATGCTAGAGATCAAAAGTACTGTAACAGAAATGAAGAATGCCTTTGATCAGTTTATTGGTAGACTGGACCTGGCTGTGGAAAGAATCTCTAATCTTGAGGATACATCAATAGAAACCTCTAAAACTGAAAAGCAAAGAGACCAAAGACTGAAAAAAAAACCACCCCAAAACAGAACAGGATGTCCAAGGACAGTGAGACAACTACAAAAGGCATAACATATGCATAATGGGGTTACCAGAAGGAAAAGAAAGAGGGAAAGGAACAGAAGAAATATTTGAAACAATGATGACTGAGAATTCCCCCAAATTGATGTCAGACAGAATACTACGGACTCATGAAGCTCAGAGAACACCAAGCAGGATAAATGCCAAAAAAATTACACCTAGGCATATCGTTTTCAAATATAGAAAATCAATGATAAAAGAAGAAAGAGGGGAAAAAACACCTTATCTATAGACGAGCAAAGGAAAGATTTACATCATTTAAATTTAAACCATTACATGGTTTAAATTTAAACCATTACATGGTTTCTCCTCAGAAACCATGCAAGCGAGAAGAGAGTGGAGTGAAATATTTAAAGGGCTGAGAGAAAACCCCCACCAACCTAGAATTATGTACCCTTTCAAATTACCATTCAAAAGTGAAGGAGAAATAAAAGCTCTCTCAGACAGACAAAAATTGAGGGATTTTGTTGTCAGTAGACCTGCCTTGCAAGACATGTTTAAAGAAAGTTCTTTAGAGAGAAAGAAAATGATAAAGGTCGTTAGATCTACATCAAGAAAGGAAGAGGTTCTCTTGCCTCCTCACTTCCAAGATGACCAAGGAAAGAAGGAACAATGGTTGTGCCAAAAAGGGCTGTGGCCACGAGCAGCCTATTCCGTGCACCAGCTGTGCCTAATGCGTGCCCAAGGACAAGGCCGTTAAGAAGTTCGACGTCTGGAACGTAGTAGAGGGTGAAGCCATCAGGGACATTTCCAAAGCGAGTGTTTTCCATGCCTGTGTGCTTCCCAAGCTGTATGTGAAACTACATTACTGTGTGAGTTGTGCCATTCACAGTAAGATAGGAATAGTTCTCCTTCTTGGGAAGCCTGGAAGGACCAAACACCTTCACCCAGATTTAGACCTGCGGGAGCTGCCCCACAACCTCCACCAAAGCCCCTGTAAGGAGTTAGTTCCTTAGAGACTGAAGAACTACTGTTCTCTGAAAAGACAATAACCTGGAAGTTAGACTTAAAAAAAGAAAAAAAGCTAGAAAAATGGTACTGATGAACCTATTTGCAGGGCAGGAAAAGAGACGCAGACATAGAGAATGGACTTGTGGACACAGTGCGGGAAAGGGAGGGTGGGACCAATTGAGACAGTAGTACACTATCATGTGTAAAACAGATAGCTAGTGGGAAGCTGCTGTATAGCATAGGGAGATCAGCTCAGTGTTCTGTGATGACCTAGAGGGGTGGGATGGAGTTGGGGTGGGAGGGAAGCTCAAGAGGGAGGGGATATATGTATACATATAGCTGATTCACTTTATTCTACAGCAGAAACTAACACATTATACTCCAATTAAAAAAAAGAAAGCGCATCAGAGAAGGAATAAAAGAAAGTAAAATTAAAAGTTTTATTTTTCTTTTCTCAACTGATCAAACAGATAACAGTTCATTCAAAATATTAACAGTAACGTATATTTGACTAGGTATGCTTAGGTGTAGATTTTATATATATACATATAGATATACAGATATGTTTATATATGCTTATATATAAGTGAAATGAATGAAAGCAATGAGGTAGGGATAGGAGAGAGGAATTAGGATTATTTTGTTATTATAAGGTACTCACATTACCTGTAAAGTGGTATAGTGTTATTTGAAAGTAGAGTTGGATTAGTTATAAGTGTATATTGTAAAATTTATGGCAACCACAATAAAAAGTTAAAAAGCAATTGGCAAACTATGTAGACTCAAATCTGAACCAAAGTTTTGAGCATGAGAATAAGATATGCTACAGAATCACACACAAAGATGAATGTGATTTTATAAAAGTAGCAATAATAAAAATATTTCAATTCAAATTATAATTTAAAACCCTGCCATCCAGGCTAAATTTTTAATGCTTTGATAAAAAGGTTAATATTAAAAGAACCTAGGGACTTCCCTGGCAGTCCAGTGGTTAAGACTCCACGCTTCCACTGCAGGGAACCCTGGGTTCGATCCCTGGTCAGGGAACTAGATCCCACATGCATGCCACAACTAAGAGTCACATGCCACAACTAAGGAGCCTGCCTGCCACAACTAAGACCAAAAAATAAAATTAAAAAGTTAGAAAAAGGGGCTTCCCTGGTGGCGCAGTGGTTGAGAGTCCGCCTGACGATGCAGGGGACGCGGGTTCGTGCCCCGGTCTGGGAAGATCCCACATGCTGTGGAGCAGCTGGGCCCGTGAGCCATGGCTGCTGAGCCTGCGTGTCCGGAGCCTGTGCTCCGCAACGGGAGAGGTCGCAGCGGTGAGAGGCCTGCATACCGCAAAAAAAAAAAAAATAATTAATAAAAAGTTAGAGAAAATAAGATAGTAATGTCTAAAGTAAAAAAAGAAAAAGAAATCGCTAAAAAAGAAAATAAATAAAAGAACCTAAGAATTGTAACTCTCACACCTGACGAGTTCTTCTCTTTCGCTGGCATTGTCAACCTAATCTTGCCAGAGCAGAATCTAAGCATTCTAGACTTCTTAAAGGAAGTGAAAAAGGCAATAACCAAGGTGAGCCCAACTGTGAATTCTATGGTCCTAAGCAGTAGATGATCAAAGGGAAAGTTCTTCTTTTTCACTTTGGGTGACTCATTTGAATACAGTATTTTGGGTTTCTTTTCCTTTGTTTGTTTTAGAGTTTTTCACATATCTGAAATCCTTTGTTTAATGAATGTGCATCTTCTATTTTAAAAATTTAATTTCTTATGCGACTTCCCTGGTGGTCCAGTGGTTAAGACTCTGCGCTTCTACTGCACGGGGCACGGGTTCGATCCCTGTTCAGGGAACTAAGATCCTGCGTGCTGCGTGGCCAAAAAAGAAAAAAAATTAAAAATTTAATTTCTTATTCTGATGGCAGAATAGAAATTTTAATGCAAGGCAGAGAGATTTTGTGTGTGTGTGATATTACAGGTAAGTTCTTTTTAAAAATGTGTTTCTAACTGAGGAATACATTTGAAATGATATCAAGAATAGCCCAGACTTCAGATTCTGTCAGTAGGTAATCCTGGATGCAAGTGTGAGTTCAGTCTTGCCAGCTCTGAGCGTAGGAAAGATATTTTATTTTTCTCAATCTCAGTTTCCTCATGAGTAAAATGTGAGTAACGAAGTTATCAGTTGTTAAGGATGAAATGAGCTAGTGTGGTAAAGGGCATTTCACTCCCTACAACATAGAGCTCAGAATATTTTAGTTTTTTGAATAAAGGTCTTTATTGTATAAGGGATTTCACAATCGAAGTTACATTTATAGATGAGATAAACTTTGTAACTGTAACTCCTCACTATCACATGGAAAGTTTCTTACTTTTATAATCTGTGTGAGCTCAACATCATTATAATTTTCAATGTAAAATATTGAACTGACTTTTAAAAACTGAGTTGGAGGGAAAACGTACATGAAATGCCATGAGCACTTTCTTCTAATTGGATTCCAGCTTATTCTATTGAATTACCATTTTCCTAAAGAACACACTTAAGTCTGGCTTAACTCTTATTTTTAAAAATTATTTATTTATTTGGTTGTGGCAGACGGGCTCCTTAGTTGAGGCAGGCAGGGTCCTTAGTTGCAGCTTGCCAGCTCCTTAGTTGCAGCTTGTCGGCTCCTTAGTTGAGACATGCATGTGGGATCTAGTTCCCTGACCAGGGATTGAACCCTGGCCTCCTGCCTTGGGAGCTCAGAGTCTTAACCACTGTGCCACCAGGGAAGTCCCTTAACCCTTATTTTTATTTTTCAAAAATCCCACTCAGGGAATCTGAAGACTAATGTTATTAGGTTGAACAATATAAAAGTGTCAATACTCAATTCCTTTGACCTAGAAAAATATTTTATTTTCACAACTATTTTTTTATAACTGCAAAATGAATACAGGATCAAGAAAATAAAAATATAAAAAAGAAAAAGTAAACCACATATAATTTTACTTGCCAGAGATTAATATATTTAGCAATTTATCGTATTTCCTTCTTGTCTTTTTTCAATTAATATATATTTTTATATGGTTGTGATCATTTTCTCCAATGAATATCATAGTTTTTCACTTAATATGGAAAAATAATCTTTATCAACAACTTCTTTAATGATTACATAAATCATATCTATGAATAAATCACAACTTATTTACCCACGCTGCTATTGTGTGTGTGCACATGCACGTGCACGCGTGAGAACTTGCTGACATAATACGCCACTTACGTAAAGGATTCCAAAATGTGTTTAACATATAACAACTAAGCACCTCTTTAACAGAAACTCTTAGTTAAATGTTAACTAGAAATAAATACATATGCATTTAAAACAGATGGCAACTGTTTATTTCAGTTATAGGCTTACCTAGAATGGAGGCATACACTAAGACAGTTTTATAATTAGCTTTCAGTACATTAGCAACTATGTAAGAAACTCTGTACTTATCCCTTGATATTCTAATCTGTAGATTCACTTAGTTTCTCTTTCAGCAACTTTCCTTTAAAAAAATACGATTACTAATAAAAACCAAAAATGTGCTGAGTTTCACTTTTTCTTTGACTTTCTTTGCCCATATACTGGAGGAGTTTTCAAAATGGCAATAAGAAAAGAGAAATGAGTACAAATAAGAAATGACAATTCACCGTTGAATGGCATGTGTGTGAAAGTTAACCCAGGCCTTCACCATGAAGAGGGAGGCAGAAAAAGCCTCGATTGCAAGAGGTGGCCTTTTGGACAGACTTGCGTCAGAAACAGAAAGAAATGCATTGGTTTTTGCGTGCAGCTGTCGAGGAAGCAGAACTTCCTGTGTTTGAAATTCTGTCTGCAGTTAAATAAAAAGGAAAAAAAAAAGGAAGTATGTAGTGCTCTCTGCAGCTTTTCTCCAACTTTACCTAAATACTGCATATGAGCAAAAGAGACCATCAAACTGCAGATGTAGAGACAATGAACAAATGATTCAGGAAATATTTCCGGAATGTAATAATTTTTAAGAAAGTATAATTTGGTGCTACAGTTATTTACTTTCATTTTACTGTTCATCTAGATTTTTAATTCCTACACATTTCCCCTGGGAGATCTAAAATGTCTCATACATTTTTCTTCTGCTTTTTAAGGGATTTATCAAGCTGGGCAATTCAGTGAGATAGTTTCCTTCAAATGCTAGAGAGAAGGTAAGAACAGAGAAGGACATTTTATATTTCACTGCTAACAGAAGACAGTTTTCTCATGAACTATTTATTTAGAATTATCTCTAGTGTCCCTGTCCCCTAAGGCTTTAAAAAATTTCTCTCAACTCTATTGGTATTACAAACCCAAAACATGCATAAGGATAACATCACTTTTAATTTTATGTCAATTATCCACATCTGAAAGAAAGCTCCTCTAAATATCAAAAAATGGAGGATCCTTCAGAACAAGATACAATTAATTCCAAAGTCTACGATAAAAAATACTCTGACATTTTCTTTTATTATTGATTAATTTAAAAATTGAAGTATAATTAATTTACAATGTTGTGTTAGTTTCTGGTGTACAAAGTGATTCAGTTATACATAAATACATATATATTATTTTTCATATTATTTTTTGTTATAGTTCATTACAAGGTATTGAATACAGTTCCCTGTACTATACAGTAGGGCCTCGTTGTTTATCTATTTTATATACAGAAGCTCGCATCTGCCAATCACAAACTCTTAATTTTTCCCTCCCCCCAGCCCCCTCTTTCCCCTTTGGTAACCATAAGTTTGTTTTCTATGTCTGTGAGTCTGTTTCTGTTTTGTAAATAAGTTCGTTTGAATCATATTTTAGATTCCATAAAGTGATATCATATGATATTTGTCTTTGTCTGACATATCATTTCATATGATAATCTCTAGGTCCATCCATGTTGCTGCAAATGGCATTATTTCATGCTTTTTTATGGCTGAGATGTGATATATATATCACGTTTAGGTTGCTTCCATGTCTTGGCTATTGTAAATAGTGCTGCTATGAACATTAGGGTGCATGTATGTTTTTGAATTAGGGTTTCCTATGGATAGATGCCCTAGGAGTGGGATTGCTGGATCATATGATAACTCTATTTTTAGTTTTTTGAGGAACCTCCATACTGTTCTCCATACAATGGAATGGGGGAACCAATTTACATTCCCACCAACAGTGTGGGAGGGTTCCTTTTTCTACACACCCTCTCCAGCATTTATTATTTGTAGACCTTTTAGTGATGGCCATTCTGACCAGTGTGATGTGATACCTCATTGTAGTTTTGATTTGCATTTCTCTGATAATAAGCAAAGTTGAGCATCTTTTCACATGCTTATTGGCCATCTGTATGTGTTCTTTGGAGAAATGTCTATTTAGGTCTTCTGCCCATTTTTTGCTTGAGTTGTTTGGGTTTTTTGTTATTGAATTGTATGAACTGTTTGTGTATTTTGGAAATTAAACCCTTGTCGGTCTCATCTTTTGAGAATACTTCCTCCCAGTCCATAGGTTGTCTTTTTGTTTTGTTTATGGTTTCATTTGCTGTGCAAAAGGTTTTAAGTTTGATTAGGTCCCATTTGTTTATTTTTGCTATTATTTCTTTTGCCTTGGGAGACTGACCTAAGATAACATCGATATGATTTATGTCAGAGAATGTTTTGCCTATATGCTCTTCTAGGAACTTTATGGTGTCATGTCTTTTTTTTTTTAGTATTTTTAAAAATTATTTATTCTTTTGGCTGTGTTGGGTCTTCGTTACTGCACGCAGGCTTTCTCTAGTTGCGGCAAGAGGGGGCTACTCTTTGTTGCGGTATGTGGGCTTCTCATTGCGGTGGCTTCTTTTGTTGCTGAGCACGGGCTCTAGGCACGTAGGCGTCAATAGTTGTGGCTCGCGGGCTGTAGAACACAGGCTCAGTAGTTGTGGTGCACGGGCTTAGTTTCTCCGTGGCATATGGGATCTTCCCAGACCACGGATCGAACCTGTGTCCCCTGCGTTGGCAGGCAGATTCTTATCCATTGCGCCACCAGGGAAGCCCTATGGTGTCATGTCTTATATTTAAGTCTTTAAGCCATTTTGAGTTTATTTTTGGGTATGGTGTGAGGGAGTGTTCTAACTTCATTGATTTACATGTGGCTGTCCAACTTTCCCAACACCACTTGCTGAAGAGACTGTCTTTTCTCCATTGTATATTCTTGCCTCCTTTGTTGAAGATTAATTGACCATAGGTGTGTGGATTTATTTCTGGGCTCTACATTCTGTTCCATTCATCCATGTGTCTGTTTTTGTGCCAATACCATGCTGTTTTGATTACTGTAGCTTTGTAGTAGTGTCTGATGACTGGGAGGGTTATGCCTCCAGCTTTGCTCTTTTTCCTCAGGATTGCTTTGGCAGTTCTGGGTTTTTTGTGGTTCCATATAGACTTTAGGATTATTTGTTCTAGTTCTGTGAAAACTGTCAGTGGTAATTTGATAGGGATAGCATTAAATCTGTAGATTGCTTTGGGTAGTATAGCCATTTTAACAGTGTTAATTCTTCCAGTCTAAGAGCATGGGATATATCTTTCCATTTCTTTGAATCACCTTCAATTTCCTTTACCAATATTTTATAGTTTTCAGCATATAAGTCTTTCACCTCCTTGGTCAGGTTTATTCCTAAGTTGTTTTTTTCTTTTTTTGATGTTCTTTTAAAAGGGATTTTTTAAAAAAAAATTCCCTTTCTGATATTTCATTGTTAGTGTAAAGAAATTTAACAGATTTCTGTATGTTAACATTGTATCCTGCTACCTTGCTGAATTTGTTTATCAGTTCTAGTAGTTTTTGTGTGGAGTCTTTAGGGTTTTGTATATATAGTATCATGTCATCTGCATACAATGACAATTTTACCTCTTCCCTTCCAATTTGGATACCTTTTATTTCTTTTACTTGTCTAACTGCTGTGTCGAGGACTTCCAGTACTGTGTTGAATAGATCTGACATTTTATTAAATATGAATCTGTGTGGGAAGGGACATAAATACCCAATAACAACTATCATGAAGCTGAAGGAAGGGAATAAAAAAGAATATATTAAATACTATACACCACAGTACTGGATTTTAAAGAAACTCAGAATAGTTCCCAAAGGTTCTCATTTGTTGGGTGGCAATGAGAGAAAAGAATTTATGTAAAATGTAGCATTGAAAAGGGCCTTCTGTTCACAGTTCCATGTGATCAGATTTGTTCATCTGCCGTCACTGAGAGTGTAGACCTTAGTAATAATGGGTAATGCAGGTGTCTCTTATTTTAATGTAAACTCACTATAAGAAATTCTTAATAAGATGATGGTGTAGAATGTGACTAAATTTTGTCCTCCTTAAAAAAGTGACAATGTTGAAAATTATCTCTGACAAAAGGTTGGAGGATGATTATAAAAATGCAGATGTGCATTTCCTGGTATTTTCTATGGTTAGATAAAGAAGTAGGAGAGAGGCCTCTACCTGGAGTTAACAGGTGTGGTGGTGTCTGTTCAGAGCCCAGGAATCATTTAACACTCTGCCAAAAACAATCAGAAGGGGGAAAATGAAAGTAAGGAAACCAGGGGTAAAGAGAATAAGGGCGCATGAGGAGAAAGAACATCTGATAAACAAACTTTCACAAGGGTCCATAGAACAGTAGAGACGAAAGGAACTCTGGGAACAGGTGTGAGGGTAGCACTTTGGAGATCGTAGAACTTTGGTGCCAATGGGAACCTGAAAAGGCAGTGAGTAAACCTCCCTCATTTACAAAGGAGAAAACCGATGCCTGGAGAGGTTGCTGTGACCACTACCTACATATATTCACATTCATTTTTATTAGCTTCAATTGCCCAACAGTTATACTTTTTTGGCTTTTTATATAAATTTTTGCATGTGAGCTATGGATAGATTGCAGGCACAAAATCTCCATCTACACTGACTAAAGAAATCAATGGAAAATAAGATTCTAAACAACTTAATTTTATTAGTTTTCTGAAAACATATATTATTTCAAGTAAGGGATACATAGTGTTGTGGGAATAACCAGTCTCTTAGGCTAGTATTATTAGTAATTTTTTCCTAATTATGGAAAAAAGATTTTTAAAATGAAGATATCTGTAACCCAGAGAAATGTTCACTGTTAACATTTCCTTCCACAGTATTTCCTTTTAATATCTCACAAAATTGAAATCATATGCATCTGTGATTTTATATTCCTTTCCAGTTAACAGTTTCTAATGCTGGATTTTTATCTTATTTCAACTTTATTTTATTGGTATTACAAAAAACATTGTAATGAATCTCATTCATTAATTCATCAAATAGTTTTGAGTGCCAAATATTTTTGAGTTACAAATATTTGGAAAAAGTGTCTAACCCTAAGTGGTTACAAACCTCACTACCAACTTCCTGCCTCCTCTTCCCCCCCAGTTTCATTCCAGGCCTGACCCTGGGTGGCGAAGTTCAGGTCTCCTATGCCAGATCTGTTTCTAAAAATGTTAAAAAAGGAGAAAAAGTGATTTGGAAAATTGTGTTATCTCTGAACAAAGCCATGCTTGCAATCCATTCATCTTGCTGTAGATTAATGTTTCTTATTTGGAGTGTTAGCCACTTGATATTGACTTTCTGTCTATATAAATTCTTGCTGTGCCAATCCTAATGTCCTCCAAGGTACGCAGATGCCTCAGGCTAACTAGGGATCTCGTGCATGAAAATGCAAAGGAGAAAAGCGTGTTAATATGCTTCAAAAATATCACCCCAGGCATATATACCTGCCTGTTTCTCTCTCTCTCTCTCTCTCTCTCTCTCTCTCTCTCTCTCTCACACACACACACACACACACACACACACACACACACTCTCACTCATGCTTGCATGGCCAGAGAGAACATTACTTGGCTCCTCTCAGGGCTTGGGAGACCTGCATTTACAATATCCTTTATCCCACAGCCCTGAGCTATTAACCTAAGTATAACATGATTTAATTAACATGTAATGTTGATTAACATGCATTAAGAAGGACTACAATACTTGAGTGACAGAGCCACTGGTATTATGTTATTTAAAAGCAAAACGCTAGTACCTTGATAGTACCCTCTCAAGTGCAACGAGACCACCAATTTTTCCGTGCCACTTTTGCATTTACCATAATCATTCGTTGTCTGGGTATGCTATGGAGAGCAAATCAGCTCGTTAGTCCATAAACTCTAAGGTAAATATATCATTTCAATAATCTTGTCTTATGGAGAAAAATAGAGAGCGCCAACTTAGACTGGGGGCTCAGTTTTTGGAAAAAGTGACAATTGAATAGACACCTGAAGAATGAGTAGGATTATCCCCAAGGAGACAGGGGAAGGATGTTCCAGAAGGAGGGGACAAACTTTGTACTGTTCTGATATGGGACAAAGGTTAGTGAGGCAGGAATGAAACGTAGAATGAGGTTAAAATTAGGAAGTAGGTAGGGGCCAGGCAAAGCTGGGCCTTGTGAGCCAAAGAACAGGGTTTGATTTATTCAAGATGCTGCAGAAAATCATTGACGTTTTTTAAGCTGGGAAGAACAATTTGTGCATACATTCTTGCTTGTCTTTCAGAAGATATATTTAGGATAGATTTCTAAATGCGGACGCCTGGGCTTAAAGATATAACTATTTTTAAGGCTCTGGTATTTCAACCAGTATTCATACCAATTCAATTTCCTATCAATAGTGTATGAAAGAGTGTCCATCTCGCTAACCCTCAATAGCATTATCATTGAAGAAGAATTCTGCCATTGAAGAAAAGCAGTGTTGTGTTATTTTGTCATTATATTACTAGGGAATCTGAACATTTGTTAATATTTATTAATAATTTATATTTCTTTTCTCCTAAATTATCCATGGCCTTGTTTCTTTTTTTTGGTGGTGTGTGTGGTATTTATCTTACTGATGTGACATAGCTTTTTATATTTAAAGATTATTACCCTAGTTCTTATTTCTTGCATATATATATATTCTCCCAGTTTGTTTGCCTTTTAATTTTACTTGTACAGCCTTCCTCACCTTATAAGAGTAATTTGTTATCAAAAAAACATTATTGTAAGTTGAAAATGGAGCTACTATTATTTTAAATTAGAAAAGGTGATTTTATATATTTATATATATATGAATATATATATGAATATATATATTCATATATATATGAATATATATATATTCGTATATATATATGAAATACACCATATATATATGAAATACACCCATAAATGAAAAACACCAAGTCTCATTGAAATAGACCTATTTTACTTCACTAGTTTACAGTACATGTGATAACACAACATAAATTTCTATTCACTAATTTCTGTATAATGTGCTGTTCACCTGCATTCCTGAAGGTTTTTATAGTTATTCTGTACATCACACTTAAGACTATATTCTCAAACAAAGCATACATACAGTATTCAAAGTTTATGTAATTCAACCTTTAATGCAAAATAGAAACATAAAACCAAACTTTAAACAAATAAAAGCAAGACTTTCAGGAGCACGTGCATGAACTTGTTATTGCTACATACTAGCAAACCAGGAACACTCTGAGGTGGGAGTTTAGCAGGATACCCCAACTCTATATAACTGTGAAGTCACCCTCTCTAAACTGGTCCTAAAAAAAACTGAATTGGTCCTCTTTATGTGAAGAAAGTGGGGAAAAGGGTATTAGAAGAAACACCTTATAAAGTATAAAAGTTGTAACCCTAATGGGCGTATTTTAAAATAGGTCTATATTTGTTTTTGACATATAGGATACATAAATTTTTATATAGTCAAATTTATCACTCTTTTCTGATAAAAATTATTGCTTTAGAGCTTAGGATATTTTTCTCCACACTAATATTACAAACATTCACCTATATTTTCTTCTACCTTTAGAATAATGATTTTCAGTTTATATATATGTATTATTTAATATTATTATTAAAATATTATTATTTTATATATATTATATAATATATATAATTATATATTATATTATTATATTATATAATATTTTATATATTTTTATATATATATTAATATATTATTAAAATATTATTATTTTAAAGTGTGGAGTGTAAGGTAAGGATATGATTTGATTTATTTTTTAAAGAGACAAAAATTCCACACCAACCTGTTGAATAATCCATGCCTTCTGTATTTACATAATATTTCTTAAAGCAGAATCTGGAAAAAGTGATATGCTGATCAAGTCAGACATTACTTGTCTAGTGTCAGTTGGGGTTGGGGAAGAATTAGGGGTGCTGCGTGGGGTCTTTCTTTGGGTGGTGGTAAATCTCTGAAACATGGCCAAGTTGATGTAAACCATTCCTCACAGCCCACTACTCTTCCTTTTCCCTCTTTTCCTTGACACCTCAGTTCCTTGCCTTCTCTTTGCAGTTTGGCAGATAAATTCATGGTATAACCTAAGTTGTATGGAAATAACTATTTGGGTCTTCTGGGCGTCCCTCCAACTCCCAACCCCAAACCACTGGCCCCCAGACCATCTCCCCTGCCTATTAGTTATTCAGCTGGGGGGAAAATAAGGTAAATAAAACTGTTCTGAAGGGAGTATAGGGCCAAGGGTTAAATTCTAGGCAAAACCAACGTAGAATGAGAGAGAATATCTGTGTACAAAAATAAAAATGATGGCTAAAAACTTTGATTGTAGAAAAATGTGCAGTTAGGGTTAGTGACTTCTTTCCTAAAATGTAAGTTTCCTTTTATACATATATGATGTTTTCCTTGAGTGGCCTCTGTGAAGTATATAGAATCATGCAGTCCTCTATTTTACAGATGACTTAAAAAAAAAGATGATTTACTTAAAGCTATTCATTGTTAGAATTCCTGGTCCCGCATTCAAACCAGGCATGTCTTGATTTTTTTCTGACATCTTTTAATCCCTCTGCTCGATTTTAATGGAATATATTTATCCATACAATTAAAATGAGTTTAAATTATTTTGTGATGTCTCTTGAGATAACCAAAATCTCTCTGGGATGTATTAGAACCAGGGCTATGAAATGCTATGTTTCTTCCACAGGTGTACATCATAGAACTCCTATTCAAGTACCACCCATTTCTAAATTCTAACTTAGAGACCAGCTGTGAAAGATTGTTGAATTGGATTAGAATCCCCAAATTTCTTGGACAAGTGTCTTCCGGTGATTTTCAGGTATATATGTCCAAAGAGAATCAGAGTAGGAAGTTTTGGCTGATAGGTCTTCCTTCTAAACTTCTATGGACAAAGGTCATTAGAGAAAATATGTGAATCTATTAAGTATGCTTATCTGAGACTTTCTTAATCCACATATGAGGATCTTCTCCTTAGATCTAGAATTACAAACTAAGAAAGATAACCTTCTCCTTACACAAATTGGTAGTGTTTTTGCCAAAAAGGTAATGGGTGGTCCCGTTCTTTCTGAAGTCCTGTTTGTGCACGTATGGAATGAGGAATTCAGCATATTCCCGCAATTTGTGTCGCTGACAGATTTTAAAAGGTATTAACACCATTTTACCGATCTTGCCAATTAAAAAATTAATGCTCCTCCAAGACTTTGCCGTTCCGACGGTGACTCTAGGCAGGTACGAGGCACACGAAAGCAGGCGTCGGCCGGGCAGTGCCCGCAGCCGCGGGTCCGAGCTGACGATGCTGCGGGTGCCGGATCTTTGTGCGCTCCGCTCCCGGCTCCCGCGTGCCCGCACGTACGTAGCTTTCACGTGTGTGTTGATATGAAGTGCATGTGTGGATATGTAAGAATATGCTCAAATTTGGGGAGAGGCGCGGAGCACAGGACGGCGGGAAGGTGGGTGTGGGCGTGCACGGCGGGCCGGGCCGGGAGGGAGCCCGCGCCGAGCCCGAGCCCGAGCCCGCAGCGCGGCCGGCCGGCGGGCCACACAATAAAGCCCGGGGGCGGCGGGCGGGCGGCGGTGAGGAGGCCGGGCCGGCGAGCGGCCGCCCCGCTCAGCCCGCCATGTGAGCGGCGCCGCGGCCTCGCAGGACGCAAACTTTCCCGGCGGCGGCGGCGCCTCAACTCCGCGCCCGGCCACGGCCCGCCGCTCGGCGAGGAGACACCGTAAGTGCGGCGGCGGGGCCTCAGCGCTTCCCTCGCCGGGTGCTTGCGAGTTTCTGTGGTGGAGGCTTGTAAACATGGCGCCCCTGAGGCGCGGAGCCGGAGCGGGCAGGCCGGGTCCGCGGAGCCGGGGAGCCAGGGAGGAGGCCGGGCCCGTGGAGCCGGAGGTGGGGAGGTCGGGGAGTCGGGGCGGGCGGCAGGGAGGCCGGGTCCGCGTAACCGGAGGCGGGGAGGCCGGGGAGCCGGCGCGGGCGGCAGGGATGCCGGGCCCGCGGTGGCTGGGAGGCCGGGAGACCGCAGCCCCCCCGCTCTTCGCCGGCCCTGGCCCGGAGGAGGCGGCGGCGGCGGGAAGGAGGCGGCGCGGGCGGCGGGCCGGGCGCGGAGGGGGAGGGCCGGGCGCGGCGGCGGCGGCGGCGAGGACCGTCCGGAGCATAATGGTGGGAGACGCTCGGCCTCGGTGGCGGGGCGGGGGCGGGGGCGCGGGCGGGGTGTCCGAGGCGGGGTGTTTGTGGAGCTCGGGCCCGGCTGCAGCTTCTCGGGCCGCGGGCGTGACCGCTGCTCGCCCCCTGCAAACAGCGCCGAGTGAACGGCGGAGCTTTGTTTGCGTCGGGCAGGGGCCTGTTGGTCTGCGGGGGTTCGGCTGCGCACCCCGCCTTCGGCCGGCCGCGGAAGGGCGGCCCTGCAGGAGGAGGAGGCCCCGCAGGAGCAGGACGGCGCGGGGCCTTCACGGGCCGCGAAGCCGGGGAGTCGCGTGAGCGCCGCCCGCCGGGCCGGTCCTCCCCGCGCGCCCAGGCCTCGGGGCCAGCGGTTCGGCTCGGGGTCCGCCGGGACGCGGCCCTGTGAGTTTGGGGGCGGGTGGGGGGCGGGCGTCTGCCTTGACGGCTAGTTGTTGGGAGCGAAGGCCGCGGCTGGGCAGGGTGGTCCCTAAGGGCCCAGGCGAGGCCTGGTCCCCGGGGCTGGTAACGGGCGGCAGCGAGGCCTCCGCCTCCTCTGCAGATCCTCCCGGGCCCCCAGGACCGCCTAAGTGTCCGCCACCCATCCCGCCGGGCGTCCGGAGGGGAGCTAAGCTGGGGCGCAGCAGCCGGCCTGGGACCCCGAACTTCCGCGTGGACTGTCCCCTTACGCTTTTCTGGCCCAGCGCTGGAGGCGCTCACGGTGTGTCCGTGGTGCCCGGTGTTATGTACGGTGGGGGTGTGATACCCAGTGTGTCCGTGGTGGTCGGTGTTACATACCGTGTGGTCATGGTGCCCGGTGTGTCCGTGGCGCCTGGTGTTATATGCTGTGTGTCGGTGTTGCCCAGTGTGCACCTGGTATGTGGTGGGGCATGATTCCTAGTGTGTCCATGCTGCCTGGTGTGTCCGTGGTCCCGAATGTGTGCCTGGTGTTGTATACTGTGGGAGCATGCATGATACCCGTTGTGTTTCTGGTGCTCGGTGTGCACCTGGCACTTGGTGTTATACATGGTGGGGATATCATACCTGGTGTGGGCATGGTTCCTGGTGTCACATATGGTGTGTGCATGGTACCTAGTTTGTCTATGGTGCCTGGTGTTATATACGGGTCCACATGGTTCCCGGTGTGGGCATGTCATACCCGGTGTTACATACTGTGTGTTCATGGTGCTTCGTGTGCGCTTGTGGGGTGTGTACATAGTATCCGGGGTCCTGTGAACTCAAAGCAGGTACCCTGTTGAGGGATGGGTGCCTGAAGGTTGGAGGGGGCCCGCTTGGGTCAGATTTTTAGAGGCCCACAGGGCTTACTGAGGTTTAGGTCCTGGGTCCTCTGGTCTGCCTCACCCAGGTGTTCTGCATCCTACAGTAAGCGGTGTGCTGTGGAAACGAGACTGCTTAAAAATAATTTAGTCTGTTTAAGAGCATAAAGTAAAACGTTTTTCTTTTAAACCGAGAAATGTAGTGGTTGTACCTTAGTAATTATGGGATGCATAACCTTTTCAGGCTTTTGGGTCATTGATTCTAATTAATGGTTTGAAGTTAGCAGAGAGATAGTCTTCGTTGTCCTTTAAAAGTTTGAGTGCTTTCTGGTAAGCAGGGTCACCTTTGTGACTTTTCTGAATTCTAACTTGAACAAGCAGGAGATAAAATATGAATTTTGTACAGGCATGTTATTTTCTTTGTCTTTAGCGTTGATTAGTCATTATTTTGGTGGACTCTTCTTTATAAGATGGCCAAGTTAGAGAATCAGAGGTCAGAAAATATGGTCTGTGATTATGGCATAATCAATAAAATATTTTTCTTGCTTAACTCCATGCATGATTGACAGAGGATCTCTATTGTGGTACTTTTTCCCTGTAGATGTTGTTCATATGTTTCCCCTTAGATGTTGTTCATATGAAAATGGAATCTCCCTTTTACATTTTGTAATTGGGCAGTTTATTTTTTCAGTTACCTGTTGCAAGGTGGTTAAATAAACATATGTAAGTGCTCCCAGCTTTACAAAGAAAGATCAATTAAAATGTTAAAATTATCTCCTTAGTTCGTATGCATTGTTCTTAGGATATCATTACGTTGATACTTTGAGTGTATGGCATCTTGCATGTTTCCGTGAATTGACCTGTGTTTTTTTGAACTCTCACCTTTTTGTAACAGTATCCACTTTTCCTTTAAGGGTTGTTCAGGTAGTGTATAACAGAGACATTCATACCCTTTGGCATACCTAAATTGAGACACTGATTGAAGCTAATTAAGAATTGTAACATTTGTAATAAAGTATCAAATACTGTCCTACTGTTGCTTAAAGCCCTAAACCTCTGGTATCAGATTTTGTGTACCTACCCGTACCATCCTTCAATTGAATTCTCCATAGAAAAAATTTAAGCCAAGAGGCTGTATCTGGAAAAAAGGAGAAAATGTTAAGGAGAAGAGTCTGACTTAAAGAAAAAAAAAAAAAAGTTTCACTGTTTGAAAACCTTAACTTGGACTTAACGTTGAATTTTTTACAGCTTGATTAGATTTTTGTAATTTGATTGGAGGTAGTATAGCAACATGAGTTTGAGGCCAGGTGACTTGGGTCTGAATCTCACCTCTGTCATTACTAGCAGAGTGATCTTGGGCAAATTATTTAAACTTGCCATGCCTGGTCTCAATTTACCCATCTGAAAAACAAGGAGTTTAATTGCTATCTGTATCTCTTACCTGAAGACTTTCAGTTACTTTGTTTCAGTGGCATTGTCAACATTTCAAAACAATAGTAAATCTGCTTTCGTACAGTGATTCTGTGAAGATCAATAGTGGTCTGAAGGTCCTCCGTATCATCAGTGGTCTGTCTTCCTTTGGTCTTGATTTTTGAAATGTTTTTGTATCCACAAGTTTATAACATAAATGAGTACCATGATGAAAATAGGCATCATATATTGTATGTTTACCAAGTGTCAGCCATTGTGCAAAGTTCTTTACATACACTATCCCACTTCTAAAAATCATACACATGATCATCTTAAAAGCATAGCAGTCTTCCTTTTAATTGTGTAAGGTCCCACCTCCTTGTAGCACACCCACACCCCTCAACACACATACATACTCTCTATAATAAGAAGTGAGTGAACTATCAGTAGTAGTTTTTTGAGAGAATATGATCCATATAACATACAGGCTTGAGAATCTCTGTGATAAGAGGTGAAATGATAGAAATGAACATAATGGAAGGGAGATACAAATTGAAATCTAAATACCCAGCAGTATGATGTAATATCTCACATGTAGTATCTTAAACATATGTGCTGCCTTAAGGAAAGATCTTTGTGTGTGTGTGTGTGTGTGCCTAATACTGATTTTCCGCTTAGAAAATTCTTGGAAAGCTATTTACAGGCATACCTCAGAGATACCATGGGTTCTGCTCCAGACCACCGCAGTAAAGGAGATATCACAATAAAGCAAGTCATGTGAGTTTTTTGGTTTCCCAATGCATATACAAGTTATATATACACTATACTGTAGTCTGTTAAGTGTGCAGTAGCATTATGTCCAAAAACCAGTGTACATACCTTAATTAAAAAATACTTTATTGCTAAAAAATGCTAACCAACATCTGAGCCTTTAGTGAGCTTTAGTAGTCACATCAAAGATCACTGATTACAGATCACCATAACAAATACAGTAATAATGAAAAAACTTAAAATGTTGCAAGAATTACCAAAATGTGACACAGAAACACAAAGTGAGCCAATGCTGTTGGAAAAATGGCACCAGTAGACTTGCTCAATGCAGGGTTGCCACAAACCTTCAGTTTGTGAAAACAGTATTTGTGAAGGCCTGTAAGGTGAAGTGCAATAAAATGAGGTATGCCTGTAGTGTGTATTGTGAAAATGCTGTACAATATTTGATATCAAATTACTTACAAATGCAAATAAACAGTATGCAAAATTTAAAAAATATTTGGAAATTAAGAAAATATTTGTAGAGACCATTATGTATTTAGTAGGGAAATTTAGCAAATTGTTAGGCTTAGGTATTCAACTCAATTTTACAAATCTAATTTATGTTCAACTAGTAAATATTTAGACATTTTTCATTGTATTTTGGGGGTTTGTTTTCTATTCATCAATACATAATGGCTAATCATTTGCCTAACTTCATGTGAAATTAAAGAAATAGACAAAGAGATTAATAGAAATGACAAAGGTAATGGAATACTGTCATATCAGCTTTTTTTTTTTTTTTTTTTTTTTGCGGTGTGCGGGCCTCTCACTGTTGTGGCCTCTCCCATTGCGGAGCACAGGCTCCGGACGTGCAGGCTCAGCGGCCATGGCTCACGGGCCCAGCCGCTCTGCGGCATGTGGGATCTTCCTGGACCGGGGCACGAACCTGTGTCCCCTGCATTGGCAGGCGGATTCTCAACCACTGCACCACCAGGGAAGCCTCCACTTGAGGATTTTTAAAAACAACTTTGTTATGATTAGTAATTCTTTTTTTTTGTTCTCCTGATACTATCTAAGCATTTAAATGAAAGATAGTCCCACTTAAAATCTTTAATATTTTTTCCTAATTTGACCTGCTTGTGTGCTAAGTAAACTTAAAATAGAATTTAAAGAAGGAAGACTCTTCCTTCCTATCCAAACATTTATCGTGTAAACAAAAGAAAGATATATACAAATAGTTAGAAATGGATTTGTTTTGAGAGCTTGTTACTTAATACCAACTTTCACAATTGGGATTTAAAATGCTATATTTTAAAAATGAGGAAGATACTGTGGTGTATTACAAGATAATCTGTCATAAATACATTGTACTTTGATTATGTACACACATTATGTCCCTTTAGAAGTCTTTGTAAGCAGTTTTTAGAAAGCTGTTTTTCATTGTAAAGGTATTGCTTGTGGCAGCACCATTGTTTGTAAAGGAAGGTGTCATTGAGCACCTACTATCCTAGGCATTTTACATACTCCTTTTAGTTCTCACAGTAGCATAATGAGGGAAGTATTTATTATAGTATGATTATATGATAAATTACAATATTATACAGCACAGTTATAAGTATTACATAACTTATAATAGACCCTAGTGCCTGGGGTCACACAGAACACATGATCAAAGGGGTATTTGAATTCACGTCTATGATTAGCAAACCTATACTCCATTAAAAAAAAAAATTATTTACTTATTTACTTCCTCCTTCCCTTCTTTCCTTCCTTGGGTCTTCGTTGCTGCGCTGGGCTTTCTCTCATTGCGGCAAGCGTGGGCTGCTCTTTGTTGTAGTGTGCGGGCTTCTCATTGCGGTGGCTTCTCTTTGTTGCAGAGCACGGGCTCTACGTGTGAGGACTTCAGTAGTTGTGGCACGCGGGCTCATTAGTTGTGGCTTGCAGGTTCTAGAGCGCAGGTTCAGTAGTTGTGGCGCGTGGGCTTAGTTGCTCCATGGCATGTGGGATCTTCCGGGACCAGGTTTCGAACCTGTGTCCCCTGCATTGGCAGGCGGATTCTTAAGCACTGTGCCACCAGGGAAGTACCCCTATACTGCACTTGGCTGCTCTTGTCTCCCTAAAACTCACCAACTTCTTGGATCTTTGTACTCATACACTGTCACCTTACAAGTATACATTTATGTCTGCAAAAGTATGGAATAGTAAAGGAACGTGAAACTATGCTTACTCTTCTTTCAAAAGTAGGAGATGGAAAGAAAATATTAGAAACCTCCTGGTAATCAGAACATCCCATACATAAAATTCTGGTTAATTCCAGTTTCACTGGTAACGACAGCTTGTAACCTAAGAACAAGCATAAATAATTGGCTCATTTTCCTGCTGTAACTATTAGCAACTCACATTATGAAGATAACTTGCCACAGGGTGTGTGTGGGGAAACTTACAATCATTATTTTAATACTTATGTATAGGAGAGAAATGTTTGAAAATATTTGAAATTAACTTTACCACTAAAGTTTTTGTGCTGCATGAGAAGGGGCAGTCATTGTCTTGAGGAATCTTTTAGTATTCCCTCTGTTGGATAAGTTCACTTTGGATTGAAATAGCTAATTTCTTGAAAGTTACTCTAAGTGCTGAGGCTTCAGGAGTCAGTAGGTGTTTATTGTCTAAAATAAAATAGTGTGAAGCATATGGTGAAGTGAGACATAGATCAACTGAGTTGTAGCATGCCCAGGTTCAGATTGTGTTGATGCTCATCAGCGGGGATATTACATAAGGTTTTCTCATATTTAATAGTTATAGAAAGATTTTTTAAAAAAAGTCTTTTAATAAAGGCTAAAGTATCTCAGCTTGAAAGCTATTATGAACGCTTTATTTTTTTGTAGATTCTTGATTTATCTGCTTGTTGATTGCTTTTCTGTCTCAAAACTGTATCTGAAAAATGCTGTTAGGGAGATCAAGTTCTTAATTTTCAGCTGAGTTTTGACATGGAGGCCATCTCAAATTAGTATTGAATATAAATACTTAAGCTGGCCAGTACTTGTGGTAGGAACAAGTGAGATTGATTTATTTGGGCTTGCCATTGATACCATATTTACAAGGTTTTGGAGCATTTTATTTACTATTAGAGATGTTATCTTTTTAAATTGTAGAGGATATAAAGTTTAAAGTGGTTTATTTTTCTACTGCACTTATAATTTAACATTTCTTTTATGTTTAAAAATGCCACACTTAGTGTAATGTCAAAACACCTGATCATTTATTTTGAAATAACATATTTTCTTATTCTGCACATATATTTTCTACACATACAGTTCTGAAGAAGCCTCTCGATTGTGATGAGTGTTCGTGTTAGATTGTTTTAGTTAAGAAACTTACACTTGAGTAATTTGAAAGTTAAATTTTATTTTCTTATGATTATTAAAATAAACCTAGCTTTAGTCTCAGTTATTTCCGAGTGAATTAAAAGTTGAACAACCACCAATCCAGTTTAAAGTTAGACTTTCTCTTGATTTATTTGCATATTTTAAACAAATGCTAACCAAAAAGATACTGTTGTAAGCCTTGAAATAGTACTTGCATCTTATTCTTTTAAATAAATTCTTTGGGATTTTGGATGACACATGGGAAGCTCTTGATGGTACACTGGTTCTCAGTCATGACTGAGCATCTGAATTACTTTTTTTTTTTCTTTTTTGCGGTACGCAGGCCTCTCACTGTTGTGGCCTCTCCCGTTGCGGAGCACAGGCTACGATGCGCAGGCTCAGCGGCCATGGCTCACGGGCCCAGCCGCTCCGCGGCATGTAGGATCTTCCTGGACCGGGGCACGAACCTGCGTCCCCTGCATTGGCAGGTGGACTCTCAACCACTGTGCCACTAGGGAAGTCCTACTTTTTTTTCTTAACAAAAGCATTAAGTCAGAATCTCTGGGGATGGGTCTGGGCTCTATTTTAAAGTTCCAGTTGGGATTTTTTTCTTTTTTTTCTTTTTGTGATACGCGGGCCTCTCACTGTTGTGGCCTCTCCCGTTGTGGAGCACAGGCTCCGGATGCGCAGGCTCAGCGGCCATGGCTCACGGGCCCAGCCGCGCCGCGGCATGTGGGATCTTCCCAGACCGGGGCACGAGCCCGTGTCCCCTGCATCGGCAGGCGGACTCTCAACCACTGCGCCACCTGGGAAGCCCAGTTGGGATTTTTTTTAACTTTTAAAGTTACAAATTTTTATTTTTTTAAGTAGGCCAAGTATATGTGACGACTTCTAGAAAGTTCTTTTTGTAATGGTTTATAGAAAATGATGTACTCTAAAACCTTCAGCTCTCTGTCTCAGAAATTATTTTTCAGGAATCTTATTCTTGAAGTTTCCTACACAGGATAATCAAAATAGCCTGAAAAATAAATATATCCCAGGAGAAAACCTCAAGTCTTTTCAGGTTCCTCAGAAATGCTCTGGTATTATTACTCTGCTGATGGTCAGGGAAGGTGGATAGCAAAGGTGGGGTTGGTTGGTGTTTCCTAATGGTCCTGCATTGTGTCTGAGGCAAATGATGTCCGGGGGTAGGCTGCCACCCAGTTCAGTGTCTCTGAGATTTCCTGTAGTTTGAGCAGCGGCCAAGTGTTCCTGCAGGTTGTGGAGTAAGCTTGTGACCCTGACAGGCATCAGAAGCACTTGGATGTCTTTCCCTGGGCGATTATGCCAGCCATGGTGAAGTTGTGCCTGCAGGTGATAGTGGGGCCATCTGAGGAGGTTTTCCTGGCACTGCTGTTTAGCAACCTGGGTATCCTTGGCTTTTGTCTGGATTTTAGGTGATCCTTGATATTCCTACAGATTGTGGGTGTCATTTCCACTTACAGGTTGTTCCCCAGAGATAGGGCCAGAGCAGGAGCAGATTCATTGTCTAAGCTGAGTACCAGAAGATTCTGAGGGAAGAAGCCTGTGAGCTATGAGATTCACTGTCCCTCCAGTCACTGATGGCCAGTATCTGTGTTCTCTCCTGTTCTTGCACTTCTCCCTCAGCATGCTGAGGCTTCCCAGTGGTCTTCCTGAGGACCTGTGGAGAGCCTGAGAATTTGCACGGGTTTCTCTTCCTTCCTCTCTAGTGCAGAATCCATCAGTCTTCGGAAGTCAGGGCTTTAGAGGAGGAGTGGCCTGGAGAAGCCTCATTTGACCTGGTGCTGACTGTTGGTCTTCAAGTTCTGAGCAGGTCGTTCACTCTTCTAGCCGGATGCCATAGCCTCCTCTGCAGGCCGTGTCCCATTGGCATCAGTCCTCTCGCTTTTGTCTATTTTAAAGTGTGTTAAGTCAGATTGTCTTAAATAAACATAAATTTCTCAGTTTTAGATTACCAGATATGTTCAAGAATTGGTTGCTCTTGTCAGAACTGCATTTTAAAATAGAATATTCCTATAAAATTGGACCTTGCAGAATAGAGTGGAAAATGTTAGATGGGTATACTATTACAAATTATTTTATATACTCTTTGTTCCTAAGTAGAGGTACTATTTCATAGAATGATTCTAAATATTATAATAATAGGGAGGGAAGAGGATCTGACATCTGATTCATAGGGAAAGTAATTGACTAAAAAATTTGAATTCTACCAAATGAAATGCTGAGCTGAAAACTGGTCACTGCAGTCTGCTCTGTCTCCTCAACTCAGGGAGACCACAGGCTCTGTTCCTGTTTTCTTTCCCTGCACTGTGGCCTGAAATCTGCTAACAGGCAGTATTCAGAGACAATTGTAAACCTCTCCTCATTCATTTTCCTTCTCCCAGAGCTTATGATCCTGTCATCAGGATATTTTGGAGTCTGTTCTTAGTCTAATTTTCTAGTCTTATCTCCTGTTCCCCTAAGTAAAACTTTTACTTCAGCCAATTATGTTTATTCTTTCAATAAGTGTTTTCTTTAATGCACAAGTAGTACTTTTATATTAATAATACTTTATAACTTTTGCTCAGGTATCCTCCTTTCCCCTCTGCATTCTGCCCCCAGTGCTGAAGTTAGCTTAAAATTTAATTTAAAATTTGTTGGCATTTGAGATCTCTATCAAGTTTCATCTTCTCCATCTTATTGCTATCCCACAGTGATCTGTCCCCTTACAGCATTTAAAGTTTGCCTCAACTAGTTCTTATTCTATTGCCTTTTATAATCATCTTATATTTATCTTACCTTCCTATAATTATCTTATTTTCCCAGTTCCTTGACCTGAGAACACTAACTTAAAATTTCTTTATAATACCTAGTACAGTGCTGTACATATAGTAGGTCACATAGTGCATGTAGGTAGACAAAAGAATGCCCCTTTATCTTTTCAGTGCCTACAATGTATAGACAAAACCTGAATTCTGGATGAATTTACCCTAAAACCTGCATGCTGGTAGAGGGAAACTACGGAGCTCATGACACTGTATGTAGGTTCTTGGAAACCAACATACATGGTCATCTGGGCTCTCAGACTTTCTCTGGTCAGTTCACCGTCCACTTTTCAGTAATGACTTACTAAACTTTCTTCACTTTCCTCACACCTCTCTACCCCCCATTACTCTTGTAGAGGAGTTTAGCCTCTTTTCAGAGAAGGAAGGCTTCCTGTGGGAAGTAAGTAACTTGCTTTACTCCAGATCTGCAGACATGCCTGCCCTCACATCTCCTTCTGTCATTCTCTTCACCTGTGTCTCTAGATCATCCCTTCTGAAACCTCTTACCTATCTCATTTGCATTCCCTTCTATACTTGCTCTCTTCGATTTTCATTTAGATATACTCTGACATCATCTCACCATTACAAAACAAACAAAACAAAAACAACAAAAATCTTTTCAGAACTCCACAGCCACTGCTCTGGTTTTCTTTTCTCCCCTATATAATCTTTCTCCTTTCTGAACACTCATCCAAAGAATCATCTTTCTTTTTGTTTCTGTACTTCTTCCCAGTCCAGCTTCTACATTATCAGACGACTGAAGCTGTTCCAGGGAGGTGCTGTGACTGCCAAGTTGCTGAGTCCACCTGAGCCTTTCAGCCCTCCATTCTACTTGACTTTCAGCAGCCGAGAGGCACAGTTGACCATTCCCTTCTTGAAACACTTTTTTTTTTTGTAACGCCACACTCTTTTGCTTTTCTTTAGAACCTTTGGCTGCTGCTTGTTTACCAGCTGCTCTTCTACCGCCTAGAATGAAACATGAGGTGCCCCCCACTCTGCCCTAGGACTCCTTTCTTTCTTCACTACCTGCCTCCCTCCAGAGTCTCATCCCGACTCATGGTTTCACTTACCACCAACATGGGAATAATTATTATATCAGCTAAGGTGCTTTTAGCTGGAACTTACAGAAGAACTTGACTCAAACTGGCTAATGCAAACTTATTCTCTCTTCTAACTGGAAGTCCAGAGAGAGGAAAGACTCCAGGTGACACAAGCAACGGCTCAAAGGACCATCTTTCCTTTGTCCAGCCCTCAGCATCAGCTTTATTCTCAGGCTAGTTCCCCTCAGGGCGGCAAGAAGGCTGCATCAGTTTTGGGCATCATATTAAGACCTAATGATATTTAGAGGGAGAAGAGGCCTTTTTTTAGGACTAGGAATTGGTCCTAAAAGTAGCCCTAGCACACTTCTCCCTCATTGAGTCACATAGCACTTGCTGGACTTGATGTCAGCTGATAAGGAAGATGGAATTACCATGATTGGTGCAGGCTAAATAGCTGCTGGGAGTCTAATCACTGTCTTCTGCTGAGAATTCTTCAGTGGCTTCCATTGCCCTTAGGTTAAAGTTTCAAATCCTTTATGAAAGGGTTGGCTTATGAAACTCCATGTAATCCGGTCCCTGTGTACTGTGCCGCCTGTGGTTATGGCCGTGGCCATTTTTAATGCTTATGAGATGGGATTATTTCAGAAAACAATATGCCTTCATAAACCACAACTAATAATTATTTTCTTTTTTAAAGTTTCCTGGAGACTCACTCTCCTCCCGCTCCTTCCCACTGTTTGCTCCTTGGCCTCAAAATTCTTAACACAATGTCTGTCCTAGGCAGTCATTACTATCTATTAGAAATGTGAAATGAGACCAGACTTTTTTTTTTTTTTTTTTGGTACACGGGGCTCTCACTGTCTTGGCCTCTCCCGTTGCGAAGCACAGGCTCCGGACGCGCAGGCTCAGCGGCCATGGCTTACGGGCCCAGCCGCTCTGCGGCATGTGGGATCTTCCCGGGCCGGGGCACGAACCCGTGTCCCCTGCATCGGCAGACAGACTCTCAACCACTGTGCCACCAGGGAAGACTTTTTTGACAGTACTTGTCAAGATGATGGGAAACATGTTTTACCCTAATTAAAACTCAAAGTACTTTAGAAACAGACATTGTATTAAAATAAGTATTTGGCAACTTAGCTATAGGAAGTGCTGGATTTATTTGCAGACATCAATGTCTGCTATTGCTTGTGTCTGCTGTACACATTTCAGTGTGTAAGATAATTATAAGATTTCAGATTTTCTTGCATAAATAATACTTTATACACTGTCAAAGATATTATAAGCTTTGTGATGTTTATTATAACAGTTCAATAAGACAGTATGAACAACAAGACAGGAATGTGTGTTCCCCAGTCCTACCCAGAGGCCATTGCAGCCTAAATGCCCGCTGTTCTGGATGTTTGACATTAGTGCAGGAGGAGTGCCACATGTTCTCACCCGTCCTGTGTATTTACTTTAATCTAGAAAGTGGTTATGTAATTTCTAAGTTCTTTATTCTTTTGCTCTTTCATTATGGTAAAGTAGATGTAGTTAAGTGGGACATGCTCCTTTGTTGCAGTAAAATATCCTTGTATGGACTGCCAAATAATTGAGGGTTTAAACAGTTATCGATGATTCTCATGCATTCAGAATCCAAATAATGGAAAAGTTCAGTTGCAAACTTCGGTCTCATTTCATTAATTAAAGAGATGGTAATTGTAAAGGTAAATGTATTAGGAAAAAAGAGAGGTCAGTACAGACTGAGAAAGCACCTAGACCTTGTCTGTATAAGTGTGTTGTGATTATTAATGTGCGTGAAATATAAGCCGTTATTTGAGTTGTCTACCTTTTAAATTCATTCAGATGTTTATTGAGCAAGACATGTTTCTTTTAGTATAAACTGTTTGCATTGGATAAAATTGACTCATTTTATGTTGTCTCTCTTTGACCTTGAATATGTTCAGCATGGTGCTAATAGGTGCTCTAATTCATATTCCATCAGTTCTGAAGTACAGAATTGCTATTTGTCACTTTCTTCAGATTTCACATTTACCATTATACAGTCTCCAAATTATGAGAGACTCCTCTTGAAAAACATTTTTTGAGAGATGAAGCATTCTGGTTAACTTAGCATGGGCTGGTAATAAATGAATGGCTAATTTAAAATAATTTTTAATACAAACATTATACGCCCTATTTCATAGATATCTAAGTTCCTATAAGACAGTGATTGGGTCAGTTTAAAAGCCTTATTAGGAAACGTTATGAGCTGATTATAGGGGCACAGTAATCCCTGTTCTACCATGCTGGTATTTATCCAGAGTTGGCTATCTCTAACTGGAACCATCATAAAAACCTTCAGTTTTCTTCATCTCCCTACTTAAAATGGTTTTCAGGATGTTTATAATGTTATAAAAATGGTATTCTCAAAACATTTAAAAAGTAAAGATCACATTTTGTTATAATTTCAGTCAATTTTTGTTATTCACTGTAGTTATGTTCTGTAAGGTCACCACAAACACTGAATCAGCCAATACTGACCCTTTACCCCAGGGGAAATGCAGTGTTCAGTACCTGCAAGCCTCTGGCCACAAATTTTTCTAAACCAAAATTTCCAATGAATAGGTTCATTTGCCAACATTCCTGGTTAAAAAAACAAAAAAAACAACTTAGTGTCCAAATATGTTCTCCTACAGAGCACTTTTCCTGTAGAGGATTTGCCTGCAAATTTCATTTTTCACATAATATCACCGTTTGAAACCTGCAGGCCAGCTCTAGCTGAGGAGGGTTTAGCATTTTCCTGAACCCTGACGTGATTGTGAATTTCTGTGGCTTTCAGCCTCAGGACAGCGCTGCCCGCTGCACTTTTTATGGATCCAGGAACTAGGCAGCTTTCCTGTCTTCTCTGTAGACAGGTTCCTAGTTCTGGACGTTAGGATGGTTGAGTCTTAAGCACCTTAACTGGGCCTGAGCTGCGCTCACCAGACACACCAGGTGCATCCCAGCCTTTGAGGCCCAGGAGACAGGACACACCTCAGCACTGTGGGGGCCATTTTAAACAGCAAAAACACCAACTTAAAAAGCACAACAACTCCAGGCACATGGCCTACATAGAGTTGGAAAAGGACACTGCTTGACGGAGCTGGAACATGAGGGCAAAGCATTGCCCTGTCCCACCTCGGCTGGCGTGTGTGCCTGTCTGCCAGTAACTACCAGAAGGCCACGAGTGTTGACTCGGGGTCACAGATTTAGCAAGTAGGTGAATTCACAATGTGGAATCCACGAATAATGACAACTGACTATAGATGCACTACTAAAGTTCTGTGTCAGGGTTTTTATGATGATTTTCATTTTTGTATGTTTTATTTCATTTTATAAAACAATAAATATTGTGCTGAAATTTCACGGCTACAAATGAAATATAAGAAAATTCCTCTTAGTTTTGAATTCTATTAATTGGACTTCTTTTTCCCTGTAATTTTATCTCTTTTTACAAGCTAGGTAGGGCTTAGTATATACTAGGCCCTTGGTAAATTTGGCTTTGAAAGAAGGATTAGGATTTTTTTTTCCAGAAAACATTTTATATGATTAAACAAATTAAATGTACTTCAGAGAAATTGAGATTTTATGGGGGAAAAATGTACATTGTTTTGGTATGTATTTTTTAAATATTGAGTAAAGTGGTTGATACCAGGGGCGAAAACTGTAAAGGGAAAGATTGGCAAGTTTGATTACATAAAAACTTAAAACTGAAAAAAACTCATTATAAACAAAGAAGGAAACTGGGACAATATCGGCAACATAAATGATAACCCAAAGCATAGTATTCATCAGGTGTTCATAAAGAATTTTGAAGAATCATTAATAAAATGCCAAACCATATAATAGGAGATAGAGAACACAGTACTTTTCTAAAGAAGAGCTACAAATGTTAAAAAACAAAACAAAAAACTTGAAAGATGTTTGGCCTCAATGGCAATTTTAAGAAAAACAAAATAGGATACAATTTTTGCACTTTTGGTTTTGGTGAAAATTAAAACGAGATCAAAAAATCTAAAAAGGCTAACTAATAATCCATAATAATTATGACCTAAAAACACACACTTTAGTCAGAGGAGAGCATCTACCGTCTTCCACCATGACCGAGGTCCTCCCTGGGAGACCATCTGTCATGAGGGTGTTTATCTGATATTTTGGTGGACAACACATTTAAAACAGTTAAAAAAGGAACAAGGAATCCTTTGAGAAATGCATACTAAGAAGAGGTTACTGTGCCACTGAGTGTGAACACTGAGGGAGAAAGTAGAAAATTACAAAAATCAAGCACGTGAATGCAAAAAGCACGCCTGTTTGGTTTGCAGCAGTCAGTTTGCCCCCTAGGGGATATTTGGCAATGTCTGGAGACATTTTTGGAAGTCAAGCCTTGGGGGATACTCTTGGCATTTGATGGGTAGAGGCCAGGAATGCTGCTAACACCTTACGATGTACAGGACAGCTCCACAACGGTCATCTGGCCCACAGTAGCCCTGAGGTGGAGAAGCCTGGTGTAGGGGCAGGCAGGTCCTGTGTACCTCAGGGGCGTGTTGATGTACTGCTGCAGGTGATGCTGACCCTGGGTTGTTAAGAAAATGTGTGTTTGTTATATACAGCACGCCGGTTAAACAGGTGTGGACATTTCTAATACGTGTATGTTAGATTTCCAATCACATTGTTTAAAGAAATTTTTAATGCATAAAAAAATCACTTACTTGGAATATCTTTATATCTTATTTTTAAGGGTAAACTAGGCATTACTGTATTTAGTGTTTTAACTACATGAGTTACATCACTGTTACTTACTGGAAAATCTTTTTATCTTTTCATGTGATTGCTTTCTTTGTAAAAATTAATTAATTAGGCTGCGCTGGCTCTGTGTTGTGGCACGTGGATCTTTGTTGCGGCATGTAGGATCTTTAGTTGAGGCATGCTGGATCTAGTTACCTGACCAGGGATCAAACCCAGGCCCCTTGCATTGGGAGCACAGAGTCTTAACCACTGGATCACCAGGCAAGTCCCCTTCACGTGATTACTTTCTCAACATAAATATGCTAATCACAAATATGATACATGCTTTAGCTTAAAGGCCCTTAAAGTTAAAATAGTTCTCTAACCTTTAGATAATGTGAAAACCATGTATTTGGAAGTATACTGGTGGATTATATTCATTTGGGAGGTAGCATATTTGTGAAATGGCGAATTTCTCATTGTTTGGTCTGAGTTTTCATAATTTTCCAGGATATGGTTCAGAGTACTTATTTAGTAAAAGCACAAAATAATTTGAGTCAAATTAAAAATTCAAAAAATACCTTTATATTACTCACTATTTTAGGTTATGTAGGCACAGATCTTTTCATTGGTACTGGGGAGTCAGTGGTATGTAATCTATCATTTCTTTGATATTTTTTGCTGGTAGGGGGAGGAGGATATAAAGGCTCAAGTTTGTTTTTTTAACTGAATTTTATAACTTACACTTAATCATTCTTTTTGTTATTAAGGATAAATTACTATGGACAGTAATGAACATTTGATACCTTTGTCTTGGGAATTTGAGGAAAATAATTTAGATTTAAAATATATGGCAAGATGTTAATTGTTGAAGCATAAGAGTTTCATATAATTCTACTTTTGTGTGTACTTGAAATTTTCCATAATAGTTCTTTTAAACATCTAGTAACAGTGAAAGCAGACAGGAGCTACTCCCTAGTGGGAAGGGAGCTGGTCTCAGGGAGGGAAGGGGAGACACATTTAAAAATAAATGATCATGGTTTGAAATTTCCTTTTAAGTTGAAAACTTTTAATAGAAGCTATAAAATAATCCTCTCATGACTCCTCACATCAACAAAATGACATGTCTGTTGGCTTTGGTGACTGTTTTGAAGTGCACAATTCTGTTGTTTCTAGCACATTCTCAAGGATGTGGAGCCACTACCACTATGTAATTCCAGACAGTTTTCACACCCCAAAAAGAAACTTCGAATCCATTAGTACACTTCCCATTTCCCCTCCCTCGACCCAGGCAACCACTCATCTGCTTACTGACTCCATGGATTGGCCTGTTCTGAGTATTTCATATCAGTGGAGTCATACAACATGTAGTCTTTTGTGTCTAGCTTCCTCACTTAAAATGATGTTTTCAAGGTTCATCCATGTTGTAGCATGTGTCAGTGCTTCATTCCTTTTTATGGCTCAGTAGTACTCCATTGCAGGAATAATATTCCATTGGATATACCACATTTTGTTTATCCATTCATCAATTAATGGATATGTGGGTTGTTTTCACTTTTTGGCATTTATGAATGATGCTGCTATGAATATACATGCACAAAGTTTTGTTGGACGTAGGTTTTTTAAATTGAGGTATAATTGACATATAACATGTAAATTTAAGGTGTATGTGTTGATTTGATACATATATATTGCCCTATGATTACTGCCGTAGAGTTAGTTAACACTTCCATCACATAACGTAAGTATCATTTCTTTTTTGTGGTGAGAACATTTAAGATCTAGTTTCTTACAACTTTCAAGTGTATAATACAGTATTGTTAACTATAATCACAATGCTGTGCATTAGATCCCCAGAATTTATCTTCTAACTGCAAGTTTCTGTCCTTTGACGAACATGTCCCTAATTTTCTTGGGCCATATGCCTAGTAGAATTGCTGGGTCATATGGCAACAATTTTTCTCCGTTCTTTTGAGGAGCTGCCAAACAATTTTCTAAAGTACCTGTACCATTTTACATTCCCACTAGTGATGTATGAGGATACCAATTCCTCTATATCTTTGTCAGCACTTGTCTAGTTTCTCAGTATAGCCATCCAATGAGTGTGAACTAGTATCTCATGGTTTTGACTTGCATTTCCCTAATGACTAATGATCTGGGCATCTTTTCATGTGCTTATTGGCCATTTATATATCTTCTTTGGAGAAATGTCTGTTTAAATCCTTTTCCCATGTTTAAACTGGATTGTTTGTCTTTAGTCTGAGAGGTGAGAAATGGTATGTTAAAATGTAGTGTTAAATTACTCTTCTCTAATTATGAGGCAAATTAAGCATCTTTCCATAAGTTTATGGGCCTTTTGTATTTTTCTGTTTTCTGCCTGTCGACATCTTTTGTCCATTTTTTTCTGTTGGGTTTTTGAGCTTTTTCTGAAAGTTGAGGTTATTTACATATTAGTGATATGTAATTTATGACATAAGTGCAAATATTTTTTATACCTTTACCTATTCAGTTTGTCATGTATATTTTTACATTGGTTTTGCAGTATTTTGGCCATGCAAAGGGCCATAATTGTGTTCATTTGCTTACTTGTTTTTAGATTTTTGTTTTTTGTTGTTATTGGTCATGGTAGTTGAATTTATCAACCTTTCCCTTATTTTTTTAATTGAACTGTAGTTGATTTACAATATTGTATTAGTTTCAGGTGTATAGCAAAGTGATTCAGTTTTTTATATATATATATATATATATATATATATATATACTTTCAGGTTATTTTCCATTATAGATACTGAATATACTCCCCTGTGCTATACAGTAAATCCTTGTTGCTTATCTATTTTATGTATAGTAGTTGGTATGTGTCAATCCCATACTCCTAATTTGTCCCACTCCCCCTCCCTATCCCATTCTCCTGTTGTTTTGCTTCTGGATTTTGAAACACAGGAATGTTTTTTTTTCAACTCTCGGTTTTAAAGAAATTTATCTATGCTTTCTTCTAGTACTTGGCTGGTTTCATTATTTTTATGTGTAGACTTTTGAAACATTAGGAATTCTAGTGTATAGGTGGAAAAATCCAGCTGTCCTAATGTTATTTATTAAAAATCCTTCTTTTCACCACTGATTTGAGCTGTTTCCTTTATCATATATTTCTGTAAACATTTGGGGCTAAATGTGAACTTTCTATTTTGTTCCAGTAGTTTCTGTCTTCTTATGTGCCCAGTACCTGACTATGTTAATTGTATATAATTGGTTATGTATTAATCCCTGGTAGGACTAGCTCTTCCTCATTGTTTTTCTTTTTCAGAAATTCTTGCATATTCTTCCAAATGAAGTTTTACAGAACACTTTTCTAGCTCCAAAGGAAATGGAGTTTTAGAGTGTTTTAAGTGAAATTGCATTAACTTACAAATTAACATAGGAAGAATCAGCATCTTTATGATATGAGTCTTTCTGTCCAAGAAATGGTATATCTTTCCATTCATTCAGTTATATATCTGTGTTTTTCTGGAGGACTTTATAATTTTTACCATACTGGTTTTCATATATCTTAAGTTTATGAGTAGATATTTCATTTTCTTTTATATTTTATTATTGTAAATAGGATATATTCTTATATTATTTCTTCTAACTCTTTATTGTACATTATATAAAGGCATTGATTTCTGCATGTTAATTTTCTATCCTGTTTTACTAAATTTCCTTATTTGTATTTTTGCATTCATTCTTCATATTTTTCTGGATGCATAATCATATTATCTGCAAGTAGAGGTAGTTATTCCTCTTTATTCCAATTTCTGTTACTCTGATTTCTTTCTGTTGTGTAACTGCATTGGTAGGTACCTCAAATGCAATAGTAAATAAGAATGAAGGGCTCCCCTGGTGGCACAGTGATTGAGAATCCGCCTGCCAATGCTGGGGACATGGGTTCGAGCCCTGGTCCGGGGAGATCCCGCATGCCACGGAGCAACTAAGCCTGTGTGCCACAACTACTGAGCCTGTGCTCTAGAGCCTGCGAGGCACAACTACTAAGTCTGTGTGCCACAACTACTGAGCCCGTGTGCCACGACTACTGAAGCCTGTGCGCCTAGAGCCCGTGCTCCGCAACAAGAGAAGCCACTGCACTTGAAAAACCTGTGCACAGCAATGAAGAGTAGCCCATGCTCACTGCAACTGGAGAAAGCCCGCATGCAGCAACAAAGACCCAATGCAGCCAAAAATAAATAAAATAAATAAATTTAAAAATTAATAAAGTAAATAAATAAGAATGCATATAGTGAAGAGCCTTAACTTGTTCTTTACTTCAGCAGAAAATTATCTAATATTTCTCCATTAAGTAAAACGCTGGCTTTGTGGCCAGTATGTGTTTATTAAAGAAGTATCCCTCAGTTCTTAAGTTCTTGAGCTGCTTTTTATTTTAAACATGAGTGGATGTTAAATCTTGTAAGGTACTTTTTTAGTACTTACAGAGGTGATCATATTCTACTTAGCTCTTCTAATATTTTTAATTGTGTTAGTGTATTTCCTAATATTGAACCATCATTGCATTTCTAGAATAATGCATTTATTTTAATGTGCTGTTTGATTGTTTGCCAAAGTTTTATTTAAGATTTCTGGAAGGATATCTATAAACTTACATGTATTATTTGTTGTTTATAGCATAAACTTGTGTGTTTATTGACTGTAAGATAATTGCTCCGTTTCAGTCTTACTCCCTGAGATGACATCTTGATGCCTCTCATGCTCTCCCTAATATGGGACTGGATTCTCTCTGGGTCTGCTGTAGAGCTTTTGGTCCAGGAGTTCCCTTTGCTTCCTTTCTGTGCTCAGTCCTGTTTCCTGGACAATGTGGGATCTCCTTTTCTTACGATTAATCTATTGATATTAGTAACTTCCTGAGAAAGAGTGCATAGGACGTAGATTTTGGGGTTACCTGCATGTTTGAAAATCTCTATTCAACCTTCACTAGTTGAACATTTGAATAGGAATTTAGGTTGAAAATAATTTTTCCTTCAAATCTACAAGGCACTTGCCCATTACTGCCCAGCTTCCACATTGCTGTTGAGCAATTTGATACATCTTGGTTTGTGACCACTCCCCATTGTAGTGGAAGCCTGGAGCTCTTCTTTTTCTTTCTTGTATTTGACATTCTAAGTTGATGTGCTTTGGGCCTCCTGCCATTCATGTGTTGGGCACTTGATGGACTCTTTCCATCTGTAAATGCCTATTTTCAGTGCTAAGTACTTGAGTTATTTCTTGGATAATTTTCTCCCCTCCAACTTCTTTTCCTGAAACTCTTGTTATTCAGATATTGTATCACATGAAGTTTTTTCCTCTAGTCTCGATCGTGCGTTTCTCGTCTTTTGGTTCTACTTTATTGGATATCGCCTCAACTTTATTTTCTACTCCTTTAACTGAATTTGTTATGCATCCTATTTAAAAATTTCGTGAATATTCCTGTTTATATTACCCTATTTATGGTTTCATAAATACAGTTCCTTTTCCTGCTCTTCAATGATATTAATTATGTATATTTGGAAACTCTTTACTGTTCCTTCATTTTCTATTTTGAGTTGTTCCCCTCTTCCCCACCAGGCCCCAAGCTCTTCTCTTTGCTTGATATACCTCTTTTCTCTCTTTTATTAAGAAGTGATTCTCCAATGTCTGGTGATCCTTGGCTGTAGGTTTATATTTAAGGGTGAGATGCTAGAAAGCTAGTTGAAAATTCTGTGTATGGGCTTTACTGTAGGGATGTCAGGTGGCTAGATAGCTGTTTCTTTAGGTTCCCTCAGATGTTAATGTTTAAAGGCCCTTGCTCTGGGATAATTTTATTTTTCCAGAAAGGTCTCACTTGGCCTGAGTCTGGAGTTTGGCAGTTGAAAGGGCTTGCCAGCTATTCACAATTCATTATGTAGCTTTTTACTTAACTCTTTGTTTTTAGTCTGTATCTTGCCACTACTATTCTGTCATGCTAGGTTCAGTCTCTCTGGTTTAGCTTATTCATAGCCTGTATTCCTGTTTCCTCAGGGATGAGGATGGGTAGCTGTTTGACAACCTGATGTTTATTCAACATCCCAAATTATCCCTGTACCTGCTGCATTCTATTCCCAAATCTTTCTGGAGTTCTAGGCAAGGGGCTTGCTTTTCATCACTATTTTCCTATGTAAATTTAATCTTCCTCTGGCCAGAAACTTACAATTCCTATATTCATTGTCTTTCTTCACTTTTTGTGGAGTATATGTTCATCAAAGATGTTTGTTTTTGTTTGTTACTTTCAGAGAAGGGGTAGAATGGTCTTTTACTCTGCCATCTTAAAATCTGTAATCAAAGGATAACCTTCTTGAAACAAATCAGATTATGTTATCTTTCCTACTTCCCTGAAGTTCAAAATCCTCTAAATTGCTGCCCATTGAAATTATGTGGAAATCCACGCTGGTTATTCTGGATTTTGGGTCCCCTGTGGTCTAATCTTAACTTCTGCCTCTTAGCCTCTGCCTCCCTGCCTCTTTTCACACTACAACTCTCCTTATTTACTACATTCTGACCAGTCTTTTCTGCCCCTCAAATATACCAGGTTCTTTCTCACTGTGGCCTTTGCATGTGTTTTTCCCTTTGTGTGGCTTGCTCTTTTTCATCATTCAAGTCTTACCTCAAATAGAGTCTCTTTAACTTCCTATGATAGGATTGGTTAGGTCATGCTGTGATAACAGGCAGCCTCCACATCTCAGTGGCTTCTTGAATGAACAGCATTCCCTTGCTCATCTGACATGTTCCTCACTGATTGACTGGGAGCTCTGCTGTGTGTTGTTCTCATTCTGGGATTTAGGATGACAGAGCAGCCACCATCTGGAGCCATCACCATTGCCCATGGCATAAAGAAAAAGAAAGCATAGCAAATCATAGATTCTAAATCTTCCCAAGTGGAAGTGGTGTAAATCCCATTTACTCCGATTCCATTTGCCAAATCTAGTCACATGGCCAAACCTAATTTCAGGGCAGTGGGGAAGTGCAGTCCTACCAGTGCCTAGGACAAGAATTAGAAATATTTGATGATGAACAATACTAATGACTACCATAGCAACTTTGACCAACCAGTGTAAAGGAACAGTGCTAGGGTTCTCCAGAGAAACAGAACCAGTGGTGGACCCCCTCTCCCTTCAACACACATATGTACGTGGAGATTTATTGTGAAGAGTTTGCTATGTGTTTATGGAGGCTGAGAGGTCCCATGATATGAAGCTTGGAGACATAGGAAAGCTGATGGTGTAGTTTCTGTCAGAGCCTGAAGGGTTGAAAGCCAGAGGAGCTGATGGTATACATCTCACGCAGGAGAATATGAGATGAGGTGACCCAGCACAAGCAGTAAGGCAGGGAAAAAAGGGCAAATTGCTTCTTCCTCCACCTTTCGTTCTATTCAGGCCCTCAGTGGTTTGGATGAGGCCCACGCACAGTGAGGAGGGAAATCTACTCTTCTGAGTCTACTGATTCAAATGTGAATCTCATCCAGAAACACTATCTAATCAGCTATCTGGGCACCCTGTGGCCAGTGAAATTGACATGTACAGTTAACCATCACAGTAGCTTTCCCGATTGCCTGTTATTTTATTATTTTCCTTCTTTTATTTTCTTCATACGATTTATCACTCACTATCTGATTTCATCTTACTTGTTTTTATGTTTATGTTTTGTCCCTCTATGTAAGTGCAGGAACCTTTCTGAGTTGTCCACTGCTATATCCCAGTTACCTAGAGCAGCGCTTAGCAAATAGTAGGTACTCATAAACAGTGGATACATGTTGACTAGATTGATTCTTTTTTTTTAAAATAAGTACAATAATGACAGCATTTTCCACTAAAGGGACTTTATACTTTCATAAAACTACTGCCATCTTCTAGTTTCTTTAATATCCATTGAACAAAATAAAGTATGCTTTTACTATGAATTGCTATAGACAACTGAGAGGAGTTTCTTTTAATTTAATAATTTTTAGGTATTTGAAACATTTTAGAAAAAGTCGTTAAGAAATCACCAATCAGTATAAAACAAAGTTATGATAAAAAAGGTATTATGCTTGTAATTTTATGAACTTCTCTAATTGTAACATTGATTTATTTAGGTCACTGATAAAAAAAAAAAAACTTCCTTGACCCAACAATATGGAAAAACAAAATTAGGAATGTTGTCTAAAAGCAAATACTTTCAGGGAGTTCCCTGGCGGTCCAGTGGTTAAGACTCCATGCTTCCAATGCAGGGGGCATGGGTTCAATCCCTGGTCGGGAACTAAGATCCCACATGCCGTGTGGCGTGGCCAAAAAATTAATTAAAAAAAAAAAATAAAAGCAAACATTGGGTTGGCCAATATTCAAAATTGGGTTTCCCAAACGAACTCTGGCCAACACAAAACTTTCACCTCTTAGCTATGTAATGTTTTTATGACATACTTGTTTGTTTTCTATAAGGAGAGAGACATTTGTGTTAATCATAATTTTCATTACAAGTCTTTAAAAATAAAAACCTTTTAACCTACATCTTTTTGTCTCTGTGGAAATGAATAGTTACTAGCTTTACTCCCTTTGTTTTCAGATGACATTCTTGCTTATGAAAGAAAAATTTGTTTTTTCTGTGAATAGAAAAGTTGTCACATTTTGGAAGGTTTAAGCTTTATATAGTAACAAGCTGCTTTTTGTTAGAAGTGTAAAATTTTAATAGAAGAGTTTTTGCAAATTGGTATTGATTAGGTTTGCATGCATTATCCACTTTGGTTAAAATTAAATTACTTAGGGAAAGCAGAAAAACTAACAGATTTCATAATATAGTTCTAAAATTTTGTTTGTTTAGTAAATTGTTTATAAGATCAGTTACACCCAAATCTCTTCTATAATTTGATTCATTGCAGATTTCCGTTTTTATGGAGAAATGTGCTGTAGATGGCAAAGCTGTGCATTAGGTCATTTTTTTGTATGTGTTCATGTGTTTTTGATGTGTTCAAAATGCAAAAAAAATTTTTTCATTTGAAACGTAGACGACATGTTAATATATTAGTTTTAAGTATACAACATGACTTGATATACCTATGTATTGTAAAGTGATTACCATAGTAAGTTTAGTTAACTTCCATCACCTCACGTAGTTATGTATATTTTTTCCTTGTTGTGAGAACTTTTAAGATTTACCCTATTAGCCACTTCCAAATATATAATACACTATTGTTAACTGTAGTCACTGTGCTGTACGTTATTATATCCCCAGGACTTATTTATCTGGAAATATTTAACTGGAAACTTGTACCCTTTGACCATTTTACCCATTTTTCTCCCACCTTCGCCTGCCTCTGGCAACCACCAGTGTGTTCTCTATTTATGAGTTTGGGTTTTTTAGATTTCACATATAAGTGAGATCATGCAGTATTTGTCTTTCTCTGACTTATTTAGCTTAATGCTCTCAGGGTCCGTCTGTGGTGTTGCAAAAGACAGGATTTCTTTCTTTGCTATGTCTGAATAATATTCCATTGTATATATATACCACATTCTCCTTATTCATTCATCCATTCATGAACACGTACGTTGTTTCCATCTTTTGACTATTGTGAATAATGTTGCAGTGAACGTGGGGGTACAGATATCTCTTTGAGAGAGAGTTTTCATTTCCTTCAGATAAATACCTGGAAGTGTAATTACTGGATCATATGGGAGTTCTATTTTTAATATTTTCTTTTCCATTATGGTTTATTACAGGATATTGAATGTAGTTCCCTGTACTTTACAGTAGGACCTTGTTGTTTATCCATTCTATATATAATAGTTTGCATCAGCTAATCCCAAACTCCCAATCCATCCTCCCCCACCCCACCTCTCCCTGGGCAACCACAAATCTGCTCTCTATGTCTGTTTCATAGATAAGTTCATTTGTGTCATATTTTAGAATCCACATATAAGTGGTATCATATGGTATTTGTCTTTCTCTTTCTGACTTGCTTAGTGTGATAATCTCTAGGTCCATCCATGTAGCTGCAAATGACATTATTTCATTCTTTTTTTTATGGCTGAATAGTATTCCATTGTATATATACACCACATCTTTGTCCATTCATCTGTTGATGGACATTTAGGTTGCTTCCATGTCTTGGCTACTGTAAATAGTGCTGCTGTGAACATAGGGGTGCATGTATCTTTCTGGATTAGAGTTTTCTCCAGATAATATGCCCAGGAGTGTGATTGCTGGATCATATGGTAATTCTGTTTTTGGTTTTCTGAGGAACCTCCATACTGTTTTCCATAGCGGCTGCACCAATTTACATTCCCACCAACAGTGTAGGAGGGTTCCCTTCTCTACATACCCTCTCCAGTGTTTATTGTTTGTAGATTTTTTAATGTTGACCATTCTGACTGGTGTGAGGTGATACCTCATTGTAGTTTTGATTTACATTTCTCTGATAATTAGTAAAGTTGGGCATCTTTTCATGTGCTTATGGGCCATCTGTGTGTCTTCTTCAGTGTCTATTAAGGTCTGCCCATTTTTTGATTGGGTGGTTTTATTGTTGTTATTGAGTTGTATGAACTGTTTGTATATTTTGGAAATTAAGTCCTTGTCAGTCACGTCATTTGCAAATATTTTCTCCAGTCCGTAGGTTGTCTTTTCATTTTGTTTATGGTTTCCTTTGCTCTGCAAAAGCTTTTAAGTTTGATTAGGTTCTATTTGTTTATTTTTGCTTTTATTCCTTTTGCCTTGGGAGACTGACATAAAAAAATATTGATACGATTTGTGTCAGAATGTTTTGCCTATGTTCTCTTCTAGGAACTTTATGGTGTCATGTCTTATATTTAAGTCTTTAAACCATTTTGAGTTTATTTTTGTGTGTGGCATGAGGGAGTGTTCTAACCTCATTGATTTACATGTGGCTGTCCACCTTTCCCAACACCACTTGCTGAAGAGACTGTCTTTTCTGCATTGTATATTCTTGCTTCCTTTGTCAAAGATTAATTGACAGTAGGTGTGTGGTTTATTTCTGGGCTCTCTATTGATCTTTATGTCTGTTTTTGTGCTAGTACCACACTATTTTGATTAATGTAGCTTTGTAGTAGTGTCTGAAGACAGGGAGGGTTATTCCTCTAGCTTTGTTCTTTTTTCTCAGGATTGCTTTGGCAGTTCTCGGTATTTTGTAGTTCCATATAGATTTTGGGATTATTTGTTCTAGTTCTGTGAAAAATGTCATGGGTAATTTGATGGGGATTGCATTAAATCTGTAGATTGCTTTGGGTAGTATAGCCATTTTAACAATGTTAATTCTTCCAGTCCAAGAGCATGGGATATCTTTTCATTTCTTTGAATCATCTTCAATTTCCTTTATCAGTGTTTTATAGTTTTCGGCATGTAAGTCTTTCACCTCCTTGGTCAGGTTTATTCCTAAGTTTTTTTTTTTTTTTTTTTTTTTGATGTGCTTTTAAAAGGGATTAAAAAAATTTCCGTTTCTGATATTTCATTGTTAGTGTAAAGAAATTTAACAGATTTCTGTATGTTAACATTGTATCCTGTTTCCTTGCTGAATTCCTTTACCAGTTCTGGTAGTTTTTGTGTGGAGTCTTTAGGGTTTTCTGTATAGAGTATTGTGTCGTCTACATATCATGACAATTTTACCTCTTCCTTTCCAATTTGGATATTTTTTTTACTTCTTTTTCTTGTCTGATTGCTGTGACGAGGACTTCCAAAACCACGTTGAATAGAAGGGGTGAGAGTGGGCATCCTTGTCTTCTTCCAGAATTTAGCGGGAAGGCTTTCAGCTTTTCACGGTTGACTATTATGTTGTAGGTTTGTCATAAACAGCTTTTATAATGTTGAGATATGTTCCCTCTGTGCCCACTTTGATAAGAGTTTTTATTATGAATGGATGTTGAATTTTATCAAATGCTTTTTCTGCCTCTATTGAGATGATCATGTGGTTTCTTCTTGTTGTTGATGTGGTATATCACATTGATTGATTTGCATGTGTTGAACCATCCTTGTGACCCTGGGATGAATCCAACTTAGTCGTGGTGTATGATCTCTTTTATGTGTTGTTAGATTTGGTTTGCCAATATTTATTTATTTATTTTTTCTTGCGGTACACGGGCCTCTCACCGCTGTGGCCTCCCCCGTTGTGGAGCAACAGGCTCCGGACGCGCAGGCTCAGCGGCCATGGCTCACGGACCCAGCCGCTCCGCGGCACGTGGGATCCTCCCAGACCGGGGCACAAACCTGTGTCCCCTGCATCGGCAGGCGGACCCTCAACCACTGCGCCACCAGGGAAGCCCTGGTTTGCCAATATTTTGTTGAGAATTTTTGTGTCCATCTTCATCAAAGATATTGGCCTGTAGTTTTCTTTTTTGGTAGTATCTCTGTCTGGTTTTGGTATCAGGGCGATGGTGGCTTCGTAGAATGTCTTTGGGAGTGTTCCCTGCTCTTCAGTCTTTTGGAAGAGTTTGAGAAGGATCAGTATAAGTTCTTCTTTGTGTGTTTGGTAGAATTTTCCAGTGAAGCCATCAGGTCCTGGACTTTTGTGTGCAGATCTGTAGGCGCAGATCCACTGAAGTCAGGTACCAAGACCGCAGTAGTCTTGTACCTGGACCCACTGTGGGACCTATGCAAGCAGCCCAGACCCCAACCCCGTCCCTGTGCATGCACACCCACAAAGCCTACAGCTGCTAATGCCGGACTTGCTCCAGGCACCAGTGCACCCATAGTCCACTCGACTGTCCCACAGGTGCTGAGTTTACAAAGCTGGCCACGGTAGCGTAAACTGTGGAGTGCATAGCTGTGGGGAGAGGGCTCTGATTTCAGCCCTGCTTCTAAGTCATGTGGCCCCTGGGGATGGGCTCTGAATTCAGTCCTGCCTCCACGTGTGGGCAACCTGCTGGCGCTTGTGAACTCCTAGAGCTTGTAGAGGTGGTGCCCTGCCTGCTGTGAGCATGCAAAGAGGCTGCTGTGGCAGGCCCGCCTCCCTTTTGCATGCCCTTTAATAATGGCGCTTCACCTCTATGGTGGGCCCAGGTGTTGTCCGTGTACACACCCTGGTTGCAGCCTGTACCGCACTCCAGCCCCTTCAGGCTGTCTCCATGCAGCCAACCCCAGTCCTCTCCCCGGGTCTGTCCTCTGAAGCCCTAGTTTCAGCACCCAGCTGCCTCGCACACCAGCAGACATGCATCTCCGGCTGGGGAATGCACCAAGGGGCATGGACCATCTATGCTGGTCTCTCTCTGTTCTGCCTGCTACAAACCCATTGCTGTGCTCTTCTCTGAGTCTCCGAAGCTCCCTTTTTGTCCTGACTGATCTCCCTGCTGGTGAAGGGGCTTCCCAGGGTGAGGGAACCTTTCTTCTTTTACAGTTTCCTCCCAGGGGTGCAGGTCCCATCCCAGTTCTTTTTTTTTTTTTCCTTTTGTCCCACCTGGTTACGTGGTGACCTTTCTTGCAGTTTTGGTTTTATGAGATTTTTTTTTCAGCGTTCAGCAGGTGTTCTGTGAGAATTTTTCCACATGTAGACATATTTTTGATGTATTTGTGGGAGGAGGTGAGCTCCAAGTCCTTCTATTCTGCCACCTTGCTTGCAGCCTTATTTTTAATTTTTTGAGAAACTTCCACACTATTTTCCATAGTGATTGCACCAATTTACATTCCCACCAACAGTGCCTGATTGTTCCCTTTTCTCCACATCCTTGCCAATAGTTGTTACTTCTTGTCTTTTCAATAATAGTTATTCTCATAGGTGTGTGGTGATAATCTCATTGTGATTTTGATTTGCATTCCCCTGATGATTAGTGGTGTCTAGTAACTTTTCATGTACTTGTCGGCCACCTATATGTGGTCTTTAGAAAAATGTCTGTTGAGATCATCTGACTATTTTTAAATTGGACTTCTTTTTTGTATTGAGTTTTATGAGTTTTTGTATACATATATATATTTTTTTCTTTTTTTGGCCATGCCACGTGGCATGTGGGATCCTAGTTCCCCCACCAGGGATCAAACCCGCGCTCCCTGTATTGGAAGCGCAGAGTCTTTAACCACTGGGCCATCAGGAAAGTCCAAGTTTTTGCATATTTTTGATATTAACGCCTTATTGTATATGATTTGCAGATATTCTCTCATTCTGCAAGTTACTTTTTCATTTTGTTGATGGTTTTGTTTGCTGTGCAGAGGCTTTTTAGTTTGATGTAGCTTCACTTATTTTTGCTTTTGTTGCCTTTGCTTTTGGTGTCAAAATCATTGGCAAGACAGATGTCTAGGAGCTTACCCCCTATATTTTTCTAGGAGTTTATAGTTTCAGGTCTTATGTTTGAGTCTTTAATCCATTTTGAATTAATTTTTGTGCATGGTATAAGATAGTGATCTAGTTTCATTCTTTTGCATGTGGCTGTTCAGTTTTTGAGACTGTCCTTTCCCCATTGTATATTCTTGGCTCCTTTGTCATATATTAATTGACCATATGTGCATGGGTTTACTTCTGGGCTCTTCTGTTCCATTGATCTCTTGCATCTGTTTTTATGCTAGTACTCTACTTTTTTGTTACCATAGCTTTGTAATACAGATTTTGTCTCTAGTTAAGATTTTTTCTTCAAGTTTTATTAAGAAATAGTTGACATACAGCACTGTATGAGCTTAAGGTGTAAGCATAGCATAGTGATTTGACTTACATATATTGTGGAATAATTACAAGGTAAGTTAACATCCATCATTTCATATAGAAAGGAAAAAAATTGTTTTCCTTGTGTTGAGAACTCATAGGATCTACTCTCTTAACGACTTTCAAATATTCACCAGTGGTTAGCTATAGTAATACAATTTGAAATCTGGAAGTGTGATGTCTCCAGCTTTGTTCTTCAAAATGGAGAAATTTTTAATTACCCAATCTGCACCCTAAATTTCTATTCAAATAGACTTATTTACCTCCCCAGTTAGGTTCTGGCATTACTGAATTTGTATTGATCTCAATAATTTTATGGGATTACCAAAAAACGAGTGCTTTCCTTAGGATTCTGTAGATTTAAAAATGTTAAGAAATCTTTTAAATATGATGAGAACTATTAATTTGCATATGATATGTTACTAGTAAAAGCTGATTACTTCTCTTGCTTGTATTCATCTTCTGGCTTTCCAGAAAGTTTATACATTCCTTCTCTCTCATGTGTAGTCAGCCTTTGCCTCTCAAGTGAATACTCTTACTGGATCTCAAACATTTTCAAGTCTTCTATATTTGAAATAAAAGTTCAAACCTGGCTTTGTCAGAACACGATGAAGTGAACATGTATTCTTACCTGAAACCCTATTGAAATGAGTAAAAATACCTAATCCTATAAGGACAAAAGGAAAGAGATAGACTACAGCACAGAAGAGATGTCATCAACATTTTAGAAACTGGAAAGAAGGTGGATGAAGTGTTTCTGATTTAGCAGTCTGGATAGCTAAGTGCCTGCAGAGGGAAGGACCAAGAAACATGCCAATTTCAGTCTCAAAATCCTGGAAATCTCAAGAATTAGAAGTACTTTGTTCCTCTGGTGGCAGGGAAAGTGGTGTGTGTGGTGGGGCAGTAAGAGTAGGGTGATTCATCCTAGTGTGTACAGTTCTATGCCCAGCTCCCTCCTCCAGCACCTTCATCCACGTCACTACCCTGTCCTGTACTGAGAAGTCTTGAAGTGTATTTTCTGTAAAGGGCACCCAGAGCAATTGTGAAGTAGTCCCACCTGAAAATGGGTGATACCCCATTAAAAACAGGGGTATTAGGAGGAAGCTTAGACTTCCACTTCCAGCCATGATGGAGGAACTGGTACCAGCCTTGCATTCCCATCATAACAGTTGTGAAGCTGAATGAGATATATGGGATATATGAGTTCCTAGGCACTGGATAGTAGGCAATGTATGACTGTGATCCCTGAGGTGAAGAAGCTTAGGGGGTGAGTTCCACAATCACCCTGCTCTTTGTGAAAACTGTCCTGATGGAGCCAAGCAGAGGCTGAGGTTCCTGGGAGCTGAGGAGGCAGGTTAAGGTTTGGAGCAGTTGAATGTGTTGGTCAGTGCATAGAGAGGAGGAAACTGCTCGTCTTAGCTGTGGACATGTTTGGGTTCTCCTAATAGTTCAATCACTGATACTGATTTAATCAGAGGTAGGGGTCTAACTTTCTCAAAAAGTTAAAAGGAAGGGTGTGTGTGTGGGGGGGAGGTATGTATGTGAAAGAGATTAAATGACATAGAGCAGGAAATCAATAAATAAGGGTAGGATAATTGTGTTATTTGTAAATACTGAGGTAAGTACCAAAAACAACTAAAAGTGATTGCCTCAGGGTAGCAGAGTTGGGGTAGCAAGGGGTGGGACTGTTTAATTTAAAACAAAATCATGTACGTGTATTATTTTAGTTTAAATGAGAATAAAATTTGAATAAACCACAGACCTTCAGGTGGCCTCTCATCTCTTTCTAGCTACTTCTCCATCTGCCTCCTTCCCTTTTTTTTTTGGTCAGTCTTCTGGAGAGAGTTCTGTTCTCTATTTCTCTACCTCCTACTTATTCCTTACCCCTCTCCAGTCTGGATTGGGCTCTATTACTTCACCAGAACAGCTCTTGTTATAGTCACCAGTGACCAACATTTTGCTAAAGCTAGTGGACATTTTAAATTCTTTTTGCTTTTTGACTTAGCAGCAGCAGTCTTCACTTCTTGAAATTCTGTCTTCACTGATTTAAGAGGGCTCTTCTAGATTTGCTCCTACTTGTTTGGTCATGCATCCTCTCCCCAGGTTAAATGTCCTTTATCTAATATTTAGATGTTGGGTTCATCGAGACTTGATCCATGTTCTCTCTACGAAATTCTCTTGGGTAGTCTAATCGACAGTGATGGTTTCAGTTAGTGCACTTATGTAGGTAACTCACACAGTTGTATCTTCAACACATGTTCTCAACTTCTCTGTGCCCTCTTTCCATATGCCTATCTGATATCTCCCCTGGTATGTCTAAAAGATAACCAGAACTTTGTAAGCCCCCAAACCAATGCACACACCACTACCTTCTGCAAACTTGGTCTTCATCCTAAATTCCTTATCTCAATTGAAAACACCCCAATACAGCATGCCATGTAAGCCAGAAACCTTGACACATACCTCTCCCTCATTCCTAGTCCAAAATTAAGTGCTGGTGATCTTTTCTCCTCTCTGATACATTCTGCATACTGTAACCAGGGCAACTTAAAAAGCCCATTATTTTCCACAGCTCCTGTTGGTCTTCCTTTTCTTTTGCTTCTTTTTATCAATTTTGTTCTCTTCCCCGCCTTCCTCTCCCTCCATCCTTCCCCTTCCCTCTTTCCTTCCCCTCCACTTTGAAATGTATACTTTGCACTTATTCCCTGGCATTTGATTGTTAGATCTGTAAATGAACCAGATTCTTTCTTCCTTTTTAACCTTTTGTGAAGTCAGGTTTGCTCTTCCTGGTTGTAGATGGCCATAGCTCAAATTCACAAATGGAATATTTTATTTCCTTTCCTGGGTAATAGCAACTGGGGAAGATTTTCTATGAAAATGGTGGGGGTGAGGATTTGTGATAGATAAGAACGAGAGGACTGTTTTCAGGTTTTGTTCTGAACGTGGCCGTTGATTTCATGAAAACCAACAGTAAACACAGAGGCATACAATTTGTTACATTAAAAATCTTTTTTCTTGTAAACTACACATAATGTAAAATTTACCATCTTAACCATTTAAAAATGTATATTTCACATTCTTGTGCAGCCATCCATCCCTATAACTCATTTAAACTTGTAAAACTGAAATCCTATACCTATTAAATAATAACTCTCTGCTCTCTCCCCAACCCCTGACAACTACGATTAAACTTTGTTTCTGTGATTTTTACCGTAAATACCTCATGTACGTGGATTCATACAGTATTTGTCTTCCTTCGACTAGCTTATTTCACTGAGTATAGTGTCCTCAAGGTTCATACATGTAGCATATTGCAGAGTTTCCTTCATTTTTAAGGATTAGTAATATTCTGTTGTGTGTGTAGACCACATTTTGTTATCTGTGCATCCATTGATGGACACTAGGGTTGCTTCCATGTTTTAGCTGTTACGAATAATGCTGCTGTAAACATCGGTGTACAAATATCTCTTTGAGAACCTGCTTTCAGTCCTTTTGGGTATATACCCAGAAGTAGAATTGCTGGATCATATGATAATTCTATTTAAAATTTTTTGAGAAATCACCATAGTTTCCACAGTGGCTGCACCATTTTACGTTCCCACCAACTGTACAAAGGTTGCAGTTTCTTCACATCCTTGCCAATTCTTGTTGTTTTCTGTTTTTTTGATAGTAAAACATCCTAATGGGTGTGAGGTGGTATCTCGTTGTAGTTTTGATTATTCTAATAAATCATTACATTTTAAAAAATTATTTATTTATTTATTTATTTATTTATTTATTTATGGCTGTGTTGGGTCTTCGTTTCTGTGCGAGGGCTTTCTCTAGTTGTGGCAAGCGGGGCCACCATCGCGGTGCGTGTGCCTCTCACTATCGCGGGCTCTCTTGTTGCAGAGCACAGGCTCCAGACGCGCACACTCAGTAATTATGGCTCACGGGGCTTAGTTGCTCCGCGGCATGTGGGATCCTCCCAGACCAGGGCTCGAACCCGTGTCCCCTGCATTGGCAGGCAGACTCTCAACCACTGCGCCACCAGGGAAGCCCAATCCATTACATTTTTAAAGTGAGAGTCTTTTAAATTATCTGATCTATTTACAGATCTAACAATCAAATGCCAGGGATTAAGTACAAAGTATACATTTCAGAGGCTTCATTTTTCCATTTAGGCATGGAATATCAGGCCTTAGAACATAAGACCAAAAGATTAAATGAACCCAAAGCACCTTAGTTTGAGGTTTTCCAAGTAAGAGCTGTTTGGTGGGCAGATCATAGTTTCTGGAGGCTCCTGACATCCTCACTTCCCACCGTGGTTTGAGCCCACATCTCCTTTCTTTGTGGTTTATTTCAGTTTTAGTGACTAGAGGAAGGGAAGCATCACTTAAAGAATAGATGTACTATTATGTTAATTTGGAAATTTCTTGAAAACAGAGTCTGCATTCTAGTTGAAGTAGTATAAAATACACAGACAGGTGGAGGACAAACACATTGATTTTCATCACCATTCCATAATTGCCCTCCGAACTGTTGTGGTAAGGTTTGATTGATTTTTTCCCGCCATAGTGATAATCTCATTGACCCAGCAGTGTTTTTTTTTTTTTTTTTGCGGTACGCGGCCCTCTCACTGTTGTGGCCTCTCCCGTTGCAGAGCACAGGCTCCTGACACACAGGCTCAGCGGCCATGGCTCACGGGCCCAGCCGCTCCGTGGCATGCGGGATCTTCCCAGACCGGGGCGTGAACCCGTGTCCCCTGCATCGGCAGGCGGACTCTCAACCACTGCACCACCAGGGAAGCCCAACCCAGTAGTGTTTATAGAAAGAGTTGTCTTAAATCTGTTGCTCTGCTGTGCCGTCTTTGTCACATAAATCAGGTGTCCATATATGTATGAGTCTATTTCCAGATTCTCTGTCCCTTCCCATGAATTTATATGAGTGTCCTTATTCCTATTGGACACTGTTTTATTAATTACTGTAGCTTTACAATAAATCTTGATATATGATGTCAGATCTTCCAATTATATCTTATTTGTTACTTATTTGTTATTCATATCTTTTTTTGTTCCTGGTCGTTCTTGGCTGTTTACATTTCCGTATCAACTTCTGAATCAGTTTGTTAATTTACACAGCAAAAATTCCACTAGCCTATTGATTGGAATTGAACTGAATTTGTGAATTAGTTTGGGGAAGAATTAACATTTTTTTACCATATTAGTTTTCTAATCTATGAATATGTTGTATTTTTCTATTATTTAGGTTATTTTTACTTTTTTCAATAATGTTTTAAGACCTTCTGAATAGAGATCTTGTATATCTTTAGATTTATTACTAGATCTGACTTTTTAAGGTAACATTGTAAATAAAATTTTAATTTTTTTCATTTACTCATTGTTCATTACTAGTATATAGAACCAAATAATTCTTTGTATATACCTTATATCCACTTGTATTATTGAAGTCACTTATTAGTTTTAATAATTCATCTGTAGATTTTTGGGGGATTTTTCTATAGATAGAAATATGTCATCTCTGAATTATGGTAGTTTTAATTCTGCTTTTCCAGTCCATATGTATCATTTCTTTTTCTTATTGCACTGACTAGGTCCTCCAGTACAATTTTAATTATTTATATTTTGGCTGTGTTAGGTCTTCGTTGCTGCGTGGGCTTTCTCTAGTTGCGTTGAGTGGGGGCTGCTCTTTGTTGCGGTGCGTAGGCTTCTCATTGCAGTGGCTTCTCTCGTTGCGGAGCACGGGGCTGTAAGTGTGTGGGCTCTGTAGTTTGCAGCAGGTGGGCTCTAGAGCGCAGGCTCTGTAGTTGTGGCGCATGGGCTTAGTTGCTCCGCTCTCCGTGGCATGTGGCATCTTCCCGGACCACGGCTCCAACCTGTGTCCCCTGCTTTGGCAGGTGGATTCTTAACCACTGCGCCACCAGAGAAGTCCCTCCAGTACAATTAAAAAAATTTTTTTTTACTTTATATTGGAGTATAGTTGATTTACAAAGTTTTGTTAGTTTCAGATGTACAGCACAGTGATTCAGTTATACATGTACATATATTCTTTTCCCACATAGATTATTACAGAATATTGAGTAGAATTCCCTGTGCTATACAGTAGGTCCTTGTTGATTATCTTTTTAATAGTAGTGTGTATATGTTAATCCCAAACTCCTACTAATTTATCCCTCCCCCAACTTCCCCATTGGTAGCCATAAGCTTATTTTCTAAGTCTGTGAGACTGTTTCTGTTTTGTAAATAAGTTCATTTGTATCATTTTCTTTTAAGATTCTCTGTATAAGTGATATCATATACTTGTCTTTATCTGACTTACTTCACGTAGTGTGATAATCTGTAGGTCCATTCATGTTGCTGCAAATGGCATTATTTCATTCTTTTTTTATGGCTGGGTAATATTCCATTGTATATATGTACCACATCTTTATCCATTGATCTGTCGATGGACATTTTGGTTGCTTCCATATTTTGGTTATTGTAAGCAGGTGCTGCAGTGAACATTGGGGTGCATGTATATTTTTAAATTAGAATTTTCTCCAGATATATGCCCAGGAGTGCAGTTGCTGGATCGTGTGTTAGCTCTGTTTTTAGTTTTTTGAGGAACCTCCATACTGTTCTCCATAGTGACTGCACCAATTTTCATTCCTACCAACAGTGTAGGAGGGTTCCCTTTTCTCCACACCTTCTCCAGCATTTGTTGTTTGTAGACTCTGATGATGGTCATTCTGACTGGTGTGAGGTGATACCTCATAGTTTTGGTTTGCATTTCTCTAATGTTTAGCTACATTGATCATCTTTTCATGTGCTTACTGGCCATCTGTATGTCTTCATTGGAGAAATGTGTGTTTAGGTCTTCTGCCCATTTTTTGATTGTGTTGTTTTTTTTAAAATATTGAGCTGTATGAGCTGCTTGTATGTTTTGGAGATTAATTCCTTGTCGCATTATTTGCAAATATTTTCTCCCGTTCTGTGGGGGTTTTTTTTGTTTATGGTTTCCTTTGCTGTGCAAAAGCTTTTTAAGTTTAATTAGGTCCCATTTGTTTATTTTTGTTTTTATTTTTATTACTCTAGGAGATGGATCCAAAAAGATCTTGATGCAATTTATGTCAGTGTTTTGCCTATGTTTTCCCCTAAGAGTTTTATAGTGTCTGGTCTTACATTTAGGTCTTTAATCCGTTTTGAGTTTATTTTTGTGTATGGTGTTACAGAATGTTCTAATTTTATTCTTTTATCTGAAGCTGTCCAGTTTTCCAAGCCCCAGTTATTGAAGAGGCTGTCTTTCCTCCATATTCTTGTTGCCTTTGTTGTAGATTAATTGACCATAGGTGCATTGGTTTTATTTTTGGGCTTTCTATCCTATTCCAGTGATCTCTATTTCTGTTTTTATGCCAGAACCATACTGTTTTGATTACTGTAGCTTTGTAGTATAGTCTGAAATCAGGGAGCCTTATTCCTCCAGCTCCATTTTTCTTCCTCAAGATTGCTTTGGCTATTTGGGGTCATTTGTGTTTCCATACAAATTAAAAATTTTTTTGTCCTAGTTCTGTGAAAAATGCCATTGGTAGTTTGAGAGGGGTGGCATTGAATCTGTAGCCTTGGGTAGTATAGTCGTTTTGACAATATTGATTCTTCCAGTCTAAGAACGTGATCTTTCCATCTGTTTGTGTCATCTTTGATTTCTTTCATCAGTGTCCTACAGTTTTTGGAGCACAGGGCTTTTGACTCCTTAGGTAGGTTTATTCCTAGGTATTTTATTCTTTTTGGTGTGATGGTAAATGGGATTGTTGTTTTAATTTCTCTTTCTGGAAGTTCACCCATTTATGATTAAAAACTCTCCAGAAAGTGGGCATAGAGGGAACATACCTCAACATTATGAAGGCTGTATATGAAAAATTTATAGCCAGTATCATACTCAGTGGTGAAAAGCAGAAAATATTTCCTCTAAGATCAGGAACAGGACAAGGATGTCCACTCTGGCCACTTTTATTCAACATAGTTTTGGAAGTCCTAGCCATGGCAATCAGAGAAGGAAAAGAAATAAAAGGAATCCAAATTGGAAAAAAAGTAGTAAAACTGTTTGCAGATGATATGATACTATACATAGAAAATCCTAAAAATGCTACCAGAAAACTACTAGAGCTCATCAATGAATTTGGTAAAGTTACAAGATACAAAATTAATACACAGAAATCTGTTGCATTTCTGTACACTAACAATGGAAGAGCAGAGAGAAATTAAGGAAAGAGCCCAGTACAATGTTGAATAGAGGTGGTGAGTATGATATCATCACACATTCCCATTTGCAGAGAGAAAGTTTTCAACATTTCATTGAGTATGGTTTTTCTGCTGTTGGTTTTATAGGGGTACCCTTTTTCAGATTAAGGCGTTTCCCCTCTATTCCTATTTTGCTTTTAGTTTTGGTTATAATGAAGAGTTTTATTCAGTTTTTTCCTGCATTTATTGAGCTGATTATATGGTTATTTTCTTTAAGTCTATTAATGTATGAATTGCTATGACTGTAACAAACACGGTCACACTGTATTGTTCTTTGTGTATTGCTGAACTTGATTTGCTAGTACTTCATTTAGGATTTTTGCATTCATGTTCATGAATGAGATAGGTCTCTAACTTTACTTTCTCCTAGTGTTCTTTGTCATGTTTTGATATCAAGGTTACATTGATCTCATATCACAAATTTGTACATGTTTCTTTCCTCAGAGTTTCTATAAGATTGGTGTTTTTTTCTTTTTGAAATGTTTGGTGGAGTCTAAGGTGAAGCAATCCGGTTCTGGAGTGTTTTTTTTGTGGGGGAGGGGGTTTAAATTATTATTCAACCTCTTTAATAGTTATGTAGGCTTATTCAGATTTTCTGTTTCTTATGGTCAATCTATGACAAAGGAGGCAAGAATATACAAGGCAGAAAAGACAGTCTCTTCAATAAGTGGTGCTTGGAAAACTGGACAGCTACATGTAAAAGAATGAAATTAGAACATTCTCTAACACCATATACAAAAATAAACTCAAAATGGATTAAAGACCTAAATGTAAGACCGGATACTATAAAACTCTTAGAGGAAAACATAGGCAAAACACTCTTTGACATAAATTGCATCAAGATCTTTTGGGATCCACCTCCTAAAGTTATGAAAATAAAAACAACTCTTTTGGTAGTTGTTTAGTGGTTTCACCAGGAGCTTGTCAATTTTGCCCTTTTGAAGAATCAACTTTTCCGTTTAGTGAATCTCTCTTTTGTATATTTGTTTTCTTTTTTTAAAAAAATATTTATTTATTTATTTGGCGGGATCTTCGTTGTGGCATGCAGACTTTTAGTTGCAGCATGTGGGATCTAGTTCCCTGACGAGGGATCGAACCTGGGCCCCCTGCATCAGGAGCATGGAGTCTTAGCCACTGGACCACCAGGGAAGTCTTGTATGTTTGTTTTCTAGTTCATTGATTTCTGTTTAGTGTGTGTGTGTGTGTGTAATTTTTTTCTACATTTTTGATTTGAGTTTTTATTTTGTAATTTCTTGAGGTAGCTGCTTTTAGCCCCTCCTTTTCTTATTAACACATTTAAGGCAATAAACTTAAGTACATCTCAGAACTTTTGACAATTAGTGTTTTCATTTTTCTTCCTTTCATTATATTTCCTGATTTTTATTGTGAAGTTTTAAAGTTAACTATTTAGAGAGATGTTTTTTAGCTTTCAGAAACATAGGAATTTCCTTTTTTTTTTTTTTTTTGGCTATCTTTTGTTACTGACTTTTTCAGTTCTATTGTGGGCAGAGAGCAGACTGTATAATTTCAATCCTTTGAAATTTGTTGAGACTTGCTATACCCGACACATGATCAATTTTGTAAAAATTCCATGTGCATTTGAAAAGAATGTGTATTCTGCAGGTATTGGCTGCAGAGGTTTGTATATATCAGGTCAAATTTGTTAAATGTTTTTGTAAATCTTTTATATACCTAGTAATTTTTTCTTTGTTTTATGAGTGGTTGTGAGAGGTACGTAAAAATCTCCTGTTGTGATTTGCCTATTTTTTTCTTTCAGTTTTGTCAGTTTTTGCTTTATGTGTTATAAGATTATGTTAAATACATAAAATTTAGAACATTTCCTAATAAGCTGGATCTTTTTATTATTATGAAGTGACCCTCTTTTTTCTTAACAATACTTTACATTATTACACTCTTGCCAACTTTCTTTTTGATATTTTTGATGGTACTTTTGTTTTCTTTTACTCTTTTCTTTACAAACTTTTTATGTCCTTGTATTTAAGATGTATCTTTTGCAAGCAGCATGTAGCTAGATTTCTGTTTTATCATAGTTTTTAATTCAGGCTCAAAATTGCCATCTTTTATTGAAGCTTCTCTGTTTAGATTTAATGTAATTGCTGATATATTTGGGTTTAAATCTATCATCATAATATATGGCTTTTATATATCTTACTCCTTTATCTTTCTTCTTTATTGGCGGTAGTGTTGATAAAGCATTTTGTATTATTTTTTTCCCCATCAAAAGCTTGGTAGGTATTCATTATTTTACTGTCCTTTTATTGATTACTCTAGAGGTAGTAACTGTGTTCTCAGTATATAAAGGTCGTCAGTTCCTTTTTGCAGTTTGACTTTTTATTTGGGATTCTTTTCCTTCTGCGCGAGGAACATCTTTAATTTCTGTATTGTTGAACTGCGGGTGATGAAGTGTTGGTTTATATAAACTATATCTTATTTACCTTTCTTTTTTGCAGGCATAGAGTTTTTGGTTGGCAGTTACAGCCTTTGAGCACTTTGACGATATTATTTCATTATCTTCTGACTTTTGTTGTTTTGGTTGAGAAGTCAACTTGCAGTTGTATTATTGCTCCTTTGAAGGCATTATGACTTTTCCTCTGGTTGCTTAAAATATTTTTTCTTTTTGTCTTTTTGTTTTCAGCAGTTTTACTGTGATGTGCCGAGGTGTAGTTGTCTTTGCATTAATCTGATTTTGCGTTCTGGTAATGACTGTTGAATCTGTTGCTTGACATCTTTTGTCAGTAATGGAAAATTATCAGCCACAATCTCTTTGAAAGTTAATTTTGCTCCCTTCTTTTCTCTGTTCTTGGGATTGCAGTGAAATATAAGTTAAGCCTTATTATCATATTCATATGTCTCTTATGCTCTTGTTTTCTCTGTGCTTTCTTCTGGATATTTTCTTTTGAAATAGTTCTTAGGTTCACCAATTTTCTGTTCATCTGTATCTAATCTGATGCGAAACCCATCAGTTTAGTGATTTAGGTATTGTAGTTCTTCAGTTCTGTCCTTTCCATTTAGTTTCTTTTTATTGCTTCTTGTTCTCTGCTGGAATTATCTTTTAATTTCTTGAACATATCAAGTATAAAATTAAAGTCTGTGTCTAATAACTGCATCATCTAGAACTCCTCCTGTAAGTTTGTTTCTCTGCTTGTCACATATGGAATTTGGGCAGCAACTGATTGTTTTGGAGGTTCTTGAGTCTACTTAAGACCTAGTCAACCATTTATCATTATTAAAGGCTAGCTTTATTCCTCTTCCCTGTATTATTATTTTCCCTCAAGACTTATTGGGGAATGTATTCAATGAGTAAGTGTTTTAGTGTACAGTTTGTGGTAGAATTTGTTAGGGACATAAGGAAGTTTTAAAATACGGCCTTCTTTCAAAAAACTGATAATGTTGGGCAGATAATACTCACATATGAAATAATTATGTAGCAATGAAAGACAACATGGAATTGATTCAAATTATAACTTTTATATATGTAACTTATAATAAATAAGCTATAATAAATAATAACTGAATACAACTTGATAATTATAACTTTAACTTAATAATAATAATAAAACAAGTTAAATAAAATTATGGGATACTAACAAAAGACCAAACACATCAAAGAAACTAATGCTAGTATAGATAAGAATTTAATATATAATTTAGGAATGTATCACATTCCATTAGAGAAGGAAGAAATCTTTCAATAAATTGTTCTACTACAATTGATGACCTCTATGAAGACATATATTTTCATCTTAAGTCATATTCAAACAGTAATTCCACAGTTTCTGGTTGGACATGTAAGATGATTAGAAGTTGTCACTCTATCTTAATAGCAGGTAATGAACTGAAGAACTGTAAAATCAACAAATCTACTGAGATCCATGAGAAAAGTGAGGCCACAGGATGAATTGCTGCCACGGAAGCTGGAGAGACAGAAAGGCAGATAGAATCACAACTTACAACAACCCACCAACAGAAACCTTTGCAGGAACCAGTGCTGGGGTAATGAGACCTGGATGTAACTGGCAAATTGCTGGAGGCTCAGGGCAGAAAAGTCTGAGTGAAAAACCCAGTGGGACCCAGTCTTAGGGGCTCCTCACACTTCTGTGGGGTTTTCCTCTAGGAGTTCTACCAGACTCTCACAGAGACTGTTGGAGAACAATCCTCTCATGATTCCATCATGGGTAGGCACAAGGAACCAGCTTTAAATATGCCAGAGCATTCTGTTCTTCTTAACAAGGTGTGCCCTCATGAGAAACTGTTTTACCAGAGCCTATCCATCTGGTGTTTGGTTAGAGCCTAACTGACCTGGGGAAGTGAAATACTCAGCTCCCTCCCATTACTGAAGGCCTTTAACTGAAGTTCCTTCTACCCAATACATTATGTCTGCCTTTCAGAAAAATACTAGGCATACTCGAAGGCAGAAAACAGTTTGAAGAGACTGAACAAGCATTGGAACGTGGGTCAATATGGCAGGGATGTTGGAATTATCAGAACAGGAATTTTTTAAAAAGTTGATTAATATGCTGAGAGCTTTAATGGAAAAAGTGGACAATATTTAAGATTACATGTATACTGAAAGAGATGGAAATTCCAAGAAAGATCAAAAAGAAATGCTAGAGTGCAAGCACACCATAGCAGAAATGGAGAATGCCTTTGGTGGGATCATTAGTAGATTGGACACAGCTTAGGAAAGTACATCTGAGCTTGAAGATATGACAACAGAAACTTCCAAAACTGAAAAGTAAAAAGGAAAAAGACTGAAAAAAAGTAAAACAGAACATGAAGAACATAATAGGAATGCCAGAAGGAAAAGAAAGAGAAAGGAACAGAAACAATATTTGAAGCAGTAATGACTATGAATTTCCCCAAATTAATGTCAGACACCAAACTACATTCAAGGGAGAGAATGTATACATATAGCTCATTCACTTTGTTATATAGCAGAAACTAACACAACATTGTAAAGCAATTATACTCCAATAAAGATATTAAAAAATAAAAGAAGCTCAGAGAATACCAGGCAAGATAGATGCCCTCCAAAGGCAAGATAGATGCCCTCCAAACTACACCTAGGTATATCATTTTCAAACTTAAGAAAATTACGGAAAAAGAAGCAATCCTGAAGAAGCCAGCAGAAGAGAACCCTTTTACCTATAGAGAAGCAAATGTAATAATTACATCTGACTTCTTAGAAACCATGCAAGCCAAAAGAGTGGAATGAAATATTTAAGTTGTTGAGGGAAAAAACCCACCAGCCTAGAATTTTGTGTACTCAGTGAAGTTATCCTTCAATAGTAAAGGGGAAATACTTTCTTAGACAAACATTGATGGAGTTTTTTGCCAGAACAAATGTTAAAGGTTTGCAACTGCCTTACAACAAATGTTAAAGGAAAACAATACAGGTCCGAAACTCAGGTCTACGTAAAGAAAAGAAGAGTACTGAGGAATGAGTAAATGAGGGTAAAATAAACTTATTTTTCTGATTCTTAATTGATTTAAAAGATCTGTTCAAAATAATAGCAACAGTGTTTTTGATTATGTGTGCTTATGTGCATGTACAGTGATTCTTGAACAATGTGGGAGTTAGGGTCACCAGCCCCCCAACACAGTGGAAGATCTGCATATAACTTTACAGTTGGTCCTCCACATCTGCGTTTCCACGTCTGTGGATTCAACCAACTGCAGATCATGTAGTACTGCAGTAGTATTTATTGGGGGAAAAAAAATCCACGTATAAGTGGACCTGCACAGTTCAAACCCATGTTGTTCAAGGGTCAACTGTACATGCTTTTGTATGTTTATGCATAAGTGAAAGGAATGACAGGAAACAATATCGGGTTTGGAAGAGAGAGATTGGAATATTTTATATTATGAGGTATTTGTTCTACATGGGATATGAGGTATTTGTACTACATGTGAGTCAGAAAAATAAACATGGGGTTAGTTGTAAATGTATATTGCAACCACTAAAAAAAGTAAAAAAAAAAAAAAAAGTAATATGGTAAGAAAGAGAGAATTGTTACATATAAAGTTCTCAGTTAAAATGACAAAAGACAGAATGTGTGGAAGACAAATAGGCACAATGAACAAAGGTAACAAATAGAAAACAGTAACAAATCTGAGAGATACTAGTAATCCATCTATATCAATTACCTTAAATGTCAGTAGTCTATAGCAATAAAAAGATGAGATTGTCAGAGTGGATCAAAAAACAAGACCTAACTCTGTGTTGTCTACAAGAAACCCATTTTAAATATGAAGACACACATAGATTGAAAGAAATGGGATACAGAAAGATATACCATACTAACACTAACCAAAAGAAAGTAGGAGTAGCTGTACTAATTTCAGACAGAGCAGACTTCAAAGCAAGGAATGTCATCAGGTATAAAAAGGGCCATTACATAATAATAAAGGGGTCAATACTCTTAAGATATAACATTCCTTAATGTCTCTGTGCCTAACAACAGAGTGTCAAGATATATGAGGAAAAACTGATAGAACTGTGGGGAGAAATAGATGAATGCAGTATTATAGTTGGAGACTTTTCACCCCCCCATCAGAAATGGACAAATCCAGCAGGCAGAAGATCAGTAAGGACATAGTTGAATTCTTCACAACAATATCAGTGAATTGGATATAATTGATACCTATAAACTGTTTCATTCTATGACAGCAGAATACACATTCTTTTCAAGTTCACATGGAACATTCACAAAGATAGACCACATTCTGGTCTATCTTAATTAATTTAAAAGAATGGAAATCATTGCAATGTCTGCTGTTAGCCCACAATGGAATTAAACCGGAAATCAAAAACAGAAAGATAGCTCAAAACCCTAAAATACTTGGAAATTAAACAACACACAGGTCAGAGAAGACATCTCAAGAGAAAGTTTTTAAAGTTTTGAACTAAATTAGAATGAAAATACATCTTATCACAATGTGGGATGCAGTGAAAATAGTGCTTTGAGAGAAGTGTCTATAATAGAAAAGAGGAAAGATCTAAAATCCGCAATCTAAGCTTCTACCTTGGAAAGCAAGAAAAAGAAGAGGAAATTAATTCAAAGTAAGCAGAAGAAAAGAAATAAGAATTAGAACAGAAATCAATGAAATTTTAGGTAGGAAATCAATAGAAAAAATCAAAACAAAAGCTAGGTTTTTTGTTTTTTTTTGCGGTACGCGGGCCTCTCACTGTTGTGGCCTCTCCCGTTGCGGAGCACAGGCTCCAGACGCACAGGCTCAGCGACCATGGTTCACGGGCCCAGCCGCTCCGCGGCATGTGGGATCCTCCCGGACCGGGGCACGAACCCGTGTCACCTGCATCGGCAGGCGACTCTCAACCACTGCACCACCAGGGAAGCCCCCAAAAGCTAGTTTTTTGAAAAGATCAGTAAAATCAGAAGTTACTAGATAGGTTAACTAAAAAAAAAAGAGAAGACACAAATTACTAATATCAGAAATAAAAGAGGGGCAATCACTACTGCTTCTGGACCATGAAAAGATAATAAAGGGATATTATGAATAACTGGTGAAAAAGTTGATAATTTGATAACCTAGGTAAAATAGACCAATTCTTTGAAAGGCCAGATCTGCCAAAAATCACACAAAAAGAAGTAGACAGGGCTTCCCTGGTGGCGCAGTTGTTGAGAGTCCGCCTGCCGATGCAGGGGACACGGGTTCGTGCCCCGGTCCGGGAAGATCCCACATGCTGCGGAGCGGCTGGGCCTGTGAGCCATGGCCGCTGAGCCTGCGCGTCCGGAGCCTGTGCTCCGCAACGGGAGAGGCCACAGCAGTGAGAGGCCCGCATACCGCAAAAAAAAAAAAAAAAAAAGAAGTAGACAATCTGAGTAGGCCTATATCTTTTAAAGAGATTGAATCAGTAATTAATAACCTTCAAACACAGAAAGAGCCATGCCCAGATGTGTTCACTGGCGAATTCTACCAAACATTTATGGATGAAATTATACCTGTTCTCTGCAATCTCTTCTAGAAGGTAGAAGCAGAGACAATACTTTCTAACTCATTCTTTGAGGACAGTATTACCCTAATATACAAATCAGACAAAGACAGTACAAGAAGGAAAAAAAACCCCAACAAAACTACCATTGGCCAATCTCATGAACATAAATGTAAAAATCTTCAACAAACTATTAGCAAATTGAATCCAATATTGTATAAAAAACGTTATATACCACGACTAAGTGGGATTTATCCCAGGTGTGAAAGGCTGCTTCAGCATTTGAAAGTCACCGTAATCTATCACATCAACAGGCTAAAGAAGAAAAACCATGTGATTATTTCAATAGATGCAGAAAAGCATTTGACAAAATTCAACACCCATTCATAATTAAAACTTATAGCAAACTAGGAATAGAGAGGAATTTCCTTAACTTGATAAAGACTATCTACAAAATCCCTACATTAACACCATACTTAACAGTAAGAAACTCACAGGTATCCCACTAAGATCAAGGACAATGTCCCCTGTCGCCATTCATTTTTAACATTGTTCGGAATTCCTAGCTAATGCAATGAGAGAAGACAAGGAAATAAAAGTATACAGATTTGGAGTGAAGAAATAAAGCTGTCTCTGTTTGCAGATGACATGATTGTCTATGAATAAAATACAAAATAAGTGACAAAAAACTCTTGGAAATAATTATAGCAAGATTGTAGGATACAAAGTTAATATACAAAAGTCTCATCACTTTCCTATATACCAGCAATGAACAAGTTGAATTTGAAACTAAAAACATGTTACCATTTACATTAGAATCCCCCAAATGAAATACTTAGGTATAAATCTAACAAAAATATTATTAAAAGATTTATTTGAGGAAAACAAGATTCTGATGAACAAAATCAAAGAACTAAATAAGTGGAAAGGTAACTCTTGTGCATGAATAGGAAGACTAATATTGTCCAGGTGTCAGTTCTTCCCAGCTTGATCTATAGATTCAGTGCTATCCCAGTCAAAATCTCAGGAAATAATTTTGTGGATATCGATGAACTGATTCTAAAGTTTGTATGGAGAGGCAAAAGACCCAGATAGCCAGCTCAGTATTGAAAGAGAGGAACAAAATCAGGGCCTGATACTACCCAACTTCAAGACTTGTTATAAAGCTATAGTAATTAAAAGTGTGGTATTGGTGAAGTAATAGCCAAATAGATCAATGGAACAGAATAGAGAGCCCAGAAATAGACCTACGTTAATATAGTCAGCTGATTTTTGACAAAGGAGCAAAGGCAATGCAACAAAGCAAAGTCTTTTCATCAAATGCTGCTGGAGCAACTGGACAACCACACACATACAAAAATGAACCTAAGCACAAACCTTATGTCCTTCACTAAAATTAGCTCAAACTGGGTCATAGATCTAAATGTAAAATGCAAAACTATAAAACTCCTAGAAGATAACAGGAGAAAACCTAGATGACCTCGGATATGGTGATGACTTTTTAGATAAAACACCAAGACATGACCCATGAAAGAAATAATTGATAAGGTGGACTTCATTAAAATTAAAAACCTTTGCTCTGTGAAAGACAGTGTCAGGAGAATGAGAAGACAAGCCATAGACTGGTAGAAATATATAAAGAAGTCTTAAAACTCAACATTAAGAAAATGAACAAGCTGATTAAAAAATGAGCAAAAGAATTGAAGTGATACCTCACCAAGATGATATACAGATGGAAGGTAAGCACATGAAAAGATGTTCAACATCATATGTCATTAGAGAATTGGAAATTAAAACAACATTGATTTACCACTATATCTATTAAAATGGCTAAAATCGAAAACACAACACCGATCGCTGATGAGGATGTGGAGCAGTAGGAACGCTTATTCATGGCTGGTGGGAATGTAAAATGGTGCAGCCACTTTGGAAGACAGTTTGTCAGTTTCTTTCAAAACGAAATATACTCTTAGTGTACAATTCAGCAGTCATACTCCTTGGTATTTACCCAAAAGAGCTGAAAACTTACTTACACACAGAAACCTATACAAGGGTGTTTATAGCAGCTTTATGCATAATTGTCAAAATACAGAAGCCACCAAGATGTCCTTCAAGTTGACTGGATAAATAAACTGAGGGGCATCTAGACAATGGAACATTATTTGGGACTAAAAAGAAATGAGCTTTCAAGCTATGAAAAGGCATGGAGGAACCTTAAATCCATTTTACTAGGTTAAAGAAGCCAGTTTGAAAAGGCTATATATCCTGTATGGTTCCAACTATATGACATTCTGGAAAAGGTAAAACAGCAGAGAAGTAAGATTAATGGTTGCTAGGGATTGTGGGGAGAGGGAAGGATGACTAGATGGAGCACAGAGAACTTTTAGGACAGAGGAACTATTCTGTATAGCATTTTAATGTCTTTATGCGTATGTGAAAACCTATAGAATGTACACCACCAGCAGTTAACTATGGACTTTGGGTAATAACGGTGTGTCACTGTAGGTTTGTTGATTTTAAGACATGTGCCCTCTTGTTTGGGATGTTGATAATCAGGGAGGCTGTGGGAGTGTGGGGGTATGGGATTCTTTGTATTTCCTGCTGAATTTTGCTGTAAACCTAAAACTGCTCTAAAAAAATAAAGCTTATTAATATTAATACCTTAGAAAAGTTATTCCCAGATAACAGTACTGATGAACCTAGTGGCAGGGCAGGAATAAAGATGCAGATGTAGAGAACGGACTTGAGGACACAGGGAGGAAAGGGGAAGCTGGGACGAAGTGAGAGAGTGGCATGGACATATATACACTACCAAATGTAAAGTAGATAGCCGGTGGGAAGCAGCTGCATAGCACAGGGAGATCAGCTCCGTGCGTTGTGACCACCTACAGGGGTGAGAAAGGGAGGGTGGGAGGGGAGGCTCAAGAGGGAGGGGATATAGGGATATATGTGTACATAAAGCTGATTCACTTTGTTGTACAGCAGAAACTAACAGAACATTGTAAAGCAATTATAGTCCAATAAAGATATAAAAAAAGTTATTCCCAGATGGATTAAGAAGTCAGTATTTAAAAAAAATTGTGTAAAAGAGGAAAATACAATTGAATATTTTTCAGACTTGAGTGTGGAAGGACTTCTAATCATTAAAGGTGACCATAAGGGGAATACATAGCTAGATTTCAACATTATAATTTCATTTGATGTTTACTAAAAGACAGACAAAAGTATTTTGTGAATAACTTTAATATGTGAAGAAATTAATATGTAAATGGGAAAATAGCATGAATAGACTATCAATAAAAAGTAACTTCAAATTGCTAGTAGAGTTTGGGAAAATTTTAACCTGAACTAAGTCACAAAGAAATGCACATTATACAATGAGATTAATTTTTAAATTTTATGCATTATTTGATGTAAATACTTTAAAATATTTATATATTTGTTAGATGACATAAAAATAAAACAAAAACTTGCACCCCTCCACCAGAGGGGTAAAAATCAGAACACATTTGATGCTGTGTATTCTCCCAGTGTGTTCCTCCTCAATGCAGCCTCTTTTTCCTGCCCCCCTCAACTATTCTCTTGTCCTATCATGTTTATCATTTCCTTGCAATAAAAAGTTTCCCCATATATGTATGTGTCACCAAAAACTCCTTGTTTGATTTTACTTATTTATAAGTTTTTCCTGATTTGCTTTCTCTTTTATCTTTTTTCCCCCCATTTGTAGCATTTGTATGATAGGAAACAAGGTACTTACATAGATGGAAGGGATTGCATTAAATTGGATTTGTAAGGATAGAGAATTACTGGTATTGCCTGGAGGCTTGCCAAAGTTACTTGGACCAGCTTACACCCATCAGAATAACTAGTGTCAAAAAACTACAAAATTATAAGTGTTGATGAGAATGTGGAGAAATTGGAACCCTTGTGCACTATTGGTGGGTATATGAAATGATGCAGCTGCTATGGAAAACAGTATGGTAGTTCCTCAAAAAATTAAAAATAGAATTGCCATATGATACAGCAATTCCACTTCTGGGTATTTGCCCAAGAGAATTGAAAGCAGGGTCTTGAAATATTTTGTATACGCATGTTCATAGCAGCATTATTCACAATAGCTAAAACGTGTCCATCCACAGATTAATGGATAAGGAAAATGTGGTATATACATGCAATGGAATATTATTCATCCTTAAAAAGGAAGAAAATTCTGCAGTACGCTACAGTATGGGTGGATCTCATGGACACTATGCTCAGTGAAATAAGCCAGTCACAGATGGACAAATCCTTGATTCCTCTTCTTTGAGGTACTTAGAGTCATCATAGTCATAAAAACAGAAAGTAGAATCATGGGTGCCAGGGGCTGGGGTGGGTAATGGGCAGTTAGTGTTTAATGGGTATAGGATTTCAGTTTACAAGGTTAAATGAGTTGTGGGGATGGATGGTGGTGATGGCTGCACAGCAATGTGAATGTATTGATACCACCGAACTGTGCACTTAAGAATGGTTAAGATGGTACATTTCATGTGTATTTTACCACAATAAACGAAATTGGTAATTTTACTGGGAAGTTTTTGGGTTTTTTTTTTTTATTAAACTATAGAACTCTTGAGAATCACTGCGAGTCTGTCATATTCCTCAGATGTGTTGGAGCTAAAAAAAAAAGATTGAGGACTATATTGTGTATCTCTACAAGTTTTCTGATCTTTCTTTTTGATGTCTTAATCTTTGATATAACATAAACGAAGGCTTACTCTGGGACTTTATTGTTTATATAATATAACTGGAAAAGTTTAATTTTATAAGTCTATATCAAAAGTTTATCATGTTCATAACTATGCTGTGCACCTTGGAAGACAGATGAAAAATAAGACACGTCTTTTCCTTACTTGAATTAATAAATTCTTTTTAGGAATTTAAAATTATTTGTACAAGGCAATACATTTGTAAGAGATGAATAAACAAATTACAGTTAGAAGACACAAGAGAATTGAGTATGATTCTTGTGAAAGCATTGGTCAGCAACATTTGCATCGTAGTAAGTCCTAGAAAGAACAGGGAATTTTTAGTAATTAGTAAAGGGGCAGGGAGAACATTCTAGACAGAGAGAACTGCTTAAACAAAGGGATAGAGTTATGAAGTTTGGGGACACATTTAGAAATTTTGAGTAGTTCAGTTTAGTAGAAATATAATATACATTCAGGTACAATAGACTAAAGTTTGGTTTGGCCAAAATAAATTAAAGGCCTTATATGATAAGCTGTAGGTGCCTAGAATATAAGAAACTAATTTTCTAAGATTTTCTTTTTATTGACAAACACCTAAATTACTCTCCTTATATCTAGCCACATTATTAATCATATTTACTAGCTAATGGAAGGATTTTTGTTTACCTTATTATTATATTCCCAGAGCATAGAATGCCTAACATGTAACAAGCATGCCTGAAATGAATGATTTTAGATTTCATAAGAAAGGAGAATTTCAGTGATTGTATTTTAAAGAGATCTTGTCCTAATAAGTCAGGTTGTTTTTGGTACTTTTATAACATGCATCCAAGCTTCACTGTATTCACCTGACTTGGGTTTGCATCTTTGCAGTGTTCTATAACTATGAGCATGTTCTTTATGGTGTACCTTCATTACCAGGCATATCTACCTGTGTGACTCGGTGTAGGTAGATGTCAAAAATCTTTGGCTTTAACTTTACATCTGTTTTCCTGAAGTGTAGCATTGCTTAATTCTTTAATCTTGAGTTTAATCATTTCTAGGAATTAAGTGACATCACTTTTAGAATTTCTGCTACTAGTCTACTGTATTCTTCTGGTTGTTATGTAAATAGTTATATTTGCTATTTATTTTAGTATTTGTAAATGTTAGCTTTGCCATTATATATCTTTGTATTTCTGAATAAACTATTCTTAACTTTATATGTATTTTGAAAACATCAGTTGAGTTATATATATGTCAACTGTACCTGTTTGTATTCTAGTGTTTGTTCCAAGGATTGTAATACGCATCCTTGATTTAACATAGTTTCTCTTGAATTAGTATAATAAATACCATTTCACATAAAACGTAAGAATTTACAATGATATAATTACTTACTACCCCTTCCCCTCCTTTGTGCTATTGGGTTGTCATCTATATTTTACTTCTACATATGTTATAAACCTAATGATACCTAACAATTATTTTTGTTTGCTTTAAATAGCCAATTATCTTTTCAAGAAATTAAGAAATTTTGTATTTTCCCACATATTTACCATCTTGTAGTGTTAGTTAAGCTAGAAGTAGTATCTGTTTTGTCTGAATTCTCACAACATATATTTTGTACCATTTATGTCATATATGACATTACAGTTAGTAGTTCCATGTATATGTCAAATTGCCTTTGCGAGTTTTATGTTTTTTTCTGTCAAGGACTAGAGTTCATACATTTTAAAATACTTCATTGTGTTTAGCTATTGCCTTACACAAAATAGGCAACATTTTTTTAAGTGTGCAAGAATGACTGAAATTTTGTTCTTTTATCCGAGTATTTGTATAATCTGACAAGTTGTATTTTTACAGTTCACCATTAGATGTCACTTTCTAACATTTTATATTCTTACCAATAAATTCCATACCATATTGCTTATCAGATTTGGAAAGTTGACACTCCTATACAAGTGCACTTAAACTGAGAAGTTTCTGTACATTTTAAAGTGGTTACTTTCTAGAACAGAGACATTCATAAATAATAATTATAATTTTAAAAATCTCTTAATTTTATATTGAAGTCTATACTGAACCAACTAATTTTCCTTAAGTTTTCTTTAAAACTTGAATGCTGCTGTTGTTTTTGATTCTTAATTGTTTTGTAATTCTGAAAAGCACTTTCTTATTTCAGGAGCCTAACTGATCCTAGACTCACCAGAAGAGAGTCTCTAGTTAAGCTTTAATGGCAACTGCTGGTTTTATTTGGGTTTTTTGGAGAAAGAGGGAGAATTGACTTAGCTGTGAAAAGAAATGTAGAGGTGGAGAAAAAGATTCATGAGGCTCTCCTGGCCAGTCATGGAATACAATGAAGTGCTAAGAATGAATTTTCCTTTTTATTCTCTCCTCTTAAAAGATAGGAAAGGTCAGGTCAAGGAGATTTCAGCCATCCCCAAAACTTTGATGTTTACCTATGCCTAAGGGCCTCAACATCATAACCTGTATGATTTAGGGGTCAGGTGTCTCGGTGCCTAACAGGTCCCTCTGTGCCCAGTGGAGAGTCCAGGCGTGTGGCCTCTTCTTACAGTACCATCTCTCATCAGACATTCAGGCTGTGACTCCGTGTATTCCCCCAGTCTTGCAAGGACACAGCTGGTGGCCATTTTCCTCAGTCTATTCAGAATATTGAAATTTGAATAAATTAGCAATGTTGTTTCCTAATAACATAATGAATGACCAACACCTCATCCAAGCATCTGAACATTTCTAATAATGTGGGTCCATCCATGTCATCCTCTGGTATACCAACCCCCAGCCTTTCACACCTCAGCCAGAAACAACTATTCTATATTTTCTGTTTATGGTTTTATTTTTTAAAAAAAGGAATGTTGTTTTCATTATCAGTATGTCTATATTGAATTAAAATATTTAAACCATGAGTATAATAAACTAAAGTACTTCTAATTCGGACATTTAATTTCCATTTTGCATTGATCTGTCAAATTACACACAATGTAATATCAAAAATGAAATTTTATATAGTAACACTTTTGCTTTATAATAAATTTTAAATGTATATTTCTTTGACATATTGGTATAAGATGGCCACTCATTCTTCTTGGGAAGACCTTTTTTACTGTTGGTCTTGTAGTGTCATTCTTTGTGAAGTAATGAAATGAAAAGTTTTATGGAGTAATTGGTGATGTGGATGGTAGAAAATAAAATAAAAAGTTGGCCATACTATATATTGAGGTGCTGAGAGTGTTACTTATATTGATGATAATTCATTTTGTAACCCGTGCTTTTCCCTTATGTTTTTGTATATTGCTACAGCTGAAGGAGTAAACAGGTCATGGCACGCTTAACAAAAAGACGGCAGGCGGACACAAAAGCTATCCAGCATCTTTGGGCAGCCATTGAGATTATACGGAATCAGAAGCAAATTGCCAACATTGACCGTATTACAAAGTAAGTAATTTTAAACAAAAAAAGTCTATGTAAAATTTTATATAAGACTTTGGGAGAAAAGGTCCAAAGATTATTTATTTATTTATTATGCTAATTAACGTATATTACAAAGTACTAGATACTTTGCCTTACAGGAGTATAAAGTTGTTAGGGAAATAAATACTGAAACATACACAAGCAACTTGTGTTTACAGGTTGTATAAATGAATATTAGATAAGTAAAGTATCAATGTGTACTATTTCCAATAGTACACTAATAGATTTATACTTCTCAAAAATTTTTTAGCTCTTGAAAACAAGTCCTTATTTAAGTCTTTTGTTAAAAAGGCTTTTAGTTAATCACTTGCTTTTATGTAAGCTATCTAAAAGTCTACTGTTCATTATTCATTTTAATGTATGAATAATATATGCTACCATATAGCTTGGTGTAGGTATAGTAACATCTTACTAGTTTGTAGCACACTAACCAAGAATTTTTAACAATTTCATTTTATATTTTAGAAGTTAGAGTAAATATATCTTCAGTTGACAGAAGAAAGTTCTTAATTTTCCAATGCTGTTTATCTTGGCAGTCCAAGATTCAGAATAGAAAAAAATCAGACTACTGTATGAATACTCTATTTACATGTTATGTACTAATTATAAGGGAGTCTTCAAATAGAACTTGATTTTGTTGTGTTTGGTATTTTTAAAGGAATAAAGTTAATCTTTTAAAATGTTTGATATTTTTTCGTAATTTAAATAGAATTTCTTTATACTTATTCTCCAACACATTCTTTAGATGCTACCTATAAAAATGGAAAACAGATGATTTACGAAAGCCCATTTAATTAAGTGCTTATTTTTGTCGTTATTAATAAGTAACAAAGTTAAGTATCAGATTTTTGTCACTTAGCCATATTCTAGTGAAGAAGATTATAAAGGTTACTTGAGAGGGAAGGGACATGAGAAAGAAAGATGATGCTGTATATTGCTTTAACTCTATATTTAACCCTTTGAATATTTTAAAGTTGTCCATGTACAACTCCTAGCTCCTATAGGTGAATAGAAGGGAAAAAAATAGGTAACAGCTATGTGGAAAATAAGAATAAAATAAATAGTACATAATAATTAAATTACTTTTAATATTGGTGATATTGGAATAAAAGTTTTTTTTAACAACCTCAAAGGAAAAAAAGCCTTAAGGATTTTCCTGTGGTTGGGATTTTTAAAAAACCCATAGTTTATGTATATCAAAAATTACTTACAGAAGAATGTAGAAATCTTTGGATTTAATTTTTTAAATTAAAGTCATTTAATCTTGACTGAGCTATTTCAACTTTACAGGCTATTACTTCTTATTAATGCATGGCATCTTTCTCTGAAAGCTCTAGGGACATTCTCTAGGAAGCTGTGGGAATCTTCAGGTGACATGTATAGAGTTTGGCTGACAAGGTTGCTGATATGGGTGTCAGAGTAGTCTTTGGATGACTGTAACGTGTGTACATGTGTATACGTGTTAAATTGTGAGCGATGCAGAGGCTGTTGACAGCACTGCACACCTCTTCTCGTTGTGCACAATGGATTGTCCATAAACATTCTCTCTCCTCCTTTCCTCATCAGTACAACCTTAAGGGTGCCAAGGCTTATTTACCTTTCTGTCCTAAGGTCCATCCATAGATCTTAAGATAGATATGAATAAATTCATTTACCTGCCAAATAGTCATTGTTTCATCAGTCTTATCTAAAGATGAAAAAAATACTGAGAAAATCAGAGGGTAAGTGTTTGAGTGGTTCCCAGTGTTTCTTCTGCCTCATCTCATCTGAGAGTATGTCATATTCCTTTTTATTACGGGGGTGCATTTAGAGCATCTTGTACTTCTTTCATAACACTAGTCACATGTGTAATTATTTCCCTGCCAGACCGTCAGCCCTGGGAAGGAGCTGTCTAGATAATTGCCTAGCCCAGTGCCTTGGCTTCTCAGCAGTGTTAATTTCCTTGCTCGTAACCCTTGCCAAGGTAAGTTAGGAAGAAGAATTGGACTATGACAGGAAGTCAGATCTTTTGCTTTAAAGTCTAATAATCTTATTCTGTATTCTAAATAGGTAAATACTTTTCAAGCTTTAGATTAATTTTAAATCAAGGTACTCTGCTTAGTTACAACTAAGTCTGAACATAGAGGTATCTTTAATCTTTATCCAAATATCTTAAGTTACTGAAGGCTTTAGTAGAGTTGATGTGAAGAATGTATATGTAGTCATTAAGTTTCATTCTATATTTGACTGGTGAGTGACTCCATAAAAATACAAACTGTACAGCTTCAGTCACGCATTAAGTTTTGGGCTTTGGGGTCATGGCTCTTTATATTTTGAAGCCTGGCACATCCTAAATACCATACTTTACCTCTGTATAATGTTTTAGTTCTGCTTGTTTTTATTTAAAATGTCTTTTAAGTCACTTTTAATCTATAGGTTTCTCATTCATCTTTTTTTGTTGTTTTCCTTTGCAATTTATTTATCTAAGGACCTGGTTCATTTGCTCTGTTGTTTCCTATAGCCTGCCTTCACTGGTTTCATCCCTGTGGTGTACTTTAACCTGCTGCTCATTCCTTTGCATCTCATGGAAATTAATAGTTGATTCTAAGGCTTGGGGGTGGGGGTGAGACTTCTTCATAGGTGGTGATGTGTTCTGCCCTCAGGAGGCCATAATGTATTTCATCTGGTGAGGTTAGTACTAAGCCTGGTATGCAGTGGCTAGATCCAATAATTCATTAAGGATTGCAAAATAGTGATAATCTAGTTTTATCTTTTCTTTTTTAACTGGAATAATTCTATAAGGACATAAACTTCCCATCATGTAGTATATGGTTATCATGTGTTATCGTTCATATCAGAAAGGTAGAATAACTGATTCTTTTATTTACCAGTTTTCACAATAGCATCCTCTAATGGCAACCAATTAGGTTTTTTTTTTTTGTCATTTGGAATTCATGCGTTTCAATCCATTTGATATATATCAGTCTGTTTCTGATATAATCCCTATTGATGCTTAACTTTTCCCTTCTTTGACAATTTGGAGCCTCTTCACGTTGGCCCCTGAAGTTCCTCTCTGTTTTCTGACATGACAGAATTTTTTCAGGCTCATCTAGGATACACCCTGCTCCAGTCCTGGAACCACTGATTTCTCCAAGGGTCTCTGGTTTCTCGCAGTTAGAAATTATGTTTCAAGAGCATTTTTTGGCCTTCAGTGTGCTCATTGCTGCCAGGTTGGTCTCTCTTTCTAGGTCTTTTAGTGGACGAGTTAGGAAATACATATAATTGTAAAAGAAAAAAACTACATTATGAATTCATAATGATATTTTCCCCTTGAATTTATGGCTACGGGTTTTTACTGAGCTATCTAAAATCTTTAACTCCTTTCTTACACAGTAAGAGTCATGATTCTTTAGGACATCATGGATAATAACATTTTAGAATATCATGTAGTTACTCAATTGTTTCATCCCAGGCTGTCTGAGAATAATAGCATCAACACTTAACTAATAATACATTTCATGGAAACCATATAAGTTGTCTTGCCCATCTTTAAACAGTTGTGCAAATTCTAAACTGTCACAGAAAATAGCAATTATGTATTATACTTTCTTCCTTACAACTGCCATTTAGTCTTACTTCTCCAAGTAAGTGTGTATTTCATGCTCACCACTGATATCTAAAGTTCATTCTCTAGTACATTCTTTAAAAAAAGTTTTTCACTTCCCCACCCCTGCAGTTTTATTGAGATACAGTTGACATATAACATTGTATTAGTTCAAGGTGTACAACGTAATGATTTGATATATGTTTATATTGTGAAATGATTACCACAGTAAATACAGTTAACATCCATCACCTCTCCTAGTTATGAAATTTTTTTTCTTGTGAAGAGAACTTTTTATACTCTCTTAACAATTTTGTATTGTTAACCATGCTGTACATTACACACCCAGAACTTATTTATCTTATAACTGGAAGTTTGTGCCTTTTGTCCACCTTCACTCATTTTGCCCACCCCCAGCCCCTGCCTCTGGCAACCAACAGTCTGTTCTCTGTATCCATGAGTTTAGTTTTTTAAGAATCCACATATACGTGAGATCATATAGTATTTATCTTTCTCTGTCTGACTTATTTCACATAGCATAATGCCTTTAAGATTGATCCATGTTGTCACAAAATGATGGGATTTCCTTCTTTTTATGGCTGAATAATATTCCACTGTGCATGTATACCATATTTTCTCTATCCATTTGTCTGTGGATGGACACTTTGGTTGTTTCCATGTCTTGACTGTTGTAAATAGTGCTGCTATGAACATGAGGGTGCAGATATCTTTTTTTTTTTTTTTTGCGGTACGCGGGCCTCTCACTGTTGTGGCCTCTTCTGTTGTGGAGCACAGGCTCCGGATGCGCAGGCCCAGCAGCCATGGCTCACGAGCCCAGCCGCTCCGCAGCTTGTGGGATCTTCCTGGACCGGGGCACGAACCTGCGTCCCCTGCATCGGCAGGCAGACTCTCAACCACTGCGCCACCAGGGAAGCCCCGCAGATATCTTTTTAAGATAGTGATTTCATTTTCTTTGGATAAGTACTCAGGAGTGGAATTGCTGGATCATATGGTAGTTCTATTTTTAATTTTCTGAGGAAGCTTCATAGTTTTACATAGTGGCAGCTCCATCTAGTAGATTCATAAGCAAGACTTCCTGGGGACAAATATTTGAGTTCTTGCAGGTTATAATAACAGTTGGTCTGCAGCCTTTTTACTTAAAAGGGAATTTGGTTGGATATAAACTCCTTAGCTTTTATTTTCTTTCTCTGAGGTTCTTATATATCTTATCTATTCTGGCTTAAAGCGTTGCCATCAAAAAATCTGTTGACAAGTTGATTTTCTTTCTGTTGTGACTTTGTCCTTTTGCCTAGGTTCACAAAGATTTTTTTTTCTTTGAAGTCTAGGAACTTGACCGTGTCTCAGTGTTGGTCATTCTAGGTTGTTTTGTTGGGTATACAGTGTCCCTTTAATATGTTTTTTTGAAATATTGAAAATTTTACTTTAAAAATGATAACAGTTTGACCCTTGAGCAACATGGGTTGAACCGTACAGGTCCACTTATATGCGTATTTCTTTCAATAAATACACACCACAGTACTACGTGATTCATGGTTGGCTGAATCCAGATGTGGAACCGCACATACAGAGGGCTGACTGTAAAGGGAGACAGAGATTTTTGACTGCGTTGGGGGTGAGGCGGACTCTAACCCCCGTGTTGTTCAAGGGTCAATTGTATATATATCATCCATGGACTTTTATTATCTTGTTTAGTTGTCATTTATTGGGACCTTCTCTTATACTGTGTTGGTTTCTTTTCCTATCTTCTATATTTGTAATTTTCAGTTTGGGCAGTTATAAATAAAGCTACTATATATTTTTGGTTTTTAATATTTTCTTTCTTTACAACTTCTACTTATGACGTTTTCTGCTATGTACTCACTCTTGTGTGCCTTTTACTTTGGACTTTTTACTTCTGAAGTGAATTTTTTCATTTACTTCGCATGTTTAAGTCATTTCTGAGTTTTTCTAATTCTGATTTATATCTTTTCTATATCTTAGCATCATCTTCTTAACGTCTTTTCACGTGTTTTAAAATAGTAGTTACAGTTTTCATCTGTGTTATAGGCACATCGCTCAGGCGTGCTTTCATTTTAAGGATGTCCTGCTTCTTCAACCACAGTCCTTTCATGTGAAATCAAGCTTCCAGAACTTGTGTCAGGGAAAGGTGGTTGAGAATAGTTTTTCTAGATATGGCTCTAAAGCATCTTCTTATGTCACTTTTATGAAGAGCTTAACAATATGGCCTCATATTTACCATGATTTCCTGCTTCTTCTGTACCTTCTTCCAGAATCGTAATTTCTTTTGTACCCATTGTCCTTACATTGGAGATCTTTATGACCAGACTTCAGTAGTGTTTGGTACTTTTCTTACTAGCAATTCCTCTACACTGTGGAGCTCTGTACTGAAAGGGAGCTTTGGATTATTAATTTTGAGCGTTCATAGGTCTCACTATGTTCTAGCCCCTTAAGGCTTTACCATGAATTCACAAATTACCATCAATTACCTGCAAATGGAAATGTGTAAAACCCTACCCAGTTTCAACTGCTGTTCTCAAATTGGCCCACTTTGCTTTTCAGTGACTGCCTGTTGGTTGTTTTATCCTCCTATACTCACTTCCATTAGGTGGTCTGTTGTGTCCCTTGCTTTCTCCTGCACAGATGTCAATACCAATTGCGATTGCAGCTCTTGGAGATTTGTCCTCACCTACTAAGACTTTGGGATTCATGGGGATTCTCATCACTTAATTTTGTTGTTTATGTTGTGCAGGGGTTGGGTTGTTTGTTTGCTTTGGCTAACTCTTCTAGTAACTTTATGTAGAGGGTTTGGGAGACATTAAAAACCATGTTACTTCTACCATCTTCCCAGCTCACAGCAGTCTTGCCGTTTTTCTCAAAAAAAAAAAAAGTTGTTAAAGGTACTGTGTATTTTCTGAAGTCCTAAAGCAGAGCTAAAAGTGGTAAAAATTCCTTCTAGCAGAGGCAAATTCAAGGAACATTTTTCATTTTTGTATATAACACTAGACACATCAGAATCTACAGCAGTATCATCCTCAAAGGATCATTAAAATATTAAATTTGTGTTGAAATTTAAAAAGAAATTTCATGAGTAGAAGCTTCAGGTCCTCCAAGTTAATCGAACAATTAGGGACTAATAACAATTTCTTTAACAAAATAGGATAATTTTTCTGTGTTGCAAATGTTTCTTCCACCTAATATGATGATGTCTAACTTTCAGGGTTCATAGCAGTAGCCTCCTGTTAGTTGTCAGTACACCTCCCTTGGAAAAAGAGTCCTGAGTCTTTTTTACCACTTTTTTTTACTTTTCTTTTTTTTTTTTTTTTAACCTGCTAGTTTTCTGTTCAAAAAGGAGTAGAAAAGGTGCTGTAAATTAGAGAATCACTGTTGAGATTTATTGAATATTTCAAGTATTTAAAAAACATCACTAAGAGAAACTTCTTTGACAAGTTCTGTTATTTGGGGATGTGTTTTTATAAAAAGAGTCAATCTGAAATCAAAATACATGTATGGGATGAAGTTTGATTGTTTAAAATTAATGGGTAACCTATGCCTCTGATTTAAAAGCTCATGTTTATAAATTTGATTTAATGATGATATAAAATTCCATACATGTCTGCACTTGGAAACTAAATAAGCACAAATAAATTTTGGCCTCTCCAAAATTTTATAAAATATAAAAAAACATTTTATATTTTTAGAAACTGAAAGATGTTTTGTGATGTTCTAGTCATCATAAGATGGAAACAAATGATTCATTTTATCATAAAAAAGAATATACGTTAGTCAGGTTAGATGAACATAAGCATAGGCAAGAGTAGCTTCTCTTTTAAAGGTCTATAAATGCTAAATTATAAGTAGCACATATGAATTCATCAATTTTTTGACATTTGGATAGGTGTAATGAAATTAAAACTTAGAAATAGTTGATTGCTTAGCACTTATATAAAACAAATATTTATAAAATATTTTTATGTTTAAAATCGTGATGTTAGCCCGTGTTTTACAGTTTTTAAATCAAGGAGCAAAGAGGTGAAGATTCATATGACAATGAAATCAGTAACAGAAATGAAATTTAAACTTTGAATCCCTAAGATTCCCAATATGATTCATAACTCATTGTCAGGTTATGTTTTAAAACGTCACCTATATTTTAATATCCAATAAAAATGTTACATGTCATTTTTTCCTCTTTAATCCAAACAAATAATTCATATCTAATTTGGATAATTATAATATAACATTAGAGTTTCATAAGTATTCTAAGTAATAGTTATAATTTAAAGACATATTTTTGAAATAAGTATGGATTTTATATTAGTCTCTGCCAGCATTATTGGCTAACATTATTGGTGTCATTGGGAGAGGTCAAATTAATTTTTTTGTTTACTGTTGGAAAAAGCAGTTGAAACTTTCTTTCCTGTCTTGAACAACTTTGATTTTGTGTTTCTAGAGGTAACCATGTTTGTGACTAGCATGATTAGACTAACATTGGATTGGTTGACTTAGTCCCATTCAAGTTAATGTTTCAGATTAGGGCATCAATTAATTACATGTATTGCTTACTTTAGGGTCAAACCCCAGTTAGAAAATGTGACCTCTGACCTCTTGTGACATGTTTGGCATTGAAATTTGAGTTCTCCTGGAGTTCTTCCTGTCACTACAGACAGACATAAGCCCAAACTGTAAGTCTTCTTCATGTGTAGGTTGCCTTTGAAGTTGCAACTAGGTACACATTATTTATTTATTTGTTTATTTATTTATTACAGTTCAGTTTTATGAAACCCATGATTTCTAGGAACTATTTGTTAAGTTATAATTTTGTCTTTGTCAGTTTCTATTCCCTCATAAGATTTATTGTAGAATAGGAAAATGGCCATTGCCTAAGTTACTTCTTTGAAAATAAAGTTAGTTTTAAAAAATTAGCAGTTAATGTTATGCTGTATATGTACTTCCAAGAATTCTTCATTCTCATAACTACATTCTCATTTCAATCTACATTGATTTATTCTTTCTTATATATCTTCTTATGGTAGCAGATTGGCAGGTACAGTTTACCACTGTTACCATTGTTATTTTATTTTACATAATAACAGCCTTACAGAAGAAGTAACTGATTCTGAAGAACCATAATCCACAATTCTACAGTGAGTTTTTTCTAGTGGCACTCACCTTGGCTTGGATTGTTGTCTAGCTGTTTTCATGTTTCACATTTCTCTGCAGTTCTGTGATGGAAACATACAGACAAGGCACAGAAAAGTGTCAATAACCATTAAAGAATAAAACAATAGTACCAAATAATAGGAGAGGTATCACAGACAGAAGACAGCTCAGCCCCATGTGAGTGGAATGTTTAATTAATAACATGATAGACCTTATTTGAAGGGACAGTCACTGAGGGAGAGTCAGGGAGGCCTTATGGAGGGTATGGAATTGGTCAGGCCTTGGAAGTTGGATGGGATTTGGTGAGGCAGAGAGGGGAGTCAAAACAGAGGGACTGTAGAGTTTTGGGGGAAAGGGAATGAAAAGGCAGAGAGGCCCAGACTAGGAGGGCCTCTAATGCCAGCATTGAGATTTTAATCCTGTGGCTAGAGGGGAATGTAAATGTGTTTGGAGTATCCTAGACTGGATAGATTGAATGGTCCTCTTAAATGTCTGCTCTTCCCTACCTGGCCTGGGTTTTAGCCTTGAGTAATTTCCTGCCTTTGCAGTGGCAGCAGGTTCCTAATTGGGGCCTCTGGTCTCCTGGTCTTGCTAGTCTGTTTCCTCTTCCCGTCACTGGTGTCAGAGATGTTTTTCAAAAACACTATCTTATCAGATGTTCCACAACTGAAAGCCTTCTTCTGTTGCCGATGCTTTCCCAATCCCTTGTTCAGGGTGTCAATACCTCGGCCTTCCTCATTTGCATCACCTCTTGCTGTTTCCTGCTCAGAATGGCCTGTACTGCAGACACTGGGCTCTTGAGGGCCTCAGCTCTGCTGTGTTCCACACTTGGCTGGGATGCCAGTCCTCCTGGACTTGTCCACTAGACAGACTCCTTTTTCAAGACATATCTCCTAGGAAGTCATTTCTGACACCTTTAAGTTGACCTAAGCCTCACATTTTATCAGTTTTCTAGATTTTAGGTCTGATTATGTTCTTGATTTCCCCATTGTGTGTAAAGTGCAAATACTTGAACAAGCTGTTTGTGCTGAGCCTTTCACAGTCGGACCCTAACTTTCCTTCCTTCCATGACCTGCCTCCCTCAACTCAGAGTCCATCTGATGAGACTGTTCTCAGTTGCCTCAGAACCCTATTATTTTGATTCTTTATTTTGTATTTTTCCTTCATTAATGGACAGAACATCCCCTTTCTTTTAAGATCCAACTCAAACATGATTTCCTTTGAGATATTGATTTATTCCTCACTATAACAAATCCCTTTACTCTTACTCTTTGCTCACATAGTAACATGTATAAAGCTGAATTTTTATTATGTGTTATAGCCTTTTATGATCTTTAAAAAATATTTCTGCTTCCTTTGCTGTTTGTGAGCATCTTGAGGGTAGGGCATGCATCTTTCCTACCTTTGGATCTTAGTATGAAGCATAGTAGCTGGGGCAAGATGCTGAGAAAAGGTTTCTTAATTATAATAAATATTCGGTTGCATTAACTGAAGAAGTAGTTTCAAAGAAGATTATAATAATTGAGAACATCGAGTCATTATTTTGTGACAAGCACAATGCCCTATATGATTTCTCATTTAATTTTCACACTGGAACTCCGTGAGGTCTATTGTCATTACCCTCATTTTGTTGATGAAGATGATGAAGTTTAGGCAGGTGAAATAAAATGCCTACAGCCACACAGGTTTCTGGCGGTAGAACTGAAATTTGAATATAGATCTAATGTCATAGTCCAAGCTCCTAACCATTAAATGTTTCCTTTTGATATTTAATGAATTTATATTTGTATCCTTGCAAACTTTGAAGTTTTAAAAACATTGTCGTCTACTCGGTGTTTCCATATTATCTCATTTCAGCCTAACAGCAACTCTGGCGTTCATTTTAGCCCCACTTTATGGGTAAAGAATATGAGGCTGTATGAGTAAATTATTTGTCACAGGTTAAATGTTAGAATTAGGGAGAACCTAGTTCTTCAGAGTATAATCTAATTTTAAAAATAAATTCATTGATGATGCTGTTTAGGTTTGAAGTTTATTACTTTTTTGTTCAATGCAATCTTAAAATATTTGTTATATACCTATCCATCTATAAAGCACCTAGTAGCAGATCATTATTATTACTTCTAATTTTTTTTATTGTGGTAAAGTATACAGAACATAAAACATACCATCTTAACCATTTTTAAGTATGCAGTTCAGTGGTATGAAATACACTCACATGGTTGTGCTGCTGTCACCACCACCCATCTCCATAGCTCTTTTCATCTTGCAAAACTGAAACTCATTACCTATTAAACAGTAACTCCTCCTTCCCCCCAGACCCTAGCAGCCACTATTCTACTTTCTGTTCCTATGACTATGACTACTCGAAGTACCTTATATAAGTGGAATCACACAGTATTAGTCTTCTTCTGACTGGCTTATTTCATTTAATATAATGTCGTCATGTTCATCCATGTTGTAGCATATTGCAGAATTTTCTTTTTTAAGGATGAATAATATTCCATTGTATATATAGACCACCTTATGTTTATCCATTCACCCATCATTGAACACTTGGGTTACTTCCACGTTTTAGCTATTGTGAACAGTGCTGCTATGAACATGGTGTACATATACCTCTTTGAGACTCTGCTTTCAGTTCTTTTGGGTATGTACCCAGAAGTAGAATTGCTGGATCATATGATGATTCTATTTTTAATTTTGTGAGGAGCTACCATACTGTTTTACACAGCAGCTGTACCATTTTACATTCCCACCAACAGTGCACAAGAGTTCCAAATTTTCTGTGACCTAGTCAACACTTATAATTTTCTGTTTTGATAGTAGCCATCCTGATGGGTGTGAATGGTATCTCCTGTTTTGTTTTGTTTTGTTTTTAATTGGAGTATAGTTGCTTTACAATGTTGTGTTTCTACTGTGCAGCAAAATGAATCATCTATACACATACATACACATACATATATCCCTCTTTTTTGGATTTCCTTCCCATTTACCACAGTGCATTAAGTAGTCTTGTTGTGTTTTGATTTACATTGCCCTAATGATGAGTGATGTTGAGCATTTTTTCATGTGTTTATTGGTCCTTTAAACATCTTCTTTGGAGAAATGTCTGTTCAGGTCCTTTGCCTGTTTTTGAATCAGGTTTATATGTTGTTGAGTTTTAGGAGTTCTCTGTATGTTCTGGATAATAATTTCTCATCAGATATATGATTTTTGAATATTTTCTCCTTTTTGTGGGTTGCCTTTTAACTCTGTGGGTAGTGTCTCTTGAGGTACAAAATTTTAAAATTTTCATGAAGTCCAATTTGACTATATTTTCTTTTGTTGCCTGTGCCTTCGATGTCATATCCAAGAGATCATCACCAAATCCAGTGTTGTGAAGCTTTTGTCCTAAGTTTTCTTCCAAGAGTTTTATTGTTTTTGATCTTACATTTAGGTCTTTTATCCATTTTGAGTTTATTTCTGTATATTCTGTTAGGTGAAAGTCTGACATCATTCTTTTGCATTTTGATGTCCAGTTTTTACAGCACCATTTGTTGAAAAGAGTGTTCCCCACTGAGTAGTCTTGGCACCCTTGTCAAAAATCCTTTGGCGGTATATGCAAGGATTTTATTTCTGGGCTATCTTATTCCATTGTCTGTATGTCTGTCTTTATGCCAGTACCACACTGTTTGGATTACTGTAGCTTTGAAGTAGATTTTGAAATCAGGAAGTATGAGTCCTTCAATTTTTTCTTCTTCTTTCAAGATTGTTTTGGCTATTTGGGGTCCATTGAGATTCCATATGAATTTTCTGATTGGTTTTTGTATATCTGAAAAAAAGTCATTGGGATTTTGATAGGAATTGCATTGAATCTATAGATTGCTTTCGGTAATATTGACATTTTAATAATATTAGTTCTTCCAATCCACAAACATGGGATGTGTTTCCATTTACAGTTGACCCTTGAACAACAAAGGTTTGAACTGTGCGGGTCCACTTATACACAGACATTTAAAAAGTAAATATGTACTACAGTACTACATGATCTGTAGTTGGTTGTAGTTGGTTGACTCCATGGATGTGGAACCATCGATATGGAGGGCTGACTGTAAGGATATACATGGATTTTTGACTGTATGGATGTAGGTGCACCCAACCCCCATGATGTTCAAGGGTCAGCTGTATTTATGTCTTTAATTTCTTTCAGCAGTGTTTTTTAGTTTTCACTGTATTATAAGTCTTTCACCTCATTGGTTAATTTAATTCCTAAGTATTTTATTCTTTTTGATGCTGTTGTAAATGGAATTATTGTAATAATTTCCTTTTCAGATAATGTCAAATACTGTGCTCATTTTACTTTTTCTTTTCCAATTTAGATTCCTTTTATATCTTTTTCTTGTCAAATTTCTCTGGCTAGAACTTCCAGTACTACGTTGACTAGAAGTGGTGAAAGCGGGCATCCTTGTCTTGTTCCTGATCTTAGAGGAAAAGCTTTCAGTCTTTCACCATTGAGTATGATGGTTGCTGGGGTTTTTTCATATATGGCTTTTATTATGGTGTAGTAGTTTCCTTCTGTATCCCATTTGTTGAGTGTTTTTTATCATGAAGAGGTGTTGAGTGTTGTCAAATGCCTTATCTGCATCTATTGAGGTCATCATAGGATTTTTTATCTTTCATTCTGTTAACGTGCTTTGTTAACGTTTGTTGATTTACATAGTTTGATCCATCCTTGTGTCTATAAAGCACCTAGTGGCAGAGCATTACTGTTAAATTTTTTTTAAACTTCTAAAAGTAACATAACCATATTGTAGGATACTTGCAGAAAAATAAAAAGCAGAAAAATAATCACCTGTAATTTCTCTACTCCAATCCCATTTTGATGTATTTCTTTCTGGTCATTTTTCACATGCTTATTATTTTCTCAACATTATTTAGCCTTTTTCCTTGTTATATGGTTACCATAAATTATTATTAGTAATGGTTGTACAATATTCCATCTGGTGAGACTGTTCCGTGCTGTTTTGGGAGGGAGGAGGGATGAATAGTAAGATAAACATTTATTGTAAGGTTACATTACATTATCTTACCTTCAAATCAACTGCATGGGTTGACACTATTAATTTTACTTAAGGATATGCCCACTGGGATGCAGAGAGGTTAAATCACTTGTTCAGGGTTATGTAGCTAGTAAGTGGTAAAGCTGGTATTGGAACTGAGACCTGGTGACTTAAGAGGCCATGCTTTTTCCCCTTTACTTTTGTATTGCCTCCATATGTCATTTATTAAATTCTTATAACAACTCGTGTTTTAATATTCAGTAATATAAGTAATGAAGGTGAAAGCTTAGAGGATAACAGTGGTTGGTACAGGAACCATTGGTGTAGAGTGGGTTAGTGCTGGGCACTGGACTGATCGCTTTACATTCATTACCTTGTTCAGCTTTTATTACGACCCTGTGGGTACATATTATCATCATGCTGCCATTGGTTGGATAACTTGGGTGTTTTCAGTTTTTTCACTAGTCTCCTCATGCTTTGAATTATTTCCTTATGATGGATGCTCAGGTTGTCTCCATTTTCCCTCCACCTTGCAAATAACCATGCATTGCTCCAACTCTTCACAGCTACAAGTAACAGTTTAATTTTGACCCGCATGAGTAATTTGTTGATGTGTGTATTCGGGAACATTTTGACTATAGGAAATGCATCCACTTAATTTGACCAAGCTCTCGAGAGGATGCCCATCTACATGTTCATTAGTGCACAAGGACACAGTTTCTGCAAGCGTCTGCATATACTTGACGTCCAGCATAAATTTTGTCACTCAGATATTTTAATTTACATTTCTGTCTTTATTAATGAGAGCACCAGTTCTTGGTGTTCTTAGAAGGTTTTGGCCTTTCTTTTCTGTGGATGTCTGTTTTTATACTTTGCCCATTTTCCCACTGGGGTTGTCTTTTTCTGTTGGTTTGTAGAAGCTCTTTCTGTTAATTCTCCTATACACTTTATGCTTTGTAAATATTTTTTCTTATTCTGTTAATCTGTTTACTAACCTTTCCCAAAGTGTTCTTTGTTGAACAGAAATTTTAGATTTTAATATGATCAAATTCAATATTTTTTGCCTAATGTTTTGTGCTTTTGAAATTTTATTTAAGGAATCCTTCTTAATTAGACCACAAGAATTAGGTCTTTATCTGTAGTTCTCTTTTTATGCGGTGGTAGAAAAGGATCCAATTTTATTTTTCTCTCTATAGTGAGTCTGCCTGCTTCTTTAGAATTCGAACTTTAGAGTCAGTAACTCTTGGAGATGTTTTAGGGACCCTTAGCACAACATATAGTTTACTCTTAAATATTTAGTCGTGCCATTTTTTGTTTGCCCTCGGCCCCTGCAACCTCCTCCCACCAATAAGTAAGCTTTATAGGTACGGATCTTTTTCTGTTTTGTGTATTGGTATATGCCAAGCACCAAAAGATAGTGACTGGCACATGACATTCACTCAGCAGCCTTCACCTTACTTGTGAATGTTGGGTGCATGTCCGCTCTTTTCCTGTAGCCAGTTGTCCTTGCTACAGAAAGCTTGAAATCTCTACTAGAATTAGACTGTTTCTGTTATCAGCTCTCCTATTAACTAGCTGTGTTTTCTCAGGGAAGTCAGTTTCCTTTCTTCATCTGCAAATTAATGCCCCTGTGTAACCACCGTCTTAATCAAGATATAGAAAGTTGGGCTTCCCTAGTGGCGCAGTGGTTGAGAGTCCGCCTGCCGATGCAGGGGACACGGGTTCGTGCCCCGGTCCGGGAAGATCCTACATGCCGCGGAGCAGCTAGGCCCGTGAGCCATGGCTGCTGAGCCTGCGCGTCCAGAGCCTGTGCTCCGCAACGGGAGAGGCCACAACAGTGAGAGGCCCGTGTACCGCCAAAAAAAAAAAAAAAAGATATAGAAAGTTGTCATCACCCCCAGAAGTTCCCTTGTAGTCCTTTGTAGTCAGTTCACCTGTTCCTCAGCCCCAGGCAGTAGTGATTGGCTTTTGTCACAGTGACTGATTATCTTTGCTTGTTCTAGAATTTTATATAAATGGAATCATATAGTATCTTCTTTTTCATGATTAGCTTCTCCTGGTCAGCATGTTTTGAGATTCATGTGCTACGTATATTGATAGTTTACTCCTTTTTTATTGCTAAGTAGTAGTCCATTATATGGATATACCACAGGGTTTTTTTGTTCATTTGTTTTACTTTTTGGTCACACCACATGGCATGTGGGACCTTAGTTCCCGGACCAGGGTTTGAACCCACGCCCCCTGCAGTGGAAGCGTGGAGTCTGGACTGCCAGGGAAGTACCTATGCTACAGTTTTTAAAATCCAGTCACCTGCTGAGGGGCATTCGGGATTATGATAAAAGCTACAACGTGTTTTTGTGTACTGGTGTAGATGATGTATGTTTGGATAAATACCTAAGAGTAGAATACCTGTAACTGGGGCCATAAAAAAGGATGGATGGTGGATGGTTTTTAATTTGTGTATATATATTATATTCATATGTGTATCAAATAAATATAAACAGCTAGAACTTCATTTGTTCCAAAAATATTTTGGGGACAATTAGAGAAAGAATTAAGTAGCGTAAATAGAGTAAGGTAGTATGTATCAGAAGGGGACGGGAAGGGTGAAGAAAAGAGAAATGAGCATTGATCTGAGTAACCTAATCAACCATTACAGTAGTATAACTCTCTCTCCTATATGTATATACATGTATATATTTTAAAATCTTGTCCATTTATATCTTTAATATTATACCATGAACATTTTCTCACACTGTTGTGTTTTTTAAAACAATAACTTTATAGGTGCATTTTGCTCTATTGGGTGAATATGTAACTTATTTTATATCCATAATTTATTTTACTGTTATGGACACTTGGATCCTTTTTTTCCCTATAAAATTTCAGGTGTGAGGAACATTTTTTTACATAAATCCCGTATCTCATACAGATTGTTTCTATAGAAGTAGAATTACTGAGTCCAATGATAGGGCCATCTATAAGGTGTTGTGAGAAAGTGCTTTCCAGACGGTGTTTTTAGCAAAGCTGTGTTGAGAGTTGGCTGTCTTAATGCATCTTTACCAGCTCTGAGAATAATTTTAAGTATCTTGCTCACTTGACAGGTGAAATAGTTTTCTTACTGTTATAGTTTTGCATTTTAAGAATACAGGCTCTTTGTCTTATTTGTAATAAAATATTCCATTTTATTGTTTGCTTTTCTTTTTTAAAATATTTATTTATTTATGGCTGAGTTGGGTCCTCGTTGCTGCGCGCGGGCTTTTCTCTAGTTGTGGTGAGCGGGGGCCACTCCTCGTTGCAGTGCGCGGGCTTCTCATTGTGGTGGCCTCTCCTGCTGCGGAGCTTAGGCTCTAGGTGCATGGGCTTCAGTAGTTGTAGTTCGTGGGCTCTAGAGTGCAGCTCAGCAGCTGCGGCGCACGGGCTTAGTTGCTCCGTGGCATGTGGGATCTTCCTGGACCACGGCTCGAACCCGTGTCCCCTGCATTGGCAGGCGGACTCCCAACCACTGCGCCACCAGGGAAGCCCCTGTTTGCTTTTCATTTGCAGAATGGAAGTCAGTGGTGGTTGCTCCAGAGGCTAGGGGAAAAAAAAAGGATTTGTGATGTTTATGTCATGGAGAAATTTCACATTTCTTATCTAGTCAGATATTTTGGATCTTCTCCTCTGTTATGTCCATAGCTTTTATACTCAGAATGTCCGTTAACATCATGAGATTAGATCAATCTTCACTTAAAATTTTATCTCAAATGTGATGTTTTCAGTTGAGTCTTTTTTCAGCCCCTGAGCCAGTTCAGTGAGGCCAGTTGGGAGCCGTTAGGTACTGAAATTATGGGGCAGTACTGATTTTATCCAGATCATCCAGAGTACACTTAAAATAAATTTGCTATATTGCCATCAAAACGAAGGCCTCTAGCCTTCATGATAGTGTGAAGGTGTAAGTAAGGCAGTGGTCCCCAAACTTTTTGGCACCAGGGACTGGTTTTGTGAAAGACAATTTTTCCACGGAGCGGGGGTTGTGGGGAGGTGGTTCAGGCAGTAATGGGAGCGATGGGGAGTGGTGGGGAGGGATGGGGAGCGATGGGGAGTGGTGGGAAGCGATGGGGAGCGATGGAGAGCGGCAGATGAAGCTTCTTCGCTCACTTGCCTGCAGCTCACCTCCTGCTGTGCGGCCCGGTCCCTAACAGGCCTTGGCCTGGGGGTTGGGGACCCCTGAGGTAAGGGGCAGGAGGACAATACAAGGCGTTCCTTGTATTTTTTAATTAACAGAAAATATACCAGTGCATTTTTTGGTGGTTCCTTCTTCTGCAGGATATGATCATAGTTATATTGTTTTCATTAGTGTGCCCATCTCTCAATATACTCATTTCAAACTGCATGACATGTTTCTGAGATTGAATCATTAGAAGGGTTAAAGATAGATAATTAATTTTAGGAAATTATGATTCATAAGACTTCTTACTTTTGTAAAAATGTTAAATTAGCAATGGCTGTTACCGTCAACCATATTTTTTTGTCTTGGAACATGCAGAATTATCTCAGGGGAGATGAAATAACCCTGGGTTCTGCAGCCTTTTGCTTGGACACACCAGTGCTCAACACCTGTTGGAAAGTAGCATCCTAGGAGAGACGTTGGGAGGGAAGTTATTGGAAAGAAAATGGATAGGATGGGAGAAAATTAAAAAGCTGTTGAAAAAGTTCAGAGAAATTGACTATAATATTTAAATTGTGGACATTTACATACTATTTCATGATTTATACTAAGTGAAATTAAAATAGGAGACTAGATGGCCTTTGTAAATGCATCTCAAACCCAAACTGCTATTTTTGTCTCTTTATTTGAAGATCAGCCCTTGTGATGGATATGTAGCATTTAAGAAAATGAGAGACCTGGAGTGGCCTTAACCTGAATTATTAGCATAAGTATTTTCACAGGAACTAAACCTTCCTGAGTACTTGATGATCTAAGAAAAGGAAGAATGGGTTGGGACCCTTTGTTATATTTAAGGTATTGTTTGAGTCACTCAGTCCTTCAGAATATATTTATAATTACCTTGGATAGTCTTAAGGCTTATCCAGTATGCTTAGCCTATAATACTGAGTAAGATGACGTTACTCCTCATTTGTGTAACATCTGCAGCACTCTGGTTCTGTTCTACTTTTTGAGAAAAACAGGTGAGAAAAAAGTAAGGAATTCCTCAAGTTTAGGCATTGCTCTGAACTAAGGAAGTCGAGCCCAACATGCTGTCACTAAGAGAAAGGAAAGTTCTCTTCTATTGTGCCTTCATCCATGCTCTACTGTTTGAGTGCACAGTGGCTAAGAAGACCCATTTGTGTGGTGAAATTCAGTGGATTAAAATGTATCAAGGAATAATAAAGTATAATGCGTTTCTTGTTAAAACAAAACAGCAAACTGGGACTGGAAAGGAATTTTCTTAATAAAAGCTACCAGTATCCTTTAGCAAGCATCATATTTATATTTGTCACTTTATATTGATAAAATATATCTAATAGTAACCTTCAGCAAGTGTGTTTAATGATGAACTGTTATATGAATCCTTTGTAAGATCTGAAACAAGAATATCCATATTAATACTACCTAAGGGTACATTGTACTGGAAGTCCTAATTAGCACAATAAGAAAAGACAAGTTTAGTAGACGTACTTAGACAAACCTAAAACTAATACGGGTTTAGCAGGGTTTCCCAACCTTGGTGTACCAGCAACCACCGACCAGAAAATATTAAATAAAACCCTCTTTTCAAAAGAAACAAAAAACATGCAGTACCTAGGAAAAACCCAAAAGATGTGCAAGAGTTTTATGGGGAAAAATTATAAGACCTTATTAAGGACATAGAAAAAGTTATAAATAAATTAACAATTATGCAAAGTTCATCAGTGAAAGTTAACATTACTTAATATTGTAATGGTATTTATTCTCCTCTAATCTAAATCACAGCAGTGTTTTTCATGGATCTTGCCGATTGACTTTAAAATTACTATGGATGAATAAAGGACAGAGAGCTAAGATGAATTTAGAAAGGAAGGAGGGGACCTGCCTAAGATTGGCAAGCTTGTGTGGGACCAGGGAGCTTTCGTACATTTGGATGGATGGTAGATGGTGGCTACTTTTTCGTAAAAATAGTCTTTAGCCAATAGGTACATGAACAAAAATCAAAAGGGAGTACTGTTTAAAAAAAGAAAAGTCTTCCTCCTACCCCTGCCTGCTGAACCAATGTTCTTGGAAGTAATGTCTTTTTTTTTTTTTTTTTTTTTTTTTTTGCGGTATGCGGGCCTCTCACTGTTGTGGCTTCTCCCGTTGCGGAGCACAGGCTCCGGACGCGCAGGCTCAGCGGCCATGGCTCACGGGCCCAGCCGCTCCGCGGCATGTGGGATCCTCCCGGACCAGGGCACGAACCCGTGTCCCCTGCATCGGCAGGCGGACTCTCAACCACTACGCCACCAGGGAAGCCCCGGAAGTAATGTCTTTTACAGTTCCTGGAATATACCTCTAGAACTCTTATACAGAGATAATTATATAATGTTTTTGAGAAATTGTACCATTTTATACCATGATTTTTTTTCACTGACTTTTTTTAAAATTGAGGTATAAGTGACAAATAACATTGTATTAGTTTTAGGTATACAAGATAATGATTCAATATTTGTATGTATTGCAAAATGATCACCATAAGTCTAGTTAACATCCATCACCACACAGTTACAAAAAACTTTTTTCTTGTGATGAGGAATTTTAAGATCTATTCTCTTAGCAACTTTCAAATATGCAGTACAGTAGTATTAATTATAGTCACCATGATGTACACTATATCTCCATGAGTTATTTGTCTAATAACTGGAAGTTTGTACATTTTGACCATGGTCACCTGTTTTGCCCACTCCCCTCCCCACTCCCCACCTCTGGCAACCACCAGTCTGTTCTCTGTATCAAATGAGCTTTTTTTTTTTTTTGGTTTGTTTCACATATAAGTGAGATCATATGGTATTTGTCTTTACATGTCTGACTTATTTCACTTAGCATGATGCCTTCAAGATCCATCTATGTTGTCACGAAAGGCAAGATTTATTTCCTTTTTTGTGGCTAGTATTCCATTATATATCTGTATCTCACATTTTCTTTATTCATTCGTCTGTCCATGGACACTTAGGTTGTTTCCATGTCTTGTCTCTTGTAAATATCTTGGCTATTGTAAATAATGCTTCAGAGAACATGGGGGTGCAGATGTGTTTTCATTATCTTCAGATAAATACCCAGAAATAGAATTGCTGGATCATATGGTAGTTCTATTTAAAATTTTTTGAGGAACCTCCTCTATTTCTTTGCCATAGTGGCTAAAGCAATTTACATTCCCACTGACACTGTACAAAGGTTCCCTTTTCTCTACATCCTCACCAACACTTGTTATCTCTTGTCTTTTTGATGATGGCCATTCTAACAGGTGTGAAGTGATATCTCATTGTGATTTTTGATTTGCATTTCCCTGATGATTAGTGATGTTGAGCATCTTTTCATATACCTTTTGGCCATCTGTATGTCTTCTTTGGAGTGTCTATTCAGGTCCTCTGCCTGGCTTTTAGTTGGGTTGTTTTTTGCTATTGAATTGTATGAATTCTTTTTTTTTTTTTTGCGGTACGCGGGCCTCTCACTGTTGTGGCCTCTCCCGCTGCGGAGCACAGGCTCTGGACGTGCAGGCCCAGCGGCCATAGCTCACGGGCCCAGCCGCTCCGCGGCATGTGGGATCCTTCCAGACCGGGGCACAAACCTGTGTCCCCCACATCGGCAGGCGGACTCCCAACCACTGCGCCACCAGGGAAGCCCCATGTATGAATTCTTTATATATTTTGGATATTATCCTTTATACCATGATTTTTTAAACACAATATATCTTAGAACTTATGTCATCTTAATGTCTGTAATACTGCTTCATTTCTTTTAATGATTATATAATAATCCTTGGCATGTTATATTATAAATTAGCCAGGCCCCTAAGATGTATGTTTAGATGTTTCTCATCTCTTCTTGCTGTCAAAAATGCTAAAATGAATTTCCTCCCTTGGGTATTATTTCACACGTGTCTGACTATGTCTATAGGATGAATATCTAGAAGCAGAATTGCTGAGAAATTCTTGTTTAATCCTCTACAGAACTTTAGAATCAACTTGCCTAGTTTGTGGTGGTGTTCAGTTAAATTATCTTAGAGGCAATTTGGATTTTGTTGTCTTTCATCTAAATATCGAGCATGTCTTTCCATTTGCTCTTTTTTTATATCAGTAGCTTTTCAAAAATTTCTTCGTATAGTTCTTGTCCTTTCTTCTATTACTAAGTATTTTATTTTTCTTATTGCTGTAGTAAATAATTGGGGTCTTGTCTTTTTTTAAATCTCCTAAATTTTTTTGTTATGTATGTGTATATGAATGCTATTAAGTTTAGTATATTAGTTTGTACCCAAACAAATAATTGATTAAATTCTTTGATTTAAAATAGCACACTAGCTGATTTTCTTGGGTTTTATAGGTATGTATTATGCAAATAATGATCATTTTAACTCCTTACCAACTTTATACCCCATTTCTTTCTCTATTTCAGCTATGTTGGTTATTACCTTTGGCAGAGTGTCAAAGACTTTTTTTTTTGTTTGTTTTGTTTTTGTTTTCTTTTTGCGGTACGCGGGCCTCTCACTGTTGTGGTGTCTCCCGTTGCGGAGCACAGGCTCCAGACGCGCAGGCTCAGCAGCCATGGCTCACGGGCCCTGCCTCTACGCGGCACGTGGGATCTTCCTGAACTGGGGCACGAAACCGTGTCGCTGCATCGGCAGGCGGACTCTCAACCACTGTGCCAGCAGGGAAGCCCCAAAGACATTTTTGAATATGCCTGATCAGGTTAAGGAAGTGCTTATTCATTCCCATTTTGTTAGGGGCTAGATGTTGAATTTTACTGATTTTCAACATGTTTAGAAATTCTGTGCTTTTTCACTTTCGATCTATTAATGGGATGAATTATATTTCTAGATTTCTTAATAATAAATCTTCCTAGAAATCCTGGAATTAAATACCCAGTTATGGTACATTCTTTTGATATTTGAATGTATTAATATATTAACATTAATTTATGTTAATATTTAATATTAGACTGTATATTCAAATATTTTATTTAGGATTTTTTAATACCAGTATTCCTATGGGACACTAGTTTTCTTTTTCTATGCAATTTTTATGGGGTTTTGTTACCATTATTATGTTAGATTGCTTGCTTTCCTTCTTTATTATGTTCTGGAAGACTCTAAATTGCATTGGAGTTACCTGGTCACTAAAAGTCTGATAGAATTACCTTGTGAATATGTCCCTACCTGGTGTTTTTCTGGACAGGTTATTTGCCAACTTCCTCTGTTTATTTCTTTGGAAACATTGGCCTTTTTAAGTATTCTTTTTTTTTCTGTGGTCAACTTTTGATCATTTATATTTTCCTAGAATATTGTAGTGATTATATCTTCGTACAGAAATGAACAAAGTAGTTGCTTATGACTGTTTTAATTTCCCTTTTATATATGGCTTTGTCTCTGTAGACATTTCTTAGTTTGTATGTTTTTGTGCTTTGTGTCTTCATTCTTGATTAGATTAGCTAATGATGTCTTCATTTTATTTTTCACTGAGAAGGAGCTCTTGGATTAATATTCTACAATTTTTGTTTTTTTTCCACTAGCACTGCTTTAGCTTTTTAATGATTTTTTTAGATTTTTTGCAGTTTTCAGATAACCTTCTGAATCAGTAGTTTATGAGAGTTTTCTAGTTTCATTATTAATGTCTGGTTTAAGTTCACTGCAACTAGGAAATGTCTATATCACTTTCAGAATCTATTAAGGTCATTTTTTTTGGCTGTGTTGGGTCTTTGCTGCTGCGTGCAGACTTTCTCTAGTTGCAGCGAGCAGGGGCTACTCTTCGTTGCAGTGCGCAGGCTTCTCATTGTGGTGGCTTCTCTTGTTGTGGAGCACGGGCTCTAGGTGCGTGGGCTCAGTAGTTGTGGCTCGCGGGCTCAGTAGTTGTGGCACATAGGTTTAGTTGCTCCACGGCATGTGGGATCTTCCTGGACCAGGGATCGAACCGGTGTCCCCTGCATTGGCAGGCGGATTCTTAACCACTGTGCCACCAGGGAGGTCCCAAGGTCATTTTTATGGCTGACTTCATGCTCAATTTTAATGAATCTTTCTTGGACCTATTGACAAGTTTGTTTTGGATTTCAGAATGAAATCAATTAGATCTGTCTTACGAATTAGGTCTTCTGTATCCATACTTAATTTTGTTCAGTAGATGTTTTTGTGGACTGAGAAAAGTGAATTAAAGTCTCATAATTCTGTATTCCTGTCCATATTTCCTTTCTTTCTTATAGTTTTTGTTTTATAACTACCTATGCCCTATTTGTCTTTTTTAAAAATGATTTTTGCCCTGATTTCCAAATCCTATCCATTGCAGTATTGATCCCTGTTTCATTTGGATTGCATTTTTATGATATGCCTTTGCCCATTCTTTTTCAGTCTAAGTCACTTTAAGTGTCTCTTGTAGATAGTATATTTTTTGTTTTGTGATCCAATATGTGTTTTTCTTTTAATTGTTGAGTTTAGCCAATTTGGATATATTAGAAAGACAAACTTGTTTGGTTTTGGTCCGCTCATGTTTAATAGCCTTTCTTTTGTTGGTTTTTATCTTGCTACATAATGTGTTTTTTATGAGTTTCTTCAGATAACTTAGAAATTTTGTGTTTTTGTTCAAAGAGTACCTTTATAAACTTAAATGCAGTGGTGTGCTTAATTCCTAAGAGAATTTCTGTTGGCTCCCTATTGTGAACAGTGAGGAAATTAGTACATTTTCACTTTTGCCCATTTCCCTTCCCCATTTTCCAAACTTCAGTTGATTATTTCCATTGGTGTTGACCTTTATATATCAAAATATATTTATACCTCTACTGCATGATTTGTCTCCCTTGACTGACAGTCAGTAAAGTTGACAAATCGGTCTGTGTGGACTGACTCCACCTTGTCTTCTCCTGCCCCTTCTCCTACTACAGTGGGGCTGCGACTCCCCATGTCACTTCCTTCTTACCCTCCAGTTAACTTTAAATAGTGCTGTTTTCTCTGCCAATGCGGTTATCTCCTAAACAGAAAACAGTTCTCTTCCATGAACTGAAGACACAGAAGGCTCTGCAGTCCCTCTGCCACAGTTTACTCCTTGTCTTGCTTGAAATTCATCCCCTGAGTTTAGAAGTTTCTTCAGGGATGAGTTCTTGCTTTTTTTTTTTTTTTTTTAATTTTTGGGCTGCGCCGAGCAGCATATGGGATCTTATTTCCCCGACCAGGGATCGAACCCGCAACCCCTGCACTGGAAGTGTGGAGTCTTAACCACTGGACTGCCAGGGATGTCCCAAGTTCTTGCATTTTGTTTTTTTAGGTTTTTTAAAAAATTAATTAATTAATTATGTTAATTTTTGGCTGCATTGGGTCTTTGTTGCTGTGCATGAACTTTCTCTAGTTGCGGTTGAGCGGGGGCTACTCTTTGTTGTGGTGCGCAGGCTTCTAATTGCGGTGGCTTCTCTTGTTACAGAGCACGGGCTCTAGGGCCTATGGGCTTCAGTAGTTGTGGCACACGGGCTCAGTAGTTGTGACTCGCGGGCTCTAGAGTGCAGGCTCAGTAGTTGTGGCGCACGGGCTTAGTTGCTCCACGGTATGTGGGATCTTCCCGGACCAGGGCTTGAACCCATGTCTCCTGCGTTGGCAGGAGGATTCTTAACCACTGCGCCACCAGGGAAGCCCTTGCATTTTGAAAATGATTTGTTTTGACTGCTTTGATACTTAAATGACAGATTAACTGGATACAGAATCCTCGTGTCGTACTTAATTTTCTTGCAGACACTTGGGCACTTCTGCTCTGTCTTCCAGCACAGAATGTTTCTCTGGAGAGACTGAGGCCAGCCTGGTTTGTCTCATAGTACGTGTTTGTGTCGGGATATCCTAGTTTACTGGTAGAGGGTGTTGGGGTTTGATTGGAGGGGAATGGAAAATGGCACAAATTCAACTGTAGCTGTAACATTTTATTTCCTTAAAAAACAAAATGATATGAAGCAAATATGCCATGAGTTCAGTATGATTGCTGGGTACAGGAGATTCTGCAATATTATTCTCTGTGGTACAGGGTGTGTTTGAAATAAAATTTTTTAATTAAAAAATATGCCAGGTAACTATAAATCAGGAAGAGCTTGTATTCTTTAGTGATCGAGTTCAAAATATATTTAATCGAAAAATCACATATTTGCCTTATTGATCACAGCATTCATTCTTGTTTTCTTTATATGTTGACAACCACTTGTGTAATTCCTGTATTTCCTTTAGTGTCATTCCCTAAGTTTTGAGTAAAAGTACTTTATATTCTAACATCTTGAAGATTATAAAATTCTAGACTTAGGATCTGTAGAGTGGAGGTTAGTGGCAATTGCTACAGAGGCTAGAACTAAATGGGATGTTTGACTAAAATCTGTTAAATGATTTATATATGCTAGTTTGGGATTATTTTGAAGAAATATTCCTCTAAATATACAAAGTAGACTTAAGGTTTAAAATATCGTGATAATTGAAAGAGTTAAGTATTGAGGACTGGCTTTTCTCTCTTTCTGCAGGGCTCTGATAAGTATGTCACAATAAAAGAGAAATCACCTCTATTTTCTTATTTTTATTCATTTTTATTTTTTAGTACTAAGGGATTTTAAATTTGTTTTTCCTCTGTATTCAGGTACATGTCTCGAGTCCACGGTATGCATCCAAAAGAGACCACTCGTCAGCTGAGCTTGGCTGTGAAAGATGGTCTTATTGTGGAAACGCTAACAGTGGGCTGCAAAGGTTCAAAAGCTGGTATCGAACAGGAAGGATATTGGTTGCCAGGCGATGAGATTGTAAGTTTTTTTTATTTTATAAATCTGGAACGTTATTTAAATATAACCCATAGAAATTTATTTTCAGAAGTTTAGTAATATTCACTTCCACAGTTTTTATTAACATTAAGGACTACATTGGTAGGATGGATACTTTCCTTCCTGATTCTTTAGGAGAAAACTTGGAGCCTGCTTTTTCTGTCTAGATTACCTTGAATCTGAAAAATAAAACAAAGGAAAGCCCTTTTAATGTACGCACAATTTAATGGTACTCCTAAGCGTTTTCTTCAGTAAATATTAGTAAAAAATGTTTCGATGAGGATAATGTTGATGCCATCTAGACAGATTTGAAAGGGATATATACTTTTTTGCTTAGGGGCACATATAGAAGTATATTTTTTTAATGTAAAGCTTGGTTTCATGTGTACTGTTTCTGTCTTCCTACCTTATTTGCTTTTGATTTTTCTAATACCTTCATGAAAAGTCTATTTTTGGAAAGCTTTCAAATATAATAAACATTAATTTTTTAGTTCTGAAAGGAATAGATTTAGTAATTAGATATATTGAGAGTGTTTTATCATGAATTTTCTAAAACCTAAAATTATAAAAATGACACAAAATCTTAAAATTGGTTATTTGTGGAAACATTTCCCCCAAACATTGTCTTTCCCTTTCTGGCTCTAGGCAATTGAGCCAACACACAAACACCCACCTGTTAGGTCTGAGAGCAATAAACTAAGAACACTGTTTTCTGTGGGGAGCTGGTCCACAGAGGCAGCTATCAGTTATATACTTAGAGAAGCTGTTAGTTTTTTACACTGTTTTTGTTAATTTAATATGTGCCTTGAAAGTTTCTGGAAAAAAAAATTCACGTTTTCCACAAACAGAAAACATGGAAGAAAAAAATGTTTAATTTCATTGGTATCATTTGATTTGTGCACTAGAAGTATTCTTGAAAACTTAGGTGAAAATGTTTATAGGAGTATAATTCTTCTGTAAGCTAATTCTTCTTTAGCTTACAGAAAAGTAAAGCTTTTTGCCAATAAAGAAACTTTGGGTGCCAGGCCATAATAATAATGTCAAGTGACATAAATCTGTCTACAGCAGACATTTAAAGGAGGGCCATGATTAGCTGATACCTTATTATACACTCAAAATAATCTAGATAATATAAAATTTCTAGTCCCAAAACACTTAGCCATGTACAGATTTAGTACGGAAGGGTATATTGATACTGGGTTGGCCAAAAAGTTTATTTAGATGTTTCTATAACATGTTACAGAAAAAAGCGAACGAACTTTTTGGCCAACCCAATAATTTCTGAGATGTATGTAGTAACTAACCAATAGTAAATGCAACTTAATCCACAGGACTTTGGTTTGTGGATCATGTGTACATTTATTCATAAAAGTGATTTTATTTCTCCTTTTTAGTTTTGTCCTTTTCCATCTGCTTTTTTTCCCCTTCAAGTTGAGGCTTTTTTGTTCAGTTTAATTCAACAAGCAGTTAATGAGTTGTATGTTCACGACTACATTAGGTTCTGTATTCTACTTTTATTTTTGCATGTTCTTACTGCATATATTTTTATAGCATCCTTTTTCTTTTTTCTAGATGAAATCTTACATGTAAATCAAACAGTGTATACAGATTTTATTAATTCTGGTTGGTTCTTATTCACAAGCATTTTTATACCAAGTATGTGTATATGATTTAACTACAAGTATATTAAAATTATACCTAGTTTATGAAATATGCAACTATTAAAAATACATAGGCAATGTAGTGTAGTTGAAAGAGCTAAGGTCACCTATGTTACAATTGATGAGAGTTTCAATCCCATCTCAAGTATTTTTTTAGTTGTATGACCTTGAGGAAATTTCTTAACCTCTGATCCTCATTCCTCAGCTGTAACAGGGACACATTAATATAGCTTTCATTTGATTGTTTTGAGGATTAAGTGAGATTATTTGTAGAAAGCATATAACTGTGTACTCAAAGCAAGTTTTTGACTAGTGAATAAGTATGTTTAAAACAAGAAGTGCCTATATATAGAGTAGCAAAAGCACACAAATTTCTTACTGAACAGCAAGCAAAAATTCCCATCACGTTTTTTTTTACTTTTAACCTGTAACCTCAAACACAAGATTTGTTAAGAGATTTTCCCATAAGATGATGGATCTATATTTAAGGCGCAGATATAAAATGATGAAACTAATTATATGTGTATCTCATGGCTATGGCTGGTGGACCACCTGCCGACCCTGGGGCTGTCTGTGTGCTATAGTTTTCATGCCCTAAGAATACTCTAGAAGGACACGTGACTGACATGGGTCACACTTGGCACAGCACAGTCATCTTACAATGGCCAGCTCTGTGTGTTTGTAGGGACTGTGTGGCCTGTGCATGCAGGCTGCTGTGTATCGGGGCCGGTTTTGAACCGCACAGCTTAGGAAGTGCCATCTACTTCTCAGACATCAGGTACTTGCATGTTTATTCAGCAGATCTCTAGCAGATGGCAGTAAAGCGTCCTGTTCTAACAAAATCAGTCTTAGGGAAGGGTCAACTTTCTAATTGGCACAAAGGTACTTTGTGGGCTAGTGACAGCCCTGCATGCTGGCATTTCAGTCTGGGACTCTCCTTTATAGTTTCTCCACTTTGTATATGATATGATTCCTCTAAAAGCTTGAGTTTTTAGATTGAAAGGTGTACGTTATTATTTTTGTTGACTTCCTACTCATTATCAAGAGAAGAAAAAGTCAAGTAGGTATATATGGCCTTGGGAAGGAAAGGGATAGGAGTTTTTGGCTATTCATTTTTAAACCTTTATTCAAAGTTACAAAGATTCTTTACTCAGCAAGTCATTTGAAAAATGGTAGTAAAGCTCTTCTTCTTTTCCTTCTATAGCCTCTAAAAATAGTAGCTATAGCTCAGAGGTGGGGGAAAAGTTGATTCCTCTTGATAAGTCCCACAAGTTATATCTCTCGAGATACCTTGTATTAGCAAAGAGGCTGGAATCCTCTTGTATTCACGGCCATGATTATGTTGAGAAAGAGAAGGTAGGCAAGAGTGTCATTTCTTTAGGCCACTCAACTATCATTGAGCAAAGAGTCTGTTGTGTCATGTTTTTATTCCGCCTTGCTACCTTTTTTTGAATGCTTATTTTTAAAAACTTGATGCAATTGAAAAATACGCATATCTTGAACAATATTTTTATTAAACCCAGCTCTCATGTAATAAAAGCCTAACTCTAAGACTATTTCAGGATATAATTATATATAACCGTTTAAGAGGAAGCCTGTGTAAGTCAAAGAGTAGCCTCCATTGTACTGAGACTCTTTCTGCTAGGAATGGAATGATTTTTAGACATTTTGAGATGCTGATATTAACCACCATTTGTATCTCTATTGAAGTGATAATTTATTTGGAGAAACTATGATAAAATTCAGCAATAGACAAGCATCTTCACGGTGATATTTTAAATATGTCCATTTGAGATAGTAGAATGAAAAACATAATTATTAAAAATGAGGCCTCTCTCAATTTTAAATGGTTAGCTTAAATATTAGCAGAATTAAACAAGTAAAAGTATATGTACCAACCAATTTTTAAAACGACAAGCTTGCTGAACCTGGGCAACACTTGTAAGTTTTCTATGGTAGTCCTTAATTTCCAGATTTCTGTCATTAAGATTCACTCATGATCTGAATAATTCTTTTAGAGATCGTTTTTAAAGCTTTTGAAATTATATTGGTAAAAGGCCACTAGACCTGGGCACAGTGTGAAACTGTTGTGTTATATCAAGGCTTGTTTCTTTTGATTTTTCAATTTTTAAAGAAAGACTACATGTTTCCATAGATTGCTTCATCATCTGCTTGCTCTAAACTAATGTACATGGATGGTTACATTCAATCCATATTCGATCAAGATATTTCACATCCTCTATTCTAACAACTTGAGAAATATATTTCTTGGGCAGAATTTTACCATTGCTCAGCTGAGTTGAGTTTGGTATTTAGCTCCCTTTGTAATAAATACAAGTTAATTTCTTATGAGTTAAACTCTTAACCCACTAAAGATAGAAAGGTCTTATAAAAATATTTAATGTAATACAGGCATACCTCGTTTTATTGTGATTTGGTTTATTGTGCTTTTTTTTACAAATTGAAGGTTTGTGGCAACCCTGCGTTGTCAGGTGATGGTTAGCATTTTTAGCAATAAAGTATTTTTAAATTAATGTCTGTACATTTTTTTAGACATAATGTTATTGCACACTTAATAGACTGCAGTATAGTGTAAACACAACTTTTATGTCACTGAGAAACCAAAAAAATTCGTGTGACTCACCTTCTTGCAATAATAGCTTTATTGCGGTGGTCTGGAACTGAACCTGCAGTATCTCCGAGGTGTGCCTGTATAAGTACAGTAGGGCCGGTGACCTTGATTTATGGATCATTTGCAGATAAAACATATCAAACGTGTGTTTTAATATTGAGGCAGTTGATATTATTTATTTGGTGACTCCCAACTTGATTCATGGTCCCTGGCACAAAGCTATGACTCTCCCTATAATTTGACAGATACTTTTTATCTGACATTAAATAATTTGGTCACCAGTGTAGAGGATAACTTAGAAGTGTAAAAAGGTGATGTTTGCTATGAGACTACGTCTCTCTTTACTTACCTGCCAGATCTGGACTCAGGGTCTCATTTCTTCTTGCGTGGTTAATGCCAGTCCAAAAATAAAGTATCAGCTTAGGAACCACAGCTTACATTTTCAGTTAAAGTCCTTCCACCAGGTTCGAGAGCAACTGCAGACATGAGCTCAGGTCTTGGCTGGTCAGCCCTGCTTCAGCTTCAGTACTTTTTACATAATCCAGTTTGTTCTGCTGATAAGCAGGACCTCATGCTAGTTTTTATGTAGGTCTTTAGTTAAGGTTTGATACCTTTTAAGAAGCATCATTAATGAGAATACAAATTTTATGGTTTCTTGAAGAGATTAACATGTTATGTTGGGGATAAGTGGATTTAGTTTTAGTTTACAGAGGGACAAGATAGGCACTTCTTTCCATCTTCATCTGCTTCTCCTGATTCAAAAGGACCAGTCTAAAAGAAACTAAGGTTTATATACCTCTTAAAACTTGGCTAAAAGCTCACATCTTTTATATAAGAGGTAGGATTGGATTTATGTCTTATTCTTCAGAAATCACACCATTAAACAGCCCTGTCCAGAAGTGTTCTCTTGCTTTGTTCTTGGAAAAATATTGAGAGGCCTGCAAACAGCTTGACTTTCCTAGCCCACTTCATAAATATAGCTCAGTGAAGTAAGATTTTTTTTAAAAGTTTATATCTTTGCATTTTTCTTGTTATAATTATAGTTGTCATAAATGAATCAGTCATATGTTTTAAATACCCTAAGTCCAAAACTTCATATCCCTTGGATTCTGTTAATTTTTTTAATGTGAAATATATTTTATTTATGTTAATTATGTGCAGAACTACACATTTCTTCCAAAGGTCGTTACCTGCATCAGATACAAAAATATAAACAATTGTTTATTTACTAAGTAAAGTATTAAGTAGTAAGTGAAGTATTGGTGATTATTAATTAGAAAACAGTTATACTATGGTTCTATGTGCAAAACTGTAATGTACTTAGACGTTATTCTTGCTTTGGTGAAGAATTTCCATTTTATTCAATAGAATATTTTGGGTCACGCTATCCTGTTATACTCTTTTCACCTTGTGTGTGTGTGTATGAGAGTTCTGTCTTTTTTTGCCCTCTTTCTAAATTTTATTTCACTAAGCAATGTTTTAATATTTTAATTAAAAAATAATATTTAAAATTACTGCAGATATTTAACCATAAAATTCTTACCTCTCAATGATGAACTGAATTTATTAACAGAATTAAACTAAACCTAGAATTGTATAGAATTAATTAATTTTACATTGTATCTTTGTTAAAATACCACATGAAACACATATTTGATGATGTAAGATTTATCTGCTCATTATGTAGGAATAGGGAATTAATTTAAAAGCTGAACTCTCTTTTGAATATGAGGGTAGATAGTTTGGGAGACCCTGTCCAGACACAGTTCTCCCACTGAGCCCTCTTGCTTCAGCGTCTTCTCTAACGCCAAGTTAACAGTGTTTTTGCTCCATCTTGCTTACAGAGTCAGCTGTCTTAATGAACTTAAGGTCCTGAAGAAGAAATTCACGTGTATAATTGAAAGTGTCACATCATTTTGTGACTTGTCAGTTCCTGTTTTGTGCTCTATAGCAAATAGATCATCTTAATAACACCAGCTAACAGTTTAACGAGCATTGTAACTCGTTTGATTCTTACAAAAACCCTATAAGCTGGGATTTGAGCCGGTCTGGCTCCAGAGTCTTAACTGAATGCTATAAATGGTGACAGAGACGTAGATCAGCAGGCTGCCTCTTGGTGGTGGAATGTTTTCTACTAGGTTCTGAAGACAGCCTGTATAAACTTCACACTGTGGTGAATTATCAAGTTTACCACATTTACATTCATCACTCCTGATTTTTTAAAAAAAGTCCAGCTTGAACCAGTTTCGGATCAATAAGACATACATTCATGATCTTGTGCAAATTTACAATGACGCTGAATTTGTTAGTAAAATGTTTTTCTAACATCTTTATAGGTTTCATGGCACATGAATTCCTATAGATTTTCTCTATGTCCATTTTGTAGCTTTTGTGGTAGTGTAAAAGTTTCCTCTTAAACTAGTGATGATTCTTGAGTTTGCATGCTACTGTCTTTTCATTAATGATTAGCACATTGATAGATTATCAATTGATATCATCTGCAAAATAATATGTCGTTAAGCAAATAATAAACAGTTTGACCATGTACAAAATCCCTTTAGCTCTGTGTATTGCCTGATATTGAGCAAAGTTATAGTAGAGAGACCAAGATTATTTTGTTTTTATTTTGAAAGGCCTACAGTATGCAGCCTTTCTCCAGGACAGCAACCCCAAACAAGGTGAACTAATTTTGCACTATGTTATTTTACTTTAATTCTGCTTTTTTAAAAATTAAATTTCTCTTTCTTTAGGCTAGCTTAGTTAACGCTTGCTAGAATTGTTCATTAAAACCATACTATCTTTACATTGCTTCTAGTTTTGGATTTTGTGCTCATAGGTTTGCTTTTTAAAAAGTTTCTTGTATTGAAGTGGCATTTCACATATTATGATGTTGATCAGACTGAATGTAGAGTAGTTGCTGATTTCTGGTGAAATCCAGTGAAAATGCAAGCTTAGCTTTTTGGCATACATTATTGAGTATTAGTCAAAAGCACTGTATAAATGAATTCTGTTTACTAAAAGACAAAGCGTAGGCAACTCTACCTATAATAAACATGCTTATATCGTTTATACCTCAGAAAAATGTTTCCTGGATTCAGAATGTAGTAACTTTTGAACTTGACTTTTGCATGTTTTGTATATTCTAAACAGCTATTGCAGTGATTAGAAGAATGAACAGCACATACATTCCCAGCTCATACTTTCTTTTATATCAGATAAGAGTTAGTTGTATGCCATTATATAAACATATATCCAAATGTTTCTCTACTTTTACTTCATTTGAATTACACTTTCATTTCTATAATTTTTATGAAAAACTAGGTCTAGAATTAAACACCCCATTGAAGAAAGATCCGTTTTCATCCTCGTTTCATAGGTGGATGGGAGAAGGTAGGGATAGACGAAGGTAGGAGGTGATATGGGGAGGCTGGAGCTATGGACCAAACTTGTGTTCTCTTGCTTCCTTTTCTTAGTTAACCTAGTAACTATCATTTTGAGAATCACAGGAAGATGAATTAATGTAAAAAAATTCAAATGATGAAGAATGGCAGTTTCTTTTGTTAATAATGAGTATATATAAGCCACGAAAATCCTTTAAGATGTTTCTGAACAGATACGAGGAAAATATTCTGAAATCCTTTGTTTAAACTTGGGAAGAGTTAATTAAAAAAAAATCTTATCTCCATTGAAACCTAGATCATCAATGATTTTTTGATACAGACATTGAAATAGCTAAAATGCAGCTTACTTATGAGCTCTGTGAAAGGGGTACACCAATGATTGTTATTTTAGTACAGCCAGGCACCACAACTTACTGTGTCTCTGTGGCATCACTGTGTCAAACTTTTTGGGGGAGATTTTTTCCTACCATGCACAGATTAGGGTTTTCTGTCAAATCAGTATCTTACGATTTTTTAAGCAGTCTGACTGAAATTATTCCTCCATAGTAAATCTCCAGAGTTTATACATCTGCAGCAAATAACTAAAAATGGTCATGCTTTTTTCTTTATTACTTTGGTTGATAAAGACCGCCAATTTCTTACTAAAAAGCAAACCAAAAAGTTTACATTTTTGTAGAACTTACTAATGTACTTTAGCCATGACTCTGAACGTAGATTGGAAGGTGTGAATTTCAGAACAGTAGCAACTCCCTTCACTTTTGAAGGAGAGAGACGTAGCCTTCTCATATGGTCAAGCAGTAATACATTTGAACCTTAGGTGCCAGTGAGTCAGTGCTTACTAGACAAGTGCTCTATCGAAGCCAATTTATTGGGGGAGTTATTGATGTAAGAGGGAATGAAAAAGCTGCTCTCTCCCAGAAGCAGAGTAGACAGTGATTTATAAAAAGAAAAATGATGGCAGAATCCAAGTTTGAAATTTCAAGATCCCCATTGGGAAGTGGGCTTGATAACACTAAATGTGGGTTTAACCCTTATTCATGTAACTACCACATCTACAAAAGAAGGTTGAGAATTAATCCATCACTCTTAACAGGGGTATTTTTTGATAAAAGCTAAGAGTGATATTTATGAAGAATGAATTCCAAATTAAGGGAGCTTACACTATTCTCCTGTTTGTGTTTAAATGGTACTGGCTGTACAAAAAAAAAGAGTGTAACAAAAAAGAAAATGTTGAAGAAACCTGTATACCTGCAGTTATGGTCTTTTATTTCCAGGAATAGTCCCAATAAGAAAATAAGCCTGCTTCCTTTTTTGTTTTTTTTTTTGTGGTAATGTCCTTTGGAGAATGTGATTAAACCTTTAGTTTCACATTTTCAATTTATTTTTCCAAATTCAACAGACCCTGAAAATTTGACAACCTATCAGAACATGGACATTCTGATTAATGGTTATTTTCAATAAAGCATCCAATACCATGGATGAGAAGATAAGAATAGTGAGCATCACCATTTATTACTATTCTCTCTGTTCCCAAAGTATGCTAAGTACTTAGTATATTTTTAAAAAATCAGAACAAAACAGAGGTTTGTTTATTTGAAATACTAAGTTATAGATCTTGCTTTGGGGTATTCCATTTACTGAAGAAATTATCCCATAGACTATATAAAAACGAAAGATAATGTTAGAACTGGGATTGGCTTTGGACTTATTTCATTTTGGACTGGTTTTGTTATCAGATCACCTTAAGATATTTCTGAATATTAATATGTTTAGGAGAGAATTAAAAATTTAAAGAAGCGAATTTCTAGGTATTTTTTCCCTCTTGTTTTAACACAGTAAATGTCTAAAATTGTTTATAATGCCTAACTTCTGATGGACTTTAGTTTCAATTTTGTTCTTAGTCATTGCAGATATTGACAAAATGTCATACGAAACTATTTTGTATTTTTTGTAGGACTGGGAAACAGAAAATCATGACTGGTATTGTTTTGAATGCCATTTGCCTGGAGAGGTGTTGATATGTGACCTGTGTTTTCGTGTGTATCATTCCAAGTGTTTGTCTGATGAGTACAGGCTTAGAGACAGCAGTAGTCACTGGCAGTGCCCAGTTTGCAGGGTGAGTACCTATGAGCTTTAATGTGCTGGTCAGAGGGGTGGAATTCATTAATAATAGCTGCACCAAGATATCCCAGGTGGTCTTGCCAGGTTAATGGATAAAGTACTGGAGGGTGGGGGTTATCTACTGCAATGTTGGTTAATGAACATAGAACAATCATAAATGAATATCACAGGACACATATTCAGGGTATGGATTTTAGAAAGTTTCAATCATGTAAAAATATACTCTTTTCTCTTACTTTACAATTCCCTCTGGATTGTGTGACTCTTTAATGGATAGCCTTTAGGAATCAAGAACCACTCTCCCATCCCAAGGTCTGTTCAGTCAGTCCTCTCTGCTTCTCAGAAAACACAGGTAGCAAAAGGCACATTGTTGGAAACGTTCTGTATCTACTTCCCATTTTATATCCATGTAATGTGGCCTTTATTTTTTGTCATACCATGGGTTAGTTTATTTCTTTTATTTGGAGGGTGGAGGGATGGAACAGTTGTATATAAAGAATTCTACAAAATGAAATAGTCTGGTAGGTAAAATAGGTACTTCCCACAATTATTTTCATTCATATTATTTCCCCATTGAAAAGTATACATGGCTGTGCTTGTTGGTTGCAGATGTGGTATGTGTGTATATGAGTGATGTGAGATGCCTAAACACTACATTATGTATGGCATTGATGGTGATCAGTAAAGAATTATTTGATTGGAACTTCTATTGTTTTGTACTTACAATTGTTAAGATACTTACTTGGAACCATGCAAATTGCCCAGATTACTCATGAGTCCTGTTGGTGAATATGTTTTATAATACTCATTTATTCGTCCAAAAAAAGTTTTGTCTTTATCTCCTCTTTGGTATCAGCTAAAAATTTCCTGGCTCATTTGCCAGCACGACGAGCAAAGTACAGTGTTCATTCTAGTCTTCCCTTAGTGTCTGTGGCTTTGTATTACCTTGGTATGTTTCTTAACAGCACTGCTGTACATATTCAGTAGGCAGAAAAAAAAAAAAGACCATAGGGATTGCATTTTAAAAAATGTGTAATGATGACTTGTAATCAAATGCCTAAATGCTAGGTAAGTCGTGATAAATCCCCAGGTCTGAATAAATCAGTGTCAGGCCTCAAGGTATAGACCTCCTCTTTGAGGTCTGCAAGAATTATAATGGCTACAAGAAATCAGTGTTATTGGTCGTGTGGGAACTGCATTAATACTCATAATTTACTCTCATGGATTTGTGTTTTACCAGTAAATATATCCTGGTTTTTGGTAACAATTTACACTAGAGGAAGTAAAGAATTAATGAGATCTGAAGAACAAAAGCATTAATGTAGTGAAAATATAAAAGAGGTGTGGTCACTGATCAAATAATAGGGACTCAGGGACTTAGGAAATACAATTCTGGACACACCTGTGTCTTTATAGCCATAGCTTTTTAATATCTAATATTTAGTTCATATTCTCATAGTAAAGAATTTAAACAAAAACACTGGGATTTTTGAGGTTGGGTTAAACGTGATGGTAGATGTTTTATATTCCTTACATGAAGAATGAAAGCTGAACATTTATACCTTTGAAGAAAATGTGTAATACTTTCTCCATCAGAATTCTCTATCAAGTAGTCAGATTCCATTTTCTAAATGTGTTTGCTCTACTCTTTACTGATAAGATGAAAAATTTTAAATTTCAGTGAGTTGCTGGCTCACACAGAAAAGTGATAGCCAAAGTAGAACTTAGCCAATCCCATCCTGCCTTTCTCTTCTTTCCTTTGGTTTTCTTTTTGTCTTTGTCAGGCTAGATATTTTCACATTGTGATATAATTATGCTTACTGAAATGATGCTGTGAGTCAATAAAAAATTGTGATTCACATATTCCTTTCATAGACTGTGAGCTACTCTTTCGTTAGACTCAAAAAGCCTGTGTCTGGGTTGGGGATGGTGAGTTTTAGCTTGAGCTTTAAAAATTCCAAAGAGATAGTTATTTCTATGTTAGATCTGTTCTATTTTTTAAATTGTTATGTTCAAGAAAAGGATAAGTGCTAACAGCTTCTTTCCTGAGAAAAGGGATAATAATAACCTTGAGATTCTAAGAGAATTTTAAATATCTTTTTTGGTTGGTTTTGGGTTAATTTATTTTTTTAAACGATGTGTCAAGACTTCCAGTAAAGCTGTTTTAATAATCTAACGTGAGAGTGACTGACCAGATTTAAATATTCTTGGACTAAGAGAACTAAGTCTGTAGACCGAAACTTAAAAATTATGGTTCCAAGTCAGCATAATGACTTCTCTACTTTTCTTTGAAATTAATGTTTGGAAAGAATATATATTAATTAGATTTACTAATGAGGAATTTTGAAGATAAGATCCGAGGGCCAAATTTCAGTACAGGATAGAAGCCAATCACTGCTATATAAAATTGAAGATGAAAACATTTTTAATACTTAATAGTGGTCAGAAGACTTGTTTTTATATAACCTCTGTCCCTTACAGCATTGAATAGGTTACCTCTCACCCAGCTGTGAGCTGTTACCAGATTCACTTCAGCTCAAGTAACTTTATATCATATATCTGATGAATTCCAAAATATCTTAAGAAGGCAATGATGGGAATTTTTCTCAATTTAGAATAGTTTTTTCAGTTTTCATAATAAATCTCAAGAATCTCAGAACCCTGAAGATATTTCTTTGGAATGTATGCCTTTCTAAACAATAATTAAACTATTGTTTTACAAGTACAGTAGATTGTTATTGAAATAGAGCCTGTGAATATCAGATTAGCATTTTGCTTTGAAAAAAGTTCAAGTAATGTCCTGTTTCACACTCCTGTTACTGAGAACTCTTATTAATTGAAAATAAAAAAGAATTTTAAATTACTTTTTTAAAAGTTTACTGTAAAAAAAAATTCAAATAATTTAGAGGAGGATAAAGCAAAAAAATAAAATTCCCAGAAATGCAACTGCATCATAGGTGAATGTGCTCACAGACCTCTCTGTGCGCACATGCACATCCATTTGTATCCATCTGTGTAACTGGATGGATTGATGGCTTACATACACTGCTGGATCATAGCCAGTTTGCTTCCTCAACAATGTCCCAGACATCTTTTTTCTACAGTGTGAAAGGGCTTCCCTGATGCACATTTATGTTGTTTCCGTGTGCTGTCTGACAAGCAACACTGCACTGAAACTCACCTGTCAGGGTGGGCGGGGGATGGGACACCAGTACCACCGTGTTTGGGATCGTGCCCCCCTTACACCTGGAAGAGTAGTCTGCTCATAATAATTTATTTCTGTATGAAACTGAAGTTTATATTTTGTTATATTTAGATATATTTGAATTTTATATTCCTGAAATAGCCATGAATTTTCCAGAAAAAAGAGAAAACCATAACTTTTAAGTGAAAATTGCTTTAGAGATTTTATTTGCCTAAAGGATATATCTTCTAAACAAAATGTAGTCAATTATATTTTTAAAAAAGAGAATTAATTTACATATGTCTACCTAATTCTGTTTGATTGCCTTCACAGGATAAGTTCATTGAAGTGGAATTCTTAAAGGATAGGCACATTTCAGTTTGTGATTAAAAGAATCACCAAGTTGTCCTTCAGAAGATTATACCCATTTATACCAACATTGAAAGTATTCTCCAACTTTTTGTTACCAATTTGATAGGCTCCAAATGGATATCTCTTTTTAATATTCCTTCATTTTCATTTATATGGTTTGCAGGTTACAGTCATTTTTTCCTTGATGCCGTAATTGCAGAAGGCAGGCCTGTGTGTGTGCGCACAAGACTGTGTGTGTGTGCGTGTGTGCCTATGAGCATACGTGTATGCAATGTATGTCTGTGTGTGAATGTGTATGTGTGTATGCATGTCAGAGTTGTGTGTATGCATTTGTGTGTCGTGTGTGTGCAGCTATGCATGTACATGTATGTGTGTGTGCGTGCATGCATGCACTGCACACTTGCTGGCCTCCAACCCTGCTGGTAAACATCATGGTACTGTTTGAATGATATCTACTCGGGTTTTTTAATACATGGGCAAGGTGACATCTTACAGGAAACCCTAAGACCACCCCCCAGGTTGGTGCCATGTTGCCTTTTAGATCATAGCTATCTGGTAGATCTTTCTATGGGCATGGAAGTGTTCTCTCTGTGCTGTCCGGTAGGAGCCACTGGGCATGTGTCTGTTGAGTACTTGAATGTGGCTTGGAGACCCAGGAACTGGATTTCAGTTTGGCACATGTGGCTTATGGCTACTTACTGTATTAGTGCAGTGTTATAACTGCATATCTAAATGCCTGTAGTACTCCAAAAGAAACATTTTGGTATAAAATGTCAGCCTCATGAGTGGCCTGGCATTTGTTCTCCCCATCAAGCCATAGTTACGACTTGGAAGAATTCTAAAGGAAGGTTATAAACCAGCTTGTGCCCTGCCGCCCCTCCTCTGCGCAGCAGATCGTACAGCAAGCACTGCATTGTGGCTGTGTAAGTTACAGTGTGGTGTAATGTAATGTATAGTGCACAGATCAATGGCTACAATATTTGATAGTGCTGTGTTTGCTATTAAGCTGGTACTTCCCAAAAATCAGATCAACTGCAGGGGAAACTGTATAGCAAAACAAAATAGTTGGCACTTTCCAGGCTAACAATTCTGAGACAATAGTATTTTGAAAGGTCCCTATTTCCTCCATCCTCTTTTAATACGTTCATGTTCCTTACATAAATGAATTTTGTTTTTATAACTTTAAGGAGTTGTAGATTCATGTTACTGCTTTCAAATTCAGATAAATGAAAATTTTATGTTAGGACTAAAATCTGTCATTAGGGAGCAGAATGGAGGGCTCTGAACTGTGCTCCCATGGAAAGTACTAGAATGGGAAGTCTGCAGTGACCTCCTTGCCTCCTTTTCCATATTTGGTCCACTGTGCTGCTCCAGTGAAATCCATCCAAAGATTTTTTTTTTTTTTATTGAGGTATAGTTGACATACATATTATGTGTTTCAGGTGTACAACGTAGTGATTCACAATTTTTAGAAGTTATATTCCATTTAGTTATTATAAATATTGGCTATATTTCCTGTGTTGTACTAAATATCCTTGTAGCTTATTTATTTTATGCATTGTAGTTTGTACCTCTTATTCCCTTACCCATATCTTAGGCTTTTATAATTGTCTTATAATATAAAAATGTTGTATTACTATTTATATCCTTAACATCTTTGATTCACTTTACATCCCATTTATGATGCACTTGTCGTGACTTACATATGAAGGGATCAACTTAAGTCACAAAAGAAAAAATACCATTCAAAGTATTGGATAGGGGATATATTATTCCAGTATGTCTTTAAAACTATAAAATACTCATCTGCCCACAAATGTTTCATATGGTATTTTTCTCTGTTTAAGGGTCACAAACTTTAAAATTTGTGTTAATGTACAAATGTATGGTGAATCAACTTAGCCTACTAATAAAATACAGAAACACAAGAAAATGTAGATATGAAAATGAAGAAGAATTTATATGGGAGAATTTTACTTATTTAAGAATACTTTGGTTCTACATCTAATCCGCAAAGCTCTCCCAAATTTGCAGTGCCTGAGTCTCTGATGCTTGACTAGTAGGCCATCTAAGGAGATCCGAGGAAGGGAGCTACACTAGTAAGAATTATTCCTAAAATCTCCCTACTACTGCAGCTTCTCCTTAAAATATTTAGAATGAAGATGTCTATTTTACAGGCAACTTAATAGATATATACAGAAAGAAGTCTATAGAAAGCATTTAAAATTAACTTTTAGATTGGATGTTAATCCCCAGGTACTATATATTTTTTTCACATGGGGTAGAGTATACTCGGTAGACAGCTACTGAAAACAAGCGAATTTAACTGTTTACTAAAACTAAACCAAGACTGAGTTGCTATTTAGGAGGTCACCATGGGTACATACTGACTTGTCACTGTTAACTTAGTTCTGGGTAAGTTATATTTGAGTCATTTGTACTGTGACTCCTGATGAAAGCTATTTCTTGAAACTGGAGATAGAAATTTACTTCTGAATTCATTTTTCATTCTTTTGGGTATGTAGGCAGTATAGTTTTTTTAAATCTCAAAATTAAGGAGAATTCTCATTTAATGTTCAGAGTGAAACAGGACAAAATGTGAAACGAAAATATTTTGAACGTATATTCTTTACTCTATGTATCTACTGTGAAACTGTATTCTTGCTTTCTGATTAGTCTTCCTTTTTTAATGTGGGAAGTTTATTAATATTTTCACCCTGAAAGTAAGTACTTTTACCTTCAAGATACATATTATCAATTCTGGAGTAGAGATTTGATTTTTAAATAAAATAGAAGAAGCGTTTTTTAAAAATGTAGACAATCATAGTATTAAAAGCTACGAATGAACATTAATCAAATTTTTTTTACAATTTTTAAAGACAATGGGGTCTTATTTTTATACTCACAAAAGTAGAAAATTAATTTTTAAGAAGATCTTTGTCTGAACCAATTACTTTGTAAGGCAGTTTTGGTATTCATTCCTGGCTTTACTAGAGGAAAAAGTAATGGGAACATTGATAAAGGATTTTTTTTTTGCGGTACGTGGGCCTCTCACTGTTGTGGTCTCTCCCGTTGCGGAGCACAGGCTCCGGACGTGCAGGCTCAGCGGCCATGGCTCACGGGCCCAGCCGCTCCGCAGCATGTGGGATCTTCCCGGACCAGGGCACGAACCCATGTCCCCTGCATCGGCAGGCGGACTCTCAACCACTGCGCCACCAGAGAAGCCCTGATAAAGGATTTTTAAAATTGGATCTAGGATATAAAATTGTAAAATCTCATGTATTGTTATATAAGCTCTTTATAAAACTACCTGGAGCCAAGCAAGAAAGAAAAAATCCATACTTTCTACATTGCCTCCCCATGATGAATTTAACAAGTTACAGTCAGAAGGTGTTGGATGTGAGTGTGAAATGTTTGGGGTGTATTTTGTCCTTGAGATGTATCTTTTTAGTGGCTTTTAAAAAATGTTAATTGAGCTTTATCTTTTATTTTTAGCTATAAGGGATTAAAGAGATAATAGTTGGACTGGTTCCTACATCAAGATGGTTACAACTTAATCTAGATAAGTGTTCCCAGTATTGATGTACTGAAAATATGTACAAAGTGCGCACAATTTCCTTTTATTGTCTCTGCAGTGATGAGGCCGGAGAGGAAGGGGTGGAGAGGTAGGAGTGGGGAGGTAGGGGAAGGAGTGGGGAGGTAGGTAGTGTAATGTTGGCTGGTTGTCAGCCTCATTAAGCAGAGAACATATGATACTCATTCCGCGACCCCAAAACAGAGACATGTAAGTTATTTTCAGAAGAGAGAATGGAAAGGTTTACTCCATTGAAGAATCCGTCCTCCCTCTGCCTTTTGAATCTTGTTCTTTCTTTAAAGACTAGTGTTGGTAGAAGATGGAAGGAACAAGGAGACACAACCTGTGTTCTATGAACTTTTTCGAATGTCCCTTTCCTATTCTTAAATCCCTGTAATCTGCTGCAAAACAACTTAAAGTTATGTCCAAAAGTAAATTTAATTTTGAATGATAAAATTCCTGACATAACAAGAATAACATAACACCCTTCTCTCTATAGCTAGTATTATAGCAATTTCTATGTGGATGTAGTGGATATAGAAATACTCCATGTTTTCACAATACCAGTCAGTTGTGTGACTTGTGGAATTAATTTGAGACTATACTTTAATAGTTGGTAAATCACCCTGGACTGGCAGATACAAAGCTGATTATATCATCTGAACTTAGTCAAAACCTCCCAACCTCAATCAGAGAGCAAAGAGTTGACTCTGTTAAAATTAATAAATATAGATACAGCTGAAGTAGCATTCAGTGCTGTTTTGTAAATCTCCATGAAGAAGTCTGGAAACCCTGTGCGTTAGTGATTCAGTAGGAGCAACTTCTCAAGTAGAGAGTGCTTGGGAGTAGAGTCATGTTTGCCAACACACTCCAAGAATCCACCTCAACATGTTCTTTGTGGTTTGAATTATCCTCCAAGTTCAACTTTTACCTATGAGTAAGAAGGCATATTTGTGACAGCCTAGGGGAGATTTTTAAACTTAAGTTTCTTTAACTTAAGTTTAAAAAAAAAAAAAAAACCAAAAAACTAGTGCCAGAAACTCAAGTGCAAATGATTGTTGCTGGACTGACCATGGGAGATGTAGGATGGAGCTATAGCGAGTCATGCACTCCGAATGCAGAAGTGTTTAACCAAGTTCCTACGCTGGTGCTGGCAGCAGGTGTGGTGTTCTGTTCTTCTGCTCTTGTAGAGGAGACTTAATTTCAGTGTGTCAGTACTGGGGGTGAACAAGACTGAACATTGGTATATTTTTAGAAGACTGTGCTAGAAAGTGATTGTCATTGAGGGGCTGCTGGGGTCCCAGTGGTACAGAGGAGAAATAGTAGGGCTTGGGGCCACTCCCACCAGACCAGCTCTACTGTTAAAATCTCAGATATTGGGTTTCTTATAAATTCGTTGATTCCTTTGTATTCCAGCATTACAAGTGGTTATAGAGAATATTGCAGAGCCCCTGATTTCCTTAACATAGGCAATTTATGTGCAGCTAAAATTCATTGGGATTCATTTCTATTCTGTGATTACAGATAGTTATGGAGGAGAGCTTGGAGCTTCCTGGTTCCTCTGACAATATAGGTAATTTATATGCAGACTGGTGTTTCTCCAGTAAGCCCCAGAGACCATCTGTAGCAGAATTACTGGATGTGCCTCTAGAACACATCCTTGGGGTTGGGGCTCAGGAGTCCTGCACACTCACTGACATCCAGTGAGCCTCTGATTGTTAGAGGACATCAGCCATGTTTAGGTGTCATCTGACACTGAAATGGTACATTAACAAAATGGTTTATAGTGGCTTGAATGTGCTAACACAGCTTGGGTGTGAATAAGTATTTCACATTTTGGAAGGATCTTGTATTGTTGAGTTCAACTACATGGAATGTTTTTTTTCTAGTAGGCAGTGAAGTTGGTTAGTAATGACTGCCATTAGTTCAATTCAACTAGTATTTATTGAGTATTTACTATTTGATACTGTACGAGGCCCTGGCAAAAGAACACTGAACTAAACCATCATGGACCCTGCTGTCATAGAACTTATAGTCCAGGGGTTGGCAAACTACGACCCATGGGCCAAATCAAGCCCACCACCTGTTTTTGTACTGCTCATGAGCTGAGGGCGGGTTTTCTACTTTCAAATGGTTGAAGAAAAACAGAAATAATATTTTGTGACATGTGAAGATTATAAGAAATTAAAATTTCAGTATCTACACGTTTTATTGGAACACAGCCCTGTTCATGGAACGCATGCATTATTTATAGCTGTCTTCTCACCACAATGGCAGGGCTGAGTAGTCGAGACAGCCACTAACTGAATGTCCTCAAAGCCTAAAATAGTTACCATCTGGCCCTTCACAGAAGTTTGCCTGCCTCTGGTCCAGCCTGCTGTGGGAAGAACATTTTGGGTGTTGGGAATCCCCAAGAAAGTGGGAAGCCCTTGTTAATAACAGACTTGGGAGCTTGGATTTGGCGAGGTGAGCAGCACAGATATATTATCTGAGGAAAAGACCCCTGGATTTCTGATTTTACACTTCTTTTTTTCTTTTGGATACTTGGTGTATAGAAGTGGTATTTCCAGAAGTTAATTCTCTGCTGAAATATGTTTCTACAACTGAAGTGCCCTATGTTTCTAGGGCACATTGAAAATTCCAGACTATTCAGTCCTGAATGTTCCTTCAAATAATGGTGCTTGGGCATCATTATCAATAATCAGCTGTGGATAAACCTTGACAGGATCAAAACTTGTTCCTACCTGCTTCCAGCCAAAAAACACTGTAAGGCACTGAGCATGGCTGAATTACTTTATTCATGTTTTGTCTTGTGGTATCTACCTAGACTCATTTGATTTGCTATAATCCAGCAATTATTGTAACTGGCTTAAGAATTCCTTACTCAAGAAGATATTCAAGATTTTCTGTTATTTTTCCCTTAAAGGGAAGCAGCCCCTCGGTTATCTGTAATATACCTAAGTGCATCTTAGGTTAGTGGATGTCTTATCCACCTCTGTAACACAGCTTTGGCCATGTGATTTCTGTTGTCTAACAATGGTTGCAGCAACTTTGGGCATGTAATAGGAAGTTTCGCTCTTTATTATTTGTAGATATTGACCAAAGTCACTCCTGTATGCTGCCAGGTGATATGGGCAGTTACCAACACTTACTGGGCTTCACTCTGGTGGATCCTGAGCTGTCACTCTTACGAAAAGGCCTTTACTGAGGAGTTCTGAGGTCTGCAAAGCAGTTCTTCAAAGTCTGAGAAAGAATTGGATCTGAAATAATCTGCAGATTTTATACAGCACTATTTTTCTCTTTTTCTTACCTTGTTGTCAAGAGCTATCTGCTTAGTTATGTTACAAGCAGAATGGTGTTTACCTTAGAAGCTACCTCTTTCATTTCTCTTATAGTGGCTTTTTCCAAGCCATGCCAATGTCCTGGTTTGGCCGACAGGCACCAACTCTGCTGTGACTGTCACATAAGGCAGCTCACAACATGCTAACTAAGATGTCCTTAGAAGTCTTAGGGTGCAGCCCTGGACGGAGCTGTGTGCTCTGTTGATTTCCTTTGTGAAATGCCAACTCTCTAAATCATAACCAGAAAGTGTTAAAAAGAAAGCCCACAAGTTTAGCAAATGTGAAAGTGTCTTATAACAAGTGCTTCGTCCCTACAAATTGTTGAAAGAGATTTTGCATCTGTTCAGGGTCTTCTCTTTTGTTTGCTTCCCTTCTCTGAGCAAGTGCCTCAGCCTGCACGTGTGGGAAGTGGGCTCCCCCAGCCTCCTGGATACACCTACCAACTGGAGTGTTCACACGCACTTCAGTTCTTGCCCTACATCTTCAGTAGAATCCCATATCTGTCACCAGAAAAGATGTATTGGGTAGCAAGTAAAAAAAAATAAACAAGTAACATAGAGGCTTTCAAAAAAATAATCCTCCTTGGATAGGAAACTTCTTTTGGTGACTCCTATACAGCCAGAATGATTGAAGTTTCTAATACCTTAACTGAAGAGAACCAACAAATAGTTGGAACGTAAGAGAGGTGCCTTTCTGTTAGTGTGAGCAAGTAGACAGAGCGGCTTCTAGACCTGGTGTCACTTTAGAAGCCAGCTTCGCAGCTCTGCCTCTTGACTCTTCTTGGGACAGCAGCAGAGGTGAGTTGGGCCACTGCATGTGTTTGTGTAAGGAAACAGCCTCTCTTATGTTGCTGTGCAGTGGTTCTCAGTCGGGACTGCCTGGGAGAAATACCTGGGGTGTTAGGACTGCCAGTGCCCAGGCTCCTCTGTAAACCAGTGTCAGCACCATCTCTGGGTGGCACCTAGACAGTGGTGGCTTTTTCCTCGGAGGTAAAATTTACATTGCAGTGATTTGCACAAGTCTTGAATATGCCACTTGAGAAATAGACCAATGCACACATAGCTGTGTACCCAAGTCCCACCGACATGACCATTGAATCCCACCCCATACCAGATGGGCGTCACTGTCATTAGTGTCCGTCAGATAAGTTGTTCCTGTTCCAGAACTTTGTATAAATGGACATTGGTGTTTTTTTAAAGGCTTTCCCAGGCGGTTCTAATGCACAACCAGAGGTGATCAGCACTGAAGTGGGCTGCCTAAATCTGGGTGGCACTTTATAAAATGTGTAGGGGACTTTCTAGGTAGTAATATTTTGCCAGAGTTGGCGCTGTGAAGGGTAGGGGTGGGTCACATCCATTTAGCCGCAGAAAGTCATCCATCCCCCTTGTTTCCTTTTACATTTTGCTGAAATGTAGTCACTTTCCTAAGCGTATATCACCACTTTCAATTGCACACTGAAGAGGAGAGATACTCTAGCACCTTACTCTAAGCAAATTTAAACATGATACAAAATCAGATTTTTATCCTCTAATTTATCATTTATTATATAGTTTTGTAAAATTAAGGCCCTCGGCCTGAACTCTGTACATTTGGAGTCTTCCCAGAAAGAAATGTTGCTGCACATGGTTATGCTAAATTAGCAGTTAATCTAGAAATGTTTAAACAGGTGAAACCAAAGTAAAAGCATTCTGAGAGCACGTAATACCCATGTATTTTGTAGATTCTCTATGGAAAGGAAATACGAACTGAAAATAGACCTTCATTTAAACAGGGGAATTACATGAACAATGTAATGCACAGTTACCTAAACTTAAGCAAAGTAAAATAGGGTTTTCCCTACTGTTTCAAAAAGTTTCAATATTTTTTTATTTCAAAGAACGAACCAGTTGGTTAGGATATTTTAGCTATACAGGCATACCTCGGAGGTATTGCAGATTTGGTTCCAGACCACAACGGTAAAGCAAATATCACAATCAAGTTAGTTGCACAAACTAGTTGGTTTCTGGATGTACATAGAAGTTATGTTTAAACTAGTAAGTATGCAATAGCATTATGTCAAAAAAGGTACATACCTTAATTACAAAGTACTTCATCGCTAAAAAATGCTAACCATCGTCTGAGCCTTCAGCGAGTCATAAACGTTTCACAATAGTAACATCAAAGATCATTGATCAAAGATCACTGTAACAAATATAATAATATAGTAATATTGAAAAAGTCTGAAATACTATGAGAATTACTACATGTGACCTAGTGACACTAAGTGAGCGAATGCTGTCGGAAAAAGGGCGCCAATAGACTTGCTCAATGCAGGGTTGCCACAAACCTTCAATTTGTAAAAATCACAGTATCTGCGAAGTGCAATAAAACGAGGTATGCCTGTAGAGATATTCTGATTCTAGCACTGCATAAATTTCACCCACAGAGAAACATTGAATTGCTTTATTTTCTAAGGCTCTAAAACCAAAAGGAGTTGGATTCTAACTAACAGTGAAGTACTTCATAGGTTGATGTTGAGAGTGCAGAAATGAGAAAAAATATTACTGTGCATGTGTAGAATACACAGCAGCCCTGGAGACAGGGCAGCCATGTTGCAGGGGATGCAGTGAGCACCCATCCCCACCGTCGCCTCTCAAGTGACTGCAGCCGTCCCAGCACTAGTGGACATCGGCTTCAAGAGCACTCATTGCCTGGTTGAGCTCGAGGTGTTCAATGGGAGACCCAGAGAGGAGAGTGTTCCCACCCTGCTTAGTTTGGCACAATTTTTAGTGAGCATTAAAGTAATATTTCAGCACTACATACAGTGCTGGTTGTATATTTCACCTGAATAATATGTTACCTATTAAAAGAACCATGACCCCACAGATAGTATTACAAGACTTCTAATCTGATGTAGGTTGCTGTTATACCTGAATTTATACACAGTTGTATGATTTAATGACCAGAATGATATTTGGGATCTGCAGTGTTGGTAGTCCTCCCAAAATATTTCCAAGTTGGCATGATAGAGCATGTAGTTGGAAGCATTTGGCTTTTTTGTCTGTTTGTTTTTGGCCATGCCATGCGGCTTGCAGGATCTCAGTTCCCCAACCACGGATTGAACCCGGGCCACGGCAGTGAAAGCCCGGAATCCTAACCATTAGGCCACCAGGAAACTCCCTGGAAGCATTTGTTTTTATTCTCCTCTCTTTTTAAGGGAATATAGGTTTCCCAGGAGGTGAGGAAAAAGCCTTCTTGGCCTTCTTACCCTTTCTTCCCTATATCCAATAGCTCATCAAGCTGTTTAGTGTAGAAAGCAGTGCTTGGAGGGATGGCCGTGCTAGCAAGAATGTTTACACAAAAGCATTAATAGCTGATTGTGTTTCAGATCCACTGTTTTACTCTGGCTTACAGGAGGGAGCCGTTAATAGTTCTCATGTGTTTGTGTGCCTGGGACTCACTGGGGATTTTGTTTAAAATGAGAATTTACAAGCTACATCAAAGTCCCTTTCCCCAGAGATTATAAAACCTGGGGTTCAGGAAATGTCATTGCATTTTAAACTCCACATCTACACCATTGGTACTTGGTCTTGGCCAGATGTCACAACCACCTGAGGAACTAACAGTGAATGAATGAACTTTCCCTTAGAAATTCCAATTCAGATGCTCAGGGGTGGAGCCCAGCTGCATTTTATGGGAGTCCACCAGTGTATCTGAGGTATGGCCGGGGTTGAGAAAAACTGCTCCATAATAAAACTGCACAGGTCATAGAATAAAGCTGAGTAAGGAGAGCACTGACTGCATTGCCAAAGAATCCAGGTGAGGAGGAAGGGAGGGGATCATGTCAAACATGAAGTGTATGAAAGTAAGTCTCCAGCTCAGAAAACAGTTTTCCACTTGTTATGCAGATATTTTAATGTTGTGTATGTATAATCAGTTTGCTTAAGCCATAGCTAAGGTTTCTCATTTACATGAGAAAGTTTTGCTCCTTCTTCCATTGTACTTAGGATATTGAGATGACTTCCTGTGTATAAAATTCTTTTGGGAGTAAGTAATAATACCACTGGGTAGAGACTCATAATGTAGCGGCCTGAAAAAGCGTCTATTAAATAGTGGCCCAAACCTACTCAGTCCTCTGCAGTGCAGTCTACTTATGGTCCAGTGTCTGTCATGGTATATTAACCTTGACTAGGGAAACGGGAACATTGGTCCTTGTTTCCTAGCTGTCTAGAAATGACATAAAAGTTAAAAAATCCTGTCTTTTTTTCTTCATGTAAAGTTAATTTTCTGAGAGATAAATTAAGGAACCTAATTAGCTTTTAGGCAAGACTAACAGGAATTGGAGTTATTACTGAAGAGATCTGTGACACTTTAGAATAGTTATGTAGATGTGTGTGCTGCAGTGTATGTAATTCCTTTGTGACACAGACATTTAATAATCTTTTTAACAGAGAATAATGTTATGTTGAAATTCACCATTCAATATTGCTATTTTAAAATATTCCCTAAAGGATTTCAGCCATTAATTTTTTTTAATAAAATAAGTGATTCTACATTATATCATTATTATATCATTATTGTTATTATTTCTTTTCATCTGAAAATTGGTTGAAGTTTTAAACATCAAGAAAAGAAAAAAATGCATAGTTCTCTAAGTTATTATGTCAGGGACAGTATAATATTTTCCGATTCTTACCTTGTTAAATGCTGTTTTTGGTATGCAAATTTTGAAGATTTCTCGGCATCAGATAATGTTGGAAATAGTACATCTTTTAAGAAAATCTTTGCACACTATAATCTTTTATATAAGAGACATCTTTTACAAGAATATAGACTTATAAATGACCAGATTTTATCTTGGCCTTTTCTATCTTCAACAGAGCATCAAGAAGAAAAATACAAACAAGCAGGAGATGAGTACGTACCTGAGGTTCATCGTCTCCCGCATGAAAGAGAGGGTGAGTCCTGTAAGGGGGGCTCTCAGAATCGCCCAGAATATATTTCACTCTGGCTTACTCCTTAAAAGTTAGTGACTGACAAGGAATAGAGCAGTATGAGGGGTGGAAACCACTGCTGTCCCGTTTCTTTTGTGCAGTAAATAGTTCTATAAAAGGCTTTTAAATTTGTTTTGTCTTTGTTTTCAACTCAGGCATTTCTTTAGCTGTATTAGATTAGAAACATTTATATTTTAAAATTCCATTTATCAGAATGAACATATTCATTGATAATTAGTGTTTAAAATGAAATTGAATTTTCCAAAATAACTGTTCTTTCTATTCAAACCTTAAGGAATGCCACATTAAACTATAGTGCATGTACATTTTTCATTAAGTTCTAAAGTACTTGTTGTTTAGAAATTGATGTTTTACCCCTCTCTCTAGCCACGTTTAAACTGATGTGTCTCATGACCTTTCAGGCTATTGACCTTAATAAAAAGGGGAAGGACAACAAACACCCCATGTACCGGCGGCTGGTGCACTCGGCGGTCGACGTCCCTGCCATTCAGGAGGTAAAGCTCCCTGACAGCACAGCCCTGGTCGTGCACCTGCCGCCCTCCTGCCTGAGCAGCTGCCCTTGTGAATGGCATGCACTCCCTCTAGTGCTCTTTAGGGGTCATCTTTTAAGAGGCTTGGTTTTCAGCAGCCTGTTGATTCTTGACACTTGCTGCTTAAAGAAAATGTATTGTAGCCTGGTCAGTGTAATGTTCCAGATGTAATTAACATGTGGATGTGGTTTCCTAGTTTCAGAAGCAGTACTTAGGAGTTTCTCTCAAGGAAAGATTAGAACATAGAACTGATCTAGGATCTTGGGAAACACAATGACATGCACTCGAACAAAACAGTTTTAACTAGAAAACTTTATCCTTCTTTAATGAAGTTCTTATTTTTACCTACTCTAGCTGAGGATTGTTAATGGGTTTGTTAATATTTAATTACAAATTGCAGTAAAATGCAGTGAACACTTTGACCTGTTTCCAATTAGCTTTGCAGATTTATTAATTCTGTACCTATGTATCGTTTTGAAGTTTTAAAATCTTATGGTTGGCCATAATAGGGAGACCATAGGAATAATTTAAAATCATCTTACTCCTTTCTTAATCTGCTTAATAGCTGAGGAAGAATGAAGGTGTATTATTTCAGTGGAAGAAAGGGATAAATGAAGGTTGTTCATAAAAACGAGCAATTTAAATTTTACCTCCTACCCCTAGATTGTGTGGCTTCAGGCATAGCCTCTTTTCCTAACTCTGAGCCTCTGAGAACAATGAAGAACTCAGCTGCCCTTCCTGCCCTCTCCCTGTGTGGCCCCTCCCCACGTTCTGCAATCTGATCCTGTTGGGTCCATGGAGCACACTGGCTGGGCTGATGGTGCCTTGTTAGCAAGTGCTGACCATGAGCGGAAGCACCATAAAGAAAATGAAGAGGAAGACATGATTTTCATGCTTTCAGGAGCTTACAGTCCAGACCAAAATACGAGCTATGATGGTGCTTGGGGACTGTGGGGTGCGGTTGTCCCCACCTGGGTATAGGCAGGTAGCCTGGGAGCGCTGCACAATGCCAAGGCCTGAGCACCTGCGAGCCCAAGGCCATGAGAAGTTCAGGGTGGAGTTCAGATATCAATATTCATAAAAGTGCCCTGTGACCCTTGATGCCAGACAGAACCATCATTTGCCTTGGTGCATATAGGACCTCCTAGGACTTTAAAATTGTTTATACATCAGCACCTAATCCCAATTCAGAATTACAACCGTATCTTCTTTGTGATAACGGTAAACTGTCACAGAGGCTAACAGCTCTTTCTTCTTTCAATTTTTATTCTCTTGAGTTATAAAAATAGTAGATATGTAGTTAGGGTCTCATCAACCCCACTGACCAAAGCTTTCGTTATTTACAGTGCTTAGCAGCAGCTTTTTTAATTACAGAATGAGGTGTTCACGCTGCAGAGTTCATACTAGTAAATAAATATCGGGGACAACGTGGCTGCAGGATGTTGGCTCTGCACACTTCACCATCCTGTAATAGTCTAACTGCAGACGGAGTTGTGGGTTTCTTTTACGCACATTCTGTCAGTACCATGGGACACAGGAGTAGTCGTAATGCCATTCTGGAAAATTTGCCTGTTTCCTACACTCTAACGCTGTAATGCTGACAGGTGTTTTCACCATTAACCCTTTGCCATTTTGTTGTTTTCCCTCTGCAGAAAGTGAACGAAGGGAAGTACCGAAGTTACGAAGAGTTCAAAGCTGATGCTCAATTGCTTCTCCACAACACAGTGATTTTCTATGGAGGTTGAATATTTTTTGTTTTTTTCTTTTGTATAGTTTTTTAAAATTCATACCATTTACATTCCATGTTGAAAAATATCTTATATAAAATATTACATTAAAACAATACCTGAATGATCTGTAAGTAATAATGTTAGGGTTTAAACTTAAAAATATTTGGTAATGGAGTTATAGCTTATAGAATTGACTGGCCAAAAGCAGAACTCTAGTTACACTAAGTAATATTCATAGTTTTATATATAAACTTAGTTGAAAGGCTTTTTATAAGCACTTTGATTGCTTTTGATTTTCTGCATTAATATCCCCTCATTCAAAAGTAATGAAAGAGGTCCCTCTGTACCTAGAGTATTATGTTACATTGGATATAAAATTAAAGCTGCTGATAGCGTTTTCTTTTACTGCCTTAATTTTATTTTAAATATACATTTTTTGTTTTAAATGGTATGTGTCCACTTTTGTTAAAAATGAAAGAAAATTTAAATGGCTGTATTAATTTTGATAGTCTTGTGTTTCTAGATCACTGGTAATAGATACCTGTCTTTAATTACAGCAGACAGTGAGCAAGCTGACATAGCAAGGATGCTCTATAAAGACACATGTCATGAGGTACTATCCATGCCTAATAACTAAACTCTTGCTATATTCCACATTAATCTATTTCAGAATTCCACTCTGATATGTACATTTTAATTTTGCCATTTTCTTTAAATATAATTTTATGTCCATGTATGACATACATGGGAAATAACGCAAACAGAAGGGGAAGAATTCTGGCAGAACTATTTTCAGAGAAATCCTGGGAGTTAGATTTAGTTACTAAGTAACTTCTACTAGTTAGAAGAAAAGGAAACTTTGTTCTCTCCTCTTTAATTACCCTAAAGAGTATTAGTTATATAACTACATGTAAATGTGCTGCACTGGGCAGGCATTCAATAAACATTACCCTCTGCGAATGAAAGGTTCAAATTTGAGTTCTTACTACACTACACAGGCAAAAAAGCATCCAAACAACAGCATGCATATTTATACAATAAATGAAATATATATTTAGGGAAGGATTTTTTGGGTGGTCTTTCTTATTTGAAACACTCATCTATAACCATACTATCTTTGCAAAAGCATCTCAATTTATATAAAAAGTTTTGTTTCTTGATTCCATTTCACATACGACTTTTTAAAAATTCGTTAAACATGTTTATTGAGTGTCTACTATGTGCTGTGTTAGGAGGAATAAAATGGGGATCAGGATGCTGGCTTCCTGCTCATACAGTTGTATTCTGAAGAGGGAGACTCAAGAAAAGGACAGACAAAATAGGTTTCTTTACAAGTTATAAAAAAATGTTATGAAAGAAAATAACACTAAGAGAATGAGGCAAAGTAGGGACTGCTTTTATTGGTAGCGGATATTTTATATGGGTAGATCAAGAGACATTTCTGAGGAAATAGCCTTTAATCTGAGTGCTGAACTGGAAAGGTATCAGTGAGGCTGGGGAAGCAGAGGTCAGATGCAGTGGTCCCCTAAGGAATCTGTCCTCTATTCCAAGTGCAATCTGGGACCTTCGGGAGGTTCCAAGAAGAAAGTGGCAGGCTCTTCTGGTATTATTCATTGGAAAATTAGAATTTTAAGCTTAAGGAACAAACCTGGAGACTGTATACATGAAAGAGAATGTTAATTTGCATGGATCTATTTTATATAGTTTTATGCATGTGTGTATTTTATGTAGGCTAAATAGTTGATTTTCTTCTTCAGCTGGATGAATTACAACTTTGCAAGAATTGCTTCTATTTATCAAATGCTCGTCCTGACAATTGGTTCTGCTATCCTTGTGTATGTAAAATTTTGAGATTTTTTTTTTAACCTCTTAAGTGTCTGATGTCTTATTTCCAATTTGCTTGAAGATTATAATCCTTCTAAATATTTTTCTTTGTGTCATAGTATGTATGGTTTTAATGAGTATAAAAACTGAAACATGGAGGAAACAACTTGGGATCAGTATCCATTTCTGACTTTAAAATGAGAACCCTCAAGAGTAGGAATAAACATTGAATCCCTTAATACATAAAGTAAAAATTTGCTTTTCCTCTCATTCTCTCACAAGAAATCTAAGTCTTTATATATACTTATAGCTGTGTGATTTCCCCTAAAATGGCATGATTTCAAGGAGTGTTCCAGGGGCAGTCGCCCACCGCTGGCCATGGTGTAAGAGCCTGCCTGAGAGCCCCTATTCTCCGAGATATTGGTGTGCTCCTCAGTCACTTGAGGGTCTCATTAAAGTTTGCATCTCCGACTTGATAGATCGGGAGGAAGGCCTAAAATTCTCCCATTTCTTATAGGCTCCCAGGGTTGGACTGTATTTCATGAAGCAAAGTTAGGGTGTTCTGTTTGCCACTGTTACACTGCTGGCTTCATTCCAGATGCCACAGGCTATGAAGAGATTCTTTTCACTGTCTTTTCTGCGAAATGAAGGTCCACATTGCTTATGCAAATTTTAATTTTTTTGGTGTTTTTCTTGGAGGCAAAATCAGTCAATCCTGGGGTGGGGGTAAATTCTGTGTGCTTAGGAGTTAGAAAAAAAATATTTTCAAAATTATGGATTATGCTTGACTGAGTAGTTCAGTATTAATGATATTCTTGTATTTAATACTTTAAAAGTAGTATGACAAGGTAAAACATTTTATTTCCAGATACCTAATCATGAACTGGTTTGGGCTAAAATGAAAGGTTTTGGATTCTGGCCGGCCAAAGTCATGCAGAAAGAGGACAATCAGGTTGACGTCCGCTTCTTCGGTCACCACCACCAGAGGTAAATCATGTGCAGCATCACCCCTGGGCCTCCAGGAGTCGTGGGGGGCGCCCAGTCCTGCTTTACCAGTGCTCTGTGGGCTTTGCCATTAGAAACTGTGTGAACTGTATTTCATTTTATTTTTTTATGAATTTATTTATTGTATTTATTTATTTTTGGCTGCGTTGGGTCTTTGTTGCTGTGCGCAGGCTTTCTCTAGTTGCAGCGAGCAGGGGCTACTCTTTGTTTCGGTGCATGGGCTTCTCATTGCGGTGGCTTCTCTTGTTGCAGAGCACAGGCTCTAGGCGTGCGGGCTTCAGTAGTTGTGGCATGTGGGCTCAGTAGTTATGGCATGTGGGCTCAGTAGTTATGGTGCACGGGCTCAGTTGCTCCGCGGCATGTGGGACCTTCCCGGACCAGGGCTTGAGCCCGTGTCCCCTGCGTTGGCAGGTGGATTCTTAACCACTGTGCCACCAGGGAAGCCCTGAAGTGTATTTTAAATTAAAAAACAAATCAGCACATAACTTGACTGGGCACCTAACAGTGCTTTCTATACATGGTATTTCTAGGTGTATTTCAGATAATGGTTACTAAACAGGACAGTTTCAATAGCTGACTGTTGAGTTCAGAAGCGTGTTAATGGTGGGATTGAATCCATATTAGGAGTTAAGTGGAAGGTTTCTCAGGATGTGTTCATTTCATAGAATTGTAATATCATTACGGTAGTTTCAACCGTACTTTCAAGGTTCTGTCAAAGCCATAGACAAAAATAATCAACTCAGGAGTACAGGAGAGTGTCGATGTTATGATCTAAGAATGTACATGAGGGAAAAATTTGACTTAGTTTTTTGAATTTCATTAAATAAACAGTTAATTTAGAAAAATGAAGAATTCAGTTATTTTTAAAAAACATACTACTAGATGAGAACAATCTGATAATCAGAATTTTCCTATATTTTCTTTTTTCACTAATTTTAAAACAACTTTATAGTATCTTCAACCGTGAGTGGTATTTTATTAATAATATGAGTTTGTTTTATATCATTCAGTATATACTGTGCAGAAAATATTTTAAAAGAATAATTGAGCTGATTTACTTGGGTCCTTAGAGTAAGTTTGTCATCTGAAGAGGGAATTAAAACAGAAAATTACATTTCCAGAGTCTTCTTCCCCCAGACTTCTAATTTCTTGGAAGATTTTATCTAAAAAAATTATGGACAGATGGGACTCTAAGGACTTTATTTTAGAAAATAAAAGATCTACAATTTTACTATAAATACAGTTTTATTATGAATCTTTTTCATTTGCTTTTCCTGGTTACAATATAGCAGCAAGATATTTCAAGTGAATGATGGGGACATACCTTAAAAATGATACTCTATCATGTTAGAATAATTGATATATTAAAAAATGAACTCTATAAAAATAATAGTTTTAATTACTTAAGCAACATGTTATATACCAAGAAGAGATGGCCTATAAGGGCCCCCAGCTACAAGTTTTCATTAGTAAATACTTTTTTAAAACTATTGTAAACATTTTTTAGTGTGCCATTCAGTGGCATTAAATACCACGTTGTTATGCAGAGATCACTATGAATAAATACAATAAATATTCTTTAGCCATTTTATCATGTCTCTACACTTAGGTGGGAGAAAAAAAATTTAAGCAAATAAATGATTTTGGACTAGTCCCTCTGTATGCTCACACCAGAACATGCTGCTCCCTCCCTAGACCCTGAACCCTGAGCAGGTTGTAATGTTCAGGGAGCAGATGCCTGTGGTCCTGGTAAGTACAGGCAGGGTTTTCATAGGGTATGCAGGGTTCTTCCTGTCAGAGGAAAAAAAGTAGCTGATAGGGTCTGACTGTCAGCAGGGCTAAATCTTCTGCTGCCTGTAGTTGGAGGGAGCAATGGCACAGGGAAGAAAGAAAGGGGACATTTTGGGTTCATTTGCCATCATATCACTGAGCCATTTTATTGTGCATATATTCAGAGAATTCCGGATTGACAGATGTGTAGGTATAGCCAGATTCGATTTTACCTCTTTTTATTAAACTTACTGTAAAATTGTGGGGTGCAGTTTGCCTTTTATTTTTAGTGTAGGTCAGATTGCATGCTCAGTGATACTCTTTAAAACTGAAATCTGATTATCTACAATAATGGAGATGATTAAGAGAGAATAGGAATGTTTTTATGAATTGCATTGAGATGTAAGTCTCATGTTAAGAATAGATTCAGTTGATTAAATCAGTAGATTAAATTCAGTAGATTAAAGGCAGTGGCCATGTATGTAGAAGTGCCAACCTAATAATTAGGCACAGTGAGGACCCTCACTGGGTTCCAGCTGGTAGTAGATAAATGAATAAATTCAATAAATTCAATAGATTAAATAGATTCAATAGACTAAATATATCCAAGGGGATAAGATTCTCTCCTAGGTCACAAGTTGATTCCAGGTAGTCAGCACTGCTTATAACAGAAATCTCTCTCAAAAAACATACTGGTTTTAAAAAGTGTTTTAACTTTTATTGATTGACTGGTATGTAATAGGTGCTCAATAAATGTTTGTTGACTGAAAGAGTAAATATAATACAAATACAAGATCTAATGGTAAGGAACTCTTCCACAAGCAAAATTTTATTTGCACTCTTTTTCAAAGTGTAGTTTACTTTGGTTTCTAATAAAGCACTGTCAGATGATACTGTTAATGTAATATTTATAAATAAGTTCAAATTTAACAATTTCAGTTACCATTACCATATAACTATGGATTATTATATATTTAAAATGTGCTTTTAAATTCTAAAGCAAACAGCTTAGTTTGTACAAGCAAATTAGAAGTCTACATTTTTGGCTTTAGGCATATGTGCCGGGATTCAGTAAGATCCCTTCAGAACAGTCATAGGTCTAGTATTTCTGAAACTCCTAATAAGACTGAAAAGAGCAAATCTGTATATTCATAGTGCTGGATCCCAGCTTGTACCCTGTGCTCTAGAAAATGTCATACTAACTGTGGCTCACATGTCCTTATATTTTCTTATTTCATTTGTGACATCCCTTCTGCCTAGAAGTCCTCCCCTCATATGGTCCCCTGTTTAAATCTTACTCCTCCTTCAAGATGGAGCCCAAATGAAACCTGTGACCACTTACAGCCAAATGAAACCCTCTTCCTCTCCAGAGTACCCCAGAGTCACCTCAACTCTGTGCTGCACTGTTTTATCATTGTTTCTCAGTTAAAGGCAGTGGCAATGTATATAGAAGTGCCAACCTAATAAATTAGGCGCAGTGAGGACCCTCACTGGGTTCCAGCTGCTAATAATAGCTTTCCTTAACCCCATTTTGGCAGCACCTCTGCCAGCTGTCAAATGAGGTGGGAACAGTCAGTCATAGGTCCCATGCACTGTATGCTTTGTGGTGCCTTCCACTGGCACATGGTAAGCCCTGGTTGAGTTGGATACTAATTTAAGTCCAGTCAAGCAATTAGCACCCAGGAAAATTTTCTTAAATTTCTAGCATTCTTCCCAATAGAACCAAATGTAGTTTTAGATCAACTTATGTGTTCGCAGTTGAGTACTTGGTTGCTGAATGATACAAACGGTTTTCCATTTGTTGGTCATGGTTCATCTGATGAATAGGGATGTGATGACTTACTAGATAATAGTTGTTTGTATGTAAGTGTCTCATGAAAATTTCTGGGCATTTACAAATGATTCTATAGTTCTAACATGCAAATAGCTAGATTTTGAATAATTTACAGTATTCAAAACAATGAGATATTGTACATTTTAAAAAGAGCTGTGAATCACTCCCATTCTGAGAACTTTGCCTTGATGACTGTGAAAAACAAATGTTACTTCACCTATTTTCTACTTGGTAAGAGTTTTTATTCAAGCCACAAATTGTATTTTACAATTGGTAGAGTTTCTACCATTTTGGAAATTTCTTCTTCTTTCTTTTTGATGTGGACCATTTTTAAAGTCTTTATCGAATTTGTTAAAATATTGCTTCTGTTTTATGTTTTGGGTTTTTGGCCACGAGGCATGTGGAATCTTAGCTCCCCGTGTGTTGGAAGGCCAAGTCTCAACCACTGGACGGCCAGGGAAGTCCCTCCCATTTTGGAAATTTCTAAGCATCCCTTTCAATGTTGTTCACAGGGCCTGGATTCCTTCTGAAAACATACAGGACATCACAGTCAACGTTCACCGGCTGCATGTTAAGCGCAGTATGGGCTGGAAGAAGGCCTGTGATGAGCTGGAGCTGCATCAGCGCTTCCTTCGTGAAGGGAGGTTTTGGAAGTCTAAGAATGAGGACCGAGGGGAGGAGGAGGCAGAATCCAGCATCTCCTCTACCAGTAATGAGCAGGTGAGAGGCGCCAGTGAGAGCCTGTCGGTTCTTGTTCTGAATGTGCAGGTGTCAGCGCACACTCCTCACTGGAATGAGCAGATTCTGACTTTCTTCTTCCTTTCGTGTAACATTTGTAAAGTGCTCTGCGAAAGAAACCAGAAACAGTTCCAATACAGGGAAGCCACCACCAACCCTGATCCTGACTCTACCAGCATATTAGCTCTTTCAAGCCCTCGGCCCAGAGGAATCATTCTGTGAGTGCCAACCACGTGGTCCTGAAAGAGCTAATGCGAAAGGGAACAAGTGCTCACCCCTGACCTGTGGTTCCCTGGCTAGTCTTAGCAGCAGAGAAGTGTTTCATAGTGTCGGGAATAATGTGCTGTTACTTTTATGATGCCCACAGCTAAAGGTCACTCAAGAACCGAGAACAAAGAAAGGACGACGTAATCAAAGTGTGGAACCCAAAAAAGAAGTAAGTTGCCTGCCTTGCAGTGTCCAGGTGGCAATTGAAACAGGAAATATTTTCACAGTTGTGATCAAGGCAGTGCTCCTCACAGGTCCTTGCGAAAAGCATTGCTGTCAGTCAACCTGTAGCAACCAAGATGGACCCAGTCTTCCCACTGTTCCCGTCATAGAGTAACACACGGGAGCTGCAAGTCTCCTTACCAGTTAAACAGCAGTGACTACGGCTGGCTAAGTGGGAGGGCACTTTGCTGTATTTTCTAGAACTCTGATATCTTCTCATAGTACTAATAAAAAACAAAGTGTTTATCCAACAAATCAATGAGGCCAACATTTAAAAACTGGAGGAAACTATGGCTGAGCTCAGCCTTTTAAAATTATATAATCCATGCATATTTTAAAATCAGGTGTAAATATGGGCAAAATCCTACCAGATATTCAGTGAGAAGTGGTTTAGGGTATTTGTTAAAGAATCTAAACCAAAGAAGTGACTATAAATTGATAATGATTTTGTACGACAAATTTTTTTGTTTAGTCTGTTTTGAAAAGAAAAAACAATATTGATATGTAATTGTAAATGACGTTCCTGTTTAGAATTATTGTACCTACTAATTGCATGTGTTTTAAATTTTTAAAAATTAGTTTATTTTTAATTGTAAAATACACAAAACAATTTTCCATTTTCTTACATTGTGTTTGAACTGCAGTTTTTTATATGGCTATTTATGTATATCACTCTGCTTTTCTCCTAATAGAGCTTGCTCTTGAACTAGTGAATTCTATAGCACTTTCCTTATCCTTTAGGAACCAGAGCCTGAAACAGAAGCAGTAAGTTCCAGCCAGGAAATCCCCACGATGCCTCAGCCAATCGAAAAAGTTTCTGTATCAACTCAGACCAAGAAGTTAAGTGCCTCTTCACCAAGAATGCTGCATCGAAGCACCCAGACCACCAGTGACGGAGTGTGTCAAAGCATGTGCCACGACAAATACACCAAAATTTTCAATGACTTTAAAGACCGAATGAAGTCTGATCACAAGCGAGAAACTGAAAGAGTTGTACGAGAAGCTCTAGAAAAGGTAACGCAGCCTCCACTGCCAGTGTTGCCTTCAGACGTCTGGGCAGGATAAGTGAATAGTCTTCCTATTGTGGTTTAGCTTCTGTCACTGAGGCATCAACCAGGTAGCTGCTTTTTAAAACTAGGACTATAATAAAATATCTTTTTATAATATTTTAATTAACAGTAGCACTTTTCTCATCTAAAATATTTTATAGCCCTTAATGAAATAAAGGGAAGAGGTACATCAGTTAAGTAGAAACTATGTATTAAGGTTTTGCTTAATGGTCTGTGTAAATTATGAGCTGACATATTGTGGGTTAACTTTTTTTTTCATTTCAGCTGCGTTCTGAAATGGAAGAAGAAAAAAGACAAGCTGTAAATAAAGCTGTAGCAAATATGCAGGGTGAGATAGACAGAAAATGTAAGCAAGTAAAGGAAAAGTGTAAAGAAGAATTTGTAGAAGAAATCAAGAAGCTAGCAACCCAGCACAAACAACTAATTTCTCAGACCAAGAAGAAGCAGTGGGTAAATACCACTATTTTCTTAGAATCTGATTTCTAAAAAATATACCATAGGTATGATGAAAATTAATTCAGAAAGATATATATGGCATATGCAAAAATTACTCCTGAAATAAGTTCTGATGTGAAATTGTCAACTTTAATTAACTAAAAAAATTTTTTTAAAACTCCAGATCCCACATTACTGAGTATTGCTCAGGATTATTTTGTTAAATTGAGATTATGATACTTTGGGACATAACATATTTAGTATAACTGATTTATATAACTTTTCCATCTATGCAAGTATTTTATTTTGATAAGTGGGCTGGCCCTGACTTTTGCTGGTAACTCCTGACAGGTAATATCTAACTTGTAAAATTGTAAATGTAAGTATCGTAATAGTAAACTAAGGATTTTCAGATTTTACTGCACTTAACATTTATACATTAGATTCTAGTAAAGAAATCGATTACATTTACTTTATGATAGTAACATCTCACGGGTCTCTAACTTAACTGAAAAACTGACAAATGTTCATTTTTTATGTCCTGTTTGTGACTCCTATCTTCCGCTCAGATCAGCAGCTTCTGAGCATACAGATGTTTCTCTGCCAAATGACTGAGCTATGTGAACAAAGTTTTGTTCCCAAAAGCTCATAGCTTGCTTTTAATTTTGATGAATTACTGTATGAAGTTTTGTGATTCTTCATTTGATCCAGACTACATTCTGAAAAGAGTCTTTAAATATATGTAAATGTTTCATGAGGGAAAATAAACATTTTAAAATTTTTGATGAAGATTTGACAAGAAGGAAAAGAGAAACAGATATAACTTAGAAGAATATATGAAGATAACTTAGAAGGAAAAACAGATGAATGATGAAATATAAATATCACTAGATCGAATTATTAAGGTGTGCTCAAGATCTTATCAAGCAGAATGCCCCAACACCATGTCTGTAATTCTGTCTTCATGCAAAGATGAGAGAAAGCTAGAAAGTAGACACTAGACTTATAAGGGGAAGTTCCCATAAGTTTACTCATGAATCAAGGAAATGGGAAGAGGTGGCTAAAGAAAAGAATTATAATACTGCTTTTTATAACATTTTACCATTGATGAAATAGCTGAATTATTATACCTATTTGATTCCACATATAAATGATACCATGCGATATTTGACTTACTTTACTTAGCATAATACCCTTGAAGCCCATCCATGTTGTCCCAAAGGGCAGCATTTCCTTCCTAACTTGTGGCTGAATAACCTTCCAGTGTGTGTATGTGTGTGTGTGAGTGTAGTAGTATATATACATACATCACACTACGTTTTCCTTAATCTGTTCATCCACTGATGGACATGTAGGTTGTATATAGATATCTTGGCTATTGTGAATATGCTTCAGTGAACGCTGGAGCACAGATATCTTTTCGATACCCTGTTTTCATTTCCTTTGGGTAAATACCCAGAAATGGTATTGCTGGATAGTATGGTAGTTTTATTTTTAACTTTTTGAGGAACCTCCATACTATTTTTCCATCATGGCTGCACCAGTTTACATTCCCACCAACAGTGCACAAGAGTTCCCTTTTCTCCAAATCCTCACCAACACTTGTCTTTTTTTATGATGGCCATTCTAACAGGTGTGAGGTGATATATCACTGATACTGATTAGCATTTCCCTGGTGATTGGTGATGTTGAGCTGTTTTTATGTATCTATTGGCCATTTGTATATCTTCCTTGGAAAAATATCAATTCAGGTCCTCTGCCTTTTTTTTTTTTTTTTTGTGGTACGCGGGCCTCTCACTGTTACAGCCTCTCCTGTTGCAGAGCACAGGCTCCGGACGCGCAGGCTCAGCGGCCATGGCTCACTGGCCCAGCCGCTCCGTGGCATGTGGGATCTTCCCGGACCGGGGCACGAACCCATGTCCCCTGCATCGGCAGGCGGACCCTCAACCACTGCGCCACCTCTCTGCCTATTTTTTGATTGGGTTATTGGGAGTTTTTTTTTTCCACTGAGTTGTATGAGTTCTTTATGTATTTTGGATATTAATCTCCTATGGGATATGTGGTTTGCAAATATTTTTTCCTATTCCAAGGTTGCCGTTTTATTTTGTTGATGGTTCTCTTTGATGTGCGGAAGCTTTTTAGTTTGATGTAGCCCCACTTTTTGTTTTTACTTCTGTGGCCTTTGCTTTTGGTGTCAAAAAAAAAAATCATTGCCGAGACCAATGTCCAGGAGCTTACCCCCTATGTTTTCTTCTAGGAGTTTTATGGTTTCAGGTCTTGCGTTAAAGTCTTTAATCTATTTTGAGTTGATTTTTGTGTATGGTGTAAGATAGCGGTCCAGTTTCATTCTTTTGCACGTCATTGCCCAAGTTTTCTCAATACCACTCACTGAAGAGACTATCCTTTCCCCATTGTATACTCTTGGCTTCTTTGTCATAAATTAATAGACCATGTTTGCATAGGTTTATTTCTGGGCTCTCTATTCCATTAATCTGTGTGTCTGTTTTTTTTGGTTTGTTTTTTACATCTTTATTGGAGTGTAATTGCTTTACAATGGTGTGTTAGTTTCTGCTTTATAACAAAGTGAATCAGTTATACATATACATATGTTCCCATATCTCTTCCCTCTTGCGTCTCCCTCCCTCCCACCCTCCCTATACCACCCCTCCAGGCAGTCACGAAGCACCGAGCTGATCTCCCTGTGCCACGCGGCTGCTTCCCACTAGCTATCTACCTTACGTTTGGTAGTGTATATATGTCCATGCCTCTCTCTCGCTTTGTCACAGCTTACCCTTCCCCCTCCCCATATCCTCCAGTCCATTCTCTAGTAGGTCTGTGTGTTTATTCCTGTCTTACCCCTAGGTTCTTCATGACATTTTTTTCCTTAAATACCATATATATGTGTTAGCATACGGTATTTGTCTTTCTCTTTCTGACTTACTTCACTGTATATGACAGACTCTAGGTCTATCCACCTCATTATAAATAGCTCAATTTCGTTTCTTTTTATGGCTGAGTAATATTCCATTGTATATATATGCCACATCTTCTTTATCCATTCATCCAATGATGGACATTTCGGTTGTTTCCATCTCCGGGCTATTGTAAATAGAGCTGCAATGAACATTTTGGTACATGACTCTTTTTGAATTATGGTTTTCTCAGGGTATATGCCCAGTAGTGGGATTGCTGGGTCATATGGTAGTTCTATTTGTAGTTTTTTAAGGAACTTCCATATTGTTCTCCACAGTGGCTGTATCAATTTACATTCCCACCAACAGTGCAAGAGGGTTCCCTTTTCTCCACACCCTCTTCAGCATTTATTGTTTCTAGATGTTTTGATGATGGCCATTCTGACTGGTGGGAGATGATATCTCATTATAGTTTCGATTTGCATTTCTCTAATGATTAATGATGTTGAGCATTCTTTCATGTGTTTGTTGGCAGTCTGTATATCTTCTTTGGAGAAATGTCTATTTAGGTCTTCTGCCCATTTTTGGATTGGGTTGTTTGTTTTTTGTTATTGAGCTGCATGAGCTACTTATAAATTTTGGAGATGAATCCTTTGTCAGTTGCTTCATTTGCAAATATTTTCTCCCATTCTGAGGGTTGTCTTTTGGTCTTGTTTATGGTTTCCTTTGCTGTGCAAAAGCTTTGAAGTTTCATTAGGTCCCATTTGTTTATTTTTGCTTTTATTTCCATTTCTCTAGGAGGTGGGTCAGAAAGGATCTTGCTGTGATTTATGTCATAGAGTGTTCTGCCTATGTTTTCCTCTAAGAGTTTGATTGTTTCTGGCCTTACATTTAGGTCTTTAATCCATTTTGAGCTTATTTTTGTGTATGGTGTTAGGGAGTGATCTAATCTCATACTTTTACATGTACCTGTCCAGTTTTCCCAGCACCAATTATTGAAGAGGCTGTCCTTTCTCCACTGTACACTCCTGCCTCCTTTATCAAAGATAAGGTGACCATATGTGCGTGGGTTTACCTCTGGGCTTTCTATCCTGTTCCATTGATCTATATTTCTGTTTTTGTGCCAGTACCATACTGTCTTGGTTACTGTAGCTTTGTAGTATAGTCGGAAGTCAGAGAGCCTAATTCCTCCAGCTCCGTTTTTCGTTCTCAAGATTGCTTTGGCTATTTGGGATCTTTTGTGTTTCCATACAAATTGTGAAGTTGTTTGTTCTAGTTCTGTGAAAAATGCCAGTGGTAGTTTGATAGGGATTGCATTGAATCTGTAGATTGCTTTGGGTAGTAGAGTCATTTTCACAATGTTGATTCTTCCAATCCAAGAACATGGTGTATCTCTCCATCTATTTGTATCATCTTTAATTTCTTTCATCAGTGTCTTATAATTTTCTGCATATAGGTCTTTTGTCTCCTTAGGTAGGTTTATGCCTAGATATTTTATTCTTTTTGTTGCAGTGGTAAATGGGAGTGTTTTCTTGATTTCACTTTCAGATTTTTCATCATTAGTGTATAGCAATGCAAGAGATTTCTGTGCATTAATTTTGTATCCTGCTACTTTACCAAATTCATTGATTAGCTCTAGTAGTTTTCTGGTGGCATCTTTAGGATTCTCTATGTATAGTATCATGCCATCTGCAAACAGTGACAGCTTTACTTATTCTTTTCCGATTTGGATTCCTTTTATTTCCTTTTCTTCTCTGATTGCTGTGGCTAAAACTTCTTAAACTATGTTGAATAAGAGTGGTGAGAGTGGGCAACCTTGTCTTGTTCCTGATCTTAGTGGAAATGCTTTCAGTTTTTCACCATTGAGGACGATGTTGGCTGTGGGTTTGTCATATATGGCCTTTATTATGTTGAGGAAAGTTCCCTCTATGCCTACTTTCTGCAGGGTTTTTAATCTTAAAACGGGTGTTGAATTTTGTTGAAAGCTTTTTCTGCATCTATTGAGATGATCATATGGTTTTTCTCCTTCAATTTGTTAATATGGTGTATCATGTTGACTGATTTGCATATATTGAAGAATCCTTGCATTCCTGGAATAAACCCCACTTATCATGGTGTATGATCCTTTTAATGTGTTGTTGGATTCTATTTGCTAGTGTTTTGTTGAGGATTTTTGCATCTGTGTTCATCAGTGATATTGGCCTGTAGTTTTCATTCTTTGTGACATCCTTGTCTGGTTTTGGTATCAAGGTGATGGTGGCCTCGTAGAATGAGTTTGGGAATGTTCCTCCCTCTGATATATTTTGGAAGCGTTTGAGAAGGATAGGTGTTAGCTCTTCTTTAAATGTTTGATAGAATTCGCCTGTGAAGCCATCTGGTCCTGGACTTTTGTTTGTTGGAAGATTTTTAATCACAGTTTCAATTTCAGTGCTTGTGATTGGTCTCTTCATATTTTCTATTTCTTCCTGATTCAGTCTTGGCAGGTTGTGCATTTCTAAGAATTTGTCCGTTTCTTCCAGGTTGTCCATTTTATTGGCATAGAGTTGCTTGTAGTAATCTCTCATGATCTTTTGTATTTCTGCAGTGTCAGTTGTTACTTCTCCTTTTTCATTTCTAATTCTATTGATTTGACTCTTCTCCTTTTTTTTCTTGATGAGTCTGGCTAATGGTTTATCTTCTCAAAGAACCAGCTTTTAGTTTTATTGATCTTTGCTATCGTTTCCTTCATTTCTTTTTCATTTATTTCTGATCTGATTTTTATGATTTCTTTCTTTCTGCTAACTTTGGGATTTTTTTCTTCTTCTTTCTCTAATTGCTTTAGGTGCAAGGTTAGGTTGTTTATTTGAGATGTTTCCTGTTTCTTAAGGTAGGATTGTATTGCTATAAACTTCCCTCTCAGAACTGCTTTTGCTGCATTCCATAGGTTTTGGGTTGTCGTGTCTCCATTGTCATTTGTTTCTAGGTATTTTTTGATTTCCTCTTTGATTTCTTCAGTGATCACTTCGTTATTAAGTAGTGTACTATTTAGCCTCCATGTGTTTGTATTTTTTACAGATCTTTTCCTGTAATTGATATGTAGTCTCATAGCGTTGTGGTCGGAAAAGATACTTGAAACAATTTCAATTTTCTTAAATTTACCAAGGCTTGACTTGTGATCCAAGATATGATCTATCCTGGAGAATGTTCCATGAGCACTTGAGAAAAATGTGTATTCTGTTGTTTTTGGATGGAATGTCCTATAAATATCAATTAAGTCCATCTCGTTTAATGTATCATTTAAAGCTTGTGTTTCCTTATTTATTTTCATTTTGGATGATCTGTCCATTGGTGAAAGTGGGGTGTTAAAGTCCCTTACTATGAATGTGTTACTGTCGATTTCCCCTTTTATGGCTGTTAGTATTTGCCTTATGTATTGAGGTGCTCCTATGTAGGGTGCATAAATATTTACAATTGTTATATCTTCTTCTTGGATCGATCCCTTGATCATTATGTAGTGTCCTTCTTTGTCTCTTCTAATAGTCTTTATTTTAAAGTCTATTTTGTCTGGTATGAGAATTGCTCCTCCAGCTTTCTTTTGGTTTCCATTTGCATGGAATATCTTTTTCCATCCCCTTACTTTCAGTCTGTATGTGTCTCTAGGTCTGAAGTGGGTCTCATGTAGACAGCACATATATGGGTCTTGTTTTTGTATCCATTCAGCCAATCTGTGTCTTTTGTTGGGAGGATTTAGTCCATTTACATTTAAGGTAATTATTGATATGTATGTTCCTATTCCCAGTTTCTTAATTGTTTTGGGTTCGTTATTATAGGTCTTTTCCTTGTGTTTCTTGCCTAGAGAAGTTCCTTTAGCAGTTGTTGTAAAGCTGGTTTGGTGGTGCTGAACTCTCTCAGCTTCTGCTTGTTTGTAAAGGTTTTAATTTCTCTATCGAATCTGAATGAGATCCTTGCTGGGTAGAGTAATCTTGGTTGCAGGTTTTTCTCCTTCATCACTTTAAATATGTCCTGCCAGTCCCTTCTGGCTTGCAGAGTTTCTGCTGAAAGATCAGCGGTTAACCTTATGGGGATTCCCTTGTGTGTTATTTGTTGTTTTTCCCTTGCTGCTTTTAATGTTTTCTTTGTATTTAATTTTTGACAGTTTGATTAACATGTGTCTTGGCGTATTTCTCCTTGGATTTATCCTGTATGGGACTCTCTGTGCTTCCTGGACTTGATTAACTATTTCTTTTCCCATATTAGGGAAGTTTTCAACTATAATCTCTTCAAATATTTTCTGAATTCCTTTCTTTTTCTCTTCTTCTTCTGGAACCCCTATAATTCGAATGTTGGTGCATTTAATGTTGTCCCATAGGTCTCTGAGACTGTCCTCAGTTCTTTTCATTCTTTTTTCTTTATTCTGCTCTGCAGTAGTTATTTCCACTATTTTATCTTCCAGGTCACTTATCCGTTCTTCTGGCTCAGTTATTCTGCTATTGATCCCATCTAGACTATTTTTAGTTTCATTTATTGTGTTGTTCATCGTTGCTTGTTTCCTCTTTAGTTCTTCTAGGTCCTTGTTAAATGTTTCTTGCATTTTCTCTATTTCCAAGCTTTTGGATCATCTTTACTATCATTATTCTGAATTCTTTTTCAGGTAGACTGCCTATTTCCTCTTCATTTGTTAGGTCTGGTGGGTTTTTATCTTGCTCCTTCATCTGCTGTGTGTTTTTCTGTCTTCTCATTTTGCTTATCTTACTGTGTTTGGGGTCTCCTTTTTGCAGGCTGCAGGTTTGTAGTTCCCGTTGTTTTTGGTGTCTGTCCCCAGTGGTTAAGGTTGGTTCAGTGGGTTGTGTAGGCTTCCTGGTGGAGGGGACTAGTGCCTGTGTTCTGGTGGATGAGGCTGGATCTTGTCTTTCTGGTGGGCAGGTCCACATCTGGTGGTGTGTTTTGGGGCGTCTGTGGACTTATTATGATTTTAGGCAGCCTCTCTGCTAATGGGTGGGGGTGTGTTCCTGTCTTGCTAGTTGTTTGGCATAGGATGTCCAGCACTGTAGCTTTGGTCATTGAGTGAAGCTGGGTGCTAGTGTTGAGATGGAGATCTCTGGGAGATTTTTGCCGTTTGAAATTATGTGGAGCTGGGAGGTCTCTTGTGGACCAGTGTCCTGAAGTTGGCTCTCCCACCTCAGAGGCACAGCACTGACTCCTGGCTCCAGCACCAAGAGCCTTTCATCCACATGGCTCAGAATAAAAGGGAGAAAAAGTAGGAAGAAAGAATTAGTAGAAGTAGAAAGAAAGCAAGGAGGAAGGAAGGAAGGAGGGAAGTAAGGAAAAAAAGAAAAAGATAAAGTAAAATAAAATAAAGTAAGATAAAATATAATAAAGTCATTAAAATAAAAAAATAATTAAGAAAAAAAACGGACGGATAGAACCCTAGGACAAATGGTGGGAGCAAAGCTATACAGACAAAATCTCACACAGAAACATACACATACACACAAAAAGAGGAAAAGGGGAAAAAATCATAAATCTTGCTCTCAAAGTCCACCTCCTCAGTTTGGGATGATTCGCTGTCTATTCATGTATTCCACAGATGCAGGGTACATCAAGTTGATTGTGGAGCTTCAATCCGCTGCTTCTGAGGCTGCTGGGAGAGATTTCCCTTTCTCTTCTTTGTTCTCACAGCTCTCAGGGGCTTAGCTTTGGATTTGGCCCCGCCTCTGCGTGTAGGTCACCGGAGGGCGTCTGTTCTTCACTCAGACAGGACGGGGTTAAAGGAGCCGCTGCTTCGGGGACTCTGGCTCACTCAGGCCGGGGGCGAGGGAGGGGCGCGGAGTGCGGGGCGAGCCTGCGCCGGCGGCAGAGGCCGGCGTGATGTTGCACCAGCCTGAGGCGCGCTGTGCGTTCTCCCGGGGGACTTGTCCCTGGATCCCGGGACCCTTGCAGTGGCAGGCTGCACAGCCTCCCCGGAAGCGGGGTGTGGTTAGTGACCTGTGCTCACACACAGGCTTCTTGGTGGCGGCAGCAGCAGCCTTAGCGTCTTATGCCCGTCTCTGGGGTCCGCGCTTTTAGCCGCGGCTCACGCCCGTCTCTGGAGCTCCTTTAAGCAGCACTCTTAATCCCCTCTCCTCGCGCACCAGGAAACAAAGAGGGAAGAAAAAGTCTCTTGCCTCTTCGGCAGGTCCAGACTTTTCCCTGAACTCCCTCCCGGCTAGCCGTGGCGCACAAGCCCCCTGCAGGCTGTGTTCACGCCGCCAACCCCAGTCCTCTCCCGGCGCTCCAACCGAAGCTGGAGCCTCAGCTCCCAGCCCCACCCGCCCCGGTAGGTGAGCAGACAAGCCTCTCGAGCTGGTGAGTGCCGGTCGGCCCTGATCCTCTGTGCGGGAATCTCTCTGCTTTGCCCTCCGCACCCCTGTTGCTGCGCTCTCCTCCGCGGCTTCGAAGCTTCACCCCTGCGCCACCCGCAGTCTCCACCCGCGAGGGGGCTTCCTAGTGTGTGGAAACCTTTCCTCCTTCTTGGCTCCCTCCCACTGGTGCAGGACCCGTCCCTATCCTTTTGTCTCTGTTTAATCTTTTTTCTTTTGCCCTACCCAGGTACGTGGGGGGTTTCTTGCCTTTTGGGAGGTCTGAGGTCTTCCGCCAGCGTTCAGTAGGTGTTCTGTAGGAGTTGTTCCACGTGTAGCTGTATTTCTGGTGTATCTGTGGGGAGGAAGCTGATCTCCGCGTCTTACCCTGCCGCCATCTTCCCGGAAGCGCCCCTCTTCTGAATAACTAGGCTTTAAAATGCTTAGGCCCTGGATTCTACCTCAGCAAGTTTCTGCCTAAAACTGAACCTGTGTGTCTGTTTTTATGGCAAACCATAGTGCTTTTATTTATACCCATTTTTTTAGATAAGGAATTTGAGGCTTATGAGATTAAACAGAGTGACTAGAAACCTGGTCGGTGAGCTGGGACTCACCCTCCTAAGCTACTTCTGCTCGTATATCGATTCTAGTAGACTGGTAAAAGGTTTAGAATTATTCTTGTATTATAGTTATTCTTGTATTATAGTTAAATCTTACATTATTGTAAGAAGCAGTACAGTACTGTAGGACAAGAGAGTATGTAGGTAAATCAGATACCCAAAAAGTGGATGTTAAGATGGCATACAATCAAGAGAAACATAGTAAGAATGATACATCCTTTAAATATATTCACAAAGAAAGGCAGAAATACAAAATGAATGCATTAAGTAATAGAAAGGATGGTGCTGCCTGAAGTATTATCTGAGGATGAGGAAACTAAGAAGTTAAATAAACGTGGTCTGAACTCACTTGATTAATTAGCACAGATCTAAGATTCAAACCCAAATCTGACTATTACAGCTACTTCCAAAATTAAAACATGCTATCCACACTTTTTAAATAGTAACCTCACTGAAGTCACAATTGCTGACATAGTAAAATCACAGGAAATATACCAGAGTACTACTGACATTTGGACCAAAAAATTGGGGACACTCCTGTGCACCGTAGGATGTTTAGCAGCAGCTAAGCCTCTATCCCCACCCCGAGTGATGACAATCAAAACTTCTCCAGACGTTGCCCCATAAGATGAAGGCTGAGAATTAACCACTGGTTTTAGACCATAAGTAACCTTGATAATAGCGCATTCAGTGGCACGGCACGGGTGAAAGACTGCAGTGGGCTTAAAAAAGAGGGGAAGAGAATACTCTGAAATAACAAGTGTAGGTAATTCTTCCAAGATGTTTGGGAAGGGGAGCAGAAAAATGGGGGTGGTAGATGGAAAGAAATATGAGGTGAAGAGCCTTTTTAAAAAACTGTGGTAAAATAAATTTACTATCTTAATCATTTTTAAGTTTACAGTTCAGTGCTATTAAATACATTCATGTTGTGCAACATCACTGCCATCTTATTCCCATAACTTCTTTCACCCTGTAAAATGGAAACTCTTTACCTATTAAACAGTCACTCCCTGTTCTCCCCTCCCCCAGCCCCTGGTAACTACCATTCTACATTGTATCTGTGACTGTGACTACTGCTGGCACCTCTTATAAGTGGATCACACAGTCTTTTTAGGACTGGCTGATTTAACTTAGCATAATGGCACCGAGTTTCATCCATGTTGCAGTATACTGCAGAAGTTTCTCCCCTTTTAAGGCTGAATAGTACTCCAGTGCATGTATATACCACGTTTTTGCTTATCCATTTACCCACTGATGGTCACTTGGGTTACTTTCATGGTTTAGCTATTGTGAATAATGCTTCTATAAACATGAGTGTACAAATATCTCTTTGAGATCCTGCTTTCAGTTCTTCTGGGCATATACCCAGAGTGGAATTGCATGGTTATATGGTAATTACGTTTTAAATTTTTTGAGGAACCACATGCTGTTTTCCACAGCAGTTGTACCATTTTACATTCCCACATGACAGTGCACCAGGGTTCCAATTTCTCTACATCCCCACCAACTCTTGTTTTATTTTGATAGTACTCATACAAATAGGTGTGAGGTGGTGTTTCACTGTAGTTTTGATTTGCATTTCCCTAATGACTGGTGATGTTGAGCATCTTTTCATGTGATTATTGGCATTCCTGTATCCTTGATAAATGTCTATTCAAGTCCTTTGCCCATTTTTTGAGTCTTAGGAGTTCTCCATATATTCTGGATATTAATCCCTTTTCAGATACATGATTTGCAAATATTTTCTCCCATTCTGTGGGTTGCTTTTTTATTCCATGAATAATTTTCATAAAGTGCCATTTGTCTATTTTTTTCTTTGTTAACTGTGCCTTTGGTGTCATATCCAAAAATTCATTGCCAAATCCAGCGTCATGAAGTTTTTGTCCTTTGTTTTCTTCTAAGAGATTTATTGTCTTAGATCTTACAATAAGATCTTAGAATTATGTCCTTGACCCATTTTGAGTTAATTTTTGTATGTGGTGTTAGGTAAGGGTCCAACTTCATTCTTTTGTATGTGGATATCCAGATTTTCCAGCATCCTTCGTTGAAAAGACTATCTGTTCCCCATTAAACGATCTTGGCACCCTCATCAAAAAACAATTGACCATATATATGTTTATTTCTGTGCTCTCTATTCTGTTCCATTGGTCAGTATGTCTGTCTTTACGCCAGTACTTCACAGGTTGGATTAATGTAGATTTGTAGTAAGTATTGAAATCAGGATGTATAATTCCTCCAGATTTGTTTTATTTTTTCAAGATTGTTTTGGCTATTTGGGGTCCCTTGAGGTTCCATATGAAAATGTGGGTGGGTTTTTCAATTTCTACTAAAAATGTCACTGGGATTTTGATAGGGATTGCATTGAATCTTCAGATCACTTTCAGTAGTATTGACATTTTAACAATATTAAGTCTTCTAATCCATGAACGTGGCATGTGTTTCCATTTATTTATGTTGTCTTTAATTTCTTTTAATTCTCATTGTATAAGTCTTTCATCTCCTTGGTTAAGTTAATTCATAAGTATTTTGGTTTTTTTAGGCTGTTTTAAATAGAATTGTTTTCGTAATTTGCTCTTGAGATTGTTCATTGTTTGTGTATAGAAATGCAGTTGATTTTAGTGTATTGACTTTGTATCCTGCTCCTTTGCCAAATTCCTCTTTTAGTTCTAGCAACTTCGTTCTGGAGTCTTCAGGGTTTCTACGTATAAGATCATATCATATGCAAAGATAATTTTACTTCTTCCTTTACAATTAGCATGCCTTTGATTTCTTGTTTGCCTAAGTGCTCTGGCTAGGACTTCTAGTACTATATTGAATAGAAGTGGTGAAAGTGGGCATCTTTGCGTTGTTCCTGATTTTGAGTATGATGTTTGCTGTGTGTTTTTCATATGTGGCTTTTATTATGTGGAGGTAGGTAGTTTCCTTCTGTTCCTGTTTGTTGAGTGTTTTTATCATGAATGCGTGCTGAATTTTGTCAGATGTTTTTTCTTCACTTACTGCGATGACCATGTGGTTTTTCCTTCATTATGTTGATGTGGCATATTACACTGATTGATTCTTATATGTCGCATCACATCATTGGTGTATAATTCTTCTAATATGCTGCTGAATTCCATTTGCTAGTATTTTGTTGAGGATTTTATCTCAGTGGTCATAAGGCATGTGGATCTGTAGTTTTCTTTTCTTGTAGTGTCTTTGGCTTGGTATCAGGGTTATTCTGGACTCACAGAGTGAGTTAGGAAATATTCCCTCCTCTTCCATCTTTGGGAAGAGTATGAGATGGTTTGACAGCTCTTTAAATGTTTGGTAGAATTTACTAGAGAAGCCATCAGGTCCAGGGCTTTATTTATTGGGAGATTTTTGATTAATAGGTCAATCTGCTTATTAGTTATGGGTCTATTCAGATATTTTCAAGATTAGTCTTGGTAGGTTTGGGGTTTGTAGGAATTTGTCCATCTCATCTAGGTTATCCAATTTGTTGTGTATAATTGTTAATAGTGCATTGTTACAATCCTTTTTATTTTTGTAGAATCAGTAGTAAGGTCCCCACTTTTATTTTTCATTTAGTAACTTGAGTCCTCTCTTTTCTTCTTGGTCCATCTAGCTAAAGGTTTATCAATTTTGTTTATCTTTTCGAAGAACCAACTTTTGGTTTCGTTGATTTTTCTTTATTATTTTACTCTTCTGTATTTTGTTGACCTCTGTGCTAATTTTTTTTTTTTCTTCCTCCTGCTAACTTTTGCTTTAGCTTGCTTTTTTTTTACCAATTCCTTAAGGTGGACTTTTTGGCTACTGATCTGTTTCTTCAGGTAGATATTACAGCTATAAATTTCCCTCTGAGCACTGCCTCACTGCATAACCTAAATTTTTCTTTGATCCATTGGTTGTTTAAAAGTGTTTTTTTAAGTTTCCACAACTTTGAATTTTCCAGTTTTACTTTTGTTTTTGCTTTCTTATTTTATCCCATTGTGGTCAAAAAAGATACTTAGTATGATATCTACCTTTTAAAATATGTTGAGACTTAATTTGTAAAGTGTCCCACATGCACTTGAAGAATGTGTGCTCTTGTTGTTGGGTAGAGTGCTCTGTGTATATCTGTTAGATCTAGTTGGTTTATTGTGTTACGCCCTCCCTTTCCTTACCTATGTCTGGTGGTTCTATCCCTTAGTGTGAGTGGGATGTTGAAGTCTCTATTGTAGAACTGTCTGTTTTTGCTTCTTATGTTTTAGTGGTCATTACATGTGTAAATATTTATAATTATTATGTCTTCTTGCTGTATTGAACCTTTTATTAATATATAGTGTCCTTCTTTGTCTGTTGTAATCTTTTTTTGATTTAAAGTCTATTTTGTGTGAAATTAGTATAGCTACCTTGCTCTCTTTTGGTTCCAATTTGCATGGAATATCTTCTTCCATCCTTTCACTTTCAGCCCATTTGTGTCTTTAGGTCTTAAGTGAGTCTCTTATAGACATTATATTATAGACGTGCTTTTATCCATTCTGCCAATCTGTGTCTTTTGATTGGAGAGTTTAATCTGTGTAAATTTAAAGCCCCATAACTTTTTTGACCCTCATTTCCTGCATTCTTGTTTTTGTGTTTAGTTGATTTTTTGTAGGGAAATGTTTAAGTTCCTTTCCTTTTGTTTATATGCTATAGCAGTTTTCTTTGTGGTTACCACGGGAATTACATTTAACAGCCTAAAGTTATGAGACTCTAATGTGAATTTATAGCAGTTTTAGTTTAATAACATATATAAAATCTGTTCCTTTACAGCTGCATCTCAACCCTTTGATTGCTGATGTTATAAGATCACATTGTCATACATTGTGTGCCCAAAAACATAAATTAAAAATTCTTTTAAATGTATTAGTCTCCTAAATTATGTAGAAAAAAGATTTGGGGTTACAAAGTAATTTACAGTAATACTAGCTTTTATACTGATAACTTTTTTCTTTAAATCTTGGTTTCTTAAATCGTAGAAGAGAAAAAGTACAGTTACAAGCCATTGTAAGCCATAGTACTGGCTCTTATAATTGCCCATGTGTTTACCACAGTTGAGATCTTCTGTTTCTCCACATGGCTCCAGGTCACTGTCTAGTGTTCTTTCATTTCAACTGCAGGACCCCCTGAGTACTTCTTGCAGGTACAAAGGAGAGTTTTGCTGCATACAGGATTCTCCACTGACAGGTTTTTTTCCTTCTTTTAGCGCTTTGACTATATCAGGTCTTCTGGCCTCCAGAATTTCTGATGGGAAATCTGCTGATAACATATTGATGATCCTTTGTGCGCGACAGCGCCCCTCTTTCTCGCTGCTCTCAGGAGTTTCAAAAGTTTGGTTACAACATGTTTCAGTGTGGCTCTCTGAGTTCATCTGACTTGGAGTTACTGAATATTTATATTCATATCTTTCATCAGATTGAAGGAATACTGACTAAAAACTTCCCCAGTATTCTCTCTGCTCATTTCTCTCTCCCCTCCTTCTGGGACTCCCATGATGCATATCTTGGTCCATTGGCTGATGTACCACAGGTCTTTTTAGGCTCTGTTTGCTTGCTCTCCAGTCTTTTCACCTCTCTTGTTAATTTCCATTGTCCTGTCTTCTTCTCTCTGCTCTGCTCAAATCTGCCTTTGAATCCCTGAAGTCAGTTTTTCACTTCAGTTAATGACTTCTTAGCTCCACGTTTTCTTTTTGGTTTCTATCTTTTTATTGATGTTTCCAGTTCATACATCATTTTCTTGACTTTCTCCATATTTTCCTTTAGTTCTTTGACCTTCTTTAATAGTTGTGTTAAAGTCTTTGTCTAATATATCTGCCAGTAGGTCTTTTTCATGGCCAGTTTCTGTTGACTTGGCTTTTTTTTCCTTTGAAATAGTCATACTTTCCTGCTTCTTTGTATGCCTTGTGGTTTTTTGTTGAACACTAGACATTTGAATCTAGTAATATGGTAACTGGAACTCAGTTTCTCCTCCTTCTCATAGGTTGCTGTTTTTGTTTCTTTGATGGTTGTAGGCTGTCTATTTCTGTGCCAAAGATCAGATTGAGGTGTAAACTAAATGCCTTCTTAGGTCTTTTCTGCGCCTCTCCTTGGGTATGCACATTCACTTTCTAATTTCTGCTGTATATGCAGTTGATTTTGAATGTCTGGCTTGCAAAAATGTCTGGCTTGCAAAAGGGGGAATAAAAGGGCAGTGGCCCTTTAACTCTTCTGAAAGTCACTTCAGCTGGAGGAGTTGTGACAGCGGGGGCAGGGGGTGGAACAGCAATGGCTGCCCATTTCTGTGACCAGAAGCGCATCTTTTTTGCCCACCCTGGCTCCCACAAGGTGCTCCATTCACAGCTGCTTGGGTGGAGAATAGGGATGATGTAGCTATTACCGTGCTAAGAGCCGAAATTGACCAAAATTAACCATAACTTAACTGTTCAAGCCTTCAGTAGACTTCAGAGTTCCAAAATAGTTACTTCAGACAGATTCTACAGTACAGCTGTTGTCCAGGTGGGAAGGTAGATCCTGGTGCTTCTGCTCTGTCATCTTTCCAGAATCTCAGGCCCTTTAAGAAAACAGAAATTACTTACGCTTGTGTGCTGACGGGAATTACCTAGTGGAGATGGAAAAGTTGATGCTGTGCCCGAGTAAGCTTGAGTTTGCTGACAAAGGACTGCGTGCTGAGCCTCGGTCGTCCATCCCATTGTTTCCTGCCATCCTGCTCAGGACAGAAAACATGTTCTTGGTGATACTAGTTTAAGCTTGAGCCAGAAAGAGCTTTAAAAGCACAGTTTCAAAAGTCTGTCAATCAATCACTGTACCCAGCTTCCTATGCATTTCATCCCACGTTTAACTGCTGGTTATGGTTTCTTGCCTGCAGTGCTACAACTGTGAGGAGGAGGCCATGTACCACTGCTGCTGGAACACATCCTACTGCTCAATCAAGTGTCAGCAGGAGCACTGGCATGCGGAACACAAGCGCACCTGTCGCCGGAAAAGATGAAGGCTGGTTCTTTCTGGAGAATCACTGACGATTATTCTTCTCAGACACAGCGGTTTTTGTTTCCAAGAAGCCAAAATTGTTTAGAATTTGCTTCCCATTTTGCACCAGCCTTTAAACACTTTTCGTGAAGAAATTTTGCACAGTAGTTAAATCTTTTGTTAATGCTCCTCTGGAGTTTTTCAGGGGGTAAAAGTAACATCAGTGGAGGGTATTATTTTAAATAAATTTTAATTAATTGAGAGTTTGTTGCATTTTCAGCAAATTTTAAAACATTTTTAGGTTTTACAGAGATTTTAACCTTTAAACAACAGATCTTTAAAAAAACAGCAGGTGAATACAAGTGAGTTTAACAAAGAAACATTTAAAATAGATCTGAATGTAAGAACTACAGAACTGTTTCAGAAATAAAGCATACTACCTTGATGTGAAATTTATTTCTTAACCTTGTTGAGCTGGTTTTGTTCAGCTTAATTTACTGTTTAAAGGCATTATCTATTGGTTATGCCAGTGGGTATATGATTGATTGAATTTAGGGAACAGGGTTGACACAGCAGGTGCTAGTCCTGCATATTTTTTCTTAAATATTTCCCAATTGTGTTTTTCATTATTTCTTTTCAATATATAACTTTTATAACAAATTATTAGCTTTGATCTTGTAGTTTAAAATTGCAGGGAACTGGGGTAATCTTTTACTGAGCTGGATCTTAGAGAAAATGAATATTTAAATTTTAAAGTTTGCACATTTCATCTTTGTCCTAACATGAGTGCTTGTAACAAAATAAACAAAAATAAAAAGCCAAAAACTACCTTTATCCATACACGAAATTATAGATGAGGCATACAAATTTCTCTAATGTTTACCTTCCCTCCCCAAATATCATCTGATTGATTGATTGATTGCCTATTATCTGGTGTCACCTCTTACATTGTAAGTTAATACTGAAAGGAAAGAAAGCACTTAAGTTTCACAGAAGCCGTTATGTTTGTAGTAGTGGGTCATTGCCTACTAATGAACTCCACCACTGTACACAGAATGAAGAATAATGCATGTTAATTTTCTTGTATTAAAGATGCCGTGATTTGTAAAAAGTCTGTATTTTGCGGAATGTCTGGATTAAGAAGCATTACCAATAGGAATGGATCGATAGTTGAATAATGATTTTTTTTATACATAGACATATAAAATACAGCCAGGAAAACTTAAATTACTTTTTACAAAAAAAAAAAACCTCACAATTTATGTTTTTTCAAAGACTGATCTTAGACCAAGTCAAAATAAATTCCCATTTATCATTTATTTTTAAGGTTAGAGAAATAATTTGTAAATATTTATTTAGACCTTTGATATTTATTAAAGCAATTACACACCATGTAAGTGAGAGAATCAGGAGAAAAACCTTTTTAAAAGTTTTCTCCAGGTTTGTCAGGGTCACTCTAAAGAGCCTTCTGTGAACTAATCATCCATCCAGTCCTGATGCTGTTACAGACGGTGGTGACACAAGTTAATCGACAAGCTACTGCCCAGTGGCGCCCAATGGCTTGTAGGACCTGCCCAGTAGCCCCATTTCAGCACCGTACCTGGATTACGCAGGGACTCGGCACTCTCGGTCCCTCCTCGTTGCTGTGTGATTTGTCCGTGTTGCCACGGTGCCGTGGTCTGAGCGAGACGACGTAACCATGAACACTTAACCTTCTCTGATTGATTGTTTTGATTTCAAGTTTTAAAACTTCGATCCACCCCTATGAGAGCAAGTTATTGTGGAACTATTTTTGGTGTAAAATCATTCCAGAGTGTGTACTATTTACCGATAGCTGCATGAAAGTAAGATTCGTGTTACTTTGGCTTTTTTGTCTCCGTTGACACGGTTGCACATTTCCAAGTTACTACAGCGTGAAAACTGTGTGTTAAAAAAAAAAAAACAAAATTAAAAAAAGAGATTGTGGCCTGGTTTTGTAAAAGTTTTAGGTAAAATTACAATTGATTGTTTTAGGAATCATTATTAAAAATTTTCTGCAATCATAAAGCTATATCAAGGTGTTGAGCTTAGCCACTATGCACATTGTAATTATTCATCGTGGCTGTCCAGTTCTATGATGCATTCTGGCATTTTGTAAGCTGCTCTGACTAGCAATATATAGGTTCATTTAATGTGTTAACATTGGTTAATAAATGTATTTAAAAAAACTGCCTTTAATAAATTGTTGATTTAGTCCATTCCCCTAAACCAAAACAAACACAACTGTATCACATGGTAATCATATACTGTGGGCTATCCAGTGGTGACTGTTTAACTTTATATAAAATCAGTGTGTTAAAAATAATTTACTTAAACATTTGTTTAAGTTGAACTTACTTTTACCAGTTGTCAAGTTCAGGTTTGTTTGACTACAAAGCCCCCTTTCTGGGTAAACTTATGCTAGGCTGAACATAAAGATAGATAGAAAATTATTCAGTGAACATTTGAAATTAGTCAATATCATCAATTTCAACGCATCTAGAATCACATCCATCATCTCACCTTGCATCACTGCACTCCTCCAACCAATTCACATGATGCCAATCTCAATTCAAGCCAGCGTCACCCTCCTGACCAGACTGTAATGTAGTAAGTGGCTCGACCCTCTTCTTTGCCTTCCTCTCTAATTCAGTGGTTCTCAAACTTTTGACATCAGGATCACAAGAGGACTTGTTCAAACACTGCTGGTCCCCACCCCCAGCATTTTCATTGCCGACAAGTTCCCAAGTGTTGCTGACGAGGGCATCCTTTCATAATCACTGCTTTACTGATGATGAAAATAAAAACAGACCCTTTCATGAACAATATACATAAAGTTTCAGTATTTTACAGAGTCCTAGGGCCCATCTGTAGACTTCCCACCCCCATAAGGATCCAGGTCCCTCATGTTAAGAATCCCGGATCCAGTGAGATTAGAGAAGCAAAAATAGGAGAGGTAGCAAGAGTCCTGTTACTGTGATCTAGATCAGAGCCTCTCAAATGTTCCTGTGCACACAAATCGCCTGGGGCTCTAGTTAAAATGCAGACTCTGACTTAGATGGTCTGGGGTGGGTGGAGCTGGTGACTCTGCCCTTTCTCATAAGCTTCCAAGTGATAACTGCTTGTACTGGCCAGGGATTACACCTGAGAGGCTAGGTCTTAAAGGATATGTAAGTGCTCAGAAGTGTAACGACTACTACCACACTAAATTATAAACTATAAAACAATGCTGTCAAGTGAAATTATGTAACGTGAGGTACCTAAGAAATTTAAAATTTCCTAGTAACCATACTAAATATTAAACCATTAAATAACCATATTAAATATTTAACCGTATTAAGAAGGAACAGGTTAATTTTAATAATATATCCTACTTAACCTAATATATCCAAAATATTTCAATATTTAATTAATATAACAATGAGACATTTTATATTCTTGTTTTATACTAAGTCTTCAAAACCCAGTGTGTGTTGCATGCTTTCAGCACATCTCCATTCGGACTAGCCACAGTTTATTCACGTGTGGCTGATGACTACCCATGTTGGACAGAGCAACCTAAAAGCAAGAGCTTTGTCTTACCAAATAAGGGCCCCCATCAGCACCCGACCTGTAGTCAACATGCATTTAGCAAATGTTTAGTAGAGGTCCTCCTTGAAACCTAGGAGCTGACAAGAAAAAAATTAATCAGTTTTCAACAGAATTTGACCTCTCTGAGGGTAGGCTTAGTCTTTCAGAGTCTGAGATTTGAGAGCTTAAAAATCTTCCAACAACCTCTAAACTGACATTGCAAGTAGGCAGCCCTGGAAAGTTACCTAAGGATCCCTATGGCTCTACAGGGCAGTTTGAAAACCTTTATCTACTCCAACTCCTTAACCTCATACTGGAGAGAAAGCCGAGACCCAGAGCTGCTCAAAGTCAGGAACCGGCTCCTGACATCATACCTCCTGTTCTACAGCCCCATGAAGACAGTCTGTGGCTTAATAAAGTCATGCAGTGATGAATAATCCCTACCTCCAGGAACAGGAAAGAGTATAACTGGGGGTAGAGACTGCTAAGGAAATTTAGAAGACAGTGTAAATATTACTCATTCATTTAGTAAATACTTGAGCCCCTACAGCATTTGTGTTAGATGCTAAGTGTATGATAATGAGCAGAACAGACACATTTCCTGTCTCTATGTAGCTTATATTCTAGTGAGGGCATCAATCAAATAAGTACAACTTTAATTATAATCCAGAGTTGGGTGCAATGAAGAAAAAATATGGGACTATAGGATACGGAGAAAGCACAACAGGAGGGGAAAGAATTAGGGAAGGCTTAAAAAAACCTGTACGGAAGCTCGAACTTGAAAGGTGAGCAGGAGCTAGCTGGAGAAGAAAGGCATTCCAGAGCATCCCACATGGATTTCGGATGATTCATTTTTTTCCTTCATATTTCTACTATGAACATAACTTATAAAACCAGGAAAAAAAGTTACAGAAGAAACAAAATTCTTGGCTAGAGCGGTCTGCAGGGTTAAAGGTTACAGGAGAGTAATTCTTTTCAAGCAATGAGAGAGATTTGACATGGTTAAGGAAGCCATCAGACAGGAAGCAGGAATGAGGGTGATGCCACGAGAGAATAACTAGAGGGTAACCTCACAGTGACTGCGGAAGATGAGATGGTGCAAAACGACGGATGATAAAGTGAAGATGAGAGAAGCCTACTCTTGAAAACTGCTCGTGAATGGGAGGGAAATTATGTTTAGGACAAGAAGAGGCTATAAACAAGTGATATCAGCATCACGGTGGTGCAGGGTGTTCCTCCTTTTGTCCTTTTTCAACAAAGAATTAGGGCATCTTTCATGAACACAAGGACCTCTGTGGTTGCTGTGGGAACCAGCACCATATGCCAGGGGACCTGTAAGGGGTCTTGCCCACCTCTGCATCTGGTAATAGGGTTAGGGTTAGACCTTGATATGGGCTGTGGAGCCCATAGGGCAATAAACTTGCCTGACCCTTCTGGCTGCAGTTGGGAAAAAACCTGGAGTGTTGACCTGGGCAGACACCCACAGAAGATAGAGAAGTTGCAGAAATCCAGCCTTTCCTAGGGGAGATTCCAGCATGTCATTGGAGAGGGAGAAAGTTTGGATGCAGTGGATCTAGAAGAACTTTCTCAGCACTGCACCCCACCCCCACCCCACCCCCCAAGGAATCACTGCATACAGAGGATCTATCTGACAGTGGTGACCTCTTTCACAAGATACAAGGAGAGCAATGAGTGAGTACCTAGCTAGCCAGTGGTGTGGGAAGCAGCTGGAGAACCTGTTTCTCTCCAGCAGCACCCAGAGTACTGACGCAGGACTTCCATGACTGCCAAGAGGGAGGAGATCAGGAAAGAAGCAGATAAAAATATCGAAGGTCTTTAAAGGGATGCAGTTCCTGCTAACTGAACTCAGCAAGAAGTTCATCCATGAGCCTCTGGGAGTGCCACTCCTGGGGATCCCCTTACCAGGTCCATGGGCATCCCCAGTGCCCTAAAAGCTAAGCTCACACTCTCGCCCACTCTGCAGCCAGCATCTTGTGCATGGCTCCTGAGTGCAGCAGCAAAAGCAAGCTCCGGTAGACAGAGCGTGTGATCAGAGAACTGGCCAGGGTCTGTGGGCAAAGGAGAAGCCAGAAACTTGGGCTGTAGCATCACCTTCTTGAAAACAAAGAAGCCAGTGGCCAGTCTGGTGAGTTGTAAGAACGAAAAAAGATACAAAAGCTTTAAAAGTTTGCCACAAAAGGGAACAAGCAGAGTGAAACAAGGGTACCCAGAAAAAGGCAGAATTAATGACAATACCAACAAACAGAATGCCCCATTTGAAGACAACTAGCAAAGATTTGAGGAGGTGTCTGCTACTTCAAATGCAACAGCAACAACACAAAACTACAAGGAACATGAAAAAACAAGGAACCATGTCATCGTTGAAAGATAATAATTCTCCAATAACCAAGCTTAATGTCATGGAATTTTGTGATCTAGTTGATAAAGAATTCAAAATAGCTGTTTTGAAGAAACTCAACAAGCTATAAGAAAGCTCAGAACGACAATTCAATGAAATCATGAAAAGAAAAATACTGGTTCAAAATGATATTTACCAAAGAAATAGAAATTATAAAAAAGAACCGAGGAGAAATTCTGGAGCTGAATAACTCAATGAATGAAATGAAAAATGCAGCAGAGAGCATCTGCAGTGGAGTCCAGCAAAGGGGAGACAGAATAAGTGCGTTAGGTGACGGGAATTTGAAATAATTCAGTTAGAGGAGAACAAAGAAAAAGAGAAAGAATGAAAAAGAGTGAAGAAAACCTACATGACCTATAGGATTCCATCAAAAGAACAAATAGAATAATTGGAGTTTCAGAAGGAGGAGAGGGAGAAGGGGGCAGAAAGTTTATTTAAAGAAATAATAGTTGAGAACTTCCCAAACCTGGGGAGGGAATGAACTGGAAGTCTAAATTCAAAGTTAATAGATCACCCTATTTTCTCAGCGCAAAAAAGACCTTCTTCAAGACACATTATAACAAAACTATCAAAAATCAAAGATAAAGAATTCTAAAAGCAGCCAAAGGAAAAAAAGACTGTAATCTACAAAGGAATCCTCATTAGGCTATCAGCGGATTTCTCAGCAGAAACCTTATTGGTCAGGAGAGAGTGGAACAACATATTCAGAGTTTTGGGGAAAAAAAACAACGCTGCCAGCCAAAAAATGCTCTCTCAGGCCAAGTTACCCCTCAGATATGAAGGAAAATAAAGATCTTTGTAGACAAACAAAAGCAGAGGGAGTTCATCATCCTAGATATGCATTTCAAGAAATGCTGAAAGGAGTTCCTCCAGCTGAAATGAAAAGATGCTAATCAGTGACATGAAAACGTAAGAAAATATACAACATACTGGTTAAGGCAAATATATAGTCAGACTTAGAAAACTCTAATTCTGTAACAGGATGGTATGTTAATCGTTTAACTGTAGTGTAAAGATCAAAGGAAAGGTATTAAAATAATTATAGATACTACAATTTGTTACTGCATACACAATATAAAAGAGTTAAATAATGACATACAAAATTTTAAAAGGGGGAGTCAATAAGTGAAGATTTTATAGCTGATCAAAGTTAAGTTGCTATCAACTTAAAATGGACTGTTTTATCTATGAGAGTTCTTATGTAAACCTCACGGGAATCACAAAGCAAAAACCTATAGTAGATTAAAAAGGGGGAAACAGAGAGAACCACCACAAAAAACCCACGAATTTATGAAGGTGGGCAGAAACAGAGGGAAAGGAAACATTGGAAATGCAAAACAACCAGAAAATAATTAGTAGGATGACATTAGTAAGTCCTTGATGCTAAATGTAAATGGGTTGAATTCACCAATCAAAAGCTAGAGTGGCTAGATGGATTGAAAAAAAAAAAAAGAAGCCACACAAGACCCAACAATATGCTGCCCATAAAAGACCCACTTCAGGTTTAAAGACACATAAGCTCAAAGTGAAGGGATAGAAAAAGATACTGCATGCAAGTGGAAAGCAAAAAAAAAGAGCAGGGATAGCTATACTTATATCAGACAAAATAGACTTTAAGCCAAAAACAGTAATAAGAAAGTCAATATTTAATGATAAAGGGGTCAATTCATCAGGAAGATAAAAACAACTATAAAGTATAAAATATATATGCATCCAACATCACAGCACCTAAATATATTAAGCAATAGTAACGGAGCTGAAGGGAAAAATGGAAAAAAATACAATAGTTGGGGGATCCAATACCCCACATTCAGCAATTGTTAGATTATCTGGACAGAAAATACCAGGAAATGTTGAGTTTGAACCATACATTAGACTGAACTGAACTAATGGGCATTTATAGACATTCCATCCAACAGAAGGAGAATACACATTCTTCTCAAGTGCATACAGAACATTCTCCAGGATAGGTCATATGATATGAGACAAAAAATGTCTCAGCAAATTTAAAAGATTGAAATCATAGCAAGTATCTTTTCTAACCACAATAATATGAAACTAGATATCAATAACAGAGGAATGATGAAAAATCTACAAATATGTGGAAATTTAGACACTCCAGAATCACCAATGGGTCAGAGAAGAAATCAAAAGAGAAATGAGAAAATACAGCAAAACAAATGAAAATGGAAACAAAACATACCAAAACCTATGGGATGCTGCAAATGCAGTTCTGAGAGGGAATTTTATACCAATAAATGCATATATTAAGAAAATGGGAAGATCTCAAATAAACAACATAACTTTACACCTCAAGGAACTAGAAAAAGAAGGAAAAATGAACCCCAAATTTAGTGAAAGGAAATAAAGATAAGAGCTGTAATAAATGAAATAGAGACAAGAAAAACAATAGAAAAAAATCAATGAAACTAAGAGCTGTTTTTTTGAAAAGATAAAATCTACAACTCTTTATTGAGACTAACAAGAAAAACAGAATGAATACATAAATAAATAAAATCAAAAATGAAAGGGAAGAGGTTACTGGTACTACAGAAATACAAAGGATCATGAAACTATCATAAACAATTATACACCAGTAAATCAGATAACTCAGAAGAAGTGGATAAATTCCTAGAAACATACAGCCTGTCAAGACTGAATCATGAATAAATAGAGAATCTGAACAGACTAGTAACAAGTAAGGAGATTGAATCAATAGCCAACACTGAAGCAGACTCACAGATATAGAGAACAAACTGGTGGTTACCAGTAGGGAGAGCGAAGGGGGAAAAAAGGGTTATTATGGGATACATGAAATCCTGTGTATAAAACTTTTGAAAACTGTAAAGCATTATAGAATTTAAAGAATCTTTCATTCAACAAGAAAAAAGAAAGAAAAAGAAAAAAACAATTCTAAAATTTGTCTGGAACCACAAAGACCCTTAATAGCCAAATCAATCGTAAGAAAGAATAACAAAGACAGAGGTATCACACTTCCTGATTTCAATCTATATTACAAAGTTAGAGTAAATTTGTAATTTATGGTCAACCAATTTACGGTCAACCAATATTTGACTAGAGAGCCAAGAACACTCAATGGGAAAAGGACAGTCTCTTCCACAAATGGAGCTGGGAAAGCTTGAATAACCACCCAAAGAGTAATGAAATTGGACCCCTATCTTACACCACTTACATAAATTAACTTGAAGTGGATTAAAGACGTAAGCATGAGACCTGATGATAAAACTCCTAGAAGAAAACATAGGAAAGAAACTCCTTAACATTAATCTTGGCAATGATTTTCTAGATAAGACACCAAATGCACAAGCAACAAAAGCAAAATTCAACCAGTGGGACTACATCAAACTAAAAAGCTTCTGCACAGCAAAAGAGCCAATAAAAAATGAAAAGGCAAACTATGAAATAGGGAAAAATATTTGCAAAACACATATTGGATAAGGATTTAATATCCAAAATATAAACAACTCATACAACTCAATAACATAAAAGCAAACAATCTGATTTAAAAATGAGCAGAGGAACCAAATAAAATTTTTTTTCAAAGACATGCAGGTGGCTGGCTAACAGGTACATGAAAACATGCTCAACATCATCAGTCACCAGGAAATGCAAATCAAAACCACAATGAAATGTCACCTCACACCGTTAGAATGGCCATCATCAAAAAGACACAGAAAATAAGTGTTGACCAGGATGTGGAGAAAGGGAACACTTATGTACTGTTGTTGGAAATGTAAATTGGTTTAGCTACTATGGAAAACAGTAGGGAGGTTCCCCCAAAATTAAAAATAGAACTACCATCTGATCCAGCAATTCCACTCCTGGTATATAGCCAAAGGAAGTGAAAACAGGATATCAAAGAGATATATGCATTCCCATGTTTACTGCAGTATTCACAACAGCCGAGATATGGAAACTACCTAGGTGTCTGTCAGTGGATGGATGGATGGATAAAGAAGTTGTGGTACTTATATACAATGCAATATTATTTAGCCATGAGAAAGAAGGAAATGCTGACATTTGTGACAACATGGATGGACCTTGCGGTCACTATGCTAAGTGAGATAAGTCAGACAGAGAAAGACAAATACTGCATGATCTCATTTAAATGTGGAATCTAAAAGAGCCAAACTCATAAAAACAGGCAGTAGAATGGTGGTCACCATTCGACTGAGGGGTGGGGGAATTGGGAAGAAACTTGCAACCAATAGGCAAATAAGTTTTGGAAAACTAGTATGCAACATAGTGATTACAGACAACAATACTATATTATAAACTTTTGCTAAGAGACTAGGTCTTAATTTCCACCACAATTAAGTGATATGATGGAGGTGTTAGCTAACACTACAATGGTACTCATATTGCAATATACAGATGTACTAAATCAACATGTTGCACACCTTAAACTTATACCATGTTATATGCCAATTATATCTCAATAAAAATAAATTTTAAAAAAGAAGAACACATTTATAATTTAACAAGGAGAGCTGACTGAGAGAGAGCAAAGGTGCGAGTCTTCTACAACGTAGAATTTTTTAAAATTATCTTTTGTTTAGCTCTTTTTGGTGGTTCAAAAATAATTATTAAATAGCAATTATGATAATAGTACAACATCTGACTATAGACTGTAGTCCGAATTCTATTATTTATGGAATATAACTGCATAAGAGTTTCTGTATATTCACCACATAGCTCTTTTTTTCTTTATTCTTTTAGCCAAAGAACTTTTATTCCACTGAACCAACTATCTTAAAAAATGTTTTTTTTGCATTTAAAAATATTTTTAGAACAGTTTTAGTTTTACAACAAAATTGAGAAGCAGGGACCAAGATTTCCCATATGTCCCCTTCCACCACACATACACAGCCTCACCCATTATAGACATCACTCACCAGAAGTTTTTAAAATTTTTTACCAAGGATGAGCCTACGTGAACACATTAATCACCTAAAGTTCGTAGCTGACATCAGAGTTCACTCTTAGTGTTGTACATTCTAAGGGTTTGCACAAATGTGTAATGACATATATCCATCATAGTATCATATAGAATGTTTTCATTATCCTAAAAATCCTCTGTGCTCTGTCTAGTCATCTCTCCCCACCACCATCTCTGGTAACCACTAATCTTTAAATTGTCTCTATAGATTTGTCTTTTCCTGAATGTCATATTGGTGGAATCATACAGTATTTAGCTTTTTCTGATTGGCTTCTTTACTTCAGAATTTATCATTTAAGGTTCTTCCATGTCTTCTCGTTATCTGAGAGCTTATTTCTTTAGCACTGAATAATATTCCACTGTCTGGATATACTTCAGTTTATTTATCCGCTCACCTACTGAAGGCAACTATGAAGCAAGCTGCTATAAACATCTGTGTGGAGGTGTTTGTATGGACATAAGTTTTCCTTTGGGTAAACACCAAGGAATGTGATTGTTGGATTGTATGGTAAGAGTACGTTTCACTTCGTAAGAAACTACCAAATTGTCTTCCAAAGGTTGCATCATTTTGCATTCCCACCAGCAACGTAGAGAGTTTTTGTTGCTTCCCATCCTCGCTGGCATTTGGTGTTATCAGTGCTTTGGTTTTTGATCATTCTAAGTAAGTTGTGTAGTGTTATCCCATTGCTGTTTTAATTTTCATTTTCCTGATGAAATATGATGTGGAACATCTTTTCATATGCTTAATTGCCATCTGTATATCTACTTTGGTGGCATATCTAATCAGGCCATTGGCCCTCTTTTTATTTGGGTTGTCCATTTTCTTATTGTTGATTTTTAATAATTCTTTGTATATTTTAGATGAGAGTCCTTTATCAGATGTGTCTTTTGCAAATATTTTCTCCCAGTCTGTGGCTTGTCATTTCATTCTCTTAACACCGTCTTTCACAGAGGAGTTTTTAATTTTAATGAAGTCCAGTTTATCAATTTTTTTCATGGACCATGCCTTTAATATTATATCTAAAAAGGTATCACCATACTGAAGATCATCTATGTCTTCCCCTATGTTACCTTTTAGGAGTTTTACAGTTTTGTGTTTTACACTTTGGTGTAAGATCATTTTGAGTTAATTTTAGTGAAGGGTGTTAAGGTCTGTGTCTAGATTCATATTTTTGCATGTGGATGTCTAGTCATTTCAGCACCATTTGTTGAAGATACTATCTTTGCTCCATTGTATTGCTTTTGTTCCTTTGTAAAAGATCAGTTGGCTATATTTATGAGGACCTATTTCTTGCCTCTCTACTCTGTCCCACTGATCTATTATCTATCCTTTCTCCAATACCACACTGTCTTGATTACCAAGGCTTTATAGTAAGTCTTAAAGTCAAGGTGCATAAGTCCTCCAAATTTGCTCTTCTCCTTCAATATTGTGTTGGCTATTCTGGGTCTTATGACTCTCCATATAAATTTTAGAATGAATCAGTTTGTCAATATCTACAAAATAATTTGCTGGGATCTTATTGGGATTGCATTGAGTCAAGGTAGGAGGAATTGACATCTTGATAATATTAAGTCTTCCTACCCATGAATAAGGAATAGCTCTCCATTTATTCTTTGATTTTGTTCATTGGAGTTGTGTAGTTCTCATGTAGTTTTTATATGTATTTTAGATTTATACCTAAGTATTTCATTTTGGGAGTGCTAAAGTAAAGGGCATTGTGCTTTTAATTTCAAATTCCACTTGCTCATTACTGGTATATAGGAAAATGATTGGCTTTTTTTTTTTTTGCAGTATGCGGGCCTCTCACTGTTGTGGCCTCTCCCGTTGCGGAGCACAGGCTCCGGACACGCAGGCTCAGCGTCCATGGCTCACGGGTCCAGCCGCTCCGTGGCACGTGGGATCTTCCTGGACCGGGGCACGAACCCGCGTCCCCTGCATTGGCAGGTGGACTCTCAACCACTGTGCCACCAGGGAAGCCCAAATGATTGGCTTTTGTATGTCAACCTTGTATCCTGCAACCTTGCTGTAGTCACTTATTAGGCCCAGGAGTTGTTTCATTGATTCTTTTGGATTTTCTCCATAGACAATCATGTCATCTACAAACAAAGCAGTTTTATGTATTCCTTCCTAATCTACGTATCTTTTATTACCTTTTCTTGCATTGTTGCATTAGCAAGTACTTCCAGTACAATGTTGAAAAGGAGTGGTGAGAGGGGAATGTCTCTGCATTGTGCCTAATCTTAGTGGGGAAGCTTTGAGTTTCTCACCATGAAGTATGATTTCAGCTGTAGGTTTTTTGTAGATGTTCTTTATCAAGTTGAAGAAATTATCCTCTGTTCCTAGTTTACTAACAACAAGAGCATCAACAAAGTAGCAATATTGTCTTCAAATCTATGAACATAGGATGCATTTTCTTTTACTTATATCTTCTTTAATTTCTTTCAGCAATGCTTTATAGTTTTCATTATACCCAAAGTGATCTACAGATCCAAAGTAATACCTATCCAAATTCCAAAGATGTTTTTGCACAAAAAGAAAACCCCATCCTAAAATTCATATGAAATCTTAAAGGACTTCAAATATCCAAAACAACCTTGAAAAAGAAAATTAAAGTGGAAGGATTTGCACTTCCTGATTTTAAAACCTACTACAAAGCTACAGTAATCAAAATGACATGTTACTGACATAATACTGACATAGGAATCACATAGAGAGCCCAGTAATAAACCTTAGCATATAGTTTCAAATAGTTTTTGACAATGGTGTCAAGAGCATTCAATGCAGATAGGACAGGTTTTTCAACAAATGGTGCTAGAAAATGATATCCACATGCAAAAGAATGAAGTTGGAGCCTTGCCAACACCATATACAAAAAATACCTCAAAATGGATCAAAGACCTCAACATAAGCCCTAACTCTATAAAACTCTTAGAAGAAAACATAGGGCCAAAAATTCCCATATTAGGTTTGACAATGACTTCTTAAATACAACACCAAAGGCACAGGCAACCAAAAAAACAAGTAGAGAAACTTGGCTTCATGAAAATTTTAAAATTTTGTGCATCGAAAGACACTATCTACAGAAGGCAACCCACAGAATGGGAGAATATATCTGCAAACCATGTATCTGATAAGGGATTTATATCCAGAGTACACAGAGAACTCCTAAAACTCAAAACAAACCAACAATTCAAAAGTGGGCAAAGGACTTGAACAGACATATCTCCAATGAAGAGCTACAGACTGTCAATAATCCCATGAAAAGATGTTCAACATCACTAGTTACTGGGGAAATGCAAATCAAACCTATGAGATACAACCTTACATCTATTAGAATGGCTACTATCAAAACAAAACAAAACAGAAAATAAGTGTTGGTAAGGATGTGAAGAAATCAGAACTCTTGTGCACTGTTGGTGGGAATGTAAAATGGTGCAGCCACTGTGGAAAACAGTATGGTGGTTCCCCCTAAAAATTAAAAACAGAATTTTCATATGACCCAGCAATTCCTCTCTGGGTATAAACCCAAAAGAACTGAAAGCAGTGTCTTGAAGAGATATTTGTACACCTATGTTCATAGCAGCATTATTCAACAATAGCTAAAACATGTAAGCAACACAAATGTCCATCAATAACCGAATGAGTAACAAAAGGCAGTCAGACGTCAGAGACATCCGAGTAGTGTCAGTCATGATAGATAGGGAGCAATGCCCCAGTAACAGACCCTGAGTTCCTGAAGCTCAAAATTTCAACTCTGAAGGCCAAGGGGACATCCAGAAACCAGGCAGCAAGGCATGTCATTGAGAGATCAGAAGACAAAGGTCACTGCATGGATCCAAAGACCCCTCACCTTTATCCACCTGCAGAAGACACACTTCTCCCCCTACTCTAAAAACTCTTGAGGGGAAGAGCAGGAGACAGGAAGTTAGCTCAAAGACCCAGTGTTCTTGTCCACGAGAGACTGCACATGACCTGAGAGGACCAATTCTATAATCAGTTTAGACCAAGCTTTCCTTTGAACCAGGTCTGTTCAGTGAGTGAGGTCTCAGGTAGTAGGCAAGATTAGGTTTAAACAAAACAAATTATTACACATTCTTTGTTTAAAAAAAAAAAAAGGAATGACAATCTACTCTTTTCTAATTCATTTTAAAGAGGATCATAAAGATTAAGAAAGATCAAGCTATAATTCTTATAACCTTTTAGTAATTCCAGCCACCGAGTACCTGCTGCTGGAGAGTGAAGACATGCCATGGAGCACACCTTCTCCATTTGTGTGTCTCCAGTTTAAATCCTGCGATTTGTGTTCAGTTTCTTTCCGCTGTTGACCTTTAGGCCAGCGAGTGGGAGCTCTTCTTGTAAATAAATCACTTCCAAGCATTTTATTCTGGATTTTACAAGAGTTTGCAGTAAGTTTTTCAGAAGCATAAGGAATGGTCTTAGGCACTGCCCGAGAATCCCAGAGGGCCTCCCCAGACCCGGGCACCTTCTTAGAGAGTGGCTGTGACATGTCCCCCACACTGGTGGGGGACTCCTCACCTGGGCCTGCGTGGGGTGCTCCTCACCCGGCCTTTGGGCCGAGAGCTGCATCTGCTCTGCTCTTGGTCCTTATCCTGGCTGCCCTGAGCCTGGGTCTGAGCAGAGAAAATACATAATTAAGAAGGGCTCAGAAAAAAGGATGAGGGAAGAGTGGAAAGGCGGGAGGGGAAGTTTACCTGGCAGAAGGTCCACGTACAAGTTACGTCTCACCGTGCCCCTTGGGAGAGGAGCTGTCGGTGAGACCTGCCGTTTCAGGTCCCTTATCCGTGTGGAAGCTACCTTTCCCCCCAAGTCTGTCTTTGCATCCTTTACCTCTGTCTCTAAAACCCTTCCTGCAGCTCTGGGAGTAACAGATGGCTCCAAGCGCCTACCTGTCCACATGCATTTTTTTTTTCTTTTTTTAAGCATCCAGCTCACGTCCCATACCGAACTTTTCTCTGCTAATCAGTCCTTTCCCTCAGGTCTGATGTAATAATTAGGACTGGTTCCTTTTATCCGCAGAAATGGCATAGTATCTTGATGCTATACACATTCCTCTGGTCTCCCAGAAAGCGGCTGGTTCCTCCGGAATTCTATTTGAGAGCATACAATAAGAGATGAGATTTTTTTTTAAAGTAAATAAGTTTATGCACAATTGGAATGCAAAGCGGAATCTTTTCTGGTCTTGTAATATTAAGAAGTACAAGGAAAGTGCCTGATCGGTAGCAACATACACTTATCAGAATGACTATCTCCAGGCCCTCACTCATCTTAAGCTCCAGAAAGTCTGGAGCCTAAGACGAGTGAGCCTCGTGGAAAAAACCAACTAAGCAGGAGAAGTAACATGGACTGAAAGCGTCATGTGCTCAAGCACAACAAACTACAAAGCCACACAAGGTGGATACATTCAACCACATAAACATAAGAAAGTTCAGCGTGGCAAAAAAAGTGAATTAAAAAAAAAGTGACACAAAGAGGGAAAAAAAAATCTCAGCTCATCACAAAGGGCCAATCTCCCCAACTAACAGAACTCACAGCAATCAGAGGAAAAAGTGTGTCCAGGACAATGGCAAAGAGGAGCAGTCACGACTCCCGTGACTCCCGATATAAACACGTATCAAAGATTTTACAACGGGTTCACAGGAGGATTCCAGGAACGCCACAGATACAGAAAACAAGGAATTCTGAAGTGAATTTACAAATAGATGTGAAACAGGTCTGTCTACAGGGACACAATCTGCGTTTCTATGGACAAGAATAATCAGTATTATTATCAGTCTTCCACAATTTACAGATTGTAAAGTAGCTCAAGGACAGTAAAAGGCAGAGAACCTGGATAGGTGAGTTAGACAGGACTTCCAATAATTTTTTTTTTTTCCTTTTAAAAACTTTCACAATATTTCCTGACAAGTTAGTAGTTCAAGGGACATGAACAAACAGTCCACAGAAAGAGAAATACAAGTAGCCTTTAAGATATTTTTAAAACATTCAAACTTACTTATAATGAGATAAATGCTAATTAAATCGATAATTTCTGTCTTGAAGAGTTGCTGGTGAAAGTGAAAAATCAAAGTGAAACCACTATGGGGCTCTCTGGCAACATCCGTCAAAGTTACAGATGCATTTACCCGATGACTCATCAATCCTATGTCCAGAAATCTACCCATCAGATACGCTTGCCTACACGTAAAATCAACTGTTTTTGTCATAACAAAAGTTGATTGGAAAAGGTTAAGTGTCCACTGACAGGAATGGAATTAGGGAAGATGTAACGCTGTGACACTTTTTAGAAAACAGCAGCTCTTGGCGCCAACATTACAGAGCAGAGTGTATGGCAGACTATCTTTGGGTTAGAACCAAGGGATGATAGGATATGTATTCATAACTGACTTGTATTCACATAAAGAAACACAGAAATGATACACCAGAAACGAGTATACATGGCCACCTGTCATGGACTGTGTGGAGGGGGCGGTGCCAGGACAAGACTGAACCTCTTCCTGTAGTTTCCATATTTGGACCATGTGACTGGATTACCTATTCAAAATGTTACCTTTTTTTCAAAATGACGATTTGGGTTTTCCTAACAGCCCAGGCTGTAAATGGTGAGGTGGTGATGGCAGGTACAGTGATATTTTTCTCTTTTTCCTCTTGTCTAACTGCATCGTGTCTAACTAGAGAGGTCTGGACACCTTCACACACACTGCGCCTGCCCACTCGTGCTTTCTAGCTTCATTTTCCATAACTAGACTGTTGTCCCTGATGATCTCATGCCTCCTGGAACCTCCTCCCTTATCCTCATTAAGTGCTTTAAACATAGTAGGAGCTCCTTACAGCCATTAAACTGACTTATTGTCCTTGTTCCCTGAACCTCAAGGAGCCACGGGAGCCCACGGCTGAGGGAATCGAGGATTATGTAGCAGAGATGTCTGGATGAAGGACAGGCTGGAAAAGCAGAGGTGCCCATGGGGAGAAGGACCTTCCTGCAGCAAATTATCCTCCACAGACCACCCTCTCACATGACTAAACAAAATATTTAACATGTGAAAACTTGAATATTTGACTTGAATTTTAAGCAGACCAAATGGAGGCTTTAACCGTTCACATTACAAAGGACCATGGGGTCTCTGTAAATAGCTTCTCAAATGTTTCTCCTTATATCCTGAAACATTTGATAGAGTTAGAAACTAAGAGCAAAGTGTTAGCCTCTGCTGACAGATTATCAATCAGGCACTGAGATATAAAATTCTGAACTTGGCTGTTTAAAAAGAATCCTGACATTTTGGGGACTTCCCTGTTGTTCAGTGCAGGATACCAGGCGCCCTAACTCCTATACCACGAAGGGAGGCGGGAGGGGCCGCTCTGCTATTACTTGCCGACAGGGCGTATCGGCACGGACAACGCCCCCAGACACCCTGAGGCGTGTGGCCAGGTCACCCTGGCTCTACTGTGAGAAACACACGAGTCCCTTCCTCCCTGTGCAGCCCCGGCTGAAGCAGGTTAGTTCCGAGGAGCACCAGCTGCTTGATGGTGAGACAAGGCACTGGCCTCATCACCGTATTTTGGTTAGAGGATTAGTCTGAAGAACAGCGTGTGTAAGGGAAACAGGAAGACCGTCTAGTCTCACCCTTCCTTGTAAAGACGGTAAAGCTTATGTGATCTCCTGTGTTGGCAGAGCCAAGACTGACCCTCAGTCTCTGGCTCAGGCCTTGCTGTCCCTGCTGGACACAGACTCGGAGGAGGGTGGGCTCCTCCCCGACTTCAACCCAGCAACAACCCATGGTTGGTGCTCAAATGTTTATTGACTGAATAAGTGAAAGAGACAGAAGTTGGAAAATTAAAACATTTAAAGCCCAAACTATCAGACTCAGAAACTTATTGCTTTTGAAAGAAAAACCAGAATCAGACGTTAATTCTCAAAAGTTTGCCTTATTACTTGTGTGTCTTACAACAGGAATCAGCAAACTACAACCCCAAAGCTGGCCAAATCCAGCTACTATCTATTTTTGTAGGGCCCACAAGCTAAAAGTAGCATTTATACTTGGAAAAAATCCACAGAATAATATTTCATGATGGGAGAATGATATGAAGTTTACGTTTCTGTGTTCTTAAATACAGTTCTGTTGGACCAGATCCTTTCCCACAGATCTGAGGGCTGCACCTGGGTCACAACATCAGGACTTGAATGGTTCAGACAGAAGCCACCTGGCCCTTTACAAACATGTCCGCCACCCCAGCCTTAGCAAGCTGGTGAGGATCCGGTTCAACCCTCACTGGAGCTGTTGCCAAGATGCAGCATAATCAGTGTGCCACTGCCCGTCCAGGTGTAACTGCCCGCTAACGACCAACGGTTTAACCTTAACCAAAAGCATCCCTAAGACCCGTCAAGACCGGCCAACTCACCTCACAGCCCACTCCTACCTCCAGGAACCCCAGCCGGTGACACCCTGCAGCCATTGTCCAGGTGACGCTGACCTGAAAGCCGTGCTGCCCCCTTGGTGGCTAGGAGCTTTGCTCCGCGAGGAGAGCGTCTGTCTTTGAGGATTCACCCCCTGGCTCTCAGCTTCGGATGCTTTTGATGCTGCCTGACCTGTGGGAAAGCCCATTGGACAGTGGTCAGGACAGGTGGCCTCTGCCCTCTCATGGGAGGCTGAGGAATGGGATGCACAGCAATGCTGCCCCTTGCCCCCCAGGTTCAGGGAGCATGGACAGGGCTCAGGGACTGCCAAGGGTGACTTGACAAGATGCGTGGGTGCATCCAGTCCCTCGGAAAAAGTCCCACGGGAATGCAGGGAGGGGGCAGCTCTGGCCGCACATGGCCCTCACCTCACTGCTCCGTCCCGGGCTCTGCCGAAGTGCGGGTCCCAACGCGGTCCTCGTCCTCCTGACGGTCAGCAGAGCGGGGACGCATCAAGTTAGCAGACCTCTGCCCCTCAGCGGCTCCCCCGCATCTCCTGAACATCTGCTCGGGCTGGTCTGGCCCGCAGAGAACACATGCCCTGGTCCCCCCAGGGAAACTGGACAGGCCCAGAGATATCTGTCAACACGTGTCAACACCAACACGAGGTAGGGAAACGAAGCAACACGAGGGGAGCTGAGGCCAAGCCTGGATCCTCTGCGCCCGCACTGCCGGGCTTCCCTTCCTCCTTCTCACTTTCCATTTCTGTTCCTTTGCTTTTCCCCTGGTCGGTCTGTCCCCCGAGCCCGACAGCCCCACGTGGGGCCCCGCGCTCTCTTCACAGGTGACGAGTGAGGAGCCGCGGAGTCGAGCCACCTGCTGGCCTCCTGCCCCGACGACCAGCACGACCGGCCCGGCCGCAGATGCCGTCCATCTGCTAGAGGCCTCTGTGCCAGCCCTGGGTGGGCCTCCAACTCTCCCCCCATGAACGACCGAGTTGGGGGTGACAGTGATGTGCAGGATGGAAGGGGGAGCCGAGGGGTCACCGAGACACGGGGGATCCACCCCAGCCAGAGGAGCTGATGCGTGGACCACCTCGAGGGGTCACCACCGCCAACCACCGCCCGAGGCAGCACGGCCGACCCAAGTCTCTCGCTAAGGTATCGTACTGACTTGGTCTTGCCCAGCTATTTTGTTCATGGATTAACCTTAAAAACCGAAAGACAATAAGAGGTGAACTGAGGAGCCCACTGTACTGGAGCCAGAGCGGCCGTGACGGGAAAGATGCCCTCTCGGGACACAGTGCCCGCCTGCGGGCCGGCAGAAGAGAAAGGGCTGGCCCACCGGTGGGGACGGGGGCTGTGGGTTCTGCTGCGAAGATGTCGTAAGTCGAGACTACAAGTCACAAGTCACGTGGGTGTCAAGGAAACGGAACCTCTCTCCTCGGAAGCAGTGACACCACGTTCCTTGAGGTGGACACATCACCCGACGTGGGACACCGAGACAACGAGGACGGCAAGACCCAGAATGATGATTGACCAGCTGATCAAACTCCTGACTGTGTCCCCAGACCTCAGCATCGTGCTGGAGGACGCAGAACGGAGCACCAGAAGAAACTCTACGCACGCACAGGAACACACACTCTGCACAAAGCACGGCCACACAGGGCGGTTCTGTGTCAGCAACGTTCTGAGTCACCCAATGCAGGTGGTCTGCACCAGCCACCCACTTTTATACCCCCCATTAGCGCGGGACGGTCCTGGTACAAGTGGAATTCTAACACAAAGGCACTCGGGTGAAGCCTGTCGATCTGTGTGCAGAATCAGTTCTACTGATTTTCACGTGTATTAGACTTAAGCTTTTGTAACCATTAGGCTGGTGGTCAGTTAACCCGCTACTACTTTTTTTTTTTAAACATCTTTATTGGAGTATCCCGCTCTTTCCAAGAGATGAAGCCAAGATCAAAACAAAGATAATCTGGGTTGGAATCGTCAGCGAGACCTATGTCCTGGCAAAGCTTCCTGCCGAGGAGCAGCAGAGAGTATGTGCTCACAGACGCACACTCCTTGTTCCTAAAAGTTACCAATAATCTGTACACTTGGAGCAAAATATGAACAAATATATTTAGATATATTTAAAAGAATTAAAAAAAACATTTCACAAAACATTTGTTGCCATAGGAAGATTTTTAGCAATAAATGCCCACATCAAAATTTAAACATTGTTCAAAGTATGATTATCTATACTGATAAGTAATGCAACAAATTATGTAAACAGAGTCAGATACATTCCTGGTAGGAGTCACTTCCTTCCTAGGATGGAAGCTGGCCCAGTTTTCCAGGGGACCAATTAAGAAACTGCTATTTTCAGAGCAACAAAAATAAAAGCTTTTATTTGTTCATTTGAATATAAAACAGGCGTTATCACAGATGTACAAAGCTTACTGGTGGTTTAACATACGAGAAGGTTGCCGTCCTTTGCACATAAAAATTTTGTTTGAAACCGTGATTGGTTGAGTACATGAATTTCTCTAACCAGTCACCACACTATGAAATAACGCTGCTAGCATCCAACTGGTAAAAGGGACCGTTTCCCTTGGGTAAAGTGTCAAGCAGGATTAAACAGATATAATAAACAAGCACCATGAGGAAGCCGCCCTGTCGGGTTGGTCTGAGTCTCAGTGATCACTGTGTACCCTCCTGTGTGCAAGGTGATCACACGGTTTTGTCTGACTTCAAAAGCACAAGGTCACAAGACAAACACTGGTTACGTTCTCATGAATGACTCATCCACAGCACAATTCCTAGTACAGAACGATCTTCCTTTATTGCTAAACGGGTGGTACTTAGTGTCTCCTTTCCTTTTTCTTGCACAACAGAACTTGGATCCCAGCCCTGAGCCCTCTGGACCTCGACGCTGACACAGGACAGCAGGACCGACCTCACCCCACCTCGCTGGGTCTCGCGAGCCACCTGCAGTCCTGCTTCCTCATCAGTGTCGGACCCGAAACCTTAAACCCCTCCCCCTACACAAGGTGGGCATGTGTGTCTTTTCTGTGTGTGGTGGGGTTTTTTCCGCCTTAGGAAGCGAAAGACTGTGGGAATGTGTATCTGAAGCATGTAGAGAAATATTCATACACAGCAATGAAGTCAAACAATATTTTAAAAATCAAATAACTTGTGGAGATGGAACAACGCACCCCACATGCAGACAATTTTTTTTTAAATGCCACTTAAAATTTTAACAGCAATTAGCCTTGGATCTCAGAAGTCAAACAAAACTCTCTTGTAGCAAAGGGCTCACTGCCAGCACACAGAGCAAAGGCAGATAAGACAACCTCACAGAAAGGGTCTCAGTCTCGCCAGCAGCAATCTTAGTCATGCAGACCTGACACAGCCCCCGTGGGGCGCACTGGGGCAATTACAAAGTGAATCTTGCTCGGACAGCTGATACTTCTTCCTGGCTGGAGGCAGACGGGCTGATTCAGTCCGGGAGTGTGCGAGGAGCTCTGAAAGTTCCAAGGCGTGTGAGGCGGCAGCAGCAGCAGCAGCAAGAGATGGAAATCAGAAGTGTGTCCTCGCAGGAGGTGCGGTGATGGGGGTGGGGGGTGGGGGCCTCCTGCCCCAGCCAGTGGCTCTGTTGTCCTGGCAGCGGGGGCGGCTCCCCAGGCACGACCCCCCTCCTGGTGAGTCTCTTCCCTTAAAGCCGCTGAGGGAGTCAGCACAACCTGCTGCAAATGACCACAGAATGACATTCCTTTCATACCGAGGACCAAAAAAAGGTGACACAAACAAAAATGATGGGAACATTGTGCAATGACTTCTTGTGGCCGAGAGAGCGCGTGCTGCGGGCCAGCTGCTCCCCAGGCCGTGCAGTGCGGTGGGCACGCGGCACTGACAATCCGTTGAGACCCCGCAGCAGAGGGAAAAGTGCACGTCCAGCTCCGATCCGCCACCTTTGAGGCGACAGCGCCACTTGCTGGTCTCTGGTTCCAGAGGAAAGGTTCCGACTGTGCTGCTGGCTGTCTGGCCGCGCACACCAGCAACGGGCGAGAGTCTATCTACAGTGCAGTGGAAGGGACGCCATGCAAGTGACAGGTTCTGCGTTTTAAACTTTAAAATCTCCTTTGTTCTTAGTGAATTTATATTTCATATATATATATTTGTTGTGATGCTATCCACGCAAGATAATACAACACTTTTTATATTAGCAAACATTACAAGACTTTAATATTCTTGAATGTTTTCTCTGTTATACTTCTAAAGAGATCAAAATAAATTAAACGTTTTGTACATAATTACATAAGAAGTTAACTTATTTTATCATTTTAGTTTAGTACAAAGATATCTGCAAGGTAATTGCCGAAATACACCTTATTTATAATTTCTTCTCATTCCATGCTAAAATTCAAAGGCCGATTATTAGCCTGTTTCTTCAGCACATTTCTGACAAAGAAAGCTGCTAAAATCTAATTGGAAGGTGCTATTTGGAAGGTTTTCTCGTACCTCAACAAACTGTCCTAAAAGGATGAGCTCCAGCAATGGCTTAAGTTAGTAGCAGGTCCATGGCATTAAGATTTCATGACACATTAAAACAGAGAAAACAATTCTTTGTCACACTACATAAATTGTTTAAAAGAACCCATCTGGAGGGCAGAATATTTTTTTTAATTGCTAGTTTGGCTTAACAAAATACCACATTTACGAAGAAAGCACTTATTATCCAATAATTAAAAAAAAAGAAAAAGTTTTTGAAATGGGCTTTTCCAATAAACTGAAGGCAGTAACGCAAAGTCCTTCTGAGCAAACTTCACATTTCTCGTCTCATCCCCGTTCCGATCAGGACGAGTGGAAAGTCTCCTCCCCACCACTTGGCAAAAGCTCCGCTCGGGAACTCGCCCTGGCGTCTGCACACTCGCGACACTGAGCAGATGGCCCGCCTCTGGGAGTGTCTACATGTTGTAGGCCACGTAAATGGGGTCCAGCTGGTCGGCCAGGAAGCCGTCGCGGAGGTGCATGCGCTGCTTCTCCCCCCGGGAGTTGATGGGGATGACGCCGATGTCCACCACCACCACCACCCCCACCACCAGGTAGTGCTCCTCCAGGACCACGTTGGTCACCAGGGGGACCAGGTCCAGGGCTTCCTGCTCGGACCCGTCGAGCTCAACCACAACCACCAGCAAGTTTGTCCAGGTGAACACAGCACTGGAAGAGAGAGAAGCATCACTGTACAGCGGGGCTTGAACTTAACGATCCTGTTTTCTTTTCCAGATGTTCCATTGGGTTCTTTGTGGACCTGCCCGGGCGCTAAGCCTCCTCAGGCCTGTTGGTCCCTGACCGGCTCTCACACTCCCGTCACGCGCACCTCCTACCGACCTGCTCTCGCGGTGGCAGCCCCGCCCCTGCCCTCCCTGGATCCACACACCCCTAAGGGTGGAGTCTGTCCCGCCGGGTGATTGGGTCAGCCTGCAACATGGTCTGTGGGCTTGTTGCTGAGGCTAGGACAGCGGGGGCACTGGGGCTGGTCCTGACTTGCCTCTGCCACCAGGGGGATGAAAAACATGTGCAGAAGAGTTGCCAGCCCCTGGCCCGCCTGACCCGTGGGCTCCAGCCACACTGGGGTCCGATTCCTCAGCGGTCGACTGCAGACCCAGGGCACATTAACTGATTCCTGTTTGAAGTACTGAGTTTAGGATGAGGGCAATGCAGTGAGACCTGACTCATGTGGGGTAATTCCTGGAGAACTCCAGAGATGTACCCAGAAGTGTCTTATTTTGGATCTTTCAACAGGAGTGCCACCCAGAGTATTCTGTCTGCCCAATTTGTAGACGCCTAAGAACAGTGTTTTACACGTTAAGCCACTTTAACATCACATAGTTGGGCTTTTAAAACGTGGTTGTTTAAGAACCTTAACACACACTGCCCTTGGCCACCAGAGCCACGTGGAGGCCAGGCCAGGCTCTGGCGCCCTGCAGTGGGCTGCGGGGATCTTTCTCTTGCCAGACACAGAGAAGGTTCTATCTCAGTTGTGAGGCAGGAAGTATCTGGGAACATTCACTATTGCTTCCGGAAAGCACAGAGTATGCCTATTAGGAAAAAATGAATATTTTGTTCAGTACGGCCAATGAATACATGAAAATGAAAGGGAAACACTGGAGAATGTGTTCAGCAGACCCCTCCTTCTGGAGTTTGCTTTGTGACGAACGTGTACACCTAAGGGAACAACCTTGTGGGGAGCTGTTCCCGAGAAGAAGGGCCAGCGCCGAGTCCCAGGGCACAATTCCCAGGCACCGGGCACCGCTCCACAAGGGCCGCGCCTTGAGCCCATGAATCACATGTGGCTACTCTGATGTGCGCTGGGGACAATCTTATCCTGGCATTTGAAATCGATGGCGCAGCATCAGGACCAGCTCAGACTCCACAGTTAACTGGGGAGGGGGTTTGCCAGGAGGCCGCGGGCTGCTGCCGGCTACTCTCCTTCCGCCGGAGCTCTCCTGGGGGCCGCGGTGGCTGAGAGGGCCGGGGGGCTGGACTGTACTCAGTGAGGCAGTCACAGATGTGACCTGGCATCACATCCTTCTTTCTCTGCATGAAAGTGACGGATGGGGGCACCCTGTGGGGGGCCACAGGCAAGGGGGAGGGAAATAACGGAACAGTTGTGCTGCACAGACTCCAACAGAGAGAAACCCTTCGGAATAAAATGCAGCTTTATTCCACGTCACGGCATCTAAGCAATGCTCAGAACAGAAAGGAGAAACCTACGAGGGGCACTCCTGCCACACACTTTTAAGTGGAAACGGCACCTTTTCAACTACATAGAAAATACTCGAGGGAGGCAATACAAGCCAGTCAAAATTATTTTCTTAAAAATACAAAAATTGAAGGCTGTGATTGGTATTTATAGCTATTCAGATGGAAACTGAGGTGGGCCCCTGCCAATGTCTGGGCTGATACCTTTCTGGGGTTTCTGCCCTGCCCTCCTCGACACACGAGTGGACAGGCAGCTTTGGCAGGCGGAGGACTTGTGCTCCAGACGGGCTCCGTCACTGCTCGCCCTGAAACGCGGCACCAAGTGGGGACAAGGCGCTCCCGTCCACCCGACTCTTCTGTCTGCCAAGTCCTCTGTGCAGTGCAGTGCGTGGCCAAGAACACCAGCCTGCGTCAGCTAACAAGAGGCAGCCGACAATCTCAGACCAACCCACCTGCTGAGAAAACTGCTCCCAAGGGGTTTTGGAAAAAGCCTCCCCTGGGCCTCCTGCCCTGAGCTTCCAGACCGGCTCCATCAGGCCTCTGCCAGTTCAGGGACTAAGGGAATGAGCACACCTGCAGCCAATGGTGCTGAAGCCACTTTTCACTCTCAAATGCCACGTAAAGGCCCCGAGGAGGTCGTCAGCGCTGCAGCCCCCAGGCCAGGCGGTGATCTGGGCACACTCACACATCACAGCCAACCAAACAGCCAGGGAGAAGCGTGGCCTGCAAGGCTCCTCACCCCCAAGGACGGCTGGGGTGGGTGACTTGTCACTGACAACCCAGTGATGCTGGCAAACGCGGCCCCTCCTGGAGTCTAAGATCTTCCCACAGGCAGGCTGCGTTTAGGCTCCCGCGGACAGTCTATTTCCCCTACATCACGCCTTCCTTAACAAAAAACCAAATAAACGGCTCCCTGGAAACACTGCCCAGCCGTCTGTATGTCACTCTCGGGAAAAGCAACAACTCTGCACTAGGAGTGCTCTTCGGAGGTTCAGATTCACCCTGGAAAGCTGACTCCGCCCAGGACCCCGTGCCCTCGGGCTGCTGCCCCCTCCTCACCATTCCGTGACGCTTTTGTGGGCTCTGATGACGGAGGTCTCGATGTCTATCGGGTGATACCTCATGCCGCGCAGCTCCATGGCCTCATCTAGGGCCCCCACCACGTAGAGGGCGTCGTGGCGCTCTGTACGGGGAATGGAAACCGTGTGAGCTTCACCGCAATGCCGCTCAAACCGCTTAAAAAATAAAAAAAGACTACCCCTGAATGCGAAAGAGATGCAAAGAAAAGATCACTGAGCAAGGGATGCTGTCTCCCTTTTACCAGGGAAACTCTGCAGCCCGAGGCTTTCAGGGAGAAGGTGCAGGCGGAAGTGCTGCCTGGCTCAGCGCTGGCCGCACGCCTGCACGTCCCTCCCCTCATCCCACAGGAGTAGCCTCCACACGCCGTCAAGTGCGTTATCACACAGCCCTCAGCAGCATCAGCACCGCCGGGACACGGGCCAGCAGACCTGCTCCTGGAGTCACATGGTGAGGACCCAGCACAGCCCAAGTTATGCCCAGTTCCCTCTGGTGCCAGCACATGAGCTCTTAACTCTCTTATTACTGCACGTCTGGGCGGGAAGAGGAAGCATAGTTTATGAGAATGTTCATGAACAAAAATTTCCTTAGCTCGTGTAATTGTTCAATTTATTCTCATCAGCTGTGCAAACCTTGGGATAATGACAACATGCAGTCTGTCCATCTTTCCTTAAAAACAAGGAGACATCTTTAATCTTTAGACTAGTAAATCTATCACGGTGAGCTTGAGAGAAGTAACTGACATAAAACACTAGAGAATAAAGCTTTTCCAGTTTAAGTCAGATGAGGTGGAGGCAGTTACTTGCTGGCTTCTAACCACAGCTGCCGTGGGGTATCCCACTGTTCCAGCCCCCGGGCTCCGCAGGATGGGACCTGCCCTGCCTCCTGGGAGGTCTGGGTGTTGCTAAGCTTAGTTCTTCAAGGAACCCCAGATAGCATCCTCAAGTAAAACAGTCTATGATTTTCCCAAATTGAAAATGCAACACCAAAGTATCCTGCACTTTTCCCCTAAATTCATGCTGGTTCAGCCAGGTTGGCACAGCCCCCATCAGACAGGTGGGTCAGGAAGGCTCAGGCCCCATCTCTATGTAATACCCAAGTCCTGTCTCTGTTTTTAGTGAAATAAAGAGCGGAGAAAGGATTCCAGGATCAGCAAAGACCTGAAGAGCAGGCAGGCTCTTAATGTGTTAGTTCTGCGTAACACCCACGCCCAGCGCCAGCCCCTCAGAGCTGCTGCTCCCCTCAGGCACCTTGCGGCACCAGGCCTGCTGGACAGGTGCAGAAATGCAGAGCGCCCGAGGCCAGCGCCTCCTGCCCTGGAAGAGAGTAGCAGGGCTTCAGGAGGGCCTGGGCTGGTGGCTCCAGGACTGGCGACAAGTCTGTGAGCTGCACTTACAGGCACTTGTTGTGGACAACATGGCACCTGGCTCTTGCCTCTGGTTTTAAATGTGTTCCTGGCTCACATGGGAGCACAGAGCACGCGACATGCAGCTTCCACGGCTGGATGCACGTGCCCTGAGCTGGCGCTCTCTCACCCTCGGCTGTTTTCAGGCTGGCTTGCAGCAAGCATGCACGCATGCACGTTCTCCCGGGATTGGGATCCCAAACCCCAGATGGGTTTCCGGGGTCTGAGGACCTTCGTGCCGCCTGTTGGGACTCTCACCTCCGTTTGCATCAGTGAGTTCAGTTCTCCGCAGGAACCCCAAATAGCCTGTTCGTGCCCAGATGGTCTGTGTGTCTCCAAAACTTAATCTTGAGTTGAAGTGATCTGACTGGAGGGATTCATCTCCGTAAATAGTGAAATAACCACTGGCATTGTGGGCACTGTGAACCCAGATCTGTTAAGGAAGCAGAATATAACTGGATAAGTTAACTTGAGATGATCTCCAGGGCAGAAGCTGCTTTTACAACTCAATAGATTATATTCCGTGCTATTGAAACTGTCCTTGCCCTCCAAAAACAAGACGATTCCAGTTTCTGGGGAGACACAGATGCCACGAAGTTTATTGAAATGAAGGCATGACAGCAAGCTCATGGCTGAGCAAACAACCAAGCCATCATCTGTTGAGAATTCTATTAAAGCAGATGGATTGAGGGCTTTTGAAATAAACATCAAATGAACGAGGTTGTATGAGTTTCCTTGTATTTATTCAAATGTACCGACTGTTTCTAAAAAGCAAGCTGGAAAAATGTTAAAAAGCTTTGTGATTTATTTTCCCTTTCACTTGGTTTGCATACTTTTGGGAATATTACATTGTAATAAAACAACACAACACAAAACAAACTCTAGCAGGGAAAGGCATTGTAACATCAAAAAATGGGGGACAAAAGTGCCTGAGTGTGGAAATGGGAACCTGCTTACACGGTGCCGACCACGTGGGCTGAGCAGAGCCAGGGACAAGGCAGAGGAGCCCATCAAGTCCGCACAGATAAGGCCCGGAGGAGCCGAGGTCTAGCCAGCGGCCCTCAGTCGTGCCTGCTAAGCAACGAGGAAGCAGACCAGAGACGGAGGGCACCCCGTCGAGCGAGGGGAAGGAAAACCATCTCTGTTAAGACACGTTCCCAGTAGAACATCAGGGTGCAGTGGTTCCTGCCCCTCCGCCCAGCGCACCCGCTCAGCTCCAAGCAAGGCCGCCCGCTGTGAGGACAGCACCCGCCGGGAGCATCTCCAGGTGCCCGAGATGGCGGGTGCTACATCCCAATTTCATTCCTAGACATGTATTTAAAGGAAATCCCTAAAATATAGTGAAGCTCACAGACTAGTTCTGATCTTCACATAGAGAGAGACGAGTGAGGGGCCAAAAAACCGTCCAAGAAGAAAAAGGGTTTGGGGAGTGAGCAGTGGTTAGGACTCACGCTTCATCACTATTCACCCCTTTACGAGGTACACACATGTGCCCAGGGCACCACTCCAGGAGAGTGGCGGGGCTGGTGTGCTGGTTGGGTGCCAGCTGTGGCAGCCTTTTGTGTGTGGCCAGAACGGGTCAGAGGAAGGGGGGGAAGCTGACCGAACAGTGGGCAGCACCTGCAAGAGGGTCCTAGAGGGCAGGACAGGGTCACTGTGGGCTTGGCCTTGGAGAGGAAAACGGGGGTGGGGTGGGGAGGGGAGGCAGACATGTCAGAAGAAACAAGTCCATCAGGGAGAGAGAAGGACAGTGTAAGGCAGAGGCGGGCACACCTGGCCGGCCGAGCAGGGCAAGCTGCGGGGATGACGGCCCAGGAAGGGTCTCCTGCAGCCACACGCAGCCAACAGCGCGCAGGATGAGGGGGCAGGCGGGGAGTCACTGGCCAGGTTCATGGTCAACACAAGGGAGCGGAAGTGACTTTCTGACCCAGATAAACACCTGTCGTGTCCCCAGCCTGCCTGCCACGGTTGTTGGTGCTGTTATGATTCTGGGGTTCGCAAGAGTCCCTCTGCACGTTCTCCACCGTGTTCCTGATGAAGGACTTCCCTGCTGTGAAAGCAGCAGGCACGTGGAAGACAAACCAAGGGCTGGGAAACAAGGAAACTCAGTCCACTCACATGAAGTTTCCTCTTTTCTAAACTTTTGAAGAGAATCTATGATACTCCCTTAAGGAAATCCTACTTTGTAATCCTGAACTTTCATGGACACCCTGTACCTCACCTCACCCAGGTGTGAGTCCCCAGAACTCACCTCACCCAGGTGTGAGTCTCCCAACGGTCCTTTTGTTTCTGGATTGGCAATTATGATCCGAACCCCTGGAAGTATCTATGTTGGAAAGAAGAGTCTCATCAGCGGACAGACAGGTAGATACTGCACAATCAACCTTGACCTTGCTTTCATGCCATGTGCCTATTTTCCTGATTAAAATGGTTTAGAAAGTGAATGGCTTTAAATCAAAATTATATACCACAGCATCATATAATTAGAGCAAAACAATTACATTTCATTGTAATTATTACAGTGACAGAGCCTGTGTTAAAGTGATCCTAAAATCAAGAATTTGAACAAAAACATGATACATGATATAATTTAACAGGCTCAATGCTTGCAAAATAGGATTTAGTAGAGCTGCTCTGTGGTGTCCAGAAGAGACGGCCGTCACCACCCACGCGTCTGCCGAGCCACGAGGACACCGCGCCTGCGGCTCTGCCCCTCTCCTCCACCACACCACCCACTTTTCCTGCTGGTAAACATCTTCTAGTACAATGTTAATAGGAAGCACCTCCTTCTTAATGGACGTTTAGCTCAGAAATGCTCCACATTCCACTGAAACCACGTAATGAAGCAAAACCTGATTCTGGAAATTTAGAACAGAACCCGTCTCAGTTCAGCTAATTAACACTGTGCGGTTGAGATAAGGCAACACATCTGTGGTGAACGCTCCTCGAACACGTCTGATGAATGGCCCGCCAGACCGACTTGGGTGGGTGGGTAGCGCCGTGTCCCACCTTAGAGCCAACTTAGTACCAAGAATTCTAATGGGCAGTCATGTAGACACAGACTGTAAAAGGTCCAAAAACAATATGCTTTTAGAATTATGCTAAATGGAGAAGAGATCTGACGACTGGAGCCAAAAAAGAAAAAAAAATCTTCAATTACGTCTAAATACGTTTCTTGCATTTAGTTCTATAAACAAGATAACCACCGTTGCAGGAACGACTAGCTGTCCCCTGATAACCATTCTTTGTCCAGCTCCGCAGTAAACAAGCCCCGATTGTCAGCCAGGCCCGTAGACATTCAAAACCAATGTAGTGCTGCCAACCTGCCTTTCAGCTGTGGGTGACAATGCCCAGGGATACTGAAGTGTGAGTGAGGCAGCTGAGGAGCTGTCCTTACAGTCTGCACCTTTGGCCTCCTCCTTTTTCTGCTTCTCCTCCTCTGGCTGGAATGTGCAAAGGAAGGCTGGAGCTGGAAAAACCACTCTAGACCCTGAGGCACCCTTGGGAGGGGAGGCCAAGACATAAGATGCCACGGTCCCTGGTGGTTTCTTCTACATGAGAAAAAACCTAACTCATTTAAAACACTGTCATTTTGAGTTTCTGTGCTCATGGCCAAAACCAGTCCTGATATACTACATTCAAGAAAACTTTTTTGAAAAAAAAAAAATCTACCATCTATTTCTTGAATTTTCAAAGCCCATAAACTGAGACTCGTGTTTATATGGACATGCATACGCCTTCCTTCAATACTTACTTTTCCTGATTCCATTAGGGGCAAACTATGAGGAGATCCTCTTTCTACTAAACGGACTCTACAAAGAGAAACAGAAGGTGTTACTGTGTTTTCTGTACCAGCGGTTCCCTTCCCCCACATCCAGCACTTGGTCAATGCCTGGCAGTTTGATGGGGAACATTAACTCTGCTGATGAGCATTACCCAACGCAAAGATAGTCTAGAAGTCAAAGAAAAAGCAGTCGATAGTAGAGAGGAAATGGCGAGGGCCACCACACAGGCCACGGAGAATGGAGATGCAGTCCCACCTACCAACCCGAAAAATGACTGGGAACAATTCTGCATTTAAAGTAACCGGGGGTCGACGTAGCACTTGCAGAAAAGGGAAAGTATAAGGATAAACTGCATTCCTCAATGAGCTGCCACCCCCGTGACAGCGATGCCTGGTCCTGAAACACTCACGGCCCTGCCCCTGCAGACCACAGGCAGGGCCTCAGACACAGCTGCACAGAACCCACCTCCTCAAACAGGCACACAAGAGAGGACCGGCCAGTTCAGACAGCAAAAGCTCCTTTTAGAAAAGAAGCTCTTTTCTGTTTAAAAACTATTCACTGGTGATTTAATCTTAAAACTGTGGAGGACCTTGGTGCCAGTCACAACCTGAGCTCGCTAAGTCCTTCTCCGCTGTGTTATTTTAACTATTCTGTGACTGGGTTTACATCTCTCCATGTTACTTTGAGACTGTGACGCTGACCATCCACCTACAGGCAACTTTTATTTAAGGAAAACTGAGTGAAGGGGAACCTGCTGGGATGCCCGACTGCAGAACAAGGGGGCGTCAGCAGGAGGATGGGGCCAGGGAACGCGGGATTGTCAAATTCACCAGCACGACCCATTCTTTGTACCAACACAGATCTGCCCCCATAACTGATAAGTGTGGCTGAAGGGGGATGGGCAATGAAGGAAGGACCCTGCGAGGCACAGCTTGGTGGGGCTCCTTTGCAGGCTCTGCTCCGGTCACCCAGAGTGAGGGTCCAGGGCGCGGATGACAACATGAGCAGGAGGAGGACAGACAGACAAGGTCCCGACAGAGAGGGGTGTGGGTAGGGCTCCCGTGCCGGCAGGCATCCTGGGGCTGCAGGCCTCTGAAAAGCAGCTGAAAAGCTCTTACTTTCAGGCAAAGGATGCCCTGCCTTCCAGCCAGCCTTTGGTGTGGTGCCTCGTGTGGCTGCAGACAAAAGGAGCAGAGGAGACCCTGGGAGGGCTGGAGGTACCTGAGTAGCTGCAGCAACGATGTAATGAGTGGAAGAAGTCACTGCAGCAATTCTGGATCACTTGATACCCACCACATGCTTCGGCATTTGTCTCTAGGAAGACCCTGATGCTGACAGCAAGAGATGCAGGCTATCAAAGAAAAACCACCTAGATCTTATACTACTTAAGCCTTCCAGAATGTGGGCACACCTCCTTTTATTGCACTTTGTTTGCTTTACTGCATCTCGCAGATACTGTGTTCTTTTTTTTTTTTTTTTTAACAAATTGAAGGTTTGTGGCAACCCTGCATCAAGCAAGTCTATCGGTGCCATTTTTCCAACAGCGTTTGCTCACTTCATGTCTCTGTCACATTATGGTAGTAATTCTTGTAATATTTCAAACTTTTTCATTATTACTATTGCATTTATTATGGTGATCTGTGATCTTTGATGTTACTATTGTAATTGTTTTGGGGTGCCACGAATTTGCCCTTATAAGATGGTGAACTTAATAAATGCTGTGTGTTCTGATTGCTCCACTGACTGGCCATTCCCCGTCTTTCTCCCCCTCCTCATTCCCTGAGACACAATGATACTGAGATTAGGCCAATTAATAACCCTACAATGGCCTCAGTGTTCAAGTGACATTCTTCTCAAGGAAACGTCACGCATTTCTCACTTTAAATGAAACAGTAGAAGTGATTAAGCTTGGTGAGGAAGGCAGGTCTAAAGCTAAGATGGGCTGGAAGCGAGGCCTCTTGCACCACCAGATAGTTAGCCAAGTTGTACATGCCAAGGCAAAGTTCTTGAAGGAAATTAAAAGTGAACATATGAAGCAGCCTTATTGCTGATATGGAGGAAGTTTTAGTGGTCTGGATAGAAGATCAAAATAGCCACAACATTTCCTTAAGCCAGAGCCTAACCCAAAGCAAGGCCCTAACCCTCTCGAACTCTATGAAGGCTAAGAGAGGTGAGGAAGCTGCAGAGGAAAGTTAGAAGCTAGCAGAGGTTGGTTCATGAGGTTTATGGAAAGCAGCCTTTTCCATTACAGAAAAGTAAAGGGTGAAGCAGCAAGTGCTGATGAAGAAGCTGCAGCAGGTTATCCAGAAGATCTGTAGCTGAGATCATTCATGAAGGAGACTCCACCGAAAAAACGGTTTTCAATGTAGATTGAACAGCCTTCTATTGGAAGAAGATGCCATCTGGGACTTTCACAGCAAGAGAGGAGAGGACAATGCCTGGCTTCAAAGCTTCAAAGGACAGGATGACTCTTGTTAGGGGCTACAACACCTGGTGACTTGAAGTTGAGCCAGTGGTCATCTACCATTCTGAAGATCCTAAGGCCTGTAAGAATGATGCTACATCTACTCTGCCTGTGTCTGTGCTCTGTAAATGGAAAAACAAAGCCTGGATGACAGCACATCTGGTTACAACATGGTTTACTGAATATTTTAAGCCCACTGTCGAGGTGTGCTCAGGAAAAAAAACTCCTTTCAAAACACTACTGCTCATTGACAATGCTTCTGGTCACCCAAGGGCTCTGATGGAAATGGACAATGAGATACAGGATGCTTTCATGTCTGCTAACACGATATCCATTCTACAGTCCCTGGATCAAGTACTAATTTTGACTTTTAATTCTTATTATTTAAGAAATACATTTTATAAGGCTATATGGCTGCCATAGATAGTGATTTCCCTGATGGATCTGGGCAAAGGTAATTGAAAACCTTCTGGGAAGGATTTACTATTCTAGATGCCATTAAGAATATTCATGATTCACGGGAAGAGGTCAAAATATCAACATTAACAGGAGTTCAGAAGAAGTTGATTTCAACCCTCCTGGACGACTTTGAGGGACTTCAGCGGAAGAAGTAACTGCAGATGTGGTAGAAACAGCAAAAGAACTAGAATTAGAAGTGGAGCCTGAGATGTGACTGAATTTCTGCAATCTCATGAGAAAACTTGGACAGATGAAGAGTTACTTTATGGATGAGCAAAGAAAGTGGTTTCTTGAGATGGAATCTATCCTGGTGAAGGTTCTGTGAAGATTGTTGGAATGACAACAAAGGATTTAGAATATGGCATAAACTTAGTAGATAAAACAGGGGCAGGGTTGGAGAAGACTGATCCAAGTTTTGAAAGAAGTTCCGCTGTGGGTAAAATGCTGTCATCAGCATTGCGTGTTACAGAGAAATCCTTCCTGAAGAGTCAGTGGCGAACTTCCTGGCTGTTCTATTTTAAGAAACTGCCACAGCCGCCCCAACCTTCAGTAAGGACCACCCTGTTCAGTCAGCAGCCGGCCACACTGAGGGGAGACCCTCCACCAGCAAAAAGATTATAACCCACTGAAGGCTCAGATGACGTGAGCGTTTTTTAGCAACAAAATATTTTAAAATTAAGGTATGTATACTTTGTTTTTTTCAGACATAATGCTATTGCATGCTTAATCGACTACAGTATAGTGTAAACATAACTTTTATATGCATTGGGAAACCAAAAAATTCGTGCGACTTGCTTTATTGTGATATTCCCTTTACTGAGGGGGTCTGGAATCAAATCCACAGAATCTCTGAGGTCTGCCTGTACGCCAACAGGCTTAACGATGCCATCCTTCAAACATAAACTACGGGCTGCATTAAGACAATTAAAAGGGACTAAAGCTCTTCTAGGACCCAGGTAGCATTATGCTAATTTAGGGTGGGTTATAATTAAAAATTACCATTAGAGCACGAAGAATCCATGGAACTTCACCTGCAGCAGCTTTCAGACAGATGTGATGCTTGCAGGAAATATCAATGCTGGGAATGATAACTTTTTATAGCCTGCTGGGTCAGGAGGCTGCAGCCCGTTACACTGACTAAATTAGGCCAATTTAAGTAGTTAGGTTAAGTGAAGAAGCCTGTGTCCAAGTGCTGGCTGGCCGACTGTGGAGTGTGGGTATTGGCAACTGGCTACGGATGGAGAAAGCAAGAAAGAGGCCCAATTGGCTGGGAAGATTATGAGTGGGCAGAAGCAGGGGTGAGGAAAGAGGGAAAGAATGAAAGAGAAAGGGGCCGAGGTAGCGGCTGGCTCAGCCCACCTAGTCTGGCTGCTGCTATGGGCAGGGCAGCTGGCCAGCGAGTAGGCTGGGTGTCCTACAAAGGCCAGACCGTCAGGCAAGGGAAGGGAGCAAAACCTTTGCCAAAAATGAGGGCTGTTCTGGATAAGCTACGCTTTGCTCTTTGTCCACTCACAGCCACCACTCAGGTAGCTCTGGCTGTGGCACTATGACAGGGATGACTTCTGAGTGGGGCACCTGGTGTCATGAATGGAACCAGGCCACTTGAGCCAAGAGTGGGAGCAAGTGCCCTGGCCTGCGACTCGAGCCCAGACATTGTGCTTCTCCTCCTCTCAGACCCCAAGGTTCCCGCCAACATGGGGAGTGGAGTCCATGGCCCGGTCCTCCTTCAGCAGTGGGACTGCTGGCCACACACACTGGCCGGCCTCTGCCTCTCTGGCCAGCAGGCCTCCCCTGCTCTCGGAGTTTAGGAGTTTATCTTGTCTCCTGACCCTCCCTGCTGAGCTGAAGCCTCTGAGGAAGGCAGGCAAATGGGATGTCACCTGAGGATGTCACCTGAAATGTGGGAAACCCTACCGCTAAGAACTTCCTTGCGGCCTCCTGGCTGGGCTGCTGAGTGGTGGCAGGGACCTGGGCCAGCACGGAGGGCAAACGTAAGGACAGAACAAAGAATTTCTTCCCTGGTCAGTATGAAACGGTGCTCTCTGTCAGCAATTCACAGGCAAGCAGGAAGGGGGCGCTGGAATCACTCAGGGGTGGTCCTGTCCTGCCAGCAAATGCCACACGGGTGGCCGTTCCTTCGCTTGAAAATATCCACAGAGCAAAGAGAAAACCACCCCTTACAGGAGGAGACAGAGATGTATCTTTTGAAAGAGCTGGGAGCTACACACACAGGCAGCACACACGGGAGGGCGAGTGACTCACAGAAATACAGGAAACTCAGTAGGAGCCCTTCCCAGGCTTGCACCACAGGGAGGGGAGGCTCTCTCCTCCAGGGACCGCGCCTGCCCACACACCGTAACCCAGTGGCTCTGGAGATGCGCCACAATCAGGAAACCACAGCACCTTCCCCACAGGAGGGCTTGGCAGCACCACAGCTGCTGTCAGGAGCCGGCCACTTCAGAACCACGGACAAAAGCCCAGCGTGGGCACATCCTGACGGAGCAGGTCAAGAGGACGGGGGTGCTGGACTGCCCAGCGGCCAGCCCAGACACACAGGAAGAGGAGCTGACAGGGCCCAGCGGCGTGCACTGGGCGGCCAGGACGAAGCGTGCACGGCGTTCCTGCGTCCGGGGTGGCCCTGGGCCGAGTCTCCCATGTCCCTGGGCAGCAGGGGGAGGACAGTGCCTTCCAGGAAGGGACACGGTAATTACTCCTTAACGTAAGACACCTATTTGGGTTTCTGCCCCCTTCAGAAGAAGGGGCCCATCAGGAGAGAGCGGCGATGAGCCCGGGCGTGCAGCAGGACCTCAGCCTGGAGGAGCTGCGTGTGGCAGCACCAAGCCAGCCCAGGGAGAAGGCTCCCTGCTGTGACTGCGCGAGGGTGCCTCCAGGGACAGAAACCAGCAGAACACCACGTGCAAGGGCAGGACTTTGCTTTGGTTTCTTAAGTCAAACCCTGACGAAGACGAGGAAGGGACAAGTCCAGTGCACGCGTTTCTGGTGTCTGACGGCCCCTCAGCTCCCAGCCATGCCTGTCCTCTGACGCAGGACAGAGCTGAGAATGTGAAACGCGAGGCTGGAGAGTGATCCAGGGACAGAGGCGGGGACGACTCTGAGGCTTTCTCACGAGGCCTGGACAGGGCGGGGGTGGGATCCCTCTGACACTGGGCGATGCTACCCTTAATTGTAAAGGTCGATGACATTCCTGACAGCGTCACTAACGTAGGACTGCACTGCAATTTCCAGTTCACAAAGCACTTTTACTTCTGTTTTGAATGACCAAGTCAGGAAATGTATTATAAGAGATTATTTTACAGATTAGAACAGAAGTGTCACTTAAAAGGATACAGACTTCCCAAGGTCAAAAGATTAGGAAAAGAAACTCCTACTATGACTCAGGTCTCCTGGCTCTTTCTAGAACAGTGAAATCAATCTGATACTGGACTTTTATTACTTTACCATGATACATCGTACGGGTTCCAATTTCACTTTTCCTAAATCACAACTTTTCTCAATAGGAAGATCTGCCACACTGAAGATAGTTAAGAAGGTAGGTCACAAAGCCGTCAGAAAGGAGTTTCTAGATTTCTTTCCTTTTCCAGGAAAGAAAACTCCCTGAACCCCACTCCCAACCATCCCTGGTACTCCAGGAGATTTGTAACACACAATGGGACCAACTGTCCTTTCCTGATTACTATTCTTGTAAGTCCGTCTGAGACTGTAACCTACCCTCTCAGGCCCCAAAGATCAGCAGTTTTTATCTAAATGGTCTTACAAATTTGATCTTCATGTGTTTTGAGGGCCAGGTCACAGACAGAACTGCATAAATATTACTCAAACGGCGATTCTTTGATGAGCTGTTTTTCAGCTTCTGAAGTTATAAAGTTTTTTTCAAATGATTTTTATAGGGAGTAAAGTAGATTTCTTTTTAAAGCCCAGAAGTTGTATTTGGAATTTATGCCCCTGAAACACTGTTACTTAATCTCTTCAGAGCTAAGTGTCTGCATTTTGAAAATGTTCTGGATGGAGCTCTGCTCTAGTGGGCCGGTATGCTCTGGTGGGCCAGTGGTTCTCTCTGCCACCAGATGGGCTGTATCCTGTGATTCCCTGTGAATAGCAGGGTCTAAAATGAGGGCTACAAGGGCCGGGAAGCACCTCTAAGTGTGATGTGTTTAGGTGGATGCAGCGTTTCTTGGTCTCGGCACTGCTGCCATGCTGGTCATTTGCTGTGCGGCAGGAGTCTGTCTTGCATACTGTAGGATGTATGGCTGCATCCCTGGCCTCTGCCCCCCCCCCACATACCAGCAGTAACACTCCCCAGATTATGCTAATAAGACATGGCAACATGGTAACTCGTCCACTGGGGGTACAAGCACCCGGCTGGGAACCCCTGGTGTGAGTGGGGGCTGGCATTCCCCAGGATACCTGAGCCTGCATGGCACACCTGGCCCCTTCTCAGCCCCTGCAGCTCTGCCCCTGACACACTCACTCACACACAGGACTCAGTATCCTGGAAGAACACGCTCAGCCAGGCCAGGCTGGGGGCTCCTGGTTTCCCACCCACAGCTTTCCCTCTGCTCTCCCAGGTGTTGTGAGCACAGTGCACACGTCAGTAGGCACCACGTGAGGACACGCAGACAGCAGCACAGTATCCGGCCCTCACAACGCGTCCACAAGCACCTCTAGTAATTTACAAAAGGACACCTTCTACTAGAGTTCACGCTTACTATTAACACATCATAGAAGCATCAATGAATGGGCATCTCCACAACTACCCCAAAGAAATGACCTAATCAGTGGGGAAGTCTATAGGAAAATGATAGCATTCTCTCTTCCCCCTCACGCATGTCAGGAGGGACCCCTTTGGGAGCAGAAGTTCTGCTAAAGATTCCTCATCTTGTCTCCACCTTCCCTCCCTCAAGGTGAACTCACAAGCACTCACTAGCAACACTCCCTTTCGTTCTTGCTCAAGGCTGCTTAGGAAGCTGCACAGAAAGGTCACCTGGCTTATATTTTAGTTTTTCATGGAAAAGCCTTGACACAAATTTTCAATTCATGTAAAGAAATGTGGGCAGTGTTGATATTTTATCAGGTGTACAATGGTGCCTGACTAGAGCGTTCAAGTAAAGGACCAAGTCTTCTGGGCAGACTGTGAGAAAAAGCAACTCTGGTTGCAACGGCTCTGGGCCAATCGTTGTCATTTGTGTCTGAAAACAAGAATTTGGTTGCTCACTGGGTACCTCACGCAGTAAATGTGGAGAGTTGTGAAAGCTCGCTCAATGAACCACCTTGTTTGGAGCAGATGATTCTGTACTCCTTCTAGAAGGAACCCTGCACGCCAGGCACCAAGAAGACAAAAATCACAATACCTGTCGTGTCTCAGAGCTCTCATGTCCACGTAGACGGTGGTCGGATCGGGCCCCGAGGTCCCCTGCAAGCAAGGACACAGTGAGGTTAACACGAGTTTGCTTTGGAGGAGCTGGGTCTGTGCTTCCTACTGGCTAGGGAGCATTTCTATGGTAAAGCCTGAACAAAACCCAAAAGCACTAAAGCCACACCTCTCAACTGATAACCCAACTCCGAAAGGAACATCTTATTAAGATAATACTGGACTTTCACACGGCTTGACTGTCAACCACATTTATGAAAATTAGAAAGAAAAGGGGCATCTTGCCAAATAAAAGAAGGCTGAAACTACAGAGGCAGCATTTTGGCAAAAGCAGGTCGCTGAGGATGTGAAGCATCATTTGCTGAGAGATTTTCACCACATGCATCCCAAAAGGTGTATTTTTAGGGCTCAAGATATTGAAGCAGAACACGTGACGTGAGCTGACAGATTAAGGAAGAAGAGATAAAAGATAATGACCTTGTTCCTTCTAGTTCTAATTGTGCCTTGGTTTTCCTCCAATGCGGGAGGCCATTTCTGCCCAAGACATAAGTCAGGGAGGTTGTGTGTTTACCACTGGTCATCTGGGCAGCACCCTGTGTTCTGAACTATTCATTTACCACAGGGTCCAGAAACCTTATCTTGGCATCATAAATCTCTTCAAAATATATGCTGAGTTGACTTCTGAACAGTGATCTCTGCTCATGTAAGAGCAATGGCATTAAAGCTGCATTACAAACCAAAATTCTACATACATTTCTTGGGAAAGTAATGCAATACCTTGGGTAGAAAAAGACAGAACCTAAGAAAAATCTGCCAAAAAATAAGGGAGCCTCTCAGAATTTATTTGAAGAACTACACTAAAATTCCTCACGAGAGAATCTTAATCTTATACCAAAGGCACGTTTAAATATAAGAAAAAGATAAAAATAAAGACACCTTTGTTGTACCATACTGGCCCCCCCGATAATCCTCCCCACAGAGAAAGCACATGCAATCAGCCTGGAGGAGGAGCTGCACTGCCGTGTGGCCACGGTGCCCTCGCTGATCTGTGACTGCTTGGGGGAGCTGTGTTACAGACCAGCGCTGAGTGGAGAAGCGGTTTGTGGTCTGAGTAATGCAAAGCACATAACCATAAGAGGCCAATTAAAAACAAACAAATCAGAAAACAGGTCAATAGAAGTGGAAAATGAAATAAAACGGAGATGACCCCAAACTGATGGTATAAATGGAGGCACAGCATTTGTCACAAACGTGAGACGTCTGACAAGATCTGAGAAGTGACACCGCGCTGGCCGTCAGCCCTCCTGACCACGGGTCTAGAAGCCCAGCCCATCTCTGCACTCAACTCCTAGTCTGCCCACTGCTGGGAGCTGACGAGACGGTGGTGGTTAGCAGGCACTGGTGTGGATGAGCGGGAAATCCCTACCTTCTCAGCCAGCTTCCACAGCCGGTGGGGCTACAGCAGCAGGAGGTGGGAGCAGAGGAGAGGTGAGGACACCAGACCAACAGACACCGAAAATCCAGGACACACACAGACACATAAACAAACAACCCAACAATAAAAGTGGGATGAAGAAGAGAGAGGGGTGGGGAGGAAAATGCAAAAAGCAGGGAACAAAGTAAAAAGAAGATCAAAAACAATGTCAAATATGGAAGTCGTTAAAATCAATCACTGTACCATTAAAGGTTAAAAAAAATCTAAAAAGATGTCCACATATCCACAGAGCAACAGAGGAGAGTAACAGATGACTAGCCACGGGAAGGTGGACCTGAGTAATTGCTTTTAATACATATGGTCAGTGGGTTTTGATTTTATGGTACCTTTCTCTAGTTTCTTTTCTTTTCTGAGAAAGTGGGGAGTATGAATTTTATTGGCCAAATCTGTCAAGTGTTCCTCACTGAAATAGTTTCAAGTTTCTTACTACAACAATGAAGGGGAGCCTGGAAGTTTGTGGATCTAAAATCAGCCCTACTCACCTACAAGATTAGGACAAGAAAAGAGGTCAGAGTACGAGTGAAGCGTGAATCAAACCTTGGGCTCCTAGGTGGTCTAGCTCAGCGGTGCGGGGAGGGACCCCCCAGTGAGCACCCTGCTTCACCCTCAGCTCTGTCCTCAGAGACACTGCCTTCATTTCTCTCTTGTCTTCCACGGTTTTGGTGCCCACCTCTACCCCTGTTAAAGCATCTATTCCCACGGGGGAAAGACTCCAGAAAGCAACGTGGGCAAACTTCTCTGATGTTGTGTATTCCCTGGCTGACCCGGTGTCTTTCCCAAACACTCCTAGAAAACTAGAACAGGGCCAAGTTCTCCCTTGGGTGCGGTCCTGACCCCGTCATCACAGTCACTAGGTGGGCTCCAGAGACAACAGCAGCAGCAACAAAGAAGGAGCTCTTCACTAGGTTTCCTGAGGCAGCAATTTGTGAATAAACAAGGCCAGACTGAAAAACTATCATCACGCAACTTGGAGGCAAGTCTATTTAAAAAAAAAAAAAAAAAAGCAATGGTTCCAGATTTAAAAATTACGATTCCATCCTTCTCTCTGAGACTTCCTTCACTGTGGTAACCATGGCTACTGCTTTCTCTCAGCATCTCTATTTTTAGAAAACTGAGGCAGGACTCCAGGAAAGAGAAGAGGGCCAGGAAAGGTGTGTGCACCTGGAAGGCACACACGACTTTCATTGGGTCTCTTCAAGCTAAATGCAATAATTTAAATAATTTCTCTCATGATTCTTTGAATCCCAAACATTAATTGGAACAAAACTAAGTCCATGTTCTCTCTCTAAATTATTCTAATTCACAATTTTTAAAAATAATGACTCAAAGTAGTATCTCAGAAGAAAAATACACATGACTGGGAACACGTTTCCTATCTTGTAAATGCGTGGAGGAGATAACATCTGGAGCAAAATCGGTCTACTGACTAATGAGGGAGACGTGAACGAAGAGTTAATGTACAGGTGTTTCCAAGTTTCAAAAACCCTAAGGTAGAAAACTCTGAGATTTCAAGATAAATAGTAGGGAGTGCATATTTAACAAAATCTTTACTTTGCCAAAGAATGCAAGCTGGAGTTCCTTTAACTAAGGCGTACGCTCCTAAGTATTTAAAGATAACGGAATACTTCCAGAAGGGACCAGCAAGAAAGCAAAGCTATCGATTCCAACCAAAGTTTATCAGAAATGAAGTCGAAACGTGTTTGAAATTGCAAGTTATATTAATCAGAAAAGAGGATTAACTTTAATGTTCAGTTGTATAATAAAAAGTGACATATGGACATACAGTAAAAATCATTTTTTCTTATTGTCATAAAAGTGTATCAGTTAGGTATCAAGCACTTATTGAACAAATGAGTTATATTTAAATCTCAGCTGTAGATATACAGACTCACATCCCAAACACAGCACAGCCAATTCAACCCAGTACTTATCTGAACACCTCGGCTGAGTGGTACTTTTCTATTCAGCAACTCACATACTATAGCATCAGTACAATCTAGTATTAGCACATAACTCCTTAAGCTTAAGTAGCAAATTCTAAGCAGAAACGTGATATAAAGACACAGTTCCAGAGTACTGATACTGGGCATATCTACTGTGCTGGTGTTTGAGGAGTTGAGGGAGTTTCCCATAACTGGGGGCACAGGAGGCAGCTCTGCAGGACTGGATTCCAGCAGGGTATGGGCACAGCAAAGTGGCTCATCAGTGGGCTCTTCCCCCCGACCTTTAAGCATTGTTTCTGCCTGCATGACCCCAAGGCACATTCTTTGGTCCCCCTAGCAGATCTGTGTATTAATAATGATGTTTTCACTATTTTAACTGAGATTTCAGCTTTCTTTTGATAAGCACTAGTATGGTGCAACTTTTCCATGCTTATACCTTTAATCTATTTGTGTCTTTATTTTTAAACCATGTTTGTTTTAGGCTATATATAACTGGGTCTTGCTTTTTAAAACTCCAACCTCATGATCTCTGCATCTTAAATGAAGTGATAGAGGATTTATATTTATTATTGATGTGATTATGTTTAAATCTATTTTTTGTTGTTTATAATTCATCCCATCTATCCCCCCACCTTTTCTCTGCCTTCTTTTATAGATCCACTCTCTCTCCTCTGTTGGCTTATTAGCTACAACTCTTTGTTTTTCTAATTCTAGTGGTTACTTTATGGCTTATAGCATACATCTTTAATTTTCCAGTCTACCTTCAAGCGGTATTACACCAATTCACATGTTGGAAGAACCTTATGATAGTATACTTCCATTTTTCCCTCCCAAACTCTGGGCAGTTGCTGTCACCAGTTGACTTTTATAGATGATATAAACCCTACAGTATATTACAAGTTTTGTAAAGGCAGTCAATTACCTTCTAAAGAGACTCAATAAGAAAAACATCTTATATGTTTACCTATGCACTTGCCATTTCCAGCATTATTCATTCTTTTGTATAGACCCAGATTTCAAACTGGTATCATTTCCCTTCTGCCTAAAGGATTTCCTTTAATATTTCTTGCTCTGTGGGCCTGCTAGTAGTTGATTCTCAGCTTTTGTATGGCTAAAAAGTTTTTATTTCAAGTTTGCTCTTGAAAGATATTTCCATTGACTACTATGAAATTCTAGGTTGACAGTATTTTTCTTTTAGTATTTAAAAGCTGTTTTCCACTGTCTCTTTGCTTACATTTCTGATGAGAAGTCTGATGTCATTCTCATCACTGTTCCTCTGTAACTTGATTTTTTTCATCTGCTTTTCCCTGTATCATTGGTTTTGGGCAATTTAGTTAAGCAGTTTCCTTCACGTTACATTAGAGCAGTGGGATTTGTGGGTTTATAGTTCCATCAAATTTGATATATTTCTTCATGTATTTTTTTCTAGACTGTACTCTTCTTTTTCCTCTTTCATGGGAACTCCTATTATATGTATACTAAGTCCCTTGAAGTTTCCCCCCGATTTCACTGATGTACTTTCCATTAAAAAATACTTTTTTCACGTTTCATTTTGGAAAGTTTCTATCTGTTCAAGTTCACTAATCTTTTCTTCTGCCATTGATTCCATCCAGTGTATTTTTCATCTCACATATTATAGTTTACATTTCTAGAAGTTCAACTTATTTTTTTTTAAACTTTCCATGTCTTTTCTTAACTTTCTGAATATGTGGAATACAGTTAAAATAACTTAGTGTCCTTGTCTATAAATTCAACATCTGTGTCAGTATGGTTCAGTTTTGATTGACTAATATTTCTCCTCATTGTGGATCTGTACCTGCTTCTTGGTATGCCTGGTAATATATATATTTTTTGGTTGCACTGTGTGGCATATGGGATATTAGTTCACCAACCAGGGATCGAACCCATGCCCCCTGCTGTGGAAGTGCAGAGTCTTAACCAGTGGACCGCCAGGGAAGTCCCTGCCTGATAATTTTTTATAGGATGTCAAACACTGTAAATTTGACCTTGCCAGTCACTCATCCCACTGTGTTCTGGCTTCCCCTGTATCTGATGAGAGTTCAGCATCATTTTTATTATTGTCCCCCTTACATAATACATCTTTATTTTGCAGCTGCTTTAAGAATGTCTCTGCTGTTGGCTTTCAGCACTTTGGTGATGATGTGTGTAGGTGTGTTTTTTTAAGCTACTGTGCTTGGCGTTCACTGAGATTCTTGAATCTGTGTGTTGATCTCTCTCATCAGTTTTGGCCGCTGGGTCTTTAAATTGTTCTTCTGTCCCATTTTCTCTCACCCCCTCCTTCTGGGACTCCTATTACATGCATGTTAGACAACCTGCTATTCCACAGATCTCAGAGGCTATCCCATTTTATTTTCACTCCTGTTCCTCTTGCGTTTCAGTCTGGATAATTTCTATTGACTGGATTTCAAGATCACTCGCTGACCCTTTCCCTGCTGCATTCAGTCTGCTATTAAACCGTGAGGAATTTTTAAGACTGTAGTTTTCATTTCTAGCATTTCCATTTGGCTCTGTTTTGTGGCTTCTATCTTTCTGTGGTATTCCTCATCTCTCCATGCAAGGTGTATACCTTTCCAACTAGATTCTTTAACATATTTACCATAGCTATTTTAGAGTCTCTGATAAATCCAACATGTCTATTCTACTGACTCTATTGACCGTGTCCTTTCATGGCCACGTATCCTATTTTCTTTCTTCGTTGCACGTCTTTTTGATTTTGATTGTAAAGCAAACATTGTGTTTAAAAGCACAGTGGAGACTGAAGTAAAAACATTTACCCCCAGAAAAGGGCACACTCTCTCCTGTCAGCCCACTAGTTTGTGTGTCTGAGTGAGCTTGGTCTGGGATTTGTGGCAACGTTAGATTTCATTCATGTTGGCTTCCCATACCTGTGAGCATAATCAGGACTTTGGATCTGAGCACTAGTAAGATTCTGGATACCTCTTTATGCTTTATAGCTTAGAGACTTGCTTTCCAAACTGTGGGAGATCTCTTTCTGCTTCATAGCTTGGCTGCCAGCTTTTTGCACGACTGGCTGCTTCTCTTTCCTCTCCATTCTGCTGCCCAACCCCTAGCCTTTGGAAGGCAAGATCTGCACTTGGGGAAGGCCCTGGGGGCCTGAGAGAGATGTGCTTGGCCTCCCTATCCCACCTCCGTCTTTGGAGTGCAAGGGTGGTACACCAGATGATCTGAGGCTCTCCAGAGAGGGGCTCTCAGCTTTTCTGCTCTCCTTCCAGCCCTCAGGACCTCTGCTTTCCACTCACTGAGGAAATTTTTTCACTTCCAGGGCCCCTCCTCAGACTTCAGAGACCTGTTGCTTTAACTCACCAGAGGCCCACAGAACTGCAGCTGGATTCTCTCAGCTCCTGCTCTGTTCTTGGCTTTTGCATACTGCCCTCTGGAGTAGGTGAGGTCTGTGGGGAGTTGGTGGGGGGTATGTAGAATGACTGGGCTGGGGGTCCCTGGGATTCTCATCCTCTTGCCAAGCTATTTACTGCTGTTAACATTCTCAAAAAAGTTTGGCTGGTTCCTGCTCCCCTGTAAGGGGTGAAAACAATTGTAGGTCTCTTCTCTCTGAAAGATTTAGTTCGTTTAGATTTCTCTGAATCTTGGCTCTCTGCTGAATTTTAAAAGCTATGATTTTGTGTATTAACCAGATGGTTTCAATAGTTAGGGCTAGAACAACAGTCTCTTGTGACTTATACATCCTAATCAAAAATGGAAGTCCAGCAGGGAACTACAGATATAGTCAGTATCTAAGGGAAAAAAAAGGAAGTCCAGAATCCTTTTTAATGAATGTATTTTTTGCTAAAATTGTGGTTAGTATTAAGCACATTGATTGATTTATAAACTGGTATCAGGAGTGGTTGTCAGGGAAACAGGGATCTGAAACTGATTAGTTGGTTTGGTAAAAGCCAAAGGGCAGAGAAAATCCAGCTCATCTGCCAGGCTGGACTCTGCAGATGTCCGTGCCATACCTTGGCAAAATGGTAATTAAACCTCTTTCACAGGGGTCAGCAAACCCCTGTTTTTGCAAAGTCTTCCAGGAACACAGCCTCACCCATTCATTTAAACAGTATCTGTTTCTGCCTTGAGCTACAGAGCTGAAGGTCCCTGAGAAGAGACCACAGACTGCAGGCCCAGCTCTTCACTCTCTGGCAAGAAAAAGTGCCCCAAAGGCTTGTCTTGGGGACCATTGATCCACAGACCAACGTGAAAACATAGTGAGACAACCCAAACCAGAGGGAACATCTGATTGAGAAGCTTGTGGGTTCAACATCACAGTCTACTAGGACCCCGAACTCCTCATGTGGTTATTTCTGAAGCCCCTGAATGTTCAGATGGAGAGACGTGCTTGGCTACGGCAGTTCCAGCACTGATTCTCTGTTCCATGCGGTGCCCCCGTGCCCAGCACACATCAGACATCTGATGGTGGTGGTGAACTTGACAATCGAGTCTATGGCTTACAGAGAATCAGTGACGGAAGGGCCACCAGCTGGAAACCCTGGACCTGGCCACAGTTGTCTCTTCGGGACAGAGGAAGGGTATGGTATTGGTTGCAAGAGTGAAAACTGCATTGTGGTGGGGTTTTGTGGGGGAGGGGTGATGGGTAAGAACGGGATGAACGTAGCCTTTGGTTGCTCCATTTTTGGTCATCAGGCATCAGAACTCTTTCTGTATTTGGGCAAGTCCTCCACTTTTGCAACCTGGTTGGATACAAAGCCTCTGTCCCTCTGTAGTAACTAAAAACATCTGCCACTCTCCTGCTCAGCTTTCCTGGAAGCCAGCCTGCCAGGTAGCTGCACCTATTCACAGCAAGAGGAAGCACAAATGTTCTTGCCCTTGGCGGCAGACACGTCTGCGACACCACCCAGCGACATTTTAATAAGTTCCTTTCAAGTTACCAAAGGTTTCTGCTGCCCACAAATTAGAACCCTGACTGATATACGGGTAATTGAGAATACAGGTCCCATGAACTCAAATGTTAATTTTCATTGTCTGGGACAACATACATCAGCAGGAGAGGATGTGGAAGTTCTGTGGATGTGACAAATTCCCTGGAGCATGGGAAAACCCCAGAGGCACCTCACTTATGTTCACTTCCCTCGTCTAAAAGCTGTGTTGGGAGAAAATGAATTGGGGGCTCAAATGAATGAGTCTTATTATAACTATTAATTTTATCTTGAGAATTACTTAAGATCTATGTCACCCTGAGCCTTCCACTTTTTTTTTCTTTTAACAATCAATGACTCTACTTCTCATCATCAGGGTGGCTGTATTTCCCTTTCATTGTGTGAGTTTCAAGATTTAAGGTTTAAGACCTTAAGGTTTCAAGATTTAAGACCATAACTGTAAATACTGAGTTAATTCCACACAGCTATTTATAATAAAGCTTTCCTCAGATAAATTAATCGTTATTTTTCTATATAATAAAGATCAAAGTTTCTGTTTAAAGTGGCTTAAAAGTTTTTTCCTAATAAAACAAAAATTGAGATTTCTTTTGGAAAGCAGAAGACCTCATTTCCCCTCCCTTCTTCAGCTGGTGAGGAGGATGCTAATTTTTGTTACCAAGAACTAAATTTCTAAATCTAATACATCCAAAAACCTTTCAGCTTATACTTTTGAAAAGAGTAATTGTGGATGAAGCACAACATCTCTTTTGATGCAGGTTAATAAGCCAGTGGCACTTCCTAACAGAACTAAGGAAATTTATGTTAAAGCCAATCTCACAAGTCATAATTTGATCTTTCTAATGCCTACTTTTGTCATAAGTTCAATAAATCAAAAGTGCTTTAAAGTCATTTTTACAGCTAAAGATTCTGGGAAATGTCATTCCAAAGTATAACAAATGGTTCATACTTCTAAATTTCTTTCTTCTGCAGAGTCTAAAATACTCTGCAGAAATCAGAGTCATGTAAAACCAGAGTCATCCACACTGAATTTTATGAGTCCATTCTTTTGCCATTGAACTATGTCAAAAGGACAATTTCAAAATAATTAATGTGTCAATTCCTGCCTTAAAATGATACATGGGTAAACAAGTCACTCGGTTTCTAAGATACAGAAGCCGAAACAACAGCATCACAGAAATTATGACTGTCTCAGTTTTCTGTTATTCTACTTTTGCGATTGCCTCATATGTAAAATTTTTTAATTGCTCATTTGCATACTTGACAATGATGTATTTGTCAATTTTCATGATTCTCTCTATTACAAGAAACTAGGGTTTCATGTCACAGCCCATGAAAGCAGGCATTGAGGAGTCCCTTTGTGGTGGCCCTGACTCTGTTCCTAGTACACGCCGCCCCCCGCCTCCCCACCCCCTGGTGACAACAGACTGAAGAACAGCAACTAGCACACAGATGCACGTCTTCTGAGCTGTTTGATTTAGGTCACACGGAAATAGGGGGTCTGATTTAAAATGTTCCAGGAAAACAGTCAAAAACCGAAGGCAGGATATCCTGCCTGTATACAGTTCAGTTTTGTAAACAGTTTACAAGGCTGTTATTTCACTTGCATAATAAACCACAACATGGAATTGGCACCTGACAAAACTGCAAAATGTGAGATTTCTTTAACATGTTGCTCTGTTTAGATGACACAGTCAGTAGCAATGCCAGTTCTGTTTCCGGCAGCTGTTTTTATTTCCCTGCTTTGTCAGGAAAGCTCACTTAACTTCTCTGAGCCTCAGTTTCTCTCCTCTTAAAACGAAACGACGAGCTTGCTCTCTGTGAGTTGTAGGCAGCTCTAGCCAGATGCTGCCTGGAATTGAGTGGTGTGACACATTTGTGAGAGAATTTTTTGTTTTCTTTTTTGGGCATGAAGTCTTTTTTCTGAAGGTGCAGGCCCTGGAGCTACTGTTTGAGATGAAAATGCTGCTAGAAGCCTGAAGAGCAGCAAATGTTTGAGTTTCATTTCATTTCATTTCACTTCATTTCATTTCATGATAACTTACAAATGATGCTGTGAGTTTTTACCTGATGAAGATTCACATGAGTTCATTTCAGAGAAATTTCAGGACTGCTATGTACTTACTTCCCTCAGGAGGCTTGAGGCTAATAAAAAACACGCTGAATTTCTCAAATGTGAAGCATATTTGCAGTCAGAGGAGTCGACACCCAGTACTTCCACAAAATTCAGTCTCAGGAAGTGACTGTGTGGCTATGTGAGTTGTGTACTGGGTTCTCTAAGACAGTTTTTCACAGAGCAGGGGGATAGAAGTTGTTTATGTACATAATTGTGAACTATGGCAGACAACATTAAGTGGGAGGGATGACCTGCCATGGGAATTCAGAGGAAGGAAAGTATTTCTAGCTGGAGGAATCAAAACATGACACCTGGAAAGAGAAGCAGCCTTTTGCCACATGAAGAAGGTGGAAGCCCATTTCAGGCAGAGAACAGCCTGAGTTGTGGCATCAGGAAGTAAAAGTATGAAAGACTCTACGGTAGAGAATGCCATTTAGCGTAAAATTGTACAAAGGGGAGAGAGATGCTCAGGCTGGATTGGTCGGCGTGCCACTGATGAAGTAAACACAAGCCCTGATTTATCTCACGTAAGTTCAGAACCTCAGGCATGAGATGCGTCTCATTCTGCAGTCACAGCACCCTGCCCACTGCACAGCCCAGCCTCCCCAAGGCCAGGGGGCACTTCTGGAAGGGGACCCACAGACACTAATATTGTGGTCCCCAGCGAGAGCAGCTTGTAAACCCCACATGGCTCGGATGAGGCTCCATTCCTCGTCTGGACAGCGTCCTTCGCGTCCCTACCCACGTACCTCGTGGAGATGGAGACCTGCCCTCCTCCTGCAGGGCTGCCCTCTACCTGAGCACTCAGGGTCCAGTCAAGGGCCCTGAGGAAGGACGACAGGCGATCCAGGTGAGAAAACATGTCCTCAAACAACAACAAATCCACAGAAAACAAATATGCCCACTAACTGATTTCACATATATTGGTAATCCTGGTGTTCCACAAGGAAAATGGTGTAAACTTCTCAATGTCTTTAAACATTTAGGACGGGTTTGGAATTTAGGAACTATCTTAGCATTTTTTTAATTTTTTTTACATCAAGGGAGTAATGGTGATTATCTCTGGGTATGACTTATGAATGTTATTTATTTATTGGCTAGTCTGTATTTTCTGATTTTGTTTCCTAAAATAAATATTCTTTTGTAAAAATACTTAATCTATAAAAAAATTCATAACTTTTCATGTTGTTTTCCTCATTTCTTTGTCTAAACATTCTTAAAAATTCAGTTTTAGTATATTTAACATCTTTATCAGGCATTTATTATGTGTCAGGCCCTGGAGAAACACAATGGGAACAAGAGACATGGGATTTCTGCCCTCAGACCTCAAGCTATGCCTGCTCTGTTTGCTTGGGACCATAATCACATATTTTTTAATTTCTGCAAAAATTAATAGAAAACAAACATTTCCACTGACCAGCCCTGCCTCAAGGCTTCTGCACTTGATGCTGCCTTTGCCCAAATTTTTGTATGTTCACCTCAGAGGGCACTTGGCTGAAATGTCACCTCATAGAGAGGCCTTTCTTGGCTACCCTTCCTAAAATTGCCTCGTGTGTCTCCTTTTCCTTCTTATTTTATCTTTACTAAGAATATTTTACTCACTTACTGAAAAAATCATCTGTGTTTACTGTCCATCTGGTTCCATGAGGGCCAGAACCGTGTCTTGCACTTATCTGAGTAAACTCTGACTTAGGCTGACACGAGCTACTCACAGGATGGAGCGTCACCGAGAGACACCATGTGTGCGGTTACGGGGTTCTGCTCGCAGCCTGCTGGCTCCTGCCTCCCCAATGCCAGAGAACTGCGTAATCCCGACGCACACCTGGCCCCGGGGTTGGCAAGGACAGAGAGTCTGCATTCCTTAGTATGATACACTTAATTTATTTGATTTATCTCTACTATCAGACTGATATTTTCAGCTATTTTCTAATACTGACCATTCAGAAAAAGAAAAACTGGCTGAAAATTAGTTGAGAGTAAAGCACCCAAGTAGAAAAACTTAAAATGGACAAAAACACTTAAAGGTGCTGTCAACATTCCAGAACAGCACCCTGACCCGTGACTGGGGATGTCAGCTCTGATGTGGGGGTCATACTGACGGAACTGTTTTCTAGAAAAAGAATATTTATTCTTTTTATTAGGAGTACAGAACTTAATTTATCCAACATTCTTACAACACATATTTATTAAATATTTACAAAGCACCAGGTACGGTTCTAGGTGCTAAGGACACAGGAATGATGGAGCTCATGTTTTAGGCCACAGAGGTGGCGAACACCTGTGTGCCAACTTCATTCTCGGCTTCTTACCCTTATTTTCTGTCACCTCTATCTTTTCAATTACTTTTAGTGTATTTTACTTTCCCTACTTAATCTACTGCTTCCCTATAAAACTTCTTAAAACATTTTGGATCAAGTAGACGGAAATAAATGAAAAATAGAAAGGTAAATAACCATAAGTGCTCTATTTCTAGTATCTACAAAGTTTTAATTCTGTATAATAAAGTATAGTAGAACTTGCTTTGTTGCCTGTATGAAGTGGACAAGTGCTAAGTGATATTATGTTAATATGGGATCTATTCTATGCCCTTCTCCCCTTCATCTGCCAACATTCTGAGAGAGAGAGAAAGAAGAAGAAATATTGTGGCCAAGAGCCTGTCTCTCATGGATCCCTGATCTTTTTTCCCCACTACTTGCAGGAGAAGGGAAGCATTACATTATCCTATGGCTAAATTTATTTAAGAAGTGGATTTCTGTATTTCTCATTTCTCCTCATGGAACAGATGGCTAGAAACATTTAAGCAGAACAGATCAAGGTGAATAGGAAAAGAAAACTTCAATATTTAAAGAACTAGTTTGGCAAGATAAATCCAATTCTTCAGATTACCTCTTAGAAAAGGGAATTAATTTCAATCATAGAACAAGGTTCAACTGACTCTTGAGAGGACCCTGGTAGTTATAAATTTTTAGAAATGGAGCTAATTCAAAGAGAAGGAAGACAGAAGCAAAGGAACACCAATGAAAATCAGAACACCTTCCTGTAGCTAATTTTTCTGAAGCGAGCTCAGCAGACTGGTCACATGGGGAGAGTCCTTCCTCTCCAAAGTCCACGCTGAGTCCAGATACTGAGAGCACTGGCCGGGAGAGAGCTGACCAGGAGCTTCCCGAGGTCTCCCAAGGGGAACTGTAAGCAGCATCTCTGGGTCGTAAATGGGAGAGACAGTGGGTGGGCAGGGAGGCGAGATCAGGAGCCAGCTTGTGTCCACTGTCCTGCACTCCAGCACCTGCTGTGAGCAAAGTTCTTGTCCTCTTAATATGTTCCAGGAACAAAGCCTGCAGCTGAGCCCTGGGCTGGCTTGTTTTGGATGAGGCTGCCCAAAGGGCACTGGGAACAGATCCCCATAGGACTTTCCCTTCCTTCATGGACTAGATCTCATGTTAAGAGTTCAGAGACGGAAAGGAATAGTGAAGATGGTCTGAAGTGGGCTAATGAAGAGAAAGAAAGAAAATAAGCATTTTTTTTTTTTTTGCCACATATAATGCAAGGCTATCTTACAAGGGCAGCCTCACTTACAGCTCTGCCTTAGAAATGCAGCAAAAAGTATATACCTCAACGTCACCCCAGCCGCAAATTCATGAATCTGCTTAATGTCCTGGAATTCTTCCTACAGAAGTTACTGTCTGCATACAAGAGACTAAGTACTTCAAGAGACAGGATTTCTTGCCACAATGAAACATTTGTTTAGTATCTCATCTTTAAAGAGCCTGCCTTCACAGGTCTTGACAAACTGCTACTCGTGTTACAAAACTTAAAATGCCCCAGGACAGAATAAGCCTGTGAATGCTAGTTATGAATAATGGTTACTGACAAATGCAGAGTATAATTAAAAACAAAACAAAACAAACAAACAAAAGGTGTATACCAACCACATGCATTTACTGAAAGATACCTTCTAAATGTGGGTAAGCATCAGCAGGGGAAACTATGTTGAGCAGTGTGGCGCTGTATGCCTGTCTTTAAAAGTCACTCTCTGACTCACGCACTTACGGGCATCAAGGAAACTCACCTGTAAGCAAATCGCCAGGTTCACTCTACAGCCAAACGAGGTGCTAACGGCCCGTGGATGGAGGCCCAGGTCTTTAAACAGTTTTGAGAATGACTGGGTGAGTGCTATTCGGGGCCGTTCTTCTGCCACCACTACACAGGTCCGTACGCGGGACAAGTCCAGTCCTCGTGCCTAGAAATAATGACAGCAGTAGGAGGTCAGCCTTGCCAGTGTTAGGGGTGTGACCTGCAGGCTCCTTACCCAGATCTGTACAACAACAGAAACTCCACACAGATATTCATTCCCAGGGCTCTCTGTGTCTGCACCATTAACCAAAATGCTGTAGAACATGTGTAAATAAAAAAACGCCCATATCGGTAATCAAGGATGCCATTACAAACATATCTTAAATAATTCAAGAAGCATAATGAGGAGAAAAGTTGAAGAAAAACAAGGTGTGGATAAAATAATTAAAGGACAGGGTTTGGGGAAGAACAGAAGCACTTGTATACACTCCTGCCAGCATGGATACACAGGAACATCCGTCGGAGAGAAATGAGAAACCTGCTTTTAATGTAAGAATGGAAAATGAAAACATCTGGGCAGCTTCTTAAACACAGCTCTCCTTTCATGTCCTGAGACGTAAAAGGTCCCAGATAAACTGTCACAAGGAAGCACAGCTCAGTTCTGCCCAAATTCCATCTAGTGAACGAAATGGCAACACCCGGGACAGGCAATGAAGTGCCTTAAAAGCACAACACTCCCAAGTGGAGCTGAGGAAGAGCAAAACGCGCAACGGGAGTGGCAATGAAACAGGAGGCGAGGGAGCGACAGGGTCTCCATCCCTACACAGGACAGTCACCAGGAGCCATCAGCGTCCTGGAGAGCTGACAAGGGCACCTGAGCTGAGGAGGGACATGAGTCAAGATAACGACAATCTTCCATACGTGCAGTTACACAGGGAAAATTAAGTCCAGGTAACACGAATGACCCTCGACACATGCGTGTTTTGGGAGGCAATGCACCCTGGGCTTTGAGATGGTGCCCCTGGAGCCACAGATTCAAAATTTGGCTTCAAACTTTACTAAATGTAAGAACTTGGAGAAGGTGCTTAATTTCTCTGTAACCTAAGTTTCCTTATCTTTAAAATGGAAACAATAATGGACCTATTTCAGAGAACTATTGTAAAGGTTAAATTAATCAATTATGTAAAGTGCTTAGAAATCACTTATTATTTCATTTGGTTATTTATAAATGCACCTATAGGTAAAGTTCATGAAACGTACTCAATCATTTTATAGCATAATATAGGTGGACATGAATAATAATATTTTATAAATTTCCTTTGCTGTATAAACATATAACTTCAAGTAATATTTATTTATGTAGCTTAATGTCAAAGTTATCTTGCATTTTGCTTTCTTGTTCAAGCTTAATGCACTAGGTCTGAAGAGGAAAACAAAATTCAGAAGAGAGAAATATATTGCTTTACTAATGGCAAGTGTATAGATAATTTGTATGTGCGCATATATGCACACAAATATAATCTGTGTATATATCTATACATACACACCCACACATATCTGAGCATATAAACAGTGAATAGTTGGAATATTAACCAAAATAGGTCATATAATTATTCTCTCCTAGTTACTTGAATAAGGACTACATAATTTACTATGAAAATATGTCTATCAGAAAGTCCTTGGGGCTTCCCTGGTGGCGCAGTGGTTGGGAGTCGGCCTGCCGATGCAGGGTACACGGGTTCGTGCCCCAGTCCGGGAGGATCCCACGTGCCGCGGAGTGGCTGGGCCCGTGAGCCATGGCCACTGAGCCTGCGCGTCCGGAGCCTGTGCTCCGCAGCGGGAGAGGCCACAGCAGTGAGAGGCCTGCGTACCGCAAAAAAAAAAAAAAAAAAAAAAAGTCCTTGGCTTAAATGAAGGGAAATGTTGTTATTGTCACATAATGGTAATTGAATATTAAAAAATAAAACCAAGCCACTGTTCACTGGATTGTAAAAATGAATTTTGGTTAGGACCCAGATCTACCAATCAGGGTCCTCAAGGAAAACGAAATGAGTGGCTAAATTTAGACGTATGACTCGAACCCCAGCGTTGGGATAAAACTAACTGCACTCAAGAACTGAATTCACCAACAAATCAAAAGGCAATTCAGGACTCTCCAAGTAGCCCTAACAGAATTAAAGACATCAATAACATACACTCTGACCTCTAACTCTGGCAGTGGGAAAACATCCATGTTATAAAACAAGGTTTTCACGTGAAAACAACTTCGTCAACCTCAGGTGACAGGGGACCTTATGTCGGCTTTTCTGAAGGATCATTTAGCCTCACCACATCTACTCCACACCCTCTGACACTGGTGCTTTCCCAGGATGCTGGCAAGTGTCCCCCAGGCACTCTGAGGGCTGCTTACCTTGAGGGATTCTGTCTGCGAGCCCAGCCCCTTGGTACACAGTTCCATCACTGAGTAGGAGCAAAATGTATCCCGGACTTTGTACTGACTCACGGCAAGCAGCCACAAGGCAGGGTTGGTCTCCAGCTCTGCAGGTGGGATGAGGATGGACTGGTGCCCGGAATACACGCTGCACAGAGAGATGGGAGGGCTCAGTAAGGATGGAGAATGGGGGACCAGCCAGCCTCTGAGAAACACCTACTGTCCATTTGCAAGAGGGGACAGTCACACCAACTCTACTCTCCGGTATTTGTAAATATAAAACAAAAGCGTGTTTACAAAAACATTCTGAAAAATACAAAAGAACTATGGGATTATGATCCGCAGTTACTGCCATTTTGAGCACTCATTGAAAGATCTCAAAGCTCTGATGCTGTTAGGTTTCTCTCAAAGCTGCTATATTCACAGAATGGACTCTCACAGTGGGAAACACAGGACTGAATTTTGGTAAAAGGTCTGGAAGTTCAGAACAGGAGTTAGCAAACTAGATGCTGCCTGGTTTTGTAAATAAAGTTTTATTGGGACACGGCCCTCAGTCCTTGCAGTACCATCTGCAGTGGCTTTCACACCAACGGGCAGAGCTGAGGGTTGCGACAGAGACCATGGAGACTGAATATCTACTAAACAGCCAATTGAGGAAAAGCGTGCCCAACCCTGGTTCAGAAAACTGACATCCAGAGTAAATAAAAGGAAACTAGGACAATTAGAAGAATTAGGATTATAATTTTACTTCAGAATGATCCAATTGGATTACCAAACAGAACTAAGGAAAATACAATCATTCTCTAATTTTACCTTTACATTAGAGAGCACGGGGAGAGAAACAAGAGGCTATTTTGTTTCACCATTAATTAATGGGGCAACTGTGATTTTAAAATAATGAAGTATTTGCCAAACTACATTTTCAATGGTATTAATTTTGTTTGGTTTATGGCTACAAATCAACATTAATAGATATATGCTATAACAGAACATCCTAGATAAACTACCTTCTAAGATTTAAGTAAAAGAGATTTTTAAAATTGAAGTATAGTTGATTTACAATGTTGTGTTAGCTTCAGGTGTACAGCACAGTGATTCAGTTTTATATATATATATATATATAAAATATATTCTTTTTCAGATTATTTTCCCTCATAGGTTATTACAAAATATTGAGTATAGCTCCCTGTGCTACACAGTAGGTCCTTCCTTGTTGGTTATCTATTTTATACATAGTAGTGTGTATATGTTAATCCCTCTCCCCACCACTTTCCCCTTTGGTAACCATAAGTTTGTTTTCTATGTCTGTGGGTCTATTTCTGTTTTGTAAATAAGTTCATTTGTATTTTTTTTCTTTTTTTTTAGATTCCACATATAAGTGATACCATATGGTATTTGTTTCTCCCTGGCTTACTTCACTTAGTATGATAATCTCTAGGTCCATCTATGTTGCTGCAAATGGCATCATTTCATTCTTTTTTATAGCTGAGTAATATTCCATTGTATATATATACCACATCTTCTTTATCCATTCATCTGTTGATGGACATTTAGGTTGCTTCCATGTCTTTGTAAATTTCCAGGCTACTGTAAATAGTGCTGCAATGAACATTGGGGTACATGCATCTTTTCAAATTAAGACTTTTCGCCAGATAGATGTCCAGGAGTGGGACTGCAGGATCATGCGGTAATTCTATTTTTAGTTTTTTAAGGAACCTCCACACTGTTTTCCATGATGGCTGCACCAATTTACATTCCCATCAACAGTGTAGGAGGGTTCCTTTTTCTCCACACCCTCTCCAGCATTTATTATTTGTACTTTTTGATGATGGCCATTTTGACTGGTATGAAGCGATACCTCATTGCAATTTTGGTTTGCATTTCTCTAATAATTAGCAAAGTTGAGCATTTTTGCATGTGCTTGTTGGCCATCTGTATGTTTTCTCTGGAGAAATGTCTTCCTAGATCTTCTGCCCATTTTTTGATTGGGTTGTTTGTTTTTTTGATATTGAGCTGCATGCACTGTTTGTGTATTTTGGAGATTAATCCTTTGTTGGCTGCATCATTTGCAAATATTTTCTCCCAGTCCGTAGGTTGTCTTTTTGTTTTGTTTATGATTTCCTTTGCTGTGCCAAAGCTTAAGTTTAATTAAGTCCCATTCATTTATTTTTGTTTTTACTTCCATTACTCTAGGAGATGGATCCAAAAAGATATTGCTGAGATTTATGTCAGTGTTCTGCCTATGTTTTCCTCTAGGAGTTTTATAGTAACCAGTCTTACATTTAGGTCTTTAATCCACTTTGAGTTTATTTTTGTGTATGGTGTTAAAGAATGTTCTAATTTCATTCTTTTACATGTAGCTGTCCAGTTTTCCCAGCACCACTTATTATTTTTAAAATTTACTTATTTTATTTTTGGCTGCGTTGGGACTTCGTTGCTGTGCGCAGGCTTTCTCTAGTTGTGGTGAGTGGGGGCTACTCTTTGTTGTGGTGCGCGGGCTTCTCATTGCGGTGGCTTCTCTTGTTGCAGAGCATGGGCTCTAGGCACACGGGCTTCGGTAGTTGTGGTGTGCAGCTTCAGTAGTTGTGGCTTGTGGGATCTACAGTGCAGGCTCAGTAGTTGGGGTGCAAGGGCTTAGTTGCTCCGCACCATGTGGGATCTTCCCGGACCAGGGCTCGAACCCATGTCCCCTGCATTGGCAGGCAGATTCTTAACCACTGCACCACCAGGGAAGCCCAGAAGACCCCCAGCACCACTTATTGAAGAGACTGTCTTTTCTGCATTGTATTATTCTTGCCTCCTTTGTCGTAGATTAATTAACCATAGGTGCATGGGTTTATCGCTGGACTTTCTATCCTGTTCCACTGATCTGTATTTCTGTTTTTGTGCCAGAACCATACACTTTTGATGACTGTAGCTTTGTAGTATAGTCTGAGGTCAGGAGGCCTGATTCCTCTGGCTCCATTCTACTTTCTCAAGATTGCTTTGGCTATTCGGGGTCTTTTGTGTTTCCATACAAATTAAAAAATTTTTTGTTCTAGTTCTGTGAAAAATGCCATTGGTAATTTGATAGGCATTGCACTGAATCTGTAGATTGTCTTGGGTAGTACAGTCATTTTAACAATATTGATTCTTCCAATCCAAGAACATGGTATATATTTTTATATATATATATATATTTATATATATCTTTCCATCTATTTGTGTCCTCTTCAATTTCTTTCATCAGCATCTTACAGTTTTCAGAGTACAGGTCTTCTGCCTCCTTAGGTAGGTTTATTCCTAAGTATCTTATTCTTTTTGATGTGGTGGTAAATGGGGTTGTTTCCTTAATTTCTCTTTCTGCTCTTCTGTTGTTAATGTATAGAAATGCAACAAATTTCTCTATTAATTTTGTATCCTGTCAATTTACTGAATTAATTGACGCGCTCTAGTAGTAGCAAACCGAATCCAACAACACATTAAAAGGATCATACACCACGATCAAGTGAAATTTATCCCAGGGATGCAAGGATTTTTCAATATTTGCAAATCAGTGTGGTATACCACATTAAGAAATTGAAGAATAGAAACCATATGATCATCTCAATAGATTCCAAAAAAGCTTTTTATAAAATTCAACATCTATTTATGAGAAAAACTCTCCAGAAAGTGGGCATGGAGGAAACATACCTCAATATAATAAAGGCCATATATGACAAACCCACAGCTAACATACTCAACAGTGAAGAGCTGAAAGCATTTCCTCTAAGATCAGGAATAAGGCAAGGATGCCCAATCTCACCACTTTTATTCAACACAGTTTTGGAAATCCTAGTCACAGCAATCAGAAAAGAAAAAGAAATAAAAGGAATCTAAATTGGAGAAGAAGTAAAACTGTCACTGTTTGCAGATGACATGATACTATACAGAAAAATTCCTAAAGATGCTACCAAATGGTTTTTTTTGGTCTTAGTTTTAAAAGTCTTATTGTGGTAAAATATGTATAAGATTTACCATTCAGCCATTTTAAAATGACACTCCAGTGGCATTAATTACGTTTACAATGTTGTGCAACCATTACTGGCTATGTATGTCCAAAATTTTTCACCATCCCAAACAGAAGCTCTGTACCTAACCCATCACCACTTCCACCTCCCAGGGCCTGGTAACCTCTAACCTACTTTCTGTTTCTGAATTGCCTATTCCAGATATTTCATTTAAGTGAAATCACACAACATTTGTCCTCTTCTGCCTGGATTACTTCACTTAGCATATTGCCTTCAACATTCTTCCATGTTGTAGCATGTGTCTTCAAGGCTGAATAACATCCCACTGTATGGATAGACCACATTTTATTTGTTCATTCATCCATCAATGGATGCTTGGGTGGTTTCTACCTTTTGGCTACTGTGAATAATGCTGCTATGAACAGCACGTACAAGTATCTGTTTAAGTCCCTGTTTTCAATTCTTTTGGGTATGTACCCCAAAGTGGAATTGCTAGACCACATGGTAACTCTATGTTTAATTTGCCGAGGAACTGCCAAACTGTTTCCCAAAGGCTGCACAATTTTACATTCCTACCAGCAAGGTACGAAGATCCCAGTTTCTCCAAATTTTCCCCGGGACTTGTTATTTTCCATTTTTTTTAGTACAGCCATCCCAGTGGGTGTGAAGTGGTACCTCATGGTGGTTTTGACTTGCCTTTCCCTAATGACTCATGATTGAGCACCTTTTCATGTGCTTATTGGCCATTTGTATGTTTTCTTTGGAGGAATGTCTAATCAAGTCCTTTGCCCATTTAAAAAATGTAATTGGCTTTTATTATATCACTGATTGAGGAATCTTAAGCCCCTCTGTCTGTTGAAAACAAAGATTCAAAAGTGTGAAAGTTACCCAATAGTGAGTAGTTCATCATTAGAGCTGTATTCACACACACACACACACACACAATGTTTTACGATACAGCATTGTAATGCTGCACTGGTTTTTCTTTTGTGTTATTACTTGAAGTTAATGTGTAAGCCAGGAATGTTAATTAATCTGATCTCCTCTGAAGGAATATCAGAATAAGTAAAAGAAGACATCGCCACTTTATTTCAACAATTCTATGCCAGTTAGGATTCATTGCACAGGCTGTATTAAATCTACCCAAGCATCTAAGAGCACACTCAAATGCCACAGTTATTGCAGAACAACAGAAGTTTCATTGAAACCAATGTCTCCTTTTAAAGGACACTGCTTCTTCAAGGGAGGAGTAAATAATGAGCCGAGAGTTAGGGCTCAGAGGAAACACCCCCGTGAGCTGAAGGCCCTCTGAGGTTCCACCCACCTTCCCTAGACCACCCTGGGGATCCCAGCTGAGCAAGTGAAAATCATAAGCAAGAACTTTAAAAAGAAGGTTCTTAGACTAAGTCTGTCATGTACAAATAACTGACATGCTCTTTGGACGTATTAGAATAAGCACCATTTAAAGAACCTGTTTTTGCTTCATACAAAAGCCTTAGCCTGATGAGGTGGGCTGGGTGTGCCCCTCGGATGTCCCTTCAGAAAGGACCAATCCTGTGATATGCTGCGGGGCAGGGGGGGTGGAGCTCAGGAAGCTCCCGGTGGTGCCGGTTGCCCTGTCCAGTTCTCTGGCCGCCTTTTTACTTGGACAGGTATGACCCCCACAAAAAGCTCTCCTACTCCCAACTCCAGCTCATGACGGCTTTCAGAGGACCTTTCCTGTTTGTAGTGGAAACACTGGCTCCCAGGGATCACACACTTCCAATGTGGACCACTAGGAAGAACGGTCTTTTTAAGGAATGAAAGTGATTTGTTGGCAGATGTGTTCTAACTTGGCTTCTAAAGATGGATTCCACAAAACTTAAATCCAAGACACACGGTTAAAAACTTCCCATTTTTAATATTAAAAGGAGAAAGTGGGATATGGAACCACATACAAACTACGATTATAGCTGTGAAGAAGGGCAAGAGCACAGGAACAAACAGAGCAGGATACTAATGGGGGGTAGGGCAGAGGGACCCCGGGCATTTCTCTGCCCATTTGTCAGTTCTCAGGGCACTCATTCATTTCCATAGAATATGACCCATAAACACATTCAAAAACACACACATTTCTATCCTGGAATACCTCTATCACACATTTCTTATCAGGATAACAAAATGCTACAAGTTGGTGATTGCTTTAGATTCTCCTATTGGAGCTTAATGCATCAAAACATCAGACAACCAACAACCAATGTGTGGGGATAAGATGTAGGTGTTATTCTAGGAAGGATATTTGATAATCAGGTGGGAATTTTTCCGGTGGTGGCTTTTGGATTTTTTGAATTTTACTTAATCCTTCTGAGCAAGGAAATCTGATAATGAACAGAGCCCTCTGTATTTAAAGAATTAAATGAAACTCAGAATAGAATAAGAACTTGTTCCAAGTTGAGTTTAGATGAACTTTAATGAGCTCTGAGGATGTGCTGACTGCTCTCAGTAACCAGGAGAAAGGATTATTATGCCCAAAACTTTCCTTTGAAAATTTTCAAATATTTCCTTTGAATTCCTGCTGATGTGAAAGTTTTGTTACACACGAAACATGCAAAACTACACTTTCCAGTGGAGTCCTGTGGAAAAGTATAAAAATTATTTCTATAGTCAGTATACAAAAATCAATAAGATACCATTCCAATAATTATAACTCTCAACATTCTGTCAATTTTTCTTTAAGATTTGTCCTTGGGAAATTGATTTAGGCCTTTAAAGACCACTTTACAGTGCGGCTATTTAAGAGCTCAAACAGCACGACAATATATCTGCATTACAATACTGACACCTTGGTCAAACAACTACTTACTGCAAGTAGCATCTATCCAGTAACACTTCTGTACAAATTTAGCTGAGCCCTTGCAGTTTGTGAAAACACGCTTTCATCTGGAAGTCCTTGTAGCCAACACTGTGGTGCTTTAAAAATCAGAGTTTCCACCTGGTTGAGAATCCGGCATGTTTTGTTTTCTCACTTCTGAACCAACCACCACCAAGAATACGCACTGGGGGTCTGAAGTCGAGCCAAACACCTCCTCGGCTCCCGCAGCGCATCAGGGCTGCTCCCCTCACACCCGGAGGTCCTGCGGGCTGTTCCTGAGCCCTTGTCTTCTTTCCAGGGGCCATGAGAGCTAAGGGAGACCCCTGCCCCTGAGGCCACCGACACAAGAGGCGGCCACCTGCGAGGGCGACTTGTTGGACACCGGTGTTTTGTGCCACAGGCACCGTTGCACCCTCTGCCCTTTGCAACGCAGCACTCAAGGATCAGCCCCCACACCACGTCTGGCGTGACCCTGAATTAGAGCTTTCTTTGTAGCTCATGAACCAACTCCAATGAGAAGCCTCAAGGCAACATTAAGCAGGAAGAAATAAAAATAACGGAAAATTTACCTCTGCTGAATGGATATTAAAAGGACAATCTTGGCCAAAAATGGGATCATACACCAGGTAACAGCCCAAGATCTAACACCCTCGCACATCACGCACCATGTAAATCGTTAATTATCCACTAGGAAACATGCCTTTTCCCTCTTTGAAAAGTGATGGTGCACAGTTTTCCGTTAGCACCAAATGTTATTCAACCCATTCGTGAATCGGGGTTAACGAGACCACCTTAATTAGATTCCCCTGCATGACTTTTATTCCAGCTCAAATTTACACCACTTCTCTGACACTGGGGACTTTTACATTTTCTGGCAGGTACCGAACACAGTTAATGACATTGGAGCCCCATGTCTTAGGGAATCAAAATGCAGGTAAAAACCTTATGATGATCTGCTTAATTATGACAATCTACCCATATAGTTCCCAGCATTTTCCTTTTACATGCTATCATAAGGAGACCAGAAATGACGAAAAGGAAATACAAATCACCCACTGCTAGCTTTCTCAAGAATATACACCAGGATAAATGACTTGCTTGATCAGACTGTTAGCACGTGAAAGGGTAGGGTCCAGTGTGGAGTTCAAGGCTAGAGAATATAAGCATACTTGTGAAAACTAAACATAGTTTCACCTCTGTCCTCATTCCTATAAACAGAAGACAACATTAAGAAAAGGTTATTAAATCCTAGTAGAGGACGAACAGAGAACCTGATTCACCGATTTTCTACCTGCCCTTTTTTTTGCTCAATCCAACGAAAGTCGATTTGTTGCTTCATTTATTAACCAACACTGATTTCTTGGCACTGGCTATAAATACTTCCCTACTTAATAGCAGTTGCTTATAGGGAAGAAGATTATTTCCTGTGAATTTCTGGAACCTGAACTATTCTAGTTTAGATCTTAACTTCAAAAAGAACAAAACAACTTAAAAAACATTTTGGGAATATTTTCTCTCAGCCTCTGGCCTGCTCCCATTCTCGCGACAGTATCTTTTGCAGAGCAGAGATGATTAATTTTAATAAAGTCAGCCTATCAATTATTTCTTTCATGCCATCATGCCTTTGGTGGTGTATCTAAAAGTCATCAACAAACCCAAGATCATCTAGATATCCTCCTAAGTTTTCTTCTAGGAGGTTTATAGTTTTACGTTTCACATTTAGGTCTATGATCTGTTTTGAGCTAACTTTTGTGAAGGCTGTTAACACCTGTGTCTAGATTCTTTTTTTTTTTTTGGCCTGTGGATGTCCAGTTATTCCAGCACCATTAGTTGAAAAGACCACCTCTGTTCCACTGTATCATTGTATTGCCTTTGCACTTTTGTCAAAGATCGACAGACTATACTTATGTGGGTCTATTTCTGGGCTCTCTACAATACCAAGAGTGAACCCTGATGTAAATTATAGACTCTGGGATGATAATGTGTCAAAGGTAGGTTCTTAGTTTGTAAAAAATGTACTACTCTGGTGGGAGATGCTGATAACAGGGGAAGCTGTGTGTGTGGGGGTGGGGTGTGCATGGGAAATCTTTGTACCTTCCACTCAATTTTGCTGTGAACCTAACAATACTCTGAAAAATAAAATCTAGATAAAAAAACAAAAATAAAAAATGTCTGAACAGGAGAGAGAGAGAGAAAAAAAGACATTTTGGTAACTAATATAAATTTGTACATTTATAATTCAATGATTTCAGATTATTAACTTGATAAAACATACAAAGAATTGATAACTCTCACAATTTGGGCACCCTGAGCAAGGCAGCCACACAACTCACGACAACACATGTCACCCTGTGGTGTCACGTGGGTGAGCCTACTGAACTGGGAGGGTAGGGTCTGTACCACGCACTTCAGTTACTCCAAGGAAAGTTGTTTTCCTTTTTAAAACTTTTACTTAGGTATAATTTGCATATCATAAATCTATCCATTTGCAGTACAGAATTAAAAGAACCTTGACAGTTGTGCAGAGTGTATAATTATCACCACAATGCACTTCCATCACCCTAGAACACTTCCATCACCCTAAAGGCATGCCTTGTATTCATTTGTAGTCAATCCTGTTTTCAGCTCTAGCCCCAGTTAATCATTATTCTACTCTCTGTCTCTATAGATTTGCCCTTTCTGAACATTTCCAACAAATGGTATCACATGATACAATCATATAATAAGTGGTCTTTTGAGTCTGGCTTCTTTCAGACTTGGCATATGTTTTTGAAGTTTATCCAGTCTGGGGAGAATTTTCATCTTAACAATAATGAATTTTCTAATCCATGAATACCAACTGTCTGACGTGCTTTTTAAAACAGGTCCAATTTTTTAAGCAAGTCCATTGTGATCTGTTTCTATAATGGATTTCAGAACGAAGAAGTTTACAGCTGTTATGTATTTATTTTTAGTGCTGCAGGGATCATAGCTGATTTTGTGACTTCTGAATGAATTTGCAGGTAAGACATTAAGCAAAGGGTCACTGCCACCCTCTCTGTACAATTCCTCTAGAGAGTCCCATTGCTGCTGGTGACATGCAGCAGGACTCACTCCAACCAGCACCTTCTCTGTGGATTTCACGGGGCTTGGCTGGGTGAGCCTGCAGAACCAGAAGGCACTTTTGCCAAGTAACAAGAGACAGTTGCCTATAAAGCTGTAGTTCAGAATAGGTTTCCTTCTCAGCTGGCCAGATATGTCTAAAGTCACTTTGGCCCTACTGTTGGAATGGTATATTCTGAACTATTTTCCAAGAAAAAATTACCCACAATGCTATTGCATTCTGAACTGAGGCAAAAATCATTAAAATATTTCAACTGTTCAATTATATTTGCTTTCTCAAAAAGTTTAATTGTGGTGATTAGAATGATAGTGTTTTTAAAAAATATGTAATTGGATTTAGTCCAATTTAACCCAATTGAATATTATAAATGCATTAAAATAATTGTTTTAGGAGAATGTTTAAAGATGAGAAAATGTCTACTATTATGAAAAAAGGCAATTATAAGCAATTTCACTGTAGCATCTCAGTTTTATAAATATATTAATGTACATTTACAAAATTGTACGTGTACTTAAAGGTTTATGGGTGAAACCGTATGTTTTTTGGTGTTTGCTTTAAAATGCCCATATGGAAAAGGGACAGAAATAATCAGAAGGCTGGATGAAACCAAACCGGCAAAGTAAGATCCACGTGAAGCTGGTTGTTGGGCCCTGGTGTTTGTTACAGTGTTCTTTATACACTTAAACATATACACTTGTATATGTTTGAAAATGTCAATAATAAAAAATAGTACTACATTAGAAAATAAACTCTGTAAGACTATATGCCAAAATGCTACTAGTGAGAATTTACTGTTATCTCTGGGTAGTATACTTATGGATGGCTTAATTTTCTTCTTTATATTATTTTGTATTTTCTAAAGTTTCTACAATGAATATCTATGTACAATTAGAGAAAAATGACAATAAACATTCATCCTCTCCATTAATACTTGTTGGCAGCTACCAGGAGCTGGGCCTGGGGGCTGCCAGCTGTGGAGTGGGGGCCACGCAGGGGAGTGGGGGTAGGGGAGCCTGTGGAGCTTCCTTCCGGCCTCCCGCAGCTGAAGTCAGGGAGAAGCCTGAGGAGGAAAGAGCCTGGATGCCCCCGGTGAACACAATTCCAGGCCTGGGACACCTGAGAAGATTTAGAGGCATGAGAAGCAAGCCCACGGCCTGGGAGTTGCCTGGAAAACAGATTCCCAACAGACAGCTTCTGAGAATGGCCCCAGATTCTGTCTCTGTTGGTTTCAGCAAACTTTACGGAGACTAATTTTTCAGATGCTGGAGAGAGTGGCTACCAGGGCAGGTGTCCCTGTGGCACCCGGAGCTGGGCTGAGGAGGAGCCGCACCCTGCAGGCGGCCCCCTCCCGTTAGCAGTTCTCACAAGTGGTCTGAAAACACGTGTGTGATTTACTTACTTATATCGTAAAGGTGCAAAGACGAAACTCACCTACAGAGGCACCACAGGACAAACCCAAGTCCACAGTAAGGGTCCAGGCAGATGGCCACTTCTCTAGAGGGGTAGAGCTCACACTGCAGCTTAATAGAACGGCAGAAGGCACTGGTGGCTGCGTGAGACATCTGCAAGACAGCAAGGTCGCGTTAAGTGCACGGAGCCTGAGCCCATCCTAAGGACTCCTGTAACAGAACAAGGCCGCATGAAATGCAGGGGACCTGACATCCAATGCCTAAGGGTGGTTTTATAACAGAGAACAACTGTACCCAAGCTTTGGTTTTGTTAGGAGAGAGCAGCCTGCTGATGTTCTCATTAGTCTTCCCATTTTCAAGAGTAAACCACAAGCAAAACTTCCTGGTCCCCCAGGACTTAGTAACCCTGGCCCATGAAGTCAGGATGTCTTGCATCTGAATGGCGGGTTTGACTGCGATCCCCACTGCAGCCCTGTACAGTAGGTGGGGACTTGTGACTCCTCACTTCCCCTCTCCAGGCAGGGACGACACCTGACTTGTGATTCATCTCCAGGCCCAACACCACACCTGTCGTGCAACAGGGGGACCAGCAGAGCACACTGGACGCACGACTCCTGTCTCAATGATCAGGAAATGTGGCTCAGAAAAGCCACACACATTTGTGCAGTAAGACATGCTCGTCATTTGACGGCAGCCCAAATCCAATCTCAGTGCAGCTAAAGTAAAGAGCTTCTCCAAAGTCAGCAACCAGTCCCACGACAGTCAGTATGGAATGTGAATTCTTTTAAAGTACTGGAAATTATATCTAGTGACATCAATTTTCTCACAGAAGCTTTCTAGCCAAAGAAATCTAAGAGGAAAAGGAAAGTAAAAGCAGCCCAGAAAACTTTACCAAGTTCGTGGTCTTAAACATGTCTCAAGTTACCGTGGAGTGCACGTCACCCAGAGTTGAACTGTAAAAGGGACCAGTGCAGAGCATCGTAATGTTCAGGGAAGTCCAGTCAAATGCCTGGGAAAAGCATTCATTAGCCACTCCAGGGAAAAGAGGAGAGAAACCAGGAGAGGGGGTTTCCATCCTACCACAGAGGATCCCTGTCAGAAGTTCTGCACAGAAGAAGATTTCATTGTGGATGTGTTACTGAATTCATACAAAGCAATGTAGAATCACTCTAGAATCTAACACACAAGCAGTTCTTCACAGTTTGTTTTTAAAACCACAACATTTGTTTAAAGAGGAAATGAAGCTGTATTTATGAAACATGCCTTCAACCCCCTGCCTGCTGCGTCAGGAGTTAGTAAGACCACAGCTACCAAAATCATCCACATTCTCAGATTAGCAACTAAAACAGACCTTCACAGAAACCCCGCTCTGTGCAGGTGTCGTATACAGCTTGAGAACCGAGCTCTCAGCTCAGCTCGGCAGATGCTAATTTGTTAACAGAGGACTTGTGCTTGGGATATAAAAAAGAACACACAGCCTCTGCCCTCAGGAGCTGGCCACGTAGTGGGAAGTTCAGAAACTTGGTAACTGCAGGGGCTGCAAGCACTTTGACAAAGTGTGCATAGAGCTTGGAGAAAGCAGATGATGATTCTCACACCCCTCTGTGGGCTCAGAGGGTGAGTTAACAGAGTTCAACACAGCGACCAGGAAGCTAACAGGTTAAGAAAACATAACTAGGAATGGGGACTGTCTATCCCTAAGCTCATTCCAATCTTGGACCCTGCCAACATCACAAACCCAGAGCCCATGCTCGAATGCTTTACCAGAACCTTTTAGTAAGAAAAACTCCTGCAAACTTGTACTTGAATAAAGAATTAGTTTTCTCAAAGCCCCAACATCAAACTCTAATGCTCTACTCTAAAAGGGACATCGAGAGCAGATACTTCAACGTGGAGGAACTGGGGATAAGGCCAAGGGTATTTATTTTAAGGCTGTATCTTATGACATCTTCAGCAAGTTTACCTTCCAGTGAAGTTTTGCTTTGGCTCACGTTAGAATAAGTGTCCATTCCTGGGGCACACATCAGCTCACGCATCAACTGCAGTGAGCAGGAGAGTGCTCCAGAAGCAAACTGGTGTCAGCGCTAAAACACCCTGCAGGGAAGCCCACCTAAAGCACATGCAGGTGCTGGGCAGGCGCTCCACAGGACGGCTGTGGAGTGGGGCGAATGCAGACCTAGGATCTATCTATTAGGAACCTTCAGAGTTCAAATCACACTTCTAAACAGGGAGCATGAACAACTTAAATTGAACACCTGAACTTGTACATTTTATACTAAATCGGACATTCTGTAATGCCCTTTATAGGGAAAACACTTTACTGGAAAGGCTTTTCTCTGTCAACTTTTGGTGTGTATTGGACGCTCAATGATATTTTTGTTCAAAACCTGAATCAAAATTTATTTCTGAGAAAAATGGTGACCTGAGCAACCACAGAGGTGGGAGTTTCCATTTGGAGCAGACTGGTAAGGCAGATAATTTCAACTCTATTTATGCCTCTCAGTATTTGAAGCATGTGGGTTTTTCACTAAACAACATCACAATACACTTCATTTCAGGTACTCATCAAACAAATTAAACAGTCAAAGGTTTAAGAAAAACATGAATTTGAGAGAAAGTCTAGTTATTCATCTCTCTGGGATTTCCAGAGTCTATACTTACATTAAGAGGAATCATTAGGAAGTAAGAACATAGATCACTTTGGCTCTGTTTCAAGTAGTAAAATCTTTATAGAATCAAGATTTAATATTACAGCTCCCACTTCTGTAGATCATGAAAATGGTACGATCAAAAGTGTGTGCTTCTCTTGTGGCTGTGACAGTAGGAGGCCAACCCAATTTTCATACTTAGTAAATAATTCATCTTGGTCTGAAAATATATCTTTATTTTTAAAAGCTTTTCAAAAATTATTTTATTTTATAATGTACTTTATTGGTGTACCACCTCAAATTCTATAAAAAGCAGAGGAGAGGGTTCAGGGACGATGGCAGAACAGGAATCCCTGTCCTACTTGGACAGTATCCGCACAGGCAGAATCTGATGTAACTACAGTGGAGCTCTGGAGTCAGTTGATGGCTTGCAACTTCCTGGGGGGCAGGGGAAAGCTTGGACAGTGAACCGCAATTAATTTTGGAGAAATTAAGACATTCCCAGGTTTAAAAAAAAGTTAAGGGAGTTCATTACATTTAGACCTGCTGTAAAGGAAATGCTCAAGGGAATCCTGCAGGTTGCAATAGAAAAACATTGTAACTCGATGTCATTTGAAGAAGTAAAGGTCTCAGTAAAGGTAAACACAAGACAATTATAAAAGCCAGTATAATTGAACAATTGCTTAAAAACTCTACTTTTTGTTTTCTACATGATTTAAGAGACTAACATACTAAAACAAAACGGTTATTGGCCTAAAAACTAGTGTTACTGTAACTTTGGATTTCAATTCCACACTTTTCCTACATAAATTAAGAGACCAATGCATTTAAACGTTTATTACTGGGACTTCCCTGGTGGCACAGTGGTTAAGAATCTGCCTGCCAATATAGGGGACACGGGTTCGAGCCCTGGTCCGGGAAGGTCCCATATGTCGCGGAGCAACTAAGCCCATGCGCCACAACTACTTAGCCTGCACTCTAGAGCCCAGGAGCCACAACTATTGAAGCCCGTGTGCTTAGAGCCCATGCTCCACAACAAAAGAAGCCACCATAGTAAGAAGCCCGTGCACCACAACGAAGAATAGCCCCCGCTTGCTGCAATTAGAAAAAGCCCATGCACAGCAACAAAGACCCAATGCAGCCAAAAATAAATAAATGTATTAAAAAATGTTTATTATTATATGTTTTGGGTCATACAATGTATAAAGATATAATTTTGGACATCAACAACTGAAAAAATGGTGGGACAGAGCTGCACAGAAGCAGTTTTGTATATTACTGAAATTAGGCTGGCATACAAACTAGAGCATAATAACTTTAAGATATCAAATGGAATCCCATGGTAACCACAAAGAAAATAGCTATAGAATATATACAAAAGGAAATGAGATAGGAATTTTAAAGTATCACTACAAAAAATCAACTGAGCACAAAATAAGACAGTAAAGCAGGAAATGAGTAACAAAAAAGCTATCAGACATACGGAGAATAAGAGAGATGAGAAACGTTCCTTCTTATCAGTAATTACTTCAAATACAAATGGATTAACTCTCCAATCAATGACAGAAATAGGCAGAATGGATGAAAGAAATGATCCAACTACTGCTGTCCACAGGAGATTCATTTTAGATCAAAAGACACAAATAGTTTGAACATGAAAAGATGGATAAAGATATTCCACACGAACAGTCACCAAAAGAGAGCAGAGGTGGCTATATTAATATCAGACACATAAAATTTAAATCAAAATGGATACAAGAAACAAAGAAGGGCATTATATATTAATAAAAGGTTCATTACGGCAAGAGATATAACAATTATAAACATCTACAAACCTAAAAGCAAACCATCAAGATATATGAAACAAAAACAGACAGCTCTACAACAATAAGAGGAGACTTTGATATTACCTTTTCAATAATGGGCAAAACAACCAGACAGAAGACAACTACGGAAAGAGAGGACTTAACACAATAAACCAAAGAGCTCTAAGAAACATACAGAGGAATATACAACCACAACAGAATACACACTCTTCTCAAGAGCACTTGGGTCATGTTCCAGGGCAGACCATATTTTAGGCCACAAATTAAGTCTCAATAGATTTAAAAAGATAGATAACATACAAAGTATCTTCTCCAAGCACAACAGAATGAATAGAAGAAAAACTGGAAAACCTACAAATCTGTGGAATTTAAACAGTGCCCTCTTAACCAACAGATCAAAGAAGAAACTACAAGGAAAATCAGAGAATATTTAGACACAAATGAAAATGAAGACAATATAACCAAACCTAAGCGGATACTGCCGAAGCAGTGTTAAGGCAGAAATTTATAGCTATAAATTGTTATATTAAAAAACAAGAAAGGTCTCACGCCAACAACCTAACTTGACAACTTAAGGAATGAGAAGACAAAGGACAGACTAAACCCAAAGGTAGCAGAAGGAAATATTAAAGATTAGAGCAGAGATAAATAAGTAGAGAATAGAAAAATAGCAGAGATAAACAATGAAACCAGAAGTTGATTCTTTGAAAAGACCAACAAAATTGACAAACCTCTGGCTAGATGGCCTAAGAAAAAAGAGGGAAGTATCAGATTACTAAAATCAGAAATGGAAGTGGGGACATTTACTACTGATTCTACGGAAATTAAAAAAAAAATTATAAGAGAGTACTATGAACAACTATACAACAACAAACTGCACAACCGACAAGAAATGGAAAAATTCTATTTCATGGAATTTGAAACCCAAGCTATCAAGAAGGAACATGAACTCTATGAAGACTAAATCACAAAAAATAGAAAATCTGAATAAACCTGTAACTGGCAAGAAAGACAAATCAGTTAAAAAAAAAATCAAGAAGATGTTAAAAAAAAAAAAATCCCAACCAAAAAAGGCCCTGGAACTGATGGCTTCACTGCTGAATTCTATCAAACGTTTAAAGACGAAATAATACCAATCTTTCTCAAACTTCTCCAAAAACTGAAGAGGAGGGAACACTTTCTAATTCATTCTTGGAGGTCACCAAAACCCTGATACCAAAGCCAGACAAGGATACTGTAAGAACAAAAAACTACAGACCAATATCTCTTTTGAACACTGGTGCAAAAATACTCAACAAAATACTAGCAAACCAAATTCAGTAGCATATTGAAAGGCTTATGCATCATGACCAAGTTGGATTTATTCCTGGAATGCAAGGATGGCTCTACATATGAAAATCAAGCAATATAAAACATCACATTAAGAGAACGAAGAGAAAAACCCCAGATGATCATCTTGGTCGATGCAGAAAAAGCATCTGACAAAATTCAACATCCTTTCATGATACAAACAATCAACAGACTAGAAATAGAAGAAAAGTTCTCAACACAGTAAAAGCAATATACAAAAACCCACAGTGGGGAAGTAGCCACATAGCACAGGGTGATCAGCTCGGTGCTTTGTGACCGCCTGGAGGGGTGGGATAGGGAGGGTGGGAGGGAGGGAGACGCAAGAGGGAAGAGATACGGGAACATATGTATATGTATAATTGATTCACTTTGTTATAAAGCAGAAACTAACACACCATTGTAAAGTAATTATACCCCAATAAAGATGTTAAAAAAAAAAAAACCCACAGTGAACATCATACACAACTGTGATAGACTAAAAGCTTTTTCTCTAAGATCAGGAACAAGACAAGGATGCCTACTTTCACTACTTCTATTCAACACAGTGCTGGAAGTTCTAGCCAGAGCAATTAGGCATGAAAAAGATATAAAAGGCATCCAAATTGGAAAGGAAGAAGTAAAATTATCTCTGTTCACAGATGATGTGATTGTATATGTAGAAAACCCTAACAATTCCACAAAAAACTGTTAATAAATCATAAATGAATTCAGCAAAGTAGCAGGATAAAAAGTCAACATGCAAAAAGTAAGTTGCATTTCTATACACTAAAAGAAAAATCTGAAAAGGAAATTAAAGCAATTCCATTTACAATAGCATCAAAAAGAATAAAAAACTTAGGAATTAACTAAGGATGTAAGAAACTTGTACAATGAAAACTATAAAACACTGCTGAAAGAAATTAAAGAAGAAATAAATGGAAACACATCCCTTATTCACAGATGTCAATACTACCCAAGACTATACTGATTCAATGCAATCTATATCAAAATCTCAATGATACTTTTTGCAGAAATAGAAAAGCCTATTGTAACATTCATACGAAATCTCAAAGAAACCTGAGCAGCCAAAACAGTCTTGGAAAAAGAACAACAAAGTCAGAGGACTCACACTTCCTGATTTAAAAACTTAGTACAAAGCTACAGTAATCAAAACAGTGTAGTACTGGCATAAAGACAGACATAGAGAAAAACAGAACAGAATATAGAGCCTAGAAATAAACCCTCACATATATGGTCAAATGATTTTTTAAAAAAAATTTTCACTAATTTATTTATTTTTACTTAGACTTCACATGCAATTGATTTGATTGATTGACTCATTGAGGTATAATTGACATACATTATATTAGTTTCAGGTATACAATATAACATACATATGTGTATGTATTGCAAAATGACTACCACAATAAGTCTAGTGAAGACAGCTACTAAGATTTACTCTTTTAGCAACTTCCAAATACGCAGTACGGTATATCATTATCTATAGTTTCCATGCTGTACATTACATACGCAGGCCTTATTTATAATTGGAAGTCTGTACCTTTTCATTCCCTTCACCCATTTTGCCCATCACCAATCTGTTCTCTGTATCTATGAGCTTGGTTTTCTTTTTTTTAAGATTCCACATATAAGTAAAATCATACAGTATTTGTCTTTCTCTGCCTTATTTCACTTAGCATAATGTCCTTCAGGTTCATTCACGTTGTCTGAAATGGCAGGATTTCCTTCTACTTTATGGCTGAATTATATTCCATTGTGTGTGTATGGGGGAGGGTGTGGGTAGGTGGGTGGGCATATCACATTTTACTTATCCATCCATCTGCCAATGGACACTGATGTTGTTTCCATATCTTGGCTATTGTAAACAATGCTGCTATGAACACGGGGGTGCAGATATCTTTTCGAGTTAGTATTTTTATTTTCTTCAGATCAATACCAAGAAGTGGAATTGCTGGATAATATGGTAGTTTTATTTTTAATTTTTTAAGGAACCCCCATACTGTTTTCCATAGTGGCTGCACCACTTTACATTCCCACCAGCAGTGCACAAGGATTCCCTTTTCTCCACCCTCTCACGGACACATGTTATCTCTTGTCTTTTTGATGATGGTCATCCTGACAGGTGTGAAGTGATAGCTTACTGTGGTTTTGATTTGCATTTCTCTGGTGATTAGTGATGTTGAGCATATTTTCATGTATCTGCTGTCCATCTGTATGTCCCTTTCAGAAAAATGTCTATTCAGATCCTCTGCCCATTTTTAAGAAACAATTGTTTGTTTTTCTGCTATTAAGTTGTATGAGTTCTTCACATATTTTGGATATTAACCCATTATCAGATATATGATTTGTAAATATCTTCTCCCATTCAGTAGGTTGCCTTTTCATTTGTTAACGGTTTCCTTTGCTGTGCAGAAGCTTTTCGGTTTGATGTAATCCCACTTGCTTAACTTTTGTTGCCTTTGCTTTTGATGTCAAACTCAAAAAATTGACAAGACCAATGTCTAGGAGTTTACCCCTATGTTTTCTTCTAGGACTTCTTTGGTTTCAGGTCTTACATTCAAGTCTTTAGTTCACTTTGAGTTCATTTTTATGTGTGGTGTAGAAAATTGGTCCAGTTTCATTCTTTTGCATGTGGCTGTCCAGTGTTCCAAGCACCATTTATTTAAAGACTGTCCTTGCCCCACCATATATTCTTGGCTCCTCTGTCATAAATTAGTTGACATATATGCATGGGTTAATTTTGGGGCTATTCTGTTTCATTGATCTATGTGTCTGCTTTTGTGCCAGTATAATAATACTGCTTGCATTACTGTAGCTTTGTAATGTCAGGGAGCATGATGTCTCCAGCTTTCATCTTTTTCAAGATGGCTTTGGCTATTGGGGGTCTTTTGTGGTTCCATACGTATTTTAGAATTGTTTGTTCTATTTCTGTGAAAAATGCCATTAGAATTTTGATAAGGATTGCAATGAATCTGTAGGTTGCTTTGTGTAGTATGGCTATTTTAACAATATTAATTATTCTAACCAAGAGTATGGAATATCCATTTATTTCTGTCTTCTTCAATTTATGTCATCAATATTTTATAGTTTTCAGTGTACAGGTCTTTCACCTCCTTGGTTAAATTTATTCCTAGGTATTTTATTCTTTTGATGCAGTTGTAAATAAGACTGTTTCCTTAATTTCTCTTTCTGATATTTCATTATTAGTATATAGAAACACAGCAGATTTCTCTGTATTAATTTTGTTATCCTGCACTTTACTGAATCATTTATTCTAACAGTTTTTGGTGGAGTTTTTAGTGTTTTCTATACATAGCATCATGTCATTTGCAAATAGTGACAATTTTACTTCTTCCTTTCCAGTTTGGATGCCTTTTATTTCTTTTTCTTGCCTAATTTCTCTGGTTAGGACTTCCAGTACTATATTAAATAAGAGTGGTACAAGTGAGCATCCTTACCTTGTTCCTGATCTTAGAGAAAAGCTTCAGCTTTTCACTGTTGAGTATGATGTTAACTGTGGGTGATCAAATGATTTTTGATATGGGTGCCAAGACCATTCAACGGGGAAAGGAGAGTCTTTTCAACAAATGGTGCTTGGAAAACTGGATATCCACATGCAAAAGAATTATGTTGGACTCTTACCTAATACCATAAACAAAATTAACACAAAATGGAGCAAAGATCTAAATATAAGATCTAAAAAATAAAACTTTTAGATGAAAATATGGGACAAAAGTTCACAACATTGGATTTGGAAATGTTTTCTTGGATATGACACTGAAGGCAAAGGCAAAAAAAATTAGACTTCACAGAAATCTTAAAATTTTGTACATCAAAAGACACTATCCATAGAGTAAAAAGGCAACCCAAAGAAAGGAAGAAAATATTTGCAAATCATATATTTGATAAGGGATTAATATTCATAATATACAGAGAACATCTAGAACTCAACAAGAAAACAATCAATTCAAAAACAGCAAAGGACTTGAATAAACATTTCTTCAAAGAATATATACAAATGGCCAATAATTCCATGAAAAGATGCTCAACATCATTAATCTTTAGGGAAATGCAAATCAAAATTACAATGTGATATCACCTCACATCCATTAGGAAGGCTACTATTAAAAACAAACAAACAAACCAACAGGGAGTTCCCTGGTGGCCTAATGGTTAGGATTCCAGGCTTTCACTGCAGTGGCCTGGGTTCAATCCCTGGTCAGGGAACCAAGAGCCCACAAGCCGTGCGGCGCGGCTCTTCCCCCACCAAAAAAAGAGGACATTCAAAAGAAAAAAAAAAAAAACCAATGGAAAACAAAATACAAGTGCTGGTAAGGATGTGGAGATATTGGAAACTGTGCACTGTTGGTGAGAAGGTAAAATGGAACAGCTACTGTGGAAAACAGTACAGCAATTCCCCAGAAAATTAAAAATATAATTACCATATGACCCAACAATTCAACTTCTGGATATACACTTAAAATTGCTGAAGGCAATGTCTCGAAGAGATATTAATACACCCATGTTCACTGCAGCATTAGTCACAATAGCTAAAATGTGAAAGCAACTCAAGTGTCCATTGATAAACGAATGGATAAGCAAAATGTGGTAAATACATACAATGAAATATTAACTAGCCTTAAAAAGGAATTCTGATATATACTTCAACATGGATGAACCCTGAAGACACTATGCTAAGTGAAAATAAGCCAAACACAAGAAGACATATACTGTATGATTCCACATAAACATGGTACCTAGAATAGTCAAAATCATAAAGACAGAAAGTAGAGTGGGTGTTGCTGCAGGCAGGGGTGGTTTCAGTTTTGTGAGATGAAATGACTTACAAAGATGAGTGGTGGTGAGAGCAGCACAGAATTCTGAACGTGTTTAACACCACTGAGTTTTACACTTGAACTGGGTAAATGGTAAATTTGTGGTATATGTATTTTACCACAATTAAAAATTGGAAAAAAAAGTAAATGGAGTAAGAGAACTAAATGAAAATTATGCAAACCCAGCAGTCAGGTGGATAATAGGTGAAGGGCTTCCTGAGGCCAGAGAACTTAACCGTGTCTTTTTTTTTTTTTTTTAACATCTTTATTGGAGTATAATTGCTTTACAATGGTGTATTACTGTCTGCTTTATAACAAAGTGCATCAGCTATACATACACATATATCCCCATATCTCCTCCCTTTTGCATCTCCCTTCCACCCTCCCTATCCCCTCTAGGTGGTCACAAAGCACCGAGCTTATCTCCCGGTGCTATGCAGCTGCTTCTCACTAGCCATCTATTTTACACTGGTAGTGTATATATGTCCATGCCACTCGTCCCAGCTTACCCTTCCCCCTCCCCGTGTCCTCAAGTCCATTCTTTACATCTGTGTCTTTATTCCTGTCCTGCCCCTAGGTTCTTCAGAGCCTTTTTTTTTTAGATTCCATATATATGTGTTAGCGTATGGTATTTGTTTTTTTCTTTCTGACTTACTTCACTCTGTATGACAGACTCTAAGTCCACCCACCTCACTACAAATAACTCAATTTCATTTCTTTTCATGGCTGAGTAATATTCCATTGTATATGTGAACCACATCTTATTTATCCATTCATCTGTCGATGGACATTTAGGTTGCTTCCATGTCCTGGCTATTGCAAACAGAGCTTCAATGAACATTGTGGTACATGACCCTTTTTGAATTACGGTTTTCTCAGGCTTAACGGTATCTCGACAAGGACATTGCCTGAGCTGTGAGGGTCCTAATTCTGGTGACACACATAGTAGTTCCATCATTCTTTGATAAGAAAAAGCATCATTTCAGAGGCAATGAGCAGCGTGCTGGCAAGTTATAATGAGACCCATGTTAAACAAGTGAGAAACTCCAGTGCACAGAGTTTTATAATAGAATACTGGGATTTGAGAACCAGCAAGAAAAACATAGGCAGTTTTTAAATTAGAGGTTAGGGAAGCTCTGTTTACATAAAAAAATAGCTGGAACATCTGGAAATAATCAGTCAGCCTAGTTAACTATTGAAATGGTCATGCATTTTAGAGCTTGAACAAAATGCACATATATCGCTCTCTCTCTCCGTGTTTTGCTGCTAGGCCCCACTACAGCCCTATACCCATAAGAATGAAAACTGACCATTGCTTTGTGGCTTGCTAACTACTATTACGCAGAGTGTGTTTCTCACCTTCACTCCAGCTAGCATCCCAGTCGTGGACACACTAAAATCAAGATAGGCTAGTGTGTCTGGGTTGGAAGGTTTGTAGATCTGGGCAGGCCGCTTCTTTGGCAAATCATCTAGAGAGCAAAACAAAGTTGTTAGCATCTCTGACTTAATGGAAAAGCAGATAAGCAAACAAACATATCAGCGAGTTGGAGGACGAACCTGTGTCCAGTATCGGGGGCCAGGCCCTGACGTCTACAGCTGCAGCTGCCTCCCTGGACCGTAACAATTTACAGATCAGTTGTGTTGTCATCAAACAGGCGGAGCGGCTCACCTGAGGGTCAGAGAACAAGGAATGGAGAGGAGGAGGGTAAAGGACGGGGATGGACGCATGCTCACGTGCCAGCTGTGCACCATGTGGAGGCCATGAAGCTCGCGGCACAGGCTGGGCACCAGGAGCACAGCTGCCTCACAAGGGGCTGTGCTGGCCAATGGAGTCCCACATGACCAGGAATCTGACCACGGAGCACACAAGCAGACCTTGTGGGGACTGAGGTCCCTGGCAGTATCCCCAGTGTGATGGTCACACTCAGAAAGCAGCATCCAAACTACCTGCTCTCACTGTTAGCTCCGGCCCCCAGAAATGCACACATTTACACACACAGTACCATCTACCAGAGTGACAACCTTGAGGGTCCTCCAACACAACTACAAAGAAGTATTCATTTGTATGTCCCTCATGGTTCCTCCTCCAAGGGAAAAACATATCCTAATCCTTTTAAACTTCCCCAGGCAAAAAAAAATTAAATCAAATCTATACTTTCAAAAAGGAACAGGATGCTTCTCAATCTTGAAGAAAGAACCTTTAAAAATGTATGACTTTCCCACTTGTTTTGGTCTGCTCCTTGGGCTTGGTAGGGAAGCTCCCAGTGTCCAGAGGGATGCCCTCTCTGGGCATCAATTCCCACGCATTGTGGCAAAGCTGCTCTCTAGCCCCTAATTCTACGCACAAGCTGCTATCTTCCTTCCAGAACGAGATGGCCAACTCCTAGAGGGAAGAGGCTGAGTCCCACTCCACCGCTGGGACCGCCGACTCCCATGCAATCCCATGCCTGCACCCAGCCCTTCCCCGGGAGCCCAGGCTCTGTGATCTGCAAGCCCAACACTCAGGCGCAGACACCCGCAGGCAGCGTTACCTCCACGATCATCTTCACGGTTGGCAGCGTGGTTGCGATGTTCTGTGGGTGTGGAGGACGGACGGTTATTGGCACACAGCCTGCATACAGGCAACCATAAAATGCTGCGATAAGGTCTATTCCTACATGGGGAGAAAAGCAAAAGTTCTCACTTGAAACAAAACAAGCTGTTTAATTGCCATCATCCCTGTCAGCAGAATCACCAGCTGGAAACAGTCAGATGGGTACAGCAGTAACTGAGACCTTGAACAGACCTGTCCTCCTCCCTGTGGGTCTGTTAAACTTCAGGGGTAACTCCCACCTGGCCTGTTCTTTTAGGCACAGGAAGCCAAAGCAGCCCAGAAGCTTGATTGCTCTCATTTCTCTAAGGAATTACTCAACTTTCTGATTATCAATTCAGTAGTCAAGGATTTAACTACTATTGATTAAATGAACTACCTCAGATAGCTAATAAAACAAATTTAGATACAAAAGTCGTTGTGAACTACCGCTTTATCTGCGTCCCTACTATTAGTGGTATAGCACGTAGCACAGTCCGCACAAGTGAGCGAGGCAGGAGAGACAGTGCCCATTTTTGGTGGTAACACACAGGTCATCGAGCACCAACATGTGCAGTGAAGGGTCTCTCGGGCAACGGCTGGTCTTGCATGGCCCTGCTTCTTACCTGGTGGGTAGACCAGAGCGACGTGGTCCCCATCCTGCAGGTGCCCTCTCTCCATCAGCATCACGGCTATCTTCTCAGCCCGCTTGTGCAGCTGGACACACGTCAGCGAGTTCGCTATTGTGCCCTGAGTAGCACAGGAACAAGCAGGTAAGATTTTTTTTTAATATGACAGCTTTGAGGTGCAGTTCATATACCATACAACTCACTTATTTAAAATGTGCAGTTAAATGGATGTATCTGCAGAGTTGGGCAACCACCACCACAGTCAGCTTCAGAATGTTTCTGTCACCTCCTCAGAAGACCCCCCCCCTCCACTGTTAGCATTCACTCTCCTTTCCTCCCCACTGGCTAAGAAGTACAACACCGAAGAGGCATCTAGATACGTTTGTATTAAAAAGAAATATTTAAAAAACAATGACTTGACTTGAAAAAACAGCTAAAATCACAAAAAAAATCAATCTAGTAATTCTGGGACTTAAGTGTAATTGTCATGGGCAATAAGAGTTAGTCGTAAATCTGCAGGACTCACACTATGAAAAGTAAGACTAATTGAAACTGCTTTTAAGAAAGACCACATCGCAAGTCAGGGAGGTCAGAAAACAAACAAACCCCCAGAAAAGCAACAGTCAAAAAAAAAAAAGTCAAAAACCCCCCAAAAAACACAAAAGAAAAAAAGGGAATTGTCAAATTCATTTAATGTAGATTTTTAAATATGCAGGAGCAAATGTAAAACACACTTGGATTGAAAAGTACCTTAAAAAAGCTTTGTAGGCGAAAATCAGTAGCAAAGTAGGTACTAAGAGATATCAAAATACATGATGTTTACTCTTTAAAGAAAAGCATGAACTGCAAATTATAAACATACAACTATCCAAAAAAAGTTTCTCTTGAGAATGCACTTTTCATTTGCACATATTCCCAGGTGAGAAGAGATCACTGTCTACAGCTATTTAAAAACTGCTTCTTTATTATCAATTCCTACTTTAAAGGGATGAACAGGGTGAAGGACCTTTCCTTAAGCAACAGGCAAACTGGCCAGGAGTGTCAGGTGAGGAAGACCCTGCAGCTGAAGAAACGATGGTGGACAATTGGGCCAGATGCTTTTATTTAGGTGGGGAGCTTCCAAGGAGGGTAAATGAGCTGGTGGGTGACACGGAAAAGACTGTCGCCTGAGCAGAAAGAAGTCAACAGGAAGGTGGTGTGAGCAGTTGGCTGTGTGGGAGGAGAAACGTGGACAGGAGAGACCAGAACCTTTGGGGCCGTTAAAGGACACTGGTGACCTGGTGACTTGAGGTGTGGGAAGAAACATTAGAATTCCCACTCAACTGGAACACGTGCACAAGGTGGGCGGGAACCGATGGGAGTGAAAACCACTTAAAAGGCATCAGGAGGTATATACCAGCAGCCGGTGTTTGCCTAAAACACTCACGAGATCACTGACGGCCGTACCTACCCTGAGAAGCAGCAGGCTCTCTCCATAACCGGGGCCCAGGGCCACAGAAGCCCGGCAAAGGGAGGCTGCCCAGGCAGCTGCCAGCCAGGTTCTGGCCCCTTCCTGCTGAGCTGGCACTGGCCTCTCCCACAGTGGACAGGATTAGCTTACATTTCTCTGATTTGAACTTTCTCATCGTATATATTTTCCTTAATTACCTTCCTTCTAAGAAAGGTTAAAAAATAATAGAAAAAGATATATGAAATGGAAGAGCCAGAGAGCAGAATGTGGCAAAGCTAGGTAAACACAGAAAGATCCACGAGACTGGCATCTAGAAACCCAGCCCAAACCTGAGAACTTGGTGCCTTCTCCACTGGACTGTTCCTCTGAGCAGTTACTCCTGGGGAACACACCTGTCGCATGAACCAAAACACACACTCAAAAGGACCCAAAAGTCCTGTGAGCTCTTCTAAGTGAAGATGGGGCACCAGCCCCCAGCACAGCTAAGGTGAGGCCCATGCCAGGCCTCCTGACACGTGCACACCAGCTGTCTTGGAGGGAAGCCAGCACTGTGCTCCTGGTTGTTGCTGGGGACCAGCTGTGCTGCTGGTGGGGTGGCAGTGTGCCACAGGGGAGTCCCACCACCACCCTGCTGTCCGCTGGTCGTTAGCCAGTCTTAAGCAGCAAGCATTCTCTGACTGAGTTGTTCAACTTCTGGGACTGATCTTCTCCCCATTATCCAGAGAGCAGACACTGATCCCCTATCATAACCAGCTTTTCTGTCACACAACAAAGCCTATGAGATTTGAGAGGCACCAGTGACTCACAACCAGCAGCCATATGTTTTGACTCTGTTTATGAAACTTCCACCTACAGGTACTTTAAAATGGTGACATTTAATTGGCATTCTGTCCTTTAGGAATCTCTGCGAATGTTTCACAATACCCTTTGCCACCCTACGGGCTTCACCCCAGACGGGAGGAGGGCCCCTCTGGGCAGTCGGTTGCCAACGAGCCCAGCCCAGCCTCTCTCCTCCACCCCAGCCTGCAGGCTCCACTGTGGCTCCCGGCAGGCTCCACGTTGAGGGAGCCAAATGGGATACAGGCCTCATCCAGCCCCGGACTGTGCATCACCACTGGTTATGGGGAGTCTCAATACAGCCTTTCACCTCGGGAGAAACACCACTGATTTTCAATCACACATTTCATTTTCCAAAGTGCTTGCTGTCATAAAAACATGAAATGCTGTTTATCCTCAGGTCAATGGTTACCTGGCATCCTCATCAACATTCATGGGAAAAGTTGGGTTTTCAGTACAGAAACCCACTGCCTAAGAAGAATGTTCTAGGAAAAAGCACCTCACAGGAAATTAAGGCTAACTTTTCCTAAAAGAAGCCTCGGCCGGTATCATGACAGAATGGCAATGCAGGGTAACCCACCACCCAATCCCTATTCTAAAGACCACAGATTTCAGTATCAATGACTGCAAATGTAGCACCATTTTAAAGTTTTACATTAAATTAAATAATGACAAGTAAAAAGCATACTGAGGAATGAAGAACAAGCCAAACAGGATTCACATTTTTAAATTCTCAGAAAGTAAAAAAAAAAAAAAAAAAAAAATGTTGAAAGAGTTGGCTGGTGTTTCTCTTAAAAAAAATAACAGGGCTTCCCTGGTGGCGCAGTGGTTGAGAGTCCGCCTGCCGATGCAGGGGACACGGGTTCGTGCCCTGGTCCGGGAAGATCCCACATGCCGTGGAGTGGCTGGGCCCGTGAGCCATGGCCGCTGAACCTGCGCGTCCAGAGCCTGTGCTCTGCAACGGGAGAGGCCGCAACGGTGAGAGGCCCGTGTACCGGAAAAAAAATAAAAAATAACAGATGCTCTTCTGTATGTAAGTAAGTTCTAAGAATGTAAGTCTTCCACGATTTGCAGTGAATCACATCCTCACTTCCTACTATAAACCTCTCATAACAACTCTGATCCTATCGACTGCATTGCCGTGGAGGAGGGCATACGAGTGAATACTGTGAAAAGACAGGATGCCAACGGGTAACCGTTTTAAGGGAGCCACGACCAAGTTGGGGAATTCACAACCAACGGAAGGGGCTGTCCAGGACAGAGGAAGCCTGGAAGCGCATTGGGGACCTATGCTGGAAGGACAGTGTTTGGGTATATTGAGTAAAACACATTATTAGAATGAATTTCACCTGTTTCTTTATACTTTTTTTCAATATTGCTTTTAGAAAACATTAAACTGTGTGTGTGGCTTGCGCTGTATTTCTATTGGACAGTGCTGAACTAGAAGGTTGAGTGAGTGGAAATGACACTGTAACCACCATGGAAATGATGCTCTTGACCTTCGGTTCAGGTTGAACACTTGTCATAAGTGTGCACATGGGGTTGGAGAGGCTGGGAATGAACACAGATGCCTGGCTCCGATATGACCCTTCCAGCTGTTTGGATGTAGCTGCCTTCACGTCAGCAGAGCCTCAGGAGATAAGGTCATGTCTGAAGGGAGGCTGCTGTAGACCACGCTGTCCCTGCGCTGACCTGAAGTAAACTTTCTCATGGCCTTGACCTCCACAGCTCACCCCATCAGACCTTCTGTTGCTGCTGACGAAGCCCTTCTAGAATACGAGTCATTTCTGGTGAACACATTTCTCCTAATGATCCAATGTCTAGCCACAGAAAAGGACGGTGAACTCAGGGTCTGGAAATGGGGTTGATCTGCCCTGCACATTGCCAGTCCCCAAGCGAGATGCAGTTAGCATGGCTGTTTTCCTCCCACTGACAGGACTATAGTCTATGAACATGCCTGAATCATTTTTGAATCTTTGTGTTTGGGACAGCTAAGAAATTTCCTCTTACCCAGAGCTCTGGAGGGGTCAAGCTGCAGGGTAGGGAAAAGGGATGCCGACCCAACTCTCGCCCCCTTGCTGCCCACAGTTCACGGGGGATGGCAGGCCTATCCTGGGGACGTCCTGTCCTACCTCGTCACATCAGCACCACGGCCCCACTCAGGGAGCTGAGTGAAGGGGCTCTGAGTAGGAGTCCTTCCCAGGGGCTGGGGGACAGGCTGCAGTGTGGCTCCAGCTCCAGCTGCCCCTCTGAAGGTGATGTTGGAAACCTCTAGAGGCCACGAGAGACTCTGGAGAAAGAAGGGGAAGTCCCCAACAGTCTCCAGGAGACACGCCACGTGCACAGGACGAAGAAAGTCAGAAGAAGCAATTGGAGAGACAGGACAGCACCAACCGGCGACGGTGCCAGGAAAAGAGAGTCTTATCTGTGTTTACAGGCTGAGGAGGAGCCAGAGGAAAGAGACGGATGAGAGCAGCAGGGCAGGCACGTTTCAGATGCGACGCAGGGCCTCCTGGTCACCACACGACCGTCGGGCTTGCCCTGCGTCTCACCACCACGCACCTGTGCACAAGAGCATTTATCCTGGGAAGAGGGTCCACTAGGCCCAAGCGTAGGCGCCAAAAGGCAAGGGTAGCAAGCGTTCCTCACAGAGGCTGGGGTGCGGGAATTTTTTCTAAGATTCTTCCTGGGGTTGGTCTTGAACAGACACAGTGAACAAGAAACTGCTGAGGTCAACTCAGCACGCAAGGCAATTCAAGACAAGCTGTGTCAGAGGAGGACCAGAGGTTACTTCTACCAACTAAATCACCGCAAAACTTGTCTGTAGCTGGATATCCAAATTATAGGTTCAGGGAGTAACTTATATTGTTGGCATTTCCTTTCACTTGTCCTTAATCTACTGCTTTAAATGACAAGAGGTGCCTTCGCGCACTAAGATTTTGCCATTTTGCAACTGTGAAGAACTTCTTAAAGTTGCAAGTACCCATGCTTGTCAAGACGACCTACGTTAAATCTATTTTTCAGGCCTTATTTCCAAAGCAAACACAAAGTTAACAAACGTATTAAAGACTTCTGCATTTAACGTTTATTGTTAGTACTATTTCTTGCCTTACTCTTAAGTACTATTAGGGAACACTATCTGAGGAGTTTGCTTTTCTAATACGAGATGTAAATATGAACTTTAATTATAAAATAGAAATTATTTTCATTCCTAAGAATGAAAGCCTATAACTAAAACATGACTTCTTATAAAAAAAAGGAGTTGAGTAATAAAAATAAAGACATAAATACCTCATAGATCTGCAATTGTTCTGTTGTAGACATTCATCACTCATTTTGAGGGGAAGGGAAATATTGCAAAACAGTATTGCTAACATACACACAAAAATGTGTGTACACACACGCACACACACACACGCACACACACACACACATACACATACTCAAACCCTTATATTTCAAAGCAACCTTTCTTAGGTGAAAAGGTCTCAGTCAAAATAGCAACAAACAAACAAACAAAAGGATTCAGGTAAGACTGAGGAGAAAGGTTTGAGTGGAGAATATGATACAGAAGCATGAAATTGTGGACCACACAGGGAACGACCAGGGCACACGGGCGGGGCCTCACCCTACAGTTGAGCAGCGTGTACAGCATGTGATCAGGGGTGGTCTGCGCCCTCCACTGCAGGACCTCCGAGAGGAACAGGAACTGGAACAGAGCACAGCCATTAGGTCTAGACTGTCCTGGGGGGTTGGGCTGGCCTCAACATCTAAAAGTTTAGTCTGTCTGGGTGCTTTTAAGGTGGATTAAGACAGCGAGAGGATAATCCCATATAAATATAATTGACAGAATAAGCAGGTGCTCACAGTGCTTTCCTGACAGTGATTTGGAACTCACTGTGCTTGATTCAGACCCAGGAGTCAGAGGGCTGGTGCCATGCCACCATGAGGCAAGTTTTCTGAAACCTGCCCAAGGATGGGAAGACTCTATTCCCCTTATAGACAGAGTAGCCGACACAGAAAAATCCTGTCTCCTGGGGCTTCCAGAAGATGCAGCAGTGATTTCTGGGGGTTGCAATGACAGAATCAGAGCTACCCTGTTTCAAAAATGGGCTCTCTTAAATTTGTTGTGTTTACAATGGCCATCCCTGAAGTCATTCAATAGCTCTGCAGGTCACACAGGTGACACACACCCACTGACTCAGTCTCTAGTAACAAGGATGGCCCTGTTTAATGTCAGGACACAGCACTAGTGTCAGGATACAGGAAACACCCACATCTTCACCTTAATCCATTTTATGATGGAAATGTACTGTGAGGTGGGGAACATGGTGATCAAGTGCTTTCAGTGAACGTGTTACTACATGTTACCAAATTGGCAACATCTTAAATGGTTGATTTTGTCACATTTCCTGGGAGCCCATTTAGAGTGGGACCACCTTTTGGTGAATCATGAGCGTTCTCAAGGCTGAATGTTCTAATGGGGACTTGTAGCTATGCGTGACAAACTGTGTGTCTGATGTTTAAGTGGAGTGGGGCCCAAGGATTCCTCCTACAGCTCCCAAGGCTGCTTTAAGAATGTCTGGCTCCCAAACCTGGGTTTTGCATTGACGTTTTCTTGAATTCCAACCATCAAAGGACTGAAGCCTCACTGTAAGGTGGCTGTGAGGCAGTGTGAGTGTCAAATCAGGGCTGGAGGGAGAATCAGGAACAAGTGCTTAGGGGATGCTAGGACACGACAGGGATTGCAGACACTGGCCTCAGGCCTGCTAGTCATGGGACTGCATCACCTACCCATGCAGTCCTACAACACTGCACCCTCAGCAAACACGTTTTCCTTATAAAATTACACAGACATCTCTTGCAGGACCAAGAGGGCAGGTAGGAAGAAAGGTCATCAATGGTAGATACTGGGCTGCCAGACAGGGCAAGTGGGAGTTGGTGACACCTGTGATACAGCATCTGGGCAGGAGTGGAGAAGAGCCCAGGCGGACGTCTGACCCTCAGCTCTCACCTTCCGGGCCTGGTCATTGTCTTCTATCTGGCCCAGGTCTCTGCCGCTGGCCTGTGCGATCCTCTTCCCAGACACCAGGTTTCCCACCATCACAGAGGCAGGGCCGATCTCTGCAAAGAAGCAGTGGCACACACGTGAGGAAAACACGAGTGAAGTTCCTGAGAACATGACTTCTCACTTTGGGAAGAAGCCTACTCTGGGGAAATCCTTTCAAAGACGTAGCTTTGAAAAATCTAATTAGAACAGGATTTCAAGTAAGTCACTACCATGAAAATGACAGCAAATATGAACAAGCCTCAAGTAAGGGTACACAGAAATAACGCTTTCACCAAATTCCTATAAGTGTTCTTCCAGGCCACTGCCTTTGTTCTCCAGTTAGGGAGATGCTGACATCTATTCATTTAGTATTTGTTAAAAAACAAACAAACAACAAACAGTTTTTTGAAGACAAAGTTATATAACCTCCAATATTTAACAAGAATAGATGAGATAACCAGGTACCATTAGAGAATCCTTTCCTTACAACTGCCAATCACACGAAGCTGCATTTCTGTGCTGCCTGTAAGAGCGGTGTGGATCCTGGTAACTGCCATGGGTGCCCTGAGGAGGAAGGCGCCCAACCTGGCTCTCAGAGCCTGTTCACTGGGCCACGCATCCCTGTCATGGGTTCCTAGATGTCTGACAGGTGTCTGAGCCCTGCAGCCCTGCAACGGTCATGCATCTGCCAACGATCCCTCAGCATAAATGTCTGTCCTGAATTCTGCTGTCACAAACTGCATCTCCAACACCTGGGCCCACTGGCCACCGGGTCGAGGCATCTGATGATGGACCAAGGTTAAAGGTGGGAGAAGGAGGTTGGGACAGTGAGTGAGGACACCCCGGGGAGCCGAGACACTCCTGTCGATTCCGTAAGAACACGGCGAGAGCCACGCTGTGGCAATCCCGGTGCTGCTGCTTGCACAGAGGGGCAAAGTCGGCGAGCCTGGTACCTGCTTTCCTCCTGCAGTATCAGCGTCCTCACCTGAATCTGGAGAGACCGCTCACCCCCATCTCATCAAGCTCACTTCTGGGGGTGCCCTGGGGATGGGCTGGTTCCTATATCTACCACCAACTGTGCTGTGCCCAGTACCCACCAGCCACCTCTAGCTGACTCGCCAGGAACTCTGCCCGTGCTGTCACTCTTCATCGGTGGAGTGAAGAGTTGTCAGGGCTGGGCCTGTCTCTCCTACACTCTGGACCCACAGCCTTAGGCAGTTCCTGAACCCCTCTGTGGTACGATTTCCTAATTTCCTTGCAAAATGGAGATAAGAGGACGAAATCCATGAGGATGAAATGAGTTAATACATGTAACGTGTGGACAAGCAGCCTGCCTGTGCCAGGCACTGTTGGTCGTCGTCCTAATACCCCAGCCCGAGCTCATCCTGGCTGCCTCCGAGGTCTGTCTGCACATCAAGCCTGGAGGCCTGGGGACCCTCCATCACTACACTGGCGGAAGAGTTGATTCCTCACCACCATATTCTTGCAATGAATTCGTTTTCACTGATAACTGTGTGCAGCCTTAAAGACTATGATCAATTAGCTGCTAGGAGGATCAAGTCAGATGGTAGATAATTACGTGTTCCCCAAATTGCAAAGCAGCACACAAATGTTTACCACCATGACAACATCACGAGTAGATCTGTACGATTCCTCACAGGCTTCCAGCTGCTGTGACTCATGAAACAGGTATGGAAGCCTTATTCTAATTTGTTCAACAGGAAGCCGTGACCCTGAGAGGTTCTCTGCCAAAGGCCACCCAGGAGGTCTGACAACTGCCAAGAAGGCTAGGCTCAGGCACCGCCAACACCTCTCCAACCAAGTGGTCTACAGCCCCTGCTGTCTGGACTCTGCTGCATTCTATCCCATGCTTGGTAGAAAGACATCGCTTAGCGGGAGGCTGACTTGCCTGGGAGTGTGTGATGGGAGACGGGAGGGGAGGGAGGCTGAGAACCGTGGTCAGCGTGGCCCCCACCCAGCTCCAGGGCCATCCCGGGCCTGCACGGCCCTCCAGATGTACCTGGTTGCTTCTGCCGAGGCTTGGGCAGGTTTGTGACGCACGTGTGGGGGCACATCAGGACATTGCAGGGGTGAAGTGAGCCCTCCAGGAAAAGCTGCTTCGTTTCTGACAAATGGATGCCACCGAGTGGGGTTTTGGGGAGGGTGTTTGCTGGAACCAATGCCAGACAATAAACCCCAACCTGATGTATACTGTCGATTGCCTGGAAGGTCGTGAGAGAGGGAACCGTGTTAAAATAGGTATCATGAACAGGCATGGAGCAAATACTCAGACTGTGCAAATCACAACACACAGAAGCAGGTGCAGCACCCGTGATGCTCCTGGCATGGAGACGCTGAGGTCAGAGGAGGGCAGGCTCGCCAAACTGAGCAGAATACAGTTTTCATAGCACTTGTGGGACACCACACACACAAGAGTTCGCACACTGGGAGAAAAGAAAGCACGCTCTCAAGGTCATAACCAAAAGGTCCTGCTGTGACCTCCACGAGCGAGCGGGAGGCCAGTTCTGCAAACCTCTGAACCCTAAGCCTGGTCCGTTTAGCACCTTCCCTAGAAGGCAACTGTAAGTTTCATGGCTGATGCAATCTCTGGTCAAAAGGAGGGATGATCAAAGGGCACAATGGTGCAGGGAAGCTCACGTGAGCCCAGGAGAGGGGCTCGGGGCAGGAGCGAGCTACCTGCAGCACCCTGCTCATCCACTGGAAGCTGTCCTCCTCCGTGGAGTCCGGCCTCTGCTCAGCCACGATCACGATCCTCTCGTCGTGCAGGACGGTCACCGAAAACACGGCTATTCTGTGGGGACAGACAGAAAATCGCGGTGATCACATGCTGGAGAGGCTCACGAAGGGATTGGCCCTGCCATAAAGCGCTTCACAGCTGTTACGACTGCAGAGCTCAAGGGTTCCCAGTGCCAACTACCACCTTGACGGGAAATTGCAGCTTCCAACTCCCAGGTGCTCACCCAAGGAAGTGCGGCTTTGGGGGAGAAGCCTGGCAAAGCCGGAGGGCAGAACCACCACACTTCCTGTGGAGGTAGCCCGTGGCTTTGGGTGACGGGCCTCATGCCTCGGGACAGAGGAGTCAAGTGCAGGTATCAGAACGGCTGAAATTTACTGAGCCGTGCGACTTGCATCTTGAGTTTGCACCTGCGAAGCGATAGTCTCCCAATCAGCAGAAATCTGCCATTTGGGAGCTAATGGTTTTCTGCTAGCTGCGTCTGCCTCTCATGGGAAGCACAAAATGTGGCGAATGGCCCTCCAGGGTGCCCTGTGCACGAAGGTGGCTCGGCTACCCCCAACCCCAAGCTCTGCTTCCTCCTGCTCCCACTAGCTCGGCAACTCAGGGTGAGATCCAAAGCAGCTGACTTCCTCCAAATTGGCAAAACCTCAGGAGCCGTGGTCAGCGATCCAGTGTCGGTTGTGTGCCAAGCTGGGGTTGGGGGCACCGCCGGGAAGAAACCCATGGGAGCCAATTTCCAGGCAGTTTGTGGCTCAACTGTTACCTCTGGGTGAATGAGCTGCAGCAAGAGAAATGCTTGGCTCTTTTCTCTGTGTAGTTACTTACTAAAAATAAGATTTTCAAATGGACGTTCTTATTTAACGTGGAAGAGAATTTAGTGAAAGTATATTTACGGGGCTCAGAACAGTTTCATAAAATTGGACATTCAGAACTGCATGGAATCTCAGAAGTAACAGAGTCCAGTGGCTTCATTTGACAGAGGAGGACACCAAGTCCCGTTAGTTTAAGCAATTTTTTGCAGTTTTACACAGAAAGTGTAGTCTGCGGAGAACTGTGCCAACCACAGAGGGCGCTCACCTTCCCCTGTACACGAACTTCATGGGCTCCACGGCCAGTGCTGTGGCCACGATGTCATCGGCATTGTGTCTGCGCCCACTGACCACCATGAGCCCGTCCATCTTGCCCACCACGAACACAAGGCCCCCAGGGCCAACGAAGCCCAGCAGGCCCGTCCTCACGAAGGGGTACTCGCTGACCGGGGCCCCCGAGCTCGTCACCGGGAACACCTGGGGACAAAGAGCTCTGAGTGCCCAGCAGGGCCCGGCCTCCACCCTCCTCCTTGGAACCCACTGGTCCTGCTTCCCCCGAGCTGGGTCTACTCACCTGACCCTGGCTGGAGAAGCCCAGGTCCGCATAGCTGCTGTGAGCGCCAGCCTGCGGGCACCTCCCCTCCCTCCCCAGCTCTCACAGCTCGTCCCACCGGCCCATGTGCAGGGGCCTCTGAAGAGGCCTGCCACTGTCTAACAGACACTAATTCATTCTTCTGCTTATAAAACCACAGCATAAAAATGGTTAAGTGGAGAAGCAAGGTGCATTTTAAATAACATCTGTCAGTTGTAAAGTAATTCCTGTTCATTAAAATGCTATTTCTCCTTACTGGAAATACACTCAAAAGAAAAATACAGAGGAAGCAGGCCCCACCACGAGTTCAAACTCGATCCCTAGTTTCCTCAACCCACCCGACAGGTAAGTCGCAAAGAAAAGGAGATAAGTTTTCTTTAGACTGTGTTTGGCTCAGTTTCAGGGGCACTCAGAAACCTGAATCTACATTCAACAAAGCTGCCTGTACAAGGCACCACACCACATGTGTTCACATCTGAAGTTCTACATGTTAATAAATGTATCCCCAAACAACTCATGTTTGCTGACATACAACTTAGTCAAAGTGTGTTCCTTCTAAGGTCAGGCACACTTGGTGAAATGATACGAATTCTGAGAATGGGGGGTTTACTGGGCAGTGTGTGCATGTGTGTGCTAACTGCATGCCACACCCGTGTGCACACGGCACAGACACACACTCGTGTGGTAGAGGTAGATGTGCAGTGTACATGTCTGGCCGAGGCTGACAGGCCCCAAGGGGGCCACTGCTCCCTCCCCTAGCACGGCCCTGCACACTCTCCAGCCCCCACCTGTCAGCTGCTGCTCTTCCTAAACAGGTGAGAATGGCAATGAACAAAAAGGCCCCTTTTAAAAAAACTGTACTTGCTCTTTCTCAACTCTGGTTATGAGGTGCAAACAACGCTGCTGAGTCAAATGTATTGAAAACTATAAAAATAACGGCAGGAGAAAGTGCAGCCATTTTAATCACTATGAATACGTTTTATTGAGAAATTACCATCTTCTCTTTCACGTCTATTCCACGCACCTGGCAAGGGCTGTCTGACAGGGCTCACCTCCCACCTACCTCGAAGGTGTTCTTGGTCATACCCGAGAGGCCGTAGTAGGACGTGCCCGTGGCAACTGCGCACATGCAGAGCTCCCCGACTTCGTCCGTCCTGCACAGCTGGGGAACCCCGTCCGGCTTCACCGAACACATGATGGCTGAACGCAAAACGAAGCACAGTGATGTTAGAGAGGGAGGGAGTCAGAGAGAAGAAATGAATGAATATGAAAAAGAACCCAAACGAGCAGAAGCAGTGTCTGCAGCAAAACCACAGGTGAAAGCGAGCAGGTCCTCACAGTCCCTGAGGCAAGTGAGTTTCCATGTTGCAGCAAAACCTCACATTTTATAGTTGTGACATCAGTAAATAATTCCAATTGCTTTAATTTTAGTGTGTAAATGGCATGTAAAGGGAGTAACCGTTTCTGCCATCCAGACATGAGGACGACACTTAGAACACGCCTGAGCGTCACTGCCGCACGCTGAGCGTCATTAGCCAGCCCACACAGCCTCCAAGATGCAGCCTGAGCCCTGAAACCAACAAGCAGGAGACACTTGCTCAACAGCCTCTCAGGCTTTTCCAAACAGAACGCCTCCCCCATCCCACGGGAATCTCAGTCTTTGACCTCAGATTCCCCGTCAAGGTGTGCCCTTCAGGGAAGGCTGGCGGATGCTAATTTTCCTGTTTGCAGAGCGCCAGCGATCAGGGCTGAAGCTGGTGTTTCAGGGAGGTTGTGGGTGCACCGAGTGACAGCTGAGCTGGGCAGAAAGAGTCATAAGGCTGCCCCTCATCCCCAGGTTGGTGTTAGGTGACAGGAAGTGCTGTGTCTAAAAAGAGACCCGCTCAAAACATGGGAAGATTTCAGCTCACTCATGGTAAGAAAAGTTCAAATTAAAATGACACCAAAGTATTCTTTACCCCTCAAACTGGTAAAAATCAGGAAGTCTGAAAATACACTGGGCATGAGAGAGTGGAGAAAGAGGGGCGTCCCCCGCTAGCAGCAGGAATATCAATCCTTATGATCCTTCTGAAGGACAGCCTCATCAGAGTCACTTGGGTGTGTGCCCTTCACACTGCACGTTTCTAGAACTCTCCCTGTTAGCTCTTCCTCACACCTCTGCAGGCTGGAGCACAGATGAGTTACTGCATCAACCACACGGCAGGGGCAAAAAGTGGAAAATCGCCCAATGGAAAGGGTTTGGATAAACTATTATGTGTTCAAACACCATAATGCTCCTCAGCCTGGAAGGGAATGTGTGAGCTCTTCACGTGCTGCTAACAAACGAGCTTCAAGATTCAAGATATGAGCAGGCACGAAGGGCTCTATTGTTACGTGAAATTTTAAAGAAACAGGAAAAAGAATATGCCAGTGTGTGTGTGTGTGTGTGTGTGTGTGTGTGTGTCTGTGTGTCTGTGTGTGTCTGTGTCTGTATCTGTGTACATGTTGCCTGCATGTCTCCACTGTGGTTGCCTCCAGTGGCTGGAAAGGAGGCTTTTCACTGTACAGTTTTCTCATCTTTTGAGGTTGGAACCACGGGGAATTTCTTTATTTGAAAAAGCAAGAAAGGAATGGAGCCAGGAGGCCTGGCTGAAGCTGCAGCTGAGCTGAGCATGTGCCTGGCTTTGGGGTTAGGTTGTATGTGGATGCGACTGCCCCCTGATGAGGCGAGACAACACCCATGTGCGTGGAGGCTCATCAGGAGAAGGTCCAGACTCTGGAGGAACTGCCCCAGGAGAGGGGGCCCACTCCCCGGGGACGCCATGTGAAGAGTGAGGAGAGGCAGGGCCAGGGAGGGAGCCCTACAAATCAGACCGGGGCTCCTTCCTGCCAGCAGAGCTGTTCCAGCTGCACTCCCTGGGGCCCCCGCGAGGCCTCAGGAGGTGTCCCAGCACAGGGCAGGGGTGGAGAGGCAAGAGGGCTTCATCAAGGCAGGTCCTTCTGCCGGGAGCTTGTCTGTATGCAACGCGGAAATGATTTCTGTGACTTAAACAAGGGCTCTTGTGCTGCAGGCAAGCTTCCATAAGGGTTTGGCCCCCAGCGCACCAGGACGACCAGCAAGAAGCTGATCTTTGCATGGGGAGAAGTTGCCCAGGTGACTCTGGGGGTGGAGAGCGGCCCCGGGTGCCTCCTGGGGTCCCAGGGTGCATGTGACATAGAGGCCTTTCCTCAGCCTCATGAACATTTTGGGTTTTCTTTTATCAGGAGGGGCTGTGTTACCGCACCTCCTGGGCTGAAGCTTGGCGAACATGGGACCAGACTGGAGGTCAGGCCGAGGTGGGCACGCTCACAGCCGGGGACAGGGATGCCAGCCAGGGCAGCACTGGCAGCTGGTCCCCGGCTGGGCTCTGACTCTGCGCCTGTACCCGCGCTCACCTCCAGGCATCACGAGGCCGACGTCCTGCACGGTGAGGACAGACAGCTTTTCCTCCGAGTCCACCCGGATGACCCCATAGGTCAGCCCGTGCATGGAGAGGACGCCGCGGCCTGGGGGCTGGTTGCTGTCATCGGTGGGCCTGTAACGGCAGTTTGCGTCTGGTTAGAAGCACGTCAGCTGTCTGAACACAGATATGCATGTAAATATGCTGCATGCACACCAAGGTTGCACCTTTGGGCCCTGAAGGCCTCTGAAGGCAGGTGTGGCTGCCACACGTCCCTGTGCTCTTCTCAGCACCTGTTTTCTCTGTTCAAGAGACACCAATGTCTGCTCCTTCTACTTCTGGGCTCCTGAGAAGTGTAGAGACGCCGAGGGACTCCCTTGTCCCCCTGCCCTCCCCTTACATGTGTCCACCAGAGAACGACCAACTCCTTTTCGCACCCACTCCTTTCTCTGCAAGGTTGGATTTCCCAGGTTTGAAAACGGCTAAGAAGGGAGAGTCACGTCTCCAAGAAGGACGATGACAGGAGTGAGCAGAAATGCTAGACTGCCTGTGTGGCCTCCAGGCCAGACGTGCACTGTGTGGGCACAGGCTCAGTATTTGTAAAAATCGGCAATTATTTGGATGAGAGACCACATATAAAGTGCTTGATGGCTGGGGGAAAGTACAGCTTCACCACATCCATGGTCTGCCTTCGCCACCGTCCATGGGCTCCGAGGCTGCCCCGGCCTCACCTCTGCTCTTGTTCTCCCTGCTTCCACGCAGCATCCAGCCCTGCTCTCCCTCCAAACCCCAGCCCACCCCCTCCGGGGCCCTGGCCTCCTTCTTGCCTCTGGCAGACGGCCTCGTGGCCCTCTCCCTCACTGTCCTCCAGGGTGGTCCCGTCTCCATAGCAGGAACCATCTAACTATCTGTCCACGTCTCCTCCAGGAGGGCAGGAGGGTTTTCTTTTGGTCACTGCAGAGCCCCCACCCCTGGAGTAGTGTACAGCAATAAATGTCTGCTGACTAGATCAGGGAACAAATAAATTAAAACATTTCTAAGATCATGGATTTTATTCCTGCAAGCTAAAGATTCTTCAATGTAAGCAAAGTGAGAGAGTGCAGTTTAGGTAAACATCACATTTGTTTCTCTAATTTTCCATATACAAATGCTTAAGGTAGTTTTAGGATCTAAAATATGGACTATAAATAGAAGTTTCGGGCTTCCCTGGTGGCGCAGTGGTTGAGAGTCTGCCTGTCGATGCAGGGGACACGGGTTTGTGCCCCGATCCGGGAAGATCCCACATGCCGCGGAGCGGCTGGGCCCGTGAGCCATGGCCACTGAGCCTGCGCGTCCGGAGCCTGTGCTCCACAACGGGAGAGGCCACAACAGTGAGAGGCCCGCGAACCGCAAAATAAAATAAATTAAAATAAAAAAAATAGAAGTTTGCTATATGGCTTTAAAGTATCATCAAAGTTTATAATGAAACTAAAACCATAAATGGGAAAACACAGAAGTTAAAATTGGCAAAAAGAGACCTAATTTGAATGAAGTAACTGGTGTATTTAAAAAAGAAGCATATGTTATATGTCAATTATATCTCAATTTTAAAAAGTAAAGAAGTATAAGAGTCTGAAAATCGAACTATTCCATCTGTAACAATCAAAAAGAGTAGTGCTAAAAGGATGTAAAATGAAAGTCGCCCAAATAATAAGACCCACATGAAACCACCTGGAAATGAGCCCCAAACACTGGAACTGATATTGATCTCCTGGCTTTTTTCTTTTCCAAAGATCCCAACAAATCAACCCTTTGAAATGAAAGACAGGAGTCCTGCAGGAACCCTCTGCGGCCAGGGCTCCCTCACCCTCGTCCTCGGTCAAGACCCCACATGAGAGTCAGAAATCATAAGCCTAAGTGACTGCTGTAGGCTGAACTGTGTCCCCACAAAAGACACGTCCCCGTCTTAACTCTCTGAACCTTGAATGTGACCTTACTGGGAAACAGCGTCTTTGCAGAAGTAGTCAGTTAGGAAGAGATTATGGGTCTGCAAGCCAAGGGTTGCTGGTACCACCAGAAGCCGGAGGGAGGCCCAGGACAGATTCCCCATCAGAGCCCCCAGAAGGAACCAACCCTCCTGACACCCTAATTTCAGACTTCCAAACTCCACAACTGTGAGAATAAATTTCTATTGTTTACAGCCACCCAGTTTGAGGTACTTTGTTATAACAGCCCTAGCAAATGAATTCTCCAGCTAAGTAACATAATTTAAAAGTGCACCTGTTTTAGGACTTCCCTGGTGGTGCAGTGGTTAAGAATCCACCAGCCAATGCAGGCGACATGGGTTCGAGCCCTGGTCCGGGAAGATCCCACATGCCACGGAGCAACTAAGCCTGTGAGCCACAATGACTGAGCCTGTGCTCTAGAGTCCATGAGTCACAACTACCGAAGCCCGTGCGCCTAGAGCCCATGCTCTGCAACAAGAGAAGCCACCGCAATTAGAAGCCCACACACCACAATGAAGAGTAGCCCGTGCTCGCCACAACTAGAGAAAGCCCGTGCGCAGCAACGAAGAGCCAACACAGCCAAAAAAATAAATAAATAAATTTAAAAGTGCACCTGCTACATCTCAAATAAACAACCTAAACTTACACCTAAAACAATTAGAGAAAGAAGAACAAAAAAACCCCCAAAGTTAGCAGAAGGAAAGAAATCATAAAGATCAGATCAGAAATAAATGAAAAAGAAATGAAGGATACGATAGCAAAGATCAATAAAACTAAAAGCTGGTTGTTTGAGAAGATAAACAAAATTGATAAACCATTAGCCAGACTCATCAAGAAAAAAAGGGAGAAGACTCAAATCAATAGAATTAGAAATGAAAAAGGAGAAGTAACAACTGACACTGCAGAAATGCAAAGGATCATGAAAGATTACTATAAGCAACTATATGCCTATAAAATGGACAACCTGGAAGAAATGGACAAATTCTTAGAAAAGTACAACCTTACGAGACTGAACCAGGAAGAAATAGAAAATATAAACAGACCACTCACAAGCACTGAAATAGAGACTATGATTAAAAATCTTCCAACAAACAAAAGCCCAGGACCAGATGGCTTCACAGGCGAATTCTATCAAACATTTAGAGAAGAGCTAACACCTATCCTTCTCAAACTCTTCCAAAATATAGCAGAGGGAGGAACACTCCCAAACTCATTCTACGAGGCCACCCTCACCCTGATACCAAAACCAAAGATGTCACAAAAAAAGAAAACTACAGGCCAGTATCACTGAACATAGATGCAAAAATCTGCAACAAAATACTAGCAAACAGAATCCAACAGCACATTAAAAGGATCATACACCATGATCAAGTGGGGTTTATCCCAGGAATGCAAGGATTCTTCAATATAAGCAAATCAATCAATGTCACAAACCATATTAACAAACTGAAGGAGGAAAACCATATGATCATCTCAATAGATGCAGAAGAAGTTTTCAACAAAATTCAACACCCGTTTATAATAAAAACCTTCCAGAAAGTAGGCATAGAGGGAACTTACCTCAACATAATGAAGGCCATATATGACAAACCCACAGCCAACATCGTTCTCAATGGTGAAAAACTGAAACCATTTCCTCTGAGATCAGGAACAAAACAAGGTTGTCTACTCTCACCACTATTACTTAATTTTGGAAGTTTTAGCCACAGCAATCAGAGAAGAAAAGGAAATAAAAGGAAGCCAAATTGGAAAAGAAGAAGTAAAGCTGTCACTGTTTGCAGATGACATGATACTATACATAGAGAATCCCAAGATGCTACCAGAAAACTACTAGAGCTAATCAATGAATTTGGTAAAGTAGCAGGATACAAAATTAATGCACAGAAATCTCTTGCATTCTTATACACTAATGATGAAAAATCTGAAAGAGAAATTAAGGAAACACTCCCATTTACCACTGCAACAAAGAGAATAAAATACCTAGGAATAAACCTACCTAAGGAGACAAAAGACCTGTATGCAGAAAACTACAAGACACTGATGAAAGAAATTAAAGATGACACAAACAGATGGACAGAGACACCATGTTCTTGGATTGGAAGAATCAACACTGTGAAAATGACTATACTACCCAAAGCAATCTACAGATTTAATGCAATCCCTATCAAACTACCAATGGCATTTTTCACAGAACTAGAACAAAAAATTTCAAAATTTGTATGGAAACACAAAAGACTCTGAATAGCCAAAGCAATCGTGAGAAAGAAAAACGGAGCTGGAGGAATCAGGCTCACTGACTTCAGACTATACTACAAAGCTACAGTAATCAAGACAGTATGGTACTGGCACAGAAACAGAAATATAGATTAATGGAACAGAATAGAAAGCCCAGAGATAAACCCATGCACATAGGGTCACCTTATCTTTGATAAAGGAGGCAAGAATATACAATGGAGAAAAGACAGCCTCTTCAATAAGTGGTGCTGGGAAAACTGGACAGCTACATGTAAAAGAATGAAATTAGAACACTCCCTAACACCATACACAAAAGTAAACTCAATATGGATTAAAGATCTAAATGTAAGGCCAGACACTGTAAAACTCTTAGAAGAAAACACAGGCAGAACACTCTATGACATAAATCACAGCAAGATCCTTTCTGACCCACCTCCTAGAGAAATGGAATAAAACCAAAAATAAACAAATGGGACCTAATGAAACTTAAAAGCTTTTGCACAGCAAAGGAAACATAAACAAGATGAAAAGACAACCCTCAGAATGGGAGAAAATATTTGCAAATGAAGCAACTGACAAAGGATTCATCTCCAAAATTTACAAGCAGCTAATGCAGCTCAATATCAAAATAACAAACAACCCAATCCAAAAATGGGCAGAAGACCTAAATAGACAGTTCTCCAAAGAAGATATACAGATTGCCAACAAACACATGAAAGAATGCTCAACTTCATTAATCATTAGAGAAATGCAAATCAAAACTACAATGAGATACCATCTTACACCAGTCAGAATGGCCAACATCAAAAAATCTACAAACAATAAATGCTGGAAAGGGTGTGGAGAAAAGAGAACCCTCATACACTGCTGGTGGGAATGTAAATTGATACAGCCACTATGGAGAACAGTATGGAGGTTCCTTAAATAACTAGAAGTAAAACTACCATACGACCCAGCAATCCCACTACTGGGCATATACCCTGAGAAAACCATAATTCAAAAAGAGTCATGTACCACAATGTTCACTGCAGCTCTATTTACAATAGCCAGGACATGGAAGCAACCTAAGGGTCCATCCACAGCTGAATGGATAAAGAAGATGTGGCACATATATACAATGGAATATTACTCAGCCTTAAAAAGAAACGAAATTGAGCTATTTGTAGTGAGGTGGGTGGACCTAGAGTCTGTCATACAGAGTGAAGCAAGTCAGAAAGAGAAAAACAAATACTGTATGCTAACACATATACATGGAATCTAAAAAAAAAAAAAAATGTTCTGAAGAACCTAGGAGAAGGACAGGAATAAAGGTGCAGACGTAGAGAATGGACTTGAGGACATGGGGAGGGGGAAGGGTAAGCTGGGACGAAGTGAGAGAGCGGTGTGGACATATATACACTACCAAATGTAAAATAGCTTTTGGGAAGCAGCAGCATAGCACAGGGAGATCAGCTCGGTGCTTTGTGACCACCTAGAGGGGTCTGATAGGGAGGGTGGTTGGGAGACGCAAGAGGGAAGAGGTATGGGGATATATGTATATGTATAGCTGATTCAGTTTGCTATACAGCAGAAACTATCACACCATTGTAAAGCAATTATACTCCAATAAAGATGTTAAAAAAAAAAGTGTGCCTGTTTTCATTTTAAAAAGCCACATGAAAGCAAAATGCTGGATCAGCCCAGACATATCCCAAGTATGGGAAGACTGAAGAACTGATCTGTGGTGACCAGCAAGTACCGCACACGAGAAGCTGGAGGAAGAAGTTCCTTTACGACCCAAGAGTGTACAGTTTGTCTGAGTTACGAGATCCACTTTCCTACGTTTAATAACAGTAAGAATCAATATTTAAATACCTTAAAATCATGAACTCCATTTGCTACCGGAAATTTTCAATTGCATCTGTAAAATGGTAGTTATGGAAGACTGAGTTTACTCACCTAAAATGTAAACCGATGGCACTAATCTGGCACTACCGTAACCTATGCTGTGTATTTATATTTATTAGAGTCCCCTGCTAGTCAGAGACACTCAGACACCTAGGTTCTCCCTTGGCAGATTTGCAAAACACATGCGAGAAGGCAGAACAGAAGCACCTGAATTCCTAGGCACAGTACTCGGCCTCGCTGCCCCGCTCACTCAGACAACTGCATTCCCGGTTCTGTCCCCCAACCTCTCTTCAGGACCTGCTTGCCGACAGCCCCTCCCTCCTGATGGGGGAGCTGTGCTCAGTTGGTGTTTCATGTGCCGGAACAGTCCTGAGCCCTTTACACACCGACTTACTCACTATCACGAACCTGCACAGGCACTACTATTCTCCCATTTCACAGATTAGAAAACCAAGGCACAGAAATGCTAACTTAGTTGCCTGTGTGAGTGGTGGGGCTTGGGGGGATTCAGACCCACAGCAGAGCCCCTGCCCAACCATCCTGTCTCCTTTCCCAACACTTACCCTGCCTCTGGCCTAGGAGACCAAGCACTTTTTAGTTCACTGGAAGTTTTCTTTTCGTGAACTTTTAAAACAGTGATATGAGTAACATGTGAGCACACCCTTCGGATGGACAAAGCAAGCACTGCACAAGAACATACAGCAAAAGGCGAAAGACCCTGCTTATCCTCCAGCCCCTTCAGACCCACTCCCTCCCCTAGGCAGCCACTACCCACACTAAATACGAAGTTCCTGCCTCTTTAATACCCATTTACCTATAAAATACGTGCATACACAAATGTATTTACATCCGCAGAGAAGCAGAACCGCAACATGCACATTCTTCTGCAACTTGCTTTTGTCACCGAATACCTTGCAGATCTTCCCACAGGAGTGTGTGCATGTGAACATATATAGTATGCGTACTGGACACATCAATGAATTGACTTGTTTTAATTATTAGATGGTGTTCAGTAATATGAATATATGTTTATTTTATTTCATTTAATCTGTATGCATTTAGAAATATTTCTGTAAGATACATATCTAGAAAGGGGATGGAGGAATTAAAGAGCATATACATTTAAAATTTTAATAAAGTCTAAGTACCTTCCCAAAAGACTAGGTCATTTTGCAATTCCACTAAGAGTGGATGAGTATCATTACTTTTTCACTCACTAGACATGTCTATTGCACCGTGGACGTTTACGAGTGTTACGAGTGTTAACTAATCTCTTTACAGCGACCCTGTGGGACAGACACAACTGTCCCCCACTCACAGGCAGGAAGGGCATCGCCAAGGCAACAGCGGTGGGGCTGGCCAGGCGGCATGCTCAGAATGGCTTCAGAACACCCGTGCCTTCCACCTTGGTGCTAAGCTGCCCTCAGCCTTACCCGTTTCCACACACTCGTGCCGACACTGATCACCAACCTTATAACTGTTCCCAATATGGTGAGTAAAATGCATTCCTCATTGTTGTTTCAATTTGTATTTCCAGGATTATTAACCAAGTCAGATGATCTTTTTCTCCATTAACACCTTCCTAGGAAATAAAAAGTCCGAGGAGATAAACTAGGTGAGGGAGGAAAAACCAATCCCAACAAGCAAAATTCCTAGGAATTTCAGAACATCCACTTTCATGATCAAAAACAGTAGATTAAATAATGGCAAAGAGAGCCACAGACCCATGTGTCAACTTTCAGGTTCAATTCCAAGGTGAACGGTGTGCTTGTGTCTCACAGAGAACACCAATTACAGGAGGAATCGTCCCGGCAATCTCAGGACTACGCAGAACTGGTCTTCACACTCTGAGAAAGCACACAGCTAGGAACGGCCGACACTGCCGTGGCGGCGAAAGGGGAAAAGACCGAGCTGCAGCCAAGGAAGAGGGGAGTCAGCTCAGTGCTCGGCCCCACCAAGAACGAGCTGCTGGGGATGGCCTTCAATCGGGCAGTTTACACCCATTGTCCACTTGTCATGCCATTTCCAGCCTCTGTAACACGCTCAATGCGACTTGAGTTGATCATGCTTCTGCCAATGCCTGAAGAAAGAGCTCCTATACACGCAATGAACACATCAGCAGTTTGCAAACAGCTGGCCAGACTCAAATGTGCATCGATGCCAAGTCAGCAACAAGGGTTACGAGTATTTCCGCTGCCAGGATTCAACAGGGTAACTACACCTCTTTAGTGCCACCGCCATCCTCCAGGCCCTCGGACAGGCAGGACAACAAAGATACAAGGTTGAAACACAGTACTCCCCAAGTTATAAGTTATTTTAATGTAATGTTCTCCCTTTTCTCTGATGAAAGCATTAAAAAAAAAAATCAACCCATTTTAAGAGCTATATAACACAGAAAGGACCGTTTTCCCTATATCACATCCTCACCTACCCAGTAAGTATGCAGTTATCAGATTTTCTTCCTGCTAAATATATTATTTAGAGAGGGTTAATTTTCTCCCAGCCAGAAAAGGGATCACACCATACAAATTGTTTACAAGCTGTGTTTTCCATTTGTCCTGGCTACTTTTCCACATCAGAGGGCAATCAGTCAGAACCAGCAAGCCTGCAAGTCCGGGAGGCTGCTTCCCAGAGTCCACTCTCTGTGCATCTCAGTCTCCACCAAAGCAAACTTCTGTGCGCAATTTAGTCCAACACCAAACACAGCAGAACAGACTCAAACACACGCGGTCAGGACAAGATAACACTGTTACTCTGCTCTTTACTGCTACTTCATTAAGTCATTTTAATTTAGATGGTTATCATCTCCAAACTATTTTGTGTTAGAGAAGTTTTAAAATTTTATCTAAATTTTTAGATAAAATGACAAACAACATATTTTTATCTTCTTGTGTTTTAAAAATAAGATTATGGATCTCTAACTCTGACTTTTTTGGGCAGTCAAAAACATTCTTGAAAACCCCACTTCAATTCATAGGCTGTGTTAACTGTTTTGTCACTCTGGATCACTGGTTGGTTTGCCCCTGTCAGAAACCGTCAAATTTCAGTGTCAGATGGGTGCTATATGCTGAGTACAGTGCCATGTTTGGTGTCTTTGCCCGTGGTTTTTGCCCAGCTTTCTAACTTCTGGGTTAGCTGTTTTCAAAGTGGAAGATATTTATGGTGGCAAGGGGGTATCTTCACCATTCTTTGGAATTACTGTTTTAATTACTGTGTTATATAATTATTACCTTTTTATCACCAAAGTGTCAAGGTACTGAAATAATACCTTGCAGTTGAAAGGGCTACATAAAGTTTTTTTTTAGTTCAATCAGTATTATCACAATGTAGATTTAAAAAAATGGACTCTATCATCTATATTCTAGGAGACAGAGACATAATCAGACAGTGACCAAGGAGAAACCCCCCAGTTTTGTAATTCTACTGATGAGTTTAGGCATCACGAATCCATATTTCTCCAATAGTTTTTATTCTACAACTAATCTTCAGAGAAAAAGAAAATACAAAACATTTACCTGGACGATGACAATTTTAAAAAGATGGAAGCAGGTTAAATACCTGGGTAAAAATAAGCCTCCCACAGGAAGCCAGAACAGACTTCAGAGAGCAGCATGGCTTCTTGTCATCACCCGGTGGACACGTGTGCAGGTGGACACTTTAGATACATGTGAACAAGGGCACACAGGAAGACAAACACGTAAATTCAGGCACACAAGAAGACATATGCATGAAGACAGATACATGTGCACTCAGACATGCGTGGCAACGGACACTCACCAAGACGGACACATGTGAAGACAGGCACGTCTCCTGTCCTTGTTCCATCAAGTTCTCTGACTCAAACATCCTGCATAAACCCCACTCATTTCCTGGGCTGACCTTTGTTTCCTCCTGGGGAGCATCCCTCCTGAGGGGAATGCTGATGGGGCAAGTCTTGGAGTCAGACACAGCCTGGGCAGCACACCTGGGGGCCCAGACCTCGGCCAGGCTCCTGTTGTCAGCTCTCTAGGGCGCCTGCACATCCTGCCCATTTTCAAGCAGGAGGCCTAAGATGACCATGATTCTCTGTGCACCCCAGAGCCTTCCACATTCCCTTTCATGTAGGTGAGAGGTGTTCCGTTGTCTTCAAGAAGAGTGACATCAAGATACTCAATGGCCATGGCCACGGGCACCAACCCACCAGGACCGGCGTCCACTCTGGCAGGACCAGCTCAGACCAGCTCGAGAAGGCTGGCCCTGCACACGGCACTGCGGGCTTCCACCCAAACCCACCGACTGCCTATGCAGCTCTCTTGTAACAACTCAGCTTGCAGATTTACAAACATTATAACAGAAGAGAATCACAGAGTGATACGTGTGATACGTGTTCAGAAGGGCCAAGGCCCTGTAAATCTGAGCAGTGGAGATGCATCTGCAGTTTTTCTTCACTGAGGACCATAGGCAACAACTGAGTGTCATTTTCTACTTAAGTGGATAAAAGCCAAGCAGGCAATCATCTGCTCCCAGCTCCTTACCGCAAGTTCAATCTCCTCTTCAACGCAGGGCAGAACAAGCTGTCCTGGGAAGGTTATTCAAGCACAGGACACAAATACTCAGACGATAGTGCAAAGGAAAGCATCAGCCCCCAATCCCATTTGAGTGAAGGGATGAGCCACAAAATAGGGTGACGTGGCAGCCAACCACTCATTTTTTGTTTTCTTTCCTTTTTCCTTTAAAGATCATCCTTTGAGTAGCAGACAAAGTGAGGATTGCAATGCTTCCCATGATGACTTTATAACATTTAAGAAAGCATCCATTTTGTCCTCACATCAAAATCCACAGGAGCAATGACTAGGCCTCCTGGACCCCCAGTCAAAATGGCTTGAATAGAATGGATCAAAGCTATTTTTACTTAATAACCGGGCCTCTGACTTCTTATGTGTGGAAAGTTCACTTCAAGTTTTAGGAAGAAAATAAGCACAAAGTATTACAAAATAGGTGTAAACACACAGGCCCATTTTCCAAAAGCAAGACTTTTTCCAACCTTTCTGTGGACACAGTCGTGTATATGAACACCAGGAATGGGAAATTTGTCCTCTATTCACAGGTCACAGAGAACAGCCCGCAGAGGAGGACATTCACAAAAATGTAAGTGTGAGTGTTTTCATCAAGTTTGCTTGAAAATGATGTAAGCACGTAAGAAACAAGGACAATGAAAGAAACAGGTTCTAAACAGGAGTCTAGCATGTGTTTCTCTCCTAAAGATATTTACCCCTGAAACAGAGCCCCTGTCGCTGGCTTCACCTCCACGCAGAGCCTGAGAGCGACAGCCGGGTGCAGAGGCCATGCTCTGCACAACCAGCACTCAGTAGCTCCAACACGCAGCACGTGCATAATAACGAGATAAAAAGATGACAACCATCTCGGTGAGACTGAGAAATATGATCAAGGCGAGGGAACGGAACATGAAATAAGAAGCAACCAGGGGGCTATTTAAATTTTGATCACACCATTATTCCTATTTCTACCTAGAAGACTAAAATTGTACCTTTTTTTATCTTTTCATCTCTGTCCCTTGGTTTACTCAGGAACCTGAGAGACGCCAATCACAAAACTGGTGGTCTGAGAAGACACCCCAGCCAACCAGGGCGGGCGGCTCTGGGGAGGGGCTGTGGAAGCCAGATGACTGGAGCCTGAGAGCTGTGCACGCGGGCCGGGGGCGATTTTACCGTATGTGCTCAGTGCAGACAGTGAGGTGGCAGGACTCATGTCCTCCTATGTTTTTTCATGCCTGTGTTCTACTCAGCTCCTGACCCTCCACGGCTGTGCATGCAGCACATAGAGCCCACACATGGCTCCGGGGAGCCCGGGCAGAAGCAAGTTTCCTGCACAAACTCTGGGGTCCAGAGCTTGCTCCTGTGGAATGGATGAAGCCCCCTCTCTCCCTGCCATTATAACATCACCCTGACAGCCTCAGACTGCTGCCCCAGACCCCACCTGCGTCCACGCCTTCTCCCCATCTCTCTCCCTCCTCCTCTCCCCTCCACTTCCTCCTTCTTTCTCCCACTCCTTTTCCCCCCTCCCCCGCTTCCTCCCTCATCTCAGCCTTTCTCATGACCAGCCTCATGGGGGCCGTGGAGGGTAAGGACACAGCTTTCTGCTGGTGCTGTTTTCTCAGGAGACCAGATTATGATACCAGAACTCTAGGCTGTTAGCTGCACCTAGATCATCAAGTAAAATGAAAGCAAACAAAACCCCGCATGACTACTCTCAGGTAAAACTGCAAGGGAGCATCTTCCTGCTTAGGTGGGCGTGCACATCCTGACACAGACACGCGGGAAAAGGCTCAACTCTTCACAGCACTTGCTGCTGGTACATTACGAAGGGTCATCGTACGTGTCTGGCAAGGGACTTTTACTTCTCACTTTACATATTTTTAATTTTTCTTTCATTCATCTATTAACAAAATATATACTAAGCACCAACTATTAACCAGACAGAGACAGAGAATAAACAATAATACACCAGTAAATCACACAGCGCATGAGAAAGTGGCAAATGCTGAGAGGGCATCACAATGAGTCACACAAGCGTGGGAGGAGCGAGTTCACTCTGTGGGGGGTGGTCAGGGCAGGCCTCGCCGAAGTGAGCAAAGACAGAGCTCTGGCCGTGCTACCCTGGGGGCACACCAGGTAGAGCGGGCAGCAGAGACCAGGAGGTCTGGTTGCGGGGAGGGAGGATGGGGCAGTGGGAGAAGGGGCCAAGAGGGGGTGTGGCCAGACTGCATGGCCTTGTGGGTCCTGCAGGCTCTGGTCAGGAAGGAGAGCAGGCAGAAGGCTGGGAACCCCGGTGAGGAGGCAGGAGAAACAGCTGGGCTTGGATGTTCCCTGGTGAATCGGATGGGAGGTGAGAAAAAGAAGGCTGGAGGCTGGCGGGAGGTGTGGGGTATGTTTACACATGGCTTCACTGAATAGTAAGTAAGAGAGGATGATCACGGGGGTGGAGGCTTAAACTAAAAATCGTGACCACTCTGTCCCCCACTCTCCTTCCCACGTGAAAGGAGAACTGAGTCCACAAACAGTGGCCAAGATCTAAGAGATGAAGACCAGCCCTCGGTCTCTGCATGCCCCTGGGTCTAACCTGAACTTCTCATGGACAGTGAACAGATGTGACGCCTTGGGGGGGTGGGTGGTGGGAGCAGCAAGAGGGACAGTGGTTACACACAGCCTGGAGCAGACATGGGTGTGGGCACCAGGGCCTGGTGTGTCAGACACAGGTAGGAGGCACAGATATCCACGGCCTCGTTTACATGCAAAGAAACTGAGTGTCTCAGAGGCTAACTGGTCCATTAGAAAGTAAGTCTACAATCTGCCTTTTCTATCAGATAAGGTGGTTGTGAAAATCAAGATGAGAAGACTGAAAAGCACTCTTTCAAATGTACACAGTTCTGGACAAACTCAAGGTAAACAACACCACGGCGAACACTTGGCAAGCACTTGTCGGTCTTGAACTGTACCCTGAACTCTGCTCCTAGGACCTCTCTCCTATTGGATATGGTGAGCATGAAGTCTGTCATTTCAAGTCACATCAAAAACCAAAATGGGTTGGTGGGTAGCACAATGGAGTATTAACCACCGTGAGAATCTCTCTCTGCATGTGGGAATTCGCCGGCTGCTTTGGGCCAGTCATCAGTGATGCTCTGTTCATTTTACTGCAACGAAGTGAAGTACCACTTCCTGAGGCACTCCAGGCAGATGTGTGCCGCCTGCAGGCGCCGGGTCTCCAGAACCACAGGGCAGCTCTAGGACACGACATCACCTGGCCAAAGCCACAAAAGAACAAGACAAAACCTCAGAAAAAGAACTACATGAAGCAGAGATAAGCAATTTACCAGACAGGGCTCAAACTAGTGGTCATGAAGATGCGCACTGAACTCAGGAGAAGAATGGAGGAACTCAGTGGGAATTTTGATAAGGACACATAAAATATAAAAAGAACCAAACAGAACTGAAAAATAACAGAAATCAAAACAACACTAGAGGGACCCAAAAGCAGATCAGAGGATGCGGAATGGATCAGTCATCTGGAAAACTGGGTAGTAGAAATCATCCGATAGGAACAGCAAAAGAAAAAAGAAAGAAAAAACATGAAGATGGTTTAAGGGGCCTCTGGGACAACATCAAGTGCGTGAACATTCACACTATGGGGTCCCAGAAGGAGAAGAGACAGAAAACCTATAGCTGAAGAAATAATGGATGAGAACGTCCCTAATCTGGGAAAGGAAACAGACATCCTAGTCCAGGAAGCACAGAGGGTGTCAAGATGAATTCAAAGAGACCCACACCAAGACACATTATAATTAAAATGGTAAAGGTTAAAGATAAGGAGAGAATCTTAAAATCAGAAAGAGAAAAGCAACTATTTACATGCAGAGAACCGATAGAGACTATCAGCTGACTTGTCAGCAGAAACTCTGCAGCCCAGGGGTCTGGCAAGATATATTCGGAGTGCTAAAAGGAAACACTCAGAACCAAGAAGACTGTACCCACAAAGCTCTTATTCAGACTTGGAGAGAGAAGAACTTTACAGACAAGCAAAGTTACAGGAGTTCATCACCACTAAACTATTCTTACAAGAAATGGTTTATGGTTTCTAGGCCATAACTAGAAACAAAAAATTATGAAAGGAAAAATCTCATTGGTAAAGGCAAACATATAGTAAAGGTAATGGATCAACCACCTGTGAAGCCAGCAGGAAGATTCAAAGACAAAAGTAGTAAAATCATCTATATCCACAATAAATAGTTAAGCCACAGAAAAATAAAAAAATGTAAAATATGACATCAAAAACAAAATGGGGGGGGAGTAAAAATGGAGTGGTTTTAAAATGTGCTCAAACTTAAGTGACCATCAACTTAAAACAGACGCATATATACACAGGTTGAAATATATGAACCTCATGGCAACCACAAACCAAAAACCTGTCACAGACAGGAGAATAAGGAGAAAGGAATGAAACATACCACACTGAAACAATTCTTTTTCTTTTGCTAATACCTTCTTACCCTACCCACCTCCTGCCTACAAAAACCTTCCATTTTGTACAACCCCTAGGAGCGTCTTTCTACTTGCTAGATGGGATGCAGCCCAATTCATGAATTGCTTAATAAAGCCAACTGGACCTTCAAATTAAAAAGAAACAAAGTTGGAAAGCATGCCGGTATGTCTCCCCAAAAGGAATAATCCTTTTTATGAAGTGAGTGATCACAACTCAATGTCTCTGCTTTAGAAATCTGGATTTTTTTGTTTTTATTGAAATATAGTTGATTTACAATATTGTGTTAGTTTCCGGTGTACAGCAAAGTGATTCAGAGATATAAATACACACACACACACAGATACCCCTGTGCTACAAGATACTGAAGTATCTTGTTATTACAAGATACTGAATATAGTTCCCCGTGCTATACAGTAGGTTTTGCTGTTTATTTTACGTATAGTAGTGTGTATCTGTTAATCCCCAAATCCTGATTTATCCCTCCCCCACCCCCTTCCCCTTTGGTAACAGTAAGTTTGTTTTCTATGTCTGTGAGTCTGTTTCTGTTTTGTAAATAAGTTCATTTTCATCATTTTTTAAGATTCCACATATAAGTGATATCATATGATATTTGTCTTTCTCTGACTTACTTCACTTAGTATGATAATCTCTAGGTCCATCCGTGTTGCTGAAAATGGCATTACTTCGTTCTTTTTTTATGGCCGAGTAGTATTTCACTGTGTATATGTACCACATCTTCTTTATCCGTTTGTCTGTCAATGGACACTTAGGTTGCTTTCATGTCTCGGTTATTATAAATAGTGCTGCAATGAACATTGGAGTGCATGAATCTTTTCAAGTTAGAGTTTTTGTCTTTTCCAGATATATGTCCAGGAGTGGGATTAATTCTATTTTTAGTTTCTTAAGGAACCTCCATACTGTTCTCCAGAGTGGCTACACCAATTTACATTCCCACCAACACTGTAGGAGGGTTCCCTTTTCTCCACACCCTCTCCAGCATTTATTATTTGTAGACTTTTTGATGATGGCCATTCTGACCAGTATGAGGTGATACTTCATTGTAGTTTTGGTTTGCATTTCTCTGATAATTAGCGATGTTGAGCATCTTTTCACATGCCTGTTGGCCATCTGTATGCCTTCTTTGGAGAAGTGTCTATTTAGGTCTTCTGCCCAGTTTTTGATCGGGTTGTTCATTTTTTTGATATTGAGCTGTATGAGCTGTTTATTTTGGAAATTAATCCCTTGTCGGTTGCATCATTTGCAAATATTTTCTCCCAGTCAGTAGGTTGTCTTTTTGTCTTGTTTATGGCTTCCTTTGCTGTGCCAAAGCCTTAAGTTTCATTAGGTCCCATTTGCTTATTTTTGTTTCTATTTCCACTACTCTAGGAGATGGATCCAAAAAGATATTGCTGCGATTTATATCAAAGACTGTTCTGCCCATGTTTTCCTCTAGGAGTTTTATAGTATCTGGTCTTACATTTAGGTCTTTAATCCATTTTGAGTTTATTTTTGTATATGGTGTTAGAGAATGTTCTAATTTCATTCTTTTACATGTAGCTGTCCAGTTTTCCCAGCACCACTTATTGAAGAGACCGTCTTTTCTCCACTGTATATTCTTGCCTCCTTTGTCATAGATTAACTGACCAAAGGTGCATGGGTTTACTTCCTGGCTAATTTGCCTAGTTTTGTTAATAAACTTTTAATCTTTTTAAAGAAAGATTTTATAAAAGATTTTAAAACATGTTTAGAGAAACAATTAAAAATCCTTTGCTTCTTCCTGCCTGCTGATCCACATAGCAGAGGCGCACGTGCTGGTCTGAGAACAGGCTGAAGCCCTCAGGTTTACCTTGCTTTCTGGAGTGCTTTCTACTGAAACCTGTCAATACCCTGCTTATATAAACCACAGATTGCCAAAGCCCTGAATCTTCTATTGTCTATATTTTGTCTGTTTGGAACTATTTATTAGACTAGAAAAGCACCTCTTTTTCTTCATGTATAAAATGAAACCAGATGAACATCCTTCTAGCACTAAAGCTCTAGGCTGACTACATGTAAGTGCAGTATATGCGTCTTACTTTTTCTCTGAAAACAAGAGCTTTACCACCAGACAATAAAAATTCCATTCATTACTTTGGCCCACAGATGAAGTCCTCTTAAAGAAGAAAATTTATTTGAAGAAAATAAGACCTGATGTTGGGTCTCACTCAATTCATGCACATCATTTATTACTGAAGGGCAGGGATAACATTCCATAAACTAATGGAGATCTCACACTATTTATTAGCTTATTTGATGCTAATGAGCTGACAGTATTGGCTTCTTGATAATGGCACGTAACCTGACAGACTGAATAACAGCAGCCACAACTGGAAGATCATGAAGAAGGTTTAGAAGATCTTTTTTTTCCTGTAAGAACAATAATTCACTTGTCCACCGTTTGAAACTAAGAAGCCTACTTTTTCTTCACTTGTCCTCCCTATGACTATCCTTGTCCCTAAAAAATAACTTGAAGTTTTTTAAAGGTTAAAAAACTTATTAGGAAAATATAACTGATACAATGTTATAAATGGTTACTCCCATATGAAGATAGTTTTTACAAGTTTGAAAGCTTTTTGCACAGACTGTTAACAGCGTGGATTGCACTTATATCAGCTAGATATGAGTCAGATATGAGGCAGCACCTATAAACATCATTTTTTCTTTTTTTGTCTAAAGCTGTAAGAAATGCCAATTCTCAAGTCCTACTTTTTAACTTAAATAAGCGGCATTTCATTCATATGACATTCTCAGACGTCAGTCAGGAGGCTGTGTTAAAATGAGGTCTTGCCAGCATTTCTAAATTGCCTTGGCTGGGAACTACAGCTCTATGGAGTAGCAGGTTATGGTCAGCTCTATTGAGTATGTTCTTATGTACCTTATAAGAATGTAAATCAAACAACAAAAATCTGAATTTGAACAAATTAAATATCATTATTTTTCATGTCATCTTCAAAAAAAACCTCCTTTGCTCATCCCTTCTCCCTCTGCCAATCAACTCTGGCATAATCTATACAACATACCTTAAAGGCACAGAGAAAACACTTTTAGGAAAAGCAAATGAGCAAATCATTTGATCATAACAAGTCTACATGAATGAATCATTCATTCTGTGAATCATCTCTGGCAATGGTACTACTTCACAGAACTGTGGAATCTTAAAAATTTACAGGTAGAAGGAAATTGAGAGATTACTGAGTCCAAGCCCCTTGTTTCTTGGTGAAGGAAACCGAGGCCCTGGAGAGAAGGAATGTGCCCAGGATCGTGGGGCCAGCCACCAGCGGGCGGGGCTCAAACTGGGACTCCTGGCCCCAACATGCTTCCGGAGGCTGAGTCCCCTTAGAGTCAAATTAGACACATACTTGAATACTGATTTCTGCAGGACAACGTGATGGCAAATCTGCTATTGCAATCCTGATGTGTTTTGTACTCCAAGGTCGGACATAAATCTCAGAAGATTATTTGTTGCAAACCTTCTCTTTTGGGGACGACAATGCCATCCTTTAAAAAATGAAGACTGGATTCTGGTTAATGGTGCCATATTTCCTCATCAATTTAAATTACGTTATAGACTTTTAATTTCTGGTTCACTCAAAATTAAAAGTGGCTTCTGGGGACTTCCCTGGTGGCACAGTGGTTAAGAATCCACCTGCCAACGCAGAGGACACAGGTTTGGGCCCCGGTCCAGGAAGATCCACATGCCGTGGAGCAGCTAAGTCTGTGCACCACAACTACTGAGCCTGTGCTCTAGAGCCCGCGAGCCACAATTACTGAGCCTGCGTGCCACAACTACCAAGCCCACGTGCCACAACTACCGAAGCCCTCGCGCCTAGAGCCCATGCTTCGCAACAAAAGAAGCCACCGCAATGAGAAGCCTGCGCACTGCACCGAAGAGTAGCCCCTGCTTGCCGCAACTAGAGAAAGTCTGCGCACAACAACGAAGACCCAACACAGCCAAAAATAAATAAATAAATAAATTTATTTATTTTAAAAAAGTTGCTTCTGATACTTTAAAGGTTTTCAATTTCTCAACGTGTTAGGCGGCCTGGTTAATTTCACATTAACAAACTCCTAAAAGCATCAGAAGGTGTCTCTTTAAGGGCAACCTTTACATGAATATTTTTGCGAATCCCAACCTTTCAGTAAAAAGAGCAGAACTCATGCACTTTGTGCACCGAAAGCTCTGTCATCCACTGCTACAACAGAGCACACTGGTGTGACACGAAATAAAACATACTTAGAGACAGAACCCAAAGACGCTGGCGAATTAGTCATGTATAGGCTGCAAACATCTGGGTGATGCAAACCCTCCTTTCTCAGGTTAGTGTGGATTACTGGGAGCTGCTGACGGTCAGACACGCCGCTCTAGCCCTTCTCACCCTGGGCAGGGTGAGCTCTTATGAGCCGTACCACGGCCTGTCCCTGACAGGCCCCAGTGGCTCTGAAGCAGGCAGTGATGCAGGAGTGACCTAGGACCAAGGGCACTCACTGTGCTTGCTGGCCTTAGCAAGAGCCCCAGAAGCCCAGCCCCACACAGCGGGAGATTCCAGGCCCCAGAACCCTCTGATGTGCTGCTGAGCTGCTCAAAAGCTCAGAAAACCAGTTTTTAAAGTGCAGTATGTGCAGTATTGCAGAAAATGAAGATGACATAAAACCCGCATGTCCAAGGGCACAGGGGTGGCCACAAAAATTTCGTTTCATCCAACATTTACTCTGTTCTATCCTCAAGTTAAACCTGAGCCTAATACAAGCAAATGAAAATGTGCATAACCTGCCAGGACAAGGTTCACTGCTCAGCGTGCCTGTGGACAGACTTCCACTCACTCGGGAATTACAGCGAACCTCCAGAGTGAAAAGTGAGTTTCTAACTAACGAATCTAGACTATTTAAGAGAATCCATTCTAGAATACACTAGAATAAAAACTCGTCTGGAAAATCTGGGTCCTGTTTTTATTCTCACACTAAGATGAACTGCGATGGCTCCGGGTCTCTGTTAGCTGCTGAATGAGACCCCTCCCCAGGCTGCCCACTTGAGTTAACACAGCAGTACCTCCTGATGGCCACGGTGAGAGCCTCTGGTGAGCTGGCGCATGGACAGATGACCTCCTGGCGTAGACCTTTACTTTGGAAGACGTTGAGAAACGCGTCACAGGAAGAAATAGACCCTAGAGGGAAAGGGGGGACGATAATCAGACAGGCGAAGCAATATGGACAATTAAAAGTATCCCATAATATAAAATGCTTTTGAAGTTAGGATCTAGGCACATGGGGAGTTAGGCAGCATGGAAAAATACTTTATTTAATATATAACTTATCACTCGTGTTACAATGAAAGATAATATTATTCTCAAACACAGAACTCAAGAATTTAAAAAATGCAACTTCTATACTTAAAATCCTTTTGCTGACTGAAGCACTTAACTTTAATAACTTTTCTGAGACATGTTCTACCATTTTCAACATGCATGTTCCAAGAAATAAGTAAATCTAAACCCAACTAAATGAAGAAAACATTTCTCTGTATTAATATGAGTGATGAGATCAAGGTATAATTACTAGGAACCTATCAGCTAAACTAGCTCCTAATACAAGTTTATCTTGCTTCCTGTAAGACATATTACTCTGAAGAGTTATGGGCAAAATCAATTGTGTACTAAACAGCCCACAATTTATGGAGTTATTTTGTAAATGGAAGCATCATTTATAAAACTAATACAAAATCACCTGTTTGCAAGTCCACTTTTGCATATCAGATGTTCTTTAAGAAAGTATATACTGCTTTAATTTACAAATATATATGCTGCAGAGTTTACAAATGTGGTCAGAAACATACATTGTTCATTCAATTCACTTCATTCACTTTGCTTCTCGCTTATATACTCTTCTCATAAAAAACAAGCTAGCTGGGTTTTTGTTTCAACTGACTGAAATATTTTTCAAGGTATATTAACAGTATTCTGTGGAACTGCTAATTTATTTTACCTAGGTAATTTCTGCTACAGGATTTGATAATAAAATTCCATTAAAAATGACAAATCAAATTTCCTGATCAATAAAACTACTATGGACCATAAAATAATAATAGTTAATATTTCTTGAGCACTTATTATATCCCAAGGAACTGTACACAGGGATTGCTTCATTTAATCCTCATAAAATCTGATGACTGGGTACCATCTTGCAGCTAACAAAAGGAGAAGAATTTTAACAAGTAAGATATGTTCTCTTCAGAATCAGGAAGTGGAAGGGCTAGGACTTCAACCCTAGGGCTGTGTCTGGACCTTCAGGCCCTGGTGCCCGTAGGCTACGCTGAGTAATACTGTTTGGCTATTATCTTAAGGCCACTTCTTCACTAAGGTAAAGACTAGAAAAGGGAAAAATCAAACCCCAGAGAATGAAACCTGGAGAATGAGGCCCCCTCCTGACTGCCTGGTGCCGTCACTTACAGGGATTTGCGCCGTCGGCCACTATCAGCATCCGGAGAGAGGAGAGGTTGATGTCTCTCTGATCCCTGTGTGCCACCAATGCCCAGTGCATGTCCCTGGATTTGACACAGGCCACTTTTGCTGAAGGAGAAGCAGGGGGGAAGTGAGTCACCGCCTGTGCCGCAGGATGGCGTGACATTAAAGGGGCAGCCTCCGCAACGCACCTTTGTACTGGCAGACCTTCTGAATCCAGGACAGCGGGTTCACCTTCATCAGCGAGTACGGGATGCTGATCACGTGCATCATGTTCATGACGCTCTGAAAGCAGGACACTGGGCAGTGAGTGGGGGAGGGCTCCATGTGGGACTCACCCTGCTGCCAGGGGCTCCCTGGTGGGAGGGTGGGGACCACACGGGCATCTCACTGGGGATGATCCTTTAAGAGGCTGTGGGAGTGGAGGCGACTTCTCAAAGCTTGTCTAGTCCTCCCGACTCCTGCTTCTACTGATACAACTCAAGAATCTAAGTCCAATGGAAGCAACCTAAGTGTCCATCGACAGATGAATGGATAAAGAAGATGTGGCACATATATACAATGGAATATTACTCATCCATAAAAAGAAACGAAATTGAGTTATTTGTAGTGAGGTAGATGGACCTAGACACTGTCATACAGAGTGAAGTAAGTCAGAAAGAGAAAAACAAATACCGTATGCTAACACATATACATAGAATCTTAAAAAAAAAAAAAAAAAGGTTCTGAAGAACCTAGGGGCAGGACAGGAATAAAGATGCAGACCTACTAGAGAATGGACTTGAGGACACGGGGAGGGGGAAGGGTGAGCTGGGATGAAGTGAGAGAGTGGCATGGACATATATACACTACCAAATGTAAAATAGCCAGCTAGTGGGAAGCAGCCGCATAGCACAGGGAGATCAGCTCGGTGCTTTGTGACCACCCAGAGGAGTGGGATAGGGAGGGTGGGAGGGAGATGCAAGAGGGAGGAGATATGGGGATGTATGTATATGTACAGCTGATTCACTCTGTTACACAGCAGAAACTAACACACCATTGTAAAGCAATTATACTCCAATAAAGATATATAAAAAAAAATCTAAATTCAAATCCTTTTCTTATAAAAACTTAAGTTGAATGATCACTTTTTTATTGGCCTTTCAGTCTTGAAGCTTAATTCTCTCTGGTGTATTCTACTCATTTTTATTCACAAAATTAACTTCCTTTATTAAATGTTACACTGAAATCCAAGGAGCGGTGGAAAGTTGTCTTAACACCCTCACTCTTCCATCTAGCCTGGCTCATGTAGACCAGGACCCGTAAAAGGTTTCTTTCTTTAAAATGGATGACAAAAACTAACTTTTTAAGTAAATGGTCAGTCCTCACACATTGCAGCTGGGACTCACACATCTGAGTGGCTGCACGCACAGACCTGGCAGGAAGGGACCACAACATGGGGAGCACTGGACAAGATTCCCCCTGGTCGGCTCTGCCCCCCCTGTGGGTGGAGGGGGAGAGAGAGGGCACGGACACTCTGCAGAGCGCTGGTCTAGCTCAGAAGCTCTGCAGGAAGATGACCACGTGCACCCTCCCCCACACGGGTGAGCCTGCTCACCGCTAGCATTCACCTCCCTCACCTCGCGCTTGCTCCCCATTCCATACTGGGGGTGGGAGCATCTTCCACCATAAAGAAGATAAGATGCTTTGGAAGAATGCGTGCTGCCTAGCCAGAGACCTGTCTTGCTCTAGAAGGTGGCAGCCAGAGACAGACTCAGAAACCACCAATTCCGGAGGCAGTAATCCACAGCATCAGGGAGCAGGTGGGTGACCACGTCAACAAGATCTATCACACAGCTCTTGAAAGCAAGACTGTCACGAGAGAACTCTGATGGCAACGGTCATCAAGCAAGTAGATGGGCCAGGCACTCACTGAACGTTAAACCACGTGGTTCTCACATGGTCAACATTCCCATTGGACACATAAGGAAAACAGGTGCAGAGTGACTCAGGCAACAGACGATTCTTGGGCACAGGAGCAGGGGACGTGCCCAGAGTCACAAGCTACAGAAGGAAGGACCAACATCCAACCTGGGTTCTCTGAGGCTGTGCTCTTCCCATGACACCAGCAGCCCACGGGTAATGCATGTGTGGGGCTGTGTTTCTGTCTCACCGACTAGTGTCCAGGCGGTAAAAGAAGGAAGCTGGCTGGGCCGGGGCCCTAAACCTTTGTCTATATGATGTCTGCATAAATTCTGGTTTATCAAGAAACAACAAATCCCTCTTTTTATAGTTATGTTCCTATCACTCATGTAAAACTACTAGAGTTTTTTGCTTCTAAAAAGATATACGGTTTCAGCATAAGAAACTTAAAAAGAAAAACAGGTGAGTGGAAATCATCACATATGAAACAGACACAGGGAGATTCGAAGCAGTGATGCTACATATATTTCTTAAGTGCTAAGCATATCTTAATAATAAGGTTATCCCTCTATTAAAAGTGCCTACAGCTTTGAATGGCCATCACTTCTCAAGTGGCACTAACAAAAATGAGACATACATTCTCTGCAATTCGTGTTGAATTTTTGGCCAAGGGGAAATCTCAAAGTACTTTTCCCCCTGCAGCATAATTCCCGAAACAGTCATTAAACGATGATTCACAGAAAGATAAAAAGAATTTTGTAGCCAAATCATATGTATGGGCAAAGTGACCCAAATGCAAGACATCAACGTTTCTGCACAATCTGAAATGCCAACCGTGGGAAGAAAGATCCTGAACTTCCCTGAGCCTAAAAAGGCCGCTCTCTCTCACAGCCGCAGCCTCAGAGCGTGGGCCCACGATGCAGGCAAGCAGCCACTGACCCGCTGGTCTGCTGAGCTCCTGGAAGTTACATTAACTTAAGACTTATAAAAATGGTAACTTTTCTTTATAATGTGGGAGGAAGGGGCTTACCCAAGCCGCTGTGTACACAGATCATCATTCTAATCCCAACACTGAGCACATTCAAAGTTAAACAGGACACTGCAGAGCAAGGGGCGTCTCACTTACTGTTAGGATTCCGTGCCAAAGCCCAACGTCTTTCTTGAAATCCAACACATTCACAATTGTTTCAGCTATAAAATAAAGAGTCAAAGATTTTAACAAAAGACGGTCACAGACCAAAGGACAAAAAAAATCCAATACCACATCAGTGGGAAGTAATGGGTCTTAGAAAAACATCATTTCACTGTCTTTACAGAAATGCTGCAGCCTCCAATCAGACCCATTTAAAATGCTGGCCTGCCTGGGAAGTGTTTCTAGATGAGTATTCTGATACACAACTTAACAGCAATAGCTCTTCACAGCATCACTTAAAACGCCTTATTCCTTCTCCTTTTATATATTGGGTTGGCCAAAAAGTTCGTTTGGGTTTTAATGAACTATTTGGCCAACCCAATATTTGTTTTCCCTCTCCCTGCCTTTTCTTTCTTAAAAGATTCTTTTCATTTCCATCACATGTTCTCCCAAGAGAGGGAAATGCTGTGTACTTGCAGGAGGAGGCAATTTTCAGCAAACCTGCCACTGAAATGCTTGCCAAAGCTTCAGTACCGAGTGCCTCACCCCCTTTCAAAAAGGGACATTCAAAATACACAGCCTGTATTCTATCTTATGCAAGATTTTTAAAAGTGGAGAATCAGGAAGCAAGTATGTATCTATCTTCCCCAATCCCTGCAAGAGTGATGGCCCTGGACCTTTAGGAAATTAGGGCAAGGAATACAGGTCATGAGGTTGTGAGAAAAACTAGAAAACTGAAAACAGTGACAAACAGGGTGGTGATCATTAGAGGCAGTGTGTCTCCACGTGTGACAATGTCTGGGAAACTTGTCCAGGGACCAAACATCAGTGGAACATCTCCACGAGACAAGTGAACTGGTCTTAAAAAGGGAGACTGCCAGAAGGATGGGGAGAGAGAGAAAGCAAATGAGAACAGCAAAAAGAGAAAAGTGTCTCATCCATGGCTCGTGACAGATGCTTGGGTACTGGGAAGAGACTCCAGTGTGGCGGGTGCCTGCGACGTGGCTAGTGCGGGGACCTGATGGCAGACACTCCAGCGGAGGGAGCTGTGGGTATGTGGGGTCTGATCCTTCCTACCATGAGCCCGTCAGCACTGTCAACATGGTTACCTCCAGTGACCCTAACTCCGTGCCTCCAGGACAACCCCAAACAGGGCAAAGAAAGCACATCATGGAAACCAACCCTTTGACTGTGAAATGCAGCCCCAGAATCCAAGCCAGTTGCGGGGAGGGGGGTGCACTGTAGCATGCGCACTTTTTTAAAGCTCCCAGAGAGGTTCCACTGTGCAGCCAGGAACGAATATACATCAATGGTGTCAACTATCTGTTATGGCCTAGACTGTTTTCTCCCAAATTCCTATGCTGAAGCCCTAACGCCAAGTATAAATGTGCCTGGAGATGGGGCTCTAAGGAGATAATTAAAGTTAGGTAAAGTCATAGGGTGGGGCCTGATCCAATAAGAATGGTGTCCTTATAAGAAGAGGAAGACACACCAGAGCTCCCTCTGCACACAGAGGTGAGGTCGTATGAAGACACAGCCAGAAGGTGCCGTCCGCAGGCCTGGAAGGGGGTCTCCCAGGAACCAACCCTCTGGCACTGGATTTCAGACTCCAGCCTCCAGACTGTGAGACGTCAACATCTGTTGTTTAAGCCCCAGTCTGTGGCGTCTGTTTTGGCTGCCAGAGCAGACTGAGACGCCAACTAAACAATCCAACACACAGACCTTCGGTGGAGCCGCACGACTCTCTGAGTGACTAGTGGGAACAACACTCATCTCCACAGGGCTGGGGTCTGGGGTCAGGGTCCCCCAGGAATGGTCTGCCCATACCTTCTGTGTAGCCACACGCCTGTGTGAGGGCCTGGCAGTGGGTCAGAAGCGCGATCCTCGTCACGGTCACCCCGAGCACGCTGCCATCCTTGCACGTCTTGTACTGCAATGAGAAGGTGCTGAGAGGGTAGAGCTCCAGGCCCACATCCACCTCTGACCCTGAGCTGTGTAAGGGTTGCAGTGCGTGTCACTCAGTTCCCCAACCTCGTCCAGACCCAGCAACTCACCTCGATATACGCAGTGTCATTATTTGCGTCCTTAATGTGCGGGAACCAATCTCGAGGAGGTTTAGAGAGATGTTTTGACTCTGTGACAAACCATAATAGCTTTGGCCAACCTTGGAAATAAAGGACAAATTCCTTTCAGGCAAGCATCCCCCAGAAGACAGGTGTGACACCACCTTCCCGTTGGTGGCATGCTTCACAACAGCACAAGCCAGACCAAACCTCTGGTGTTTCCACCAAGTCTAAGGCCACGGCTAAGGTGCTGTAAGCCTCCTGCAGTTACAGCACATCACGTGCAGGCTGAGAGCACGTGGGGTGTGATCTGAAACCTCGTGTGTGCACGGTGTGTTGGCACAGATGCCTCAGAGCACATCCTCCCCGCCCGGCACTGAGGCTCACCTTTGAACTGTGGGATCTCCCCCGTCGGGCTCTTCGGCAGCCCTTTGTGGCAAGCGTCACTCGTCAAGGCTACAGTCACTCCACAGCTTCCTAGCAAGAACCCGATCTGCTGGCTTCCTGCGTCCTGGGAGACGGCAGCAAGGAGAGAAGGGTCACGAGCAGAGGTGATGGCCACTCTCCTAAAAAAACACGGTCTCGCCCTTGGGCCCTGGGATGGCACCAACCTCCCTGAGGAGAGGTTCAACCAGAGTGCCAGGGCACGGGCTGGTGTCTGCACAGCTGGGGTCAGATCTCAGGCTGCCGCTTGCCAGCTGCCTGACCTTGAACAGGCCACTAGCTTGGCCTCAGTCTCGTCATCTGCACTGTGTCCTTGGCTGGCTGTAAGGGATGCACACGGGGAGCACAGAGTGTGCTGCGCTCAGGGGGTCTCGTTCTGTTCCCCTCTGGTTGTACAGGACTGTGACCTCAGGACACAGAGCAGGTCCAAGAACACATCTCTGCACTCAGGACACTAACCCCAAGCGGTCTTTGATCACATCCGGCGTGATGGACTGGACACCCATGCCGACCACAGAGTAAGGGCGTGTGCGTGGCGGGGCGCCGCCCCACAGACTGACTGCCAGGACTTGGGAGCAGATGCTGCGGGAGGGGCAGCCCCAGGCGCCACCACCCTGAGTGTCCAGCCACCCTGCCAGTCAGTTCAATTCGCTTTCCTTACTCCCACCAGCTATGATTCAGAAAATAAAGCCGTGAAGCAGCCGGCATTCCTAGAAGGGAAACGTCAGGACTGTGGTGAGGCTGTCACCTCCTTCCTTCCCACATGAGACAACATTCTCACCCCAGTAAAATCGGCAACATCGACATCTCAAAACTACGTCTTCCAAGTGCCCAGTTCCTACTCCTCACTGCAGATTTAAAAGCCGCATCTCTTTACACAGCATCACGCACAGCCAGCCTCCCAACACGCTTGCAGCCCCGACAAGGGGGAGGAGGCCTGGTGCTCCGCGGATGGAGACCTTCCCATTTCGGGGACCCTGTGGGATTGTTCCTTCAAGCAGTGCTTTTTCAAGGAGAATTATAATCAGTCACTTCAATGTGAATTTGGGTATCACATGGCCAAAAGCTGTGACCGGGTAAAGGGGTGGGGAGATGGGTTCTGAAGCCAGGTTTAGGAGCAGAAGGGCGTTTCTTTAGGAGCGTGAACTTGCTGGGACCGCCTACAGACAGGCTCAGAATGGCTCAGGAGAGGGAGCACCAGGGCCAACTGCAAGACCTGTCAGGGTCCACTGTGGAGGTCTGCTGTCCCCTGGGCCCTGTCTTCCTAGTATCTGCTCCTAAAGACCCTAAAATACAGAGGAAGGGTTGAGAGTAACCGTAAACAGAATCCATGGTTACCATGAAATTCAGCTTCCATGCCTGCTCCTCCTCCATCTTCTTGGTCTGGAAATTCCTACTCAGAGGTCCAGCCAAAAGCCAGCTTTGCAGAAACAGCCCCACCCAAGAACCCCATTGGGCTGAGATGAGACCCCTCCATCTACTCTCAAGAGCGCTCTGTCTCCTTCATGCACCGGGATCCCTGAAATTAAGCCCAGCTTGACCCCAGAGCCTCTGGCAGAGCCCACAGAGCCATCCGTGGCCTCCATGGGCCATCTCTCCTGGACCTGGGGACAGGGCCCTGAGCCCCGATACTTGGGAGCCCCCCGACACCCCACACCACTGTCCAGAAAGGCTCCACAGGAAGCTACTGAGGAGGCACGTGAACCACTGCCCTGACGGCCAGAGCACTCAGGCCCTGACACCGCCTCCCGTGTTTCCTGAGCGCTTTTCCCTGGAATGGCTGTTTCTGGCCTGCGGCTGGGCTCAGGGGCCCTTCCTCTGTAGGGTTGAGCTGTCCAGGACCACAAAATCTCACAAATGACTCTCTTTTGCTGTGCAAGAAAAGCTGACCCACACCTGAGTTCAAACCTTTCCCTCACTTTCAATCTTTCTCCAACATAGAGAGCTGACGAAGCATGTCCCTTCCCCGGCAGTCTCTCCACACCCACGGTCTCTGACAAGTCACTTCTCAAGCAGTAAATGCGCCCTCGACCAGCCCCACCCCGTCCCGTCTCAGTCTCCAGGTCAGAAAGCATCAGCCGTACCCATGAGAAGGACTCTCTCTCCAGTAAGTGTGAGGTGAGTTCACAGAAAGCGTCTCTCGTGAACTCGTTCTGGATTTGTGGACCTGCAACGACCAGCTGGTGCTTTTCCAATTTTGATGCTTGCCTACCCAAACCGCTGGCTTCTCAGCTGCCTCAGGAGGAGAGACAACAATGCAGGTGAAACTGAGTGAGGGGCTCTCGGTGCGTTACTCTGCAGAGTCAACACAAGACAGGCTGCAGACCCATTAGTTTACAGACCCATTAGTTTTATTATGGTCATACAACCAGGGGATCCAAGAAACCTGACCAAGAAATTTTCCTTATCAATACTAAGAGAAACATGTCATTAATGTATTGTTGTTTTGCCAATTAATTTTTAACTTTTTATTTATACTGGAAATTTCCAAGCAGACACAAAGATACAAAGAAAAGGAGAAAGAAATCCTATGTTCCTGTCATCCAGCACCAACGAGTATCAACGTTGGCAAATGTGTTCTCATCTCTTACCTCAAACACATGCACACGTGCAGATTTGTTATTTTAAAACACATCCCAGACGTGGGGCATAAACTTCTACCCACAAACACTTCTGTTAGGTGGGTGTCACCCTCGGGCTGCCCCATTTCCCTCCCTCCCCACCCCAACTCCCTCTGATTTCTTCCAGCAAAATGCACTCCCAAGGGAAGGATCATGTGATGGTTCACGTGAGATTGTAAGTATGTGACAAGACGTCTATGTTTTTCCTTCCAGAGATGTTTCATTTTAACAGGACATCTGAAACCTTGGTTAAAGGAAACAAGTGGGGCATGTGCTAGATTCTAAGGAAAGAACAGTTTGCATCATGCAGGACAGTGAGCCCCCCCTGAGCCCAGAGGCAAGTGCTGATGGGCCAGGCCCTGCCTGGCTGGACTCCTGTGGCCTCCGGGGCCCACTTGGTCTCTGGCCCTATGGCACTTAGGATATGCAGAATTCCACCCCCGCTACAGCCTTGCTACTTCCCACGCTGGCAGAAGGGAAATGCAGCTTAGTGGTCTCCGCCAGTCCACAGGCCCACTTTGCTGGCATCTGGCCTTCACAGACCAGCTCAGCCACCTCAAGAGGGCGAGGAGGACAGCCACTGTCCAGACCTGCCCATCGTGGCACAGACTTCTGGAGGCTCCTCTCTTGCCCCTGCCTACTCCGTGGCCAAACCATTGGAGGGACACCCATTTCTCCCACTATGAACTCTTCAAGTGAAAAATGAGCCTTCTCCCCTCCCCCCAAGAACTAGAACAGAGAATAAATAAATACACATGGGCCTAAATCATTCAGTAAGGCTAATCAACATTGATGATCCTGAAAATTTGGTTCTCATTAGGCCCTTTATTTTAAGACAAGACTAGCGTGCATAGGACTGGTGGATAGAGGATTCACAAACTTCATCCCCTACACCCCTGTGCACATCTTACCCTGTGCTGAATGGCAACCGAGCCAGTGGATTCTTTTATTTAAAATTAAGTAAAGTTGGACTTGGTTGAGAGTCCGCCTGCCGATGCAGGGGACATGGGTTCGTGCCCTGGTCTGGGAAGATCCCACATGCCTCGGAGCGGTTGGGCCCGTGAGCCATGGCCGCTAAGTCTGTGTGTTCGGAGCCTGTGCTCCGCAATGGGAGAGACCACAACAATGAGAGGCCCGCGTACCGCAAAAAAAAAAAAAAAAGTAAAGTTTTCTAAGAATGAACATTACATTCTGAAACCACAGACTGAGGCCCAACGCACAGCTTCTGGTTTAACAATAACCTGTGAGTCATCTGCTGGTTCTGTTCCCCTCAGAAATGTTCCGAGGGAGAGCGGGCCAAGAAGAAACCTCAGCTTTTTCTTCTGAGAGAGGGTTCCTGGTCCTGAGGTACATGGTACAATATGAGAGTCTGAATGGGTCTGAGAGGTGAGTGAGACAGAGCCACCTGGCAGGTCACAGCCTGCAACGCCTGAGACGGCTGGCAAGCACGTGTCAGGAGACCCAGAGGAGTTGCAGGTGAGACACCCTGGCCCCGCTCGACAATGCCTGGTCAGGAAGTGGCAGAGACAGGTGCCTCTTCATTCAAATGATTTTCCTCTGCAAAGCAGACCTGGTCTGGAAGACACCAGGCTATAGATGTAGAGTAGACAAATCTAAATTCGATATGTGATGAGTAAACAATAACTGCTACTCACAACAACAATACCAAATGTTCTGGAGTCTGCTTGGTGCAGTGCTGACAGAGAATCAGTCTCTTCACTCATTAGGCTATGAATTTCTCCAAATTAGCATCCTGATGCCATTGACTAGAGAATCCAGAGGGTTTTCTTTTCTATTTCCAGAGGACCTCAACCCACTGAATTAGATATCAATTAAAGAGGAGCATCACACATCCCTTGAGAGGCTTTCCAGGTTAGTCACAGCACCAAAGAATCACATAGGAGAACGTGGCTACCTGCTCAGTAAATCCCCAAACCCTTCTGCATTTCTCGTCAGTTGTGAAGGTCACAGGGCTCAGGAAGATGAGGAAGCACTTTATGGGGTGTGTATTGTACACCAGGAATGCTAGAGGCAAACCCTCGCAGAAATCAGCCTTCTCCTCAGGCCACTGGTGGGGGCTCTGATGTCAGTGGCTGCAGGGCTCACCCCCCTTCCAGGGCCACCTGCCACCCCGCCTGACACTTGCAGGTGCCTAGGAGGCCCAGGAGGGAACTTGCAGATTTTGTACCCAGGAAAACGGAAACAGTAACCATTCCCCAACCTTTTTCTAAAGGATGCCCACGTTCTCTCCTTCCGACCCAAGGAGCAGCGTTTCAAAGGTACCCACACACCGTGAACAGACCTTGAGGCACTTCCCCATTTTCATAATGAGTAGCCACAAAGACAGCTGGAAGATTCTCTGGAAACTCTGAGCCTGGGCACATGAAAACCTTAGCATTTTGGAGCTGGAAGAGTCACCCCACACACTCTGCTCATGATGATGTGCTAAGTGACGGCCCGGTGAATCCAGGGTGGAGCCCAAGGGCACGACACACAACACAACCAGTGGCAGGGCACCTACCCCACAGCCGTCGGCCCCGTCTCCTTCGACAGCATCAGAGCACCTCTCGGGGGACCATCAGGGTCAACCCCAGCACAGCCTCCTCCCTCTGCCTTCCCTTCCAAAGTTACCACAGGTCTGTGGTGCAAGAAGCCAATCATTTACGCGGACAAAGACACACACACTGCTGTGCAGGGTTCCGACACTGGACTACACTACAACTGTAACAGCAAGATAGTTATTTATTCTAATCATAGAATAAGATCCAACAAATCGTAGGTGAACCTGGAACTTGTTAATGTCCAAACACCTGTACAAATGCAACAACGGCCACCCCTGAAATAAAAATAAGTGAAAAATCTATCATTTATCCAGATTTCTAGTGCAGTGACACTGAGGAATGAGATACTGGAACACCTGCTTTGCTGGTAGATCACCCTGCTCAACGCACAGAAGGTGCCACCTCAGGGCAGCAGCTCAATCCGGCCACTGAGTGGAGCTGCAGCGTCAGTGCTGCTCCCTTGTCTGGGACAACCAACGACAACCTGCGCAGAGCCTCAGAGAGAAGGCAAACAGCCCTGTGCTTCCTGATCCACATCCTGCTGAGATGAAAGCTCTTGAAGATGGCCGTCTGCACATTCTGACCCCATGACAGAACCTTCCAGGGCAGCAGAGTCAACCTTCCCGGCCAACAGGTTTGAACAGAAAGATACGTTATTTACCTTTCTCGTGAGGGGCACCTCGATGGGCACAGGCACAACTTCGGCCAGCAGGCAGCCGTAGAAAGCCACCATGGAGGCAGCAGGGTCATTGTTGGGGAACACCAGTGCCACCTGGACCAACACAGAGAGAGAGGGATTAACCACTAACACGATGCCACTGGAAAAAATTTAGATGCCCTGCTTGAAAAATGTATATTAGTAAGATGCATCTTAATAAGTTATCAGATGCTTTTCCTTGATCTCACATGGAAGGCAAACAGATTATCCGGGTCATCTCTGACACCGCACCAGAATGCAACTACCCTTGCTGTTTACACTCCCCCATCGGCACATATTTTTACACAGGTGAAACCACAGTGCATACACTATCTGTCTCTCACTATTCTCACTGGGCTCTAAAGTGCGTCCTCGTACGTCCACAGAGTCTTCACCATCGTAACTGAACGCTGTGCACTTCCTCCCTAAGGTGCTGGGCTCACAGCTGACTCTACTCTGATCCCAGCTCAGATTTAGCTCCCCAAGCCTTGACTTACCTGAAAATTGAGAATATTAGTGTCCTAGCGTTGTAGTAAAGGTCAAATGAGAAAATGTATGCAAGAGCTCACACCGTGCCTGACACACAGCAGGTAGCCATGAACCACAACTGCCCATGAGGCCCCGGCCCTGGGAGCCGGCACTCGGTCAGCCCGCACCTGCGGCATCTGGCTTTCTGCCCTCCCAGGGAAGGTTTCCGTGAACACCTGGCCACACATCTCCAGCCGCCCATTGCCTCTCCAGCTCAGCCTCTGAAGAACCAGGAGTACAATAATCATGGAGTTCTAAAAGGTAAATTTAAATTACTACCCTAATAATCCAATAATGGACAGTATGATTTTTCAAATGTTTTCTGATAGTCCTGAAGGGAATCTTAATGAAGAACAATTTTCCATCAGATGGCTTATAATTATTCGTCCTTGTATGAACTGTGTTTCATTTCCTTTGTTTATTTATCTGCTGGTGTTTTGACATTTCCCATAAAATCTTTAAATATACTTCATAGTATTAACTCTTACATTTGATGCAGACTTCTCGATACAATATTCTGTTTTATTTTTATTAGTGTATTTAATGTTGCATGCAAACTTGTCAAGTTTCTCCTTTATGTTGTCAGCTTCATCCCATTTACATCCACCTGGCGCTCAGGTTAGCATGTTGCTGTGGAGCTACCGCAATGTCGATCCGCTTGCTCTCCTGTTGCCCGATGCTCCTTCTGGAGTGGCCCTTCCTACTCTAGCTCTAGAAGCTGCCTTCAGGATACAACAGGCAGTCCTATTTCTGGATCCCCACTGAGCTCTGCAGGACTCTGCTTCCACTTTAACACAAGCTTCTCCCAAGTGTTGCTCCAGCATCGGCACTGCTCTTCCTTGTTGATGATTAAGCACATAAATCCCATGATTCAGCAGATGTATATGATTTTTGTATTACCTCATTCAGGAATTTAACACATTTTTTTCTTTAAAAATGCCCTAACTAGAAGTTATTAACTTTGTCATGAACAGTTGGATAAGACATCCTAATTACCTCAATATCTAAGTAAGCAGGTTGGCATAAAGGACTCAGATGACAGCTGAGGATGGAGCACGCTGCATCTTAAATTTGGCTCTGTTAGCAACACAGGATAGTTGATGGAAATAAAATTAAGTTTGGAATTATGTGAAGATTGCCTTTCTATATGGTATTCCTGCAGTTTACTAAAATCAGCCAAACAGAGACAAATGAAACCGTTAAGGCCAATAAAAGCCATTCTGCACTACTGAAGAATTTTAAGAAACCCTGTGAAATAACTGTTGATTAGATATTAATCCTTATTTTGTCCCAAAAGCACCCAGACAGATGCCAGACTACTATCAGTAGGATTTCAAAGGAGGAATAAAAGGATTTATTTGCATGTCTCTGTATATGAACCACAAACAATTATTTTAAAAATGATCTGAGGTTTGCACTGGCCTCAGGTGTCTGCCTTCAACTGGTGGTCAGAGAGTTGACAGCATCTATTTTTAGTTCTGGATCTGGCAAAGCAACACCATTCAATCAAATGTTTGCAAAGCTTCCAAGGCACCACTGCTGCAAGACTGCTCTCCTTGAACCAAAACAGAGGATGTTAATAAAATGCAGAAGATGTTGAAGTTCTACCCAAAACTAATGGCTGCACCCACTCATAGAGGACTAGTTAAATTTGGACTTGTTAGTCCTCCTAGGACTAAACTATTCCACACGCAGGAGTCTTCAAGAGCATAGAACCGAGAGAAAGAAGGTGCTGCTTCCAGAGCCAGACTGTGGATCAACATATTTCCAAAGAGGAGCTTCTGGTCTGGCTCCTATCCCAGCTCTGTTTCAAGGGAGGGCAACCTGATCCAGGATTTAAAATTCCCACTGCTCGATCACTAAAGTTCATGCTGATAATGCCATATTATATAACCTTGCAGAGTTGGGTTAAAACAGGATGAAATGTTATATTAATGTAAAGTGGATAAAAGCAGAATATAAAATTGTGCATTATATGCTCTCAAAAATATAAAAGTAACAAATAGAAAATGGTCAAATAGCTAAAGGCTCATTTAGAATCAAAACTGAATTTTTAAAAAATTTGTTTTAAGGAAGGGAAGACTGTATTTGTATCATTCTCACCAAACTTTCCTTCTGTATCTCAATCAGTCACAAGTCCTGCTTTTTGGTGACTACACAGTGATTCCAGTGCAATACTGTACAAATATACAGATGCTTCATTTTCATAAACCCACATCGTTTCTTTTCATTCAATTCCCTATGTATTCTCTGATATTTCATCACACTTAACTATGCACAGAGCGTCAACAGACCACCTCCTTCCTCCACTCTCCTCCGCTGGTCTTCCTGTAACAGCCTTGCTGTCCCAGTGCCCGGCTTGTTCTGTCCACATACCACACAATCCCCCCTCAGCTCCTTTCCACACTCTGTCCTACAACCTGACCAAGAGCCACGGGCTTGCTTTTTCTCCCAAGAAGTCTTCTCAGATGCCAGAAGCTCCCAAAATGAGAATATTCTCTGTCCTTCCCAAAGAGTTCAGCTGTATCTCTCACCACCTATTTTGGGGACCTGTATCATTTTCCAATTTACAGATAGCCAATTATCAATGTCTTTATTTTTTTTTTTAACTCTGCAAGCTCCCTGAAGGCAGGCTTCACATATGATGGATCTTTGTTTGTTCCACAGCTCCCACTATAATATCCTGAAAACCTATTCAGCTTAGGCACATAAATGCCTTTTCAAAGCCCAAGCAGGACTCCCCAAAGTGCATTAATAGGGTCACCCACATGAAAAGCGTCTATAATTTTTATGCTAAGGACAGAATGTTCATTATCCTCGGAAAATTATATTTAATTAAAAATGATTTTCAAAGAGGTAAAGAATCCTGTTTATTGTGACAGAAGGCTATTATCAATTGAATACTACAGTTCCATATGCTTATTTAATAAGTATTTATACGCACACGCCAGGTGCCAGCCATATGAAAACTTTTTAAAGGAATAATTTAGAAAAGTAGTCCCACCTCATACAATTCAAACCACTCCCTGCTAAAGAAAATCTTTTCACATATTTTGTTCTATCAAAACTTGCCCCCCACATTCCTACTGACTTCTTAGCAGAACAGAGATGGTTTATTTTGTAATTGCTATTGTAAAGGAACTTCAAGAGTCTGAAGGCCAAAGACTTTTTTAAAAAAACTACTAAGACTATTAACCAAATTATAGATAAGGGAGATATATTACAACTGACTTTTTTTTATCGTGATAAAATAAATGTAACAAAGTTCACCATCTTGACCATTTGCAAGTATACAGTTCAGTGGCATTAAGTACATTTACACTGTTGTAAAACCATCATCAACCATCCATTTCCAGAACATTTTCATTTTCCTAAACTGTAACTCTGTCCCTATTAAACAATAACTGAAGCCGCTTCCCACAGCCCCTGGTAACGATCGTTCTTCTGTCTCTAGGAATTTAAGTACTCTAAGTACCTCATATAAATGGAACCATACAGTATTTATCGTTTGTGACTGGCTTATTTTACTGAGCATAATGTCCTCAAGGTACATCCATGTTGTAGAATGTGTCAGAATTTCCCTCCTTTTTAAGGCTGAATAGTATTACACCATACGAACATACCACCTTCTGTTTATTCATTCACCGACCATGGATGCTTGAGTTGCTTCCTCCTTTTGGTTTTCGTGAATAGTGCTGCTATGAACATTGGTGTAGATATATCTGTTCAAGTCCTTGCTTTCAATTCTTTTGAAACTGAACTGGAATTATCAGATCAGATGTTTGATTTTTTAAGGAACCACCACAGTACTGTTTTCCACAGTGGCTACACCACTGTATATTCCTACCAGCAATGCACAAGGATTCCAATTTCTTCACATTCTTGTCATCACCTACTATTTTCTGTTTTGATAGCAGCCATCCTAATGAGTGTGAAGTGGTAGCTCATGTGGTTTTGACGTATATTTCCCTAATGATTAGTGATTCATGGGCTTATTTGGCTATTTGTAAATCTTCCCTGGAAAAAGGTCTATTCAAGTCCTTTGCCTGATTTTTGAATTTTTTTTTTTGGTTGTTGTTGTTGAGTTGTAGAACTTCTTTATATATTCTGGATACTAATCTTTTATCAGATATATGATTTGTAAACATTTTCTCCCATTCTGTATGTTTCTTTTTCACTCTCAAAAGTGTCCTTTGGTACACAGAAGTTTTTAATTTTATACATTTATTTTATTTATTTTTGGCTGCGTTGGGTCTTCGTTGCTGTGCGTGGGTTTTAGTTGCAGCAAGCGGGGGCTACTCTGTTGTGGTGCGTGAGCTTCTCATTGCGGTGGCTTCTCTTGTTGCAGAGCACGGGCTCTAGGCTCACGGGCTTCAGTAGTTGTGGCACACGGGCTTAGTTGCTCTGTGGCATGTGAGATCTTCCCAGACCAGGGCTTGAACCCGTGGTCCCCTGCATTGGCAGGCGGATTCTTAACCACTGCGCCACCAGGGAAGCCCAGAATTTTTTAATTTTGATGAAGTGCAATTTATCAACTTTTTTGTTCCCTGTGCTTTTGGTGCCATATCCAAGAAATCATTGCCAAATCCAAACTCATGAAACATTTCCCCTATGTTTTATTCTAAGAGTTTAGGTCTTTAATCCATTTTGAGTTAATTTTTTAATATATGGTATAAAGGTTCAATTTTGGGTTTTTGCTTATGGATATCCAATTTTCCAAGCACCATTTGTTGAGTAGACTATCCTTTCCCCCATTTAATGTCTTAGCATCCTTCTTGAAAGTCCCTTGACCCTACATGTAAGGATTTATTTCTGGGTTTTCTATTCTATTCCTTTGGTCTATATCTGTCTTTGTGTTAATACCACACAGCTTTGATTGCTGTAGCTTTACGGTAAGTTTTATAATGAGGAAGTGTGAGACCTATAATTGACTTTTAAAAGCTAAATATCAAACTTGTTCATTAAACTGGAAAGAATCATAGCCTACCACAGAATCCTGGGGCTGCAGCAGTCTTATTAAAAATTCCCCATAATGGGCCCATGTTTTTATAATGTCTCTTATGTAAATCATAGCTTATATTCTTGTTGGTTTATGGTGCTCTAAAATGATATTTTTATAAAATTAATTTGGAGACCTTTGGGTGCAGGTGGGTAACCCAGTCTTGGGGCATTCTGAGGTAAATAGCACCATATGGGAAAAAAATCACTCCATTTAAGGCAAGAAAACTAGGTTCTACTCTCAGCCCCACATCTTAACTGGGGTGTAAAGCTTGGGCAAGATTATTAACTGCTCTGGGTGTAACATTAAAAAGGAAATACTAATATCTGTTTTCAGTAACTTAGCAGACTGTAGTAAGAATAAAATTGTGCTTTTCAATGAAAGACAGTAGCCTATATCAAGAAATTTAACACTAGGAAAGGAACATACCAGCAGTTTGCTGCCAGGATTTTTGATATCACTGACTAATATAAAAAAGTTCTAAACACAATTGTCCTGCCTACTCAGGGAGACAGTGCAAGTACATTCCAAACTAGGAGACCACATATGTCAGGGGTTAGGAACACAGGTTTTGTGGTTGGACAGAAATGGATACGCGCACTGGCTATACCACTTTCTAGCTATGTGCCTTCAGCTGATATGATTCTTACCCTCTCAAGTCCTAATATCCTCATGGATAAAATGTGAGAACTACTATAGTTAAACTCGCTGAGTTACTGTGAAGATCCTGCTGAATAACTGCTTCTGGTTCACAGTAAATGTTAAGAAAGCCTGATTTAGCAGTATGGAGGCACTGAACTTTGCAACTTTAAAACAGTGGGTGTCTTCTCCACCTCAGACCACGTGTCTTGCAGATGTAATAATTTAAATTGCACTTACCCTATCTCCAGGTCGCACCATAGGTTCTTGTTTTGTACCTAATTTATGCAGAATGTTGTAAGCAACCTTCATACTTCTTGTCCACAGTTTGCCTATCAATACAAATTATAAAGACACAATTAATTGTACACATGCATTTTCTGTTGTGTACATGTGTGCACATTAACCTATATAGAGAGTATTACTTTTTCACTTTAAGCCTTTCAAGTTATTCCGAGCCCCTGGAATCAAGATGGGAAACAAAAGCCAGCAAATCTGACTTAAAAATCTGAGAAGCCTGAACACTGGAATAAGGTATTAAATACAAATACACCTAGGATGCTAAGAACCTAGAGGAAAGCCACACAGAATTTAATTACCATCACAGAAGTGGGGAGGATTTCTAGGGAGTAAAATAGGGCAGGGGCCAAGGCATTAGTGAGTTAATGCTAATTTATGTTGTGCAAAATGACACCTATTTCCTCTATTAAGGAGTCCTGTCTTGTGTGATTGCAATGAATGTAAAGGGCACTTAAGACAGGCTTTGTACGGCCTGATCCCTCTCCTTCCCCACATCCTAAGTTTCTCAAGTTCAACTTTTCCTAACTTTTAGGATTTAGGAATCCTAATCCCTGAATTTAGATAAAAATTATGGTAAAATTTTTGAATTATTTTAAAGTTTTGAACTCTAGAAAAAATCACCACAAAGCAGGATTAAAAAGATTAAAAAAAATGAGAAAAATAACCAGTTTTGAAGAACTTGCAGATTCAAATCCCTGCCTTCATTCCAGTGCCAGACATTTCCTCAGCATACCCAAGTGATAGCAAACAGTCTGAGATCAAACCAGAATGACTTTAAAATCTAACATGAATTCTTGGACACATAAAGGACTTTTACAACTTTAGCTTCTATAAGCTTTCAGAAGCAGTCAAGGTGTTAGAAATTATATTAATGCAATAATAGTATAATAAAGATAACAATAATTTGAACTGTTTCCTATAAATGCAATCACTGCTCTAATCTTTTTCCTATTTTAAATGTAAAAGCTAAATTAATATACACTTTAATTATGAAATTAAATTATGAAATTATGAAATGAAAAAAATCTGAATTTGATTTTTTTCATATTGGATTTTGCAGCAATCCAAACTAGGGTTCTTACTGTTTTCCTATCAATGGATTTATCAATTTGTCTCTTCCTTAGTGATTAGGGGGACAAGGAGGATTTTTCCATTATCTCTGATTCCTCTAATTCCTAGGACATTCCTCGCTCATAGTATGTGCTCAACAAATGTTTCTTTGTTTTATTAACATCATAATAAAGCAAGCTATAAAAAACAAAATTGCAGTCTACATTTTAGCCTACTTCTTGATCATTGAGAGTAGCTACTAGGTGTGATGTTTTATTCATGCCCCTCTTCCACCTTCCTTAACTCCACCTCCTCAAGACTGGCTACTTTACAATTATTTGATGATTATGTTTTTGCCCCAAATAGTCACTAGCCATTAGAAATAATGCAAGGAGTTATTTTTTTTCCTAAAGAAATCACAAATATTTTGTGCCTTCAGATTTATTTAACGTGAACAATGTTAGGAAATTATTATAGTTAAATAAACAATTACAATCAACCTGTTGTAAGTGAAAAAAATCAATGATTGTAAACAAACAAATCAATTACAAACAATTAGCACCATTATATTTTGTTAAAGTTTCAACTTCATTCTCAGTTTGGAATATTAAAGTCGAGATCATCATAAATTCATACAAAAGCCAATTTACAACAGAGAGTTTGAAAAAGGAAACAACAAACTTTTGGCAAGTTCTAGAAATATTTTCAAATAGAAAAAAATAAAGAGTAAATTGATGATTTAAATTAAAGAAGATAAAACAGTTCTTGACTGATTTAGAAAGGAGAAAGAAAAAAAAAATTCCAACCAAGAATACTCTCCTGGCCAAAATTATCATTCAGAATTGAAGGACAGGGTTTCCCTGGTGGCGCAGTGGTTGAGAGTCTGCCTGCCGATGCAGGGGACATGGGTTCGTGCCCCGGTCCGGGAAGATCCCACATGCCCCGGAGAGGCTGGGTCCGTGAGCCATGGCCCCTGAGCCTGCGTGTCCGGAGCCTGTGCTCCGCAACGGGAGAGGCCACAACAGTGAGAGGCCCGCATACCACAAAAAAAAAAAAAGAGAGAAGAATTGAAGGACAGATAAAGTTCTCCAGACAAGCAAAAAGCTAAAGGAGTTCATCACCACGAAAGCAGCCTTACAAAAAAAGTGTTAAAGGAACTTATTTAAGCTGAAAAGAAAGGGCACTAATTTGTAACAAGAAAATATGTGTCTCACTGGTAAAGGTAAATATTTAGTAAAGGTAGTAGATTAATCACTTATAAACCTAGTATTAGGTTGAAAGACAAAAGTAGTAAAAATAACTACAACAGTTAGTTCAGGAATACACAAGATAAAAAGATGTAAAATGTGACATCAAAAACATAAAACAGGGGAAGACTAAAAATGCAGGGCTTGAGAATGTACTCAAACTTAAGTTTTTAATCAACTTAAAACAGACTATTATAAATGTTATATGTAAGCCTCACGGTAACCATCTAGCAAAAACCTATAGTAGATACACAAGAAATAATGTGAAAGGAATCTAAGCACACCACTAAAGAAAGTCATCAAACCACAAAGGAAGAGAGCAAGAGAAGACTAAAGGAACAGAGGAACTACAAAAGAGCCAGAAAGAAATTTAAAAAATGGCAATAAGGTCATACCTATCAATAACTACTTTAAATGTAAACAGACTAAATTCTCCAATCCAAAGACACAGCGGGTGAATGAATTAAAAAAAACCCAACAACACAAGACTCATCTACATACTTCTACGATAGACCCACTTCAAGTATAAAGACACACACAAAATGAAAGTGAACAGATGGAAAAAGATATTCCATGTAAATGGAAACTAAAAGAAAGCTGGGGTAGCTATACTTATAACAGATAAAATCAACTTTAAAACAAAGAATGTAACGAGACAAAGGACATTATGTAATGATAAAGGGTAAATCCAACAAGCAAATATAACATTTGGATATATTTACGCACCCAATATAGAAGCACCTAAATATATAAAGCAAACATTAACAGGCATAAAGAGGGAAACAACAGCAATATAATAAGAGTAGGGGATTTTAATACCCCATTTACATCAATGAACAGACCAGCCAGACAGAAAATCAATAAGGAAACATCAGCCTTAAATTATACATTACACCAGATAGATTTAATAGCTATATAAAGAACACTCTATCGAAAAGCAGCAGAATAAACATTCTTCTCAAGCTCACACGGAACATTCTCCAGGATAGATCATATCTTAGGCCACAAAACGAGTCTTAAATTTAAGAAGACTGAAATCATATTGAGCATCTCTTCTGACCACAATGTTATCTAACTAGAAATCGATTATGAGAACTGATAAATTTACATGTATGTGGAGATTAAAAAGCATGCTATCCAACAACCAACGAAACAAAGAAATCAAAAGAGAAAGTAAAAAACACCTTGAGACAAACGAAAATATAACATACTAAAACTTATGGGATACAGCAAAAGCAATTCTAAGAGGGAAGTTCACAGATAAACGTCTATCTTGAGAAACAAGAAAAATCTCAACCTAACTTTACATCTCAAGTAACCAGAAAGAGAAGAACAAATGAGGCCCAAAGTTAGTAGAAGGAAGAACATGACAAAGATCAGAGCGGAAATAAATGAAATAGAGATTAAAAAGACAATAGAAAAGATGAAATCAAGAGCTGGTTCTTTAAAAAGATAAAAAAAATTAACGAACTTTTGGCTAGACTCACCCAGGGAAAAAAGAGGACGCATAAATAAAATCAGAAATGAGAGACATTACAATTGGTATTAAAGAAATACAAATGATCATAAGAGATTACTATGAACAATTACATACCAACAAACTGGACAACCTCAAAGAAATAAATTCCTAGAAACATACAACCTTCCAAGACTGAACGATGAAAAACAGAAAATCTAAACAGACCGTTTACTAGTAAGGAGATTGAATCAGTAACCAAAACCCTCTCCACAAACAAAAGTCCAGGACTAAATAGCTTCACTGGTGTATTCTACCAAACATTCAAAGAAGAATTAATACCAATCCTTCTCAAGTTCTTCCAAAAAACAGAAGTTGAGAAAACACTTCCAAACTCATTTTACAAGGCCTGCATTACCCTGATACCAAAACAAGACAAGGACCCCATGAGAAAAGAAAATTACAGGCCTGAAGAACACAGATGCACAAATCTTCAACAAAACATTAGCAAACCAAATTTAATAATATGTTAAAATGCTCACACACCATGATCAAGTGGGATTTATTCCAGAGATGCAAGGATGGTTCAACATCCGCAAATCAATGAATGTGACACAGCACATTAATAACATAATAAAGGATAAAAATCATATGATCATCTCAGCAGATGCAGAAAAAACATTTGACAAAATTCAACATACATTTATGATAAAAATTCTCAACAAAATAAATGTCATATGTTTACAAACAAAATAAAAGTCATATGTTTACAAGCTCAGAGCTAACAGCATACTCAACAGTAAAAAGCTGGAAGCTTTTCCTCTAAGATTCAGGAACAAGACACTTTTGCCGTGCTTATTCAACATAGTATTGTAAGTCCTAGTCAGAATAATAAGGCAAGAAAAAGAAATAAAAAGCATCCAAACTGGAAAGGAAGAAGAAAAACTGTCATTACTTGCAGATAACATGACATTATATATAGACAAACTTAAAGACTATACAGAAAAACAGAGTAATAAATGAATTCAGTAAAGTAGCAGATACAAAATCAATACACAGAAAACTGTTCTGTCTATACACTAATAAAAATCTATCAGAAAGAGAAATCAAGAAAACAATCCCATTTACAACTGCATCAAAAGGAATAAAATACCTAGGAATGAATTTAATCAAGGCGGCAAAAGACCTGTACGTTAAAAATTATGACTTTAATGAAAGAAATTAAAGATGACACAAATAAATAGAAAGATATTCTCTGCTCATGGATCAGAAGAATGAATATTGTTACAATGTCTGTACTACTCAAAGCAATCTATAGATTCAACGCAATCCTTATCAAAATTCCAATGGCATTTTTCACAGAAATAGAACAAACAATTCTAAAATTTGTATGAAACCATGAAGGACCCCAAATAGCCAAAGCCATCTCGAGAAAGAAAAACAAAGCTAGAAGCATCATACTCCTTGACATTACAAAACTACCAGTAATGAAAAAGTGTACTGGCACAAAAACAGACACATAGATCAATGAAACAGAATAGCCCAAAAATAAACCCACGCATGTATGTCAACTAATTTATGACAAAGGAGCCAAGAAAGGGGAAAGAACAGTCTTTCAATAAATGATGCTTGGAAAACAGTACACAATCAGCTCCATGGCTGAATCTGGCAAGAGATGAAGGTCAGACAGGAAAGTCCTCTGTCTTTTTGACTGACTAAAATCTATTTCCAAGAGTATAACTTTTAAAAACATGAATCTTATGCCTCATGATGGGTGAAATACCCTCTCTCCACTCCACTCAGAATTTCCCAACAAAACGAGAAAAAAAAAAATGAGACTGTGAAAACATATGCTCCTAAATCCCATTTCCCTCCATGAGATGCACAGGATAATGACTGAGGCACAGTGGGTGCCTCACAGGCCCCACACCCACTAAAAGGCTGGGCTATAATACTTAACACCTGGCTCTTGACCTCCATTGCTAATGGAGAAAACACTTCCTCTCCTACCTGCAATTAGAAGAGCATTATCATCATAAAAACAAAACTGAAAGTTAAAAAAAGGTAATCTAACCTCACACATGCAGACATAACATAAGCCATTTTGGTGTTTTTGTTATGAAGCTTGTTTCTTTGCAAAACTGTAACAGAGAGTGTGAAAATGACCTGAAAATTTGCTTTCTCCGCCTCTTATCCGTGGTGCAAAGAGAAAGGAATCTCTCTGGTACAGTTAACTATTTCCAAGTTTATGGACTGCATTAATGGTACTGAATAAAGAATTAAAGAAAAGTTTGTTTTCTCTTGCTTTCTGAAAAAGCACTTTGGAAACAGATTCTGTTTCTTGTAAGTGAGTGACGCATGTCAAAGAGTTCTGATATACATTCTTTAACTACCAATCCTTCTTGAAAGCATTAATTTAATTAATATACATTCCAAGAGGTAAAATCTAACATCTTATTAGAGTTATAATCACTAATTTTTTATATCACTTTCTGGTTTTTACTCAAAAACATTTAACAAATAGTAACTTTTCATATTCAAACCAAATAATTTTCCTATAATATTCCTTTCAGGTTCCATTTATTTCTGTATTAGAAACATAAGGCAACACAAATATGAATCGGCCACCCTGAAAGTGACAGTTGTGTGCAGGCACAAACAAACAAAAGGTGGATAAGTCTCACAGGATTACCGTAAGTGAGGATGTACAGAGGTTTCCCATTCGTGTCCATCGTGGTCAAGCATGGGGCCTTTGGTGAGATGGTCCCCCATCGCTGTAACGCTGCTTCTAAAGATGGGGGCCAATTTGTAACCACACCCAGCTGTTCCCCACGCATCGCCAACATTTGGGCTCCCTCTGGCTTTGGCTGGTTTGGATCTGGTTGTTGAACTAAATACATTTGAACACAAAAGGTTTTCAAGAAAAACACATCCATATTAGCACAATCACTTTTTTATTCCTTTTAAGGAAGCTAGAAGATTTACACTGGAGTTAGACATTTATTAGAGGACAGGAAACATGCACAGGTGTTTTTCTAGAATTAGAGCTATGACCGACACATGAGCCTCATGGATGTAACAAAAGCACTTAATTCTTACAATTTCCAAGGCAAAGTCAGGGTGTGGAACTTAGGGAGACCTGAATGCATTTATAAACTGACAAGTAAAACTATGCATTTTAACATGCCTAGAGTCTAGGACTGCCATGTTTAAAACATCGGTTATCGACATACACTAGCAATTATAGACTCCAAAGAGCTCAAATCTTGCTGAATTATATTTTTCCCTTAAATACTGAGATGTAAATTTGAATTTGCTACAGCTACTATGAATAACTAGCACAGCACATATTTTCTTACGTATAACAAAAATAAACGCCCCATAATAAAAACAATTTGCCCAACTCTTTAGATAGGTAAGAATCTGAGAGATTATTCTCACTTCTGGGAAAGGTTTCTCTTATAGTTGATGATTCACAATTTCCACCTGCTGGCTAGAAAATCAGCTATGTCTTACTTGTGGTATAAAGAGCAAGAAAATAGGCAGTTTGGGTTTGACACAACAAGCAGTACTTTGTTTCAATTTTAAGTTGTTTGTATTAAAAGGCTCAGGACTGTTCAGGGGTTAAGAACACCAGCTCCTGAAGCTGTCACGAGAGGCAGGAAGGTGAGATCTGCCACGGCTCATTCTGCATTCCTCTAAAGCCTATTCAGAGAGAACGCGCTGCTGCAAGCTCAGGTTGCCTATGATTTATCAACACCAGCATTCCTGTAGCCTCAAGGAGTCCTCAGAAAGAGGCCTGGCTCACGGGACAAAATCGCATTTTGCTGAAAGTGACACACAAATGGTATCAACCCAACTGTCCTGGGACTGGCGTATCTTTAAAGGGAGCTTGGAAAATAGTACCTACAGTTTCTAGGCAGGATCCCTGTCTTCCCAGGAACACCAAGATTACTGTTCTTAAAAAGTCTAACAGCCTTGGTAGAAAAACACTATACTCTATAGGGTCACAGAAACACTGGACGAGCAAGTAGGAATGGGCTCTTTCACCTTCCAGCAGTTCTTCAAAGTCATCGACGAAGAATTCCCGCAATGGTGGTCGTTTGGGTCGTTTGAGGGTGTTGACAAGCTGCTGGATTTTTGCTGATACCCGGCTACTTACAGGCACTCCTGAAAAACAGAACCATGGGGCAGATGGACTGACTGTGAGCATGGAACAGCGTAAACAAGCAGCTACAGTAAAAACAGCCATGACAGCACACCCTGCCCCATCTCAGGGCTGGGAGCCCCTCAGTGTCACCTAAGATGACTGCTGCTCGACGAGAACATTCCAAGGTGGACGGTCTTAGCATGTGACCTTGCTAGAAAGCCTCAAGAGAGCATAAAGATGTAGTAGAAATGATTCCCTTTTACACTGTGAACTGTCCTGCTCTGGTGACCTTGGGAAAAACTCCAGACAATAGACTGGGCTCGGTCCCGCCTCTATTCCTAAAACAGGGTCTGTCATCTCCTAATTAATACCGTCACAGGGTCCCCTGTGTCCTTGGGGGTCAGAGAGCTGATTAAGCAGTGAGACCCTCCCCAAGTCCCAATCTCCCCTGAGACCACCTGTGCTCAGCCTCCAGCTGCCGCCCCTGAAAGTAAGGGGACTCAGGTTCTACAAGTGCTGCTGGCAGGCCTTGTCCTCTTGCAGGTAATGGCCAGGTCCCTCCTATATGTCTTTCAGACCCACTCTCCTGAGTGAACATTTAGGCAATGCATTCTAGAAGCACAGCAATTAAAAGTCTCTAAATTCAGTTTCTGATATAATACAGAACTTACATATATTTATCCATGTGTACTGAGAAAAACAGACCCAACCGTATAATACATTTCTCATGACAATAAATGTGACATCGTTTTCAAAACTGAATAAGTGAAATGATCAACGAAAAAGGCATGAAATTTAAAAAATTTTACATAACCCAAATAAATGAAAAAAATGGAGCACCAAGAGGCTGAATCCGTAACTGGATCACATGTACTCTCTGCAGGCAGATTTCATTCCTGCTGAACAGTGCTTGGAAACCTGAACCTGGTAAATATGAAGGCCTGGAACCGTCACGGTTCTCAGACAGAAGAACCACGACCAGAGAGGGTCTTTCCCATACTGACCGAGGCAAAGCCCTTCCTCCACGTCACAGTGTCACAAGAACAGAACTCAGCTTTTGGAACGAGTATGACAGAATTCAAGGAAATTTTTCTATCCAATAAAAACCATTTTAACAGATAGTCTCAAAATACTCTATGGGCACTTTCAGAATTGAGACATTAAATATTTTACAATCTTGAAAATACATAAAAATATACAACCCAGAATTCTCAATATCTAAACACAAAATTTCCCCATTAAAGAGTCCCAGTTAATCTGGTTTGGATGAATCAGAGATCATTTCACAAGGCCACTGGTGCTCCAGCTTAATTTAGAACACACACAAATCATCCTAGGACCCAGCCCAGAGCTTCTGATGTGTTAGGTCTGGGATGTGGCCCAGAATCTGTTTTCCAACAAGTGCCCCATGTGGTTCTGGTACGAGTCACCATCACAGCACTGAACTGGACAATAGATGAATTTACCTGGGGGAGCAGGTGAAGATGATGAACTTCAAAGACAACAAAGTTACTAAAATGGTGATGAAAAGAATAACAGTAATGACCAATTCAATAAACAATGAACTTAGTAGAGGACTAAAGCAAACCTTGATACTGAGAAGCATTCCAGGGAAACCAATCATACTGGAAACTGCAGTGACTTCAAATATACTAACAGAGAACTCAGAACCTAGCGACCTTGGGCTCTGACCACAGTGAAGAGGCATCTGCCTGTTAGAGGCTGGGTCCAGGCCTCCTCATCACCCCCGAGTCACAGTGTCACGGACACAAGCATAGTGGGATGGATGGCACACAGAGGCTATTTTGGCCATCTTCCAAGAAAATAACACTTTATATCATCATCGGGGTCCAGTCTAACTTTCATGACTCTGGAAGGTCAAGGAAAGCAGAATAAAGCATGAAATTCATGTTCGAGTCTGTCACTTTAGGATGGGTAACAGGAATATGTCAGAGCATACCAAGATGAAAGATTCAAGGAATAAGAGAAAACCCGAATGGCTGTATTTATCAAATCACCAATACTTTTTCCAACATGGAGGAGAAAGGACCATCTTTCTTCCAAAGTCTAAAGCACCATTCTGCCCATCTCTGTGCATTATTTTGGTTGTGTTTAGCTCCATCTTGCCCTTCCAAGTAACCATTCACAGTCTTAACACCTGCACTAATTTTCTAATTGTGGAATCAACATTATTCATTAGCAAAAACGTAAGAATTTTATCAAATCTTTTTATTCTCATGACAAAATTCCTACAACGTTGACATTTTTCCTACAAGGAATAACTCTTGGCCCCCTTGGAGATAGCTTGCACTTCCTGTAACTATGCCACCTTCTAGGAAGGCTCATAAAGAACCTGATGAGTCAAAGAGCCGACTGTGTCACTAGAAGAAACACATCCAGTCAGGGCACAGAAAGCACGTCAGCAGAACTTAGAATTTACAAAGGAGGAAAAACTTGCTGGAAGACATACCATCGCCAGTCTCCATGAGCTCGGCATTGCCATACTTTGGGGCTGTTCTTGACGTCGTAGAGCCCTGCGGCCTTTCTACTTGTATTGAGTGTTCTGAGGTGTAAGTGGTTACGTCGGGAGGTGCAGAGTGATTTTCTGTAAAGAAGCAAATTGTAAGTTTTCTGGTTATCATGATACAGTTATTCTGAAGGCTACGTAAGCAATAAGGTTTCAAAAATGCCACATCCTAAGAAGAGAAAAAGATTCTGAATCAAAAACTACTACAAAAATCTCAGCATAAAGATGATCTTTACAATAATAACATCACGACAGGTGCCACATCAATGAATCACTGTTGCACTTTAATTAAAATAATGTCTTCAACTGGCCAAAGGAAAAAGACACTGTAAGTTATGTGTTCATAAAGGAGTAATTTTCTTGTCAGTCATAGTAGAGGCAGTTAAGAGCTCAAGCTTTAGATACAGAGAGCCTGGGGTTTGAATCCCAGTTCTGCAAATTCTTGAGACCTTGGAAGCATCCTGATCTCTATACCTTGGTTTCTTCATCCATCAAATGGGAATAATGGCAACTACCTCCTTGTTGGGTAGATTAAATGAGTTAACATATGTAAAGTACTTAGAACATTTTTCTTGATAGAAGGTGAACATTTAGGAAATAGTAGCTATTTTATTATTTGTTTTAGCATGAATAATACTGAACAGTCCAGTCATTCAAAAAATACCTGTTTACATCTAATGTGAATGGTGTGCCGTGTTCTGCACAATGAAACGTACGGCAGGCCTTCCCCATAACATTATTTGATGATAAAGTTAAGTACTTAAATGGGGAAAGCATGATTTTGTATTTATTACATAAGACATTAAGGAGAGCATGTCAAGTGAGAACGTCCATGTCATTTTATACGTACTAAGTTCTAATAATGAGTATTATACTATTAATTTTGATTTGTTAATCCTTACTAGATAAAAACTTGTCGAGATTCTATAGTTCCACGTGACAAAAGCACAACATTTTATGCTGTTAAAAGGGGAGCAGGTACTGGAAGTCCTTTCTCCGCTGTACACTGCCCACCTTGTCACTACACGTGAGGGCCAGTTTAAACTGTGAAATCACTAACATAAAGCACAAGAATGAGAAAAAACAGAGCACCGAAGAGATCACATAAAGGACGCCATTTACAGACTGCGCTGAACTAGAAGCCGAGGCGTGGCCTGTCGACTCCGCTGGGAACATACACATCGGGGACTCAAATTTTAGCCGTTCTGCAAATGTCTAGACCTCGAGAAGCCCACGGGTACTCATTTGAGGGTGCAGGTAATTTTAACAAGTAGGCAGATTGGCAAGTACCCAATCCGCCAGAAGTGAAGACTGACTTCTGTGTCAGTGAGCCTGTGTATGTTAAGGGACATTACACTGAGTGAGACTTGAGGCCAAGGAATATTAATCTGAATTCCTAAGCAAGCTTCAAACACAGCAACTAGCGTGACCAATGCCGGTGCTTGGACTCCGGAGACCCTCAGTCCTAGGCACACTGACCAGTAAGTGTGTGGAAATGTGCACGGGGGCTGAGGGCTGGGCCGCCAGCAGTTGCCCAACTGGTCCTCAGGTCCGCGTCTCAGAGCTGATCACCTGCGACCGGTTACTGACCTTCCTATGCCTCGGTTCCCCATCCTGTAAAAGGGGGTGACAATGACAATGCCTACCTCTGAGTTACAGTGGCGATTAACGTAGATAAACAGATACAAGCACTGGCGTCACCAGGCACACAGAAAGACATGCCAGGAGAGGAACACATGGGCAGCTCTCTGCACCGACAACTACTCTTCCAGGGTCTGAGCCTGGAGATCTCTGTGAAGATAACAATCGGCATCAGCCCCTAAACACAGGCCATCAGCAGAGAGTCCAGCTCCCCATTTCTCATCTCCCTGTTCCAGGAGTGTCCAGCCTGTTCTGGACTGAACTATGTCTCCTCAAAATTCACATGTTGGAGTCCTAATCTCCAGGACCTCAGAAGGTGACTGTGTTTGGAGATGGAGGTCTTTAAAGAGATGATTAAGGCAAAACAAAGCCACTAGGATGGGCCCTAATTCAATCTGACTGGTGCTTTATAAGAAGAGATGAGGACAGAGATGCCCAGAGAAGACGGCTGTCTACACGCCCGGAAGAGAGGCATTAGGAGAAAGTGCCAACACCGTGAGCGCAGACTTACAGCCTCCAGGATTGTGAGCCACTGAATGTCTCTTGTTTAAGCCGTGTTTAAGGTGCTTTGTTATGGCCGCCTGAGCCAACTGACACATACCCTTAAGGGCAATTTCTTAGATCTTAGCCCAGAAAAAGAGTACCTGTGAGAGGGAGGAGGGTGCGGCAGGGATGCTTTATCAGATCCCTGAGGGGAAGAGCAAGAGGGAGAGAAGAGGACCATTCAAATGACCTCTTTAATATTTCAAACACTGCATTCATTCTTCTCATCTCTTCTACCTGTGCTCTTGCCAAATAGACTTTATTTCATGTTTCAAAATGATCTAATTCTCCATGGCTGAGCCATTAACTCCCTGGGACCCCATATTTCAAACAAAAATATAATAGATGCCAATGTATGATGAGCAACATTTCTAATTAGCCATGTAAGACAAAAGCAGCTAAAATGTAAGTTCACTGCATTCCATTTTACTCAGGTTTACTTGTGTTTACGTTATGCTGTAGCTGCATCATTGGTGGCAGCCACTGAGTCTTTGTGTTGGGCAGCAGACGTACTCACTTCCACTTTGAAGTTGGGAAAAATAACGATTCCAATACATCTGGTGATTAAAAAATAGGAACAGTGACAGCTGCATGACTTCAAAGTGCTTTCCAAATTTATGTTAGCTCCTCTCCCCCTCCCTTTCAAACTCCCCACATATGCTGTCACTGTAGGATTATAAGCCCAGCAGCGGGCTTCTGTTAGGAAGCCAGAGAACATTCTTCCATTGCAGTGATACATGGTGCCCTATTTTATTTTAATAAACATCAGGACTCCAAGTATTTAACTCTTACCTATCTTTTGTGAGTACTGGAAAGACCTTTGTATGTAACAGATGCTCAAGAAACACTTGCTGACGGGTCAGAAAAAGTAGGGTCTGGTTGAAGGTGCAGGGTCAAAGGTCTAAAAGTGCTTATCAGCCCCAGGCATGATGCCAAACAGGTCCATATGCAACAGGAGCATTTCAAAGATTAAGAACTCTCATCAGAGCGGGTTCGTATCTTCTGAGCCAGATGACCCACTGTTCCTTAGATCAATTTCCCAATACTTTCAAAATCAACAGAAAAATGGCGGCCAACCTTCCAGCCACCTATCAGGTGTCACCTCCACTGTGACTGCCCCAGAGCTACTGTGACACCTTTGCATCTGCTCCCTGACAGGTGGGTCCTGTCTCATTCACCCCTCTATGGCTTTTGCTCCCAGCAGCCGACATGGGCTCCTTAAGAATCTGGAATCAAGGCACAAGGGGCAGGTGGGAGGGAAGTGTAATTCACCCGTCTTCCATGATAGTATCTGCTGTTTTGGAGCCATCAGCACCAGGGGTCCCATCTCACTGCATCCCCCTCCCACTCCGGATTTTAGTCTGTTACTCTTGCCAACTATCCACCCGTTTTGGACAGCTGTTTTGGCCATGACCGTTTCAGGTTACTAGCTGGTCTTCCTGCTCAGCTCTGCGTTGGAAATTCCCTGCTTCCTTGAACTAACTCGTTTCTCATCTCCTGCTCTTGCAGGCATCCAGCTCAGTCCAGTCCACACACAGCATCTGTGTCCTACTCAGATGCTGAAGTTGTACAACACCCAGCTCAATGTCGTTTGCACTCAGCAAATGCTGGAGTGAAAGTTCAAAGAATGAATGAACATAAGAATGAATACACTGGAGCACTTGACGACTAGAGATAACATGCTTCTGGTTCTCACACCGCTGAAAAACAGCTTTCTTTAATTCTAACTATATGACTGGGAACCTCAGGGATCAGTGGTCAGAGATCCTACCTCCCAGCCTGTTATTTTTCAGTCCCCAAATAACTTCTAAATTAAGAGAAGAAAAAGAGGAAATCTGGTTTTCACATGTAGAAAGCAACGTGCTCGTGGTCCACTAACTGATGACAGATAAGGAGAGACGAGTTCAGAGGGACCCAGCCTTCCATCTATCAACAAGGCCCCTCCCGTGTCTCCTACGGTCCATCCAACCTCCACAGTCACTGAGCAGAAAGTGATACAGGCCCTCAGACCACCCGTCCACCCAGCTGCCCTGGCTCCCTAAGATGACATGGCTGTGCCCTCCACATGGCAGCAGAGACGATGAGCTGGAGACGATGCTCAGCTGCCCACTGCACCGACCCATCTTCCAAGCACAGCTCATGAGAAGAGCAGGACTTCCTCCTTGGTTTCCCCAGCAATGTCCAACCTCCCTGGCTCTGACAGAAGCCCCCAACAGGAGAGCTCTACTGGTGTCTCACCCATGTGTCATATTGACGCATGACAATGTAAGTGAGGATTTATCTCCTTAATCCTTTAATAATCACTCAGGGACAGAACAGTATACTCTGGTTACCTGTGAGAGTGTGTGTGATACTGCTAATGGTGCGTCACAGCTGCTTTTCAAATGTGCAGACTAAACCTGGAGATAGTTAGAAAGGGCTCAGTGGTTCTATATTCAAACATTTCTCTCAGCCAAGGCTCCCAGAGGTTGACTTTAGAAGCATTACACAGGTTCTCAGAACTGGAACAGCCTCCCTCCCACATTTATGCCACAAAAATCCATAAAGATGGGATAGTTACTGTTAGACAAATCTCGGGATGTTCTAATATCAGAACAGAAATCTTTAACTTCAGACAAGAGCTTCTTGACTTTTATATCTGCAAATTCAAATTCATGCTGAAGGGCTCCAATCATCACAAGCCTGTACAGACCACAGACCCAGCAGGATTGTGATGGGGATGCTGGAACTTTTACTGTTTATGCAAAGTTTAATTGCATTTCTGTCTGCAAAGAGCTCTTGTTCTGCTTTTAACAAGCAGGGCCAAGCTGGAACACAGACACTGAGGAGGAAGCGGGACTGGAGTGTCACGAGCAGGTGCTCCTACACCTGACAGATAGGAGTCTGGTTCCTGCTGACCACTCACTAGCTGGGCGCCCTTGGCATCACATCCACCTTCCTGAGCCTGGGTCTTCTCACCTGGGGAACAAGAGTGCTGCTACTCGCTCCTCACCAAGTCTGAGGGCACAAGCGACACTACACCGTGACATTCTGCAGTGACGGTGACACTGCCATCCTCGCTCTCAGGCCCAAAGGCTTCCGCTCTGCCATTTCTCCTCTTGCATGGGAATCCTTTCCTCTCACGAGTTGCAAGAAAGAATCTGTGAAACTCATGGCATTAAGTGTAGATGACTGCATTTGAACACTGGGAGAAAGAGAAGAACTGAATAGACATCTTTCTATTTGGTTGGCTGTGTGCACCAACGTGTGAGCGGCAGGCTCCGAGGTACTCCTGCAGCGTGGAGTAGGCACTGGATGAAGGGTTAGGATACTTGTGGGTCAAAAATCATTACTTTGATTCTAAGTATAAAATCCAAATAAACAAAATCAGTTTCGAGTGGCAAAAATCCCAAAGTGTTTTTGGAGACAAGAAACTGGAGCAGATCTGTGCCCTAACAGCATCAACAGGGCAACAAGGACAATATGAACAGGACAGATATGAGGTTGGAAGGGGCTGCAGCACTGAGATGGGAGGTGAGGTGTCTGGATGCAGGGTCCTGGGAGCAGTAACGGAGAGGAAGGAGGCCTGCAAGACACAGGGTAGCCAAACGCTACCCAACAGGGACTGTGCTGGTCTGTGGAAGGAGGAGCCAAGGACGGCGAGGTCTGGAGCCTGCTCCTGGGAGTGCAGGACCTTGTCAGACGAGGCGACCTGGGGACACAGCGTAGGGCTGAGGTGCAGGGTCAAGAGGCACTCTGAAATGTGGACGGGTGAAGGAGGTACAGATCTGAAGGTCGTGAAAGAGCAGATGGCCTCGAAAACTGTGGGAGTGGATGAAATGGGCAAGAACACAGAGAGACAGGGTGGGGAGAGGAGCCACCAGAGGAGAGGAAAGGACAGAGCAGGAAGGAGAACCAGGGTGTGGTGCAGGCCGGGAGAGGAGGGAATGAGTGATCATCACAGCCAAAGCTCCGGTTCACCAATGGGGGAAGCTAAGATACAAAAGAGAAAAGAGCTGAGCCAGCAGATTTGGGAGGAGCCAGAATCCAGAATAAGGATGAAAAGATGAGACTTAGAAAGGAGCTTTCTTCCCCAGAAAAGGAAACATAGCAAAAAATGAACGGAGAAAGACATGGAAACATCTCAGCTGGAAAAGGATCAGTGGTTAAAGATGTTCGACAAGGGGACAGAAAAAGATCCATGGTGACATTCACTCAATTTCAGTATCTGTGAAGATCTCAGCTTTATTATGAATTGAGCAAGACAATACAGGATTAGAAGCCAGACCTAGGACCTAACTAAAAACTCCCACAGTCACGTCGGCCAGTGAGAGATCCCTCTCTCTTTTAGTACTGTATCACCCAAAGAGCCACGAGAAACACGCAGTAATTGATGGAAGAGTCTCATCGGCCTTGTGTTACCTAATGCAAATTTTCTTTTCTTGCTTACTTTTTCAATAGCGTGGCTTAAAACTCTCTAAAACAGGAGTTGGCAAACTATGGCTCACAGGGTGGTCTGTCAGCTGCGTTTATAAATGGAAGTTTTGTGGGGGCATAGCCATGCCTATGGTTCACGCACTGTCTTCTGCTCTTGAGCCAGCGGAATTCAGCAGTGGCCACAGGGACTGCATGGCCCACAAAGCTTAATATCCACTCTCTGGTCCTTTCCTGGAAAAATTCACTGACCCTGCCTTTGAATCATGAAGCTCTAGATGCAGGGATGCCCCACCCAGGAGGGGAAGTGAGGGTACAGCAGGGAGACCCCAGCCCCAAGTGTGCAGGCTTTGCTAATATCACCATCCTCGGTGTGTAGTTAATATTTTAAGACTGTAAATGTCTGAAAAGTATGGATAAAGAGATTATAAAAGAATTCTTTGATACTGTGGATGATTATACATAAATAAATTAGGGTAACTTATCACAACGGTGGCTATGCAGCCCTCTGAGCAAATTCCCTAGAACACCAGAATCTAGGTCCAGACAACAGCTGCCAGGCTCCAGGCTAACTATGTATCAAGCACATGGGGGCACATCTATCTGCTTACCAGGATCAGAGGCAAGAAACCTGATGAGAATTTCCTTGCTGATACAAACCGCACACACCAAAAGCAGCATTCGTGCTGACAAATTCTAAGACAGTCCGGAAATGGCAATAACTTCTATGAATATCTGGCTAATGACAACACACCCCCAACACATGTAGATGAAACCCGAATGTGACATCATCTCAGATGTGTCAGTTACAAAGGGTGACACAGACCTTACCTATACATCTGGAGCTACAAAATAAGAGAACAGCTCATGTAGAAGTCTCTTTAATTTCCTGAATATACAAATTTTGATTCTGAATATACAACCATGTTATCTATTATGCTTTGTTCTTATTTCTTAATCTAGAAATGTATTAACAGTTCCTCTTCAGTTTCTCCATTTCTATGTAGCTTACTAATTCCTATGTTACTCTAGTACCTTTTACAAATATGCCTCTTGAAGTTTCAAAGTGTTGCTTTAATTCTCCTGGTTACTCTAAATTATGCTCCTTGACTTTTGATAATGATAAAATATTTTAGAGGTGTTGATCCTTTCCTTTCCAACTGTCTTAAGAACATGACATGCACAGAGGTTCTGAATAAACACCTTCTGGTTCTCTATCATTGTGGAGAGAGGGCCCTTAATGATGTGCAGGCCCTGTTCTGTCTGAGCTGCAGGGAGCCGTCGCATGGCACGTCCATCTTCTTGTGTCACAAATGTGCACATCTCAGGCCTTAGCATCTCAGGATGGGGAACGTCTTGAGCCCTCGTTGTCAGTGTTTTAAGTGTGAATAACAACAAGCAGAGCCATAGGAGGAAAAACCACCTGGACAGGGACCGCATGGTATGCTAAGCCAGCCTGATGGGAGATGCACGTGCAGTGTCCCTGTCATGTTGTCAGGATGGACCCACAAGGACACAGGATTTCATTCCAACAACCACAAAGCAGAAGTACCATCCACTTGTTACAGCCTCTTCATGGTCTTTAAACGCTTGTCTTTCCTCTACCGTTTGGGCAAAAGAGGTTTCTACAGACTCTATCCAAGTACTTCACCTTGAGGGACCAGAGGTACTACAAGTTGGTGGTTTATTTGACCCTAAATTCCTTAAAACACAGACATACACAGAATACTTTCTTATTTGTAGGCTTCTGATGGCCTCAACAAAAGGTTGAACACTGCCAATTCTGACTTTTTACTTCTTTTGCTTTTGCCACAGGAGTAAAAAAAATTTTTTTTTTTTTTTTTTTTTTTTGGCGGTACGCGGGCCTCTCACCGTTGTGGCCTCTCCCGTTGTGGAGCACAGGCTCCGGACACGCAGGCTCAGCAGCCACGGCTCACGGGCCCAGCCGCTCCGCGACATGTGAGATCTTCCCGGACCGGGGCACGAACCCGTGTCCCCTGCATCGGCAGGCGGTCTCTCAACCACTGCGCCACCAGGGAAGCCCTGGAGTAAAATATCTTAATTCTCTTTTTCTTATTTTATTATTTTGCCACTGCTTTCTTTCAAAAATTTTTTTTCATATTTACAGAAAATTCCTGGATACTCTAGGAACTTATCTATGTGCCAAATTAGAAATTACTGAAATGTCACACACTGAGAAGCTATATTTAGGTTACACTGAGTCTTAACGTACCTGAGTAACGCAACCTTTTATAGTTCGGATAAATTTAATTCTCCATGCTATAATTTCCTCCAATATTCCACATGTAACTACATAAAGGGAGAAACAAATGCAGGGAGTAATCTGTTCAAAATTATGGGTTTCTCTTGGTAAGATTCCTGATATTTCCTTAGAAGTGTACTCAGTCAGAAAACACACATTCCTAAGGTACGAGCGAGGGGCAGAGGTGGAGGGAGTTCCACGTCTACCCTGCCCAGGTGGCTACCAGACAAAGCACACGGACTGAGCCTCAGGGCTATCTCAGGTTCCAAACACAGAGGAAGAAATTTTAGCATCTGAAACTCTTTAACGGTCATATACATTTCTGCTTAATTTTTATCTATGATTTCAAATAGAGGTTCTCAGTACACATTAACCAGTGTATGTTCCCGAAAACATTTTAAACTGAAATTTAATACTACTACTTTGCATGTGAGTGTTACTTTAAAAACTGGAGAATTTTCCTATTTTCTCCTTTTTACTCGCAATGGGTACAAAGAAAAGACATTATCATTCCTCTTCTTCCCACTAAAAAACTAGAGCAGGGAATACTGACTTCTGAAGAAGCCAGCAGCTGTTAACGTGAGAACTGGGACCAGACCCAGCCCTCCCAACCGGCTGCCTGTGTCCTGCTGGTAGACAACCAGTCTCACTGCTGATTCCGAAAAGGCTGTTGCTTTTAACCTCAACTTCATGCTGAGCAAGTGCCACTGGGGCCAAGTCCTGAGAAGTCAGTTTGGAATTCCTCTGACTCTTGTCAAGTAGCCAATAATCTAGAAATACTTTTTGAGTCTGAGAAGCTGGCAGAGTATTTCATTCATTCATTTCACTTACCTACTTTCTAAACATGGAGTTTTCGGATAAGAGGATAGATGTGGGAGGACGCGGTGCACCTGCCCTGTGCTCGATGATCAACCACTGCACAGGGAGGTGCAGCTTCCACGTCCCTGGATGCGGCTGACCCTGGTCCACCCCATTTGAATGGAGAACATACTGAACCATCTTGGCACCACATTCAAAGCAAGTAATTTACTTTGTGAATAATTTTTTATTGAAATGTTTAAAAATCTCAATCCACAGCTGAAAATGGATCAGACAGATCTGGACCTCATGCTGTGCCTTCCACACCAGATGAATGTGGCAGTGAATGGGGGGCTAGGGTGCAGGCAGAGAAACAGAACCCTTACTCATCCCCTCCACGCAGCCCCCTGCTCATCCAATATGCTCCTTTCCTCTAATAATTCTCACTTCATCTCCTGTTTTACACTATTTCCAAACATCTTACCAATGCTTCCTAACTCTGTGCTTTTTTAAATACAGAGGATCCCATGTATCATGGAACCTACACACAAAGTAACGTGAACCACCCCAGAAAGCTGAATGCCTATGGCAGAAAACCATATAAGCAGTAGTGATGAAAGCCTCCCCTTCCTAAGTAACTTCCAAAGTAAGGGCAAACTCACTCTGAAGTCCCCAGCCTTGTTTATTAGCATAATTAAAATTTCATTTAGGAGCATACTTTAGCATGAGGAGAAGAAAGCACGTAACCAGATACGGCTGCAAGTTTCTCTAATGAACAAGAAAGCATTCTTCTACAAGCAGAGGAGACGTCTGGGATGTAAAGAATAGTAAAACCAAGGGTTTCACAAAACAGTAAAACCAACGCAACAAAGCAGCCCAGAAGCAGGAGTGGGGCTCTGTTCTGTCCCTCGGATGGATTCCATGGCCGAGATGCGCAAATAGAGAAATTTCAAAATAAAAAGGGCAGGGTTACTCAGCAGCCACTCAGACGTAAGGACAATGAGAATAAAGACAGACGACTGCCCAGCAGGGCACTCACCTAGGTGCGTCTGAGCCATGACGTCAGCCAGTCTGTGGGCGGCGCCACTCCCCCCACTCTGGGTGGAAGAGGAGGAGGTGGTGGAGGTGGTGGAGCCGTGGATGGCCTGGCTGATCCAGTGCTCCATGTTGATGCTGCCCTGGCTGGAGGTGGGGGTCCCCTGGGAGTCGCCCTGCACCGAGCCTTCGTCTTCTGAGCCAGAGGAGGTATCTGTGGGAGGCAGGTGATCAGCCGTGTATATCACAGCAAAGAAGCACCCCCCAGGATTAGTCCCTCTCCAAACACTGCGAACACAGACCTACCTCCCACACTAACTGATCGACGACCTTTGAACACTCTTGAAAAATTACACACTTTTCAGATGACAAATTATTTTTCACTGCAGTGAAGTCTTCATCCAAAACACCTTACATATATATGCTACAGAAAGTTGTGACATTACAATCTCAGACAAAGACATACTCACCAATTTCCTCCACTCAAGAGTTTGAGGGAGAAACCAAATGTTTTCTGTGTACTCAGACACAAAGGGAGAAGGTCAAGGTGGCATTTTCTAAAAGACACTGAACTTGCACGTGTTTTGAAGTGTGATGCTCTGTAGCCCTTCTTTATACCGAGGTGTTTCTCTGAGTCATGTGCTATTTTAAGTTCCATGTGAGTGTGGCAGGTCTCATCCTCCTGCCTCTCCCAATCTGGACTTCTCTACCAACCTACATCTAAGGACTCTGCCTCCTCCTTTCAGGAGGACAATAAATCACCATACTACATTCTGTGATCAAACTAAATGCATTTACTTTTACATTTGTTCCTTATAAAAGTTTTTCATTATTTACTTGATTTATTTTGCTATCTATGAAAACTGTGTATCTTGGATTGAGCAAAAACGTGTCACTTTTTGCATTAAAATTAATGGAAATAGTATTCATTTAATAACTTTTCACCTAGAAGCAAGGTTTTCAAGCACGAATCGTTGTATACTTGTTATTTAAACTTTAATATAAGAATGACATTTAGGATCATACATATAGGTGAGTTATGTGAGATGCCAGGAGGGAAAAAGGATGAGAGTAGCTCTAGAACATTTACTGAGAATAAGTGAAAGGGTAATTTGTCTTAAATCAAGAAATAGGACTTTTTCTTTTTTTAAAGTTAACTTTGCTGTTTATTCACTCATTCATTCATCAATACTTATTAAGCACTTACTAATGTATTAGTTACTGTTCTTTTTTTTAAATTAATTTTTATTGGAGTATGGTTGATTTACAAGGACTTTTTAACACAGCAATATTTGTGAAGGATATTTACATTGCATTTTATTATCATTGTGACGTGACCTAGGCTGTCTAGAAATTTTTTAAAAGTTTATCTATTAGAAATTTGTTACAGAAGCAACAATAATATTAGAAGGCCAACAGATTCTCTTCCCTTGTCCTTCCTTTTAAAATAACTTAGAATTATAATTTACATAAAAATAAAATTTATATTTTTGGAATTCAGACCTAAGAATTTTTTCAATTTTTTTGAAATTGTGGTAAAATACACATAACATAAATTTTACCATTTTAACCATTTTTACGTGTACAGTTCAGTGATATTAAATACATTCATAATGTTGGACAACCCTCCCCATAACTCATTTCACCACCATCCATCCACATAACTCATTTCACCTTGTAAAACTGAAACTCTGTCCCCATTAAACAGTAACTCTCCATTGCCCCTTCCCCCCACATCCCCTGACAACCACCACTCTACTTTCTCTCTGTGTAATTCTGACTACTCTAAGTACCTCATGTTAAGTGGAATTGTACTTTTGTCTTTCTGTGACTGGCTTATTTCACTTGGCATAATGTCTTCAAGGTTCATCCACTTTGCAGCATGTGTCAGAACTTCTTTCCTTCTTAAGGCTGAATAACATTCCATGATATGTACAGACCACATGTTGTTATCCGTTCATCTGCTGTGGACACTTGGGCTGCTTCCATGTTTTTGCTGTTGTGAATAATGCTGCTGTGAACATAGGTATATAAATATCTCTTTGAAAGTCTCCTTTAAATTCTTTTGGGTATGTACTCTGAAGTGGAATTACTGGATCATATAGTAAATTCTATTTTTAATTTTTTGAGGAACTGCCATTCTGTTCTCCATAGAGGCTGCACCTCTATGCACCTCATTTCCACCAAGAGTGCACAAGGGTTCCAATTTCTTCATATCCTTACCAACACTTGTTATTTTCTGTTCCTTTTTTTTTTTTTGATAGTAACCATCCTCATGGGTGTGAAGTTGTATCTCTTTGTAATTTTGATTTGCATTTCCCTAATGATCAGTGATGTTGAGTATCTTTATATGTAATTATTGGCCATTTGTATATCTTCTTTGGAAAAATATCTATTCAAGTCTTCAGACTTAAGACTTCTGAGAATGTATACACCCCTATATCCACACAGAACATTACCACCTCCCCAAAAGTTTTCTCATGCCCCTTTACAAATCAATCTTTCATTTCCCACCCCATCTTTTCATAAGAAAACTACAGAACAATATCATTCATGATATAGACACTAAAATCCTCAAAAATATTAGCAAACATTATCAAGCAACATATAAAATGACCAAGTGGTAACCAGGATTACACATATGAACATGAATTAAGGTTAATTTGACATTCAAAAATGAATTAATGTTATATATCATATTAGTAGAATAAAGAGAAAAAAAAAGTATGTTAACCTTAAAAGTCAGAAAAAGTATTTTACAAAACCTAACACCCACTCATGATAAAGCCTCTCAACAATGCAGGAATGGAAGGAAACTTCCTCAACCTGATGAAAGGCATTCATGAAAACCCATAGCTAACACTGTATATACTGGTAAAAGACTGAATACATTTCCCCTAAGATAAGAACAAGGCAAGAATGTCCCCTCTTGCTACTTCTATTCAACATTATCCAGCAGGTTCTGGCCAGTGAACTACAGGGAAAAGTAAAAATTAAAGACATCCATCCAGATTAGAAAGGAAGTTGTAAAACGGTCTTTATTCACAGATGACATGATCTTATATGTACGAAATTCTAAGGAACACATGGAAAAATTCTTGAATTAATAAATGAGTTAGCCCCTTCTGCCATGTAAGGACACAGTGAGAACATGGACGACTATGAGGAAGAAGGCTCTCACCAGACAATGAATCTACCAGCACCCGGATATTCTCAGCATCCAGAACTACCTCTGCATTGACAAAGTCATCAATGTGCCCAGCTAATTTTCCAGTTATCCTTGAAGTGGGGGTTGGGGGGGGACTTAATCAAAATTTGTTGAGTGGAGCCTCCAAGAAAGTTCTTTAATGGGGAATGCCTCTGTTGAGAGGACTAAAAGACAATGGGACAAGATGAATTTCTGCAGTGGGACAAGCACATACAGAGTGAGAGAACCAAGATATCTCTTATCAAAGCAGATAGGCATCAATGCTCCCCCACACCCTTTTCTGGCTGGACAGACTGCAAATTATTCCCACCTCCCAGGGAACAAGCACACGTTGATCTAGTAGTCAGAAGTCAAAATCCAGCCATCCAATCAGTTAGCATGCGTTGTCACTGTGGCAGGTGAAAAGAGTTGCATAGTTATACATCTGACTTCTTAAATTCACAGGACCACCAAAAAAAGATATGAAATATCTTTATAAGATACTAGCACTGAACAATAAGAGAATGAAATTAAGAAAAAAATTCCATCATGACAGCATCAAAAAGGATAAAACACTTAGCAATATATCTAACAAAAAATTAAGACAATACCTAGTAAAATCCCAGAAGGCTTTTTTTAAGAAATTGAAAGCTTATTTTAAAATTTATTTGGAAATGCAAAGGCCTGAGAATAGCCAAAATAATTTTGAGGAAGATGGAGGACTTCATTACCTGATACTAAAACTTACTATGAAGTTAAAGTAATCAAGATAGTGATATTAGCACAAGAATAGGCATATATTTCAATGGAACAGAACTGAACCCAGAAATATAGTCTTACATTTATGATCATGGTCAATTTATTTTTGACGAAGATTCCCAAGATAATTCAATGAGGAAAAGATCATCTTTTCAACAAATGGGCTGGGCAACTGAATATTCACGTATCAAAAAACCAAACCAAAATAAAAAAACATAGATCCTTACCTCATACCATAAATAAAAATTAATTCAAAATGGATCACAGGCCTGAATGAAAGAACTAAAACTATAAAATTTCTGAAACTTCCCAAAGCACGATCCATAAAATAACTGATGAACTGAACTTCATCAAAATGGAAAACTCTTAAGCTATGGGTAACATAACAAGTCACCACTAATTCAGTGGCTTACAACACTGCACATACTTATTATCTTAACAGTTCTGGAGGTCAGAAGTCTAAGATCAAAGTGTTAGCAGGGTTTTATTCCTTCTGGAGGCTTCAAGGGAGAATCCACTCCTTTACCTTTTCTACCTTCTTAGAGCCCACCTGTGTCACCAGCTCATGGCCCCTTCATCGATCTTTAAAGTGTATCCCTCCAACCTCTGGTTCATTATCTTTTTTTTTTTTTTTACTTTGATACTTTTCCCTAAGGACCTTTTTTCCTCCAGTTTTATTGAAATATAATTGATATATATCACTGTATAAGTTTAAAGTGTACAGCATAATCGTTTGACTTACATATATTAGGAAATAATTACCATAGTAACTTTAGTTAGCATCCATCATCTCATATAAAATAGAGAAAAAAACTTTCTTCCTTGTGATGAGAACTCTTAAATTTTACTCTCTTAACAACTTTCACATAGATCATACAGCAGCGTTAACTACAGTTATATTGTACATCACATCCCTAGTACTTATAACAAGAAGTTTTTGCCTTTTGACCACCTTCCTCCAATTCCCTCTCCCACCACTCCCTGCCTCTGGTAACCACAAATCTGATCTCTTTTTCTGTGAGTTTTTTTTTTTTAAGATTCCACATGTGACTGAGATTACACAGTATTGTATTTCTCATTCTCTGCCTGAATAGAGACTTCTTGGATTACAGTGGGCCCACCTGGTTAATCCAGGATAACTGCCCTATCTCAAGGTGCTTAACTTAATCATGACTGCAAAGTCTTTTTTTACAATGTAAGGTGATATATTCACAAGTTCTAGAAATTAGGACATGGATATCTTTGGAGGGGGCCATAATTCTCTCCACCACAGACAACATTAAGAAAAGACAAACTACAGTTTGCAAATTGTATACCTGATAAAGAACTTGTATTCAGATTACATAGAGAACTCTTAACCAGTGAGAAGACAGACAACTCATTTTAAAAATGGGCAAAAGGGCTTCCCCGGTGGCACAGTGGTTGAGAATCCGCCTGCCAATGCAGGGGACACGGGTTCGATCCCTGGCCTGGGAGATCCCACATGCCGCAGAGCAACTAAGCTCATGTGCCACAACTACTGAGCCTGTGCTCTAGAGCCCGTGAGCCACAACTACTGAGCCCGCGTGCTGCAACTACTGAAGCCCGCATGCCTAGAGCCCGTGCTCCACAATGAGGGAAGCCACTGCAATGAGAAGCCCGCGCTCCGCAACGAAGAGTAGCCCCTGCTCGCCGCAACTAGAGAAAGCTCACGTGCAGCAACGAAGACCCAACGCAGCCAAAAATAAATAAATAAAATTTAAAAAATAATAAATAAAAAATAAATAAAAATGGGCAAAAAATCGGGACATTTCACCAGTGAATATATACAAATGGCTAACAAGCACACAAAAAGATCCTTAGCATCATTAGTCATTAGGGAAATGAAAATTAAAACCATAATGAAATATTATTTCATATCCACTAGAATGACTATTAAAAAAATAAGGACAATACCAAGTGTTGGTGAGGATGCTGAGAAACTGGAATCTTTATATGTTGCTGGTCGGAATATAACATGGTATAGCCATTATGGAAACAATGTGACAGTTTCTTAAAAGTCAAACATAAACTTACCATAAGACTCATTAATTCCACTCCTAGGAATCTACCCAAGATAAATGAAATTATATATATATACACAAATATATGCACATAAATGTTGATAGCAGCATTATTCATAATAGCTGAAAAGTGGACACAAGCTAAATATCCATCAACTAGTGACTGGATAAACAAAATGTGGCATATCTATCTAATAGAATACAATTCTGCAATAAGAATGAATGAACTACTGATGCTACAAAATGGATGCTCAAAAACATGCTAAAGAAGATACAGAAGGATATATTTTATTAATTCATTTACAAAATGTCTAGAATATTCTTAGAGGTATATAAATCAGATCAAATGCTCCCTAGGCCTGGGTGTGAGAATGGGAATTAACTGCAAATGGGCACAAGGAAACTTTCCGGGGAGAAGGAAATGCTTTAAAACTGGACTGCACCAATAGCTTCACAATCTATATATTTACTACAAGTCATTAAATTATACACTTACAATGTGTTAATTTTATGGGATGTAAATTATACCCCAAGAATGGTATTAAAAAGGAATGTGTTTTCCGCAATAGTTGGGCATAATATTCTGTAAGTATCAACTACATCAAGTTGGTTGATAGTGTTGTTTTGACAACTTTCTTATGATTATTTAAGAAGAATATTTTAAGAATCTCCAATTATTATTTTTGTTTTTTCTATTTTTCCCTTCATTATGCCAGTTTCTGCCTTATAAATTACAATGCTCTGTTTTTAGGTATATAAATATTCATTGTTATAACTTCCTGGTGAATTGCTCATTTTCCAATATGCAATGTTCATCTTTATATCTGGTACTACTTTGTCCTGCTGTCTACTTTGTCTGATATTAATATAGACTTTCACCTTCCTATGCTTTATGTTTGCATTGTATATTTTTTCATCATTTTATTTTTAACTATCCTTGTTTTTATATTCAAATGTGTCTCTTATAGACAACATATAGATGTATCTTCCTTTTTTATTCAGTCTGACAATCTCTATCTTTTAAGTGGGCGTTTGGTCCATTTACATTTATTGTAATAATTTATACGAGTGAGTTTACATCTAACATTTTGCTATTTGTTTTCCATTCATTCCTCCTATTTTAATCTCTGTTGCTGATTTTTCCCACCTTTGTTTCTATTAACCAAATTTTTTTTTTTTTTTTTTTGCAGTACGCAGGCCTCTCACTGTTGTGGCCTCTCCCGTTGCGGAGCACAGGCTCCGGATGCGCAGGCTCAGCAGCCATGGCTCACGGGCTTAGCCGCTCTGCGGCATGTGGGATCTTCCTGGACCAGGGCACAAACCCACGTCTCCTGCATCGGCAGGCGGACTCTCAACCACTGCGCCACCAGGGAAGCCCCCCAAATATTTTTTAAGAGTTTCATTTTATGTTCTCTATTAAATTCTTACCTATACCTCTTCTCATTTTTTTTTAGTGGTTACTTTAGGGCTAAGAATATGAATCCTCAATGGGTCCATACGGGGTCAATACTGTAACTGTTTGCTCTTCAAATCTGACACTACAAACTTTCTCTCCCATCTCACATCACACCTGACACTATTCATTTCATTCTTTCCATTTTCTGCTTCCTACTTCATAACCATACAACAGTATAATTCCATTCACCTGGCCTTGTCTTTTGTGCAATTGTTGTTTTAAAGAAAATTACAAGAAAAAGCATAGAATTTTACGTTTACCCAGCTATTTACTGTTTCCAGTGTTCTTCTTTCCTTTTCATAGATGTAAATTTTTATCTGGGATCATCTCCCATCAGCTAAATGACATCTGTTAGTGCGTTTGCAGTTCTGCTGGCACCATATTCTCTGAGCTTTCATGTGTCTCATTATGCCTTTTTTTCACCCTCGTTTATGAAGTATATTTTCACTGAGTATGAATTGACAGTTTCAGTCTTTTCCTTTTGGTACTTTATAAAAATGTCTTCTCATTGTCTTCTGGCCTTTACTGCATCTTCACATAAGTATTCATAATTCATATGACCGTTCTTCTGTATGCAATATATCTGTTTTCCTTTGATGACTTTCAAGATTTCCTCTTAATCTTTGGATTTCAGCACTTGGACTATTATTAATTTAGGGATGATTCTTTTCATACTTAATCTGCATGGCATTCACTGAACTTCTGGGATCTGTGAGGTGGTGTTTTACATCAATCTGAGAAGTTTGTGACCCTTATTTCCTTAAGTAGTTTTTCTTCCCTTTTCTCACTCTCTTTTCCTTCTTGGATTCCAATTATAAGTATGTTAACATTGTATCACAGATGCTTGAGGTTCTGTTAATTTTTCTTTTATCTTTTGACTTCTCATTCTTCAGTTTGGTTAATTTCTCTTTATCTAAGTTCACAGACTCTTTTATCCTACTTCTCCAATCTGATGCTAAGCTGATCTAGTAAAATATCATTTCTGTATTATATTTTTCATTTCTAGAGTTTCTATTAATTTTTAAAATATTTTTTCCTTTCCCTGATCAGCTCAAGTATTAAGATAATATTTTCATTTAGTTCTTTGACATATTTTCATTTGAGTCCCTGAATGAGGTCCACTGTCTAAAAGCACTCATCTTATTTGTTTTGTGCAGCTTTATAGTTGTTTATGGTGTATGGGTTAGTCTGGTAAGTTATTTCATTATGGCTGGAAGCAAAAGTACTGACAAATTCTTCTTATATTTTTGTACGTGAAAAATAAAGCAAAGTTTCATCTATAGAAGACTGGCATTGCAACGATCCTAATCATATCTTTTCTAGAAACTATGATACTAGTCAGCAACCAGTCACTTTATGCAGAGAATATAAACTTCAGGAATATTCTCTGAAGAAAACTGGACACAAAATTAGTTCTAACAAATGCTATCAGCAACCAAGGAAAACAGAGTGAGAGAAAATGAAGCTGACCCACGATTTTCTTCAAGCAAGTACAGTTACAAATATGTAGACTCCTGATAAGCACAAAATAGGTTATGAATGAAAATTTTTATGATGATGGTGTTGGCATTTATGATTGTACAAAACTATCCCATGTGATACTGTTACTAGGACTCCTGAATGACAGTTTACAAAATGTATTATATGGTGTACGTGAAAATGCTAACCAAACAATTAAATGCAAATGTTGCACCAAAAATGACACTCATTTCCAATAACATTCTTTTATATTTTGCAAAGACCTTTGTACAAGGTTCGTTCTCCTGACAGTTTTGTCTTTCATCATGCATGACACAACAACACTCATGAGGATGGATTCAACATGTGAAAAAGCACATACACAAATAATCACATTGCACCTTGTACTTTAGACTCAACATTTCCCATAAAAAGTGGCTCAGAAAAATGTCCATCTCCCTGAATACTGTCTAGTTCCAAAGAGTTGGCTAAAATATATTTTAAGTGGGGTTTGTTATTCTTATAAGTCCATTCTGTTTGTTGTATAAACACATACAAAATAATTTTTCACCACTTATAAATTTTGGCAAATTATAACCATAAACTAAATAGGATTAAGTATATTAATTATGCTGATTTAAAAAGAGTCCAAAATACATGCTGTGGCTCAACAAAAAGGAAGGAAATTGGCGAAAAGGACACCCTTTCCTATTAGAATATTATATTCTTGAGATAAAGAACACTTGTGGTATTATCTGTTAAGACAAAACAAAACAACTAAGTTTTATATTATTTAAGTTTTGTCTTACAAAGCTCAGGACGTTCACTTTTAGAGGCATGTAAAGCTGAAGACTTAAGAGTTGTTTGAAGCAGTATTGGATATACTTGACCACATCTGTGAGTTGAAGTGTGTGCTTCTATTACCCTCACTGTTTGCAAACACTCATGACTAACTTCAAAAGACTCCAAAAAATGCTATGTATGTTCAACTATTCTTACTGCACCCTAAATTTCTCTTATGAACAAAGGGGTGTGCCAGGTAACTTAGATCTGCAGAAAAGACAGAGTGGCAACAACGACATGAATAATGTTGGAACCAGAAACACACACACACACAAATCAAGTAAATTAGGTTCAATCATTCATGTTTCTAATAGATACCTGGACGTTTAACTTCATGTTTCACTTCAGTTTTGAAGATCACAAGATACAGATTATAATTATTTGGGTAGAGTAGAGATCTTAGGTAGTTATATAAAATTCAAGATTAAACAAAAGCAGAAATACAATGGGATATTACCTTCAACCATTTAGATCAGGGGTTGGCAGGCCTGTGGACCAAACCCTCTGCCTGTTTTTGTGACTGAAGTTTTATTGACACATAGCCATGCCTTTCACTGACATGTTGCCCATGGCTGCTTCAGTACCACAATAGCAGAGCAAGCAGCTGTGATACCCCAAAATACTACCTGCACTTCACAGGAAAAATTGATGACACCAGATTTAAGTAACTGCCTAAATTTTTCAATTCATTCAATTTCTTAACAGAACATTACAACCTACTGACATTTTAAAGACTTGAGAATATGCATACACCAGTCTAAGCAGAAGAGAAATCCAGCTTCGGTTAGAAGGATGGATGTACAAACTCTTCTCTTGCTTTGTAAAGAATTAAATAAAATTTTATAGGATTTAAAAAAAAAGTCTGTATCATATTTGAGTCTAAATGAAAAGTTTAAAAACATTTATTTATATAGACATATATATAATCATGCCAATTTTCCTTCCAAGTTTTATTTAGAGCGTATTTACTATTTCTGGACTTCTGGTTCTCAAAATCTGAATGACAGCCCCATGATTTTGAAAGTTAGAAAGATCGCAGTTGCTGGCACTGACTTCATGAAGCAGACGGGACCTGCTGCTCACCTGGGGGTGTGTAGGCGTCCATCGAGGTCTGCACAACCAAGGACCTGCGTTTGGAAGGCATAGGCACTGCCATCTTCCTTTCTTTGTGTTTAGCGAGCGCAGCCTGGACAGCTTCTGTATGGACGTCTGAAACAAAGCGAGAGCTAAATCACTCCATTGTTCAGGGACAGCCCGAAGGCCCCAAGCTTTTCTGCTTTCTTTCTGGTCCTGTGAAAGAGTTTATCATCCTACAGAAACTGTCACAAATGGATGAGTGGGGAAGGAAGGAAAATAAGTGTAAACCTGCTAGTTTGAAAGCTCCAGGAAAAAGGCATTCAAATTCATTCACAGACTTCTAACTGTTCATTTTATTACCCTAGATCTGTATAAATAATCAGATATGGGATGTAAATCGCTGTGATTTTTCTTTTCTTAGAGTGAAAAGACATGGATCTTCAGATATTTCTTCACAGGTCACATTTTCAAGCTTCTTAATTCATTTCAATGTTCTGTTAAGGTAAGTATGTACACCTTACAGGATGTACGGTAATGATCTTAGCTAACACTTTCCAAATATCAGTTATGGGGCAGTCACTATGTTAGGTATTTTGTGTGTATGAACCCATTATGTTAACTCCACAAATGATATTTTACTGCCGATTTTGTAAGGTGGTGTCCTCAGGGCTTGGCGTGGAGAATCAGGTGGACAAGGTACTGTGTCTCATGCAGCTCACTTTCTAAAGGGTTAAAGACAGACAACAGACAATCAAAGGGGGTAAGAATGAAAATAAGATAAAAAGATTGAGTACCTACTTAACTGTGAAGCCAGGGAAGAGCTCTCTTACTGTGAAATCTGAATAGTAAGATGAGAATCTCCAAGACAGAGGGAAAAGCCAGCTCAAAGGCCCTGCACTGTGAATGAGGATGGTGCTGGCACAATGCACACAACACCAGCAGAGGGACTCACCAGGATGAAGGGCTTTACAGGAGTGGTACAGAGCTTGGCTACCATTCTAACTTTGACAGGGAAGCATGGGGGAAGAAGGGTGAGCATGGATGACATGATCTGATTCCATTTTGGAGGGCTCATTCTGGATGTTGTGAAGGAGACTGCAGGAGAATCAGAGTAGGAGCCAGGAAACCAGTTAGAAGTCTGCAGTCAGGATACTACTACACCCACAATCCTGGACTTCTTGGACATTTGCATATCATCTCTTGTGAAGTATATGTCCAAGTTTTTGAGCTGCCTTTTTATTACTGATTTATACTAGTTCTTTATATATTATGGATACAAGCTTTTTTTTTAAGATATATGTTTTGAAAATACTCATCCCAAGTCTATGGCTCAACTTTCAAACCCTTAATAGTGTGCTTGATGAGGAGAAATTTTTCATTTTCATGAGATTCATTTTGTTATCTTTTCCTCTCTAGCTAGTGCTTTTTGAATCCTGCCTATAAATTTCTACCTACCCCAAGGTTCAAAAAATACACTCCTTTGTTTTCTTTGGGAAGCTTTATACTTTTACCTTTTACTTTTAGGTCTAGGTAACATCTCAAGTTAATTTTTCTAAGTAGTGGAAGTAGAGGTTGGTGTTCACATTTTCCCACATGCTTACCTGATTTTTCAAGTACCATTTGTTGTAAAGATTTTCCTTTCCTTATTAAATTGCCCTAGCTCCTTTGTCAAGTGTCACCTGACCATGTGTGTATGGGTTTAATTTTGAACTCTCCATCTGGTACAGTAAATCCATTTGTCTATCCTTCTGCTAGTTCTATACTATGTTGATTAATTATATATTTTTTTCAGTTAGAGTATTTACAAAACATGTAAGATTCACCCTCCCAGCAATTTTCAGGTGGTCAGCACAATACTGTCAACCACATGTACGTTATTGTGCCACAGACCCCAGAAGTCCCCATCCATCCTGCATGACTGAAGCTCTCCACCCACCTAACAGCAGCTCACCACCTCCCTGCCCCCAATCCTGAGCAACCACCATTCTACTTTCTGTTTCTATGAGTTTACTATTTTAGATCCCTCATATAAGTGGAATCACACAGCATTTGTCTTTCTGTGACTGGCTTATTTCTCACAGCAAAATGTCCTCAAGAATATGCTGTAGAATATGTCGTAATTTCCTTTCCTTTTAAGGCTCAGCAGTATTCCACTATATATACACACCATATTTTCTTTATCCATTCATCCACCGATGGATTTAAGTTGCTCTGACCTCCTGGCTAATGTGAATAATGCTGCTATGACTATTGGTGTGGCAATATCTGCTCGCATCCCTGCTTTAATATTTTGGATATATATCTAAATAGAATTCATAAATCATATGGTGGTTCTATTTTTTATTTTTTGAGGAAGCTCCATACTGTTTTCCATAGCTGCTGCACCATTTTACATTCCTACCAACAGTGCACAAGGGTTCCAATCTATCTACATACTCACCAACATTTGTTTTCTGTTTAAGAAAAATTTTTATAATAGCCATCCTAATGGGTGTGAGTGGTATCCCACTGTGGTTCTGAGTTGCATTTTCCTGATAATTAGTAATGTTGAACATCTTTTAATGGACTTATAGGCCATTTGTGCATCTTCCTTGGAGAAATGTCTATTAAAGTTTTTTGCCGATTATTAAATTCGGTTATTTAATGTTACTGAGTTGTAGGAGTTATTTATATATTCTGGATATTAACCCATGATCAGATGTATACAAGAGGATATGTTCTTCAGTTTCATAGGTTGCCTTTTCCCTCTATTGTTTCTTTACTGCAAAGAAGTTTTAAGTATGATGTAGTCTCACTTGTCTAATTTTGCTTTTGCTGCCTGTGCTTTTGGTGTCATATTCAATAAATCACTGCCAAATCCAATGTCATGAAGCTTTCCCCCTTTGTTTTCTTCTAAGAATTCTACAGTGTCAGGTCTTACATTTAGGTCTATAATCTATTTTGAGTTAATTTTTGTATATGGTGTAAGATAATGGTCCAACCTCTTTCTTTTGCAAAACAAAAGCCAATTTTCCCAACACTGTTAGTTGAAGAGACTATCCTTTCCCCACTGTGCAGCTCTGGCAGCCTTGTCCAAGATCATCTGACCATATACACAGAGTATTTCTGGGCTTTCTATTCTTTTCCATTATTCTACATGCCTGCCTTTATGCCTGTACCACAGGGTTTTGATTACTGTACCTTTGTCATTTATATTGAAATCAGGAATTGTGAGGCCTCCATTTTGTGGTTCTTTCTCAAGATCGTTTTGCTTATCTGAGGTCCTTTGAGATTCCATATGAATTTTAGAATTTTTTCATTTCTGCAAAAAATGTCATTGGGGTATTGATAAGGAAGATTATTGTAGTTTTATCATAAATTTTGATATTAGGTAGTGCAAGTCCTCCGACTTTGTTCTTTTCAAGTTTGTTCTGGCTATCCAGATTTGATCTCATTTTCATGGAAATTTTAGAAACACTCTGTCAATTTCTACAAAAACTCTGTTGGGATTTTGATTAGATTCATGTTAAATCTATAAATCAATGTAGAGAGACTATCTTAATATTGAGTCTTCCAATCCATGAACACACGGTGGATCTCTCCATTTTTTTCCTCCTTTAATTTCTACCAACAATGTTCTGTAACTTTCACTGAGGAAGTCTTCCTAAATGCTGGATGTTACTGATGTTATTATAAAAAGCATTGTTTTTTTATTTCACTTACAATTTTTGTTGCTAGTGTATACAAATACAATTAGTTTTTAGATACTGAATTTCTCCCTTCCGCCCTTGCAAAATTCACATTATTTCTACTAGTTTTGTAAATTTCTTAAAATGTTCAAAATAAACCATCATGGTGTCTGTAAATATAGTTTTACCCCTTCCTTTTCAGTTCAGTGAACTACACAAAAATATTGAGTAGTCATGTAAGGGTGACAAAATTACAATGTATTGTTTTTTGTCCATTCTTTTAGATATATGCAAGGTTTTTTGCCTTGAGCATAAATTACTTTTGCAATCAGATAAAAGTTATATTTTTGACATAAAACAATCATTTTAGAAAATATGAATAGATTAGAAAGGTACATTTTAAAGAAGTGTGGATTTTTTCCCACATTTAAAAAAATTGCTAAAACCAAACACAAGTGTGCTAAATTTTTTTCACAAAATTGAAAGAAAATAGTAAAACAAGAATATTTTCAATCACAAAGACACTCACATGCCCAAACTAGGAGCCACTCCTGGCCTATGCCCCAGAAGGTAAAGAGTTTACCCACAGTTGGCCATGAGTCAGAAATAAGTGCTTGTTGCTGTTAAGTCACTAAGATGTTGGATAGCTTACTGTACAGCAAAATTGAACAATACATAAACTGATGAAGTAACTAATTCTTTTCAAAAGCCAACTCTGTGTCTTATTTTAACTGCAAAACAATGGCATAAGAAACATTTAAAACATCTATAAATAGCACCCTGAAAGGTCCATAACACAACATGATGAATAACGATGGTAGGTGGAATACCAGGATGACCCTCCCCAAACAGCAGTGCTGGCGTGATCACTGAAGACCCCTAGAGACCATGCTCACCCAGTCAAAACAAGGCAAAGATACGGAAAGAGGTGTGCGGCCCTGAAGTTGAAGAGCTGCCTCTGGGGTGCACAGTGTAATTAGGGCAAAAAGCATTCACGGCAATGTTGAATGAAATGTTAGGATCAGAATTACCTCCACATGGTAAGCTTTTCAGGGCTTAATACTCCCCACTCCCAACCCAAATATCCAAACCAAAAAAGGACCACTAACATCTCAGGAGAGTGACTAGATGGAGAGACCTTTTTGGAAAGATGTTTCGAAATATGATGATTAGTCGGGGGAGAAAACCAACCCATGTCACCGTGCGACTCTCCTGGTTGTTCTAACTTGGCTTCTCCCTTCCATCCTCAACAAGGCTGGGAGCTCTCCTAGTTCCCCCTGTTGCCAGTTGTACGTGTCTAACAGCTGCAGGATGAGAGGAGAGAGTAAGACTGGACCACACGGCAAAGGGGACACAATGAAGTCTATCTTCTGTGAGAACCAACATGTGTCATCGGGTGCCATGGGGAGGCCCCTTGGCAGTTCCAAGCGCCCTGGATTCCAGGAAGGGGCATCTGGATCAACAGTTAAGAAGACTGGAAAAGGGGTATTAGCTGAGAATACGTTCATAGCTCTTAGCCTAAAACCCAGATCAATCCTACAAGACCTCACGAAACTAAAAACTTTTAGGAAAACGTGGATAAGCAGGTTGCTACACAGCAAATCTTCCCTTGAAAGCTCAGCATCATTGCACGGGACGCATCCATGAGTGACATCAGTAGCTCTGATGCAGGAACCACGAAGGCATTTGATTAAGTGTCACAGAACCTTAATTACAAGCGTCTTGGATGCAATTCTTACACAGCCATGTGAATTAGGAACTAGATGAAAGCTGAGGAAGGGAAATAATAAGAAGTGGAGTCTCCCACTCATTTGAGGTGCTGGGCAGGGAGACAGAACAGTCGAGCTCCTGGCCACACAACGCGTCAACAAGAGCTGCTGATCATTATGAGCCCTGAGTTCCAGGGAAGGTCTGAAGCACAAATGGACCGAAAAAGATTAAACTAAATACCAGGAGGAAACAATATGGCTCAAGAGCTGTACATTTAGTTTTACAGGAAAGGGAACTGCTATTTTCTAGTATTTCTAACGTCAATGGAGACAAGTACCAAAAAGCGGTCAAAGACATCCCACACTTCCCACGAAGGGGCTGGGAAGTGGCAGACTGCAAGTCCATGGACACAGAACATGATTTTAGTTTGGGATTCCACAGTGGCATTGATGTTACCAAAGCACAGAGGAAAGAAGCCAGTCTGATCAAGAAGCACTGAATTAGGCAGGGCAAACATGGCAAGGGTGTAGGAAAAAGGGCAGAGATTTGAAAGCTTTCATAGCATAATGAAAGGCACCGTGCTACCCGGAAACCAAACGTGACCTCCGCCCTCCAGGGCAGGGGTGTCTCACAGAGCTATCCCTACAGAGCTGTACAGGGCACGCTGGGTGAACTGCTGGCTGGTGCACAGTGCAGGGGCCGCAGAAGCCAGCAACACGCAAGAACCAAGAACCACTCCTGCTGAAAGGCCTCCACCTCCTCTGCTAACAGCTGCACATCAAGTCAGCTGACAAAGACAATGCAAGGGCCTAGATCCATTCTTTCCTGAGAAGGCAATGAAGGTGGATGCAGGTCTGAGAGGCGATAAATTGATTATGCCACATTTGAAAATAGGAAGCAAAACTAAGTAAAATCCTCTCATCCGCCCTTCCTTCCTCTGTGGCAGCATTCACAGCTTATTCAGCCTAGGTCTTTCATTCAAACATTCTCAAAGTATCCATCTATTCAGAGAAAGGAGATATTTAAGGTCAGCTTCACGTGGCATGGAATAAACAGATCACTCTGGCTAGTAAAGAATTTTTTGGGTACTTACATTTATAGTGTTAGACAAATTGACATGCTAATAAGATGTACTTCTTCAGCAGAGTTTCAAAAATAGTGAAAATGGTAATATAAAATGCGCCCATAGTTCTAGGCAAACGCAAGAATACTGAAGTGAGAGTCCAGGCTTTGGAATCAGAATGCTGGTTCTGCCACTTACTAACTGTAAAATACTGAATAAAATTTTAAATCCTTCTAGGCCTCACTTTGATCATCTGTAAAATGGAAACAAAAATAACAGAGTTGCTGTGAGAATTACGTAAGTTAAAATATACAAAGCAAGCCACTAGGTACCTGTCACCTAGCAGCACTCATTAATGACAGCTGTTTTTATTAATATTTTGAAGCAATGGTTTGGTACAGTGGGTTTGATCAACTGAAAAGGCCCAAGGAATCAGCACTGATAGTCTGTCTTGGAGTGACACCACCACAATGATGGTGTTCTTGCCAGGCACACATCACAGACCATGGGGTAAACCTACGAATTATACTCAGCACAAAAGGAAGGAAGACAGGCACTAAATGCTGATGCCTCTGAGCATGGGTTCCCATTGCTGCAGCCTCTGGTCTGCGGCTCAGAGGTCAACCCCAGAGGGCACGCACTCGGTCGAAGGTTCTTACTCTTCACAAGACTTCCATATTTTTGACCCCTGCATCAACAGTCTCAACAAGGTCTTCGAACAGATACAAGTTTCTTAATATCCTGAACAGAAGCTCTATTTTCCTTTTGGTTTCTTCAAAACAGACTGTACTTTCATTTGCTCAGTAAGAAACTACTATCCTGCAACACAGTAACCAGTGGGATATTTGAAGAATAAATTATAAATAACTAGACACCTTTACCCCCCTCAGAGGAAGGGCGTATCTCTGTGTATCTATGGGTTTAAATCTTATTTATTTATTTATTTAACATCTTTATTGGAGTATAATTGCTTTACAGTGGTGTGTTAGTTTCTGCTTTATAACAAAGTGAATTAGCTATACATATACATATATCTCCATATCTCCTCCCTCTTGCGTCTCCCTCCCTCCCTCCCTATCCCACCCCTCTAGGTGGTCACAAAGCACCGAGCTGATCTCCCTGTGCTATGCGGCAGCTTCCCACTAGCTATATATTTCACATTTGGTAGTATATATATGTGCATGCCACTCTCTCACTTTGTCCCAGCTTACCCTTCCCCCTCCCCGTGTCCTTAAGTCCATTCTTTACACCTGCGTCTTTATTCCTGTCCTGCCCCTAGGTTCTTCAGAACCATTCTTTTTTCTTTTTTTAGATTCCATATATATGTGTTAGCATATGGTATTTTTCTCTTTCTGACTTACTTCACTCTGTATGACAGACTCTAGGTCCATTCCCCTCACTACAAATAACTCAATTTCGTTTCTTTTTATGGCTGAGTAATATTCCATTGTATATATGTGCCACACCTTCTTTATCCATTCATCTGTCGATGGACACTTAGGTTGCTTCCATGTCCTGGCTATTGTAAATAGAGCTGCAGTGAACATTGTGGTACATGACTCTTTTTGAATTATGGTTTTCTCAGGGTATATGCCCAGTAGTGGGACTGCTGGGTCGTATGGTAGTTCTATTTTTAGTTTTTTAAGGAACCTCCATACTGTTCTCCATAGTGGCTGTACCAATTCACATTCCCACCAGCAGTGCAAGAGGGCTCCCTTTTCTCCACACCCTCTCCAGCATTTATTGTTTGTAGATTTTTTGATGATGGCCATGCTGACTGGTGTGAGGTGATACCTAATTGTAGTTTTGACTTGCATTTCTCTAATGATTAGTGATGTTGAGCATCCTTTCATGTGTTTGTTGGCAATCTGTATATCTTCTTTGGAGAAAAGTCTATTTAGGTCTTCTGTCCATTTTGGGATTGGGTTGTTTTTTTGATATTGAGCTGCATGAGTTACTTGTATGTTTTGGAGATTAATCCTTTGTCAGTTGCTTCATTTGCAAATATTTTCTCTCATTTCTAAGGGTTGTCTTTTCGTCTTGTTTATGGTTTCCTTTGCTGTGCCAAAGGTTTTAAGTTTCATTAGGTCCCATTTGTTTATTTTTGTTTTTATTTCCATTTCTCTAGGAGGTGGGTCAAAAAGGATCTTGTTGTGATGTATGTCAGAGAGTGTTTGTTCTGCCTATGTTTTCCTCTAAGAGTTTTATAGTGTCTGGCCTTACATTTAGGTCTTCAATCCATTTTGAGTTTATTTTTGTGTATGGTGTTAGGGAGTGTTCTGATTTCATTCTTTTTTTTTTTTTTTTATTTCATTCTTTTACATGTAGCTGTCCAGTTCTCCCAGCACCACTTATTGAAGAGGCTGTCTTTTCTCCATATGGGTTTAAATCTTAAGAAAAACTGATGCTTGCCTGCCTCACTTCTCCCTCCTGAAGTCAAAAGCCATGACCCATTTTGCTCGTGCTGCTCTCAGAGCCCACATTATATCGATACAATTAACAGTAGGTATGTAGACAGAGAGGGGGATGCCCCTCCCACCCCGAAGGAAGGCAACAGCGAATCAACAGAAGAGAATGTTTTCTGTAAGGAAGCTTATTTGTTTCCAATAGTGTAACAACTGAGACCGAGATGCAAGCCAGACTGCTTGGGTTCACATCCCAGTCCCTCTGCAAGACTTCTGACACATTACTTAACCTATATGTGCCTCAATTTCCTGATGTGCAAAAAAATGAAGCAAGAAGAGTGCCTGCCCACTGGGGTGGCTACAAGGACTATGTGAGTCAGTTCATTACAAGACTCAGGGCAGAGTCTGGCTCGTGGTACTGAGAACACTATACTGTAGTCAGATCGTAACATGATGTGTCCAGTATTAATGTCTCCAGACTCTAAGCTGGAGAGAGAAGACAGGGAAGAAACAAGTGTGGGAGAAACTGAGCTTCTTGGATTCTGACTACTGCCACTCCCCAGCCCCACCACCAACCAGGGCCTGTCCAGGCTCAATTCCACCAGAGTTTCTTCTGTGGTCGTACTGTTTTTGTGCTTTGAGTAAAATATGCACATAGAAGTACAGTTGTGCTATCAAATTACCAATGGCATTGTTTACAGAACTAGAACAAAAAAATCTTAAAATCTGTATGGAGACAAAAAAGACCCCGAATAGCCAAAGCAATCTTGAGGGAAAAAAAGAGCTGGAGGAATCAGACTTCCTGACTTCAGACTATAATACAAATCTACAGTAATCAAGACAATATGGTACTGGCACAAAAACAGAAATACAGATCAATGGAACAGGATAGAAAGCCCAGAGATAAACCCACGCACCTATGGCCAACTAATCTATGACAAAGGAGGCAAGGATATACTATGGAGAAAAGACAGTCTCTTCAATAAGTGGTGCTGGGAAAACTGGAGACCTACATGTAAAAGAATGAAATTAGAACACTTCCTAACACCATACACAAAAATAAACTCAAAATGGATAAAAGACCTACATGTAAGACTGGACACTATAAAACTCTTAAAGGAAAACATAGGAAGAACACTCTTTGATGTAAATCGCAGCAAGATCTTTTTTGACCCACCTCCTAAAGTAATGGAAATAAAAACAAAAATAAACAAGCGGGACCTAATGAAACTTAAAGGCTTTTGCACAGCAAAAGAAACTATAAACAAGACGAAAAGACAACCCTCAGACTGGGAGAAAATATTTGCAAACAAATCTGTGGACAAAGGATTAATCTCCAAAATATATAAACAGCTCATGCAGCTCAGTATTAAAAAAAACAAACAACCCAATCCAAAAATGGGCAGAAGACCTAAATAGACATTTCTCCAAAGAAGACATACAGATGGCCAAGAGGCACATGAAAAGCTGCTCAATATCACTAATTATGAGAGAAATCAAAACTACAATGAGGTATCACCTCAAACTGGTTAGAATGGGTATCATCAGAAAATCTACAAACAAATGCTGGAGAGGGTGTGGAGGAAAGGGAACCCTCTTGCACTGTTGGTGGGAATGTAAATTGATAGAGCCACTATGGAGGACAGTATGGTAGTTCTTTAAAAAACTAAAAATAGAATTACCATATAACCCAGCAATCCTACCACTGGGAATATACCCAGAGTAAACCATAATTCAAAAAGACACAAGCCCATTGTTCACTGCAGCACTATTTACAATAGCCGGGGCATGGAAGCAACCTAAATGCCCATCGACAGACGAATGGATAAACAAGATGTGGTACGTATATACAATGGAATATTACTCAGCCATAAAAAGGAACAAAACTGGGTCCTTTGTAGAGACTTGGATGGACCTAGAGACTGTCATACAGAGTAAAGTAAGTCAGAAAGAGAAAAACAAATATCGTATATTAATGCATATATGTGGACTCTAGAAAAATGGTACAGGTGAACCGGTTTGCAAGGCAGCAATAGAGACACAGATGTAGAGAACAAACGTATGGACACCAAGGGTGGAAAGCGGTGGGGGGGTGGTGGTGGTGGGATGAATTGGGAGATTGGGATTGACATGTATACACTAATATGTATAAAACAGATAATAAGAAAAAATAATTGACTATCATGTACTTGACAATAAAAGCCAAGATTCTGAGAACAAAAAAGTTAAAGAGAACCTATATAAAGTAGGTAAAGGATTAACTGATGCAGTCTTTTGGGAAAACACTATTTTCAGTAATAATTTGTTACTGTTTATAACAAAAGTGCAACTACTGATTAAAAAAAAAAGTACAGGGGCAGGGAGTGTGTAAAAATGGTGAGAAGAGCGGAGGCGACAAGAAAAGGAATGGTAGTTAAGAAAGCGTGTTTCCAGCGAGCACTGTCTTTGGTCAGAAGTGGAGCCAGGGCCACCATTTGGTTCCACCTACTTGCTGCTTCAGTTCCATTCCCTCCATTTCTCAGTCCTCAGGAAAAACATGTAGGTACATGACTGTACAGAGGGGCATGTACTGACCACTGCACTCATGCGTTCAATTATTCATTGAGCACCTACTGTGTACCTAGTCTCTGCTCTCAAAGAAGGCTGTTTGGGGATGGAGACCAGTACACCAACCAGACAGGAGGATGGGATGGATACGACATGTGAAGAGTGTGGGACCTAAGAATGCAGAAGATGGGCATCTGGCCCAGGCTGCCAGGAGAGGCCTGGGCAGGAAGTGACATGCAGAGAGGACCTAGAAGAACAGTGGGTACTCAAGCCTGTCCAATCAACAAGGACGTGTGACAGAGATTCATCTGCACAGCAACTGACCTTGCTTGTTCCTTAAACCCTTTCACTGGTTCCTGGCCCTCCTGAGTCACGTCAGATGCAGAGGCTCTCTCAGGACACGTACACAGGTCCCATGCACTTCCTCAACCAGTGCTCTTCCTCTCTCTCTCTTTACATTGAGGCTATACAGACACTCCACCTCTTGCACTCCACTCCACCTGCTGGGTCTTTGGCCTTCAGAACTGTTTCCAATGAAGAATGAAGAATGTCGCTCTTCGACAACTGAGTGAATGCGGATTGGTGCCTTTGCTGTGCCAGGCTCTGCTCTAGGTATAAATTATCTTCATTTTTCTTTCATCATAAACTCAGCCTATTTTTAACCACCACCTTTAACTAATGCTTTTGTCCTTAATGGACAATAAGGGGGATAAAATTTTATAACAGCTACAAACTAAGTACACAGGAAGCACACCAAAATTTAATTAGAAAAACAAAGGCAATGACTCTTCACCATGAAACAAGCTAGTGAGACACTCTTGAAACATGTGATAGAGAAATTACATGAGTTAAACAAAAAGCGTTTAGAGCAGTGTCTGGTTCAAAGGAAGTGCTGGATAAATGCTGACTGCTGCTAGGATCACGGCTGTTGAGGTTTCACTATGCGTCTTGGAGGAGGCCACAGTTAAGTACCAGCGTGCTAGCTATTGCTACTATTATGCATTTTCTAGAACTTCATACAAATGTAACATCAGTCTCTTATGCCAGGCTTCCTTCTATCGGTACGATGCTTTGAGATTCACCCATGGCACCTCTGCAGTTCTTTATTGCATCTTGCCTGTTCTTAGCTCTTGCTCTTCCACATAAATTCTACAATCAGTTTAAGTCCCACAGAGGACCCTGTGGGGACTTTTATTAGAATTAAATATAAATTAAGAGAGCTGATATCTCTGCAGGATCCATTATCACAGGGTATCTATTCATTTTGGCATTAATGTCTTCCATATAAAGTTTCACAATTTTTACCATGGAAGTCTGGCCCATATTTTGTTTGATTTTTCATCAGGTTCCTCATAAAGTTTATTGCTACTGTACATAAAAACTTAAATTACATATTTACATGTTGCCAGTGTATAGAAATATTATTAATTTTTGTCTGTTCATATTATATCCAGACATTATGCTAAATCCTTATTATTTCTAGCAATTAATCTATAGATTAGTTGGGGGTTTCTCTGTAGATAAAGTCCTGTAGTTTTCCTTTCTCATCACTGTCCTTTTCCGTTACTGACACAGGCCTCTGTCCTAGAATGAACATGAACACAGAAGGCTTTTTTCTCTTTCCATTCTCTGAAATTGTTTGTTTAGAATCAAACTGGTTCATTTCTTGAACACTGGGTGTAACGTAATATAAAAACCTTCGGCGCCTGGTATATTTTTTGTGAGAAGATTTTTAGCTACTGTTTCCATTTATTTATTGGTCATAGGATTACTTAAGGTTTCCATTTTTTCTTAAGTTTTTAAACTAGGAATTTATCCATTTAATTGTTTTCAAATTTATCGTCACATGGTTATTCACAGTATTCCAATTATCTTTTTTCTTCTTGTGTATCTGTAGTAATGTCCCATTTTAAATTCCTTATATCATTTATTTCTGTCTTCTCTCTGCTTTATCATTCTCACTGGAGGTTTTTCAATGTTATTTGTATATTCTAAGAATCATCTTTGTTGAACTTCTAAATTTTATCATTGTCCTTTATTTCTTTTTTTAATTAACAGGCTTTATTTATTTATTTTTTTGCGGTACGTGGGCCTCTCACTGTTGTGGCCTCTCCCGTTGCGGAGCACAGGCTAAGGACGCGCAGGCTCAGCGGCCATGGCTCACGGGCCTAGCTGCTCCGCGGCATGTGGGATCTTCCTGGACCGGGGCACGAACCCGCGTCCCCTGCATCGGCAGGCGGACTCTCAACCACTGCGCCACCAAGGAAGCCCTAACAGACTTTATTTTTCGCAGTTATGAACAAAGCTGCTATAAACATTTGCATGCAGGTTTTTGTACGGATATATTTTCAACTTATTTGGGTAAATACCAAAGAGTGTAACTGCTGGATCATATTGTAAGAGTATGTTTAGCTTTAAGAAACCACCAAGCTGTCTTCCTGAGTGGCTGCACCATTTTGCATTCTTGCTAACAATGAATAAGAGTTCCTGTTGCTCCACATCCTTGGCAGCATTTGGTTTTGCCAGCACTCTGGATTTTGGCCACTCTAACAGTAGTATCTTATTGTTTTAATTTGTGATTTCCTGATGATGTATGTTGAGTATATTTTCCTATGCTTACTTTTCATCTGTGTACCTTCTTCGGTGTGGTATCTACTTAGACCTTTTGCCCACTTCTTAACTGGGTTGCTTGTTTTCTTACTCTTGACTTTAAGAGTTCTTTGTATATTTTGGATACCAGTCCTTTATCAGATATGTGTTTTACAAAGCTTTTTCTCCTAATCTGTGGTTTGTTTCTCATTCTCTTAACTATGTCTTTTTTAGAGCAGAAGTTTCTAATTTTAATGAAGTTCAACTTACCAATATTTCTTCCATGGACTGCGCTTTTGATGTTGTATCAGAAAGTCATCACCAAACCCAAGGTAACCTATATTATCTTCCAGGAATTTTATAGCTTTTTGTTTTACATTTATGTCTATAATCCATTTTGAGTTAATTTTTGTGAAAGCTGTAAGATCTATATCTAGGTTCATTTTTAACATGTCAAAGTCCAGTTGTTCCAGTGCTATGTGTTGAAAAGATTGTCACATATTGGTTAACTGTATTTATGTTGGTCTATTTCTGGGCTGTCTAAAATATGATCCATTGACCTACATGTCTTTTCTTTCACCAATACCTCACAGTCTTGACTATTACTAGTTTATAGCAGGTCTTGAAGTCAAGTGGTATCAGTCCTCTGACTTTGTTCTTCTATAACATGTTGGCTATTTTGGGTCTTTTACCTTTTCATATCAACTTTAAAATCAGTTTGTTGATATTCACAATATAATTTGCTGGGATTTTGGCGGGGATTGTCCTGAATTTATAGATCAAATTGGGAAGACCTGACATCTTGACAATATTGAGTCTTCCTATCCATTTATTTAGATCTTATGATTTATTTAATCACTTTTATAGTTTCCTTCATATAGGCTTTGCACATTTTTTAGAGCTCTACCTAAGTATTTCATGTTTTTGGTGCTAATGTAAACAACATTGTTTTGGTTTTTTGTTTGGTTTTTTATTGAAGCATAGCTGATTTATAATATTGCATTAGTTTCCAGTATACAGCAAAGTGATTCAGATATATGTATGTGTGTATTCTTTTTCACATTCTTTTCCATTATGGTTTATTACAGAATATTGAATATAGTTCCTTGTGCTATACAGTAGGACCTTGTTGTTTATCCATTCTCTATATACTACTTTGCATCTGCTAATCTCAAATTCCCAATCCATCCCCCCCACCCCACCTCCCCCTGGGCAACCACAAATCTGCTCTCTATGTCTATTTCATAGGTAAGTTCATTTGTGTCCTATTTTAGATTCCACATATAAGTGATACCATATGGTATTTGTCTTTCTCTTTATGACTCTGCTTAGTATGATCATCTCTAGGTCCATCCATGTAGCTGCAAATGACATTATTTCTTTTTTTATGGCTGAGTAGTATTCCATTGTGTATATACACCACATCTTCTTTATCCATTCATCTGCTGACGGACATTTAGGTTGTTTCCATGTCTTGGCTATTGTAAATAGTGCTGCTATGAACATAGGGGTGGTGCATGTATTCTTTTGAATTATAGTTTAATGACCTTGTGTTTTTAATTTCAAATTTCAATTGTTTATTGCTGATATATAAGGAAGTGGCTTTTAAAAAAATAAATTTATTTATTTTTGGCAGCACTGGGTCTTCGTTGCTGCGTGCCGGCTTTCTCTAGTTGCGGTGAGCAGGGGCTACCCTTCGTTGTGCATGGGCTTCTCATTGCATGGCTTCTCTTGTTGCAGAGCACAGCATCCAGGTGCGCAGGCTTCAGTAGTTATGGCTCGCAGGCTCTAGAGCGCAGGCTCAGTAGTTGTGGCACACAGGTTTATTTGCTCCGTGGCATGTGGGATCTTCCTGGACCAGGGATCAAACCCATGTCTCCTGCATTGGCAGGCGGTTTCTTAACCACTGCGCCACCAAAGAAGTCCCTAGAAAGTGGCTTTTTTAATATTAACCTTATATTCCACAACCTTGCTATAATCACTTATTAGTTCCAGATTTTTTCTTGATTCTTTGGGATTTTCTACATAGACAATCACATCACCCCCAGTATGTATACTTTTAATTTCCTTTACTTGTCCTATTGCATTAGCCAAGACTTTCAGTATAATGTTGAAAAGTAATGATGAGAGGGGACATCTTTGCCATGTTCTTGATCTTAGTGGGAAATCTCACCACTAAATATTATGTTAACTGTAGGTTTTTTTCATAGATGTTCTTTATCAAATTGAGGATATTCTCCCCTACTCCTAGTTCGCTGAGAATTTTTGTCAAAAATGGGTATTGGAGTTTGTGAAATGCTTTTTCTGCATCTATTGACAGGGTCATGTGGTTTTTTTTTCTTTAGCCTGTTGATACGATAGATTACATTAACTGATTTTCAAATGTTAAACCAGCCTTGCATACCTGGAATAAATCCCACTTGGATGTGTTGCATAATTATTTCCATCCATTACTGTATTTGACTTGCTAATATTTTGTTGAGGATTTTACATCTATGTTCATGAGAGGTACTAGTCTGTAGATTTTCTTTCTTGTAATGTCTTTGTTTAGTTTTGGTATTAGATTAATGCTTGCCACATAGAACAAATTAGGAAGTATTCCCTCTACTTTTATCTGCAGAAAGAGGATATAGAAAATAGGTATAATTTCTTCCATATATGTTTGGTAGGTTCACCAGTGAAACCATCTGGCCTGGTGTTTTGGAAGGTTAGAATTGTTTCAGTGTTTTTAATAGACACAGGCCTATTCAGATCACCTATTTCTTCTTGGGTAAGTTTTGGCCGATTGTGTCTTTCAAGGAATGGGTCATTTTCATCTAGGTTTTCAAATCTGTAGGCACAGAGTTGTTTGTAATACTCCCTTATTATCCTTTTATTGTCTATGGGATAAATAGTGATGGTCACTTTTTCATTTCTGATACTAGTAATTTGTGTGTTCTCTATTTTTTTCTTAAACTGGCTAGAAGATTATCAATTTTATTGATCTTTGCAAAGAACCAGATTTAGGCTTGATTTTTTCTATTGATTTCTCATTTTCAATTTCATTATTTCTCCTTTTATTTATTTCCTTCTTCTTTGGATTAACTTTGCTCCTTTTCTTAGTTTCCTAAGGTTGAAGCTTAGATTACTGTTTTTAGATCCTTCTTTTCTACTATACACATTCAAGGCTATACATATGCCTCTAAGCACTGCTTTTGCTACATCCCACAAATTGTGATCCCTGTATTTTCATTTTTTCAGTTCAAAATATTTTTTAAATTTTGCTTAGATTTCTTCTTTGACCCATGTGTTTTTTAGAAGTGTGCTATTTAATCTCCAAGTATGTGCAGGTTTTCCAGCTACTTTTCTGTTACTGATTTCTAGTTTAATTCCACTGTGGTCTGAGAGCATACTTTGTTTGATTCCTACTGCTTTCACTGTTACAAGGTGTTTTATGGCCCCGAATGTGTTCTATCTTGGTGTATTTAGCTTGAGAGTGTGTATTCTGCTGTTGTTGGATGCAGTAATCTATAACTGTCAGTTAAATATAGTTGACTGATGTCCTTGCTGGATTTGTCAATTACTGACAGAGATGTTAAAGTCTCCCACTGTAACAGTGGATTTGTGCATTTATTCTTGCTGTTTTACTGGCTCTTGTCCCACGTGTTTCGATGTTTTGTTGTTGGGCAGGACATGTACACATTAAGGGTTGTTGTATCTTCTTAAAGAACTGACCCCTTTTTCATTACATAATGTTTCTCTTTATATCTGATAACTTTCCTTGTTCTGAAGTTGGCACCACATGAAATTAATATAGCTACTCATGGTTTCAGATTAGTGTTAGTACTGTGTATCTGTCTCCATCCATGTCTTTATATTTAAAGGGGGTTTCCTGTAGACAACATATAGTGGGCTATGCTTTCGACCCACTGACAGCCTCCATCTTTTCATTGGTGCACTTAGACCACTTACATTCAAAGTGATTACTGATATATTTGGATTACTATTTACCCATGTTTGTTACTGTTTTCTGTTTGTTGCATTTGTTCTTTGTTTCTTTGTCTTCCACTCTTTTTCTGTCTTTTCTAGTTTTAATTGAGCATTTTATACAATCCCATTTTTTCTTCTCTCTTGGCATATCAATTATACTTGATTTTTAAACTGTTCTTAGTGGTTGTCCTTAAGTTCACAATATACATTCACAATTAATCCAAGTCCACTTCCAAATAACACTATACCACCTCAAGGGTAGTATGAATACCGTATAACAGAGTATTCCAAATTCCTCCCTCCAGTAACACTGCTGTCATTCATTCACTAATCCACAGGCTATAAACACCCAATACATTGTTTCTATTATTACTTTGAACAAATGTTTATCTGTAAGATCAATTAAGAATACGAAAACCAAAAGATTTTATTTTATCACCTATTCCTTCTCCAACATTCTTCCTTTCTTTATGTAGATCTGAGTTTCTTACCTATCTACCTTCAGTCTATCAATCAGTTCATTCTTCATTTCAGCTACAGTGTTTTTGATTTCTAGCACTGTCTTTAGCCTTTCTCTCAGAGTTTCCATTATCCATCCCCAATTCTGGGGCAGCAGTTTGCCCAGTGACCTCAGTTCTTTTCTTTTTTTTTTCTTTTCCAGTAAGCGGGCCTCTCACTGTTGTGGCCTCTCCCGTTGCAGAGCACAGGCTCCGGACGTGCAGGATCAGTGGCCATGGCTCACGGGCTGCTCCGCGGCATGTGGGATCCTCCTGGACCGGGGCACGAACCCATGTCCCTTGCATCAGCAGGCGGACTCTCAACCACTGCACCACCAGGGAAGCCCGACCTCAGTTCTTTGATGGTTCAAAGAAGGGTTGCTGATTTTCCATTTGTAAAGCTTTTTCTGGTGAGGATGTGTATGATGACTTCCGTGCTTCTACTACAGGCCAGGGTGGAAACCAAGTCTATATCCTCTATTCCACTTTATTCTCTTCATTGTTTTCTCATTTCTTCTTTTTGGGAACTCATTCAATTTTCCTTTTCTAACTTCTAAAGTTAAATCCTATTTCTTCAATTTCTAGGATCTCTTCTTACCTAATGTAAGCAGTTTTAATTTTGTAATTATTCTATCAATTTCTTTCTAAGTACTATTTTGGTACATCCCACAAATTGATTCACATTTTTTACCTGAAATACAACATCCTCTTAACATGTCCCTCTTCAACCAGGAACCCATCCCAACCCAACTAACTATACATTCCTGCTACACTGATATTTCTAAAATGCAAATCTGACTGTGTCATTTTCTGTTTAAATTACTAGGCACAGCTATCAAGTTTGATTAGTTTTGGACAAACAGGCCTTTAAGAACTGTCTTCAGCTGCTATACTACAAAGCTACAGTAATCAAGACAGTATGGTACTGGCACAAAAACAGAAATATAGATCAATGCAACAGGATAGAAAGCCCAGAGATAAAACCATGCACCTATGGTCACCTTATCTTTGGTAAAGGAGGCAAGAATATACAATGGAGAAAAGACAGCCTCTTCAATAAGTGGTGCTGGGAAAACTGGACAGCTACATGTAAAAGAATGAAATTAGAACATTCCCTAACACCATACACAAAAATAAACTCAAAATGGATTAAAGACCTAAATGTAAGGCCAGACACTATAAAACTCTTAGAGGAAAACATAGGCAGAACAAACACTCTCTGACATATATCACAACAAGATCCTTTTTGACCCACCTCCTAGAGAAATGGAAATAAAAACAAAAATAAACAAATTTTAAGTTTAATGAAACTTAAAACCTTTGGCACAGCAAAGGAAACCATAAACCAGACAAAAAGACAGGCTTCAGAATGGGAGAAAATATTTGCAAACGAAGCAACTGACAAAGGATTAATCTCCAAAATTTACAAGCAGCTCATGCAGCTCAATATCAAAAAACAAACAACCCAAACCAAAAATTGGCAGAAGACCTAAATAGACATTTCTCCAAAGAAGATATACAGATTGCCAACAAACACATGAAAGGATGCTCAACATCACTAATCATTAGAGAAATGCAAATCAAAACTACAATTAGGTATCACCTCACACTGGTCAAAATGGCCATCATCAAAAAATCTACAAACAACAAATGCTGGAGAGGGTGTGGAGAAAAGGGAACCCTCTGGCACTGTTGGTGGGAATGTAAATTGATACAGCCACTATGGAGAACAGTATGGAGGCTCCTTAAAAAACTAAAAATAGAACTACCATATGACCCAGCAATCCCACTACTGGGCACATACCCTGAGAAAACCAAAATTCAAAAAGAGTCATGTACCCCAATGTTCACTGCAGCTCTATTTACAACAGCCAGGACACGGAAGCAACCTAAGTGTCCATCGACAGATGAATGGATAAAGAAGGTGTGGCACATATATACAATGGAATATTACTCAGCCATAAAAAGAAATGAAATTGAGTTAGTTGTAGTGAGGGGGATGGACCTAGAGTCTGTCATACAGAGTGAAGTCAGACAGAAAGAGAAAAACAAATACCGTACGCTAACACATATATATGGAATCTAAAAAAAAATAAAAATGGTTCTGAAGAACCTAGGGGCAGGACAGGAATAAAGACACAGATGTAGAGAATGGACTTGAGGACACGGGGCAGGGGGGAAGGGTAAGCTGGGACGAAGCGAGAGAGTGGCATGGACATATATACACAACCAAATGTAAAACAGATAGCTAGTGGGAAGCAGCCGCATAGCACAGGGAGATCAGCTCAGTGCTTTGTGACCACCTAGAGGGGTGGGATAGGGAGGGTGGGAGGGAGACGCAGGAGGGAGGAGATATGGGGATATATGTATATGATAGCTAATTCACTTTGTTATAAAGCAGAAACCAACACACCATTGTAAAGCAATTATTTTCCAATAAAGATGTTAAAAAAAAAAAAAGAACAAAAAAAAGAACTCTCTTCAGCTGCATCTTCTGCCTTCTCCATTCTTACACAACCTTGGGCCTAGTACAGCATTACGAAAGAGAACCTTCTGCTGTGGTGATGATTTTCCATATCTGCACTGCGCAGTATAGTAGCCACATGCCTTAAAATGTGGCTGGTAAAGCACAAAAACAGAATTTTAAATTTTATTTAATTTTATTAATTTAAATTTAAAAGGTCCCTTGTGGATACTGACCACCATGCTGGGTGGTATAGCTCTGCACAGATGGAGCCTGTCCTTCACTGGGAATATTTAGTTTAGTATGCAGTCTGATTTAAGTCTTCTCTTTTACTCTAAGTAAGAAAATGTTATTTCCTGATTTTTACTAAAATAAATTAACTAATGAAACATTTAGTTGTTCAGAGAGAACACAGGTCATCACAGAACTAGGAACCACATTAAAATGAGTAAATCTTGTCAAGTTTACTAGAGAAAGAGAAAACTTCTCAATCTAGAAAATTAAACTTCAGCGTCAAGGAAGAATTCACTATAGGGTAAATAAACTCTGGAAGCAAACATGTTTTCTGTATTTTTGCCTCACGTGTAGTCCAGAGCGGAATGCTCAGTACACAAACCTATTTGCATGTTTGTGAATGAATGAATACTAGGATAAAGTCCTTAGTCCCGGAAACTGATCATTGCTATGAATCAGACTTCATCATCAGCACAAAATCAGTCTCAAGGATGGGTTCAGAAGTAGAAGTTTCTAGTTCACACTATCTCTCAATTTTCTATTAAAAAAATTCCATTTTTATAAGTCTCATAGCAATGGTTCTCAAACTCTTTGACCCAAAGAACACTTTAAACTCAAAAACTGCTGAAAACCTTTAAAAGTTTTATTTATGGGATTAATACTTTGATATGTACTGTATTAGAAAGGAAACGGAAAAACTTTTTAAAACACAAGACTTCACAATCACAGATTCCACTGGCGGTCAGAATGATGATATCACCACATGTCAGGCAGCCTCTGGAAAAACCCATTGTACATTCATGAAAAAAGTGAGAATGAAAAAGGCAAGTAATGTGTTAGTGTTATTCTGAAAAGGGTTTGACCTCACAGACATCCCTGAAAGGGTCTTGAATCCCCCACGGGTCCCTGGATTCTGTTTTAGCTCCTCGTCCTAGAGGAAGACAGGGCTCCGTGACATTCTACCAGGAATGAGCACAGGGTGGATCAGGACACCTCAGCACTGAGAAGGCAGCTGCTCTTGTCCATGTCTGCACACAAATTATGAGATGTAGTTTTTTTCAAACTGTTCCTAAGCCCATAAATAGACAAAACAATCATTTAAAACATATTAGGAAATCATATGTTATATTTTAGTTTTAATATATTCTTCCTTGTCATAATCAGTCTTGGTTGGAATACAAACAACTCAAGTCTCAAGGTTTTCTTTTCCACGGTTTTTGGTTGAGGGAAAAAGGTGTTTAAAAAAACAGCTAGAATCTTTTAAAGCTCAAGTTAGACTTTATCAAGTGAAAGTAATAAAGTGCCCAATATAGAGTTTGACATTTTCTAGGTATTCAGTAAATGCCTATTCATTCACTTTCCAAATCATATTTTAGTTCCCAAAGAAAATTATTTAAAAAGAAGAGAGGTGCACACTATTCTAAAGAATTCTAGTAGGAGTTCATTACCATGTAAGGCCATGGGTTTAGAAATGAAATGAAAAGGTATAGCCAAGAGAGATTAAATCTGTGACTATATGGTTGACTAGATCGACTGTTAATTAGGTCAATTGTCTAAAAGATAATAGAATTACTTCTTGGCTGATATATTTGGTCACTGAAGCAACCAAAGTAACTCCACTGCAAATTAAGTGGTCAAAGAATTTTAGAAAGCAAAATCTCCTTAAAGTCACAAAACTTTTTCTCTTAAATGTCTTAAATCTTCTGTGCTGGCTCAGGAGAAAATAAACCAGAAAATCCTGAAACATGGACACTGGTAACAGACCAAAACAAGCTTTTAAGATTTCATAACCACAGTTTAAAAAATATATGAGCATAAACTCCAAGAAGTACATCAGTGAAATGTCTAAATTAAGAAAACTGACTAGAGTATTTAAAAACAGGAAATAGCAGATAACAACGTAGTGAATGAGACTACCAAATGAGCCCTGGGAATGACCCAAAGGCCCTCCTTAGCTTTCCTCTAGGGCGGATGACATCCTATACAAGGGGTGGTGCTCCATGTCAGTTATAGAAAACGAGAACCCAACTGAGCTTTCAAAAGCATATGGAAAGATCCTCTGGGTATGTTTGCTCCTTATGTAAATTAAGCAGTCATTATTTATTCAAAATTGAAAGGAGTGTAAACTAAAAAAAAATAAAACAGTATATACGGCCTATTTTTCACATCTTACATGACACTTCAAGGAATGTCTACACAATTTTTCATGTATTCTCTACTTAGTAAGTGAATAGCTGAGGCGAATTCCACCATCTTTAACCTACGAATGAAAAACTTAATTCTCTAAAGGCAGACCCAGAGACCATCATCTATACAACTGTACAACCCAGACATCTTGGGGTCACCCCCAATCCCCTCTCTCACACACTCCTGCCTTAACTCAGCCTTCACGTCCTCAAGCTACTATCTTCTAAAGACATCTCAAGTCTCACTGGCACTGACTGATCTAAACAAATATCTCAGGTATTCAGGGTCTTTCCAAATACTCCACTTCTAATCCATATCTCCACAATGCCACCAAAGTACTCTTCAAACCCCACAACTACTCCAAACGTGACTTTGCCTAAAATCTTCAAATGGTACCCTAGCACCTTCAGGATAAAGTCCAAATGCTTGAGCACATATACAAAATACCTTAAAATCTGGCCCCTCCTACCTAATTTCTTGCTTTTCCCAAATGTGCTCTGCTCCCTTCATCACCCTTTTCTTCAAAAACCATTAACTAGGCACTATTTTAGGTGCCTGGCATACACAAATGAACAAAGCAAAGATCCTTGCCCTGGTGGACCTTACATTCTTATGGTAGGTAGAGAGCTGACTGACAGATGGAGAGAGATGTGGGTAGACGGATGACAGATTGTAGGTAGATAAATAGATGGTGTATATAGATAGATTATTGGTAGATGATAGATAGCTAATAGATGGTTGACTGATAGACAACTTGGTAGACAGATGATCAACAGACAACTAACTAGATAGACAGATGATTGATATTGGCAGGTAGGTAGGCAGATGATAGATTACTGATACAGATAGATAGTGAGATGATTGACAGATGGGTAGATGGACAGACAGATGACTGAGAGCATGCCAGGGGTAACAGATGCAGTGGATGCAAACAAATCAGGCTGGAAAGGGAAGGGACTGTGTATGAGATGGCATGGTGCTTTACCATTTTAATTGGGTGGTCAGAGAATGCCTCACAAAAACAGGGAACACTCAGGGAACCAGTGTGGCTGCAGAGGCGGGCGACGTGCAAGACGAGAGTGTGGAGTGACAGGAGGCCAGACCATGCACATGGTGGGTCACTGTTGCCACACGACTCTTACTCTGAGAGCAACAGGAGCTGCTGGAATTCTTGAGCAGAGGAGTGTCGCCAGCTAACGTGCGTTTAGAATTCAGGGCGCCGTTATGTTGAGGACAGCCTCTGAGGGCAACCGAGTGAAGGGAACCAGAAAGAAGCAGACGAAGTGGGACGAGGGTGCCTGGAGAGACGCCCACAGGAAACGAAGTTGCAGGGACAGGAGCTGCTGGAATTCTCTGCAGCTTCCTCCAAAGTGGGGAGAGTTCCGAGTCTGGAGTTCTAATTGGGAAGGACTAACGCAAACCGGAGCTTCCCCTGCCTCACGATGATGCTCATGAGAACTAAGTGATTTAAAGTAGGGCCTGAGGTAGGGGCTGGACAGGATGGGGTCTGGTTTCCTCTGCAGAGGGCTGTGCTGGCCATGTCCCTATGGACTGGTGACAATCAACCCCCTGACGTCACCCTCCGTTCTTCTCCTCAGCACCACCCCTCCATCGAGTCTTCCCCTCCGCCCACAAAGAGGGGTGGTAGTGTGCACAGGTGAGCGGAGACGCACCTGAGGCCCAGAGATCACCACCTCCTATTGTACTGTGTTCACCTCTCTCAGACTTTTACTTGAAAAGAAAAACAGTGACACCACCGCCACCTGTCCTACTGATTTCCCAAAATAACTAGGAGGATTTGAACAAGACAATATACCTTATCAAAGGCCATATAAAGTTTTTACGGTATATCATCCTCCACCCTCATCGTTAGGAAAGACATATAATGTAGGACATAGATCGTACTATGATTTAATTTCCATCTAAACTTAAAAAATTAACACAAAAAATACAGGTTAGAAATGGACAGGAGATATAATCTATCTGGTAAGAAGTCAGATTACAGGGTCAGACAAAGCTAGATTTGCATCCTAATTTGGTGAGTTAGTTATCATTAACAATCACTGAACTTCAATTTTCTCATCTATAAAATGGAAATAAGAACTTGACCAGTTTCTCTGAGAACTAAGATATGGATGATAGTAAACATGTGTCTACCTGTGTGTCTAAGTGCATGTCTACCTATATATCTATGTGTATGTCTACATGTGGCTATCTACCTGTATGTCTCCTGTATGTGTTACTATGTATGTGTATCTACCTGTGTGTGTCTATGTGTGATATATAAAATGAACAACACACTCAAGACAAAGGAAAAAATGGAAACATTCCACAGCAAGTCGACAGCACATATGTGTGTGCTACCCTCCTAATTATTTGAAAGGGGCCTTTGAGATGCCCGAATGAGTACAGTGTGCTCTTGGTATGTGCTAGGAGTTAAAATACCTGTGAAAAAAAAGAAGGTGTATTTGGGAACAAACTCCTGCCCTCACTCCACCCCCACATACTGTCCCAGGCACCAGGCCTGAGGGGGCCAAGAAGGCAGGAGCAGCAGTGAAGCTGCACTGGGCTTCTTCCTAGTTTCTCAAGACCATTCTTCTTGCTTCCGCAGATGAAGATTTCTGATGCCATAAAATCTGTCTTACCCCTTCTTCCCTTCCAGAAAGGAGAGCAGGGCCAGGCAGGCAGGCACACAGCTCCTTAGCGGGAAGGGTGGTGGTTTATCTTGCAAGCCCCCATTAATGGAAAAATTCACAACGCTGAGAGGCTCACAGGGTTGACCCACCCACCTTGGTATGAACTGGCTGAGCTACTTCTCCTCTTGCAGTCTCAGCTTCCTCTTCTGCAACATGAAACAGTCATAAGTACTTCACCTTTCTGTTATAAAAACCAAGTGAGATAATGCCTTTGCAAGTACTTTGCAAAATATAAAGTGATATATAAATGTTATAATTTGGGTTGTCATCATGAGCAATCCACATGTACCCTGAACTGGTGTCCCAGCAACAACCCTTACTGATAATTTTCTTTTAAAAAATTAGGGAAGCAGGTAAAAGCAACTTTAATCCAGATGTTGGGGGGAAAAAACTTTTTTCAAAAAGTAAAACATTAATCACAATACAAGTTTCCTGATGCTCAATTAATGAAAGAAATTTAAGCCAGTCAAGCCCAGGTGATGACTGCAATAAAACGGAACTATGAAGATAGCATTCTTATACACAACATCATGAAACACAAAGGAAATAATAAACGGAGAACATATAACTTATTAAGAATCTTATTACTTTTTTGAAAATTGTACTTGAAAACAGAAATCACTGAGGTTAAAAGAGAAGGAAAAAATACTAGCAACCAAGATTATGAAAAGTAAAACCAAACTTTTCAACAGTAACACCTAAAAGAAATAAGCAAAATTTGGCTTATGAGAGGTTACTTTTTAAGTTCTTGTGAAATTCTAAATAATGGAAACTATCTTAAAAATATAAAAAGAGTTATTATTTACTGAATTTTAATGTGTACCCTAGAGGGTATATTTGTGTCTGAGATAAGATGGCATCTGTGGGCCACATGACCAACCACAGGGACATCCAAACTCACTGCCTCATACTCACACAGCTTCTGCAGACATGTGCCCACTCGTTCATTTCACCATCACCCACATTACAGACCCCACACCTGGTGCCTTACCCGACCGATAGCGCTCATCTCGTGACCCTGAGGACCTTCGGCGGTGATAGCGAGAGGCAGAGGAAGGAGTAACTGGAGCCCGGCGCTCTGGAGGCAACGCTTGATCCACTCCTGGGTTAATGAGGAAAACAACAAAGTAAGGAGAGGTTTACTGGCAGCTGGAGTTAACTTATTTTGCAAAACAAATCATTTGGTAGAATAAATCTCTGACTCTCTGCTTTCCCACAGCCAAGCTGAAGCACACAGGGGAGTGGGCATGGAGGGCTGGGACATCCTGGACAATGAACAGGAAAGGAAGAAGTATCCGGGGTAGGGCACGACTCAGGGCCCCGACACTACAGCCTTCAGAAACACCGGTCCAGGCTCCTTCACGTCACAAATGCCTGTTATGTCATGTGCCGTGATGCAGAGTAAGCTACAAGCAATAATTCTTTAAATTACATTTATCATTAAATTAAAAGCAACTGCAAATAAGTCTTAAAGGATATTTTAATAATATAATCCAGGTAACCAGGATGGAGCATAAACTTTCATCTTTGTTCATTCAAAATTTCAAACTCTCTGCAATCTGACTCCATTTGATGCTAAACAACTGAACAAGTTGTATTTCAATATGGCTTTGAAGAATTACCAAAACTGTTTACATGGTCAGATAAAAATGATTCAATGATACTGGCCAAAAGCTGACCTAACTCTAACAATCTTGATACCTATTCAGAACTAGAGTAGTCAGAGGCACAATTTAGATAAAACTAGGTACTACGGGAAAGACGTAATCACTACAGTTCAGAAATAAAGTAATTCTGAGCCCTGAGTATTAAAGATTAATGGTTGCTTCTTCAGAAAAGGGTTAGTAATGCTCAGGAGAAAGTAAACCAGAAAGAGCAATTTTAGCAAAAAACTGTCTGGTCCCTGGTTTTCTGTGATGGCTCCATGAGAGTTAGCTATTCGTCCCTGAGATTTAATATCCCTCCTATGCTGGTGATTTCTGAACCTCACTTTTTAATGGAATGTTTGTGGGCCCTACATATTACGTTTGCTATGTTAGAACTGCACAAAAGACACCTGCACTGCAGGCCTGGGTTAGGTTCCATGGTTTTTCATCTAGCAAGCGTATTAACACTGCTAATTAACAGTCCTTGTCACTGAACTGTTCACAGCTCCAAGTCTCCTCCAGCTACTGTCTCAAATCTTTTAAAAAATTACTTTGTATTTTTGTCAAACAGATGCACAGAATTTATGAAATCAAAGACTACTATTAAGTCTCATAATGAAAACAGCAGTTACCTGGTATTTACGTTCATATTGAACCTTAGAATTCTAAACAAAATTATTTGTAAATTTAAAAATTTTAAAATTTGTATAAATATATTTATTTGAAAATTATATTCATTGCCTTTCCTGTCAATTATTGTCAAGAAGTTAAATTATTAAATGTCATTCTGATACTATAATCTTTATGTAAAATCTGTTTATTTTTTTCTTTTCTCCTGTGTCAACTTTTATAACTTTTCCTTTAATCCCACTGAAGGAGATGCAAGCAAGCGTTTCTTCCTATGGCAGGGGCGTCACCAGATCTACTTCCAGTAGGTCTTTTACCTGGGCTGTTCCGTTTACCCAAAGAAGAGACGTCCAGTCTCCTGTACTGTGACTAAACACAGTGTTCACAGTGTTTAGCTGGAGCTATTCTCACTCTCCAGCACATGCGCTCTGATTCAGGGCCTCTGGGTGCAGTACTGCCAGGTGTCCCCAACTCCAGAGGCTCTTAGTTCCCTTTCTCCAGAGAGCAAACATCTCTGGGGGAATGGGGAGGATGTGGATCGCCTGTTCCCTAGATGCCATGCCTACCCCCACCCCCCGCCGTAGTTTCATCAGCACCTTCATCTGCTGCCTTCCTCCCCTTGGCTAAATAAGGAGCCTCTAATTATCTACCTTATATAGCTTAAAAACACACCACTATTTCTCCCATTCTCTTGTCCTGGGGATTTATACTTTATCCATTTACTGACATCGTAGTGCAGCTCTGGGAAGAAGCAGAGCTAAATGTACACCTTTGAGCTGCTGAGGTTAAACAGTGCCTGATACACACACACACACATCTAGCTTTCAATCTCAGTAGTTACCCATCTAGTTCTTTCAAATACGCTTTTTGGAATTAATTTCAACCTTGACCCCTTCCAGGTCCCTAGGTTGTCATATACTTCCTCTGGGAAGTGTAGTCATAGCACTTACAGACCAGCTATACAGAGTTGTAGGTTAGTTCTCACCTGTTGCAGTCCCTACACATCTGTCTTCAGAAAGCTAAGTCTGCATACAAGCACTGTGAACATTTACTCTCATAGGCTGAAAAATAGAGCTTACAACCCAAGTTTTAAAAAGAAATGAATAAATTAGACAAAAGGAGAATAGCTTCAACAGGTCACCAGCAACAGGACATTAAAAGAGACTAAAATATAAGTGTGCATATTTCAATCATTAGTTTTTATCTGACCTCACTGTAAATGAAATTTGAGGTAGCTTAAAGGTACCTCAGTCACATATGCAACTCCAAATTAGAATGACCTGGTACCACAAGAGAAGCCGGGGTAGTATAACCCATGGCCCATGACCCACAGTAAGAGGAGCTGACCACATGCTGCTGCTGGGATGGGCTCCCTCCTGGTAAGGCTAATCACGAATAATTAGTAAAACACATAATTACAACACAGTACTCAGCACTGCTGAGGTCTCACATTCAGGCACGATTGAAAACTAGCTCAAAGGAAAGCCACAAGATGACCAGTGTGTCTACGACACAAGGTGAGGCATCCCAAGGAAGGTGGGTGGGGTAACTGTCCAGAAACACGCAACGCAAGGGGGATAAAAAATTCTCCTCAGGCAAAAATGAGACAGAGATCAAGACTGGATCTCTTCTCCGACAAACATCTATTAAGCACCACTAGCTTCAGATCCCACACAAATTGAGAGGAAATGCACTGGGGACACCGCCATGCTCTGGAGCTGGAGCCCCATCTGCTGCCATCACGATCTGACCCTGAGCCTCAGTTTCCCATCTTTAGGCAGGACTGATAGGAACAGCCAACGCTTTACAGCAGTGCAAGCACTTTATATTTACTAATTTATTAACATAGGCATATGACATAAGTTTCTGCCATTTCACTGAGAGAAAATGCAGGCCCAGAACTGGGTCTTGAACTCAAGCAGTCTGTGCCACTCTCACTACTGCCCTTCCATTTGTGATGGGCATCCTTTCCTGGTGCTCCTGGGCACCTGCTGTCACTCAGAGCCCAAGCAGAGGCCAGGCCCTTGAAGCGGAGGCTACGTGCTGTTCAGTGCTGCACTCCAGGTGCAATGATCACTGGTTACATGGACCAAGTCCAGCTGGTACTTTGAATCCATGGAGAGGTATTTTTGTGATCTCACCACAAAACTACTGTTCAAGAGCATTCTTATAAAGAGAGATGGAAACTGCTACAATTCCAGACTGCTGCCCAGGAACAAACTCAGAGCAGGTGAAAACTGCTGAGGTTGTGTGACATGAAGGTGTGCACACATCGATCCTTGCTTGGGACAGGGGCAGGTTAAGAGCCCAGAGAAGGCAATGACTGATTCGCTGTCTGCCTCTGGCCAAGTGCTGCCCCTGGCTCACAGGAGGGTCTCAGGAAGCACTGCTGAACCAGTAAGTGAAATTTTCAAGGCTCGTGCAGAGTGCTGCAACTCATCAATTCATATACTACAATCTCAGAGAGCTTCTGTTTCCTCTAGAATTGCCACGGGACTGTAAATAAAACTCCTCATCAGAGGAAGAAGACCAGAGGTGCATAAGAGGAAAAGAGGAAACAAAAGGACAGCACAGGAGAGAGCAAAACACACCTCGTCCCGCTGCTGAGCGTGCGCCTTCCTGGGCCCTCACACTTCTGCACATGGCACCCCACCTCTCCACTCCCTCAAACACCTCCATCCCCTGGGACTCCTCTCTTCCCCACCCTACACTTTATCCTCAAGGTTAGAAAGGTCACCAGGCTTAGCGCCCAGCCCTGCCCGGGCGCCTTCACAGTCACACGCCACCTGCAGCTCCCAGCACCCTCTCTGCCACCAGGGCCACTAGAGCCCGGAATGTCAGTCTCTCTCTTCAATCCAAGCAGTGCTCTGACTGGTTCACGTCTCTACACCCTGTGGACCACAGAACCGAGCCCTAAGCTCCTTCCCTGACTGCCAACCTCCCTCCACCACACCCTCCTCGCCAGCCACCTCCCACTCGTGCCTCCAGGTTCCTGTCACACAGAAACACTCTTCCCAAGTTTTTGCCCTGTCCTATCGCTATTCACTCCTCCAAATGCTTTTTTTCCCATCCATATGTAAAAACTTTGTTTAAGCCCAAGGGAGAGAAAGCAGAGAAATAAGCCATTTTTATTAGAACTTCAATTACTTCTAACACATGTTTAAGAAAGGTTCCCCCAAACTAACATAATATTGTAAATCAACTTTACTTCAATAAAAAAAGAAAGGTTCCCCAAAGAAAATCCTAACAATATAGTTCTGGCACCTAAACAACCCACCAATTTCAGATTATTAAATAAATGCAGATATTTCATTAACGCTATGGTAAACTAGATAATAGAAATCACAATAATCCTCCTATTAACCTAAGAATAAGGCCCACAGGGGCTGGTCCATTCACCCAGACACAATGGTGCACTACAGGCCAGAAGACCTGCAGTATAGACACCTGCCAGAAAAAGTATTTCTAAATTCAGACAGTAAGGGAAATACACTGAAAAACCTTGGTTTTCAACATATTTTTAAAAGAAATCATGAAGGATGTGTACGAGATAACCTGCATAAAAAAGTATATAAGATTTAAAACAAACATCTTGATTCAAATTCTGGTCTTATTTTTACTAATTGCGTAATGGGACAAATCGCGCAGCCTCTGAACCTCGGTTCCCACATGTGTTGGGGTGCAGCCATGGACACATTAATACAGGAGTGACTGCTACTCCCAGGACCCTCACCGTGACCCAAGGCTCTCTGCTCCCTGCACACAGCATTCGTGGATCTCAGGGTCCCTCGACCTCACCGGGCACCCAAAGGGCTCTCACTTAAGTGAAAACATGCTTTAGGCAGTTGGTAAAACTGACAAGGATTTTTCCATATTTCAAGTTTGTACAAAAACAATTTTTGAATTGTCCCATTCTCTTCTAGCACCTAATTATACTTTCCTTCACACAACAGCACTTATTTCTAACGTAAGTACCATCAAGGAGTTTGCCAGAAAATAAACAGGACAACTGTAGTACAGGTGAGAAATTTACTACATTCACTTCATACTGACGCAAATGAGAACAGCACAAAAGAGACAGAAATCTCACCATCAGCACTGTAACATCTCCCTGACCATGCTGACCATGCTGGCCCGATTCTTACATTACTGTCCCTCTTGTGTCTACCTTACCCTCCATTCCCATGAAGCCTTGCAATAAATCAGTATAAATTTGCTAACCATTTTCCTATTCATGTTTGAATTTTCGTAGGGACTCATGCCTGGAAAAGTACAGATGACCTGGAGTTCAGGGTTTCACAAGAGCCCCTACCATCATGCATCTGTGTCTCATCCCCACATCCCAGCACTTGGCTTTGCTCAGCAGGGAAGTTCGGAGGCAATGAGAGTATATGGTCAGGATCAGGGCTTCGGATTTCTGCGTTTTCCTTATAGATTGTCCACAAAAACCCATATGAGCCAGACCCAAAGTAGACACCACTCTCCCTGCTCCATGCCCAGCTCCACCTTCCGTAGAGTCTCAGCTGTTCCCTGTTAACTACTGGTGTCTGGGGGAGGAACCTGATTGGTTCATGCCACCAAAAAGAAGAAGAAACCCATCAATAATCACCAGCTGTGTGTGATAAAATAAGAATACTACTTAGACAACTGAGAGTAGCAAGCTGTGTATCAAATCATGACCAGGGCTTACCTAGGATACAGGTCATTTACCTTTAGGTGATGAAAGTTCATTTCCTATAGCAACTCAGTCTGGAAAGAATTCATGCTAAGTCGCAGGCCACCCTGATTTAACTACTCATATTTCTCTTTTTCTGGCATTTAACTTTGCAGGCTACACCCCATCCATCATGAACAGATGGCATGGCCGAAGAAGTCCCCTAGGACCAGCTCTGTGTCCCTACAACCCAGGTCAGACAGGCAACACACTGCTGTGCCCAGGGAAGTGAGGGCTGCATTTTGGGAGACAAACTCTGTGGCAGGATGAAAATATAGACCAAACTGTGCACCTGGCACCAGAGAAGCAGAGCAGTTGTTAATGTGAAGAAGCAGAACCGATCAACCACAGCAGTGCCAGTAAGCTTCATTTTCTGGAGAATATAAAACACAACGGCCTGTCCTAACCCCAGGGATCAGGCAAGAAATCCTTGTCGAAGTGACACTGCACTGAGCTTTAAAAGATGCACAGGTACAGGCAGAGGGCACAAGCACGTACAGAATGCCTCACATGCAGTGTGACATCGGATGTAGGCTGGAGGAGGTGAAGAGAGGTCAGGCTGCTATCCGTGAAGCCCTTCTGATGCAGACGAGTCTGCACTCCGGGTGGGGCCGTCTGCCTTCTCCAAAAGAGCAAAAGTGGACAATAAACTCGCCCTAACCAAGAGAGGCTCCTCTCTGAGTAGGCTGTTCACGTGGATCCCACAGCCGATCCCCAGCGAGCAGGAAGGAAACAGACAGACTTGCCCTCTGGTCACGGTAGCCGAATTCACCAAGATTTTCACAACTACACAGTCACAGTAAGTCCTTGTAACTGAGCACAAGACGCTTGCTGTTGGAGGAGAGGCGAGATGGGCCTGGAGAAGACTGGATCTATATAAATCACTCACCACTCAGAAACATTTGATGCCAATCACGTGGAAAGTAATATTTAGCCAATACATGCATCATGAGAATAGAGGGACTATTTGGTCAAGGAAAGTTTCACTATTTATGGTAATGTTGGAATGTTACTACCTCACATCACCATGGCCTTGTCATGAAAGCAGTGAAGACTCATATAGAAGCTAACACCACGTGATTAAGATACCCCTGGAGAGAGTGGTAGAGAGTGGACTTTATCTTCTATTTTCATAAATTTTATCAGGTTCAGAGACTAATGAAAAATATATAGTTTCAAAGACTAATTAAAAACTGCAAGACAACTAGAACCAAGTAAGTTCTCCTGAATAATATTTCTCTTTGATAATGATTTTCAATATATTCTGACCCCTTACTTCATTAAATACATAATTTTCTTTTTTCTTTCTAGCTCTGGCACACTTTCCCTCATCCAGCTTTAGGTGAGCATTCAACACTGTGCTCCCTGAAAACAGCGTATCTTTGACTGGGTTCCCCAGTCACTCACTTCTGTGCAGAGAAGAAAATCAGGAAAAAGCCTGCTTCCCCAGCACTTTGCCTCGGATGGGGTAATGCTTGGGAGCTCAGACTAGGGTGCTCAGCTGTTGCTGAAGGCTGTGGAAGCCATCCTAATTCATAATCGTGTGTCCCAAACAAATCTCCAAAGTATATTTGAAATATCTTTAGAATACTTTCTAGAGAAGTCTTTAAACAATTTTTTTTAATATATAAATTTATTTATTTATTTATGGCTGCACTGGGTCTTCGTTGCTGTGCGCAGGCTTTCTCTAGCTGTGTTGAATGGGGGTTACTCTTCGTTGCGATGCGCAGGCTTCTCATTGCCGTGGCTTCTCTTGTTGTGGAGCGTGGGCTCTAGAGCACAGGCTCAGTAGTTGTGCTGCACGAGCTTAGTTGCTCTGTGGCATGTGGGATCTTCCTGGGCCAGAGCTCGAACCCATGTCTCCTGCATTGGCAGGTGGATTCTTAACCACTGCGCCACCATGGAAGTCCCTCTAGAGAAGTCTTAACTTTTTCTCTGATAAATAAAAATAATGTTAAAAAAAAAGAAGTTCATCAAAACACAAACTACTTTTAGAAAAGTGTATGGCAGGATAAGGGTAACTAAAAAGGAAAACAAGATATTTCTCATAAAGATCCTACACCAGGGCTTCCCTGGTGGCGCAGTGGTTGAGAGTCTGCCTGCCGATGCAAGGGACATGGGTTCGTGCCCCGGTCCGGGAAGATCCCACATGCCGCGGAGCGGCTAGGCCCGTGAGCCATGGCCGCTGAGCCTGCGCATCCGGAGCCTGTGCTCCGCAACAGGAGAGGCCACAACAGTAAGAGGCCTGCGTACCGCAAAAAAAAAAAAAAAAAGATCCTACACCAAAAGAATCATGTCTAAGACTGACCTAGTCAAGAAAGAATTCTCTGATTTAGATCCACGTGCTCTCCTTACTGCTTCCCAGAGACAGTCTTATACATGTGACCATTCATCCAGGGCAACTTCTCAGAAATACAGATCAGCAATAAGAACTGCAAAACTACCTGGGCATCTGGTCGCCCAATCCCAGCATCATGGGTGAACCTGCCTTCTCCTTCCCAGTGGGAATGGCGTGGCCACAAGGGCCAGGGAGCAGTGTTCCCAAGCAGCTCTCACAGCCTCACACATCCGCAGGTGCAGCAGTGAAGCATACAGAAATTGCGACGGGGCCCCTGCAGCTAATGCCCAACTCCACCGCCCGCCTACCACCGCTCCGCTCTTCCCCACACAGACAGGCATCACGCCCGTCAGCAGGCTGGCATGGAGAGGAGGGCAGAGCCACAGCGGAGAGACCCGGCTGGGTTCCCTCCTCTAAGATCCTGGGGGTCAACTGTGACATAACAGCTTAGTGTCTGTACCTGATTCTCAAACAATGCCTTTTATTTGAGGTAAAACCCTGAAGCTTATAAATGCTTATTCCTTATTGTACTAAAAGGCGCAATGAACTCATCTTTTTGGGCTTCTTATATTCAAAATATTGCTCACTAAAATAATTTTGACCTCTGAATAGGATCACGACCTCTAAGAATACACTCTATGATTAACTGGTTCAATTTTTCAATTTCAAAACTCCATAACTGCCCTCTGGAGATAGGAATACCACGGAGCTACAGACCTTACTCCCTGAAGCAGATCTCAGAGGCCAGGATTCATTAGAGTTCATCCTTCACCCAGGTCTCTGGCTATGAGACAAAGTTTAGCGGAATATCAACAATTTTAGGAAGAACTGTATGATCTGTCATGTATTCTTCTTTCTTGAGTGTTTTGTAAGTGGTGCTCCAAATGCAAAACTATGGTTGTAAAAACCGAGTATTATATTTTAATAGAAAACACTCAAAAACTGGGCCCTGAGTCAGCAGGATGATCATGGTCCGGGGTCTGTGACAAGCTCTTTGCCCAAGGAGCACTGTGGCCTCGATAAGTCGCACAAGTTCAAATGGAGAACAGGGGCTCAGAAACAGGACCTCCTATGTTCCCCCAAGGCTGAGCCCTCACTTCTGTTTAGAAAGGCATCAGGTGGACAGTCCATTGCAAACGTGCCCTGCCGTGGGGGGTGTGTGTGTGTGTGTGTGTGTCTCTCTCTCTCTCTCTCTCAGTTAAGTGCGCTCACCGAAACGAAAGTAAAACAGTGGCCGGTTTCCTGCGGTGCTGGCCGCCCGCTCTCTGACCGCGGCGTCTCGGATGTCACACACCCCGATGTTGCCAGCCTGCAGCATTCTTCTCGGGGCTCCTTCACTGTGCTGCAGTCTACACCGGACCACGGCAGCTCCATTCGCTGCTGTAACAAGTTGAAAAAAAACTAATTAATTCAAACTTTAGTTTTTTTTAAATTTGTTACAGCACCGAGCAGAGCGGCCGACCCCATGCAGAACAGCATAAAGAACATCAAAGGGACCACGCCACACAGGGCCACCCTCAGCGCTCAGCAACACGGGTCAGCCACGTTCCTGGCACTGTCACAGCTCCAGAGCCATCTTCTGGGAAGGTGCAGAACTGCTTCTGTTTCACTTTTGTTTGGTAAGGCACGGACAATAAAATCTAGCAACCCAAAGGGCCTACAGTCTCCCCGCCAGCCTTCCTCCAAGACCAGGAGGGGCCAAGTGCAGACAGGAATTCATCACAACAGCTCTGCTGGAGCACGAGAGGAGGAAAGCGGGGAGACCACATCTAGTCGTCTGCCCACGTGTGCTCTGAAGTCTCTCACACATGGGGTCAGCTAGACAACACACTTATGTTCCATCCACTCAGACAGCGCAGAGCTTCTTCCTTTTACAGACTAGACAGCAGGAAAACCCAGGCCGTCAGCTAAGGCAGGCCCACGCAGCCGGTCCATCTTTATGTTAACTCTCTTAAGTACCGAGAAAAGAAAGAAATCACACACAACCAAACAAAGCTAAAAAAGCAGCAGAAACTCAACACACAAGTTAAGTGTCCTGGAATGTGAGCCACAGGTGGGGACACTCCTTCTGCGCCCACAGCACTGGAGGCTGTGTCACAGCCCGGAGAGCCGGTGGGCCTGCGCTGGGCCTGCACATGCAGACTTGAACCTCTTCTAGCAGAAGCGGCTCAGCAGAGCTTCACATTTGTTCCAACACTGAACACTGGAGAGTCTATTTCTGTTGCTGTCCTTCCTCCTGGAGGACTTGTGTTAGCTTTAAGCCATTCCTAATGCCCAGAAAATTCTCAAGGTTGCCCTTGGGCTGAACTGAGCTTACATCAGAACGGAGTGTTACAACTGCAGCCCAGTATCATCTTCCTTTCCCTGAAATGTACAGAACCCAGCTTGAGGACAGAAATTCTACACACTTGCACACGTGCAAACGTTGGAATTAAACAGGATTTGTACTTGGGGAAGAATCCATTACGTTGACAATCACGTTTCAAGAAACAACCAACCTATACAATTTTATAATACCAGGCAGGATGTTACACCATTTTTCTAGATTTCTAGATTGGCCCTCCACCCCGCACCAATGACGTCAACGAAAACCTTGGATTAATTTAAACCATTATCAATAAATTTAACTTACTAAGACAAAAGTCATGTTTAAACCATAAATGCTCTCATATTTTTTATGACTGTAGCCATTTTAAAGTAATCAAACATATTACTGCAGCTCTATGAATAAAATACCTATTAAATTTATTAGGCACATTTATAGAAAAGTCGTATGTATCTTCTAAATTCACAAAATATCCTGCAATCACACAAAGGAGTAGGATGTGCCTAGTGCCACCTCAATGGCGTGATCTGCATGCAGACTGGGGACTGAGGGAGGACTTGTGCTCAGCTGTTCTCTCGCGTGTTACAGTTAACTCTTAAAATGGGATGCTTTATGCTACTCATCAAGGTTTACGTACTCGGAGGCTGGGGCAGGTAGGCTCCAATCAATTTCGATCTCTTCTTTTCATATCCTTTTTGTGTGATGTCACCTGTAAGAGAAGGAAAGGGAAGTTCAGAATGCTTTCACAGGTAGAGCTGAACACTCAACTGTGAAGACACAGTCACATCTGTGTGTGTCTTCTATTTCCTTATAATTATAATTTAAGAAGAAAGCACTTCATATCATTCACCTTGACATTTCCTCTGCTCACAAATAAATACTCATTTAAGTTATATAAAATCCTTCACTACGCGCACACATGCTTGTCCCTGGCCCCTTCTCACAAGGTTTTGGGTCTGATGGGGTCCAGAATTAGATTCTTGCAATCTTATTCACATCTGTGGGGCAGGAAACCTCCCCAATCTACACGGCTCTCATTAACTCAATCAACAATGGATTCTGCAGGTGTCTACCCCAGTGAGAGCTGGCCAAAACCACCACTGATTAGCATCTTCCTCCATTAATGAGACTTTTTTTCTTATCAGGCGTGTCGGTCCCAAGGACTATACTTACTGCTAGCGTATTTTTGAAAATAAGTGTCTAAGATGAAATGAAACAGTAGATAAAACAAAGCAAGAGAACATAGGACCTATGGAATCCAAAATATATGAGAAAGAAGCTTATCAATAAAACAGGAATTAAATTGCTGATGCCAGAGATTCAAGAGCCATTGCTAGGCTGGCATTTTCCCCAAGTGCCAAGTACCTGGGACAAATAACCTTTATGACGTGCAACAGCCTTTCCCAATTACAAGCTCGAATGTACCCAAAATGCTGATTCGTGCCCTTGAATTTTTCTGAAACTGTTAATTTTTTTCCTAATATTCTGACCAAGCCATCATTCCTAAAAGAGCTAAACACTAAAGTTTCAATAAAAATACAGCAAACAAATGAAAAGTTATAATGAGTCACACACAAGTTGCTGAGTCCGCTTTTCCTGGTGGTGGTGCTCGCTACATTTGATCAAACCAGAGGGCACCCTGACCCAACCAGCTCACAGCTCACTGCAGTCTTGTCCAGCCCACGAAACACATGACTAGTTTATGCACATGGAGCTGTAAACAACACAAATAAATGAAAACACAGCCCGCTATTGACTATTGAGCATTTTTGGTGCTAAAACACACTGACCGCTCTTTGAAGACAATAAAACTACAAGAAAGCTATTTTTTGTGCTAATTGTGCTGCTGCTCAGCATTTTATAAACTCAAAACTAGTTTGCTCCCTGAGGGGTTGCCTAGAGGAAAACAGAAGCACGAGACAGGGAAAGGAGCACGTGTGTGGGGGGTGTGTTGGTGGGAAAAGCACATACTGGCCTGTTGGGAGGCCACCTGAGCACAGGGTAGACACCTACTGTTTACCGGGTGTTTCCCTCCAGTGCTCTCCTTTTCCCAGCCAACCCCACAGCTGCTCTGCACAGTCCTGCCATCAAATCCTAGCCTGATGAACGAGCTCCGTCCAGCTTGTTCTTCACCCAAAGTTCAGCTTAAGTTTTGAGGAGAAGATCAAGATGGCAGAGCAGGAAGATGTGGAGCTCACCTCCCCCCATGAACAAATCTAAACTACATCTACATGTGGAACAATTCTCACTGAAAACTAACTGGAGACTGGCAGAAAGACTCCTGTACAACTGGGGCTATAAGAAAGAGCCACATGGAATAGGGTAGGAAGAGAAGTGATCTGGTCAGGAGCTGTGCCCCACGGAGGGGACTCAGAGGAAGAGGGAGATCACAGGAGCAGAGATCTGCCCTGGGGAGTGAGCGGTTTGGCCACAGATCAGGCTCCCTGGTCCTGGGGTCTGACACAGTGAAGATGAGTGCCCTTGGCTGGTTGGAGGGCCCATGGACTAACGGGAGGGCTGTGGGAAGCCTGGGCTCCACGGTGAGGAGTGTGCACGCCGGCTTGCTCCCATGCAGGGTGGAGCGAGGGCTGCTCCAGCAGCTGCTGGTTTCCCATAGCCTCAGCCAAGCGACCGCTCCAGTCCCGCTTGCTTCATGATGGGGAGAGGGCCCAGCTGTAAGACTCAGAGCAGCTCAGACCCAAAGCAGCGACTGAGTGGGGTGGCGGCAACCACTAGCAGCGCTTACACAGGTGGCGAGTCAGAAGCAGCCCTGACCTCTGTCAGTGGCCAAACCCCCCAACCCCGCTGAGAGCCCACACAGGCACCTCTTGCTTCAGCACTGCTGGGGCGACGCGACTGGTGCGGGGAGCGTGGAAAACATACACTTAAAGGGAATGGAGCCGGCTTGGAACTGACCCTCAGGGCTTCTGCTCCAGCAACTTGGGACCTGGCCCGGCCCCAACAGGATGTTGATGCCATCGAGCAGAGGGGAAGCCCAGCTCACACCTGGCTGCAGCCCTCACCCCTCCATCTTCAGCCCCTCCTCCTAAAAGTTGAGAGCTGCCAGCACACCCTGGGGGTAAGACATGACTTGTGCTCACAACAGATAATGAAGCAAAAATAAACAAGTTACCAGATAAAGAATTCAAAGCATTAGTAATAAGGATGCTAACTAAACTTGGGAAAGGAATAGATGAACATGGTGAGAATTTTAGTAAGAAACTAGAAAATATTTTTTTAAAAAAGAACCAGTCAGAATTGAAGAATACAATAAGTGAAATGAAAAACACACTAGAAGGAAAGAAAAGCAGATTAGGTGATAGTGAAGAACACATAAGTCATCTGGAAGATAGAATAATGGAAATCACACAAGAAGAACAGTAAAAAGAAAAGCAAATTTAAAAATGAGAACAGTTTAAACAATCTCTGGGACAACATCAAGCACACTAACAACCACATTATGAGGTTCCAGAAGGAGAGATAGAGAAGAGGGTAAAAATGTATTTGATGAAGTTATGGCTGAAAACTTTACAAACCTAAAGAAGGAAACAGATATCCAGGTACAGGAAGCACAGAGAGTCCCATCCCAAACAAGATGAACTCAAAGAGACCCACATCAAGGCATATCATAATTAAAATGGCAAAAGTTACAGATAGAGGATTCTAATGGCAGCAAGAGAGAAACAAAGAGTCTCATTCAAGGGAACCCCCATAAGGCTATCAGCTGATTTTTCAGCAGAAATATTGCAGGCTAGAAGGGAGTGGCATGATACATTTAAAGTGCTGAAAGGTAAAAAACCTGCAACCTAGGATACTCTACCCAGCAAGGTTACCATTCAGAATTGAAGAAGAGATAAAGAACTTCTCAGACAAGCAAAAACTAGAAGACTTCATCAATACTGAAGCTACCCTAAAAGGAATGTTACAGGATCTTCTCTAAGTGGAAAAGAAAAGGCAACAACAAGAAGAATCTATAGGAAAAGAAAAATCCCACTAGTAAAGGCAGACATATAGTAAAGGCTGAGGATCAACCATTTAAGCTAGTAGAAATATTAAAAGACAAAGTTCAGCTCAAGTTTTAAAAATTTCTCAGATGAACATTTAAGTATTGGGGGGGGGGGTCCCTCCCTTGAAGCCAACCTCAAAGGACACTCACTATTCACTCTCATTTTAAATGTGGTCTTCCTTTGGAAAGCTCCAGCTGTTAAGATCCTGGCCTAAAGGAACACAGGCGCTTTCCGCGTGAAGCCACAGCTCCTCTTTAAAGGGGAGATGTTAATATCGGCCTCACAGGGGCGTCCACTCAGGATCCTGATCCCACAGACTCAGAAAGGCTGGGTGGGAGGCGGAGTCAGTACCTCCACGCAGGTGTTCTATTTCAGCTCCACTACTAAATCATGCCACTAAGCAGTCAGCTCGGAGAACCTCCAGATATGACTCAGAAATCCCAGGCTGCTATCATCTTTCGAAACCTAGAAGAGGGAAAGGGAGACACTATTTATTGAATAACTTCCACACCCCACGAATTTTATCTAAATCACAGGTTGGAAAACTGCAAATCCAGCCTGTGGGCTGTTTTTGGAAATAAAGTTTTACCAGCACACAGCCATACTCCCTGGTAAGCACCACAACACACAGCGTGCAGCCTGCATAGCCAGAAGTATTAACTACACGGCCCTGTCCTACGCGTCCTAAATAATCTCTTTTAATCCTTATAACAACTGATGTTACAGGTAAGAAATCGAGGTGCAAATAATGGTTATGTTTCTTGCCCAGGCCCCCAGATCTATGAAGAAAACCACCTCTGTCCAAGTCCAAAACTTCTCCCATGAAAGCCACACCTAGAGTCTCCACTCGAGCCTCCACTCTGTGACCACTGGTCAGCATTCTTGCCACCGGATGTCCTGTCCAGCTCTCTGCCTGATCCGGACGCCCTCCTCAGGGACAACCTCTCACCCCACTGCCTGTTTCCATGCCCCCAGCCCCTGCCCTGTCTCAGTGACATCCCAGCCTTGAGCTCTGGCCACACAGATTCCTGCACAAGTCTCATGAGGCCTCAGATGGCTGCTTACAGTCTGTTTTTGTAACATATACGAGTGGCTTATCTTCAAAGCCGGGCTGTGACACCTTCACGGGTCAGTGTCCTACAGAACCGAGTATGACCCCTCTGTTTTACAGACCAGGACTATGTATTGATGGAGTTAATCACAAATGAGCAGCAGACACCAACATACAGAAAGACTGCAAATAAGTGACTGGACAGATGCTGCATTCATAATCAGGGAAAGTGCCTGGTGATTATTTAACTGTTTGGTGGCCATGTGGGGAAAGGACAGAGGGAAATCGATGATTATTCCATTATTAAAGTGTGTGAAACACCAGCCTGGCTCACGTGTTACGTAAAGGATCCAGCGTCTGCGGCAGGAGCAGGTTCCTCAGGCGTCCCAAGCATCAGGGCTAAAATGTCCTCGCTGCGTTTCCTTTTCCACGCAGAAAGTCCAGTTATTTTTAACTCTGGAGCTACTTTAGCATCTGGTAGACTGAGGTCCAAAAGACTATCTATGTCAAACTCACTGCAAATTTATATAAGTAGGGCGATCTTGTGTTCTGAAGCAACCAATGAGGATAATATAGTAAGACAGATAAGAGAGGTAGATGAATGGAGATAGAAAGAATAAATTGAAAGGATAGATAGACGACTGATAGAAGGAAGGAAGATAGATGAAAGATGGGTAGGAAAGACAGAAGCTGGCTAGCTTTACACACAACTCCATCCACCCAGAGCCCCTCCTTCGTTTCTGCCTGAGGTTGACCTACAATCAGTGCCATGGTATCGCCATGGAAACACACAGTGTTTCTCTTCACTTTACATCCATTCAGGCTAAAGCTGGATTGCTTTAGCATCCAACTTTGGCTGCTCCTCCCCTCTGCTCCTCACTTTGGATCTGTAATGAGCACACAGTCTTCAGGATGAAACTCTGTAAACTCAATGCAGAAAGGCTATGAGAGAGAGGAACCCTACTCCACATCACATTTCTAAGCAAGACTTTATTAAAACCTATCAATCTATAAAGACTATTCCATGGTTTACAGCAGGTTAATTAGTATTCTTTCAACCTGTAAGCTAAAAGAACACTATCAAGGAAACACGTAGATCACTTCGCCCATGCTGCGTCTACATTTTGCTCCTTGAAAAGGCGCAAACAGTTGCTGATGTTAAAGGACATGGACCACAGGATCCCTTGCTTGAGAATTTCCCATACAAAATTCCAAAGAGTGTATTTTCCATGCTTTGATACTCAAGACACCCATCTAACTCTCCTTTCATTTTAGGAATAAGAATGTATGACAGAAAAGTAAACACATAAATCATTTGTAACTTCAGTGAAGAGAAAATAAAAGTGATTTTTTGAGACACTTTCTACTTTATCAAAAACGTTATTTATATTATTATTCTTGGACAAAGAAGCTCCATAAGACCAAGAATTACAACAGTAGAAATTAAAGTTCTCATGTGTTCTGTAACAAAGGAAAGAGAGATTTACAGCCAAGTCATAAATTTGAACTGAAAATGCAACTCAAGTAAAGCCCCCAATGTACAGTTGAATCTCACTAAGACAGAGACCATTCTCCCCCCCGCCCCGCCCCCACCCTGGGAAGAATTCTTTTTCTTACTTATATTGTAGTCCAGAGTTTCCAGGCAAACCCTGAGTCTTAGAAAAGCGAAGGAAAAAACAGCCTAGGAAATGCAAGAAGGGAGGTGATACTGCAGCTCCTCTCTTTTTCCATCCTGGCCTCATTCTGGCAAACTTGGACCCCACAGGAATTTGCAGAGCCCTGTGGGTGTTGGGTCAGAATAGGACAACCCGTAGAGCCAGGAATACCCCCAAGAGGGGAGTGTGTGCCCCAGAGCCACCTCCACAGCTGGGTAAGCGCCGAGTAAACAGACCAGCCTAACAGGGATGGTTTCCATTCTTGGTGTCAGGAGTTTATTATTTAATGCTGGAACGAATGCTTTATATAACAAAGCAATCATTTCCATGTTTGGAATTTTATGGCTGTCAGGAACCTTCAGAACGCCTCTCTCCTAAGCCGCTGGCTTTATAAGGCTTAGGGAGCACCCTTGACGGCCTTCTCCCTCCCACCCAGCTGCTGGAGGCACATTTGTCATCTCTGTGGGAAGCTTTTCTTTTCTGCAGAGAGACTGTGCTGGCCTGGCAAGAACCCACCTGTCCAGGGGAGTAGAAGCAGGCAGACCGGGAACCTCTCCTCGCCCTGAACACAAACCATACGTCAGCTAACTTCTCTGGTCTCATCTTTCTCAGTGATAAAATATTGGTAATAACACCTATCACCTTCCACCGTAGTTGAAAAGATCAAATACACAGAACGTGAAACGTCTCAGAAAGCATGAAATAGGGAAGAAAACATAGTTTAAAAACCCAGCAAGTACTCATGTGGTACCTACTACACGTGCAAACTTGTGAAGGACACTACCAGGCTCCCAGGCGCGGCACCTGCTCCGAGTTGGGCGGGAAGAATTCCATGCTGGGCGAGCCAGCCAGCAGTACATGCGAAGAGCAGGATGGCTCCAGGGGACGGAGGCCGAAGGCAGCAGATGACAGAGTATCAGAAACCCCGAGGAAACTTGAAATCCCAACCTCTTAGGCATCCACGCGCTTCTCTTTTATCCCCGCCACAGTAACTGGACCTGGGGTGCCATCAGCTCTCCCTGTGTCGACCACACAGCGGCTCGCAGCTCTGGATCTCAGTCCCCAGCGCCCGCCCGCTCCCCACCCACTGACCTACCACTAGAAGGGTGGTGAGACCATGGGGCCTCGTCCTCGGAGCCTGGCGAAGGCTGCTCCGGGACTGCGCGCAAACCCATCAGCAGCACCTTCACGTCCTTCCAGAGCCTGGGCCCACATCTCGAGATGTCACATCACTTCCCAATTACTGTGTTTTCCTTTGTTACTATCTTACGACTGGATTTATCGCTCTTTCATTTTTCTCAGGTTTATGCCATATTTCCAATGTAAAATTTAGAAATTTGAGTTCTATAAGGATATTTTAAGTAAGGTAATCAGGATAAATATAAACCCTCCTCTAGGATTATAAAATCACCAACGCTTATTCAAATGCTCAGGATGATGGAAAAAAACTCTCAACATGATTGGGATTTGTACGTTTATGGGAATAACCATAAAGTTCCTCAAAACATTTAGTTAATGGCATGACCAGAAAGAAAAATATATATTTTAAATATGGACTATGTTGAAATCTTAACTCTAGCCAGTAAGGTCCGGATGTTACCACTTAACTTTGACACTTGTCAGAGTCAGGAAGGGTGAGTGCAGGTCTACAAACACAGGGGCACTCCCAGTTCCAGCATCTTTTCATCCTCTTACAGTCTTCCACAGAACAGAAGTTTTCATCTTGATGAAGTCCAATTTATCCATTTTTCATCTTAGGGACTGTGCTTTTAGTTTCAATCTAAGAACTCTTTGCCTCATCCTCAGATTTGAAGACTTCTCTATTTTGCTAGATGTTTTGTAGTTTTACATTTTACACTGAGATCTATGATCCTTAATTTTTGTATAAGGTGTGGGATTCAGGTCTAGATTTTTTTTTTTTGGCCTATGGATGTCCAATTCCTCCAATATGATTTATGGAACAGGTCATCCCTCCGCCATTGAATTGGTTTTGCTCCTTGGTCAAAAATTAATTGGGCATTTTGTGTAGGTCTGAGTTCCCCACCCCATTCCACTGCTCTGTGGGTCTAACCCACACTCTTGACAACTGTGGCTACACAGGAAGCCTTAGCATGGGGAAGAATGATTTCTCCTACTTTATTCTTATCAAAGCTGTTTTGGCTATTCGAGGGCCTTTCCCTTTCCACATAAATTTTAGGAAAAGTTTGTTATGTCTACCACAAAGCTGAGAACTTGATAGGCGTTCTCTTAAATCTACAGATCAATTTAGGAAGAATTGACATCTTTACACATTGCATCATCTGATCCATGAACAAGGTATTTAACTCTGATTTCTTTCACCAGCATTTTGTTATTTTCATCATCCTGATCCTTTGATAACGCACATTTCCATATGGAACCTCTATCCTTAGGTTCCCAAAGAAAACAGTCCAACTCCAGGTCAATTCTAGAGTGTATGTGCCTGGCTCATCCCCTTTTGACCATTTCGGACGACATCCTCTGAGCCATCAGCCGGGATGAACGAAGAAGGGAGGGCCCAGCCCTGACCACATGTGACCTGACAGTAAGAAAAACCACAGCACAAGCAGCCATAACCCTGTGTGTGGAGAAGGCACAGACCTGGATTCGGGAAGTGGGGACTGGCTCCCAGAGGGTCACTTACCCAGCTGTAAGTCAGCTAGGAGCACAACCTCCCCAGCCCTCAGTTTTCCCATCTGTACAATGAGGAGCCAGACTCGGATCTACAAAGCCTCAAGAGCCCTGCAGTGAAAGCAGGGGTGCAGAGCAGACCCAGAGGGCTCCCCTCTTAGAGGTGAGACTACGGAGAGGCAGAGAGATGTAAGGGAGGACAGGAATGCGCACGCGAGAAGGGACAGAAGGGAGCAGGGGTTTGGTTCTGTGGAGACTGGGCAAAGCGCAACATGACAAGCAGCTGCAGCGTGCGTGCGAGAAAACGTGCAAGAACCCAGAAGTTCAACGTGAAATACAGCAGGGGATTCACCACAGGATCCTAAGACAAGAAAACAGGGCTTATGAGAATCAGATAATTTTAATTAAGCCTAAAAACACAGTTTAGGAGCGAAGCATGGTTTACAATTTCTCTTTGAATGTGAAGCGGTAGGTTGGTAACTAGGGCATCCAGTCCACGCTGAAGGGTGCTCGTGTTCTCCCGACATTTGGGGAGGGGCTGCTGTTCTCACCCAGCATCCCAGGCAGACCCTCAACCCAGAGCACCAAGTCCTCCACTTACTCAGAAGCCCACTCTCCTCCTTGTGCCCACCCGTGGGGTCTCACTGCCCCCACTGGGAGCCCCGCAGTCCCAGGATGCCACGTCACACCAGGTGAGCGCATCACAGGTAAACAAGGTCTAGGTTCTGTGCACTAGCTTCCTGGCTTCAGGCAACCACGTTCCCCTTTCACACTGCAAACTCCTCATCAGTAAGAACATCCTCCATCCCATCATCACTGGATAGGGCACAAAGCGAATACATCCACCACTTGGAGCCTCAAGCCGTGAGGACCACCCCGCTGGAGATTCCATGTGTAGGGGGCAGAGGAAGGGCCCCTTTCAAAAATCGGACAGCTCTTTTGTTTAGAGGCAGAACCAAGGCAAAAACTGCTTTTTTTGAGCAGGAACAAGGCCCTTTTAACACAAGATTTACAGAGCATTTATGTAAATTACATGTCACAGGAACATGCATGGACCAAACGCAGGAAAACATCAACCCATCGCATCAGCTGGATGAACCCCAATGAGCCCCTTCTCTTGTGAAGAAATATTTAAGTACACACACACTCATATTTTCTCCACAGTTAAATTTAAAAAACCATTTCTGGCACAATGAGCTTAAGTGCTTAAGTGGAAGTAAATGAAAAAAAAACCAGAAAAGCCCAACCCTGTGATTCCTTCCCCATCCCCACAAACTGTTAATAGATTTTGAATATTGGTCTGTGTGGGAAGACTTCTGTTTTTTCAAGTAAAAGAATCACTGAAGAAAAATATAAAAGATGCTAAAGTGTATCTTGTAGATTTAAAAAAAATTACCGGGCAAGGAGAAAGTACACACACTTTATCTCCTCCAGCAGTTTCTGGTTGTTCCACCGTAGCAGCTACTTTTCTTTTTACCAACTTCAGAATGAATCCTCACCGATGGTAAGGAGGAAGGGAAGAACCTTCACCTCAACTTGTAACACCCGTTTCGTGCTGCAATTAGCTGACTACTCTGTCTTCTGCCAAAAGCTTATCCTCTACAAACTTACATGTGATCCAGTAAAGATCAATCCCACGATGCACGTCAGGTACATAGATCTAGACAAACCTGATTTGTGGAAGCCGGATGCTCAACTGTCTAAAGAGCACAATGGTAAGACAGACGCTTCACTGTGACAGTCCCCCAGGACACGGGCCACAGAATACAGGGAACATGGAGGGAGGCAGAAGTGAAATTTCTTGAGGCGACTATCATACATTGGTAGGTGGAATCTCAAAACATAAGTGCCACAAAATTAGTTATTTTGGAATAGGCTGGGATAGGGAAGATATCTGTGAAGAGTTTTAAAAACACTTCAGTTTTTGCAACATTCCGCTATGCAGTTGACCTATTTCCTAGCAATCTTCTCTGTGGCAACAACAATCTTGTCCCCATTTCTCTTCTGGCCTGTGATCACTTCTTGCTTCACTAAGGGCAAAGAAAGGAATAAGAGATCTACAAAGTGTTGAGTCCAAGAAAGCATTCTTGGTCTGAACATAAGATAACCAACTGAAGGAAAGTGCTTGGAGCATTTCCCCTGAACCTTGCTGGCTGTGCACAGGCGACTCTGGGGGAACACGATGTCTCTTGACAGCCAGCCACCTGGGCTACACAAGCCTCGTGTGCTTCTCTCTCCCAGTCCACCAGGACTCAGGATGGGGCCAGGCTCAGCATCTGCCGCACATGAGCAGTCCAGACACTGTCATCCTTGCTTCTGCTGGTCCCCAGGCAGCTTTCTTTAGTGGGCTTGTTAGGAATGCACTTTCTGTCCATCAGTGACTGTTTGACTTACATTTCATTTACCTGAAATTCAATTTCTACCCATTTCTTCTCAGCTAAATAAAACTCTTCAAGGAGGAAATCTGCTCACCTTCCCCTGTATCTTCCCTTGACTATTTAATCTTCCATCAGCATACACAGCACCTCAGTGCCAACTCACACTCTACCCCAGGGACAGCCGAGGCCCAAAAAAACTTCCACTGTGCCACTGAGTTAAGGAACCTATGAGAATATGTTGAATCCTACTGGCTAATAATTAATAAAAAATTTCAAAACTCTGTAAATGCTTACGTATAAGTTTCTCTGTACTGTATGATTTATTTGCAAACTGACATTTCTTACCAACGTTACTCTAGTTTACAAAGAACTATTGACCGTATGAAGAATGACTTCCTGTTTTTGTGGAAGGAACCAATTCTGAAAAACTTAGTCTAGATAATTTTCTCCCCTAAGCAGGCAGACCCTCCTCAACATTCTTGATTGCTTTGAATGGACTGAGAATAGCTTGTTCAGTGGAAACGACACCACCTGATCCCCTCGATGCCAAGACTGGTGGATGTGCACCTGCAGACTGGTTGCCAGCACTGGCCCCAGGAACCAAGGCAGTCACATCTATCATCTGTGTCCCTTTTTGAACTGTTGGGCTTTTCCAAAGGACACCTGGGACTTCTAGTCATCATTCATCAAACTGTTCATGTTACCCTACAGAATCGACACGCTAATCCCTGGAACTTCATAATGACCCAAGTGCTAGCTTAGGGACCCAAGACCACCATGGTTGGAGGGGGGTGGATGGACCCCAACTCTAAGCTGGTCAGCTCCTGCTCAGAAAGGTTCCTGGGCCAGCTCAGAGAGTAAGTTTAGACCCACAAAATAAAACTGGCGACCCCCTCAGCAAGCCCAGACCACCTATAAATGTTTACAGGGATTTGGGCCAGGTCAGGTCCTCTGCGCAAATCCATACACTAGGAGCACCCTGGTAGACGTACTCACTTCCCTCAAAAACCACCCCTGCCCCAGGTCAGCCAGCGGTCAGGGTCAGAGGTAGGCTCACATGCTGCTCCCTGCAGCTGTCCTGCCTTTCCCACCAGCAGGGCCCCGAGCAGCTTCAGGAAGCCCAAGATGCTGGCCAGGAGACCGCCTGTCACAGGCACGGTGACGTAAGCCTCGTTTTCCTCTTTGAAATGAGGGGCCACCACAGCCCTCTGTTTCTTCTCTCAGACGGGATAGAACACAGTATCAAAGGGGCACTCTGACCTTCTGGAAATCCAGGATCTGAAGAGCACACTGCTACTGTCCAAGACTGAATCACCTCTGAAATGGTACAAAATACAGCTTTCACTTGGCCCTTATTAAATAAGCTTCATACTCATTCCTACTCAAAATTCCCAAACACCATGGAAGTGACCCTGACTTTTATTTTCCCATTCATTCATCCAAGAGATCCTACTATGTGCCAGAAACAGACACAACCCCTATCACTAAACAATTGCTGAATGAAAGATTAAATAACAGTTACATTCTCACTTTAAAACCATGTTTAACAATGTACATAAAGTGGTGCCTAAATTAATGAGTCCAGTGACTTTCTTAAACAAACTGCCCAATCTGGGCAAGTAATGGGAATAAAATGGAGACAAAGATTTTATTAGAAAGATAAAAATGACTGAATATTATCTCCCTCTTATAGTTTTGCAAGATGCAGAATATTCTAGGATTTTTATATCATTTTATCTTCAAATTATACATATATAAATATATATAACATATATAAATATTATATAATTATATGTATAAATATATATATTTAAATATTTATACACATAAACTTAAAAATCCTGCTTTCTAAAATAATGGCTCTGTCCTGAAAAGGCCTGCAGTTGAAGGATTTGGGCGGTGGGGGGCAGGAGGGCAAAAAACATACTAGAAGACGTGTAGTAGGCTAGTTATTTTGAGTACGTTTGTATAATGGTTACTTCTTTTTGTGAGACCAATGAGCTACAGGAATTCTCCCAGCAAACACTGAGGCTTCCTGTGCACAAAATCACTTTCAAGGTCAAAATTACCCTGAACTACTGGGAATAAAACATCTGGACAATCTTGGCATATAATGTGTGTGATAAAGTTTTGATGAGTCCACTACCTAATATTAAATAAGAATAACCATGACAGTACAAACTCCTAACTTATGGAAACATTATGCTTTCTAAACATTTTGCCCAACTTTGATCACGCGGCAATTATTAATAATACATCTATTCAAAAGGTAAATAATGAAGCATAATGTATACAATCCTCTACCCACTGATGTGTCATTAGAAGTGGAAGGCTCTGTAAACAAAGATCTGTGCTTTAGTTTTGGAACCCACAATCTCTGCTGGATTTTCGAGTACGTGTGTATTTACAGGTAATCTTTACAAAGTATGCATATTCCAAAATACGCTCCATACAATCACAGGATAAGAAAAAAAACCCTCTTCCATTTGAAATAAGAAAAAATAATGAGTAATCAAAGCTTAAATCAATATGCAAAGACAATGTGAAAATGTGCTCATGTTGCAAACTAACTTGGATAGCAAAGCAATTCAGACAAGCCAAGGACCAGGGTAGAAAAGCACAGGTGAAAATGAAATGACACTTAACTCAGTGTGCAAGCCCAGTGGTTAAGGATGTACAACACTGTTCACTCATCTGCAGTAACTCTTCCATGCCTACACTGTTCGGAGTCCTTGGCACTTAAACTCAAATTTCCACCCACTTTGAGACTGTTGTCTGTCCTGCCTACCTGGTAAGGAGCAGGGACATTCCTGACCATTATTCCTGGGCTTCCCATAGGCCCTGCAGTCAGGGTACAGTCAGCCACTTAACACATCCACTGAAGTGTTGGACACATCAGGGTAACCCAGTGACTGCTTTTTTACCCCAGTGCTTTCTCATCAACTGCTCTTAATGGGTCCTTTTACATTTTCTGTTCGTAAATGTTTACCTTCCTAAGGCGTGTGGTATTGAAAATTTTTAAATGCAGCCCACAAATATATGTGGTTTTGGTTTGTTTCTGTTTTTGTTTTTGTCCTAGAGGCATATTATTAAGGTAAACCAAATTCACAAAGATTATAAGGGTTTCCTGAAAACTGACTCCTAATTTTGAGGGAAAAAATGGCTCTCTACTATTAATACTGATATAGAAGAGTGTTGATGTCTTCTTTGTTTATAGAAAGGGAGAAAACCACTGAATATTTATACATACATGAGCACACATATCTGCAGTTGTATCCAAACAACTTAAGATATGTGTTCTTACAAATGTAGGTCAAAACTAGTAAACAAAGTGTATGTCAAAAGCACGTGACTTTTAAGAGTCCTACACTTTCTAAATACATGTATCCAATATTGGGTATTTTCCTTCAGGGGCACTATACCTAATTTAACATTCCTTTTTTTTTTTTTTTTGCGGTACGTGGGCCTCTTACTGTTGTGGCCTCTCCCATTGTGGAGCACAGGCTCCGGACGTGCAGGCTCAGTGGCCATGGCTCATGGGCTCAGCCGCTCCGCAGCATGTGGGATCTTCCCGGACCGGGACACGAACCCGTGTCCCCTGCATCAGCAGGCGGACTCTCAACCACTGCGCCACCAGGGAAGCCCTAACATTCCATTTTTAGTCACTGGTTTTAGAATCCGTGATTAGTTTCAGGCAAAAGAAATATATTTAACTTATACTACTGAATTAATGACTTCTAGAAAAAAAGCCACCGAACTAATAATGCCTTCTAGGAGAAAATGGTTAAACTTTGCAAGCTAAATTTGCTGGACCTCACATAAACTAAAAGGTTTGTTTTTTAAAGTTATTTCTGTTGTGTGTTTGTGTATGTTTCCCTTGAGAATGGAAATCGCCACTTAATTTTACTCAAAAGCAACAGACACCTGTGCAGGGTTTGAACCAAAGGTTACTCTTCAGTGTGGCCCGTAATCCTCACCCTTCACTGTGCCTGACACACCTTCCAAGTGGAAGTCATTAACTATAACCAAGAGGGAATGAGCAGAAAGATGACACCATCCCCAGTGTTCAGCATTCATGCAAGTATTTACACTAGTAAAATATTCACCACAGGAAAACAAACAAAACCCACCCACGTTCACTCATGGTGGCTGGCAGATTCATTTTCATGACAGTTTTAAGTATTTCATTAAGTAAAAGGAACTAACTGGAACCTTCAAGAAAAACAAACTTTTATGCAGAGAGACAGGCATTTGCAAACACTAATGGTGAAGACAGGACTTCACACCCCGGCCACCCATTGTGGAGGCTACAGGATGCAGACGATCCCTGCTCACACAGTTGAGTGTCTGAAAAGCTTCCAAACTCAACGATGTAAAGACTCTGATGCCAGCTGAACTTAAACCATGAATTTCCAATCAGAAAACAGGAAAATGAACCAGCTCCCAGTGACACTTCCTCTTGTCTGCATATGGGCAGGAACAGCATGAATGTCAGCCACCTCAGAGTGAGAAAAGGTCCCGCTTATCTCACTGGCTCTGAGGGATGTATTCGATCCCACCATGGACACCTGCTCACACTGACGAACTACACCGTTTCCTTACGCTTTATTCTACTCAGACATTCCGACCAGGAGGGAGTGTCCCCTTCACCACTGCTGCGCACGAAATCTGAGTTTCCACTGATGTGCTCGGAGTGTTTAAGCAGCAGACCTGCAGCTCAGTTCAGGAAGCCGAGCTGGTCAAGTGTTTCCCACTTGCTGGCACCCAACGGTCGTGAGAGCATCAGCCCTGTTCTCAGCATCTTTCCATCTCTGTTCACTGAATCTTCACAGCCTGCCTCCGGGGCAGCTGTTGCCAAGAGAGTTCTCAAGCTGGGAGGGCTGAGCTCAGACCACCCAGAGCAGCTATCCTGGTCCTTCCAGACCATGGCTTCTTCCAGGGATAGGCCCCAGGGATTAGCCCAGAGGTGTCTGCTTCCCCCTCATTCTTAAGAGTCCCAGACTCCAACCCTCATGGGCACTGCTGCTGCTTTCTCGCCAGCATTTTCTTTCCTTGTCTTCATTGCTCCCAGCCACGCACATTCCAGGCCCTGGTGGCCCAGTGGCTCCCACTCCAGCAGCCTGTGTGTGGTTAGGACTCCCACATATCAAATGCCAACGCTCACGTATATTATCATCTATTCCCCTGGATCTGATAATCAGGAGTCTGAGTATTGGAATTAGGAGACTATGTTTGCTTAGTATTGTGGAAGTGAAAGATAAAAGATTCTAAGTGCCTACAACGACCTCATTTCTGTACCTAAACAAACACAGTGGTGGCAAAAGACAAAAGGGGTTTTTAATGTCTTCTTTCTATACAAAATGAATGCAATTTAATTTCTTCATGTCCGCATTTTCAACATTTCTCACCTGGCAAGCATGCAAATACTAATTTCCAAAGAAATAAGCTGTTCTATAATTTTAACATTTAGCATTATCACTATTAAGCAAGAATTATCCCAAAAGAGACAAGATAATCTTGTTCTCACATTCACAGATTGATAGTTACATAGCTCAATAACAGTTTAATGGAAAGGAAACATTTCATTTTAGGTTTCTGATCTAAAAAAAAATGAACAGAATTCTGGCAAAGAGATAAACACTAATTACGTAACTATGCAAAATGCCTCAGGAAAAGTTAACAAATAATGTAAAACAATTAGTTATTTAAAATGTTATAAATGTAGCTGAGTTTTAATAGTAATTTGTCCATAGTTAAAAGTGTCACAAAAACCTTTTAAAATTTTGATACTGAAAGAATAACTCTTCCAGCTTGCATTTTGTATCCATTCATGGTTAACACTTCGAGTAATTTTTAGCTGATATTTTTAACATATGCATAGTTATTACTCAGTTGAAGTATATCCCTTTCTACTCCAAGACTGATTTTCATACTTATGCTGATTTTTAGTAAGTGAAGGCAGCTTTAAAAGATGTCAAGATATCTAAAAATAAGAATTTAGCCCTCAAAAAAAGCTGTAAGCACCCCTGCAGGGATCGCACAGCAATAGTGTCTCATCTGATTTCACTATATACATAAAGGTTCACTCCCTTCTTTACACACGATGGTAAACATTCACCATCAACACAAGACGCTCCTGGATCTGCTAATGGTGGACTAAGACAAAACTAATGGCCCCACAGTAGGGTTCAGCTGTAAAAGCTACGACATTAAGAACGTGTTTATGCTCAAAACTAGTTCCTTTGATTTGGGTTGGGGGGATACATTGTAGGGAATCCCTCACCCAGTGGAATAGCTTGTACTCATAAGGTCCACAGGAAACTGGGTGTTTATCCTAAATGCTGGTGGAGCTTCCCACCCACCCCACGCCCTACTCCCCACTGTTACGGAACAACAGTGTGAGAAGGTACGTGAGGGTGACGGTGAGGGGGGCGTTCCCCAGCCCCACTGGTGATGTCAGGATTCGACCACAAACATAGGAGGGGTTAGAGAAAGTCTTCCAAGTTTAATAACCTTCCTACAGACCCTCTTTCTTTGGAAATCAGTGAATACACATTATTTTGCCCATTTTAGTGACAACCACACAAGGAGGAATTTCTGAACATCAGACTATTTCCTGTGTGTGAAAGTGCCAGCTGAATCACTCAGTGGCTGTCCCTTGTCCCTACTTAGAATCGGCGCACATTACTAGCCATGCTTCGGCTCAAAGTCCTCCCTCTTCAAGGAGCACAGAGTATCAGGTGGCGAGCAGGCTGTCACCCTCACCCCACATCTGTAGATTGGGAAAAGCCAACCCAAGAAATAGGAATTCTTGGTCACTCTGCTTGTCACATCCTGCCAGATACATCAGCACACCCTGGCTTTCCAGTTAAACAGCAACACAAGCTTATCGATGTACCTGTTCTTTAAAAATCAGAGGCGAATTCAGATTTGAAGTTAATATGAATGATACTATACTAACTCAGTATCTCAAGATAAGAGAAACAGAAGCAGCAGAAGCGAGAGACACACCAGAGAAGGGCAGTTCCTCCAAGAGGCGGCAACTATGGCTTTAGGGGTTTTCTTGGCAACTTATACAAAAAAAGGTACCCTGGGCCACTGACTACTTGCTGTCGATGGGAAGGACATCCACTGGTGCATGGAAACAACCTTTCCTGGAATGACCCCCAGCAGCGAGCACCATGGGTCCCTGAGTAAGCAGGGGTACGTGTCATCACCCTATGCATAATACAGAACCACACTTAACCCCCACATTTCAGAAGTCTGAGGATGACATGGAGTCAGCCTAGACTCACACAAGACCCCCTGAGGGTACTGCAGGGTGATGTGTCATCAAGCCTTTCCTGACAAGCTTGCTTTGCAGGTGATCTGCACTGAGCCCAGAATCCTTCATCCATCCCGCTCTGCCTGGTGCCCACGCAGGGACACAAGGCTCAACAGGGACCCAACTCCCAGGTCCAAGGCCATCACCAACCTGAAAGAGCTGTCTAGACTCTTTCCAGAGATGGCTGTTGGATGTAACAACTCACTCGCGCCAGAGCTTTTTCCTTACCTTGTGGGTTTTAAGAAAGGAATGCAGAAATTCAGGTCTGGTGGGATGAACACCTGTGGATGCCTGACTCCATGGAAACATTCTAATGCTGGACTCCGCCGCCCCACCCAGTCCACGCGGCCTCCACGCTGCAGCTTGGCACTAAAGCCCCTTCCCACCCCCATCCCTACGGCTCTTTATTCCACGCACAAGTCCCTACCTCGCCAAGCCCATTCTCTTTCCCTGAAACACCTCCCCATCCCTCTCTGAGTACTTACTGTGTTCATCAAATCTAATCCAAGGCAAATTACATTACCTACCACCAAGGTAAAAATACGCTAATTAAACTAGGCTGCTCCCTTGATTGTAAAGTGCATCCCCATTTCAGAGACGGTAAATGAAAAACAAACAAAAAGAAGAGGGGAGCAGGGGTTGAGAGGAGTCACAGGATCTGTGGATTTTTTCTCCCCTGAAGCTTCCTCCCACCACACGAACCTGCCCACACTTGTCACACCTGGTCTGAGAGCTCCCTGAGGACAGGGCACTGGCACCTGTTCTCACCACAGCGCCCAAGGACTTGCACAATACAAGTTTCTTGCTGGTGATGATGACAAAAGGAATTCCTCATTATCCTCAGATCATGAGAGGAAAAAAACAAGCAGACAAACTGTGAACGACTTCTAATGAATTTTTGAAAGATTAGACTGGACGCCGTTCATCATTTTCCATCAGAGTTGGAATAAAATCAATACTCCAAGCAAACGTGTCAGTAGCAGAGAGATGGCCCCTTTCTTTTACAAACACGCCTATGTTACACTGAATTTACCTCAAGGCACCCCTATTTGTGCTGCTATAAAATGTCACTTGTTGATATCAGCAGCAAGCCAGAGGGTCAGGCAACACTTAGGTGCCATCTAAGAGTCAGAGGAAACGTGGGAGCCGCTTCAGTGCAATTCTACTGGAAAGAAATATATTATGTCAGTGAAATCCTACACCTATTCTTCCACTTCCACGTGAAGTTCACACTTCAAACAACACAGAGAGACTGCCAGAGCTTCACTGAGCATGGCTGGCCAGGTGGGTGGGGTTTGAGGGAATTTTACCGATAAAGGAAACATTAATATCCACCTTCCCCTCTAACTTAGGAGAAGCACGGACTCCAGAATCAGGCTCCCCCTCAGAACCATGTGTGGTCTTACAATGGGCTGCAGCACTGGGACAGGCTCGGGGCCCTAACTGAGCAGGAAACGATGGTTCTCCCATCAGCTCCAGCTCCGAGTACCCAAGAACGCTGCCCAGCCGAGTCGTGGAGAAGTGACTAAGGAACTAACACTGTTCTATCCAGGCAGCACTTCCCCTTCGACACTAAAGCCAGTGCAGACTCGTAGCAGCACGGCCCTCTGCTCCTAGACGAGCGTGCGGGTCTGCAGCACTGATTTCACGGCACTTCCTCTGTCCACAAGAGGCTCTGTCCCCTCGAGAACTGAGTTTGGTGGAAAACTAAACCTAAACGTCCAGTAAGTTGGGACTGTAGCAATGGGGCAACTGTCACTGACTCATGGGACAGGGGAGGCAGGAGAGGCCCCCAGAGCTGGTGTGACGAAAGTTCCTGCACGGTGCAATAACAGGTCTCTTCCCCTCGGACAACAATCCCAGCAGCCCATTCCTCATCTCCTCTGACTCTCTAAATAAACAGTTTTACTGTTAAGGAGGAAGTGAGAAGGATTGTTTTACATTAACCCACTCCAACCATGTCTAAAGACCACTTCACTATTTAATCCACTTCAACAGTATGGGAATTCCTACGTCAGATCTGCAAGCCTGGGTTCTGCATATGGAACTAGCATGAACTTTTCAAGCTGCCCATCCAGTACCCACTTCCATCTGTTTGCTGACAACAGGCCGATTTTTCTTTGATATCCATCCTCCCCCTGCAGCCCCTGCCATGGTGGTTGGCTCAGGTAGCCCAGGCCTGAGCTAACCAGCGCCTGACGTTCTCCTGGCCATAGGGTCTGGGCCGGTCCTCAGGCTGGCACTCAGCCTCCCCACCGCTGCCCCTGGGTTCTGAGGGGACCCACAGAGGATGATGTTCCAGGACTGCTATTATGCGGTGGAGCACACTGTGGATAAGGCCGTGCGTGGGAGGCCAACTGGAGCAAGAGCCCAGGCTGGATCGAAGCCAGTAAACAGGCAAAGCACAAGCCTGTCCCACTTCTGAACTTTCCAGGCTCACAAACCCACTCACTCAGTCACCGATTCGTCCAGCGGGGCCTCCATTCCCACCACAGGTCCCAGAGGAGGTGCCATTTGGGCAGGACGGTGGCACAGCTTCTCTCAGGGCCCAATCCGTCACCTTCATCATCAAAACTGGGCTGAAATCTAACCCTCCCATCAACATGACTCTGAGCTGAGTACAGGGAGGACAGACACGGTCTCTTGCTGTCTGTAATACTCCTTCCCCGCGTGCTTCCAGTTACAAACGCACCATGTGGTTAGAAGTCACGCTCCTGCTTCTGACGCTGCAGAGGGAAGGGGTCGATGCTGACACCAGGGAAACCGACATACAGATGTGCAAATGCTGAGGGTGACAAGGTACTTTAAACAGCTGCTTCTTCCACAAAAACCTTGATCTAATCTTGGCGATAACAGAGAAAACATGAAGCTTAACTCAGAGAAAAACGATGCTTTTCCCCACAATACAAGCTCATGAATAACCAAGGACATGCTCACTGCTTCCTGGTACAGTTCACTTTACTTACACCCTGAAAAATATCTGAATTAATGAATAGTACTAAAACAAAAAAGTCATGCAACAAAATTTAGAAGGCTGTGTCAAATTTCAGTAGATCCAAAGATTTTGAACCAAGACTGCTAATTAATAAGCTAAGATAGTGGACAGTTTTTATATAGATCAGGGAGCATCACTAACTGGGGTGATGCTGGAAATTCCACTGTGAAATTTAAAACATGGACATACTGAAAAAATGATCAGAAGTAAAAGTGAAACATCCAATGTAATTTTTAAGTAATGGTAATACAGAGCTTAAACCAGCCACACTGTGCATTATATACTTTAAAGACGTGTACGTATATGCAGAGACTTATTAGAGATTAATTTAGGATGGGGAAGAAAAAAGAAAGTCAGAAATGAATTTAAATGACTTCGGCATTACACAAAAAATGTATTTCCATATCCACAGCGGCTTTCTGAGTAAGAACGCTTACATAAAGATGCATATCCCAACTATAAACAATTTGGTTATCTATGGGAAGAGACAGTGTCTCTCTCCGGGAAATACATGAATTCTTTCAACCTGACTGGACTCTGAGGCCCATGGGTCTTCCTGACGTCCATCACATCATTTTCTCTGCTCTCCACCACTTGGCCCTGCACATTTCCTGGCGCCCTCCCTCTATGCTCAAAGCCTGGGGCTATCAACACCCCAAAACTCTGTTATCTTTCTGTTCTGCTGCCATCAACTATTAGCCACAGAACTTTCACTTCTGCGCAAATAAGTAGAAAACAGGAAAATTACAAAACCTTTTAGTTTTTTAATATTTTGCCTTTTCAGATAATACAGATGATCTGAAAACATAACAGATCTTAAGCACTGACTGTACTTCCAAGGTTTGTTAATATACTGCCTACATCTGTGTATTAAAGTGAGTGCTCACTTCAGCAGCGTATATACTAAAATTGGAACGATACAGAGAAGATTAGCATGGCCTCTCAAGGATGACACTCAAATTCGTGAAGCGTTCCATATTTTTAAAGACAAACACCATATAATGTCACTTACATGTGGAATCTAAATATGGCACAAATGAACCTATGTACAAAATAGCAACAGACTCACAGACATAGAGAACAGACTTGTGGTTGCTAAGGGTGAGGGGGAGAGGGATGGACTGGGAGTTTGAGGTTGGTAGATGCAAACTATTACATCTAGAATGAATAAACAACAAGGTCCTACTGTATAGCACAGGAAACTATCTTCAGCATCCTGTGATAAGCCACAATGCAAAAGAATATAAAAAAAGAATGTGGGGCTTCCCTGGTGGCGCAGTGGGTGGGAGTCTGCCTGCCGGTGCGGGGAACGCGGGTTCGTGCCCCGGTCCGGGAGGATCCCACATGCCGCGGAGTGGCTGGGCCCGTGAGCCATGGCCGCTGAGCCTGCGCGTCCGGAGCCTGTGCTCCACAACGTGAGAGGCCACAACAGTGAGAGGCCCGCGTACCGCAAAAAAAAAAACAAAAAAACAAAAAAACACCCTGTGGCGGGCCCCTCACTGTGAGGATGCCCGAACTCTTGAGTGTGTAACTTTCACTTCTGCACTGAATAAACTGCTTCTTTAAAAAAAAAAAAAAAAAAAAGAATGTGTATAACTGAGTCACTTTGCTGTACAGCAGAGATTGGCACAGCATTGTAAATCAACTATACATCGATAAAATAAATAAATAAAACTAAAAACAAAGTGTGTTGTCTGATATATGTCATTTAATCAATAAATATCCATAGGGCATAAACTGTTGGCTACATTTAGTTGTGATAACGTTTTAAGTGAAAAGCTTTAAATTCAGTGAATTTAGATATCTCTCAAAATTTAATCCTTCTGACACCTGTTAATTGAGAATGCTACACCTGAATATTACAAAATCAAGAAAAGTGTTTAAATCGTGGAGCTCTAAATATATCCACACATGCACTGTGATATACTAATACATAAACGTTCGAACTTTAGCATTTTCACCAATTTTTGAGCCCAAATTCCTTGATTTTCACAACTACAGGTGAATAAACATCTACGTAAGTGTAAAGTTCAAGCACTGGCTCTTTAAAGCCACTGAGTCTGACTCCAGGCAGCGCAAAATGAGGTTTACTTACCTACAGACAAACCTAATTAGTGTACCAGTGGTGACACTGCACTCATGAGTCCCACAATCTCACATTTAAGCAAAGACGCTGAACATGAGGATTCTTTATCGTGATTCTGCTTTCGGGGGAAGACTACATAACAGCCTTTGGTTTCTGACTCTCTATGTCAAAGACAGCTCTATGAAGCAGCTGTGCTGCTTCTGGTGCCAAAGAATGGATCAGCTCATTAAACTAAAGAAAAACAGGTTAAAAACATAACCCTGCAAACCCTGAGCAAAACCATCCCAGGTCTAATTCCATCTGTGCCACTCTGACTGCATTCCTGGTCACAATGCTGGAGTCACTACCCGTAAGATGAGAAGTCAGAGCAAGGTGATCTCTGCATCCTGCCAGTTATGGAGTTAATCACTGATTCTGTGATTAACTTCTCAGTGAATTAGCTAATGTCACAGTTACGTTTTGAGTAATTTGGCTATATGTATATTAACAGGGAAATCCTGGACACACACCACCACAGGCCACTTCCCTCACACAGCCTTTACTATTATCTTTTTTCTTTTAAATTAGTTTTATTTTTAGAGAGTTTTAGGTTCACAGGAAAATTGAGAGGAAGGAACAGAGATTCCCCATGTATCCCCTGCCCCCATACATGCACAGCCTGCCCCACCATCAACATCCTCCACTATCAAGATCTAACATTTGTTAGAACTGGTGAACTTACAGGGACACATCATCATCACCCAGAGTCCACAGTTGACATTAGGGTTCACTCTTGGTCTTGGACATTCTGTGCATCTAGGGTTCCTCCATGTCTCTTCATGGCTTGATAGCTCTTTTTTTGGCTGAATAATATTCTACTGTCTGGATGGACCACAGTTTATTCACCTACTGAAGGACAAAACTTCCGAGTTTTGAAAGTTATGAATAAAGCTGCTGTGAGCATCCGTGTGCAAGGTTCTTTTGTGGACTTAAGTTTTCAACTCCTTTGGGTAAATACCAAGGAACGTGATTGCTGGATCACATGGTAAGAGTACGTTTAGTTTTGTAAGAAACCACCAAACTGTCTTCCAAACTGGCTGTACCATGTTGCATTCCTACCAGCGGTGACTGAGAGTTCTGGTTGCTCCACACCCTTACCAGCATTTGGTGTTGTCAGTGTTCCAGATTTTGGCCATGCTAATAGGTGTGTAGTGATATCTCATTGATTTAATTTGCATTTTCCTGTTGACACACGATGTGGAGCATCTTTTCATAAGCATATTTGCCATCTGTATCTTCTTTGGTGAGGTGTCTTTTCAGATCTCCTGTCCATTTTTTATTTGGATTGTTTGTTTTCTTATTGAGTTTAAAGAGTTCATCGTGTATTGTGGGTAACAGTCCTTTATCAGACGTCTTTTGCAAATATTCTCTCCCATCTGTAGTTTGCCGTCTCCTTCCCTTGATGCTATGTATTTAATTACACAGAATATGGACTTCCCAGTTCATCTCAGTTTTCACCACTTCCTACTGTTGTTGACCTCACTCCCTCCCCAGGCCTCTTCTGACCTTGCTTCTTTAGTTTTCTTGATTTTCAACATGCAACAACGTTCTACTGAAGGGAACAAAAGGCAGAAGGGCTTGCAGCCTCAGGGCAGGAGGCACACATCACAATGGGAAACCCCTCAAATCACACGCCAAGCAAAGTACCTCCCAAAGCCTGAGCAAGGAGCAGGAGCCCATGTCCCAGGCTGGGAGCTCCCTGCTGTATCAGCCAAGCAAGTAACCTGAAACTCAAAACCCCACCAAATGGGGCAAAACCTTTCACTGACAAAGGCTTTTAATGAATAAACTAAAGGTCGGGCTTCCCTGGTTGCGCAGTGGTTAAGAATCCACCTGCCAATGCAGGGGACATGGGTTCGAGCCCTGGTCCGGGAAGATCCCACACGCCGCGGAGCAACTAAGCCCATGAGCCTCAACTACTGAGCCTGCGCTCCAGATCCCGCGAGCCACAACTCCTGAAGCCCATGTGCCTAGAGCCCGTGCTCTGCAACAAGAGAAGCCACCACAGTGAGAAGCCCACGCACCGCAACGAAGAGTAGCCCCTGTTCACCACAACTAGAGAAAGCCCGCGCCCAGCAACAAAGACCCAATGCGGCCAAAAATAAATAAATAAATAAATAAATAAATAAATAAATAAACAAACAAACAAACAAAATACGCTTTTAAAAAAAGAAACTAAAGGGCAATGCCTTGAATGAGAAAACAGTAATTGCTTCAGACTGTTTGCATGGTTGCAGTGTTTTTTTGTACCTTATGTAAGGAACCTGAGAGCACACACCACGACTTCTGAGTCTGGACCTAAAAATTCCAGCTCAAGAGAGCCTAACAATTTCAGGAATCTGAGGAGTAGGGCCAACGGGATCCTGCAGGAGCTGAGGACAAGCGCTGACCATGTGGTCAGTGTCAGTCAGCTAGGGTGTGGCCTGGGGCTGGCCACGTCTCCTCTCCTCTGCTCTCCTGGGTCTCAGCCAGCAGTCTAACACCCCCACCCCCAGCCCCAGGACTCAATTTCCATGCTGAGACTCCTGAAGGAGGAGCCTTTACTACCCCAGGGAGGCTGGAGCACAGATCCTCCTGGGACCCATTTGGTGCTATACTGAGCAACCAAGTGTTTCCAGAAGTGGCTGTAGACAAACTTCAGTTCCCAAAAACTGAAATGTGCTGTGTAAAACCAAGAATGTGGAAGGAGATAATTCAAGACAGTCCCTGCTCAAATTTTAAAGCATAGTTGAAAAGTCAAGTATGAGGCGATAGGAAACTCTTTTAATTACCCTCATGGTCATAACTAAAATCACTGTAATAGACATATCTCTAATCAGAAGTATAAATTTTTAAAAATCCATAACATAGGAAATAAACCATAAACAAGTAAGCTTTCAAATCTGACAGTCACACTAATCTCACTGACAAAAGAGGTTTCTGAAGCAAATTATTAATTATCCTCCAATTCTATATGGATATTAAAATTATTAAGTCCTGGCAATCAAGGTTCTCTGAACTGTCAGCATTTATTTTTAAAATAAAGGACACACTGTCACTCTGAATTTCTATTTTAAATGATCACTTTTACTTAGAAACTGTACAACTTGCTAACCTGACATCCAACATTACTAGAAGCTAATTAATTCAAGCACTAGTGAGTTTATTTATTTTAATGGAAACGCTGATTAGGAAAAAACTGCTTTAGGGACCGTCAACGTTTTAAAGCATAGTATTGTCTCTCTCCCTCTACTCAGGAGTAAGGAGGTTGTGTACAGATGTGTTCAAAGCAATCTGGATGGTGTACACATAGAGCTTAAGACAGAGTCGCACTTCCAAAGTCAGAAAGTCAAGGGTGAATCCAGGATATTGTGAATAAGGTCACTCTGCACTAATGTATATTGAAAATATTTCATATATCTGTAATTTGGATGGAATATCCTCATGAAAGACAACCAAGTCTAAACTACAGAAAAGCATTTTTAATGAGCCACGGTCCTTAAAACCAGAGTAATATTTCAGTGACAAATCATTTCATATCAAATTTAAAACACCCATTTGAACGAGTTTTGTCATATTTTCCTATTACATTTCAGAATTTCTAAAGCTCCTAAAGTCTCAGATTGAAGTAGAGTCTGACTTCGACAATCTCCACATCACAAACGTGTATCAAAAGCGATTGAGAATGCACTTTTTGATGGAAACCTTTACAAAAGGAGACAAAATACCTTGAGGAATACAAAGGCTGATTCAACCTACAACAGAATGAAGACAAGCGCGTTCTGGTGGACTATGGTTGAGCTACTAATCACTGAACAAACAGGAAGAGGAATACAAACAGGGAGAAGTCTTTCCAAATAAAAGAAGATGAGGGCTTCCCTGGTGGCGCAGTGGTTGAGAGTCCGCCTGCCAATGCAGGGGACGTGGGTTCGTGTCCCGGTCCGGGAAGATCCCACATGCCCCAGAGCGGCTAGGCCCGTGAGCCATGGCCACTGAGCCTGCGCGTCCGGAGCCTGTGCTCCGCAACGCGAGAGGCCACAACAGTGAGAGGCCCGTGTACCGCAAAAAAAAAAAAAAAAAAAAAAAAAAAAAAAGAAGATGAGCTGAGCTGACAGAAGGAGACTGACCATTGTGAAGGGGACCATGGCTGCTTATGAGCCTTCAGAATCGTCTTCACCTGTAAATGAGAATGGACACCTATCCTGCCTACCTACAAGCGGTAAATAACAGCAGGATAGACAGTGATAATGCTTTGTAAGTAAAAAAAAAAAAAAAAGGAACGTTTAGCACCTACTACAAGCTGAGCTGTTTACATATTTAATCCGCACAACTACCTGATGTCAGGCATTTAGATGAGGGATCCAGGCTCAAGGTTGACATGACTTGTCTGGATAAACCCACACCCTGACCCGTCAGGGCTGGGTCCAGGAATGTGCATTTCCAAGAAGCTGCGGGTGAGCTGCTGTCAGGGCACAGCTGCACTCACGTCACCTGCTGTGGCCAGGGGGAGAACACCCCTGCTCCACACCCTCGTTTCTGAGGCCTGGGCTCTGATTCTCCTCACCTGCCACCACCAACTGTCTTCACTGAACTTACAAACAGAAGGAAAGGAGAAGGACAGAGAGCGGACTGCAGAGCGTATAAAAGTCTGCAAGAGAAAGACTTCACCTGAACTAGAATCAAATGGGGTTTGAGTCATCGAGTACAGAGAAAACACAGGAGAACACACTGTGCACCAGTCTTCTTTTAGGAAAGGAGGTGAACCAGCAGCCCCGAGCCGTCGCATCAACCCTAAGCAGTCTCGTTTCTACTTGGAAAGCAGGTTGCAGGGACGCAGGCACCGTGCAACTGTTTTTATGCTACATACGTAATCCTGGTGTTTATACTCACACCGCCGTGAAGTGACTGTGTTTCCTTCCTTCAACTGTGCCTCCGTGCAATGCCCAGGACCAACACGTGACAGCTGGAGTCTAATATCCGTACTCGTCCATCATAGTCCCACCCTACCCCCTAAAAAATTAAAAAGCCATGGGGTTTAATTCAAAATCAATTTTAATAAAATTAGGTTTACAACACTTTTAGAGATGAAAATATCTGTAGTTATGGCATAAGGACAGAGTAGAAATCCTGGTTTCCAGGGGTCAGAGGGAAGGAGGAATGGGGAGTCAGTGTTTAATGGACAGAGTTTCAGTTTTACAAGATGAAATGAGTTAAGGGGATGGATAGTAGTGTTAGTTGCACAACAATGTGAATGTTTCTAATACCAGTGAACTCGACACTTAAAAATCGTTAAGACAGTAAATTTTAGGTTATATATGTTTCACCACAATAAAAGAGGGGGGGAATCCATTGTTCACATTAATTTTCTTTCACACACAATCCACTGTGGATTATATTGGGGGTTCAGGTGACACTCGGCTTTTTGCTGGGGATACACACTGTGCATTTACTGCACACCATCTGAGCTGGGAGGTGGATACTGGTAACGCGTCACGGGGCCCCCTGCGGGGTGCAGGCTAGCTCTCTGCCAGTCCCCGTTCCACGTACCCAGCTTACACCCAGCCTCAGCCCCGTAGAGTCCCCTCCTGTCCATGAGCACATGCATCGACCCCGCTCTCAGCTCACAGACCCAGAGAGGTAAGGTGACATGGACACCTCAGGAGCTTGGTAAGCCCCACTATACTGACACTGTCCCACTCAGGGCAGCTGGGAAACGACTTCACTGCTGGTTTGGATCCCCTCACACACAGGCTGTGCTCAGCTGGCTGCACACCCTCCTGTTCAAATGAACAGAAAACCTACTTAAAACTCTGGAAACAGGAGTGAAAACACTGCGACAGCTCCCGGGGTGCAAACTTCCATACGCGTCACACACACCTTCGCAAAGACTGGGAGGGAATGAGATGCATGGCCCTCAAATCTGCCAGTCAGACTGGGTCCTAAGCTCCATGGGAGCCAGACCCACCAATTCAACCCACAAATGTGTATTTCTACAGGCCAGGAGCTCTTCTCCACTCATGCCGCTGCCTGTTCACAGGCGGCCTGACTCCCCGCTCTCAACGGCACACCCCGGATCTGCTGAGCATTCACGGAGCAGGTGTCTACACGTAATGCTGCTTCATTAAAACTCCTCATCTGTTTACTTTTGGTTCCAATTACAGCACCTGAGAAAGTTTTTATCCTAGGAGATGGGGGAGTCATTAGGGGAGAAGATGAAGCCCCGCTAGAACCTAGTATCTCCACAAGTCGAGTCACTGCGAAGAGATCAGCATCCTTGTCCTTCGTGTGGCTCCTGCTTTATTTTTGTTGTTTGTCTTTAAAAGACACAAAAGCTGTTTCTCAACACCAAAGGCCTATTTTATTGTATTTTACACTCATGCTTAGGTATAAAGTAGCCAACTACCTACTCCAGAAGGGAGATTCCAGGAAAAGAGACAGGAGGAAGACAAGCACTGATGAAAAGGGGACATGTGGACGGTGGGAGGAGCACCAGAGGCCACAACTGGATGCTTCAGTTATTTCTTCATTAACTAGTCATGAAGCCTCAGGCAGGGCACTTTACCTCTTAAGTTATATCCTTCAGGGGTTTTATGGCTATTATTTTAAGTGGATAAGTTCTCCTTGCTGGGGAGCAAAAAATCAGCTACAGTTTTGTGCTAACCAAAAACGTCTTCATTACCAGTGCAAGGCCGGCAGGTTGGGCTGCACTAACCAGTTAGTCTTCCAAGACAAGAGTTACACTTTAGAAGTGCCACACTCTACAAACACTGCCACTTGACAGGTTCTCACCTTGAGGAGCCCCTGTGGCCAAGGCCAGGCCAAGCAATGCCTGACGTGCTAACGTGGATGGCATTTTATGCCACGGTGAAACTGCTCCCGCAATTAGAAAGGAAGTGTCACAGAGGCCTAAAAGGTGTTAGATATCAAGTGTAGCGTGAGGAGGACTGATTACATTCCTCAGTTATTTGTTGCTCAATTCAAAACAGCTTTCTGGGGGACCTTCAAGATGGCGGAGAAGTATGACGTCGAGATCACCTTCCTCCCCACAAATACATAAAAAATACATCTACATGTGGAACAACTCCTACAGAACACCTACTGAACGCCGGCAGAAGACCTCAGACCTCCCAAAAGGCAAGAAACTCCCCACGTACCTGGGTAGAGCAAAAGAAAAAACAGAGACAAAAGAATAGGGACAGGACCTGCAACAGTGGGAGGGAGCTATGAAGGAGGAAAGGTTTCCACATACTAGGAAGCCCCTTCATGGGCGGAGACTGTGGGTGGTGGAGGTGGGGAGCTTCTGAGACACGGAGGAGAGAGCAGCCATAGGGGTGCAGAGGGCAAAGCGGAGAGATGCCCGCACAGAGGAGCAGTGCCAACCAGCACTCACCAGCCCGAGAGGCTTGTCTGCTCAGCCGCCAGGGCGGGTGGGGGCTGGGAGCTGAGGCTCCGGCTTCGGAGGTCAGACCCCAGGGAGAGGACTGGGGTTGGCTGCATGAACACAGCCTGAAGGGACTAGTGCACCACAGCTAGCAGGGAAGGAGTCCAGGAAAAAGTCTGGACCTGTCTAAGAGGCAAGACACCATTGTTTCGGGGTGTGCGAGGAGAGGAGATTCCTTCCTCATCTGCCCACAGAAAGCAGAGCACCACCTAAACGAGCTTCAGAGACGGGCGCAAGCCAAGGCTATCAGCTCGGACATCAGAGACGGGAATGAAACGCTAACGCTGCTGCTGCAGCCACCAAGAATCTGAAGTGCAAACAAAGGTCACTATCCACACTCCCCCTGAGGAGCCTGTGCAGCCCACCACTGCCAGGGTCCCGTGATCCAGGGATGACTACCCCAGGAGAACACACGGCGCGCCTCAGGCTGTTGCAATGCCATGCTGGCCTCTGCCGCCGCAGGCTCCCCCCGCATTCCAATTATAACTAACATACCCTTCCCTCACCCTGGCCTGAGTAAGCCAGAGCCCCCAGTCAGCCGCTGCTTTAACCCCCTCCTGCCTGGGTGGGAACAGATGCCTGAGGTCGACCTACACACAGAGGTGGGGTCAAAACCAAAGCTGAACCCCAGGAGCTGTGCGAATAAAGAAGAGAAATGGAAATCTCTCGCAGCAGCCTCAGGAGCAGCGGATTAAACTCCCACAATCAACTTGATGTACCCTGCATCTGTGAAATACCTGAAGAGACAACGAATCACCCCAAAATTGAGGTGGTGGACTTTGGGAGCAACTGTAGACTTGGGGTTTGCTGTCTGCAACTGATTTGTTTCTGATTTTTATGTTTACCTTAGATGAGTTTTTAGCGCCTGTTATCATTCATGGATTTGTTTATTGGTTTGGTTGTTCTCTTTATTATTATTTTTTATTTTAATAATTAAAAAAAAGTTTTTAATTTATTATTTTCTTTCTTTTTCTCCTCCTTTTTCTTCTGAGCTCTGTGGCTGACAGGGTCTTGGTGCTCTGGCCTGGTGCCAGGGCTGAGCCTCTGAGGTGGGAGAGCCGAGTTCAGGACACTGGACCACCAGAGACCTCCCGGCCCCACATAATATCAATTGGTGAGAGCTCTCCCAGAGATCTCCATCTCAACGCTAAGACCTAGCTCCACCCAACGGCCAGCAAGCTCCAATGCTCGACATCCCATGCCAAACAACTAGCCAGACAGGAACACAACCCCATCCATTAGCGGAGAGGCTGCCTAAAATCATACTAAGTTCACAGATACCCCAAAACAAACCACCGGACACGGCCCTGCCCACCAGAAAGACAAGATCCAGCCCCACCCACGAGAACACAGGCACCAGTCCCCTCCACCAGGAAGCCTACACAAGCCACCGAACCAACCTCACCCACTGGGGGCAGACACCAAAAACAACGGAACTATGAACGTGCAGCCTACAAAAAGGATGCCCCAAACATAGTAAGTTAAACAAAATGAAAAGACAGAGAAATATGAAGCAGACGAAGAAGGAAGGTAAAAACCCACCAGACCAAACAAATGAAGAGGAAATAGGCAGTCTACTTGAAAACGGAATCAAAGTAATGATCATAAAGATGATCCAAAATCTTGGAAATAAAATGGAGAAAATACAAGAAATGTTTAACAAAGAACTAGAAGAACTAAAGAGCACAGAAACAGTGATGAACACCACCACAAATGAAATTAAAAATTCTCTAGAAGGAATCAACAGCAGAATAACTGAGGCAGAAGAACGGATAAGTGACCTGGAAGATAAAATAGTGGAAATAACTACAGCAGAGCAGAATAAAGAATGAAAAGAATTGAAGACAAGTTCAGAGACCTCTGTGACAACATTAAACACACCAACAATCAAATTATAGGAGTCCCAGAAGAAGAACAGAAAGGGACTGAGAAAATATTTGAAGAGATTACAGTTGAAAACTTCCCTAACATGGTAAAGGAAATAGTGATGAAAGGGAAAAACCTACAACCAAGATTACTCTACCCAGCAAGGATCTCATTCAGATTTGACACAGAAATTAAAACCTTTACAGACAAGCAAAAGTTAGGAGAATTCAGCACCACCAAACCAGCTTTACAACAAATGCTACAGGAACTTCTCTAGGCAGGAAACACAAGAGAAGGAAAAGACCCACAAAAACAAACCCAAAACAATTTAAAAAAAGGTAATAGGAACATACATATCGATAATTACCTAAAATGTAAATGGATTAAATGCTCCAACCAAAAGACATAGACTGGCTGAATGGATACAAAAACAAGACCCATATATATGCTGTCTACAAGAGACACACTTCAGACCTAGGGGCACATACAGACTGAAGGTGAGGGGATGGAAAAAGATATTCCATGCAAATGGAAATCAAAAGAAAGCTGGAGTAGCAATTCTCATATCAGACAAAATAGACTTTAAAATAAGGACTATCACAAGAGACAAAGAGGGACACTACATAATGATCAAGGGATCAATCCAAGAAGAAGATATAACAATTGTAAATATTATGCACCCAAAGTAGGAGCACCGCAATACATAAGGCAAATAAATGCTAACAGTCATAAAAGGGGAAATCGACAGTACCACAATCAGAGTAGGGGATTTAACACCCCATTTTCACACATGGAGAGATCATCCAAAATGAGAATAAATAAGGAAACACAAGCTTTAAATGACATATTAAACAAGATGGACTTAATTGAGATTTATAGGACATTCCATCCAAAATCAACAGAATAAACTTTCTACTCAAGTGCTCATGGAACATTCCCCAGGACAGATCACATCTTCGGTCACAAATCAAGCCTTGGTAAATTTAAGAAAACTGAAATTGTATCAAGTATCTTTTCCGACCACAACACTATGAGACTAGGTATCAATTACAGGAAAAAAACTGTAAAAAAATACAAACACATGGAGGCTAAACAATACACTAAATAACCAAGAGATCACTGAAGAAATCAAAGAGGAAATCAAAAAATACCTAGAAGCAAATGACAATGAAAATACGACGACCCAAAACCTATGGGATGCAGCAAAAGCAGTTCTAAGAGGGAAGTTTTATAGCAATACAATCCTACCTCAAGAAACAAGAAACATCTCAAATAAACAACCTAACCTTACAACTAAAGCAATTAGAGAAAGGAGAACAAAAAAACCCCAAAGTTAGCAGAAGGAAAGAAATCATAAAGATAGATCAGAAATAAATGAAAAAGAAATGAAGTAAACAATAGCAAAGATCAATAAAACTAAAAGCTGGCTCTTTGAGAAGATAAACAAAATTGATAAACCATTAGCCAGACTCATCAAGAAAAAAAGGGAGAAGACTCAAATCAACAGAAATAGAAATGGAAAAAGAGAAGTAACAACTGACACTGCAGAAATACAAAGGATCATGAGAGATCACTACAAGCAACTATATGCCAATAAAATGGACAACCTAGAAGAAATGGACAAATTCTTAGAAAAGTACAAACTTCTGAGACTGAACCTGGAAGAAATAGAAAATATAAACAGACCAGTCACAAGCACTGAAATTGAAACTGTGATTAAAAATCTTCCAACAAACAAAAGCCCAGGACCAGATGGCTTCAAAGGTGAATTCTATCAAACATTTAAAGAGCTAACACCTATCCTTCTCAAACTCTTCTAAAATGCAGCAGAGGAAGAAACACTCCCAAACTCATTCTACGAAGCCACCCTCACCCTGATACCAAACCCAGACAAAGATGTCACAAAGAAAGAAAACTACAGGCCAATGTCACTGATGAACATAGATGCAAAAATCCTCAACGAATACTAGCAAACAGAATCCAACAGCACATTAAAAGGATCATACACCATGATCAAGTGGGGTTTATCCCAGGAATGCAAGGATTCTTCAATATATGCAAATCAATCAATGTGATACACCACATTAACAAACTGAAGGATAAATCGCAATAGATGCAGAAAAAGCTTTTGACAAAATTCAACATCCATTTATGATGAAAACTCTCCAGAAAGTAGGCATAGAGAGAACCTACTTCAACATAATGAAGGCCATATATGAAAACCCACAGCCACCATCATTCTCAGTGGTGAAAAATTGAAACCATTTCCTCCAAGATCAGGAACAAGAAAAGGCTGCCCACTCTCACTGCTATTATTCAACATAGTTTTGGAAGATTTAGCCACAGCATTCAGAGGAGAAAAATAAATAAAAGGAATCCAAATCAGAAAAGGAGAAGTAAAGCTGTCACTGTTTGCAGATAACATGATACTGTACATAGAGAATCCTAAAGATGCTACCAGAAAACTACTAGAGCTAATCAATGAATTTGGTAAAGTAGCAGGATACAAAATTAATGCACAGAAATCTCTTGCACTGCTATACACTAATGATGAGAAATCTGAAAGAGAAATTAAGGAAACACTCCCATTTACCACTGCAACAAAAAGAATAAAATACCTAGGAAAAAACCTACCTGAGGAGACAAAAGATCCGTATGCAGAAAACTATAAGACACTGATGAAAGAAATTAAAGATGATACAAACAGATGGAGAGATATACCATGTTCTTGAATTGGAAGAATCAACATTGTGAAAATGACTATACTATAGTATACTATACTATAAAGCAAACTACAGATTCAATGCAATCCCTATCAAACTACCCATGGCATTTTTCACAGAACTAGAACAAAAAAATTTCACAATTTGTATAGAAACACAAAAGACCCCATATAGCCAAAGCAATCTTGAGAAAGAAAACAGCCTGAGAAAGAAAAGAGCTTGAGAAAGAAAAGAGCCTGGAGGAATCTGGCTCCCTGACTTCAGACTATACTAAAAAGTTACAGCAATCAGGACAGTATGGTACTGGCACAAAAACAGAAATACAGACCAATGTAACAAAACAGAAAGCCGAGGGATAAACCCATGCAGATATGGTCACCTTATCTTGATAAAGAGGCAAGAATATACAATGGAGAAAAGACAGCCTCTTCAATAAGTGGTGCTGGGAAAACTGGACAGCTACATGTAAAAGAATGAAATTAGAACACTCCCTAACACCATCCACAAAAATAATCTCCAAATGGATTAAAGACCTAAATGTAAGGCCAGACACTATAAAACTCTTAGAGGAAAATATAGGCAGAACACTCTATGACATAAATCACAGCAAGATCCTTTTTGATCCACCTCCTAGAGAAATGGAAATAAAAACAAAAATAAACAAATGGGACCTAATGAAACTTAAAAGCTTTTGCACAGCAAAGGAAATCATAAACAAGACAAAAAGACAACCCTCAGAATAGGAGAAATATTTGCAAATGAAGCAACGGACAAAGGATTCATCTCCAAAACATACAAGCAACTCATGCAGCTCAATATCAAAATAAAAAACAACCCAATCCAAAAATGGGCAGAAGAACTAAATAGACATTTCTCCAAAGAAGATACACAGATGGCCAACAAACACATGAAAGGATGCTCAACATCACTAATCATTAGAGAAATCCAAATCAAAACTACAATGAGATATCACCTCACACTGGTCAGAATGGCCATCAACAAAGAAACCACTAACAATAAATGCTGGAGAGGGTGTAGAGAAAAGGGAACCTTCTTGCTCTGCTGGTGGGAATGTGAATTGATACAGCCACTATGGAGAACAGTATGGAGGCTCCTTCAAAAACTAAAAATAGAACTACCATATGACCCAGAAATCCCACTACTGGGCACATACCCTGAGAAAACCATAATTCAAAAAGAGTCATGTACCCCAATGTTCATTGCAGCACTATTACAATAGCCAGGGCATGGAAGCAACCTAAGTGCCCATCGACAGATGAATGGATAAAGAAGATGTGGCACATATATACAATGGAATATTACTCAGCCATAAAAAGAAACGAAATTGAGTTATTTGTTGTGAGGTGGATGGACCTAGAGTCTATCATACAGAGTGAAGTAAGTCAGAAAGAGAAAAACAAATACCGTATGCTAACACATATATGGAATCTAAAAAAAAAAAAAAAAAATGCTTCTCACGAACCTAGGGTCAGGACAGGAATAAAGATGCAGATGCAGCGAATGGACTTGAGGACATGGGGAAGGGAGACAAAGTGTAAGCTGGGACGAAATGAGAGAGTGGCATTGACATATATACTAAATGTAAACTAGACAGCCAGTGGGAAGTAGCTGCATAGGACAGGGAGATCATCTCAGTGCTTTGTGACCACCTAGAGGGAGGGTGGGAGGGAGATGCAAGAGGGAGGGGATATGGGGATATATGTATACTTATAGCTGATTCACTTTTTTATACAGCAGAAACTAACACAACATTGTAAAGCAATTATACTCCAATAAAGATGTTTAAAAAAATAGCTTTCTGAACCCAAGGGACAAGCACCTCCAACTGGTAAGGTTCTGCTTTCTTTACAGAAGAGTCACCAAATGCCCATTTCACAACTGCTATTCTCATCAGAACTTGAGGCCAAAGAAAAGGGGAAAGTAGCAGGGGGCAGGGAGTGACTCCGAATTTGTAGGAGGTTGACCAGCTGCTTGAGCAGGTGGAGAGGCAGGGCGTCCCTCCCCGTGAGTTAAAAGTCATGCCAGGACTAAAATGTTAATAAATAAGTAGATTAGTTAATAATAAAATGGATGCTTTTATGAGTGCACAGAGGCAGAGCGCTGCACATGCTGGAAGCCAGGTAACAGCTGCTTGCAGAGCAACCAGTCCAAAGGTTGCTGATCTTGTTGAACTGAGGTCGGGGGAGCCTGGGAACACCAGCCAACGCAGAGAGGCCGGGCGGGTCTGGACCAAAGGAAACCTGCCAGTGTGTCCGAGGAATTCTGGGTCTGACAAGTGGCTCTGGGGAAATCACTGCATCGTCTGCGAGGACACGTCTGGAAAACTTTAGAGGCACAGAAGGCTCGTGAGACAAATGGCTGCAAAGGTCCCAAGGGCAAAGCCTGCTGTGCTCCGGTCAGGAAAATGGACTTTTGGTAGGAAGCAGCCAGTCATAGGACGATGCTGACAGCAGCCTAAGGGTATGGGCTCCCCACTACACTCAAGCACAAGTGCCAAACTCCGTGACGGAATCTGAAGATCAGGCTGTAACTGGTGATAATTCTGTAACTTATTTTATAGACAAACTGGGTGAACACAGGGTTCCCCTGGACACCAAAAGGATCAGCCCAGGACCTCAGTCTAAAATGCAGACGGCTACTCTGAGCATTGCTAGGCACTCTCAGCACTGTAAGTAATTCTCGACCTAAATAAGTAAATGCACTTTTTAAAGCAGAAGGAAACGTGAGCCTTCCTGTTGCACCTTCTGAAACATTCTCGTCCAAGGGCCAGTCCACCTACTCTGGCAGGAAGCTCTAGTATCAAGAGCGCTGACTTGGATGTGGGACAAATGCAAATCCAAGAAAGTGGTAGCACTGTGTCCTGGAGCCGGCACCCCCCGCCCCTTGCCCCTCCCCTGAGCCCTGTGTCCTTCACCGCTCCTCCGCAACACAAAGCCCCTCTCAAAGTGGGAAACCCAGGACAACCTTCCTCCATGGAAGGCCCAAGCAGAAAAACTGTTTAATCCAGAATCTCCATCCAACTAGGGGAAACTGCACGGCATTTCTCATCAGCAAACAAGTCAAAACTGTCGCCTTACGTCAGGCAACCAAAACAGTTTTTTATTACTTAAAAGATCTTGCTGTCTTTGTCCATTTAGAACTGATATTTCTTAAACTAAAATGATTGAACTGGATCATATGAACTTCACTGTGTAGACTGTAGCCCAGTCTTAGGGGTTATAGAGATTTTTCTGGTTTTTCATTCTGTCTGTTGAAGTTCAATATCTAAAAATGGGTCAGAATTGACCACCCCTCCTCTAGTAAATTCTAATGGTAAACACAGTAAAATCCCATGAAGGTTGAGGAGAGACAGGTTTAAAGGGTAGTGAAATTAAAAATGTAATGAAATTCTGATGCTCAATCATAATCAGTATTTTTAAGAGGCACCTTACTTTCCTAAGCATCTAGCGTGCACATTAACTGCAAGCATTACCAGATTCCACAAGGTCACGCCTCTTCCCCTTGAGGAGATTCTCAGAGGGACACAGATTTCTAAAGGCATCAGGATGAGTAGATACCACAATTGGATACACACAACACAACTTAAAATAAACCAAAGAAGTGCTCCATTCCTTCAAAACAGTCTCTTCTTTTCAAGGTTAGACAGCCTCCTAAAACACTTTTTATGGTGCCAATGTGTTCATCAAATGTTTCCTTCTACTCGGGAACAGAGATGGTACCACATGGAATTACAAAATGGCATTTTAATGACATCCAAAGAAATGGAGGGTTCAACATACTAAAAACACTTTTAAAGTCCTTTCTAATAGGTACTCCACCATGATGCCCAAACTCACGTCTTCAGTGATCAATAATACAATATTGACAGACTGCAGAGAAGACTGCTGGCTACCCCTCCCCAGTGTCCATTCTCTTCTTCCTGGAGTAACAAACCTCAAACTTCAGCTGGGCACATGCCTCCCACACAAAGATGATGTTCACCAGCCTCTCCTCCAATCGAGTGAGACCTCGTGATCAGGAATTAACCATGGGGTGTGAACTGGTCAGGCACAACTCGAACGGGGAAGGCACAGTCCACCCCCTTCCTTCCTCTCCTTCCTGCTGGCTGGAATGAGAGAGGGGAGCCTGGTCCCTGGCAGACCCCAGACAGCGACCACCAACCCACCCCACACCTGTTGACCTTTACCTTACAGAGGAAGACCCCGACCTAGGGACTCTATTACAAAACATGTTTGCTTCCATTCCTTTTGAAAAACTCAGAAACAAGAAATGGGTGTTTTGCTGAATGACAGCATCTTAATTATTTAGGGGTTTGGATCAAACAAAGCCATAACAGAAAACAACAGAACCCTGTTTTAGGAGACCAAATTCTAGCCCGATGTACCACTAATGGGCCACATGGCCTCAGACACTTAGTTATTTCATCTCACAGTATTTCTTACCTGCTGGATGATCAGTCACTTTAAATTACAATTGTTCTCAAAAGCCAAATCTAAGAACAAGTAAGAAACTAGTTTCTGGTTGTGGGGAGAAGAGAGCCATGCCCGCTATTCTATTCCATGCCCATTTCCCCAGACAATCTGAAGCCGTCTCAGAATGCAGGGGTCCACAGAGCAGGTCCACAGAGCACCTTTCAAGCCTCAGCACAGGCAGTCCACCCTTCAACTGTGCATGTTCACGAGGAAAAGGCAGCATGGCTCAAACAGACCTTCTGCCTGAAGGCAGCCCTTGTCACAAGCCACCTGGCCCCGCAGTAAAGCTTTCTGCCCCCAGAACCGTCCCCCCAGATAAGAGACCGGCCTAGAGAGAAGGGAAATATAAGCCGGTTAAGAGAAAGGAGCTGAGAAAATCACTGATCCTGACACGAACCATTATCTACTCCAATGTGCCTGCCAAACCCAAATTTCTAACTGGTCATTTGACCTAAACTCCTCGAGGGTATTTAAGTTAAACACTAAGTCATCAACACCCAGGATTCTCTGTAGCGCACACTCTTCACAAAAAGGCCAGCACTTGGTGGCACGTGTGTCCCTGCAGGTCTCCATGGGTTTTCCCTTACATATTTCACCCTGAGCTACAAATGGCCACCATGCTAATGTTCTGTGATGTGTGCTGAGAGTCGGCGTGACCCGACCACAGAACTCACAGCAGACCCCAATCTTAATTATCTTACTTATTTTACTGCTCAAGATAAAATGGTTAAGTCTGATAACACAAACACTGGTGCTTACATGGACTGCGGTCCCCAAGTCACAAACCCTCAACTCAAACCTTCCACCTAAACGGCCGCCGAGAGCATGTGAATTCACTCAAGCAGTTACTGCATTAATCCGGGAGGTGTGACACCGCATATGTCTGTGCACATGCATATGTACACGTACATACATAGTTGTGCCGTATTTTCAACATCTATCTCCCATTCCCGTGTAAACTTTCGTCCTGGGCACTGATGGTGTGCAAATAACAGTCAGATGGATGCTACCTTAGTTTCCTAGGTTTGCCATGACAATTACCACAAACTGCATGGCTTAAACGACAGACGTTTATTCCCCCAGTTCTGGAGGCCCGCAGTCCAAATTCTGGAGGCCCTGTGGGCAGGGCTCCTCCCTCGGGAAGCTCTATCAGAGGAGCCTTCTTGACTCTCCAGGTTTCTGGGTCCCCTGGCATTCCTGGGATTGTGGCTGCATCACTCCAGTCTCTGCCTTGTCTTCACGTGGCCTTTTTGTCTGTGTTTCTGTGTCTCAGACCTCCCTCTCCTTTTGTACAAGGATACCACTCATCACATGGAGGGCCCACTCTAAGACCAGGATAATCTCATTTGGGATCCTTATCTGTTTCCCAATAAGGTAACATTCACAGGTACTGGAACTTGAACCTATCTTTTGGGAAGACACAGTTTAACACAGGACAGATGCTGAAACAGCCAAAGGAATTACAAATTTTGCAATCCTAATCCCAGCGAGCTGTGGAGGCAGAAGCCACTGTGGGAGGGCGCGAAGACAGAGCAGCTTTGAGTTACCTTTAAAAGTCTCATCAGTTTTTACTGATTAAACCTTCCTGCCAGCATGTAGTTTCTACGTGGACAGAAAAGAAAGAGTGTGAAATTCGAAGGGAGAAGGTTAAGATCTGAAACCACGTTCTTTTTCTTGAGTTACCATGGTCCCATTTTCAATTCTGAAGTATTTCAAAGCCCCATTTAAAAATCATTAGCTAACACATACTAGCTTTTCATTCTTTTTTCCCCTCAGAATGCATTACACATGCCACTATGATACCACTTGTTTTGTAATAACAGGAGATAAACTAAAATTTTTCAGTATCTAGGTATCAGCACTGTGTCCTATTCAGCCTTTCATCCTCAGCATGGAGCATAACGGGCGCAGTCAGTCTTCATTAAATGCTCACCACGTGGCCTGGAGGAATTTGCCCTGCTGAGGGGCTCCTTTGTTGAAGTTTGATTTACCCCATGGGGTGGGGGAAGCCTACAGAGTGAGCTGATAATCAAAATCACACTAAACATAAGGCCACACGTAGGACGTAAGAGGAAGTCAGAGACCCCTGTGGCTGCTCTGGAAAATTTATGTCAGATTCTTACAGGTATACACTCTCCACTGAGAACACCCTGTAAAACCTCTCTAAAAACTCCCATTGTTAACAAACAGGAATTATGGCCCTGGCATAGACTGCTGGTCCTTTCAGGCCTAGCACGTTCCCTCCTAACGCCCAGGAAGCCAGAGGAATGACAGGTCTGCGGGCCTGGCTCAGGGGTGGCGGGCAGCCTGTTAAAGCTTGCACGGTGCTCCTGAAGCCCACCAGCACAGGCGTTATCCCCACCCAACCAAGCTCCTTGTTTCACCCTCAAATATGACTCTCCAAGACACAGAGTAAGAAACATGACAGGTCCAGCAGAGCCCGTTCCCCCCATCCCAGTCCCCCTTAACGAGCAGGCAGGGCTCCCGTCCGCGAAGTAGTTTCAAGTTCTAAGCTCTCTCTGTCCCGCTTCTGAGGGTCCTCTGGGGTTCAGATGAGGCCACAATCACAGGGTCCCTTCCAGTGAGTAGAAGGGGATGATTGCTGGGAGGTCGAAGCTAAGAAACCTCAGAGTGGGGACGATGAGGATGGCTATCCAGTGCGCTCAGATCTAAGCTGCCATCAGCCAGCCTGTTTTATTCCGGTTCTCGAGTCTAACTTAAGGACCTCAAGTAAAAGTCTAAGAACCTCAGAATATCCAGGAAAGGATATAAACATTGTATGGTTCTGATTTATAATTTTTTTTTTTTAACAAAAAAAACCCCTGTACCTATTCATACTTCTACCAACAACTGTATCAATGCAAGCACTGGGTAATGTGATTTTGAAAAACTGCTAATTAGAAATGGAAAAAGTAGCATGTCGTTAATTTGTACCTGTGTGAAACTAATAAGACAAAACTTCTTTCCAAGTGTTTGTTAATCTTCTATATTACCTCAGTTGTGAAGTGTTTGCTCATTCATCTTTGCACATCTACCTTTTAGTTTTAAGGTATTTCTTACCAACTGGAATAAGCCTTTCATATAGTAATCATATTAGCCCTTTAATCCCTGTTTTTTTAATTTAATTTGTACAGATTTGGAAATACAGAGGTTTTTAAAAGTTTCTATGTAACAAATCTTGCTAATCTTGTGTTAAGAAGTCACTTATACTATTTTGAAGTCCTTCCTGGTCCAGACACTTGATATGTGTTCTGTGTTTTTTAAAAAAAAAATAACATAGAAAATTTAATTTTGTCCAATTACTGAACTAATCATCCCAGTCAATTTACTGAATACGCATCCATTTTTAAATTTCTAAATTCTTACAGAAATCACATTCATATTTTAAGAGAGATGTTTTGGTTTTTAAAGTAAAGTAACCAAGATTTTTGAAAAGCAGCAATATTATACTTCACAGGATAAGGCAGACCCTTAATATGCAAACATACGTAATTTCAAAGCTAACCACAATGTAAAACACATTAAAAAAACATGAATACTGAAATATGTGACCCACAGACACCCCAGAAACAACCGCAGGCTGGAGAGAGCCCTTGCCTGTCACTACGTCCCTTGACTCCTCACAGTCTCAGCAATAAACCATGGATCAAACACAGGTAGCCCCACAAGAACGTTAACAACACAAACTGAGGAGGCCACAACACACGGCATACTTATGAGGACAGGTAGAGAGTTATAAAAGTGATGCGTGTGCCTTAGAATCAACAATGAACGTTCAGACTCTCAAGTCTCCCTGAAACATTAGATGTTAGTCATCAAACCTCATGCACAGAGAGCAAGTTCAGAATTCTTACGATGACGGCGTCATCCCTCCATGATTATCTTGGACCTGGGTTTGAGGACATATGGCTGGTTCACAGCACGAAAACAAACCTTGCAGCCCCAGGGATTTACCACCACATGACCACTGCTTTCCTCCATCTCCCATGGAAACAGGAGAAGATGACCTAAAAATACATCTTAAAACCTAAAGACAGTCTTTCCTGCATCCTCTCCCTGCTGCCCCTCTCTTACTGAAAAGCTTATTGATGAGTAATCTATGATGGGGGCCAGGGTCTGGGGTGGGCATGTGGAGTTAGGGTTTAACAAAGACAGAGCTCCAGATTGGGAAGATGAGAAAGTTCTGTAAATGATGTTGTTGGTGGCAGCCCAATATTGTGAATTCAGGTAATGCCAATAAACTGTACATTTTAAAATGGTGAAAATGGTAAATTTTAAGTAATGTAAATTTTACCACAATAAAAAAAATTTTTAAGAATAAAAAGTAACCTATAACTACTGTCTCCAACTTCTTGCATCCTGTAACGTCCAATTTGCTTTTGAAAATATTCATCTCTATTATGGAAATGAATATGCTGTGGTTTGTAAAACAGGTAGAATCTTTTAAGTTCAAAATACAGCTGGAAGACGTGTGTTAGAAGTCACAGGACAAATCCGTGTTAAGACGATGACGACAGCTATACGCGGACAGCAAGGACCAGGAGATGCTAATGCCCCAAGGCACTTGTATATGAAATATTAAGGATGAATTCCTAACACCATCACTGAATATTCATGATGACTCACTCAGCTGCCACCACTGACAGCCATCCTGGCCCCATGTGCTCTCTGCCTGAGAAGCACCAATAAACCCATGGCTGTTCATTAGGCTAATTGGCAAACACAGCTGTGGCCAGGCATGTGGGCCCTGCTGGAACCTCAGCTGCTCAGAGACAGTCCTAAAAACAACACAACCTGAGATCCAAGCAGAGCGGCCCCGCTGCCTGGTTATGCCCTAACCTAGTAGGTGTACGAATTACCCCACCTCTTTCCCTTGCTTTCTCGATGTGCGTCCTAAATAGATTTAATAAACTGTGTGATGGGAGCAAGAGTCCAGTCTGCGAGCCTTCTGGCTCCATGACCTCAGGGGCAGCTGGCCTGGAAGACTGCTTAGAGACCTCCAGTGCAGTGTGCTAACTTCCCACAAGACGCATGCCTTCTACATCTGTGTGAGCTGGTGCCGGCCCTACTGCTCCAGCGAAACGGCCCTAAAGAAGAGGAATGTCTTAGGCAAATCCCCCGTGGGCACCTGCAGCCCTTACCACACCTGCCAGGCCCGGTCTCCCCTGGTCCCTCCGCTCCCTGAGGACCTCCTCGTCCTCTGAAATTCCTGTGAAAACACATTGCAGGTTTTGCCTATACCCTCTTCCTCCTCACTCCATGCCATCTCCACTCTGTCAAGTCCACATTTCCAGTCCAACCTTGCTTATAAGTTCTGGAGCCACAATTAGCACTGGATTCAAATTCCACTTCTTATCTATGTGACAACAGGCAAATTACGTAACTCCCAACTTTTACCAGATTACAATGATTTCGACATTGAGGCGTATTTTCAGAATTGTATCACACAATGCAGTGCCTAGAGCGCTGCACTCCTCAACAAACATCTCCTCTCCCCTTCTCCTAAAGGAACAGTGTAGAAAGAAGGCTGATTCCTCAGGGTTCCTACTTCTAAAACTGGGAAAAACAAACTTCAGAATGAACAGCATGGCCAATCACCTTAGCATTTCAGAAATCATACACCCAACATCCCCAAACTACCCACTGCTGACAACCCAGGCTCAGGAAACGCAAAGTAATTTTAATATTTTAATTAAAAGTAATTAAAAAGTAGTAAAAATGCTCCAAAGTCAAGTAAATGACATTTTTAAACAATCTGACTAGGGGTGGGTGTTCTAATTCTGTCCCTCTCAATAGCACAGATAATAAAATACTTTGAAAAATAAAATGCATTTTAAAAATCAGCATTTTTCTGCAAGCCAGTTTTAAAATGTTGTGAGTCTCACGGTTAAATATACTGCAATCATTAGGCTGTGCCCTTATTTCCAAAAAGGAAAAAATAATTCTTCAGTGCCACAAGATCCTCAGAAAGAAAACCTATGCCAATATTGAAAGGGTTTACAGGAAGAGGCTATTCTTTAAGCAATGCTTCACCAAGAATCTGCCTAATGAAACTACAGCAAACGATATCATTCACTAACATGCTAATTTACGTGAACGCTGCAGGTGACAGATTAAAGGGATGTGCCTGTAGGAGGAGTAAGTCAAGAAATAAGCTCATACCAATTTGTGCACTTTCAAAAGCAACCTCATGTCCTCACCTGCAGAACAGATATTTCCAGATGACAGGAAGGAAACTCAGGGAACACCCATCTCCTGAAAAATCATCTTCCTCCAGCTGCTGGGTCCACCTAATCTGGGTTTTCCCAACAACCTGCCCAACATGGTGTTTGCTTTAGAAGATAGATCAGTGAGTGCGTTGGCCCTCTCGGGTTACAGCAGGAAGAACTGGAGGGCATTCTGTGAAATGCACAGGTGTCCTAGAAATTAAGATCCTGGGGAGTGCCATAAATATGGCTTCTTGACAGCCCCTCAGCTGGTTCTGATTGCAGCCAGGTTTGGAAACCTCTAGAAGGGGCTCCAGCTCCATGACGACAACACGCCCCCCTTCCTCCATATCACCCCCAGGCTCAAGTGGGTGGACAGGTCTCAGGGGGTGTTCAGGTGTGCATTCCTACCAGGAGTAGTGTGCCCTGCACAAGCCGAGCTCTGCTCCAGTGGAGTGCTCAGAAGGCCTGCCCTGGCCAGTGTGCAAAAGGCCGGAGGAACCAGGCATGAGAAATCTCCTCACCCCTGAAAATCAGATGCTGCTGCCCTGCCAGCTCAGTCAGCAGGGGCCCCGGTCAAGCACAGGGCAGGGACCTGAGCTCAGAACGTGCCAGGTGCCAATCCTGGCAGGGACATTCACGGGCATCCTCAAGGAGCGATGGTGGCTAAACGCTCAGATACGAGGAACACCTGTGGAGGATTGTGACCATTCTGCCCACAGCTCAAGCTGTTACAGACAAAAAAGAATGAAATAATTCCATTTGCGGCAATATGGATGGACCCAGAGTTTGTCATACTGAGGGAAGTAAATCAGACAGAGAAGGACAAATATCACATGATATCGCTTATACGTGGAATCTTAAAAAGTGGTACAAATGAACTTATTTACAAAACAGAAATAGAGTTAAAGATGTAGAAAACAATCTTATGGTTATGGGGGGGAAGGGTGGAGGGATAAATGGGAGACTGGGATCCACATATACACACTACTGTACATAAAATAGATAACTAATAAGGACCTACTGTATAGCACAGGGAACGCTACTCAATACTCTGTAATGACCTATATGGGAAAAGAATCTTAAAAAAGAGTGGATATATGAATATATATAACTGATTCACTCTGCTGTACAGCAGGAACACAACATTGTAAATCAACTATACTCCAATAAAAATTAAAAAAAAAAAAAAAAGACGACTGAATATCCACTTATGGGAAAAAAAAATCTCCTCTAGGAGTCTCTCTGGAGTCACGACTCCCACATGCCTGTCCTGTCAGCCTTCGCCAGATCAATGCACCTTTCTAGGTGAGCAACTGTGCAGGTCCTGCTACCTATTTCCGTGGGGAGGGTACACACAACACATGGAGATGGGTAGCCCTGACAGTAACTTTGCAGCAAAGACCTAAATGATTAAATGTGCCAAATTTTTGTTGCCATGGAGATGAAACTAATGTACTATGATTGCATTTCTTGCCGCTCTACCAAAGGCCTTTCGGGCAAAAGAAATTTTCTTTTGCATAGCACTCAGCTCACACACACCTACATGTCCACTCCTTCTCTGTATGAAGAAGAGCAGTTAGGTTGCTATGTAATATCGGAATTAAGAATACAGGTTATGACACAGCACTGTGTCTATTACACTCGGATATGCAATTTAAGATCCTATGAAGATGAAGCAAGGCAGATAACTCTTAGGATGAAAGTTACACGGTAACACACACTAGGTGCAGTACCCTCCACATTCTAAGATAGCCATACCAGGTATCAATACCAGCAAAGAAGTACTTAGTTTCTTTTTAAATTGAAGTACAATCTACAAACCACAAAATCTCTTCAGTGTACGGTACAGCGGTTCTTAGTATACTGGAGTTCAAGGTGTTACAACCATCACCGTATTCATTCCAGAATGTTTTCACCACCCCAAAAAGAAACCCCATAACCCCTAACCATCACTTCTCATTCCTCCCTCCCCCAGCCCCTGGCAACACTCATCTGCTTTCTGTTTCCAAAGATTTACCAATTGTGGATATTTCATTTAAATGGGATCACACAGTATGTGACCTTTCCTGTCTGGCTTCTTTCACCTAGCATGCTTCCATGGTTCATCCATGTTGTAGCATGTATTCCTTCATTCCTTTTCCAGGCTGAATACTATTTCATTGTATGGATATAGCACATTTAGTTCATCCGTCAGCTGGTAGACATCTGGGTTGTTTCTACACTTTTCCACTACTATGAATAATGGTGCTATGAAACTTCTTGCAAAAGTTTTTGTGTGGACATATGTTTTTAATTTTCTTAGGCTTATATGCCTCGGAGTAGAATTGCTGGGTCATATGGTAATTCTCTGTTTAACTTTCTGAGAAACTGCCAAACGTTTCCAAGGCTGCCGCACCATTTTACATCCCACAGCAATGTATGAGGACTCCAATTTCTCGACAGCCCTTCCGACATTTGTCACTGTCCAGTACTCTGATTATAGCCATCCTAGTGGGTATGAAGTAGTATCTCATAGTAGTTTTGAATTTCATTTCTATAATGACAAGTTATGCTAGACTTTTCATGTGCTTTTCTAACGTCTTTATTAGAGTATAATTTCTTTACAATGTTGTCTTAGTTTCTGCTGTATAAAAAAGTGAATCAGGCTTCCCTGGTGGCGCAGTGGTTGGGAGTCCGCCTGCCGATGCAGGGGACGGGGGTTCGTGCCCCGGTCCAGGAAGATCCCACATGCCGCGGAGCAGCTGGGCCCGTGAGCCATGGCCGCTGAGCCTGCGCGTCCGGAGCCTGTGCTCCGCAGCAGGAGAGGCCACAACAGTGAGAGGCCCACATACCGCAAAAAAAAAAAAAAAAAAAAAGTGAATCACCTATACGTATACATATATCCCCATATCCCCTCTCTCTCGTCTCCTCCTCCCACTCTCCCTATCCCACCCCTCTAGGTGGTCACAAAGCACAGAGCTGATCTCCCTGTGCTATGCGGCTGCTTCCCACTAGCTATCTATTTTACGTTTAGTAGTGTATATATGTCCATGCCACTCTCTCATTTCGTCCCAGCTTACCCTTCCCCCTCCCCGTGTCCTCAAGTCCATTCTCTACGTCTGTGTCTTTATTCCTGTCCTGCCCCTAGGTTCTTCAGAACCTTTTTTTTTTCTTCTAGTTTTCATATATATGTGTTAGCATACGGTATTTGTTTTTCTTTCCGACTTACTTCACTCTGTATGACAGACTCTAGGTCTGTCCACCTCACTACAAATAACTCAATTTCATTTCTTTTTATGGCTGAGTAATATTCCATTGTATATATGTGCCACACCTTCTTTATCCATTCATCTGTCGATGGACACTTAGGTTGCTTCCATGCCCTGGCTATTGTAAATAGTGCTGCAATGAACAGTGGGGTACATGACTCTTTTTGAATTATGGTTTTCTCAGGGTATATGCCCAGTAGTGGGATTTCTGGGTCATATGGTAGTTCTAGTTTTAGTTTCTTAAGGAGCCTCCATACTGTTCTCCATAGTGGCTATATCAACTTACATTCCCACCAACAGTGCAAGAGGGTTCCCTTTTCTCTACACCCTCTCCAGCATTTATTGTTAGTGGTTTCTTTGATGATGGCCATTCTGACCAGTGTGAGGTGATATCTCATTGTAGTTTTGATTTGGATTTCTCTAATGATTAGTGATGTTGAGCATCCTTTCATGTGTTTGTTGGCCATCTGTGTATCTTCTTTGGAGAAATGTCTATTTAGTTCTTCCTCCCATTTTTGGATTGGGTTGTTTTTTATTTTGATATTAAGCTGCATGAGTTGCTTGTATGTTTTGGAGATGAATCCTTTGTCCGTTGCTTCATTTGCAAATATTTTCTCCCATTCTGAGGGTTGTCTTTTGGTCTTGTTTATGGTTTCCTTTGCTGTGCAAAAGCTTCTAAGTTTCATTAGGTCCCATTTGTTTATTTTTGTTTTTATTTCCATTTCTCTAGGAGTTGGGTCAAAAAGGATCTTGCTGTGATTTATGTCATAGAGTGTTCTGCCTATGTTTTCCTCTAAGAGTTTTATAGTGTCTGGCCTTACATTTAGGTCTTTAATCCATATTGAGTTTATTTTTGTGGATGGTGTTAGGGAGTGTTCTAATTTCATTCTTTTTTTTATTTTATTTTTTATTTATTTTATTTTTGGCTGTGTTGGGTCTTTGTTGCTGCGCGCGGGCTTTCCTCTGGTTGCGGCGAGTGGGGGCTACTCTTCGTTGCGGTGCGTGGGCTTCTCATTGCAGTGGCTTCTCTTGTTGTGAAGCATGGGCTCTAGGTGCACGGGCTTCAGTAGTTGTGGCACACACGCTTCAGTAGTTGTGGCGCACGCGCTTCAGTAGTTGTGGCTCATGGGCTCTAGAGTGCAGGCTCAGTAGTTGTGGCGCACGGGCTTAGTTGCTCCACGGCATGTGGGATCTTCCGGCCCAGGGCTCGAACCTGTGTCCCCTGGCTTGGCAGGCGGATTCTTAACCACTGCGCCACCAGGGAAGCCCACTAATTTCATTCTTTTACATGTAGCTGTCCAGTTTTCCCAGCACCATTTATTGAAGAGGCTGTTTTTTCTCCATTGTATATTCTTGCCTCCTTTATCAAAGATTCATGTGCTTTTTAAACCAACTGTGTACCTTCTCTGGAGAATGTCTATTCAAATCCTTTGCCTATTTCTAAATTGGGTTAGTTTTCTTTTTATTGTTCAGTTGTAAGAGCTCTGTACATATTCTGAATATCAGACCCTTATCAGATATATCATTTGCAAACAATTTCATTTTGTGGGTTGTCTTTTCACTTTCTTGATGGTGTCATTTGAAACACAGACATTTTAAATTCTGATAAAGTCCAATTTATCTTTTCTTTGGTCTCTTGTGTTTTAGGTGTCATATCTGAGAAACCATTGCCTAACTTAAGGTCAAAGATTTTCACCTATGTTCCATTCTAAGGGTGTTAATGGGCTGAGATGTGTCCCCCCAAAATTCATATGTGGAAATTCTAACCCCTAGTACCTCAAAATGTGACTGTATTTGGAGATGGGGTCTTTAAAAAAGTAAGATTAAATGATGTCATGTGGGTGGATCCTAATCCAATCTAACTGGTGTCCTTATAAAAAGAACATTTGGACACACAAAGACACTGGGGACCATGTGAGGAAACAGGGAGAAGACAGCCATCTACAATCCAAGGAGAGAGGCCTCAAGAGAAACCAGCCCTGCAGGTGTCTTGATCTTGGACATCCAGCCTCCAGACTGTGAGAAAATGAATGACTACTGTTTAAAGCTCATGTCTGTGGTACTTTGTTATGGCGGCCTGAGCAAACTAATACAAAGGGTTTTTAGAGTTTCTGCTCTTACACTTGATCCATTTTTTGTCATTTTTTGTGTACAGTGTGAGAGATAGGGTCCAACTTCATTCTGTGCATGTGGATATCCAGCTCTGCCAGCACCATTTCTTAAAAAAACATTCTATCCCCACTGAATGGTCTTGGCACCCTTGTCAAAAGCCTGCTGACCACAGATGCATGGGTTTATTTCTGGAGTCTCAGTTCTATTGTATTGGTATATGTCTGTCCTTATGCCAGCACCGTACTGTCTAGACTACCACAGCTTTGTAGTAAGTTCTGAAACTGGAAAGTGTGAATCCTTCAGTTTTGTTCTTCTTTTTCAAGACTGGTTGGCTTTTTACTTCATTTTTATCCCATGGGGAATTTAAAAGATGGCAGTAAAGGATTAATCTTGCCCAATGGAAGGTTGGCCCTTACCTAGGCTCCTGGGAGGTAACTTCCAGCTTCTTGTAAAGTCCTACCTGATAGAAGTGTCCTGGTTTACCTGGACGTGTGTCACACCAGGTGTGGGTCATGGTGGAGGCCTTGGTTCCTCTTGATCCCTGAAGGGGCTGGAGACAGAGGTCGGGCATGCGGGCCATCAGCCACGTCTACTTGGTCAACCTCCGGCAGAGTAAACACTCCGGACACCAAGGTCCAGAGAGCTCCTCTGGTTGGCCACGCTCCATGCATGCTGCCAGAAGAGGTGAGTGCTATCCGCAGACAGCCCGGGGGGGTACTGGAGGCTCCACGCCTGGACCTCTCCCGGACCCTGTCCTGTGTGCTCTGCTCTGATGATTTTAATGTTTCCTTTCACTGTAATAAATCATATGTGAATGCAGCATCTTTTCTGAGGTCCTCTAGCAAATTATTGAACCTGAGGGCGGTCTGTGGGACACCCGACTCACACAAATTGAAAAGCAAAGAAAAGTTTTCCAGGTATTGATGAACTTTTATTCAAAAGTTCTATTTTTTGCACCTAAAAAAGCCCCCTTCTGGCTAATTGCTGGGTCCTCCTGTTTTACAGTGTATTCTAGATGCAGGCGAACCTGGAAAGGGTTTGGCTGTCAGCCAGTATTTTCCAAACCACATTCCACAGAATACTTCGTCCACAAAGGACCTTTACGAGATTAACACTATTTTTCAAAATGTGTCCGGAATACGAAATGTTCTGAATTGTGAAAGGAAAAAAGCAATCCCTTCAACCATTTCTCCAGCAACAGACTGGAAGATATAAAGAATAGTGGACAACTTGTTATCAGTCTACACCAGTGGTTTTCCAAACTTCTGGGACTCATGAACTCTTTGCACTCTTAAAAGTTGCTCAAGATCACAAACAGCTTTTATGTGGGTTATTTCTATTAATATTTACCAAATGAAAAACTGTAAGAGAAAATTTTACATATTTTGTATTAATTCATTTTAAAATAAACTCAGTATATGTTAATAAACACATTCATAAAGAAAAAGAACATTATCCCCCCCCCCAAAAAAAAGGGTGGCAATGAGCTACTTCGTTGCAATTTCTAATGTCTGGCTTAACACAAGACAGCAGACTCTCATGTCTGCTTCTGTATCAGTCTGTTGCAAGATGTAGCTCTAAATATGGCCTCACAGTGATAGCTGGAAAAGAAGCATTTAATCAGTTTTTTCATGTAACTTTTGGTCTTCTTTGATGCAGCACCAAATTTAATAACTGGCACTTCTTTACAGGCTGTTTGGAATGTGGAATCTGAAATCTTATTGATGAACTTTCATATTCAATTCCTTGTATGTTCGTTGCCCTCTTGCACTGTGAACAGCTTTTACTCACGTGTGATTTCGTAATCACGCACTGGTCACTTAGAAAACGCACAGCTTTCCAAAGGCTGACACAGTCCTTCACATAACATCAAAATATCACTTCTATTAAAATCACAATTGGTCACATCAGGAACAGTGGTGAATACAACATTTCCAAAAGTTTCATATCTACTTGAAAGCTCAAATTTTATCATTGGGAACAAATGTATTTTCCATGAAGTGAAAGAGTAAATTTGTTCATTTTTGAGAAAACATCTCCAAATACCTAAGTCTGAATACTCATAGTTTGCAAGTCATTCTTTAAAATAAAAAAAAGTTCCCAGGAAAAAGTGGCTGGTTTAGCTCATCATGAGTGCTTTTCCTTGAGAAAACCATCACACTGCAGTATGTGGCAGAAGTACCTTACACACACTTCCCATTTCATCAACTCAGAATGTTAAAGGAAAGTCTACCAAGGGTTAAGATTTAATAAAACGAAAACTTTTACTGTTTCATCAAGTGTATTCCCAAGTGAAACTGGCCTTCCCCGCCCCCCCACCTCCCCATGAGTTTGTGACAGCAAAGAATGTAGTCAAACAGAACAGGCTGGTGATTCAGGCCAAGATGGCAGCAGTTCTGCCACCATTGCTTACGTGTCATCACTGTAAACATCCATACGGTGAGGAAGACAAATAGCATCTTAGAATTGTTATAATTTTTTCTGACCTCATGGATTTTCTGAGAGGGTCTGGGCATGCCCACAAACCACATTCTGAGAAGTGCTGTCTAAACCCAAGGAAGCAGCTAGGCCATAATGACATGGGGCCAGGAAAGCAGAAATAGCACAACTACAATTTCTGAATTTCTCAGAGACTGTATTCAGCATTGTACCTCTCTGATCAATGATGTGTGGTGCATGAGAAAGTGTTTACAAAATTGTGAACTTTTTTTTTTTTACTTTTGTATTCAGACTTACTCAAAATTATAAACCACCAAGAACTCAGAATTAAACCAGAGAAAAGGCTCAGAGCAGTGTCCTCCAACTATGGCCACTGAGATAAGAACTGAGAATGACTTATCAATAAGAAATAATTTAATCTATAAATAAATTAACTATAATCAAGAGCTCAGAGAGAATTACCTACCTGTAGAGCAGGCTGGTTTTGGACTTAAACACCATGTACACTGAACTAGTCACAAATACATAAAACCTATTCATTCCTGGTTCCTTGTTGAAGCATACTGCTGAAGATGTCCCTCTGTCACCAACACTCATTAGCTTAACTTGAAAATTTCATTCTCAAAATTATTTTTAACTTTATTAACAAGCTTTCATTAAATCAGACCAGTAATGACTTCAAATTCATGTTACTATGTCATATAACCTGGGTCTGTTAAGACTAGGTTCAAATGATCAGAATAGAAAACCTCGAATTTCCAGTGGCTTAAACAATACTCAAGTATATTTCTTGCTCACACAAATAATACTAGGGTATCTCCACCAAGCTGTGGGGCCCAAGTTCCTCCCAGCTCACCATACCCAGACATGACCCTTAGTCTTGTGGTCTCAGACAGCTACTATAGCTCCAGTCAACGAGGGAAAGCAGGTCCCCAACTTAAAAGCCTCTTAGAACTAGCAAACCACACTTCCTTCTCAATAGCCAACTCTTTGTCACTGGCCACAGTACAGCGGGACAGGAAAATGACACTGCTTTGTGGCTGGACAGCAGGTGCCCCACAAACACTCAGGGTTCTTGCTCTTCAGGAGGAGAGGTGGAGCGGGTGTTGGGGGCAGTGAGTCGTCTCAGCCCACAAGTTGACACCAATAGCCCCCTAGCCCTTCCACACACACTGTTTAATCTGATAACAACTCATGAGATAAAAAGGCATTATTGTTTTTACCATTTTATAAATATGAAAACTGAGATCCAGAGAACTGACGATCATATGCTCTTCCAACAGGCTCCCAGAAATATTTTTCAAAGATATATATATATATCAACCACATGTGTGTATATATATGTACATGACATATATTAAATACATATATATGACATAAATAAAATCACATATTTTACGCACCCCTCTCTTTCCCCTACTCTCAAGCTCACCTCCATTCCGTGATGAACCTAACACCTCATACCTCCCTGCTTTGCTTCTGTTGCTCCCTCGGCCTGGAACACTCGCTCTCCCTTCAAATGCGCTCTCTGTGAGAAGCCTCCTCTGTGTCAGAGCATAACTGTGGTTTACAAAGTGCTCTCACACACGCTCCCTCCTGTCATGACACCCAGGGCCCACTTCTCCCCACTCGCATTCCCACACACGCTGTCAACACCTCCGGCATCTCTCCTCTCTGATCCATGTGTGCCAGTCTGTGCCCTCCACAGGGAGCAGGGCGAGAGGGAAGGAGAAAGTTGTGCTCTGCTTCCAAAGAGGCCATGCCCTGAAACACCCAGGCTCTGAGACCCATTCGTGAGCACACCTCAGGATGCTGAGCTTCCAGAACACACTCTGGAAGAGAGAGAATGGGCAGTTGACAGATGTTTGAGGGGGGTTCTCAGGGAGGGAAAAGGTGGGGTGTCCTCCAAAATCCTCAGACCCTGGACTCGCCACACCTGCACAGCTCAGGGCTGTGAGCTGAGTTGTGCATGAAATTTTAATTGAAATGTTGTACCTGACTTTAAAGAAAAGTAGCAATTTAGGCCACTGTGTACACTTAAAGCATGATACAAATACAGCACACTTCTAAGACCAGAGAAGAGGACACTGGCAGGAAGAAATACAGCTCAACTCACCCCAAAACTCAATCCAAAAAGTGATTTAGGATTAGAAACAAAGAATCCTTACAGTTCATCCGGCCAGTCCCCACCCACATGGAAATGGAAAAAAGGAATGTAAATTCTACTTAGAGTTAGAAATGAAAATTTTACTTTCTACTTGATGGAACACAAGAAACCCATCAGGAAATACCACAAGCAATGGCTTCAGCAATCCTCCAATTAAAAACTCCATCTTTGTGAGGTTAAGTCAATCATTTAGGGGGGTGTGTGTGTGTGTGTACGAAGGTTTTTCATCATTGCCCCTCAATCCCCTATGAGCCTTCTTAGACTTTGTCCTTATCACTCCCACCCCCAGGAAATCTGAACACTAGATAAACTTTATCCATTCACATGCTGAGAGGGGCACCAACTGTTGTTAGATTCAGATTCTCCCCAAGAGCAAGTCACCCTGTTGGAAAGCACGACACACACGTACGGATAAAGACCCCACTATTACAAATGAACCGTCTATGCTAGCAGATGGGGAGATGTGGCACACGAAAGGGAAACTAAGATGCTCAGACATCACCCAGCACCACCAAGGAAGAGGCAGGGCAGGTAGCCTGCTACCAAACACCCCAACTCTCCCAGAAGACACTGAGGGGCCTGACCCAGCGCTGGGGCTCTTCACTTCTCACTGTTCCTCCCTCCCACTCTGCAGGTGCAGATCTTTACCACAAAACTAAGCATCTGTGAGTGAGACAGATCACTAACACAAGCCACAGGTGGGCAGACACAACAGGAGCACATGCCATTCAAGAGAAGAACTCACATACCAAACTTAATACTGTGACCTTATCCACGCACAAGGCTTATCTTCCAGAACCGTGCTGTCCCATGTGGAAACCACTGGCGACAAGCTGCTAAAAGTTCATGAAAATTAAAAGTTCAGTTCCTCGCCTGCGCTAACTGCATTTCAGGTGCTCAGTACCATGTGGGGACAGCTCAGAAACACATTTCCATCACTGTAGAAAGTTCTATGAACAGCGTTGTTCTGGACCCTCTCAGGATCTGTATATTGTGGCTAATGATATTCCATTTGCTGTAGGTGTGAAATAATCAGGGCTATTACAACATCGGGTCTGTACTGACGTCTTCTCTGTAACACAAGTATCTACAGGGCATCCCCATTCCACTCCCACGGTTAGCGTTGGCAGAAACCTGAACTTCTGGAAAATCAGAAGGAAATCGGATCCCTAGGCCCCTTCTCCTATAATTTTTTTTTTTAAATCCCTTTTACATTCAGGATAATCACCACAGTTGCAGTCAACAAACATCCACAGGTCATTTGGCAACAGGGAAGGAAGACGACTCAGGTCCTTGACTCAAACCCACCCATGGCTTCCAGCCCCCTCAGCGACAGTCCTGGCTCAGGTGCCGGCTCTTTCCTCCGCCCCCCCTCCCTCCTTTCACCTTCTCAAAGAGCTTCCCTGCCTTTTCTTGACATCGAGACCACCCCCGCCAGCACACCGTGGGGCTCACTGCCCTTCCCTGCCCCAGACCCACGGTTCCCAAATACTGCCCAGGAACACTGTCCACAAGCACTGGCTCGTGCCTCCGGCTGCAACATCACAACATTCTGCAGCCAGGGTCTGGCCTCCTTTCTCGAGCAAGAGTGGCTCTTGGTGAGCAGATCCCAAGTTCCCGTATCAACTTCTCTTAAAGGGAAGGCCTTGGTTCATGGTCCCACACCCAGAGCCCCTGCATCCTGGTGGATTGAATCAGGTCAAGTACTGATGGACGTTCACTTCAAGGAAAGCCCCTCACCTCCCGGGGCAAAAATTCTCACAAGAACAGTGTGGACCAACAGAAAGTATGAGCTCGACATCCACACAGTAGCACCTATGAAGGGAATCAGAACTGCTGCTGAGCACCTGCTGCACCACTTTCAAATTTTTCTAAAACATTCCCGGTGTTAAAGTTCAGTCTCAACTGATAAGGCGCATCTTCTGGGAAAATTCATGCATGTCTGTTTTCTGTGGGCTACAGAGAAAAGTTAGTGTTTATATTCCTTACCTAGCACAATACTCAGCAAAAATATATGAACAGACTCAAGATCCTGGTGACTGTCCAGACATTTGCCCACTCCTCCGTCCTATGAAAGGGTCAAGTATAAATGTACAACCACTGATTAACTGTCAGAAGCAGAATTAACCCCAAAGTTCTCTCAATGAGCAGTCTTCTTCAGTCCCAGGTTTGAGGTTCACCACACGAGACCACCTGACTGAAGTGCCCCTTCATCCAGACATAACGACGACACATGGGAAGACCCACCCTACTTGTGCCTCCAGGAAGGGAGGACCCTCCAGATCCCTCACAGATGTGCCACAGCTGCTTCTATCCGAGAACAGCCACACATGGGAATTAGGGGGAAGGTCCCTTCATCTCTTCAGAGAACGAACGACTGCTTCTTCTGCAGCTTTGGGAAGGTGCACTAGTCTCAGTGACCTGGGTTCAGGTGTGCAATCTAATGACAGTTGCTATGGTGACACACATTCTCTGTTGTGGCTGATGGAGGCTGTCAATGGCAGTTCTATAATTTCTGAGATCTCCTCTCCAGACTTTCTATTCAGTATTTAGAAATAAAGTATCATAAAGTTCTAGTAAAAAAAAAAAATTCTACAATCTGTCACATCGAGATAAAATTTAGCTGGAATTTAATAGGGTCTATGCAGAGGAACAGATGGGACTATTTTAGGAACAGTGCTTGCTGGCTTTTTGGAAACATAGTAAAGTCCCTGCCAAGTAAAAGGATGGTTTATGCTTTTGCTTTGGAAACAGTTTGGAAGCCTTTCCTTATTATTCTGATATATTAAGTATGTACATATTCTGTATTCAAAAGTAAGTAATTACATTTGTTCTACTTCATTCCTTAAATCCAACTTTGAGAGAGGTGACCCAATGTCCTGAATCAGCCTGGCTCCAGCTGCTCTGTGAGGTGATAAAGGTAACAGGGGCTGTTGTGCAGAAGCCTCCACAGATCTGGCCTTTGTTCTACAGCTGCCATATGTGTTGCTGTCACAGAGCAAGGAAGCCCAAATTTGCTATTTTATGGGTGAGGTTCAGAGGACATTACATTTTGCCTCCAACCCAGAGCTAGGAACCATTTGCAAGAGAGGGCTTGGTGCTATTGAAAGTCCTTTCCACCAAGTTCCTTGTTCCCAATCCCTGGATCCAGGGGTACACGGGCCTGGCCAGGGGTCTCCCTCCACATGATGCCCAGGCTATGAAAGGCCCTCTGAGGGGCAGCAGTGCCTTTCTTCTCCCTTCCATCCTGCTCCTGGTTCCTTGCGGGAGCCGAGTGGTGCCAGCTGGACACACAGTCAGTTCACATGTGGCCCCCCTCCCCCACGCAGAAGAGTCCACAAAGCAACGCGCTACGTGTTCATGACAGGGGCCTGATGTGCATGGATCTGCAGACACTTAACAATGCAGGTGCTCTGTTTATTTAGTGAACCCAAACTACAAACCACTCACTGTAGTTGTTCAATTCTTTACCCACCCTGTGTGAAAGCCAAGTTTACCCAGAGGACTGCAGAAGTTTGAGTTCAAAGTTTCAAGTATGGCATGATGCATTCAGAATTCACATAAAATTTCAAGTCACTACGTGTATTTTTCATTCGTCCATTCATTCACTGAACAGGTGTCTCAAGTATGTGCACTGAATGCTGTGGAATTGGAGTAAGATTTAGTCCATACCTTCAAGAAATAGATAGCATGCACACAAAATTATATATACACACACACTTGTAACTATAATACAATGCAGAACCAAAGAGAACCTTAAAAGGGTCGCTTACGAAGAGCTCCAGGAAGAAGAGGAAGCGGTCATTTCCATCCATAGCAGATGAGCACTGTTTCTTGGAGGAAGTAACATCTACAGTGAGGCCTGCTTTTTGCTGTTTAAATTTTGGTCTGATCAGATATTGAATTCCCTCATTCTAATGTCATCTATATAAAATGCATCATTGTTAGGGAAGACTGTAAGTTATCACTAAATAATGTACATACTTCGTGCCACCTCAACGTGACATGCCAGGGGCTCAGGGGAGCAGGGACGTGCGTTTCCCTCACCATTGCCCTGCGCTCTTGAGAAACAGGAGGGCATGAGCCCCTGTGCGTCCTTCCCCTTCCTGCTCCCCACAGCCAGGCAAGGGAAGAGAGGATGTGTCGTTAGAAATGGTACCAGAGCCAGGGTTCCCAGGGCACAGGCCGGACTCTTTCCACCCCATGAAGGGAACAAAAGCTTTGAGGAAAGACCACCGTGGACTGGCAGTGGGTAGACAGTCTTTCCCGGAAGAGCGTGTGCCTCCAGAAGGCAGGACAAAGCGGGAACCGAGAGCAAACCATCTGGTGATTCCTGAAAACTGGGCACAGTGGGATGACATGAAAGCCCCAGAAGAGAGGCCACCCTGGAGGGCTGGAGCACCCACGGGAGGTAGCAACTCCGTCCCTTCCTAACTGGACAACTACTTCAGGCCTTAAAACCAGGACACAACGTACTGGCAGGGTTGTGTTAGGAAAGCGCTGACGTTGTACCTGGACACCTCACCCGATGACGGTGACTGGGAATGACATCCACACACAGACATTCTCTTGCTGTCACACAGGCCTGGCGGCCCTTCTTATGCATGAAAGACACTTGTTCTGGGCTTCCCACTTAAAGGTGGAGATCAAGGTATAGGAATGTCACAAAGAGACTGTAGACAAATACCTCCAGGATCATATTTAATATATTTATCCCGGGAGATTTTTTTTGCATATTTTTCAAAAATAATGTGAACTGCAGTCAACTAATGCAAATCCAACAAAGAAAATAAGGATAAAGAAATGTACAAATGCATGCCTACTAGAAGCAAACCATGGCCTCTTTCCCCACATGATACCCAAATTTCAGTTTAGTTTCCATCAATATTTCACTGCTGCTCCTGCCGCTCTCATTAGCCATGTGACGGGCTGCTCTCTCTTCCCTCCCCTGTGATGCATCCATCTGCTCCTCAAAGCTCCTTTTCTGTGGTCTCTCAGGTGTAAACAGTATCGTTATTTCCCCAGTTATGTTTGTTTCCCTGGGTAAGGACATGTGTGTGTCAAAAATCAAATAACAGAATGAATACTGTTAGAAGTGAGGAGGAGGAGGAGGAAATGCTGGACAGAGAGCTCGTCAGCCACCAGATCCTCTCTGGACATGCCCACAGTAGGTAGCTCTACAACCCCAGTGCTGGAGAAACAATGTCGGCAGGCAGCACTGATCCCACCCAGGAAAAAGAAGGTGTTTCAATAACGAATAACTGATTTAAGTCAGCCTTCAGTTAACAAAAACTTAATCCCACCCCAAGCAAGAGTTACGAAGCAGAATTCACAGCTGCGTAACCTGTAAGAGGAATATCATGAACGAATTTCTTTAAATAACTAAAAAGGCACTTTTAGAAACAGGACAGGCATCTAGACTTGTGGGGTCGGCAGATGGGCGGTACCTACACTGACCCTGGGACTGGGCAGCTCGGCACCCACCGGCCCACAGATCTCAATTCTGGAAGGTCCACCTGTGATGCCTGCTCCCCCACCAAAGGGCCTGCCCTGCCGGCAAACCATCAAAATGCTTGAAGTTTGGGGGGATTTTCTCCCTGTGCTTTCTCCTTGTACAGAAGGACAGTCACTTGATCACAGGACGAAAGTAAATGGATCGGGCCTGATTTCCTTTTCCAAAACTGAGTGTTCACAACTCACTTTCATGTGCCCTAATTGGTGAGTACAAATAGATTGTGAGACTTTACAGTGCTTTCCCAGGCCTCAAAGATAACGCGGCTGTACTGTAATTTACTGCAATCGATCCCTTCTCCTGTTTTAAGGATGGCCATTGTGTTTGCCCATTTTTCAAAAAACCGTCCTCTGAATTCTCAGTAAAACAGCGTCCACAGAGGGCTACGAGCAGAACTTTCAGGTAAGCTAAGATAAATGTTAAGGAACTTGGCTTATCTGAAGACACCCAGCTTTTAAAAAGTGAGATAGTCTCCTACAATTGTGCTTTCGTTTCTGCCTTAGACCTCTGTTCTATCCTAGGATTTCCCCCTGTGCTCCTTGTGCTCTGACCTTAAAAACAGTCCATGAATCTCTGCCCTCTCAGCCGCAGCCCAGCTGGGAGAGACTCTCTCCGTACTTACACTGGCAAATAGAAGAAGCTCAGAGGGATGAGAACGAAGACAGAGTGAGGAGCAATCTTATTTTGTGCTCAACAGCGACTAACCGGAAGGACACCGGATTTCAACAGTCTCGCAGTGGACTCCCATGTGACAAGTGCCTCACTCCTCCTCATAAAGCCCTGTGAGGTAGGTACCATTAGTGATCCGTTGCACGACAGGACACTGAGGCCCAGAAAGGTAAACGACCGGCCAGACGGCACACAGCATGCAGGGGGCAGAGCTGAGGTCTGCATCCAGGCACTCCTCACTGCTCTCCAATCAGCGCAATGACATGGCTTTCTAACAAAAAAGAAAATGGATTTTGAGCATGAGGTATTTTATATGTTAATTTTTAGTTAACTTGCCTTGCAGGAACTTTGCCTAAAGAAGGACTAAGACAGTAAAGTGTGGGGAATCTGTGTCACGTGCTAAATGGTGAAGAGAGTCTCCATTTGTCTGGCAGAAGGAAGGTCGGAGAGATGTGATGACTGGCTCTGATGATGAAGAGCGTCGAGGGAAGAAAGCACAGAACTGCTCTGAGCTGGTGGAGAAGGCAGAGAGGCTCCAGGGAGTCAGGGTGAGGCGGTGCCCACTGCAGAGCTCTGTGAGAACGCGAGTCTCACAAGAAGTGGGAGGAACACTGTCACCCAGCATATCCCTGCTCGGCTGAAGGCTTGCTGTCTCTTCCAACCCCTAGATTCTAACATTCAACTCAGAGGGAGGCCAAGAATGGCAACACCCAGGGGCCTGGAGGCGGTACCTTATTCATCTCTGTAGCCCCAGGATCAGCAGAGTATCTGACACAATATTAGGTCCACAGTAAAAACATGTGTCAGAAAGAAAAAAAAAGCACACTGCTGTTACTATAATTGTTTGAAGAGGCTCTTTAATAAAACAGGTCATGTTCTGGACACCTGTGAATCACTGTTGAGGTCAAAACTCTCATTTTTACACACAAGAAATCCAGACCAGGCTATGTGCCTGTGTGCCCAGGTCACAGCCCAGGGAAAGGAACTGGTACCAGCTCCCGCCCGCACCCCAGCCGCTGCCGAGAATCACGTCTTAGGAAATGATCCAGGCAAACAACGACTGAATGGCTGACACTTCCTACCACTCGGGCACTTCCACACGGTTTCACTGTCCAGCGGAGCAGAATGACTCGGAGCAGAGGCTTCTCCTCCAGGACAAGTCCTCCACGACGCTGTGAGGGAGTGGGGGGTGCAGCCTGGCCTCCCCACCCCAAGCCGTGGGCACCACGGGGCCGTGTGGATGACGTACTCCACAACTGAGACCAATTCGGCCAAGGACACCACTCAGCCCTCCTGCCCCACGGGCCCTGGCCACTGTCACTGCCCCCACCTGTCCAGGGCGTGGCCTGAGGCAGAATGACAGGGACACACAGGCACGCGTGAGGGTCCTCGAACTGTGAACGTCATCAGCCCTCGGGGAGCTTCCTCAGAAACCCAGCAAAGAGAAGGAGGTGCTCACCCGACTCCAGACTCCAGCTGCCGAGAGCAGAGGGTCAGCTGCCACCCAAGGTTGGCAAGGTAAGAGCCTCCCAGTTTCCTGCACAGAATAAAACTAGGCAAGTCCACCCAGAGAGATGCCAGGAAACAGGACGGCGGCGGACGAGCTGCTCTCCACTCTGTTCCCTCCATTTTCTATCCTTTTATCTCCCAAATCCTCCTCAGGATACTGTCATAGGTCTGACCTGAGAACAATTTTCTTCAAATTCAACATTCTCGTTATTTTCACCATTTCAGTCACCATGCCTTCCCCAGAGCTCATTTCAAAGCATTTTTCTCAATTGGGTACAACAAACATACTTACCGTCTTAATAATGTTTTTCATTAAGATTCTGGAACGTTTTGTGCCTAAAACTAGTAAATTAAGCTACTGCTTACAGCTGATGCCCCCCTAACAAGCTTGGAGGGAGGGCAACGCTGAGAGTACCTCTAGCACTGGAATCAATAACCAAACGTACCTTAGAGTCTTTGGGGTGTAACAGGCCCCTCGGGAGGCCCCTCTCCCTCTAACCTGCTCCTGGAAATCAATCCACATGAGGGGCACCCGGGGCCCGGGGATATCCCTGCACCACAGCCTGGTGGGCGGCTTCAGAAAGAACTCACCACTGAGCACATTCGCCATTGAACCCAAGTGCTTGTTTCTTCTTAAGGCTGGTGTCAGACGCCTCTGCCTCATGCCTACTTCTAGCAAACCCATTTACCATCTTTAACTCCCCTTCTAAAAACGGATTTTTTCATTCTTTTTATGAGCCTGTTCCACATTCTTTCTCATTCTTATTTTTTCTGTTTCACTTGTTTTAATAACCAACCATTTTTATCAGAGATGCAAAGTAATTAAAGAAACATAAAGGTAAGATGCCAACAAGTTGCGGTCACTTTCACGCTCCCCACCCCTCCTCCTAGAAACCGTCAATTGTCAACTCTCCTTGCCACCCTCACACGACTGGAACACACTCAGGAGCAGGGCGCCAAGGAAAACGGGAGACTCCGGAAGGAAACAGCACTTCAACTTTCTAGTCAGCACCCCCATGCCCAGCTCGACCCACTCTGTACTCGTGACTAAGTCTCAGGCTCTGTCCCCGTCCCTTCCGCTTCTCTCCCCCAGCTCGGGCCCCATCCATGTCCTCACCCCAGCCCAGACCCTCCCTGAGAAGAAGGTCCCTATAACCAACCAGCCACTGCACATCTCCATGGGAAATCTCCAGGAACTCGCACACTCAGCCTGCCCAAGCTGATGTCAACCTCGTGCTCCACAAAACCAGCTCAGAAATGACACCACCGTCCAGCTGGTGCCCAAAGCACACCTGGGAGTCTCCCCAACTCCCTGCTGTCCCTCTATCAGGTAAGTGGACAAATCTGCCCAACCCACGGCCCTCCTCTCTCTCTGACCTGCCCGCTCCATGAGCAATCCCATGGCTGCAACTCCCCTTCAAGACATCCTGGCTCTTGCCATGTCACTGGGACAGCTGCTAAACAATCCCCCACTCCCACTTTATTAAAAACCATCTTTTGGGGGGCTTCCCTGGCGGTCCAGTGGTTAAGACTTCACCTTCCAACGCAGGGGTTGCAGGTTCGATCCCTGGTCAGGCAGCTAAGATCCCACATGCCTCAAGGCCAAAAAAACAAAACATAAAACAGAAGCAACATTGTAACAAATTCAATAAAGACTTTAAAAATGGTCCACATCAGGGGGCTTCCCTGGTGGCGCGGTGGTTGGGAGTCTGCCTGCCGATGCAGGCGACGCGGGTTTGTGCCCCGGTCCAGGAGGATCCCACGTGCTGCGGAGCGGCTGGGCCCGTGAGCCATGGCCGCTGAGCCTGCGCGACCGGAACCTGTGCTCCGCAACAGGAGAGGCCACAGCGGTGAGGGGCCCGCGTACCAAAAAAAAAAAAAAAAAAAATGGTCCACATCAAAAAAATCTCTAAAAAAAATTAAAAAAATAAAAACCATCTTTTTACTGTAACATCAGACAAAATAAAGAAGACCACCTAAAACAAATGTATGCCTTAATGAATTACTTTAAGGTGAACCTTTTAACCACCACCAAGTCAAGAAACAAAACTCTGTGACCCACCCCAGAAGCTCGCCCACGGCCCGTCCCAGTCCTTCCCTGGGAAGGACAGCACCACCCCTTCCCCACAAGTATCCTGATCTGATTTTTACAATTAGCACCCAAACGCATGTCCACTTTTCCTCTGTCACTCTCCATATTGCAGCCAGATTGTATCAATTGCCTATTTAAAAATCCTTTCGAGGCTCCATTTTTTTTTTTTTTTTTTTTGCGGTACGCAGGCCTCACTGTTGTGGCCTCTCCCGTTGCGGAGGAGCACAGGCTCCGGACGCGCAGGCCCAGCGGCCATGGCTCACGGGCCCAGCCGCTCCGCGGCATGTGGGATCTTCCCGGACCGGGGCACGAACCTGTGTCCCCTGCATCGGCAGGCGGACTCTCAACCACTGCGCCACCAGGGAAGCCCGAGGCTCCATTTTAAGATAATGTCCAAAATCCTACATGGCATGGGAGCCAGCTCCAAGAAAGCCTCATGACCCCACCCCCTGGTGCTGACGCTCTTGCACAGTCCCTCCCACACTGTGCCAGGGCTGCTTGGTGTGACCAGTTCTCTCACATCTCAGCTCTGGAGAAGCTGGCTGCCATGCGGTTGGGGAAGGGCCAGGTACGAGGCCCTGAGGCCTCTCACAACAGCCATGTGAGGGCACCATCCTGGAAGCAGAATCTCCAGGCCCAGTCAAGCCTTCAAATGAGTGCAGCCTGGCCATAATCTTGACCACAACGAGAGGACCATAGACAGAACCGCCCCGCAAAGCTGACCTGAGCCCATGACCCACAGAAACTGTATAATAATGAATGTTGGTTGCTTGGGGACAATCTGAAACACAGCCACAAGTAACTGATATACACAGGTACCAGGCCCTGTGTGATGGGCCTCTACCCACCTTCCTGGTCTTATCCAGAGTCACCCTTTGGGCTTCCTACAAACTAGCAACACTGTACTCCTCTCACTACCTCAAAGGTTGCCAGGGGTTTTTTTTTTTACAGAATATTTTAAAGCATGAGAAAATGTTCACAACATAATGTTATGTGAAAAAAAGTGTGCAAAGTACATCATATGATCCAACATGGGTAGGTACTCACAGGAGCACACGCACGTGTGTGCGCGAATTCTCCAAACTCTAACTATTATATTTGGGTGCCCACTCTACCAAGACTGGGTTGCGTCCCCCCTGCACGCCGCACACATGCCAGCCCTCCACCTGCCTCTTGGCACACTGGCTGCTCCCAGAGCAGAGGCTGTGCCTTCTCTCCACATTTCCAGCAACCAGCAGAGACTGGCAATAAATATTTATTAAACCAAAGACTTGCCCATGGACAAACCTGAAGAATTGTTGTTAAACAGGATTCTGCAGTTTTTACCAGAGATCATACTATCGTTTCCTGTGTACATCCTGTGGTACTTCTAAACGTTTCGTAGGAGTGTCGCCAAGAATACCAATGGGCTCAGGCCAAGACACTTGCAACTACTGGAGCTCTGACGGAAAGCTCCAGACTCAGACTATGCAGAGAGTAATTAACAGCGATTTTGTTTTGACACTTGCCTTTTGTACTTAGATTAAAATGAAAAACAAGATGCAAAAGTAGTCCACGTAAAATTCCCTGTATTTCTGTAGTAACTGGGCTCTTTCCCTCTGGTTTCCCAGCCAAGTGTTAAGAGGGCCAGAGTAGTGGGAAGGAGACTGAGAGAGACTAAGAGAGACAGAGTGATGGAAAGGGAGAGATGGAGAGGGAGAGACAGACGGGGGAGAGAAAGAGAAAGTGAGATGAAGAGAGACAGCGAGGGAGAGAGTCGAGGGGGGGGAGGCATGAAAATGAAGAGACAGAGGGAGAGAGAAAGAGAGACAGGGGAGAGAGGCAGAAGCCTGAGGCGGGGGAGTGCAAGTGTTGCCTAGTGACACTGAGATGTCTCCACTCCACTGTGGTAATGCAGAGCCGGCATCGTCGCCAGCACAGCTGGATTATATGCCAGGACTGAAGTAATAAAAGCGCTTAAAGAGAGGAGCACTTCAGCCTAGTATTTTTTTTAGATTAAGGTAGTTCCTGGTTTGCTCCTGTCCTAATACAATTTTCTATAAATTGTAAAGATAATGCACGTTGTTGTGAGACACACAGTTACCAAAATATTAAATATAATAAAAACTAGATCACTTGAGAACTTGGTGCCAGATGCTGTGGCTCCCTAACAACAGCCCTTCCAGGTAGGAAAATCTTCCCTCATTTTCTCAATCAAAAAACAGGTTCAAAGAAAATTCCCAGCGTACACAGCCAACACAAAACCCTGCAACTTCCTTATTCTTACCTGAAATGAGAAGACCTGAGTCATTTGCATAAGTAATTTAACCAGTTATACTTCGCAGAATTCTAAAAATTCACCCCCAAATCTCAAAGTCTGTATCATTCAGAAATATGTAAAGGAAGATATAATTATGTGTTCGTAAACTACCATATTACAGTACTGATTTGCATGACTTTGTATTACACTTGGTCTATCTATCTTTAATTTCAAAGAGCTGAACCACCACAGTCTTCCTAGCAATAGAAAATCCAGGGAGGCTTTAGGCCCCTCTATACAGGGCCATATGGCCGTGGGCAGGCTGTGGAGGAGGGTGGGAGACGGGGCAACTGGAGTCCAGATTTGGCCCCTGAAGCAAACGTGTCAGTAGGACATGGGTGACGATGAGATGGATAACAGTAAGCCCACTACAATCTGTCAACATTTAGGTGGAAGAGCTTCATCAAGTGGTAACACAGGGGAGCTGCAAAACAGACAAAAGAATCTTCTCTGTTGTCTCTTGAAGCTACACACCTTCGTTACTGACCTCAGCACAGCCAGAACCTTCTCTATTCTGAATGCAAAGAGCACCTCTGTCTGCACCGACTCATGTGGCCCGACCAAGGGCATTTCCCACCCCAACCAGAAAGAGACTCGGTCCAGTACAAAACACTGACCTGAACATGCCTGAAAGTTGGGACTGCTGGCATGTTCTAACCAGCTTAAAGTAAGATTAAAAATTATAATGAATGTCAGCATGTAAATTAAACCATTTGTCACTGCTCGATGAATGACAATGGGAAGTGACAAATGCTACTTTAATGAAATAAATTAGTTCTTCAATGTGGTTTTCACAGGAATCTCATTCTCCAGCTATTTATAAAATTAGGGTAAACTATTAGTGTTTTGTGAAATGACCCTTCATGCAAAGATTCTGCTTGGTACTGCTTTTTATTTACACTTAATTCCAACAAGTTCTCAGTGTTTGGTATGGCTTTTTAGGAAAACATTTGTTTTGAGTGTTTACTCTAGACATCCTTTGCAGAGGGTTTATAAGGCAGTTTTTTTTCCCTATGAAACAGTTTTGTCCACCTTCCATCATTTACATCATTCCAAAAGTGAGTATTCTTCCTTTTAGATACACTCAAACACGTAACACACACACACAGACACACATGTGCATTTAAAAGTCCTCAATCCATAATTTGGTTACCTACAAGCCAGCAGAAATAGGGCAGCCTAAATACAAATAAAGCCTGAGCTCACACAAAGACTTCTGGAAAACAACAATTTTTTCTTTACTTAAAAATGTCTGTGTCATTCATTTGCTTGTAAATATTTATCAGATGACCCCACAAGTCCAGCACTGTTTATAGGATAGAGGCCAGCTCTCAGGGAGTCACTGTTCTGGTGGAAGAAAGGAGCCAGGAAGGAGGAGGAAGTAGTAAAAAACAATAAAAGAGCAATACTGATTACTGCTAGGGTTAAGGGGGTGGTGCCCTGGAGTTACTACTTCAGATTAAGTCCTCAAGACAACTCTTGAGTTAGTGAAATTTAAAGACAAACGCCCAGAGATTCAGATAAGGGGCAGAGGCAGGAACAAGCCTGGTTGGGCCAAGGGGCCAGGGTATGGCCATCGTCTGTCAGACTGTCATGGTTAAGGAAAAGTCGCTCTTCCTCAGTGTGAATCTGATACCTTAAGGTGTGTCCCTGATATGGGTAAGCATAAGTTAACATTTCAGGAATCCACAATTTGTCAGATAGTTATCTGTACGGCATGAAGACTGTTAAGTCTTTCCCAGCTTTGAAACTCTGGGATTATTCCTCTACCAACAAATGGTCACTCTACAGAAAGCATTTCAGCACAAAGAATTCCACTGGAATGCGAAGGTGGGGCCCTAACTTTACCTGTTTCTGGTAAATATTATTTTTCTAAGTTAACTGAGGCAACAATGGAACAAGATAATGACAAATGTCAGTGAGTCCACTTGGCCAGTTTAACAGTTTAGGCCCGGTAACGACGCTCCCCCGCCAAGGCTGTCTCATTAATGATGTAAAGGGAAGAATCCAGAGGAAGGAGCAGAACCCCAGCTCTGCCAGGAGCCTTCACTGTGACCCTGAAGAAGTCACTTACGTCTTTCTTCAATTTCTTCCCTGGTAAGAAGGAGAGTGAAGTAGTGGCAAAAGACCTGAGATTTCCAACAGAGTCTGAAAGAGACTTTCAAGATTTTGAAAGTTTAATAGGAATTATATATTTGCATCTACGAGATCACACAAACTAATTAAGAGTGAAATTTTTCCTCTTCTCTAGAATTATAATCAACCGGGTGTGAGAGCACTGGCCATATTTTATGCTGATCAGAAGTTCTGAGGCAATGATGTATCTTAGAGGAATGATTTTAATAATGAAGGAAGAGCCTGGGCACTTGGTCCTGGACCACCAGACGCTGGAAACGATGTGTAACTGGGAAAACAGCCTGGCCTAGAATGTCTGGTCTTTACGGGGGAACTTCAGAGGGAAGAGCCAGAAAAGGGCCACAGTAAACCCAGCTCAAGTACTGTGCTTCTTACATAAAGATAATCAGCCTTGAAGGGCAGCAGAACACGCCACCCCAAAACAAGACTGCAGGAGTTCAGGACATGCCACCCCAAAATGTGCCACTTTGGTGTACTGACTATCTCGAGCTGAAGGCACCTGAATGGCAGCAGATGCAGGGAGAGCTTCCTCTGAACCCCCCCATCTGCCTGAACACAGAGCCTCCACAGGAACTCAGGGGTCACAGGTCCCCTCCCCAGGAGCTTCACCAACAGGAAGACTGACTCTTGTCACAGGAGAGGAGCCTAGAAGTGGACCCCACCCCCAGACAGACCCTGTCACCAACGGCCATTCTCCCATCCGCCCTCTAAGGGCCACTCATCTTCCCTAAAAATCCTTCCCCTCTCCTAAGAGCTACCTTCCACTTCTCCTTCACCTCTTAGGATTGTTTTCATGTCTGAATTCTAAGCCACCTCAGGAATTACTTATTTCCCCTGGGCATCTCCCATGTGCACATGAGATATGTGTGTTAATAAACTTAGGTTTTTCTCTTGTTAATCTGTCTTTTATTATGGGAGCCTCAGTTAAGAACTCAGAAGGGTAGAGGGAAAATTACTTTTTCTCCCCTATAGCATCAGCCACAGACTTTTTTTTTAATTCAGGAAGGAACATATTAGCCCAAAACAAGTGTCACTATCCCACAGCCCCACATCCCCAGAGCCTCTGACACGGCCAGGTTAACTGGCACCCTTCACAGTAACAACAGCAAATCCTATAGTAGGACAGTTCCAGCAGCAGCCCAAAAGCCAAGATTCCTCTTTGTCCTTTGGGGAAAGTTCCGGCATGGGAAAGCCTCTAACCAAGATGAGCTCACGACTCTGCCCACGAAGAGACTCATGGTGGCCCTCCTGCCTCGGTACCTGCACCTTCTAGTCCCCGCATCCTTCTGTCCCCACACCCTCTGGTATGTTAAGCCCAACCTTACGGGATCCCCTCACAACCCGCAGAAGGAAGGCAGCAGAGGAGCAGGTGTGGCTACAATCCCTGCAGGAGTTGGGACCTGGGTGTGCCACATGGAAGCCTGGCCACACCAGAGGAAACAGCTACTCATCTGACATTAGTCTGTTAACCGGAGACACAGAAAACCTGAGACTCTTATCTCTGCCCTTGACTAAGTTCCCCTCCCTGTTCTCAGTCGCAGTTCACTCAGTGCCCCTGTCTCTGCTGTGCCTACGGCTTCTGGAATCCAGACAGTTATGATTTTTAGAAGCTGAGAGTTATAAACAAAAAGAGGCACGCGAAGCAAGTGGTTACACACACCTACAGCATGCATGGCACAGGCAGGGCTTCTTTGAGACTAACGTCTGTGGGGAAACAACACACATGCACAAAGGAAGGGTATTCTCTCGGAGGGAATGCCAGGGGACAGAGCAGGAACTCAGGGAAGGGAGTGACAGCTGGAGGACAAAGTTAAGAAGGGTTCAGTGACTGGAACTGGATACAAACAGAAATAAAAAGCCTCGGTGACATGTGATCTTTTCAAGGAGAATACCTACCTCACTGTTAATTAAGAGTCAATCAAGATTTAAGTTCTTGAACCACTTGACGTCCCAGCATGCAGGCTTCTCGAATGTCCCACTCCCTGGCAATAAGCCCTCGAATCACTCTTACTGAAGAGGTGCCACTGTTTTCTTGAAACGCTACTGGTTCTCAGGCTGGTTTCACAGTAAACTTTCCCTTTGCTGATAAACTCGATAACTGACATACTTGAACACCCAATGACTGCCAAAATGATCAGCTAATTGAAGAAAATATTAATTACCACACTGGTTACCATCAACAACCACCACCAATCACTTTCTGGTATTTTTTCATATGTGTGTGTCCATTTTCTTGGAGGCAGGAGGGCTCACAGTTGACAGAAGGAGGTAATTATCCTGCTCGACAAAAGTCTCCCCAAACAGGACTGATGATCAGCCTCTGGCCAGGGGGGATTCCAACTCCCTGAAGAAGACGGGGGACCATGCTTTGGTCTCCACCATCAGCTCTATCTCCTCGATCATGGATCTTGCTGGGCTCCACCTGCTCCCCTTCCCTGCACCACGGCCTGGGAAGCCCCACAGGCAGTAAAGGCACCATCACAGGGCTACCTCACTCGTTTCCCCTCTCAGGTCACAGTCCTTCTTTGGATGCTGATTGTCCATACATTTGGTCTAGTGTTTTCTTTGAGGTGCCAAGGTGAACCTCGTCCCTGTAACTCCACCTTGGTTGGAAGCTGAAGTCCAGGTAACACATTAAGCTACAGCATAGCCTAGAGCCAAGGGTATCAGCTCAGAAGGCAGACAGTTGTGTTAAAACCTGTCACTTCGCTTTGTCATCTTTTGCAAGTGCCCTTTCAGCCTCAGTTTTCTCATCTGTAAAATGGGGGCAATAATAGTATTTGCCTCTTGGGGTTTTTTTTTTTTTTTTTTTTGCGCTACACGGGCCTCTCACTGCTGCGGCCTCTCCCGTTGCGGAGCACAGGTTCCGGACACGCAGGCCCAGCGGCCATGGCTCACGGGCCCAGCCTCTCCGCAGCATGTGGGATCTTCCCGGACCGGGGCACGAACCCGTGTCCGCTGCATCAGCAGGCGGACTCTCAACCACTGCGCCACCAGGGAAGCCCCCTCTTGGGGTTTTTGTGAGGATGCAGCGGGTCAATACATCTAAGTACTCAGAACAGTGCCTGACATAACAGTATTTGGACCAAACACTGGTGACATCCACCCGTTTTCTTCAGCATTTCACAAGCATATGGGTAAAAACTAGAAAACAACAGATATTTTCCAGCCTGACTTGCTGGAAGACTCAAACAACCAGACAATACAGTCATTCTTTTCCCTTTCTGACCTTCTGCTTTATCATACTCAAGCAAAACCACATCACAGCCCAGCAAGCTCAATATTCTACTGCAAAACCTTGAAAAGCAAAGCCTTTTTAAGGATGAACAGAATAAATAACTTTTTTGGTCCCCTTACCTGCCACAAATTTCCCTTCTTCTATTGAAAGAAGGCACGAAGCTGATGTACCTACAGGTGTAGGACTGTATCATCACTCCCGGGGGGAGCATCAGAGACAGGGAGCCCAAGGACACCCTCACCATGGGCAGCTGAGCCAGCTCAAGCCTGCACTTGTCCCTAGTCAGCGTCAGGGCCCCAAGTGCCCACAGCAGGTGGAGTAACGTGTCCTCTGTCAACAGACCAGGCATAAACAGTCATGATCCCATCCTCTGTGCAGAGCAGCACATTCGAGTGTATGCACATCTCCAAGTATGAAAAGAGTGCTGCCCTTCCAAAAGTTTTGTGGCAACTCGGATTCAGTGAGGATCTCACCACAAAGTCAACTCCTGAGGGTGACTCAAACAGGAGCGTAGCAGTGGCCTATAACTTTTAATCCTGCATCTGAAGGAACACCCGTGACACAACAGCTAGTGCTGCCCAAGTCCTTGATGAGAACACGGCTGTCTCTACACCCCTGTGCCCCTTCTCCATCAATGCTCTGTCTCTGAATCAAGACTCAGGTTAGAAAAATCCTATTCCATAAACCATGAAATGACCACCAAGCAAGCTTAGAACTGATGTTCCAGTGGTTGAAATCTCTTTTGATAACTGACCTATTCAGGCAAAGTAACTCTAGGTAAATAGAATTTAACATACACTGGGCTGCACAAAGCCTGAACCTGAGGTTCTTAGCACGGCCTGGGAACATGCACATATTCGCCTATCCCAGACCCACCAAATCAGAAACTCAAACACTGGCCCAAGGACAGTAACCAGGGTTTTAACCAGCCCTCCGGGCAACTGTGATCCTCCCAATAATGCTCACCAAAATAGAGAGACGGTAGATATTACCCGGGTTGCTGTTTTCCTTTGTCAAATGTGCTTCCTATACATCTGAATGTTTCTGGGAAAATTATGTTCAGCTTGGCTACCCCTTGAGCATCAGCATGATACAGAGAAGAGCATTTCTGATCAAGGCTCAGAGCAGGTTCTGGGGCAGCACTGAAGGGTGCCATGGTAATCAGTCACCACCTGAACTTCCAAGTTTACTGAGGACGACATAGTAGTGACAGCACCCTGTAAACAAGTGGAATGACTGTGTGAATGGTCACACCCCAGGGCCACCAGGCAGCCTCTGAGGTGAGGGAAGAGGAAGCATGTGTCTCACAAGCAAAACAGCTCTCTTGCTACCCAGGAGGGGAAGACCACCTGGGGTGGAACAGTCAACAAAGCCGAGGGTGAGGAACCTTTGCACGTTTGGGCAAGGGGGAAGGCAGGGAGAGGAAGGAAAACAACAGAAGACATGTTGAAACTGGTTTCTTTTTGAGGTTTTTTTCCCTAGAACCCGAAAAAAAAGTGAGAATTATAATCCACTTGTGAAATCAGAAGTAAAGCTCTAAATTAGGAGGAAAAGTGATTTTTCTACAAGTCTCATAGATTCAAGTGAAAGCAGAAGATAAACCAATTGCACAGGATTAGATTAGAAATTATGTCCCAGTGACATGTGTTTAGGAACAAATAAAGTTTCTTTCTGATCTAGACGACAGTTGTGGATCTACTAGAACGTTTCTGCAGTAAATGTCTCACAGAGCTGTTCTCTAGCGAAGTGACAGAACGAAAACACCCAGGTGCATTCTGTATTTTCTTGGGCCTGTGATGGTGACGGTGTAGCAACAGCATCCACTCCCGAGAGATACCAGCCTTGCAGAAAGGGAAGAGATCTTTAAAAAATTGTGAAGTAAGTTTTAGCATCAAGTTGAGCATTCTTAGCTGAAGTGATGAAGTAATTAAACGGGACTCCCACTCGTGGTGAAATTAAAGATCAAACTTATAAGTAAAATTCAGTCAGGAATCTGCAGACAATGGTCTCAGATGGAGACCCAGTGAGCTAAAAGTGATTGCTACATTTTTAAAGGATTTAAAAAACAAAGAAGAATTTGCAACAGAGACTCATGTGGCTGGCAAAGATAAAGCAGAAGGTTGGCCAGCCTAGCTCCAGCTGCAGAGCTCTTCTGTAAAATAGTCACCAATTCTTTAAAACTAAGCGTGGGACATTCAGGGCTGGAGTGGACATCATGTGCTTGAAACAGATCTGATTTTTGTAAAAGCTGAAACAAGGGAGGCAATTCACCTAGGAAGTAATACAACTAGAGAAACACAATGATTATGATGGTAGAAGAGCTACCTGAGTTCCTGTGTGAAAATAAACTCCAAAGTCAAATTCAGAACACTACCAGCTAAAGCGTAGTCTGGCCTTTCCAAGCAATCAGTTAATCAGCTCATGATAACTAACAGTATGAGCACTTTATAATCACTGCTCAACTTTATTTGGAGATCACTGCAAAATGAAGTGAAGAGACATGACTAGAGGCTCTAAGAGACTAAGCCATCATCAATGTGAAACTGTGTCTCTGATACCCTCAGGGCCTCCTGAAAGGAGTCCTCCAGAACCTGCACGAGATGAGCCCAGAGGCCTTGCCCTAGAAGGCAGGACTTGGGAGGAGACAGAATATCCGGAAGCAGACAAGGTCCCTTATTTTACAAATTTACCACAGTTCCATTCTTCTAGACTGCTGGACATTTTGGAGCAATCTGGGCTTCTTTCGCTTCTTCATTTTCCTTTACCTGTAAGTCAGTAAGTCTTGACAGCCAGAGGTCCTACTGTTTCTGGCATCAGACCTTCTCTGTGTTTCCTCTACCTTAACTTATGTTTTCAAATCCGATCAGCTCATCCCTGAATTATTTCAATAGCCTCTTAGCTCCAAATGACCGTGCACACCACAGGCCAGAGTGTACCAGATGCCACAGTCGGGCTGTGCCTTGGATGAGCAGACCAGGTTACCAGATGACTCCGTGCTGTTTCCTCTGGTTCTGACCAGCTCCACCACTGTTTCAGCCTACTGATGTCACTTATAGCTGCTGTCATTTACTGAGTTTATGTGCCAGGAAAGAGGGGAAAAAAATCCACATTCATCATCTCGCTTAATCTTCACAACCTCCTAAGGTGTGTTTTATTTTGCTCGTTTTGTAGATAAAGGAAACTGAGTTTTAAAGAGGCTAAGTACACAGTCCAGAGTGACACATGGGTAAGGCCAGCAAAGGCCCTTCTGATTCCAAGGCTGGGCGGTGACCTTTGCCCTGAGCCACTCCTCAGTCTTTACATCCATTGCTGTCCAGTATGAGCCCATCCTCCTGCCCAGCTGGATCACCACCTTTCCCAAAGCACAACCTGCATCTCCCATTTCCCTTCTTCCTCTCCCCACAGCCCACAGATCCAAACTTCACCATCTTTCAACACAGGATCAAGCACCACTTCATCCAGAAGGTTCTCTAAAACCTAGAAGTGACGCCTTTCCCCTCTAACTGTATGCAGCACGAGCCTGCACTTTTCTGCTTCCTTCATTTCATGGGTTCTCAGATATTCCCGTGAGGCACCATCCAACTGACTACAGTCTGTTGAGAGTGGGACCTGACTCCATAAATTCATCCCCACCCAGAACACTGCCTTGCATAAGCTAAGCAATTAATTGCTGAATTACTATCAGCAAGATATTTCCATTCAAAGAAAAAAGATCAAAAGCGGTTCAGTAATAACGAAAAATTACATTTCATTAGTCATTCAAAATTGTTTATGCATCATAATAAAAAATGTACGGGGCTTCCCTCGTGGTGCAGTGGCTAAGAATCTGCCTGCCAATGCAGGGGACATGGGTTCAAGCTCCAGTCCGGGAAGATCTCACATGCCACAGAGCAACTAAGCCTGTGCGCCACAACTACTGAAGCCCGCGCGCCTAGAGCCCGTGCTCTGCAACAAGCCACCGCAATAAGAAGCCTGTGCACCGCAACGAAGAGTAGCCCGCCTGCAGCAACAAAGACCCGACGCAGCCAAAAATAAATAAATAAATTTATTTTTTTTTAAAGTATTCCTTATTTAGCTTTATTTAATAAGAGGCTATTATTTTTCAGTACAAAACTTTTAATCAAAACCCCTATACAACAAAGGCATCATCTATCACCTCAGTTTTGCCACAGTAGAACTGCATTAGCCAACAAAACACAGACAAGATTTTCTCCACCAACTCAAGAATCTGAAGCTAGCCAATTGCTCTGAAGAGTAATAGACGTTATTATTCTCTAACATTTCCAGGGAGAAACCCCTCAACTGAACCATGATAAATATCATAAAATAAAAAGAATCCAAAGAGAGGAGTGCTTTTCTTTCCAGTTGGACCTAATAAATAACAACTGCGACAATAATCTCTTTGGTGAAGATTTATACTCATTGAATATCTGTATCAGTGACCCACTGACAAAGGGGAGATGATCGTCGCATGCCTCCCTTCACCTCCCCTGGCAGCCTGTCATTTCAAGCTGGCCTCTGCTGGAAGGGGGGCTCCCACAGACCTGCTGTAATCAGCGCTTATCACTGCCCAATAGAAGTAACTCTTTAGTCTCCCTCCCTCCTCTCCCAGTTGTTCTCCCCCTTCCTCTCTTCCTGTCCTCCTCTCTCTGCTCCCCTGTCCCTCATCATTCTCTCTCATCTTCTGTCCTGGGATGGGGTTTCTCAGTCCAAGTTAGCCAACTTATCTTCAGGGCCCATTAGGTTCACTGAGGAATTTTTTCCTTCTGTGTTTTCATTGCAATGATTATTTCTAACATTAATATAACTATGTTCCAGTCCACCTGGATGGCCGCCTTGTAACCATCTCCTGCCCTGTGATTTCCACATCAGGTGTGCACAATTGCACAAGCAGCTTCACCTGCCAAGGCGGGTGGGGAGCGAGGCATAGGGGATATTCAAGGTGTAGGCAGCACATTTTTTCCACAACATGTCATTTAAATTCACAGATTACATAATTTTGTTACTAACTTGTAATTTCCTTTGGATATATAGTTACAGAGGAGCTACAAGCATTACGGGATACACATTTGGTTCCATGTTCACAGTGTTATCAGCAACATTATAATACACTTCACAGCATATCACGCCCTGCCTCTACACCACAGCTAACTATGCATCCTTTCCTCCACTAAAATTCCCAAACTCCATCAGGGCAAGGGTTCCCATTCCAGCCAGCTTGGGGCTCTGCATGGCAAGGGCACTCAGGAATGACTGTTTCAGAGTAGTGGATCTGCCCTGCTTTTACACTGTCTGGGATCAGCTCTTTCTGGAAGGCATGCCTTCCAGTGATGACCATAATAGCCCATACCACACTAGCTCAGACTGGCAAGAACAAACAATGGCTTTTTCTTAGATAGTCAAATGATTAGACAAGAAAGGTGGCATCATTTTCATGACAGTTTGGCAAGTCAAATTGGGAACACTTTTATAGTATTTCTTCCACACTCTCCTGCCCAAAGTGAGTACTGCCAGATTCTTACCGAGAATTCAATGAAGGAAAAGCTGTTTTTCCATTATTTGCCACTTTTTCGAGTATCACAACAGTGAAGAATATGAGTTTAAATGTATACAGTATCACACTTTGACACAGTGAACACTTTGTAAATCAAATTTTACCATAGTGATTCACAGCTTACCATGGACAAAACTTCCCAATAATCCCCAAGACAGATCATAGATGAGCACTCTTTTTAGTATAACTTCTACTCATCTAATAGGTACAGATATACTTTTTCTTCCATAAAACTCCAAAAGGGCTGTAGGTGAGAGTTAAATGTGTGAATTCAGATTAAAAAAACAAACAAACAAAAAAAACCGGCTCCCTCAGGCTCCACAGGTAAACATCTGGAGAGCTACCCTCTCAAAGACCAGTGTAGTCAGGAAATTACTCTCCCCAATGTTAGACTAAATAACAGCCGATCACATTAAGACTAAATAAGTAACCAAGAGACTGAGGTCTCTAAGAGCAGAAAAAGCACTGGAGTCCAGATGTCCTATCTCCCTGGATTTTCTACAAATAGGCCATTCTGTCCAAATATTGAAAAAGTAGACAGAAATGTTTTCAGAAAATGGTACAATCAACCCATAAATAAAAGGTACCAACTATTATCTTCCTACAACTAAGCAGCCAAGAATAAGTTGGGAAGTGCATACTGTTTATTAAAAATAACTATTCTGTTGTTTTATGTACACATAAAATCAAATGAAAAAATTTAGTAGATGATGCTCTGGAAAACAATATTTCAAATAATAACAGTGAAATAGAAAATAATTCCTTAGGTGACAGCTTCACACAGCATCTGACAATCTAAATTTCTCTGTCTCAAAGCCAAGCTTGTTAACTGAAAAATAGGAAAAAAGCACCGGCCATCTTAACAAGTTGTCATCAGGAAAGTACAGCTGACATTTGTTTCATCTTCTTGATGGGATAAGCAATATATTCTTTTCAAGGAATGCTAATTAAAAAACACAAAATCTGCCCGAATATGAACGTTATTAGGCTCCTATTAACAAACACACACACAAATCTGGCATAACCACCGAGGTTTTTATGCAGGCTCTCAAAAATCATGGAGTGTGTTCTATGTACAATTCTTGAAACACTCAAAAGCCAGGTATCTTGAAGTTGCTTCGATACTGAGGTTTCGTTTCATGCAGACAAAGTGGAAGCGTCACTGCTCAGTGACCTCTCTCAGTATTTGATGCTTTATACATGCAAAGTCTGCTACTAAATCTTATTTGTTTGATATGATTCCATTTGTCACAGAAAAGATTCATTTAATTCAATATGCCAATTCCTTGCTTTCACCATCATGGTGGGAATGGCACCCATATACGGAACAGGGAGGGAAGATTCAGGAGAGTTGGTCTGTTGCTGGTGCTCAGAAACCGACATTATCTGTTTGCCAGGCCTGGCTTAGAGAAAATAGACATGAGAATGGAACTAAAGGGACTCACTCCATCTAACACTGTCATGTTCTCAACTTTATCTTGTAAAAAACACCAGAGCATAATGTGGCAAATGCTAATTTGAAACTCAGAATTACTTAGATGGTATCAAGGTTTGAGTGAGTACAATTCATATTACATATAAAACGATTAGCAAGTCTGTGATTGCTTCTATAAAAAGTAAATAAAATTCTCATTTGAGGGTCACATATATTAACTGATGTTTCCAGATACCAGCAATAATTAGCACTAACTCAAACTGTACAAACTTCTTGGCCTGATCAAGACAGACTTTTTTTAAAAAAGGAAGGGAATGGTGAATTTTATGATATGTGTTCTTTAACACAAAAAAAGGAAGGTGGCCATAAGGAAGGGAACTGGGACCAGCAACTACTTGTGCTTAAGACTCTTCTAGGACTCCAGGTCAATCTGTTTGCAAAACAGAGAGAGGACTATGGTGATTTAAACAGTGACCTCTCTTTAACAGACAGCAGCAGGGGTCTCAGAAGGTCAATGCTCTTTCCCATGGGCACATGTGAACCTTGCAATGACACAGGTGTGCATCTTCAGAAAGGAGAGAAGAGCATATGCCTTAGAGCCCTGAAATCTGAGAGGAGGAGGACGGTCCCAGAGGGATGATGCACGAAGGGCAATCCATGAGGGTGGGAAAGACCAGCTGTCAGAACATGGAATGAAGGGCACACTTATCCTTTTCTACCCATAAGCACTGCCACGCGGAGGCCACGCCCTCTCCAGGCTGAGGGGAGGCTCAGGGGCAAAGGCACTGCAGGGCACATTTCCCTCCAACCTGATGACAGACTCAGAATGTACACCCAGCAGGTTCTTGGTACTGGGAGAACTCAATTGGGGCACAAACGCACCAACTTCCAGTGCCATTTTCAGAAATACACGACAGTACAATACAGTCTTCTCCTACCCATTCCTCGTCTCTACTGCAGTAAAAGCTGAGTTAGCATTTTTATCAGGCACACTTTATCAGACTCTGAACGATTTTGCATTTTTGTCCTTTCAAGCATTCCCCTCCCCTAACACGGATGTTATTTCTGGAAGCAGATGTGCTCATTCCCAACACGGCTCACAAGCCATGTGCCCAGCTGTGACAACTTCAGAATGCACATTTGTCTAATACAAAAGTAATGGAGATTTTTAAAATTTAATTGCCATATACATTTGTTGGTCCAGTCTAACTATGTTATTCTATTCCAAATATGCTAGCACCTAACAGTGTTCAACGTTTTATCCAATAAGTTTGTGAAATGGTCTCCATACACTACACTATGAAGGCATTTATTCATAATTACCATCATTAACCATGACAGGGTTGTAAAGCAGATGCTGATTCACCACAGATTAAATCGTGTTTCAGTACTAACTGTATTTAATCATAAATGACTTTGAAGACTGTTTATTCATGTGCTGAAAGGCAATGTTAAGAAGTGGCTGGGACTGTCCACAAATTTCTACTCTCTTTAACCCCAGTTTTCTCATCTCTAGTTTCTTCAATAATAATGCTTCTACCTCATAAGGCCGCCATGAGAATTAAATGAGCTAGCATGTAAATTACCCAACAGAATGTACCAGATAAGTGTTTGTTTCATTTTACTTTCTTTCCAGTTTAGTAAAACCAGATGCTATTATTGAGACTAAATAATAACAAATATGATGGAACAGAGTATCACAAATAGAGATCCACTTCCAGTTAAAGCCTATGTTCCATTTATGTAAGATTTTAAAAACTGTTAAATGGTACTTGATCTATATATAATCTATATATTTTTTCATTGATTGTGATATTGTATATGCTTCTGAAACTGCTCAAAATTTTAAAGTTGAACAAATCACTCCTGTGCCCTGGGTGCACCTATCAGCAAAAGACGAAATGCTTACATTTCATAGATAAGCAAATTTCAGTAAGGATGCACCCAGTAGTATTTAAGAATCCTTTGATGATGTGAAACTGAACCATCTTTTGACATATTACTGGTACCTATCAAGGAGAATGGTCTCCAGTTAAACGAATACATCACTAGATTTAGAACACATACCGAGTTTCTCACCAATTCATCAGGATTAGCAATGATATTTTTAAGGTAAAAAAACCCATCAGGATTATAAGTAGAAATTAATAAACGCAAAAGTAAATTTGAAAAATTTATCACGTCAATTCCATTTTCTATGTGCCCTTAACAGTCTGTACACCTGTTTTTTACACTTTGTCACACCAGTTGCCAATGTGTTCTCCAAATGTGGTGAGAGTTTCACAAATTAAAGAAGCTTGGATTCATCTTTGTTAACACTGTGCTTGGGACAAAACTCTGTGAAAGTCTGTCAAGGAATAAATGGCCACTGAAAGAGTTTACAGCCATTAGCCCTGTAGCTACAAAAAGTATAAAACAAACTCCTGCCTTCCAGGTACTGTTATTGTGTTACTGTCAATTTCTCCTTTTATGTCTGTTAACATATGACAGTAACACAGTAACAGTAGGAGACTTCAACACCCTACTTATATCAATGCACAGATCATCCAGAGAGAAAAATCAATATGGAAACACAGGCCTTAAATGACACATTAGATCAGATGGACTTAATGGATACTTATAGAGCATTCCATCTGAAGGCAGCAGAATACACATTCTTTTCAAGTGCACATGGAACATTCTCCAGGATAGATCACATGCTGGGCCACAAAGCCAGCCTCCATAAATTTAAGAAAACTGAAGTCATATCAAGCATCTTTTCCAACCACAATACTATGATACTAGAAATCAACATAAGAAAAAAACTGCAAAAAATACAAACATGCAGAGGCTAAACATGCTACTAAACAACCAATTGATCACTGAAGAAATCAAAGAGGAAATCAAAAAATACCTAGTGACAAATGAAAACGAAACACAACAATCCAAAACCTATGGGATGCAGTAAAAGCATTTCTAAGAGGGAAGTTTACAGTGATACAAGCTTACCTCAGGAAACAAGAAAAATCTCAAACAAACAACCCAAACTTACACCTGAAGCAACTAGAGAAAGAACAAACAAAACCCAAAGTTAGTAGAAGGAAAGAAGTCATAAAGATCAGAGCAGAAATAAATGAAATAGAGACTAAAAAAATAATAATAATAGAAAAGATCAGTGAAACTAAAGTCTGGTTCTTTGAAAACATAAACGAAAATGATAAACCTTTAGCCAGACTCATCAAAAAAATAGGGCTGGAAAGGCCCAAATCAATCGATAAAATCAGAAATAAAAATAGGAGAAGTTACAACGGACACCACAGAAATACAAAGGATCAAAAGAGAGTACTACAAGGAACTATACACCAGCAAAATGAACAACCTAGAAGAAGTGAACAAATTCTTAGAAAGGTACAATCTCCCAAGACTGAACCAGAAAAAAACAGAAAATATGAACAGACCAATTACTAGTACTGAAATTGAATCAGTAATTTTAAAAACTCCCAACAAACAGAAGTCCAAGGCCAGATGGCTTCACAGGTGAATTCTACCAAACATTTAAAGAAGAGTTAACACCTATCCATCCGAAACTATTCCAAAAACACCGCATAGGAAGTAACATTATGAACCCATTCTATGAGGCCACCATCACCCTGACACCAAAACCAGACAAAGCTATCACCAAAAAAAGAAAATGATAGGCCAATATCACTGATGAACATAGATACAAAAATCCTCAATAAAATACTAGCAAACTGACTCCAACAATACATTACAAGAATCATACACCATGATCAAGTGGGATTTATCCCAGGGATGCAAGGATTTTTCAATGTCTGCAAATCAATCAATGTGATACATCACATTAAAAAATTGAAGAATAAAAACCTTATGATCATCTCAACAGATACAGAAAAAGTTTTGATAAAATTCAACATCCATGATTTTATGATTTAAAAAAAACTCTTCGGAAAGTGGGCATAGAAGGAACATACCTCAACATAATAAAGGCCATACATGACAAACTCACAGCTAACATAATTCACGGTGAAAAGCTGAAAGCATTTCCTCTAAAATCAGGAAAAAGACAAGGATGCCCACTCTCACCACTTTCATTCAGCATAGTTTTGGAAGTCCTAGCCACAGCAATCGAAGAAAAAGAAATGTAAGGAATGCAAATTGGAAAAGAAGACATAAAACTGTCACTGTTTACAGATGACATGATGCTATACATAGAAAATCCTAAAAACACTACCAGAAAACTACTAGAGATCATCAATGAATTCGGTAAAGTTGCTGGATACAATATACAGAAATCTGTTGCATTTCTATACACTAACAACAAAATATCAGAAAAAGAAATTAAGGGAAAATTCCATTTACTATTTCATCAAAAAGAATAAAAGATCTAGGAATAAACCTATCTAAGGAGGTAAAAAACCTCTACTCTGAAAACTATAAGACACTGATGAAAGAAATCGATGATGCAAACAGATGGAGAGATATACTGTGTTCTTGATTGGAAGAATTAATACTGTTAAAATGACCATACTAACCAAGACAATCTATAGATTCAATGCAATCCCCATCAAACTGCCAATGGCATTTTTCACAGAACTAGAACAAAATTTGTTTTTTAATTTGAATGGAAACACAAAAGACCATAAATAGCCAAAACAGTATGGTAGGGCTTCCCTGGTGGTGCAGTGGTTGAGAGTCCGCCTGCCGATGCAGGGGACACAGGTTTGTGCCCTGGTCCGGGAAGATCCCACATGCCGCGGAGCGGCTGGGCCCGTGAGCCATGGCCGCTGAGCCTCCGCGTCCGGAGCCTGTGCTCCGCAACGGGAGAGGCCACAACAGTGAGAGGCCCGCGTACCACAAAAAAAAACCAGTATGGTACTGGCACAAAAACAGATATACAGATCAATGGAACAGGATAGAAAGTCCAGAAATAAATCCACACACTTATAGTCAATTATCTATGAAAAAGGAGGCAAGAATATACAATGGAGAAAAGACAGTCTCTTCAATAAGCGGTACTGGGAAAACTAGATAGCTATGTGTAAAAGAATGAAATTAGAACATTCTCTTAACACCACATACAAAAATACACTCAATATGGATTAAAGACCTAAATGTAAGATTGGATACCATAAAACTCCTACAGGAAAACGTGGGCCGAACACCCTTTGACATAAATCACAGCAATATCTTTTTGGATCTGTCTCCTAGAATAATGGAAATAAATACAAAAATAAACAAATGGGACTTAATTAAACATTAAGCTTTTGCAGAGCAAAAGAAACCATAAACAAAACAAAGAGACAACTTAATGACTGGGAGAAAATATTTGCAAATGATGCAACTGACAAGGGATTAATTTCCAAAATATACACACAGCTCATACAGCTTAATATCAAAAAAAAAAACCCAATCAAAAAATGGGCAGAAGACCTAAATAGACATTTCTCCAAAGAAGACATACAGATGGCCAACAGACACATGAAAAGATGCTCAACATTGCTAATTATTAGAGAAATGCAAACCAAAACTACAGTGAGGAATCACCTCACACCTCACAGTCAGAATGGCCATCATGAAAAAGTCTACAATAATAAATGCTGGAGAGGGTGTGGAGAAAAAGGAACCTTCCTACACTGTTGGTGGGAATGTAAATTGGTGCAGCCACTATGGAAAACAGTACGAAGGTTCCTTAAAAAACTAAAAATAGAGTTACCATATGATCCTGCAATCTCACTCCCGGGCACATATCTGGAAAAGATGAAAACTCTAATTTAAAAAGATACACATACCCCAAAGTTCACTGCAGCACTATTTACAATAGCCAAGACATGGAAGCAACCTAAATGTCCACTGACAGATGAATGGGTAAAGAGGATAAACACACACACACACACACACACACACACACAATGGAATATTTCTCAGCCATAAAAAAGAATGAAATAATGCCATTTGTAGCAACATGGATGGACCTAGAGATTATATTTAGTCAGACAGAGAAAGACAAATATAACATAACATCACTTATATGTGGAATCTTAAAAAAAAATGATACAAATGAACTTATTTACAAAACAGAAATAGACTCACAGACATAGAAAACAAATTTATAGTTACCAAAGGGGATAGCGGTGGGCGGGGGGAGATAAATTAGGAGTTTGGGACTAACATATACACACTGCTGTATATAAAATAAACAACAAGGCACTACTGTATAGCACAGGGAACTATATTCAATATCTTGTAATAACCTATAATGGAAAAGAACCTGAAAAAGAATACACGTATGTGTGTGTATACATACACACACACACACACACACACATACATGAATCACGTTACTGTAATCTGAAACAAACACAACATTGCAAATTATCTTTACTTCAATTTTTAAAAATGGTTATTAAAAAAAAGTGTATCACAAACCTACTACTTATTTGCTTCTGAAAAGCCAGGTATGGGCAAAACACACTTCCTCTAGACCCTTTCAGACTTTTTTAGAGGCTGTTTTACACATCCAGCTTCCCCCATGATACAAGGAGCAACAAAGGATTCAATAGGAACCCGTGGAAGGTGAGGAAGTAAATATCTTCCTCTGGGGAGGAATTAAATATCTGTACCAAGAGCCCCGAAAATCTGCATACTTTCCATACCAGTAATTATACTATCATTTTTATCAAAGAAATCATCTGCAATATAGGAAAAAAGCATATTTGATTACAGGTTAATATAAGCAAAAAACTCACTGTAGTATTGAGAAGTACTGTTACTTTTTTAACAGCAGAGAAGTGGAAGAAGAGCCCATGGATATACTTTCATAGTGGGGAGAGGACTGTGCCGAGAAACCATGTCTATGACTCTAGGACGAAGCACTATGTAATCAAAAAACAAACCAAACAAAACAAAAAACAAAACTTCAGAGGAATGAAGGAACTTCAGCTGGAGGTGGCTGCCCGTCATAAGCCAATGACAAGAGCTGGACTCCTCCAGCCTGTCCACCACACTTGGTGGTTCACCAGTAGGAAGCTGGGGGGAAGGTCTTGTCCTGTGCTCTGCTTCTCGGAGGGGTCCCAAACGTGAAAAATGGGAGGAAGGTCAAGAAAGGAGCTGGGGAGGCAAGATGACCCTCCCGGAGCTCAGCATCCACTGACCAGGCCACTGGACGTGTGCTGCTCTTGGGCAGTGAGGAGCCGTCTCAGGAGAACCCATCCAAGTGACCATCCGTGGGGGTGGCTGAACACCGCCGACTGTTCCCCTAACATATGCCACCTCCCTGGAGCCCATTTCTCCAAAGGACACAAACAAGTCTTGTTCCAGGTCTGCAAGGTTCCATAATAACTGCTTCAGGGCCCCGATTCAGGATTTTTTCAGAGTCAAGAATACATCAAGCTGTCAAGAAGCCAGTACAACAGAAGTGGGGCAAATATGAGGTAGAGGCTGAGCTGAGGAAGAAAGCTGCCAACTGGCCACGCAGACACCGAGGCACCAGGGTGCCAGTCAGATAGCCGCCACGGGCAGCACATGTGTGTCTCAGAAAACCATCAGAGGGGTTCCTGCATGCATGTGTGTGCACACCCCACATGTGCACATTCCCTCACTCACCCCAGACACACATCACTTGCACACCTTCAAGTACATGCACACACGCATAACCTAGACACACACCAGCCTAGAAATTGTCAACCTTCAACCACAAGCTTTGCGTTTTTCTCACATCACTTCTCTTGTCGTGTTACATCAACACTGAGAGACATCTAACGTGGTAATGTCTGACACCCAGGGAAGCCTCCATCTCTTAAGCAGAACTGCAGTCCCAAGTTGGTTTCATTTAGATGTTCCTCACAATCTCCTAAATGCCAGTCTTTGCCTCAAGGTGCATCAGTCTACACTGACAAAGTTTCGCAATCCAGTAAAACTAACAGGTCTCAAAGCTGCAGAAGAAAACAGGAGGGCTGCTCAGGACACGTGGAATGTGCGTTTCTCTTATTTCCATAATGCCACCTATCATGAGGTAGAAAGCAGCAGCTGGAAATTTCTGGGAGGCAAAACATCTTGCCATCAGAGGGCAAAGCACTTGAAATCTTACCTTCCGAATGAAATAAAAGAAACCTAACATTGGTGGCCAGAGACAGCTAGCATGGGCACATAGCCGCCTGATTTCCACAACAGCCCAATGAAGTGGATGCTGGTAGCTACGTCCTACAGCTGAAACACCAACTTGAGAGTTCTCCTGCTACAGTAGGAAGAAACAAAGGCATCTCTGGAGATGATTTTAATTGGGACTTACAACACTGCACGATTCTGGCTAGAAGTTTACTGGAGCATGTTTTGCAAGGTGCAATGCACAGAAAAACATTACCAACCTGAGTACAAGCTACTGCTGCTCTGCAACAAGGAAATGACAGTAGGAGAAGATCATGAATAGAACACTGCAAATATTCAAAAGGAAGGATACAATGCAACAAAAGAGTCTTCTGTCAGTTACAGTTTATTTAAATTATTAAAAAAGAAATAGATAAAATGACAACATACATATTTCTGGAGATTTTTCTTCTGAATTCTCTAATATGCCAGTACTCAGAAAAGTAGAGGGAATAATTTATAAGGATAAACTTGATGAGGCAGTATGTTGATGTGATAAGAAAATGGTAACAATTAGTTAACTATTTTATTTAAGTACTTCCTAGGAGTTCAAATAAGAATAAATTTGTCCCACTAGCTCTGCACCACTTCAGATGAAAAAAGCAAGGTTATTACCACAGCACAGAAAAAAAGCTGATATAGCTCAAATCAGATCTCACAAAGGGGTCCAACAGGTTATGGTTCCTTCATTATGTTTACTCTAGTTTTTAAAAATAAAATAGTCACACCAACTGCTCTTTTGCAGTTTTCTGGTAGAGACCCAACGAATTATCACTGTGGAAACAAGCCTGCGGTGAGGGCGGGAAACCGGTATGCACAGAGGGTTTTATAAAGAAGTATTTCACCTAAGTTTATTTTTCATTGTGTAATAAAGAGCTTCCAGAAAGACTGCTCCATCTCCACAAAGAATGTGAAGTGGAGTTCATTCTAGTGTTCTATGTAAAGGCACAAGTAGGAAAGAAAACAGAGAATAAGCAAAGTACAAAGCTGATCAGACTAGATGCTAACAGATACGTTTAAATGAAGGGACTCCGAGAGCTGGGGCAGCCTGGCTTCCCACAAACTGAGGCAGTGCTAGCCATGTGGTGCGAGCACCTGTTGCTGTGCTACAATTTAGGAGGAAGCATCCTAAGCACCAGCACCCTTCATATTTTTAAAATCACCTGCTTTGAAACCTGCAGAAACTGATTTCACTCTGCAAGGAAGAGCCCCTGTCATAGTCTCTCCCATTGGTGGTGAGTATAAGCACACCAGGCTCTGTCAGGAAAGAGACAGTGCAGCCAAACGGTGGTAAATGCATTTCTATAAAACTACTTCAACCCATTTTCCAGTGGAGAACAATGGGATCTGCCTCGAGGACTAGGGGTCAGGTACTCACTGCAGACCAGCAAACAGGGACCCCTCACTCCCACAGTCAGGGCTCCCTGAACTGACCCATGTGAATTAACCAGCCAGCCTCTCCAAAACAGAAAAAGTACCACTTCCTTCTCCTCCTCAACCCTTAACTGCCCCAACTCCCAAGGCCCACTGTCCTCAGTGGCTGCCAGCAGAGTCAGCAGTCACATGGCGATGGGGGTTGGAGGCATGCTCCTGCCCACCTGCTGCCGCAGGACAAGCACTGGTTAGCGTCCTTTCCTTCTCCTTCTCTCTGGTCTCTATGGACATCACAATGAAATCAACCCAGGCGGCTGTCTGCACCAGAGACACAATGACAAATGCTCTTCCGAAACAGTCACCACCCTGAACTCTGCTTCACGATCCTAAAACCCACTCTCTGGGAACGTCCCATTTCCTTAATTCAGGAATACCCACAAGTCATGTAGGCTCCAATACAACCAAAGAAGGAAGTCTGGACACCCGCACAAACTGTACAAAATTTAACTGCAAGTTCCTACCTGTAATTTAAACAAATAGTCATTTCTCAGAAACGTGCCTGTTTAATGAGTTACATTTCAGGCTGAAAAAGCACACACATACACAAACCATCTGAGAAAAACAAACTGTGTTTTTTTCCCTGTGAATAAAAGAAACTTGCTGGATTCATCATCCATCTCCTTCTGATAAGAGAGAAAACACAGAGAAATATTTTCTGTTAAAACACTGATTTGAAGACAGACGACAGTTTTTTCCCCTAGTCCTCCTGGAACTTAATATCTATAATGGCTATTTCAAACCAATGTACACGAATTTAGAAAAATGTTATTTCTTGGCACCTTTATTTTTGGTTTCCATACTGGTAAGACACCAGAGCCCTTAAAACAAATATTTTTCATTTGGGGGAAATGTGATTTTTCTGGTCCTAAGTCACAAAATGCTGCATCTACTAGGATGATGACGAGGGTCATGGCTGTGCAGAAACTTAAGTGTTGAGTGTTTATTATCTGACTAAACTGGGCTAAGAACTTCACCTGTGTTATCTCATTTACTCCTCACAACAGGTGAGCATCATCATCATCCTCATTTACATATGAGTAAACTGAGGCTCAGAAGAGAAACTCCCTTGCCTGAGTTCCCTCCACATATGGGCAGAATAGGTCTCTGGACCCTATGCTCCTATTTCATCCCCACCAATTCTGAGCAACAGATTACATCTTAAAGGGTGCTCCGTTCTGCCTTTTCATTATGTTCTATTACAGGGTGAAAAAATAGCTAAAAATCTTACTGTTATATTTATCAACTGACTTCTAGTTCTGGCCCAATTCAGGAAGGGGCCTATGACACTGCTTTCTTTCCCTCTCCAAGAGACCCTAACCAATTCCAAACATCAATAGAATTAACAGAACAGGAGCGAGGATTTGTTTTGCCCTGACTTTCAAGAGTCACACAGGGGAACTTTTTAAACTGAAAAGTCTTCCTGCCAGTGTCTTGCTCCACTACAGCCTAGTTAAAAAGCACAAAAATGAAGGAGAGGGTTACCATCTCCTGGAAGTAATAAAGCTATAGAACAATGTTCTTTATTTCCTGTCTGGCATAAACAGGTGTCTCCATAGGCAAAGGATTATCTGTTGGAATGCTCTGAGCACTTTTTGTTTGTTTGTTTTGTTTTTGAGCACCTTAAAATGTGTCAGAGACATTGCCATCTAAACCAAAACTTGAGCCACACGTATCTAAGAACCCAACGACGCTGCATGTGACGGGTTGTGCCAGAGCTGACAAGAAGACTTGCAAACCATTCATCGCCCCTTCAACCTGGGGGCGAGACCTCAAACATTCAACAGTGGTGATAATTCCTCCTCTACAACTTCACAGTTTTAATGTACTGTTAAAGACAGGAGCACACCTCAAAGATTTGAGAGAAGGAGATTTGTTTGCAGTTCTCAGCTCTATGCAAACCCTTCTCTCTCCTCCACCAAGACCACCCCTGTCTACCACGGCAGGGGGACCTGGTGCCCCTGATGATGATTTTCTAGGGAGAAAGCAAAACACCCACAACACTTAGTGCAAAGTGAGAACAAAGTTTGACCCATTTAATGTTTTCTATACTTAATGCTATTGTTTAAATTCCATTGAAGGCAGTGTGTACACGCATGCGTGTATCAGGATCTAGTCTCCAGGCCCATCAGAGGCAAGACAAGAAAGGTTCCCTGGCTTATTTCCGCTGAATCAGCTCATAACGGACCAGGTCTTGAGGGCCTGCTAGATACTTCCCGCCTCAACACCCCGAGTCTTCGGTCTGGGAACACGAGGTCAGTGACAACCATCCTGGCCACTTAGAACCAGAGGACAGAACCACCGGGCATTAAATGCAGAGGAAGAGGCGTGCAGGATTATGAAAAGCTTACTGACCTGTAACTCCCTCCTGCCCAGCTTCTTGGCTAAGAGGAAGCAGAAACGGCACTAAACATCTACTTTCCCTCCAGGGCTGGGCTCTTTTTCTGCTCAGGAGTCACACACACCTTATGTTCACAGGCACGGCTCATTATTTTAACGACCTATACAAAGTACTTTCAGAATTTACTTTAAATCTTCAGAATGGGGACTACATCTAGCTATCTCCCTCAAAACGCCTCCTGTCTTACTGCGAAAAGAAAAATCAACTGAGAGAGAGATCAAACAAAGGCCATAAAACACACCCCGCAATTTAGACATTAAAATTTAATAACACACTTTAAGACGAATGAAGTTGCGTTCCCAAACCTGAAAGAGGCATGCAGCCTCCGGTGGCAGAGGCGGGTGCAGCACAAAAGGCTATCCTCTGATTACCCAGGTCAAATAACGCTCAAAATTCCTTCCCCCAAAGCTGCCGGCTCCTTTCTCGGCTTGGAATCAGCAGGAGATGCGAGAGCACCTCGTGTGGGCCGCCCAGACGCCAGCGCCGGCGCCCCACACACACACCTGGCGCTGCCCGCGCGCCGGGCCCTCTCACGCGCCCCCCACGGCCCGCACCCACACACACACCGTGCCCCCCAGGAAAGCAGAAGCGGAAGGTGGGACGCAGGGCAGGTGCTCACCTGGCGACGACGCCGACTCTCCACTGGGCTCCCTCACGCCGGAGGGCAGACACCTAAGCCCACGTCCAAGGAGGTCCCTACGCAGGGACCTGACGGTGGGTCTCCTCATGGCTCACTGGGTCTGCGGACCTCAGCCGGCCATGTCCCGCGGGGGAGAGGAGCTGGGCGCCAGAAGACTGCTGACGGACGGTGGTCCCAGCAGACGGCTGAGGCCCGCGGACGCCGACCACTCTGAGGAAAGGTTTAGGCGTGGGCCTTGTTCTTTCACCTCCAGGGAGGCCAGAAGGCTCACCACACGTCCTCACAGGGGGTTAAGAACCTACTTTCTCTCAGAGTACCGCGCTGCAATGGCGGAGCAAGCAATCCCGCCAGTTCACACAGCAGGGACGCACAACGCAGACTGAGAATAGGTGGGCACGTGAGCCCCAGTGCGCATGCTCAGAGAATACAAGGCGCACCTGAGTGGCGGAGGGCATGCCGGGAGAGCCCCAGAGCGCATGCTTGGGGTAATACAAGGCGCACGTGAGAAACAGAGGGCATGCCCCGGAGAGTGGAGGGAGCACCTGAGAAGTGGGTGGTTGGATAGGAAATTCTGCAGGCTTTCAGGTGTATGGGGTCCAGCGCAGATAAGGAAAGGCCTCATGCATTATAGTTGTTGTGGACTGAATGTGCGTCCCTCAAACGCATAGGTTGACCCCTAATTCTTAAGGTATTAGGAGGCGGGACCTTTGGAGATGATGAGGTAATGAGGGTGGAGCCCCATGATGGGACTAGTGCCCTTATAGAACAGACCCCACAGACCTCCCTCCACTTATGAGGGCACAGAAGACGCCGCCTACGAACCAGAAGTGGGTCCTCGTCAGACGGAATCTACCAGTGCCTCGATCTTGGACTTCCAGCCTCTAGAACCCTGAGAAATCAATGTCTGTTGTTTAAGCCCCCAGTCTATGGTGTTCTGTTACAGCAGCCCAAACAGACTGAGAAAATAGAGAGCCTGAGAAGTGGGAGGATGAAAATAAATCTTCTTCTGGCTTCAGACAATAAAAGAACTTGGGAGAAGGCTGACAAGACCATCTTAGAAATTTCCAATCTAAATGTAGAGGGAACTAAATAGCACATATGCAGAAAATGGCAGGTTAATACGTCACCTTAGAAATGTTCCTGAAGAAATGAACATAGATTGTGTTCAGCAAATAGCATTCAAATGTCTCTCAGGCACTGTTATTTTTAATAATACTTGAGTGAATAATTGTATAAAACCAAGAACCACAAACCAGGGCTTCAGCTGAGATGAGGCACATCCTAAAACTGTTTGCTAAAGTGGAGCCAGCGAAAATCTGGTGTAGTTCACAGGGATACAGGAAAACTGGCTGAACTAGATGCTTCTAAACCAGCAATACCCTAACTTCCCTCTGGGCTTGCAATGCCTTTCAAGGCACACCTGGAAGAATCCCATTCAAAAGTGAAGGATAATTAAAATAACACTAACTGCAAAACTTGTGGCCCTTAAAGAATGAACTTGATCTACACCTGAATACACTAATCACCACACAAAAACGTTGGGGGAGGGAGTTCTTGTTTGCATTAAACATTCCTAACTGCCATATAAAAGGGAAAAGCAATTTGCTCAACCAGGAAACATAGCTCTTTAAGAGACCCAGAAGGCCCCAAAGAGATAACGCCCTCAAAACCGAGAAGGGTAATGAATGCATATATGGTCAACTAATATTTGACAAGGGAGCCAAGAACACTAAATGGGGAAAAGACAGATGGTGCTGGGAAATGTATGCTGGGAACAAATGGTGCTGGGAAAGCTGGATAACCACACACAGAGTAATGAAATTGGCCCCCTATCTTACACCACTCATAAAAATCAACTCCAACGGATTAAAGACTTAAATGTAAGGCTGGAAACTGTAAAACTCTTAGAAGAAAACACAGGGGAAAAGTTTCTTGATGTTGTTCTTGGCAACAAATTTTTGGATAAGACACCAAAAACACAAGCAACAAAAGCAAAAATAAACAAGTAGGAGTATATCAAACTAAAAGTCTTCTGCACAGCAAAAGACACAATCAGCAAAATGAAAAGGTAACCTATGGAATGGGAGAAAATATTTGCAAACCATCTATCTGATAAAGAACTAATATCCAAAATACGTAAGGAACTCATACAACTCAATAGCAAACTAGCAAATAAGCCAATTAAATGGACAAAGGACCTGAAGAGACATTTTTCAAAGAGAACAAATAGCCAACAGGTACATGAAAAGGTGTTCCACATCACTAATCATGAGGAAAACGCCAATTAAAGCCACAATGAGCTATCACCTCACACCTGTTAGAATGCCTATCATCAAAAAATATATATCTATAGATCTATGTAAAACAAATGTTGGTGAGGATGTGGACAAAAAAGAACTCTTATGCACTGTTGGTGGGAATGTAAGTTGGTGCAGCCACTATGGAAACAGTATGGAGGCTCCTCAAAAAATTAAAAATAGAGCTACCATATGATCCAGCAATTTCACTGCTGGTATTTAGCTAAAGAAAATGAAATCACTTTCTCAAAGAAATATCTGCAACCCCATGTTCATTACTGCATTATTTAAAATAGCCAAGACATGGAAATAACCTAAATGTTCACTGACAGCTGAAGATGTGGTATATACACACAATGGAATTTTAGTTACAGCAAAGAAGGAAATCCTGTCTTTTGCAACAACATGGATGGACCTTGAGAGCATTATGCCAAGTGAAACAAGCCAACAGAGGAAGGCAAATACTGTATATTCTCACTTATATATGGAGTCTAAAAAAGCAAAACGCATAGAAATAGAGTAGAATGATGATTGCCAGAGGCAACCACTGATCTGCTCTCCATTCCTATGGTTTTCTCTTTTCCAGAACATCATGTAGATGGCATTTTACAGAATGTAATATCCTGAGACTGGCTGCTTTTACTCAGCAAAAGGCCCTGGAGGATCATCCAAGTTGCCGTGTGGATCAACAATTTGCTTATTTTTACTGCTGAGTAGCATTCCACGCTGTGGATATACCACAGTTTAACTATTCATCTGTTTGGGGGAACTATGAATAGAGCTGCTATAAACATTCAAGGTCAAGTTTTTGTTGATCTTCAGCTTTTGATTTTCTCGGGTAACTATCCAGAGTGGGACTGCTGGGTCAAGTGTTAAGTGTATGTTTATTTTTGTAAGAAACCGCCAAGCTGTTTTCCAGAGTGGAGCATTCCACACCTACCAGCAATGCACGAGAGCTGCAGTCTCCCATCCTCACCAGCACTTGGTGTTGTCAATGTTTTTTATGTTAGCCATTCTATTAGGGCACCTCATCATGGTTGTATAATAATTTGCCTTTCAATAGGATTAGTCACACTGACCATTTCATGTGCTTATTTGCCTTCCTTATATCCTTTGCAATGAAATATCTGTTCAGGTCTTCTGTCCACTTAAATTGTTTGATTTCTTAGTACTGAATTTGAGGAGTCCTTTATATATTCTGGATACAAGTCCTTTGTAGAATACGTGATTTGTAAATATTTTCTCCCAATGTGTAATGTCTCTGCATTTTCCTTAACAGTATCTTTCACAAAGCAGAAGTTTTTCATTCTGATGAATTCCACTTACGTTTTTCTTTTAGGAATCATAGTATTACGTCTAAGAACTCTTTGTCTAACTTCAGGTCAAGAAGAGTTTCTCCTATGTTTAGTTCTAGAAGTTTCAGAGTTTTACATTTAGAGCTTGAATCCACTTAAAGTTACCTTTTGTATAAGGTGTTTTTCATTTATTTTGCATATGGATGCTCAGTGCTTCCAGCACCATCTGTTGAAAAGACTATTATCCATCTTCCATTGAATTGGTTTTGCACACCTTGTCAAAAATCAATGGCCATATTTGTGTGGTTCTAGTTGTAGACCCTCTGTTCTGTCTATTGATCCATGTTGTATCCTGAGCATATTATAATTTACTACTTACTTTAGTAAATGTTTCTTTGCGGAAAAAGAAATTTGTCTGGAAGCAAAACAAACTAATAATGCTCTATATGATGTTATTCTTCTTGTAAGGAAGGTATGAGGCAGCACAGCTGTAAACAGATCAATGCTTTAACAGCTTCCAGGCAAATATACATGTAAAACTTGAATACATTTAGGGAGAAAGCAATTCATTTCAAAACAGTTTCCAAAGGCTATCAACATGGCACCAATTTCTCCATAAAAACTCCAACAATTTAACAACAGAATGACATTCATAAAACACTACTGAAAATATTTTAATTAAAAGTATAATATGAATACATCCTCACATTAAGATGGTTGGATCAACATTGACTAGATAATAAGTACCTTCAAGGTGCTGCACAAACAGGTGAAAAACTGGAGGTGGTTTCCAGTAGAGTGGCCCTACACAGCTATCTAACCTGCAGGAAAGACAGACACACTCTCTCTGAATGGCAGGTCCTGAGAACAAGGCCACAACCATACTGAGATGCACTAAACTGGGGACCAGACTGGCAGCCCAGGGCCTGCCCCGTGGAGGCCTCGGACCAGATGGCCTCTCGGGTCCATTAACAAGAGGGCCCGATGTTGGGACAAGAGCAAAGGGTAAGTAATTATTGGAAGAAAGCATAGTTTGTGCATGGTGCAAAATAAGGAGCTAAAATAGTACAGTGCCTCAAGTGGAATACACCGTGACACAAGGTCCTTACCCACGTAAGCTCTGTTATTCAGCCCTGGAAAGGCTGGAATTATTAACTCCCACACTGATCATCTTCTCTTGGTGATGACCCTCGGGTGACTCAAGGCCCCACAGCTCCTTTTAACCCAAGAGGTTCAGTGAAGAACTTGGATGCTGACCCCTTTGGCAGCACACGCTCCTTTAAATCTGGGACATCATAAACAAGGCACATGACAGCTTTGATTCATTCACATCTAGGTTAAACAAGACAACTCATGCCCTGAGTGGTGAACAGAAGAGTTTACTGCAGTCTTTAAACAGACACAGAGCCAGAAAGAAGCTACTGTCTATTCCTAAATAGGGTTCGGTCCCTGTGAGTTAGACGGTTCTTATTTTCCATTTCTTTGCCTTCAGAGTACTAGAAATCAAATTAAAAATAGAAGGAGAAGGAACCTAGAAACTCTACGAAATAAGAATCAGATGTCTGGCAGATGGTGGGAAATATTCCCACCTTAAGACAGAAATATACACACACATCAACCCACACCAACTAACTGTAGTCTGCTAAACCCTCCTCACCCCACCATCACAAAATAGTGCAGAATGTATGCCGACCATACAGTGCAAAACCCCACGGGATGGTCACGTTTCGGTAATAAACATACCGGAAGGTACATATTCAAAGTGTTGTCCCTTTCAAAAGGGCTCCACAGAAAATTATACATTGATTCCAATGAATTAATGGCACGGCACCAAACAGTTCTGGACTGTTCTTCAGGCAACATTTCCTTCTGTCTGAAGTGGTCTAACAAAATTCATAAAATTCTTTGAGCTGGCAAGGACTTCAGAGATCTCCTTATTTAACCATAAATACTCTGCTCAGGTATGAGGTAAAGTAAATGATTCCCAAACCAGTTGTCTTATGACGTGTTGTATCTTGTGTCTAGTAATGGCAATCCTCATTCTATGAAGGATTAAATTTTTGTAAATAGTCCAGAGTGAGAGATAACTATTTCTGGTGAATTAAACACCAGGTATGAATACAAATTAATGTGTTTGGCTCTTCACATATGGTGGATAAACTGAATGAAAGGGATGACAGACAGGAAGAAATTGAGTCCTGTGACACAAGAATCTGACGCCTTTGGGAAACTGGACTTAAAAATGGAGCAAAGGGCTTCCCTGGTGGCGCAGTGGTTGAGAGTCCGCCTGCTGATGCAAGGGACACGGGTTCGTGCCCCGGTCCGGGAAGATCCCACATGCCGCAGAGCGGCTGGGCCCGTGAGCCATGGCCGTTGAGCCTGCACGTCTGGAGCCTGTGCTCCGCAAAGGGAGAGGCCACAGCAGTGAGAGGCCCACATACCGAAAAAAAAAAAAAAAAAAAATGGAGCAAACGTTGGGTGTCATGGAAGGGGCTGAGCTCGGCCAGCAGTGCCCATCCTCCTGAGGGCTGGGAGTGCAAACCCGATGCCCGAGGGACAATCTTTGCAGGGAGGGGCTCCTCGTCACCCCTCTGGACCGTGGAAGATGGGAGGTGCTGGGAAACCAATGCCAACCCACCCCTCCTCTTGCTCAGCCTCATTTGGACAGTGCACTCTTCTGGAAACTCCCCTATTCTCAGCAGCAAAGGGGTTGCTTTCAGGGCCCCAGACCTTGTCTGTCCTATTCTGGGGTCTCAAGTGACCAGAATGAGCCCCCTGCTCTCGCCCCTCAAGTCACCCCCACTCTCGAGGTCATCTGCAGGCATGTGAGGAGGGTCAGCGCATACACAGGACCTGAGGAGCCCGAGGGAAACGGCTCTCGATCAGCTGGATCCACCAGGACCTGCAGCCGTTGTCCCCTCTTCACTGCCCGCTAATTACGCCTCAGTCACGGAATCCCTACTCTGTCCTCAAAGGGACCCATGAAAACCATCTACAAGCAGTAAGGCTCAAGCTGAACAAAGTGTCCGTTCTTACCTTTCACTTGTCAAGATCAATGCTGCAACAGGGATTCCGTGCACATCACCACTAGAAGTGAAATAATTGTCTCCATTTACCACAGATGATGCAGGAGCTTTTCCATTCCTGGTATAATTTGTAAGCCGACCTCTCACACCCACTCCCGCATCTTTTAAAACCAGTTTCATGGCTGCGTTTTTCTCAGCAGAACCACCAGACAGTTGCTCATTTGGAGGACAAATAACCACACTTATTTTTTAAAACAAAAAAATACTATCAATCTGCACAGAAGCTTCCAAATACCCAGTTGCTTTGAGCCTTGCAAATAAAGTCATGCTGGTGACCAAATGAAATTTTCCTTTTCATTTATTTACTTTATGAGTTAGACGAAAGCATGAAGTCCATGAAATAGAAATAAGGGAAATATCAGGCAAAAAAAACTTTCAAATAAAAACTTCAGATGTAAACATAAAGACGCTACAATATCCTACATACCCCCTCCCCACAAACACACAAAGACTTCAAGACAATGAAACAGGGACCTTTGTCAGAAACCCACTCTGTTTAATAATCCCGACGTGTTAAAGGTGAGGTGAATGGTAAGTCATCCAATGACAGTTGAAGCATCTAAGGTAGATCTACAGCAAGCTGGTTATTGGGAATTTATGTTCCACAAATGGGAATATTCTTGTGCAAACAATTTTTACATTTCATTAAACAACTATGTGCCATTCTAAGTGTGGAGATAGAAAACATACATTAAAATATAATTTCACTTTTCAATTGAAGAACACTGGTCATGTAAAAAGAAAAAACATCATGGCCATATATTTGGGATTATTAATCAAAATGCAGTTTATTTCAGTTCTAAATGTATAACTTCACATTCTCAGATTTTTGTATAATTAATACATTTGCTGAATTAGCAGAAATTTTTAATAACAAAATAAACAAACTTAAGATCTGAGGAGCCATTTGGATGACGTTAGACTCCACATTTGTGTGTACTTGAATATAAAATGGTTCTACGTATTATCAATAAACTAGAACTGTCTTTCTGTTTGGCTGCAATCAGAGTTCACGCTGGTTAAAAGGCACATAATGTTATCACATTATAACATTCTTAGCGTCTACAAGGAAATCCTGAAGTTCTGAAGAGACCCACACACACCAAATAGTCCAAATGCCCATCAACAGGAAAATGGATGAATTATGTTCAAACAATGGAATTTTCTACAGCAGTGAAAGCCAAACAAACTAGAGCTATCATATTAACTGGAATAAAGAAAAACATGTTTTAAGTTCATTAAGGGAAATTACTAGATGGAATGCATCTATCATAAATGTTTGCTTACAAAGAGTATTGCTAACCCTGTGATTTAAAACTTATAGTTTCCAAGTTGTGATAAACCGACTAGCTCTTCTTGCCTCTGTGTGTATCTATAAATCCTGTAAACATCTAAGAGCAACTTTGAATTATGCTGTTTAGCCTTTGAATCCCATAGTTACTGGGGTCTTTAAGGGGTTCTGTCTCCTCTGCCGATTTTCCTTCTTTGCCCATAATGTTCATCCAGGTTTCTATCCCTTGCCCTCCCTCAGTAGACAACTCCACTTCGGTGTCTTACCCTTGTCTTGGCCCAACGCCACCCTAAGGATTCATAAATGTCCATCTTCAGACCCCAAGATGCCCACACCTAGGGTGACAGTAAGAACGTGTCTGCCCAGTGTCCTGATTTATGTTGTGTCCCCAGATGATTTCAATGGCACCCTCTTCCACTCTGGTCACTCTGCCCACATCCCACTGGACATTCCTACTGAGGATGCCCCCCAACTGCAAACACAGCTTCCCCCAAACAAAACTCACTGCCTCCTTCACTACCTAACCCATCCCCATTTCCTCCTATCTTCCTTGTTGGAAAATGATACCTATCATCTAACCAACTGTCCCAAATCGGAAAATTGATTCTCCACCGTTCATTTCTAAGACCCTCAAGTCACCACCGACTGCCATTAATTTCACCTCCTAAGTATCTCTCAGCTCATCCCCTGCCCTCCAAACTAGTGGTTTCATCATCTCTCGCCTAGTTTATTTTAGGAAACTACTATTTGGGACCATCCTGCAAGCAGGATATTAACTCTCATATAACTATTTACTGTTTGCGTTATGAACATCATTAAGTCTGAAAGCAATCATTTTTGACACCTAAACAAATTAACTGACTATCCTCCCCTGATCAGAAGGGGACCCTGACACATTTGGACCTGTTGTGTTAAAAGGGGCACAAATACAAACTCCAAGAACCGAGGGTCACAGGCCCTACACTGGCTGCCGAATTGCTTGGATGTGCAGTTACGGTCTATTCCTCAGTTTCCCTACCTGTCAAAGGCACGATAATACCTTCCCTACTCCAAAGAGCACGGGGGAGACACAAGCAATAAGCATGATGGAAAACAGAAAGATCTCATAAACAAAATACCCTCATTTTTTAAAAATGAAATTCATTATATTAATGTAAATATTTAATTAGTCCATGATAGTCATGTAATACTTGATATTAAGTTTCCTCCTTATGAGACATATCATTTATTCGCCCATTTATTCTGTATATATTTATTCAACTATTTTTAAAAATTATACTTCAGGAGACAAAGACAAGTAAGCCATTTCACCTTGAAGAAAGACGGGAGTCCAGGCGGAAAGGACACACCGGGAACTGAACTAGCATAAGGGATCCCGGCAGAGTTGTCAGCGGGGTGACAGCTACCCTGTCTGAGCTCCTTGGTGACAGCCTCCACCTACAGCCCTGCCAGCTCCTGCTCATGAGCCACCATTACCAGCACTTGATAAACACACAAAGCAACCACTCAGACAAGTTCACAACCTAAGAGAAGAGATGAGAGTGAAGCAGGTGAACAAACATGCAGAGGGAAAGGAACAGCAAACAACACTTGGAAGCTATTCCATAACCGCAGGTTATTTCCTTGAAGTGACCTGTAGGTTTCCTCCCAGCCCTGAGACCCAACACCCTCTACCCTTCCTGGTCCACAGGCAGAATTTGAGCATACATACCTAGTGACCAGGACACACAGAGACAGAAGGGCCCTAGTTACAAAAATGTGAAACATTTTACCGAGTATCAACCAATAATCAATGTTTGCCACAAAATGAGAACAGTAAATATATATTTTTAAATTTAAAAATATAAATATATTTTTAAATTTAAATGAATTTGTTTCATGATTTGCTCATAATACATGATTCGTGATAAAATGAGGCCTATTGATGATTATGTAAGTCTTTATATGCCCGTGAACTACTTCTGTCCCCTCATATTTTTATACCAAAGAAGCCTAAGGTTAGAGGAGTATAAATAATATTACTGACAACAGCTGGGACGTCACAAGGGCAGAACTTACACCCACAGGTACTGACTGACCCCAATTTCTCTCCTTTCTGTTTATAAACATACAGAAGAAACTATCAGTCAGGACTGAGCTTGCCCCCGCCCCACGTCCCCAGGCATCACTGCTGCCTCCCCTGCACACGCCCTACAGGGTAGGTGTGACCTCCTTTCGGCCCTCACCCCGCAGCAGCGGGGGGCTGGACGTCACCACCTAGGGCCCCAGCAGGCAGCCGCCCTGGACCCCATCAGTGCCGCAGTCAAGTCAACACTGGAAGAAGCTGATGGATAACCAGTCATCCCCAAGGAAAACTCCACGTGTCTTTCCAGACAAGACACCAAGGGTGCCCAGTGAATCGCCACAGGGGTGAAGTCCTTACACAAAAAAGAAAATGTTATTAGAGCAGCATTTACTTGAGGACACTCGTGGGCGGCCTCCCGTCTCATCCCTGCTTTGCAAGGTTCCTAAATCGAGCAGAAATTCAGGCTTTTTTTTTTTTTTTTAAAAAAAGGACTCAACCTTTTCTACTGCTAAACTTTACAATTTTAAAAATTAACTTCTATGTGTTTAGCTAAGCACGAAATTTTTAATTTCCCTGAATCACAAGATTTCAACTTATTTCTTCAAATAAAAGATATTCTTGACTTCATAAGCAAAGGTCATTAATTCTAACTAATTTGAAGAAAGCTTAGTCTACATTAGTAAATAGTTTGAAATATATAATATTTGGGACACTATATTGTTATGATTTTTAACGGTAAATAGGATACTATCTGAGGGACTGCCAATTATAAATTTTCATAGTTGAGTTTTATGGGCAAATAGTTTTCTTGAAGTAGAAGAATTCAGCCTATTCTTTTTTTTTAATTTTTATTTTATATTGCAGTATAGTTGATTAACAATGTGTGTTAGTTTCAAGTGTACAGTAGAGTGATTCAGTTATACATATACATGTATCTATTCTTTTTCAAATTCTTTCCCCATTGAGGTTATCACACAGTATTGAGCAGAGTTCCCTGTGTTATATAGTAAATTCTTGCCAGTTATCTATTTTAAATATAGCAGTGATACACGTCAATCCCAAACTCCCAATCTATCCTCCCCCCCCCACCCTTCCCCCCCCCCCCCCCCCCGTAACCATAAGTTCATTCTCTAAGTCTGTGAGGCTTAGAGACTTAGAGAACTAAGGAGACTAAACAATATGCTACTAAACAACCAATTGATCACTGAAGAAATCAAAGAGGATATAAAAAAATACCTAGACACAAATGAAAACGAAAGCACAATGATCCAAAACCTATGGGATACAGCAAAAGCAGTTCTAAGAGGGAAGTTTATAGCAATAAAATATTACCTCAGGAAACAAGAAAAATCTCAAATAAACAACCTAACCTTAGGCTTAAAGCAACTACAGAAAGAACAATCAAAACCCAAGGTTAGTAGAAGGACAGAAATCATAAAGATCAGAGCAGAAATAAATGAAATAGAGACAAAGAAAATAATAGAAAAGATCAATGAAACTCAAAGAGCTGGATCCTTGAAAAGATAAACAAAATTGCTAAACCTTTAGCCAGACTCATCAAGACAAAGAGGGCCCCAATCAATAACATTAGAAATGAAAAAGGAGAAGTTACAAAGGACACCACAGAAATACAAAGGATTGTAAGAGACTGCTATAAGCAACTATACACCAGCAAAATGAACAACCTAGAATAAATGGACAAATTCTTAGAAAGGTACAATCTCCCAAGACTGAACCAAGAAGAAATAGAAAATATGAACAGACCAATCACGAGTACTGAAATTGCAACTGTGATTTAGAAACTCCCAACAAACAAAAGTCCAGGACCAGATGCTTCACAGGTGGATTCTATCAAACATTTAAAGAAGAGTTAACACATATCTTCTGAAATTATTCCAAAAAATGGCAGAGTAAGGAACACTCCCAAACTCAATTTTATGAGGCCACCATCACCCTGATACCAAAACCAGACAAAGATACCACAAAGAGTGAAAATTAGAGGCCAATATCATTGATGAACGTAGATGCAAATATCCTCAACAAAATACTAGCAAACTGAATCCAACAATACATTAAAAGAATCATACACCATGATCAAGTGGGATTTATCCCAGAGATGCAGGGTTTTCAATATCCGTAAATCAGTGTGATACACCACATCAACAAATTGAAGAATAAAAACCATATCATCACCTCAGTAGATGCAAAAAAAGCTTTTGACAAAATTCAACACTCATTTATGATTAAAAACTCTCCAAAAAGTGGGCAGAGAGGGAACATACCTCAACATAATAAAGGCCATACATGATCATACTCAACAGTGAAAAGCTGAAAGCATTTCCTCTAAAATCAGGAACAAGACATGGATGTCGACTCTCGCCACTTTTATTCAACATAGTTTTGGAAGTCCTAGCCATAGCAATCAGTGAAGAAAAAGAAATAAAGGGAATCCAAATTGGAAAAGAAGAAGTAAAACTGTCACTGTTTGCAGATGACATGATACTATACATAAAAAATCATAAATTCAGGATTTAAATCAACAAAGAATCACCATATGGATTTCCTCTCCCTTGATCCAAAAGGTCACCCTCACAAAGCACACATACAATTAGGACATGCATTTCCCATGGGAAACAGTCCAAACCCCACTCGGGCACCATGGGGACACAGTCACCGGAATGCTGGCCCTGGACTCCTCATCCCCTCCTGCCCCCTGGTGTGCCAAAGACTCCACCTGTCCCAAGCACTTGCTCCTCAAATCCAAAGCATGAAGGGCGTGAGGGTTTATTTTCTTAAGCATAAGAATAACAAAGTGAGAACCTTCACTGCTGCCCGAACATGACAGCATGTGAAGCAGAGTGAACTACCTGAAGCCAGGCAGGGAGTGGCTGCAGGCACCCCGGCACCATTGGTGAATTTGCGGTTTATTTTATTTTAAACTGTCACTGGCAAAAGAAAAGCCCATGGATGTTTGTCTTTCTGTCAAAAGCAGGGAAAACTTCACCACAGGCCACCCCCACGGGCACCTTCCCATACCCTGAAAGTTTCTGCCTCAGAGACAAATGTGGACCCTCGTCCTGCTTCACAAACTGAACAAAGGCTCTGTGAAACCGGGACCTCGGAAACAAAGTAAGCGAAGAAAGGACAAGTCAGCCCTAATTGGGCTCCACAGACCACGAGCTCTCCTGGCTGTGAACCGGGTTCGGAGAGCAGAATCTGGACTCCGCTCCGTAGGAGGACAGATGAAGGTCATGTCCCCTCGTTCTGGGGAGACGGCAGCCTCTCCCTTCCTCAGATTCCAGCAGAAGTGAGACTTCCCTGAAAGGGTTAGAAGTAGTCAACCACGCACACGGAACAGGTAAAGACTTAACCAAGACGTCCATTTGAACGTAATACCCAGCAAAAACAAAAGTTAAAGGAATTCACAGAAGTGTCAACTTAATCTGAGTGTGATTCCACTCCTACTATCTGTGTGATATTTAGCAACATATCTGGTGAGGCAGCTCCTGGAATCACAAGGCACTTCCCAAACTGCAGAATGATAAAGACCAGAGAGAAAAGGGAAGGCTCAACAGGTCAGGAACAGACAAAACCACAGCAAGGCACAGTCTGACCACCCGCTTTCCGGCTGAAGGGAGGGCAGTGCAGCTGCCGTCCACCAGCACGCTGCTCATCCTTGGGTCACCCAGGGCCACCTCGAGGTACTCACCTAAAAAGGGCTGAAGGAACCTCCCAGCTCATCTCATCCAGCCGCCACAGCTGACACTGCAGACCCGTAAAGCTCAGAGCTCAGTGTGAACTGGGGCAAACCGAGCCCTGTAACTCATGTGTCCCAACTGCTCACCACCCCTCCCATCTGTCCTTTCATATCTCATGGTGTTTACTGAAGAAATATGAAAGTCACGAGTTTCCAAATAAAACATTTAGATTCTGAGCAAAAAATGCGAGCTAAAAACATAAAGGTGAATGGTAGGAAACTTTGGAAATTAACCTCAATACAGTTTACTGAATATACAAACTCAAAACATCTTCCAAAAGGAGATCAGATGAATTTAAGTACTTTTTAAATTTCACTGAGAATCTGGAGTGATCTAGTTCCTTCTTCCCTTTTAATACATGAATAATCCAAGAAAAAGTTATTTCATTTCAGGGAAAAGGCTAAAATCATTCTTAAAGTCCGTCCCATAAAACGCTGATTGTTCATCTCTCTCTGTTTTATAATAAAAGGGGTATTCAGCTTTAGGCGTGTACAATACGGTTTTTGTTAAACAGCATTTATGCGAACAGACACGAGGACATCATGAAACACTTGGTCTGAGCTCTTAGAACCCGCAGAACACATTGTAACAGCAAGAGGAAAAGATACAGTGGTGTGGATCACCTAAAGATTCTTTGTCTTCATCCTGCGAAAAAGCCAAGTAAATGCCCCGCCATGTCCACCAAAAACAAAGAAAAGTGTCCCTCAGATGAGCAGTTATTTTTAACTGCTTCCCTCTTACTGCCGTTGACCAATGAAGCCTGCAAGATCATTTCAACACATTCAGCCTTTGATTCCACTGAAATTAGGCTGAAGAGTTTATAAACTTAGAAATGGTTTGAGTATTTTTAGAATCCAAGTGTGGGCTCTGATAGAAAAAAACGCCTTTAATTATTATGAATGAGTTCTCTAAACCTTTCCAGAATTTTCTTTTTTTAATTTAACTTTTTATTATAATGAATAAAAGTTATTATTGAATAACCCCCACCACCTTAGTTGAAATAAAAACTAAGGTGTTCCAGTGAAGGGGCAAGATGCAGTCTATGCTCCACTGCAGGCCGCACGGGGGCCATGGCGCCATCACCACCAGAAGATTGTCTGAGGACACAGTCAGCCTCGGTGCAGGTGCAGGACTAGAGGAGGTTCCTGGAACTGAATGGGGAACCATTTGATCACGTGGAGTAAGCCGTGTGTCCGGGGAGCACAGGCCTGGTGTCCCTCTGGTCCTGCAACTACTCAGTGAAGTCTGAAGAATAAAAACTAGTACAGACTCTGACAGCACACAGGAAAGTGGTTCCCTAACTGAGTCAAGACACAACAGGATCCAGGCTTTGAGCTCCTCCTCGTAGCCCTTCCTACAGCAAAGGTGGGGAATGAACCAAGGTTTTCTAAGGCTCATTAAAATCTCTCTCCAACGTGTGATGACAAACAGCATCTCAGTAACCAGCTTTGCCAAAATGCAGGGTGTGTTTCAGATTAACATGTGAAACAGTGCACTCCTGGAAGCCTCTGCACCCTTCCAGTCTGCTCACATGCCTTGAAATAAAGTCACCACTCCGTCTACACTCGCTGTATTTCCTCGCGTGGTTACAAAGGAAAGAAAACCAAAAAGATGGCTTCTTTCAGGCAGTCACCTACTTTAAGTTATAACACTTTGACTGCTTCACAGATAATGAGGCAAAAATCAAAAATAAAACCATATTAAGGCTTATAACACTCAACAATAGTTTAAAGACACACCTGTGCTTCGAAAATCACCATTCCTATTTTAGGTGCCAAAATGCTTACGAGAGAGATAGAAACACCCTCAATATTTTTAAAATCTTACATAGAAATGACCACTTTTATTATTTAAAATTTTTTTTCTTTTAAGAAACAACTCCTTTTATAACTACAATAATTCATGGTTCCAGACAGATGCTGAGGATTGGCTTACTCAATTTCAATTCCATCTGAAGCTGGAAAACTAAAAATAGGTTTTCCAGACACAAGGGTTCCCCATGTGCTCAAACACGCCTGGAATGCAGACGGCAGAGGATTCCTTCCCGCCCACTCTAGCCATTCTCTGCTGAAGCCGCATGGCAGGTGAAAAACAAATCTGAACTTGGGGAGGAGAGACTTTATTCAAAGGGATTATTGCAGTGGGAAGAGGAGGCTCCTACAACAAGGGGCAGAACACTGCGACCCCGAGAGATCGGCCAGCACCTAAAGGGTGAGGCAGGAAGGGTGTTTCCTTTATAGGGAGGAGTTAGCAAGGCCAGGAAGGATGAGTGTGGGGAATGGGATGGAAAGGGCCTGGTCAGACTCAGGTCAGAGAGGGTTTCACTGAGGCCAGCTGCGCTGGGGGACCCTGAGGAGGGGCTCGGGTTCGAGGACCTGGGGACGGAGAGAGCTAACACTTTGCTCTCACTGATCAGTGGTGGGAGCAGCCCAGCTTGTGGTTTAGCAGACAAAGGTGGGATCTGGGACGGTATGCAAGGGCTTGTTCCAGGCTCACGGTGGTGGGGGCGGGGGGGGGCATCGGAGTCTCATCCAGGTCTCATCGGAAGGGCGTTCTTTGCGGTAAGTGAAGGGGCAGGGGGACCTCTCAGCCACCCTGCCTGGCAAGACGCAAGGCTCAGGAGTACTCAGGTGTCAGCTGAGGTCTCCACGGCCTGGAGGACAGCCCAACAGTCCTGGCTCCACTCCTTCCACCGAAGCTCCCAGAGGGTTTCTGCACTAACCCGCGGCCCACACGAGTCCTCACAGCACACGCAAGGCAAAGGGCTCGGTTCTGCACAGACACACGACCACAGCAGCCCTGACGCTGCAGCCCGGGTCAGCACTCCACTAATCGCTGCCTCTCCATGGGCCCCAGCGGAAACCCCACAGAGAGGCTCGCAGAGCTCCTTGGTGGGTGGGACGGGTAAGCAAAGATGACCCCCACCCAAACCAGGCATTCCCTCACTTCCTAAGTGGGGGCACTGCCCGCCTTCCTAAGCCCCCAGTGACAGCAGTGGCGATACAACCCACCAGACGGGCTGCAGGAGAGCTCACTGTGCTCACACTAAGGATGGTTTGCTCAGGGGCAAATGGCCAAGAACTTGCCCCACACCCCACAAAACAAAACAAACAAACCTGCCCCAGGAATGCCCTACCACACCACTGTGCTTGGGAAAACGTCCCATGTTCACACTGAAGTTCCAACGTGTCAATCAGTACATGAAATCTATGTGAACATTATTTATTACAAAGTACACAAAATAGCAGAGTGAGAATGTTCAGCGAAGTATGCAGTTTCACTGTGTCCCAGTCCTCAAACACGGATTAATGCTGATCCACAACGTTTTTCTACCTCTCATATTACTTTCCTTCCTTATTCTCACAAGCAATGCATAGTAATTCCCCAGTGAGATCTGAACAAGTGTTTCCAACACAATGTTATTAACAAGACCAAACTATGTGATCCTAATGTCATTTTTAAAGGCCCAAATAATAGATTCAGAGAAGATAACTATTTCTGTCCAATTTTCTTTTCCACTGTACTTTAAATACCTATTATCTCCTAGAAACCACCTCTCACTATAATTTAAGGCACATTGAAAGGCTGATTCAACCTGGTCATTTCTAAAACATTCAGAGGCAATGAACAGAAGCACTGTTTTAATTTCCTACTCCTGCTGTAACAAATTATCACAAATTTAGTGGCTTCTGACACCACAAATTCATCTCCTAAGGTTCTGGAGGTCAGAAGTCTTACCGGGCGAACCTTGAAGTGTGGGCAGGTCTGGCTCCTCCTGAGGCTCCGGGGAGAGTCCGTCCCTCATCCTCTTCCAGCTTCTGGAGGCACCGCATCACCACCCCAACCTCTGACCCCATCATATCGCCTTTTCTGACTCTGACCCTCCTCCCTCCCATAAGGACCCTTGTGATGACACTGGTCCACCCCAATAACCCGGATCATCTCGCCATTTTGAGATCCTTAATTTAGTCACATCTGTAAGGTCCCCTCTGCCATGGAAGGTGACACATTCTCACTAGGGATCAGGATGTGGACATCTTTGGGGGGCCATTATTCTGCCAACCACAAATGCTGACAAGTAAAAATTACTTAGAGAGGGCTTCCCTGGTGGCGCAGTGGTTGAGAGTCCGCCTGCCGATGCAGGGGACATGGGTTCGTGCCCTGGTCCAGGATCCCACGTGTCGCAGAGCGACTGGGCCCGTGGGCCATGGCCGCTGGGCCTGCGCGTTCGGAGCCTGTGCTCCACAACGGGAGAGGCCACAACAGTGAGAGGCCCACGTACCGCAAAAAAAAAAAAAAAAAAAAAAAATTACTTAGAGAATGTCTGTGGTTAATTTTCTATTTAACTCTTAAATTTAGGACCCAAGTATTACATCACACAACAATCATATTAATCACTAACCACACAGTCATGGGATGTCAACCAACATGACTTCAAAAAAAATCAGCCGACCAACAAGTACTGAGGGGCCAACGTATTTCCAGAGCTGCATGGTGTGATGGAGAATATGTGCATGTTCACACACACAGACCCACACACACAGGAACACACACACAGACACACACACATGCACACAAAAAGACATGCACCCAGACACACACATACATGCACACAGACACACATACACACAGAAACCCACAGACCCATGTGCACACCCACAAAAGTTTAAAGTCAAATATAAGGAGCTTTCAACTTTAGTATTCTAACTAAATCTTATTACAATAAAACAGCCTCTTGACTACATAAATTTTTATAGTGTGGGGTTCCATGTTTCTTTTCAAAGTAACTATCCCCCCCCCCCGATAAAAAGATATCTCCATAATTACAGAAATGAATTTCCTCCACAAGAAGGTGCACTAAAGAAAAAAGACAAGAACTATTTAGCTCATTAAGGGAGCTGCCTATGCCTTGGCCAAGCATGATTTACTCCTGGCCATTTAGGGAGCAGCAGCACTAAAATTTGGGGGGAGAGAAAAATGTGAATCTTCACTTGGGATCAGGCCATATATTCCAGGTTTTCTCCTCAAAATGTTGGCTTGCTGCTTCTCCTACACATTCTCAATGCTAGCCTCTTACAAAAACTAGAGTTCAAGGAAGCAGAAAAGGCCATCAACATCTGAAAAATCTACAAACTACAAGGTGAATCAAAGACCATGAACAATGAGATTGTTTAAGATAACTCGGAAGGTTTAAGCTGCACACCTGAGGCTTACAAAAAACAGCGAGGACTGCCTACACCTGGCGTGGGGCGGGGTCTTCGCTCTCTCCTTCTGGCCGGGACCCTCCTCGTGATGTTCCCTGGGAATCACAACCTCCGCCACTGGTGCATCAGTCATCAGGGCTTCAACGTGGAACATTTTAGATTCAAGCCGTGTTTCCTCTTAAGATGGGGAATTGGATTTGGGGCAGCACAACTGGATTTCTACAACTATCTCAACTACTGGCTTTTGGGGGATCTTAGGAAATCATGAGAATCCCAATCTATTAAAATCACAATAGATTCCAGCATTTCCTGAAACATTCTTTCAATTTGTACTCAGGGATCTGATAAGGTCTAAATTTCCTACCAAAAAACATAAACGCCACAGAGAACAAGATCAACTGATACACTGGTCTAAATACAGAAAGTGAATTTATACAAGACTGCTCTTCTCAGCAGAAACTAGAAACCATGAAGCTTCATTACCCCCATTTTGGAATGAACGTGCAGGTTGCACTGAACCAGGCCTCACGTTTCTAAAGTAGAACGTGTTTCACTTCCCCGTCCACCTGTTTGGGGGTACTGATCCCCCTCAAAACTACGAACAACAGGTCACTGATACTAGCAGGTCATTTCTCCAGCCACAAAATAACAACAGCTATGCACTAAAAATGCCTTCTCGGGAACTACTCTCATGCTGACACAATGGTAACTAAATGAGGAAGCTGAGGACGCTCTATGAGGCTAGCAAAGGGGAAAGGTCCTCCATCACACCAATCAAAACCCAAGAAAACAGGTGAGTCGCTGGAAGGCGCAGAGCCCACACACAGTCCCTCGCGCCACCCCCCTCCCCAAGAACACACCATCTACGGGTCTTTCTAGAGGGTCTCCATTTGTGAAACTCCCCCCACCACGAAAAATCAACTCCCCACTTCTGGTCCCCAGGGCACGCTCTGAGGCTGCATCCCGGGACAGGGTTGTCAGGCCCTGAGCTGCCGCAGGGTCTGGGAGGCACGGATGAATGTGGGGTGAAAGTACACGAACAACAACCCCTTCCTTCCCTCTGCTTCACTCTGACTCCTAAGCGTCTCTTCAGAATAAATTCCATTTAAGTGAGGAAGTCAGACCCACTCTATCGCAGCCTCAGCATTAAGGACTCGGCCAATGAACCTCACGCCCAGCATCCTCGGGCTCCACCCCTGTCTGGGGGGAGCGGAGGGGACCCCCCGGCAGCCACCACCCTCCACACTTCTCTTCTGGGATCTGGAGTTCTCCTTAATTAGGACGAGGGTCCCACTGCCTAAGGACTCCACCCAAAACCCCTCTTAAAGAACAATGTTTCTGCCATCTCAGAAACCAGACCCACTCTGAAGCCTGGGAGACGCATGAGGCACATTTGTAGGATCCCTGACCTGTCAATCATGTCAAATCCTCACAGTCTGCTCCGTTTGGGGGCGTAAAGCTGAAAGGGCTTTATCACAGGGAGTCAGACTGGAGTCTGAAGAGGTGTTTCTAGCAATTATTGGACAGGCAGCCAGAATGCACCAAAAAAAGCCCAAACCACCACCTTCCATATTCAGGGAGATGCCAGGGCTACACACACACACACACACACACACACACACACACACACACACACACACACACACACACACACACACACACACACACACACACACACACACACACACACACACACGGTGTGCATGGAGAGATGACCGACACAGTGTGGAGCCAAGCACGGAGCAGGCCCTACAATGGCCTCTTTACTCTACATGGGCTCTTCCGCCCCAGGGAAGAGGGCCTCAAGCCTAAGACTTAAAGTTCTGGAACTTGGCTCTGCACCAGGAGGCCTTAAAGATACCAGTGTCAGGGCCAACCCGCCTCTTGTAGACGGTCAAGCACGACTCGCAGACACAGCAAGACTTCACCTCTAACCTGTGTGACCATTTTGCCCCTTGCAAGCAGTTAATAATTCACTGAGCTAAGATAAAAACGTAGATGCGATTACTCCAAGGACACGTTCAAGAGCCGCCGGCCACATCAATCCCCTTCTGGTTCAGCTCAGCTTGAAGGTGACTTTTCAGGTCACACACCCTGTGGTACCATTTTACAATAATAGTATGGCTGCTGTCTTCAACAGAGACTCGGGTAACCTCTTCTCAGACAAGAATCGCAATCTACAATCCTCAAAAGGGATAAGATTCTTAGCGTTCTACAGGGTCAGACAAAACCAAACCAAAACCAAACTAGGTTTAGTCAGCCACTGGTGCCATTCTCATTAAGACACAGGAATCTATGGTGATGACAGTGACTCTCATGCAATCCCGTAGGGTGAGTGGTCCAAAGGAAAAGGCTGGGCTCGCAGACACCCCTGCAGGGCGCAAACCCAAATCCTCAGAGTCTCACTGGAACACACACGAATGCTCATCAGCAGATCTGACAGAGGCCTCCCAGATCTCCCTACCACGGCCTGAAAAAGAACCCGTTACATACAAACACAGATCATCTCAAAACGCTATTAACACTGCCTTCAACTGTGCCCATTCAGGACAGACTTTCTGGAGATAAACCTCTCCTCCAACTGCTGCATATTCTCATGTGACACAACACAAAGGGTTCAACATACAGAAGATTTTGGATCAAAACAGAATCGTTTCATTACGGGAACAATTAATGCACTGGTTTCCCCAATGCACAGCACAACATTGAAAGTATGACTGACTTGTGCCCCTAAAAATCCTAACACATTCGCAGCAGAAAGCCAACTCCTATGTCACGAGCGTAACTCCTCCATCATCATTTTTCTGCCGTTAGAGTCACATAAACAAAGGAATACTGTATCACAAAGGGAAAAGGTAAGGACACATCCAGCTGTTCTGACTCACTGCTCTGAATTTAATGTACAACAGCTAAAAATATCAAGAGACAAATAACGATTAGAACATATTTAACAACCTCTCCCTAACTTCAGGTCTCTGTTCAAGCACTTGACCTTTTCTCTCGTTATACGAACTTTCCAAAAGTAAACTCCAGAATTAACAAGATGACAACTTTTTCTGGTGGTGGAGTCAGGAAGAAATTGGTGGAAGGCTGTTCTCTCAGCTGTCAGGAACTTTTCTTTTGCAAACTACCACAGAGGGAGAAGCATCCCGCGCTCTTTATGTTCACTTCCAGTCCAGCAAGCAATGCTGAGTGTAAATACCAGCAGCATATTGTATCAAAGCAGTTTCTTTAAGGAATGAAGCACCATAGGTCTTTTCAAAACTATTTCATACGACCAAATAATTAACTCAATTCAGAAACAACATAAGTCACCTTTTCATCTTTGAAATAAGAGGATGATTTTTCCCCAAAATAGTTTCCCTTTCTTTCAAATGATTTAGTTTAATCTAAGATTGAGAGTATTTACCAGGATACTCTCAAGTTCCTTGACTTCTTAGAAAATAAAATATCTCCACGACCAAAACCTTAACAGATAATCCCACAGTTTAGCCAGGTCTGAAGACACTTTAAAGGGAGCAAAAATCTACCTGCGTATTTGGGGCTGACATGTAGCTCTGTCTGTGCAGTTTCCGCCTCATCTGCCCCCAGGTCAGATCCAGCCGGCACCCAAGTGAAAGACAGAAACCAAAGTGCGTGTCCTGCAGCTCCCCCCCACCACCTCACTTCCCATGGAACTCGTGTGCATGGCGCTCTGAGCTCCTGTGGAGAGCCTAAAACTAACCAGACAGGCCGCCGTGCAGGAGGAGGTGGCACAAAGGCCCAGGACCATCCAACGAATGTCAGCTCAATACGTTTTGCCTAGTTTTTAAGCCCTCGGCCAGAATTCCTGAGTCCACCCCCCAGTCTTCCTACTGTCCCACCTCAGGCAGTCTGTCCAACTTATTCGTCCACTACAGCTTTTCCCAGAGGCCCCAGGGCCTGGAATGCCGTCCCTCTCACCAACAATTTCTAATATTTCCCTCCACAAAGTCTTTTTGGATTTAGCACTAGAAAAGCTAACTAAGCATGTCCTTTGACTTCACTTATTCTGGATGAGAAAAGATTTTATGCTTTCTATTCAATGAAAAGAAAGAAAGAAAGAAAGAAAAAAGCAAGGCCCCTGAGGGCAGGGACCGTTTCTTATTCATGACTAAATCCCCATCTCCTAGAACAGGGCCTGGTCCCTCCTCACTCAACACACAGTAGTTGAATTAATATGACTGGCATTACGTTGAGAGGTTGAAATAGAAGCATCTCTATGACTTCAACCCCGCTGGATCCTCCAGGTGGCCCACTCAACTGGCATTTGTACTGGAACCACTTGAAACTGGCATCCAAATCCCTGTCCAAGTGATTCATTTATTTTCAGCACTTTTCAGACACAGCTGCCTTTTCTGTATTTTATTATTTTTTAGGGGATCTATTACATCAGTTACAACTAAGAATAAACTAATTCACCCAATTAACTTTTGCAAATAGAATGTCAAATATATGTTAAAAGAAGATGAAAAATCATAGGAAAGTTATGATTTAATCCATGGGGCTTCCCTGGTGGTGCAGGGTTAAGAATCCGCCTGCCATTGCAGGGGACACAGGTTCGATCCCTGGTCTGGGAAGATCCCACATGCCGCGGAGCAACTAAGCCCGTGAGCCACAACTACTGAGCCTGTGTGCCACAACTTTTGAGCCCACATGCCACAACTACTGAAGTCCTCATGCCTAGAGCCTGTGTTCTGCAACAAGAGAAGCCACCGCAATGAGAAGCCCATGTGCCACAACAGAGTTGCCGCTGCTCACCGCAACTAGAGAAAGCCCACGCGCAACAAAGACCCAAATGCAGCCAAAAATAAATAAATTAATTAATTAAAAAAATAAATTAATAAATCCAATACAGCGTGTTTAGCCATATCTTTAAATGAGGATATGAAGATGGAAAGTTCTCCTAGGATGGGGAAACTTCAGTTATTAGATAATCTAAAAACCTCAAGGAGAAAGAATGAAGAAGGATGAGGAAAGACCTGTAGGTAACATTTTTGCTTTGAATTTGATTTCAAAAGGGCAGAGACACCTAAAATGTGAGCTCAGGCAGCACCCTTCTCAGCCTGACTCCTTCACACCAACAGCCCTACGGAGGGACCACGCACGTCCTCCATTGAAAGAACCGTGATTTACACGTCTGCTCACTGCTTTAGCACAGGCACAGCTTCCAGAAACGAAACGGATGCTGGTGCTCCACGGAGCCAGTGTCCACTCTTCCAAGTCAAAAAGGGCCGTTTTAGTTACCGAAAGACATGCTTACGTTCTGGTTTCATACTTAAATAAACTCAGAAGTTTAAAGGACGGCCCTTCTCAGCAGGCATGCACTTGGCGTTGGTTGCCGTAGGGATAAGGTTCAGCCACATGCTTCCCTCATCTTGCCTAAAACGAAACATCCCACACATGTGAAATGGGGGTCAAAGGACAGGAGCGCCTGTGGCTTCGGAGGGTCGACAGCAGAATTGTGTGCCGACTGTCTCAGATGTGCAAGAACATTGCTCCTGTTTCTAAGGAAATGGCTGCAAAAATGTATAACAAATGAGTTAAGAGTTCACAGGAGATTTCTAATTCCGTTCCATAAGAACTTTACAGAGCAGGTGTGCAGGAAATGAAGTACCCCTGCTCTTGGCAAGTCCCTGAGAGGGTGGGGTGGGGGTGGGGGCCAGAGCCAGGAAAGGCAGGCAGGGCACCAGCGTCTCCGAGCTGGAAACTGGCACACGCTTGAGCCCCACCCAAATCCAGGGACGCAGAACCTTTGGAGCTGGGCCCGGGGCGATCCTCAAACTCATTCAAGTGTAAGACCGACAAGCATCAGGGCCAATGGATCCCCAGAAGCCAATAACGAGAAAACGACGCCTTTTAACACCTCTCGCCACCGTTCTGCTCCAGCTGAGCCCAGAGTGGACACTCAGTTCCAGAAACCCTCTCCCCGGACAGGGTGCATCCCAGCGTGGGACCTACTGGAAAACCAGCAAGAAACCTTAGCTCCCCTGCCAAGCACAGCTCTGGAAGGCCTCCGGTAAAGGCCGCCATCCATCCCCCAGATGGCCCGCGACTGCCCAGTGCCAACATCTCCACACTTTAGAGTGTCAGGAAAGAGCATCCGTGGGAACCCACAGCCTCCTGGACTCTTCTCCTGGCGAGGCCCACACATCAGTGAGCACAGAGGCCGCCAGCTTATCTTGCGTGGGAGAGGGTTCAAGAAGGGACCCCCCGTGACTTGTTCGAGGTCTGTGCACTCTGCTCCCGTGGGAGGTGTTTACCACTCACTCAGAAGAGATTAAAAACAACCGAAGATGTAATTCCCCTCGGCCTCAGTGTCCACACCTATAAAATGCCAGCCCGACTGATAAGATAATGTGGTGTTACTTCCATAAATAATCGCTTGTCCTGGCACTTGAGTTATGTGCCTGCCAGACCTGGAGGGGCCGGCACCAGCGGCCCAGGAACCGACTAGGAGGAGAATTAAGGCACCAAAGGGTTCCACGGGTTTACATTCTTGGCAAGGCCGGGCCAGGCAAACACCATGTCAGCATCCACCCTGGATGGCTCTGATTCCAACTCCTTTTAATAATTACTATTGTTTCTAATTCATGATAATTGAAAGGGGAATTTAACAGCAGGTAATTAAAGCCACTGTACCATCTGCTCCTGAATTACCATGCCACACATTTCTAATAAAAGTGGACTTTATACCAGGAACTGTGGCCTGGAAATGGGGGCCAAGAGGCTCTTCCCTGTGGCTCCCGGGTTGCAGCCCCTGGAGGGGAGAGGCCCGGACCACCACTCTGTGATGCGTTGATGTCTGACCTTCGCCCATCCAAACCAGTCCCCTGCCCCCCACCTTCCTCCAGCCTAAGAGACTCAGGGATTTTTCTTCTGCATAGATGGCCAGGGAGCCTGGGTTATCCAAACCAGCCACTGCATTCAAACCGGCCCACAGCACTCTGACAGCTGCTGAGGACCAGGAAAGCTAACTCAGCAGCCGTTCCCAGGCTCTCTCGTTTCAGGATGCACGTATGTCTGTATTCACATTAGCAACCACATCTTTTTGCCACACGAATAACACAAACGACGATGTAGCTTCTGTACCTGGCCAGAAATCCATGCTCAGCCCCACCTGTGCCCACAATTCGAGATCACACGACCGGGAACTCCGCTGTTTGCCCTCTGCGTGTATGGTGGGACCTGCCACAGTATTCCCAAGGACTCACTGAGGCGGGGCCTGGCCAGGGAAGCACAGGCACGGCCCGTGGCCCCCACCAGATCCCTGTACCAACTAAGAAAGCGGCCCAGGCAGCAGGCAGCTGCCCTGGCCTGCACGAACCTTGAGGTCCACGGACAAAAGAGACCTCAGGACCCCACGTGGCCCTCCTGTCCAGGTGCTCCCGCTGGGACGGCCCTGGCCAGCAGAACTTCCATGGAAATGGAAACGTCCCAGATCCGCTCAGTCCAAACAGAAGCCAACGCTCATGTGGGGCTGCTGAACACCTGAGAGGCTGCAAGTGTGACTCAAGGACAGAACTTTCAATTCATAAACTTCTTTTCCAAATGTATTTCTTTAATTCATGTGACTAATAGCTGTGGCTACTGGCTACCAGAGTGTACGTCACAGCTTGAGGGAGTCAGCGTGCCCACAAGCTCTTACGGTTCTTCAAAGTAATTCAAGAGGTGATCATAAAGAAAATCTCCTCAGTGACCTGGACAACAGAGGCCATGAGAAGAACTCGGTCTCTGGAGTCAGAGAGACCTGGCTTTGCCCCCCAGCATCTGTCTCCTCTTCTGAAAGTGGTGATCACACCCACCTGCACAGGTAGCAAGACAGGGAAGACGCGATGGCGATGGCCCAGCCAGCCAGGTGTCACCCTTTGGAAAGAGGGCCCTCCCACAAAGGAGTAATGAGGAGACACTTCCTACAACACATCTCATGCTCCTCGAGGGGACGTGAGTGGAAATCCTACCGTGGAGGGTGTCAGGTCTGAGCAGCCACTTCTGCCAACGTTCAAGTGACAAAAATAGAAATTGTGTGTACGCCACTTGCTTTGTCTTTCAGGAGAAGTCATTTGCACAGCCGTTAAGACGATATCAAATGGTGTATGTGTTCGATCTAACCCCACGGACCACACGGTCCCTTCTGCAGGGCCCAGAAACTTGCAGATATTCTCATTGGGGCCGGGTGTATATAACAGGGAACAGGTTACTGTGCCTGTTAACAGGGTTTTGTCTCCTCGGATACATTCAGCTCATCGAGATTTCACCACTGAGACCTCAAGGTCATTTATAGTCATTTACCTGCAACTACAGAAGGGAAGTAAGGACACTGCATTACCAAACTTCAGTTCTCTAAGACACACCCCCTATCCAACGTATAAATGTTTATAAAATGTCCACTTTCTTGGGATTCTGGAAGAGACGGCTAATGGCAGTTGTCCTGAGCTCTTTCTTCGCTGGAACTCTTGACTCACCTGAAACAATGTCACTGACAGATTTTACCAATGGAGCAAACATCCACTTGGAAGAGTTCCTGGGCTATGGTGTTGAAAATCTCACATTGGATTACAACAGCATTCAAACAGTAGGAACTGTGGCTCACATCAGATGATCCAAAAGGGCTCTTGGAATGAAACCCTACCAAATGCCACCACATATCCTACTTCCAAACTAATTGCTTTTTGTCTGCCAGTAGGCTGCACTGACCAACTGAGTCAGATTTTATGAGCACATGAGAGGTTCAGGATCTGAGGGAAGAAACTCCTGGTGGAACTCTTGCACACCGAGCGCCCTTTTCTTCCAGAGCCATCCTGAAGACCGCTGAGAAATGGCATAGGGCCCTTCCCCCTCTTCAGTATAACAACTCAGGCTTACGTCCCCCCCACCCCGACTCTGTCTACCCCTCGATTATAGGCTTTTGTGGGAAAAAAAATCAGTTCTTTTTACTTTGGGCTCCAAAACAAGTACATAATTTCTAACAATTCTATCAATTAAATTGTCAAGAAGCAGTTTGTAATCTGGACCACAAGCTGATGCAAAATTCACAAGTAATTTGGGCTGCAATAACAGCTCCTATTTACATTACAGATGAACACAGATGAACACTTCAACTAATCTGTATATATTGTTTGTGGGACCAATTTCATAAACAAACCAGCTATTCAAGCAAAGAGAGTGCCTTCAGTCAAATGCAAATTAATTTGCTTCCCTTATAAAAGATCTTTTTCTTTGCCAGTATGGATTTTTAAACCTATGGTCATAGAAGGAAATGCCATAAATCTGCATTCCTCCTGCCTAGGTCTGTGTCCTTCTTTCTCAGAAGGCGGCACAGTGAGACTCTCCTAAGCCTCCCATTGGCGAGCCCACCCACCAGAGTGACGCAGCACAGAAAACCACACACGGGACCAAGGGACAGGCCTGGAATCAAGCCTGAGGCACAGAAACAACCTCTCCGAGGTTCCCCACCCATGCGGTGCCCCTCAGGGGATTGACGTGACCACGCACATGAAGGATGCAGTGCTGAGCCGGCCAGAGTGGATACACAGCCAGTGGGATGTCCCTCCTGCGACGTAGCAGTTCACCATGGGGACAGGTCTCGGGAACAGGCGTCCAGGGGCCTGAACAAGGCATCAAATCGATGCCTTCAGGAGCAGCAGGTGGGTAAATGGGAAACTGGAATTTGGGTGCCCTTCTTAGGACACAAATACAAAAGTTCTTTTCCCTCCTTTATTGAGATGTAACTGAGGTGTGAGGCCGTGTCAGTTTAGGGTGACCTCACAATCTGATACATTTAAACAGCATAACGCGTTGACACCGCAGTTGGGCAGCTGAAGACCTCTACCACCGCACAGTCTCACTTTGTCTTTTTTTGCCATGAGAGCATTTAAGATCTACTCTCTCAGCAACTCTCAAGTACATAATACAGTACTTGAAAGTTGTTAACTATGGTCACTGCATTCCATCCCCAGAACTTACTCATCTTACGATGGAAGCCTGTGCCCTTTGACCAGCATCTCCCGTTTCTCCTCCCTCAGCCTCTGGCACCACCATTCTACTCTCTGCTTCTATGAGTTTGTCATTTTTAAATTCCACATATAAGAGGGATTATGCAGTATTTGTCTTTTTAAAATTTATTTTCTTCAAGTATAGTTGATTTACAGTGTTAATTTCTGCTGTACAGCAAAGTGACTCGGTTATGCATATATATTTTTTTTCATATTCTTTTCCATTATGGTTTATCACAGAATATTGAATATAGTTCCAGGTGCTATAAAGTAGGTCCCTGTTGTTTATGCATCCTATATATAACAGTTCGTACCATGCAGTATTTACCGTTCTCTGACCTATTCCATTTAGCAATATGTCCTTCAGGTTCATCCATGTTGCAAATGGCAGGATTTCCTTCTTTTTATGGTTAAATAATAATATATACCTCACAGTTTCTTTATCCATTCATCCATTGATTTCACACTTAGCTTGCTTCCATGTCTTGACTATTGCAAATAACGCAGCAATGTACACGAGGGCGCAGATATCTTTGAGATTTTTATTTCATTTCCTTTGGAAAAATACCCAGAAGCGAAATTGCTAGGTCATATGGTAGCCCTATTTTTACTTTTTTGAGGAACCTCCATACTGTTTTCCATCGTGGCTGCACCAGTTTACATTCCCAGCAACAGTGCACAAGGGTTCCCTTTTCTCCACATCCTCAGCAACCTTGTTAGCTTTTCTTTTTGATGATGGCCATTCCTGCAGGTGTGAGGTGATATCCCACTGTGGTTTGATTTGCATTTCCCTGACGATTAGAAATGTTGAGCATATTTTCATGTACCTGATGGCCATTTGTATGTCTTCTTTGGAAAAATGTTTATTCAGATCCTCTGCTCGTTTTTTAAAATGGATTGTTTGTGTTTTCTTTTTTCTTTCATTTTTTTCCTCTTTAGTTGTATGAGTTTCTTATAAAATCCCATGCTGATGAGATAAAACCCAGGACTGACTCTAGGTCTGAAACCCCATGGTTTGCATTTGCCTGCCTGCGTCAGTGAGTGAAAGGATGCAATCACTCCATAGAAGGGCAAATCTCTCATAATCCTGGTTGACATCACAGTATTTATCCCAAAACATAAAGGTATTGGTGAAATACCTCCCGAGGAAATAGATCAAAGTTGACACATTCTTCTTTAATTATTAAAGCCTTAAAATCCATTCAAATTATTTTAGTCTAAATTTCTAGCATAGTACCCACAACATAGCAGGCAGTAATTGAATCTTGGTTCATTTGGCTGGTAGATCTGGACCCAAAGCCCATAAGCCCTCTCAGTGGACATCTGGCCCTGTTCAAGCTCATGCATGGTTCCATTTACCGACATCTACCTTTCTGGGTTCACGTCCTATGTTCCCCACTTTCCCAACCATGCAGCTAGCTCTCTGAAACAGTTGGGGGCCACTGTGGCTGCCAGAGCTCCTTACAGCAGGCTTTACAGATATGGCAAGATGTCCAGGAACCTTCTACCTCAAGCTGGTATTCTCAGGTAGGTCTGAACCTGACTGGCCTAATCCTACAGCAGTGGTTCTCAAACTTCATCCTGCACAGAACCCCCAAGAAGGCTCAATGAAGCACAGATAGGGAGGGTTCCTCCCACCCCAGAGTTTCTGATTCAACAGGGTTAGGGTGGGGTCCAGCATCAGGATTTCTGACAAGTTCCCAGGTGACAGTGACGCTGCTGGTCTCCAAACCACCTTCCTGGGGTATTCCCTCCCTTGGCAGGACATCAAGGAATGAAACTGCAGCTTTAGTTCGGCTACTTCCTGCTCTTTCTCATGCCCTCCTGAGTTTGCACAGGTAGTACCAACTGTGTGATGAGGCTCCCTCACACTTTCCAACAACGAAGTCCCACCTACCTGATCTAACATAGATACTCTCATGATTCGGGTTTGCTACATAGCATGCAGCCATTAAAAGTGACATTTGTTAAGAATGTTTGTTAACATGGAAATTTTTCATGATATGATACTAGTAGAAAAAACAGCAAGTAATAAAGTTTATTATTTAAATTATTATTTCAGAATACAGAAGTATTGGTTTAAATATAGATAGGTGGATGGATGGGTAGTTGGATGGATAAATGGGTGGCTGCATGGATAGGTAGTTGGACGGGTAGCTGGATGGGTGAGTGGATGGATGGATGCGTAGTTGGGTGGGTGGGTGAGTGGGTGGATGGATGGATAGTTGGGTGGGTGGGTGAGTGGGTGGATGGGTGGGTGGGTGAGTGGGTGGATGGATGGATAGTTGGATGGGTGAGGGGATGGAAGGATGGGTAGTTGGATGGGTGGGTGGGTGAGTGGATGGATGGATGGATGGATGGATGGATGGATGGGTGGGTGGGAGGGTGGGTGGGTGAGAGGGTAGATGGGTAGTTGGGTGAGTGAGTGGATGGATGGATGGATGGGTGGGTGGTGGGTGGATGGGTAGATAGGTGGATCCTGAGAAATCCCTGGAAGGAGATACAATATTAAAAGAGGTTATTCCTGGCGGTGAGATTATTTGTGTTTTTTGTCAAATAATTTTCAATTAATACTACTTAGTAAAAGGAAAAAATCAGTTGTTTTTGGTTTGTTTGAAAATGTTTTAGGAAATGTATGCTTTCCTAACGCTTCTTGATCAGATATTTTTTATTGATTACGCTCGTTCTCATTTATCCCAGAGTCAGTGTGACACAGTGGGAAAGTGTATCTTTTGAGTCCAAAAACCTAGTCCTGGCTTCACATCTGTAAAATGGAGATAGCATCTCCCCTTTCTACTCCAATGGACCATGAAGACCATATGAAACCACACATGAGGAGCTTCCTGAGGCCTCAAAGCACTAACGTGACATAAAGACAGAGACAGATTTGGCTCCTCAGCTCCTCTTGGAAGCTCGGAAGCTTCCCCACTTAATGTGTACCTCACCCAAAAGGCACAGAAAATGCTGTATTAAATTTTAATATAGTTGCATTTCCACAGTATATGAATACAAAAGGAGTACACCCTTGAGTGATTTGGAATCCACTCCAACCAACAGCAGGCAGGCATGCGGTTCCTGCCTGCTAGCAAAGAGCAAAGCAACGCAGCTCTGCACCCAGCCTAGTGCAGGACTGCCTTCCAAAGTCAGCCGTAAGCCTTGACAAAGCCCATTTATAAACACTAAATATCCAAAATACATAACTAAGTAACTTACTAATTCAGGAAGGATTTACTGAGCAAACCCTAAGCAAGCGTTCGCCCCAGTGGGCACAAAGAAAATGACAAAATAACGTTAACAGTGCTAAGATGGAGATGCACATGCGTCACCATGACAACACAGAGAGGGAAACAACTGCACTTGAGCCAGAGAGTTGGGTCCCAAGGAGCCCAGAGAACCCTAAGACCCTCCAGCCTCCGATGTTCTCTGGGTGCACTAGGCTGCACCCACCCCCCCCGCAGGCCTGGTCAGCAGCCCCCACCTTCACCCACTGAGGTTTCTAACCGCACAACCAACACCACGAGGACTCACTGCCTATCTTAAAGCAGACACCCAGGAAAGATCACCTCAAACTGTACTTTTGCTAGATAATCTCCTGCATTTTAGATCCAGGCTCCAGATGGCAACTCTGAAAACAAAGATACGTCAACCTAATTTACAGGCGTTTTTTCAGCTGGCCATTATTTATACTAATAATTACAAAACAACCTGAACTCCACTGCAGCTGGTGGACAACAAGCCTTCTATGATCCACTGGCTCAGCAGCCTGGTGGACCTGCCCGGCATCCCTCCATCTGCCCGTGCTGGTCAGACTGACATGAAGTCCCATGACGATGACTAACAGACAGTCACACACCAGCTTCAGCCCAGAGGAAACACCATGTAAACAGTTAAATACATCTTTAAAAAAGGCAGCTGGCTGCAGCCAATTCCTGGATTAAATGTGGCTCAGGGGCTTCCCTGGTGGTGCAGTGGTTAAGAATCTGCCTGCCAATGCAGGGGACATGGGTTCGAGCCCTGGTCTGGGAAGATCCCACATGCCACGGAGCTACTAAGCCCGTGCGCCACAACTACTGAGCCTGCACCCTAGAGTCTGCGAGCCACAACTACTGAAGCCCAGGTGCCTAGATCCCATGCTCCGCAACAAGAAAAGCCACCGCAGTGAGAAGCCCGCGCACTGCAACGAAGAGCAGCCCCCGCTCGCCGCAACTAGAGAAAGCCTGTGCGCAGCAACGAAGACCCAACGCAGCCAAAAATAAATAAAAATAAAATTAAAAAAAAGAAAATGTGGCTCAGAGCGCTTCCCTGGCCGGCGTGGCTCCGTGGGGAAGGAAACGTAGCTGGGCTCCACCTGGACCTGTAGGCTGAGCCACCAGCAGCCGACAAGACAAAGCTTTCCACAGCTTCCGAGGGCTGGCGAAGGACATGGGAGCTATGAACAGGAAGAGGTGGTTCGGGGGGGAAATAGGAAAAAGCGCTCCTGAATTGACAGAAGATGTGAAGCCGCGCACGGCCTCACACACACCTGCCAGACACCCTGCTGTCTCCATCGGGTCAGGGACATCAGTAGCTCCTAATGTGTCCAAATAAATAGAGACCACCTTTCCAAATTGCACCGAATTTTTTTTTTTTTTTTGCGGTACGCAGGCCTCTCACTGTTGTGGCCTCTCCCGCTGCGGAGAACAGGCTCCGGATGCACAGGCTCAGCAGCCATGGCTCACGGGCCCAGCTGCTCCGCGGCATGTGGGATCTTCCTGGACCGGGGCACGAACCCGTGTCCCCTGCATCGGCAGGCAGACTCCCACCCACTGCACCACCAGGGAAGCCCCGCACCGAATTTTTTATTACTTACAAATGGCAAACAGTTGCCTAAAATCCTCCCCCCAGAATTAAAGTTAACCTGAAATTGTATATAATAAAATTTATTTTAAAATGACAACCCTTCAGCTTAAAAGAATTAAATACTGAAGTATACTGCATTAGACAGCAATAGAATAAAACAGTGAAGATGAATTACCATAGAAGCCCCCAGAAAAGGGCCTCTAAGCAACATGCCAAGATTTCCACAAACTGGACTCGAGAAGAGCTGCATCTAATGAAACACATGATGAGCTGCTGGGTTCATCCCAAACTAACAAACTACTCAAATTGTACTCAAAAGTAAAGCAAGTTGATATACTGTGAATAAATGAAAACAAATAAGGAACCAGGATTTTGATGGGATGCTGCTTCCAAATTTCAATTAACCCTCAATCCTGTCACCATAAACATTCATTAAAAACGGCCATGGGGAGTCCCCTGGTGGCCTAGTGGTTAGGATTCCGGGTTTTCGCTGCTGGGGCCTGGGGTCAATCCCTGATTGGGGAACTGAGATCCTAAGAGCCGCACGGTGTGGCCAAAAAACAAAAATAACGGCCACACTAGTTGAGAACCTGTGACGTGCGTACCTGTGATCTTCACAGCCACCATATCACTGAGGTAGAACTATGACCCCATTTCACAGATGGGAAAACAGAGGTAAGGACAGGTCACGGAACCTGCCACAGCCACACAGCTGGTAAAGAGCAGCCACAACAGCTGCCAGGACCTGGGCCCATGCATCCCTTTAAACCAACCACCCGCCACCCCCGACGGAACTCAGTTGTGTCCACTTGCCATCAAGTGCATCCACACAGGGGGCTGGAGTGGGTGCGGGGGACGCCACCTGACCAGCAGCCCCTGGAGGAACAGTCACAGGGCCACCTCCTCTCTCCACCTCACCTCCGCTTCTGGTCTCTTTCTCCTCCCCGCACACTTCACTTTTCTGCTCCTTTGTACCCAGGGCCCCTGAAGTGGCTCCACCGCTTTCAAGAGTCTCAGCGCTGCCCCCAAAGATGCTCTGGCCTATTTGGGACAGGACAGGAGAGAGGGGGCAGTCCCGGCACAGAACAAGAGCCTGAGACCGCCTACTGAGCCCAACTCAGCGGAGAACAGCCAAGGCCACAGACCGTGAGTCGAACTAAAACCTGTTTTTGCTTTTTCGCTAGAACTCCCATTTTAGATCATTCATGAGCCAATCTGTTAATTTTCCCCCAATAACCGTTAGCATTTATTCTTTGGCTACAGACAGCATTCTCCTATGAGTTACTGATAAGATCAAAAGCCTTTTTTTTTCAAAAGCCTTCTATATCATACAAAACTCATCTCTCTGTCCTCCTGTCATGAAGGCAGATCTCATCACGTCACTCGCTGAGGCGGGAGTTCTTCTGGCTCAAGAGGAAACCCGGCAGTGGCTCACGTAACAAGGGCCCTCGCCTTATGGTACGAGGGAGCGGGCCTCGGGGAGCAGCGCACACAACACCCTCACGGGCCATGCTGTCACCCACCTGCCTTCACGTGGCTTTCCTCCTACACCCCAAGAAGCTGCTTTGCCACTGGGCATCACGGGCGTGTCCCGGGCAAGAAGAGAGGGTGAGAGGGCTGGGGGTTGTTTGGTTTTTTATCCCAAAAGGGACACCCTCCCCAGGAACCTTGCCAACTCCTCATTCCCTAGAACCTGTCTCCCAGCCACTGCTCGTTGCAAAAATGAGTTTTAAGCTGAGCCCACAGCTTCCCCGAACAAAACCAGGGATTTGTTCGTAGGAAGAAGGGAAAATGGGCATCTTCTTGGCGGCCAGCAGCCGAGAAGCCCCTGCGAGGAATCTCATCTTCCCCCCAACCGAGGTCACCGGCTGCCTCCTCTTCCACAGCCCCCGAGGAAGGTGGGTTTGCCTCACCTATCAGCCATGGTCTATGGGAAATCCTTAGCCTCCGTTAAGGCCAGGTGAACAGAGAGTAAGGTCACCAACAAAGATGCCTGCAACGCCAGCCTGGTCCACCCCTGCCGGGCACAAACAAGACAGCATCTCTCGGCCACAACCGTTTGCACCTGGCACAGAAGCACCTCCTGGGCAACGCTTGTGTGCACAGATGCACCGCAGGCCGGGCCCACCAGGTCCACCTCACTGCCTCATCCCCACCTGACTGGAGCTTTGTTGCACACACAGTTTTTTCCCATGACTTAGGGGTTTACTCAGATACTAACATGCAGAATCTGAAAGGTTGTTAACATCGTCCTCAACCACATTCCAGGCATAGCTCTGAGTGCCTCACGTGTAATAACTTATTGCTACTTAATCAACAAGGAAACCAAGGCACAAAAAGGTTTGGTAACTGCAGGAAATTACACTACTGCTAAGTAGCAGAACTGGGGTTCAAGACAATGTTAACCACATGCCGACCTCGTTCTCTACGCTGAAATAACATCCAGAATTTACAAGATAAAATATCACTACGTAAACAAAGCAAAGGTGGCCTCTAAGTACAGCCCTGGGTGGCTTATTTCTTTACTGCAGGCTGAGACCCATTAGCTCAAAAGTCTGCCGGCACCAAACTCAAACTTTTCACACATCCGATAACGTTTAAATAGCCCAAACAAGCATATCCTAGCCACTGAGAGCCTGCCGCTCTGCCCAGCAATGGGCTCTGTGCCAGGTGGGGACGGGAGGGAGGTGCAGACGGGGACCACACCCTTCGTCCAGGGCAGGTCCAAACCGGAGGGTCAGACAGGCCACGGCACACAGCCACCCTGCAGGAGCCCTGCAGGGTCGAAAAATGGTACCCAGCAAAAATGGGCGCAGCAGGGACCCTGTCAGAGAAAAGGAAGGGCCTGATTAAAGAGAGGGGAAGGGAGCATCCTGAGTCTCCAAGAACCACCAACAGTTTCCTTCAGCCAAACCTGCAGGGTTCCTCAGCCTCAGGGCTACAGACACCTGGTCACCTGCCATGGGGACGTCCTCCGCAGGGTGTGTAGCAGCTTCCCTCTCTCTCCCCACAGGTGCCAGCGTCACCCCAACCGCAGCCCCAACAATCAAAAATACCTCCAGGGCTTCCCTGGTGGCGCAGTGGTTAAGAATACGCCTGCCGATGCAGGGGGCATGGGTTCAAGCCCTGGTCCGGGAAGATCCCACATGCAAAGCAGCAGCTAAGCCCGTGTGCCATAACTACTGAGCATGCTGTAGAGCCCGCAAGCCACAACTACTGAGCCCACGTGCCACAACTACTGAAGCCTGAGCACCTAGAGCCCATGCTCCACAACAAGTGAAGCCACCACAACTAGAAGCCCGCGCACCACAACGAAGAGTAGCCCCCGCTCCCTGCAACTAAAGAAAGCCTGCACGTGGCAACGAAGACCCAATGCAGCCAAAAATAAATTAAATAAATAAATTTTTTAAAAAGATACCTCCAGAAACATCCCATGTCCCCTGCCCTGGGCACTGAGGCCAGGAACCACTGGGCCCAGCAGGTGGACAAGGTGGATTCGTGGAGAGTGGGCTTGGAGGGCTCTGAGCAGCTTAAGAGGAAATGTGTTTTTTGTTTCTGTGGGTTTTGCTCCCAGGACTGGCATGATCACCGCTCTCCTTAGGACAGCAGGTGGAAGACATTACAGAAGAGACGACCCATCTGGATCCTCATCGCCTGGATCCACGGAGAAGGAGGCAGAGGCTCGACACATGGTGGCAGTGGGGAGCCACCATGCCTGACCCTCAGGTCTGCGCATGCCAGGGGCCCTCGGTCACCTGGTGTGGGGATTCTTACAGTGACCCTGAGAGGTGGCTGTGACTGTCCCTTTCTCTAGAGGAAGAAATTGGTCCAAAATCAACACAAGGATACGGGTTCATCTCAAAGCCTGGGTCCCTCCTGGGCATCAGGGCCACCCTGGACACAGACCCGCCCCTGGCGCTGCAAGAATGGAGGTGGGGAGCCCAAGATCCAACCCCCCTCCACCTGCCAGAGGCCAGGTCGAGGGTGGCCACCCACACAGACACCGCCAATCAGACACTTCATAGATGGATCTGGGCTTGAAGGACGACGCTAAGGCCTGACTATGTGGAAAATAGGTCCACTGTTCCTGTGCATCAGACTCAATGTCGTTGCTGGGCTGCCACCTGCGGGGTCACCAAACGTGAGTCACAGGAGGTGTCCTCAAGGAGAGGCTGAGACTAGAGCGCTTTATGGAAAGCTAACCACCAGTTCTGTGTTAAGTTCGTTCTAACTAGATCTGCACTAAATTCTTCCCAAGTTTTGGTACTCCGAGCTGAGGGCAAGAGACAGGTTCCACGCTGGGAAGTGGACCCTGGCACGTCCTTCTCCAGGGGTGGCACCTGCTCCCCAAGGGGCTGCTGAAGAGCGTTCGCTTTCTCGTCCATAAAACAGCAAAGCTGGACCCAGCTGTCCTGTCACTGTAAAAATCTGTGCTGTAAAATCAAAGGTGCTCACAGACTCGGCCCACATCTCTATCCCAAGAAACACAACATGAGGTTAATGAAACCACACAATCAGCACCAATCAGAACGGAACTGACTGCTTTGCTTTTCTGGTGTTTCTCTTTGTTTAAATAATCAAAGATACTTGTACACAAGGAAAAACTGCACTATGGAGCTGAACAAAAAAAAAAAACAATTTTCTTTCTAATTAAAGATTTTTAAATTCTCCCATATACTTTCTTTAATAGTTGTAATTATAGCTCTATTTCATGTGAAGTACTTCAACTAAATGAGAGGTTAATTATACAGACTGTGGTAATTATGAAAAGTAAAATAACATATAAAATGTCATAATGAATAATTAATAAGACCTCTTTGATCTGGTTCAGACCAGGGTTGCAGAGCTAACAGGCTCCGTCTGTCTCTTTGGTATGGGGACAATCTCACTACATAAATCAAGTATCTGGTACCAAAAGCAGGAGTTCATAATAAGCATTTAACCTTGCCTTAAAAATAAAGGTAAGAAGTTCTGATTTGTTTCATACTTAAACAGATATCCCAACAGTGAGGCATGGTGACTAACGTACCTTGTGGTACAGAACAAAGACAATATATTTGTGGCAGATGTTCTAGGATTCCCTTCTACATCCTGCTAGACTGTGTTATAGGCTCGTCACATGACATGAAAACCTTCAGGAAATAGACAATGTGGTAAACACGAAAGTAGCAGCAAGGAGGGACCTTGCCCTCAAAGAACATTAAGACTTCTTAGTGGGTAAAATAATTAATTCACGTAACTCAAATCAATAATTAAAATTATTTCATATATTATTAATATAATTAAAGTAACAAATTAATTCAAACAATTCACATTATTAAAATTATTTCAATTATGAATTTAATTTAATTTTAAGTAATTAAAATTAATGCAAATTGTTTCAATTATTTAATTAATGTAGTAAAATAAGTCAATTTTTAAAAGTACCATTTTCTTTGGAACTTTCTATTTGTTGCATTTCACATCTTCTGGGGAAGCATAGTGAGTATTCTGGAATCTTATTTTCCCAGGCTTTTGTCTGTCCCTTGGGGATTTATAGCTTTGTAGCAATCTCCATTTTAATTTAATCTGCATAAGAATATATCATCAGCAGGGACTCCATTTTGATTCAAGAACAGTGACACCCATGATCACATTTGAAACACAGTTAACTATCAATGTTAATACTGTTTTAATGTGTCACTTTGTGACAAGCAGCAGCCACACCAGGAGCAGAACAGTCCACAGCAGGTCCTTCCTTAAGGAGTGGACCTTTAGAGGGAACACTAAGGAGTTTTTCAAACTAATTTTACATTGAGACAAATCTTTATCAAACGTTCGTTCACTCAATGCTAAACACCCCCTTCTCCAGCCACCCCTTAAGAGGCATCTAAAATTCAGGAAAGGAGTAACCTTTTCAATATATACTTCAGTGATGTATTCCGAGGCAGAGGGCTTTTCACCTCCACATCATTAAGTATGAAGTTCGGTGAAGGCATTTTAATATTTTTATACAGGTCCAGGATAGAAAACAAAGCATCACTTCCACTCGAATACTCTACTTAAAATGTAATTTCCCAATAAGTAAACCACCAATATTCCATAACCAACATTCCAAAGGACTTCTGAAACCTTTAGAAACTAGTAAGTAGGATCAAATGCTATTTTTAATTTTGGGGTTGGGGAGAATAGAGAGCACATGAGTAAATTAAAATAATGGAATTAATAAAAGAGATGGTGTAATTCTATAAAGCAACATTGAAGCAGGTTTCAGAAAAGGCAGACTGAGGTCATAAAAACACAGAGAGTCCCTTTTCTATTGAGGTCTGAGATGAGATAAACTATTAAGATGAAGAATGTTATATAGAATGTTATAACTCTTATCTCAGAAAGGTAGTGAGGACCAGTCCACTAACTTCGGCACCACCGGGGGCAGGACCACCCGGGGCAGGACCACCCAGGGCAGGACCAGAGCTCAGCTGGGTGGCTTCTGCCTGGGAGCCGCTCAACCTAGTCACCCATCATCACACTGAACTCAAAACTGTTTTTGCAGAAGCGCCTTCAAGGGGACAAGCACCCAGTCCTTCCATTTCGGTGGAGATGTAGCTGGTGATGGCTCTGTTTTTAAGACACTTTTAATAAAATACTTTATCCTAAAATGACTCTACATTCCTTCGCGTTACTTCAATGTTTGGGCACACGTCACATCCCAGTCCTGGGTGCCTTTTCAAGGGAGACCTGGGTCCATGTGTGCTCTGGGATGCAGACACTGGGCAGGAGGAGGGACACCGGGGCACAGCGTCTCTCTCGACACTTGGTAAAATGAAAAGAGTTGATGTTCTGACTGACAACCATGCCTCCATCACCACCAGGACATTTTACTGTGACTTACTCATCGGGAAACCCTACCCAAAGCAGGTGGCTGTCACACGGGGAGGGAGCCACAAAGGGTACCTGTGAATCAATGTGAAGAAACGTGTTCAAATCCCCAAAGAGAGGCACGTACACAGCTCTTCTCCTTAAACCCTTGTCTCTCTCCTGGCTTCGCCCCTTGTAAGGACGATTCTACGGTCCCAGCAGCCCAACCTCCTCCCAGAAGGTCCCCCCAGATAGTCTCCACTATCTCAAACTGTCTCGGGTTAGCCTGGCCTGAGTTCCACTGGTGATGAGGCTTACATTTATAAACCCTAGTAATCAAAGAACATGAAGCCTTCCCATCTGGGCAGTCTTTTTTTAGTAACCAAATTAGCAGCATTTCATTGGCAGAAACACCAACAAAAATATCAGCGTCTACATAATGCCTCCTTCTAGACACTCAGACCTCACACTCACAGCACAGCCGGGGGAATTGCCTTGTCCCCTTCACTTCTAACCTCTCCTGACATCGTATCTCTGAGCTTCACAATGTGTCATTTTCCACCTGCCTGTATGAACCAGCTGCACTAACCAGCCTCTACTCACAGTGGTAGCAGCTCATGAAAATTCAAAGTGACACCAGAGAGTAGGAAGGTCCTAGTTGGAAATGTCCCCCCTCCCTTTCTTCCAGGGATGCCAAGTGAGCCTCTTCAGTGGTTGAGGGTGTTGGCACTGAACTAACCTTCGATCTAGCCCAGGCCACTGCTTAATATTCATGTAGAAATGATGAACCACCAAAAAACTAAAGTTCCTTAGGAAAAGATGCTCATGAAACTGTCAACATCCTAAACTCTTCTGAAAGTAGCACAGAAGTATTGCGTAAAATGTAAAGCAAGTTTGATCAAAAGTCCGTCCTCAACAATCCACCTACGTAAATCTTTATTTCAAACTGGCCCCAAACTCTTCAAGATTCAAACAGCCTGCGATGATGGTGTCTAGGAGCAATCATAAACACGTAAGATTTAAGCAAACTTTCCAGTTTCACTGAATCTAGCTCAGGCATTCACCTTGAGAAGAGTGGTCCCCTTGACACACAAAACACACGAAGAGGAGTTTACAAACGGTGGTAGCAGACATCCCCCTTTCCAACCTGAGAGAAACAGGGAGACGGGGAGAATGTCACAGATTTTTATCATCACTAATGCTGAAGAAACTCACAATATAAATTGCTGAGTGTTCCTGATTTAACGTAATAAACAGAGGTTACTCTTCACCCCCCCCCCAAAAAAAACCATATACACACACCAGGAGTCGTCTGACAATTTCCTGTCTGTCTATAAACAGGCTGTTGATGTAAAGGAACTACAGCTATGGGACTGATTTTCTACAGGTACAAACCCTGTCCCAAAGGCCCACTTAGGTGGCTAAATGGACTCTGTTCTTCCTGACAGACAGAAAACATCACCAGCGTCGGGGCAGCATGTCTAGGACGGTTGGACCGATGTCCAAGTCCCACACTGAACGAAGACCCAGGGCTCAGGCAGAGGAGAGGGGCCGGTGGTTCATCTCAGACAAAAACAAGCAGCAGCGGAGTGGCAGGGTCACGGTGAATAGGCAAGGAGCACTTGTAGCACTGAGTGAGCTGAGCTGGAACGGAGATGTCTGCCCCGTGCATCTCCTGTTCTTCCAAACAGGGAGGAAATGACCGCAGGACACAGGCCTGCCGCTGTCAGGAAAGGCACAGAGACAGACCAAGCAGGATCACCCTCTGCCTCCCTGGAGTCTGGAGCCAAGGCCACCTTGGGGGCTGCACAAACCAGTGGGTCCTGAGAGTCATGCCCAGGAGGGGTTCCGAGCCCCCAGGGAGAGGGGGTCCTGAGCCTCCTGGGGGAGGAGACAGACAGTTCCTTCGGTCACCCGTCCAGGACACGGTTACAGGGCACCCACTGCAGCCAGTGCTCTAGCTGGGTGACCCCAGCTCTGGCTGACCCTGAGGAAAGCACAGTCCAGTGGGGAGCGAGGCACAGACACCCGCGCCGTGAAGGGCACAGGAAGGGCACACAGAGCGCCACCCTCAGGGGTCGAGCACAGTCGTTTCTCGCCCAGGGTGTAAAGATGACCGTCGACACAGACCAACTCAAACAAGATGTCTGTATCTGAGGGAAACTGTTAATATAGACATTAAAACAGGCAGTGCTTAAATTTTTATAAATTGTTTCTCTAACCAATTCTCCAATTTTTAAGACAATCCACACTAAATAGATATGTTTAGTATCATTTACACTTTTAACTATGCACAAAATAACTTTATGAGAAAGGAAAACTACGTGGGAAACCCAAAGGGAAGAAATCCTGCAATGAATCATGAGAATCACATCACAAATACTTACACAGACATACCCTGTGTCTCAATCCAAAAGTGCAGCTTGGTATTTTCTCTTAATTTCCAGATTTCTTATTTTCTCCTACTTTTAAACACTAAAAAATTGAAACGACGCTACAATGAAAGTACCCAACCTTTCTCCACATGGATCCAACAACTGTTAATATTTAGTTATGTTTACTTTGTCACCTACTGACCCACCCACCCACCCGCCATCCAAGCAGCATCCCCCTTCCCCCAGGCCCACTGAAGGGTAAGTGGGAGACTTCTAACGGCTCACCCCTAACTCCTCAGCCAGACATTTCCTAAGAAGTAGGATACTACACAACCACAAACCAGCCTCACACATAAGACAATTAACAATAATTTCATATTATCATTGTCCAGTTTATAATCAAATTAGCTCAATTAATCCAAAAATGTCTCTTACAGCTGTTTCTTCTCCAAACCAATCCAACCCAGGTCACAGCTGCATTTGGTTATTCTCTTTTCACTGGTAACGGTCCCCGCCCCTCCCCGTATCCCACCCCACACTCTCTATTTCCCATGGTCCTCACTTTTTCACGAGTCCCAGGCAGCTGTCTCGAAGAACGTCACTCCTCTAGACGGTCTCTTCCTCAGCAGTCACCACGCTGTTCCTCTCCCCACCCACACCTCCCGCTCACAAGAATCCAGGTAAACTCTTCAGAGCAACCTGGCTGACTAGGGTCACGTACTGCCTACCACAGTGCACAATCACGGCCACCCCACCCTGATAAATCACAAATAGCTTTCGAGGGATGCTGGGTGGGTGTCTTGCCCACAAAGTCTGAAAAGCTCAGGCGCGCTTCACGCTGCATCCCACCGGAGACGGGCGCTGCCCTGTCAGGGCACCAGGGCTGCCTGCTCAGTAGTCAGCAGCCTCTTCACCGAGAAGAGCATTTCCCTCTTTTCAGTTAGTTCCCAGCTACCACCCCTATCCACCCCCCCACACACACACACACTTCCAGCATCCAGGGAAGACCCTCACCAGAATCAGCCACCATGCTGGGCTTAAAGATGCTGACTGACCACTTCCATCACTTCCTCCTGGACCAGCCTCAGTAAACAAGAGATCCTTTCCCAGCTCACCCCTTCCCTTTTGCTTTACACGTGGACTTTTATTTGTTTTTTTCTAACTTGTGAACTTTTATTTCCTCAGTGCCATGTGGTGAGTAATAATCACTGTTTTGACACACAAAATTTGGCATTAACTTCTGCTCTTGTGTAAGTATTGCTGTGAAAACATAACACGTAATAAGGTGATATTCACATTATTTTTACAAGGCATACTTGCAAGGCTTTATGTATCACAAGATGATTCAAGTGATCCTAATCTGCATTTCTCCAGGACTTAGGGCTGTTTTTTCCAGACCCATTTCCTACACCACTAACACGCCAAGGTCCGTGGGGAAGGCATTTATCTGAGTATTTGGTAAACGTTCCCCTCGTGCTATAAAACTCTCCTGAAAAGAGAGCACAGCCAAGGTTGCAGGGCCCCTCACCTGCGTCTGTAGGACACTCAACCACAGATGCTGACATGGAAGAGACACAAGCAGTGTGGGTCTTCATCCTCCACAAGGTTTTTTCCCCCCACAGATATTTGCGAGATTTCCTTCCAACCTTCTCAGTATTCTTCAATGGCTAAGATCACAGATTTCATCCACATGTTTTTTTCTCCAAATACTTCTATACTCCTCATACAATATTACCTTAATTTTCCTCCATGACAAATTACACGATGCCCATCGGAATAAGTGTCAAGTTTCAAAGACGGGGCAAGAACCAGGTCAGATCATACTGTTACGTCAGATTCTAGACGGTTCCCAAACAGGGAAGGAAGTGGCATAGTCCTCCTGGATGTTTGAGACAACAAGACGTGAGAGCAAAGGCATCACCTGACGAAAAAGGCCACCAATTCGCAGAAGACAGTGCTTGTGCTTCTGAGACAGCTCAGGATGACGTGGAAAGAAAGAGGCTTCAGACACGTGAACGCAAGCATCTTCCCAAAGGGCCAACGACCCATACCCACCACTTCCATCCAAGACTGCCCAGTGTTCCTTGTTCTGGTAGGTGATTGTAAATTCCAAGATCTCCCGTGTTTTCACTGCTCAGAAGGCCAAAATCACCATTAAATTCATTTTCTCTCTTTTCCAAAGTTTAACAAGGGAGATTTAACTAAAAGAGATAACTAATCTGGTAGGAAATATCCAAATCTCTTGCCCAAGGACTACCTCCAAAACAGAATGTGAATATCTCCTGACCCTTCCTTCATTCTGAGAAACTGCGGGCACATGGCCCCGACTCACGCAGAACATGTGTGAGCATCGGGCAAGAAGGGCCTGCCATCACCTGTGTGCCGAGTCTGAGAAAACATTTTCTAGTAAAAATAAAACACAACTACTGTGCCAAAGCATCTTGCTTAATTATCTCTAAACCAAATTCTAAGTGCATTCTTATTCCAGAGACAGAGAGAAGTAACTGTTTAAAAATATATATGAACAGTGACTAGGGAACTAGGACAGAAGCATCCAATCCATGATTGATGAATAAATGAATTTCAAAAATGTTGAGAAGAGTACATGCTATTTAGGAAAATGCTATATAATTTGACATCCTAACTATACAGCTGCTCCTTCATACTGAGAGCAGGTTTTGCTTCAGTTAACTGAAGAAAAGGTAAACACTTCTAATGAGAAACCAGAAGTCTTTACAAAGAGTAATATCATGGTGCAATCCAATCGTGCATGATAATTTAGCCCAAATATTTAAATTCCCAAAGCACAGTTCTTGCAAAACAAGACATTAACATGAATAAATACATCACCTTTAGCAATACAAGAAAACATAGGCTTCTCCTGGGAGGTGACAGGGCTGTATTGCGAGTTCCAGGCAGAGGCTACCTCCCATCGTGGTGATAAACGTTCCAGAGCCAGGCAGCCTCTTGCCCACATCTGGACGCTCTGCTAACAGCAGCCGGGGTCCTGGCGCCCCGGACAGCATGCTTCCTGGTCCTCTGCCCTTTGGAGCAGGCAGTGTGCCCACTGTCGACGAGGCTGAGGCCTGATAAGCTGGAATCCTTGTCCAGGCCACACACAGGAGTAGACTCACTAGATCTCATCCTGACGTGGGCAGGAAGCTTGGCTGCCGGGCCGCCGCCCCCTCCATGCCTGAGCCCCCCATCCCACCTGCCACAAACCCACAGGCTCCGCAGCCAGAGGTCTGCCCTCCCCCACAGGGCCCGACCCTGCCTGACTGTTCCCCAGACGGAGGGCCCAGGCCACGTGCAGAGGGCACCCAGGTGACATGGGTGACCGTGCCCAGACAGGCTGCCGCCTCCTGCCCAGGCTGCCAGAGGCCTTGCCTGGTCCCCAATTTGCTTCCTGGTCTCCATAGACGGAGAAGTGCATCCACACAGTAGCAAAAAGCAGCCTTTAAAAGTAACGTCCACAGACACAACACTCCCAGACGGCAGGGTCCCGAGCACTGGTGACAGGACAGCCACAGCTGCAGCTCTGGCCTGGGAGCCTCACCTCGGGAAATCAGCTCGCGGTAAAAACAACCCTGGCACGCGGCACTGAGAGCCAGGCTGCCCTGAAACCAGCATAGCAGGTGGACCTCAAATTCCATGCTGCCAGGAGGGGCTGGTGGGAAGAGGACAGAGAAACGGCAAGGCCTGCCTCAGACAGCAGCCCCGCCAGCCACAGGCCATGGAGACAGAGATGCCCTGACCCTGAAGGGCCTGTGTCAAGGCAACGGAGAGCACGTGACCAAAAGGGGCCGGGTGCGTGCACATGCATAGCACGTGTGTGAACACGCACTATCACAGGATCACATGGCCGCGTTTCTCTTCTGTGACTTTGTTACATCCCAGTTGGCATACTGAGACTTTCTTAAGATACAGATTCTTCCACCCTTCCTATCAAAAAAGGGGGTGTGGGGAATAGGTCCAAGGTCATTCCCGACAAATTATTGATAGTTGAAGTGAAAAATCTGTTCTAATCTAAAAGGATCTCAAGGTCACACCACATTCCTCTAGGTCAGACCTGAGACATGCCTTCACCTACCCCACGGCCTGTGTGATCTCAGAGGATTCGCTCCTGAGGATGGTTTACGGGGCAAACCCCTGAGGCCCATTTGTGCTCTGAGGTCACCGGAGCTGGGGCGTTGGGACCTACGGGCAGGCCAACCACACAGTAACTCTAACCAAAGCACAGCCGGGCAACTCAGTCTGTCCTGCTCACTGCGTCACCGTACTTGTGGCTTTTGTTCAGTAATCCAGACCCCAGGACCCTCCTGCCAGCTCACAGAAACACCCTTCTCTCCTGCTGGGCTCCCGAGAAAATGTCAGTTGGTCGACACTCGGCGGGCTACGGGTGTAGTCCTGCTAGACCGCTTGTATTCTAACTGACCAGGGTGAATGGTTTCATATCCTGCTCCAATATGCAAAGACAGGAAGTACAGAGCTCACTATAATTCTAAACAGTGCCTACCAATTTGAAATCTTTTCTAAACACGATGAAAGAAATCATTTTTCTTACCATACCCGTTTTAAGAAAACGTTTCTATTTTTCTGCCGCACAATACTGTAACTAGCTGTTTCAGAACCTGGCCTCTTTATGTTGGAAATTCAGCAGAAGCCTGGTTCTCCGCAGCCAGTAAACCAGAGCTTCTGAACCCTGAGCTTCACTGGAATTGCCCAGAGGGCAAAGGGCGTATCAAAGGCGGGAGGGGGCTCCCTCCCCCGAATCTCTGATTCTGAAGGTCTGGGAGGGACCAGAGAGTTTGCATTTCTAACAAGAGCCCTGGAACCACGGCAGGTGGGCACGTTTACAGGGCAAATGTCCACAGACCACGTCCACCGGGTGCCAATTTACACCAAAGTAAGAAGCAGGTTTCCCTGAACAGGTTGTGTCCCTAACGACATGTCGGAACCAGCTCCTTCTAGAACAGCTTCTCTCTTTGTCCAAAGTAACAGCCTCAGGCCCGGCACCGTCGCAGGGTGGGGTCTGCAGGGCCTCCCAAGTCTCCATGAGACAGGACAGTCGCTTCTGCCTTTACTTTAAACCACAGCTGGTGTTCCCCAGAGGCTAATTTAGGAAAGGAACATAATACAGACACGTGTGAACTCCACTTTCCCCACACTCTGCACGGACTCCACGGAGGAAAGTAAAAACAGATCTAACCACCCAACACGGGAGCCCATGGAATAAACCGCCCGCCATCCCACACGACATGTCACAGCAGAGCGCCGAGGTCACGGTCTCAGACCTAATTCACCAGACTCATCATTCTGATCACAGACCATTCGAACTGGAAGGGATGTGTCTTCATCGTGACGCTTCCACCAAGTCCATTTTCATCAATAAATACACATTAGGCACCGATGATGCACAGGGAATCCCTTCTGGCCACCCAATGCTACCCATTCCGTACTGAATTCTGGCCGCTCTGTGATGTTACACGTATCAATACTTTTTACCATTTATCCCCCCAGTTTTCAAAAGAACTCTCATTTGATGCACTTGCTTTATTAAATCTTACTTCATGCTTTTAAGTCAGGGGGAAATATAAGAAGTAGAAGGCTCACTTGAGGGTGGAGCAAGGTCACAGAACTGGAGAGAAACGTGCCGAAGCACATGTGTTACTTGAGAGAAACACAAGGAGGACGTGCAACAGGGAAACAGCTGTACCGCTCTCTCCACCTGGATCCAACGACTCCAACTCCACTCACAGTGGAGAAGGACAAGCAATTCACACAGTGCGGAGGCACAAGACAGCGCAGGACGCTGTCTTAAAAGATAAAACAATTTAAAAGACTGTGACTATGTAAGCTGACTTGTTATTTATTTTTTTGTTTTGTTTTTGTTTTTGATTTTTTTGTTTTTTGTTTTTGTTTTTTTGCAGTACGCGGGCCTCTCACTGCCACGGCCCCTCCCGCTACAGAGCACAGGCTCCGGACGCGCAGGCTCAGCGGCCATGGCTCACGGGCCCAGCCGCTCCGCGGCATGTGGGATCTTCCCGGACAAGGGCACGTGTCCCCTGCATCGGCAGGCGGACTCTCGACCACTGCGCCACCAGGGAAGCCCTGACTTGTTATTTAAAATGAGAAAAGACACTGTAGTAAGAAGTCCTCAGCACACCCCAGAGGACAAAGGACGTGCCACCCGCAGGGACAGGATGGGGAAACTTGGTCCAGGGAGAGGAGCAGCAGCAGGGGTGCTGGGAAGGCAGGCATCCAGCAGCTTTTCCCCGACGTTCCTAACAACCAGACACTGACAGCGATTCCGTCTTAATTAAGTTACCTGTGTCCTGGGCTCTAAAAAGAGTGAGACTCACTGGTGAAACCCTACTCCTCCAGACAGCGTTCCAGACGTGTTAGTGAAGAACACGATCTGCAGACTCACCTCCAGAGGGTGGACCGGAACCGGCTCCTGCCCGGGCATCAGCCACCCCACCCCCGCAGGGGCACCGCACGCAGGACCCCTCACTTCTGGGAGTCGGGCGGCTCGGTAGAAACGGCATCCAGGCGGCAGCTTCGCTATAAGCTCCGCTGCTTCTCAAAAGTCCTGATGGAGACAGGGAAGTAAACTAACGCGCCCACCGACGCCTCAGACACAGTTAAGCTGCGAAACCCGGCATCGCAAGACCCAGCGTCCGTGGGACAAGGGCCAAATGCACCTGGAAACGTGAGCGACAGTGAAGTGATGGTAGGGACGGATTGACGGCAGGGATGGAGATGGAAGGGCTTCAGGACTGGTGAGAAACACAATCCAGAAAGACGGAGCCGAATGTCACTGTCATCATGAAGACAAAGGGAGAAAAGACTGAAAACAGTCAGGAGGAAAACACGATACAAGAGTCGAGCCGCCTCATATTTCGCCTCCACGACACTGAGTCCCCAGAGAAGTGGCAGACACAGGCTCTGACGGGCGAGGGCTGGCAAAGCGGCCCCGTGTCACCCGAGCTCCCTTCCTGCCACACTGACCCAAGGACACGCTCTCATCAAAATGGAAATCAAAGCTCAGAAATGACTGTGGGGTCTCCTTTCCCCGGGGGGACCCCAAACTCAGGAATTAGCTCAGACAGACTCTGACCCCAGGTCGCTCCCTGGCGTGCCTCCTGTCTGCCCCACCCCCACATCCAAGAAGTGTTTAGGAAATTATTTACTCTTTACAAAAATTTATATTTAAGTATATAAGAAAACCAAAAAAATTATAGGGCATGAATGACTTGGTGGGATTACGAGTAATTTTTAAACAAAAACATCTCAATTTTCTACGATAAAACATATACTACTTTTAACAGTAAAAGTGTTTTTTAAGTCATCATGGACAGCAACATATATGCAGTATGATCACCGTACAATAAAAAATAAACAGCAAACACCAGGACATCAACATACTGATGATGTTTCTCTCTCAATGGAGGGAGGGCGGAGGGCTGTTTTCCCCTCTATTTTCTTATATTAACAAGTGTGCTACTTTTGAAATGCAAAGTAAAACAAACTCCAGTTTAGGAAACACTGTCAATCAGCACGTAAGCCCTCCTCCTTCAAAATGCTATCCCACCTGTCACTCTGATTTCATGTTTTAAATCAACTGGACTTTTTTCCTAGAAAGTAGCACATAGTATAATTATTTTTTAAATTAAAGTGAATTAACATTCATGCTCACTCAAATACATTCTGGAAAGGGGATGTGTAAAAGCTGGGGTGACACTCGTTTTGTTCTCCAGGAGACACTGGCCCTGTGTGGACTGGATGCCCATGAGGGAGAGGAGCCCCCGTCTGCACCCTCCCCAGCCCTGACGGGGACCCCGGAACAGAGCAGAACGCCAGCCACCTACAGACACCTGGGAGCCACTCGACCGCTGATAATCGCGAGGAACCCAAATCACCCACACCCACCTCTACACCCGGGAGGGATGAGGACCCCCAGCACCAGAAGGCACCGGAGCCCCGAGGGAAGGGTGGTCTGTCCACTCTCTAAGCACACAAAGACATTCTAAGAAAAGACAACTTCGTTACAAAAGAAATAAGTGCAATTTTATCTTTGCTGTCTAATTTTATAATGCTTGATTATAACGCACATTAATTTTTATAGTAATTACTAAAATGATTCATGATGCAATTGCCATAGTAAGCCAAGCAACTGAAAAAACCAAAACGCACAAGTAGAATTTTATATGTTTGTAATAGTGTACGTTAGACTATCCAATTATTTTAAATTGGAAATTCAGCTCATTAAATCTGATTCTTGTCTGATTCTCGAGGTGGGCGCAAACACAAGGGAGAAGTTTAAGGTATCTTTTTTTTTACTTCCGAACTTCCCACAGACCCTCTTGGTTGAGAACTTCCATTGCTGGAATTACATCCGACTCCTTGGGTTGAAAAACCACTTTATTAATGCTTATGAATAATAATATTTGTTTTTCATAAGCAAGCTTGAACATAAGCGATGAGGCCAAAGCTTGAACATAAGCGATGAGGCCAGAGGTGGGGAAGGACAGGAAAAAGGTGAGTAAAAATACTTTTAAATTAAAATACTGGGGCTTCCCTGGTGGCGCAGTGGTTGAGAGTCCGCCTGCCATTGCAGGGGACACAGGTTCGTGCCCCGGTCCAGGAAGATCCCACATGCCACAGAGCGGCTGGGCCCGTGAGCCATGGCCGCGGAGCCTGCGCATCCGGAGCCTGTGCTCCACAACGGGAGAGGCCACAACAGTGAGAGGCCCACGTACCGCAAAAAAAAAAAAAAAAAAAATTTAAATACTGCACTTCCAAGTGTGTTACCTTTATTTTTATTAATTTTCAGATAAGTTTATATCTGATAAGGAAATAATTCTTCCTACTGGAAAAGGAGAAAATTAAATAAATGTAATATAATGCAACTCACTTAAAGCAAAACACCAGAGAACCAACTTTTTCTTTTCTCACATTATCCAATAATTCTCAGATTTAGAGTTTTGTCATGTTAGAGCAAATGCCATGAATTAGAGGGAAATCAGAAGTCAGAGAACACAGCATGTGAGTGTTATTTGAATTCTCCATGAATAATTAAGTCAAAGATCATGTTCAGAGGGCCATAAGATGAAATTAATTTACTTTTAGTTTAAACCAAAATCCCAAATCACTTGCCAAATGATCCTCTATTTTAAATAAAGAACAGGTTTTTTCTGGCAGAAAATCATTAAACTTTTTATGTGAGGTAAGAGAATGCCCTGCTTACACCGAACACGCTCACGGCCCCCGTAGGTGACCATTTGCCACCAACATTCCAGTGTGGCACTGCCCTGTCACACCCCAGTAACACAGCCACATGGGAGGGGGTGGAGATGGCACCTGTGGTCCCGAGCACGGGTCCACCCCAGCCGTCTAGCAGGGCACACGGTTTCCTCACGGGCAGAGCCCTCACCCTCCATGTGGGAGGGGGCGTGCCGCCTCCAGGTCCACCCAGAGGCCCTACCGCTCAGCACCAGACACTGGAAGCCTTCGCCTCTGCCCCGCCCGGCTCTAGGCCCCAGCCCCCCAAGCACCACCAGCCCCTTTCATCCCAGGCACGCCATCCCCTACTATATCAGGGGCCACATCTGTCTCTCATTTCTATCTCTGGCCCAGCACTCAGCTCAAGGAACTGCACCACAAAACTCTGGAATGACGGAATGATGGACTGAATAAATAAAAATGGTCGGTAAAAAACAGAAGACATGGTAGAATGTATGTGAACATTACAATTATACAATAAGGATCCACATGAAAGGTAGTATGGAAAAGAGTTACATTTTTCTTTAACTGTGTTTCTATGCCTTTCCAATAAAATATATTTTTAAAAAATATTTCCCCAAAAAGGTACATCTTTTATACTATAAGAATATATGCCCCTGAAAGCAACGTGGAACATTTATTTAAATGAATTCACATCCTCAAAGTTTTTCCTTATCCAAAATTCTGGGGGGTTTCCAAATACCATCCTTGGCACAGAAAAAATCTCTCCATTTAAGCATCGTGGGGCGTGTAGCTGCTAGACAAGCAGTACAGCAATCCCCACCCGAGATCTGTCACCACGGTGAAGGGACGAGTGAAAAGTAACTTATGAAGGAAACTACAGAAAGGAAGGAATCTCTAGAACTCAAGGGTACAAAATAAAAGGAAACATTAGGACATTCCTGAGGAACACCATATTAACAGTCCTGAAATACACAATGAACCCTACTTTCCAAGAGCTGGCACCATAATAACATGAACAAGACCCCAGAACTGGAATGGGGTGCATCTCAATGACTGCTGCACATCCCCGGGGGACCCCCCCAGGGAAAGGCCGCAGCCAACCACCCCACTTCCACCGCCGCCCTGGACTGCTCATCTGCCTCCTCACGCAGGGTGAGCCCTGGTGGGGCCCCGGGAGCTGTGGCCCCTCAGCCCAGAGCAGCGCCTCCCCTCGGGAAGCCACATCTGCTGTGCAGGAGGCACACCAGGAGCCCCGGCCACCTCTGCCCAAGACCTGGGACCCCAACCTCTCGTGACCAAGAAACTGTCATCGGTTGAAGCTGCTCCACGCTCACATCCACTCGTCACCGCAGCCAGGCCGACCCACCACTCAAATCCCACTTCAATCACTTGCTTTGAAAAATAAAATCACATAAAAGTAACAGGTAGGCACTCCTTCGCACCCACTCCCAAGCCCCTCCCCACTTCCAAGCATCTTTATGCACATTTTCCCCACTCACATGAACTCATAAAGATTGCATCTTTTTTTTTTTTTTTTAACAGAAATGGGATCATGGGAGATGACCCTTTTTGTCCCGTTTCTCTGCTTTCTTGGGCACTTTTCCCAGCCAGCAAACACAGATCCTGCTCCTTCTTTCTTAGCACCTACAGTGCGGTGCAGGCTGCACTGTAATTTCCATCCTGCTAAACTGTGGGTATTTCCCTAGACGCCTCAAACCCTTGCCATGTAACAGGAGGTCATGACTCCGGGGGGCCCCCGCCACAAGCCGGGACAGCCAGACCTCTCTCGGCCAAGCAGGGGCAACCTGGAGGTCCCCCAGAGCCCGGCACAGCCTGGACAGTGAGGAACAAAAAGGCACACATTTGACGTTACGGTCACCACTTCCTCGCCCACAGGGTGCCTTCATCTGTCACTGTGCATCCGTGAGTGGCAGGCGGCGTGGAGCCCGAGGGGGCGGTTGACGTGGGGCAGGAGGAGATCCACCAGCCACCCCGCCTTAACCTCAGGTGGTAAAATGGACAATCACACGTGGGAGGGGGGTCTTCCAGCTGTGGTCACAGTCAGTCACTCACACTCTGGAGCCATGCATTTGTCTGCTAGCACAAACGGCCCATCCTACTCTCCTGCACAGGGTGTGAGCGGAATACCCAAAACCGAGGGCCACGAGACTCAGTACACTGCGGCGGGATGTCTCCCGGCGTGTGGGAGGATGGCCCTGGCATCTCCGTTCAATACTAAGTGTTTCCAGATTCGGGGTGTAAGCACGTCACTGAGAACCATCGTTCATGTTTCCTCCTACTGAAAACCACTCATTTCTGGTTAGAAGACAACATCTGGATGTCTAGAGACTGAAATTTTCCAAGAAAAATGTTGCTAAGACCCAAAATGCCAACAGTCACGCTGGAGGCTGAGGACCGCGCCCGACCCCATGGTTTTGTGGGGCAGCCCTGTAGGGAACACGGCTGATGCACCACGGTTCCTCAGTTTTATGCCACCAGCTTGGCCAGGCTGTGCGGCCACTGGTGGGGCTGGTTACCAGTGGGGGTGGGGGCAGGGATGAGGGCAGAGTGCTGCCCTGGGGCGGGGTCCCCGTGCGCATGCACGTCAGAGACGCTGGTTCCCCTCCACCTCCGACAGGCGTGACACCACCTCCCTGGGCCTGCAGCATATAAAGAAGGAAAAGAGGCAGAGGCTGCCCTCTGTGACCCCATCCCGCTTCCCACTGCCCGCCCAGCTGTCGGGGCTGGAGGTCAGGAGACACCCTCCCTCAGCCACGACGCAGCCCTGAGTCCCCTCTGGCCATGCCCACACCCTCCCAGGGTACCGCTGGAAAGGGGTACATTTCCTGAGAGAAGGAATGTCCTGCAGAGGACTTGGAAGGACAGGGACTCAGGTTGGACAGTGTTTGTGGAGAAAGAGACACACCTGAGTGCATGTGACTGGCCCACTGCTCTCAGCCACAAACACATTCATGCTGGCCGGCCTGGGGGCCTCCACCAGCATCCCCACCGAAATCCCCTAAAACACCCTGATGGCTGAGAAATCCTCAGTGCACTTAGCAAATCAACAATCCCCTTAAAGGCTCACTGATAAGCCTCGGGGTCCTTGGACAGCATCCTCCCCGGCCTGGCCACCCTGTGCACAAACACCGCCTCTCCACGGCCTGAGAACTGCTCCTGGGACGACACTCTCTCCAGGGCGCTGCTGCGGTTGAATCCACAATCTTTCCAGGAACAGTTCGAGAGATCAGTCACCAGACCACTGTGAGCAGGAATCTCCCTACCGACTAGTTAGTTAACAGAAGAGCAAGGTAGCGTGTAAAACACGAGGGACGCCGTAATCGAGGAGACAGGAGAGAAGCTACATTAAACCACTGTTTTACTGGGGGGACACTAAGACTGGGGTGTCGAGTCGAGCTTCTGACTGAAGTACATCCTTTTAGCCAAAGGCCTCTGAGAAATTCCACGGAGCCCCAGCCACTCCCTCTCCTGGTCCCTCTTCATTCCAGGCCGGGCAGAAGCAACAGGGCTTCCCACAAAGACAGCTGCACGAAATCCTAAAGAAATCCCCAAATCAGCAAACATGCCCCCGGGGTGGACAGTCGCCCTGGGCCCCCGACAGAGGAGATGGGATTTCCACCTCTAGTGGGTCCAGCTCCTGCACCACCATCTAAACTGTGTGAGGACAAAAGTCATCGAAAACTCCAGGACATCCTGTGACCTGGAGCATCTCAGTCAGAGAGGACTTGGCAAGGGAGGTGGGCCTTTGAGGGGCAAGTGGAATTTAAGGCAAAGTATATACACTCCCGGTCCTCTGCTTACGCTCGGGGTTTATACCCGTCGTGTCACAGCTCTGACTCTGGAGCTTGCTAGAGTGATCATCTGTTATGAATTAAAACGAGAGTCAGCATTCTCTCAGAAATGCTAAGAGTCCTCCACTGGGATGGAGACCACAGGTCTCTAATGGTCAACAGCTGGATGGGGTTCCCAGCAAGGCCAGCAACTCCAAAAGGACATTAAACTGTCCTGTGACTAATTCTTAAGCTTGAGAAACCCAAGTTCTCTTTGTGAAGGACTTCCGAAAGGATGAGACCAGAACAGCTCGGCAGAGAAGGTCCTGGCTCCTCCTGGAAGGGCTCCTGCTGGTGTGTCTGGGCTCACAGACGCCTGCAGACATGTCTCTCTGGACCGGGTACAGCTGCCAGCCACACGTCACACGCTCCTCGGGAAGACCCAGCACTGGCTGTGCCACTCACTCTTCCGCAAGGAGGGGTCCGGCCAGGGTCCCACGAAGGAGGCCCACAGCCGAGGGACAGGCCAGGGATGAGCACAGCCCCCACGTGGTGCCCAAAGCAGCCCCAGGGCTGGCGGAGCACAGCACCTCCCCGATGCTGCCTCATCACAGCTGCCTTTCATCACACACTCATTGGTGCTCTCTGACAACTAATGGGTTTCTCTGAAAAGACCGCAGATGGAAGAAGGGAGAAAAGGCATAACAATCAGAAGTCCTTTCCACAGCAGCTGGACACGTAAAACCATCCACAGTACGAAACGTCCAGAGGGCCCTGCATCCTGAGTCCTAGGGGGGTTTTCCCAAGGCATTTCTGCTTTTGTTAAAATGAAACCTCGCTTCATGAAAAGGCTCTGATTTTTCCACATTGTTTGGTATGTATTACACATATGTGTCTCTTTTCGAATGAGGGAAAGTACTTTAGAGACATAACTGGAATATTAACAACAGCTAAAAGCCACCGAGCAGCTGACATGGGCCAGGCATGATGCATCTGTTTACACAAAACATCCATTTCCTACTACACAGAATGCACAGAGCACCACAGATACTACAAAGCAAATAGAGGCCATCAAACAGTCCTGAGGATAAAGGGCCCGAGAAGTAAGAGAAAACCGCCTTTCCACCCTCTCATGGGGCTCAGTCCTGATTCTCGTCGTAACGCAAAGAAGAACCATCAAGGGCCCGCGGTGGGTGCTCCGCCCGGCCTGCTAAACGCGCTGTCCCACCAGACACCGCCCCAGAGAGAAGCCGGTTACACTTCACGGCAGCTCTTCTCCAAGCTCTTCTCGAGTGCAATACTCCAATGTGATTTTATAAACATCGCGTTTTAAAGTAATAATGTGTATCTGTATGTGAACGCACATTTCACTATAACCAGTGCTATTACCTCTTCTACATAATTAACCATATCTTACAGCCAGGCCTCTCTGGGCTTTTTCTTTTGGAGTCTCTGGTTTCCTATGAAGACAAAAGCGAGGTCCACAGCAGGATCCTGGGACACCGACATCGACACAGAATCATCATCCAGCACACCTGCCGGCCTCACGTCACGGGCATAGCAGGAGGCTCCCCGGACTCCCATCAGGGGACAGCGGGCATGAAGCACACAGCAGACTCCAGGATGGCAGAACTGAGGCGGGGGGATGCCTGGCACCTCAGGCAGAAGGGCACAGAGCTGACCCATCCTAAGGAACCTGGAGCCTTGCTGACACAGTTGCACTCCTGACAGCCGTGGCTTTAAAGAGGGAGGAGTCAGGCTTCCACGTGGTCACATGGAGGGGACTCCACCTCCACTGGTCTTTAAGTGACACATTCAAGTTCATGGAGAAAGTAAAGCGGGTCTGAGAGCAGCTGTCCCAGCTCTGGCCAAAGTCACCAGGAGAAACCGAGCCCTGGTGTCACTAAACCGGCAGGGGGCGGGCGCCTCTCCCACATCCTACAAAAGTCCACACGGCCTCTGTTACAGAAATGCTAACCAATCCCCCCCCCCCCCCCGATTAACCAAACACCACTATCAACAGGCCCATGTTTGTCTTCTGTCGTGTCCAGGAAATTCTCCACAAAGGTTACAACCAGCAGGTCCTGATGGTATTTGTATTTCAACCGCTGCCCCCATTTAAAGAGTTTACTCCCACGAAGGGCGTAGACAAAGTCTCTATACCTTCAGGCGCTTCTGCCCGACGACTGGAGAGAGGGCTGCAGCATCAGGGGAGAGGCTGTCCAGTGATGCGGCCCCCAGAGAGGGAATCCCAGTCCCGCGACACGCACAGAATGAGCACACGCACACGCACGCTCACACACAAGCACACACACCACACACGCTATATGCAGAAACACATACACATGCATCTGCACACGTTCACGCCTACAGACACATACACACAGAAACACACATGTGCACACAATCATACACACATGCACACACTCAGGGGGCCCGATCATTCACTCCCATCCCCCAAATGCACCTTCTTGAAGCTAATGAGTCCCCTTTACTGCATGTCTCTCACCTGGAATGACACAGCCTCACCGTGCCCCGTGCCCTGCCGTGACCTCAAACCTGAACTGAGCTAAGCTGCAGGTTATGATCAGAGGCAGCAGAGATGTGACTTCGGCCTCAGACTGAGTGTGCTCATTCTTGGGCCCCTGGTGACAAGGCCTGTAGGAAGGAGCAGTGGAAGGTGGGGCCACTTACTCCCAGGACTTCCTGGGACCTGACCCACTTACGATGTTTTCTCTGTCGGACTGATTTCCTTCTGACCAAAATCATGAGAGAATTCCTGCCCTTCCTGCTCCTTCTTTCCACGCCCTGTTCACTACCCTTCATCATCTCAGGCATTAAATCACAGTTGTCAAAACTGAAGGCAAAGAAACAGCCTTCAGAAATAACACCACAGCAAAGTGAACCAGAGGGGAAAATGCACAAAACCGAACCCAAGGCCTGGGTCTCTCTCACGCCAGAAACGCACAGATGTGACCGGGAACATTCAGCTCGGAGCCTGGCGTCTACATGAAGATCCCACCTTCCTACCTTCCTACTGACGCAGCTACAGGGAAGGCTCAACGGACAGAGAGAGGAAGCAGGATGACATTTAAAATGCACGTCTGCCTTACAGGGCCATGAGGACAGTGAGGCTCACGCTTGACAGAGAGGAGCTGTAAGGATGCTACAAAGTCCTTAGACCCGGGGAGAAGACCCCATGCGCCAGGTGTCCTGAAAACACTAGAAACAGTCGCACGGCCAGGATCACCACCAGGTGCTCGGAACACGACCCGCGAGGTGTGGCCATGAGTTCCACAGCCAATTTCTAGGAATCTAATTTTAAACACCTCCCAGCGAACATATCACAAAAATACAGTGTTCCAAATGCTGCAACACAAGTGCTAAAAAGCATCCAACCAAAAATAAAAGTGGCATTTTCAGACAAAACCCCAGAATCAGAAGAATGCAAGTTCTATCTTGAATTTCTCCTAAACCTTTTTTCTTCCTTCAGCTATATTCACCCCCAGCTCCCATATAATGATGACGAAAATGATCCGAGTCAGAATATTTAAATAATTTGGCAAAGATCCCACGATCTTCTCTCCCATGAAGACCCACTGTCCACACTGTGAAAATTCCATGTTTCTCCCATCATCCCTCCCCCGACCTCTGACTCCAGTTCTCATCCAGGTGCCGTGTGTGACTGGGCGGGCTCTGCAGATTCCACGACTAACTCCCACTCGTCACTTGTCACCAGAGAGGAAGGGACACACAGGACTGAAGGAGGGCCAGGGGAGCCATGCACCTGCCCCCCACTGGATGTGGTTGCCTCGGAAATGGAACTATACAACTTGGGGACCATGCTCCCAACGGAGACTGAGGGCTCAGGCATCCCAAGGGCGCCAGACCTCAGCACACAGGGTCCCAGAGCATGAGATGCCGCCAGAGGCCCTGGAACCGACCGTGTTCTGTGTAAGGCGGTCACCCTGGGAACCGGGTACAGACAACATCCACAAGGCCGGGGCCGCGCCCTCCATGGACACCCGGCTCCACTGGGCGCCTTCCTGGTGGTCTCGGCCTCTCCCTCCACAGCCCCCCTAGTCTGCAGGCATGTCCTCCCCAGGGAAGTGCTGTCACCCTCAGACCCACCTCCCATCCTGACCGCTCTTCTCGGTACCGATGGCCCAAGGCCTGGCCTCCTGCTCCAGCAGCACTGGGGCACCGTCTCCCCGGGGCTGTGACTGGCTCACCCCGGGGCCATGGCCCCTATTGCTCCCGACTCTCCTTCTAAACGACCAGCCGTGCACCCTCCTCAGCCTCCCTGCTTCCCACCTGCGCCCTCCTCCACTCACTACTGACTGCACCCCCACTGGGGGACCACCGACCCTGCCTCCGGCCAAGTGCCTCCCCAGGCCTCGCTCCCCATTTCCAAACTCTCAGCTCACGTGGTGTCCAGAGCATCTCAAAGTCCAGTCTGAAATGAACTTGTCACCCTCCTCCCAGACCTGCTCCTGTTTCCCACAAGTACCACCAACCCCAGCTTCAAACCCCGCTCCCCCTCCCTCTCCTCCTTCCTCCCCCAACTCAGTTGTCAGGCTGTCGGTTCACTTGTTGGCATGCACTCCGCCAGCCGGAGTGTCACCACCCAGGCCGTGCCCCCCTCCTGCACGTGCTGCCCTGTCAGACGCACCGCTGGGATCAGCCATGATGCCCCCAGAACCCTTCCTGGCTCGGCAGTAACCCGACAGGTGAGGACTGCACATTCTGGCCCCAGTGGTGCTCACACATGTTTTATCTCCCACGAAGCTGTAAGCATCAGACCTGCGTTCATCTTAGGCCCCAGCTCCTCCTACAAACTCTGTGTAGAATACCTAAAACTTTCACATTTTAAGTGAACATGTGCTCTTAAAAAAACCTTTCCTGATAATTTGGTGACATTGCAAGACACAATGCACGGCTGCCAAACAAGAGCTCAGGCCCACGAGCGTGAAGGTCCACCGTGACCGGCGTTGTCCCCCCACGAGCTACGTCCCACCGTCCCCGCCACAGGCTCACGAGGCCACGGCCGCCGAAGCCACCCTGCTCCTGTTCGCCAGCCGAGCGGCCGCAGATCACAAAACAGGTGCATCTGTCCCTCCATCTGTCCCTGCCGGTGTACCCGTTACAGGTTACTCCACCCCAAAAATAAAATGGGACTCTGAGAAGAACTGGTTCCATGAAAACTAAGTGGAATGTTTTACAAAGACTTGATATAGAAAACCAAAATGTTGCCTTCAAATTAGGTGTGGGTGAAGCAACGATAAAAATATTATAGGAAATAATAAATGTTTTAAATCTGAGACTCTAAACTGAGATTGTCTCTCAAATGTCGGCTTGCTCTCTTTCTGAGAAATCGAAACTCGGCAGTGAGAGGCACCATGTCACGGCTGTGGTTTGGGCAAGACAGTCGCCCGAAACCAGGGAACCAACTCCGAGGACCCGCCCAACGTCCAGAGATGGGAGCGTCCGCGTCTCCACACACTGTCACCAGGAGTCCCGGTTCAGGGTTCCTCAGTGAACTGAATGGAGACTGTGATCCCATCAGAAAAATGGGTTTCTCCTGGCTAGGGAAGATTTTTAAACACCTTGGGCCCTATCAGGATGGACGATGACCACGACTAGGCAGCACTGCCCTCCGGCAGGGCGGGGGGGAACTTGGGGGTGACCCCCTCACTGCCCTGGCATGGGCCGTGTTTCTGCTGTAATTCCACATCCAGCTTAAATAAATTGTGGGAAACTCAGGTATGGTAAAGGAAGGCAACTGAACTGATAAACGAATAGAAAGGCCTGAAGGGTCACCATCCACAGACTGGACCTGGTTTGGGACAGCAAAGGCCAACGGGACCAGGAACACGGTGGGGGGTGGGGGGTGTCACCCTCTACCATAACCGAAAGGTGAGAAGAGTCTTTACAGAGGGACTGGAATCTCCGAGCCCAGAACTCCCGCCACGGAACACAGCAGAAATCCCCAGAGCCCTGCATCCTGCATCCTGGGCAACAGGAATGTCAGATGTGCTCCAACACACATGAGGCAAAAGCACAGAAGCACACACGTCCACTGCCACACAAACACCTCAGGATCCAGGCATCAGACGGGCCACATTCCTGTGAAACAAACCCGTGCCCCAACTGAGGTCTGGACAGTGAGGTGTATATGTGTGTCTAACCAAACACCGATATTCAACCAGGTCTGTCACACAACTAGATTTTCAAAAACTAGAAACAGCTACTAATCAAGTAATGCAAAGTGCATGTCTCACTCTGCCATCAAAAGCAGCGATTCTCCACAGGGGGCAACGTTGCTGGGCGTGAGGGTGCTAGTGGCATCAGACGGGTAGAAGGCAGTGATGATACTAAGTGTCTTAAGATGCACACAAAGAACTCAACTGTACCGAGGCTGAGAAGCCTGACCCGAAGAATCAAGTTCCTTGCCCCAACTTCACGAGGTGTAACTGACAAATATAATTATCTATATTTAAAGTGTACATGTGATGATTTGTTATACATATACATTGAGGAATAACTACCGAGATCAAGATAATTAACACATCCCTCACCTCACGTTGTTAACTCTGGGTGTGTGTGTGTCTGTGGTGAGAAAGTTTAAGATCTCCTCTCAGGAACTTTCAAGTACATGATACCTAATTGTTAAGTACAGTTGCCACACTGTACATCAGATCCTTACTCATCTTAAAACTGGAAGTTTGTATCCTTTGACCAGCACCTCCCCATTTCCCCACCCCCAGCAACCACCCATTCCACTTTGTTTCTATAAAATCAGCTTTTTTTGGTAAGATCCCACATTATCAATGATACCATGCAACATCTGTTTTTGGCTAATTTCACTTAGTGTAATGCCCATCCATGTTGTCACAGAGAGCAGGATTCTATTCTTTTTATAGCTGAGTAATAGTCCATTGTGTGTGTGTGTGTGTGTGTGTGTGTGTGTATACACACATACACACCACATCTTCTTTATCCATGTATCCGTCATTGGACACTTACATTGCTTCCATATCTTGACTATTGTAAATAACGCTGCTATGAACATGGCGGTATATACATTTTCAAGTTAGTGTTTTCATTTTCTTCAGATAAATACCCAGAAGTGGAACTGCTGGATGGTATGCTAGTTCTATTTTTAATGTTTTGTGGAACCTTCATACTGTTTTCCATCGTGGCTGCACCAATTTACATTCCCACCAACAGTGTAGGAGGGTTCCCTTTTCTCCACATCCTCACCAACACTTGTTATTTGTTGTCTTTTTGATGATGGCCATTCTGGCAGGTGTGAGGTGATATCTCATTGTGGTTTGATTTGCATTTCCCTGATGATTAGTCATGTTGAGTACCTTTTCATGTACCCATTGGCCCTTTGTATGTTTTCTTTGAAAAAATGTCTATTCAGGTCCTTTGTCCATTTTTTAATTGGATTATTTGCTGTTTTGCTATTGAGTTATATGAGGACAATAGGGGAAAAAAAACAGTTTCTGCAATAAGTGTGTTGGGAAAACTGGAAAACCATCAGTTTTCCCAACACCACTTACTGAAGCAGAAGAATGGACTGGACCTCATTTTACACGACTCACAAAAATTAACCTGAAATGGATTAAAGACCTGAAAGTATAAAACTCCTAAAAGAGACAGAGGAAAAAAGATCCTTGACATAGGTCTTGGCAATGATTTCTTGCATAAGACACCAAAAGCACAGGCAACATAAGCAAAAATCAAGTGGGAATACATTAATCTAAAGAGCTTCTGCACAGCAAGGGAAAACCATGAGTGAATTAAAAAGGCAACCTACAGAGTGAGAGAAAATATTTGCAATCCTTTTATCTGATAAGGGGTTAATATCCAAAATAGAAAGGATTAAGTTTTGTGTTTTCAACATAGTTCAATTCTGAGGCATCTTAACATGTAAACTTTCTTCTACCTTTTTTTTCTTTAACAAAGTATGGTGCCTTGTAATAGACAAACCTTTATATGACGCAACATAAGGACCTAGCAAGTTTATTTTGCTCCAGGAGGGAGAAAGGGAGGACCGCCTTGGGAAAGTCCACTGAACTTCTGTGACTTCTTGACTAGAAATTATCCAGTCGGCAATCCTGAGTGTGGGTCCTAGCCCACCTTCACCCACTGTGAGCCCCGGACAAGATGTTTAACCTCGAACCTTGTTTTTACTGAGAAAGAACAAAAACCTGTTTCATGTGGTTAATGGATTCCCCCCCCATAAAGTAATACAACAATACATGTGAAACACTGTTATAAACTAGACAGCACCAACATCGTTTCACCACTGTTATACTTCTGGACTAATTAAAATGACATGGAGACATAAAATGTATTGTTGTTACGTTGAATTGTAAAATTACAGATTTTTTAAAATCTTTGTCCCAATTTTTATAGTGTTACTTACAGATTTTTTAAAATATCAATTTATATTCTAAAATAATATTTGTGATGTGTTAAAACTGTAGTGTATCAAGCATTTTAAACTGTTCCAAATATACATCTAAAAACACATAGGGAACTTTTTAATAAACATTATGGCAGAGGAATTACAACTCCTAATTCAACATATTATAATTCAGAATAGCAGAAAAGTTACACAGTTCTCACAGACTCCTGAAGAAACATATAGTAATAAACTCCAAAAAAGTATGTTAGCAAACTTTTATAACTGTGAAACGCTTTAAATTATCAACTAATAAGAAAATGTCTGTTGAATTATGACTGGCAAATGCCAAAATCATCTTTCCATCTTTCACTCTTTACTCTGGGGCTGGTGAAGACAGATCTGCCTGGGAAGTTGACGTTGAAAAAGTAAACACAGAGCTTTGAAGAGTTACGTTTCCTGGATACAACAGAAAATCATTGTAACGTTTCTGTACCAGTGGGTCCTCTCAATCTTTATTTTTGCTTTTTTCTTTTGATGACTTATATAAAGTATACATATATATTTTAACATATTTTAATACATAATGTTACATATCTGTGACCTTTATTTCATTATTAACTTAATTCCAAAGCTAAATGGTACTTTTTTCATGGGAAAAAAAAGTGGGAAGGGGATAAATGGTAACTATGTAACCTAGAACAAGATTTTGAATTGTACAAGTCCACTAATGATACCATCTAGTACGGAAAATATTTTCTAAACTTCCAGAAAACTTTACAGTATATGAGTAAGCTTCTGAGAAGAAAAACATAACACAGCTGTTCAGAAGATTCTGAGTTTTCCCTAAAAAATCTGTAGAATCTACATCTTGACCCCCGTGTGATAAGGCGTGGGATGATGGCCCACCACCCATGAAACTCTGCCTCTCCCTCAAGGAAGCCCTGAGCAGGCCTCACACCACTTCCCTGGAAAACCGTCAACCACGGGAACCGGGTAAAATGTGTGAGAGTCAAATAAAAACAAGAGCTGAGCTTCTCTCTTACAGGATCTAATGCCAGGAAGAGTCCATAAAGCTGACCCTGGACTCAGCATCCCTGGTCCCTGAACACAATCTGCTGGTACAGGTCAGCAGTGGGATGCAAATCCCTCACAGAAGCCGCTTTCCTCCCTCCGCAGTGGCTCGGGCTCCACCTCAGCTTTGACGCAGGGCTTGAACTTTTAAGGACCCGCAGTTACCACCTGAGGCTGGCAGACATCTGGCATCACCGCCCCCATCGCTGCTGTGCACCCCAACTCCAGGCGGGATGCGGGAGGTAAGCCTAGCTCTTAGCATCCTTCCTCCTCTGCATTAATGGGGCGGGAGGGGGCGGGTAATATGCATTTAAAATAAAAGTTCACATAACACAATTCTGGATTTCATTTTTCTTCAAACCGGCCACCTGTGCGCAACTATTCTTTTTGTACCTACTGGGAAAGTTGAAAATAAAGCCTAGGACACAATTTCCTACCCCCAAATGCTCCCAGAGTCAAGACTAAACCAGAATTTCCTACCATCTACTTCTTTTCCTTCCACTCTGATACCCTTGTACCAAGAAATGTACGATAACCTTCAAGTGGGTGGAGAGGCCCCAGGGTCCCACAGGTTGGCCAGCTGCCCTGGACTTGCCTGGAGACCCACACCCCTGCCCCGCCCAAGACCGTCAGTCATGCAGAAGGTGGGAGCTGGGGCAGGGAGTCAGCCTCCCAGGTGACTGCAGTAAACTGCCTGTTTTCCGCAGGAAAGAACCAACAGATGGTAAAACAGAGCCTGGCCGTCCGCGTGCTGGCCACACCTGTGCAAGTTTCAAGGGCAGTGACAGTCGCAAGCTGAACTGGCTTTCCTCGGGTGGCTGCCGGGCTGTGCGAGGGCCATGGCCTCGGGTGCCAGGACACCGTCTGGCTGCGGTCTGGGCAGGGGGGCTGGGGGAAGGTGCCTAGGCTAAGGCACGTGGTCAGACCCATCATGCTCCCCCAGGCCCACAAGACAAGGGGAAGCCCCCAGCCAGGAACCACCCCTGCAGTCATGTCTGCCTGAGAAGCACTGTGCTCCCCACATTGGAAACAGCCAGGGGGCTCGCTCCCAGGCCGCAGGCTACGGTCCCAAAGGAAAAATGGGGAGGGGGACAGGACACACGCAGAAATAAAAACAATCACTCACATGTGCCTTTGAGAAGCAGGAAAGGTCCCGGTGCCATCATTCCACTAGGCTCAGTGCCCAAGCCCCTGGCCCCAGCCCCACAGCTCAGCCAGAGCAGTCAGGCCGGGAGTAGCCAGGCTGTGAGCAGGGTCGGAATGGCCCACCCCAAACACAGGTGCTCCAGGCACAAGGAGGGAAGGGCCGCCCCCCAGCATCCAGCCGCTCCCTCTTCAGCACTCAGAACCCTCCTTGCTGAGACCACTCACTGGGTGTCTGAGTGCACACGGCCTCGAAGTAAATCCTTCTCAATTATTTGTCTATCGATACTGAGCTTCCCACTGGCTTCCATCCTATCTCCTGGATTATAAAAACAGCTGTCGCCACTCCCATAGTTCCCAAGAGACCCTCGCTCAATAAATTGCAAATTAAATAAATGCTTAAGGAACAGAACAATTCAAAAGCTCTCATGTGGCAAAAACATTCCCTAACTTTGGAATCAAATGTGATTGAATCAGTTAGATATATGTGTGTATGTTTGCACCTACACACACACACACACGCACACACACTCTTCCACCTAAATACACACCAGCAAGGGGGTGGGGCATGTCAGCCACTTAAAAGTCCACTATATTTGGTGTTAAATAGTGAACAACAAATAATATGGAAAAGCTATTCCATCTAAATCCCCAGAGAGTATTTTTATTGTAAAGTAATTTATCCTCTTAAAATAAGCAAGTATCTCCTTTAGGAACTGTAGACACTCTAAGTAAAACACAGAAAACAGTATAAGCACAGCTTTCAAAGTATGACAAAAACCAGATGCTTTTTTCAAAAAGGTCATCAAACATCCAAACCGAACACACCCTAATTTTCAGCTGCTGTTCAGATGAAAGCATCTTTGTTGTCCGCTTGTGAGTGATAATAATACTGTAATCAGTTTTACATTTCATACCCACCTCAATGTGAGGTACTTCCAAACAAAGGCCAGAATTCTCAGGGCCACCACAGGAGCAAAAACAATCCACACTCAAATGACAGGGAAACTATTTATGTGGCAACATGTGATTTCTTATTTATAGAGCTCTGTTAATTATTTTGCATATAAGCAGTGTTGAACCAGGCCTGCAGAGTTCGAGTACACATGGGCTGGGTGGAGTAATTGGTGGGGCAGAGAAAGGTCAGCCCAACCCCACAAAAAACAATTAAAATTTCCACAGACAGTCCACAAAACGGGTGATATTTAGGCAATAGAAAGTTCATTTAGAGGTGTAAGTTACAACGTTATCACTCCGAGCCTACAGCCCATCTTCTGGATCGGATCCATATTATGAAAAAATCAAAAAATAGTTAATTCACAATGCAGTGAAATGATTCAGCCATAGATAACCAAATTAATTATAATCCACTAAAAGTCAAATTGTATCGTTTTTAAAGATTGGGCTAGGGCTTCCCTGGTGGCGCAGTGGTTGAGAGTCCGCCTGCCGATGCAGGGGACACGGGTTCGTGCCCCGGTCCGGGAAGATCCCACATGCCGTGGAGCGGCTGGGCCCGTGAGCCATGGCTGCTGAGCCTGCGCATCTGGAGCCTGTGCTCTGCAACGGGAGAGGCCACAACAGTGAGAGGCCCACGTACCACAAAAAAAAAAAAAAAAAGATTGGGCTATTATGCAGATAACGGGCAGCTTTAGGTTTAAAACAAGCTGGAAATGATCTTGTTTCCCTTAATTCTATCAGCATAGGCCCAGCTAGGCCAAGACTGATGGCTTTCACAGCTAATAGAACAGGTGTGATCATAAATACATGAAAATGATCTGGAGACAGAATAATCCATGTTCTCTGTTTAAGCTAGTCATAGGATTTCCGATAAGTGGGTGAAACATTCACACTTCTTACAAGAAAATCATGGCAAATACATAGTACACAAAACCATCTTTGTTCTGGGATTTATTTATTTAATATAACACAGAATGTATTCAGGGCTTCCTGATACTAGAACATCTACCTTTATTAATGAGGAGCTACCGGTCTTCTGACCAAGTTGTCAGTGTCCAAAAGCACTATTTAAACAGTCCATCTTATAGCAAAAAGGCATGATACATGCACACACATACAAGTACCATCTTGGACACACTTGTATTCAAATTTCTGGTGCAAATGGAAATAATCAGGGAACGGGGAGGGTGTAAACTAGTGAGAATAAAGATGGATGCTCTAGAAAATTCCTGAGACAATATCCCAGGGTGACCACGTCACACAAAAATCTTATCCACTTTATACATGGTCATTCCTGCCAACACTTACCTGAATCAAGATTTTTTTATTTACATAAAAGAAAGGAGACATAGATTTGTCCTAACAAGATCCTCTAATCACTAGATTATTTTCACAATTATGAGTAATCACTAAATAGCTTCCACTCAAGGAACAAAAAATAAAATAACAGGGCTTCCCTGGTGGCGCAGTGGTTGAGAGTCCACCTGCCGATGCAGGGGACACGGGTTCGTGCCCCGGTCCGGGAACATCCCACATGCTGCGGAGCGGCTGGGCCCGTGAGCCACGGCCGCTGAGCCTGCATGTCTGGAGCCTGTGCTCAGCAACGGGAGAGGCCACAACAGTGAGAGGCCCGCGTACCGCAAAAAAAAAAAAAAAAAAAAGGTAATCTATGTAAGACACCTAATGCAGTGCTTAGCACACGTGAACAATCAGTGAGTGGTGGCCTGAGACATGTAAGCGTCCTCCCCCATAAACAGAGATAACAGACTTTGTTCACGCCAAAAAAGACATCAATTTGCAACATCTGATTTAAAAATCTGAGTTATGCACTGTCCGCTCCTACTGACACGACTCCGGTTCTCTGGGGACCAGAGATGAGGGTGGATCACATCCATTAGACGTGGTCTGCATCCCTGCAAGGCCTGGAGAAGGTCAGACAGGCACTCCACTTGGAATAAAAGCACTCTACATAAAAGACCTAAGATTGATTGTCTTGTAAGTGATTGGTGGCGGCTTAACCATGATCGCCATCATCCTGGTTAGTAACAGGGAGCTTTGAGAGAGGTCACTCTTGCAGAGACACTGAAGAGGTTATTCCTGGAACCTCATGTAGAATATTTTTCCCAGAAACAACACAAGAACTAACAGCATCGTCTCTTGACCAAAACGATTAAGATCTCAGATAAGCCATATCATATCCAGCCTCCTGATTCTAAAGGATGCTGTTCCGGGGCTTCCCTGGTGGCGCAGTGGTTAAGAATCCGCCTGCCAATGCAGGGGACACGGCTTTGAGCCTTGGTCCAGGAAGATCCCACATGCCGCGGGGCAACTAAGCCCATGCGCCACAACTCTAGAGCCCGCGAGCCACAACTACTGAGCTCTCACACCTCGAGCCCGTGCTCCCCAACAAGAGAAGCCACTGCAATGAGAAGCCCGCGCACCGCAACGAAGAGTAGCCCTCACTCGCCACAACTAGAGAAAGCCCGCGCGCAGCAACGAAGACACAACTCAGCCAAAAAAAAAATTTTTTTTCATAAATAAAGGATGTTCATCTTCCATGAGAAACAAAAAAATTTCAAACATACAGAAAACAGAGTTGTACAGAGAACACCCATATATTCATCCCCTAGATGACAGATTCGATCTTAAATGCAAAGTTTAGGGGCAGCCAGCTAAGAAAACGTGCAGCATAAGCCTCCACCCGTTACAACCACATGCAAGGGAAATTCGTCTGATTTCCTCACTGACTTGGAACAGGCTGCTGGGGAGGGCGCTGCCCACGGCCCACACTCCCGAGAGCACCCAAGACTCCACAGAACTCCTGCTGCTGATCTCACAGGAGAAGACAGGATCCCCATCATGCTTCAAAAGAAAGCAGCTCGGTGGTTCAGTTCACTCGTGATGGTGAAAATGTGTCGGGAAGCCAAGATTCTAGGCTCGTGATGAGTTTCTGATCATTTGAAGTCTCCTCATCTATACAGAGAAGCTAATGTCATTTCCTTAGAAAATATTTTCAAAGGACTAAAAAAAGGTCAATATGAAAGCAGCTAAAAGCTATAAGGCACCATGAGATGTATAAGCTTTATTTCATATCTTTGTTTCAAGGAATGCTAGTGTTCTAAATACTGCTCCCAACCCCACATCATCTTTCAAGAATTAGTGATAGTGATCAAACCTGCCCTATGACCCCAATGACACAGTCAGCCTGTGAGCTTTCCATCTGTGGTAGGCACCCCCACAGCAGATGCCCATCACCCGAGGAATGGCAGCCCATCCAAGGAACCTCTGCCCACGTTCCTTCCCCATGGCTTTGCTCCTCTGTATCCACGGGAGACAGAATATTGTACAACACTTTCAGAGAGCCTGTTTTACTTAGACACTTTCCATAAAGGGCAGATTTCATCCAGAATCCTATTTGTGTCAAATTCAACATGTCATGAAGGAAACAGCAAAATCAAGGCTACGTTCTTCCCCGTGTCCCAGGCCAGATCTTCCTAATAACAGGAGAGAAATTCTAAAATACCAACAGCCATTAGAAAATCCTTTACTGGTATGGTAGCTAAATAATAATTCGCCACCATCTAAAACAGGGAGGCAGAATTCTACTTCCTTTTCGTATTAATTTATGTACAAGTAACAGAAATTCTCGAAGTCTGAACTCTGATATCAACAGCAAAATAACCCCAAGCGCTATTTCTCATTTGGCCCAGGTCAATGTTGTGCTTGGTGGGGGAAGCCTAGCCCCACCATTTGCAATAAGACTATATTCACTTGAGCTAAAAGCAAAATGAAACAACAAAACCCACCCAGACACCAAGTCTCAGGTTGACAGAATTTCCCTACAGGACAGGCACTGCAACAGTAACTTGTAAGCATGAGGTACATTCTAATGTACCTTAGTAACATTAGTAACAAAGTTTCCACCCTGGCAAGTTGATACACTATTTCCTTGGGTTTAAGTAGGTGGTTGGTTTTTGGGGGTTTTTTTTAAGATATTTTTTGATGTGGACCATTTTTAAAGTCTTTATTGAACTTGTTACAACATTGTTTCTGTTTATGTTTTGGTTTTTGGCCGGGAGGCATGTGGGATCTTAGCTCCCTGACCAGGGATTGAACCCGCACCCCCTGCACTGGAAGGCTAAGTCTTAACCACTGCACCGCCAGAGAAGTCCCTAAATAGGTGTATTTTAATGACTTAAGCTTAATGGAATTGCACCCTTGCTTAAAGAGCTCCTTAAAGACTGCTTTATATTACTAAATCTCAACAGCCTTCAAGCATCCATCACGTTCATCAAAACAAGAAAAAACAAAAGATGTTTCGAAGCCCAATGATGCTCACTTAAGCTATCCTGAAGTACAGCTCCACCTTAGTACTTGGTGTTACTCTTAAGTTGTTTTTACACGTAACTGAAGCCATAACTTCTGTGATACCATTAAATTCACAGCGGGGGCAGGGGGGGCTTCAAACTATCTCTGGTTTTTATTTTAAAAGAAGCAGCTTATGAAAGTCGATAAGAAAAAGATCCCACTCACTCACAAACCCACACGGCACTCAACTGACATAACTGCCAGGGTGATCGTAAACGATAAAAGCCCAGGATCTGTTACAGGTGTTGGGCGGGGGGGCACAGAGTCCCGGGCCCACTGCCACGGTGAGCCCTGGCTCTGACCTGGCCTCTCAGAGCTGCCCAGCCTCACGCAATCCCACCTATGTGGCCTGTTGGGTAGCATCTACGTGCACTTGTCTCAGGACAGGACACGGGGGCATGACGAGAGGGGAGCCAGCTCAGTCCCTCTCCACACACACTGAGGGCAGGGGGACACACACCTCCAGGAGGACAATTCCCACAGTCACAGCGGTGGAGCTCTGTGTTTCATCCTGGGGGCACTGTGGTGAGGGGACTGCAGGAGATGGTCAGGCCCTTCCTCCATGAAGCTCTGGAACAACTCTGATTGGAGGTCCACACATGGTCCTGAGATTCGATGATTACAGCCTAAAAGGACGTCCTTCCGGACACACCTGGACTTGAATCTGACCTAGGACACCTTTCCCCAACTATTCTCTTGAAAAGTAAAGGGGCTGAAAAAGGGATTCCAGGAATATTGACACAAAGAGTCCACCAGAAAGGAAGTTTTATCTTTAAAAAAAAAAAAAAAAAAGAGGCATTGCAGCTCTGAAGCTATCCTAGCACAGGGTAAGTGCCCAGATAGCATCTATTAAGAGGTGCACCCTCCAAGCACAGGAAAGTGAAAGTGCTTTCCCGCACCCAGGCCTATGCCGCCTCTCCACTGCTTTTCTCTGAAGGCCACTGTAACTCAAATCACCTGGATAAACTGGGGAGGCGGCGGGAGGGCAGGGAACTCTGTCCCAGTGACAGCACCTCAGAGGGAAACTGCAGGGCTGGATGTTTACGGAGCAGATACTGTGACTCTGCCTCGCTGACCCCCACTACCATCCCAAAGGCAGAGTTCTTAACCCTATCTGACAGCCGAGGACACCAAAACTGGGAGAGCCTTATCCGGGGTGATGCCACGACTGCAGAGCCCCGGACAGGCCCTCCCAACGTAGGAAAATCCATAGAAAGACTTCTCAGTGGACACTCACATGAGAATCTCAAGATCTTCACACAAATCTCCAAACAGGATTTAGAAAAAGACCCAAAGAGGTTCAAGAAGCACAGAAGAAGGTCACGCACAAGTTAAACACGGATTTTTGTGCTTTCAGTGCCCACTGCACCAAATCCAGCCCCTCAGACCGATGGCTCCAGAGTGAACCTGTCCTTCCTAAAGCAACTGGCCAACTCCAGATTTCACCCCTTCCTGTCCCCTGACAGTATCAGGCTCTGCGACTGCTCTTATCCTTCTGTGAAGGTTTATAAGCTATATTTTGTCAGGTATTGTGACACTGACATAACTGGATGTGCTCTATTTGCAATAAAGCATGTAATCTCCATTTATCTACTTTATTCATAAAGACCCAGAATCTCCTGATAAGGTTAATTAGTAACAACACAGTTTACATTTCTGTTTTCATTTCAGGTAAACTGGCCAGGAAGCGCTTCCTTAGAGAGCTAGTCAGCTAGACCCACGCCACCTGCATCTTCACAGGGACATGACTCTGGGCTTGGCCAGGAAGGGGACAGGGCTCGATGTGGAGGTCTGTGTTCTTCCCGAGAGTGAAGCGGTCCGGACATGTGGCTCTGCCAACTCGAGGGAGTGGCAGGAACAAAGCCACGACGGCAGATTAAGACCTGCCGCGTGGAAACTGAGATGCGTGGGCCTCTCCCCACTAAAGCTTAACATGTTTTATAAACTCCTGACACATGGCAAGCTGCACTGGTAAGACACATGGTCAGAACATGAGAGACTCACTTTTCTGGTTTTAATTAGACACTCAGGACCGAGTGTCCAGCAGGGAACTGCCTTCCTCCTTGGCCAGAGGCTCAGACCTGAGGCTGGTGGGTGTGAAGCCGCCCACAACAAAGAGGGGACATATTTACATATGAGTTTTTTAACTTCATAATTTTAAAATGTTAGAGTATTCCTCTAATTAAAAAAATAGAATATGTGACTTGACTAACCAGATAATTCAGTAAAAAAAAAAAATTAATTGTGCATAATTGCAGACAAATATCTAAGGAATTGCTCTCGCTGGTGCCGACAGAACTAGTTTGGATCTGACCCGCAGTCTTCAATCTTTTCATGAGGACACAGAAAGAGTTTCCAACTTAATAAGCAAAAAAAAAAAAAAAAATATTTAAAACCAGCAGCCCAGAAGAAAAAGATCTATTTAACCCACTATCAATCACAGAATCTCTCAGTCCTCGCTATCTTTGGTCGTTTTTTCCCGGATTTTTTAAACCTACTGCACGAAGCATTTGGTAAAGAACCACCTCAATTTGTGATTCTCAGCACAGACAGCACATTTCATTCTCCACGACATTCAACAGCAAGAGAACTAAAGAGCAACCTCCCCAGCCCCCCACCCCACAAAAGAAGGCTGCTTGTCATGTTGACTTTTACAGCTCAATATCTTAGCCTTTCCCACTTTATTTGTCTTAAGGGCTTATGAACATTAACACCCTGCTGGGTCCTGAAGAAAGTGCCATATACGTACAAACCTGACACCTATGTTCTTACCCCCCCAGCTGGGGTTCTCAATTAGATCCTCCCCTTTGAGAGCATTATTTATTATCAAGAACAAACGGATGCAACTGCTTCTTTTGAGACGTGACAAGGTTTTGACCCCCTCAGCAGAACACAGCACTGGCAATGATAGTAGGTAACTTTCGTAGGGCACACGAAAAGCTCGTGAAAGAAGGAAAATGAACACGGGCAACCTTGAAAGTAGAGGCATACAAACGGAGAGACCGGAGAACAGGAACAGTAAACAGTGGCCAGAGCCCATCGCATCCCCTGAGGTGCCTTCCGTGTACCAGGATAAACAATGATGTGCGAAACCAAGCCAATAACTGCAGGTGAGCATCTGCTTTTAGTCAGGTACCTGAGTAATTATGAGAATCTTAATATGACTAGGATTTGAACTGGTGAGTCAGTCTATATACATGACATCAAAATGAAGATTATCCAATACATTCTCTTTGCAATTCAGAAGAACGCTACAACTCATCCCATAAATCACTGCTTTAAAAGAAAAAAATCAGCTCTAAAAAAAGAGACAACCCATGTGAAAAAGGCTGGGAGGAGGAAGGCAAAAAGTGACTCATATCATCCAACAGCTTGTAGCCTCCAAACCATAACAAGAATATAAAGCCAGTGGGCCCAGAATGAAACAAAATAGAGTCGTTGTTACAGCTGTGACCTCACAGCATTCAGCTCTGAGCATGACTACAGCACCACAAAGATCTTTTGAGCATTGGGAGCAACCTTACACATCAGTGCCTCTAATGTGTGCCTTTAATTTCCTGGCTAAATTTGACATCTATATTTATTCATCAAGAAAAGAACATTCAAATTTAACTATTTTCATAACTCTGAATAACTCTTAAAATTCAAGTCCACACATTTCACATCCCACACATATCAATGCTGCCATTTTGTACATATTTTTAATTCAGATAACAATCTTTTAGATTTATCAAGCCAAGTAGTCCATTTCATTCACCACAATACGTACAGCTACTGGGGGCAGCTTTGAGACGATGTGACAGAGTGAACAGGATGTACAGCTACTGGGGGCAGCGTTGAGACGATGTGACAGAGCGAACAGGTTTTCTTAACAACGGTGAGGTCTGATCCCCGGTGGAGTGGCTCAGCTATTCCCTGAATCTGCTGACCCCTTCCCTCCTCCCCTCCCAATGACAACAAATTATCAACAAGACTCTAGAAGAAAGTATTTTTTCACACATTTGCTTTCCAGAGTCCACTATTTCCTTTCAATGAGAACATTTGGGTTGCATTAGAGACAGCAGGTCTCCTCTCCCGGACCCTGGAAGGTGGTCCCAGGCTTCAGTTTGGGCGGCCACCTCTGCAGCCACAGGGACCTCCAAGAAAAGCACAGGGGCTGATGGGGACAGAACTGACGTTCTAGAGCTAAGCGTATCTGCTATATTGTGCTGGAAGCCCTGAAAATGCCACACACACCCAAATCTACAAACCTTCCAACTGGCCATCTCTTTAAGATTTTACTCTGGTGACAGGATTATGCCAGCTGCATGTGAATTGCTCACCTGCAATTTAAAAAATCACTGGTTCCTTGATCAACACAAAGAACGACAGCATGCACCTCCTTCCTTGAGTAGTTTCACACTTACTAGAAAATGTTAAGTTGGACTCGAGTACAGAACATAACTAATAGTTGCAGTAATTCTGTACCTTACAAACTGAGTAACTCCCATAAGCAAGAGTTAGGAAGTTAGTAAACACACTCACAATTCAAAAGCCATAAAGTAGAAAGCTAACGGGCTTCTCTTCTGCAAACACCAAACAGTTTTCACAGGCTACATACATCACGAGGCAATTTCCCAAAGTCCTACCAAAATAAGAATTCAACCACTCCTGAAACAGTGGGATGATATCGTCTACAGGTGCAAGTCCAGGGTGTGTACAGCCCAGGACACAAGCCGTCAGTTAACACAGAAACTTATTGCTGAAGTTCAATCAACAACTGATTTTTTTTTAAATAAGACATAAGTCTGTCTTTATTGAGAAATTTTGTTTCCTCTCTGCTTTGCCAGTGTTTCCATTTAAAGTTTTCCCTTAAGCCAAATAATGTCTATTTACATATTAATGAAACTACTTGGGGGCCCTCTGAAAGCCAAATAGAAAAATGCATGATTCCAAAAGGCAAGAATGAAGGGAAGGGAAGGGAAGAAAAAAATGATTCAGGGAAAAGTTTGTGAAGAAAAGAGCCACCGCTACCCCACCTGGCACCCAGCAACCAGCCAGCTCACTGGCTTCCTCTCCATTTCACGTTGAGTCCCAAGAATTCACCAGACCGACAACCCCTGGCTCCACACCAAAGACTTTACCCGGACCCGTGGATTGGAGGCCATTACTGCCCACAGGAGGGGCAGCCACCACATCTCCCCACAGAAATCTCCTGTTCTTTGCTGGCACCAGATCTGCAGGGAGAGCAGCCCAGTTTTCCCCCAAGAGGGAAGCATTGGGTAGCAACAGACAGTGGAAAGAAAAGAGGAGGCAACCAGCAGGGCAGGAAAGTGAAAATCTGACTTCTGCAGCCAAGAAGTCAATCTGCAACCCTCTACCAAACAGTGACCCATAAAATAAAATAACCTAAGTGTCTGTAGCAGCACGAGCAGACAGTGCAAACCAAAACTGGACCGGCATCTACTAATCTAGATAAGATATACAACCATTAACAGCTGGCAGGCCATATAGGAACTTTGAAAGAGGAGTCTACTCTTTTTTCAACCTACATTATGTGCTTAAAATGGAATTGTTTTCCCATGCTCCTTTGTAGGAAGTGAGCACTGGAACGTCCACACGTTTCCACAGTATGTTCTGATATTTTAATAAAACGATGAAGACTAATTTAAAGAATTCTCTCCACATGAATCCTGATTGAAGATAAAATATGAAAGCAATATGCTTAAATAACTGGGCATTAAAAGCTGTTTTAACTTTTCACTTTGAAAGTGGCTATGTTGGGGGATTTTAAGTTCTAAAATGTAAAAAGGCACAGATTTCTGATCCCTCCATTCTTTGGTTGCTATTAAGCAATACTGGAAAACAAGTTGATTCATCTAATTTAAGACAGTAAAACGACTCTACGTAGTCACAAGACACAAAATTCCAAATGACCTGAGAGACCCAATCGACTCAGCATGGACAAAGCAAGTCAAAGATGACACAGCTAAAGCGGGGAGATGTGGGCTGAGGCTGGGTGGCCAAAGCAACAACCCTCTGACTCTTACTCTTGGGTGAGGCAGCCAGGCCTAGCAGAGTTTAGAGAGAGAGAAAAACAATAATGTGATTCCCATATGCAAACACACACCCCTTTCTCTGCCCAGACACTCAATAAGAAACTCATTAAACCCTTTTTAAAAATCTGTAGGGACACAAGAAATTCACAGAGAACTAGGCTAAGCACACCTTGGTCTAAAGTGGTTTGCCATCCCCTGGACAACAGGGACACATTCTAGGAGTGACTGATGGTGACAGGTGAGTGCAATCTAGCAGGTGAGTGTCCACGTCCACAAGCAGGCACTCCCACCAGGGACCACGCACTGTCCCAGATGTGCAGAAGCAAATGTGAGCCCATCCCAGACCGATGGGGGAGGTGGAGGGCTCCTGGTGAGTTCAGACAGCTTCCCGCTTTGCCAACACAGGTAGGGTACTGACACTTAACACCAGTATAATACAGACATAGCAGAAGTGCTTGTCTGGAGAGAATGCATGAATGATACGGTGTTGTAAATAACACAACTGTGGTGCACAGCTACGGGGGCCTGTAAAGTAAGGGAGAAAAACCCATGTGAACATTGACAAAATCAAAGAACTTGGGCAAATATTTTCCAATGGGCACTTCATCCCTCCAAGCAATCTGTCCACACTGCACACCTTATCCACCAGTGTAAACCTAAGTACTGTTCGCCCAGCTGGGCACTGCACTGAGGTACCAGCAACACCCTCATCATCTACAACCCTTCAGAACAGTGTCTGTTGAGCACAGAGTCCAGGAAACGGTCTCCTCCTATGGGACAGTTGAGCATTACAGAACCCTGCAGAACCCCAAATGTGAAACAGAAACATCTCCAGTCTGTGACATCTGAAAAGACACTTCATCCCAGGCCCCCACCTGTACCCCCTTCTTCGCCCTGAAAGTGTTAAAAAGAAACCATACGGTCAACACCAGCTTCTCCCTGCTGATGAAAACTGGCACGAATGAATTTACTTTCTGGCTGCCAGCCCCACAAAACCGTTACACACACACACATACAAGTTCACCACTAAACTGCTCCAAATATAAATTCGAGACAAGCCGGCCTATCCCCACCCCTCAGTGTATTAGTGGCCTTCCCAGGGTGAGCTGGGTGAATTCTAAATCTATATTAAACATTCAACATTTCGGAACTTCAGTGGGTTGTTTTTTTTTAAGACATAGCAAAATCCGATCTGAAACTTATGACAGCTGAGCACATGATCCCACCATTAAGAGCAAATAAGAAACCGTATATAACACTCCATGAAATCACTGTGGCAAATCTGTCACAAATTCTAAGTATGGGACGATGGGAACGCGCCACAGACCCTGGCCTGAGGGAGGAGGCTTTCCAATTTCACCCAACCTTCGCATCCCAGCGGACGGGAACAATAGTAGTACTATCCCGGTCCAGCCAGGATGCCTCGGACACCGGCGGTCAAACCTCAAGTCCAAAGACAAGTTTCGCATTAGAACGAGGCCCGCGGAGCCTCAGGCCGCGCAACGCGGAACCGCCCCCGGCCCGGCCGCGGTGGGCAGCGCTCGGACGCGCACCAAGGACACGGCCCCGTCCGCCAGGCCGCGCGCGAGGCCGCCCCGGCCCCGCGGCCCGTCCTGCGTCCCGGCTGCGCCCCGGGCCCCGCGGCCCCGTCCTGCGCCCCGGCTGCGCCCCGAGCCCCGCGGCCCCGTCCTGCGCCCCCGGCCCCGCGGCCCCGTCCGGCTCCCCAGGGCCCCGGCGCCGGGGCCGCGGCCGACGACGCGGAGCCGCAGGGCGGGGGCCGCGCTCGCACCGCCCCGAGACCCCCGCCCGCCCGCCCGCGCCCCGGCCCCCGTGACAGCGCGGCCGGCTGAGCGCGGGGCCTGTTACCTTCCGACAGCTCCAGCTCCAGCTCGGCCAGCCGGGCCCGCACCTCCAGGGGCAGCGCCATGCCTTCCAGGCTGCGGTCCGCCATGCTCGCGACGCCCCCGCCCCAGCCGGCCTCCCTTTGTTCCAGGCCGCGGTCTCGCCGCTCCTCGCGCCCCGCGGACCCGCACCGAGCGGCGGCAGGCCGGGCGGCGGCGCAGCGCGCTCCTCCCCGGTGCCTCCTCCGCGCGGCCCCGGCACGAAGGCCTCGCGCCCGCGCCCGCGCCCCCGTCCCGCCCGGAGCGCGCCCACCGCCGCTCCACCGGGCGGCTCCGCGGCGCGCGCGTGACGGCGAAGAGCGCGCACGGGGCGGGGGCGGCGGGGGCACGCGCTCCGGGGCTGGGCCGGGCGGGGACGCGCACCGGGGACGGAGGGCGGGCCGGCGCAGCGCGCGCTCCCGGGGGCGCGGGGCTCGCACACCGGCACAGCGGGGCCTCCCCCACCCCGGCACGGCCCTCGCCTACCCAGGCCTAAGGCAGAAAAATACCTGCTGCAGCCCCCGGCCTCGGCGTTCCGGGTCTTTGCGGGCTGAATTTTTTTTTTTTTTAATAAATACGTTGTGTGTTGGGGGCGGGAGGTGTAAAAGACAGCGTGGGCTGTGGAAAGAGGAGTAGGCTGGAAGTTCCTAATTCGCGTTGATTTAGGACCTGCCAGCCTGGCCCGGAGGCTACAATCAGTGCCTCTCCCTCGGCTCCGTCTCCCCACCATGAAGGCGGCTAGAGAAGAGATGGGTCACCGAATCTCCACGTTCCCGGTCAGCCCGAGCACGCTCGCCCTGATACCCCGGCCCGTCCTCAGCCCGGGGCTCCGTGTCCTCAGCAGGTCTTCCCGCGCCCTCGCCCGAGGGCCCTACGGCTCGTCCTCCGCGCTTCTCTCTTCCGCCCCCACCGCACCGGTGTCATCTCTGGGGGCATCACCAAACCTGGGCCTCCAGTCCTGACCGTTTGGGGAGGCTAGCTCACCCCTCCGACTGTCCAACTGAATAACGTCACCCAGATGCCCCCAAACCCCGAACTGCACAAACCAGCCCCTCCTCCTGGCTTCTAATAACTTCCACCATTTTCTTAATGATCCAGGCTGGGGAGAGTCCCGGGAGTGTTTGTCTGTCTTCCTCAGTTTTCACACACCCTCTGCTTCCCTGTCCCCTCAAGGCTCTCGGGTGTCATTTTCATTCCGGACCCACTCCTCCCAGTTCAGCCCCTATCGCAGACCTCCTGGTGGCCCCACCACCACCATCTGCTTGACCCTGTGGCAGGAGGGGCCGAAGGTGGCTCCGGAAACACAGTGGCATTTATTCCCCTTTCAAAAATAGGCAATTTAATACTTCCTGCATTGTCTACTGAATACAAGTCCACCCTCTTAATGGGAGACTCCAGACCCTCCACCACTTGGCCCCTATCTGCAGTCACACCATGCGCCCCCCACAAGCTGGTTCCTGAAGACCTAGTGGCCTTCACCCTGGGTGCCCCCCTTCTCTGCCCACACGCTCCCACAGCGTCCCTAACATCAACTCCAGAAAAATCTCTCCTCCCCCTTACTGTGCTCCCACTATCTTATCTACTTGTTTCTGCCCTTATATCCTTGGCCTTTATCTTTCTCATTAGTCTGAGTGACAGCTCTGGGGACAACGACCAAGCCTTCTTCCTCAGTGACCACTAGAGAGCTGTGGGCATTTCTTACATAGGTCTCACTGATCTAATACAGATCAATGATGAGCTTAAAACGGGAGAACCCCAAACACCTCTGCTTTATGGTCTTGGACGTAAAGCCAGTGGACGTGGGGGGCCACACAGGTATGCTCCACCACAGTCTCTCCCCCTTTCAGGATAAACAGACCACTGAGGCAGAGAGCCCTCTAGAGGCTTTGGGGCTACAGGTGAAGGCCTTAGAGAAATAAAATGCAGCAGAACCAGGATTCAAACCCCAGTCTCCAGAGCAAATCTCTGCGCTCATTTCTTCACAGCAAAGTGGGCCTGTGCATTCCACACATCGAGTGTGTCAAGTCAGTCTAGGTCCAGATGGTATCAGAATAAAATTATGTATTCTGCTTTAATTCGTGGGTGGGTCTTGATCATCCATGTCTGATGCTGTAACTGAGGTTAGTTCCAAAGAAAACCACTATGTTACACTAAACACATCAAATGTCAACTTGGATTCCAAGCAGATGCGTCTTCATTGGGGCAGGTCTCTGTATGACTACTAAGTACACTTGGGAGAGTGTTCGTGGCATTTCCAATGTCCTGAGACACATCTTTATCTGGAAGTCCTTCCACGTCTTCAAAACACGTTATGTCTGAAATCAAACTCCACTTGCCTCCCACCCTTACTGTGTTCTTACTCGAGAGCAGCCCCCATTTCTCCTGGTTTCCGTGCTTTGAGTCATGCCCGTTGTCAAGCTTCAGTAACATCCACCCCACAGGCCCACTGCCACTGCCTAATTCAGGCACTCAGAGTCCCTACCCTGTTTTTCCCCTTCTGATCTTCCTACTGTGGCTGCCATGGGTTACAGTCCCCTTGCTCTACCATCTACAATGGTTCTCTGCCTACAAACCAAAGAACTCCTTGATCTGACACTGAAGGCTTCACAGACACAAAGTTTCCTTCCCTACTTTCTATCCTGCGCTCCCTGCATGCACCTGTGGTCACCTGAGGAGTTCTCACTTGCCTGTGGGGCATCTCCCCTTCTTGTATCTCTTTTGCTGACGTGTGCCTCTCCTCTTCCTATTCCCCCACCCAAGTCATGGCCACACATCGGATTTCACCCATCCAAGTCCAGGGTCAAATGCCACCTCTTCCATGAAGCCTTCCTTCCTAATCTCCCACCTGGAACTACACACCTCTCTTCCCACCTGGTCTTCCTGGTGCTTGTATTTAACATGTGCATCTTACTGGGCAGCTAGTCCACCTGTGATTCCCCCGCTGTGTTGAATGACGTATAAACAGCACACTGTTTCTCAAAGTACAATCCAGCCTTGGAAAAGGGGAAAGACTATTTCCCTTCATCTCCTTCTGCTCCAGTCCTGGCCAGTCTCAATGAAAGTGGCGCTTAGTGAAAACCCAGTTATGCTTTGTGTGTTTCCATGTATAAAAACCTGGTTCAAGTGGATGTCAAGGTGGGCATAACAATACCCAACAGAGGTTTATTAGAATGAATTGAATACCTGCTAAGGGCTATTTGCTTCCAAAGCTCTCCGAAAGCCCTGAAATTCCATCCTCAGAGCTACACCTGCGAACTATGGTCACTTATCTTCAGAAAGCCACTGTGACATCTCATGACTGCTACTTGGGAAGAGCTAGGCATCATTAGCACTTATCAACACACTAGCATGGTTTAATTTGCGAAATAAGCCAGCTTTTACATAACAAATCCCAGAGGGTCTGAGACATGTACAAAACCTGTAGGTGTCTAGGAGAGAAAAGCTGGAGAGGTAGCCAGCCCGAGGCCTCAGGACTGGAGGGACGCTGACACGGGACACGTGAGCTACCTCTGCTCCTCCACGGTTTTGAGTTCCACAGAGGGGCAGGGACAGAACAGTAATTGAGTAATTAACCCCATGACAGCCAGCACTGGGGGGCCTCTGTCGCTGTCTTGACTGTCTGCTGTGGGGGATTTGTTACCCCTCTGCCAACCTGCAGTACCTCACCTCTATTTTGTTCTGTCTCACCGAATTCCAAGCGAATTCTGAATGAAAACTTCATTACTCACATGTATTGGGGCTCTAGACTTGAGAAAACCTGGTTGGGGTGGAAGAGGGTAGTAAAGGGGTGCTGATTAATCAGGTAACTTGCCGGTGTTGCCCCGAAGCCTTGTTGCTGATGAGAGTTGATCCTCTCACTCCTAGTCAGATTCCTGCAGAATTTGTTCATGCCGTGCTCTCTCCTACGGATCCCAGTTCCGAGAAATTTTTACCTTTTCCGAAGTGAGCAGGAAGAGCTGGTTGTCAAATACTCTGTTCGGATTCTCCGAGCACATCATAAATCCAGGGAGTGGGGGCTCACGCCCCTGTTACAACAGAACCTTCTTAAACTGGAATTTCCCTACAGAACTATGCCTGGCCATTCATGTTTTAGTTCTGTTTCATTTCGGTCTTACCATATTATCAGGAATTCAGCTTGGGTAGAGTGTTAGGTTTAAAGAAAGAGCAAAAGTGAGCAATGTGACACAGAAAGTTTGGGTTTAATGAATTAGTACTTAGAAAGCAGCGTGAACCCTTGAATGAAACTACTCTATGCATGAAAGAGATCGTTAACATTTTTGTGACATTTTTTCACATCACTATAGAATTAACTAAACAATGTGTATGTGACTGAATTCACTGAACCACACATGTGTTTGCATTTCTGTTATGGCTACTGTCTTCCTCTAGAAGTAAGAGCTACCCAACCTATTCACCTAAGAACAAGTGTACCCACAAAAGAGGAGTAAGAAGTAATCCCACAGAGGGCGTCCCTAGTGGTGCAGTGCTTAAGAATCTGCCTGCCAATGCAGGGAACATGGGTTCGAGACCTGGTCCGGGAAGATCCCACATGCCGAGGAGCAACTAAGCCCATGCACCACAACCACTGAGCCCGCGCTCTAGAGCCCGTGAGCCACAACTACTGAAGCCTACGCTCCTAGAGCCCGTGCTCTGCAACAAGAGAAGCCACCACAGTGAGAAGCCTGCACACCGCAACAAAGAGTAGCCCCTACTCGCCGCAACTAGAGGAAGCCCACATGCAGCAACAAAGACCCAATGCAGCCAAAAATAAAACAAATAAATTTATATATATAAAAAGACAGGGGCTTCCCTGGTGGCGCAGTGGTTGAGAGTCCGCCTGCCGATGCAGGGGACACGGGTTCGTGCCCCGGTCCGGGAAGATCCCACATGCCGCGGAGTGGCTAGGCCCGTGAGCTATGGCCACTTAGCCTGCGCGTCCGGAGCCTGTGCTCCGCAACGGGAGAGGCCACAACAGTGAGAGGCCCACATACCGCAAAAAAAAAAAAAAAAAAAAAAAAAAAAAAAGACAGAATTCCCACGGCAAAATTAGTCTAATTTTCCAGACCATAACTGGAAGTGCTGAGAATTCAACTGTGAGTCAAAGGTGTCTTGATGGAAAAACAAGTGTGTGAAATTTATCTTGGACAAATAGTCTGAGTGTCTCCTTGTATATGTAATTACAAATCAATACACAATTATCAATAATGTAATTACTTCTGATCATTTTAGTGAATTCTAATCACTCATGCTAATGGTGATGTGAATAGCACAAAACAACCAATTAGCCAAAAATTACTCCTGTTTGGTCTTAGATTGCATCATATTTTTACAGTATATTTCCTTTGCCAAGTATGATTGACTACACTCTGGCTTAATTAAGGTAATGTTAAAATTAATTGTCATTCCCAGAACTCATATCAATTAATGGCTGAGACAAGTGACACATAGGTTTTTAAAAAACATTTTACCAAATATTCTAAGATATAAGACTTTATTGGATGTTAAAACGTATGCTTCTGAAGTAGAAAAGAAGGGAGTGGTTGAGGACTAAAATTTTGCCATCAAAAGTCCACAAAGTGGAATAGCATCATAAAAGAAAGTTATAAAATGGACCTCATCCCTTCAAAATGGAAACATATATCAATACATAGAGAGAGAGAGTCAGGCACATTCCTGAAGGGCATCTGTTCTGCCAAGAAAAACTCCACCACAAGGTTCATAAGTGGAGTCTAAAAAATTTAATTGTGTAAAACGCAGAATCTTGTTGTGAAGTTAATTAAAAGCAGTGCTTTGCAGTCAGTCTGTATGAGCTCACGCACACACTCAATGAAAGTAAATAAAAATAAAGATTGAGCCGTTGACACTGCCCACCACTGACCACAAGCTGGGCTGAGAAGGTCCCAACCACTCCAGGGCCTCGGCATCCCAGCCAGCACCCTCCCCCGAATCAGAAGATAAACCTCGTGCTTTGACTGTGGGACAGGGCAGAACAGGAGAGGATGGACCAGCACAGCACAGCCAGATCCCCGTTACCGGGAGGTTTTACCTTAGTCGGGACTGGGGCTTCAGCTCCTTGCAATGCTCACAGTTGTGTAAATGGACCGGGTGATGCAGGGTGGGTTCCTAAGAAGCAGAGCCTGAGACGAGAGTTCAGGGCACATGCTTTATTGAGGGCATCCTCTTAAAAATGGAGCCTTTTGGAAGTGAGCACATCGGGGCAGGAGGGAAAGAGCAGGCCTCAGTGGCCCGGTCCACAGATGGATGGGGCAAGAGCACCACAGAACTGGTGGCCAGCCTTTGTACAGCTGTGTCACTCAGTCGCTGGTCCCCACTGGGGACCCACCAACAGTTTATCCCATCAGGAAAGTGAGTAGCTGTGATCCATTAGCACAAACACTTACAGCCCCGAAGGGCTGGCGCACCCAGCCTGTAAAGGGCTCCAGGTCGGCACCATGTCCCCTCCTGCACATCTGTGGGGCAGACATTTGGGTTACCACTGATTCAGCCATAGTGGCTACATCCACCCTGAAGCTGGTCTGGGAGGACAGATGATAGAAAGTCAAGAACCCGGAGAATCTCGGGGGGAAAATTGGACTTGGGCGATTGGGTTTATTCTGTATGTTAATATTCTTTGGGTTTTTTTTTTTTTAATAAGACAAAGAATCATTCAAAATGACTGTATTTGCTTTGCATGGGGTCATGAAGGATTTCAGACGATGCCCGTCATTCATGGAAAGTTTTACAAAGCGACGGGCATGAAACCCCTGCCGGGCACCATGTACGATGCTGCTCGTACTTCCAGGAACTTACTGTCCGGCTGGCTCGGGGCCAAGTGAGACACAGGTGTGAACGGAGCAGGCGGGAGCTGTCTCCACAGGCCGTCCTGGTCTGGAGCACCTGACAGAGTTTACGAAGTATCCCATATCTTCCAAAGATCTGATTCCCAAGCACCTTGCCCAGCTGTACCTCGAGTTCCCTCAGCCTTCAAAGCACAGGCAGGCCTCTCTCCGGCAGCTGCACGTCCAGCTGCCCCAATTCCCTCCCCAGATGTTTTGCAGCTGGCATTTCCCCACCTCGTTGACCTCGGGCGTCGGCGTGGGAAGACCCCAGGTGGAGGGGAACGGGACCCTGGGGTGTCACGCACTCTAGACAGGTTCCTGAGATCTGTCTTCTTCGAGTCTCTCTCGGCCCACCACCCTGGCCCCAGCTGGGATCCCCTCAGAGACCCCAGTTCCCGACGCATGAACAGGGAAAGCCTCACCGCTCAGCCCTCACACAATAGCAGCATGGAGGCCTCAGCCCTCTTGAGAATCTAACTTCTAGACCAAATGTTTGCCCCCAGCCACCTCCAAACACCCAGGCTGGCAGGGGCAGGGACAGGGGCTGGAGTGGCTCTCTCACCCACCTGACTTCCCAAACCTGTGGTCCCTCGTAGCATCCTCTCTATGCAAGCAGGCATCCTCCCCAAGGGCTCCACAAATTCTCACAGTGGTTTCAGACCTTGGGAAGAAGAGGATGTGGGTGCAAATCACAGTAGAACAAAGAAGAATTTAATGAGTGCCACACGGGCAGTATGTTTCTGAAGAAGGTAAAGAATGAGGAAGTTAATTTAGAAAAATTCACTAAATCTTCAGGTGAGGCTTTGATCTCTAACTGTGGAAGCTGTGTCTAACAAGAGCTGCTCTGCTCTCGTTCAGATGCAACGCGGTCTTTTCTCTCTGACTCCGATTCCCCACAAAACTAGAGGAAAATCCTCTTAAGCACAAGAAAGACTGAAGATGGAAAGAGAAAGATAATGAGCAGAGGAAGAGTACGAGAAAGAGACGGAGGCTGCAAGCAAGGAAGGAGGAAGGTGCACACACAGACAAGTTAATGTTTCAAGGAACATACATTCAAGGAAGAAGAACTGTGTTAAAACAGGAAAGAGGCCTCATGCAACAAAACACAAATACAGGCAAATGAAAACTAGAAATTTTTAAGATATAATAAACCAGATATAAATTTTAAAAATAGGGAAGCAAAATGGTACTTTGAAATGTTGTTGTGGAAATTAGACCTTGGATTCCTAGGGCTGCTGTAACAACATGGCACAAACTGGGAGGCTTTAAGCCAGAGAAACATGCTGTCTCAACATTTGGAGGCTGTAAGTCTGAAATCAGGGTGTCGGCTGGGGACGCACCCGTCCTTGCCTCTTCCTGGTGCCTGGCGGTTCTTGGCTTGTCCTGCATCACTGCAGGCTCTGATTCCGTTGTCACACTGGCCTCTGTACATCATCTTCCGTCTGTGTCTGTCTCCAAATTTCCCACTTAATAAGGACACCAGCCACTAGATCAGGGCCACCGTCGTGACCTCACCTTCACTTGGTTGACTCTGCAAAGAACTTATTTCCAAATGAAGCCACATTCTGAGGAACTGGGGGCCAGGACGTCAACATACCTTCTTTTGAGGGACACAACTCAACTGAACATAATAGCTGTTGATATGGGAATAAAAACAATCTAGATAAAAACTTACCAAGAAATCGAACACCAAGAAATTACAAAGGACTAAGTACTAAAGAGAAAATTATGAAACGAACAGATCAGAATCATGAACTGGGATTGAAGCAGCAGAATAAATCATTAGCTGCACGGATATATATACAACTTCAAATATTTTTTGGATAACAAAAAATACTAAACTAAAACAAAAGCAATAAAAGATGATTACGAAAGAGATTAGCTTTATGTCTCGCACAAGAGAAATGGGTAGCGCTCAGTAATTGACTCAGTTGACTGATAAGCTACTTTTCTTTGTCACCTAAAATAGTTTCATTTTAATATCAGCATGTTTCAAATCACATTAGTAGATGAACACCTGTTCTGATAGGGCCTCTGATTCTATAATCTTTTAGGAGACCAAATATTCACTTTTATTATAATAATACTGTTGCTGGTGAATGTGTCTTACACCTGCCGGCAAACGGGCTCCCCAGTACTGGGCCCTGGAAATGTCCTCCTATAGCCGCCTGGGGCTGGCAGCCTCCTCCTGCAGGCAGAGTCCGCCCTTGCTGACCAGCATGCAATGTGTGTCCTCCACACAGAGCTCACCCACAAGAGGAACAGAAGCCAGCATCCGGGCTGTGCTGTGTCTTCTTCTTTCTCACCAGTCAGGTAAGATACTTCGCTCTCTGGCGCAGGGTGTGCATGCATGTGTGCACATGGGTGTCCACCTGTGTGTGTTTCTGTTTATAAATACAGGAAGCCTAGGAATGTTACACGAACAGAGCCACACCACATGGAGGAAACACAAGATTTGTGGAGAGGTCTTCCCTGCAAAAAAGTTAAAAATGGAATTGATAGATTAATTGCTGTGATTGATCTTGCATAAAATTTTAGTGAGAGAGGGCTTCCCTGGTGGCGCAGTGGTTGAGAGTCCGCCTGCCAATGCAGGGGACGCGGGTTCGTGACCCGGTCGGGGAAGATCTCACATGCCGCGGAGCCGCTGGACCCGTGAGCCATGGCCGCTGAGCCTGTGCATCCGGAGCCTGTGCTCCGCCACGGGAGAGGCCACAACAGTGAGAGGCCCGCGTACAAAAAAATTTTAGTGAGAGACTATTGTAAGGGATGGGGAAAATTACCAGTGATTACTCCAAAAAGCTAATCTGATAGAAGAAATAAGGCAGTTATTTTTAGGAAAAACAAAAAGAAAGGATCCAGGTTCACAGTACCCCATAAGGATGAATTGTGGGCAATATCTGCTTATAATAGAATGTTAGGGCGGTTGGACTTGATCGATCATTTTGCAATTAGTTTTCTGTCTTTCATTCCTTTGTTCCTCCTTTCCTGATTTATTTTGGATTAACCAAATATTTTCTTAGTATTCCGTTTGAACTCCTTCACACTTTCCTGTACATCTTTTCATTGTTTTGTGTATTGTTGCCATATACACACATTACATATACATATACTACAAATGCCACAAAGCAGTGGGACAATATTTGCTTTGCCAGTTATATGTCGTTTTTTTTTTTTTTTCGGTATGCGGGCCTCTCACTGTTGTGGCCTCTCCCGTTGCGGAGCACAGGCTCCGGACGCACAGGCTCAGCGGCCATGGCTCACGGGCCCAGCCGCTCCACGGCATGTGGGATCTTCCTGGACCGGGGTACGAACCCGTGTCCCCTGCATCGGCAGGCGGACTCTCAACCACTGCGCCACCAGGGAAGCCCCTATATGTCTTCTTAAGAGAAGAAAATTAAAAGGTGTGTAGTCTTTTCTATTTACCAGTTTTGATGCTCTTTATTTATTCTTGCAGATCTGAATTTCTATCTAGGGTCGTGAAGAACTTCCTTTAGAATTCCTATAGTGTGATAATGCTGGCAACAAATTATCTTCACTGCATCTTCCATTTTGAATGATGTTCGAAAACCTGCTGGAGTTAGAATCTTGGGTTGACAGCTTTTTTCTTTTGGCATTTCACAATCTTGTTCTATCGTCTTCTGGCCTCCACTGCTTCCGATGAGAAATCAGCCATAGTTCCTATCATCACTCACTTGTATATAATTGTCATTTTCCTCTGTCTGCTTTCAAGATCTTTATCTTTGGTTTCAACATTTTGACCATAATGTGCCTTGTTTTCCTTGTATTCATCCTGCATAGAGTTTGCTGAGTTTTTTGACCTCTAAGTTTATACATTTCACACAATTTGGGTGATCCTCAGCTATTCTTCCAACATATTGTTCCTGCTCCTTCTTGCTGTCCTCTTCTCCTGGGTTCCTCTGCACTTATGCTGTACGGATTGATATGGTCCTGCAGGTCAGTGTGACTCTGTCCATGTTTCTTTTTTTTTCCCCCAATATTTTTTCTTTCTGTTTTTCAGATTGAGCTGCTCATTGACACTTCCTTGTAACTCCTGCAGTCCACTGTTAAGCTCATCTTATTACTTTTTCATTTCATATATTGCACTTTTCTAATTTCCCTCTGATTCTTTTTTTTTATAATTTACATTTCTCTGTTGAGAGTCCCCATTTGTTCACTAATCATTGCCATTTATTCAAACAGCTGTTAGAAATGTGTACATTTGTGTTCGCTGCTTGAAAGTTCTAGCTTGCTAATTCCAACATCTGGGAAACCAAGAATGAGTTTCCAAAAACTGCATATTCTCTTAGCTATGGGTCCTATTTTCCCATTTCTTTGCATATGCAGTAATTTTTTTTATTGTATGCTGGACATTGTGTATGATGTGTTGGAGAGAGTGAAAGTCATGTCTTCTTCCTTTATAGGTGTTCAGTTTATTCAGGCAGACAGTGAAATCATTGGTACCTACTTATGGTCTTGTCAGCCTTGGTTTTATTCTTTCTTGGAGTGGGCCTACTTTGGTTTAGAACTCATGTTTAGGAAGTATCCCATACTGTAGAGTGTGAAGCTTACTCTTACATTTTGGCCTTTCCGGAATCTCAGTTCTGCTCCAAACTTTTCAATGACGTCTCTCCACTGCCTCGGCTGGTGTGTGAATGTCTCCCAGAACCGCGTGCTGTCTGCTGTCACTGTTTTGCTCTCAGCCTGCAGCTGATCTCTATTAAGCCTCATGGATTTTCGCCTTTTGCCTGTGCACCCCAGTCCTAAGCTAAGGACTCACAAAGAATCCCCATGCAGACTTCTTGGAGCACTTCTCTGTGAAGCATTCATTCCTCAGAAACCCTGCCAGACAGATTCCAACCACTTCAAAGATCTGAACTTCAGCATCTTCCTGCTCAGTTCAGAGAGACCACCTCCAGGTTGATGGGTACAACAGTCATGGGGCAACATTGTGCTCTCCTCAGGGGTGTCTCTTCTCCTGTGATGCTCATTTTTCAAAGCCTGAAAAGAATCATACCATGTACTGTCCAGTACTGTAGTTGTTGGCAATGGAGAGCATTTACTCTCTCATGGCTGGTGGTAGAAGTCTCTGAAAACTATTTCATAAGCATGATAATGTAAAGAGTAGCCCAAATTGGAGAAAAATGAGGACTTCTGGGGGATGTCTCCAAGAAAAAAAATGAAACTAATAGAATGAACACACTGAGAGGAGTTTGGAGTTGAATTATTTTGGTGATGAATGATATTTACATAGTCATAATAAGGTAAATTCTGGATATTGACATAAATGAAAAACAATATAGTTGGGGAGGAAGAAAATAAGAAACGTGTGTGTGAGCCTAGAGAGAAAACGGTAGATAAGAAATCCATGTCCACATCTTATCATGTAGACAGCCAATAAATAGTATCTAAAGATGAAAATTAAAGATACAGAACTGTAAGCTTATATTTAGAAATATAGAGGTAAACACCAAAAGAAACACCAGAAAACCTGACCGTGCTTGCCTCTAGGTAGTAAGATGGGCTAGGTCTGACCACTGTTATTTTTCATTAGAAGCCTAATTATACAAGGATATACTTTTATTGTGAAAGATAACATGTACAGGAATGTGCATAAATGTTTCAGCATTTGACAAATATGTAGAAAGCCAACTAACTCTCAACTATGTCAGAAAATTAATTTTCATTGGAAGTCTAATTTTTCTAATTTTAAACATGTCTATTGCAAACTATAATATACAAAAGGTGCATAACAAACAGTTATAAGGCCAAGTAACTATGAACCAAGTCAAGGAACTGAACATTATTTATAGCCCAAAGGTCCTTTCTGACTACAATACACTCATTCCCACCAAGGCAGACCATCCTCCTGTCTCTTATGGTAATTCTAGCCTTGCTTTTCTTAAGCATCCTTGAATGCATCCTTCTAAAATGTATTTTAATTTTGCTTACTTTTGAACTTTATATAATTAGCATTATACTGTAAGTATAATTTTTGTTTTATTTTTGATTCATTCAGCTTTAGGTTTATAGATTCATTCATATTGTTTCATGTAACCTACTTCTCTTTTGGTTCTAAGTAAATATTTTCTGAATGACTATATCCAAAAGTTTATTGATCCATTCTACCATTCCACTGTTGACGGACATTTGAGTTATTTCCAGACTTGGGTTATTATGGGGAAAATACAATATTATAATTTAGTATTATATGATTATATCTCATATATATCTGATACATTCTCATATATGATATCTTGGTGAACATAAGTGAAACTTTCCCCCCCACTGCTCTGAATTGCTCCCTATGCCGAATATGACTACGCACATACAGGCTGTATGTTTCACTCGTCTGTTTGTCTATTTCTACACCAATACAGCATGGTATTGATTAACATAGCTTTACAATATCTGAACACTTGACAAACTGAGGTTTTTCATTCCCTCTTTGACCTCTTCCCTCCCATCCTTCCTTCTCCTCCTTCTTCTTCACCGCCTCAGCTATTTTTCTCCCTGGAATTGTTTCACATTTTGAATTATGTTGTCACGTGTCATTTTCACAAAATACCTATTGGGATTTGGAGTGGGAGTGCACTGAATACAGAGGTCAATTCAGAGATGAATAACCTCTGCATTTTGAATCTTCCATTCTGTAAACATGGCCTATTTCTCCATTTACACATAATGTCTTTCCGTAAAGTTGTATAATTTTCCTCATAAAAGTCTTTCACATCATTCTTTTATATTTATCCTAGTTGCTATTTTTGGATGCTCTGTAAGTAGTATATTTTAAAATTAACATTTTCTATTTGTTGCTCTTATATAGAAATATAATGGAATTTTTATATTGATTTCATTTTTTGGTGACCTTGCCATAAACTTTCTTATTAGTTCTAATATTTTATATGTAAAAATGTTTTATTTAATACATATAGAATCATTTTATCTGAAAACAATTATAGCTTGGTTTCTGCTTTTCTAAAGTTACTAGTCTTGATTTTTTTTCTTGTCATATTGTACATCCAGGACCTCCTGTTCAGTATTGAGCAACGGTGACGATAGTGGTGATAGGAGGTGTCCTTTTCTTGTTCATCATCTCAGACGGAAATTTTTCACACTTTTTAAAAACGTATTTGTTAAATATGGTGTTTATTGTAGATTTTTGCACCTTCTCTTTATCTGATTAAGAAAGCCCTAGTTTACTCAGTTTTTAATCTGATACTGAATTTTATCAAGTGTTTTTCTTGCACCTACTGGGATGATCATATAATTTTTCCTGTATTAGCTAGCTAATATGGAAAATAATTAACTGATTTTTTAAAAATGTTAAACCAACCTTGCATTCCTTGAATGAATCTGACTTAGTCAAAATGTATTATCCTTTTTACTGCTGAATTAGTTTTATGTAAAACTCATCAATATTTTCCCCCAAATAATCTGAAATTGAGAGTAATACATTGGCAATTTTCCTTCCTTTTCTCAAACAGAGGCTGATTAAAGTTCTTAACCTCCTCAGGGGTTGTGTAGGGGGCTAGGGCAGCTGCAGGTAATCATTTATTTCCTGGGAGATGGAGGAGTAGAGGGCAGGTCCCTGCAACCCCAGTATTCTTCCAGCCTAATCAGTGGGTTTCTGAGATCTATGTCAGTGTCTTTGACAGCCCAGTCACCACAAAAATCAAAATTTTCTCCACTGATATTGAAGCCAAAATTTGACAAACAAAGACCAGAAACAAAGGTGAAGGGGGAAAGATAAAAGACAAAAGCGGGGGGGGGGGCACTTCCCCGGTGGTCCAGTGGCTGGGACTTGACCTTCCAATGCAGGGGGTGAGGGTTCGATACCTGGTTGGGGAGCTAGGATCCCACATGCCTCACGGCCGAAAAACCAAAACATAAAAATAAGAAGCAATATTGTAACAAATTCAATAAAGACTTTAAAAATGGTCTACATCAAAAAAATATTTTAAAAAATAAAGGAAAAATATGACCCCCCCCCCCACAGCACACACATATAAAACAACATCAGGGGCTGAGGCTTGTGTGCAAGTCTGATGTGGCCACTCATGAACTTCACAATCATGGGACCTGTGTTTACACAACTGATTTTATTTGAATCTCATTATCGTATTATGATGGGGCTTTACTACATTTTGAAAAATTTTACATCTATGTCCATGAGTGAAATTAGCCTGGAAATATTTCTGACCTATTTGTCCTTGGTCTCAAGTTTTGCTCTATCATAAAATAAGTGTTTCTTCTTCTTTTGTTGTCTGGAGGTGTGTTGTAAGAATGAAACTGTTTCTTCCTTGAATGTCTGGAAAAACTGCCTAGTGAAGCCAGCTGGCCTGGGGCTTTCCTTTCAGGTTACACACGTACTACTGATTTAATTCTTTAAAGATTTGGGACTGTTGCAGTTTTCTGTTTCTTCTCCAGTCAGTCTTGGTATCCTTCCCCTAAAATTCATCTTCTTCATCTATATTTTCAAATGTATTTGTATAAAGTTGATAATAATATCTCCTTTCTAAGATGTCTGGCATCTGTAGTTATATTCTCTTTCTTACTCCAGTATTGTTTATTTGTACCTTCTCTATTTTTGATCAATTTCACAAGAGGTTTTATGAACTTTATTGGTTTTATGAAAGAACTAACTTTTAGCCATCTAGAGCCTTCCTATTGTATGTTTGTTTTAGTTTCATTTAATTACTGCTTCTATCTTTATTATTTACTTTATTCTTCCTTTTTTGGTGTTAATTTTGTAGTTGCTTTAAAAATTTTTTTGATGCATACTAACCTAATTAATTTTCAACCTGTCTTCCTTTCTAACATGTGGATACAAACCTATAAATTTTTCTCTATTTGACTTCATCTGTAGTTGTAATATGTAGCATTTTCATTATTCAGTTCAAAATTTAATTTTCATTGTAATTTCTTACTTGACATATGACTTCAGAATGTTGTTCCTCATTCCCAACAACATGCGAATTTCTACCTGCTCTTTGTTGTTGATTTCTCCCTAATGTTATGACCAGAAAATATTTGAAGATTCTTTCAATCCTTTGAAATGTTTTAATTCTTGCCTTTTTTCATTATTTGTAAATTATTTGTGTGTGTTTTTAAATAATATGAGGGGGTTTGTGGTTGGTTATAATGTTTAATAGATGCCATAAATCTAGTTTGTTAATTACATTGTTCAGTCTTTTGTATCTTAACCAACAGGTTATTTATTTATTTATTTGGTCTCATTATATCTATCAATCCCTGAGAAGAATAAATTTTCCCTCTATAATTGTGAATTTGTCTATTTCTCCTTATAGCTCTATTAAATTTTTGCTTTATATATTTTTATGAGGTACCTACAAATTTAGATAATCCTATCTAACTTTTTATCATCATGAAGTATCCTTCTTTATCTCTCACAATGCTTTTTGCCTGATACAATCTGTTTTGTCTGGTATTAATCTATTTATACCAAATATCTTTGCAAATACAAATGATATATTTTCCCATCCTTTTACTATTATTCTCCCTTTATTCTCATGATATACAGAGTTCAATTTTTAAAAATCCAGTATAGCACTATTTGTCTTTTTTTAAACCATAGAATTGAATTATGTTTAATGTAATTATTAAGATAATATTTTAAAATCTGCCATCTTATTTTGTGATTTCTACTTGTTCCACGTCTTCTATTTTTTTCCTCTCCTTTTCTGTAGTGTTTTGATTGGCTAAGAATTCCTTCTTATTCAATTTTTCCCTCTATTAGTTTGGAAGTTATGCATTCTAATTATCTTACTCTAGAAATTATAGCACCAATGATTAGATTATCAAAAAAATAAAATAAAATCTTCATTATTTTCTTGGATAATACAAGGATTTTAGAACACTTTAACTCCATTTATACCCCATAATTTATCTCTCCTTTTTAGGCCCCACTAAATATTATTATTAACATTGCATTCAGTCAATGTTCATTTACATTTACCTGTTTGTTCATTTCTCTGTTATTCTATTTTTGTATCTCAGAACTTGCATTTGGGATCACTTATCTTCTGCCTGAGTATCTCCTTTAGAATTCCCTATAGTGAGGAATTCACTGGTAATTATTTCAGCTTTTACTTCTGATAATGCCTTTACTCCACTCTCATTCATGAAATACAGATTCACTAAATATAGAATTCTAGGTTGGCAGTTGAAGATATCAGTAAACTGTTTTCTGCTTTCAAGGTTGCAATTGAGAATCCAGATGTGAGTAACTGTCAATCATTTGAAGGTGATCTGTCCATTTTCTTTAGCTGATTTGAAAATTTTCTCTTTGTCTTATAAGATACCCATTGAGTTTTAAATTTTGGTTATTGTATTTATTTCTGGAAGTTCTATTTTCATAGTTTCATGGTTCCTGGATATATTTCCAGTTTTCATTTTATTTCTTTAAACATGATATATTTAGTTGTTTCAAAATGTGTGTTTGATAATTTCATTCTTTGACATCTGTACAGTTATGTTTCTGTTATTTTTGTGTTCTCCTAATTCTCATTCATGTTGTCTCCCTACCAACCTCCACCACTTTCACTTTGGTGCCTTGTTATCTCTGACTTCCTGCTTGTCACTGTCCTTGAAAATTACTTGAACTTGTTGGTTAACCAAAGTCTAGGATGGATATGCCCTCCTTCGGAGAGCATTTGTATTCCTTTCTAAAAATGTTAGGGCATACTAACAGGTGCAAACATCTCAAACCAATTCCATAGCTTGATCTTCCTTGGCCTCTGAGTTCTAGATTGTGTGTACCCAGGTGCAAATCTTTGTAAGAGTTGATCTGTGGTCCCAAAATCTCTGGAATTTTTTCTTTCTTTTTTTTCTCCTGTTCTGTTTTTTTTTTTCCAAGGCAGCTTTCTTTAAAATCTCCCATGGTTGGGGTAGAGGGTGGATTTAGGTATGATTCACCCTTACTCTGAGTGTGATTCCCTTTCCAGGAACCAGCTTAATGTCAGGACTACCTCCTTTAAGACCTCGGATACTGGGATTGACTTCTGTTCCTCTTCTCTTTTTATTTTTTAATTTAATTTAATTAATTTACTTATTTTTAGCTGCGTTGGGTCTTTGTTGCTGCACGTGGGCTTTCTCCACTTGCGGCAAGCAGGGGCTAGTCTTCATTGCCACGGGCTTCTCATTGCAGTGGCTTCTCGTTGTGGAGCATAGGCTCTAGGTGCATGGGCTTCAGTAGCTGTGGCATGCGGGCTCAGTAGTTGTGGTGCATGAGCTTAGTTGCTTCGCAACATGTGGGACCTTCTTGGACCAGGGCTTGAACCCATGTCCCCTGCATTGGCAGGTGGATTCCTAACCACTGTGCCACCAGGGAAGCCCCTGTTCCTCTTCTCTTTTGTGGATGTAGAGCCAAAACTCTCCGGTCCTATAGGAAATGCCCTCAGGGCATGAACATGTTTGATGAGCATGTATACTTTCATGTACAGTATATTTGTATGCTTATAACCCTCTTTGCAGACTCTCATACAATAATTTGGAGTTCCTACTGTCTTTTCAGATTTCTGATACTTTTAAAGTTATTTTTTATTATATAAAGCTATGTTATATAATACTTTTCATTGTCTTTAGATGGAGAGTTAATCTGACTAATCCAGTCTGCTGTTTCTGGAAATCAGAAACCACTAACTTCAAAATATTTTTACATATTACTTTTATTAAAATAAAAGTAAAGTAAAAGAAAAACATAAACAGACATCAAAAATGTGGGGACTGCAGAAAAACAGCTATGTACGAGATGGACACAGAGCAGAGAGTGACTCAGTCTAGAGTTTGAGGTAAGGTTTCACACAGAAGAGACTTCAGCTGAGTCTTGAACAATTAGAAGAAAAGTTCGGACAAAGACAAAAATGTGGGCACATCAGGAAATGTAAGCAGCAAGTACAAGAGCAAGAGGAGTGAGAGAGCACGGCGTGTTCAGGGAAGTGTCACAGTGTGGCTGTCACCATGCAGCCAACAGCCCAGAGGGCAAGATGCCCACACCGCAGCACTGGTGAACTTCCAACCTCACTCTCTCCTTCATCCTATTAAAGTCACTTCCTCCTTACCTCTGACTGACCTGACTCTTGACTTTATTTCCCAGTTTCAGCCCTGCCCCTGCTCATCAGATTTGATGGGAGAAGTCATTTTCCTGCACCAATCCTGAACCTCTCATGAATTTCACTCACCCTCTGGCTCTTTCTGGTCCTGATTCCCTTAGTTGGTTTTCAAACTAAATTTAAAGCCCTGATGCCAACCATACTGCATCACTATGGCCCCTCCTGTGACAACCAGTGGTGCTAATCGCCAAGATCCAGAGAAAGGAGGAGAAGCAGTTTGTGAGAGAAGATGATAAGTTAAATATGAAGCACGTAGAGTTTGAGAAACTGAAATTTTCAATAGGTTCTTGGATACCTAAGTCCAGCACTAGAAGGGTACGTAGAACTAGAGATAAAGACTTAAGAGTAATTAGCACCTAATTGAAACCTTGGGAAAGGATGAGGTTGGTCTGCTAAATCAGGTAGAGTGAGATCAATGATCCAGGAATGAACCTGGAGGCCAACACTCAATGTGTGGTGAGAAGAAGAGGAAAGAAAACCCCATGTTCGACACCGCAGAAGGTCTGCATTACCACTTCTGTTTGCTCTGGATTATGGACTGTGGGAGTTAATGCAGGTTCTTAAAATGCCTAACTTATTCCAGGAGAAAAGGTTGAGGTCTGCAAGAACCCAGTTCAACAGCTATTAAAATATATTCTTCTCTTTGAATAAACGCTGTTAGAAAAGTGAAAAGTATTGTTTAATAGGCCTCCAGATCCTAGTTGGCATTTTTTACTACTCTATTTTTAAATAGTTCATGGAATGAGGATAATACAAGTTTAGACAGAACAGTCACTAAGTTGGATTTCACTAAACCTCTTCAGCTGCCGCACAGCATCTTCACATTGAACATGGAAATGTGAACCTCTGTGCAATCAGAGACTCCAGCTGGAAGGACCCTTAGGGTTTTTCTTTTTTCTTTTAGTATTTTTGATGAGGACCATTTTTTTTTTAAGTCTTTACTGAATTTATTACAATACTGCTTCTGTTTTATATTTTTGTGTTTTGGCCGCAAGGCATGTGGGATCTTAGCTCCCCAACCAGGGATCGAACCCGCACCCCCTGCATTGGAAGGCGAAGTCTTAACTACTGGACCACCAGGGAAGTCCCGTGGCTGCAATGGTAAACTGTAAAGCTTCAAGAGAGCCTGGTCCTCTCCATCCAGGCCATTGTCTCCTAACAGCTGCATGTAACAGATCACTCATCAAGTTTGTGGAGAAAACTTATACAATATCGTTTCTCTGCAGGGAAACCTCACATACGTGCGACAGCTCAAAGTCCGCTGAAGACAAGAGATCTGAATGGACTGAATCCACCACCCAAGAAACTGTTTGCAGCTCCAGCCCAGCCAAGAAAACACCTACCAAGCAAAGGAAACAATCCCATGGAGAAAAATGGCAGAATTTTGACCTGCGCAGCTTCCTTTCCACACGACCAGGATACAATCCCAAACCACCCAGCCCATGAAGAACCAGGACAATAGGACACATTCTCAAGCGACAAGAAATCCATCGAGTCTGACTCCAAGTTTGGTTCCAGATGCTGGAATTTACATTCCAGCCTTCTGCTTGGTGGGCTCACCTGTCCCCCAGCACCACTGACACAGCAACCTTCCCACCTCATTCTGCAACTCCACCTACATTCTAGAGGCAACGTATCCAGTTACACTAAAAGAATACAATGAACGAAAACCTGTTGGAAGTGTTATTGAGTCTACTTGGAAACACTCAGCAATTTGGGAAGACTTTTTTTTTTATAACTTTATTTATTTTATTTATTTATTTTTGGCTGCGTTGGGTCTTCGTTGCTGTGCGGGCTTTTCTCTTGTTGTTGCGAGTGGGGGCTACTCTTCATTGCGGTGCACGGGCTTCTCATTGCAGTGGCTTCCCTTGTTACGGAGCACGGGCTCTAGGCGCACAGGCTTCAGTAGTTGTGGCTCGCGGGCTCTAGAGCGCAGGCTCAGTAGTTGTGGCGCGTGGGCTTAGTTGCTCCGCGGCATGTGGGATCTTCCCAGATCAGGGCTCAAACCCGTGCCCCCTGCATTGGCAGGCAGATTCTTAACCACTGTGCCACCAGGGAAGCCCAGGAAGACTTTATATCACAGTGTTGCATCTACCAATTCATGGGCCTCCCTAGCTTGCCATTGGTTTAGGCTCTTTCAGTGTCTCACAATGAAGTTTTATAATTTTGCCTGAAGAGGTCTTTTGTTAGATTTCTGAGAGTTTGACACTTTTTGATGCTACTTTAATGGTATATTTTACAAATGTTTATTTTTTGTTTCTTTCTTGACTGTAGGAATACAATGCATAGACATTTCACCAAAGAAGACATACAGATGGCCAAGAGGCACATGAAAAGATACTCAACATCACTAATTATTAAAGAAATGCAAATCAAAATGACAATGAGGTATCACCTCACACCAGTCAGAATGACCATCATCAAAAAATCTACAAACAATAAATGCTGGAGAGGGTGTGGAGAAAAGAGAACCCTCTAGCACTGTTGGTGGGAATGTAAATTGATACAGCCACTATGTAAAACAGTATGGAGGTTCCTTAAAAAACTAAAAATAGAACTACCATATGACCCAGCAATCCCACTACTGGGTATATACCCTGAGAAAACCATAATTCAAAAGGACACATGCACCACAATGTTCACTGCAGCACTATTTACAGTTGCCAGGACATGGAAACAACCTAAATGTCCAACAACAGATGAACGGATAAAGAAGATGTGGTACATATATATAATGGAATATTACTCAGCCATAAAAAGGAATGAAATTGGGTCATTTGTAGAGATGTGGATGGACCTAGAGTCTGTCATACAGAGTGAAGTAAGCCAAAAAGAGAAAAACAAATATCATATATAAACACATATATGGGGGGCTTCCCTGGTGGCGCAGTGGTTGAGAGTCCGCTTGCCGATGCAGGGGACACGGATTCATGCCCCGGTCTGGGAAGATCCCACATGCCGCGGAGCAGCTGGGCCCGTGAGCCATGGCCGCTGGGCCTGCGCGTCCGGAGCCTGTGCTCTGCAACGGGAGAGGCCACAACAGTGAGAGGCCCGCGTACTGCAAAAAAAAAAAAAAAAAAAAAAAAACACATATATGGGGAATCTAGAAAAATGGTACAGATGAACTTATTTGCAGGGCAGGAATAGAGATGTAGATATAGAGAATGGACATGTGGACACAGGGAGGGGAAGGGGAGGGTGGGACGAATTGGGAGATCAGGATTGACATATATACACTACCATGTGTAAAACAGGTAGTTAGGGAGAACATGCTATAAAGCACAGGAAGCTCACCTTGGTGCTTGGTGATGACCTAGATGGGTGGGATGGAGGTAGGTCCAAGAGGGAGGGGACATATGTATACATATAGCTGATTCACTTCATTGTACAGTAGAAACTAACACAACATTGTAAAGCAATTATACTCCAATAAAACAAATTAATGCAAAAAACTGAAAAAGGGCTTCCCTGGTGGCACAGTGGTTAGAATCCGCCTGCCAATGCAGGGGACACGGGTTCAAGCCCTGGTCTGGGAAGATGCCGCAAAGCAACTAAGCCCATGTGCCACAACTACTGAGTCTGCGCGCTAGAGCCTGTGCTCTGCAACAATAGAATCCACCACAATGAGAAGCCTGCACACTGCAACGAAGAGTAGCCCCTGCTTGTGCGACTAGAGAAAACCCATGCACAGAAGCAAAGACCCAACGCAGCCAAAAATAATAAATAAATAAAATAAATAAATTTATTTTTAAAAAACTCAGAAAAAATTTTCGAAAATAAAAAGGGGAGAAAAAGAAATACAATGCAATATAATATGCAATTTTTAGTATATTGAACAGTGCAAAGCTCACTTATTAATTCTAGTAACTTATCTATAGATTTACTTTGGTTTTTCTATGTGCACATTCATCTGTGAGTAATGACAATTTTATTTATTCCTTCACAGTCTTTATAACTTTAACTATTTTAGTCCTTATTACTCTGGAGGAGCCATCCAACACAGAGTTGGATAGAAGTGGTGTTAGCTGACAGCTCTGTCCTCTGCAAATTCTCTGCATTTCACCATTGAGTACGGTGTTTGCTGCAGGTCTATCCTTTATCAGATTAAGGGAGTCTCTGTCTATTTTTAGTTTGCTAAGTAAGAGGTGTGCTTTTTTTTTTTTTTTTTGCGGTACGCGGGCTTCTCACTGCTGTGGCCTCTCCCATTGCGGAGCACAGGCTCCGGACGCGCAGGCTCAGTGGCCACGGCTCACGGGCCCAGCCACTCCACGGCATGTAGGATCTTCCTGGACTGGGGCACGAACCCGTGTCTCCTGCATCGGCAGGCGGACTCTCAACCACTGCGCCACCAGGGGAGCCCGAGGTGTGCTTTGTTTTAAATTATGAATGCATACTGAACTCCATCCAATGCATTTTATAAGTCTACTTAGGTAAGCATATTATTTTTCTCATTTAACATGTCAATACATTGAATTTTACTGATTGATTTTTCTAATGATAATCTATTTCTAAAACACATCCACCTTGACAATGAGGTATTTTTCCTTCTCCTTTTACTGATTTCAGTTTGCTAATATTTTGTCTAGGATTTCTGCATCCATGTTCATCGTGTGATTTTCCTTTCTGGTGATGTCCTTATCTGGTTTTCGTATCAAGGTTCTGCCAGTCTCATACAACAAGTTGGGATGTGTTTCTTTCTTTCCTGTTTTCTGAAATCACTTATGTAAGACCAGTGTTACTCTTGAAAGGCCTCTGAGACCTCACCAGGATCACCACCTGCCGGCACTCCACCGAGCATGTCCTGAGGCCGGCTCTCAGGGAGGACCCGTCTTCCGGTTCCTCTCTGCTCCATGCAGTGCCAGGGCACCTCTCTGGGCGTCCCCAGGGCTTCAGCAGGCGAAGGGCCTGTCTTCACACGGTGTGGCCCTCACAAGCCTTCCCACCACGGGGGACGCTGCACTCGCTGCTTGGGGACAGGACAGCTGTGTCGTGCTGGCTTCCTTGTGCCTCTCCGTCTCCACCCTGTCACTGACCCCCAGAGGCCCCCCTGCTTCAGATCTTTAGTGCTTTCGTGGCATTTTCTTTCCCTAAGTGCAGTTTTCTCGTGTCACTGCACTTCGGCAGGATGGTCTAGCCTACTGACATCACAGACACCAGCACGTCAGACACTCTTGTTGGCCACGTCAGATGACACGTCCGCAAAGCCAAGCCATCTGCTTTCACCACTGACGCGACGGAGGTGGGCGGGAACTTTCTTCCTTTTCTACAGAAAAGCATCAGCAGTGCCTTAGAGGGAGGTGCGGCTTCGCAATCAATCACAAATTCCAGTCAGATGGGCCCCAGCTGCGAAACTAACACAAGCTCAGACTTAAACATTTTTTGAGTGAGCACACGTCTTGGTGTCCTTTTTAAATGACTAAAAATGGAAACAGTTTTTCATCTCTGATCTGAGGAAAGTCTTATAATGAATGTCTTCAAGATGCACATCTAAGAGTAATAGAATAGGAATCAGGAACACTGTTGAATAAATCAGAAGCATCAACAAAATCTATGATTGTATGTATGCTTACATGCTTGCAAGAAGAAAGGAAAATTCCAGCTATGCTTGGCTTTCAACAATATGCCAGTAAATTTTATCTCTTTCCAATTTCTAGGGTTTGGTGTCTGTAAATGTACACAATTTTCAATGTTCTTTGAATAAAGAAAGACAATCTGATGATGTTTCTGCATCTCTGTTGCTTTTTGCTGTGGGAACACTGCATAGATCAACAAGAGTAGGTATCATTTTTTTTTACCACTACAAAGGAATACAGACTTTCCTCGGTCTAGATCCAAAGTCATTATTACTTTTTAAAAAGGAGAGAGAGAGAGAGAGGAAAGAGATTCTCTAAAGTATATGCAGTGGATTTTGTAAATCAAAATCCTACTCCTGTTAAGTGTGGGTGCAGAGTAGGTGGACAGGCAGGTTGTCTGGGTGTGTAAACTGCTCACACAGACATTCTCCTACGGGGATTACCTCACAGCAGGTGATGTTTGCAGAGAACATTGCCCCATTTGGTGGGTGCTTATTGTAAATGAGCTTAAGGAAAGAGTGTCCAGGAAAAAGGCAGCTTGTAAACATTAAGGACTTGGTATCATGGAAAAGAACCTTTCAGAAGGTGAATTGCTGTTTTGCTATCCTCAGGTCTACAGGGAAGAGGCCGGTGACCGTCGGAGCATGTTGGCTACACTCACCTGGGCAGGAGAGTGCCCTGTTCCCCCAGCACCAGCAAGGGCGGCTCGCTGTGAGTGATGGGCTGAGTTACACGATCGAAGGGGCAGCCGCAAGGAGGAGGGTTAGAGCGCAGCAGGTCCAACAGGAGGCACCCACGCCCAGGGGCCCTGTCGTCCACTAGCCGGTGGTCCTGCCTAGAAGATGAGTTTCAGTTTCTAAACTTCCCAGTAAGTCAACGGGCTAGATTCCAGAGCATCTGACAGCTTTGACATTCACCGTAACTGTTAATTCCACTTCCAGAAGCTGTTGCAAAGATCAGTTCACATGCCCTGGTTTTCTGGTAGATACTTGGGGAGCAAAGGACAAATGGACCAATGAGTAGGAATGAAATTTGGAATTTACCTTTTCTTTTGCCAGTGATGAGCAGACATGCAGGTCTACGTGGAGAAGCTATGAAGTTGCTCAGAGGATGATGTCTGGTGACTCAAGAAGACATGGGCTCGACTGTCTCTCTGCCCACTGCACCAGTATCCACAGCCACTGAAAGAGATGATCTTTACTGATAAACTTAGGGAGTCTTGAACTAATTCTATAAATTTCTACTCAAAGATCATAATCATTTTTATACTAAAAAAAAAAAGGAAAAAGCCTTTCTAGTGTGATCAGAAGTACATTCTTTTAAATATTTCATTCTCGGTACCACTTAAGTGATGAAATGGCATTTTGTGTAAATAAAAAGAGACAGAGGGGCTTCCCTGGTGGCGCAGTGGTTGAGAATCCGCCTGCCAATGCAGGGGACACGGGTTCGAGCCCTGGTCCAGGAAGATCCCACAGGCCGCTGAGCAACTGCGCCCATGTGCCACAACTACTGAGCCTGCGCTCTAGAGCCTGCGTGCCACAACTACTGAAGCCCACGCGCCTAGAGCCCATGCTCTGCAACAAGAGAAGGCACTGCAACGAGAAGCCCGCACCACAACAAAGAGTAGCCCACACTTGTCGCGACTAGAGAAAGCCCACATGCAGCAACGAACACTCAACGCAGCCAAAAATAAAATAAATAAATAAATTTAAAAGAAAAGAGAGATAGAGATGGAAATACAGAGAATGTTAAAGTATAGCCCGATTAGTACCTACATGCAAATTAGAGGAATATACCTGAGTCCCTGTCTGCTGTTGCACAGAAACTACCCCATCACCCCAGAGCTGAGCAGCCTCTTTCTTTGCCCCGATTCCATGACCAGTAATTTGGACATCAGGCAGAGATGTGGCTGCATGGTCTTTGTTCCTGGCTGGAAGTTGGCTCTGGCTGTCGGGGGGACCACGTGTCTCTAGAAGGCCAGCCTGGGCTTCTTCCCACATGTCTGAACTCCAGAAGTCCAAGATGGAGCATGAGCTCCTGGGAGTATGAGACTCCCAGGACCCTGCTAGGGACATTGTGTCCACTGTCTGGAAAGAGAGACAGAGAGGGAGAAAGTAAGGGACACAGGTGGAGGGAGGAAAAGAGGGAGCTGGAGAGAGGAGGAGCTCAGGAGAGGGAGGGGGAGCAGAGGGCAGAGCCCAGGGGATGCGGTACCTAGGGCTCCAAGTCTCCAAGGAGCTGGGACGTGCCCCAGACCAGAGGTGGCTTCCCCTTCAATCCCAGGACCTCAGAGCTCTTCAGAGAGAATCCACATCATCCACCATTAAATGGAAAAAGAGGAGACAAACAGGGACATGGCAACTTCCCCAAAGTTGAAAACCTTGTCGGCACTCAGACCCAGAACAGAACGAGGATCCCAGATTTTAGGTCACTGTTGTCACTTTCTCTCTTAATATCCACAGACCAACAAAAGGAGGGCTCTGGGGTTCTGACGGGAAGGGGAGACCACAGTGAGTCCTTCCAAATAAGATTGAATTGTACATTCAGAGTCTAAACGCCACGTGCATGAACCATAGGTTTTAAGTGAATACTTTTAAATTAAGCTTTTTAGAAAAAAATTTAAAAGTACCTGAAATACACCAGGGTTTCAATTATTCCACTAAGGATACTCTAGCACTGTGGTTGGACTGTGTGATTTATAAACAGTAATTAACACAAAGTCACTTTGACGCCTTTGTTATAATTGACATTCACTCATTCATCCAGCTTCCCCACCACCTATTGTGTGCCAGGCACTGTGCTAGGCTCTGAGGAGATGCATTTGGGGATTAGGCCCTACTAGATACCTGTTAAGGAAACAATTTTAAATGAGAGCTAGCCTAAGACAGAAAATAGTTATGGTATTTTATGTAAAAACAAATTGGTAAAATAATAGCTAATGTAACTTCATTTTTGTAAAACAAACGAAGTGTGTGTGTGTGTGTGTGTGTGTGTTTAAATAGTAGCCATCTACTTGGGTGTATGGTATCTACTACTTTTATAATTTGTAAGTTTCTTATGCTCTAAAAAGTCTATACCTCAAGGAACTCGAAAAAGAAGAACAAATTGAGCCCAATGTTAGCAGAAAGAAAGAAATTATAAAGATTAGAGCAAAAATAAATAAAGTAGAGAACAGGAAACAATAGAAAAGGTCAACAAAACTAAAAGGTGGATCTTTGAAAAGATAAACAAAGTTTACAAACTTTTAGCTACACTACCAAGGAAAAAGAGAGAGGACCCAAATCAACAAAATTATAAATGAAAGAGGAGAGATTACAACTGATAACACAGAAATACAAAGGATCATAAGAGGCTACTATGAACAACTGCATGCCAACAGATTGGACAACCTAGAAGAAATGGATAAATTCTTAGAAACATAAAACCTAGCAAGACTGAATCAGAAAGAAACAGAAAATCTGAACAGATCAATAAGGACTAAGAACACTGAATCAGTAATAAAAAATCTCCCAACAAAGCAAAGCTCAGGACAAGATGGCTTCACTGATGAAGCTTATCAAACATTTAGAAGAGAGTTAATGTCAATACTTCTCAAATTCTTCCCAAAAATTGAAGAGCAAGAACATTCCCAAACTCATTTTACTAGGCCAGCATTACCCCAATACCCAAGCCAGAAAAGGACACCACAGACTAATATCCATGATGAATATAGATACAAAAATTCTCAACAAAATACTAGCAACTGAAATTCAGCAGCACACTAAAAGGATCATTCACCATGATCAAATGGGATTTATCCCTGAGATGCAAGGTGGTTCAATATATGCAAATCAATAAATGTGATACACCAATTAATAGAATGAAATACAAACATCACATGATCATCTCAGTTGATGCAGGAAAAGCACTTGACAAAATTCAATATCCATTCATGATAAAAACTCTCAACAAATTACTTACAAAAGGAAAGTACCCCATCATAATAAAGTCCATATATGCCAGGCCCACAGCTAATATTATACTCAAAGAGGAAAAACTGAAACCTTTTCCACTAAGAAAAGGGTACCCACTCTCACCACCCTTATTCAACATAGTAATGAAAGTCCTAGCCAGAACAACAAGGCAAGAAAAAGAAATAAAAGGCATCTAAACTGGAAAGGAAGAAGTTAAATGGTCTCAGTTTGCAAATGACATGATTTTATATAGAGAAAATCCTAAAGATTCCACCAAAAAAACTGTTAGATATAATTAATGAATTCAGTAAGACTGCAAGATATAAAATTAACATACAAAAATTAGTAGCATTTCTATATACCAATAACAAATTATCTGAAAAAGAAATAAAACAATCCCATTTAGAATAGTATCAAAAACAATAAAACACTTATGAATAAATTTAACCAAGAAGGTGAAATATCTCTACACTGGAAACGACAAGACACTGATGAAAGAAATTAAAAAATGCACAAATAAATGGAAAGATATTTCATGTTCACAGATTGGAAGTATTAATATTGTTAAAATACTTGTATTAACCAAAGCCATCCATAGATTTGATGCAATGCTGATCAAAATTCTGATGGCATTTTCTTTCTATATTACTTTGTCTACTTAATAGACAATTTAACTAAATAATTGATAACCTATGAGGTTTTTTTAACTTTTGAATTTTATTTATTTTTTTATACAGCAGGTTCTTATTAGTTATCCATTTTATACATATTAGTATATATATGTCAATCCCAATCTCCCAATTCATCACACCACCACAACCCCTGCCACTTTCCCCCCCTTGGTGTCCATACATTTGTCCTCTACATCTGTGTCACTATTTCTGCCCTTCAAACCAGTTCATCTGTACCAATTTTCTAGGTTCCACATATATGCATTAATATACGATATTTGTTTTTCTTTCTGACTTACTTCATTCTGTATGACAGTCTCTAGATCCATCCATGTCTCTACAAATGACCCAATTTCATTCCTTTTTATGGCTGAGTAATATTCCATTGTCTATATGTACCACATCTTCTTTATCCATTCATCTGTCAATGGGCATTTAGGTGCTTCCATGACCTGGCTATTGTAAAGAGTGCTGCAATGAACATTGGGGTGCATGTGTCTTTTTGAATTATGGTTTTCTCTGGGTATATACCCAGTAGTGGGATTGCTGGGTCATATGGTAATTCTATTTTTAGTTTTTTAAGGAACCTCCATACTGTTCTACATAGTAGCTGTATCAATTCCCACCAACAGTGCTAGAGGGTTCCCTTTTCTCCACACCCTCTCCAGCATTAGTTGTTTCTAGATTTTTTGATGATGCTCATTCTGACTGGTGTGAGGTGATACCTCATTGTAGTTTTGATTTGCATTTCTCTAATAATTAGTGATGTTGAGTATCTTTTCTTGTGCTTCTTGGCCATCTATATGTCTTCTTTGGAGAAATGTCTATTTAGTTCTTCTGCCCATTTTTGGATTGGGTTGTTTGTTTTTTAATATTGAGCTGCATGAGCTGTTTATATATTTTGGAAATTAATCCTTTGTCCGTTGATTCATTTGCAAATATTTTCTCCCACTCTGAGGGTTGTCTTTTCATCTTGTTTGTAGTTTCCTTTGCATGCAAAAGCTTTTAAGTTTCATTAGGTCCCATTTGTTTATTTTTGTTTTTATTTCCATTACTCTAGGAGGTGGGTCAAAAAAGATCTTGCTGCAATTTATATCAAAGAGTGTTCTTCCTATGTTTTCCTTTAAGAGTTTTATAGTATCTCATCTTACATTTAGGTCTCTAATCCATTTTGAGTTTATTTTTGTGTATGGTGTTAGGGATTGTTCTAATTTCATTCTTTTACATGTAGCTGCCCAGTTTTGCCAGCACCACTTATGGAAGAGACTGTCTTTTCTCCATTGTATATCCTTGCCTCCTTTGTCATAGATTAGTTGACCATAGGTGCGTGGGTTTATCTCTGGGCTTTCTATCCTGTTCCATTGATCTATATTTCTGTTTTTGTGCCAGTACCATATTGCCTTGATTACTGTAGCTTTGTAGTATAGTCTGAAGTCAGGGAGTCTGATTCTCCAGCTCCGTTTTTTTCCCTCAAGACTGCTTTGGCTATTCGGGGTCTTTTGTGTCTCCAAACAAATTTTAAGATTTTTTGATCTAGTCCTGTAAAAAATGCCATTGATAATTTGATAGAGATTGCATTGAATCTGTAGATTGCTTTGAGTAGTATAGTCATTTTCACAATATTGATTCTTCTAATCCAAGAACATGGTATATCTCTCCATCTGTTTCTATAAACTTTAATTTCTTTCATCAGTATCTTATAGCTTTATGCATACAGGTCTTTTGTCTCCATAGGTAGGTTTTTTCCTAGGTATTTTATTCTTTTTGTTGCAATGGTAAATGGGAGTGTTTCCTTAATTTCTCTTTCAGATTTTTCGTCATTAGTGTATAGCAATGAAAGAGATTTCTGTGCATTAATTTTGTATCCTGCAACTTTACCAAATTCATTGATTAGCTCTAGTAGTTTTCTGGTAGCATCTTTAGGATTCTCTATGTATAGTATCATGTCACCTGCAAACAATGACAGTTTTACTTCTTCTTTTCCAATTTGTATTCCTTTTATTTCTTTTTCTTCTCTGATTGCTGTGGCTAGGACTTCCAAAACTATGTTGAATAACAGTGGTGAGATTGGATATCCTTGTCTTGTTCCTGATCTTAGAGGAAATGCTTTCAGTTTTTCACCATTGAGAATGATGTTTGCTGTGCATTTGTCATATATGGCCTTTATTATGCTGAGGTAGGTTCCCTCTATGCCCACTTTCTGGAGAGTTTTTATCATAAATGGGTGTTGAATTTTGTCAAAAGCTTTTCCTGCATCTATTGAGATGATCATATGGTTTTTATTCTTCAGTTTGTTAATATGGTGTATCACATTGATTGATTTGCATATATTGAAGAATCCTTGCATCCCTGGGATAAATCCCACTTGATCATAGTGTATGATCCTTTTAATGTGTTGTTGGATTCTGTTTGCTAGTATTTTGTTGAGGATTTTTGCATCTATATTCATCAGTGATATTGGTCTGTAATTTTCTTTTTTTGTAGTATCTTTGTCTGGTTTTGGTATCAGGCGATGGTGGCCTCATAGAATGAGTTTGAGAGTGTTCCTTCCTCTGCAATTTTTTGGAAGAGTTTGAGAAGGATGGCTGTTAGCTCTTCTCTAAATGTTTGATAGAATTCACCTGTGAAGCCATCTGGTCCTGGACTTTTGTTTGTTGGAAGATTTTTTTGTTTTGTTTTGTTTTGTGGTACGCAGGCCTCTCACAGTTGTGGCCTCTCCCGTTGCGGAGCACAGGCTCCAGACATGCAGGCTCAGTGGCCATGGCTCACAGGCCTAGCCACTCTGTGGCATGTAGGATCTTCCTGGACTGGGGCACGAACGTGTGTCCCCTGCATCGGCAGGCGGACTCTCAACCACTGCGCCACCAGGGAAGCCCTGTTGGAAGATTTTTAATCACAGTTTCAATTTCATTACTTGTGATTGGTCTGTTCATATTTTCTATTTCTTCCTGGTTCAGTCTTGGAAGGTTATACCTTTCTAAGAATTTGTCTGTTTCTTCCAGGTTGTCCATCTTATTGGCATAGAGTTGCTTGTAGTAGTCTCTTAGGGTGCTTTGTATTTCTCCAGTGTCTGTTGTAATGTCACCTTTTTCATATCTAATTTTATTGATTTGAGTCCTCTCCCTCTTTTTTCTTGATGAGTCTGGCTAATGGTTTATCGATTTTATTTATCTTCTCAAAGAACCAGCTTTTCGATTTATTGATCTTAGCTATTGTTTTCTTTGTTTCTATTCCATTTATTTCTGCTCTGATATTTATGATTTCTTTCCTTCTGCTAACATTGGGTTTTGTTTGTTCTTCTTTCTCTAGTTCCTTTAGGTGTAAGGTTGTATTGTTTATTTGAGATTTTTCTTGTTTTTTGAGGTAGGCTTGTATTGCTATAAACCTCCGTCTTACAACTGCTTTTGCTGCAGCCCATAGGTTTTGAATCGTCATGTTTTCATTGTCATTTGTCTCTAGGTATTTTCTGATTTTCTCTTTGATTTCTTCAGCAATCTCTTGGTTATTTAGTAACATATTGTTTAGGCTCCATGTGTTTGTGTTTTTCACATATTTTCCCTATAATTGATTTCTAATCTCATAGCATTGTGGTCAGAAAAGATGCTTGATATGATTTCAATTTTCTTAAATTTAGTGAGGCTTGATTTGTGACCCAAGATGTGATTCATCCTGGAGAATGTTCTGTGCGCACTTGAGAAAAAAGTGTAATCTGCTGTTTTTGGATGGAATGTCCGATAAATATCAATTAATTCTATCTGGTCTACTGTGTCTTTTAAAGCTTGTGTTTACTTACTAATTTTCTGTTTGGATGATCTGTCCATTGGTGTAAGTGAGGTGTTAAAGTCCCCCACTATTATTGTGTTACTGTCGATTTCCTCTTTTACAGCTGTTATCAGTTGCTTTATGTATTGAGGTGCTCCTATGTTGGGTGCAGATATATCTATAATTGTTACATCTTCTTCTTGGATTGATCCCTTGATCATTATGTAGTGTCCTTCCTTGTCTCTTGTAACATTCTTTTTTTTTTTTTTTTGCAGTACGCGGGCCTCTCACTGTTGTGGCCTCTCCCGTTGCAGAGCACAGGCTCCGGACATGCAGGCTCAGTGGCCATGGCTCACGGGCCTAGCTGCTCCATGGCATGTGGGATCTTCCCCAACCAGGGCAAGAACCTGTGTCCTCTGCATCGGCAGGCAGACTCTCAACCACTGCACCACCAGGGAAGCCCTCTTGTAACATTCTTTATCTTAAACTCTATTTATCTGATATGAGTATTGCTACTCCAGCTTTCTTTTGATTTCCATTTGCATGGAATATCTTCTTTCATCCCCTCACTTTCAGTCTGTATGTGTCCCTAGGTCTGAAGTGGTTCTCTTGTAGACAGCATATATATGGGTCTTGTTTTTGTATCCATTCAGCAAGCCTGTGTCTTTTGGTTGGAGCATTTAATCCACTCACATTAAGGTAATTATCAATATGTATGTTCCTATTACCATTTTCTTAATTATTATTTTTTTTGTTTGTTCATTTGTTTTTTTGTGGTACGCGGCCCTCTCACTGTTGTGGCCTCTCCTGCTGTGGAGCACTGGCTCCGGATGCGCAGGCCCAGCAGCCATGGCTCATGGGCCTAGTTGCTCCGCGGCATGTGGGATCCTCCCAGACCGGGGCACGAACCCGTGTCCCCTGCATCGGCGGGCAGACCCTCAACCACTGCGCTACCAGGGAAGCCCGATGGGTTTGCTTTTGTAGGTCCTTTTCTTGTCTTGTGTTTCCCACTTAGAGAAGTTCCTTTAGCATTTGTTGTAGAGCTGGTTTGGTGGTGCTGAATTCTCTTAGCTTTTGCTTGTCTCTAAAGCTTTTGATTTCTCCATCGAATCTGAATGCAATCCTTGCTGGGTAGAGTAATCTTGGTTGTAAGTTGTTCCCTTTCATCACTTTAAATATATCATGCCACTCCCTTCTGGCTTGTAGACTTTCTGCTGAGAAATCAGCTGTTAACTTTATGGGAGTTCTGTTGTATGTTACTTGTTGTTTTTCCCTTGTTGCTTTCAGTAATTTTTCTTTGTCTTTAATTTTTGTCAATTTGATTACTATGCGTCTGGGTGTGTTTCTCCTTGGGTTTATCCTGCCTGGGACTCTCTGTGCTTCCTGGACTTGGGTGGCTATTTCCTTTCCCATGTTATGGAAGTTTTCGACTATAATCTCTTCAAATTTTCTCGGATCCTTTCTCTCTCTCTTCTCCTTCTGGGACCCCTATAATGTGAATGTTGTTGTGTTTAATGTTGTCCCAGAGGTCTCTTAGACTGCCTTCATTTCTTTTCTTTCTTTTTTCTTTATTCTGTTCCACGGCAGTGAATTCCACCATTCTGTCTTCCAGGTCATTTATCCATTCTTCTGCCTCAGTTATTCTGCTACTGATTCCTTTTAGTGTATTTTTCATTTCAGCTATTGTATTGTTCATCTCTGTTTGTTTGTTCTTTAATTCTTCTAGGTCTTTTTAAAACATTTCTTGCATCTTTTTGATCTTTGCCTCCACTTTCTTTCTGAGGTCCTGGATCATCTTCACTATCATTATTCTGAATTCTTTTTCTGGAAGGTTTCCTATCTCCACTTCATTTAGTTGTTTTCTGGGGTTTTAGCTTGTTCCTTCATCTGGTACATAGCCCTCTGCCTTTTCATCTTGTCTATCTTTCTGTGAATGTGGTTTTTGTTCCACAGGCTGCAGGATTGTAGTTCTTCTTGCTTCTGCTGTTTGCCCTCTGGTCCCAATGGCATTTTTTACAGAAGTATAAAGTATAATCCTAAAACTTATATGGAATCACAAAAGACCTTGAATAACCAAAGCCATCCAGAGAAAGAACAAAGCAAGAGGCATCACTCTTCCTGTATGCAAACTATAGTAATCAAAACAGTATGATACTGGCATAAAAACAGATACATAGATTAAGGGAACAGAATAGCCCAGAAATAAACCCACACATATATGCTCAACTAATACTTAAAAAGGAAGCAAACAATACTCAATGGAGAAAAGACAGGCTCTTCAGTAATACTGCTGAGGAAAATGAATATTCACATGCAAAAGAATGAAACTAGACCCCTATCTTACACCATTCACAAAAATTAACTCAAAAGGGATTAAAGACTTAAAAATAAGACCTCAAACCATAAAACTGCTAGAAGAAAACAGGAAAAAGCTCCTTGACCTGGGTCTTGGCAATGTTTTTTTAGATGTGATACCTAAAGCACAAGCAACAAAAACAAAACATAAAGTGGGAGTACAACACACTAAAAGCTTTTGCACATTAAAGGAAACCATCACCAAAATGAAAAGGCAACCTAGGGAATGGGAGAAAATATTTGCAAATCATATATCTAATAAGGGGTTAATATCCAAAATATATAAAAACTCATACAACTCAAAAGCAAAAAAAAAAAAAACAAATAATCCAATTTTAAATGTGCAAAGGACCTGAATAGACATTTTTCCAAAGAAGACATACGGATGACTAACAGGCACATGAAAAGATGCTCAACATCGCTAATCATCAGGGAAATGCAAATCAAAATCAATAAGCTATCACCTCACACCTGTCAGAATGGCCATCATTAAAGACAAGAGATAAAAAGTGCTTGTGAGGATGTAGAGAAAAGGGAACCCTTGTGACTGTTTGTGGGAATGTAAATTGGTGCTGCCACTATGGAAAACAGTATGCAGGTTCCTCAAAAATTTAAAAATAGAACTACCATATAATCCAGTAATTCTACTTCTGGGTATTTATCCAAAGGAAACTAAACCACAATGTTGAAGAGATACCTGCACCCCCATGTTCATATTATTCACAATAGCCAAGATATGGAAACGAGAAGATGTGGTATATATATAAAGGGGAATACGGTTCGATCATAAGAAGGAGTGGAATGAAATCTTGCCATTTGCAACAACACAGATGGACATTGAAGATATTATGGTAAGTGAAATAAGTTAGACAGAGAAAGACAAATACTGTATGATCTCACTTATATGTGTAATTAAATAAAAATCCCAAACTCACAGAAAAAGAGATCAGATCTGTGGTTACCAGAGGTGGAGGGGAGGGGAGGGGGATTTGGAAGAAGGTTGTCAAAAGGTACAAACTTCCAGCTATAAGATAAATAAATACTAGGGATGTAAGGTACAACATGATTAATATAATTAACGCTGCAGTATGTTATCATGGAAGTCGTTGAGAGTAGATTCTAAAAGTTCTCATCACAAAGAAAAAAATTGTGTAATTATACGAGATAATGGATGTTAACTAAATTAACTGTGATAATCATTTTGCAATATATGTACGTCAAGTCATTATGCTGTACACCTTAAACTTAGACAGTGCTGTATGTCTATTATATTTCAGTAAGATTGAAAAAAACTAAAATTAAAAATAAACTGAAAAAAATCTAATAGATATCTTTCCCACTTGTTTGGAAATATAATAGTAATACATGGTCATTATAAAAATGCTAATTGTACATACAGATAAAGTCACTCCCCTAAATGCAACTTCTCAGAAATTATAAATTTTTTCCTGTCCATTTCTCTTTCTATGATTTTACATTTATAATTTTCCATATGTTATTATACTTATTGCTTGGTAACATTTTTTTTTGGCTTAAGATATTATAAACATTTTCCACACCAATTTATATAAATCTACTTTATTCTTTTGAATAGCTACATAATATTCTCTTAATAAGACATGTCCTACTTCATTTAACCATTCCCTACTGATAGAATTTAGAATATTTAAACAATTTTTGTATAATAAATAATACCTTCATGGACATCCTCTTGCAAGGCTTTCAGTTCATCTGTTTTTTTCCCAGAAATACAATTGCTGGGTTGAGGATTATGCACTTTAAAATCTTGATATATTAAGCCTACTATTTCCTGATTCAGTTATCTCATTCCCCAATAATGCTACATAACAAATAACCACAAACCTTACATTTAAAGATCTAATAATAAGCACCTCCTGCTCGTGTGATCACCTCTTGCTTCACTGGTCTTGGCTGGCTCGCCTGTGTGACTGCGGACAGGTTGGGTGGCCCTGGCTGGGATGCCACACACTCTGCTCTGCTCACACGTATCTTGCCCTCCAACAGGGTAGCCAGGGCACGTTCTCCTGGTGCAAAGAGAGAGGTGCAAAGAGAGAGGCCAACTCCAGTCACACGCCTTTTCAGTCCCTGCATTCTGCGATCACCCCGTGGGCTGCTGCAAGTCTCACAGCTGAGCCTGGACCCAAATGGGCGAGTACCATGAAGCCAGGAGGAAAGGGGCGTCAGTTTACGGAGGGTGTAGAACTGAGGACACCTGAGCTATTGCGCCTCCAAGTAGGGTGTTCGTCCACAGTCCTTCCAATATCAGATAAGAACTTTTGTTACACCTATATCAGATAAGAACCTTTGTTTTACCAAAGGCTTACTAACACTGGATATTATCAATTTTGAAACTTTATGCTATCTGGTAGGCAAAAAAATTATATTAATCATGGCTTTCATTTTTATTTCCTGCACTGCTAGTGAGGTGTATCTTATTTCCATGTGTATACTGGCTATTTGTATTTCTTCTGTGAATTGCCTCTTCTTATAGTTTTTCTATTTCTCTCTTGGTTTCTTTTTAAGATAATGTTTAAATATTTTTTCAAACAAGCAAGGTCTCAATTTTCCTTCCCTAGACTGCTCTTTTATTCATAAAGGTGAAATGGAGGATAAAACAACTTTGCAGGTAATTTAACCAAATAAAATCTGTACTTTGCGCTCAATTATCTGGATATTCCAAGGGCAAATTTTGATGTGAATTATCTCTATAATTTCTTGAGTTCTCTGCTTTACTTTGCAGTTTAACCAGGAAAAATTAGATTCTTTCCACTGTACTTTGAAGAATTTAAAAATGAAATATGGCTCCACTTTGTCCTTAACAAAACAACAATCTAACACTAGAAATCAATTCCACCTTTCTATTTTCAGTAGGTGTTTTTTTTTTTTTTTTTTTTTTTGCGGTACTTGGGCCTCTCACTGTTGTGGCCTCTCCCGCTGCGGAGCACAGGCTCCGGACGCGCAGGCTCAGCGGCCATGGCTCACGGGCCCAGCCGCTCCGCGGCATGTGGTATCTTCCCGGACCGGGGCACGAACCCGTGTCCCCTGCATCGGCAGGCGGAGTCTCAACCACTGCGCCACCAGGGAAGCCCCAGTAGGTGTTTTTAACAAAGCCTTTCTTACTGTTTTTACCTAAAATCTTCTAAAGCTTTGAATTGGGCATATTCTTTTGGGCCATTTTGGTTGAACTAGTGAGTCAAGTTGTGGAAGAAAAGATGGGTCTAAATTCAGCTGTGTTCCACCTCCTCCAAACCATTATCTCATCTCCTGGGGGGGTCAGGCATGACCCTGGGAGAGGTCAGGAGTGGGGGATGGTGGCAGTGGGATGCCAGTCAAGGGTAAAAAGCAAAAAGACAGATTATTCCAATAAGAAGAGAAATAAAAATAATAAAGATACAATTCTTATTTACAGGAGCTAAAATTTTCCCTATGGAAATAAAAAGGAAATAAAATTTAAATTAAATTTTTGGAAAAGTGGCTGCATGTAAATTTAATTTTTAAATTTCAATAGCACACCTATATACACTAACAGCAATGACTAATTAGAAAGAGAGAATGCACGCACATGCTACCATTCTTGACAGGATCTAAAAATATAAATATATTTTAAAAGTTTAAAGAAAAAGGTGAAGAGCATATGTGACAGAAACTACACAGTATTTTTATGAGATAAGGAAGGCCTTCTGGGAATTCTCTGGTGGTCCAGTAGTTAGGATTCAGCGCTCTCACTGCTGAGGGCCCAGGTTCAATCCCTGGTTGGGGAACTAAGTTCCCACAAGCCATGCGGTTCAGCCACAAAAAAAAAAAAAAAAGAAAAGACTCCTGTTTTTAATAACGACTAATAATAATACTAATAGTGATAATAACTACTGGACCACATGCTCGCAGGAAACAACTATAACATTCAGATATCAGCTGCCTGAAGGACCAGAGAAGCATGTAGGTTCTGCCGGAGTCCACATACATTTGTATGAGTCAGTGCCTGTCTCTGTAGCTCTTTGGCAGGGCCAGACACAATGAGCACTGTGCCCAGGGCCCTGAGGGTGCTGGTGGGAAAACCCCACTCTTTAGTCTTGGAGAACTAGACAGCAGAATCCAGGGAGACTGTGACCTCCTGAGGGAGAGAGAGAGAGAGAATCCAAGAAGGGAAATCCAGAGAGGGGATCCCCAAATCCTATCTCTCTGTCTCTGAACTACACATGTGTTGCACAGACTCTGAGAATACCTGCTCAAGAGAGAAGATCTGAGCTGAGGCTGGTTCTGAAGCCCAACAAGATAATTGTCTTCTAAAACCAAGAAACAACACTCCCCAGAAGAAATGAACAGAATCCTGAGTCTTCCCAGCTTAATGTTTTGAATGTCCAGGATTTCCAAAATTACCATATAGACAAACGAAAAACCCAGGGAAATGGAACTCACCCTCCAGAGAAAAGAAAATAAATTGACATAAAGACTGAGATGATTTGGATTCGGAAATAACAGGAAAGATTTTAAAGTGGATGTTATATCTAACCTCAGTGAGATAAAATATGTTCACAGAGAAATAGAAATGAGCAAAAAAGAACCAAAAGAAAATTTCTAGAACTGAAAAAACTTAATGTCTCAAAAAATTCACTGGATGGACTTAAAAGCCAAATGGAGATGACAGAACAATAACTAAACCTAGTAAATAAATAGAAATGACACAGTGTGAAGAACCAAGAGATTCGGGTTGATAAAGAAGATGGAATCTTGAGGGACCTATTAGGGAAGATCAAACAATCTTAACGTATGAATAACTGAAGACCTAGAAGGAGAGGAGAAAAAATGGGACAGAAAAAGTGTTTGAAGAAATAATGGCTGAACGTTTCCATCTTATAAAAGACATAGCTTTGTAGATTTAAGACATTCAATAAAAACCAAGCTGGACAAATATGAAGAGGCACATCACAGTCAAATTACTGAAGCTAAATGTGGAGACTAAATAGTGAAACTAAGGAGAAACGCAATGTGTTAAATATGGGGATGATAATTCAATTATTGGATGATGTTTCATCAGATATGAATGAGGCTGGAGAAAAGGAAGCTGTTGACCCAGAATTCTCCAGTGAAAATAACCTTCAAAAATCAAGGCAAAGTTAAGTTTGTTTTTGCAAAAAGGCAGCTGGGAACTTCTGATTTCCAATTCTGCTTCAAATTTGCCATACTGTCTTAACAAAAAGTATAAAACTGAACAGAATAAAAAATCAACAACTCTTCTTGGATCCATAAGAGAGGGAATAACACAGGGCAAACCGCTGCCCCCAAGATGGGAGAGACTGACAGACACTGAATACAAAAGATTGCAACTTACTGGAGCAGGAACCCAGGGGCAGACACCATGTAGGGACCACTGCTGGGTAGGAAAGCCTAAATGTAATTGATGGATTGCTGGAGGCTCTGTCGGGACAACTCTGAGAGCTAAAAACTCCAGGGTATCCAATCATAGGGGCTCCATAATTCATGAAATCTACCTCCAAGAGCACTACCAGGTTCCCACAGTGAATAGGGAGCAGAGGAAAGTCCCCTCAGGTCTCCAGCAGAGAAAGAGGAAAAGAACCATTTTTAAAAACTCTAGAGGGAATTCCCTGGTGGTCCAGTGGTTAAGATGCCTCGCTTCCAATTGAGGGGGTGCAAGTTCGATCCCTGGTTTTGGAACCAAGATCCCGCATGTTGTGCAGTGCAGCCAAAATACAAACTAACAAAAAAAATCATTATATTGTACACCTGAAACTAATATAATGTTACATGTCAATTATACCTCAATAAAATAAAATAAGAAATAAAAGTGATCTGCAAGCTTTTAAAAAATTTTTTTTAAATAAAAACACTCTATAGCACTCTGTTCCTCTTAACAAGGCCTGCCTCAAGGGAGACTAGCTAACCTGAGCCTAACCTGCTGGCGTTATCAGAGCCTAACTGGCCCAGGGGGCAGGAAAACCCACTCCAGTCTACACTACCCATCCTGTGCCTCCTAAGGGAGGACAAAACTTAGACGCACTTGTCCAGAGGAACAGGCTTCACTAAAGGACCTAGACCCAATGATAGGACTATCAAACACTTCCTCTCCCTCCACACCTCACCATCACATCACTAGTGACCTATTTATGGTAGTTCCTCTTGCTCAGGACATTACGTCCAAATACCAAGAAAAAACCACAAGGCATACCAAAAGGCGCGCGTGCGCGCGCACGCGCGCACACACACACACACACACACAATTTGAAGAGATAGAGGAAGCATCAGAACCAGACATGGCAGAATGCTGTAACTATCAGACTGGGAATTTAAAACAACTATGATTAGTATGCTAAGTGCTCTAATGGATAAAGTAGACAGCATGCAAGAACAGATGGGCAATATAAGCAGAGAGATGTAAATCCTAAGAAAGAACCAAGAAGAAATGCTAGAGATCAAAAACACTGTAACAGAAATGAAGAATGCCTTTGATAGTCTCATTAGTGTGTGTGTGTGTATGTGTGTGTGTGTGTATGTGTATGTGTGATGTAAAAATCCTCAATAAAATTTTAGCAAGTTGAATCAAAAAATCTATTTAAACTATTTACACCATAACCAAGTGGGATTTATCTCAGGTATGCAAGGCTGGTTCAGCATTCAAAAATCAATTAATGTAATCCATCACATGAATAGTTTAAAAAAGAAAAATCATTGATCAGATCAATAGGTACAGAAAAAGAATTTGACACAATCCAACACCCATTCATGATAAAAACTCTCAGTAAACTAGAAATAGACGGAAACTTTCTTAACTTGATAAAGACTATCTACCAAAGACCTATAGCTAACATCATACTTAATGGTGAGAAACTTGAAGCTTTCCCACTAAGATCAGGTACAAAACAGGACCTCCCCCCTGTCACCACCACTCCTTTGCCACCTCATAGAAAGCAAATGTAATAAATCAAAAAGAGAAAATAAAAGGTATACAGATTAAGAAGGAAGAAACAAAACTGTCTTTGTTTGCAGATGGCATGATTGTCTATGTAGAAAATTCAAAATAATCAACAAAAATCTCCTGGAACTAATAAGTGATTATAGCAAGGTTGTAGGATACAAGGTTAATATACAAAAGTCAGTTGCTTACCTATGTACCAACAATGAAAAAGTGGAAATTGAAATTTAAACAATAATATCATTTACATTAGTACCACCAAAACTGAAATACTTCGGTATAAATATAACAAGAATTTTGCATGAAGAAAACTATAAAACTCTGATGAACTAAATCAAAGAAGAACTAAATAGATATTCCATATTCATGGACAGGAAGATTCAATATTGTCAAGATGTCTGTCCTTCCCAACTTGATCTACAGATTCAATCAATCCCAATCAAAATACCAGCAAGTTATTTTGTGGATATCAACAAACTGATTCTAAATTGTACCTGAAGTGGCAAAAAGACCCAGAAAGGCCAACACAATATTGAAGAAGAAGAAAAAGGTTATAGGGCTGATGTTACCAGACCTCAAGACTACAAAACAGTGTGTATTGGTGAAGGAACGGACAAATTGATCAGTGGAACAGAACAGAGAGTCCAGAAGTAGACCCACATAAATATAGTCAACTGATGTTTGACAAAGGAGCAAGGCAATGCAATGCAGTGAACACAGCATCTTCAACAAATGGTGCTAAAACAACTGGACATACACATGCAAAGAAATTTAATCCAGACACAGATCTTACACCTTTCATTAAAAAATAACTCAGAAAGGATCATAGACTTAAATGCAAATGGTAAAACTATAAAATTCCTAGAAGGTAACATATGAGAAAACCTAGAAGACCTTGGGTATGGTGATGAATTTTTTTAAAAAATAAATTTATTTATTTTATTTATTTATTTTTGGCTGCACTGGGTCTTCGTTGCTGTGCGCGGGCTTTCCCTAGTTGTGGCAAGTGGGGGCTACTCTTCGTTGTGGTGTGCAGGCTTCTCATTGCCGTGGCTTCTCTTGTTGAGGAGCATGGGTCCTAGGCACGTAGGCTTCAGTAGTTGTGGCACGTGGGCTCAGTAGTTGTGGTGCCTGGGCTCTAGAGTGCAGGCTCAGTAGTTGTGGCACACAGACTTAGTTACTCTGCGGCATGTGGGATCTTTCCGGACCAGGGCTCAAACCCGCGTCCCCTGCACTGGCAGGCAGATTCTTAACCACAGCGCCACCTGGGAAGCATGGTGATGCCTTTTTTGATACAACACCACCAAAACATGATCCATCAAAGAAAGAATTGATAAGCTGGACTTCACTGAAATTAAAAACTTCTGCTTTGTGAAAGACAATGTCAAGAAAATTAGAAGACAAGCCACAGACTGGGAGAAAATATTTGTGAAAGATGCATCTAATAAAAGAGTGTTATCCAAAACATACAAGAACACTTAAAACTTAACAGTAAGAAAGCAAACAACCTGATTAAAAAATGGGGCAAAGACCTGGACACCTCACCAAAGAAGATACACAGATGGCAAATAAGCACATGAAAATATGCTCCACATCATATGTCATCGGAGAAATGCAAATTAAAACAACAATGATATAACACTATATACCTATTAGAATGGCCAAAATCCAGAACACTGACAACACCAAATGCTGACTAGTATGTGGAGCAACACAAGCCCTCACTCACTGCTGGTGGGAATGCAAAATGGTGCAGCCTCTTTGGAAGACAATTTGGCGGTTTCTTACAAAACTAAACGTACTCTTACCATACAATCCAGCAACTGTGCTCCTTGGTATTTACCCAAATGAGTCGAAAACTTATGTCCTCACAAAAACCTGCACATGGATTTATAGCAGCTTTATTCATAGTTGACAAAACTCATATAGGCACTTTGGAAGACAATGTGGCAGTTTCTTAAAAAACTGAACATACTCTCTTTGGTGGAGCTTATGGTGGACTCTGGGAGGGCTCACACCAAGGAGTACTTCCAAGAACTTCTGTTGCCAGGTTCCTTGTCCTCATGGTAAGGCACAACCACCCCCACCTCTGCAGGAGACCCTCCAACACTAGCAGTGGGGTGATCACCTGGTCAAACAGATATCTCTCCAGTGCACGAGACCAGACTGCTGCAGAAGTCTATTGTTGCCTTTTCTTTGACTTCTTTGAGTGTGAGCATGGGAGATGCTCTTCTATCAGCCTGGGCCCTGGTTAGTCAACAGGCACTAGACCCCTCCACCAGGAAGTCTACACAACCCACTGAACCAAACTTAGCCACTGGGGACAGACACCAAGAACAGCGGGAACTATGAACCTGCAGCCTGCAAAGAGGAGACCCCAAACACAGTAAGATAAGCAAAATGAGAAGACAGAAAAACACACAGCAGATGAAGGAGCAAGATAAAAACCCACCAGACCTAACAAATGAGGAGGAAATAGGCAGTCTACCTGAAAAATAATTCAGAATAATGATAGTAAAGATGATCCAAAATCTTGGAAATAGAATAGACAAAATGCAAGAAACATTTAACAAGGACCTAGAAGAACTAAAGATGAAACAAACAATGATGAACAACACAATAAATGAAATTAAAAACACTCTAGATGGGATCAATAGTGGAATAACTGAGGCAGAAGAATGGATAACTGACCTGGAAGATAAAATAGTGGAAATAACTACTGCAGAGCAGAATAAAGAAAAAAGAATGAAAAGAAATGAGGACAGTCTCAGAGACCTATGGGACAACATTAAACACACCAAAATTCAAATTATAGGTGTTCCAAAGAAGAAGAGAAAAAGAAAGGGACTGAGAAAATATTTGAAGAGATTATAGTTGAAAACTTCCCTAATATGGGAAAGGAAACAGTTAATCAAGTCCAGGAAGCACAGAGAGTCCCATACAGGATAAATCCAAGGAGAAACATGCCAAGACACATACTAATCAAACTATCAAAATTTAAATACAAAGAAAACATATTAAAAGCAGCAAGGGAAAAACAACAAATAACCCACAAGGGAATCCCCATAAGGTTAACCGCTGATCTTTCAGCAGAAACTCTGCAAGCCAGAAGGGACTGGCAGGTCATATTTAAAGTGATGAAGGAGAAAAACCTGCAACCAAGATTACTCTACCCAGCAAGGATCTCATTCAGATTTGATGGAGAAATTAAAACCTTTACAGACAAGCAAAAGCTGATAGAGTTCAGCACCACCAAACCAGCTTTACAACAAACGCTAAAAGAAATTCTCTAGGCAAGAAACACAAGAGCAGGAAAAGAACTACAATAACGAACCCAAAACAATTAAGAAAATGGGATTAGGAACATACATATCAATAATTACCTTAAATGTAAATGGACTAAATGCTCCCACCAAAATACACAGATTGGCTGAATGTATACAAAAACAAGACCCATATATATGCTGTCTACAAGAGAGCCACTTCAGACCTAGAGACACATACAGACTGAAAGTAAGGGGATGGAAAAAGATATACCATGCAAATGGAAACCAAAAGAAAGCTGGAGTAGCAATTCTCATATCAGACAAAATAGACTTTAAAATAAAGACTATTAGAAGAGACAAAGAAGGACACTACATAATGATCAAGGGATCGATCCAAGAAGAAGATATAACAATTGTAAATATTTATGCACCCAACACAGGAGCACCTCAACACATAAGGCAAATACTAACAGCCATAAAAGGAGAAATTGACAGTAACACATTCATAGTAGGGGACTTTAACACCCCACTTTCACCAATGGACAGATGATCCAAAATGAAAATAAATAAGGAAACACAAGCTTTAAATGATACATTAAACAAGATGGACTTAATTGATCTTTATAGGACATTCCATCCAAAAACAACAGAATACACATTTTTCTCAAGTGCTCATGGAACATTCTCCAGCATAGATCATATCCTGGGTCACACATCAAGCCTTGGTAAATTTAAGAAAATTGAAATTATATCAAGTAGCTTTTGTGACAACAATGCTATGAGACTAGATATCAATTACAGGAAAAGATCTGTAAAACATACAAACACATGGGGGCTAAACAATACACTACTTAATAACGAAGTGCTCACTGAAGAAATCAAAGAGGAAATCAAAAAATACCTAGAAACAAATGACAATGGAGACACGACGACCCAAAACCTATGGGATGCAGCAAAAGCAGTTCTAAGAGGGAAGTTTATAGCAATACAATCCTACCTCAAGAAACAGGAAACATCTCGAATAAACAACCTAACCTTGCACCTAAAGCAATTAGAGAAACAAGAACACAAAAACCCCAAAGTTAGCAGCAGGAAAGAAATCATAAAAGTCAGATCAGAAATAAATGAAAAAGAAATGAAGGAAATGATAGCAAAGATAAATAAAACTAAAAGCTGGTTCTTTGAGAAGATAAACAAAATTGATAAACCACTAGCCAGACTCATCAAGAAAAAAAGGGAGAAGGCTCAAATCAATACAATTAGAAATGAAAAAGGAGAAGTAACAACTGACACTGCAGAAATACAAAAGATCATGAGAGATTACTACAAGCAACCCTATGCCAATAAAATGGACAACCTGGAAGAAATGGACAAATTCTTAGAAATGCACAACCTGCTAAGACTGAATCAGGAAGAAATAGAAAATATGAACAGATCAGTAACAAGCACTGAAATTGAAACTGTGATTAAAAATCTTCCAACAAACAAAAGCCCAGGACCAGATGGCTTCACAGGCGAATTCTATCAAACATTCAGAGAAGAGCTAACACCTATCCTTCTCAAACTCTTCCAAAATATAGCAGAGGGAGGAACACTCCCAAACTCATTCTACAAGGCCACCATCACCTTGATACCAAAACCAGACAAGGATGTCACAAAGAAAAAAAACTACGGGCCAATATCACTGATGAACATAGATGCAAAAATCCTCAACAAAATACTAGCAAACAGAATCTAACTGCACATTAAAAGGATCATACACCATGATCAAGTGGGGTTTATCTCAGGAATGCAAGGATTCTTCAATATATGCAAATCAATCAATGTGATAAACCATATTAAAAAATTGAAGGAGAAAAACCATATGATCATCTCAATAGATGCAGAGAAAGCTTTTGACAAAATTCAACACCCATTTATGATAAAAACCCTGCAGAAAGTAGGCATAGAGGGAACTTTCCTCAACATAATAAAGGTCATATATGACAAACCCATAGCCAACATCGTCCTCAGTGGTGAAAACTGAAAGCATTTCCACTAAGATCAGGAACAAGACAAGGTTGCCCACTCTCACCATTCTTATTCAACATAGTTTTGGAAGTTTTAGCCACAGCAATCAGAGAAGAAAAGGAAATAAAAGGAATCCATATCAGAAAAGAAGAAGTAAAGCTGTCACTGTTTGCAGATGACATGATACTATACATAGAGAACCCTAAAGATGCTACCAGAAAACTACTAGAGCTAATCAATGAATTTGGTAAAGTAGCAGGATACAAAATTAATGCACAGAAACCTCTGGCACTCCTATACACTAATGATGAAAAATCTGAAAGTGAAATCCTCACAAAGAAAACACTCCCATTTACCATTGCAACAGAAAGAATAAAATATCTAGGAATAAATCTACCTAAGGGGACAAAAGACCTGTATGCAGAAAATTATAAGACACTGATGAAAGAAATTAAAGATAATACAAATAGATGGAGAGATACACCATGTTCTTGGATTGGAAGAATCAACATTGTGAAAATGACTCCACTACACTAAGCAATCTAGAAATTCAATGCAATCCCTATCAAACTACCACTGGCATTTTTCACAGAACTAGAACAAAAAATTTCACAATTTGTATGGAAACACAAAAGACCCCAAATAGCCAAAGCAATCTTGAGAACGAAAAACGGAGCTGGAGGAATCAGGCTCCCTGACTTCAGACTATACTACAAAGCTACAGTAATCAAGACAGTATGGTACTGGCACAAAAACAGAAAGATACATCAATGGAACAGGATAGAAAACCCAGAGATAAACCCACGCACATATGGTCACCTTATCTTTGATAAAGGAGGCAGGAATGTACAGTGGAGAAAGGACAGCCTCTTCAATAAGTGGTGCTGGGAAAACTGGACAGGTACACATAAAAGTATGAGATTAGATCACTCCCTAACACCATACACAAAAATAAGCTCAAAATGGATTAAAGACCTAAATGTAAGGCCAGAAACTATCAAACTCTTAGAGGAAAACATAGGCAGAACACTTTATGACATAAATCACAGCAAGATCCTTTTTGACCCAGCTCCTAGAGAAACGGAAATAAAAACAAAAATAAACAAATGGGACCTAATGAAACTTCAAAGCTTTTGCACAGCAAAGGAAACCATAAACAAGACCAAAAGACAACCCTCAGAATGGGAGAAAATATTTGCTAATGAAGCAACTGACAAAGGATTCATCTCTAAATTTTATAAGCAGCTCATGCAGCTCAATAACAAAAAAACAAACAACCCAATCCAAAAATGGGCAGAAGACCTAAATAGACATTTCTCCAAAGAAGATATATAGACTGCCAACAAGCACATGAAAGAATGCTCAACATCATTAATCATTAGAGAAATGGAAATCAAAACTACAATGAGATATCATCTTACACCAGTCAGAATGGCCATCATCAAAAAATCTAGAAACAATAAATTCTGGAGAGGGTGTGGCGAAAAGGGAACACTCTTGCACTGCTGGTGGGAATGTGAATTGGTTCAGCCACTGTGGAGAACAGTATGGAGGTTCCTTAAAAAACTGCAAATAGAAATACCATATGACCCAGCAATCCAACTACTGGACATATACCCTGAGAAAACCAAAATTCAAAAAGAGTCATGTACCAAAATGTTCATTGCAGCTCTATTTACAATAGCCCGGAGATGGAAACAACCTAAGTGCCCATCATTGGATGAATGGATAAAGAAGATGTGGCACATATATACAATGGAATATTACTCAGCCATAAAAAGAAACAAAATTGAGCTATTTGTAATGAGGTGGATAGACCTAGCGTCTGTCATACAGAGTGAAGTAAGTCAGAAAGAGAAATACCGTATGCTAACACATATATATGGAGTTTAAGAAAAAAAATGTCATGAAGAACCTAGGGGTAAGACAGGAATAAAGACACAGACCTACTGGAGCATGGACTTGAAGATATGGGGAGGGGGAAGGGTGAGCTGTGACAAAGCGAGAGAGAGGCATGGACATATATACACTAACAAACGTAAGGTAGATAGCTAGTGGGAAGCAGCCGCATAGCACAAGGAGATCAGCTCGGTGCTTTGTGACCACCTGGAGGGGTGGGATAGGGAGGGGGGGAGGGAGGGAGACGCAAGAGGGAAGAGATATGGGAACATATGTATATGTATAACTGATTCACTTTGTTATAAAGCAGAAACGAACACACCATTGTAAAGCAATTATACCCCAATAAAGATGTTAAAAAAAAAAGACCTTGACACAACTTGAGTTAAGATTTATTTTCTTACAGATTCAATGCAATTTCTGTTAAAATCTCCATGACATCTTTTTGCAGAAGTAGAGAAATCCAACCTAAAATTTATATGGAATGTCAAGGGACCCCTGATAGTCAAAACAATCTTGAAAAAGAACAAAGCTGATGGTCTCAAACTTCCTGATTTCAAAACTTACTGCAAAGCTACAGTAATCAAAACAATGTGGTACTGGCAGAAAGACTAATAAAACAGTGGAATAGAATAGACAGCCCAGAAATAAACCCTTGCATATAGAGTCAAATGATTTTCAACAAGGGTGCCAAGACCATTAAATAAGGGAAAGAACAATATTTTCAACAAATGGTGTTGGGAAAACTGGATGTCCACAAATGAAAGAATGATATTGGACCCTAACATATATTACATACAAAATTAACTCAAAATGAATCAAAGAAAGACCCAAATGGAGGAGTTAAAACTATAAAACTCTTAGAAGAAAAAATAGAGGAAATTTTCAATTTTTAATTTGGCAATGATTTCTGGATATGACACCAAAAGGCAACAAAAGGAAAAATAGATAAACTGGACTACATCACAATTTAAAACTTCTGTACATCAAAAGACACAATCAACAGGGTGAAAAAGGTAATACCTGGAATGGAAGAAAATATTTGGAGATTACATATCGGATAAGGGGTTAATATCCAGGATGCATAAAGAACTCCTACAACTCAGTAACAACAACAAAAAACAACCCAATTAAAAAATGCGCAAAGACTTGAAAAGGCACTTCCCCAAAGAAGATATATAAATGGCCAAAAAGCACATTAAAAGATGCTCAGTGTTACTAATTATTAGGTGAATGCAAATCAAAACCACAATAAAATACCACCTTACACCCATTAGGATGACTACCATCACAAAAACAAAATAACTAATGTTGAAAAGGATGCAGAGAAATTGGAATCCTTGTGCATTCTTGATGGGAATGTAAAATGACACAGCTGCTGTGGAAAACAATATGATGGTTCCTCAAAAAATAAAACATTTAGAATTAGCATATGATCCAGAGATTCCAGTTTTGGATATGCACCCAAAAGAATTGAAAGCAGGGATTCAAACAGATATTTGTGCACTCAAGTTTATAACAACATTATTCACTATAGCCAGAAGTTAAAAGCAACCCAAGTGTCCTTCAATGGATGAATGGATAAACAAAATGTGGTATTATATATAAACTGGAATATTACTCAGTCTTAAAAAGGAATGAAATTATGATACATGCTATGACATGGATGAACCTTGATGATGTTATGCAAAGTGAAATAAGTCAGTCACAAAAGGGCAGATGTTGTAAGTTTCCACTTATATGAGGTACCTAGGGTGGTCAAATTCTTGGAGACCGTAGAATGGTAATTGCCAGGGCCTGAGGCCAGGGGAGAATGAGGAGTTACTGTTTAATGAGGACAGCTTCAGATGAAAAGAGTTCGAGATGTGGATGGTAGTGATGGTTGTATGACTATGTGAATGCATTTAATGTGAATGAACTGTACAGTTTAAAATAGTTAAGATGGTAAATTTTACCTTATGTATATTTCACCACAATTTTTTAAAAAACAAAGTTTTACATTCTTGGCATCTTTAAATGTCTTGCAAGTATTTGAAAACTTTATCTTTGATTTCTTCTCCTCTCTGAGTCAATAGTCCTCATCTTCCCAAGGTTCTTGCTAATAAATGCTAATAAGAGGCTCCTAATCTCTGGCATAGGCTTGATTTTTTTAAGCCAGGCTGAATCTCAGTTTATGGAACTTGCTGAATATGTGATTTGAATCAAAGAATACAGGGTTTAAAATTTTGTTTCCATAGTATCTCTGAAAAAACTCAGCAACCTTCATTATGAATGAAGTAGTGTTGAAAAGAGTTCTCTTTAAAAATCAGAAACAAGTAGATACCTGCTAGTTCTGCTTCTATTCAACATTGTTGAGGCTCTTACACTAAAGAAAAAGCATTATGAAGAACGCTTTACCATTGTAAAAGACCAATTGTCACTATTCACAGCTGTTAAGGTGGTTTTAAAAATGACCCCCAAAATACACAAAGTATTAAAATTAATGGGAAATTTGGACAAAGTTGCTGGATATAAAATCAATATGCAGGGACTTCCCTGGTGGTGCAGTGGGTAAGAATCCATCTGCCAATGCAGGGGACACGGGTTCGAGCCCTGGTCCAGGAAGATCCCACATGCCACCGAGCAGCTAAGCCTGTGTGCCACAACTACTGAGCCCGTGTGCAGCAACTACTAAAGCCCACACGCCTAGAGCCCGTGCTCCACAACAAAAGCCACTGCAATGAGAAGCCCGCACTCCGCAACAGAGTAGCCCCCGCTTCTCACAAAAAGAGAAAGCCCGACGCAGCAACGAAGACCCCACACAGTCAAAAATAAATAAAATAAATAAAAATTTTAAAATCAATATGCAAAACTCAACTGCATTTCTATATACTAATAATATATAGGAAACATATTTAAAATGCCATTTATAATAGCAATTAAGAAGAAGTTATCTAGAACTACTATCAATGAAGTTGGTCTTCAACCTCTGTTTTTGGCCCAAATCTGGTATTTGGTGTAAGGTTTGGATGCAAGAAGGTCAAATGTCTACTTTAATGTCATTTCTTGTATCCCTGAATCTGTGTGTGATCATAGACTCTGTATTAGTAATACAAAGCCTGCTATTAGATTTTTTTGCTAATATCTAAATCTTTATAAATATAGGTAAACATTCTACATGTAACTAACTTAGAGGGGAAATCGTAGGTTCTTTCCATGTTGAAATGCTGGTTGTAGTATAACTGTGTATTTATTATTGCAGGAGTAAAATTCCACAGTAATTAATGATGTTGTAAAAGCAGTTAATTTTATGTGGAAAAACAACAATCAAGAGCTTCCAAATAGCTAAATAAATAAGGGGAAAGACTGCAGATTAATATGAATATTAAGAGAATGTATTAGCTAGATAAATTTAGAGTGAACATTATATCATTTTTGAACTAAGAAGTGTTCCTAAAACTTTATGTAATTATACAAGCACAGTACTAAGAATTAGATTATGTAATTATTCTAGTCATCATAGAATTGTTTGGCATACTGGCACTCATTACATTAAATAAAATAATCTTTAAAACCTGCATTTAATTTTCAGTTACTTAATTTCATTTAAACCATGAGATCTTTGAGAAAAATTATTGTTTGGCAATCTCTCACATCTCATGAAGATAAATTAAAAGTATATTGTTATGTTTGCCACTTCAAATTTTCCTAGGAAGAAAAGATCTAGCCAATAAAACACACAAAAAATATGAAGATAAAACTTTTAGAGAAGAAAAAGATATTCCTCAAAAACATCTTGCTTTTCCCTTCACCTCATTTGAGGGCAAGAGTGCTGTTGACGTGCCATTTAGTAGCTGTGGGAGCAATCTAACCGCTGTTGGTTCTGAGAACTGATTGCTTCTGCATCACAATATCAAACTTTTCAAACAAAAATTTTACTTAAAAATTGCAATATTTTTCATAACATAAATTTCCTGATAAAATTTTGTATTTATGGATGTATTCAGACATTTATTTAGTTTTCTGAAATCAGTTTTTGCCATGGCTTTGGCCAAATATCTGCTTTGGCATTTGGCTATTTGGCAAAAATGTATTTGATGCGCCTCTAGCAACTCTGAATATATGTAAAAAAATTATTTGCAAGGCTATTATGGAGAAAATGTTGAAATTTATCTGAAAACCATTAAAGAAGACCTTAAAATAAAGAAATATATTTATGAATAGAAAGGCCCAAGATCATAAAGATTTTATTTTTCCCCCAATTGATATATAGATCCAATGTGATTTTAATAGAAAGCCCTAGAGGGATTTTGTGGAACTTGATGAGCTAATTATAAAATTTCTATGGAGGGGCAAAGAGCCAAGTATAGCTAAGATGTTCCTGAAGGGAATACAGTGGGGGATTTGCCCAATACCAAGACTTATGTAGTTTTAGTAATCAACCCAGTGCGGTGATACTGGTTCATGGATGGACCAATGGTTCAGAAATAGACATGTGCATATTTGCAAATTTGAATTTTTATAATTTGTAAATACAAATACCTATTGCTGAATAGGATAAAAATATAAAATTATCTGACTCATAAAAAACAGAAATTTAATTTAATTGGCACATTAAAGAATATACCCCAAGGAAAGAAGACATCCACATATTAGCCTTTCACCTTACCTTACCTCCCACATAATTCGGTGGTTGCTTTTTATAATTAATTTACCCTTTGTTATTACCAACCCATAAATAAAATTCTCACATTCACACTTCTAGGAGTCCTAATAACTGTGTTATCAAAATACTACAGCAGCAGGATAGGCTGTCTTCTGCCTTCTGTTTTAAGTGAATGAATTATTAGTAGGATTTTGAACTTGTTTCGGCTAGTTTTATCAACAGGATCATGGCAGATTTTGATACTCAGGCTTGGCAAAACAATCTTTTTTACAAAGATTTTTTGTTTTTACAAAACACTCTTTTTTACAAACTATCCTGCAAACCAGTCCCCACAAAACTGATGACTCAGTACATCACTCCAGTACTGTAAAATTTCTAGAGGTAAATTCTGTGAGAGCTCAGAGTTAATTTCTTTTTTGTCTGTGATTCTTTAAAAAAAAAATCTTTTCCATTTCTGTTCATTCTACATTTACACAGCTAACCCCAGTCTATAAGGTACTTGTCTATACATTGATTTGCTACTGCTTTCCAAATAGACACAGCATTTATCTCTCTTACCAGTGCGATATTAAATTCCTTAAGCACAGAGACCATGATGTCTATTTTTTGGGTACACTGCAATGTTTAGGATGGTATTAACAGTGGAATAGACTCTATAGAATTTTGAGGAAGAATTAGAGTTGGAGGAAAGGACAGAAGTAGGGAAGGAAGGTAGATGAAGAGGGGTATTCATAAGTAAGGAGATGAGAGTCTCAGGACTGTAATAAAGTGGAAATATCTATGACATAATATTAAATGAAAAAAATCAGATTATAAAATAGTATGTGCAATATCATCCTATTTTTGTAAAAAAAATATTACGTACATATACACACTCACACATACACTCACAGGGACCCTATCAGAAAGATATATACCACAACATTAGTGGTTATTTTTTGTGGTGTGTGTGATTTCTATTTTCATTTTTGTGTCTACTTGTAACTTCAAATTTTCTCAAATGAGCATGTGTTATTTTTATAATTAAGAAAAAAATATTAAAAAATATAAAACCAACTTTTTTACTTCTGGCTATAAGGGAGTAACAGTGTCCAGACTTGTCTTTCTGTTGAAACACAGACATGATATGCTAAACAAACAATCTGCAAAATCGCCGGGGTTCGTAAAATTGTTTTTAGATGTTAAACAACAGACAGTGCAGGACTGGGATCCCTAAGAGAGGGAAACCAATGGGGATGAGCCCTTCAAGCAACCTAGATTTCTGCCTGAAGGCAATTTGTGATCTTGGCACTGGTAGGGAAAATAGGGCCAGGTGGTTTCACTGAGTTGAGGAGGCAGAGCTGGGAGCCAGATGAGGAAGAAGTAGCTAAAATATGTGAGGCAGAATACTAAAGAGGAGGAAGGGTTGTAGGCAAAGAGCTCAGAAATCTGCACGGGGGTTCTCTGAGTCTTCAGTTGGAAATCATCTGCCCACGATCAAGGTAAAACTCCTTGGTTTACGAAGAGCAAATCCCAGGCAAAGAAGAGGTGTTGGGGAGCTACAAGCAGAGCAATTTCCAGAGCTCATACAGGGCAAGGAATTGTTCATATCCCCTACAGCCAGACCTTGTTGACTGCAAGGGCATTCAGTAAGTGCCTTAGTAGTGAGGCTAAACTAGCCCTATAGAAAAGACCCACCTATACCCATCTTAAAATAGCCTCAAAAAAAAAAAGCCTTAAAAGAATAAAGCAGGACTGAAAATAGTTTCAATACTTTTTTAAAGAATACAGCAAAATGTGGTATCTACAATCTAAAATTCACAATGACTGGCATGCAATAAAAAAATTACTAGACATGCACTAATGCAAGAAAATGTGAAACATTATCAGAAGAAAAATTAGTCAATAGAAACAGACCTAGAAATGACAGAGGTGATGGAATTTTCACACAGAAGCATAAAAGTTAATATAAATACATTCAATATGATCAAGAATGTAATGGAACACATGAACCTAGTGAGGAGGGAAATGGAAGATATAAAAGATAGAAAAAGAACCAAATGGAAATTCTAGAGATGAAAAATACAAAAGCTAAAATAAAAATTTTATTAAGTGACATTAACACCTGATTAGACACTGAAGAAAAAAAGTCAGTGAGCTTGAATATGTAGCAAATAAAACTACCCAAAACAAAGTACAGAGAAAAACACTGAAAAACCGTGAGCATAAGCCTAGTGCACCAAGGGCAACATCCAGTGGTCTAACGTGTGCAGCTGGAAGCCCAGTGAAAAGGTGGGGGACATAGAAATTATTCAATGATGCAACTTTCCAAATCTGATAAAATATATAAACCTATAGATCCAAGAAACTCAATGAATCCCCAAGAAGGATAAACACAAAGAAAACCATGAGACATATCACAATGAAAATACTTAAAACCAATAAATCTTAAAAGTAACCAAAGAAAATAGATACAGAAAGGCAATTTTTAAAAAAGGTCTTCAGGGGGCTTCCCTGGTGGTGCAGTGGTTGAGAGTCTGCCTGCCGATGCAGGGGACATGGGTTTGTGCCCTGGTCCGGGAGGATCCCACATGCTGCGGAGCGGCTGGGCCCGTGAGCCATGGCCGCTGAGCCTGCGCGTCCAGAGACTGTGCTCCACAACGGGAGAGGCCACAACAGTGAGAGACCCGCGTACCGCAAAAAAAAAAGGTCTTCAAAATGAAAACCTCTGTACTTTGAAAGACTCCTGGTGGCACAGTGGTTAAGAATCCGCCTGCCAATGCAGGGGATACAGGTTCGAACCCTGGTCCAGGAAGATCCCACGTGCTGCGGAGCAACTAAGCCCGTGTGCCACAACTACTGAGCCTGCACTCTAGAGTCCGTGAGCCACGGCTACTGAGCCCAAATGCCACAACTAGTGAAGCCCGCGTGTCTAGAGCCCATGCTCTGCAATGAGAAGCCACCCAATGAGAAGCCCGCGCACCGCAATGAAGAGTAGCCCCTGCTCGCCACAACTAGAGAAAAGCCTGCGCGCAGCAACAAACACCCAACGCGGCCAAAAATATAAATAAATAAATATATTTAAAAAGAAAATGAAAAAGCAAGCCTCAGACTGGGAGAAAATATTTAATACATATACCTTTCAAAGGAATTGCACCTAAATATGTAAACAACTCTTACAGTTTCATAAGACAACTCAATTATTTTTTTTTTTTTTTTTTTTTTTTTTTTTTTTTGCGGTACGCGGTCCTCTCACTGTTGTGTCCTCTCCCGTTGCAGAGCACAGGCTCTGGACGCGCAGGGTCAGTGGCCATGGCTCACGGGCCCAGCCGCTCTGCAGCATGTGGGATCTTCCCGGACCGGGGCACGAACCCGTGTCCCCTGCATCGGCAGGTGGACTCTCAACCACTGCGCCACCAGGGAAGCCCCAACTCAATTTTTTAAATGGGGAAAAATGTTTGGACAGACAGTCCATAAAATAAAGTATGCAAATTGCCAGTAAGTACCAGAAAATATGCTTAACATTGTGCAAATTAAACACATGCAAGTCAAACCCACAATGAGATGCTACTACATGTCCACTAATTGTCTAAAATTTAAAAGCTGACAACATCAAGTGTTGATGAGAATGCAGAACAATTAGAATGCAGAACAATTTGTATGTTGCTGGTGGGGAAATAAAATGGTGCAGACACTTTAGAAATCAATTGGTCAGTTTCCTATAAAGTTAAACTGTGAGACCAGAGGAGGGGTTGGGATATCACAGCACATTACCTTAGCCGTGCTCTCCTCTTGTTCTCTGAAGACCCTCATTTCTCCAATTTCCAAGTCTTCTGGAAGCTGCCTTCCAAAGAGAGTGGCTGTGAGGAAATCACCTTTCAAGAAATCTCAAAGCTGGAAGCAGGACTTTTCTTTGCTCATGGACTTGTGTAAATTATTCCTGAGCAGTGACCCGAGCCATGAAGGCTGACAGATCTGTGTTCTATGGAGTCCAGGGCCTTGGCTTGTCCAGGTGGGACCTGGTGAGCCAGACATGGGATGTGTTTGGGTGGGTCCTTCCTGTCCATCCTTCCCACCTGTGCCCTCCACTTGCAGCTTCTCCTATGGTGTCTGCTTTTGATTCTTCCAATGAGTATGTGGTACTGTTTTCTATAGTGGTAAAATACACATACCATAAAATTTGCCATCTTAACCTTTTTTTTTGTTGTTTTTTTAATATTTATTTATTTATTTTGGCTGCACCGGATCTTAGTTGTGGCACACGAGATCTTTGTTGCAGCATGCGGGATCTGTAGTTGCAGCATGCAGACTTCCTAGTTGTGGCATGTGGACGTCTTAGTTGCAGCACGTGAACTCTCAGCTGCAGCATGTGGGATCTAGTTCCCTGACCAGGGGTCGAACCTGGGCCCCCTGCTGGAGTCATACCCACTGGACCACCAGGGAAGTCCCATATTAATCATTTTAAGTGCACAGTTCAATGGCATTAAGTACATCACTGCCATCCATCTACAGACCTTTCTCATCTTCCCAGACAAACTCTGTCCCCATTAAACACTAACTCACCATTCCCCCTTCCCTTGGCCCCTGTCACCCACCATCCTACTTTCTATCCTTATGGATTTGCCCTAGATATCTCATAGAAGTGGAATTATACAGTATTTATCTTTTGTGACTGGCTTATTTCACTTAGAATAAAGCCTCAAGATTCATCCATGTTGCGGCCTTTTAAGGCTGAATAATATTCCCTGTATGGATGGGCCACATTCTGTCTACTCCTTCATCCGTCAGTGGATACTTGGGATACGTTTCTTCTTGAATCAAAAAAACATTAAGTGTTGAAAACAACATTAATCTCATCTCTCAGAAATTCCTTTAGCTCTGATGGCGTCAAGCGCTGAGCTCTGAAATGCTTCCGATTCTTGCCTTCGGTGCTGGGAAGCTTGAGATGACACCTGGAGAGCTTTCTCTCTGTGTGTCTGCTCTTACTAACGTGCAGCTCTGGAAAAGGGTCTTCACTCTCTTTCACACGTGCGTGAGTGTGTGCTGTGTGTGTGTCTCCATCACAGACACACAGGCCAGGGCTCTGTGTTACAACGTCCTCGGCCAGGGTGAAAACACAGGCCTCTCATCCAAAACAGAGGGGGAAAGTGCTGTGAGAGCTACATTTAAAGGCTTTTCTTTCTTCCAAGGTTGTTCTCTTGACTTATTATATTTTTTATTTGCTATTCATCATTGTTCTAAGAAAATCTAAGAATTTAAATTATTAGCATGAATTTTACTATTCTTTATGTTGTGCAATACAGTTTTAAATGCAAACATCAGAGCGTTTAACTTGTATGCAGAATCACTGAAATGACACCAATTCTGTTTGTTGGCTCGACCCTGGACGATGCCTCCATCCACCAGCAGAGACAAAACAGGCCAGATGGGGCAGGGCTGGAAGGAGAAAAGGGCCCCTGCACACGGCAGACAGCAACACCAGGGGTCAGTGTGATCCAGCTCCAGCCAGGCCGAGGCGCCAGCAGGGTGGGCGGGGAGGATGCAGGAAGGGGGCAGAGGGGCAGGTGGCTCCAGGCCCCGCACACACAAGCACAGGTCAGAAGACAGGGTCATTGAGAAGCTGGAGACACAGTCCCTGGCCCAGGCAGCCAGTGTCCATCAGCCATCCAGCCCTCGCACAGACGGCTCCTCCCAAGGGATGAACAGCTCACCTGGGGCCTCTGCCCAGCAGCAGGGGTCACGCCCTTGACCCTCCAGCTAACACCCGGGCCTCTCTCTCCCAGGGTCCTCCCAGGACCCCTTTGGAGTCCCCAGGGGCCAGTCAGCTTGGCCAGGTGGGGTCAAGATGAGAACTCAGGGAGCAGCCCCAGTGGACAGAGCATGCAGGGCACCAGGACACCCACCATCAGTCCCCTCCTCTGCCCAGTGTTAGACTAAAGGAAGCCTTCATCGTTATCTACAGGAAGGTGCAGGTGCTGAGCGAGAGCTTCTATCAGTTACAGCTCTGGCCCGGGTGCCGTCCAAGTTCCCTTCCCTTCCCTGGTTGAGCCCCGTATGTGTCCTGTGCTTCACGCATTTCTCCTCTGCCTCTTTCCAAAAAAGGACTTGAGGCAGCTGCTTGCCCTGGGTATCTGGAACCACCCCCAGAAGCATCTTTCCACTAGAAGTTTAACTGGTATTCTCTCTTGAGTTTCCTGCAAAAAGGAAATTACTTTCTGTACAATGTGGATACTGGTAAAATCTCTGATTTCATCATTAGCTTTAAAAACCGCAGCTAACAGTACAGTAGACTCTGGTGAAATCAACCTGGTGGCTCAGAGAGGACATCCCACATCCAACACTTTTCCTATTTTTACACCCAGAAATTCATTTTGGCTTTGATTCCCTCTTTTCATCTTTACGGATTTTAAATTTCACACTGTAGCAGCGTTTGTCTGTATGCGCAATGAGATACCGGACAAACTTTGAAACTCTGACCTGAGCAATCTCGGCGTGTCAGCCCCTCCCAGTGCTTCCCAGGAGATTCAGAGGGCCATGTGCTCTCGGTAACCACCCAACTGCAAAGCTCACAGCACCCCCAAATAAATGGAAAGTTCTCTTCCCTGCCTTGCTGTAGCCCCACTTGGTGGGCTCTCTGAAGGGCCATTTCACACTTCCTGGGCTCTTCCCCTTAAGAGGCAGAGCAAATCACAGCCCTCCCAGGCTTTCCCGGGGTCTCCACTGTACTGGCTGTTTTGGGAAACAAACAGGAGAGGGTAGAGGAATGTTGGCTGGGTGGTTTCTAAAGCCCCCTGGCTGCGTGGCAGACAGAGAGGAAAGTGCACTTGTTCAAACAGCGTATTCATGACAGAAGGGGTGAAAAGGCAGATTCAAGATCCTGAGGGGCAGGTACCGACCTGGGCCTGGCACAACACCGCCCAGCGATTTTCAGATGTGGACAATGGCATTGTTGGCAAGGTGACTTGGGGCAAACTGGGGTGAATCGGGGACTTTGGCGTCATGATATGAAGCTTGGCAAAAAAAAAATACACTGCATTTTCTTTGTAATTATGTAGACGTGACAAGAAAAAATATTGACTTTGCATAAAACTTCCAAATGAAATCGTTTCAAAAAACCTTGTAGGGGCTTCCCTGGTGGCGCAGTGGTTGAGAGTCCGCCTGCCGATGCAGGGGACGCGGGTTCGTGCCCCAATCCGGGAAGATCCCACATGCCGCGGAGCGGCTGGGCCCGTGAGCCATGGCCACTGACCCTGCGCGTCCGGAGCCTGTGCTCCGCAACGGGAGAGGCCACAACAGTGAGAGGCCCATGTACCGCAAAAAAAAAAAAAAAAAAAAAAAAAAAAAAAAACCTTGTAAAACTTGATTTAGAAAAACATAACCTCCTCACAGCAGGATTTAGCCTCGAAACGGCCACACGGAAGTCCTTACCGAGACCTTCTAACGACGCACTCTTCCAAGTCTTGACACCCGCTTGCAGTGAGAAGCACAAGGAGAATTTCGAGACAATTTTGTAACCACCTAAAAGTCAAAAGTTGGAATTTCATCTAAGATTTTGGTACCTCCCTTCCTTTCCCTGTAACATGGGCATCTTTTAAAATTTTATTGAAAAAAATGTTACTGTAGTAAGAGCACTTAACACAAGATCTGTCCTCTTAGATTTTAGGTGCCAACCCCAGGCTGTTACACGTGTGGTACAGCCTGTGGGGGATTGGAGCCCTGGACACTGGGGCTGGCAATGCAAATGGTTGGCATTTCTTATCATCTGAATGGATCTGGAAACCAATCAAACTCCCTCAACGTGGAAGGCCCCCTCTACTATGTGCGGGTGCATTTTAAACAGTTCCCGGAGGCTGGCAGCAATGGTGGGAGGGCAGCTGTGGAAGGAGAAAAGGTGGAGAAATGGGGGCGGGGCTGTCCCAGGACCTCGGCCGCCCGTCCCCACAGGACACAAGTCCCCCGGCAGCGCACAGGCCCTCGGCCACTTGGGGCGTGCTCTGCCCAGGTGCCAGGGACCGGTAGCCCTGTGGCTCTGCTGCGGACAGGAGGACCGACTGTCACTCTGGTACCCGCCGCCTACAGGGCCGGGGCCCCCCAGACGCCACCCCTCGGGTCAGGCGAAGCTGCGTGAGGCTCTGGCCTCAGGTGCTGGCGGTTCCCACCAGGCATGTGGGCGGGGGAGGATGTGCTGGAGGGCTGGGCGGGGTGGAGCAGAGACAGAGCCCCAGGGCTGCAGCCACGTTGTGGGAGAGGAGAGGTTGGGTGTGACAGACTGGGACCCAGGGCTGAAGAAAGCACCGCAAAAGACAGGTGAGACAGGCTCACACAGACACGCAAGAAAGACAACATGAACTGTCTCAACAATAATTTTTATATTGATTTCATGTTGAAACAATATAATGGATATGATGTTTAACTAAAATATTTTATTAATTTTACCTGTTTTTTACTTCTTAAATGTGACCACTAGGGAACATTAAATGTCCGGAGGGCAAGCGTCCTGTCACCATTGCACAAGCCAGGCTTCCCGGCCGGCTACCCGTTGATTAAAGGCTGCTGTCACCTGGGCCCCGTGCCAAGAGTTCAGGTGACTGTGTCGGAGCCAGGTGACACGAGAACACCCCCTGGGACCTGTCAGGGCAGAAACGGAGGCGGGGTCAGCCTGCTCGGGTGACACAATCTCTGAAAAGATCCTGAATCTGGAGAGATTTAATTTCAAGAGACACAGGCAAGTCTCAGCACTGAGCCAACCTCAGACAGCACGGGTGTGGGTGATGGAGGAGACGCAGCTCCTGGCGATGGACAAGAAGCTGGGGGTCTTATTGTGCAGGGAGGGGAGGGTCGTTTTGACCAGAGTCCAATCACCTTGGCAGTAGCTGAAGTATATTTGCTGTTCGTTCCCTCATTCGACCACCAGGTGCTGGACCCCCGCCTACGCCCAGGGGTCAGGAGTGATGGGCTGGCCTAGCACACAGGCAAGGACACAGCCCATGGGAGAGGCCAGGAGAGTGGAGCTGGAGGGGACGGAGAGGGATGAGGAGTTGGGGGGTGGCTTCTGAAGTGGGACCAGACGGGGCCTAGGGTGTGCTGGGGCTGAGGGGGCAGGGGCTGGGTGCTAGGTGTCAGGAACCTTCTAGAAGGCGCTGGGAACTTTGGGTTTGATCAAAGTGCTATGGGTGAGGTGGTGGATTCACACTTTCCGGTGGCCCTGGGGACACGAGCCTTGAAGTGGAGTGTTGAGAAGGGGCTGGATTTGGGCAAAGCTGCAGGAGGAGGCCAGCCACCAGTCAGAGCATCACACTGGGGCCTTCTCTGCAGAACTAGGGATATGGAACTGTCTTCAAGGGCAGGAGGCAGACTGGAAGGGAGCTCCCGGGGAGGGGACACCCTTGCTCTTCAGTGAAGGAGCTGCTGGGCGGTGGGCTGAGCAGGTGGACGTCAGCTTGGCTCAGAGCAACCCTCCTGACCCCAAGAGTCAGTGTTTCTGAGAAGAGGGAGGTGGATGGAGGCTAAGAGCAGGGCCGGGCAAGTTCTCCAGGCGGCACCGAGGGGCCTGCATCCCCATGAACAGCTGGCACGTTGCACTTCAGTCCCTCTGACCTCAGAGTGCTGGTCCCTGCCCCAGAGGAGAAGAGGGGAGGAGGAGGGAGGGGAGGAGGAGAGAGGGGAGGAGGAGGAGGAGGGGAGGGGAGGGGAGGAGGAGGGGAGGGGAGGAGGAGGGAGGGGAGGAGGAGGGGAGGAAAGGGGAAGAGGAGGGGAGGAGGAGGGAGGGGAGGAGGAGGGAGGGGAGGAGGAGGGAGGGGAGGAGGAGTGGAGGGGAGGAGGAGGGAGGGGAGGAGGAGGGGAGGGGAGGAGGAGGGAGGGGAGGAGGAGGGGAGGAGAGGGGAGGTGGGGGGAGAGGAGGAGAAGGGGAGGGGAGGAGGAGGGAGTGGAACCAGCCCAGACCCGGCCAGCCTGCCTCAAACTTCACTGTGCTGGCCCATCCCTACGAGACCTGGCCCAGGTGGTAGTGGACCAGCTGGTCGTGGGGCCTGAGAGTCTGCATTTCTGACACCCGCCACCACCCCCTGCCCCAGGCGATGCCTGTGCTGCAGAGTGGGTCAAACTGAGCAGAACAACGTGACCTGGACTCTGTGTCGTCCAGCAGCTGGAGGGGAGGCCTAGAGAGCGCCTGTGAAGAGCGAGGAGGCTGAACGTTGTGCAGTCTTTTCAGAGTAGTAGTATTCTTCTCCTCGGGATACTTTGTGCAGCCCCAGGGCGCCCTCAAAAATTCTGGCTCTGACAGGAGGTTTGAGTGGCCTTTCTAGATGTTTGCCTGGGGCCCAAATCTGAATCCATGCGCTGCTTGGGAGGATGGCAGCAGTGGGCCAGTGACGGCCGAGCACTTTCGGGAGGACTCGCGTCTCATCCCTGTGTGGTTTTCCCAAGTCACCGACCCTAATCCACAGGCAGGAAGGACTCCCACAAAAGCAAAGTTAACAGTGAGAAGCTCAGTGCTCACGCGGAGCTTTTTGGCAGCTGGACTGCAAAGATGTCCCCGATGGACGTGCCCCAAGTGGTCCCTCCCCTTGACACTGGGCCAGCCCCCTGAGGCCAGCAGAAGACAATGGAAACTTCCAGTTGGGTTGGAAGCCCTGCAGCTGCCATCCTGCTCCGGGGAAGGCAGACACCACCCCGAGTCTGCCTGCCCCAGGCAGGGAGGAAACCCAGGCTGGCTGCGTGGAGGCAGTGTGGACACAGGGGGGCCCCGGCACAGGTGACACGGAGAAGATGGAGGGACCCGGCAGACAGCTGGCCCCAAGGACCAAGCTACCCCCGCTAAGACACCTCTGCTCTGCCTGCATTCCTGACCCACAGAATCACGGGCGGATTAAAACGAGTTTTGAAGGTGAATGTGTTGCCGTGACTGGTGACCGAAGCAAGTCTGAGGGTGATGAATAAACAGTAACTAGTCACACAAGCACATGTAAAAGGTGGTGGCACTAATCCTGTGAAAGAGCAGAAGACGGCTCTCTCAGCACAGGAAATAGAGATTTCCCCAGTCAGAGAGGTCAGGGAAGGCTTCCTGAAAGAAGCAGCATTTGAGATGAAATCCAAAACCAGCGAAGAGGGTTGAAAGCGGAGGAAACAGCAGGTGGAAAGGCTCTGAGGTCAGAGAGCTCCATAAGCCCAGACGCAGAGGGCAGGGAGAGGGGGCTGTTGTCTGAGGTGGAGCCGAGAGGGGGGTGGTGCACTGGGAGGCCCTCAGGGCGCTAAACAGGGAGGTGACAGCATCAGGTTTGGTGGGAGTGGAGGGGCCTCAGATCTTAGCAGCTGGTGGGGCCTCTTGGGACAAGAGCTGCTGAAATGAAACCCACACACAGCAGCGCCTGGGCCCATAAGCCCCCTCTCCAATTCCCTGGGGCAAGACACGTCCCCTGGGCCTGCGGTCAGTCGGTCAGTCGGTCGGTTGGTCGGTGTAAAGGAGGGTGGCTCGTGGGACACTCCCCTCTCCATTGCCCCGCCAGCGCCACCCCTACACGCCGGGACCCCCGCACCGCAGAGGCTGTCGTGTCAGCAACCCCCCGCCCCACCCAATGCCGTGACAGCTCCCTACCTGCGGTGCGACCACAGGACAGTCTCCAGAGCAGTGGCGTCTCCTCCGCCCCCCCTGGAGCCGGTCAGGCCTGTGAGGGCTGGCGTTGGAGGCGGGCTTAGAAGGGCAGCGGGCGAGGCTTTAATTTCCCTCCCACCTGTGTCTGCTCCCGCCCACCTGCAACCCGGGCCTGGTGAGGCTTCCGGGAGAGAACCCGGGGGAGCCTGACGAGGCCCACCTGGCTCGGGCCTCAGGCGGGGCAGCCGGGCCACGGCGAGGCCCCTGGGTGGCCGGCGGGTGGGGTGGGGGTGTCCAGGGGCTTCGAGGGAGGCGAGCAGCTCACAGCCCCTCACAGGATGTGCTAGAGGGGGCGATGCTGCAGGACGTTCCCCAAGCCTCCCTGACCCTGACCCTGACCCTGACCTGGAGGCTCATGGGAGACCCAGCGCTCACCTGGGGAGGCCACCCCACGAGCCGGGCCGGGGCCCCAGGGCCCTACTTCCTGCACATGAGCCCTGCCTCCTCCCTGACAGCTTGGCCGCTCCACAGCTTCTGGGAGGGCAGCCCATGGCCCCAGCTCCAGGTGCCCTGGGCTCCATTCGGCCTGTAGGGCCAGGCCCAGGAGCCGCAGAGCAGAGAGCTTCCAGGAAATTCTAATGCGTCATCAGTGAGAAGCCCTGGTCTGAAACCAGCTTTCTGCCTTCAACCTAATTCCAAGGCAGCTGCTGTAAATCCACACCCGGCCGAGGACGCCTTCCCTGAAGCTGGGAAGGCTTGCCCTGTTCTCTGAGGACAAAGCCCAGAGTCCGCAGAGCTCCGCCCTGGGCCAGGCTGCTGGCAGCCCTGCGGAGACGGCTCGCTCTCCTGGGTTATTGATGTCAGGTGCAGACCCCAGGCTAAGCCCTCAGCAGCTCCTCTCCAGCGCCTGGCAGGTGGCCAGGGAAACACTCAGGCCATGGCCACCGTTTCCTGGGAGGCTGGAAGCTGGGAGCACTTTGTCCTCGTGGAAGGCAGGTGACCCATGGAGCCCGCCTCCCCAGCATCCTCGGGCAGACCTGCGGCCGGAGGGTTTCAGAGACGTGCTTCCCCCCCTTCACCGTCCCGCTGATGTTTGTCCTATTTATCCTGCAGTGATGGGCCCTTGACATTTGCCAAGTGTGTTGAGAAGACTTGTCAGCTCACCCTCTCGTTGCCTCGATGGGAAAAGGAGGACCGTCTGACGTGAGGCTCTTGAGACGGCTGGAAGGCACAGGCTGAATGCTCTGTGGCCACCTGGGTCGCACCTGCTGGCCAGCATCCCCCTCTGATCACCCGAGACCCAGCCCGGCTTTCCTGGGCTGTAGGAGGGGCTCCTGTGTGGAGGTGGAGGTAATATCCTAGATTCCTCTTCCAGGGACCCCAGGCCTGCCCATGACTGTCCAGAGGCTGGACAAGGCTCCCGGGCTCTGCTGTCCCCCTCCCCGTCTCCCCGACTGGCTCTTCTGTGACCACCTCCCAAATAAACTACGGGCCCCCAAACACCAGCCTCAGCTCTTCTTCGGGGAAGCCGCAGCCTGAGTCACGTGCACATGGGCTCCCAACAGAAGTGGGTTATTTCAAGTCCCCCTGGCTCCCCGCCCCACCCCAGGCCTGGGCAGCAGGGAGGGCCAGCAGTGGGGGAACGGGGTTAATCAGGGATCCACGTGGGCTGAGGCCTGGGGGATGGGAGGGTCTTCACCTCAAGTAGACTTTTTCGGGAAGTTGTGACTCTGTTGTCCGAATGCCGTGGGGAGAAAAGGCAAGAGAGCAAATGAGAGTCAAGCTGGACACCAGAACCTAAGCATGTTTTGTTTTGGGCCCAGGATTTGCCCTCTCTCTGCATCCATCCTGACACATCACAGCCCCCGAGGCCAGGAGCACCTCCTGCAGATGCTGGCCCGCTGTCACCCCCTCTGGGGGAAGGTTGCCTTCTACCTGGGAGAAGTGAAGGGATCCCAACCCTCCTGGGGGCAGGGACGCCCTGTTGCACACTCGGATCTGTGGTGGGGTTTCCTCTGCCCTCACCTGGTGGGAACCAGCCCAGACTTGGCATCAGACTCCTGAGTTGGGTCAAAAGACCCTCCCAATCCCCGTGCAGGGAGGATGAGTCATTCCTTCCTTCACGGCAAATGCCTCCTAACCACTGAGTCAGTGCTCGGAAATGCCGTTTTTAGAGCCTCACTGAGGGCTCAGTGCCAGTGAATCAGAATTTCCACTATTGAAATAGAATTTGCAGAAGTGCTATTTCCCAGCAGGCAGAGCAGGAAGGGAAGGAGCCCACGCAATGAATGAAGACTCCCACACAGGTCCTGGGACCCAGCCTCTTCCAAGGGGGTCAGGCCCTGCGGCCCTGCAACTAGATCCGGCATGTGGAAGGAGGGTCCACATGGGGACGGGACCCAGGTCTCCACAGAGGGTCCACATGGGGATGGGACTCAGGTCTGCAGAGCCCGGTCTGAGCTGTGTCTGTGTGCACACTGGTGGGTGACTATTGACCCCAACAACCAAAGTCTTCTGGGTGAGGCCAGGTGAGAACTTGGAGCCAGGCCCTGCTGCCCTGGTCAGCGGGCTGGAGGGTACATGGCACGTCTGCAGCTCACACTGCACTCACACGGCTCAAAGTGACACCTGGACTTAGAGGGGTGCTCTCCACAGCGTGAGGCTTGAGTTCCCAAGAGAAGTGTTACTGAACTTTGACAGGGTCTCAGTGGGAGTCCCCTCCAGGACACACTAAGGACTGGCCGGGTGTCCGAGGTTGGTCGTGGTGGCCTGGTGACTCAGGGCAATCTCTGGACAAAGGCTGGGGCTCCCTCTGTCATCCTGAAGCACTCGGCCTCCCAGGGAAATGTCCCATCACGCAGGGGACGGTCAAGGCTGCCCCTGGGGTCATAAATCAGAGTGGGGCCCTGTGGGCACTGGAGACACACACGCCTTGAAGGGGCTCGTACCCCTGGATGACCCCGTCTTTGGCCCAGGAGAGCTCAGAGAAGTGCAGAGCCCTCCCGTCCACACCGCCAGGACAAAGCACTGCCGCGCATAGGCCATGGGCTTTTGTGGCGCCTGAGGGAAGCCACGTGCTAGGCCTGCCAGACTGTGGTGGGTGGAGCGGGCTGGCCACAGGCAGCCACTGGCCTGTGCGCCAGCCCTGACCACCCCAGTGGACGGACAGCACCCCCTGCCCCGGCTCCGCCCCTCCTGCTAAGGGCAGGTACGCCGCCTGCTCTGTTCTCTGTTGCTTTGCGGGGCTGTGGCCATGGCTGGGCAGGGAGAGTATTTATCACCATCCTGGGAGTAACGCCAAGGGTCAAGCCCAGGGTGAGAGTCCAGTAGAACAGGCTGCACTTGGAAGTTACACTCAGACAAGAACAAACACAGTAATGGTTGTAATGGCTATCCACGGCTGTGTAACAAATGGGCCTTGCTCAGCAGCTCAAAGGCACTGACGGTTGTAATCTCAGTGTCTGTCTCTGGAGTCCTGGCGTGGCTTAGCTGGGCATCAGCCAGGGCTGCGAGGTTGAGGGACACCATCCCTCTGTGACCTGATCTTGGAAGTGACATTCCAGCTCATTTCGCACATTGACTTTCTCCTCAGGATATGGAAGAGTTGTGCTGGGTCCAGCCCATGCCCGGAGCAGGGCCACAGCACAGAACACAGCAGCAGAACTACATTCCCCGGCACCAGCACAGGCTCCTCACGATGCTGAGGGGCCTCACTTCCCCACTCAGATGCTCGGCCAGCATCCTGCTGGCAGGGAAGCCCCCAGATTGAGGAGGGCCAGCCACAGCCTTCCCACCGCAGACAGACAAGTGTGCTGAGCCTGGACGGGAGGATGGGATGGCCAGAGTCAAGTGGAGCAGGGCATGTGGGTGGTACCACCTGGGGTCCCTGTGGGATGGGCAGGAGGACCCAGAGTGCTGGGTGGAGGTGGGAGGTGGGCTCCCCACCATACCAGGAGCAAGACTGCGGCCCCAGGGAGGGAGCCCCATGTCCCCCAGGCTGCAGGGACAGCTGTGGGTCCCCGGGCCAGGCCCGGGCACCACGGCCAGCACAGCATAGGGGCCCCATTGGGTCCCCCTCCATGGTGGGACAGCACCTTGGGCTGTCACCCTGTCTCACCCATGCTTGTGCAGTCTCAGGGCTTGCAGAGGACCGTGGGCCATCTACACCTACTCAGGCAGGAGCATCTCATGAATGCTAGGTAGGAGGTGCCACCGGGCCTCACGCGGGGGCTGGACCCAGGCCAGACTCCGCGCCCAGCACGTTCCCAGAGTCTCTCGTCTCTCTCTCTGTCTCTCTCAGAGAATTGGTCTGTGTGGGAGGTGGGTTGAGGCTGATGGGACACGGCGCAGGAAGGGTGGCTGGGCCTGGGGCTGGGTGGTCCTGGGGGAACAGGTGGTCCTCGTGGGTGCAGCTCCCTGTGCTGAGTTGAGGGAGGGGGCTTGCTGCCCCACACGCAGGGAGGGGGTGAACTGGAGTCCTCCTCGGTCCTGGTCTCAGCATTTTCATGTGATCTCCTTCAATCCTCTCCAAAGACCCTGAAGGTCGGTTCTATTTCCCCCATTCGTCAGGTGTGTAAACTGGGGCTCAGAGAGGTTAGGTGACATGCCAAAGGTCACACAGCTATTAAATGATGGAGAACTTGGACCCCGGATGCATCCCCTTGGCCTCCTCGGGCTGCTCGGGAGCTGGCAGGGCACCTGTGCCCCAGCACCGGCACTGTCCAGGGCCTCTCTCTTGTGGGAGGGGGGCTGATGCATCCAAAGCTGCGCTGTCCCTGCCTCAGCAGAGAAACGCGGCTCAGGGGAGCAACTCAGCCTGTGGCTGCGAGCCCTCTGCACCTCGGGCTGTCTGGATGGAGGGAGCCCAGGTAGGGGTCTCGCAGAGGGCCCGCAGCACAATGGGGCATTTGGCCTGAACCCACAGAGACAAAGTGGTCTCGCTGTGCAGACAAGCCCCAGAGATCCTCCAGGGAGGGGGACAGGCTCCCCGGGGAGCTGTCATTCCAGTGCCCCCTCCCAAAGCAGCTCCACCCAGTGCAGCACCTTCTCCCAAAGCAGCTCCTTGAAGAAATCATTAGACAGTGCAACAAACACGAGTCCCTCACACTTCACCTCCTGTTCTGTCTCATGCACCCAGGCACACAGGCACACACGCACACACACACATCCACACTCATGCACACACACAGCTTTACCTACAAAGAAAACCATTTGTGCCCATAACTTGCCTGTTGCCTGCTCAGGCTTGCTTTTTACTTCCTCCTCGGGTATTTCTTCGTGGGCTGGCCCTGCTCCGTTGAAAGCCCAGGTGGCCGCACTGGCCTCTCCCTGCCCCACTACCGCAGCCCCGCTCTGGGTGGAGCCACGCCTGGCTGTGGCGGGGAGGGGCACCTCCGTGAGCTGCCTGACCTGTGGTTTTAGACAATCTCAGGGCCAGCAAGACCAGCGCTGCCCAGGGGTGGCCACTGGCCCTGGGCTGCTGGCTCTTGAGAAAAGGTGGGGCCGGCGGTTGTGCAACACAGCTGCTCCCCAAGGTAAGTGTGAGCACCCGTGGATAGTGTCTGATACTCACTACCTGTTGAAGTGATGGTGTTTGGGGCGTACTGAGTAAATAAAATTCATTAAAATCAGCGTAGCCTGGCTTCGAGGCAAGTTATAGCCACACCAATGCCTCGCACTACATTTCTACGCGGGGGGCGCGGGCCCAGGCTCCAGAAATAGCTCTCCGACGTGGGATTGGCGGGAGGACTTGCTGCAGCCACTTCGGGTGCGTCTGTGCAGGAAGCGGGGCCCCAGGATGGGGCGGCGTGGCGCCCTCTGCCCTCCCTGCCCGCCCCCTGCCCAGATCCACAGTGGGCGTCACGCTCGGTCAGCCTGTCCCTGCTTCTCAGACGAGAATCAGAGCCGATCGTTGAGGCTGAAAAGAACCTCAGCAGCGCCGAGATGCAGGGGCTGGGCGGTGGGCCGACCCTCTCTCGTTTAGAAAGTGAGAGGCAGCCGCTGCTGCCCTCATGGCCCCCGAAAGCCAGCCCACGGCCCTCCTCGGTCGCCAGGCGCCGAACGCAGATGCCTCCAGAGGGAAGCCGCCCTCAGCCAGAGGTGCGCGGAAGGCGCTGAGTCACAGAGTCACCCAGCGCCCCCCCACCCCCACGACTCCCAAGGCGCCGGCGCTGCAGAGAGAAGGGCTGCGGCCCAGGGGCGCCGGGAGCAGCCTCCTGCAGCGAGCGAGGGTCCAGCCCCTCCTGCCCGCCCCACGTGACCTCTACACCGCGGCTCGGCTCGGCTCCCCTCCTCTCCGGAGCGCTGCGCCTCCGAGTAGCGTTCCTCTGCGCTTCCAGAGACACTGCTCCTGCATTTTCATTTGTCAGCTTCTGCTGCAGGATCAGGGGCTGAAATCACCTGCCTTCGCATCCTCGCCGCTCTTGTAGCTCCACTCACCTTGCAACGCTGTGTACACAGCTGTGCTGCTTTCCACCTTTTGGAAGCCAATCCTGAATCATTTCAGGTTGGCAGTAAATCGTTTGACTTATGGAACCAGGCTGTTTTCTTCCCCCAGAGCTAATGCGGGTGTTCAAAAAGCAGATAAAGCAATTATAACACTGCACCAAAGCAGTTATTTTTTAGTATTTCATTGCTGATCTCCTTTCTCCTTCTATATTATGTACTCAGCTGATTAGCTCTAATGAGCACCAGAAAGTAACTGGCAAAACATTAGAGGAATTCGTCACCCATAAATGGGGGAATGACGCTGTCTATGCTTGGAAGCGGTTGCGTTCAGGTGGCGCTCGTCCAGGAAATGCACCTGACGCTTCTGAGCGCACGACCCGGTTGAAACCGGATGGAATGTGCAGGCTCCTCATCCTGACAACCGATTGTTTCCCGTCAGCTCCTGCTTTCTCCCAATTATAGAAACCAGAACCCCTTCCAGCTCCGCGAGGACCTGCCGCTGCGGCACCTGCTCCCGGGCGTCCTTTCTGCTGTCAGCGTGGTCAGCCGAGGCTCCCGAGAGCGGCATTCCCAAGTGCACGGGTAGCTCCCAGCCCAGCCCCACGCCCAGCACACGGCTTCCCGTCCAGAGGAGGGCCGTGTCGTCACTGGTCCCCGCCCGCCCTCCGCCTGCACAAGCATCATTTCTGAGTCTCTCCAGAAGGAGGCAGGAGGGTCCCGGTGTGACAGAGCCGCTGGGGGAGTGGGGAGAAGGGGGGAGCCAGCGTGTGCTGCCAGGACGGCCGGCTATGCTGCGTCACAAGCACCCCGGACTGGGCCGCTCTCCCGCTGGCTCCCACGGGTGGCACTCCAGGGCAGCTGAGCTCACCTGTCTTACCTCCGAGGCTGCACGTGCACACATGGGCCAAGGAGGAGCCTGAGAATCAGGATACAGCTCTTAGACACCCCCCTTGGGGAAACGTCGCCCAGCTCCCTCATGCTGGTCAAAGGGCGCCGGGGCGGGGGTTCTCCCGGGGCTGACCTGGAAGGAGGGCGAGCGGCAGCCACCGGCCTGCCACGCGCACTTTGCGGAGCAGGGATGCCGCGGGTCCAGGCCTGGGGACAGCGTAGAAGGAGGATAGAGAGGAGACAGAGGTCAGGGTTTTCCCCACAGAGGACATGCAGAACATCGGGATAGGCTTTGAGTAATCGGGGACACTGTGGGCGCCTTTATAGCAAACGGGCAGTGGATCCTGACCAGGGCAGAGAGCTAATGCCCAGTTCAGAGACACCCATGGAGCCAGAGATGGGGGGACAGAGCTCCCAGCTCCATCCAGGGCCTCGGGGCATCGTGTGGTGTGGTTGAGGTCAGAGGTCGGAGGAACACAGAGGGTGGCACTTAAGAGCTTTCAATTCAAAGCACAGATTAGAATGATTCAATGTGAAAACTCAGTCCTCAGGCTCTTCCCTGTACAAACTGAGACAGAACATAATTACTTTTCACAGACGAAAAAGCGTGCAGGTGCCAAGGACCCCAGGTAGAGGGGGGATCCCTCCCTCCCTGCCCTCCAGCCCCCTCCCCAAAAGCCACCACAGGGCCAGTTTCTGCTGTCCTGCTCCATCTCCCGTGGTGTGGAAGGAAGGAGAGGCTTCCTTTTCTCCCAGCGAGCACAAGACCTTGCTGGGTGCAGAATGTTCTTGTCCACGCAGGCCCTCCGCCTGCACCTGCCTGGGCTGGTCTTTGGCCAGCTTCCATCTCCCTGAGCGACTGCACCGGGACCAGGACTGGGGTGGCTCCCCACATGACCTGCTGGATGGTGACACCACCCCGCCACGTGCACTCTGAGGTCCCACGGGCTGCGTGCTGTCTGCAGTGGGGGACACGGCACAAAGGCACTGTCTTTAGGCTGGGGAGACAGTGGAACAGGAAGCAGCCCAGCCAGCACCGAGGTCTCAGAGTCCAGCCTCCAGAACTGTGAGAAATAAACATCTGTTGTTTAGGCCAGTGTCTGTGGTGTTTTGTTGCAGCAGCTGAGCTGCCTGAGACACTCTGGAGCCGTGAAGTGGATGCTGTGTAACAAACACCTCAACACAAGGAAGTGGCTGTGGCCTGGGTGAGTGTGGAGGCTGGAAGCTTGGGGAGCTCGTGAGGAGAAGCCCAGATGGCAAGAATAGACTGTTGGTGGAAATAATGGTGACTCAGGTGGGAGCTCAGGAGAGCAGAGGAGGGGGAGAGGTAGCGTCTGTCACTTAGGGAGCACGTGTCACCACGAGGGGGACGGGGACGAGGGAATGCTGGCGGGTGCAGTGGGGAGGCCGCATGGAGCCAGGGACGGCAGTCCTCGTCAGGAAGCAGCAGAGAGCTCCGCTGGGCCCCCCAGAGCTTCGTGGGAGGTGGACCCGCAGAGATGAGACTGGGCGTTTCCCCGGGTCGGGGAGGGGCAGACTCTTCTCCTGGTGGTGGTAAAACGTGAGGAGGCTGAACTGAAGGGAGTGCTCAGCAAAAAGGAATCAGAACTCGGAGATTTGGAAAATTCTCAACCTGTCTGCATTGCGAAAAATGAGAGTGTGTGTTGTGGAGGGAAGCCAGGGTGTGGCTGGACCGTCAGAGATTTTGAGTGTGAACCATGCCCCAGAGGGAGCCAGGATAGGAGCTGAGCGTGCCCCCCACCCGCCCCCGCCCAGCAGAGACCCTGACAGATTTAGCTCCAGGGGACAAAGACAGGACAAGATCAAGGCAGGCTCTCAGATTCTCCAGGACCAGACAGCCACAAACACGCTCCATCCTTCCAGAAGAGAGTGACCCCTGGCGGTTCAGGGACAGGCACCACAGGCCCAGAGTGTTGCACGGGGCGAGGCTGCCTCATCCTTGGTTTCACAGGCCAGGATGCCACTGCCCAGGGCTGAGGGGGCTGGTGTACCCCAGCAGCCTGGAGGGCAGAGCATTCTCCATTTCTGAGATCTGATGGAATTTCTTTGCTTCGCGTGGGACTTGCTTGGTACCTGTCTCCCTTCCTTCCTTCCTCTGATCTCTCCCTTCTTGATGGGAACATCTATTCTACATCTGGCCCATCATCCTAATTCAAAAGCACACAGTTCACTGGGTTAAATATATTCACAGCTGGAGAGGAATCTTGCGTCTGGATGTAGGGTACCTGGAGTCTCACTCAGACCCGACATGGATGGTGTTTCTATGAGACTGTGGACTTTAGAGTTGGTGCTGGAACCAGTTAAGATTTGGGGGATGTTGGGATGGGGTGAACATATTTTGCATTTGAAAAGGACCTGAATTTGGCGGGGGGGCAGGATGGAAGAGGAAGGAACATTTCCAAGCTTATTTTACAAGGCCGGCATTACCCTGATACCAAAACCAAACAACAACATAACAAGAAAAGAAAATTACAGGCCAATATCCCAGATGAACATAGATGCAAAAATCCTCAATAAAATATTAGCAAACCAGACTTCCCTGGTGGCACAGTGGTTAAGAATCCACCTGCTAATGCAGGGGACGCGGGTTCAAGCCCTGGTCCAGGAAGATCCCACATGCTGTGGAGCAACTAAGCCCATGCGCCACAACTACTGAGCCCGCGTGCCACAACTACTGAAGCCCGCGCGCCTAGAGCCCGTGCTCTGCAACAAGAGAAGCCACCACAATGAGAAGCCCGTGCAATGCAACAAAGAGTAGCCCCCAATTGCCGCAACTAGAGAAAGCCCGCACACAGTAACAAAGACCCAAAGCAGCCTCTCTCTCTCTCTCTCTCTCTCTCTCTCTATATATATATATATATATATATACACACACTAGCAAACCAAATTCAACAATACTTTAAAAGGATCATATACCATGATCAAGTGGGATTTATTCCTGGGATGCAAGGATGGCTCAACATCGACAAATCAATCAGTGATACACAATGAATGTGAAAATGAAGGATAAAAATCAATCATCATCATTTCAATAGATGCAGAAAGCATTTGACAAAGTTCAATATCCATTTATGATAAAAACTTCCAACAGAGTGGGTACAGAGGAAACATACCTCAACATAATAAAGACCATATATGACAAGCCCACAGCTAACATACTCAATGGTGAAAAGATGAAAGCCCTTCCTCTAAGATCAGGAACAGACAAGGGTGCCCACTCTTATCACTCCTATTCAAGATAGTATTGAAAGTCCCAGGCAGAATGATTAGACAAGAAAAAGACATGAAAGGCATCTAAATCAGAAAAGAAGAAGTAAGACTGTCTCTATTTGCAGATGACATGATTTTATATTTAGAAAACCTTAAAGACTCCACCAGAAAAACTGTTAGAATTAATAACCAAATTCAGTAAAGTTTATACAAAATCAACATACAAAATCAGGAGTATACTATATACACTAATTAAAAAAACTATCAGAATGAGAAATTAAGAAAACAATTCACTTACAATTGCATCAAAAAGACTAAATTACCTAGGAATAAATTTAATCAAGGTGAAAGACCCGTACACTGAAAACTATATAACACTGATGAAAAAAATTGAAGATGACACAAATAAATGCAAAGATATTCCGTGTTCATGGATGGAAGAATTAATATTGTCAAAATGTCCGTACTATCCAAAGCAATCTACAGATTCAGTGCAATCCCTATTAAAATACCAATAGCATTTTTTACTAAAGTAGAACAAACAATCCTAAAATTTGTACGGAACCACCAGACCCCAGATATCCAAAGCCATCTTGAGAAAAAAGAACAAAGCTGGAGACATCATGCTCCCTGATATTACAAAGCTATAGTAATCAAAACAGTATAGTATTGGCATAAAAACAGACATACAGATCAATGAAACAGAATAGCCCAGAGGTAAACCACGCATACATGGCCAATTAATCTATGACAAAGGAGCCAAGAAAATACAATGGGGAACAGACAGTCTCTTCAGTAAATGGTGTTGGGAAAACTGGACAGCTACATGCAAAAGAATGAAACTTGACCACTTTCTTTTACCATAGACAAAAATCAACTCAAAATGTATGAAAGGGGCTTCCCTGGTGGCGCAGTGGTTGGGAGTCCGCCTGCCGATGCAGGGGATGCGGGTTCGTGCCTCAGTCTGGGAGGATCCCACATGCCGCGGAGCGGCTGGGCCGGTGAGCCATGGCCGCTGAGCCTGCGCGTCCGGAGCCCATGCTCCGCAGCGGGAGGGGCCCCAGCGGTGAGAGGCCCACGTACCGCAAAGAAAAAAAAAATGGATTAAAGACTTGAACATAGGATCTGAAACAATAAAACTCCTAGAAGAAAACATAAGTAGTAGGCGCCTTCACATCAGTCTTGATGATGATTTTATGGGTCTGACATCGAAAGTAAGACAAAATCAAACTAAAAAGCTTCTGCACAGAAAAGTAAGCCATCAATAAAATGAAACAGCAACCTACCGAATGGGGGAAAATATTTGCAAATCATATATCTGATAAGAGGTTAATGTCCAAAATATAAAGTAACTCATCCAACTCAATAGCAAAGAACCCCAAATAATCCTATTTAAAATTGAGCAAAGAATCTGAATAGACATTTTTCCAAAGAAGACACATAGATGGCCAACACGTCTAAGAAAAGATGCTCAACATCACTAAGCATTGGGTAAATGCAAATCAAAACCACAGTGAGACATCACCCCACGCCTGCTGGGATGGCCATCATCAAAAAGATAACAAATAACAAGGGCTAGTGAGGATGTGGAGGAAAGGGAAGCCTCATACACTGTTTGTGGGAATGTAAACTGGTGCAATTACTATGGGAAACAAAAAGTTAAAACAGAACTACCATATGATCCAGCAATCCCACTTCTGGGTATTTATCTGAGGAAAATGAAAACACTAACTCGAAAAGATATCTGCACCCCCATGTTCACTGCAGCATTAATTATAATAGCCAAGTTATGGAAGCAACATAAGTGGCCATTGATGGATAAATGGATAAAGAAATTGGGTGAATGGATAAAGATAATATTATTCAGCCATAAAAAAGAATGAAATCTTGCCAATTGAGACAACATGGATGGACCTTGAGGGCATTGTACTAAGTGAAATAAGTCAGTCAGAGAAAGACAAATACCATATGATCTCACTTATATGTGGAATCTCAAAACAAAACAAAACAAAAAAAGCAAGCTCATAGATACAATGAACAGATTGGTGGTTGTAAGAGGCGGGGGTGAGGGGTGGGTGAAATGGGTGAAGGAGGTTAAAATAAAATAATTAAGTCCTGGGGATGTAACGTACAGCATGGTGACAATAGTTAACAATACTGTATTGTGTATTTGAAAGCTACTAAGAGAGTAAGTATTAGATATTCTAATCACAAAGATATAAAAGTTGAACCAATGTGAGGTGATGGATGTTGACGAGACTTACTGTGATCATGTCACAATACACACATGTATCTAATCACTATGCCGTAAGCCTGACACTAATATAATGTTAACTGTCAATGACATCTCAATAATTTAAAAATCATTTAGTACCACCTCTTAGGAAATGTAAACCTCCGGGGAAACACCCGACGTTGGCCGTGGCATCGATATGAGTCAGCAAAGAGGCTGGAGACCAGAGGCCTCACGCTTCTCCCCGAGAGGCATGAAGCCTGTCCCCTTCTCACGCGGCACAAACACGACGCCAGCCCTCTTTACTCCCCATCGTTGGTATTCTCTGTTCTGGCTCTCGGGACCCTCCACCCACTTTTGGGGAGGTGTGATTTCGGGAACCTGGGCTGGGTCTCCTCCAGCTGCCCACGACCTAGGGCATCCTGTCCCCGAGGCCTGCCCACCGCAGGGGCAGAGTGCACAGCTGCCCTGGGGGCCATCTGAGAAGTCCCCACAAGAACCATTTGCCCAAAAATAGCTCCTTACCTGCCAGCATCGTCGCTTGGTGGGTGCTGGGAGCTGTGTTCCCGGATGCCCTTCTCTCTAGGCTCAGGCGTTATGCCCTGAGCAGTCGCCCTTTGGCCCGTGGGTCTGGAAACCCTGCAGGTTGCTGGGCCTGCCCACAGGTCCTACCCAGCAGGTCAGGGAACTTGCATTTCTACAGGTTCCAGGGGAGCCAGCCTGGGGACCTCACTTTGAGAAGGACGTGAGCATTTCACGGTAGGAAGAGAAAGATGAAGGGCTAGAGGCAGGCACGTCCATCCTGACCAGAGCCCTGAGCTCACCTGGTCAGCAGACAGGCACAGACCAAAGAGAAGGTGTGGAGACAGCCTCACCCATCTGGCCCCACTGAACCAATTAAATCAGACTCCGCAGGGTGGGGCGGAGCTTCAAAGTAGTCCCAGGTGCTTCTGAGAATGTTGAGCTGCTTGAAATCAGGTGATGCTGCTGAGGAGGGCGTTCGAATTCTGCAGGTGTGCATTTGTGTTCATCCCATGTGCACACGTGTGTGTGTGCAGGCTCCACAGCCGTCTCAGGCAAATTCGGTGGGGACATACCTACCGTGGGCAACACCTACCACGCTAAACAACAACAAACCTGGATTCCTGTGTTTGGTGGCGCCAGACCTCCGGGGTGAGGCCCAGGAGCCTGTGCTCCAGCAGGTGCTGGCTGACTCCACAAGGCTGGCTGGCTGTGGGCTGGGCTGAGCCTGGCCTCTGCAGCCCTACCCAGGGGGAGGAAACATGAGTGGTCCTCAAGCTGGCTGGGCAGGAGCCTGTGGGCGGCCCTTGGAAGGCAGGTGTGGCCCATCCACACCCGGAATATGTATGAAAAAGTAAAAGTATGTTTTCCATATTTGAAACTCCATTTTAAAAGTCTAAAAACCTCTCTGTTTCTTTTCATGGTGACTGTTGAGGGAGCCGCACCAAAGCCTGGCCTCCAGGCCGCTCTGTTGAGCGGGGTCTCTGCACAGTGGCAGCCTGTGTTTTCACGGATTTCTGGTGCGTCAACACACTCCAGAGAAACACACAAATGGGATGCGATGGGGCTGGGATGGGAGGAGATGGTGGGACCCAGATGTTCAGAAACTGAGCTAAAACTGGTTTCTCTTTGGTGTTTCTGCTTGGCCTCACTGGCTCTCATTTGGCTCCACTTTCATTCCCTCAAAGTGGATGAGTCTGAGGGAAAACTGGGGAAAGCCACATTATTCAGACCTTAAGCAGTGTTGTTGAATATTTTTAATATTCAAATCCCTGAGCTGGGCTGAGGGGGAGGCTCCTGAGGGATACAGGAGAGGGCTGCGGGCAGGCTGCTCACGGCAGGGCGGTGTCCGCAGCTGTGTGTGTGCACAGTTTAATCCATCAGTCTCTGGGGACATGTCCATTCTTCAGGGGGCTTATTTGATTCTGTAAAATGGGCAGGGGTGGCCACTTATGTTCAGTTCAAAGACAGATTCATAAGGGCTCAGCGAGATTACATTTGTCCCAAGTGTCAAAATGGGCGACAGGAAGTAGTGGGGCTAGGCTTTGAATCATCTCTAACAGTCGAAGGAAAATATGTAGTAGTTGTAGTTTTGTGTGCTATTGACGAACAATAAGAAACTGGAAAAATACCATTTACAATACCATCGAAATAGGAAATATAGAGACAGAAACTTAACGAGACAGGACCTGTCAGGACCTGTGCATCATAGTTACAAAGGACCTGTGCATCATAGTTACAATGCATCGCTGAGGGAAGTCAAGAAGAATTCAGTAAAGGGTCAGGAGACCTGACATGGTTGAGATTGACAGCTCCAACAGAATCCCAATCAAAATCCCAGCAGGGCTTTCTGTAGAAAGTGACAAGCTGGTCCTAAAATTTACATGGAGATACAAAGAGCCTCAAATAGCCGAAATAACCTTGGAAATGAAGGATGCCGTTGGCGGACGAACACTACCTGATTCCAAGATGTGTTTCAAAGCTATGGTAAACGAGAGGGCGTGAAGATGGAAATATGGACCCACGGGACGCAAACGGTCCATAACAGATCCAAACAGACCCCAACAGCAGACTTTCAACAAAGGTGCCAAAGAAACCCCGAAAAAGATGTTTTTAAGAACTGATGCTGGGTCCACAGGAGTACCCACTGCATACTCACACCTTATGCAAAAAGTAAAAACAGTGGGTCACAGACCTAACACTGTAGAACTTTCAGGAAAAACATGGAGGAAATCTTTGTGATCTTGGGTTTGGCAAAGTTCTACTCTTAGAGACCCAGGATTGAAAAGGCAGATGACAGCCGGAGAAGTATTCGCAGTGGGTCCATCCAGCAGAGGGTCGGAACCCAGAACACAGACAGACTCAGGGTCCACAGGAGCGAAGGCTGCAGCTCAGGCCTGGGGCTTGCGGTTGTCAACGCCTCTCCCACCCCCATCTGGTGGGGGCCTCTGGTGTCAAGGCCTACAGGGGCTGCTCCCAGCCCTTCCTCCAGGTGACGACACAGCAGGAAGACCCCGTCTGTGAACCAGGAAGAGGGTCCTCACCAGACACTGAATCCGCCGGCACCTTGATCTTGGACGTCCAGCCTCCAGAACCGGAAGAAATAAATGTTCACATCCACTCCACACACAAACACACAAAAAACAACACGGGGGGGCTCACGTGGCACTTCCACTGGGGCTCTGAGCTGGGCCTATGGAGCTGGCGAAAAGCCTGGGCAGGGTCTGTAGAAAAGGCCGAGAGAAGCCGCCTCCCCCTGCCTCCTTCACACACACTCTCACCGACACATACCCACATACTCCCGGGGCGCAGCCGCGGAGGCGCGAGCACTGCTCCGAGGTGTCCATCCTGGGGGGCGCGGACAGAGGCGCCCAGATCCTGCTCAGGTGCCCCGTCTGCACAAGTGCCCCCACCCCGACCCTGACTCCGGTCTAGGGGCTCTGACCCGAAAGGGGCTTCAAAGGTGCCCTTTGTGTCGAGCCGCGAGCGCCCAGCCAGCCGGGCGGAGCCCATTTTGTTTCAGGACCTCGGGTGCCGCCGCAGACAAGGGGCCCAGGGGGAGGAAGGAGGCGACCCGTGCGCGACACTCACGGCACCGGGATCCCCGCTCCTCTCGGGGAGGACTCGCCCCTCCCCCCCACGCCTCCGCCCCCCACACACCGCATGACTCCTCCAGACGCCGACACCGCCTCCGGGAGGCGAGGGCACCTGCGGGCCCCGCCCCAGTCTCTCCCCCACGCCTCCGCACCTGCGCCGCAGCACTATCCGGACCCGCCGAGAGGCCCCCGCCGACACGCGCGGCGCGGGCTGGGTCCGCAGAGGCTAGCGCCCCGGCTGGTCCACCTTCCAGGGGCGACCCCGCAGGCTGGTGTCCGGCCCGAGGAGGTCCCAAGAGGTCAGGTCTCCGGGTCCCAGGACTGTGACCTCGGCTCCTGTGCGCAGAGGCCAAGAGCGCCCCCAAAGCTCGTGGCCGCGGCGGGGCTCCCCCTCCTCCCTCTGCCCAGGATGCTCTGGACGCGCGACTGAAGCGCCCACAAGATTCCTTACGGGAGACTTGGCGGGGGTGTGTCTGGGGGTCCCCGCGGGGCGCGTTCCCACCGCGGTCACCCCTGCAATCTCCGAAACTCCGACCCCGTCCCAGGTCTGCGGGCTCCGCAGTACAGGACCAAAAAGCAAAAAAAGTAAAAATCTGAAATGTAAGCATTGAGGGTTTCACAGAAATGCGAACCGCAGCTGTGCCGGCGAGCGGGCAGTTAGAGGGAGAGGTCTGGGGGGCCCCGTGGGTGACAGTGATTGGGACAAAGCAGGTCTTCTTACGTGGCTGCTGAGTCAACACGTGAGTGGGTTTGTGATCCATCCCTCCAGGGCCCGGCGGTGCTCCCGGCCCTGGGGAGACAGAGGTGTAGACGCGGACAAGGTCTGAAGAATTGGCGCCAAAGACGGGAATAGGAATAAAATAAGAGGGACCAGATAAGAGGGGGCCCCGGGTGGGGGTATCGGAGAGGGTGCTCAGCATATGCCCTGCGAGGGGTCAAGATCTGAACTGAAGCTCGGGAAAAACGAGGAAGAGATTCCCAGCGCAGGAGATGCTGAGTGCGAGCCGGGTGTGCGGAGTGGCTGGTGTGCTCAGGTGGGGTGGACAGCGCCTGGAGAGGGGCCTGGAGGCCACACTGGTGCTCGGGCTTTATTCGGCCTCCCGAGGAACAATCACGGGGTTCTGAGCCAGGGAACCACGAAAGGCTCCAGAGCTGGGCATGGGGGACCAGAGGAGGCCCCCTACGAGGCCCTGGTAAGAGAGAACTGTGGCTGGACAGGGCGCGTGAGGGCTGGGGAGCACGTGGAGGCAGGGCTGGCAGCATCGTTGATGGGTTAGATCTGGGAGAGAGAAAATGGGGGACGGAGCGTGGCTCACCTTTCTGACTGGAGTAACTGGGTGGATGGTGGTACCAGTTGAGATGGTGTTTTGTGGAGGTAACAAGGGCCCTATTTTGGACCTACTTTGGGCATATCAAGTCTGAGATGTTGACTGAATTCGGATATTGACTCCTCGCCACAAGCCTGGAGTCTGAGGGGCAGTGGGGTTGGGGTACATTCCAGGGTCAACAGTGGGTGCAGCTGGCTGCCACTCCGTCTTTCCTAACAGAGTTTGGGTGTGTCCAGGGCCCCACCCCAGAGCCCCAAGGGTGACCTAACTGGTCTGGAAGCCCATTTCCCTTGATAGTCACTGGGTCAAGAATAGTAATGGGTCCCAGCTCTGGCTGAGACGTGAAATTTACTGGCAGCTTTGACATTATTCCTAAAGGCCACACATCCCCCCAGATGCTAATGGGTCTGCCCACAGCATTCTTGCTCTCTGTCCAAGGAAGACACTGACCCCGATGTGGCAGAAGAGGGTGATGTCAAGGATACGGGTCCTCCAGGCTCCGCTCCCCCTCGTGCATCGTCCTCCCGCCAGCTCCCTCATCACGTCCTCAGCCCAGAGCACCCAGAGGCAGAGGAGGAATTTCAGGTTATCACAGGAGTTCCTAGGGTCTCACTCACCTGCACTTGGTCACACGTCCACTCTAAGCCAATCTCCATGGCCAGGGGTGTGGTATGCCCTCTCTCGTTTAGCCAACAGGGGGACATGCCAGTACCCAGACTTGGGAATCATACCACCCAAGCCTCTGAGAACGGAGGAGGGACAGTTTCTCAAACTCCTGGGCCCTGGCTGCGCAGGGCATGCGTTCAGGTGCAGGGGGTGGCACTTTCAATGTTCGCTGTGTCTTCATAACAACCAGAGGAGGTAGGCACTGTGCGAGTCCCACTAAAAAATAAAGGTCCAGGCTTAGCAACACTACATAACTCGCTCAAGTTATCTGTAAGGAGAGGATTCCCTGGAGGAGAGACTGACCTCCTGCAGAGCCCACTCTGGCAAACACATCTTCAGGCACAGAATGTCTTTTTTAAAATAATTCCTGATCTGGGAGTTAAGAATCAGCAAATTATAACTCCCAGGAACGCAAGAAAGAAAGAAACAGAGGGAGCAAGTGGAAAATAAACAAACTGGCCGGCGTAGGCCAGTCAATAGTTACTTTACGTGTAAATGGTCTGCACACACTAGTGAGCAGAGAGAGATTGGCCGAGTGGATTGAAGAACAAGACCCAACTATATGCTGCTTACAAGGGACTCGCTCTAAATATGACGGCAGAGGCAGGTTGAAAGTAAAGATGCGAAAAGGTGCATCTCCAAACATAAAGGAAAAGAAAAGCAGGAATGGGTATATTAATGTCAGATACAGGAGAACTTGAGGGCAAAGACAGTTACTGGGGACCAAGAGGGAGATTACTGACATTAAAGGATACACCCCCAAGAAGACACAGCCATCCTAAGAGTGCAGGCACCCAACACAGCTTCAAAATACATGAAGCAAAAACTGAGGGGAATGAGAAACAGTGAAACACAGGAAGACAAATCTGTCACTTTCGTTAGGGATGTGACTGAGAGAACCAGGCAGAATGTCAGCCGGGGTATGGACTTGACGGCACCTCGCCCCCCAGGATTGGGCCCACGTTACACACTCAAGCAAGCTCTGCATCTGGTGCATGTTCTTTTCAATCACCCGTGGAACAGTCACCAGGGTGACCACATCCAGGGTCACAGACAAGCCCTAACACGTAAGTGGACTGATCACACAGCGCGTGTTGTCTGACCACAGTGGACCCTGGTCTCGCAGGGGATCCAGCCCATGGCTGCGTCCCTGCCCCATGGCTCCCCTGCCATGACAGCCCTTCCCCTGGTCGGTACCAGACGGCCTCCTCCGTAACACCATCCTGAACCTAGTGGGTCCTGCTGACCATCCTTTCCCTCAGCTTCAGTGGGACCCACAGATGGCATAGCCCCGACATGGAAGACACGGACCAGGCCCACTGAGCTGGGCACCCACGCTGGCCACGCTCCATGGCGCTCGAGCTCTGAGAACTGTGGGAAGTCTTGTTAAGACCCCCAAACCTTCCTGCAGTACCGTCTTTCTCATATCTCCCCCACCCACCACCCATGGTGAACTGGGAACACAGTATGTAAAGGGGAAGAGCCCCCCACACCTCAATCTAGGTGGCCCAGCACTTCATCCGGATCAGGAAGCGCTAGTGGCCCGCCAGGCCCAGCTGCCTCGGTGCTGGGGGTGCTCCTCTGACTGCTGGTTTTACCCAGTGATTTAGATAAACAGAGGGCTTTAACGTTAGTAAAAAAAAACATGCACATGCCAAGGAACGGAATGCAACGACTGCAACTTCTTGGTGGAGGGGGAGGTGCAAACATCTGGGGTCCTTCGGGGTTCAGCTCTGTGCCACTCCACGGCCACAACAGAACACGCCTCGGCTGGCCCGCGGACGACACACATGGCCACGAGCTGTGTGTCCCTGGCCAGGCCCAGAGCGGCTGACGCGCACCTGGGAGCAAGAGGGGTCGAGGGCTGGCAGAGCTGCCAAGCTGGGCGTACATCTGCCAGTCCCGATGTATGACTTGTCATTTCAAGCCACTGTGTTTGCGAAGAGTTATCTGGAAAAGGCAAATCAACACATCACCCCATTTCTCCCCCAATTTCCTATGCCAGGGCTGTGCATGGAGAACACATAGTCAGCAGATACTTCATCAACTTTACAGGTATTTATTGAGCTTCTACTATGTTGCAGACAGTGTACTGAGACCAAGGGGATACAAGGGTGACAGAGACGGGCTTGATTCCCACCTTCAGGGAGCACATCGAATTATTTTTGTGATGAGTCCTATGAAGGAAATTCCTAGGAAGGCAGAATGGTGGGTGAGTGGAATTCCACGGTGTCCGCAGAGAAATGAGCCCAGAGGCACAGACTAGAGAGGCTAGAAAAAGCTGCCTGTGCAGGTGGGAGGGAACACCAAGTAACAAGAGTGGCACACGGATCAGTGGAGGAGTAATGAGCTACTCAATAGGCAAGTTTCCACATGGCAAAAAGTAAAACTGGGTTCTCACCTCAGACTACACACACAACACACACACACACACACACACACACATCAATCAATTCCACATGGGCTGAAGACACATGTATTCATCAAGGGAGATTGTCTTCATGGCTCTGGAGTAGGGAGACTTCATAAACAAGACCAAGACACTCAACCATAAAGGAGAAGATGGGTCAATTTTACTACATAATTAAAAACTGTAAGATAAAAGCTACTCTAAATAGAGTTTAGACAGCTGGTAGGGATTGAGAGGAAATATCTGCAACACGTAACAAAGAATGAACAGCCAGAGACAAAGAAGCCCACATCAACAAGGGAAGGATAACCAAGTAGAAACACGGGGGAGGGGGTGCGCAGGTCAGTCACCAGCTGGCAGACCAGCCATCACACGTAACACATGCTGGAGGCCCAACCACCGCTGCTGGCGTCACCCTGATTTAGGGTGAAGTCCATCACCGTTTCTGAGGCTCACTTAGGATCTGAACACGATGGCCCCACCTCCACCCCAGGTGACTTTATGGGGATGTCTCCTGAGACGTTGCCATTTAACACGAGAAACAAGAGCCCGACACAGGGATACTTATTTCTGTGGTAAACCTCAAATTTAACAAAATGTGCCCTCACGAACACTGGCTTGAGGGCCAACCCTGGAGGCCCACAACTGAGCTGCTGGGCATGGTGCCCCTGCTGCGACGACTCGGGCTACGATCCGAACATGGGTGGACGGAACCCGCATTTCATTCTCACGACACAGATGGGTTCAAACAAAATACTATTTTTTAAAAAGGTGCATTCTTGAAGAAAATTTTAATTAAAAAAAAATGAAAAGAAAACCCAAACAGTGCCTAAATCTTTATTTTTCATAACCTACATTTTTTCAAATTAGACAGTTTTACACTGAATGACACAAAGGAAACTTAAATTACCAATAGTTTACACATAAGCTTGATTCCAGTCTTAATGAAAAGAAATAGAACAGAAACAAAAGCCCTGGCGAGGCATCCGCGTCACTGCCCTCCTGTGAGCTGGTGCCGTGGCCGCTCCTTCAGGCCGATTGTCCGCCGCTCCCCGCGGACGCAGATGCAGACACGGGTTGTACCTGCCCCCGAGGCCCGCGAGGCCCCAGACTGGCCTCCACACGGCACCGTGGTGGCCCTGACCACGTGGCAACTTGACAGGTTTCTTGCCACCACTAGTGACAACCAGTGATGCAGTTACAAGAGGGCCTGATCAGAAACATGATGACACGGACTCTTAAAAATCAACGACTCTTCTTGAATTCATGTCTGGTGAAACGGGGCTGGGTTCTCATTCTTATCTCTCCAAATGACAAGTATCATCACACAATTGTCCAAGTTAAAATGCCATTTGTGATGCTGTGTCTCTGACTCTGTACCTTGAGGTACTGCCAGGGGAAAGGAAAGAGTTATATTTTACACGGACGAAGCCAGACACCAGCTGTGCATGGTGGGGCTGCCCGTGGGCTGGCGCCACAGCTTCCCACTGTGCACCCCCTGTGCTTTTCTGTGAGTGGAAAACCTCAGGAATATCAGAAAGGTGGAGGTTGGGGGACATTATATAGCTCTTTGGCATATCGCCCTTGCTTAATTAAAAAAAATGCTATAAAAATCACATCAGAGTGAAGTCTTAACTTGGCTGCGGGAGCATAGGCCTCATGTGCCCGGCCGGCCATGCCACCTGGCTGGGCCCGGCTGCTGTCACGGTCACCTTCATCCCAGCTGCACGCACAGCTCCACCCTGGTCACACAAAGGGCGGACAGCACAGCTGGCCCCCCACACCTGCCTCCAGGGAAAGGATCTGCCACTATTAAAAACCAGTGTCTGGGCTGCACAGGGTTTGGGATTCGGGGATGGTGCTGACAGCATCGCTCCCTCCTCCAGCAGAGACCGCCATGTCATGGGATCCCAGGGGCTCAGAGCTGGCCTTTCCAGCTCTTTCTACAGTACTCATTAGTTTGGGTGTAAGAGGTCAATTATTTCTGATTTTTTCAGTCAGCAATTTCAAAACTACAAAGAAATTAATTCCCCTGTTCCTTTTAACAGGCATTTGCAAATAGGAGCGCTGTGTGGGTGTCTAGGTATTTGAATAAAGACGCTGCTCTGAAGGAGATGGGCTTGTTTTCCTCTGGCAGGCAGATCATGCCTATTAGCTATTTGTAATTTTAAGTAGATTATTTTTTACTTTCACTTGAAGACCCTGCCAGTTTCCACTTTCCAGATTATACCTCAAAAACCCTTTCAACATTAGCTGTGATTAGTACATACTTACATATGTTTAAGAAGAGCATGAAAATATTCGAACATTTTAGTAAAACTTTCCATTTCCCTTTCACAGCAGCAAAGAGGCAGAATCAGTTCAGCACACCAGTATAAGAGAAAAAGAAAAAACCTCAACAAATTAAAATAATATTCAAACCACAACACTGAGTTTATCTACATCCAGGTCAATAGCAACATTTATAATATATCAATTTTTATCAGCTTTTTCTCTTTAGGGTACCTTTTTAATATGTTCTGATTATTTACAACTGTACAAGCAAAGCACACACGCCCAAGTGCACATATTTAATACAGTATCGACTATTTGCATTTACAGGATTTTTCAACAGTCTGAAAAAAGATCAACTGTGTAAGATCTTCCAGGTAAATTACAAACATGACTGCTCGCTCTTCCTACAGTGCTTACCCAGTAACACCGTGACAGCAGACCCCACTCACGCCAACACAGGCCGGTCTCAGGAACTCTAAGCTGTCATATACAAAAGTTAAGGCAAAGTCATTTTCAAGTTTAAATAAAATTCAAGTCTTTAAATATTGGATGGAAATAATCTCTTTTTTAAAAAGAAAAAACCTTAGTCTTGTTAAATAACATTTTGTGGAATAAACTGTATGGTTACATTTAGCAGGAAATATTCTTATTTTAATGTCTGCTGCTTAGAATACTTAAAGAAAAAATTTAGGCATTTTAAAACAAAATAATTTATGTTTATTATCAACTGCTAGCTTTAGTGCATGCGTGTTCTTGGAGAGCAGCACTTAGAGAAGGGATCACAGACCCTGTCTTGGAGGTAAAGAGAGAGGAACTTGGATCCTCCAACACTAGAGGGCACCACAAACACCTTCTCCCACGATCTGTGTGCCGTGTGCAGAGGTTCGGAAAGGTACCCCAGGAGGGGTAAGGTGGGGCAGACTGGGGCAGACGAGGGAGCCGGGCTCCATGTCCTCACCACCTGCTCTCGGGAGCAAAACATCAGGGTACAATTTCGTGGTAACATGACAGTGGGCAACAAAGTTTATGTTCCATTTAAGTTCTATTCACAATGTGCTTTGAGTTTATCTTACATAACAGCCACTTGAGACTGGAGTGAGGAGCTGGTTACTTGCTGGCAGGACATCAGGACTCTCGGTGCTCTGCAGGGTTACTCTGCCCAGTGGACCAAAAATGGGCTCTACTTAAAAAATGCTAGAACCACTTGTTAGGCTTCTGAATGAAAGGACAACTCCCAGGCCAGCGTGTGGCGCCATTGGACCCCGTCCCTTCCCCAGGATACACTCACAGCATCGCCTCATGCCCTCAATTCCACGGTCCTCAGCCTCACCCGGCAGTCTGGACATCTCAGAGATACACACTTGCTAACCAGTTATTTTAAAAAATGAAGTAGCATAGTTCCGCTTAATTTAGAAAAACTCACTATATATATATATAGCTTGCATTCATAGCCACATGGAGGCTTAATAAAAAATATCAATTTGTTAGGATAAATGCATTTTCTATCCTGAAAAAAATCAGACTTATGCATCACCTCCAGTTAAGCACCAACCTAAAATAAGGTTTATATTAATTAAATCCTGAAAAATAGATTTTTTTCAAGAGGGGGGAAATCCGACTCATAGAAGAAAAATAACTTGCAGGCACCTTGTAGGCCTCATCTACACTGCAAGCTCCTAACCAGCGGCTCACTCACATCCCGAGCAGGACAGTGCTTAGTTGTGGCGACCTCAGCTCCTTGAAGCCCTCCCAGACCTCGGCGCTCACTGAGGGGACCTGGGTGGGGGGCTCTGTTCTCTGTGCAGACGCCGCCCCGAGGCTGGGGGAGAGGGCCGGCGGCCTGGCGGTCTCCTCTGGTCTTTGGGTGGTCCTGGGCTGGACTTGGGGGCAGAGGGCTCTCTCTCGGCGAGCTTCTTTTCTTCCTTCCCACAACCAACAGTGTTTGGCTTTTGTTCTTTCTGGGGCTGCAACGGGGAAGATGGTGGCTCTCTATTCGTCCTCTGACAAATCTCTGCGTAGCTGGGTTTTCGCAATTCCTGGGAAACAGACACAGCTCTGGGATTATATGACAACATGCGAAAATAAGGTTCACTTGAGGTAGACGTAAAAAAAGGTTTCAACTGTAACCACATTCAAAATTATTTTAAATAAAGAATTCCTACATTTTAACAACTGAGGTTCCCCTGCAGCACAACTTTCCCTCCAAGATACTCTAGAAATATATTGTAAAAATGGTTAAAACTAGAAAAGGCATGGAGATGAAAAGTGCCGACTGAACTCTTTCCAGCCTCTGGCCTGTAATCACTTCTGAGCCACATACGAGCCTGAAAGGTGGCAGACAGCAGACACCCTAGAAAAACACAGAAGCAGCATCTGCTCTCCCTGCCAGACAATCTGCCTCGGCACAGAGCAGGTCTCCTGGACCCAGGAAGAGGTCCGGCTGTCACTTATGGGTGACCTTCAACAGCTGTCTCTGCAAAGCATTTGTACACACTGCAAACTACAGAGGGCTGGAGGTGTGGTTGCAGGAAAGTCAGAGGTAACAACAACAAAAAAGTAGGGTTTTCAGGTAAGTGGAAGCATGAAGGCTAAATGACAGATGAGAACATTTAGAAGTCTGTCACCTCCATCAACCATTTGTAACTTAAAAATAATTAAAAAAAAATAATTTTAACCTATAAAAAAGTTTTCTTTAAAGATTCAACCTAGCAGACAATAAAGGGTTTAACTCCCAAATCTAAACGATAAAGGCCCACCCAAGATCAAACTAGGGACAACACAAATCAGAATTTAAAAAGCTGGACTGAGCACCCAGGGGAGGAGAGAGGAAGAGGAGCTGGCGGTAGGCCTGTGTGGACCCGGGCGGGGTGGGAGGTGGGCGTCCCTCTGATCCGCCCTTGGACCACCCTAAGTCCTAGGGGCATAGGAACTGGAAGCTGTGGCTCCTCGGGCGACAGCCTCACTCTACTGACCCTGAACAAGATGACCCACGGCTGCAGGGACAACGAACAGCCAGATCGGTTAGTTACAATCATTAGCAAATGCCCAGGGTACCCTGCACAGAAAGCGAGCTCAGTGTGCACACAGGCGGCCACCGCTCCAGGGAGCCCCTCCACATCCTTGCGCCCGACATACCGAGACGGCGCCGTCCACCTGCACCGATTTACTTGCAGTCGTGCTCAGGGTGGGAGGAGGTCTGTCCACACTCGGGGTTTCCTTCTGCTTCTCCACCACCTTGGGATCCCTGGAAAGACGCCACCAGGCAGACACGTGAACATCCGGGCCCCACGGGCAGCCCCACAGTGAGCACAGCACGGGGCACGGGCATCAGGTGCAGGTGGACTTACTCGGGCGGGTGGGCAGGGGAGGGGGCACGCTCGCAGGCTGTGGACACGGCACAGGGCACTGAGGGCTCTCGGGGGGGCACCGCGGGGAGAGTGTTCGTGCTTGCGTCTGCGTTCAGGCTCTGAAACCATCAAAAACAGTTTATCACTGCACAGAAGCACGTCCGTCAGATCTTTCTCAATGATCTTAAACACACAACAATGGTACCGGCTTCGCCGTCCTCCCGGGAGCACGGGTGGGCCAGCCCGGAGTACAACTGGACACACTGTGGCCAGGAAGCAGCCCCCGGTCTCCCCTTCCTCTTGGCAGACGTCTCACCGATCTGAGGCCTCCCTCTGTGCATGAGCACGATTGCCTGCAAGCCTGCTTTCCTACCTGAACAGGTACTGAAACCTCCACCCATCTGACACCCCAGTGCCCAGCACCGCCTGGCACGTGATCTGTGAATGTAGAGTCCCCAGCACAATCCAGTACGGCTCACCCGTTTTTACAGGGAAAACCAACAAGGTTACAGCTCCATCCCAATAAACCTGAGTGCCTTGAGGGGTGCAGGTGCTGACATCAGTTCCCACCTGAAAGCAGTGTGTTAACTCTCCTGATTTAACAGGGAACGAAACTGAGGCTTAGTCTGTTTAAGGCAAACACCTGGAGAATGCCAGCCCCATGAGCAGTAACCACTCACACATGTAGCCTTCTGTTAATTAACAAAAAAAAAAGGCAGCAGAGCAAATAAAGAACTGGAAGGGAGACTAACTGCAAACAAGCGTTTTCTCAAAATCTCACTTTTCAAAGCAGATAAAAAGTTCAGAAGTGAGAGGTTCTGGAGGGAGTGAGATGGAGGGAATAGCACTGCCCCCCACCATGGGGCGAGGGTGGTGGTGATGGAGACATGGGGCCCCTGAGAACCACCACCTCTCACGATTTTGTGCTCAAGGCTGGTGGAAACACAGGCATGGAAAACGCCTCCTTCTTGTAAAAGCTCCCTCAAGTCCAGAGCACGCCCGAGACCTCCCCCCTCCCGTCGGAGGCCTCCCAGGGCCCCGCAGAGCCGCCGAGCACTTCACCAAGAAGCAGGGACACAGTCTCTTCCACCTAGAATTGGGCTCAGGCTTCTTAAAAGTAGCAATTCTCGGGCTTCCCTGGTGGCGCAGTGGTTGAGAGTCCAGCTGCCGATGCAGGGGACACGGGTTCGTGCCCCAGTCCGGGAAGCTCCCACATGCCGCGGAGCGCCTGGGCCCGTGTGAGCCACGGCCGCTGAGCCTGCGCGTCCGGAGCCTGTGCTCCTCAACGGGAGAGGCCACAACGGTGAGAGGCCCGCATACCGCAAAAAAAAAAAAAAAAAAAAAAGAGGAGCAATTCTCTCTTCAAAATAAATTTTACACAAACTCACAATGTAAAAACAGTAAAAATTAAAAAAAAAACCAACAACAAAATACTGTTTTTGAAATGGGGTGGAGGCCTGCTTGTTCTCTTCCCCTGCCCATCCCCAAGGGGAGTAAGGTCAGGGTGAAGCCAGGACTCAGGGTCTCTAACATCATTCCATGGGGCACTGATAACTCAGAATTTAAGACTGACAATAACGCACAAGACATGTCACATTTAATAAGTGCTTCTCTCTCCAAAATACAGGGTCTTGGAATCCTCTCAACCTTGAAGGCTAAAAATGGGAGCAGTAACCACACACTAGTATGAAGACAACTAAAGACCTGGCTTTATAAATCCCACTATGACCCCGCCTGGTACTGAGAGGCGACCCCACCCCTGTGGGGGCTCTGCAGGTGTAGACGGTCTGGACACGGTCTGCAGGGCAGTGCCTTCCCCAACCCAGAGGCCAGGGGTTCTGACTCCTTAGGTCTTCGGACAGTACAGGGTGCTGGTGGGTGGGTTCCCACTGGAGAAAGACATGGTGGGTGGCTGTGGTGGAGCGCCAGGCTGAGAACTCAGCAGGCGCTGGATGAGGCATTCTGGCCACCTCTGCCCTGGTCTGCTTGTCGACTGCAGCAGGGCCACGGGGAGCCCCCGGGCTCTTGCAGCACTTGCTGATTCCCGGGATGTAATCGCTGCAGAGGCATGAATACCACAGAGCTCGCCGACAGCCACCCATATTACAGTAAAGTTGCCCTGGGCTTCTGGTTATTCATGTAGATTATTAAAAACGTGTTACTTCTGGTATAATTCAGATTTTTCTTTTTTATTCTGCTGACTTGTAAAATAAAAGCAAATCGTGAATAGCAAGAATAAAAATGCAACCTGAGTTTCTGGGTGAGTGAGTGTCTGTACAGTACACCAGTGCAGGGCTCCACCTCTGACCCTACCGCTCAAAACCTATGTGGCCTCTGCAATCACTTATCCTCATAAACCTCTTCCGCATGTGAAAAAAGCACACATGTAAAGAGCGGGACGCCAGCGGTGAGTGAGCATCAGGCTTGGGATAGCTTACCCTTTCTTTGGACGATCCTGTGAGCAAGCCAGACAGCCTGTTCTCAAACAAGTCCTCCGTCTTCAAATGCCCCGCCGCCCCAGGCAGTGGGGGGAAGCTGGAGAGGCCTAATTCAAAGCTCGGGGAGGGCGGCCTGGGCGGTGTTGGAGACTGAGTCTGACTCCTCTGAAAGAGAAGAACACCGTGGAGTCGCCCTGGGGCGGCTGGGTAGGAGGGGCTCAGAAATACCGCAGGTGAGCGATGCAAACACTCGCTCCCTAGTCTTCGAAGGTCCACACCTGTCTGGAGAAACGGACGGCCAATCCAACCCCGCCGACTTGGTCACCTATCAAAGGTCATCTGTCAGGCAACTTCGACCATGAGAGCAGAGCTGAAAAGACGAAACCTCAGGGCTGCTCCCGGCCACGGTCAAACACGCCGGTAAGAGCTGTGTGTGTACGACACCCAGACCCCCGGCAGCCGACAGAGACCAGTGGGGCACAGCAAAGTGACAGATGCACAAGAGCCTAAGTCTCGACATTAAACTTATTCACCTCCAGACAAGTTTTGTGTTATCGCAGCAGAGTCTGTGATCTAAGTCATAAAAGAGAAAGTAAAAGAAAACAAAAGCCACTCTCTCAACTCTGTACAACTTATGTAAAAAATTTCACAAAGATTTCCATTAAAAAAAGTTTAACAAAAAAGGGAGGGAGCTTCAGTTATCTGAAAATTAACTTACTGAAACTCCTTATATTTTTAAAAGGGAGGGGGCTTCAGTTACCTGAAAATTAACTTACTAAAACACCTTATATTTTTAGATCAGTATGTAAAAGCATGGTATTTAATATGAGACTGTTATCACATTCCCTGACTTCAAGAAAGTAAGTGAACTCAGCAAAATAATACCCAAGTAAAACTTATAAGCCAAAGAGAAAGGCAGGAGTCTCAGAAGAAAGGCAGTGATATACTTTTATTGAAACACTCTTAGTCAACCTGCTAGGTAGGAGTCATTCTGTAACATCCAGTTCCTTGGCTGAAACAGACAAGGAACAGAACGGGGAAATGAGTTTGTATTAGGTAGAACACAGGCATTTTTAGTTGAATGGTGGGCTACTTGGACTGGAAGCAATGCTCTCGTGGGGCTCACTTAACTTGAAAGGCCAAGATTTCCCAGAAACTTATACCAACTGGAAGATTATCCCTACAGAAGTAAAATCTACAGAAGATCTGTTACAGCTCAAGTGAGAGCAGGTTAAGGATGAAATCGGATCCACGCTGAGCACAGCCCACCTCTCCTTTGGGCCTCCTGCTGCATGTCTCCTCCTTGGCGTAGGTGTCTGAGGGCTGCCTACCTTGCTCGCGTGTGTGCCCTCTGAACCAGGCTGCACGGGTAACCGTGTGGCTACAGCGTGCCCTGTAGTTCAGCATGCTCTAGGTTATGCTCATCTCAAAGCAATTTTTAGAGGCTTTATTTTAAACATCTGCATGTTTCTGAGGTGAACCCAGCTTTTCAGAAGATGAGCGTTTCTAGGAAGAAAGACCTGAGAAAAAATTGACTAAGTATCAACTTTCAGGAAGAAAAGAGGCAATGTTTAACGTTTTTAGGGTCTGAATGGCTTAAGGCAAGGCATGAATGTCAACCCCTGGTCCCGAGGGCGTGGCCAGGCCACCTGCTCACACATCTGCAACCTGCCCCCAAGCTTCTCAGGTGTTCAGAACACCCAGTGCAGCAATGGGCTCACTGTCGAGTACACACACCTGAGCCACATGTGTGGGCATCTGAGTGGTTCCAGGTATGAACACGCAGATCAGGAACACAAAACAGAATGAAATGGAAATGGCAATAGAAAAACATTTCACCTTTGCAGGTAATGCAGTGACCAGGGGCAATGATTCCTGCAGGGTAACTAGTACCTGAAGAGATAGTCAGATGCCTGTCTTGTTAGTCCAAATGTAACAGGAATTCATGCATTCCAACTGGAACCAACCGATATAAACTGCCTTACCACAGGGTCACCAAAAACTAGACTGAACTGACCAACATGGTAAAATTAGGGTGTTCATTTACCACCAATTTGCACTTTCTAAGTTCTAGGCAAATACAGTAATGAGAATGTACACACTCAATGGCTTGGGGTCCAGACCAAGAACTGTCTCAAGGCCTTTTCCAGGCCCTGAATGTGGAGCTCTACGAGAGCCCACGTCTACATGCACACCGCCCACGCTCTCCCCTGCAGAGCACCACCCAGAGGGGGAGCTGGTCAATCACCCTAAGCAGACACAACCACGTCTCCTGTACTTACCACTCACATAAACCCATCACTTATTTTGGGTTTGTCCTGACCCTAAGTTACATGCAGCAAAAATCAACAATGCTTTCTACACAGTGGATACAGAGTAAAATATTTTGAATGAAAAATACTGATGAGCTAATTCCTACGTGAGAGAAGTTTATTCTGCTTGCCCAAACTCGTGATTCCGGTGATTTCAAAGTACACTACCTGGTCACCCACACAGAAAGCACTCATCTGGACAAGTGTAAACAGACCACATATGTGCATGATGCACTCCTGGGTGCACCTATGTGCCGCATAGGACACGCAGGTGCCAGCAGTTCCTCAGGAAACCAGCCACCACCACCTCCTCTTTAGAGCATCAAAAAAAGGTCTATTATCACCTAGCGGACATCACATTACGAGAAAATCTCTTTTGAAAAGCTTTCTCACATCTTAATTAAATCTCAGGTTTGTTTAGTGTAAGCTAGGTTTAAGCATCTTGTGAAAGTGGCACAGGCCTGATGTACTCACTGTGAACTTCTCCTCCCGTTTCTTCCGGTAACCAAAGGAATTTTTCCTAGAGGAGAGGAAAGCAGAAGACTGTTAACTTTTCCCATTTGAAACAATTTCACTGAGCACAGTATGTGCAGACACATTCAGTCTTCATGACTTTGTAATCTTTTATAGATGACTTTTGATTTTAAAATCCCAACCTTAAGAAGTGTAAGCAAAACAAAAAAAAATTTATAGTAAAGAAGTAAAATTGAGGTCTAGATAGGTAAATAAAAGAAAATATTTATTGAAGGAATTTTCCCATTTAGAATTTTTGTTATGATATGAACATCTGAATATCCATTCAGTTGGAGTGGCAAGATATGTAAAGTGTGACACTGAGCTATAAAGGTGAATTGTTAAAAAATGGTAATGACAATCTATCCAATTTATCATCAAAAGGAAAAGCTCCCAAGTAGCCTAGTCCACTCCTGCACCCCTGGCCCTCACTCCAGTGAACCACATGGGGTTTCTGAGCTCCAAGCACTTCCTCTCCCCATCTGCCAGCCTTCCACTCCACAGTTCCTGAGGCACATTTCCAACATCCAGAGTCTGAACCGCCAGCATTGGCGCCGTTCCCTGCACAGCAGCTTAAACCGCAGCAACAACCCCACCTACTGAGTGGATGTCACGGCAGGCCCAAAGGCACCAAGACACTTCACTGCCCGGACGGGCTTCCGTGGCCTAACAGTTCACACATTAATTCCCATTTATAATTTCATTTTTATTTATTTACCCTTTGTCATTTCAGCTGAACGCAAAGACTCCCTAAGGGCCCGTATTATGTAAGTTGAAAAGGAATTTAGAAATAATCTTGACCAATTCCACCCCTGATGGGCCCAGCAAGGCCTGACTGCGAAGACGGAGCCGCCTGGGGTCCCTCCCGCTCCCACAGCACCGGGAGCACACACCCCCCGCCAGAAGGAGCTCCTGGAGGCAGACCACGTCCTCCGTACATAATACTCAGAAAAGTAGTCTTTACTTACAGGTTTCAAAGTGGGTTTACAACAGGAAAAGCTTATGGAGGCTGAGCCCACGCTAGATACGCTAGATGTGTGCTGGAGCGCATGTCCTTCCTGACATGCCGCGGGGGGGGGCGGGGGGGGGCGGGGGCAGTCTGTCCGTTCAGTTCTCCACACATAATGACTGTGACCCAAGGCAGCCTGGCCCACCCTCAGTTCCCACTGAACAGTGTCCTGTTACCACAAAGATGGAACTGGTCAAGTCTCTGCTCTAAAAGTAACACCCCTGAGTAATTATATAAAACCTTGGATGGTTACAGCCTTCCATTTGATTTTCTGTGATGGACTTGAAAATAATGATTATAAAACACATCTGAATTAATGGAATCTGACACTACGAATAGTTTCTAAGTACACAGTACCTGTCCAAATGAAATTGTGAACACTCACCTCCCTCTACCTAAGCCCGGAGAGGACTCGAGGCTGCTCTGTTCCACCCGCCCGGGCCCCGCGTCTCTCTTGGCGTAGACTGGAGGGTTCTGTAGCCGAGCTCGAGGCTGACCCGTCTGCCTCGTTTGTGGGCTCCGCACACCGTTCATCAATCGGTCCGCAGTGAAGTTAAATATCGAAGGACTTTCTAACAGCCCGGGCCCTCTCTCTGCACTGGGAATGGCATGGCGCAGATGAGATTTACTAGGATTCCTGTAAATAAAATGTTTGTATACGCTCAGTTCTAAAATGATCATGGCATTATGAAAAAAGCGTGCTAATGCAGAAATGGCTAAGCTAAAATGTGCTTTCTTTTTAGGAAAAATATTAAAAATGTTAGTTAGTTCATAATATGTCTGATAATGCAAATCTAAATGCAGTATGGACGTTCTGCTGGGCTGTAGCCCAGGTCTAAATTAAAAGCAGGCGCATGCAGATGCAAGCTGTCCCAGAAGCCTTTGTCTCACGAGTCTACCCTCTACGTAGGCGTTGCAACACGCATTTCAGGGTTTAATGCTCACAGAATGGAATTCCACGCCTTGAGTCGTTTTACTCCTGGTGGACATTACTGGTGGTCAAATCTACCATTAGCCAGCACAGAACAGCCTCTTCACTTAGTGTGACTCACCCAAATGGTGAGAATGACGGAGGTTTAACACATTTGCTTTTGCTTTGCTTTGAAAATATACAATGTGGCAGTGACCTCTTGTTACAAACCCTGGGGAAATAGCAGCCTTTCAACCCCTCACGGGACTTGCCTGCTCCTTGGAGGGTATTGTCTGAGTGAAGTCAGAGGAGATGCTGCAGGTTTGAAGGTTGGAGACGTGAACCCATTTATAAATCCAGTATTTGGAAATGGCGTTACCTAGATTCATTAAAAACAAACAGACTTCAGGCTGGTTAACACTGGTCGCTGACGTTCCATGTCATACTTGGAGTGCTCGCCGTGGAGAAGAGCACTGGGTAGGACTACTGCTAATGGCCAAGACTTCTTGATCCAGGCTGGGGCCGAGACCTCACAACAGCCCCACGAGGAAGCCGCCTCACACGTGTGGAGGGAAGCGTCTGCCCCCACCCCGCCTCGCCCGGTGCTGAGCACAGGCTGAGCACGTGATCCCACACTCTCAGCCCGGTGCCCGGACTGACACCCACGATGTGCCGACATCAAGTCAACAACTCTTCATTCCTGATGACTTTAATAAAATCCATCAAAGCTCTCAATCTTGGGGGCATTTAGGGATCTATTTCACAATCACTGCCTTTGAGAATGCCCTTTTAGCCTCACCTGCATGCAAGTCTTGCTGAGTATCACGATATTTTCAGGTCATTAACAATTATGCCCCAAGTCACAATTTATGGCGATATACTTCATAAACATATACTGACATATATGTCAGAAGAAAATTAAACAGGGTCACAGTGCCCTTAAAAGATACAATCCTAAACATAATCTTAAAACATTAAAAAAATTAAGTACAGAATTTTAAATATCAGCCAACTACTAAAAAATCTAGTCACAACAAAAATAAGATCGAACTTAGTGTTGAAATAGTTTTTAAAAATCATGAAAAGAGCGATCACTCCTGTTTTCTGGATTCTGAACATGTGGTTTCACACAATTTCTGTATAAACAACATTCCCTGATGGATTGAAAGGCATTTAACTCCTTGGTGCCATCCAGTTCTGACCTCACGTTTTCACTAAATTGAGAGATACAAATAGGCCACTCCTTGTTTGGGGAAAAGGAAAAGACAAAAAGCCGGCAATTCCTCTTAACTAGAGCTAACCAAAAGCTGTAATAGGATGATTAAAAACAGCTTAAGACCAAAACAAATCATTCCAAATTTTGAAAAAGAAAATGAAAGCAATAAAAGGGAAATGCTGAGGGAGAAAGATGCAGTTAAAACTGTGTTAGGGGACTTCCCTGGTGGTGCAGTCGTTAAGAATCCACCTGCCAATGCAGGGGACAAAGGTTTGAGCCCTGGTCCAGGAAGATCTCACATGCCACAGAGCAACTAAGCCTGCGTACCACAACTACTGAGTCTGTGCTCCAGAGCCCACAAGCCACAACCACTGAGCCTGCGTGGCACAATTACTGAAGCTTGCACGCCTAGAG